>NW_026294503.1:1957813-4357813 GCF_007827085.1 Peromyscus californicus insignis
GACTCTGAGAATCATGCAACAGTGATGAGAGAGAGATGAGAATGGACTCAAGACAAGACAGCCTGAGTTTTAGGCAAAGCAAGGTTGGAATTATGACAAGACAAGGCAAGGACATGTCAGAGGGAAAGCAGGAAATAGCACAGTGCAGAAGAGGATGCTTAGACAGCCAGCAGTGCGGGCAGGAAGCAGCATGTTTCCCCCTTGTTCCTTTCAATAGCTATTCGTTTTTTGTTTTTTGTTTTTTTTTTTTCAGTTTAAATGTCTATGTGTCTTTACTTGTTCCTTCAAGCCTTACATTCCAGCTCCCAGTGAAGCACGTCTTTATTTCATGTTATCTCTGAGCTTTGGTTTCTTTCATCCACAATGAGGAATCATAACACCTACTGCGTAGGATTTAAGAGGGTAAGCTATTGAGTAAAGTTCCCAGTGTGCACCAGGCTTGGTTGTGACTGTGGAAACAGCCATGATCATTTCCTGCCTATTGATGAAGTGTGGATGGAGGACTGAGCCTTTAATCCCTGCCATGTGCAGAAAGCAGAACCACGGGCAGGGAAAACGTCTATGGCTGTAGAGGGGAGAGAGAGGAGAAAGCATGTGAGGACTTGTAGACTGTGACGGAGAGACAATCTCCAGTCGGTGTTCTGTTGTTGTGATAAGGAATCACGGCAAATGTCCATCTTAGTCTGTTTATCTCCGAGGACTGCTGAGTGGTTTCTCACACACTGGCCAGGGCCTGCATATGGCAAGGCTCACTTTGACTCCGGGACTTTAGCCCCCTGTGATCTGCCTGACAAGGGACGGCAGCCGGGAGTTGCTGTGTTCCTTCCCTCTATGAAGGTGCACGTGGAGACTCCAGCGGAGATGACAGGGGTTTTGGTGGAGGGAGTGAGGATCTGGGACAGCAGAGGAGCCGCTGACCTGGAGAGAAGCTCCATACATCAGCCCCTAACCTTGGCCTTCCTTTTCACAAACACAGTTTTGCAACTAAGGAAGTTATGTAACAAATCCAAACTATTTGGTGAAGAATCCCAGAGCTGGTGGACTAGAACTCTCTGGTCTTTAAAACTCTTTGAGGGTCACATACTGGAAATGGGTTTCTTCACATTCAGCTGCTGAGTGGTGGCCTGGGCCGCCATCCCCAAGCGGCCTGACAGTGAGTCAGTGATAGCATTGAAACCTTGAGGTTTTATAGACCAGCGTCTTAGGATCCTCCGAGCACTGAAAGGCAGCTGCCCTTAGTTCAGACAGAACTCCCTTTGACCACACCACTCTCCCCTCTACCTCTCTTCCTGCTCTGCACTGGCCCTTGTCTTGGTCCTGTAGCACGGGAGGCTGTTCCCACCTCCCGGCCTCTGCACTCACTCTCGTCACCTGGGATGCTCACTCCTGGGTGTCTTTGTGGCTGGTACCTCATTCCTTACTGTCCAATCACCTTTTTTAACCACCTCCATCAACCCCAGTGTCCTTCCCTGACAGGTCCTACTCACCTTAGTTTCCTCCAGAACATTCTGCATCTTCTAATGGATTGTGTTATTTGATGACTTGTCTGTTACCACCACCACCACACCACCCCACCACCACACCACACCACCACCACACCACCCCACCACCACACCACCACCACCCCCACCACCACCACCACCACCACCACCACCACCACACCACACCACCACACCACCACCACACCACCACCACACCACCACACCACCACCACACCACCACACCACCACACCACCACACCACCACACCACCACACCACCACCACCACCACCACCACCACCCCACCACCCCACCCCACCACCACACCCCACCACCACACCACCACCACACCACCCCACCACCACCCCCACCACCACACCACCACACCACCACCACCATCACCCCACCACCCCACTACCCCCACCACCCCACCACCCCACCACCACCTCCACCACCACCACCCCACCACCACACCACCACACCACCACCACCACCACCCCACCACCCCACCACCCCACCACCCCACCACCACCACCCCCACCACCCCACCACCACCACCCCACCACCCCACCACCCCACCACCCCACCACCACCACCACCACCACCACCCCACCACCCCACCACCACCTCCACCACCCCACCACCCCACCACCACCACCACCCCACCACCCCACCACCCCACCACCCCACCACCACCTCCACCACCACCACCCCCCACCACCACACCACCCCACCACCCCACCACCTCTCCACCACCACCCCACCACCCCACCACCACCACCTCCACCACCACCACCCCACCACCCCACCACCCCACCACCCCACCACCACCTCCACCACCCCACCACCACCACCCCACCACCCCACCACCCCACCACCCCACCACCCCACCACCCCACCACCCCACCACCACCACCCCACCACCCCACCACCCCACCACCACCACCCCACCACCAACACCACCCCACCACCAACACCACCAATGTTAATTCCTGGAGGCTGCGTGGGTCCCATTTGTTATTTGCTCTGTCTCCAGCATCTAAAACAGGGCCTAGTTTATAGTAAATACTCAGTGAATATTTATGAAACTAATGAGATATAAACCAGTATGTTTTCTCATGCATTACTAAAGAATTTACCCTTAACATAAGTTCATCTTATTTTCCAGATATATTTGGTCACTGTAAATGATGCTGCTATAAATATCTTATTGCAGATAAATAATTTCTCCACTTTTCAATTATTTCCTTGAGTCTGATTTGCACGGTAAAATTATCAAATTGCTTCCATACAGATTCTTATCAACCTGATGCTGTTCAGGATCCATGGTGGCACACTGTGCTGTCTTACTGTTTTGGGTTTTCATCTGTTTGTTGTTTGTTCTTATGTGCTGATCTTAGAGCCTTGAATACAAGACAAGTGCCCTATCATTGAGCTACACCGGCAGCTGCCCCTGTCAATCATCCAACTACACCTGCAGCTTTAGCTTCAGCATTAGGTTTCATTTCATCTCTGTTTTCCCCACATGTGCATATGTGTGATAATTTTATTTGCATTTCTCTGACTTTTAAATATAATTGTCCGTGTGTTCTTTATCTTCTAGAATGAAAGCCTAATCTAAAAAAAATCTTGATTTTTTTAGGAGAATCTTGGGGTGATGTTTATCCATACTCTTCGGGGATGACAGTATTAACTAATTATATTTGTTATAGTTATTCCAACATTCTAATTAAAATGTAAATGCATGTTGTTTTCTGCAGCTGTGGACTACTGCGCCTCAGAAAATCATGGATGTGAACATGAGTGTGTGAATGCTGAAAGTTCCTACCTGTGCCGGTGCCATGAGGGATTTGCTCTTAACCCAGATAAGAAAACATGCACAAGTAAGTTACACACACACACACACACACACACACACACACACACACACACTAGTGCAATTGCTGTGGGCATAGAACTCTCCCCAGTATAGATTATCACATATTAAGTCACAGGGTTGTGCCCTTATTCCGAATCATGTTAGGCCTTTCTAGGTTGTCCTAAGATGTGGCTTCCTTGTCTCAATGTCCCCAGACAGTATTTTTGAAGGCATCTTTTGCTGGATACTCCATGCAGGCGTGCTCTTCAGCATCTGCTGAGCATGCTAACACACCAGCGTCCCACATGCTGCCTCAGCTGTGTCTCATCATAACAGGGCCTGGAGAACATTTTCACTGAAGCTTATGGCTTGTGGGCTCCAGCTCTGACTCCGCATGAGGACCAGAGGATCGCTGAGTCAAGAGGAACTGAATGTGGTTTCTTGAGGGCAGGGAGGTGGAGGTGGGGGATAGGTGAACTGCTCAAGTTCTCTTTAGTCTGTTTAATTCAGTTTTATTTTAGCTATATGCATAAATATTGAAATTAATTTAAACTCCTAAAATTAGAACAGAAAAATCTATAAACTAAAGGTGATCACCAGTTTCATAAAAGATGCCAGAAATATTCTCTTAAATATAAAGGTGCAAGGGGACACATTGGGGCTTTTGTGGGTAGACCATTATCCTTTGATACAGCAGAAAGGTCACTTGAGAGATGCTTGCTTCTCAAGTATTAGGGCCCAGTGATATTTTAATGAGATTCAATAACAACTAAGAATAAAATAAGGCATCTCTGCAATGCATATGGATGAGAAAATAGGGTTTTAATTTATAAAAAGTTTGTGTACCTCCCACCTTTCAAAGGTACATCCAGTATGTACTCCTGTGCACATTTTCAAAAGCATCCCTCCTATGGCCTTTTCTTCAATCCCTTAATATCAACAGCTTAAACCCAGAGGCGGGGTGCGTTACATCAAAAACATGTTACTAGAGCCCCACCATGAGCCAGCAAAAACAAAGGAGGCAAAGTCCTTCTTGAATGAGGAAAGGCCTTTGCTGGATTGTAAAGTGAGCCGTCATTCACCACATAAAGCAGGGGAGAGGGGGGTACCAAAATAAGGGGAACAGTGCTACGTAGGACCAGAAGGGTGTTTAGACCTTCCCGCCCAGGACATAGCTAATGTACAGTTGTTTATTTGCTTATGGAGGGAATCTGTGGTTGAGTAGTCTGCTCTGCTCCCAGGCTCCCCTCCTTTCTGTACAAAACTTGAGCAGTTCTCAGCAAGATGCTGTCTACCCCACAGCCCAGAAACCACATTCTGAACTATGAAACAACAGTCAGGCTATCACTGTGGTGGGAGTTGTGGCTGCTGGGCCGAAGAGTCAGCATCCCCATCAAAGCGATGAGTCAGCATCCCCATCAAAGTGATGAGTCAGCACCCCATCAAAACGATGAGTCAGCATCCCCATCAAAAACGATGAGTCAGCATCCCCATCAAAGGGGGCCCCTGTGCTCCTGGCTCAATCTATCTCTCTGCCTTTTCTTGGGGTGATCTTGGGCAAACCTCATGCTGAAATTTCCTCAGCTCCAACAGGACATGGTAATACCCAATGATACTTCACACTACTGTCTTAAAGACTGAATGAGATCATTTACAGAAAGGATTGATCAAATTGCCAGGTGCTAATTAAGCTTTTATGAAAGTTGATACTGGGATCTGGGGCGGTGGCTCAGTTGGTCAGGTGACTGCTGTGCCAGCAATGAAACTTGAATCTCTAGCACCCCTGTACAAAAGGCACACACTGAGGTGGACACAGGAGGCCCCCTGAGGCTCAGTGGCCACCCAGTCTAGATGAACGGGTGAACTCCAGGTTCAGAGAAAGACCCTGACTCAAAGGAAGCAGATGGAGAACAATTGAAGATCCACAATGTTGACCTCTTAGCTCCACACATGTGTACATGCACATTCATACACACCTGTGCACATGTGCACACATGAACACATACACACTAACACAAAGATAATACTAGCTTCAAAGAATTTCAGTACTAATGAGCATGTACCACATGTCTTGACTAAGCATAAAAGTACATACAAACTCAAGACTTCTGTTGAAAGTTGGTGGGAACACAAGTCTGGCCACACAGAGCAGCTGAGTCACACGAGGATGCATGTAACCCAGGGCCCATGGTGTAATACAGACAAGCAGGACTAGGGCAGGTGAAAGTGCTACCCCATGGTCAGAGGAATGGGGGAAACCCATCAGTCTACTCTCAGAACTTCCTTCCTGGAGGAGTCCTGACTCCCACCCTATTCTCCACAACGGCACTGTCTCCCCACACGGCCTCAGGATGTCCCCTCTTACTAGATCCTATTCCACACCCGAGATTGGTGCTGACAAGGAGGTCTGAGCTTTGCCATCAGATCCTATGGTAGAAACTGCAGTGCGGGGCCTGGGAGAGGCTGGCCGGGAGTCAGGGCAGGGCTCTTCCAGCTGGGAGGTCTCACCAGCTAGGCTGGGAGCCAACAGCTCAGCGATCTTCAGGCTGTGTTAGAGACAAGACCACGAAGCTGGCCAGCCCAGTGCGTGGGCAGAGAAGAATGCTGGGAAAACGCTGCAGTCCAGGCCAGCAGCACTAGGGTGAACTACCCCCTAGAAAGGCCGCCTTCCCACCATCCTGGGGAGTGGACAGGAGCCAGATGGACAAGCCTGGCAATGGAAGAGATGCTCCACGTACTTAGACAATGGTGAGGGAGTAAAGAAGAAGCCCACTTGTGCAGACAGAACACTGGAGTGTCCCGTCTACAGCGGCACAGGAGAAAGCTGAGAAACAGTCAAGGGCAAGGACAGACACGGGGGACAAGCCGGGCAGCCGCCTTGTTAGTGACTTTTGAGGTGTCACAGTCCCAGCCACCTAAAAAAATTCTAGTTCTTACACTCCTCCAAAAGATTAGTAAGATAAAAAGAAAATTAGTTCTTTACATTTCAGTCCCTATTTTTAAAAGACGTATTATTCTTTTCTAAAATATTTGTGTGTGCGTGGGAGTAGGGGTACTCTATGCACATGTGAGCACAAGTGCCCACAAAGTCCAAAAGGTGGTGCTGGATTCCATGGAACTGGAATTACAGGAGTTTGTGAACCACTAGGTATAGGTGCTTGGAACCAAACTTAGGTCCTCTGCAAGAGCTATATGCACTCTTAACTGCTGAGTCAGCTCTCAAAAGTATACTGAAAAGAAAATCCAATTAGTAACTGTACACTTATTGTCTATAGAAGATATTCTAGTCAAGGTAATACACCAAGCATGACTAATGTGTGATTGGGCCAAAACGTGCCATGTCCTGAGCAAGTAATATAATTCAGCAGAGATTAGTGGTATCCAAAAGCCTCCCCACAGCGGGGTGTGGCCATACACACCTGTAACCCCCGCACTGGGGAGGCAGAGGCAGGGGCATCACTGCAGGTTGGAGGCCAACCTGGTCTGTAGCCAATTTCAAACTATCTAGGCTCTATAGCAAGACCTGGTCTCTGGTGGCGCACACCTTTAATCCCAGTACACAGGAGGCAGAGGCATGGGGATCTCTGAGTTCAAAGTCAGCCTGGCCTACAGAGCAATTCCAGAACAGCCAGGGCTACACGGAGAATACAGAGAAAGCCTATCTTGGAAAAACATAAAAAAGAAAAGAAAAAAAAAAGATAAAAAAGAAAAAAGAAAGAAAGAAAGAGCCAGGCAGCGATGGCACACAACGCCTTTAATCCCAGCACTCTGGAGGCAGAGCCAGGCAGATCTCTGTGAGTTCGAGGCCAGCCTGGTCTACAAAAGGAGTTCCAAGACAGGCACCAAAACTACAGAGAGAAACCCTGTCTCGAAAAAACTAAAAAAAAGAAAGAAAGAAAGAAAGAAAGAAAGAAAGAAAGAAAGAAAGAAAGAAAGAAAGAAGGAAGGAAGGAAGGAAGGAAGGAAGGAAGAAGGAGGGAGGGTGGGAGGGAGGGAGGAAGAAAAGAAAAAGTGGCATTTAATCAAAGGCTTGAAAGAGACAGGAAGTAGACAGTCTCAGCACAGGGAGTGAGTGTAGCACCAGTACAAACCCTGGGGGCAGGAGCTGTGAGACACAGCCATGCTGAAGGCAGCCGGGAAGCCTGCAGGACTAGAGCAAAGAGGCTGTGGTGTGAACTGTGAGCATCTGACCTCCCTTCACAGCTCTGCACTTGATTCCAAGCCCCACCCCCATAACTCCTCCCTAGATTCAAGTCTTCTCTTAGTTACTCTTCTGTTGCTGTGATGAAACACCATGACCAAGGCAACTTTTAAAAGGAAACATTTCATGGGGGTCTTACGGTTTCGGAGGGTTAGTCCATGATCATCATGGTGGGGAATGTGGGATGCAGGCAGACACTGTGCTGGGGCAGTACCTGAGAGCTCACATCTGATCTGTAAATTGGGAGCAGAGAAAGAGCGGGACTGGACCTGGCCTGGGCTTTGAAACCTCCAAGCCCACCCCCACTGACACACCTCCTCCAACAAGGCCACACCTCCTAGTCCTTCCTAAACAGTTCCACTGCTGGGGCTCAAGCATTCAAATAGTCAAGCCTATTGAGGGCCATTCTCATTCAAACCACCACAGGTCTCAAACTCACTTTGTGTGCATGCATAGGAGGTGGGGTGGGGGGACATGTCTGTGTGGGGGTGTGTACCTAGTCAGATCTCAGCCTGGGTTCTGGGAACTGAACCTGGCATCTCTGCAAGAGCAGCATCTTATCTTAACCACTGAGCACCTCTCCAGCCCCACTTTGCGTTTTTAATAGTGACATCTTTGGCTATATATAGTATTCTTAGCCATGTTCACTGATTGTTTTCTTTTCAAGTCTCTGGATAACTCCTACACTGTTCTTTTTCTATATTAATTGTTTTTTTCCATGGCAACTACTTTTGTAATCGTGAATATATATATTTATTTTTTATTGCAAAAGTAAGATAGGTTTATTGCAGACAACTGACTCTTATAGAGATGAAGTTATATAAAATAAAACCATCTATACTCCATCAGCCAGAGATAAGTATCGTTAATCTCAGTTTGTTTCATTTCCTTCCAGACTTTAAATTTTAAAAATGGTATTACATTTATTTGGTTAGGTTTTTTTTTAAGATGTATTTATTTATTATGTATACAGTGTTCTGCTTGTATGTATGCCTGGATGTCATCAGATCTCATTATAGATGGTTGTGAGCCACCGTGTGGTTGCTGGGAATTGAACTCAGGACCTCTGGAAGAACAGCCAAGGCTCTTAACCTCTGAGCCATCTCTCCAGCCTGTATTTATTTTTTTTAATGTGTGTGTGTGTGTGTGTGTGTGTGTGTGTGTGTGTGTGTGTAGATATGTGTGTGAGCCATGGTAAATATCTGGAGATCAAAGACAACTTTAGGGTGTTGGTTTTCTCCTTCTACCATGTGGGTTCCAAGGATTGAACTTAGCTCATTAGGCTTAGCAGCAAGTGTCTTTATTTGTCCAACCAACTTGCTGGCCCGTATTTTATTATGATGTGCGAATGCAGGGCTAAGTACGCCATGGCATATGTGTGGAGGTCAGAGGACAACTTTATTAAGTTAGTTCTCTCCGTCCCCCTTTACTTGGTGTCTTAGTTACTATTCTATAGCTGTGAAGAGACACTGTGACCAGGGCAACTCTTATAGAAGAAAGCATTTAACTGGGGTTTGCTTACAGTTTCAGAGGATTAGTCCATTAGCATCACGGCAGGGAACTTAGAGGCAGGTGGGAAGCCATGCTGCTGGAGAAGGAGCTGAGAGCTTTACATCATGATCCTCAGGAAGCAAGCAAAGAGAGAGACACTGGGCCTGATGTGGGCTTTTGAAACCTCAAAGCCCATGCCCCAGTGACACACCTTCTCCAACAGGGCCACACCTCCTCCAACAAGGCCACACCTCCTCCAACAAGGCCACACCTCCTCCAACAAGGCCACACCTCCTCCAATAAGGCCACACCTCCTGATTCCTTCTACTCCTTCTGAAACAGTTCCACCCCCTAATGACTAAGCATTCACACATGAGCCTCTGGGAACCTTTCTCTTTCAAACACCACACATGGGTTCTGGAGACCAAACTCAGATCATCAGGCTTTTCTGTGTTGATCCATCTCAACAGCCTCTCTTTTTAAAAATGTATGCACGTGGATATGTTGGGGTTTTTTTTGTTTTCTTTTTTAAAATTTATTTATTTTAATGTGCATTGGTGTTTTTGCCATGGGTGTTGGGTCCCCTGAAACTGGCATTACAGACAGTTGTGAGCTGCCATGTGGGTGCTGGGAATTAAACCTGGGTCCTCTGGAAGAGCAGTCAATAGTCTTAACCTCTGAGCCATCTCTCTAGCCCATGGATATGTTTTTATAGTGTTGGGATCATACAATAAACATTAAATCTGGAGCATTTTAGCATATTATTTGCATGTTATAAAACATTTTAATGTCTGCATAATATTCTGTATATTACATGGTGTAATCTATGGAGCAGGTTTTTTGTGATAGATTTTTCAAATCCACATACATAAGTCCTTGTGTTTTTATGTTCTTAGGAATGAAATGCAAAAAAAAATTTATAGAGTCAAAGATTATTGACATGCTGGATAGTTTTATGTCAACTTGACACAAACTAAAATCATCTGAGAAGAGGGAACCTCAATTAAGAAAATGTCTCCAGCCAGGTAGTGGTGGCACACGCCTTTAATTCCAGCACTTGGGAGGCAGAAGCAGGTGGATCTCTGTGAGTTCGAGGCCAGCCTGTTCTATAGAGTGAGTTCTAGGACAGCCAGGAATACACACAAAGAAACCCTGTCTTGAAAAACTAAAAAAGAAAAAAATTTTAAAAAAGAAGAAGAAAATGCCTCCATAAGATCAGGCTGTAAGCAAGTCTGTAGTACATTTTCTTAATTAGTGATTGATGGGGGAATGTGGGGGGGGGGGGGTGCAGCCCATTGTGGGTGGTGCTATCCCTGGGTTGGTGGTCCTGGATTCTCCAAGGAAGCAGGCTGAGCAAGCCATGGGGAGCAAGCCAGTAAGCAACACTCCTCCATTGCTTCTGCATCAGCTCTTGCCTCCAGGTTCCTGCCCTGCTTGAGTTCTTGTCCTGACTTCCTTCGATGATGGGCTATGGTATGGACGTGTAAGCCGAATAAACCCTTTCCTCCCCAAGTTGCTTTGGTTGTGGTGTTTCATCACAGCAGTAGTAACCAGACTAAGACACATGTTAAGGCTTTTAATGTGTGTGCAAAATTAACTTCCAAAATTTTGTACCAACATATGGTCTACCATATATGTTTTGAAGAGATGAGATTTTTGTTTGTTTGTTGTTTTGTTTTGAAACAAGGTCTCATCATATAGCTCAGACTTGCCTTGAATTGGTAATTTTTCTGCCTTGACTTCCTAAATGCTAGGATTACAAGTGTATGCAACTATACCTGGTGAGAGGTTTTGGGTTTTGTTTTTTTTTAACATGCTAATCCTCTAGGACAAGTTCCTTCTCATTGCTTTAATTACTGAGTTTTAATTATCTTTCCATAAAATTGTCTGGTTATACATTCAATTTATCAAAATAAAACCTTGTAGATAAGTAAAAACAAATAAAAAAAACAAAACAACAAATCATAACTGCCTAAGAAAGACCTGAACAAGATGAGGCCCAGCCCATAGACGAAGAGCTACAGGCAATTAAGGACTGCTGAGAGCAGAACAGTAAGTCTTCCCCAGAGAGGAGCCCGATTGATTATCAAATACCAAATGGTCAGCCCTGAAATCACACACATGCAGGCAACACTAAGCAGACTCAGCAGGATGTGTGTGTGTATGTGTGTGTGTGTGTGTGTGTGTGTGTGTGTGTGTGTGTGTGTGTGTATCACACACATGCAGGCAATGCTAAACAGACTCAACAGGATGTGTATATCACACACATATAACACACACACACACACACACACACACACACACACACACACACACACGTTAAAGAAAAAGAGGCCTTGAATTTGAGAGGGAGGGAAGTGAAGGGGGTGAGAGGGGTTAGAAGGAGGAAAGGAAAGGGGGGACGATATATTTTAATTTTAAAAATTAAAAACAAGAAAATGCTAGCATTCAGGAGACAGAGGCAGTCGGAGCTCTGAGAGTAGTACTGCCAGCTTGGTCTACACAGTGAGTTCCAGGACAGCCAGAGCTACATAGTGAGACCCTGTCTCAAACGAAAAAAAGGAAGAAAGAAGGAAAATTGATAAATTTCTAACCAGACTAGCTAGGCGAAAAGGGAGAGAGCAGACACAAATCCCCCCAAAATATTAGGAATATGGGAATCACCATTGAAAGGAAGAAAATACCACACAAATCTATGCCAATGGCTTCTATGATATGGACACATCCCTTGAGTGATACAAACTACTACAATTTACTCAAGAAGACACAGGCAATCTGAATAGTCGTGTCTCTTAAACCAGTCTAATTCATGCCATAATCTTGGCATAAAGAAATCTTGAGATCCAGTTGACTTAACTACTAAACCTATCGAACATTTCAGCAATAACTAATGCTAATTCTATACAAGTGATTGCTCAAAATTAATGATAAATGTATTTAAGCTCTTCCTAAGCTGGCATTACCCTAATGCTCAAACCAGGATAAGCTGTAAGAAAAATTTACACACAAGTATCTTTTGATATTTGCAGCAGTCAAGTCAACAACATACAAAAAGAGCAATGTATCATAACCATGTCAGATGTAGCCCAGGAATTCAAGGTTGGCTTAATACTCAAAACTCAATCAGTGTGATGCACAATATTAGCACGCTAAAAGAAACCGTATAAGCCATTTCATTAGATGCAGGAAAAAAGCACAGATATGATGTTCAGGCTGGGCAGTGGTGGCACACGCCTTTAATCCCAGCACTCAGGAGGCAGAGGCAGGCAGATCTCTGTGAGTTCGAGGCCAGCCTGGTCTACAAAGCGAGATAGATCCAGGACAGGCACCAAAACACCACAGAGAAACCCTGTCTTGAAAAAAACCAAAAAAAAAAAAAAAGACACGCTGCTCAGTTGTGACTGATAAAAGACTTTCCGTCGTCTACAACGAAGGCAACTGTGTCAACGATGCAGGAAATCTGATCCCGACATAAAAGGTGAGAAAGCAGGACGGAGGGATGGTGGTCTTGCTGGCCAGCCAGTCCAGCTGAATCGCTGAGCTCCAGCTTCAGTGAGACACCCTGCCTCAAAAAATGAGATTGGGCAGAATAGAGGAAAGCATCTGAGATTGACCTCTGACCTCCACACATGCACCCACACACATGTGCACACACAAACACACAGGATAGACACACATAATACACAAAAACTGCATGAATGAAAAACTATCAGCTATCACACTCAGTGATGGAAGACTGCATTATTTCTTTATAAGACCAGAAACATCAAGAAAGGTGGCTCATCAGAAAAAGCGCTTGCCGCCACACCTGCGACCTGAGTTCAATCCACTGTGTCTACATGATGGAAGGAGAGAACTGACTCCCAGAAATCGTCCTCTGACCTCCACAGGCATGCTGTGGCATGCACAGGTGCACACACACAGAGACGAAGATGGAGATCATAAATGAAAGAGAAGGTCCACTCTGAAAGCTTCTATTTAACATTTTCCGGAAGTTCTAGCCAGTGAAATAGAAAAGAAACATAATATTTTGGACAGGAAGAATATAAACTGTTTACTAACAGACAACATTGTCATTTATGTAGAAAATCCAATGCAATTTTTTCTTTTCTTTTTTATTAATTAAATTTATTCATTTATTTTATATCCCAACTACAGTTTCCCCTCCCTCCTCTTCTCCTATTCCCTCCTCCCACCTCTGCTCTGTCCTCCCCTTCACTCCTCCTGTTTCTGTTCAGAAAGGGGCAGGCCTCCATGGGTGTCAACAAACCATAGCATATCAAGTTGAGGTAGGACTAAGCTCCTCCCCTTGTATTAAGGCTGGGCAAGGCAACCCAGTGTGAGGAGTAGGTTCCAAGAGCCAGCCAAGGTCTTAGGGACAGTCCCTGCTCCCACTGCTGGGAGTCCCACAAGTAGACCACGCTACACAACTGTCACACATATAGATGGCCTACGTCTGTCCCACGCAGGCTCCTTAGCTGTCGGTCCAGAGTCTGTGAGCTCTTATGAGCCTAGGCTAGTTGTTTCTGTGGGTTCATTTGTGATGACCTTCACACACACACACACACACACACACACACACACACACACACACACACACGCTCATACAATTCTTCCTCCCGCTCTTGAACAGGATTCCCTGAGCTCGGCCTAGTACTTGGCTGTGGGTCTCTGCATGTTTCCATCAATTGCTGGACAAAAGCTCTCTGATGACATTTGGGGTAGTCACCAATCTGATCATAGGGGTGACCAGTTCAGGCCACATATCCAGTATTGCTAGGAGTCTTAGCTGGAGTCATCCTCATGGATGGAGGAGGAGGTAATGAAAGAGATGTCTTGATAAAGGGGGCATTTTGAGGCCAGGTAGAAACCTAGTGTGAGGGAAATTCCCAATGCAATTTTAAAAAAAACCCTATAAACACTATTAAGTGAATTAACAAGATTGCTAAGACAAGATCAATATACAAAAACTTGCAATATGATATCAAAATTTAAACTAATAATGTTCAATAGCACCAATTTGCTATACTTGTGAACAAATTTGAAGGAAGATGTGAAATATCTGAATACTGAAAAAATATCAAATATTGGTAAAAGAAACAAGAGGATTGGACCAAGAGGTGAGTGACTCTTTTCCTACCCAGAGAGTCCTGCCTCTAGGACCCAGGCCTTGGGACACAACCCATGCCCAAGAACCCTCACCCATTGCTACCCAAGTTGCTGGCCAGCAGGGAAGACTCCAACACCCACCAACACCCCCCATCGGACCCTGCAATCTACAAGACCCACTCCCTACCCCACACCCACCCATCCCCCTGCAACCTCAGAGGCTTCCTGAGACACAGAATCTGCCAGCTCTGATTGAACCAAGAGCGGCTCCCTAAGACACAGTATCCGCCAGCTCCAATTAAGACCAAGAGGTACGACTGGACCCAGAGTGGCCCCCTGAGACACAGACACAGCAAGCACAGATTGGACCAATAGCAGCTCGCTCAGACACAGGCACCTCTTGCACCTATTGGAGGAAGAGATGGGTAGACCCCAGTGCAAAACTACACACAACACCATAAAGAGCAATATGGCACCACCAGAGCCGAGTGGTTCTACAACAGCAACACCTGAACCTCACAACCTAGAAGAAGCAGAAGAAAGCGACCTTAAAAATAACTTTATGAAGATGACAGAGGCCCTTAAAGAGGAAATGAAAAATTCCCTTGAAGAATTGAGGAAAAGACAAACAAAAAATGGAAGAAATCAATAAATCCCTTAAAGAAAGCCAAAAAAAAACCAAGAAAAAGCACTTAAACAGGTGAAGGAAACAGTTCAAGACCTGAAAAGTGAAACAGAAACAATGGAGAAGACACAATCAGAGGGAATGCTGGAAGTCACGGGGGTATGAGTTACCTACGTGTGCTGGGACCCAAGCACGGGTTCCCTGGAAGAGCAGTAAGCACTCAGCCACTGAGCCATTTCTCCAGCCCCCAAATAATCCAAACTCCTTAAATAATTCACCTAAAACATGTACTGGGTTTGGACCAATTGCTCTTTTTAATTTAATTTTTTTGAGAATTTCATATATGAGTATTGCATTTACATCATTTCTACCCCCTCCAGCCCCTCCCATTCCCCCACTTCCTCTCTAGTTCATGACCAAGTTTTGTTCTTTAAATGTTATTGGTGTGTGTGTGTGTGTGTGTGTGTGTGTGTGTATGTGTGTGTGTGTCTATGTTTGTGTGCATGTGGTATGTGTGTGTGTGGTGTGTGTGTGTCTATGTGTGTGTGGTGTGTGTGTGTATATGTGTGTGGTGTGTGTGTGTGTCTGTTGGAGGAATACTATTTATGTTCATTCAGTCTACCAAGATAATGAGGGAGGAGTTTTAAATTCAGAATATTTGTGTCTTTTCCCTTGTAGGCTCTGTTTCCTGGGATCTGACTCAGTGTGTAAAAAGTTTAAGTGGTCTAGAGTTTTACTTGGGAACATTCTAATCTCTTTAATTGCATAAATTCCATTAAATACTCAGCTATGCTCTCTCCCTAGCTTGTAACATAGTAAACAAAATCCAGTTTTAACTATATTGCGTGTATATGCGTGTTCACATGTGTATGAGCACTTGTGTGGGGTGGTGGTGTGCATGCACATATGTGTGCATACACATGAAGGCCAGAGGTTGACATGGGGTACCTTCTTTGGTCATTTTCCACCTTATACATCAAGTCAAGATCCTGAACCCAGAGCTTGCCAGTCTGGCTAATCTCGCCAGCCAGCCTGCTCTGGGATCACCTGCCCTGACTCTGCAGTGCTGGGATTACAGATGGAGCCTATGTTGGTCCTGGAGTTCTGGACTCTGGTCCCAGTACTCACCAGCAAGCACTATGCACTGGGTCATAGTTCCAAACCCATACATTTAGCTTTGTTTTTTTCAGTGTTATGCAGAACACTTGAGAACGCTACCCGGATGCTTTACCACTGACACACTTCCCCAGACCAACGCAACTTTTTGTTTTTTGTTTTGTTTTGTTTTGTTTTTGAGACCAAATGTCACTGTGTAGTCTTGGCTGGCATTGAACTCACAGAGATCCTCCTGCCTGTGCCTCCGAAGGACTGGGAATAAGGATGTGTACCACCATACCCAGCCCCCAATGCAGATTCAATTTCAGTGGCTTTTACAAGAAGCAACTGTTGTATAAATATTTTGTAAAATAAAAATATCAACAAGATCTTTGAAGCCTGGTGTGGTGGCACACGCCTTTAATCCCAGCACTTAGGAGGCAGATGCAGGCAGATCTCTGTGAGTTCGAGGCCAGCCTGATCTACAAAGTGAGCTCCAGGACAGCCAGAGCTACACAGAGAAACCCTGTCTCAAAAAATAAAAAACAAAACAAAAACAAAAAACAAACAAACAAACAAACAAACGAAAAGAGATCTTTGAGATGAGGACATAATCTCTAGACAAGAAGTGGCTTTTTTAAGAGGTCTCCTCAAGGCACGTATTTCGCACACTTGGGGAAAATGGGGACGAAGAATCCCTGTTTTCACGGCTAGCCATATTGACTTATTCATGATTCCTAGGACATTGCTTTCTTTCCAGAGATAGACTACTGTGCCTCCTCTAATCATGGATGTCAGCACGAGTGTGTTAATGGCCAGAAGTCTGCTTCCTGCCGCTGCCTGAAAGGCTTCATGCTGAATCCAGACCGGAAAACCTGCCGAAGTAAGTGGCACTGGCCCATCCCCCGACTGTGGCTTCCCACCACACGCTTTCCCGGCTCGGCAGACCTTTAGCACACCGTGTTCGTAATGGACGTCTGTGTTTATTAATGTCCTTCTGCTTGTATTTTCCTGTGGTCACTAGAACCTACTGTGGGAAGTTTTCCTAGAGATTGAATAGCCTGGCTCTGGTCACAAGATTTGTTTAACAACCCAGTCCATGCTGAAGCGTCTCCTTGAAATGAGGGTGCTCACCCCTGTTCTGTGTCCCCATGAAGTGTTTATGGAACCTTGAGGGAGAGAAAAGGCTGGGCACAGAGACGGGACATTAAAGGAGCTGGTTTCTTCAAGTCCTACAAGATAGGACAGTTGATGGCTGCTGAGTGTGGGGACATTAAAGTTCTGCTCCTGAGAGGAAGGAAGAAGGAAAGAATGCCCTAGGTCATCGCAGCAGCACCCAAGGGAACAGAGCATCAGCAAGGTGGGGGTGAGGTGGTACAGGGGACTCAGATGCCTTCACCTGAAATTCGGAGGGGCTAGCCAGCAACTAGAGCACCTACTCCAGAGCAGACCACTAGGCCAGATCCCCAGTGTCTGCGCGCGCGCGCGCACACACGCACGCACGCACGCACGCACGCACGCACGCACGCACGCAGACAAACCAGACTGTTCCCCAATGACACCAGAGCAGAAGACCTACCAGGTGCTTGTCTTTTCCATCACTGACTCCTCAACAGCTCAGAGTACTTGGCTCAGTGGGTTGAGTGCAGACTTGTGGAATGGATTATGTGTGAGTGAGTGAGTGAAAGAATTGCTCTGAGATACATCATCCTGCAGAAATTACAATTTAACTGGAATTCCTTGATTTTTTGTTTGTGATTTCCTGACCATGACATTTGTAGAATTCTCTGGAACTTCCAATTAGTGGTGTATTTTCTTCTTTCCTTCCTTTCTCCCTCCCTCCATCTCTCTCTCCTTACCTCCCTTTCTTCTTTCCTTCTTTCTTGTTTGTTTGGGTTTTGTTTGTTTGTTTGTTTGTTTGTTTGGGATTGGTTGGTTGGTTGGTCTTGGTTTGGCTTGTTTTGAGACAGACTCTGGCTATGTGGTCCAAGCTAGCCCCAAAGTTGCACCTCTCTTCTGAGAGCTAGACTGCAGGTGTACACTACCATGCCTGCTGGGATGTTTCCTAAATGCCGCTCTGCTGCTTCTTCCTAGCCAATGTGTGCTCACAGCAAGACTGTCCGCCAATGTGTGCTCATGGCAAGACTGTCCGCCAATGTGTGCTCCACGAAAGACTGTCTGCCAATGTGTGCTCACAGCAAGACTGTCCGCCAATGTGTGCTCATGGCAAGACTGTATGCCAGTGTGTGTTCATGGCAAAAGACTATATGCCAGAGTGTGCTCATGGCAAGACTGTCTGCCAATGTGTATTCAATGGCAAGACTGTCTGCCAATGTGTGCTCATGGCAAGACTGTCCACCAATGTGTGCTCATGGCAAGACTGTCCGCCAATGTGTGCTCATGGCAAGATTGTACCAGGTACCTCTTCTGAAAAGCACTATGGGCCATATGTGGAACTGAATCTAGACAAATCACATACTGTTTATGGCACAGATCAAGTTCCACATTCATCCTAAAAAGTATTAAACTTTGTGTGGCTGCAGAGCCCATATTTTGAAACTGAGCTTCTCTTATAAAAGATAATTCCTACTGCCAAGTCTGGATACAGACCTTTAAAACAGTCAAGCATTAAATGAGAACCTGAATGGAAAGCATTCAAAATGTGAGGACAATTAGACCACACATGCCCAACAATGTCCGAGGGCCAGCTTCATCTCACTTCCCTCTGTACTGCAGACACCTTTTTTCTAGGGATGGATGTTGGAGGGGCTGAGTGCACCAGGGGAAATCAGTTACAGGTGGATGAGGGCTCTTAGGGAGGTAATTAGATTGGTTCAGCACAGCAGCAGTATGGCAGCATGCTTCCTGTGTTACTAATGGAGTAGAACAAGGGAACCAGTCAGGCATGTAGCCACTGATGGAGACTTTGCTTGAGATTCTGCATCTCTCGCCAGATCTCAAGGATTTCCTTGACCTGTGCCACTCCATCCACACCCTGCTGGAGAGGCCCTTGAAGAGAAGGCTCTAAGGCAGTCAATGCGCATATCCTCAAGGCCGGGGGGGGGGGGGGGGTGGTGCGGGGGTGCGGGGGGGCTGCTGAGAGGACAGAGGCTGAGAGAGCAGCTTTAGGGCACCAGAGTGGCCCAAAGATGGACTGTTTGGTGGGCTGCAGCTCCTGCCAGAGTCCCGCACACTCATCCATGTATATCTGATGGTAACAGCTCCATCCCCTCTGCAGTCAGGTGTCCTGCTTTTTTTATCCAGAAAAAACAGAACTTTTCCTAAGAGCTAGTGTCCTCATCAGCTCCTCTCTCAGTCTTCCTCCTCGTCATTACATTTTCCATTGTCTTTGCTGTGAGCCCAGGCCTGGACCTCTGAGCTCAGCCTGTCAGAGCTGCTCTGGCCTAATGCTTGCACTCAGCCCGACATCACAGCAGGCAGCTGGGAGCGAAAGGGAGAGCTTGTGTTCTCTACAGCATCACATGGCAGAGGGAAGCAAAGCCATTGACTTAGAATCTGAGATTTGTAATTAGGAATCTAAGATCTCTCGTGTTCTGGATCTTACAGAGATTGGGCCATTTTCATGTAACAGGAGGCTGATGGCTATTTTCAAATCAAATTAAAAACAATCTGTTTCAAAAGAATTCAATATCATCCAATTAAACTTGGAAAAGTAGTTCAGGGCAGCATCATACGGAAGGAAAGTCCTTGGCCAGGTCAATTTCAGACACTGATCATGAAGGTGGTGATGCAAAGCGTGGGACCTCGGCAGACTCTGAGTCAGTTACAAATGTGACGGGGAGGCGGGGGGAGGTAACCAGCACTGGAGTGCGTAGGAGGCGTCAATAACTTCACTTCGTTTCTTGGCACTCAGTTACATCTTTGGTGTCTAGTGTTCCTGATTCCTTTCTGTTGTGTCTCCGGAGCACAAACCCTGAAGGCAGTGCTCACATTTGCATCTACACATCTAACTTAGGGCCTGGCCCTTGCCTGGTAAATGACTGAAGGAATGATAATTCCTGGCTTGCCTCAGCAAGCAGCACCTACCAGCTCTCTCCATGGGGGATGCGGGAACCCTGGAGTCCACCCTAATAGCCTTACAGAGTCTGAAGGAGGGTCTTTCCTTTCTCCCTTCAGGAATCAACTACTGTGCCCTGAACAAACCAGGCTGTGAGCACGAGTGTGTCAACACAGAGGAGGGCCACTACTGCCGCTGCCGTCGGGGCTATACTCTGGACCCCAATGGCAAGACCTGCAGCCGTGAGTATGCCCCAGGGCTACGGGTGCCGATGGGGTGGGGTCCATGCACAGTCTGTTGGGCTCATTAGCAGCTATGTCCTTCTATAGCTGCATTTTATAAACCATCAAATGGTACTGTTAGTACTACCCACTTCAAAGGTTGAGCTGTAATAATTACGAGACTCAATATGAGGGCTAAAGAGATTGCTTAGTAATTAAGAGCACTTGCTGCTCTTATAGAAGACCCAGAGTCCATTCCCAGCACCCACATGGTAGCTCACAACTGTTTGTGAAGATCCAACACCCTCTCTGACCTCCATGGGCACCAGGCATCCATATAATACACATACAGACAGACAGGCAAAACTCTGCATACATAACATTAAAGAAGTTAGTGTGTGCCAAGTACAGCAGTGCACGGTTGACAATCTCAGATCTCAGAAGATGGTGAGTTCAAGACCAGCATGGGCTCTGCAGCAAGATAGCATCTCAAAAATTCAAAAGAGAACAAGATTGAGAGGGGTGTGAATAAAGAAATAAATACACGTGTGGGGGTTGCGGGTGTAGCTCAGTCAGCAGTGCTGGCCCAGCACGCACACAGTCATGGGTTAGATCCCCAGCACCACATAAACCGGGGGAGCGGGCCAAGGAGGGCGTGAACACGCACAGCCTGCGCAGAACGGGGCTGCTGCTATTGTTCTTTGCTACTAAAAGCAAGATAGTCAGATAGGCCGGAATTCAAACTGAAGCTCTGTCGCAGTCTACATATGTGACCTGGGACAGGTGATTCTCCAAGCTTTGATTGCCTGTCTGTTTTTAAAAAATGAGAATATATCGGGTAGTGGTGGCACTCGCCTTTAATCCCAGCAGTTGGGAGGCAGAGGCAGGTGGATCTCTGTGAGTTCGAGGCCAGTCTGGTCTACAGAGTGAGTTCCAGGACAGCCAGGACTGTTGCACAGAGAAACCCTGTCTTGAAAAACCATAATAAGTAAATAAATATTTTTTTAAAGAGTGAGACTGTTAATAGCATTGGTTCCCTGGGTGATTATGGGGAATAATTGGAGCCATTTCAACCCCTTGGCCTTGTGCCTAGTTTGTAGCAAACACACAACTAAAGATAAAAGATAACAGTGAGTATCACCCAGCCTGTGAAAATGACTAACGCCTGGTACCAGGTTGGGACGAGAGGCCAGAAGGGGTGGACCTTGGGAAACTGGACTATGAGGGCAGAACTGGACAGTATGGACTTTTGTAAAGCCTTTACTTAATATCCTCGTCTCAGAACCACAACAAAGCTTGGTGACATAAACACATGGGAACTTTCAGGTCTTGCCAGCTGGATGGGCTCCTAACTTTTTTTTTCCTGAGGTACGGTCTCCACAGGCCCAAGCCAGCAGGATGAGATTATGTGGGGGCTGCGATGGATCCCAGGGCCCTGGCACACTAAGAGCTGGGGCGGGTGACATTAGCCTCCATAGAAGGGTCCTTTCGTGCAGCTTTGCACCTTGCACACCGTGCGTCTGCTTCAGCTCTGCAGACAGAAGTGGATTGTGGGTGGGGACAGTGCAGCTGTTGGACCACATTTGGGCCCTGGACTGCCAGGAGGGCAAGTTTCACAGCTGAAGTATGAGCTACAGAGCCAGCCAGGGGAACCTCACTCTCCTGTCTTCGGAGGAAGCGGTGCCTTGATTTGGCTTTCTAAGTGTGATCCTGACTCTCCCAGCATGCCCTGGTGGTGTTTTTCTGTCGGCTTAGCTGTTGCACCTGAATAGACTGGTATTTTAACTACTGTCTGTGCCCTATGCCTGCAGTCAGCACTCCACTGCTCAGACTGTGGCCTGCCGGGATTTCCGGTCCCCCCAACACTGGCTGGGCCACAGTTGTGGCTGCCAAATGTGGGTTTTAACTAAGTCTCTATCATTCTATTCACCAATAAAGACTCGGGAGTCACGTTGGGTGAAAACCTGCTGGATCAGAGAAGCCGAGAAGCAACCGCTGACCTTCCTTTCTGTCCAGAGACCCAGCAAGAGAGCCTCTCTCCACTGGTCCCAACCCAAAAAACAGTCTCTCTATCCATATTCCTGGGTCTTCTGTACTCCATGGCTAATTCTTGTCAACTCCGCCCTCCCCCATCCGAGGTTAATTTTATTAACACAGTCTCGGAGTTTCACAGTGCAATGAAATATCTTGCAACAGCACCTTGGATAGTCTGGAAGAGCTCAGATGTGAGCCCGGAAGAGATGGAGGTCTTCCTCTGTTAAACCTTTTAGAAAGTTTAAACCAAGCTATTTCTGTCTAGAAGTCCCCAGGGAAATCCATGGGGTTCTTAGGCACGATGGCGCAGGTTCAGGCACAGTTGTGAGCACCTCCACCATTCCAGCTCACACGTGCCTCCAGACAATTCTGCCTGATGTGAAATGGGTATGTGGCTCCTGAGACACTGCAAGTGTTTTTACAGGTGTACCTACCAGTGGATTGTTCTAGAAGCCTCTGGTCTTCAGCCACGAAGGAGTGAAAAAGCTTACCTCAGTGGGCCATCATGAGGTCTTCAGTGTCTGTCCAGTTGATGGCGGGTGCACTTTCTCCATTCAGTAACTCTGGGAGGCAGTCCAGGGGGCTCTGTGGGAGCCATCCACCACAGCTGTGTGTTTCCTGGCCTTTGGCGTTCCCTGCCCAAGGACCAGCTGTGGTGTTTGGGTGCCAGAAGGGGCCACACAGGCAGCGAGGCTTTTGTTTATTTTCTGAATCTGGATGTCCTGATTAAGAGAATTTTTTTTAAAAAAAAATCACTTCTTTATTTTTCAAATAAAAATAAATTACACACTAATTCTCTCTGAGCACTACATAGTCATACTAACAACCGTTCATTAAGCGGTTGCTGTATGCCAGCCACTGTTTGGAGGGCCTTACATGTATCCTTTCCTCTAACTTTCACTACATTATCACCAGAAAGGGACCACCAGGTGTCGGGGAGAAACTCGGTTGGTGACGTGTTTGCTTTGCAAGCCTGGGTCTGAGATCTACCTGCAGAACCCAGGTAGAACACCAGGCATGGTGGCATGTGCTTGTCACCTCAGCACCGGGCAGGTGGAAACAGAATGCCCCCTCACCCACTCCACCCCCGTTAGCCAGCCAATCTAGCCTAATTGTTGGACTCCAAGCCAATGAGAGAGACCCTGTCTGAAGGAGGTAGACTACATTTCACAAGAATGGCAAAATTGTCCTCTGGCCTCTACAACTCACACACCTGCATGTATAACCCGTGAACTCATAAAAGAAAGGGGACTGCCATCATCTCCAGAGGTGACCGAGAGGTTAAGTCCGTCCAGCATCCGCAGCAAGGACGTGGGAATCAGTGCTGTTCTGTTTGCTTCTCTGTTGCTCTGATAAATGCCATGACCAAAAGCAACTTTTTCATGTGGGGTTTATTTTTCAGCTTACACTTCCATGTCACTGAGGGAAGTCAAGGCAGGAACTGAGCCAGAGACCACAGACGAACGGTGTTTACTGGCTTGCATCCAAGTTCATATTCAGCTTGTTTTCTTATACTACTCAGGACCACCTTCCCCGGGTGAACACTATTCACAGTGGGCTGTGATCAATCAGCAATCAGGAACATGCCACACATGCCCACAGGCCAGTTTGATGAAGCAATTCCTTATCTGAGGTTTCCTCTTCCCAAGTGACTCTAGGTTTATGTCAAGGCCACTGAAGCTAGCTATGACAAGGAGCAAGGCTGATTTCCCAGCAAGCCGGGTATCATGAGGTAGAGTGGAACCTTCCCTGTGGCTGACGTTGCCCCCAGGAAGGCTCTGGGTAGCAGTCCCTTTTGTGAGTGGAGCATTGGCACCTCAGTCCCTTCATGTTTTCCTGTGTTTGTGACCAATGCAGGGGTGGACCACTGTGCACAGCAGGACCATGGCTGTGAGCAGCTGTGCCTGAACACGGAGGAATCCTTTGTCTGCCAGTGCTCGGAAGGCTTCCTCATCAACGATGACCTCAAGACCTGCTCCAGTGAGTCCCCTTCCACTTCTCTACTAGGGAGGGGTTTGCAACCGGTGTGAAGTGTGCAGACAATGCAGAGATCGGCACGTCCTCCTCTGGCCTCCGGGGACACTGCGGGGAAGTCTGCTGGGGACCAGTGCTTTCAATGGCAGCAAATGTGAACCGTTACTTAATTCCCATCGCAGTCCAGAAGCCTTGCTGACAGAGGCCCCAGGGATCTCACTTGGCTTTGATTTTACAGGGGTGGATTACTGCTTGCTGAGTGACCATGGTTGTGAATACTCCTGTGTCAACACAGACAGATCCTTTGCCTGTCAATGTCCTGAGGGTCACGTGCTCCGCAGCGACGGGAAAACCTGTGCAAGTGAGTTTCATCACATTGAGATCCTGGGACAGACAGGACTCAGCACAGGCCCCTGTAGGTGCCAGTGGGCTGCTGACATGTGCATGTCTGAGTGTCCTCTGGGTCTGACTGGGCCCCTGGATATATGTGTGCCTGCATCTCAAAGCCCCTGGAGCCTCGGCCCCAAACTTCCTCCTCATGCTCCTGGAAATGGCTTTGCGGTCTCCACACACTCTGCCTCACCACCATGATGAAACAGGTCCTCATTCTTGGCATGCTGCTGTGGTTTGTCTATACTTAAATTTATGTTCAAATTTGGTTGCTACTGTGACATGTTTGAGACATGAAACTTTTCCAAGGCAATTATGCTGGTGGGAAGGATTCATGCCTTTCCTGGGGGAGTGGACTGATTAGAGAGATGGATTCTTGTAAAGTGCATTCAGTGCCTCTGTCCCTACCTCTTCTGTACATAATTCCCACCATAAGATGAAGCAAAATGAAGCCCTAACTTCTTAACCATTCTGTCCATGTACTGTGACATGACAGCAGAGTACAGACACACTCTCAGCTCTACCCCCCACCAGTCACGCCTATGACCAACAATACAGAAACTTGCTGCCTGCCAGCTGGCTGCAGGCCAGGCCAGGCTGAGCACTGTGCTAAGCACATTCTATCACCCTCCAGGAACAGATGGGATAACCTCAGCTCAGACTCAGCGAAGCGTCTGAGACTCACTCTCTGTGAGACTCCAGTTAGTTCTGAAAGGGAGATGTCTGAGAAATCCTTTCAGCACAAGGCCAGGCCAGCAGGGATATTGTCTAGGAACATGTTTCCTTGCAGCTGACCCTAATTCCCATCTCCATTTACACAAACAACAGCTAAAAGACAAGACTCCAGGCTCCCTTGTCTCTCCAACTCAAGAAAGCCATGTGCTTTCTGCCCTGCGTTCCCATTTCCAAGTGGACCAGGATCAAGGACTAACAGCAGTTTGAGAGAAAGCATCAAGATGGAAGCAGAGACCATCCTTTGCTCTCCCTGGCCACCGTCTTTCTGGCTGTAGGCCCGAGTTCCTTGGCCACTGGCACAGCCGTGGGCACAGTACTGACACTGCCGCCTTTTCTCTGCCGTCAGTTCACACGAGCACATGTTAGAAATTAAAGCTGTGCAACAGTAACTGTGCTCCGTGTGAGAAAATGTCGTCCCAGTTTGAGATGGATTCTTGGATCTTGGCAAGTAGGCTGTCCATGGGGCCGCTTGCTCGGGGATCCCTGCCCAGCTGCTCGCAGCTGTGGCCAACTCTAGCAGGGCCTGGGCGCTGGGGGTGTGGAAAAGGGCGGGTAAGTTAAACACCAGCTACACTCGCCTGCCTGCCAAACCAGATGCGAGGGGATGGTGGGTGTAATTCTCCATCGTCTCAGATCACTCACACCCCTTCTTTGTTCTCTTCTCTCTGATAATCAAGGGCTGAGTGTGAGATAATTGCAGGACCTCTAAAATCTTCTCTCAGAATCTGAAACACTTGCAGACCCTTCTTTCATTCTCCTGCCTCTCTCCCAATCAGAGCTTTGCCTTTGCCGCCTTTAAACATTGCCTGTTTTCTCATTTAAATGCATAGTCTGCGTCATCTATATGAGTGCAAGTCCAGCAACTGCAAGTGAACTTTATGCCTGGTTGGGTGGTTATGAGAACGCGTGAGATAATCAGATGGGTTAGAACTTAACTCGGAACAATACAGAACAGACACATATTACCCGCCAGAGCTGTCCCCCTAATTGAAGACTCCCTGTCTGCTCTCAAATGATTCAGTCCAGCTGTTCCATCCTGTAATCGTGGCCTAGGTTTTCACTGTGGTCACAGCTAATGGCAGTTGGGATGAATGTTCCCCTGCCCCAGGCCAGATGACACACAGCCAGATAACATGACTGTCTGTACCTTTTTAATGAAGCCTGGTGCACAGGGGCTGGGAGTGAGCTGGGGTCTGCCAGGCCTTGCTCAAAAGATGAGCGTTTCCTTGGCCTTTATTTGGAGCCTTGACAGCAGGTGATCTGAAGAGCCCCTCACTCGTTCTCCAAGTTGCCTGAAGTGTAGAGAGCCTAAGTTCCAGTTCCCAGGCTCCTGGGACAACGAAGTAGGTACTGGGGTGAGGCCCACCCTCCTCCCCTCTCAGTCCTCTGATGCTGATTCTAGCATAGATTGGGAGTGGGGGGGGTCCTCCTCTTCCAGCTGCAGCTTAGGGTTCTCTTTTCCTCACTAGGTTTCCCTTAAAGACTCCATAGGCCCACTATGCATGGAGTGCACTGCCTGTAAGTCCTTGGGAGTCAGAGGTCAGAGGCCAGGTCTTATCTGGAGTCAGAATTCCCAGGGCCCAGCCTAGCAAAGTAAATGAATGGGGTAGTGAATGAACAGAGGCCAGCTCGATATCCTTTGGCTCTGTGACCCTAGTGCAGGCTCCGCTCCAAGCTCAGTCCCTTTAATGGCTTCGAACTACCTCCCAGAAAAAAATTCCAGTGACAATCCTTGATTTGGCAGTGTAGGAGAGGCCCCCCTCTTTCCTGGGTCTTCCTCATAGCCTCCTGTGTTTCCGCTAAAGCAGTCCTAAAACAGTGAGAACAAACACTGTTCTCTCTCTGTTGAGGACAGCCTCTGTTCCCCAGCCCTCCGCCCTGCATAGAGAAACCCAGTCTATCACAGAGTCATGGAAACTTCCTCCTCCCTAAGCACTGGGCCAGGGAAGACTCCTCCTTCCAGCCCTGAACACCTGTGCACAGGTGTGAGCAGGAGCACAGATCTAGGATCCAAAGCCCAGATTCACATATTGTCGCTTCTGACCTGGGCAAGGAAGCTGGCCCTCCCTGTGTGTCTGGTTGCCCACCTTCAAACTGGGAATGACAATTTCTGTCTTCCAGGGTCCCTGTGTGACACAGGAACATTCTCATAGACACGCTTTGAGAATGTGGAGTGGGCCGTCAACTCTATCACACCCGTCAGGTCTCACTCCTCAGCTTACGACTGTTCTTCACTGAGAGGCCCACAGGAAGACCCCTGTATTGGTGTCTGGAGACCAGTCTCCCAGGGACAGGGTCGGGCACACTCTCCGTGCAGGGCTCAGGGATACCGTACTCTAGAAGTTGGCAAGCTCAGTAGTCCACACACTGCCCTAGGAGAGGCCCTTGTTTCTAGCCATGGAGAACACTGGGTAGGAGCCACAGCCTTAAACCTCAGGGATCCAACTGGCCACACTTCCAGCCCAGCTACCAAAAGGCCCCCAGCCCTGAAGTCCTAACCCCACCCCTAGTGTCCAAGTCTGCTCAGGCAGCAATGGCAAAATACCAGACTGTGTGTTGTCTCCTAACCACAGAAACATCTTTCTCATAGTACTGGAGGCTAAAAGTCTGAATGCAGGATGCCAGCATGGTAATGCTCTGGGGAGGGCTTTCTCCACCAATGTCTGTGTCCTCCCATGGAGGAAAGGAGATGGAGACAGGGAGTGAGTGAATGAGCTCTCTGGTATCTTTTTTAATAAAAACACTAGTCCTGGGCTGGCAAGATAACTCAGTAAAGTGCCTGCCGTGCAGGCCTGCCGAGCTGTTCGATCCCTAGAATGCACATCTGTATACCGGGAGAGGGAGAGGGCTGACTCCAGCTGCTCTCTGATCTCCAGTTTGCACTATGGCATATGAGCTCCTCCTACACTTTCCGATGGTGATGGTGGTGATGACGACGGCAATAATAATAATAATAATAATATAATGATAATAAGAACGTTATCTGGGCCCCATCCTCGTAAACCAAACCTAATTACTTCCCAAAGCCCTACTCCAAATACTGTCATGGTAGGGACTAGGGGGCCAATTTATGAATTAGGGATTGAGGACACAGTCCAGTGAGTAGCATGAATGAGGGGGAAGGGACTACCTTCACTTCAAGATGCCCGGGGGTCCTCAACTTTAGAACACATGAGCAGAATGCGATGGTCTGGAGGATATCTCAGTGTGGCTGCTTCTCGGTTTGAGAAAAAGGCTTCTACAGAGGCACCAAAGGGTCAGCTGCCCCCGTTGAAACTATCATGTTAGCAGTTGGCCTTGGGTCACCTTCTCGGCAGACCGTCTCTATGGCCACATCCCTCTGGGGTCAGGTGAGTTTTAATTACATCATATGTGGAATTCAGAACAAGAACCAGGGCTGCTATCTGTCTTTGCTGCTGAAGTCTGAGTACACTGGACACATTACCCCACAATTCCTGCAGCCCCCACATCACATATACAACTCACCTGGTATATAACTTAGATGTGGGAAACACAGTTTGTTCAGTGTATCAGGACCCCAAAAATCTGAGCTATGCTATGAAACCTCTAGCCATCCTGGTCACAGATGACAGACCCTATTCACAATGAGGCTTTAATTAAATGTGTGACCTGCCTCCTCCCATGAGAACAAAAAGGGGAAGGATTTCTTTTCTTGTTTTTCTAAACTTCTTCTTCTTTTTTTTTAGATTTATTTACTTATTTTATGTATATGATGCTCTATCTGCATGTATGACTTTATGCCAGAAGAGGTCACGAGATCTCATTGTAGATGGTTGTGAGCCACCATGTGATTGCTGGGAATTGAACTCAGGACCTCTGGAAGAGCAGCCAGTGCTCTTAACCACTGAGCCATCTCTCCAGCCCCAAAAGGCATCTCTTTGAGCAGAAGATGTTTTCTTTTTTCCTGCTTCCTGAGAATTCTAAGCCTCCTACCCCATTCTACTTCAGCACTGACTAGTGATTGAGTCTGACTCATCCCTTCCCTGGCTGGAGTCTCAACACTTGCTTAAGCTAGTTCTTTGTCCTTATTCTCTCAAGTCTTTGCCTGTGGTTTCTCAAGTGCTGGTGACTCCTGGGATTGAACTAATTCAATTTCTGCCCCAGCACTGGTTAAAGTTTCTCTGGAAGAGATATGTAAGATGTATCACCCAATCTGGTTGGTGACCACTGGGATTCAGGCAGAACTGCCACAAGAACGTGGAGTAGGGGACTCTCCCAAGTCCAGGGAGAGATGTTTAATCTGACCCTAGAGACTCAATCAGGAGAGACAGCCATAAGTGCCACGTAAGAGATTCCCAGACCTTGGCAGCAGCACGTGCAGGTCCATGATCTGGACAGGGAGGTCAGTATACTGAGTGCCAGAGGAAGCCACAGGAGCAGGTGGGAACTGTCACCTGCAGCATGGAGAGTGACAGGAAACTTTCTAGAGCCTATCTTGATCAAACTATTAGTCCCTAACCAGACCGACTAACCCCATGGAGCTGGGATGACCAGGAAACACCGGGGGACAGATCTGTGACCTACCTGCGTCAGCAAAGCCAAGTCACATCTTCAGATTAGAAGCTTTCAGAAAGTCACTTCTGCTTGCTGGCCAGCTATTTCCTCATCTCTAGAATGGAGTTGAACCAGCATCTTTCCAAGGTCCTTTCTAGCCTCCAAATATAGATAGTAGTGGGCACAGGTCACCGGTTCACAAATGTTTGCTAAACAAGTACAGTTGGTGTGCACACTATTTCCCCAGGCTGGTGGCCGCTCTAGTGGGGAGTCAGAGATGGTAGCTGTTTTTCTTTCTTGAGGAGGCACTGAAGTGTGTTCCCACAGTGGAGTATCATCGGCTCTGGGAGAAGCTGAGGATAAGCTGGTTTCCAGTGTGGTACGGAGGAAGCACTAGAGCCTGTGGGCAGGAAGTGAGTTCTGTACATGGTTTAGCTTGCTAAACCAGCTGGGCAAACTCCAAATTCTGCATCTCATGTCTGATGTCAAAGCGCTCTTCAGATCTCTAACTCCATTCAGCTTTGTTGACTGTAACATACTTTTCTTTCGTGGACTGGGTCCACTCCCTGTTAGCAGCTCTCCTCAGCAGGTATCCCTGGCATCTCCAACATCTTGGGGTCTCCAACACAATCTAGACTTCACCTTCACAGCTTTATGCAATGGCCTCTCTGGGTCCCTATGCAGGGACACCCTTGACACATGCCTGGCCTCAGTGACTTTTCTTAGCTGTGGAAGGAGATTCCACAGCCCCTTTCTTGTATCCTTGACTCTAAAGCCAGAACAGATGGCCAGAGCTGCCAAGCTCTGCTTGCTTGTTGGGGCTGGAACTTGACCCCCTCCTTCAGTTACATCTGCAATGGCTTTCTGTAGTTGGTGGCTTCCATCACTGCTGAAGCTTTCCTTTAATTCCTCTTTACAAGTTGGAAGCTTAGCTGGGTGGGGTCTTGCCCTGAGGTCACCACTCCCTTTATTCTTTAAACTTTTTATCTCCTTGAGCACAGGACTTAGCTCCATTATACTTCCTGTGCTCCTCTTATACTCAAACTGTACATTTTATATTTCTCTTTGTCTAGCTTACTCCTTTTCATCATAGATCTGCATAAGAGTGATTATTAATAACCACATGGCACAGTTAATATTAAGCTCTCTTGAAATCTCCTCTGCCAATACCATTAACAAAACTCTTAATTTAGCTTCAGGCAGATTTTTAGGATGTGCACAAAAAGCAGCCACAATATCACAAGAATAGTCTCTAGGCCACTTACTAATATTCTTCCTTATGAATCCTCACGAACCAGGCCATCACAATCTACATTGCTCTCAGCACCACTGTCTTCTATGCTCCTACTAATATGTCCCATTAGGCCCTACTTACAGCATTCAACTGTTTTCCTAATCCAGAGTCCCAAAGTCCACATTCAGCCAACAAGCAGCATGGTCAGGCCTGTCACAGCAGTACCCCACTCCTGGTACCAACTTCTGTCTTAGTCACTGATCTGTTGCTATGAAGAGACACCATGACTAAGGCAGCTCCTATAAAAGAGGGCATCTAATTGGGGGCTGGCTTACAGTTTCAAAGATTTAGTCCATTGTTATCATTATAGCAGAGAGCTGGGCAGCACACAGGCAGGCACTGGAGCAGTAGCTGAGAGCTACATACTGACTCTGGGCCTACCATGGGCTTTTGAAACCTCAGAGCCCACCCCCAGTGACACACTTCCTCCAACAAGGCCACACCTCCTAATCATTTCAAATAGTGCTGCTCCTCAAGCATTCAAATGTATGAGCCCATGAGGGCCATCCTTATTCAAACCACCACTTTTACACAGGGAAGCTCCTCATTCTTCTTATAGCTGTGTAGTGTTCCATTTCATTTGGCCTGTCCCCTTTTCTAAATACTTGGGTTGACTCCTGCTTTCACCCTTACAAACAGTGATGCCGTTGTTAACTTGGAAGTACATCCCTTCACATGGTACAAGGACACCTGCAGAAGGGAGTCCCTAAGAGAAGCTGCTGGGTGAAAGGTGCGTTCTGCAGCCCTGTGGACACTGCCAGGCACTCCTCCATAAGCAAGTGTGCCCTTTAGTACAGTTGACTTTGGAAGCAGTGACTGAGAAGTCACCTGCTCTGCTCTGGATCAGATGCCCTGAGGGGATGAGCAGAGGAAAAGATAAGCTTGAAAACTCTTCACTTACTTTACAGCATGCACACATTAACAGTTCCAGGAGAACTGAGAAGCTGGGCTGGGTGCTGCTGGCACGGCATATAGCCAAGGATGAGGACATGACCCTGTGGGCATGGGCTTTTCCATGGCTGCCCTCTGATAAAGAGAAGTGCCACCTGACAGGTGCAGGCTTGGGCAGCTGTATCTCTATTGAGGAAGCCCCTGGAATCTTCAAGAGGACAGCTTGAGCTGTAGCTAGTGGATCAGGGCTGGATGGGGAGTCCCAGACAGAAGAGTGTGCTTAGAGGGTTTGCTCTGGATCAGGGCTTGGCAAGACTGGCCTGAGAGAGCTTTTGCTATTTTTTTTTTTTTTTTTTTGGTTTTTCGAGACAGGGTTTCTCTGTGTAGCTTTGCGCCTTTCCTGGAACTCACTTGGTAGACCAGGCTGGCCTCGAACTCACAGAGATCCACCTGCCTCTGCCTCCCGAGTGCTGGGATTAAAGGCGTGCGCCACCACCGCCCGGCCGAGCTTTTGCTATTTTATAACCTTGGAAAATGGAGTATTCTTATAAATTCATGGAAGGAATGGAAATGTTGCCCTCTGTGCCAGCCAGCTGTTGGTGCTATGTATCACTCAGTGGTACTTTTAACTATGTGAGGAACTACTCCAGCCACAGGGAAATGTTCTGCATTAATAATGAGTCCAGAATGTGCCCAGAGAAATAAGTCACACTCAGAGCAAAGCGGAGTACCCAATTCTGCTTAGAGTCTCCTTTACAATTAAAATTCCAGCTAACATCATTTTCCCATTGTTCAAAGCTTCTGGCAGTGTTCTTGCCCAAAGAAATGCAAATTTCCCCTCGAGTCTGAAAGCTTAGCAGATGGGAATGTTGTGTGCAATTGGGAAAAGTCACGGGCTTCATTACCAAAAATTAACATCTTTCATCTGGTTCTTCCACTTATTAGCAAGTGGTCTTGGCTAGCTGTAATTAGTCTTCCTCAATGTTAGTTTCTCCTGCTGGTAAATGAGAGTAACACTGGCTCCTTTAACTAGCTTGCAGGGTAGTTCTGAGGGCTCCCCTTCTCAGAGAAATGCTGCAATAATGCTTAACAAAAGAAGAGTAGATGGTTCTTCCTGAGTGTAATCACCATGTGCCTTTAACCACTTCGGTGCATGCCCTTTGTTGAAATCCTGTTCATTTTCTGAAGGGCTGGGTTAGCTTTCAGTTAACTGTATGGTTGTTGTAAAATGTCACTGCCCCTGGTCCTGTTTCAAGCTTTGAACCGTCAGCCTGGTTTTCACAAGTGCACAAACCTTCTAGTCCCCAGAAGCCACCCAGCCCTATAAACAGTAATGGTGTCCTTCAGTAGTTCAGTCCAGTGACCTCCGAGTCATCCTTGACTCTTCTGTCCTAGCCATATAAAGGTGGACCCTTCACTTCACTGTTGGAAAGAACAGGAGTTGACACAAAATTACCCTTTAGATGAGCTTTATTAGGAGAGATCCTCATGGCCACAAGCATGCTAGGATCAGGCCAGGACATGGGAGAGCATTAGCAGACAGCCACACCAGGGTAGAGAAGCTGCTGGGAGAGAGCCCTCCATTCTAAAGAACAAAGGGCATTCTGGTTCTTAGAGGTTTTCAGGGGAGGTGGCCCGCCTCTGTACCATGTGATCTAGCTGGGCCTGGCACTGACAAAACCAGCTACAGTTCAAGGGTTGTCTGTGGTCTGGGAATCAGGGTGGCTGGGCTTGCTCACAGCTCTAAGAGGGCAGGAGAGAACTACCAGGGAGACAGGCTTCAGGGAGGGGTGGCGTTTCTGGAAGGCAGAGAAGGGTAGCTAGAAGATCTGTGATCTAACGTCAGTCCCAATCATAGCCAGTTCAACCACGTCATCACCAGTGTTCTGGGCCAGCGGGATCATGGCAGTAGGCTGTATCCATCCCCTGTATTCCTTCTCTACCCACACCATTCTATGCTTTCAAAACGCAGCCCAGACTGAGGGATTCTACTGCTCAAAACATCCTGTGACTGCTCTTCTCCCTCAGACATGTCCTGCCTAGTCCTACCATGCTGGGCTCTGTGCCTTCTCTGCAACATGGTGAACATGCTCTTGCAACTGCAGTGTGCAGATGCTCCTTCTTGCCTAGACACCGGCACTCATCTCCTCTCCATCTTCAGGGCTAAGATGCCAAGCCCCAACCCAGCAGCCACTCTCTGTCCCTCTTGTCTTCTATTTCTCCAAGGCACTTTCTTCCCCACTAAGAAGACATGCTTGTCTATTGTTTGTCTTCCAGACCCTCATATACTCCTGACACCCATCGCCAAATGCAAAGTCCCATGGAAGCAAAACCATTTTTTTACTGGTTGTTCTGTCCTTAGTGGCTAGAACAATGCCTGGCCCACAGTAAGAACTCACAACAAATTTGTTGACTATCTAGGTGTGTTCAAGTTTACCTTAGCACTCAGGAGGCTAAAGCAAAAGATCATGAGTTTGAGTTCAAGCCCAGCCTGGGTTACAGGGGGATATCCTGTCTCAAAACAACAACCAAGAGCTTTGCTGACTTTGAATAAATGAATGAATCAGCTAAGTGTTCTGCATACATATGTAGATCCACAGGAAAGTTGGTATTAGACTTATTCTCTCATAGTCATAGACATTTACATTTCCTTTTGAAAACTGTTCCCTTTTTCCTATGGAACTGGATATTTTGCTTTATGTATGTGCTTTGTATATATTAAGAATTTTTGCTCATAGATACTTTCTATCCTGAAATGAACTGTGTGGGAAAAGACACTGTTTTAACTTAAGATGTCTGCAATGTCTTTTATGAATGACTAGGTCACTAATCTATGAGTAATTTTCTTCTATTTCTGTAATTCTAACCAGAACTGGACTCTTGTGCTTTGGGGGACCATGGTTGTGAACATTCATGTGTAAGCAGTGAAGACTCATTCGTGTGTCAGTGTTTTGAGGGATACATCCTCCGTGACGATGGGAAGACCTGCAGAAGTAAGTTTGCTAGTGCTAGTTCATATGGCCATGCCTGAGACCCACCATGCCAACTTCGGTGTGAGACAATTACTCTCAACATCACACAATCAAATGCCATGTGTCTGGATGGGATCCTGGGACAGAAAAGGGGGTGCTGTGTGAAAACTAAGTAATTATATATAATGATATGTTTTAGTAAATAATAACCCGTCAAGCCAGGTGTGGGTTATATGCTTTGATTCCCATTACTCAGAAGGCAGAGAGAGGTAGTTGATCTCTGTGGACTCAAGCCCAGTCTGGTCTACATAGCAAGTTCGAGGCCAGCCCTACAGAGTGAGACCCTCTCTCAATAACAACACACGACAATGAGCCTGGTGATATACCCCTATAATCTTGGCGACTTAGAAGGCTGAGACAGGAGCATGGAAAATTCACAGACTTCCTGGGCTGTAGGCCATACTGGTCTCACTAAATTTAGTGAAACACTGTCTCAAAACAAAAAAAATAAAATAAAATAAAGTAAAAATGGAGGGCTAAAGAGATGGCTTAGTGATTAAGAACACTTGCTGCCCTTCCAGAGGACATGAATTCAGTTCCTAGCACCCATATCAAGTGGCTTACAGGCTTCTCTAACTCCAGCTCCAGGGAATCTTACCCCTCTCCTGGCCTCTGCAGGAAACTGTACTCAGGTGCACATACCCATACACAGACACATAAATAAAAATTAAAATAAATAAATGGACTGGGGATGTAGCTTCATGGTTGAGCATCTGCCAGGCACACACAAGGCTCTGGGTTCAGTCTACAATACCCCAATAATAACAATAACAATCAAAGCAGAGTGTGCAAATCTGGGCAAATGGTTCTCATCTCTGTCAGTCTTCTTTTTCTCAGACTTCTCAAAGCTCTTCCCAAAAAGCTGTGAAGAAAAGATGAGTACCTGCAATCATTACTCTTATTTCCAGACAGGAACGCCAAGATTCCAAGAGGTTATGTGATTTTCCTAACTTATAGATTATGCCAGGGACAAAGGCAAATTTAGATCCCAGTGCTGCTGATCTAAACTGAAGCTTTCTCCTATGTAATCCTACACTTGAAACCAGAGGCCATGTCTGCAGACAGCCGAGGCAGAACTGATCCTGACACTGAGGTCATGCTGGTGAGCGGTGATGGCAATGACACTGAGCAAGTTTGAAGATTCGGCCCAACCTAGAGCCACCAAACTTTACCCCCAGTTTTTCCTTCCTACTCAAGTGGCACTTGAGTCCAGAGGCCAAGATGGATGGATCTTCCAGGGGGAAGTCCAAGTAGACTTTACATTGATGCAGTTGTTTTAATCACTGTATTCTCCTCAGGGAAAGATGTCTGCCAGGCTATAGACCATGGCTGCGAGCACCTCTGTGTAAACAGTGGTGAATCATACATCTGCAAGTGTCTGGAAGGATTCAGGCTGGCTGAGGATGGGAAACACTGTAGAAGTAAGTAGCTTGTGTGAAGAGCCTTTCTCCTGTAGGACTCTGGGTACAGCGCTTCACTTACTCCTCAGTCTTCCTTTGTAGACTTAACGTCACGAACTCAGATTCCAACTTTGGGTGCTCTGAAAGTATTTCCAAGGCGTCAAGTCAGGGATGTCTCAGTGGCAGTCCCAGGTCGTCAGGCTCTTTGCTTGTTTCCTCTCAGCTCTCGGCCTTCTGCATGGTGGTTGGGTGGGTGTGCAGGATCTAGTGTAGGGCCTCACAAGTCGATGGGCAGAATTAGACTCAGTGGTAGCAATGACTACCAGGACCAAAAGGATAATTCCAGTGCTTTTCCTTCTTGGCAGACCATGTATGTGCAGTGAAGGGCAGGAGAGGGGCTGGAGGCAGACTCGGGGTTTTTAGTGTTGGGGGGACTTCAGAGATGTCTCGGTTGGTGAAGTGCTTGCTGCGAAAGCACGAGGACCTGAGTTCAATCCCCGGCAACCATGGAAAAGCAAGCATGGTGGAGTACACCGGTCACCTCGGTGCCAGGAGGGCATTACGGGAGGGTCCCAGACACTTGCTGGCCAGCCAGTCTAGTTGAACTGGTCAGCTGCAGGTTCAGTAAGAGACCTTGTCTCAAAAAATGAACTGAATAGTGACTGAGGAAGACACTGACCTTTGGCCTTCACAAGTGTGCACACATATGTGAGTGTGTATTGCACACACACACACTAGGATTCTCCAGAAAAATAGATAATAGCGTTTATGTGCTGGAGGCACATGTACATGCATGTTGTGGCTAAAAGGAAGAAAGAGGGAGAAAAAGAAAGGGAAATTCATTTCAAGGAACTGGCTCATGGGATTGTGGGGGCTAATGAGGAGGATGTTTGTAAGGAAGGCTGGAAACCCAGTAGAACTGATGTTCAGGTGAAGAGAGTCTTCCCTTCCTCTGGGAATCTTAGACTTTTACCCTCAAGACCTTCAACTGATTGGACGAGGCCCACACACACCACAGAGGGCAGTCTGCTTTACTCAGAACTGCTGCCTTACGTGTTAACCTCATGTACAAGGTACTTTCGCAGCAATCTCTAGACCTACATTTGACAAATCAGCTGGCACCATAACCCAGCCAAAGTTCACATAAATTAGCCGTTAACGCCACCCAAAGCAGCTCAGTGAGGTAGGGATTAGAATACAGGCATAGACTTTCTCCCCGTTCTAGACGGCAGTCCTCTTTAGGGGCTGGGGGTTGATAATACCTACTTGGTTTTGACACTGCTGTATTGTCCTTTCTTGGTTTAAACAAAGTAAGTTCATTTGCTTTTGAGGCTGCTTTGTGGGCAGGTTTCACACAGACTCCCTTGAGAGCATGGGGCATTCCACATGTCAGCAAAGCTAAGCAGGGTAGCCGTCAGGCATTCTTCGGCAGGGGCACAGCTTGTATCTAGTGAGAGTCGCTGTGGGCGGGGCCTGACCACCAGCCTCACCCTGCGCACTGTGTTGCTTCTTTCCTGGAGACCATGCTTCACTCCTCCACGTGTCTGCCTGAGCCACAGTTTTCTATCGAGTCCGCATGTTTTGGTCAATACATTGAACAGTGTGTGAAAGGCACTATTTCTAGCTTTGCAATTAAATCTCAACAATTTCCCACTTCCTAGACGGATCCATAGTTAGAGTCCAATTTCACGTAAGGTTTCTCCTTTTAAAGGGTAGATGAAGCCCAGGGGTGCCTCAGCTGTGCCATCCTCCGGCTGGACACCTTGGATAATCCAGTCGGACTCATGGCATTCCCTGTTTCATTTATCCCCTGTGTATACCTAGCCGTGCCCTAGAGTGTTGTGAGGATTAAAGGGTCATAACTACTTCAAGGAGTTCAAATTACTTCACCTGTGAGACATGCTCATTAGACAACCACATGGGATATTTGGGCTCTCTACTAAAAAATCAGAAGCTAAAGCTTATCTAGTCATTCAAAACCAAGTGACAAGTCCACCCGAGCCAGGAGGAACAGGAGTTCTGAGAGGAGCTGCTCCGTGGACTGCAAAGATGAGCGGTTTAGCCAAGTTGGACTCTTCAAACAGATTACTCCCTTACTCTCCCCTGGCATGACTGTTCACACTGGCTTATTTCTACATAATTGGTTGTTCACCTCCCTGAATTTTCCCCAGGGAAGGATGTCTGCAAGTCGACCCACCACGGCTGTGAGCACATATGTGTGAACAACGGAGACTTTTACACGTGCAGGTGCTCAGAGGGGTTTGTCCTGGCTGAGGATGGGAGGCACTGCAAGAGTGAGTGACCTGAACCAGCTCTCTGTTTCCATTTGGTTTGGGGCATTTTCAGACCCCTTAACCCTGCTTCTCCCACAAACATAGATGTGCACACTGACGGAAGACAGGGCTAAGCTCAGCAACAACAGCCAGAACAGTACATGACAATGGCTGGCTCTGTTCTGTAAGCAAAGGATAGACAGAGGGTCCAATACCCCTGAATCTGCTGGAGAGCCACATGCATGACACCTGAGTCTTCTCTGACTTCCTTTCCATGATTAAGAATCAATCGAGTAATGAGGACAAGCACTTAATGAAGAGAGAAGCCAACCCCCGATGCCCACACACATGTGCGCACTCACAGTAGCATTTTCCACTGGCCACGCATACAAGTATTCTTGCGTATGTGTGTCTTTACTTGCTTTATTATTGTGCTTCACTTTGAGAGATTAGACAGCTGCTTAGTATATAAAAGAGAATATTATAATAACATACTGTAGACTGTTTGAGATGAGATCATTCATTTGGGATTGCTACAATTCTCTTATGCAGCCCCACATAACAAAGTCTCTTAGCATCCAAATTGCATAAAATTTTTCTCTTTTTACTGTCAACCATCTAAGTTGCCCAAAAAGCTTTAGTATGGGTAAAGAATTCAGTAATCAAACATTTTTAAGTCTTAATAGGTCAGTAGGGTACTTATAAGTGTGCTGCCTAATGGATACCACCCTGTTCTTTTATTCTGTCAGTAATAATGTATTGAATACCTATTGTGTGCCAAACATTATGGGCACAAAAATAAATGAGACACAGTATCTACTAAAGAACAATTCAGATGAGGGGAGAAAGACCCATTGTTAAATAATTATCCCCCTATATGATACAGCACATTGGACTTAAGCAACATAGTGTCAGATATCATAATCCTGCTGTGTCCACTGCCTTGCATAAATTAATGTGTTGGGGGTATTTATTCAGAGAGGAGCTGACACAAGTTGGGTTACCCTAGAAGCTTCTTGGGAGAAGTAATGGCTGAGGAAAAATTAGTCATCTCAACTGTCAGTCAAAATACTGTATGTCAATATTGTGTTTATCTGCCTCCCACAGCAAAGCAAAAAACTGCCTTGGTATAGTTTAATCCAGTGGTTCTCAACCTGGGAGTAGCAACCCCTTTAGGAGTCAACCGACCTTTTCACATGGGAAAACACAGATATTTACAATTCATAACAACAGCAAAGTTACAGTTATAAAATAGCAACAAAACTAATTTTACGGTTGGGGTCACATGAGGAACTGTATTAAAGGGTCGCAGCATTAGGAAGGTTGAGAACCACTGTTCTAATCCTTTACCATACTGTATGCACAGTTCCAAGGACTGACTGCTGACAATCAATGTGTGGTTTCCTTTACAGTGTGTGTACTGTGTAACTTATTTAGGGAAATTACTAGTGTTGTTAATTGGTGACTCAAACATAAAAGTGTATCTGGAAACAAGTGTTACTTGTGATATTCCCCACTTGTCAGTGAGCGAGTGAAGAGCAAAGACCGCTCTCCAAACTCAGCCATGCCTCCTGGGGAAGCACGCTTTTTTGTACTCTTGTATGTATGTACCTCTAACTCTGTACCATGTTGCCTTTCCTTTTGTTCCTATAGGATGCACTGAAGGCCCAGTTGACCTGGTCTTTGTGATCGATGGATCCAAGAGCCTCGGAGAAGACAATTTTGAGATTGTGAAGCATTTTGTCAGTGGGATTATAGACTCCTTGGCAATTTCCCCCAAAGCTGCTCGTGTGGGGCTGCTGCAGTATTCCACACAGGTCCGCACAGAGTTCACCTTGAGGGACTTCAGCTCAGCCAAGGACATGAAGAAAGCTGTGGCTCACATGAAATACATGGGCAAAGGCTCTATGACTGGGCTGGCGCTGAAACACATGTTTGAGAGAAGTTTTACCCAAGTAGAAGGGGCCAGGCCCCTCTCTACACGGGTGCCCAGAGTAGCCATCGTGTTCACCGACGGACGGGCTCAGGATGATGTCTCCGAGTGGGCCAGTAAAGCCAAGGCCAATGGTAATATGGGGTGGAGTTGCGGTTTATATTATTCAAAGTTCAGGTCTTTTAAATCCATAACTGGCTTTAGAGGTCAGAGTGTTTGAGTACAGAAAGGCTTTCTGATAACTGCCATTAAAAATACACCTTGACTGTACTGCCACCTAGAGGCCATAATGGGACCCCGGAGATGCTAAATAAACTACTTCTCACAGCCTGAGTAATAGGATTTACCAGCCAGTCAGTGTGTGACCTCCAGTAGAGAGATCACCTCAGCCCACGCTATTAAACTACAACATACAACTGGTCCAACGCCCTGGTATGTTTCTTCCAGAGTCACCCAAAGAATTTTTTTTTTTAATGATTTCTGGAGGCCAGCAAGTTAAGAGCACTTCCAGAGGACCCAGGTTCAATTCCCAGCACCCACATGGCCACGCACAACTATCTGTAACTCCAGTTCCAGGGCATCTGGCACCCTCACACAGATATTCAGGCAAAATACCAATGCACAAAAAATTTAAAAATAAATGATTTCTGGTGGCAACTTTACTGACACAAATACACTTTAAAAACGACGACAACAAAAACCAGGATCTTGGTCCTATAGGTGAACTCCATTCCCCCTCACAGAAAGGCTAATGGTTCCCAACCAATCCATTTTATTGACATTTCTTACCTCACTGTTCACTTAATTTTTCCTCGCCCAAGAGAAAGGGATCCCTGGGTCATCTGAGTGGTTTGTAAAACTGGTTGTTCACTCAAGACTAGCTTGCTAGAGCTCATGTCTAATCCATAAGCTCTGCTAGACTACATTCTTAAAAAGTACGAGGGAAGAATATTTGCCTCCTAAAATAGATTAGCCTTTTATTAGACTCAATAAAACTAGCCCACCTTACACCTCCTGTAAATTGCCCAAAGACTGGTAGGAGCAGACATTTAGTTGTCTGAGTCAGCAAGGTTTATCCAAAGTAACATTCTCCTAATAAATTCGGTCTCCCAGGGTATGGCTGATACAAGCTTAAACTAGTCATTCCCCTTTTGTGGGAAACCACGTACACATCACTGGCGCCCAAATAAGCCAAACTCAGCTATTCATATAGACTCAGAACAAGGTGTCCCCTCACCCCCTGGCTTTCAGGACCATTCTAAAATGCACTCTTAAACCTCTAGTGTGTCAGATTAGCCAAAATAAGACATCAATGCTGAAAACCGTTGGAAGTACAACAGAGCTCAATTGTTGTTTTACTTTCAAATGAGGTAGTGGAGTCTAAAGACTGGCTTGATTTAGAAAAGGTTTTATAGCAACTTCATATCCCTTTGAAATCTAAGAAAGATGTTTTACGTTTCTTCTTTTTCCTGACTGGGATTTCCGATGGTCTGCAGACTCACTCCCATTCCTGCTCAAGATGATGCTCCTCACCCCTAAGAGAGGTGGGCAGAAGGCAGTTCCACTGGACCCCAAGACAGTTACGATTCTCCTTTCGAGAAGAAACCATCCAAGCACTCAGAAGGCTGAGGCAGAGGAATTACATGTTCCAGCCCAGCCTTATCTATATGATAAGAGCCCGTCTAAGGTTCTTATTCGACCTGCCTGGAATTTTCCCAGGAAACCTCTCATTTTAGTAAGCTGTGAGACTTTTCCCTACTACCTAGAAGGCCAATTCAGGGAAAAGCTGCACATTTGCTACTGACCCCCTCTAGAGCTAATCAATAGCTGTCTACCCTCTTCTATATGCTGCATCTCTAGGATCTTTTGTTCATAAGTCTGAAATACCAATGCTGAAAAATATAGAGAGGTGTTGGCATTGATGCTTCAAATCACATCACTTAATACCTAACTGACTTTGGGTATAGCACAATGTCCAGACGCTGGGAATGCAACTGTATCTTATTCTAATTTCTGCTGCCTAGGTATCACTGTGTATGCTGTTGGGGTAGGAAAAGCCATTGAGGAAGAACTACGGGAGATTGCCTCTGAGCCCACCAATAAGCATCTCTTCTATGCCGAAGACTTCAGAACAATGGGGGTGATAAGTGAAAAGCTGAAGCAAGGCATCTGTGAAGGTATTGGAGAATGTGTCTAGGGTCGACCTTAGCCACAGGGCATCATGAACCTAGAAAATCCTCAAACCATTCCTTTGGTGCTCAGAAAACACCTCCTTGCTGACCAAGACAAGTAATACCTGGAGACACTACGGCCAGAGAATGGAAGAGCAGTGAAGACAAATGTGGTAGCTACCATGTCTTGAGCACTTAGCCTGTGCTGAACAGCATGCTAAATGCTAACATGTCTTTCTCAACCCTCAAACCCTAGAGAAGTGATCATTCAGGCAGGGAGCCATTGTTAAAGAAATCAGAAGTACTATTTCAGAAAATTTGTGCAAACAGATGTCTACCCTTTTGATTTCAGACATGTTATGTAGTTTTTCCAGTCCACTAATTAATCCAGTTATGCTTACACATAGGAATTCTACCCATTTCCCCTTTTATTCACATGCTGAGTTCAGACACCCTTAAAATCCAACCTAAATGATGCCTTATCCCTCTAAACACTGGGGTGAAGGGAGATCCAGGGGGAAAGCCTTCCAGATCCCCAAGGGTGGAGTGTGCTTTGCCTTTGGCGCTTTCATTCTCAGTGAAATGTCCAGGCAGGGCCACAGGAATCATTGGATCTTTTAGCAACTTTTTTTCTGCCTTACCTACTTGACATGACGCAGGGAGGGGAGCATTCTTTAGATGTAATTTAAGTCTCTCCAGGGAGATAACTGCTCTACCATGGCCATATATCATCACAGAATCTTTTGGTTACCAAGTAACACCAAAAGACCCTGGGTTCTAACTGTGTCCTAAAGAGCACATGTAAAACGGTCACTCCTTTTGGCCATCTCTCTCCACTCAGCTCTAGAAGACTCTGATGGAAGACAGGACTCCCCAGCAGGGGAACCACCAAAGCAGGTCCACCAGCCAACAGGTGAGCTTCGGAAGGCAGTGTGGTCAGCCGTCACTGGAGCCTTCTGCCTCAGCTACCCTTGCAGATACAAGTTGTACAGTGACAGACAGGAAGGACTTGCTCTGTCCTTTAAACCATATTTGGTAGCTACCACCCCTGTTGACAGTCTATGTCACAGTATGTTTCAGAGCAAAGCATGGTGCTTTAGACCACAATGGTGTGAAGCAGGTTTGAATTCTGTTTTCTCTCTTTACAGAATCTGAGCCAGTCACCATAAATATTCGAGACCTACTTTCCTGTTCTAATTTTGCAGTGCAACATAGGTATCTGTTTGAAGAAGACAATCATTCACAGTCAACACAAAAACTCTTCCACTCGACAAAATCTTCAGGTAATCCAAGTGAAACATCACTACTACATAAGCTGCAGCAGCCTTCTGGCTTGTCAGCAGACTTAGCGTAAAGACGTAGGAAATAAAGGGGAAGTTAAGTAACTAACTAAAAACTAAACTAAAAGCAGCAGTAGTAGCCTTGACCTCTAGTGTACAAAGAAAGCCTCTTCAAGTGCTGAAGCCACCACGGCTCTTTCCCAGCATTTACTCCCCTGGATCTGGATGGATGGAAAAGGCTGACCATTTCTTTCATGGTTTCCTGTGTACTGACTCAGTCTGGTTATTATGTGTCTGGGAAGTGTGGTGAAAGACAGAGGTGAACTCTTTCCATCTGCTTTCTCAGGAAGCCCTTTGGAAGAAAGCCAAGACCAATGCAAATGTGAAAACCTTATAATGTTCCAGAACCTTGCAAATGAAGAAGTAAGAAAACTAACCCAGCGCTATATCCTTTTCCAATAGGATGCTCTGTATGTAATGCAAAAAATACTAGCAAAACTTTACAAATAACTGTGGATTTCATCACAAAGCTAGCAATACTGAATCAGAAGAGGCCTTTTCTATAAAAGGCAGCCTGACAGGTGTTTGAGATTTAAGGTCAAGCCAAGCTTAGTGGCCATGGTCAAGCACTTGGTTGTCATCTGCTAGCTAGTATAGGAAGAGTAACATTAAAGCCAACTAGGCAGTATATAGTGTAAGGGGGGGGGCACTTAACTCTACACAAGGATAAACACTAGGAATGAAGTGCCTCAGAGATCTACGTCTAGGCAGAGTATGTTGTAGAATGAAGAGGCTTCAAGCCCAGTCTAATCTCTAAACCCTCAACCCGAACCACACAGAAGCTGCGTGTATGTGCAGATTTTGAAGAACTGGGTGTTCCCTTTTTCTTTTTGGCAGCCAAGATCCTTTTATATCAACACTCTAGATGAAAATTTCTACCAAAGGAACAGGCCCAGTGACTCATTTAAGCAGGAATGCATGGGGATGACAGAGTGATTGGTGCTTTTACACAGAGAACACATTGCCAGCTGCTCTGAACTTAAAATTACAGTAAGCTCACTAAAGCTGGCTGATACAGATCTCAGTGAGCATCAACTAGCCCATAGAGAAATGGCTTAATTCTGAACGACCCCTGTGCCAACAGGCTTACTAAGAACAGCACATAGCAATTCTCCGTTGGGGGGGTGGGGTGGGGAGGAGGGACTGGTTCCCTATATGGAGTTTTGTAGATTAAGTCTTCGTGACAGTAGATAATACAGATAAAGCTGGGCTGTCACTCTGCCATGGGGTCAGATAGGAGGAATTAAGGGGCTTAACTCCACAACTTCTCCCTGCCCCACTCATAGTGTATTTAAGAAACTACATGTATTTATTACTTGTATATAGTTATTGTACTTTTGTATATAGTTTTTCTTATGTTAGTTATAATCTTTTTCCTTTTTTCTTTTTATTAAAATAGAAAAGGGGAAATATGGTGGTATTTTATTTGTACTGAAATGTGATTTTGCCGAGCGGTGGTGGCGCACGCCTTTAATCCCAGCACTCGGGAGGCAGAGCCAGGCGGATCTCTGTGAGTTCGAGGCCAGCCTGGGCTACCAAGTGAGTTCCAGGAAAGGCGCAAAGCTACACAGAGAAACCCTGTCTCGAAAAACCAAAAAAAAAAAACAACAAAAAAAAAAACAAAAAACAAAAAAACTACATGTAAAAGAGAATAAAAATTCATGGCTACTCACTCCTTAGCTTTTGGCCTTACCTACCATCAATGAACCCCATTCCCATGCCCTTTACTCTGTAAGGCATAATCCATTCATTTTCTTTACATCTCCCAAATCATCAGTTGCAGCTCCCAGAGAGGCACAATGGTAAATTATAAGCAACATGGGTGTGTTAGAAAACCTTTGGAAAATCTTGGGGAAAAGCCAAATTCAAACTGATCTGGCTTTGATGTTTTGAAAATGAGCTTAACATGAACTTTTTTTTTTATGTCTTAATGGCATGTGTTAAATGAATTACTATAAATGTACAAGGGTTTTTAAAAACCAGTTTGTTTTTAATCCCAATTCCTTTTTCTGTAATTTTAGTAGTCAAATCAAATTGTACTTGATTGTAAGCTAAAACAGGCATTCAGATTCCTCTTCCTTAATTTGGGATTTACTAGAAGAAATGACCCAAAGAATGGAAGCCTTGGAAAACCGCCTACGATACAGATGAAGACTGAAATGCTTTTATGGATTTGTACATCATAAAAAGATTTCAAAAACAGAGGTGGAGCCTCAAAGCTCACACCATAGTTAACTCTGTAAGCTGTAAAGCAAAACACAACCAGTACTGAAGACACTGGACTGCTCTACAACAAAGAGTAAATGGAGCCACAGAGGTGTCCAAATTCGATATTGGGGGAGGTGGGGAATCCTTCTGAACTCTCAAGTTTACCATGAGAATAAATAAGCTGTTCAGTGTTCTGTGATGTACTGTGGATATGATTTGCTTCTGCCTCTTTGTGGGGCGTTTACCCATCCACCCCCACAGTTCCCCAGAGTTTTCTTGAGTGCGAGCAGCAGGAAATATTAGATAGAAGGACTTATTGCGGAGAATATCGCGGAGATAAACAGATAGAAAATAAAGGATAGCCTCGAGAGGGCCTGGAACCTATTCCAACGGGCCCCGACTATCTCTGCCCCAGGGTTTTTATAGAGACGCCAAGGGGTGGAGCAAAAGACCTCCTCCCCCAGCACAGCCAAGTGCAGACCATCCCAGACACCTGCACTCAGGCCCGTGGTCCTAATCATCCTCTATGTGGACCTGCTGGGTAAAGCCACGAGGAACCCAAGAACGGGCTCCCACAGGTCCCCCTTTCTTAATATATAAAAAAATAACTATTAATGGCTTACAGCAATCTCCATAGCTGTTACACCTCCCAATATGGGAGTAGAGGATGATAAAGATGGCATTTCTCTTTTGAATTAGGTCCAAGGTGACCACAGCGGTCTTAGCTGCCTCAAGCCCTTTCTAAGCCAAAAACTCTTAAGGTGACTACAAACTTAAAGAATCCCTTAGCTTCATCATTACCATTAACAGGTTAACATAAATATTGCTATACATAGTCACAATTCTCCCAATCTTACAACACAAAGCAAACTCTTAACAGAACCATTTGAATTAGCATATATGGTGCTATATATAGTTAATTTTCTCCGTCTTACAACATTAACTCAATCATTTGAATTTTCTTGCTAACAGAACATAGGAAAAACTTCGATGTATTCACATCAAACTTAAATATTTCCTTAACTCCAAAAAATCAGGGTGCATTAATATCAATAGGGTAAATATAATTTCTGCAAACATAATTCAACCTCATAACTCCTCCTTTTCTTTATAATTTTTTAAGCAAAATCTCAAACCTAGTTTGAAAACCCAAACTTTTCCATTTAAACAGTTCCATTTATAACACAATACCAGTTCTGTAAACAGTTCCACAAAACAATTCATGAATCACCAATTAATAAAGCATATATGCATACACAAAACTGCATCTTGATTCTAGGTAGAAATAAATTTCTTCATTTAAACAGTTCCATTTTTAACCCAATTCCAGAAAACAGTTCCTAGGTCATTACTATGAATAAACTCAAAATTGTCCCATTGCAATGAAATCTCTACTGTTCATTTCATTTCTTAAGTCCCAAAATTCAAATGATAAATTCTGGTACGAGCCTTCCAAATATGAAGAAATCCATAACCAAATTCTTTTTGTAATTTTATCTTATTTTAAGTTCAAAAAGTTCAAACAAGAAATAAATTCTAGTATCAGGCTTTCACTTCCAAATACGAAGAGACGTTTTTCAGCCAAAACTTTTTGCAGTTAACAATTTTTGTTCAAACAAGCGTCTCTGAACTTTTATTCTCAAGCCAGAGACCTTTTTAGGTACAGTAGTATTCTAAACCGCACCGTTTTTGATGTTAGCTCAGGTTTTTCTGTGTTGCGTTGATTTTCCACGGATCTCAGCTGTGGATGCCTTGTGCTGGTTCTGGCCTCCGCCATTCTTAGCTTCTTAGCGGCTTTTGGAACTTTTGAAACCATTCAGACTGCCTACTTTGCAGTCTGCTGGGACACTAACCTTCTGTGTCTCGGGTTCTTTCACCATATACATTAGGAATAGATTCATATTTAACATTTACACTTTTTTACAAATTCACATATAACATTAACATCTACTTATTTATACTCTTTAAGGGAACTATAGAACTACTTTAGCAAATATATTTCTTATTACTTCTTATATACTTCTTATCTTATTTCTTATTTAAACTTACATTTACAACTAGTATGTTCACTTCTTACAAGCTTATTACTACATGTCTTAAGACTACCTTAGATATTTCTTGCAAGCTTATATTCTTAAAGGAACTCTATAGATCTATTTTACAAACTTATATAGGGCTACCATTAGCATATATCTAATTTAGCAAACACCTAAAGATTTCTTAACACAGATCTAACAAGACAGAATTTTTACAAACTCACATATCTTATTTTCATCTTTTTCTATTTCTTATTCTTAATTATTATTACTATCTCTATTAGAAAGATTTTCTTAACTAGACAGGAAGTACGTACATCATTGCTAAAGTTTAGAGTTTATAGTCAGCTTTGTTATAAAGCACTGGGATTTAGTGAGTGTTGTTGTTATAGAATTGTGATAGTTGTTGCTAGGGGACTGTAACCTTCCCAGGATGACGCCACACTCCAAAGTTGCCAGTTCTCTCAGCCGTTCCGGACCGGCAGAGATGCACTGTCAGCGGTAGATGGTTTGTAACTAGAGGCTGTCCCTTCACCCAAATTCATAATAGTTCCCCTAAGTGCTTCAATTCAGACAAACGTTTCTATTACAGCAGTACTTTTGGTTTGTTCTACGGAAAAAACTTCACTTCACAGTGAGGGTGAAATTACCGTATTTAGCTGCTGTAAGGTCTTTGCCAAATACCACACAGCTATTAGGTGATATAAAGTATTTTTCCAAAGGAGCTAGTAAAGCCAAAAGCGGCACAGCTCCGAACTCTGTTTCCTCACTGCCTGCATCAACCAGTGACAAAACCCCAGAAACACTGATCGAGCCACTTTCATTCTGGTTCCTTTATAGGAACATCATTAGAGCTGACCCTTCCTTAGTTCCATGCTCCTTACCAGACGCTCCGGTAACCACCGAGCTTCATTCTCCTCTTGTGAAAAAACACAAACATGTCCTCGACCCCATATTAACACAGGATCGGGACCCTTCCATAATCCTGAGCAGGGATCTTTCCATTTCACTTGAGCAAAAGTTGCTTGGGTGCCACTGTGCCAAAATCTATCTGCGGCAGACTGTTCATAGACATCCATATTCAAAAAGTTCAGAACAAAAAGAGCATGATTTAATGCATTATGTGGCGATAGAGGGTAAATTTCTTCCTTTTTTATATTTATTTTTTGAAGTTGTATTTTAAGACTGCTATGAGCCCTTTCCACAATACCTTGTCCCTGAGGATTATAAGGAATACCTGTTTTATGTACAATTTCCCATTGGGTACAAAATTGTTGAAATGCCTTACTACTATATCCAGAACCATTATCAGTTTTAATAATTTTTGGTAAACCCATATACGAAAAACACTTCAAGCAGTGCATAATTACATGTTTTGTAGATTCTCCAGGTTGTGCACTAGCCATTAAAAATCCTGAATAAGTGTCAATGGTCACATGTACACATCTTAATTTGCCAAATTCTGCAATATGTGTAACATCCATTTGCCATAGATGATTAGGAAGAAGACCTCGAGGGTTTACCCCTAAGTGAGGGACAGGAAAATATTTTGGACATACCCCACATCTTTTAACTATTTGACGAGCTGCTTCTTTGGTAAGATTGAATTGCTTTCTTAAGCTTTTGCTATTTTGATGATGAAGAGCATGTGACTGTTGAGCCATTTCCACTTGGGATAATGCTACTATCTTTGTTAACTTATCAGCCATCGCATTGCCCTCAGCTAAAGGACCAGGAAGATTGGAGTGAGCTCTAATATGGCCCACAAAGCATGGCAGCTTTCTTTTGTGAATAGCGTCTTGAAATTGTTGAAACAACATTTGGACTTGGTTGTTATTAGCGTCAATATAGGGAACAGTTTCTATGACTTGAAGAGCTCTATAAATATATTGACTGTCTGTGTATAAGTTCAATGATCTGTCTTCAAGAACCTGAAAAACCATGTTCACTGCCCGTAATTCCACTATCTGTGCAGAGGCTGGGGTTGTTTGTACTACATAACTTTTTCCATTAATAACATAAGCAGCCTTTCCATTAGAAGATCCATCAGTGAAAACTAACACAGCATCTTCTACGGGGTCTTTCATAACAATTTTAGGAAATACAAAGGAATGCATTTGAACGAATTGCAATAATGGATCAGCTGGGAATTGATTATCAATTTGGCCTGAAAACTGGGAAAAGGCAATTGCCCAAGAATCACTGTTTTGAAAAAGCCAATCAACTTGCTGCTTTGTAAAAGGAACATTAATTACCATAGGTTCTTTACCAAAATAACGTCTAGACTCAATTCTGCTTTTTTGTACCAAGCAAGCTACAGACTCATAGTATGGATTTAATGCTTTAGCTGGTGAAACAGGAAGATGTAGCCATAAGAGAGGCTTGTTTTGCCATAATACTGCTGTAGGAGTATGTCTAGTGGGCAAAATATGTACATACCAAGGTAGGGCGTAATTAATGTAATGTACTTGCTGGTTTTGAATAGCCTTTTCAACTTGCAGAAGAACTTGTCTACCTTTTTCAGTTAACTCTCTGGGTGAATTAGGGTTATTATCTCCTTTTAAAATATCACTTAAAGGTTTCAAATCACCAGTAAATACTTTTAAATAAGGGCGCAACCATTGAATCTCCCCCAATAATTTTTGAAAATCATTTAAAGTTTTTAACTCATCCTTTCTTATTTCCAATTTTTGAGGCTTTATCACCTTAGGGTATAAGACATGTCCTAAATAATGAAAAGGCGAGTGTCTTTGCACTTTTTCTGGAGCGATAATTAACCCTGCACGGGTAAGACAGTGCTGAAGCCGTCCGAAAGTGTCAAGCAAAATTTCTTCATCTTTATGTGCAAGCAAAATATCATCCATGTAATGAATAATATAAGCCTGTTGAACTTGCTCTCTAACTCTTTGGATAGCTTGAGCTACGAATTTCTGACACAGTGTTGGGCTATTAACCATTCCTTGGGGCAAAACTTTCCAGTGGAATCTTTTCATGGGTTCTTTAAAGTTGACTTTAAAGTTGACTGAGGGAACACTAAATGCAAATCTTTGACAGTCTTGGGGAGCTAAAGGAATGGTATAAAAACAATCCTTCAAATCCAAAATAATTTTATAAGTATTTTCTGGTATAGCAGTAGGGATAGGCAATCCAGGCTGCAAAGCTCCCATAGGTTGTATGGTTTCATTAATCTTTCTCAAATTCTGTAATAATCTCCATTTCCCTGACTTCTTTTTGATGAGGAAAATAGAATTCCAGGGAGAATTAGATGGTTCAATGTGACCACTATCCAGCTGCTCCTGTACTAACTGCTGGACAGCCTGTATTTTTTCTTCTGTTAGGGGCCATTGATCTATCCACACAGGCTGATTGGATTTCCAGGTTATAGGATCTGCATGGAGTACAGGCTGCTCAATGACCCTTCCTAAAAATGCTCCATAACGTCCTTATCTTTAGGAGTTAAAGATGACATTTCCATTAACTTTTGGACAGGAACTTCTTGTTCATAGGTAGTTGTATCGGGACTATATAAGTATACTCCCATACGGCTCATAACATCTCGACCCCACAAATTTACCGGCAAGTGAGGGACAATGTATGGTCGAAAAGTCCCTTCATGACCCTCCTCATCTCTCCAGGAGAGCTCATTGCTGCTCTGCTCGGGACACTGAGTTTGACCAATCCCTTGCAGCTGTGTAATAGTCTCCATTTTGGGCCACATAGCAGGCCATTGACTAGCAGATATAACAGATAAATCTGCACCTGTATCTAAAAGACCTGAAAAATTTTTCCCATTTATGACTAATGTAAGTTCTGGGCGCTGTGGTCCTATGGCTTGTAGCCAATAGGCATCTGACGAACCAAATCCAGCCTCTCCTCTCTTATGTCTTTTAATTGGATTTTTTGTTTGTATTTGAGGAAGTAAGATTAACTGTGCAAGTCTCTGACCGATCTTTATTACTGAACTTCTTGTGGGTGAATGAGTCATCACCTTTATTTCTCCCATATAGTCAGCATCAATCACTCCAGGGGCAACTAGAATTCCTTGCATGGTAGTACTACTTCTGCCCAACAATAACCCCACAGAGCCCTGTGGCAAAGGTCCATAAACACCTATAGGGAGGGCTTGCATTCCCATTTCAGGGGTCAAAACTGTATAGATGGAAGAACTGAGGTCTAATCCAGCACTACCTGGTGTTGCCCTATAGAGGTCTTGAATATATTTCTTTGCCGGAGGATTGACTGCTGAATTACCCCAAAGTCTATTTTGTTGGGGCCTGGGGCGGGCCCCTCCGTCCGTTTCCCTGAAACGGACTCTTCTGGGTGTTTGCCCTTGATGTGCATTCACTAGCCTGGTGTTTCCCTCTCCTACATCTTGGGCATAACCCAGGCTCTCTATTTGATCCGAAGCCCCTTCTCTTGCTAGGGCAACTTCTAATATAATGTCCCATCTGTCCACACCCAAAACAACTTCCAGAAGGTCCAGTATCTTTCCCTTGTCTGGAATTAGGGTGTCTTTGCTGGTATAGAACATCCCTAACCGTTTTTCCTTGTAATGCCGCGGCCATGACTATCCCTTGATTGTATGATGGTCCTATATCAGAACAAAGTCGGATATAGTCAGAAATGTTTCCCTTTTTCCTAAAAGGGCGTATCGCGGCCTGACATGCTACATTGGCGTTTTCATATGCAAGTTGTTTTACAAGTAAAAGTCCAGCTTCTGAATCGCTAATCTGCTAGCCGTTTGCATTAATCTGGAAACAAAATCTTGAAATAACTCATCAGGCCCTTGCCTTATCTTGGATAGATCCTCAGTTTGTCTTCCTGATGACGGAAGTGTATTCCAAGCCCTTTTGGCAGCGGCCTGAACCTGCGCATACACCGCTATATCAAAGTTTAACTGTTGACCTGTCTCTCAATATGGGCCTTCCCCAGCGAGCATATCAAAGGTGATAGGAATCTGTTGTGCCCGATTTATTTCAGCTGTGGCCTGACACTGTTCCACGAACTCACTTTTCCACAGCAGATAGTCACCTCCAGATAGACATGCTCGAGCCATTTGTTTCCAATCACTCGGGGGCAAAACTTCTAAAGCCAGGCTTTCTAACAATGCTGTTGTGAAAGGAGCAGTTGGGCCATACTGACTACATGCTGTTTTTAACTCCTTAAGCTGTTTGAAAGGAATGGGAACATGCACTCTTACGATATTACCCTGGCGGTCCTGCTCTTCCAGGACAGGGAACATTTGAAAGCCTTGAATTTCTTCCCCCTTACTAGCAGCTTCCCGGAGGCTAGCTTGAAGAGATGTAGCTTTAACAGAGAGGGTTCGCATTGCCTCAGAGGATCTCTGTGCTACGGCAATTACAGGTGGCTTTTCCATTCTAAAAGACGCCTCCCCAGGTGAGTCTAGTTCCACCCCTACAGAGGGAAGAGGAGAGACTTGGAGAGTTTCTATTTTTTGAGTAAGAGAAGTTACTAGGCTTTTCAAGTTTTTCAGTTCCTCCCTTGTCTTATTCCAAGATTTTTGTTCCTTAAACTTAGCGTCATGGCCAAGAGAAACCGGACCCTGTTTAAGCGGTGCTGTACAAGGGTTTTCAGGTTCTGCTGGCGGAGCAGAGGGTTGTGTCTCCACCTCATCTTCCTTAGGGAATGATCCCTCCTGCTTTTCAGGGTTAGGATCTAAATTATCCCGGATTAATGCCCACAGGCCAAGGGCTTCCACGGGAATATTTTCTGGCCCGTGTTTTTCATAGCCTTTTTTAATTTCAACTCCAACTCTCTCCCAGGAATCCTCATTCAGCTTCCCATATTCAGGAAACCAGGGACACAATTCCTCTACAAACTTTAAGAACCTCTGTACTTGTTGTAGTACCACCTTAACGCCTTTGCTTTTTAGTCTTTCTACAAGTGACTCTTCAAAGGTCTGCTTACTATTTTCCTGCCCCATTTTTATCACGAGGTCTTTATTTTTTTCTTAAAGCGACTCGCAGATAATTCTCACTCTAATCTCCAGGTGATTCTAATCTCGTGCTTCTGAGAGAGGTTAGAGGCTTTAGTTTTTAAGTTTGAGAGAAAGATTAAGGCTTTTTTAGAGATTTTCCCCCCCAAATTTTCCAAGAAAAGCTTTTTAGTTTAAGATTTTTTCTTCCCAAAAGAGAAAGACCAACTTTCCCCAAAACTTCCCAACTTTAAACTTTGGCTTTTTACATCCCCATATTTGCCTCAGGGAGAAATCACTTTCTCCTGCCACTTGGATTCAGCATTTCAGCTGTCCCCAGGTCAAGAAGCTTCCATAGGAAACTTTTTCTTCCCCAAAAGCTCAGAGAGCTTTTACTACCCGAAAAGCCCAAAGAAAGATTTTTTTTCCCAGTTTGCGTTTATAGCCCCCAAAGTTAGGAAATTGTAGAGTTTTTCTGTCTAGTTGCCTTACTTATTTTTTCCTACACAATCTTACACTTCTAAGTTTTTCCTATACTATATTACTACCCTATGCCTTATACTTATTTTTCACAGATAGAAATTGAGAAAGGGATAGAAGATAGAAAATTTTGAGAGAAGAGAATTTCGCTGCAGCATCGGACATCCTTCCAGTCCGCTTTCCTTTTCTCTCGAGGATAAAACCCCTGCCTCTCAATATATATAATAATATATATATTTCCATAATAACACCGGCATGCCTTATCCACTGGCAGGGCTGAACTCAGCACTTTCGCCAAAAACTCTGTAATAAAATTATTATTTTCCTTTATCTTTAGTCCCTATTACTTTGTCTTTAGTCCCTGTTCATTTATCTTTAGTCCCCCCCTTTTTTTTTAGTCCCCCTTTTTTTCTTTAGTCCTTTTTTTTCTTTTTTCTTTAGTCCCTGTTCATGGCGCCATTCTGTGGGGCGTTTACCCATCCACCCCCACAGTTCCCCAGAGTTTTCTTGAGTGCGAGCAGCAGGAAATATTAGATAGAAGGACTTATTGCGGAGAATATCGCGGAGATAAACAGATAGAAAATAAAGGATAGCCTCGAGAGGGCCTGGAACCTATTCCAACGGGCCCCGACTATCTCTGCCCCAGGGTTTTTATAGAGACGCCAAGGGGTGGAGCAAAAGACCTCCTCCCCCAGCACAGCCAAGTGCAGACCATCCCAGACACCTGCACTCAGGCCCGTGGTCCTAATCATCCTCTATGTGGACCTGCTGGGTAAAGCCATGAGGAACCCAAGAACGGGCTCCCACACCTCTTCCTGCCTTAGCACTGAAATCTCATTTGACAACTTAAGTCTCAATTCTGTAGAAAACTGACTCCATGAATTGCTCTGTTTTTGTATTGGAATTTACCTTGATATATATGGACATATGTGTAAGTCACAGGACCTATGTTCCATAATAAGTTGAATTTTTACACATTAAAATTCACTACAGAAAATGGTGTCGAGTAAAATCCCTAGCTTAAATTTGAGATGGGGGGGTTGGTATTTAGCTCAGTGGTAGAGTGCTTGCCTAGCAAGTACAAGGCCCTGGGTTCAGTCCTTAGCTCCTTAAAAAAAAAAAAAAAAAAAAAAAAAGACAAAAAAATTTTGATAGGGTCTTGCTTTTGCTGAGGTGGTAACTCAGGATGCCCCCCCGCCACTCAATTCTCCTGCTTCAGTGTACTGGGAATACAGGCACTTGGCACCAAGCCCAGTCTCACTGTAACTTTAAATATAAAATATTCATAGATGAAAAAAGGCCAATATAACAGGAAAAAAAAGGGTTAGATAATATTTTTTTTTTTTTAAAGCTCATCAGATCAATACAACCACTGTCTGGCTAGTGATGGTTACCAACGTAGAAATACAAGCTCTTGCACACTGCTAGCGAGTGCAAATTGGAACTATAGCAGCTGTTACACCATTTGCTATCAAACCAAGTGGTTTTTTTTATCACATACATATAGGAGACCTGCAGAGGATTGTCACTAAGCAACAATTAGAAATAGACTAAATATCAGAACTGCTTCACAGTATAGTCTATACCACAGAAATACTATTCATTTACAGAAATTCCCCAAATCCCTACCAAGCCATGGTGAATCCCAAAGCTAAGTTTTTTAAAGCAGGATCTCGTGTGTCCTGGGCTGGCCTCAAACTTACTATGTAACTGAGGACGACCTTACATCCTGATGCTCTTGCCTCACTCCTGAGTGCTGGGGTTAAGAGACTCTGCCACCATGTCCAGTTTACACAGTGCTAAGGACTGAACCCAGGGCTTGTGCATGTGAGGAAAGCACTCTATAACTGAGCCACACCCCAGTCCTGAGACCAACCTTAAAAGTCAATGACAATTTGGGAGACAGGCAGGCATACCATTGTGAGTTCTGAGACTGATCTACAGAGAATGTCTTAAAAAAAAATCCAATGACAAAGTCTAGCATTCCAGTAATATCTATGAACTAACATGCACAATTAGCTATTCAGGGATATATGTATATTAAGTACAGGGGAAACTCAGAATATCACCTCAAGAAGGCACTTAGCAAGAAGTGGCAGCTTTAGAAAGACATATAGATACAATAACATTCTTCCCACCAAAGCCACTAAATTTTAGGATATGAATCTTTTATATCCAAAATACCTTAAATAAGTTTATATTGGTACAAGGGTTTTCACTGAATGGCTTTTTACAGGGGAGCTGAGCAGAAAAATATTTCCTCCACCTCAACCTTATCTGGAAAGGTGTTTATGTTGTAACTCAAAATAAGTGTTTTCATCACAAAGTATTATCTGGATGACAAAGACTGAGGCATAAGCTACTCCCAGTTGGCTGTTCCGTTCACGCTCCCTCTAGTGGTACAAAAGTATTCCTACCCCTTTCTCCTGCTTGGTACCATGCAACACAATGAAAAGCTTGGAGGTGCGTGGAGGGGGAGGAGGGGGAAGACCTGAAACCAGTGCATCACTTTACAGATCAGGGACTGGATGAGTATTTGCTGCCAAGCTGGGTTCCCAGTTCCCACATCAGGCAGCTGTGCTCAGTTGCCAGTAACTCCAGCTATAAGGGATTCAACGCATGCTCTTTAAAAAATTACCTTGTCCATTTTGATGTGTGGTGCATGTTTGCAAGTTCCTCATGATAGTTTCAATGTTTAAATTATGTACAGTTTAAGATACTTAGCTTTGCTACTGGTCTCCATCAAGTGTCATCAGCATTGCTTTTGAAAACTTAAGCATTCTGTGTTCCATTTCACTGCTAATTCTGTAAGCCCGTAGTATTCTGTAAAATCAGGTTCACAATTCTGTCTTGTTGGGTTGTCAGAGAATTGAGTACATTCACATTTAGCAAAGCTCAAAACATTTCTTTTTGGTTTTTTTGAGACAGGGTTCCCCTGTGTAGTCCTGGCTGTCCTGGAACTCAAGAGATCCACCTGCCTCTGCCTCCCAAGTGCTGGGATTAAAGGCATATGCCATCACCTGGCAAAACATTTCTCATATATACATACTCTTTTTTTTTTTTTTTTAAGCAGGGCTGAAGAGACAGCTTGGTGGTCAAGTGCACTTGCTGCTCCTGCAGAAGACCCAGATTCAGTTTTGAGCACCCACATAAGTCACAACCATCTCTAACTGCAATTCCACGGAATCCATCACCAGTACCTGGTGCACTAAATTCATGTAGGCAAGACACTTATACAGAGAAGCAAATAAACCTTTGTGCTGGAGATATGGCTCAGCAGTTAAGAACACTTGTTCTTGCAGATGATCCAGGTTCAGTTTTCCAGCACCCACACAGCAACTCCCATCTACTAACTCGTCCTAGGGAATTCAATGCCCTCTACTGGCCACTGCAGGCACCAGGCATGCTTGTAGTGCAAACATAACAGCAAGCCTAACACTCACACACATCAATCTTCTAAAACAATTTCAGGCACATGTGTAAGTGAATGCCATGTATGCCAAGTGCCCATAGATTCTAGAAGAGGGTGTGCAACCCACCCACCTCCCTCTCCCGCCACCACACACACACATTTTAAATGCTCATATTAGCTGTGACATTTTTACTTTTCAGCAAGATGGGGCTTAGGTGGGTTTATACTGAGTAGATGAAGACAAAATGAATTCTTTGTCTTGACTCTCTGAACCAGATGGGAGATAGCAAATTAAATCGTAAATGTATATAAGATATTGAAAAGTTACTATTATCAAGACAAAATGTTTGAAAAGTTCTGGACTAGATAATCACAAGTATAATGGGGACCTGTTTTAGCACCAGAAAAATATTCACTCAAATTTTTATGTAGTATCAAGTTGAAAATGCTGAGTCCCTAGGTCTCTAGGACCACAGTTTAGTGAGAGGCAGATGTGACTAATGCTATTTAAAAAAGCAAAAAGGCTCAATTTTAACTAGGTGGCACCTAGCCTCGACTGGACTACTGGACTTATCTTCAGATCAAATACAGGTAAGCCCAGAATGGGAGCAGGAAACCTGCCACCATGGGCAAAAGCACAGCAACGGTCCAGAGAAAACCTTCCCATGAAACATGACCATCTTCCACATTATACAACTAACTCCATTCATGACTTGCCTAAAATTTGGTTTCTTCTCCACACACCACCATTGGCTGTTGCCACCATTACGTAATTGTAATTCTTTGTCTCTTAAATATTGTTTGAGCCTATATAACGGCTTGTCTCATGAGGAAGAGAACACCGGAATAGGTTAGACTTTCTTGCTATAGCAAGCTCAAATTGTGTCAGATAGTTTGTTCATCTGCCACAGAGTGTTGCTTGCAGTTTTTAACACACTCAATAGCCAACGTCTTTGGCACTCGTCTCCACACCTAACAGGAGTCCACTCGGCTAGAATTCCCTGCAATCCCTCATATTAAAGTACCCAACTGAAATCTTAGTTCATTTGAATTAGAAAGGAACACCTTAGGATGCTGACTTCTACCATCCCCGATGTAGCAGCACACTGGCACTTTGTCACAGCTCCTCCACAGAAACACACCCGAGGAAGGTGTGAACTTTGAACTTTCATTTTAAACCATCCTTGCAGACACAATGACTAGACAAAAGTATGCATAAATTAAAAGCCAAATTATCTTATACCATATTAACACTACCTACAAAGCCCTAGAAACCACATGTTAAAAAAAATTCTAAATGCCTGTAGCCAAGCTTTGAAATTCAGTACACCATACATTAAGAAATTAAATAGGAAGTAGTTAATTTGGAGGGGAAAGTAATTCAAAATTACTCAAAGAGCATGAAAGGTCCACTGTAGGAGACAAACACACTAACTTTAACCAAGACACTGACTCTGAACCATGGAAATAGCTCTAAAAAGCACACCTAACCAATCTGCATACAAGATCTAATACCTGATTTTGAGCACACCAGTTTTAAGTATGGAAACACCAAGAATTGAGAACACTTAAAATCCTCAACTCAGCCAATACTTCTTAACCTGGAAACATTCTAGTTTAAAGTCGGGGGTGGGAGGTTGAGGGAGAAGTCACCATCTGGGGGTGTTGTTGCAACAAGATGGAAGAATCAAAAATGAGAAAGGCTGGTTCTTTACAGCCCCTCCCCCCTGAACTGCTGATTACAAAATGTTAGCGCTGCTCCCAAAATGAGACAGGACAATGAAGCTCCAGTCACTCTTTGAAGTACATCCACCTTAGGTTAACTTCTGAAACCATTTAACATGTTACCTTGAAAGAAACCAAACTCCTCACTGTCACACCAGAGTTATGTAGCTATTACGGATAATCAACTTTGACTCTGGATAGTATAGAGAAAGTATCTTTGATGGATAGAAGGAGAGCCTAAGAAGGAAGCCTTTCTGATACTCCTGAAGCTTCCTTCAAAGGCTTAGCAGATTACATATAGTATACATACCAAGCCCATTTGGTTCTGTATATAACAGAATACCAAGTCAGTATTCTCCCCCAAATTAGTTGGAGTCTCCCCAAAAAAATATTAACATGGGTAGGATCAGGGTCATATGGGATGATTTTGGGGACATTCACTTTTTAGAACTGAAGGATATAAAACACACCTGGACAACCCGATACACTATGAACTGAAGACTAGGCTTACTCTCAAGTTGTACAAGCTTTCTTTCCACAAGCTCAGGGAAGGGCTTTTAACAGCATTTCACTCAATCCCCTTGCTACATAGCTTTGGTCAATCACAAATTTTGCTAAACCAATGCCTCTCAAACACCCTGCGACCAGAATCACAAGCCTGTCTTCACAGGGGCTGGGAATAACAGCTCAGTGACAAAGCTGAAGCTCAAACCTCCAGGATCCATGTAAAATAAATAAATGGTGGATGTGCAGGGTAACCAGCCTGTGATTCTATCACTCAGGAGACCCCATGAGGAAGCTGGCTAGCTAAACTAGCGCTGGAATTGCCAAACTCTACCTAGGTTTAAGTGAGAGACCATGACTCGGTATGTAAGGTTAGGTTAGGTATATAAGGTAAAGAGTGATGAAGGAAAACACCGGTCAACCTCTAGCCTAAACACACCTACCCACAAAAAATACCAAAGAACAAGGCCTTCTGATTAGATATATATCATATAAACACTAATGTGTATTCAACATTGGAATTCTAAACTCGGAAACACCCCTGTGGTCCCACTCATTTTGTTTGCAGCGATACAGTGTTTGTTTAAGAAAACAAAACCCCACAAAATGGAAACCAGGCAATGTAACTTCACCTAAGTCCTGCCACCAGACCTTGTGGTTTCGATGGCTCTAATCCTCCATTCAAGTGTAAGAGAACCAAAAGTTAGGAAGAAAACAACCCAAAGGGACACAATGTTTTTAAAAGGAGCTCTGGTAAAGTTTTATTAAAGAAAAACTTTCCTGGTTTACTTTTCACCAGTCTGTTCTGGCATGCTTCTAATAATATCAGAATCACCTAGAAAATAAAAATAATAGTTTTACAATTCATGTAATGGCAACTGACAGTCACAGAAGGTCCCTGGAGTGGCTGCCTGTTCTTTAGCTTAGGAGGCAGATTAGCACTATCTGCAAATATCACAGTAGTTGCTGTCACTCTTAGAACCTCCGCCATCCTACGATCGTACAGAACAATCACAATAAACCAGACCTAGCTTGTCACCAGCACTGAGAAAACCAGACCTAGGTAAAGAACCAGGCCTGGGGACACATGCATGGTCATACTATAGCGAATGTCTAGCCTGTCCTGATTATCACAGAATCAGAACAGCGAGAATATTCGCAGTGTTCTACGACTTCCAAGTGCAAAACACAGACTGTGTATTTGTAGGCACTCAGCCCAAACTGTTTATTCCCAAGCAACAAAGATTACTTTTTATTTCACCTGCTATTTCCACCTTCTAACAAACTAGTAAGTGTCTCATTAACGAAGTTCATAATCTCAAAGTTAAAAACTTTTTATATTTAGGGCTAAGCCAATTACATTGTACTGGCATGCATCATCAATTCTCTACAAAATAAAATTATGACATCTCTCTTGCAATATTAAAATTCTAATGGTCTGAACTCAGGCACCAAAGCCACTGTCTAGTAAGGAGCACTAACATTAGAAAGGAAGAAAATATTTTATGATTTAAAAAGCATACCTGGGTCAATGATAGCCAGTGTGCATACTCTGTAGTATTTTCCACATGCTGTGCCCAATTCAATGTTATTGCCACTGTAGTGATGAACACCAGTTTTCGCCAACATGGCGTAGTATTCTATTTCAGATTTCCTTTGGGAACAACAAAAAAGTCAAATAAATACCATATCAAAGTACTGATAGATGGTTACCAGAGTAACCAGATCTCTTCCAAGTGTAGCCTGCAAATCACCTACCGAATACTCATTTTGTTTAGGTAGTATTCAATTCTAAGTATGTTGTATTCATGTTTCAAATCACTAAAGTTTAAAATGTGTAAGGTACTTGAAAGGGGGGGGGGTTTGCGGGATGAGGAGGATATATCTAGGTTAGTAAAAGAGGTTGTAACAGACATTTAAAAAATGGCTGGGATAGATAGCTCAGGAAAAGCTGGTATCGCCTACAAAAGACCCAAGTTCAGTTCCCAGCACCCAGACCAACCACCTCACAACTGCTGCTCCAGGGTATCTGACACCCACTCCTGGATTCCCAAGGGCGCATGCATTCACTCTTTCTCACAAACAATTACAAATAAACTTTAAAAAAAAAAAAGGGTTGAACTTAGCAGTGTCTGAAACTTTAACAATAGGTATTATGTACTCCATTTTAACTAACAAAAAAACTAAGGCAAATAAAAGTGAAGGGTAAGAAACTTTAAAAAAAAAGTTAAGCCTTTTAATCACCCACTAGCACCCCGAAGACTACGTAAGGATTGATACTATTACTTAAAGAGTAAACACTTCAGTGCCAGCTCAATGGACACAAATGGTTAGGATCTCAAAGTCCCACAGACCATCAATAGTGCCACAAGGAGCTTCTAAAATGGAACCGGAACCCCATCCTGCCCCCGGCCCCGAGTCTGAGCTTATATTTAACAATGGATGTCTATACTGTTACTATAAATAGTAGGTTAAAAATATAAAGAATAAAAATCCCCTATAAACTTGAAAGGTTTAGAATAAGACCAAACACTCCGAATTCTGCCACTAAGTACAGACACCCGCCGGGCGGTGGTGGCACACGCCTTTAATCCCAACACTGGGTAGGCAGAGCCAGGCGGATCTCTGTGAGTTCGAGGCCAGCCTGGTCTACTGAGCGAGATCCAGGAAAGACACAAAGCTACACAGAGAAACCCTGTCTCGGAAAAACCAAAAAAAAAAAAGTATAGACACCCTACACAAGACTGAAGAGACACTCAACTGCCACCGAAAAATCAAGGGGCTTATATTTTGCAAGTTTCTTTAGCTTATTTACAATGCTCACTATGTTCAAGCTCAAGTAGTTAAGAATAAACATATGTTCAGAAAATTGGACACTGCTAAATGGATGGTTTTATACCTTCACCTCCATAAACCAACCAGAACTTTTCTAAACTAAAACAGGCACATGCAGTGGAGTGTAAAAAAAAAAAAAAATAGGGAAGCACAAAATACAGAGAAAACATGCCCCTGTGCTGCCCTGAACTGTCACGCACTGTGCTTCAAAGGTACGCTTACAGAAGAACACACATCAGAGAGCAACAACCATCCTAATAATCATTCTCCCCAATGCTGGATATTCGTCCACAATGAATTTACAGTCGGCCACACACACTCGGGGTCCCTCCATTACCTCAAAGCTGGACAGTTGTTGGCGAGGATAACCAATTTCGCTTTGCCCTGTCTGATCATCTTCAGAGTCTGTTTGTACCCCAGCACGTACTTTCCACTTTTCATAACAAGTTGGAGCCTAGAGTTGATAGACTCCAGAGACTTTTTCTACAATGCAAACGTTTGAGACTTGAAAACCAGGTGCAGCCATCTCAAAAATCAAATCCAGTTCCAGACTCCTGGAACTGAACCCTTTAATAATGCCTGAGAAGTCACAGAGAGCCTCTCGGGTTCACTCTGAATCCCTGGAACTGCGCGGCATGCTGACGCCCCAGTGTGCTCCTACCAACCCGCCCCGGCCCAGACCCGGCTCTCCACGTGAATCGGCTTCCGGCCCGGTCGGCTTCACTCACCGTCTTCTTTGCGGCCACCATCTTCCTGCCTTAGGTGCGGGACAGCCCCCAACCTAGCACATGGAGAAGGCAAAAGAGAGGATTAGGGTCCGGAGCGCCAAACACCAAGCAGCGGGGCTCCCCGCGCCGCCTAACCCTCCACCCAGCAGAGCTCACTCACCAACACCAGCCGCCAAGATGGCCGGGGAGCGAGAAAGGAAGGAGCTCCCACAATGCAAAGCTCTTCTGGGCGAACAGGGGGACGCTGGGACCGGAAGCGGAAGTAGAAGCAGCTCACACGCGGAAGGGTCCTGGCTTGGAGCGGACTGCCGCCGCCAGTTGCTATGGGAACTGGGTTAGTTTGGTGGCCGGGATGCTGCCTGGCTTGTTCTGAAGCTGCGGGCTGAGCCGGGGAGAGCCGGAGTCGGCTGGGAGCTGGCGAGGACGGCGACGCCGCGGTGTGAGGTGGCGGCCACCAGGGCCTGGCAGCTGCTGAGCTGGCCTCTGGCGGATGTTGCCCCGGGAGGACCCCGGGACGCCGCTCTCCCTGCGCCCGCCCTTCGCGAGCGGAAGCAGCTCTGTCCACCCGCCGCCGGTGGTCCAGGTTGCCGCTCCGTCGGAGACTTCCCCAGACGCTTAGCACAGGGACTGCAATAAACAAATCCAAACTCGGCGAGGTGGCTCAGTGGGTAAACGCGCTTCCCACCCAGTGGATGAACTGAGTTCGAGACCCACGTGGTGGAAGGAGAGCCTACTCCAGCAGTTTGTTCTCTGATCTGCGCTTGGACGCACACGTTCGAATACAAAAGTAGAGAAGTAGCCTTAATAAAAATATTTTTAAAATCTTTTCGCTCTGAAACTTGGACCGTCGTGTAAATGTAACATGAGATATTCAAGGGAAAAAAAAAAAAAAGATTGAAAGCCTTTTCTACTTACTAGCACCAACAAACCCGGGGCTGTTGAGAGTGTGCTGTCGGTAAATGTGAGGACCTGAATTCTATGCCTAAACCTACCCACCCCCAACCCCGCAAAAAGTCTGGCGTGTTTGTGCACGCTTGTAATTCCATTTCTGGAACATGGACAGATCCCTGAGGTTAGCTGGCCAGGCAACCTAGCCTCATCTCTAAACCCCAGGTTCCAGTAAGAGACCCTCTGAAAAAATAAGGTGGACAACTACCGAGGAAGCACACCTGAAATTGGCCCATGGCCTCTGTCCAACTGCACAAGCTTCCACACTAGTCAACATAAGCACACACACAAAAAGGAAGATCAGGTTAGTAAGTAAGCTGCATGGTGTGTTACTTTGCCCTGGAGGTTGGGAGAGGGAAGAACATTAACACCCCCTCCACACACACCCGTAATAATTGGTTTCTTTGTTTTTTGAGACAGGGTTTCTCTGTGTAACAGCTCTGGCTGTCTTGGAACTCGATTTGTAGATCAGGCTGGCCTGGAACGCACAGAGATCCGCCTGCCTCTGCCCGGGATTAAAGGCTTTCGCCACCCTGACATAAAAATAATTTCAAGGGGCTGGAGAGATGGCTCAGGTTAAGAGCACTGACAGCTCTTCCAGAGGTCCAGAATTCAATTCCCAGCAACCACGTGGCGGCTCACAACCATCTAAATGAGATCTGGTGCCCTCTTTTGTTGTGCAGACATACATTCAAGCAGAACACTGTATACATAATAAATCTTAAAAACAATAATAATTTCAAAAATATCCATGAGCCATGCGGTCCTGTTGGCCTATGCCTTTAATCCCAGGAGAGGCAGGCAATCTCTGTAAATTGATCTTAAATTTAAAAAAAAAAAAAAAAGACGCTAGAAACTATATAACATTTACCTAACCACCATACACTCACACACTATGAGATAGAAACCTTGTTATTATCAAGTTTTTACAGCTAATGTATTGCAGAAACAGGAACAGAACCAGGACTGTAAATTAGGTATTTTTACAATTAAAACTTACTCAACTCTTAGGGCCCATTTTGATGTGAATTTGACCAAACCGTAGTGTTAGACTACCATACTATTTGCTTTAACATTTAGGCGATGCCTTCTCCCAACCTCCAGGGCAAAGTAACACACCATGCAGCTTACTTACTAACCTGATCTTCCTTTTTGTGTGTGTGCTTATGTTGACTAGTGTGGAAGCTTGTGCAGTTGGGCAGAGGCCATGGGCCAATTCCAGGTGTGCTTCCTCGGTAGTTGTCCACCTTATTTTTTCAGAGGGTCTCTTACTGGAACCTGAGACTTACAGATTAGGCTAGGTTGCCTGGCCAGCTAGCCTCAGGGATCTGTCCATGTTCCAGAAATGGAATTACAAGGTTATGCAAATCCAGGTATTTGTCTTCTGTTATTCTAGTTCTGTAAACATACTAATCTTTAAATGAACTTTAAAACTAACAAATAGCTCTTCTGAAAATTCAATGAAATAAGCCATTAGAGTTGTGACATCACTGGTTAAAATACCAGCATTCCCCCCCCCCTTTTTTTTAATCCTGTGCTTTTCTTTGCTGACCTGTTTGTTTTGTGGTTGTCATGCTATTATGAGATGGAATGTCTGCTTAAGAGCACTTTGCATTACAGTTCTCTTCAGGTACAGTTTGGGAATGGAATGTTGATGTCCTCCTGTTCACATTATACATTCAGTTACGCATCTTTCTCCCACCTTCCCCCATTCTCAAATATTCTTGGTAGATACTTGATTACAATGAACCACACTCAAAACTGACGTCATGCTAAGACACAGTATAACTCTAACTGCTGTGTGAAGAAACTGTTTCGGACATCATGTACTCACCCCGAATGACACCATGGACTAGCTCCTTTATACTGCTGGTCCTTTAATGTGCTTTCAGAATGACTGGGGTTGTATCTCAGTGGGTAGAGCACTTGCCTACCATGCACAAAGTTCTGGATGCGGTCTCCAGTACCACCTAAAACTGGGTGTGGTGTTGCATGCTCTGTAACCCCAGCACTTGGGAGGGGGAGGAAGCCGGGTTATCCTCAGTTACATAGCAAGTTCAAGGCCCTCCTAAGACCTTATCTGAAAAAATAAAGGTGGGATGGTTAGAGAAGAAACACAATGGCTGTTCACAAGTGTGCAGGCTTCAACACACTTTTAACAACCTTAACTAATGGTCATGAAAATGTCGTAGGCCACATTAATCTTTTTTATAGAGGACAACACTAGAAAGAAAGTGATTAGTTTTTCAAAGGTGAAGTAAGACCAGATATGGTCTCCCATGCCTGTGATCCTAGCAATCAGGAGATAAGACAGGAGAGTTAGGAGTTCAAGGCTATCCTTGTGTGACGAGAAAATTCGAGGCCAGCCATAAAACCATGTGTCAAAATAAGTTAGCCGGGACTGAACTCTGAAATATTAACTGGAATGTGGGGGCGGGGACAATAGAGCCTCGACAAGGACACTGGGAGCAAATCCAGGAGGACAGTCTGCTGGTAACAGTTTTCATGAGAGGAAGACCAGGCTGGCCTCGAACTCACAGAGATCCGCCTGCCTCTGCCTCCCGAGTGCTGGGATTAAAGGCGTGCGCCACACGCCTTTTTTTTTTTTTTTAAGGACATTTGTTTTTACTGTGTCTATTTCAGCACTGTTTGAACTATTTTATAACATGTGTGCATTACTGATTATCACATGAAAAGTTCCTTTTAAGTAATAAATTACTCTTGTTTAGTATTGTATTTTCAAACTGGTGTCTTGTAAGACATCAGTTATGTAACAAGGCCCCAGACTTAATAGGCTCCCAGACCTAAGGACAACTGAGTCCATGATGGAAGTACAATTCAGGCTGTAAAACTCAACACCTAGACAGCCCAAACTAAAACAAAGGTCTAATCTATCCATAGTTCTGGGAAAGTCTCAAAATGTACTAACCTTGCTTTTTGGTTTCTGTAGTTCTGTTTCTAACTGTTCTTGTTAACTGAAGTATGTCAACCAGAACAGGGTTTTTGTGCTTAAAAGCTCACCCTGAGAAAAGCTCAGGGCTACACTGGGATCCCAAACACCCAGTATAGTCACCAGATGGCTAATAGAGACTTTCTATTGGCTTATGCCTATGTCCAAGAGTCTTTTCTGGTGGATACCCCCACAACAAGTTATAGCACAAAATGTGGGCATTGGGATCACCTGAAGCTCTGATTCTTGCCTATGGAAGAGACTTCAGGATGTTGGGACTGAGAATCAGGGTCTAACAAGCAGCTGAGATGACTCCTATAAATTCTAAATGTAAGAAGACCTAAAGAATGAGATAGCCAAGGTGGTTCTGGGCGTGCATCACCAGATAGATCTCAATCAAACATAGTGATGCCTTAGTTTGCACTGAGTTCCATGTTAAGGCCAACTGACTCCAGCTCTCTTCCTTTTCCTAGTTAAGCATAATGTTAGTCTCTAATCATGTCCCAAGCTGAAGGGCAACTTGTTTTGTTGTTGTTGTTTTGACTTGTTCTTCCTCTATAACCTTATGATTTACATAATTTGTTTTCATTGTTTCATATGTTCCAAGAATTGACTTACCATAAACTATTTCATGTTATGTTCTAATAACTATCTGACCATAACCATAACACATACCCTTCCATGATCATATAAAGAAGCTCTACTTCCTGTCTTTGGTTTTTGCTGCTTCATCCTCCTATTATGGGAAACGGGAAGTTTGGCCCAGCCATAAATAAATTTTGACCTTGCAACATCTCGGTGTTAGCTCCCGGTTTTCAACACCATACCATTCTATACTTTCAAAGTTTTAAAAAGTTATGGTTTGGGGCCAAGCATGGTGATGCCAAACCTTTAATCCCAGCATTCAAGAGGCAGAGGCAGGCAGATCTCAGTTAGTTCAAGGCTAGCCCGGTGTGCACACTGAGTACTATAGGGCTACATAGTGAGATCTGTCTCAAAAACTACAGTATGATTTTTATGGGCTGAAAGTGAAGAGCACTGGCTGCTCTTCCAGAGGATCCATGCTCAGTTCTCAACACCCTTGTGGTGTGTCACAAACATCTGCAACTTCAGTCCCAGGGGATCTGCTGAGGGCACCAGGTGGTCCTAGGGTATATAAGAATCACGCCAGGCCGTGGTGGCGCACGCCTTTAATCCCAGCACTTGGGAGGCAGAGGCAGGTGGATCTTTGTGAGTTCGAGGCCAGCCCGATCTACAAAGCAAGTTCCAGGACAGCCAGGACTGTTAACACAGAGAAACTCTGCTCGAGAAACGCGCCCCCCCCCCCCAAAAAAAAGAATCAGGCTGAGCAAGACTTGGAAAGCAAACCAGGAAGCAGTGTTCCTCCATGGCCTCTGCATCAGCTCCTGTCCCCAGGTTCCTGCCCTGACTTCCATCAGTGATGGACTGTGATGTGGAACTGTAGGTTAAAAGTTTCCTCCCCAAGTTGCTTTTAGCCATGATGTATTTTTTTTTTTTTAATTTTCCAGAGCTGAGGACCGAACCCAGGGCCTTCTGCTTGCTAGGCAAGCACTCTATCACTGAGCTAAGTCCCCAACCCCAGTCATGGTGTTTTATAACAGCAATAAAATTCTATCTAAAACATACATATGTTGGGCGGTGGTGGTGCATGCCTTTAATCCCAGCACTCGGGAGGCAGAGGCAGGCGGATCTCTGTGAGTTCCAGGCCAGCCTGGGCTACCAAGTGAGTTCCAGGAAAAGCACAAAGCTACACAGAGAAACCCTGTCTTGAAAAACAAACAAAACCCAAAAATACACATTAAAAAAAGAGAAAGAACTGGTTTTTGGCAGATATCCTTTTATAGTATGGTAAAAGCCAACAAAACATTTTTAGAAAACCCAGCTCGGTAGATTTGGCCTGTGTTGGAAAATTACTGCGATTATGTCTTGATTTTCAGATGAATTCCAGTAAAACATCTGCAGATAAACAGAGAGCTAAGTAGGGCAAATTCAAAAAGGTATCACTAGCTACAGAATCCAGGTGGAGTTTATACAGGTGTTCATTGTCCAAGTCAACATTCTCTTACTTTAAAAATCTCTGTGCTGGGCGGTTGGTGGCCCACGGCTGAAATCCCAGCACTGAGGAGGCAGAAGGGTAGAGGCAGTTGGGTCTCTGTGAGTTGAAGGCCAGTCTGGTCTACAGATCTAGTTCTAGGACAGCCAAAGCCACACAAAAAAAACCTGTCTCAAAAAAAAAAAATCCACACTACAAGGCTTTGTATGTGCTTTGAGAGGACTTTGCCATCCAGATGTTACTACTCCTGAATGCATCTTTGTATCTAGCATTTCAGTGTGATTTTGAGAGCATAACAACAGGTAATTATGAGATAAGAAAATTAACACAAGACTCTTCATTGTTTCTCCTTCACCAAAATTGCTACTCCAAGCTTCTGAAAACAAAACAAGGTAAAAACCACAGGCACCTACATTCATTGTGCTTCCCGTTTTTTCTTTCTTGCTATGAGAATTAGAAGTGACAGGCTGCATTCCTTGTCAGAGCACAAACAGTACTAACAAGTTCATCTGATAGTTATTGGTTCAGTGAGTCTACCCTATCTGTCCAGCGGTTAAAACGATCATACTCATTAACAATTACTTGATGTTCATAGTAAGGCATGCCTCAGTGCTTTGTGTGACTCAGCCTTGTGTTCTTACCAGCCACCCAGCCACGTTAGCCATGCTGATAAATATGATGGTAAGAAGGAGGGATAATGAAAAGTTGGTGAGTGACCAATGTGCACTCATCCAAGCATTCTGAGCACTGAGGGGGCAAGAGAGAACAGCAGCTACCCAACCTTTCTGTCTACCCAATAACAGAGGCAGGAGTGCTTGTCCCATAGCCCTTCCTGCTCAGATGAGGGGTGCTTCTGATTCTGTTTTGTTTAGCAGACTACATTCCATACACTTGAATTGAAAGCCAGCCAGAGTAATGCTTCCCCTCATCTAATTTTATTTGATTTTGCCATTTTCTATCTAAGGTAGCGTAAGTTTTTTATACCCTTTGATACAAAGAACCAAGTAAGAATACTTCCTTCCTGTGTTTGTTATAGTGGAGTGACACTTTTGGAAAAAAGAGTGCTATCTATGAACTTGGTCTTTGGATTACTTTGTTTTTCTTAGGGTCATTTTTTTAAATTTTACTATAACTGGACTCTTGTGTGTTTCAAAGTGTCTGTCCACAAAGTATGGTGTTTTACATGTTATCTCTAATATTTTGAAAGTCTGTTATCTCTTTTTATCCTTAGTAAAAGTAGAAAACAAAGGAATACGGCAATTTGCCTTTAAACCAGAGTGCCATCAGCTCAGTATTGTAACACTGTGTATCAGGTTACTCAATGAAGAAATAAATGATAATGCAATTTTATGATAAAATCAAAACATGGATCTATGGAAAGGAAAAATGACAAAAAGGATTAACGGGGGTGAAATGATTAACTACTGCCTTCGAAATATAAAGCATCAATGTCGACCCTGAAAAATCACAGTAGTGGTTATGATCAGAGAGTATCAGGCCAGACTTCTAACAAGACTAAAGAATAAGGCAGGACAGGTGATTGTTGAGGTCAGTCAGGAAGAGGCATGCATTGTGTAGTGAGGACTTGTGTTAAAACAACAGAAAGAAGTTCAATTAAGGAGAAAAGCAGTTCATTTTGCAGCTCAGCAAATGGACAAGCTATTCAGAGGTCAAGATGCCAGGTCTGTGTAGACCAGTCATGGGAGAAATAGCACTGTGTATTAGTCTCCGGTTCAAAGCAAACTCCAGAGCCCAGGACAGGACGTCAATCTTATCTTGGGTGGTGCCGTAACTGAGTGCTTCATTTACAACTCCACCACTCTATAGGTTTGTCTGCCTCTGGGTAGATGAGTAGAAAGACCAGTAAGTCATGTAGAAATTAACCTGTCTCCTTCCCTGTCTCATAACAAAGTGAGTTCCTTATTGAGGAATGTTATTTTAAGGTATGTTACTTCTGTTTATGTTGCATTTGTTTAACTCTGTGAAGCTGTGTTACTGTTCCTATCTAAAACACCTGATGATCTAATAAAGAAATGAATGGCCAATAGCAAGGCAGGAAAAAAGATAGGCAGGGCTGGCAGGCAGAGAGAAGATATAGAAGGAGAAGTCTGGAAGAAAGAAATCAAGGAACGAGAGAGAGAGAGAGAGAGAGAGAGAGAGAGAGAGAGAGAGAGAGAGAGAGAGAAAGAGAGAGAGAGAGAGAACACTAGGGGTCAGTCACCCAGCCATCCAGCCATCCATGGAGAAAGAGTAAGATTTACAGAAGTAACAGAACGGTAAACATCTAGAGGTATAAGTGTTATGGGATATTTAAGAAAAGCTGGCTAGAAACAAGCCAACCTAAGACCAGGTATTTATAATTAAGAATAAGCTTCTGTGTGTGATTTATTTGAGAGCTGGGTGACAGGTCCCCCAAAAGAGTTAAAACAAACAACAACAGTTCTTTGACAAGATACAATACGGAATGGAAAGTCTCAGGGAGGTATGATGTCTTGTTTTCATTTTCTCTTTCTGACATGGGGCAGTCTTGCTATGTTGCCCAAGCTGGTCTCAACATCCTAGACTCAAGTGACTCTCCTTGCTTAGCCTCTCCAATAGGATGTCTAATATCTTGATGACAGGACCACTGATGAATGATACTGGCAGAGACAGATTGAGTAGGAATAACAAGTTTGATCTAGCATCCATTACAGTAAAAATTACCTGCTCACTTAGGGATGCAGAGATGGCTCAGCAGGTAAAGTGCTTCTTGCCTCAAAAGCACGAGGAGCTGAATTCAGATCCATAGAATCCACATAAAGTTGGATGCCATAGTGCATGTGACGCCAGCGCTCCTACAGCAAGATGGGAGGTAGAGACAGGAGAATTCCTGGAATCTTGTGAGTCAGCTAACAGGATGGATACAGTAGCAAACAAAGTCTCTGCATCAAACAAGGTGGAAAGTGAGGATCAGCACTGGAGATTGCCCTCTAACTTCCACATACACACTGTGCACACACATCTGCACTCATGCAAGCATGCACACACACACACACACACACACACACACACACACACACACACACACACCTTTAAAAGATTAGCTTCACTATTATCCTAAAAGCAATCCATTTTATCTTCCTTGAGAAGGCTGGATGATTGCACACACCTTTAATCCCAACACTCAGGAGGCAGAAGAAGGCAGATCTCTGTGAGTGGGTTTGAGGCCAGCCTGGTCTACAGAGTGAGTTCCAGGATGGCCAGGGCTACAGAGAGAAACCATGCCTCAAAAAACTAAAAAGCAAAAAAAAAAAAAAAAGGTTGCCGGATGGTGGTGGCGCATGCCTTTAATTCCAGCACTCAGGAGGCAGAGGCAGGCAGATCTCTGTGAGTTCGAGGCCAGCCTGGTCTACAGAGTGAGTTCCAGGACAGGCACCAAAACTACACAGAGAAACCCTGTCTTAAAACACCCCTCCCCCCCCCCCAAAAAAAAGGTTGCCGATCTCATCACAGTGTCATTTCAGAGGCAGCATTTGTCATCACTTTTGTGGGAAGTTGCCACTCAGACAGGTAAACTTTGGTAAGGGGAAAAACAAATTGCTGAGTTGCTGAGCCCAATATGGCTTCCATCCCCATTCCTCCATCTATTTTACTCCTGAGCCCATTTATTGAGCAATGGGATGATTCCTGAAAAAGACTGATATTCATTAGGACCTGATTGTTTGCCTGATGTGGTGGTTTGAATAAAAATGGCCCCCATAGGGGGTGGCACTATCAGGAGGCGTGGCCTTGTTGGAGGAAGTGTGTCACTGTGGGGTGGGCTTTGAGGTCTCCTATGCTCAAGCTTTGCTCAGGGTCACAGTTCACTCCTGTTGCCTGCACATCCAGATGTAGACCTCTCAGCTCTTCTCCGGCACCGTGTCTGCCTGTGTGCCACCTGCCATGGAAGACAATGGACTGAACCTCTGAACTGTAAGCCAGCCCAATTAAATGTTCTCTTTATAAGAGTTGCTGTGATCATGGTGTCTCTTCACAGCATTAGAAACCCTTACTAAGGGTTCTGATGACTAAGTGCCTCCACTGGAGATAACAGAAGATACCAAGGTTCAGTTAACAACTTATCCCTGAGGGTACTTCAGACAATTCCTAAAACTGGTTGATAAGGAAAATAGAGAAGTTAACTGAATCCTAGTTTAGCATAAAATGTAGAGTTTAGGGAATTTAAAGTCACATATTTAGTTTTTGTTAATATGTAAATTATATCTTACTAAGAAAAAGTTTTGTAAAGCCTTCACTAGATAAACTAAAAATGACTATTTATTTATTTATTTGTTTATTTATTTGGTTTTCAAGGCAGGGTTTCTCTGTGTAGCCCTGGAACTCTATAGACCAGGCTGTCCTCAAACTCAGAGATCAGACTGCCTCTGCCTCCCGAGCACTGGGATTAAAGTCACCACCTCCTGGCTCATGACTTTTATTTTTAAAAACTTGAGGATAAGCCGGGCGGTGGTGGCGCACGCCTTTAATCCCAGCACTTGGGAGGCAGAGCCAGGCGGATCTCTGTGAGTTCGAGGCCAGTCTGGGCTACCAAGTGAGTTCCAGGAAAGGCGCAAAGCTATACAGAGAAACCCTGTCTCGAAAAACCAAAAAAAAAAAAAAAAAAAAAAAAAAAAACCTTAAAAAAAAAAAAAAAAACTTGAGGATAAAGAAGTTTTCTATGCCATGAACCATTCCCTGCATCCAAACTGATAGGATAAAGATGGACCTCCTAATGTGACTGTTTCTATAGACAGGATTTTTAGAAAGTATTTAGTGCTAAGTGGAGTCAGAATGATGGGTCCCCAAACCAACAGTTCTGCAGTCTTTTACAAGGGAGTGTTAAGACATAGACATAAAGACGATGTGTGGAAAGGAGAGTCATCTACCAGTCAAGGAGACGGCCTTGGAAGAAACCAGCCTGTGGCTGGCACCTTGATCTAAACTCTAGAACTGTGAGCAAATGAATTTCTGTTGTACAAGGTACTCAGTCTATTGTGTTTTGTTATAGCAGCCCCAGCAAACTAATACAGATGATAATGAAACACACTGAGTACTGAAAGACTTCGTGGGTATCTACTGGTGTAAAGGAAAGGGCTTCTTTAAAGTAGAATGGCAATTAACAAATGTAGAAAGAATAATACATTCTACTTATAAGTAGAAGTTCACCATTTAATAATTGGTCCAAATAAGAGATGATAGGTTAAAAGTAGTTATAATAGTTTAATGGGAAACAGAATATTACTTACTTAACCTAACAGTCCCACCCCATAAACTGCAAAGAATACATTGTGACACTGCAGGAGAGAAACCCAGTAAATGCTAATTAACTTCCCAGTATCAAGATGCCCTGGTATGGCTGACTCCTAAAAAAGAATGAAAGGGCTGCCCAAAGGGCATCATGTGGAAACAGTCTTGAACAAATCAAACAAAGCCAAATCAAGAAATGTTGAATAAAACTAATAGCCTGTTTGTTTTGTTTTGTTTGTTTGAGACAGGGTTTCTCGTGTAGAAGAACCCAGGCTGTCCTAGAACTCACTCTATAGACCAGGCTGGCCTGGAACTCAGAGATCCAGCTGCTTCTGCCTCCTGAGTGCTGGGATTAAAGGCCTGCACCACTGCTGCCCGCTAAACAGACTGTTCTTTTTTTTTTTTTTTTTTTTTTTTTTTTTTTCCGAGACAGGGTTTCTCTGTGTAGCTTTGCACCTTTCCTGAACCTCGCTCTGTAGACCAGGCCGGCCTCGAACTCTTAATGTTAAAGCCATCGAAGACAAAGCAGGAGGCTGGAAAGGCGGCTCAGCACTTACGAGCACTTGCTTAAGTTGTTGTTCCAGACAAACCAGGTTAGGTTCCCTGCACCCACGTAGAGGCCGGGCGGTGGTAGCGCACGCCTTTAATTCCAGCACTCGGGAGGCAGAGCCAGGTGGATCTCTGTGAGTTCAAGGCCAACCTGGGCTACAGAGTGAGTTCCAGGAAAGGTGCAAAGCTACACAGAGAAACCCTGTCCCGAAAAACCAAAAAAAAAAAAAAAAAAAAAAAAAAAAGCGGCTCACAACCATCTGTAATTCCACTTCCAGAGGACCCGACGTCCTCTTCTGGCCTCTGTGGGCACAAGGCACACAGGTGGTACACAGTCCACTCAGACACATAAAATAAAAATTAATGGCCCTGGCGTGATGGCGCACACCTTTAACCTCAGCACTCAGGAGGCAGAGGCAGGTGGATCTCTGTGAGTTGGAGGCCAGCCTGGTCTACATAGCAAGTTCCAGGACAGCCAGGACTATGTAGGGACCCTGTCACAAATAAGAAACAAATTAAAAATAAAAATTTCTTAATTAATTAAAAAGACAATGCAGGATTAGTTGAACTGCTCCAGATCACAGCAAACCGAAAAGAAGCAAGGCACCAAAGTCATAGGTGTAGTTCCGGATGCGAGAGCCTGAAGCTGACTGTGGAGGGCAGGTCTAACAGTTCGGTATCCGATGTTGAACTTCCTTGTGGTAACTGTGTTGGAGTTATGTAAGCGGATAAGATTGTCATCGCACATCTAGTCTACCAATCAATAGCCTCTGGCTGCAGCCGCCGCCTCCCCTCCCTGGCTATTTAGGACGATTATTCACCCCATCCCTCCCAGTGCTTCGCTCTCGTCCCTCTTCTCATCTCCTTTTCCCATTTCCCTTCCCGGCACTCTCCGCCTCCTGTCCAGCTGATTCCTTGGTTTTAGTTGTCCCTGCTCTCTCTTGCCTGCTGGTCGTCCAGCTGTCTGGCACTCTGCCCTCTCTGGTTCTATCCACCTGTTCGTTTCTCGTTTCTCGCTCGCCCCTCCAGGTGCACACGGGGTACCCAGGGCCCTGTTGCGCGTGCGCCTTGAACTCTGGGGCAGCAAGATCCCACAGTCGGGAGAAACTTCAGCGGCAGGGTTTGCGGTGAGCATCGCATCCAAGCCCGGCGACTGACGCTCCCGTGAGGCAGGGCCAGGTGACTGCGCGATGGGCTGCTCCAGCAGCGCCCTCAACAAGACGGGCGACAGCAGCAGGTTCCGCAGCGGAGGTGAGCGAGGGTCCCACACCGCACACACTCCGGCTGGGGGATTCTGTGTGCTGGCTGCCCCCGAGATCCAGAGGGTGCAGCCCTGGCTCAACCTCGCCAGCAGGGGGCAAGCTCCTTCCCGGAGGAGGGACTGAAGTGTGTCCATCCGGGTGCACCTGTTGCAGGACTCGGGGCCAAGAGCTGGGTGATGCGTTACTGGGTGGGAATGAGGGTACTTGGCTCTAAATTACTAACTGAGCTAGCCGCCACATTCCCTTCACCATGCAGATGAAAATGTCTCATTCAGAGTTCTATTTTGCTCTCCCATGGACAGGTCAGCATCGTCGGGTGACAGCATGCAGAGAACACACTGTGCATCCCCTCCATGCACTAGATCCCTCCAGAAGTCTTAAAGAGGTCACATACACTTTCCCCTGTCCCCAATTTATATATTCCCCAGGCATATGTGTGTGATGAATGGTAGTCACCACTCATTGTTGTAAAGAAATTCTGTGAGCACATTTTAATCTTCTGCTTACTGTACGCAGATGCTGGAACTGCTCATGTAACTCATGGAAGCTGGAATTGGAACATGAGCACGTGAGACAAGTTATTAAGATCATTCTGACAGTGATAAATATTGTAGAAAGAATAGATGTAGCTGAATGAACTCAGGAGTGACTGGGTTTCACAGCCAGCCCACTTCCTAGATTATAAATTGCTAGCATTTTGGACATTGACAGTTAAGTGGATTCTTCAAGTAGCTTATAGTCTTCATCAAGGTTCACTTTAGGGGGAATTTTATCTTTTAATTCTTTTTTTATCTTTTAATTCTTTTTCACGGGTGTTAGCATCCTGTGTTACTGCAGAAGCCGTGGTTTTGGATTGTTTTGTTTTGTGGCAGAGAACACAAGATTATTGTGCAAGCCACTTCAGAACTCAGCCAGCATGTCCCACTCAGAACCTGTTACTGTTGGTGTTGTGCTGTGTGACCATCGAGATTTCTGTAGATAAGCAGAAAGTGAGGAAGTAGACAAAACTTAAAACCATATGCGCAAATGATTCAAATCCCTTAACCGTGAAGAAATGGAAAGTCTATGCCTAATGCACAGTACCTGCTGACTTTTTCCCCTAAGAGTTCAGAACCCCTCACACCCCAACAGGCTCCATTGAGGTCAGTGCACTTAGAAGTTGTTTTCATGTTTCATGTCTCATTTTATAAAACCAGATGGATTTTTGCACTTGTTCCAATGGTAATTTCTTACTGGTATCCACATGAGAAATGTAAGAAAAACTGATGCTTTCAGGAGATGATATTATCACAGCTTCTCTCATTCACTCTCAGTGATATCTTGAGTTAAAAAGCAGAGGACTTTGTTAGAGTGGGTGTAGCTCAGTGGTGCAGCATGTGGGCAGCATGCCCAAGGCCTCGGGCTCGACGCCCAGCACACACACACCCCAGGAATGTAACGCAAGGAGTGGCAAATGTATCTAATCAATAGAATGGGTGCTTTGCTTCTCTCATTTAGAAGACATTTGATCACTGTATTAACAATTCATATGAGTTAAACTCGTTTTTTTACCCTTGCTTTCTTTTGTTGCAAGTTTTCATAAATGTTGTTCCAGAAGAAATGTTAAACACTTGCCAAAAGTTTAAGTGTATAGAAAATTGATTAAGATATGGCATAAATTGCTTGAAATATATACCGAATCAACCAACAGGTGTATTGCCTCTGAGCCTTCATGGTACAATACACTTGTAATCGAATACTATTGTATGTTCAGCATTTCAACTATGTGATCTTGGAGACCTTTTAAATAATTCATTTCTCTCTACAGCTTAAAATTTCTTTAAATCCTAGATACAATCCAAGCTGGTGTATTGTGCTTTTAGATAAAAATAGTCCAAGTTTATTAAATGCCCGTCATATGCATTCATTAACCACATGCTCCAGTGTCTAGCAATGTTTAGTATGTAATAGGCTCTTGGTGAAAAATAAAGCCAAAGAAGAAGCTTTGGACTGGTGAGCTGTTCCAGTTGGCAAAAGTGCAGGATTATAAAGGGAATGGCCATTAGTCTAGAATGGCAGGAGACTATGAAAGACTACCAAACTCTCCCCTCCTTCTTTCCATTCCTAAATGATTATGTCAGAAACTTTGCACAATACCGATCAGGCTCCATTGTAAGAGTACTCTTAAATCAGACCCCAAGACATTATTATTTTGGGGTGGCTTTTTTTTTTTTGATGCAAGGTCTCACTATATAGCCCTGGCTGGCCTTTCCATCACCATGCCCAGCTTCAGATCTCCCAAATCTTATAAATACTGTACCTTTCACTTCCACTGTGGAACACTAATGCCTCACTTAAGGTTCTTACTGCTGTGATAAGCATCATGACCAAAAGGAATTTGGGAAACAAAGAGTTTATTTCAGCTTACAATTCTCAGATCACACTTCCTCACTGAGGGAAATCAGGGCAGGAACCTGGAGGCAGGAGCTGAGACAGAAGCCATGGAGGGATGAGGCTTACTGGCTTGCTCCCCATGGCTTGCTCAGCCTGCTTTCTTATATAATCTGGGAGCACCTGCCCAGGGGTGGAACTGATCACAGTGAGCTAGACCTACCCACATCAACAACCAAGAAAATGTTCCACAGGCTAGCCCACAGGCCAATCTGTTGGGCCATTTTCTCAATTGAGGTTCCCTTCTCCCAAATGACTCTAGCTTGTGTCAAGCTGACAAAACAAACAAAAACCCAACAAACAAAAACAAAAAACCTAACCAGGACAACTTCTAAGAACAAATTATCAAAGCGATATTTTTCCCTTACTACAGTGAAACAACAAGGAAAAAAAATTCAACAAATTCTTTATCAGCAGCTCATGTGGGAGGCGTTGAGATTTTTAAAATTTGTTTATTTTGTCTTATGTGTATGAGTGTTTCATCTGCACCTAAGTATGTGCACCATGTGCACGCAGTGCCCAAGGAGGTCAGAAGAGAGCATTGGAGTCCCTAGAACGGGAAAACTGTCTGTAACGGTCAGTTACGAGCCACCACGTTGGTGCTGGGAATGAAACCTGGGTCCTCTGTAAGAATAGCCAGTGCTCTATCTAAATCCCTGAACTGCTCTCCAGCCTCCTTGGGAGGTGCCCTAAAGAAGTCACATTTGATAGTCTAGGAAGTGCCATCAAATTCTGACCAAGATCTCCCAAGTGCTCAATTTGCAAGCAGTATACTGTTCTTGGGACCTTTGAGACTCCTGCACAGTCTCCAATAACAGATGAGATGAACTCGTATTGGGTTTTTGCCTCTGATTTATTTTTTATTGAACATCACAAATGATAATTTCATTCATGAGTGCTGCCTAGGAGTACGGAAGCCCTATCTTGCAGAGAAATGAGAGCAGAATGTTGGTTTTGAGTGGCAGGGGTAGAAGGAGGGATGGAAGAATGTAGGTCAAAGGGGACAGAGCTTCAGTTATATAGTGAGATAAATCCAGAGATATAGACATCATAAAGACAATAGTTAACAATATTATATATTCATTTGCCAAGAGAGTAGATGTAGGTGGTTTTGTACATAAAAAAGAAGACAAAGAATCAAGATAAGTCTATTAAAACACCATGGTGCTGGTGAGATGGTTCAGAGGGTAAAGCAGCTGCCTCACAAGCATGGCCTGTGTGCCATGCCCGGAGTCCGTGAAAAGGCACAGGAGATAGCCGAGCCACAGAGTCGTCCTCTGACCTCTGTACATGTATGATGGGTACAGTCAACACCCCCATCATACACACACACACACACACACACACACACACACACACACACACACACTACTGATTTAAAATCAAAGAGAAAACCCCCATGAGCCAGGCATGGTAACACATGCCTTTTGTCCCAGCAGAGGCAAGCAGATCTCTGAGTTCAAGCTATCCTGGTCTGCAGATACAAACAGGGCTACACAGAGAAACCCTGTCCCAAAAAACTGGGGGAGGCAGGGAGGAGAAAACCCCCCATTATGTTATGTACTTATGTGTAGACAATAAAAAAAATTCCTTAAGCTTGCTGTTAGTAATTACCTGTTGAATGGGTTACTTCATTTAATCCTTACAATGCCGTAACTAAGCATTATGCCTATTTCTACTTTACAGAGATGGGTAAATAATTTACAAGGCAGGGCTGCCAAGAGTTGAAATGCGGCTCTGGACCCCGGTGCTTTAGCCAGTTTGTGCTAACTGTAATTAAATGCTTTTGCCTCAGATCACTCTGGACCTCCGTTAGGCATATGGTCACTTTGGAAACAACAAACAAAAACACTAAGAAGTACTTATTCTCATGCCTAAGTGTTATGTAAATATTATATAACATATCATATATTATATATAAATATGTACTACATTACATAGAAATTAGATATATCACTGTTATACAAATCATTTATACATATCATTTATATTGTATACTAGTATATTATATAATATATTAATATTACATGATAATATTAATAACACACTAGTATTATATTTCCATGGCAAGTGACCACATACCTAATGGGTATTTAGAGTGATCTGAGGCATACAATATAAATATATTGCACAAATAAAACATCTATTATAATCCTCAAGGAAGAGCCAGGGAAATAGGAATATTCGGAGGACATTTTTAAACATTTTTAATTTTAAAGACTTGTTTAGAAAGCTACACGTGCATGTGCGTGTAATCCCTGCAGTGCTGGATCAGGTGGTTGGGAGCCGCTCGCGTAGGTGCTGGGAACAGAGCTCTGAACGTGGGCTCTTCACTGCTGAGCTGTCTCTCAACTTCCCACCTTTGTGTTTTGAGACAGTTCTTAGCTGAACCTGAAGATCACTGGGCTAGGCTGGCCAGCCAATGAGCCTCAGAGGTCTGCCTATCTCTGGCCCCTCAGTACTGGGATGATAGGTGCCATCTTCTAGGTGGTTGAGGGGGTCTGAGCTGAGGTTCTCACCCTTGCCTGGCACTTTACTAACTGAGCTGTTTTCCTGGACACAGAAGCCCCTATTTTTTAGGCTCACATGTCAATCAATCAGCTGGCTGACACTGGATAGGTAGATAATAGGCAGCACAGGAACATAACGTGTTCCACTAATGGTGGGGGGTATTTGCTCTGACTCAGTAGACATGAGTCCCTGCCTACCCCAGGTTTTTCCATCACTTCTAAAGCCAGTGCGGCAGGTGTGTGCCTTGGGGACATGGGAAGAGACCGGCCTCTGGCTGCTCCAAGCTTAAAACAGGGCCTGATTGTTACAGTGGCACTGGCATTTTTACTCAGAACCCTGAAAAGTGTGAGGAAAGAGGCTTTTGTTTGGGGAAGAAAGGATAAGTAGGCTGAAGTTAGAATTTCTTAATTTTGTGGGAGCAAATTCTAAGCATTACAGCCATTTCTGACCTGATGGAGTCGGAACATAGCGTCTGTATCCACTTCATAGGCTTCAGTGTCTCCACAGGTCTCTCCACCCTCTTGCCCAGCCCATCTCCATGCTGACACATGAGTAATGACTGCCCCATTCTCTCCTGATATAAATGACACCCTTTTCTGCAGGATTCTCCATCCTTAGGGTTTACAGTTAAGCACCAATGTGGACAAAAGAAATAGATGGGAATTATCGACGAATTCATTGCTGGGTTAATGTGTACATTTCCAGTGACGCTACAATCATCTGTTTGTTCTGAATTTCACTAGTTGCTTGGAGCCTGTTCCCTAGACAATCAGGTAGATTTGAATTTCACATGGTAGGAGAATGGTCTTTGTAAAGGACATAGTCCAGACTTCAACCAACATTTTCACACAGTGAAAGTTAAGACTGAATTCAGTCTTAACCAGATTATTGTTGCATTGTAATTGAAGAGCATCACTAAAATTAACATTAATTTGTATAGTGTTTTTCTTCTGTACAGATACTATATGAATGGGATTCTTTTTTCACGTGCTAGAAGTCTCTGGATTGAGTTTTGAATGCTCAGAATGTCTTTGCATAGACCTAGGTATTACATATGGTTACTTTAGATAAAATATAGGAAATGCAGATATGTGGCTCAAAATGTGAAGTTTTTGAAAAAGGTGTATATGAAAAGTGTTGCCTCCCCTCAGCACCGGCTTTTCAGTCAGCAACGTTTATTAGTTTGGGTGCTTTGTTGTCGGTATGTTTTGTTTTAAGTTCTCACTCTGTAGCTCAGGCTGGCCTTGAATTCACTGCCTAAGTCACCCTGCCCTCAAACCTGTGGCAGAACTCCTGCCTCAGCACTCCAAGTGTTGAGATTACAGGTGTGCCATCCCTACACAGGAAGGTTTTTTGTTTTTGTTTGTTTGGTTTTTGTTTTCAACTGCTTGCTTCTTTTTGTATAGTCTTTCCTTGAGTTTTGTTTTTATTTTTCATTTTGGTATTTTTTCCTTTTATTGAAAATAGATTTTTTTCTCACATATTATATCCTGATTATGGTTTCCCCTTCCCTACTCCTCCCAATTCCTCCCTACTCCCCCTAATCTAGATTCACCCCGTTTCTGTCTCTCGTTAGAAAACAAGCAGTCTTCTGAGGGATAATAATAAAATAAACTATAACATAGTAAGATAAAATAAAAACTAACACATCAGAACAGGACAAAACAAAGAGAAGGAAAAGAGCCTAAGAAAAGGCACTAGAAATAGATCCAGATGCAGAGACCCACCCAAGTGTTCACACTCAGATCCTGTGAAACACTAAACTGGAAGCCATAATATCTACATGCAAAGGATCTGTAGAGTAGAAAGAGAGAAGAAAAATATGAATAAAATATAAATAAAAAATAAAACAAAGTGAAAAAGAAAAGAAAACAACAACAAAAACCCAAAAGCCTGACGGGACACTGTGAGACAAGGAACCTCCAAAGATGCCATTGAGTTCATTTTCTGTTGGCCATCAACTGCTGTGCAAGCGGCTTACCCCTAAGAGTAGTTTGTTGCTTCAGTAAGTCTCCTTTGGAGAAAACTAGATCTTCATTTGCAGGTGGTTATCAATTGGAGATTTCTTCTGGGTTGGGAGTGGGGGCTTCTGTCCACTTCTTTCAGTTCTAGGACTCCATCTGATGCAAAACCATTCAGGCCCTCATTTTTGGTATTTTGAGACAGAATCACACTATGTGGGTCAGGTTGGTGATCCCCCTGCCTCAGCATCCTGGATTCTGGGATTCTAAATGTATACCATCACCCTCAGCTGAGTTTTTTTTTAATGCATTGCAAATATTCTTTCCCTGTCTTTATTTATAAAACATAGTGTCCTCTACCCGCTGTTCTGTATTTTTTCTAGCCTAACTCTATGGAGACATTGTTCTCCCTTCTATACCTGCAAAATAATCTGTTGTGTGGCTTATTTGACCAGTCCCCTGCTGAGGGACATTTGATCTGTCTCCAGCCTTTCTTGTCGTAAACAAGCTGTGGTGAATTCCTTTGTGCATACATCATTTTGAACGTGTGCAAGCATATCTGCAGACAATTCTCAGAAGTGGCGCTGCTAGGTCAAAGGGGGTACACGTTTATAATTTTGATAGAAAACTGCCTAAAAGCCTCCATGACCGTAGCATAAGTGTACAGCCTCAGCGTTAAATCTTTCATGACAGAAAGCTTTCAGACATTTAGGCAGCCACATCAAAACATGCGGAGAGAAGGCAAGGCTCAGGAAAGGGGACTGCTTGACTCCAGCTTCATTTTAAAGCAAACGTCAGTACCAAATACAGCTTGAAAACTGAAGCTGTGTGGGGACGAGCAACTTGTCTTGTACTGGCAGGATTACACGATGGAGCTGAAGCCCATGTGACCCCAAAGCTCCTACTTAGCTGTCAGCCTCCAGTCCACCTGCAGTCTAGCCCCAGCACTGCAGAAACTTGTATCTGACCGTATTATGACCTTATATGTAGGAAAAGTGGAGCCAACAACTATTGAGAGTACAGTGAGTGGACGGATTGACAGGGCTCTGTGACAATAAGAGGACGCAGAAAAGCAGAAGAATGAGGATCCAAGAAACGACAGGAAACAAAAAGTAGCTCAGGCCACACTAGGCTGAGGAGTGCTGGCCTGTGGCGACAGTCTCTCAGGCTTGTAGGAAAGGCAAACAGTAAAACAAAGCTTGATTGTGTAGCATGAAGCCAAGCTTCCTCAAGGCTGGCTCGTCCCAACTCATAGGTAGTCAGTTTCACAACAAATTTGAAAGGGTATCACAGCCCCAGTAGGTTTACACAAAACCTTAGCAATATTTATTTAAAAGCATCAAAACTCACATGTGTGAGATCTGGTGTGTGTAAGTGTTGGTAGGACTGGGTCATAATTTTTTTTAGTAGAAGTACTGGAATGTGGTATTGATATATGCATGTAATGAGTATGAATGAATGTCTCCCATGTGCCTCAGTGACCTCAGAAGGTTTGGTAATTATCTTCTTTGACCCTCTCCTTGGGAATTTCCTTAAAGTTATGGAGTGTATTTGGGGAGGAGTGTTGCATTCTTAGGTATAAGTCCAAGGGTGTCCAACCTTTGCCCTCTGAAAATGAAGATGTGAAAAAAAAAGTCTCTAGGAATTAAGCATTGCAAAGGTAGGTGAAATTTGTTACCAAGTGCTGTCCATGTTGTATGTCTCTGTTTCTCAGCCTTGGGAGTAAACGGCTTACAGTGTGCTGATGATTCTTCAGACCTCAGGAAACATCCAGGCAGGGTGTCAACAGCCCAAGGCCTCGGGGAGCAGCTTCCTTCCTTTGTCATATTCTGTGTACATGAAAGAGGGCATTGATGGCGTGAGCAGGCCATCACTCCATCATTTCCACCAGTACATTCTCGGGCTGAGAGAGCTTCTGCTGTCAGCCGCCCTAACCAAGAAAGACTGGAGCCACAGTGTCCTCCTGAAGGCCTTCTCTTTGATTAGTTCTTTCTTTATTATCATTGATAATGACGATGACTTTTTCCCTTTTTTTTGTTTGTCTATAAGCCAATTTTCTTGTCCTTTTATATTTTCCCATTATTCTGATAAAAAAAAATACATAGTTTCTTTCAGTTAATTCCTTTTCTTTTTCTTGCCCTGGGATAGATGGATATAGGAAGCTTTGGTTACTGTGCACTTGTGTGTATGGGGCACACATGTTTGTGTTTACGTATATGTTTCAACATACCAAGAGACAGCACACATTGACAAATGAGAATGTAGGTTCTGGGGACTGGAGAGGTAGGTCTGCTGTGGATATTGCTTTGTATAAATAAAATGCTGATTGGCCAGTAGCCAGGCAGGAAGTATAGGCGGGACAAGCAGAGAAGAGAATTCTGGGAAGTGGAAGGCTGAGGCAGAGAGACACTGCCAGCCGCTGCCATGACAAGCAAGATGTAAGATACAGGTAAGCCACGAGCCATGTGGCAACTTATAGATTAATAGATATGGGTTAATTTAAGATATAAGAACCGTTAACAAGAAGCCTGAGTCATTAGGCCAAACAGTTTAAATAATGTAAGTGTCTGTGTGTTTACTTTATAAGTGGGCTGTCGGACTGCCGGGGCTTAGCCGAAGCCGGAGAGAAAACTCTCTAGCTACATAGGTCAGAGGTTAAAAGCGTGTACTGGTCTTGTAGAGGATCTGAATTCAGTCCCCAGAACCTTTGTGGGAAGGCTTACACCCTCAACTCCAGCTCCAGAGGATCTCATGCCTTTCCTAGCTTCCTTGGGCACCTATGCTCCGCTCATCTCCACCACACACATAGTATATATACTAGATATATACTTTTTAAATTAGATATATACTAGATATATACTTTTTAAATTAGAGGCTGTGTACTCACATGTGCCGTGCTCATCTCCACCACACACGTATTATATATATATGTATACTTTTTAAATTAGAGGCTGGAGAGAAGGCTCAGTTATTAGGAGTATGGCTGTTCTTTCAGAAGACCCAAATTCAATTCCCACCATCCATATGGTGGCTCACAACTGTGACGCCAGTTCCAGTGATACAGTGGCTTCTGGTCTCTAAAGGCATTGCAATCATGTGCACACACACACATACACACACACACACACACACACACACACACACACACACACACACCCCACACACAATCAAAAATAATAAAAATAAATAATTAGAAAATTTTAAAAATGAATCTTAACAACAACAAAAAAGAATGTAGGTAAGCTGTGCCTACGTAATGGCACACACCTTTAATCGCAGCACTCAGGAGATAGAGGCAGGTGAATCTCTGTGTTCAAGGCCAGCCTGAGTTTCAGGCCAGCCAGGGCTGCATAGAAAGACCCCGTCTCAAAACAAAGCAAAGCCTAGGTCCTGACAAGGGTGGTGGCACATAGTGTAATCCCAACACTAGGAAGGTGTAGCAAAAGAATGATAGTCCCTATTTCAAAAGTGAAGAAAAGGAAGAATGTGGGTCTATGGATGGACTGTCGGGGCTCAAATCCTGTTCAAACCAGTCACTCCTGTGTGTTTGCCTCGTCTGTAAAGCGGGGTTAACAGTGATGTCGTTTCATAAAGTTCTTCTGAGGAATCAGCAGGTTAACATATACAGTGCATCTAGATAGAGCTTAAAAACTGCCCAAGACAAGGGCGGCAAACTGACTGCCAGCCAATGCAGCCCACTTCTTGTTTTCTAAGTTTCAGTGGAACACAGACTTGGGCACTCATTATACATTTCCTGTGGCAGCTTTCTCAGTACAGCAAGACGAGAAAGCTTGTACTTAAATTTCTACATTAAGTTTGCCTTTAGATTTTATTGCATTAGCTGGGTGGTAGTGTCACACACCTTCAATCCCAGCACTCAGGAGGCAGAGGCAGTTGGATCTCTGTGAGTTTGAGGTCAACCTGGTCTACAAAGCAAGTTCCAGGACAGACAGAGCTGTTACACAGAGAAACTTTGTCTTGAAAAACAAAAAACAAAAAACAACCACAAAAAAAATTCATCTACTTTATGGTGGTCAAAAAGAATTTTAACAGAAATTCAGGTAGTTAGAAAACATTGATTTTTAAATTTAACCTCTGTAGGTCTTTTTTAGTTAATTTGTAATGGAATTTTCCCAAGGGTCCTGGGGAAGATGCTATGTCTGGCAAGGGGTTATCTGAAGGAAAGGAATCTATATACACCATGCTCTTTTGTCCATTTACTTTATTTCTCTAGGACAAAATTCCATCTATACAGCTTCAGCTCCATCCTCACATTCGGCTCCTCTCTGTACTTACTGCCTTGTCATAGTCCTAACTAAGCTCCTATGCTTTTGACCTCATCTTCATCCTCTGTTCCTTCATCCTCCATCTTTCCTTCCTTGCTCCTTACTCCTGACTCTGAGAAACTCTGCCTTCTTCTCTTCTCTCCAGTCATGCAGCTCTGTCTACCATCTACAGAAACTGCCTTGTTCTTTCTCTCCCAGCCACGTGACTCTGCTCTGGCCAGGAATCCTGCTCCAGTCTTTACTGCACCTGGTTATGCAAAAAGCCCTATTCTCCTCAGTCAAAAGCTCTGCAATGCTGCTAGGCCTGAAGGCAGGGGGATGGTCTGAGTTTCATTTGCACAAAAAAACAAGGCTATGCATCTACAGCCTGCCTGTCTCCTAGGCTCTGTAGGAATGTTAGTTACCTAGTGGATCAGCAGTAGGTCTGAGAAACTTAACTGTTTGCCATATGGCCTAGTAGTATATGGGCACACAAGAAATTCATAGCAGAAGACAGCTGATATATTAAAAACTGAATAATATCAAATATTCCTTGATAAATGGCTTCCTCTAGAAAAATGCCTTGACTTTTCTAGGTATAACTTTAATATACAGCTGAATCTCTATAATAAATTCTTGCAACCCGCTGCACATTTGTAGTTCAATCACGTGAAATATTGTTTAAGTTCACCTCTGCTCAAAATGAGGACCCTATTAATATCTACTGGTAGGTAGACAAAATCACTCTGGGGTTGGAATTGGAGTCATGGTAGCAGAACAGTGCATTCACACACTGTGATGGGGGATGAGTAAAACCATCCAGAATAGCTCCCTGGTGTTCTTGGATGTAGAATAGGTCTGGGAAGAAGGCAAGGAAAGAAAATGAGTGTGCTGGACCACTCTGTTGGGCAGGTTCATGCTGTTGCACCACTGTTTTCCAAAGTCGCCTAAGAGTAGATTTTAATGGCTATGCTTCTGAGACAGATGAAAGGTGCTGTGATCTGAAGAGGGAGGACTTCTCAGCAGAAGAATTAAAGTAAAAGTTCTAAGAACCTAGAGCCTCCACAGCACAGAACACACCAAGAGCACTTCCTCGGGATACTGTAGAAAACTACCAAGATTGACTGAGGCCCTCGGCATCCTGCATGGCACAGCATAGGAAATACTGACCTGAGTGTTTCTCCTTGCTGGGTAGAAACTTTTCATTTCTGATCAGAGCAGTGAGCTTGATTGAATAGCCTGCACCATAATGTGGATTTCAGGTATGTTAGCTCTGGTTCCAGTCCTACCAGTAATGTGGCCTGGTATTTGGTTTCTTTGTGTGCCTATCACAACGGTGCTTGCAACAAAGGTACTGTTGGTTCAGCTGTCGAAACAAATTTGTCAGTTTATAACAGAGTCAGAGATAATGAGCATCAAAGGATTAGGCCCAGAGCAGGGTAAGATTTGACGAAATAGATGGCTCAGAAAACAGACACATCCTTAAACAGCTTTGGGTGGAATCAATGAGTCCGTCCTCAGCACTTATTACATAATGATATAGACTAGGAAACAGGCTGGCTCCTGTTTGTGGACCAAACTAAAAGTGTCTCACTGCCTGCAAGTTAGGGTGCTGGAGGGCATGTTCTATCTTGTCTACTTTGAGGAGGGGGTTCATGTGTTTAGAGATGCTTGGGTTCGAGGAACTGTAGAAGTACCAAGTTGTAGTTGATGAGAAGGTAGGTATTGAATTTTCCTACAGACAATAAGCCCTAAGGTAGCAGGGAAGAACCCTTCCTTGTGGCCTGCTACAATCCCTATGCCCAGTTCAGAGCCTGCCTATAACAGACATTGATGAATACTTGACAGAAAACAAAACTGAAGCCAGAAGTGGAATGAAACATTTACTTTTTATTTTTAAAATCATTTTTGTTATTTTCAATTATGTGTATGTGTGTGTACTATGTGTTGGAATGTGCACATGGGTGTAGGTGCCTGTAGAGGCCAGAGGTGTCTGATTCGCTGGAGTTAGAGTGACAGGAGACACCTGATGTGGGTGCTGGGAATCAAACTGGTCCTCCTGAAGAGTAGCACATGCTCTAACCTCGGAGCCAGCTCTGCAGCATGGAAACTTTTTTTTTTTTTTTTACAAAAGTTACCAGTGGTGCTGGGCGGTGCAGGTACACGCCTTTAGTCCCAGCACTTGGGAGGCAGGGGCAGGTGGATCTCTGTGAATTCAAGGCCAGCCTGGTCTATAGAGTGAGTTCCAGGGCAGGCTCCAAAGCTACACAGAGAAACTCTGTCTCGAAAAATCAAAAAAAAAAAAAAAAAAGGAGTTACCAGTGGCACTTTTTGAAGTCAGTCAAGTCTGATCATATTGCGGCCATTGTGACCGTGGTTCCATTATCCATCACTGATCATGCTTTAAAGCCCACCATGACAATGAGATACTTTCGTAGGTCAGTATTGACAGCTCACAGTGTTTAGGGGCCTGTGTACCAAAGCCTTCTCACGCTACAGTTCATTCTTTCTGTTGCTAATTGTCAAATAACAAACTTAACTAATAAAAAAAAATAGTACATATTTTAAGCTCATTAGGTTCTTAGGAGAGGTATGCTGATTTAATTCAGATATTGTCTAGATTACCTAACCCTCACCTTCTACTGTGGATTATCAGGTGCTACTGTTAAGCCTATTTAGCAAACTGATTCTAGTCTTATACATTTAACTTCTTGTGAAATGTATTTGCTGTTAAAATTCTATATAAACTGGGTGGTGGTGGCACATGCCTTTAATCCCAGAGGTGGATCTCTGTGAGTTCGCGGCCAGCCTGGTCTACAGAGCTAGTTCCAGGACAGCTAGCACTACACAAAGAAACCCTGTCTTGAAAAACAAAACAAAATTCTATATAAAAATCTGTGCCTGTGTTTTAGGCATGTCAACACCTACCCTCCAGCTTTCCACTTTGGAAGGATTGTGGGGGGCCTGCCACCACCTTACCCTGGGTACTCGCAAGGAGAGAGGAATAAGAAAATATTAGATAGAAAGAGAGACCTAGCCGACAAGAAGACAGAAACACAGGATATAGCTTTGGGAGGATCTGGCTCAATACCCACTGACGCAGAGCTGTATTCAAAGGGCTTTTTTTTTTTTTTTTTGGTTTTTCGAGACAGGGTTTCTCTGTGTAGCTTTGCGCCTTTTCCTGGGACTCACTTGGTAGTCCAGGCTGGCCTCGAACTCCCAGAGATCCGCCTGGCTCTGCCTCCCGAGTGCTGGGATTAAAGGCGTGCGCCACCACCGCCCGGCTCAAAGGGCTTTTTATAACAATGTCAAGTGTAGCTAGAGTTTTCCTGCCTGGCCCACAGTCAGGACAAATCTCTATCACCTGCCAGTCCCACAGCTGCTCAGACCCAACCAAGTAAACACAGAGACTTACATTGGTTACAAACTGTATGGCCGTGGCAGGCTTCTTGCTAACTGTTCTTACAGTTTAAATTAATCCATTTCCATTAATCTATACCTTGCCACTTGGCTCGTGGCTTACCGGCATCTTCACATGCTGTTTGTCATCGTGGCGGCTGGCAGCATCTCTCTGACTCAGTCTTCCACTTCCCAGTTTTATTCTCCTCCTTGTCCCGCCTACACTTCCTGCCTAGCCAATGGCCAATCAGTGTTTTATTTATTGACTAATCAGCAACACATTTGCCATACAGAACATCCCACAGCAGTCAAGGGGTGAGGCAAAAGACTTCCTGCTTGCTAGATAGAGCCGAGTACCCAGGCCAGTGGTCCAATCATCCTCTTATGCAGTCCTGCTGGGTAAAGCAAGCTCAGATCTCACTAGGAAACCTCTGTGGGCTCCCACAAAGGGTGAACTTTGGGGATGCACCCAGCAGACACAGGTGAGTTAACTATTGGGGTCCAGCCCCTCAATAGCCTTCTCCTACGGTCTATGGAAGAATCTATAACCAGCTGATAATCTAATCTTAGATGGTATGAAATGAATCTACGTACACGAAACTCTTTAGTCCATTCACTTTACTCTTCTGAGTCAGTTCTCTGTCTACACAGCTTCTATTCTGCTCTCTTATGTAGCTCCTTTCTTGCCTGATTTCTCTCTACATTTCTCTGCTGTTCCCTCTAGGTGCTATCTCAATTCCTTCAACTAGTCCTGCCCCATCTAGGTTCTCATCCATCTAGTTCTTTTCCATCTCAGCTCCTCTCCCATCTCCTCCTTTCTCATCTCATTCTTCCCCACCTGGCTCTTCCTCATCTTCCATCTTGTTCTTCTAGTTCTCTGTCTAGTAAATGTTGTCCTCAAGTCTCTGAGGTTTACAGTTATATACTCACGCAATAGCAGTGCTTTGGCTAAGGCAAGGTCACCAGGTTTGAATTCCCTCAGGGTCAAAAGGAGGGGTGATAAGATTCACACAAAAGAGCAATAGTTGTCAGCCATGATCTGCAACCCAAAAGGGAAGTGACTAAAGGGGAAATGGATCAACTAAGGGCTAAATTCAGTTAATGTCTAAGCAAAGGGGGTTTTATATGCTCAAACTGTGTTCTTAGAAGTGGTTAGGTAAAGTGTTAGGAGTCTATCAGTGACAAGTGAAAATAAAACTGCCTTATTTTCCTTTGGCTCCTTATATGTCCAAGCTATCTTGGCTGCTGCTGTTTTCTGGCTGGGCGAAGGAGTGCACTCGGTGGCTAGGCAGCCTGAGTCACAGCTAGATGCACCTATCAATTGTTAAAGGGAGATCTGGAACTAGAGATAAGATTTAGAAAAGGAGAAAGTTAAGCTTAATTAGCACATCCATCCACCTGACCTGGGCAATTGTCAGGGTAAATCTTTACCTTCTCTGACAAATGGTCTGTTCTTAAAAAGTCTGGGAAGTTTCTCAGATAAGATAATTTCATCCTGAGAAGGTTCTGGCCAGATGTTGCTAATGATGATAGTTACAGAGAGGCTTGAAATTGGGTGTCTGGCTGTGTTGCTGCCTTTAACACAGTTGGGGTAGGTTCTCCAAATATTCCAGTAGCATAGGGGAAATTGTGTTCAATGAATGATCAACACATTGTTCTAGAAATGAAGAAGCTACAACAGCACTCAAGAAATTCATTGCAGGAAAATGGCTAATATTCAAGAGCCAATGTCACCAGGACTCCTTGAGGCTTGGCTTTGTCCTCTGGAAAGGCCCTTGGCTTCTTCCAGATATTAGCTTTTGCCATAACCAGCTGAATTCCTACTTCATTTTTCTGCGGTTCCCAGCAGTGGGTGAACATGACTTGCTTCATTTCACTGACAGTACTGATCACTATAGTAACTATTTCATCAGGAAATATCACTGGGCAAGCATCTGTGACTAATACAGTAACACACTTCCGTGTTAATTCTGAAGGCAGTTACTACCAGGACAGTCTGTGTGGGAGCAAAAGGAGCTGCTTTATCAGAATGGATTTCCCTGTGGTCCTGGGAAAGATGCTTTATCATGATGGATTTCCCTGTGGTCCTGGGAAAGCACTTTCATTATGCTCACTTTCTTGCTGATGTTTGGAAAGTTTCATTCATGATGAATGAGGTAGGGAAGGGAGATGAAGAGAGACCTCTCTCAGTTTGGTCATATGAGCCCTTAATACTGACAGCCTGTACCTGATCACTCTGGACCTTCCTGTAAGAGTCACACTCAGTCTGTAGAGCAAGGTGGAGAGACATGATTTCTCTGTCTTTGTTTCTATCTCTGCCCCCTCACACCACACACACACACACACACACACACACACACACACACACACACACACACACACACATACCCCTACACCTATACCTATCCTCATTTTGCCTTTATGCCAAAAATGCCTTTTTCCAGACACAGGCAACATGCATTTCTGGTCACAGTCTGACTGCCCCAGACTCTGCCTCTCTATGTACAACCTACATCTGTCTCTACCACATGCCTCCAGCAAAACCATGCATGTCTCCCTCTCAAGCCAACCCTTACCCATAGTTTCTGTCTCTAGGATCCACATGATTCACCAGTGGTACCCAAGACTTTTCCTCTTACCGGCACTGCATCCACCTTTTATCTCTCCTATCTGGGGACCTAGTGTACTGGGGACCTAGCCCTAAGAAGGAGGCTTCTCAAAATCCATATCTGACCTGCCCACTCCTGTGTTGTTTTTTTTTCCACATTTTTTATTATGTTAAAATTAGATTGGGAGAATATCTTGATATGTTGATGATATATCATGCACCTGTTTACTGTGACATTTGAGTAAACTTTGCACATGTGTGCCCACAGATGTACCCATGGGAATCAGCAATTCAGATCATGACTGTTTCCATTTCTCCAAACCTTTCCTCATGCCTCTTGGAATTCTCCGCTCCTGTCCCAGGTCCAAGCCTGCATTGTTCTGCATTCTATCACAGTTGAACAAGTTGAAATAACTTTCTAGTTTATAAAAACATGATCACACAGCAGTGGTGGTGGCACACGTCTTTAATTCCAGCACTTGGGAGGCAGAGGCAAGAAGATTCCTAGGAGTTCGGGGCCAGCCTGGTCTACAGAGTGAGTTCCAGGACAGCCAGGGCTACAAAGAGAAACCCTGTCTCAAATGAACAAACAAAAATATACAGTATATATTTGTCTTCTGTTATGCAGCATTATTGTTTTAGTGAATTGTCAGGTTGTTGCACTTATAAGTTACTTTTTGTCTGTTTGTTTGAGTCAGGTCCCATGGTGTAGCCCTGGGGGGCCTGGAACTCATTATGTGGACCAGGCTGGCCTTAAACTTGTGATCCTCCTGCCTCTGTCTCCTGAGTGTTGGGATTCCAGGTGTGTGCCACTATGCTTGGTAGAGCATTCCATTGTATGAATATACCTCAGTGTGCCCATTCACCTTATGATGAAAATTTAGCTTACAGTTTCTAGTTATCCCAAATAAAGCCACAGTGAACATTTTATCTATACATTTCTCTAAACAACTGTTTTCTCCTGGTAAAATAAGAGGGAGATGGCTGTGCTATATTACTTGTGTGTGTTTTAACTTTGGTGCTGAGAACTGAACCCAGAGTCTTGTGTCCTCTGAACACAGGCAGTACTTCTGAGTTGTACACCACTCCCCATAATATGTATACCTAGTCAACCTGTTAATAATAAAGCCCTGTTCACAGTTCCTGTTATTCACGCTTCATTCTGAGCTCATCAGCGCCACCTACAGGCTCCTCCACGATCTCACTCCAGCCTGGCCTCCAGCGATTCTTCCCTGAAGCCTTCAGACCGCTCTGGGCATTCTTTGGGAAATCCAAAGAAGCTGTTCCATATGGTTCAGTGCTTGCCGGATCTCTTCCCACTGTGTTTATGTGACTGTTCAGTGCTTCACATGAATATGTGATACCAGAGGGCAGAGTCTGTGCTCCTCATGTTTGCTCAGAAACTGCCTTTATATATCACTATGTGTTTAATTGGAAAATTTTCTTTTCTTTTTGTTAGAGTGTCTGTTGAGGTCAGATTGAAAACATGGCTCTCACTTTGTGTTCTCTAAATTATGGCAAAGTGACTATTTTAAATGATTATTAGTGCATAGTTACTGACTTAAAAGGAGATACGAATGTGTAATGGGAAGGGGTGGGGTGATGGTGAAGTAGGTTAGAAAAATGAGCTACAAGGTCCTTTTCTTCCACAGTAGCAGTTACTTGAAATGCCCCAAGCCGAAAGATCGTGAAGTACAATTCATGTAGGTACCTAGGGAAAAGCATTCTTCCAGCGGGTGTGGTGGGGCACACTCATAATCCCAGCATCGAGAGGGTGAAGCCAGAGGATCCTATGTGGGAGGCCAGCCTCGGTCAACAAACAAACAAGCAAACAAACATCCCCCAAACAGCTGAAAGGTTGAAAATATTTGCCCCAGAGAAGGGAAACCGGAAGAGGAGACCCGAGTGTTACTTGGCCCCGTGATGGCCAGGACACAAGTCTTCAGATCGTGCACACATGTAACCGGGCTGGGGAAAGAAAGTAAGAAAAACACCTTTTAAAGTGGGACAGGGACGGAGAGGAAAACATCACCTGCAGACCCACTTTGACTCTAGGGGGTATTTTCTTCTGCCTCCCCTCTCTTTGTGATTTGCTTTTCCTCTCTTCCTTCTCTTCTTCCTTCCTTTTAACTTAGCTGTGATCACCTCTAACACCAAAACCTGGCTTTGTGAGCTGTCCGCTACACAGCAGACCTTGCTTCCTCTTTTTGACTAACCCAGCGCCGAACTTTCGTTTGTCCTTACAGGCTCTGTCACTGGTCAGCACACGGTCTTCAGTCACGGGGCAGTATCTCACCCAGTGGAATATAGTTTTAGATGTTTACATTGTTTTCCAGCTTCTGCTGTTATAAGGAGTGTTTGGATGATCCCCTGCCTCGATTTCTAAAGGCTTTTGGATAAATTGCCGGTAGTAGGAGTACTGGGTCACAAACCCTGGAGTACAAACATGTCACCTAGTTATTTGCTCTAAACTGTCCCAAGTGTTGCACAGCCATTCTTTAATGTGCTGGGATGCCTCACAGGACTCTGAAATGGAGAGGCACTCACTGCCATGTTACATGTCAGGCCCTGGGAACTCTGCCCCCGAGGCTGTGCCCATGTTACATGTCAGGCCCTGGGAACTCTGCCCCCGAGGCTGTGCCCATGTTACATGTCAGGCCCTGGGAACTCTGCCCCCAAGCCTGTGCAGATGCAGGAGGAGCTAGAGCAGCTATAAGTGAATCACATGCTTCCCAGTGTTCTGAATTTCACTTCTCCCTGTCCCCTAACCTGACATGAAACTCAGGTTGAGCTGTCCCTGTACTACTGTTCCCAGGGTGCTAGCCTTGACTATGAGGGCTTCCGTGGGGAGCCTTTCCTTTTCATTGAGGGCTGCTCTGAGTCTAAGCCAAAGGACCACCCAGGGACAGCTAAGGAGGAGGAAGGGTGGGAACAAGAGAAACAAAGGAGCTGTGATGAATTAGAATATGGGACAGAAGTCTTGACGGGATGCTCAGGAGAAAGCTGGGTTTGAGGACCCTAATGTTTAAGGTGAGGTATTTGGATTGATGATATTAAAGGCTTTGGCTTGGAGTGAGGGTTGTGGTTTGATTGAACCATTAAATCTACTTGATGTCAATAAACTTTCTCAAGATAGCTAAATAATAACTCTGTTCTCTCTTTTATACTTATTTTTCAACTAAATGCTCAAAAAGTACCTTCAAACGAGGCTCCTTCCACTGGAGAACAAAGCAAGTTCTGCGTGGCCCAACCCACACCGTGTACACCAGGAAGAGAAGCTGCCCTTTACGGCAATGCGCAAAGGGCTAGCCATGCCCCATCAGAGAAGCCCAAGGCTTCAGTGGTGCCTACCGCCAATGGTGTTAAATCCTGCCACCAACCGTCTCTGGCAAATGATGAGGCCCCAAAAAAGGATGCCCCAGACCAGTCGGGACCCACAAAGGAGACTGGACCTCTAGTACAAGGGGAAGAATCTGAGCTGCCTCAGCCGGGGGGCGAAGATGGTACGCTGGGAATGGAGGAAACGAAGAAAGGTGTGGGGACAAGGACAGAGGCCCAGTCTTTAAAAGGAACCGCTGAGACTGAGCCTCTAGGAACAGAAGCCAGGAGTCAGCCTCCGAGGACACCAGGAGAGAGGGAGTCCCCTGGAGCCGGGGAGGACACTGAGATTCTACAAACTGCTGGAGTGACGAAGCTTCCAGAAACAGCTGAGAGGACTCCGCCTCTGGAAACAGCTAAGGAGCTACCACCTGAAGTGACGGGAAAGAATGCACAGCCCCACATTGTAGAAGCGATTCCCAAAGAGAGCAACTCTGCAGAAATGGTGGAAGGGCATCAGCCTGTGGGACAAGCTGAGCAAAAGGAACTTCAAGAGACCTTGAAGGACAAACAGTTCCAGCTTCTAGACGAAAGTCCCAAAGAGAACAGCTCTCCCAAAGTAGCAGAAGGGGGTCAGTCTGCAGAAAGCAGTGAAGAGCAGCAACCTCGGGAAACACCGTGCAAAGACGAGCAGCCCCAACTTCTAGAAACAGTTCTCAAAGAGAACGAAACACCACAAACGCCAGACAGAAGCCAACTTGTGCAAACTCCTGGAATGAACCAGTCACTCTGTGAAACTCCTGATGGGACCAGGACCGCCCGTGAATCTCAACCCGAAGCAGCAGCTGGAAGCAGGGAGCAGCTGGCCGGAACTGCAGAGACAGCACCAGATGTGGAAATGGCCAGAGAAATTCACACCGATGAAGAGGAGCAACGCATTGAAGGTAAAGGAGGCTAGCTGAGGGTCCGACTGCTAGGACAGGCCCCAACCGGATGGAGGCCAGCTCTGGGGTCCTGAAGTATCTCTCAGGTGGTCGAAGTTCACTTGACCCAAACGAAAGACTTCCACACTTGGGAAACATTCCCTCAAGGCTCAGTTCAGCTCCCAGCAAATTGTTTCTAAAGCACAGGCTGTGTCAACATTTTACAAATTTATTTTATTAGTAGTATCTGCCTGGATGTCCACGTCCATGTGGGTGTGTGCAGGTGTGCACAGGTGTGCAGGCCAGAGGTCAGCATCGTGTAGCTTCCCCAGCTGCTCTCCCTCCACCTTCTGTTTGAATCTCTCCAGCTGCAGCTTACTGACTTAGTTCTCACTAACGGAATGATGACTCTGTCTGGCTCATGCCACCTGACTTTCCTGTATTACGGATGTGCTCTGCTGTACACAGCTTTTTATGTAGGCTCTGGGGAATTTGAACTCAGGTCTTCACAGTTGTGTAGCAGGTACTCTTATCCACTTAGGGAATAGTGTATCAGGAGCTGATGCAGAGGCCATGGAAGGGAGCTGTTTACTGGCTTGCTCCCCATGGCTTGCTCAGCCTGCTTTCTTATAGAACCCAGGACCACCAGCCCAGGGATGGCACCACCCACAATGGGCTCCCCCATCAATCCTGAATTAGGAAAATTCCCTACAGACAGATCTTACGGTGGCATTTTCTCAATTGAGGCTCCCTCCTCTCAGATGACTCTAGCTTGTGTCAAGGTGACACAGAACTAGCCAGGACACACTGCTAAGCAAGCGTCTCTTACTGTCTTCGTTGGCTGATTTTTCTAGGTGAGACAGGAGAGACGGTGGAAGCAAAGATGAAGAACGAGAGAGAAAGTGAAGAAGCTGAAGCCAAAGAAAAGGAAACAGGAGAAGCTGTGGGTCTCGGAGCTGCAGGGGAGAGTGACGGAAGGGCTAGTGCACACAGCGCGTCATAGCAAAGGGCGGGGAAAGTTTGTGGGTGTGGGGGCACATGCCATCTTTCTGTGGCTACGTGGTTTATACAAGGAGTGAGGCTGTAGACTGATAAGGAACAGGAGAACAAATGCTGTTTTTGATTGTGTTATGCCATAAAACTGCTAAGCTAGACAAGTTGTTTTTAGGTACTTAGGATAATTATGCTTTCAAAGTGACAATAGCCAAAGCCAATAAAAACTGTAAGACCATTTAAGAATGTGAAGGTGATTTTCTTCCTTTCGGGATAAAATGAGACCCTGAAAGGAAAGAGTAAACATTTAGATAGAGTGGGGCTAGAGAGAGGAATTAGCAACATTTAAGGAACTCATGATGGCAGAGTTACATAGTTATAATGATGGGATAAGAGTGAATAACCCCAGAACACAAGAGGAACTCCACCTAATATTTCTGTCTTGTGATGGGAATTAGAGCTGCCGCTGAGGTGCCATTGCGAGGTTTGGCATTTTTACAATGAATGGCTCCACATTCTCCAAGTGCCATTTTGAATTGGCTGGTGATTTTATGCTCACTAGAGGTGTTTTGGTTGGTGATTTTTTTTGTTTTTTTGTTATACTTACTAACAGTGAAATAATTTTAAATTACTTGACCTTTAGTGCATTTCTGAGGTAATAGCAAATAAAATGAACCCAGCAAGGATTAAGTCCCAACTTCAGGGCTACTGAGACATCTTAGCAGTTTCAAGTGTTTGCTGCCAAGCAAAGGAGTAGGGGTTGGAGCCTCAGAAACATCTCTGGGTGGGCGTGGGAGCTGTCTGTAAATCCAGCCCAGAAGGCAGTGACTTGTGAGGGAAAGGTAACAAAGAAACAAATAACAACAAAAGCCCACAAGCATGCCCTAGCTCTATTGTTTATGTGGAATCTTCCTGGGCCCTGCTCCCCTTTAAATGACTGCAAGTTAGCATTAGGTTTCAGATATGAGGAAGAGCTAAGAAGTCAAGATTTTAAATGCATTTATGTATCACAGAGTCATTTTTCCAGAATTCTTCCAAAGCAAGCAAGGGACTCTGGTGATGATTGTGTGTGAATCACAATATGGTGGTTAATTTGTTTTTTGTTAAGTGCTCTGTGTTTCTGAATATCAAAGTAGGCCTATGGAAAATTTATTACACAATTTTAATACATATTTTTAAGGTAACCACTGAGATGAACTAACTAGCATCTCTTTGCTTTAGTGTCTACATTAGAATGATGCCTAACTGAGCTGTGACTAACTGACAATATAGAGTAGATCTCACTGTTCTGACGTCAGTGTTAGCTTATGCCCCGACAACACACCAAATAGACAAGAGCAGATGATATCATACTGTCTGCAAAACAGAGGCTGGGCCGATCGCACTAGAACAAGCAGTTTATGTGTCCTTGAATCCAGGCGTTTGGTTTCTTTAGCTCCTCTATATATCTGTTGAGTCAATGGATGACTACCAAGAAACAATATATTGAAAAAGTGAATTTGTGTGACACTACCCCAGTTCTATCTGGTAAATGGGAAAATCCATTTTCTTTTTTTTTTTTTTTCTTTTTTTTGTTTTTTGGGGTTTTTTTGTTTGTTTGTTTTTTGTTTTTGTTTTTTGAGACAGGGTTTCTCTGTGTAGTTTTGCACCTTTCCAGGAACTCACTTTGTAGACCAGGCTGGCCTCGAACTCACAGAGATCCGCCTGCCTCTGCCTCCCGACTGCTGGGATTAAAGGCCTGAGCCACCATCGCCCGGCGAAAATCCATTTTCATGTCAAGATTGCTCAAGTTCAATGACTAGCCTTATGTTCAACATAGTTTCCAAAACAAGATTTTTAGGTCAGAAAGTCTTATTAGTGGAGAGTTTATACAACATATATTTCAAATTATATTTGTTTAATCTAGGAGTTTTTCCTGACTAGGAGATATTCATATAGGTATTCAATAAGTAGAAAATGTCAGAGCAGGTAAATATGTGCAGCAATGGATATGTATTCCAGAATACATACATATACATCAATATATCATATTATATTAATAGTTGACAATTTAAAAAAATTAAATGTAAGGGCTTAGTATAAAATACCTGTGATCATTCTCTTCTGTTTTGTTTGTTTTTTGAGACAGGGTCTCACTATGTAGCTCTGGCTGTCCTGGAACTCACTGTGTAGACCACACTGGCAGTACTACTCTCAGAGCTCCGACTGCCTCTGTCTCCCAAGTGCTGGGCTAAAAGTGCATTCCACTACACCCAGCTATCAGAGATCATCTTAACAGCTGGATCTTCCTTTATAGCATGCACTCAGACAGAAAGATTAAATTAATAGGCACAGGCACAAAAGTCCATTCCTCATTGAGTGGCTTATCTTTTTTCCCCATGTGTGTGACAGGGTCTCACAGTAACCTGGAACTCACTATGTAGACCAGGCCGGCCTTGAACTCAGATATCCACCTGTCTCTGCCTCTTGAGTGCTGGAATTATAGGTCTCTTCCATTATTCCTACCTCAAAACTCTTTCCTTTCTTAAAATTTTGTTTTGAGACAGGGACTCATGCAGCCCAGGATGACCCTGAGTTATTGATCTCCCTGCCTCCATTCCCTGAGTGCATACTATCACGGCAGGTTTATACAAGAGTCATTCTTGAAAGAACTCTCTCTCAGAAGTAAGATATGCTTCAATATAAAAGTCTTACAAATTGCCCACTAGTCCTGTTTTCTCTAGCCTCTCAAGTACTTTCCCACTTTTCGACATCTGTAGACATTTTTGGTACTTTCTGTACTTTTATCTTTAATGTGACTACTGAGACATCAGAAACCTTTTTAAAAATTAAGGATTTGTTTATTTATTTTTGTTTTTTTGAGACGTGGTTCCTCTGTGTAACCCTGGCTATCCTAGAACTCACTCTGTAGACCGGTCAGGCCTTGAATTCACAGAGATCCACCTGCCTCGGCCTCCGGAGTGCTGGGATTAAAGTGTGCACCATTACAACCCAGCAAGGATTTACTTTTAAATGTTGTGTATATATGTGTGTATGGGTATGTGGGTATAAATACAGGTGCCCACGGAGGGCATCAGGGTCCCTGGAGCTGGAGTAAGGAGAGGTTGTGAGCCATGTGACATGAGTACTGGGAATTGAACTCGGGTCCTCTGTAAGAGTAGTAAGTGCCCTCAACCACTGATCCATCTCTCTAGCCTGAAACTTTTTTCTTCTTTTATATTGAAAAAAAAAATGTTTGGCCACTTTGTAGCCCAGTTTTGTCCTATTAGTACAGTTTCTGGGGCCGAAGCGATGGCTCAGTGGTCAAGAGTACTCGCTGCTATTGCAGAAGACAGGAGTTTGGTTCTCAGCACCCACACAGCTGCTCACAACCGTCTGTAATTCTAGTTCTGGGGGATCCGATGCTCTCATAGGCACCAGGCATACATGTGCTGCACATACACATGCAGGCAAAACACTCATACAAGATAAAATAAAAATAAATCTTAAGAAAAGATAACTTTATTAAATTCTGTACCCAACTGGGAAGGAAATGGTGAATAAATGCTTTCTACAATAGGCAATCAATTATTTTGCTAGCCTCAAATCTAGGAAATACTCAGGCCAGACCTTGAAACTCTTGGCTGGAAGTGTTCACCACTTGGGAGGGCCACAGGATGGAAGTGTGTGGTTGACTTCTGTGATCAATCACGGTCCACACCCGTGGTATTCTTTTCCATTTGGCCTTTACATGTAAGAGCTCAAGTGATGCTCATTGTTTTTGAAGAGTCAAAACACCCATTTACTGTTAACAGATGTTTCATTACAAACTTGGCCTTGAATTAAGAGATGCTTTTAAAAGGGAAATGCTTTCTCCGTGCTCAAAGGATCAGAGAATGCTGGGTGGCTTCGTCAAGTAACTGTAGCTGGGTTTACATTTGTGCTTTCAGACTCCAAGCACAGGGTTTCTATAAAGACAGTTGGGTTCCAGCTCTTACCAGAGTCTCTGGCCCAGGGGTGACAATTCCAACTGTCATCTCACCCCAGTGGCTCAGTCGGATGACCAAGGAGTTATTTCAACTAGTAATTATTTTATTGATTAGTTTTAAGTTTCCTGAATATCAGAGGTGTTAATCATTTGAAGTGAGGGGGCCTAGAAACAGGTTTCTATCTAGGTACAAGACATACATGGAATACTTAGGCAATAATTGTATGGAACGTTTTATTAAAATCCTTTTTCTCAGTAACAAGTAAATACATGTTCATTGAAGAAACTTCAGAAAATATAGAGTTCAGAAATAAATGTTATTCATGATATAATCAACTAAAAATCATTGCCTTTAACATGCATGTACATGAGGGGATATTTTCCTTTTGTTTTCAAAACATGACTCTTACTGGACTATTGAGTCTACTGACTGGGAACAGCTCTTCTGGAGTCTGTTCATGAGAACCCCCTAGAGAGATCAGTGAGAGATGGCTCCAGGAAAACTTGCTTTAACAACAGCTATCAATTTGTGCTAGAGAGGAAGCAACTGTGCCTAAGTGTATCTGCACTTGGCGGGCAGTAAGTTATGGCTTAGAGCAGTTTACTAGTGAACTAAATGGGGTATTTGAAACTATGATTATCTTTTCCCCTGGGGCAGGGATTGAACCTAGGACCTTATACTTGCAAGGCAAGCACTCTACCATTGAGCTACAACTCTTGCTTGGAATTCCTTTTAAAAATAATTATGAAGCCTGATGGGTTGCTATTGCCAGGCAAACAGCAGAAGTTGGAGACTCTAAGTCTTTTTGAGGTCTGGCTCATTTTTATTTTTATCCACAGGAGCCAACACAGATTTGGCATTATATGAATACTCGTCTATGACAAATGTTCCTTATCATTGTGTAATCACGGCAGTTTCCTTATAAGTAATTATAATTGGCTGTGGGAGAAATTATGGCCAAAATTTTTATAGAATTATTTTGTATCACTGGCTCAACATTTAGGACTTTGATTAAGCAAATATGTTATTAGAACTAATAAAGTATTTGAAAGCCTACTCTGGTGTATTAGTTTGAACTGTTAATACACAGATAAAAATTTCTTTTGATATATTGTGCCCTTCAGAAAAAAGCTAACTCTATATACTCTGAGGTAATGACTATGACAATAGGCTGAGTGTGGTGGCCCCTTTAATTCCAACACTTGAGAGGCAGAGACAAGTGGATCTCTGTGAGTTCAAGGCCAGCCTGGTCTACAAAGTGAGTTCCAGGCCAGCCAAGGCTACACAGCAAGACACTGTTTCAAAAATAACAAAAATAAAAAGAATATTGCTGTGGAAAAATCCCTCTGAACACTGTGAATATGTATTACTCTCACTGGTTAATAAAAAAGCTGACTGGTCTATAGCAAAGCAGAATAAGGCTAGGCAGGAACCAAACTGAAATGCTGGGGTGGGGTGGGGGGAGGGGAGGAGTCTGAGAGACATGAGCCAGCCGCCCAGGAAGCACAAGACATGCTAGAGGACAGGGAAAGTCACTGCTAGGGTCCTGGAGAAGTCCCACAAAAGACCACCATCTACATATGCAAACAGGCATAAGCGTTTATTATCTTGAGAAAGATTCCAGCATGCTGGGACCAACCATCCTACACAAAGACAAAATAGTGATGCCTTGAGAGGAAAGTATGAGCTCCTTTTAAGCATAGCAAAGGGGAGATCCTAAGGCAGTTAGGTCATTTTAGATATGATTGGCTCAAGCAAGTGGCAATCACATCAGTATGTTCTAATTGGCCAGGGATAGTTAGAGGCTAGTCAGGGTAGTTTTCGATTTTTGGGCAGGCCTGGACAAGTCCCTGGTTTTGTCCTTGAGCTGCTGTGGAGGCTGGCTGTCCTAGCACACACTGACTGTGGGGGCTGGCTCAGTGGCCAGGCTTGGTATGTCCTATCTCCCTGGTCCCTACTGTCAGGGGTATCAGTGATTGTCTTTTGTTTGTGGCCCTCCCAGAAACTGCTTGCTCAGTCTCAGGAAACTGAAATTGTGGCCTGATCTCTGAGACTTTGAGGCCTATTATGGCATCTGCTCAGTCCTCTCAGCCATGAGTCATGTGACAATACACTGATTAATAGAAATGGGTTAATTTAAATGTAAGAGCTAGTTAGTAATAAGCTCATACTTTCCTCTCAAGGCATCACCATTTTGTCTTTGTGTAGGATGGTTGGTCCCAGCATGCTGGAATCTTTCTCAAGATTTTGTAATTAATATAAGCCTCTGTGTGTTTATTTGGGACCAGGCAGTTGAGATAGGAAAACTCATTCTACAGAATATGATAATAGTAAAGAAATATGGGTGACTTGTTTTTGGGTAACTTGTAGAATGTTAACTTTTATTTATTTGTTTATTTTGAAACAGGGCTTCATGTAGCCCAGGGTGGTGTCCTAGAACTCACTATGCAGCCAATGATGACCTTCTAATCCTCCTGTCTCCACTCCTGAGTGCTCATTCTAGGCATGTGCCTGGTTTACTATAACCATGTCTAGAAGGCCAATATTACCATTCTTCTTCATATTTAACAAAATGTAGTGAGTGCTTCTCCTTTGGTCTGGAAAGTCCAGATCCGCCATAAACAACTCAGTTAACATGGGTGCCACATCTCATTTTATTTCCAGATTTTTCATCTAGTGTTTGGTTTGGAAGTCATGATCAAAATGTGAGCAGGGGGTTGGGAGGGTGTCTCTGTGACCTCCATGGGGAGCAGAGAGATGAGCCATGGGAGGTAAGAAGGCAGATTGGCTCAACATGACTCAGTAGCCACTGTTGGTTTAAACTTAGGAAGTGTGACCCCCAAGTCATTTATTTCAGGCATATTTACACACAGTGTAATTTGGTGAAAATTATTCTGGTGATAATTAACTCAATCCCATGTGCATAACAAAGCATACATAAATCTCCTTGAGGAACAAAGTAAGCTAAATACCAATTAGACATGAACTCTTTGTAAAGTCCATGAAGACACTGTTTTAGTCAACATTCTACTGCTGTGAAGAGACACCATGACCATGGCAACTCTTATAAAGGAAAGGATTTAATTGAGGCTTGCTTACAGTTTCAGAAGTTTGGTCCATTGTCAGCATGGTGGGAAGCATGGTGGCACGCAGGCAGGCATGGTGCTGGAGGAACTGAGAGTTCTATATCCAGACAGGCAGGCAGCCCTGGGTCAGGTTTGCGCTTTTGAAACCTCAAAGCCCACTCCTAGTGGCAGACTTCCTCCAACAAGGCCACACCTCCTAGTCCCTCCCTACTTAGCATATCAAAGTGGACCTGGCTGCCAGTGCCTCCCAGCATCTTTCTGTCCCTTTCTGTCCCTCTTACAGGGTACAGCTGGCAGCAGACCCACCCCTAACCTAAATTCCAGCCCAGGGGCTGGGCTGCTCTTCCCCCAGGTGCCCTTGCTATGTAATCCAGCAATCTTGGTTACCGGCCCCGTTTTTGTCTACCCTTTACTCTCCTGGCTCTCCCCTCCCTGTTCTCCTCACATGGCCCTGCTCATGGTCATGTTCATGCTGGATTCTCCTAGATCTCTGCCTCTGGCTGTGCTCTTCCCCTTTATCTACAATAAACCTTCTTCTCCACCACACCTGTGGTAGGGTCCATGAGAAGTGCCATAAACGACCACCAGACACTATGCAGTCAACACGAGCATTTGATTCTCCAGAGCAAAAATTCCAGCATGCAGGGCTCAAACCATCTGACAAAAGGGCAAACGGTCACCCTGAGAGAAGCTCGAGGCCCCTTCTAAACACGGCTGCGGGACTTCCAGCTGTGGTTAAGTGTGCTTTGAAGTGATTGGGTAGAGACCCTTACTGGTACAGGAATCATTTTATGATTGGCTCATGATGTCTGGTCAGCAACTGTGGGTGCTGTGTCAGGGGTCTGTTTGAACGTTTCCTGCTTGTGGCCAGGTAGGACCGTGATTGGCTACCAGACTGAACATACTTCCTGAGGGTCTGATTGAAGCCAGACATGAAGTCAGCATAAGATGGTGGGGTAATATGTGGCAGAGGTCTTAGCAAACTGGCCCCTGGGGAAACAAAACAAAACAAAACAGCTGGCCCTATTAGGACTGGTCCTGTTATAAGAGGGAACGGCTGCTTCACCTAGGAGCAGTCATGTCCATCCTTTTCATTTCTTTTGCTCATTTATCTGATGCTGGCTCAAACACTGACAAATGGCTGAGATGCCTATTTAACATATTAAAGTGGACCTGGCCTCAGCCATTTGTCCTGGGTTTGAGACCTAACAACAGAAAATGCCCAACAAGGGGTTGGAGAGACGGCTCAGCAGTTAGGAGTGAGAGGACTTAGCAGACACCGTAACACCTGCTCAGTCTTCTGTCAGAGGTCAGGCCTCAATTTCAGTTTCCTGAGACTGGGCAAGCAGTTTCTGAGGAAGCCATGAACAAAGGACAATCAGTCTTTAATGCCCCTGACAGCAGCTCAAGGTAATAACCAAATAAGGACAGAGCCTGGGACTTGTCCAGGCCTGCCCCAAAGTGGAGAAGCTGTGACCTTCACCAGCCCTTGCCAGCCCTAGCTTAGGAGGCTCTTGAGCCTCCACAAGCCCTGCAGTGGTTTGAAAGAAAATGGCCCCCAAAGGGAGTGGCACTATTAGGAGGTGTGGCCTTGTTGGAGGAAGTGTGTCACTGTGGGGGTGGGCTTTGAGGTCTCTTTTGCTCAAGCTTTGCTCAGTGAGACAGTTGACTTCCTGTTGCCTGAAAGTCAAGATGTAGCCAGCATGTCTTCCTCCCAGCCACCATGCTCCCCACCATGATGATAATGGACTGAACCTCTGAAACTGTAAGTGGGTCACACCAATTAAATGTTTTCTTTATAAGAGTTACTGTGAGCTGGACGGTGGTGGTGCATGCCTTTTATTTTGTTTTTTTTTTTTTTCGAGACAGGGTTTCTCACTTGGTAGCCCAGGCTGGCCTCAAACTCACAGAGATCCGCCTGGCTCTGCCTCCCGAGTGCTGGGATTAAAGGCGTGTGCCACCACCGCCCGGCAAATGATTCCTTTTTTTTTGTTTGTTTGTTTTTTTGTTTTTCAAGACAGGGTTTCTCTGTGTAGTTTTGGTGCCTTTCCTGGAGCTCGCGCTGTAGCCCAGGTTGGCCTCGAACTCACAGAGATCCACCTGCCTCTGCCTCCTGAGTGCTGGGATTAAAGGCGTGCGCCACCACTGCCCGGCTGGTGCATGCCTTTTAATCCCAGCACTCGGGAGGCAGAGCTAGGTGGATCTCTGTGAGTTCAAGGCCAGCCTGGTCTACAGAGGAAATCCAGGACAGGCACCAAAACTACACAGAGAAATCCTGTCTCAAAAATCAAAAAAAAAAAAAAAAAAAAAGAGTTGCCGTGGTCATAGTGTCTCTTCACAGCAATAGAAACCTTAAGACAAGCCCCTTCTCCAAGGTTGAGGCGGAGGAGTCTCTGACCAGCTAAGCTCCCTGCACAATGTGTAGGGAGCCCCAGGGTTACAGCTTTTTGTGGATCACTGCCCATGCCGGGGTGGGCATTTTGGTTATTCATACTCCTAGAGGCAATAAACTAAGAGGCTCACTAAGGTAGACTTAGATGAAATCATATCTTTGGCATGTTGTTGGTGTCCTATCTAGGGTGAAGAGACATTTGTCCACATATGAAAAAAATCACCTTACCAATTCCATAGTAGCACTGATATAAAACGTTAATTTTAAAAATACTGGTTTGTACAGGCAGTTAAATCACCTAACATCTAGCTACATAAAAGACTATTCTACTGTAGTTACTTGAAAAAAGTTTTTAAAATATAGTTTTAAGTCTATTGTAGCTGGGAGTGGTGGCATACACCTTTAATCCCAGCACTTGGGAGGCAGAAGGAGGCAGAGGTAGGCAGATCTCTGTGAGTTCCAGGCCAGCCTGATTTACAGAGTGAGTTCCCAGACATCCAGGGTGGTTATACAGAGAAACCCTATCTCGAAAAAACAAACCAAACTAAACCAAACCAAAGTCTACTGTAGTTTTAAAACCTATACCTGTATATGGAAGCAAGTTGTAGAATAATGTATATGGTGACAGTTCATTTATGTAAACAGGGAAAACAAAGGCAGATAATCAAGTATGCCAGCTTCACAGAGAGCACCTGGCAGTGGTGCCCCCTGGGAGAGGTAAATGGAAAGGATGTGAACCAGGAGATCAGTCCTTTTCAACCTACGTTACTCATTCTACCATGAGAAGTTACTCATGTGGTTGTCTGAAACGCTGAAGGCTTTAGAGCTGGTACACCATCAGGCCTGGCTATCCCAGAGGCTGAGGCAAGAGTCTAGACAACATAGCAAGGTGTACATGTCTCAAAAATCCACCCAAACAAAGCCTTTACAGTGGAGATGGGGGAACGGCTTAGCAGGCCAAAGCACTGGCTGCTCTTCCAGAGGACCTGGCCTCATCTCCCGCCATCCACATAGTGATGCACAACCTTCTAACTCCAGCCAAAGATGACCTGATACCCACTTCTGGTCTCAGCAGGCATTGCACACATGTGGGGCACAAACAGACATGCAGGCAAACCACCAATACACATAAAGCTTAAAGCACAAACATATGATAATTGTGGTGGTCTGAGTAAAAATGGTCCTCATAGGTCCACAGGGAGCAATACTATTAGGAGGTGTGACCTTATTGGAGGAAGTGTGTCAATGGGGGTGGGCTTTGAGGTTTTAGAAGTTCAAACCATGCCCAGTATGGCACTCTTCCTGCTGTTTGCTGATCTGGATGTAGAACTCTCAGCTCCTTCTCCAGCACCATGTCTGCCTGCATGCTACCATGTCTCACCATGATGATAATGGACTAAACCTCTGAATCTGTAATCCAGCTCCAGTTAAATGTTTTCCTTTATAAGAGTTGCCATGGTCATGGTGTCTCTTAACAGCATTAGAAATCCTAAGATAATAATTATACACAACCTAATTCTAAGTGTAAAAATGTAGAATGTCAGAAATAAACTTTGAGCAATGAAATAGCTGGAGATTTAACTTCACAATTTCTACTCCCCTTTTATTAGGCAGCATTATTATTATTATTTTGTTTTCTGAGACAGGGTTTCTTTGCATAGCCTTGGCTGTCCTGGAACTTGCTTTGTTGACCAGGATGGCCTCAAACTCAGAGATCTGTCAGCTTCTGCCTCCTGATTGCTGGGATTAAAGGCATGTGCCACCATTCCAGGTACTAGGCAGTATTTTTAATGTATAATTAAAGTGTCAAAAAAAAAAAAAAAAAGAGACTACTACCACATGAAGGGAAAGTTACACATCTATTTTTATTTCCATTAGAAAAATATTATCTGTGTAAGATTTTGGTTCACTCTATTCTCCTGTACTATTCAAGTTTAAGTATTTTGATTGAGTTTCCTACATCTAACATGAGAACTAAATATTTCACATGAGCAAATTAATATAATTTAATTAATTAAGTGTGCTCTTTACTATTTGTCATGAACAACAGCTCATTGGTCCCTTTCCTGCTGCTCATCTGAGTAGCTGTGCTGAGCCTTCCCTCACTCAGCACAGAGTATGCAAGTACAATTAGAACATCAGCCAGTGTTCTCAGCAATCTCCAATTCACGTCAAGTCTACATATATAAGGTTATTTCCACGATTACCTCAGCTACTCTGGTCACGTTTATACTTCCCAGCATCATTTGTAAAAATTAAGGTGTGAAAGACATTCCAAAGAAATCCAGAGTCAACATCAGCATGGCCACTTATAGTGATGCTGTGGTGAAAGGTCCCAGGACAGCAATTGCTTCAATTTCAATTCGACTTCCCTGTAAGGAAAACAAAAAAGTTACCATCTCGGTCATCTAATACAAATTAAGGTTCAATAATCCCTTCTAAAAACATATGCAACTAATGGCAACATAGTATTTTTACCTTTAATCTCGTCATAGGGAGCCAAGAATAGAGAGAATCCACTAAGAGCCTGCACAGGCCAGGCTACCATGCTATGCACATCCATATGCATTAGCTCATCCAACACCCACAGCAGCCCGAGTTGGAAACAGGGCACTGGCCTCGGAGAGGCTGGTAAAGCTGTCCCACGTTGCAAAGACAAACAGTGAATGGCCAAACCCATGTCTCTTGATTCCAAGTTTAAAGCTCTTTCAACTACACTCAATGACTCTTCCCAGTGACAGCTAATTGAAACAACAAATGACAGTGCTGGGTGACACAGCGTCTTTACTGGTGAGTTACAGGAAGAGAGCAGGACCTGCTGCAGGGGTACAGTATGGGCAGGAGGCATAGCAGAGAGGCCCTAGTGACCAAAACCACAATGCTGGCATTTGTGTGCCACTGGTTTAGAGAGCATCGCTCCAGTGAAAGGTCTAGACTCTTTATTATATGAGAGCCAGGTGAATCTTTTTTCTATTAGGATTAATAATAATAATAATAATAGCCAAATTCTCTGGCCAATGCTCTAAAATAAGGAGAAACTAGCAAGAGAGTTCGTTTCCCACCTTGCTGGTATGTACAGGAGAGCAAAGGCTGTCCAGGTCTCCACAGAATTCTACACTGTGCTCCATTTTTAGAAGTCCTTACTGAAAGGAGGACACTGAGGCTGAAGTCGGACTGCAGGGTGACACACAGGAGGGCCACCACGCACCACTCCTCCATGTGAAGGCTTTACTACAGAACTAAAACCCTGCACAAATTTCATTCCCTAAGTAACATTACAACACAACTGCTCTTCAAGGTTTTTCTCGTAATTTAAATCTTTGGATTGTGTCATGCCCATGTGTTGCTTTGTAAGATTTCTTAAGTTTTTCCCAGGTACATAGCAGTTATCTGGACTTTACCTTTAGACTATATTTCTGAGAAACAAGAACTATACTATTTTTAAGTGCCCTTTCAGAGTGATGGTTTGTGTGCCCGTGCACTGGCCTTCTTACTGTGTACTTACTCTGGGCAAAGCGGCAACCTGGTACGCAGCTCTGGCAGGAAGGCTGCTCTTGAAATCTGAATGCAGAACGTCAGGTTAGTCTCAGCAGCAGAAGCAAGAGTCTGGGAACTGCCTCATGGCCTGGCCGGTTCCCACACACAAGCGACACTTCAGAAAAGCTGAATTCAGATTGTCTGACAAGATATTCTGCCACATGACTTTACGGCATTTAGTACTTTCCTAAATATTTTACAAAACAATGAAAGACATAATCTGGCATTTTTGTCTTATGATGAGAATGGGTTTGGGCTTTAAAAGGATACCTATGGAGCAGTTACCAAAATAGAGAATGGATCCTTATCTTCAGCAAGGACTTTCCCATTAACTTCGGCCTTCTCTGATATTTTTTCCACACCACACCTTTATTTCATCCCACCAGGAGACAGGGACCCACTTTCCCCACGTTGACAATGACAGCAACAGCAGCATTTGCTGAGTGCCAGCATCTGTCCTAAGTGCTTTATAGGTGACTCATTTAATGATTCCAACAGCCTCCTAAGGTAGCAGAACACTGTCCTCTCTTTACATACTAAGAAACCCAAGCATGGAAATGTTAATAACAACTCCTGATTTGGAGAGAGCCAGAACAAAGACAGTAGCTAGATCATATCATAGCAATAGCAATAAGCCTATCTGTCTAAAAAAGTTTAGGGTAAGGCTTAAAAAGTCAAAGAAACAAATAATAAAATTAAGCTTTAGGAAAAAGAACCTGCAGGGTTTATGTATCTTCTATTTTTCGGAACTTCAAGAGAAATATTATTAGATCTTTTCCATGAGGGCATACTGTCTGTTTCCAAGCAGAAGGTGGACTGTGTCAGGATAAAAGAGCATTTTAACATCTCCGTCACTTTTACTTGCCAATGATACTCATTTATATTAGCAGATTTATTTCCCTTTAAAAGTAAGCAGGAATAAAGACAAATTACTCACACATTTTGTAGATTTCATTGACCGTGCCAAAGTCATTTATGTCAGCCAACAAAACAGTTGTCTTTACCACTAGAAGATAAATGTTTTCATTCATCAGACTCAAAACAAGACTTAGAAAGGCAGTGTATGATTTTATGACTATCTCAATGAGAACAGGACTCAAATGGGACTGAAGAAACGGAATGAAAGTGCTGTTTCCCAGACCATGACATGTTGTCGGGTGTCGTATGTCCTTCACAAAGACTAAGGAAACACCGAACAACACACATCAACAGTGGTAGGGGTGTGGCTCAATGGTAGAATGCTTGCCTGACATGCATGAGGCCATGAGTTGAATCCTGAGCACTGAATATAACACAAACAACAAAACCCAGCAACTAACACTGAACAAAGACACAGTTGCTCACCATTAGTGAAGTCACAGCCTGCAGCTTTCAGAATCTCACCCAAGTTTGTAAGAGCCTGTGAATCAAACCAAGAGAGGTCAGAGATGCCAATGCTACAGAATTACTTTAACTGATGTTTCCACACAGTCAGTTATGTATTGGTTTCCTTTAGTGGACTGAATCTCTCTGAAATGTAGTGAGAAGACTGTATTATTCAGTAGGAATACTGGAATAGAGATGGATATGGTTGGTTAACTTGGGGGTTAAGGCAAGAGGATGAGGAGTTCAAGGTCACCTATGGCTGCATAGTGAATTCAAATCTAGCCTAAGCTTCATGAGATCCTGTCTCAAAACCCAAAACAACCCTTCTCCCCCAAATCCAAAATAAACCTCAAATAATCACACCATTATTATAAGTTTTATATATATGTTTGACACTGAGGTCTCTGGAAAAACCTTATTTTAAAAATTCTAGCCTCAATTTACTCTTCTTCCTCTCCATTTAGATGGTAACAATATAATATTTGATTTTTTTTAGATTTATTTTTAATTGTGTGTGTGTGTGTGTGTGTGTGTGTGTGTGTGTGTGTGTGTGTGTGTGTGTGTATGTTTTGTGTGGGTACATACATGTGAGTACAGGTACTCACAAAGACCAGAGGTGTCAGATTCCCTGGGAGCTAGAATTACCAGCTACTGTGACCTATCTGATGTGGGTGCTACAAACCAAACTTGGGTCCTCTGCAAGAGAAATAGGCTGCTTTTCAGTCCCTAGCCATCTCTCTAGCCCCTTAATATATGAATAAAGCAAACTATTTAAAATATATAATGAAAACCATACCTCATCCCTTCTCTCCCACTCTCCAGAAATAACCACAATTTCAAGTTTTGTATATTGGGCTAAAGAGATGGCTCAGTGGTTAAGAGCACTGGTTGCTCTTTCAGATGACCCAGGTTCAATTTCTAGAACCCACATGACATTTTTCAATTATCTATAACTCCAGTTCCAGTGGATCTGATGTCCTTTTTTGACCTAAGAAAGCAGCAGGCACATACACGGCACACAGGCAGACATGCAGAAAAACACCCACACACCTAAAATAAAAACCAAATTTCTTCTATATCCTTCTAGAAACAGTGATGCCTATACTAGCATAACCATGTTTGTTGTTTTTTGGACAGGATACAGGCTGACCTCAAGCATACTATGCAGCTGAGGGCGGTCTGCAGTTTCTGATACTCCTGCATTCACCAAATGCAGGATTAAAGGTGTACACCACCATGTTTGGTTTTATGTGGTACTGGGGATGAGTCAAGGGCTTTGTGCATACTGGGCAAGCATTTGACCAACTGAACCACAGCCTCATCCACAAATATACCTACATCCCACATCCTTTCTTTTTTTTTCTTTTTTTGAGACAGGGTCTTACTGTGCAGTCCTGGATGTACACATGGTAGCATATGGTACATTTCATCCTGTATCTTGCTTTGCTTTTACCATGTAGCAATTAATAATAGAGAGCTTTTGTATAAATTAGTTGCATAGATCTAGGGTATAGATCCCGTAAAGATAGACGTTTAGGTTGTATTCTATCTTGGGTCTTACAAATGACTCATGGATTAGAACAGAATTCCTCCTGTGTGTTCTCTCTCTCTCTCTCTCTCTCTCTCTCTCTCTCTCTCTCTCTCTCTCTCTCTCTCGCGCACGCGCGCGCGCGCACACACACACACACACACACACACACACACACACACACACACACACACGGAGAGAGAGAGATGGAATTCAGGACTTTGTGTGTACTAGGCCTATATCCCAAGCTTCCACTTTTTTTTTTTTAAGCATGTTGCATGTCATTGTTGATATTTTACTCTTACTAACCAATGCTGACTTTTTTACTTCTGTGGTGGTGACATACTTTGGGGAGAGGAGGGAGGACATTGTCCCTGAAAATAAACTTTCCAGCCTATCAGGACACATCAGCACACAGGTGATAAGGAGGAGACTTCCACTCTTCTCTATTGTTAAACCATCTTAAAGAGGCTGGATTGACGGCTCCATGGTTAAGAGCACTTGTTGCTGTTGCAGAGGACCAGGGTTGGATTCCCAGCACTACATGGTGGCTCATGACCACCTGTAACCCCAGTTCCAGGGAATCCAACAGGCACACATGTGGTGTACATACATGTATGCAGGCAAATTATTCATACACATTGTGGTAGTTTGAATGAAAACATAGGCTCATAGGGACTGGCACTATGGGAGATGTGGCCTTGGAGTAGGTGTGGTGTTGTTGGAGGAAGTGTATCACTGGGGGCAGGCTTTGAGGTCTCAGAAGCTCAAGCAATAAAAACCTAACAAATATAGAAGCTGGTACCAGGGACTGGGTGTCTTAGTTAGGGTTTCTATTGCTGTAAGAGACACCATGACCATGGCAACTCTTATAAAAGAAAGCATTTAACTGAGCTGGCTTACAGTTTCAGGGATTCAGTTCATTATCATCATGGCAAGAAGCATGGTGGTAGGCAGGCAGACACGACGCTAGAGAAGGAGCTGAGAGGTCTACATCTTGATCCGAAGGCAAAAGGAAGTGAACTGTGTCCCATACTGGGTGTACCTTGAGCATATGAGACCTCAAAGCCACCCCCCCACACACACACAGTGACACACTTTCTACAAGGCCACACCTACTCCAACAAGGCCACACCTACTCCAACAAGGCCATACCTATAGTGCCACTCCCTATAGATCAAGCATTCAAACATATGAGTCTACAGGGCGATACCTATTCAAGCCACCATACTGGGGCATTACTGTGATAGGCCAGACCATGCTTTTCTTTGGAGGAATGTGGACTTTGGATTGAAAAGGAGTTGAATGCTTTAAATGGGGCTTAATGGGCCATCCTAGCAGGAACATGGATGATGGTGCTCAGTGTGATTTAAACTGTGGGTACCTGGATCAAGAGGTTTCAGAGGAGAAGAATATTGTTTGTGGCCTATAGACTGTTCTTATGATATTTTGGTGAAAATGTGTCTGTTTTCTGCCTTTGTCCAACAAATATGCCTGAGGCTCAATTGAAGAGTTATGGATTTACAGCTTGCCAGAGGACATTTCCAGATAGCCTAGTACTGACTATGTTGTTTTGTTTTTAGTAGCCACATTTGTGCAGATCTATAAGGAAAAGGAACAGGATGAGCAAGGAAAGTTACAAAATGTACTATCTGAAGAGAAAAGGGGTACCAGGAAGTGGAATAGAGCTAAGTATTCAAGGAGATAAACAGATTAAAGAAAATCCTGATATTAAATGGAATAAAGGGAGTGGTGGCCTCAGGGCAAAACCCCACCAGGTAAACTTCCAACTTGTGAAAAGGAATTCAAAGTTTAGAGCAGGGTGTGGTATTGCACATCTTTAATCCCAGCACTCTGGACGCAAAGGCAGGTGAATCTCTGAGTTTGAGGTCAGGCAAGCTTAGGCAGTGAAGGAAATCATCAAAAACAGAAAGCTGGTAAAGATGTAATTGAATAAGGGGGCCAGCCCCAACAAGCAACACAACTTGGGCAGTTTTGGGCACATGGTTCTGGCTTTAGGGTCAAGGATAGAAGAGAGGGGTTATGGAATCTCTCTCTGACTAAGGAAATCCGCTGAAGCCCGGTATGTGTCAGGGGTATCCCTGAATGGAGGAGGCCTAGAGATGGAGATCTGAGGAGCATTTGACATCAGACGTGGAGATGCAGAGTTTGGAGTTTGCCTGGCTGGCTTTTGGTCTTGCTTTGGCTCAGTATTTCCTTACCAGTATATTTCTTCTTTCCTCCTGTTCAGAATGGTAATGTATATCCTGTGCCATTGTATGCTGGAAGTATGTGATCTGCTTTTTCACTTAAATTTTAAAGGAGATTACAGTTAAAAGATGACATGAATCTCAGAGGAGACTCTGAATTTTGGACTTTTAAACAATATTGAGACTGTTACAGACTATGGGGACTTTTGAAGTTGGACTAAATGCAGTTTGCCTTATGATACAGCTATAAGGCTCTGGGAGGCAGGGAGTGGAATGTGATAGTTTGAATGAAAACAGCCCCCTAGGCTCATAGGAAGTGGCAATATTGGGAGATATGGCCTTGTTGGAGGAAGTGTGTCACTGGGGGTGGGCTTTGAGGTCTCAGAAGCTCAAGCCAAGCCTAGTGTTTCTCATTCTCTTCCTGCTGCCTGTGGATCCAGATATAGAAGTCTCAGCTCCTTCTCCAGCACCATGTCTGCCTGTATGCCACCATGCTTCCCACCATGATGATAATGGACTAAACCTCTGAAACTGTAAGCCAGCCCCAATTAAATGTTTTCCTTGATAAGAATTGCCATGGTCATGGTGTCTCTTCACAACAATAAATCTCTAAGATACACATAAAATAAATAAATCTAAAATTAGTTTTTAAAAAAATCTTAAATCAAGCAGTGACTAACTGAAAACACATCTATCTGTTGATGTCTACCACACTAATCAGGGTCATAGACTATCGATACTGCTCAGTATACAGAGTGGTAGAAAGAGCCTCTAATCTGGAGTGACTCACCTGTTTAGCTTCTTCTACTACTCCTCCTGGCACAAGCTGTCCACTGGAAGGATCCATGCCTACCTGTCCAGAAATGTAAAGGGTCCTGTCCACTAGCACAGCTTGGCTGAAATGAACAAAAGCCAATATACATGTAAAATAGACAACATAAAAGTCAATACTAAAATAGTAACTTACTAAGATACAAAAAGTACAATTTGTAAAATAAAAAGCTGATAAATATGACTTTTAATAAATTAAAGTTTTGTTTATTGAAAGACATCTTTAAGAATGTAAAAAAGTCAGAGGGTGGGAGAGAATATTTACAACATATTTACAATATTTACAGCAAAGGACTTGCACCCAGAATATATGCAGAACTTGTAACTAAATAATAATAAGATACACAACCTGATAAAACACAGGTACTTGATTTTGGTAGATACTCCATAAGATATACCAACTACTAAGGAGTGCCGGAAAGAGGCTATCACAGGTACACAAATCTAACTCTAAGATGCCACTGACATCACAGCAGTGCCAGGAACACGTCACACCCGTGAAGAGCAAAACGCACCAGAAAAAGGAGAGTGCCGGGGCCTTCACACACACTTAACAGGACACACTCCGGAAAACAACTGAGCCATTTCTTAAAATTTCAACATATACTCAACATACTACCCAGACTATCCCATCCCCCAGGCAACTATGTAAATGAGAATGAAAACACATCCCAAACTTGGCATGAATGTTTGGAAACAATGTTCCAATAAACAAAACAAACCACTGATCCAATGGATGACTATACATTGTTTGATGAATCCCAGCAAAGGTACCCCCGGGAGAAAGGCTAGTTACTGCTTGTTGTATAGCTCTAGATGCATTTTGAGAGTACGTCATTCTCCACAGTTTACTGTGAACTTGCGTATGCACATTTTTCATTAATTTTTACAGCTCTGGCATACTACATTATAGAGATACTTCAATCCCCTTTTCTTCCATTGTCGTTTCATATGCGATTACACTGAAACCAACCCCACTCCCTCTAGTGTCTTCACTAGAGCACAGAGGTCTCCTCCTTAAAATAGTATTTTAAAAGTTTTTTGAGACAGGGTTTCTTTGAATCATTGGCTGTCCTCGAACTCACAGAGATCTGCCTGCCTCTGTCTCCCAAGTGCTGGGATTAAAGGTGTGCACCATCACCCTGCTCAAAAATAGTACTTTGGGGGCGGGGGTTGTTTTTGCTTTTGAGACAGGGCTTCATCATGTAGTCCTGGCTGGCCTGAAACCTGCTGTGTAGTCTGGGCTGGCTTGAATTTATGGTGACCCCCCTGCCTCTGCCTCGTGGGTGCTGCATTTACAGATATATGCTACCACAACACACAGATAAAGTACAGACACACACCACCACCCTGGGCTCTAAGGAACTTTCTGTTTGTTTTCTTGAGACAGGATCCCACTCTGTAGCCCCAGCTGACCCTGAACTCACAGAGTCTGCCTGCCTCTGCCTCCTGAGTGCTGGGATGAAAGGACTGTGCCACTATGCCTGGTTTTGAGGAATGTTACGGCAATGTTCTATTCTGAGTCCATCTCCCAGAGTATGTTAGACTGTAAACTTCTGGGGTAGAGCCACACCTCTGTAGCTGTGTAGGGTGACTCTCTGCACACAACATGCATGCTGTCTCTGCCGCTGCTGCTAGGCTAAGCACTCAGCACCAGCAATCCTGGCTGTCACAGGCATGTTCTCTGCAGGACCTCGAAGTGCTGGAGGTGACCGACAATGCAGAGAGCCTGGGTTCTTCTCCACTCTTGGCTTTCCCTCACCTCTATCCAGAAACAGGTAACTGTTGGGCTTGTTAGTGTGTAAGTTTTTCTCGGGTTCAACAATCCCATTAGTTAACACTATTAACTGACCCTTGTGGAATTAGGCCATTTGCACTAGGCCCTTCACAAAATAGCTTCAGTTCTCCCAACATCTTGAAAAAGTTTAAACTCAGGTGCATTATCAATAATCAAAAACTTTATGATAGTAAAAGGAAATCCACTTATTCAGAATATCAAAAGTAATCACTGGAACTGAGGCTACTTGATTTATGTGAATCACCGCAAAGATTTAAAGAGGTTATTTCACAAAAAAACAATTGGCTACTTGATACTTTTTGGGAATGAGAATCCTACTCATCCAGTTGTTAGGTTCCAGAAATTGTCTTGTATTTTTTTTTCAAAGATTTTATTTTGGGGCTGGAGAGTTGGTTCAGTTGTTAAGAACACTTGCTGCTGCTCTTGCAGAGGACGATTTGCCAGGTTCGATTTCAGGCATCCACACGGTAGCACACAACTGTCTATAACTCCAGTGCTGGAGGATCTGGTGCCCTCTTCTGGCCTCTTCAGGTATGTAGTGTACATAGATAAATGCAAACAAAACCTTCATACACATAAAACAATAAAATAGTTTTTATAAATAGACTTTATTTTTATTTATGTGTGTATGTGTTTGTGTGAGTGTATGCCACATTGTGCAGGGTGCCCTGAGGCCAGAAGAGGACATCAGATCCCCTGGAACTGGATTACTGCCAGATGTGGGTCCGGTGCAAGGGCAGGAAGTGCTCTTAACTGCTGAGTCCTAAATTTTTTGAAATACATTTTACTTAGTGTGTGTGTGTGTGTGTGTGTGTGTGTGTGTGTGTGTGTCTGTGTCTGTGTGTGTGTGTGTGTGTGTCTGTGTCTGTGTGTGTGTGTGTGTGTGTCTGTGTCTGTGTGTGGGGTGGATGCACCATGGTAGACACTGGAGGAGTCAGTTCTCTCCTTGTACCACATAGCTCTCAGGATCAAAGTCAGCCATTAGCTGCTTTTACCTGTTGAACCCTCTCACCTGCGCAGGTTCCAGACATTTAAAAGCATTTTTTTCTACTTCCTGGCCAGAAATACACAAGGCATGATGGTCCAAACCTATACTTCCTGTACTCAGGCTGTACTTAGAAGGATCACCACGTGTGAGGCTAGCCTGGGATGTGTGGTGAGTTCTAGGCTGGTTGGGACTAGAGAGTGAGATTGTCTAAACAAATCACACACAGAAAACATCTACCCCAAACCAAACCAACCCTAAAATCAAGGGCAGTAAAACTTTCAAAAACATTCCAGTTAAGCTTCCGGTCCTGATCTGTGCCACATCATGGTTATGCCAACAAAATGGAAAGCCACAGCAGCTCTGATGCTGCAATCCCTCCAGACTCTGCCCTCAGTGTCCTGAAATGTGCTGAGCTGACTAGCTAATTAGTGACAACACCCCATCCATCCCAACGCTGAGGGCTGAAAGGCTCGGCACATTGGAATTCTCTCTAGAGAATTTCACTTGCAGACTGTGACCTTGAAATGGTTGACCTTGAGCTTGTCCTTTTGAAAAATAGAGAGATAACTTAGAGGAGAAAAGTGGTTCCATGGTGCCTGCCACATAACATCCACTAAACTAATGCTTTCTTTTTGTTATATAGGTGAAGGCCTTTCACACTGCATTACTTCTCACACATTTTCGCATCAGTTAAGTATTTGGCATCCACTACACATCTTCCACTTTTGAAATGTTGCAGCTGTAGAAAATCTTCAGCTGATTGACAGTGAAGAGACACGAGATCAGAAACTACTTTTTCAAAAGGAAAATTAGCTCTAGACATACTTTTGTGAATACTTAGAAATTAGCAAGGAGAAAGTTTGCAAAAACACATAAGAGATGATCCAGGGATTTTTGAAGCTGAGGCATTTTGAGAAAGTAAGGTTTTAAGCCAGATGTGTTGGTCCCCATCTCAGAGCTAAGAACGCTGAAATAGACCAGCAGGTACCAGGTAAGTCTGAGCTGCACACACAGTGAGACTCTGTCCTTCACAGCCCCCACAAAACAAAGGGAAAAGAGAGTACCATTTCTATTTAAAAGCACTTCTGGCAAGTGAAGATAAATGTCAAAGGGTGATTTATTTCTTCATCCAGTACATGTATGTTTAGTTATAGTATATAGGGCAATCTCAAAAATCACTTTTGGTGTTACTTGCATTTGATATTAGTGATAAATAAACATGGGCAAACCATTCATAAGCATCACAGTACATGCCTACATGTTGTAAAAACCAGGGATTTGGATAGACATACAGGGATTTGCAGAATATTGCTGTGATATCAGCTGTCCACATGAGTCAAGCACATCTGTTGACGGGTTTACTCTTGTGGATTAAGAAAGGGTTAGGTCAAACTTCATGCTAGTAAAAGAAGCCCGTCACAGAGGACCACATAGTGTATGATTGTTTTTAGAGGGCACGTCTTTAATAGGTAAATCCTATAGTGATGGGAAGTACATACGTGGCTGTGAGGGGCCCGGGGAAGAGGTCATGTGTAGGGAAAGCTTATTTCAGGATGGGTGTAAACGTTTTGATAGAAAGTGGTGATGGCCACCCAACTTTTGAGCAGAGTAAAAGCCACTCAATTGTATCCATTAAAGGAATGTGAATTCTACGGCTTGTTTATTATATCTCAGTAAAGTTGTCACGAAAACCAAAACCAGAAGCTACAACGACAAAAGCCGAGGGAGTGGGTGGTGGGTGGGTGATACCACTTCTAATCATGCCATGCGAGTGGCAAGCATGGCTCCGGAGCCAGGCAGCTCCAGATGGGGGCAAAGTCCCAGGAGTGCAAGCTTCTGGTCACACTGAGGCGCTCCTATTCCCTGAGGGGATCTGGGCGCAAAGTCCCCTTTCTGGACTCAGTTTCCTCGCGCGTTATAAGGGGTTGGTTCTGAGACCCTCTTCCACTCAGACCTCCAGCGGCCGCAGTTCCAAATTCGCGACCCGCGCACACCCGCTCCTTCAGTGCTACCATAAGAAACATTACCTGTAGGCACCAATGGCCGCCGGGGCTTTTGTGGTGCTGATCACCTTTCTGATTACGGACGACATGCTAATCCTCTCACGAAGACCCTCCAGAAGACGACTCTACCACAACTCTTCTCACTCTTCTGACCAGAGCACCCTAGGTACTAGGGTTTTTTTTTTTGCCTCAGGCACCGCCCCGGGCGGGTTCGCAGCGCATGATGGGAATTGTAGTTCGCGCGCGACTCCGGGACACGTGGAGGAAGCAGCGGTGTTGGCGCATGCGTCCTCGGCTCGCTCTCTCAGCCGCTGCGGTGGGAGCGTTCTGACCCGGAGGACCCTCAGAGCGTCTGGCAGGTTGGTGGTGAGGTTTGGGCCCGGCGGGGTCCGTCAGCGCGCGGGGGCCGCGTGTGGGGCCGCGCGCCCGCAGTGGCGGGGTCGGCTCGGGGCATCTTCTCATGCCGAGGTCCATGCTGCCCGGGCGGGCCCTCTTCCAGCCCGGAGCCTCTGGCTGCTGCGCCCGAGCTTTACGATGGTGCTCGCCCGGCCAGGCAGAACCCACTGCCCCCGGGAATGCGCTTGCATCCATTTCCTGGTTCCCTAAAGGACCGGGGTGGGTCGTTCGGGGGAACCAAGCCGAGGTGTAGTGTGTTGTCGGCTGCCTCTCCTCATCCCATGCTTCCGTGACTGGGGACTGGTTTCAAGCTCTTCCTCTAGCTCACGACTTCAGCGATTTCCCATTCACGACCCCAGGTATATAAAGTAGATGTACAGATCAGTTAGCGATAATATATCATATAGAAGTTTATTTTAAAGCAATTCTTTAGTGTATTTGGTGTAATTTTACCATTTACTAAAGATAAAATCGAATTAGCACTCTCTGAAGTAGATGTGCCTGTTTATTTTTTCATAAAGACGAGTCTGGGCGATTTGATACTGCAGAACATAAAGCATGTAAAATGTTTTTCAGAGCTGATCTATTTAATTTTGTAATAGTCAGTGCTGAGATGACATTTTGCCTAAATATGTAGTACAAGCAGAACTATCATTAGGGCCAGTTGTTGGAAAAGTCTATCATCCCAAACCAAATTAATGATTTAAAAACAAACAAGTTAGCAACTCAAACAGCAGTTTTTGAAATTAAACAATGCAACATAACACAATCCAAAGTTGTACTAATTTGGCACATGATGAGAATCCTTTTAGGAAAAACTTAAGCATTTTTTTTTTTTTTTTTTTTTTTGGTTTTTCGAGACAGGGTTTCTCTGTGTAGCTTTGCGCCTTTCCTGGATCTCGCTCTGTAGACCAGGCTGGCCTCGAACTCACAGAGATCCACCTGGCTCTGCCTCCCGAGTGCTGGGATTAAAGGCGTGCGCCACCACTGCCCGGCTAAGCATTTTTTTTTTTTTTTTAAGATTTATTTATTTATTACGTACACAGAAGAGGGTGCCAGATCTCATTACAGATGGTTGTGAGCCACCATGTTGGTGCTGGGAATTGAACTCAGGACCTTTGGAAGAGCAGTCAGTGCTCTTAACCTCTGAGCCATCTCTCCAGCCCAAACCTGTTTTTATAACATTGTTTGTTTTTTCTTTGGTTGTTTTTGTTTTTTGTTTGTTTGTTTGTTTGGTGTCTGTGTAGTTTTGGTGCCTGTCCTGGATCTCTCTTTAGACCAGGCTGGCCTCAAACTCACAGAGATCTGCCTGGCTCTGCCTCCCAAGTGCTGGGATTAAAGGCGTGTGCCACCACTGCCCGCCTTATTTGTTTCTTAACAGGGTAAACATGTATGTACGGTAAAAACCCTGGATTCATAACTTGCCTGGAATCTTGGCTGAGATGTCTCAGGCGGCATTTGCTGGTGTTGCATGGTATGTAAGCATGGATTGTCTAAGCACATGAGTTCTGTGTGCTGAACTGAGGCTGCAGTGAAGACACATGGCACAACACAGCTGAATATTGCCAGAAACACCTCAGATTCATTACACATTTGATTTTTAATTATTCTTGCTAGATTTTTTTTATCACCCCACATTCATCTACATGACCCCATATGGGGTTGTGACCCACAGTTGAAGAAGCTCTGAGGCTATGTATAGCCCCCCCACCCCCATCTCAAGCTGGTCTCTAGGGAGGTCATGCTGTGTCAGAAGGAATAGTACTAGGATAGATGTTCCTATCTTGTTAATGTATGCTTTATAGTCATACTTCATTTATATGTGCATGTTATTATTCAAGAACATTGGGATCTTTTTCATTGGTGTGGGGCTTCATCCTGGAATAAACGAGCTTCCTGCGTGGTCTCCACTGCCTGTTTGGTTCTCTTCTCTTCTTCCCATCTTCGTGCTATAGTCCTGCTGAGTTCTCAATCCTGTGTTCACACAGTGGATTTCCGAACAAAAATTACAGCTCAGATGTTCTTACTGGTTTTTCCTGAGATTGCACATTCTTTCCCTGTGTAGTATATTTTATGGGTGCTCTCAGTCTCCAATTGTTTTGAGTTTTAGGAATAGTGAATGGAACTAGCAAGCCTGGATTGAATCTCAGAATGTTGAGCAGCTTGGAAAATTAAGTCACTAGTGGCTTGGCTACCTTCTCTTGGAGGAGGCACAAGAATAGCACACTCGTCTTTGCCGTGGTCTACATGAATTCTGTGTGTGGGTAGAAGTGAATTCTGATGTTACAGAATTGAAATGCAGGCCTGGTAACTTCTCTTCTGAGTTTTCCTAGCTCCACTGTCCCTACCGGGTACCTTTTCTCCCTTCCCTCCACCAGCCAAACAGTGACTGGCTGTGGCATGGGGGGCGGGTGAGGGCTTTCAGGGCCTGTCTCCGGCTTTATGGGCTAGGCCCGTGCCTGTGTTGGTCCCTTTGATGTGACTGTCCTCTAGGTTCAAAAGTCTCCATTTCTGAGTGTCATCTAGTGTAGGTGTGGAAAAACACATACAGAAATGCATATTTTGTTAAAATAACCTTTCAGGTCTTTAGGTTACATTGCATAGGGTTTTGTTAAAAGTAACATCTCTAGTCAGCCATGTTATGGGTTTATTTCAAAAACAGAAAACAAGTGTTTCAAATTGATTAGAGGGTGTTGAGGTCCAGATTTGGGAACCACTAAGTAAATCCATCAGGTTCTGTGATAGTGTCATTCTTTACGTGTTTTCACTTGAAGTCAAAATCATTCTGTTGCTCTTGTACGTTAAAGATACAGCTAGCTAGCCTCGGCTCAGTAGTCTCAATGAAAATATCAGTAATTTATCTTCAATTTGGAATCAAATGTTTTAGTTATAATTTATTCTGGTGCCTCTTAGTTCATCTAAGAACCAAGATAAAATGTTATAAGTAATTTAATTTTAGTGATCTTATCTCATGTCACTTTATATATTGTTAGCATTTGTATGTAGTTTAATTATTTGGCAATGTAAAATATGCCAGTTGGGACAATTTCATCAAGAAACTTTTCTGTTGTTTGTTTTTTGAGACAAAGTCATGCTGTGTGAAGCTCTGGCTGGCCTGGTACATGCTGCGTAGCTCAGGTTGGCCTCTTCTGCCCAGCCCCCACCTCTAGCTCTGAGTGCTGGATTTCTAAGCACACAGCAGCACTACATCTGGCTAAGAAATGTACTTCTTTCTTTTCTTTCTTTCTTTTTTTTTTTGCATGGGAATTGTGGTGGTAGTGCATGTCTTTTTTTTTTTTTTTTGGATGGGAATTGTGGTGGTAGTGCATGTCTTTAATCCTGGCACTTACAGGAAGCTTCCTAAGTGGATCTCTGTAAATTCGAGGCTAGCTAGGATTACACAGAGGAACCCTGTTTCAAATCTACCCCCTCAACAGCAAAAAGTTTTTAAGAACATGGATAATCCAGATTGGACAAGCCCAGCTCCAGTGCTGCTGTTACACACACAGAAACCAAACCCCACACCATTCTGCCTTCTGCATTTTTATCCAATACTCGCTCTGTTTTACAGAGAGAATCTAAGGCTTAGGGAGACAGTCCAAGCTCATACTTCGGCAGTAAGTGGCCAAGCAGGGGTTGGAACACACACTGAAGTTAGACAAGTACTGCTACTAAATTCCATCACCTCAGTTGAAGGATTCCAGGTGTCCTTTATTCCACAGTAGAGCATGCCATCATTGGCACGCCATCACTGCAGTACTGGTCATTATTTCTCTGCTTTTCTTTGTCCACAAGAGATTAGAGAAGGATCCAGGGCCTCTGCTTCATGTGTGCAAGGGTGGAGGATGGAGAGGGATCCGGGACCTCTGCTTCATGTGTGCAAGGGTGGAGGATGGAGAGGGATGGGGGCCTCTGCTTCATGTGTGCAAGGGTGGAGGATGGAGAGGGATCCGGTCCTCTGCTTCATGTGTATAAGGGTGGATGATGGAGAGGGATCCAGGGCCTCTGCTTCATGTGTGTAAAGGATGTACTTCTTTCTATTGAGATGAGTTTTGGGAATGGGTACCATTCATGACGTCATTGAAATTTCTCTTTTTTGGAATGCCTGCAATAGATTAATATGGTAACATTTTGGTGTCATCAAATTTTGAGTTATATAAGTATTTATTAAATTTATTATTTCTACATTTATTATTTATTTGTGTAGGGGCTTGGGGGTAAGCCACAGTGGGCATGTAGCTGTCAGAGGACAACTCAGGAGTAGGCTCTCTCTTTGCACTGTTCTGGTCTCGGATTGAACGCAGGGCAAGCACCTCACCTGCTGAGTCATCTTGCTGGCCCATTTTAAAATTAAATCTTTTTGTTGTGTTTTGAAATAGGGTCTTATGTAGCCCAGGCTGGCCTTGTGCTGTGTAACTAAGGCTGGCCTTGAACTCTTGAGCATCCTGCCTCTGCCTCCCAAATGCTGATGTGAGCAGCCATGCCTGGCAATTCATTATTTGTGAAATGAGAGTTTTTTGCTCCCTCTTTTAAGTGTATTATTTTCTTTCCAGAATGTCTAATGCAAAAGAAAGAAAACATGCTAAGAAAATGAGAAACCAGCCCACTAGTGTGACTTTATCCTCTGGCTTTGTGTCCGACAGAGGTGGAAAGCATCATTTTGGAGCGGGGAGACCTTCCCAAACTCAAAAACAAGGTAAGATGCACACGCTCTTCTTTCCACCTCATTTTCCGTTAAATTGCTTTTGCCAGTTTTGTTTGCTAAACGTCATCTCAGAAGTAAAACGATTTAAATTGGTTTAAAGAGAGATGCAGAAAACTCTTGTTATCAAAGTTTGTACTTGCAATCTGCCTTGTTAAAGTTCTCCTGTAACCCCAGTTAACCCTTAGATCCCTGGTGTGTAGAGAGGGAACTGCCCCAAGTGTCAGTCCCCAGCTGCTTTCCTCTTCAGCCATTGCCAGAGAGTGGAGACGCTAGAGCTCTGTCTGGGGTTTGACCCTCAGCTGTGGGGTCACCCCACGTGAGTCGCTTAACACTTTTCAATCTCATTCTCTTGTTTTGCAAAAGAAAGGAAGGCAATCGAACCCACCAGTATGAATTGTTTCTAGACTTTAAAATTACAGCCTGGTAAGATGCTCAGTGGGTCATGTGCTCAGTGGATAAGTACTCAGTGGTCAGTACTTAGTGGGTCACTACTCAGTGGGTCAGGTGCTCAGTGGATCAGTACTTAGTGGGTCAGTACTCAGTGGATCAGTACTTAGTGGGTAAGGTGCTCAGTGGGTCAGTACTCATTGGGTCAGAACTCTGGGTCAGTACCCAGTGGGTTAGTACTCAGTGGGTCATGTGCTCACTGGGTCATGTGCTCAGTGGGAGATGCCCTGGCCGTCCAAGCCTGACCACTTGGGTTCCATTTCCTAAACCCATGGTGGAAGGAGAGAACTGATTTTTTTTTTTTTTTGGTTTTTCGAGACAGGGTTTCTCTGTGTAGCTTTGCGCCTTTCCTGGAACTCGCTTTGGAGACCAGGCTGGCCTCGAACTCACAGAGATCCGCCTGGCTCTGCCTCCCGAGTGCTGGGATTAAAGGCGTGCGCCACCACCGCCTGGCGAGAACTGATTTTTGAAAGTTGTCCTCTGATCTTGTGTGCCATGTTTGAGTCTGTGTGATAATGATTCATAAAATTACAATCTGTATGAGATTAAGCTCTCTCTTCTACTCATTACGTGTGTGTGTGTGTGTGTGTGTGTGTTTTACATAGGAAGAGAAGAAAAGAGAAAAGGGGAGGGAAGGAGGAGAGATACTTTTCATCGGAGTGAGGTTTGCTGTTCACTCAGGGTTCACTTGACTTTGTAAGACATGCTTACTGTAGTACGATTGTGCATTTTTAGATCTGTGTGTTTGATTTAAGTTATACTTCTGTGTTTCCTCAGAGAAATATATATAGTTGGTGTATCACTATTTAACCAATGTGGTCATTTCAGACCCTTGTTGAAATGGTAGGTGGAGACGTTCTCACTGGGACAGCAGTAGAGGACGACAGTTCGGAAAGCTGGCTTAAAGAACAGCGTGCTTTAGGCCCAATTAAGTAAATGTTAGATTTAAGTTCTCTCTCTCTCTCTCTCTCTCTCTCTCTCTCTCTCTCTCTCTCTCTCTCTCTCTCTCTTGCTCTCGCTCGTAAGATTTGTTTATTTATTATGTATGTAGTGTTCTGTTTTCATGTTTTTCTGCACACCAGGAAAGGGCATCAGATCTCACTACAGATGGTTGTGAGCCCCCATGTGGGTGATGAGAATTGAACTCAGGACCTCTGGAAGAGCAGTCATTGCTCTTAATCTCTGAACCATTTCTCCAGCACCTATCTTTAATTCTTAAGTGCTAGATTTAGATGTAGAAATAGAGGACTACGACCTTGACATGTGATACACCCTTCCCAAATATTATCTCATTTTAATCTCACAGTGACAAGTCTTTTAATGTGTTTTAAGATTATAGTGACTTAATAATTCACATTCCAGTGGAATAAACAGGAACCCTGTAAAATTCTCCACTAACCTCTCTCCTGTTTGCAAACGTTTATACCATAGCAATTATATGGCTTGGATTAATAATTCATGTTACACTGGAAATCTCAAAAGGAGAAAATGTCCCTGTTCCTGTTAACATGTCACATCAGTGTGATCACTGTTGTTCCTGCTAATGTGTCCCACTGACATGACTACCTGTTGTGCTGTGACTTGGGCTTGTCCTTGTGAAAGTTACCTTCCTACCCAAGATTCTTCTTAAAAAAAAGATAGTAGGACCTGTGAGATGGCTCAGAGGGTAAAAACACTTGGTAGGTGAGCCTGGAGACCTGAGTTCATTCTCATAACCTGTGCTTGTGTGTGTGTGTGTGTGTGTGTGTGTGTGTGTGTGTGTGTGTGTGTGTGTGTGTGTGCGCGTGTGCGTGCGCGCAAGTAATAAAAATTATAGGGTGGTTGTAGGGTTAACAAGTTAATTCTCTACTGTAATCCTATCTCTGGTGTGGGTGACATACTTCTTTTCATTTTGTTTTTGAAAATGTCCTAGATCTTCATTCTGGAGCCTCACAGCAGTGGCAAATCAAGATGAGCCCTCACGTGCTTCCTGAGTCTGATGTGAATGAGCAGTCTTCCTCCAAAACCATGTTTAAGAAGAAAGGAGGCTGGAAAGCAGGCCCTGAGGGCACGTCTCAGGAGATCCCCAAATACATCACTGGTAGGTGTTTGTAAGGAAGAGTGATTCCTTTGTTTCTAGTGTCAACGCATGGCTGTCTGCTGCTCTGCCTGGCTGCCTCCCTTCTTTCTCCTCTGTTCTAACCACTGCTCACCTCTAGCCTGAACTTTGACCATTGCATCCTTAAGCTGGTGTTTCTCCCCCCTTCGGATTCTGTCTGAGTTATCTCAAATCTGTTTGGAAGCTGTTCCCTGACTTCCCTCCCCCTCTGAGAGTACCGCACACTCTTTAGCATGGCCTTCTGCACATCCTGTGGAAAGCGAGATTTAAAGCCCGGCCTCCAGGCTGTGGGCAGCCCCGGCTTCATCACTGACACATTACCTCCATCCCCACTATACCCTACACTCTGTGTTCCTTGAGCACAGCTTAGACGTGTTTCCTGATATCTCTATTCCTTCTTAGATGAATTTGCTTGTTTCTCTAGCACCCAGATTACAGAAAAAGAGATGCACACACAGAGAGAAGCTTGAGATTGATTCTGTATTTCAATGAAGAAAACCAATAATAATTATTACAAATTTTGAAAAAGTAGAAAATGATAAAGGAAAACCCCCCCTTGAAGTCCCTTTTTTTTTTTTTTTTCATTTGTGAATGTTGCGATTAGGAACGGTTACGATTAGTGGGTAGGAAGGTGGCTCATTGCTAACAACATTATCTGGGTAAACACAGAACCTGAGTTTGAATCTCTAGTGCCCATATGGAAAGCTGGGCATGGTTGGCCCGGGGAGCTTTCTGGCCAGCCAGTCCAGCCAAACCAGTGAGCTTCTGGTTCAGCTGGAGGCTGTATCTCAAGGGCATGAATCAGAGAGTGACAGGAACACACAGACGTCTTCCTCTGGTCTCTGCATGTGTGAGTCCAGGCACACGTAGCCACATACCCACATTGTGCGTCATGTGCACATAAGCACAAGCAGAAACTGCTGTTTCAGGACTTGCTGTTAGTAACCTTGCCATTTCCTCCCACAGCCTCTACGTTTGCTCAGGCACGAGCTGCTGAAATCAGTGCTATGTTAAAAGCTGTGGCCCAGAAGTCATCTAATTCACTGGTTTTCCAGACTCTTCCACGGCACATGCGACGAAGAGCCATGAGCCACAATGTCAAACGCCTTCCTCGACGGTTACAGGAGATGGCCAAAAAAGAGGTAGGCATTTCACTTAGTGTTAGTACTTAGGTTAGTAGTTCCTGGAAGTATTAGCAAGTATTGACACGGAACAATTTTAAGGAAGTCAGCATACCTACTGTGACATTTCTTCTTTTTCTTTGCTTGGATATTTTTAGTTTGATCATTGTCTAGCCCTGTCCACCTTCTCTAGCTACTTTGGTAGGTAGTTAGATATGGTAGCTGCTTTTAGTAGTCCTTTAATCCCAGTGCTTAGGAAGCAGAGGCAAGCAGATCTCTGTGAGTTTGAGACCAGCCTGGTCTACCTAGTGATTTTTTTAGGCCATCCAGAACAACATAGTGAGACCCTATACCACCCCAAAACAAGTATTTAAAATACAGCATCTGGAACCCCTCTCTCGTCCGTCCGTCCTTCCTTCCTTTCTTTTTTCTCTCTTTGACATAGGGTCTCACACAGCACAGGCTGGTCTTAAACTGACCTTAAACTGATCTTCCTGTCTTACCTCTGTAGTGCTGGGATTTCAGGACCAGCAGATTGAGTGAACACATCCTTTTTCTGAGTGGTGTGGAATTAGTTAATGATTCTTGGGCCGGTGAGATAGCTCATCCAGTAAAGGCTCTTGCTGCTGAGACTGACAGTCTGAGTTTGATTCCCAGGATCCACATGGTGGAGAGAAAAACTGACTCCCTTAGGATGCCCTCTGACCACTGTGTGTGAGCCATAACCATGCCATGTATGTATGAACACACACACACACAAACCACACACTAAAATTTAAAAATTATTCTGATTCTCTTACCAGATACTTATTTTGGATCCTGTATTTTTAGAATATGGCCAGCTCAGAGTTGAAAGGTTAAAAAAGTAGCATCAATGCTTAGCATGTGCTGTTTGGCTTTTTTAAAGTGAAAAGCTTGAGCTTGGTTTTAATTTTTATACAAATTAATTATATTTGGGCTTTACTCTAAAATTGGTTAAGCTGCCCATGTTTTTACCATGCATCAAAATGAATTTATCAAATGCTTGCTATGTGTTGGTACTGTGCTGTGGGTGAGAAGTCAGCAGGCTGAAGTCCTTATCTTTCAAGGGGTTTACAAACTATAAAGAGTTTGTTTTTAAAGAATGTTAGCTTAATAACGGAAGAGACTAAGTGTGAAAACTAGCCAGGAATTTTGTACTTTCTAGATTGAATGTGAGGTCTGTTTCTTAGCAAAATGTAGCACGCCTAAATGAAATGAGTGAGTTGGGGTTCCCATTTCTGTATTTCCAATCTTAAGTGAAAGTTAAAACAAGAAGCTAGTGTTTGATTTATCTTGCTCTCTGCTAATAGCCACATGAAGCTTTATGTTACTGTGTTGAACATTTTTTTATATTTATTTACTTTGTTCTGTGTGTATGAATGTTTTCCTGCATGTGTGTATGTGTATTATGTACAGCTTGGTGCCCAGGCAATCAGAAAAGGACACCAGAAGTTATGGATGGTTGTGAGCCACCATGTGGGTGCTGGGAATTGAACCTGGGTCTTTTGTAAGAATAGCATGCTGTAAGCCACTGAGCCATCTCTCCAGCCCTGTGTGTTGAAATCTTATTGTATTTTCATAAAGATGAGGTTTGCCCCAGAAGTGAGTGTTAGAACTTTGCTTCCTTTTTCTAGGCTCTCCTGCCCTGAAATCTTCATTTCCCATTGTCTCTGTCTCTAATCACTCGGGAGAAGACTCCAAGCTAGCCAGTTAAACAAAGTGGCCTGTCAGGTCTCCACCCCATCTTTTCATAGTTAGTCGATTGAGTTCCTGATGTTCAACCGTGCTCTGAGGTGCTTACAAACTAGGGTCAGCCTTTTTTCTTTAAACTGTAGGCAGAGAAAGCTGCTCATCAGAAGAAAGAACATTCAAAAAGTAAATGCCACAAAGCCCGAAGATGTCACATAAACCGGACGCTGGAATTTAACCATAGACAGAAGAAGAACATCTGGTTAGAGACTCACATCTGGCATGCCAAACGCTTTCACATGGTGAAGAAGTGGGGCTACTGCCTTGGGGAGAGGCCCACGTCCAAGAGCCACCGGGCCTGCTATCGCGCCATGACGCATCTCTGCCTCCTGCAGGTAAGCTTTGCTCCTGGACTTAGCGCCTTCCCAGTGCTCACTTTTAGAGTTGTTCATGGTGTGATCAGGTCTTTTCTGTGAAGCTACACATCTTACAAGTGAAGCCGGGGACGCTGCTGTATGCTGGAGATGAAGCGGCATTAGTGGGGGAGATAGACATCTGTCAAATTATTGGTCAGATCTGTGGCTATAAGGGATATGTGCCATTCTTTTTTTTTGGGACAGGGTCTCACACTAGTCAATACTGGACTAGAACAGCCTGTATCCAGCCTGTTTCCAGTGCTTTACAGGTGTTCACTCATCATTCAGTCCTTACAACCACAGCATGAGGTAGGAAGATGAGGAGACTAAGTTACCGAGGTCTGGGTAACTCACCCGTGACCACAACTACTGAGCGTGGACCATACAACTACTGAGCGTGGAGTCAGGTCATCCTGACTTTTGACTCAGCTTTGCTTAAGAATATCTGCTAATATAATAGGAACAGGCAGGCTGTAAGTTTTGAGTTGGTGAAAAGCTGGCTTTGGGTGATTTGTTTGGTCTTAGAACAGGTTTTCTTCTTTCTGCCAGCAGTGTTAGATCAGATCCCTTCTGGAGCTGGAGTTACACAGTTGTGAACCACCCAGAGTGGGTGCTGGGACTTGAACTTGAGTCCTCTGAAGAGCTGTGCATGCTTTTAACCTCTGAGACGTCTCTCCTGTGTCCTTCAACGGGTTTTCTGAGATAGCATTGGCTTCCTAGCGTTTTTTTTTTGTTTGTTTTAGCCATGTAATAGATCATAACATATTTAATTATGTCTCTTCTTTGTTCAGGACTTATCATATTACTGTTGTTTGGAGTTGAAAGGCAAAGAGGAAGAACTACTGAAGGCACTTTCTCAGATGTGTAGCACAGACACAGGTAATCTCCTCCAAAGCCGGATGCTGCTTTAATCTTCATGTGTTTATAAATTAGTTGATGAATGTCTACTATGAGCATTTCACAGTTTTGATATGAAAATGTGTGAGATATTCTTATTCCCAGTGAGTATGTTAATGTAAGAAAGGTTGAGTTAATAGTTAGATCTTTAATATTGTTCTTACGTGTAAAGTGAGCCATTATTCTGTGGAGCAATGGCTTGAAACTCAATAAATATTCATTTAACAAGTCTTTTTTGAGAACTTCCTATGTGCCTGGTTTTCTTTTAAGAGCTAAAGTTTCTTCTCTCGTGGAGACAGACAATGGTTAATAGTATGACTCTCAGGAAATAATGCTGCGTGTGAGCACTTGAAATCACAGTATTTTGTTTGTGTTTGTCCCAGGACTGACTTTTGCTGCAGTTCACTGCTTGTCTGGGAAGCGGCAAGGGAGCCTCGTGCTTTACCGGGCAAATAAGTATCCCAGAGAAATGCTTGGGCCTGTTACATTTATCTGGAAGTCTAAGGAGACCCCCGGGGATACTTCTGAGGATAGGCAGCTGTGGATCTGGCTTCATCCTACTCTTCAACTGGTGTGTCATTCTGTTGCAGTCTAGTTATGTAATTGTACAGTGTGTGGGTGGGTACACACGGGGAGGTCGGAGGACAACGTGTGGGAATCTGCTCCTTCCTTCCACTGCCTGGGTACCAGGGATCAAGCTCATGTCATCAGACTTGGTGGCAATCCCAAGCCATCTCACCCGCTTGCTGTTACATTTTTTTTTTAATTTAATTTAATTTTATTTTACAATGCAATTCAGTTCTACATATCATCCACGGATTCCTTTGTTCTCCCCCTTCCCGCCCCCCTCCCCTTCCCCCCAGCCTACCCCCTATTCCCACCTCATCCAGGGCAAAGCCTCCCCCGAGGACTGAGATCAACCTGGTAGACTCAGTCCAGGCAGGTCCAGTCCCCTCCTCCCAGGCCGAGCCAAGCGACCCCGTATAAGCCCCAGGTTTCAAACAACCAACTCATGCATGCAATGAGCACAGGACCCGGTCCCACTGCCTGGATGCCTCCCAAACAGATCATGCCAATCGACTATCTCACCCATTCAGAGGGCCTGATCCAGTTGGGGGCCCCTCAGCCATTGATTGGTTCATAGTTCATGTGTTTCCTTTTGTTTGGCTATTTGTCCCTGTGCTTTATCCAACCTTGGTCTCAACAATTCTTGCTCATATAAACCCTCCTCTTTCTCGCTAATTGGACTCCCAGAGCTCCACCTGGGGCCTGGCCGTAGATCTCTGCATCCAGTTCCCTCAGTCATTAGATGGAGTTTCTAGCACGACAATTAGGGTGTTTGGCCATCCCATCACCAGAGTAGGTCAGTTCGGGCTGTCTCTCGACCATTGCCAGCAGTCTGTTGTGGGGGCATCTTTGTGGATTTCTGTGGGCCTCTCTAGCACTTTGCTTCTTCCTATTACTGTTACATTCTTAATTACCATTGGAAGACAATAATTTAGAAATTTCAGTGGTATAAAAGTTTGGCTGACAGTTTGGTATGACACTTTTTTAATGAATCAATTAAAATTTGTTTCCTTTCTTCCATCCTTTCTTCCTTTTGTTGTTTTTGAGACAGGGTCTGTGTAGCCCTGGCTGGCCTGGATTTGCTGTGTACACCAAACTGGCCTCAAACTCACAGTGATCTGCCTGTTCTGTCTCCCAAGTGCTGGGATTAAAGCCATGTGCCATCATACCTGACTGATACTTCTTTATTTAAAAAAGTTCTTTTTATCCAAAACTGTTGAATAAAGAATGGATATATTTACCTTGAAGATGATGATTTGATAAATATATACACATTATGTAACGATTACCACAATGAGCACACCTGCCTCCACCAATTTAATTTGTAACACTGCATTTAACTTAGAAATATTTATTAAGGATATATTTATTGCTGTTTTATGTGTGTGGGTGTTTTGCTTGCTTGCATGTATATCTATGCACCATGTGTATGCCTGTTGCCCATGGAGGCCAGCAGGGGCTGTCTAATTTTCTGGAACTGGAGTAACAGACAGTTCTTAGCCCCTGTGTAGGTGCTGAGACTTAAACCTGGGTCCTCTGCAAGAGCAGTCGGTGGTCTTAACCACTGAGAGACACCTCTCCAGCCATCTGTTTAAATTTCGAAGATTCAAAGTCAGTGTTTAACTACTTCCTAGGCTGTCCTGGAGGAAATGAAAGCATTGTGTCAGTGTTCAGAACCCGTCAACTCAAGTGTCTGTGTTCCTGAGCCGCTCCTGACAGCAGCCCAAGAAGAAAGCCAGCCTGAACTAGCTGATGACAAAATTGGCAAGAAAAGAAAAAGAAAAGATGATGGAGAAAGTGCTAAACGAACTAAGAAAATGATTGGTGATGGTACTAGAGACCCGTGCCAGCCACGTTCCTGGGTCTCCGCTGCCACGGGGATTGTCATCAGGTAGGAGCTGAGTTCACTGGGACACTCCGGGATAGTTTCAGTGAAGACCTCACTCCCCCTTTTTCCTTTTGGTTTTCAAGACAGAGTTTCCCTGTGTAGCCCTGGCTGTCCTGAACTCAGAGATCTGCCTGCCTCTGCCTCCCGAGTGCTGGGACTAAAGGCACATCATGCCTGGCTGACCTGTCCTGTGTGCTACCATGTCTGCTATGACTTGTCCCATTGTTGCCGGTGGTCTAGACATCATATGTGATCGAAGTTTCCGTTTCATGGTTTCCTCAGTGATTTGACAATGGAGATGAACAGGTTCCGGCTGATCGGTCCTCTTTCCCACTGCATCCTGACCTCGGCACTGAGGGCTGCTCCTCTACACACAGTGAGTAAATAGGACTGTCTGCTAGTCCATCAGATTTGTGAAACAGAACATACAATCTGATAACCCGTTGGGTTGTCCCTTAAACCTGCATTTCCCAACTTGTTTTTGTTAATAAAGATTTTTTTTTCTTTTTAATCTTTCACTTCTAAAAGATTAAATCTCAGTGGGTACGATAAAGTCAATTGACTTATTTTGTTTTGTTTTGTTTTTCGAGACATGGTTTCTCTGTGTTACAGCCCTACTTGTCCTGGAACTCACTTTGTAGACCAGGTTGGCCTCAAACTCACAGAGATCAACCTGCCTCTGCCTCCCGAGTGCTGGGATTGAAGGCGTACACCACCATGCCTGGCTAGCCAACTGAATTTTAATTTATAGACTATTCTTGTGGGTCTTATAGAAGGTAATCTCTCCTCCATAAAAATCTCTGAAATTGTATGCCAGTTTTGTTTTTTTCCTTCTGCTTCTTTCTTTTTCCTTCAGTTTTTGTTTTCTTTTAGTTTGGCTTATGACAGATTTTTTGGAAAGCTAAACGTGTCTACTCAGCACTTCAGATCAGAAGCAGGGATGATGTTCCTTTGTGTTCTCAAGATTGGTAGCCACCAGTCACATGACCCTATTGAACACTTAAAATGTGACTGAATGGCTGAGATACTGAATTTGTACCTTTATTTAATTTTAACTAACTAAACATCAATTTAGGCGGCTCCTTGTAGCTTGTGGCTGGCTGCCTTATAGACAGTGCTGGTCTAGAGCCTGAAGTGTGATTAGGAGTCTCCTTTTGGGTTCAGATCTTGTTTATTTTTCATTCCAGTCAGTTGACTTAGCACTTGACCCTCTCAGGTTGACGTGGGCAAACGTGGTGATCAGGCTGGACAAATGTGAGCTTTTAGACAGTGCGCCCCCCCCCCCCCCCCCCCCCCGTCTCCTTTGCCTTCTCAGCCTCTGCTGCTGTCTTGGCCTAGAGTCTGGAGTGGACTTTCCTGTGTGATTGCCTTCCCAGGATGGACAGTGATCTTTGACTGTTTTGTTCATTTTTGTTATTTTTGGAGATGGAATTCAGGCCCTGTCCATGCTAGACAAGCAGTCAGTCGTACTCAGCCCTGAGCTATGTTCTAAGCCCAATTAATTCACTGCTTGTTGAGATAAGAAAGTCTCAAGTAGCTTCTCACTTTATTGAAGGTAGAACTCAGATCCTGTAGTATGGTCTGTGTCATTTGGACTTTTTTTTTTCTTTTAGTTTTTCAAGACAGGGTTTCTCTGTGTAGTTTTGGTGCCTGTTCTGGATCTTGCTCTGTAGACCAGACTGGGCTCGAACTCACTGGCTCTGCCTCCCAAGTGCTGGGATTAAAGGCATGTGCCACCACAGCCGGGCAGTCATCTTGGACTTTTAATCTCTCCTTTGCCTTTTAGCCATGCTGGCCTTTCACGTTCTAGATTGTGTCACTTCCAATTCTCTTGACGCATACCTATTTTCTTTCTACCCGTTGAGCATTCTGTTGTGCTACTCTTGGTTGGGCTGAAATTTCCTCATTCTTCAGTTCCAGCCTGTCGCGTCCCATCTGTGTTCCCTCTAAAACCCTTCCTTGTGCCCTCAAGTTAACTCACCCCCGTTGTTCTCGAGCACCCTGCACATTTCCTCAGCTTACTAGTATAGTAGTAAGATACACATATAGTATATAGTTCTGGCGTTTATGTAACATCTGTGTCTCTCGTTGGCCACTGCGATTCATGATGGTAGGCAGGCCCGGTCCTTAGCACAGGCCTACAGAGAAGGTCTTCCATGTGCTAATAAGTTATGGAGTAAAGATTTGAATTCAGGCTTGGTTCTAGAGCCTGTCCTCTAAACCACTTAGCTCTGCTCCCTGTGTTCTATGAGGTGAGTGGCACGTGTCTTACAGGTTACCACTTTAGGGTCCGGGGGAGTCTTTGAGCACAAGTCATGGCTCTTGGTTGTCACGTCTGTCCTGTCATGCGTCTAGTACTTGAAATACTCTGGAAGACTTGAGATACTCTGCTCCTGTGTTTTTGCGTCTGAGCCAGTGTTGCTAAGAGAGGTTTCTCTGGTTTGCTGAGAAAGGAGCATTTTATAGCTTAAATTAGAGGTGAAGGTGGTGAGAGTCGGACAGGGCCAGTGCCTTTGTTGGACGTGTGCACAAGAAAGAGTGTGACAGTGCTTAACTAGTGTCTTTGGAAAGCATGGCGGTATTTCCGGACATGTGAAATCTCTAATTAGTGTTTAGTCTGCATCTTTACCAGCTCCTTGTGTCATTCTCACGCCCAGAAATACTTACAACCGTGTTACAATGTAGCAATTATTAGGACTGACTCACCACAGTTACTAGGCCTGGCTCATCATTTTCCTGCTGAGGAGTTCTTGTTTCCCAGGGAGAAGAGGATGCAGAGGAGACACCCCATCACTGGTGGAGTGATACTTGCAAGAGCTCTGACGGCGTTCTCCTTCATCAGAGACAAGAAGCGGTGTTTCAGTTGTTGGGAGGTAGAAAGAGGGAGTATCTGGTTGTGCTGGGGAGGAAGGGAGGGGAGGAGTGGGAGGTGGGTCAGGAGAGCAGTTTGCAGTTGGCCCCTTATGAGTAGTCTTGGTTTTATCGCACCTTTATTTGTTGTAATACAGCTAGAGAAGCAGGTAAGAAGCCCAGAGTCCAAGATTAAAGCATTGCGCTCACGTTCATGAAATAAGAAGGTTGTTCGTATTCTAAATAACTAGCACTTTGAAGTTATAATAAGTGACCAAGCAGGTACTAACCTAATGTCTATCCTTACTGCCCCTCGTGTGCTTATAGCTGATGGAGAGACATACGCGTTCATGTTGTAAGATAATAACTTATGTCCTTTCAATTTTATTTTGCAAGAAACTTTATTTTTCAAGTGTTAATTTATTTTCCAAGCATATTCGTGAGGAAAAGGTGATACATATTTTAAAATAATCACCCCAAGAAAATAGCTTGATTGGAAAAATCTGAAAGATTTCAAAATATAAACAATATTGTATTACTATGTATTGTGACTTTTTTACTTAGAAACACTTTTATTACATTTGTTTGTGTGTGTGTGTGTGTGCTCGTGTGTAGAGGTCAGAGGACAATGTGTGGAAGTCAGTTCTTGTACTCACAGGGATTCGTCTCAGATCGTCACACTTAGCAGCGAGTGCCTTTACTCCCGAGCCATGCATATCGCCTGCCCTGTGTGAGCCTTTCTGTGAGCTTGCTCTTTATGTGTCCCTTCTGTTTCCGCTTTGTTGAAGGGATATCATCACCAGCGGAAATTCCTGCAGGTACTATTCTGGGATTGACAGTTAGGGATCCGAGAATCAATTTGCCCCCACAGCGGTCCAGAGCTTTGCCACATCCGGACAGATACCAAGGTAACGCGCTTGCCATGTTCCCTGTTGAGCTTCAGGTCCCATGAGGTGTATGTCAGAGGACATGGCTCTTTAGGGAAGTGTAAACCACACAGCTGGCTGCTGAAGTGTGACTCTGTTTTCAGTATCTAAAGTGTGTCTCTCTTTATTCTCCCAAATGCCTGGAGCTTCAAAATTTAACTGTGAGGAAGGGCTGTGCACCGGCAGCTGGTCTTGTGCTCTTTGGAAGCCTCTGTCTGACCATACAGATGATCCAGGTTCGAATCCTGGCAAGGCCATCCCAGGTGCTGAAGTATCAGACCACATGGTTTTGACAGAGTAGAGGGGCCCAAGAGAGCTACTTGGCTGGGAAGGTGGGTTGGGGCTGGCCAAAGTTTTAAACTGATCTGGGATTTGCTGAAGTTGTGATGACGTCACATTGGATTCACTGTCATTTGAACACCATTAATTAAGAGAGTAAACTAGCTTGTGAAGTTTGGGAGAAAAACACTTAAGTATATGTCATAACAACTTCACAATTTTGTTTTCAACCTCTCTACATGTAGTTAGATAGCTTACTAGGGACCAATAAAGGCCCTGTCAGAGCTCCATATAAAAGGTGCCTGAGAGGATTTGAAGACACAGGTAAGTTAGTGACTGGAGCCTAAGACTTTGTTGCTGCTGCTGTCTGGTTTAATGCGTATGGTCTAGTGAAATGTGGAAGCTGGAGTGTCTCTTGAGAATTACGAATGGAGCTGTTAATCACCTCAGAGCCACAGGTGAACTCCGCATCCCTCCGGCTACCCCTGTGCATTTTTGGACGGGCACTTCTAACATCTTTTCTAACAGGTTTAACATGAGTCGTTGGTTAAAGGAAGATTAAAGTCTGTCATAAAAAATATGATTCAGTTTCCACTGTAAAATTCATTGTGTTAGACTTTGTTGTAGATTTCATTACAGCTTGGTTTTTGTTTGTTTGTTTGTTCTTTTTTGCTATTGTTTTGTTTTTTGAGACAGGGTCTCACTGGGTACCCCTGGCTGGCCTGGAATTCCCTATGTAGAGCAGGCTGGCCTTGAACTCATGGAGCTCTGTGTGCCTCTGCCTCTGAGTGCTGAGTTCATTAGGACCTGTTTTAAGTACTGTAATTCCTTTGGAGATATATTTTATTTGATGTTGAGCTACATAAAGAAGTATACTTTTGGGTTGGGGATGTAGCTCAGTAGAATGCTTGCCTAGTATGTGAGTGGCCCTAGTTCATTCAGTCCCTATTTGTTTTGAGATACAGACTTGCTATGTAGCTATGACTGGCCTAGAACTTGTTATATAACCCAGGCTGGCCTTGAACCATGTCAGTATTCCTGCCTCAGCATGCTGAGTGCTTCAATTGCAGGCAAGAGTCAAAATGCCTGGCAAGAAGTACACTTTTCACATGAATTAGTTGAATTAGTATTATATCAGTATATCTTGTCTAGGAAGGTAAGTCAAAACGAAGCGTAGAGGTGTACTTTGGTGGACTGGGTCAATTAAAAGATCAGTCCTTAGAAGGATCTCAGCATCAGGACAGCTTACACCTAATTCCTTGACCTAGTGCAGTCTGACAGTATCAGAAGTTGTTCTCTGCCTATTTTGACTTGAACAACAACAATAGCAAAATCAATTCAAATGTTGCTGCCTGAAAAGAAGAGTTTGCCTATTTTGGGTAACAAGCTCCTTATTTTCTTGTATAAACTGCGTCTTGGGCACCTTTTAAAGGAAAAGGTTCCCAGGAGACTGACTTCTCATGCTTTGAAGAGGTTTGCCCGAACATTTGCCTCTTAAGAGTTAATTATTAACGTGTTTTTATAACACTTTTCAACTTCATTAACAGAGCAGTGTATTGTGTAAGTTACTGACCTTTGAGGTGAGATTCTAAAATACCATCTGAGGCTGGAGGTGTAGCTCGGTGATAGAGTTCTTACCTAACAGCACACAGCCCTGGGTTCAATCCCAGCACTGGAAAAATGAAAAGAAACCCTCACAGCACATTTGTGCTGTATGTTCTACTTTATTTACTGTCTGTAGCAGTTGGTGATGTGCTTGGATAGATTATTTAAACTTGTCCCTGCCAGAGAAGAGTGTGGCTCAGTGGCAGTGAATATGCCAAGTGTATGCGTTGTAAGCATGCACTCTGGCTCCCCTGCACTCACTGGCTAGCAGCAAACAAACCAAAGCAAAAGGGAAGAAAGAAAGCACTGAGCAACACTGTATGTGTAGGCTCATTTTAAAGATGTCTCTTGAAATACTCTGTGGCTGTATGTTCTTGCCATACCACCAAAGCCATGAAGGAGTCTAGGTGCCTTAAGACTGGCAGGTGGGCAGTCTTCATTTCCTTTTCCAGTGCTCATGATGTGTTCTAGCTGTGACTTCCAGTGCTCGTGAGCACTCCTACAGCACAGGGCAGCTGTGACTTCCAGTGCTTGTGAACACTCCTACAGCACAGGGCAGCTGTGACTTCCAGTGCTTGTGGGTACTCTTACAGCATAGGGCAGCTGTGACTTCCAGTGCTTGTGAACACTCCTACAGCACAGGGCAGCTGTGACTTCCAGTGCTTGTGAACACTCCTGCAGCACAGGGCAGCTGTGACTTCCAGTGCTTGTGAACACTTACAGCACAGGGCAGCTGTGACTTCCAGTGCTTGTGGGTACTCTTATAGCACAGGGCAGCTGTGACTTCCAGTGCTTGTGAACACTCCTACAGCACAGGGCAGCTGTGACTTCCAGTGCTTGTGGGTACTCTTACAGCACAGGGCAACCGGGGACTTGAGGAGCTCAGTTTAGGGTCATTTTACACAACTCTGTTTCCGCTTCTGGGAAGAAAAATCTAGACATTTCAGCTAGAAGCTGGCCTGTCCCTAATACAGTGAGTTGAAGGCTGCAGCTTCCTTCCCTGCTAACCCTCATTTTTCACTGTGGTTTTGCCTATTCCAGATGTCATGTGATTGGACTCATTCAGGGAGTAGCCTTTTCAGATTGGCTCTTTCCCTTGGTGAAATGCACTCAAGTCCTCCTCCTTCGTCTTTGTAGCGCATTCCTGTTAGTCCATCATCTAGAATGTTTGAAGATGAGCTGGTGCTTTCCTGTGCCTTTGTTCCTGAGAATTCTCCCTCTTGTCTACAACTCAGTCTGAATACCTCAGTTCCACCTGTCAGACCTGTGGTGAGCTCCATTCTGGGTCAGCCAGGACTGTTTGGGGATGGGACTGCTGGTCCTACACTGGCAGCGTGGCCTTCCCTGGCACTCAGCGCTGCACCTTAGACCTCACTCCTCAGTCTCCACGAGGAAGAGCAATTTATAGACGCTGGTGCAGCTCTCTGCGGCTTGCTTCTCAGGCCTGTTCACCTATTTAATTGTCTCCAACTTTGTTCTCCCCTGAAATCTGTCACGCCATTACCTAGTCACTTCCAGCTTATTTTCCCAGCTAGCAGACCCACACAGGTATGTGCTTTTCAGTGAGTTTCTGTGTCGGTATTTTGGAACAATAGCCACCCACCTCCATTGTTTTTTAATTCTTCAGTCTAACAAAATTAGAGTTGAAGGACTTTTTTCTGTCATGTTTAAGTGACTGCGTGTGGAAGTGTCTTGTGTCAGTGTAAGTTCAGTGTGGCTTGCTCAAGAGACAGTACAGTCCACAAACATCACTCACCCTAAAGGAGTAGAGAGGTGTGTTTTACAGACAGGAGCGACTAGCCCAGTAAGTTAGTTATCAGAGAGCCGAGGGAAAGGGTAACACAGAAGGTGTCATTGTCTTAAATTCAAGGGGCAGCTTGCAATTGTATTATAAATTATAAAAATATATAATATAAATCGGATTATGTAAATATAATTATATTACATATAATTATATTTTGTATTATATATTATAATTGTATTATAATTTTATTGTATTACAATTGTATTATAACAGTGTGTCTGCACAAAAGTAAATATCAAAGAAAAGTGCTTCTTAGCTTTTGTTATTTCATGGACTAGGAAACCAATTATAAGAATAACTTGGTTTTTTGTCTTCTAGTTCAGTAAATGCCTGTGAAATACTTTCCTGTCACCACAGTCTGCAGCATTAGAGTTTGGTGGAATGAAAGTGTGGTTTGAAGGCTGTTCCTTTTCCCTCTTAGATAATGAGCAAGTTAGACAGCTGCTTCTGGAGGGTGTGCCTGTGGAGTGTGCGCATAGCTTTATCTGGAACCGTGATATCTGTAGGAGTGTCACAGAGAATAAAATCTCGGATCAGGTAACTAATGTGCCAGGATTACTGGTAAGCTCATGCATGAAGGGGAGAGTCACTGTTTTAGAGACCCTACAAAGTGATCTTATGTTTCAGAGTCCCATGTACTTACTTAAATGTTCACACCCCCCACCCCCCCACACCCAGACAGGGTTTCTCTGTGTAACAGTCCTGGCTGACCTGGAACTCACTCTGTAGACCAGGCTGGCCTCAAATTCACCGAGATCCACCTGCCTCTGCCTCCCAAGTGCTGGGATTAAAGGTGTGCACCACCACCGCCCGGTTGTTATTTATATATTCTTTACTGTGATACTTTGAAATTTTTTTTTAAAGAATGATTTCTAGAAAAAGATCTTTTCCTGGAGTGAAAAACCTTGTGGCTTAAATATGTTTTCTTTGCTCTTGTTCCTCTTAAATGGTCTGTCTTTAAGTTCACAATGATTGAGCTCCCACCAGAGCCAAGAATTGTGTTAGATACTGAAAGGTGACTAGGGTGTTAGGAAGCCTAAGGAATGCCTGGGACACTGAGGCTGGCTTCCTGTGTGAAGGTGCTGATGTTTGAATGTACTCTCAGATGGGAGCTAGACTTCTTGGGGCCAGGGTCAAGGCTGCAGTGGGGAAGGGGGTCAGAAGTAAGAACAACATGTACAATGGCCCAGGCCTGAGCCTGTTCACAATCCCTGGGTGGGGCAGGAGCTGGGAGTTAACAGTGGACAAGGGAGAATGCTGAAGGGACACACAGGCTAGAGTGTGGAGGCCCCAAGGCATTCTGAAGATTTGGACTGACCATGTGGGTTTCACTGGTTTTAAGATTGGCTATGGCGTGACTGGATTTCACTAGCAGTGTGCGGAGGGAAGGTTAGACTGAGGTTGTGCATGAGGAAAGCTGGGGAGAGGACTATAGCCAGATAGCTTTAAAAGAAACACATGTATGTAAAATAGCTGATTGTGGAGAAAGTAAGAAATATACCACATGACTTGGTGGAGGTCTGAATTGTGCAGAAACTGGAGTAAAGGGATTAGGGTTCAGAACACATTTCCAGGGGATAAAATGATGAGACTTGGTAGTTACCAGAAGATGGAAATGGGTGTCTGTACATTAGCTCCTGACATTCTAGTTTGACTCTAGGGTGTCAGCTGAAGGAGAGCCAGAGTCCTGTTGACTGGTTCACTGTTGTGTTCCCAGGTTCTTAGCACATAAGAGGCACCCAGTAAATATTTGAATATGAACGATGAGCTCTGGGGTTTGTGGTGTCATTCAGTTAGATGGGGATTTGGAAGAGGATCATGGGAAAGGCGAGATGTTTGAGAGGCAGTGCACGTCTCAAGAATGATGTCTTAAGAGACAGGTCTTAAATTGCTGGTGGGAAGCTGGGGGCTAAAGGGAAAGTAGTGTGGAATGAGCAGTAAAAGCCCAAGCAAAAGTGAAAAGCTCAAGGCTTGAAGGGTGTTGGCGATGTCAGCTGAGGGACAGAACTCGCTGCACACCTCTGAACTCAGCACACGTGCCTTCCCTCCCGAGCATCTTTCCACATCTTCGAATGAAATCTTAAAGGATGTTGTTCACTCCTTACATTGCATTTGTGCACACACTTTATAGTGCCTTCTATTATTTTAATAATTCAGACCTGCTAAGAAATCTTCTCAAGCAGGGCGTTTTCTCCCAATTGCTCATCTTTGAGAAGTTGTCATTCATTTTTTTTACTATTTTACTTAATGATAACACATCATAATCAAAAGGGATAGAGTATCAAAGTGTAGAATTAATTTTGATACGAGATTAGCAGAATGAACATATGTAAGTTAACTTTGAGTCTTCTGGTATACCCCAGCCCAGAGAGCAAGTTTAAGATAATTTGACCTGTGTGTAGAGGAAAATCTTTATAGAAAGGATATTTTTACTTATACTGACTCATGTTTCCTTATTCAGAGCCTTTTACGTTCCCTTTTAAAAGAATATTTAACTTTTAAATTTGTTCCTATAGTGATCTAGAAGATCTAGTAAGATGATCTAGAAGATCTAATAAGATCTAGAAGATCTAGTAAGGTCTAGAAGGAAGATGTAGAAGGTCTAAGAAGGTCTAGAAAGGTCTAGAAGGTCTAGTAAGGTCTAGACGGTCTAATAAAGCCTAGTAAGATCTAGAAGGTATAGTAAGGTCTAAAAGGTCTAATAAGATCTAGAAGGTCTAGTAAGGTCTAGAAGGTCTAGAAGGAAGGTCTAGAAGGAAGATCTAGAAGACAGTGGCTGTTTGTATTGACCTTTTTTCTTCTCCTTTAGGATTTAAACCGGATGAGAAGTGAATTGCTGGTGCCAGGGTCACAGCTTGTTTTAGGGCCTCATGAATCCAAGATACCTATACTTTTGATCCAACAGCCAGGAAAAATGACTGGCGAAGACCGACTGGGCTGGGGAAGTGGCTGGGATGTCCTCCTTCCCAAGGCTTGGGGCATGGCTTTCTGGATTCCATTTGTAAGTTGCCTTTTGATTTCAGCTAATAGTTGCAGTATTTAAAACACAGTGATTAGCACCTTAACTGTACAGCTACTCTTGATATTTGCATACGTGCTTGCTTTATGTGTTGACCATCCACCTGTCTACCCTTGTCCCACATACTCTCCCCAGGCACCTTCCCACACCCTAGCAATGAACAATATCAAGTTTTTGAAGTAGAATGATTTTTTAAATAGCAGTAACAATAGCTGGGCGGTGGTTGGTGCACACCTTTAATCCCAGCAGAGGCAGGCAGATCTTTGAGTTCAAGGCCAGCCTGGTCTTTAGAGTGAGTTCCAGGACAGACAGGGCAGTTACAGAGAGAACCTGTCCTAAAAACAGATAAAAAATAATATTAACAGTAATACTGCATTTATAACTTGAATAAATTTGTGAGCTCAGCTTTTACAGAAGTATAGAGCATACTGTTGTGGTTTTTAAATGCTAACTGTAAGCATATACTGTTTCTATTTCTTAACTGTCGCCAACATTTTTATTAAAATCCGTGTTGTGTGTATTTTCTGGTTAGTTTTTTTAAGTATTAATTTGCTAGAGATAGTAAGAGACATTCCAATGTCAGACTGCTAGATTCATGCAGGTAGTTAATTTTTGGCAATCATGCCTATTGTAAGGAGCATTCTGTTAATGATTTAGGAAGGTTTTTTGTTTTTTTTTTAAAGAGCATTCTGTTAATGATTTAGGAAGGTTTTTTTTTTTTAAGTTGTTCCACTTAATTTTTTTATTAGGGATTTTTTTTTGTGTGTGTGTGTGTATTTGTCTGTTTTTCTCAGTACTGAGAATTGAACTGAAGGTCTTAGGCAAGCTAGGAAGCACTGTATCACTTAGCTACATCCCCAGATGATTAGGCATCATTTCATTCACATAGAAAGGATAGGTCCTCATGGACTGAGGGGCTCTGCACCCTTTGCCTGCCATCCACTTAGGAAATTAGGCATACAGACTCACCGGCATGCTTCATGTCCCTCATACCTGTCTCCTTCAGGTTACACAGTTAGGATTTTGGTGTTTGTTACCTCCATGCATATCTCATACCTTTATCAAATGCTTGTGTCTCTGTAAGGTACATGTTTTTTATCTATATGCCTTATTGTATATATGCTTCTGTAACCTGTTGTATTTACTGGGTATTGAGGTTTTTTCATGTTGATTCAAGTCCCATTCATTAATTTATACTACTGTATGGTGTTTGGTTATGGGATTATCTTTTTGATGGGTTTTTTGCTTATTTCTCACTTCCCATACAGACAGTTAAACAATTTCACTTCAATTTTCAATTAGTAAACTGACAGGGCCTCTTGACGTTTCTTTAGATCTACCGAGGTGTAAGAGTTGGGGGATTAAAAGAGACTACAGTGCATTCTCAGTATAGAAGGTCACCTAACATCCCAGGCGATTTCCCAGACTGCCTTGCTGGGGCTCTGTTTGCTGAAGATCAAGCTAAGGATCTTCTAGAAAACTATAAAAGGTAAGGAAGGAACTACTCTTCGAGTCTGTCTCCAGGGACAGGAGCGCCTGCGTGAATGGTCTGGTGGCTTGGGGGTCGCTGCAGTAACCCTGTGTGTAGTGTGAGCTTCCTCCTGAGTTCTCTTACCAAGAGGTGGCTAGGAAGAAGATGCTGTAGCCAGGAGCTCCTCTGTGGCCTTTTGAGGCCCTGGTACATCCCTTCTCTTGGTTACTTTCTGATTTGAATGATGGGCATCTGAGCTGCAGACACAAATTTCAGACACTTGCTAATAGATCTTACCACCACCCCCATCTCCACTCTTGTGGAAATTGTGCTTTAAACAACTGATTTTAGAAGGGTACTGATTTATTAAAGTTTAATGAAACCATGGAAGTAGGTAAAACACTTTAAAATGGTACAGTTCTGCCATCCAAACAGACACGTGCTGTCTTTAATATTTTACTATTTATCCTTGTCGCCTTTTTCTTACCTGTCTTTCATTGGCAATGGGTGAATGGGGGCCTTTATTTCTGTTATATAGAGAAGTCCAGGTGAACCACAGGAACCTGTATTCCCACTGAATTGCAGGCTTCTGGAAGCACAGAAACTCTGTCTCCTGTGTGGTGCCTGTGGGTCCAGCCATAGGTGGTGTGCACTAGGCCTCGCTTACGTTTGTTCTTTGATGAGTGAGTGGGTAGCTGAATGTTACAGTGGCTTTGCTGGGAGGACCATGAGGGCTGAGGTGGGAATTCCTGCTCGTTATTACAACCACAGACAGGCAGCACCTGGCTGGTGCTCTAACCATTTGTTGAATGATAGACTGATGAATGACTTAGTGGCTAAGTTGTGACTTGATCCTGCATCAGCTTCCCAGCAGTCAGGTGCTGTATGTCTGTGTACCTCCCAGACTGTGTAGTTGAGGGGCCTGTAACTAAGAATATTTATTTTTCACTATTCAGACTCTTTCATGTATATTCTCCAAAGGTGCACATTTTTCTTAAAAAAAAAAAAAAATGGTATTATTCACACTATTTTGAGACCTGGCCTTTTCATTTAATCATATATTGTATTGGTTTCCCCATATCAATAAACAGTGATCATAAACCAAATGTTGGCAAACTCTTTTTGTAGAGGGCCAGATGATACGCAGTTTTGGCTTTGTAGACTCTTGGTCTCCATAACAAGGTCTCTGCTCTGCTGCCATGACAGGGAAGCAGCCGCAGATGACATGAACAGATGTGTAGTGGAGTGCCAGCCAGGGCTATCTGTGGTCACTCACATTTGGAATTCATAAATTTTCACTGTCATACAATGGGATGATTTTACTTTTTCAATTATTGAGACTATGAGAATCATTCTTAGCTCCTGGGTCATATAAAAACAGATAACAGGCCTAATGGGGGGCATTCGTGAAGCTTGCCAGCTGGTGCAGGGTGGAGCTTGGAGGAACTCTGTAAGGTTACAGCGTGGATGTGCTAGGTTACCTCTGTTTTCTTTTCCTGTGGTTTGAGACACTTCTCCTGTATGCATCTCTATATATCTGTCTAAATCATCCACTCATCTATCACGTATTTGTTTCAAGCATACTATTGAATCCACCACCACTCTAGACACTGGCTCTCGAAGGCACAGGGTAGACTTAAGTCTGCCCCTGACTTTTTGGAGACTTTATTATTATTATTATTATTATTATTATTATTATTTAGAATAACCAATGTTAATTTCTTTACTTTTTAATTTTTTTGATAATTTCATACTCATATCTGCTACCCAATTCCTCTCTTGCCCCACCCCCAGTCCTACTGACACCCTTCTTCCCAAGTCCTCCTCCTATTTTCTTGTCCTTTTTTGTTTTGGGTTTTTTTTGTTTGTTTGTTTGTTTTTTTGACTAACTGAATTTAATTAGGGTTGTCTGTATGGGTATGGGCTATTTACTATGGAGTATGGGCAGCTTAACAATGGCTACACCATTGAAGAAAATGACTTCCCCTTCCTGGGCAGCTACTAAGTGAGTAGCTCCTGGGAGAGCCTGGTGAGCCCCTCCCATATCCCTGCTGGAGTTTTGACAAGCTTGATCTTGGCAGGTCTTGTGCAGGTCTCTGTGTGTCCATGACTGGTGTGGCTCGTGTCCAGAGGACAGTATTGCATGGTACCCATCTCCTCCTTCAGTTCTGTGTCTTTCTGCACCCCTGTTCCCTGGACCTTGGAGGGGATGAGGCACATGTCCTATTTATGGCCAAGCACACAATGGTCACTTATTCTCAGTACTTTGGCAAGTAAGACTGCGCATTAATTGCCACCCACTGCAAAAAGAAGCTCCTTTGACCATGGCTGAGAGCAGCACTAGTCTATAAGTGTAAACGTAAATATTTAGAAAGCAGTTTGACTACAGGTCCATTTAGCACAGTGTTTCTCAACCTGTGGGTCAAGGGCTGACTTTCAGATATCCTACATATCAGATATTTACATTACGATTCATAACAACAGCAAAATTACAGTTATGAAGTAGCAATGAAAATAATTTTATAATGCTTATGTCACCACAGCAGAGGAACTGTATTAAAGGGTCTCAGCATTAGGAAGGTTGAGAACTACTGCTTTAGCAGAACATCAGTAGTTTGATTCTTCCCAAGGGCCTGTGGTTTACAGTGAAGCTTCTCCCTCATTTCTGACCTGGTGTATCCCTGCCACCCTCCAAAACACAACATCACATTGGTTTCCTTGCATCCTTCTAGACACACCGTCTGTACACATAAGTGTGCAGGCAGAGTCTTTACTCACCTTTAGTTTACTTGTCAGGTCAGAAGTGAGGGAGGAGCCTTGTAAATCTCCAGGGATAGCACTGCCCAACCCCAGGGGCACCATGGATGTGAAACTCAGGATAAGCGCCGCAGTCCTGCATTTGGTTTTCAGAGGCCCCACACATTTGTAGATGTGTTATCTATTTAAAAACCAAAGATCGGGCACGGTGGTGCACACCTTTTACCCCCAGCATGGGAGGCAGAGGCAGGTGGATCTCTGAGAGTTTGAAGCCAGCCTGGTCTATAATAGTGAGTTCTAGGAATGCCAGGACTACACACACACACACACACACACACACACACACACACACACACACACACACACACACACACACCAACAACGAAACAAAAAAGACCAAAGAAAACAAAAGGAGCTTCACGAGCAGGGTTGGTGATTCCTTTTTATACTTTCTTTGGGGAGGCTTTTGTGTGTGTGTCTTGTTTGGAGATGTGCTATAATGGTCATGGCTGTTTTAATTCTCTACTCTTCAGTTGTTTAAAATTGATTTCCTTTTTTAATTAGACGCCCTCCTGCCAAAAGGCCCAACTATGTTAAGTTGGGTACGCTGGCACCTTTCCGCTGTCCCTGGGAGCAGCTGACTCAGGACTGGGAGTCCAGGGTTCAGACCCAAGAGAGAGCTACTATAGCCTCCACGCCTTGTGCTCAAGACCACCCAAGACCACTTGGAGTGCCCGGTGTCGCTGAAGAGATCTGTCAGCCATCTAACAAGGCGGGCATATCTGAAAACCAGCACCCGAAGCCAGAAGTCACAGGCTGTCCAGCACAGGCAGCGACTGAGATGGTCCTAGAGCAGAGTGCCAGTGAGAACCATGCTGCTGCCACCAGTGGCCAGCTCTGTGTTCTTAGGTGAGTGTCGGCAGCTGCCACATCCATGGAGTTGTTTCCTGTATTGAACATGCTTGGGGATGTGAAAGTTACCCTTGTTCCTGGATGCTCCTTGGTGACTTTCTAAAAAAGAGAGCCATTTTTTTGATGGTTGACAGAGGGCCTAGGAAAACAGTTCAGTATTTGATTTGAGACATGGAACTCACTGATGAGATGATTGAAAATACTGTCCTAAACCAAGTGACCCTGATTGGCGACAAGCCTCTGTTCTTGGGAATTGCATGGACGTGGGGTGGGCCATCAGTCATGTGGGAATTGTGTGGACATGGGGTGGGCCATCAGTCATGTGGAAATTGCATGGATGTGGGGTGGGCCATCAGTCATGTGGGAATTGCGTGGACGTGGGGTGGGCCACCAGTCATGCGGGAATTGCGTGGATGTGGGGTGGGCCATCAGTCATGTGGGAATTGCGTGGATATGGGGTGGGCCATCAGTCATGTGGGAATTGCGTGGATGTGGGGTGGGCCAGCAGTCATGTGGGAATTGCGTGGATGTGGGGTGGGCCAGCAGTCATGTGGGAATTGCGTGGATGTGGGGTGGGCCATCAGTCATGTGGGAATTGCATGGATGTGGGGTGGGCCATCAGTCATGTGGGAATTGCGTGGATGTGGGGTGGGCCAGCAGTCACGTGGCGTGGTGATGCCGCAGCTTCCCTATGCCATGAGCACTGCCGTTGGTGCTCCCGTGGGCTCAGCTCCGCTTCTCAGCGTTCTGTATGTGCTCCCGTTTTGAATAGTGCTCCTGCCTCACCTCCTTTATCTTAAGATTCTCGTATCCTTCTTTCTCCTCAAACTCTCATCCTCTTGCTTTGGTTTGCTTTAATTTGCTTTGATTATAATCCTAAGGTCTATCTTACTTTTCTGTAAACCTTATTTATTTTTTCTGCCCCAGTTCTGAAGTCTCTGCTTTTTCAGTGTGGCAGAGTTTTTTAGTTTTTCAGAATGGCGGGCACATGAAAAGAACGTTAGTTATAAATACATTGTGTGCTTTAAATGGTTTTTAATTATGATTTTGTATGTCTCTTACTTCGTGTAGGAGTAGGAAATTACTAAGGCAACTCTCTGCTTGGTGTGGGCCCAGTTCTGAGGCCAGGCGGGCTCCCCGCGGAGGCCAGCAGGAATTGACCAGAAAGGCCTGCTTGTCCATCCTGGATGATTTCCCCAGAGCCCTGGTGTGGGTCAGCCTGTCCCTGCTCAGGAAGGGCAGCCCCGAGCCTCGCACCATGATCTGTGTCCCATCCAAGGAGGACTTGTTCCAGCTCAGTCAGGGTCAGTGTTTCCATGGACCCCGGGAATCCAGACACAGCGATCCATTTAAGAACCTGATTCTGAAAGAGAAAGGAAAGAAGAAAATGGAGAAGAGGCAGAACCGAGAACGTGCTGTCTCCAAGGGCCTGGCTGCAGGGGCGCCTCCAGCTGGACGGGAAGCTCTGATACACGGGCTGTGGTCAGGCCCCCTCCCAGGACTAACCTCACACTGCTCCAGAGTCCTCCTGGGCTTTGTCACACAGGGAGATTTTTCTATGGCTGTTGGCTGTGGAGAAGCCTTAGGGTTTGTTAGTGTGACCGGCTTGCTGGAAATGTTGTCCAGCCAGTCGGCAGCCTCAAGGGGCCTGGTGCTGCTGCGACCGCCCACCTCTCTGCAGTATCGGTTTGCAAGAATTGCCGTTGAGGTGTGAGTTCAGGTTCACAGCCTGGTTGGACATGAATTACAACTATTTTTGTCAAATCCCACAGAGTCCTGGCAGTCTTTGTCTTCTGTTTTAGAATACAATGTGCAACTGCTTGGAAACAAGAATTAAAATGATATAATTATGTGGATGATGATCTGTTTACCTTATCCTAATAATCTGAGTGTTTCCATCTTTTCCTGTACTGGGAATATGTTTAATTCTTTAACATGCTAGTTGAACACTTTGTATTGTGCCCGCCTACCCCCATCCCCCCTCAGCCCCCACCCTCACCCCTGCACACGCACTGTTTCTGTTAGGAACAAAAAGCTGTGAGGTCTCTTTGAAAAAATTTCAGTCATATGGTATGCAGCTATGACTGTTTATAAGTTTTTACTCAAGAGAAGACTATAGGGAACTGGGGCATAGCTCAGTGGTCAAGCTTTTGCATGGATGAAGCCCCAGGTTTAAGCCTAGCATCAGAGAGCCAAGGAGACAGGCAGACATTGTAAGTGCCTGGCTTCTGCACCTGAGACTCAGGCTGTGTGGACTATGCTCAGTTATATCCTGGTGAACTGAATATCTTATTCCATAAAGAATTCACAAGTTGGTGCCAATTGTCAGGGGGACTGGGTGTGTGACAAAATGTGTTGGGTCTATGGTATGACCCTTTGATTGCTTTGTTGTTAATTTTTTTTTAAACACCATGGAAATACACTTTTGATGAGATGGTCAACGTTGCCCGGCAGATGCAGCACCAATCTTTAGCCAGAGAACGTCCTGGAACTCTTAAGGAGACCCTGGTTACTGAACAGTTTGTGGACTGCACTATGGATGGCTGCCACCCTTATGACATCAACAGTGGTGGAATGCCCAGCTATTTAAGAAGCAACAAGAGAAAATACTTCAATAAAAAACCCACCTGATTAGCCAGTGGTTGTGGCACACGCCTTGATCCCAGCACTTGGGAGGCAGAGGCAGGTCAATCTCTGAGTTCAAGGCCAGCCAGGACTGCACAGAGAAACCCTGTTTCAAAGCAAAACAACAAAACTCACCTGATTAAAAAAAAACAAACAAACAAACATACATTGTTTTTGAAGGTGATTTCTCAAGGCCATGAAGGTTTGTTTTTCAAATATGTTCTGTTAAATATGATTATCCCCTTCCCCCCAAAAGAACTCAAGGTCAGGTTGGTTTAAGATACTTTAGGTTAAGCAAAAACTTTTTTTTTTTTTTTTTTGACAACATTCTGTAGGATTAGTTACTAAAGACATCGGGACACATGGTGCCCAACGTGGGGCAAGAGTTTCCAACTAAAACCTAAAAAAAGATTCTAAAACAGAGTTTAAAACAGCTTCCTAATTGTCTCTCTCAAATGAACAACAACTGCCGGTTTGAGCTACTGGCGGGTTCCTAACGTACACACTCGACCTACAGTATGGCGGGAATGAGGCCTCTACAAGTGACACATTAAACTACGTGGTAGATTTAGCCTTTGCTAGTACAAAACAAAAAAAGAGGTTTCTGGGCTACACGCTGCTTGGATAAAAGCATAGACCCACAATAACTCCCAAAGCTGGCGGTAAACGTAACACCGCCATGTTAAAAAGCTGAGGTGGGCGGAGCCAGCAGCCACAACTGCTACAATTTAAAACAATAGATTCACAATAAAACAAATTCAGATATAATAGTTTACAATGTATATAAAATATACGTAGGCTTAAAAGAAACAAAAATATATACAGTTATATGAACAAATACATAATTTTAAAAAATAAAGTCTTTAAAGAGACAATAAAATTAATATAAAAAATAAGCCACATAAAAATAAATATTACACAGAAAATCTGGATTGTGTTGTCTTTGGGATTTTTAACTACAAAAAAACATTTGATCATAAAAGATATTAAGTTAAACCAATATGTATATTTTAAAGATACCTTGACTTCAAAATTTGGATATAAAGATATGTTGCTTTGGAAAGGAGACTCTGCTTTTGTTCCCACAGAAAGCCAGAGGCTATGGATTTGTTCCAGATTAAGATACATCAGGTTTGACCAGCCAAGACCCCCTGAAAGGTCTCTGATGACACCATGGCCCAGATGATCCAACATCCAGAATGGTTTGAAGGCAACTGGCTCAGACGATACAGCCTCATGGACTATTCCATAATCCTAAAATTTTCTTTGTGTCCCCATAAGATACAGCGCCCCCCCTCCAGCAAAAGGTAATAAAAAAAGCTATGCCCATGTTCCCAAATTATATGTAATTTTACTTTATTAAGGTTAAAACCTTCCTTTAAAAAAAAAAAAGAAAGAAAAGGGGAAGTGCTATGGAATGGTCTGTATGTCAAATATGTTACTGATTGGTCAATAAATAAATCACTGATTGGCCAATGGCCAGACAGAAAGTATAGGCAAAACAAGAAAAAAAATAAAGCTGGGAAGTGAAAGGCTGAGTGAGAGACACTGCCAGCCGCCACGATAAAAAACAACATGTAAAGATGCTGGTAAGCCACGAGCCACGTGACAAGATATAAATTTATAAAAATAGATTAAGATATAAAAACAGTTAACAAAAAGCCTGCCATGGCCATACAGTTTGTAACCAATATAAGTCTCTATGTTTACTTGATCGGGTCTGAGCGGCTGTGGGACTCAGAGAGATTTGTCCTAACTATAGGCCAGGCAAAAAAACTAGCTACAGACACACAGCAGCTCTCTCAGCAAGGTGGTGGGAACAGTAGGCCACACCTGTGCAGTCAAAGTGTTTGCAAGCAAATCCATGAGAGTCTGTTGAAAGGGTGTCAAGGATTTATTAAGATATAAAATGGGGAGAAAATGCACTCACGGATACAGAACAGAGTAAACAGCCACCGTGGTCCTCCGTTCTGCCCTGGGGTGAGGGGAACCAGCAGTCGGATCTCCGACCACCATCAGAGAGTCTCACAACTTGACCCCCTCTGCTCTTAAGGAGTCACATTACACAAAAAGCCACGCCCTAGGGTTTGTACCCCCAAAGCCATTGGCGGAAGGAACAAATTCCCACAACCCCACCTTTTTTTCTAAATAAGAAGGTTCTAAACCTAATACAAAACTATATACAATAAGAAAAATTATCAGGTATTATCCAGGAGAAAGGGTAATAACCTATCCTGAAGGATCTAAATCTTGTACCTGATATGCTCTTAGCTAAGATACAAGAGTATTGTAACTATAACTATCTAGCCTTCAACCCCATCAAAGACCTGAGAAGGAAAATAATAATACCTGAGTAAGTAGGAAGTGCAAGCAAGCAACTTCTGAAACATGCAAGGAATGACAGAAACAGTTGGCTGCCTGGACAGTCACCCAATGTTTCTCTGCAATGTTGGGGTATCTGCTTTTGGCCACAGGCCTAGAATATCTGACAGACCATTTTCAGAAGCAGGAAATTTTGAAAGACCATCTTACCCTGTCTTGGAAAGGTTCAGGGTTGGGGATTTAGCTCAGTGGTAGAGCGCTTGCCTAACAAGCACAAGGCCCTGGGTTCGGTCCTCAGCTCTGACAAAAAAAAAAAAAAAAAAAAGAAAGGTTCAGCAGTTGCTTTTGCTTGTGTCCTGCTTGTCTGGATTGGACAGCATGCTTACTGTCAGCAGCCGGGGCAAGGGCAGTGCTATGCCCAACAAGCCATTTTTTTTTTGCCAAAAAGAAGACATATTCCATATGGAGTGTCTTCAATGCTCAACATCCTCTTGGATGTTGAGATTGGTGTTGCCAGGAGCAATCATGTCTCACATCAACAGAATTCTAAGTTATTAAAACATTTAAATGCCATATTCTCTAGGTCTATGAAGTATTTGAAGATTACCTATCCATCTGATACCTAGCCATATATATATATGGATCTGTATATCTAGGAAACCTAACTAACATGACTAAGTATGACAAGCATGGGTGACTTCACCTGTAATTCTTACCAACCTAAATAGCTTAAAGACTAAGGCTTCCCACTATAAAAATAAACAACCTGTAGGCAGATGTACGGTATAAGAACAATGACCTTGAATTTGTGGCAATATACAAAAATACCTTAATCAGAGGCAGGAATCAGAGTGCAATACAACAACAATATCCTTAGTATGTATCAATATATAGACTATCCTAAACGGAAATAGAACATACATACAGTATGACAAATATAATTTTACATTTGTATCAATATACAAAAATACTTTAAACAGAAGTAGAAACGTATAATATGACAAGTATGGTTTCATATTTATCAATATACAGATTATCTTAAACAAGTAGAAAGATAATTTTACATTTGTATCAATATACAAGAATCTATACTAGTGCAAAGCTGTTGGCAGAACAAATTCCCACAAGTATTCGCTTGAGGTCATGAAAGGGGGCCGGAAAGAGCCCTATGGGTGCTCCTCAGTAAGTGCTCATTAGGGCTCTTTCACAGGAGAGATCTTTGACACAATGGGTTGGAAAAAAGACCATAGGCCTTACAGTTCAAACTGGACCACGGAGATAGCTGGTGTTTCTCACCAGCCTCTTTCAGTGCCCAACTCCAATGACTGAGAAAAAAAGTAGCGTAAGTGGTGTCTGTAAACAGAAAAATATCACCTGATGTACAGTAGTAGTTAGTGGACCGTTGCACGTTCGCTTTCTAGGCTGCCTGCCACTTTGTTGCCTAGTGATTTCCATGGCAAGTCTGAGTGTGCCATGTGGCTACCCAACTGCATTCTGCTCAGTGCTCTGCCTGCTGCCCTTGTCCTGGGGATAGGGCACATTAGCGGTCACTGCTTTGTGGGTGATAGACCAAAGAGCCGTGTGGTGAGAGCTCAGACCAGCACTTCCCAAATGTATTCCTGGAGTGCTGGTCCTGGGAAAATGGTTCCTTTACCAAGTAAATCTGGGAAGAGCTGTATTCCGTTCAGCTTCCCAGTGCTCATCGCATAGCGGAGATGCTGCAGGGAAGAATTCTCTTTCAGGATCTTCCCGCCTCCCCCATGCCTGTTGTCCAGGGGACACACGTTTTCTGGAATATTCTTTGAAAAAATGATGGACTGTCAGGGAGATCCAGCTCTGTCAGGAAAAAGACTATTAGGACGGCCGTTCTCTACAGCAAGGGAATTGATTACTAGAGCCATAAAGCTACGGGATAAGTGGCATGGCTCCTGGTCTCTTATTGAGGGAGCAGTGATGTCAAGGTCCACAATTGAAGTGGTGTCCAAAAAGTTCTAAGCTGAACACTCAGATCAGTTACACATGTAAGACACAGAAGTAATTCTGGATGATTTTACTTTCCATTTTTGGGAGAGGGTGTGTGTCATTGTATAGTCCTGTCTATTCTAGAACTCTGTGTAGATCAACCAGGCTGGTCTTGAACTCAGAGGTCCAACTGCCTCTGCCTCCCGAGTCTTGAGACTAAAGGCCTGCGTCATCATTCCCAGCTTCTGGGGGAATATTCTTTAAAATATTACATGATGGGATGGTTAGTGTTAATTTCAAGATCTGGTCAGTTTGGAGACAAGCCTGCAGGCACACTTGTAAAGGATTGTCTAGGTTAGCCTCCAGGTGTGGTGGGGGGTTGTCAGGTTAACTGGGGTAGGAAGACCTGCCCACATAGGCCATGGTGGGATCCTGGACTCCATAAAAAGGAGGAAGTATCTGAACCACAGCATTCAGTCTTCATCCTTCTTCCTGGTTGTGAATGGGCTGTGGTCAGAGCCACAGCATTCAGTCTTCATCCTTCTTCCTGGTTGTGAATGGGATGTGGTCAGAGCCACAGCGTTCAGTCTTCATCCTTCTTCCTGGTTGTGAATGGGATGTGGTCAGAGCCACAGCATTCAGTCTTCATCCTTCTTCCTGGTTGTGAATGGGATGCAATCAGATACTTCAAGCTCTTGTTGCCTTGACTTCCCCAATGCAGTAGACAGTGCCCTGGAGCTGTGAACCAGATAAACCTTTTCCCCTTTAGGTTGCTTTTGTCAGGGTAGTGGCAGCAACAGGAAAAGAAGCAGACTGAATGCCAGTGACTTAGAGGGGGAAGACAACAGCAGTAACAAACAGCTTTTGGTGGTTTGAAACGGGGTCTCCCTGAGTAGCCCTGGCTGATCTGGTACTTACTGTGTAGCCCCAGCTTTGCAGCAGTTTTCTTGTCTCAGCCATTGATAAGTATTTTTAAAAATCCCCTGGTTAGTGGGTAACTCCGCCAATGCAATAAGTCAATTCAAGCCGAATTAGAAGTCCAAATTTAATGAGCAAAGCGTTCCCGAGTGATCTCAGGGGAAGAGGAACCACGTGAAAGGTTTATGGACCAGACTTTAAATACCCTGTAGGTGTGGTCTTGAGGAGCTCTGGGGGAGGAGCTTCCGCTTGGCAGGTTTTCTGAGTTCAGGGTTTGGAATGGGGCCCAAGCTGGAGATTCCCAACATCCCAACCTTTTTGCATATATATGGGGGCCAGTTCAAGTCTGGCTACTTCTTGCTGGCAAGGGATGATATGGAGAGGGAGGAGTTGGGACAGTGAGCTCATACTCAGTGGAAGGTGTGGGTGAAGAAGCATTCAGTTAACTGCCATCCTGGAAACCTCAGGGATCTGTTTCTTGAGGAAGCAGAGAAGGCAAATTGCTAGAAGAAAAAGTAGATGATTAACATTGGCCCTCTGAAGGGGGTTAGGCATGGGAAGAGTGAAGACTGCCAGAAAGAATGGAGTGGAGATGTGCTCTGGTTGTACAGAAGAGATAAGGGTGAATGAGCCAGACTCAGGAGCAGATATGCCCTTGAGTCTGGAGAGGTGGTACCAACACTGATGTCCCAGGAGCTTAGGGGGATGGTATGCCAAACTGGGGGTTGATGTGTTCCAGGAGTACCTGAGCCATCACATCTGCTGTTCCCCTGGAGGCGGGGAGTGCATCCATCCTGTAAAGGTGTCAATAAAAGTTAAGAGATAACAGAGCTTTTTATGAATGGGCACGTGGGTGAAGTCAACCTGCCAATACTCGCCTGGTTGGTGTTGCCTGGTTGGTGTCCTTGAGCTGGTGCACGGGCTGATGTATCTGGAGGGCCCCCTGCAGGTTGGCCTTGGCACACAACTATCAGGAGTGGACCCATCTAGGGACTAATCCACCAGGCCAGATTCCTTGATACAATGGCAGATCTCTTTCCCAGGAATATGCAGGTATCTGTAAGACAGCTAGAACAGATTTACATCTTGGTGCCATAGCAAAAAACTTCTATGCAAAAAGCTGGGACAGTAAAATCCACAGAAATTTAAGAACTTCTGAAAACTGTAGTCAGTGCTCTATCAGTTTATCTGAACCTCTGATGTTACACCTGAAACCTATTTATCCTGTACCATGAAGCCTGTGGATGAGGCAAATCTGTCTGCATTTTTAACAGGAAATGTAACTAATGAACTATTGAGTTACCCAGGTTATTGTAGGCTTGGGGAGTTCAGGGGAGAGCTGTTAACTGGGCAAATTTATCAGTACCTTAGTCATCAAACACCCTCAGATCTGAGAAGGATAAATTTCACCTGAGTAAGCAGAAGTGAGACAGCTTTCAGATACCTAGGGCAGCTACCCCAGGTGTCTCTGTGGTTGCTGGAGATAGAAGTCTCATAGGCAATACCAGTCTTTAGCTGCCAAGCCCAGAAGATTTGATAGGCTTTCCTGTGGGGTAGGAATTTGGGGAGAGTGGTCTACCTTGTCTTGGCAAAGCAGGTCATTCAATGCCCTAGTGTTCTGCTTGTTCACAGTTTGGACAGGGTCTTGGCAGCAGTTAAGGTACAAAGCAGTTATCCACTCTGTGGCTGGCTTTGCTACATTTAAAGCAGTGGAAGTTCTTCCATCTTCCTTGGAGGAGATATAGGATGCCACCAAGAGCTGGCATGTCTCTATCACAAGAAGCTTTTTATTAAAACACCATATTCTCAGATCTCTGAAGCATTTGAAGATCAGGGGTCATTGTCTGTTAAGTATATTTAAACTGGACAAATGTTGCTTAGGCTTAACTTTGAGAATATATATATATATATATATATATATATATATATATATATATACACTAAATCTGGACATACAGTTTACCCAATTAGCTACAGCTTACCAATGTTAGTAAAAGCAAGAAGATTAGGAGGAATACCACAGTAAACAATTTAAAATCAATAATAAGGGGAATACTTTTATGTTACAAAATCTGACTGTCAGCAAGATGCGTCCCTATCCTGAGTGCATGGAGGTGCGGCTTTAATACCTTAGTAAACCAGCATGTTTTACATCCTACCTTTCATAAACCTTGTTTTTATTACAGGACAGGAATTATCATACAGAAATCTATCTTATTGGAGACCTAATACCTCCTTGGTGGGGCCACTCCATGTGGCCACCTTTATTTAAGATGGTGGTAAAGTTGTTGGGTAGTGTTGGCACACTCAAGGGGCAGAGGCAGGCAGATCTCGGTGAGTTCAAGCCCAACCTGGTCTACAAAGCAAGTTCCTGGACAGCCAGGAATGTTACAGGGAAACCCTGTTTGAAAAACAAAACAACAAAAAATGGTGATAAAGTCATATGACCTCCCTTTTTTCAACCTTAGTCACAATGGTGGCTGCCCACATGTTGTATTTAATTAAGGTGCTGGCAGACCATGTGATGTTTTTCAGAGTAGTTTCGATCTGGAGTTACAAGTTTTACGGATTTTAAACCATACCCAATTTCTTACCTGTTTTTTGTTTAATAAGGTAGAATAGTATAAAATAACTTTGTCTGTTATCACATCAGATTCAGGACCAGAAAATCCCAGAGGCAAATTCTGAGCCCAGGCAGCTAATTGTAATAACAGCTGAGCTGTTACCAAGACACATGGAACAAGTAAACTCAGGCACCCAAGACCAGTCAGAAACAAGCAGACAGTGCCCACATTTCCATCCATACACACAAAGTAGATAGGACTTTTAAACAAGAAGACAAACAAGACGTTCTGAGAGAAACCATGTCAGATGATCAACTTAAAATCCTGAAATAAGAGTTCATAGTATATAGCAGCATGTAAGAAAGCATAGGAATAAAAGATGCTTCCTGGCCATAACTCAGCTCCTATCAGGTTGGAGCAGCAGGCCGTGGGCATCTGTGCACTGCCACCCATGGTGTCCAGCTCACAGGCAGCAGGGTTCAAGGCAGGTGGGGTGCTGGGCTTGCAAGCAGCAGTGCCTCATGCAGCTAAGTCCGGAGGAGAAGGTGCTGCAGAGGGAACTGAAAAACAGAGTAGCAGCAGGCTGCCTGAGATGGGAATAAAGCCCAGTTGAGTGATAGAGCTGAACAGCAGGTGGAGGATTTGGAAAAAGAGATTTTTAGGAGAGAGGAAGGTGTAACAGAGTTCATTGAAGAAGAATGGATTTGTTATGGGTGGAGTGGATGAGTAGAATTTTAGCATGTTATGGGGGAGAGGCAGGGGCATGGGAACAGACCAATGGGAACAGTTTGTGGAAGGGGAGGGGCAAGAGCCAAATGGAGAATACAGTCAGCTGGAGCCAAAGTTGTGAGTCTCCCAGGCTGTTGTGGGAGGGAGCAAACAGCCATGTGCTGGGCGTGAAGCAGCTGTGGTGTCTCTGGCTTTCATTTACACGTTGTAACAAACAGAAGAACAAAACATTTAACAAACAGAAGAATGAGATATATGCAGTTTAGGGTGGGAGAGCAGTCAGGAAACTGGGAGAGTGATAGAGCAAAAGCATGAGAAGTAGGCCGATGGATAGGGACAGGGAAAGGGGTCAGAGACACAGACAAGTAAGGAAGGGACAGAAATGCGAAGCTCTTAAACCTGCATGGGGTTGGGGACTCAAGCCAATGTATGGTGTGAACTAGACCTGATTTAAATAAATTGTGTAGTGATTGGGGATCAGACTTGACCCAAAAGCATGCATTCACAAGCCTTTTTTGAAGGCCAGAGGTTACAAGAACCTTGTCTGGTTCTATAAACCTGTGCCCTGGACCTGTGTGTGGGATTGTCTCTGCAGAACGTCTTTTGGGCAGGAGAATCCCAAGGATCAGGAGCCATCCCTGCTCTGGAACAGGCCAGAGTTACCTGCTGCTTAGCAATCTTGGCAGGCACTCCAGAAGTCTTTGGCCCAGAGGGTCAGAGATTCGGAAAAGATCCTGGATCTCTTATAGGCTTTTGGTTTAGAATGGGTGAACAAAGTCAGTCAGTTGTGGCAGAGGCAGAGGAGGGAAGGGAGAGTGAGAATGGTTTCCTATGGCCATGCCACATGGTCACAGAAAGACTAGACTCTACCCAGGCTTGGCACCAGATGATAAATATTTTGAAAACCCCTGGTAGTGGGTTTCTCCACCAATGCAATAAGCCATTTCAAGCCAAATTGAAAGTCCAGATTTAATGAACAAAGCATCCCCGGGTGATGGAAAGAGGAGAAACCATGTGAAAGGTCTGTGGACTAGACCTTAAATACCCTGTAGGCATAGTCTTGAGGAGCTCTGACAGAGGAGCCACTGCTTGGTGGGCTTTCTTTGGGCAGGGTTTGGAATGGGAGGAGTGGGGTCCAGTTCCCAGCCCAACATCTGGGTGGGGTTTGAAATGAGGCCCGAGCTGGAGATCCCAACAGCCATGAACCACTCTCTGGCAGAATTTTTCTTTTCCTAGGCTGGCCTTAAACTCTGGCCTCCTAAGCATTTTGATTTTTTGTACTTCTGCACCTGGTTAACAATAACATAATTTAAACCATGCTGACTTTACCACCCAGATGAGAACTACTGTTAGCTTCCTGTAGCAATCTATTTAGACATTAAGATATAGATGAATGGGCATCTTTTAAGGAAAAAAAAAGGATTGATAATTGGTTAAACAAAAATCTATGACCACATGGTAGAAAGAGAGAATTGACTCCCAAATGTCATCTTTTGACTTCCACACTTGCTTGCATGGGTGCATGTGCACACACACACACATACAAACAAATGATGTAACTTGGATCCGGCTATCTCAGTCCTAATGGCTCCCTTGGGGGAGGGGGTGAGAAGGTGCAGCATCAACGACACAGACACTGTGAGTCCATTGAAGGCAAATAATAAACTCATTTATTCAATAACAGGGAAGGCCTTATATACCCTCCTTCCAGCACCCAGTCTGTGTGGTTGTCCCTCATTGGCTGGGCACAATCAGGAACTCTGACAGTGACCAGGACCTCTGACAGTGACTAGGGACTCTGACAACTCCTGTTGCTAGGCCCTCAGGCAGACTCCAGGTTGGCTCTTAAGGACTATGTTATGTGCATGCCTTGGCAACTGGTCTGAGCCAATTTCCTCGACCCTATGGACCTGTCCTACTACGTATTCACCCTTTTATTTTATTACATGGGCACTCAATGAGAGTTGGAGTTCTTTGCTCCAGCCTTGTTGACCCCACCTCAGGGGGGCTCAGCAACTGGACTGTGCCTGTCTTAGGTTGTCTTGCCAAACAAGCTCTTACCTGTCTTTGACTACCAGCCCTTGAAGGGCATCCATCCCTGGGGAGTCATCCTGGGTGGAGAGTGTCAGGCAGTAGCCTTTTGAATTTCAGAAAGCCAGGCATGTATAACCTCCTGTGGAGGGCTATGAGTTGGATGTCTAAGAGCCATTAACACCTATAGAGTCACCTTAGTGGCTGCCTGTTGTTGGATGTGCTATAGGAGAAACTTAAAAAGGAGAAAGATCAAAAGCACTGCCCCGACAATAAAACATAAGTGAAATCCAGGAGGGATCAAACAGCCTTTTTATATCATGCCAAACCTTAAAAAAATAAAGAGTCAAAGGTGATAACCTCTGCTCTTGTCTGATTTAATTGGAAAATTTCATGTGTTAGCTGTTAGCTGATAATATAGAAACTTAGCTGACCGTGGGCCCTTAATATATTTAGCTAGCTCCAGGCCTGCTAAACTAATTTTCCTCATCTCAAAAGGCATCATACAAAATGAGGAAAAGCAAGGCTGCACAAGTCATCAGTCTTTAGAGGGGCAATGAGAGCAAGAAAGGGGAGTATACACATTACCCATCCTGGGTGATTTCCTCCTTGCTGGAAGCAGGCTGATCTCTGACCAAGCACAAATCTCTTGCTGAGACCCAAATTGGCATAGTGGCACTCTGAGGAAAAACATAAGCATACCCTCTCCCAAGGCTTAGCAGGGGGGCTGGCAGCTGCCATTGGAGGGAGATAGGATCTCTCCATCTCACCAGAGGTGGGACATGTTACTTGGCAGAGACACCTATTGCTTGCAGGCCAGGCTGAGCCCCTTCTAGGGCTTTGAGGACCAGGTCTGAGACCTGTTGAAAATAGACATTCAAAACAATCTGTGCCTGGTGCACAGGATGAACATATTCCCCATGCCCTGTGAGCATATCATAGGTCACTGGGATATTAAGCAAGATGTTTGTCCAGGCCTGGGATTCTGCCTAATTCTCATAGGCTGATTTCCAGCTAAGAAAGACCACAGGCTCCCACAACAGCTTTAAGCAAATGATACCAATCAAAGTAAGTTTGTAACTGCATCGACCATTGAGGAAGGACTTGCTGAAAGTAGGGGGAATCTGGGCATGACTCATTGGCTGCCTTCCTGATGAGGGAGCAATCAGCTATGGGGGTGGGAATCCAGGGCTGGGCATTGGCATTTGGACCCATATTGACTGGGAAGGCTTTTATGCGCCTACGGACTGACAGTGGCTCAGGCTGTGAGGGTTGTAAGACATCTGGCACCATGGAAGAGTAGCCACCTCCTGAGGCAGGCTGTTATTGGGGTAGATTGCCCCAAGAATACTGTGGTGGAGGGGTAGCTGCCAGCAGTGGTGGTGGAGCAGAGAGGGTAGGAGCACATGACTGAATGACAGCTGCCTTCTCTTTGACAGATTTGGCAGGACCCAAACTGACAGCTACATTCTCCTTGACAGATTTCAGGAGGCCCAAACTAACAGATATCTCAGGACCCAAATTGACAGATTTCTCAGGGTCCAAACTAACAGTTACATTCTCCTTGACAGATTTCATGGGGCCAAACTGACAGTTACGTTCTCCTTGACAGATTTAATGGAACCCAAACTGACAGATTTCTTAGGGCCCAAACTGACAGCTATGTTCTCCTTTACAGATTTCACAGGGCCCAAACTGACAGATTTCTCAGGGTCCAAACCAACAGCTACATTCTTCCTGACAGATATCTCAGGGGCCCCATACTAACAACCATGTTCACCTTGTCAGATTTCACAGTACCCAAACTGACAGCTACATTCTCCTTGACAGATTTCTCAGGGCCCAAACTGACAGTTACATTTTCCTTGGTAGATTTTGTAAACACACTGTAGACTGTCAGTTGCAGGTATCAGAACAGCAACTTAGTTACAGTTCTGGGCAGGTCTCCCTAGGACCACAGGGTGAGCTCAGAAATCCATCTCCTGCTGGGCTGAACTGTGAGCGTTTGTTAACAGCTCCCTGGGTTCTGATAATTCTAGGCTCAGCTGGGGCCTAAGAGACCGGCTCTTTGGACTCTCCGACTTTAGAGACCTGTGTTATGAGTTATGAGAATGCCTTATAACTCTGTTTGCTTAGCCAGCTTCCTCCACACTAAGAAGCTGTATGTTTCTGTGACATCAGCTCTCACGAGCTGTTGACATCTATGTAGGAACTTAATGAGAGCACTGTGGCCCAGAGTGGGGCTTCCACCTGGACCAAGACCTAGTCTTAAAAACAAACCAACCAACTAAACCAAACAAACAAAACAAACAAACAAAAAACCCAAACAAAAACAGCCTGGCTCATTACTTGTGTGACTCCAGCATTCCAGAGCACCAAAGTCTTTGTCTTGATGCTCTCAGCTTTGGCTGCATACTCAGTCACTGGCAAACTTTGAAAGCATGGTGTCCACTTCTAGGGCTGCAAATTTAACTGGTCTGGGCTACAGCCTGGACCAGTGCTTCTCAGCCTGTGGGTCAAGACCCCTCTGAGATCACGTATTGGATATTCTGCACATCAGATATTTATATTACAATTCATAACAGTAGCAAAATTACAGTTACGGGGTAACAACAAAAATAATTTTATGGTTGAGGGTCACCACAGCAGGAAGAACTGTATTAATTAGAAAGGTTGAGAACCATTGGCCTGGACTCAGGGATACATAAGAGACCCTGGGTTAAGAACCACTGCTGCAGTTTACGATTGGCCAGAGTTGTGCCTGTCAGTAAGGACAGCCAGATCTGTCATCCGAATCCCTGACTGAGATCCTGCTGGGGCCAAGCAAGTGGTAGAACTCAATTCAAAGTCTTTCCAGTCTCTCCCTGCACCTTCTCAAAAGGTTGAGATTGAACCAGCTTCTGTCCTAGAGGGCTCTCTCTTTTCTGTATGTGTGCCTCTGTTTAAGGACACCCTCCTAGTTCCAGCTCAGTCTCATCATGGTCCCCTGGGCCTTGCTCACAGTGTTCTGGACAAACTGGACTTTTTGCTCCTTCCACAGCCTCTTGAGACATTGACCCCTGGTGACTTTGCACAGACCAGCTCTGTTTTCACAGAATAGTCTCACCCAACTCCATCCCACCCTTCTGAGCTTGACTTTCACGGCCTTATCTGCCACTCCATTTAAATTACATTGCTTTTGTAGACAGACAGACATGTAGTGCATTCCTGCAATGCCGGCACTTGGGATGTTGAGGCCAGAGGAAGAAGGGGTCAAGATTTGACTAAGCTACTTAATGAGACCTTGTCTCAAAGCACAAAACCGAACCCAAACCACTCCTCTGCCTACATCATTCTTCAGCCCATGGTAATTTTATTTCTTGGTGACATCGCACTGTGTGATAATTAATGATTGCATTGTGTACTTGTCTAACTCTTACATATCAGCCTTGGGAAGATGAGGCCATGTCTTTTATTAATGTTACAGCTTCTGTCACAGTGCTTGGCTCCTCACTTCTGTCTAATACAGTTTTGTTGAACTGAAACATTAATTGATCCGAGTGTTTATTTTAAAGTATTTGAACTTGGAGGCCAGGTAAATGTTGTAATGAACAAATAAGCCACTAGGTGGTGACAACACCTCATGAGTAAGCATAGGTTGCTGTTAAAAAATCAATCAAAATACAAGTCGTTGTGTAATATCCTGTACTAGGAGCATTTATGAGGCTTAGATCAATCAGTACTCCACATTTTAGGGAGTAGACCCATTTGAGCAATATCCTAATTGACAAGGCTTTGCTGTTTATTTGGTGTGTATTTGTGGTGTGGTGTGGTGTGTGTGTGTGTGTGTGTGTGTGTGTGTGTGTGTGTGTGTGTGTGTCTGTGTGTATGTTTCTATGTGTGTGTGTGTGTTTGTGGTGTGTGTGTCTATGTGTCTGTGTGTATGTTTGTGTGTTTGTGGTGTGTGTGTATGTGTGCGCGTGTGTGCATGGCTCACATGTACAGGTCAGAGGATAATTTTCAGGAGTTAGTTCTCTCTGTGGGATGCAAGGATTGAGCTTGGATTCTAAGGCTCGACAAGTGCTTTTACTGAGCCATCTTGCTGGTCCATGGACTCTGAATTCTGAAGAAGCATCTAGAAAAGAAATAGTCGCAAAAGGTTTTATGTCAAGTGTGAGAATTGCTCACCATATCCAGCCTGTCCACTAGGAGGGGAAAGATTAGGGTGACAGTCACTTTATTCACAACTGCTTATTTTTAATGAAGTCACTTATTAACCTTGTCTGTTTTCTTTTCCCCAGGGTAAACTAGCCCAATTTCTCTAGCTTTCCTTCACTCCCCACTCCCAGGGACTCACAGAGAACCTTAAATCAGTTTTTAGACATGAAGTGATTTGTTCTCAGAGCAGCTTCTGGTGGGTCTGTGCATCTCCATGGGGAAGCCTGGGGGCTGTGGGGGCTGTGGGTCTGTGCATCTGCATAGGGAAGCCTGGGGCCTGTGGGTCTGTGCATCTGCATAGGGAAGCCTGGGGCCTGTGGGTCTGTGCATCTCCATAGGGAAGCCTGGGGGCTGTGGGGCTGTGCATCTCCATAGAGAAGACTGGGGACTGTGGATCTGTGCATCTCCATAGGGAAGCCTGGGGACTGTGGGTCTGTGCATCTCCATGGGGAAGTCTGGGGACTGTGGGTCTGTACATCTCCAGTTTCCTGTCTTGTGCTCCATGATTCAGTGTTCCCTGCTCAGGGAAAGAGCTCATTTTCTTTCCATTAAAAGCAAGCCAGGGGCTGCTTACAGGAAGTAGTTTATTTCAGGAAGTGACTAGAGCAACAGAAGTGTAGAGACGGGAGAGTGAACCTTGGGGAAAGAGCTGACAGCTGTGTGTGTACCCGATTATGTGTAATGAGTTTACTACCCTTGTGGGCAGCAACGCTCTGAGGGATCCAGAGCACCTCTACATTGTTTATGTGAAGCTCACAACAGAAATCTTCATTGAGCAGCTCCCCTTCCATATAAGCCTAGGGTTGCCCCAGGGAGTGTTCATTTTCTGGCCCCCAGCATCCAGTTTCCATGGAAGACCAAAAGGAAGTGCCAAGGGCCAGTTTCTCCCGTTCCCAAGACATTGCTACAGAAAAAGCTGACCAAAAGTGGGTCAGGAAAACATGAGCCAGGGCCCTCCAGGTCAGAATGACTATGTCCTGTTGCAGCTTTTGCAGAGCTATTCCAGTGTGTGTGTGTGTGTGTGTGTGTGTGTGTGTGTGTGTGTGTGTGTGTGTGTGTGTGTTCCTGATGTGCACTCTGGAACAAGCCTCAGCAGCTGGCATGTACACTCTAATGTCCATTTTTGCCAGATGCAGAGCTATATTCAGATCCATACTTCCCATTGTATATTCACATTGTCATTAGGGAGCAAGGCCCCGGACTGTCACCTGGTCAGGAAATGATGAATGGAGTTACCCTGCTGGCCTTGGCTAGCTGTCCATCATTCATTCTTACCCAGATTGCTGGCAGCTTCCCGTCACCTCATTTTCTTCTCTCCCTGCTCTGGGCTTTTTTTCTGTTTCTCAGGAAGAAGGCAGCTATTAGAGAACAGTTTGATTGGCGTGTGTTCCTGGGACCAGCAGCCTCAGCAACAGGAACTTAGAATCCCAGGTATTGTCCAAGACCTGGGGGAGATTCAGCATCTGAACAAAATCACCGAACATTCCCATGGGCAGGAATGTTCCGGGCTCTTCACAGAACCCCAGGTGTCCAAACATTGCTATCATACCGCCCAGCTATCACCAGAGCTCTGGGCACGTGCCAAAGGCACACATTTCTGAGCATCAGCCCCAGAGAGTCCAGCTGCGCCAGGCCTGTGGGTGGCCTGCAGTTCGTGGTTTTGTTAGCTCCCAGGGTGATTTTGTGGGGTGGTGTCAGAATCCCCAGGCTAGACTATCTTCTGAGTGTTTTCTACTTCTGGGCCATCGACTACTTTAAATGCCATTCTTGTCACCTCTTGGGGTGTTAGAAATCAAAGCAAGATTTTTTTTTAACCCAGGGGCTGAGGACCACTGTGTGCCTTTTCCTACCCCATCCCTAATCCATGGTGAGCCTTGGTTTCTAGCTGCTGGCTGTTGAAGATTCTGGTCTTTTCCCAGCATCTTTCCTAAGCCATGCAGCTCCCATGGCTCCCCACACTGGGACCCGACTGAGTAAGTTCTGGTGGACTGGGATAGCCAGATTTTTAGGTGCTAGGAGACTCAGGTCTCAGTGGCAGGGTCTAGACTCTTTGGTGTTGCTACTGAGCAAAATGTCATTGTCTGTAGTGTCTGGTCATCAAATGCTGGAGACATGTTAACCAACTGCACCACATCCCCAGAAGTCTGCATGGATACTAAGAGCTTCCTTCAGTCGACGGCTCTGGGAGTCTTGACTGATCATCTGTGAAGGTTTGGCCCTCATGACAGGGAAAACTCAGTGGATGAGTCAACAACTGTCCAGGGGTGTAGACCACCTGAGGGAGAGGGAGACCAGCCAGGCCGGATGCTAAGAAGCAGCAAGAGGCCCCAAACCAGAACAAAGATTGCCTCAGAAGGCATGGCTGGGATGGAGCCCTCAGCCCTCATGTCCCCTGCTTCCCCAAGCCCACTCCAGTCAGGTCTGTCTGTGGGCCCTGTCTTTGAAAGGGGGAAGGTAGGAGCCACTTCTCAGCCAGGGAAGAGCTTGGGTCCTGACAGGTTACACATTCACCTGCTCTTTCTTCCACATGGGGGTTGTGCAGCAGTCCCAGAAGCTGGCTCTGGGCATGGGGCCAACCAGCCTTGGGGTCTGGAGTTTTCCTTTTCTAGGGCCAGCTCCACTCACAGACAGCTGCTTGGCACTGCTCCCCACCCCCACTATCCCCAGAGCCTGGGAAGGAGGTGGCTGTGACCTGAGCCTCCTCCAAGGTCCCAGGTAGAATTTAGGCACATTTTTGTAAGTCAGGTGGGAGTATCCACCAAACTGTAGTGACCACAGAGACAAGCTGGAACATGGCCTTGAATAAGAGACCCCGCACCCAGCACGAGACCTTTTTCATGTAGCCTCCTGGGGCACCTCATCTTCTCTCACTCTCTGTGGGGAGACAAAAACACTAGTCCTGTCAGCTTGGTGTGTGGAGTGGATCTGTAAGGCCCCCAGCGACCTCATTCAGTCACTATACTGTCAAAAGTGGGACACTGGGCATGTGATACCCCCTTAGGGCTTTCTGTGTCGTGTTCCATTTAGTACACTCTGACCACGACTCCAATTTTCCTTTCATAGACGAGGAAGCCAGCCAGGGAGAAGCTCGCTGACTGGCCTGCCATTCAGGAGGGTACTCAGGCTGACCTCAGGCACACACACTGTAAGCTTGCCCCATCCACCAGTCTCTCTGTCTGAGAGACATGTCGGCGCGTCTGGGTTGGGTATCCAGGGTTCAGATGCACATGTGAGTCAAACGTGGCCATGCTCCTAAGCAGCTTAAGCTTTGGTGACCTGTGAAGGCAGTTAAGGAGTTTGGCACTGGGGCTGTCCGTGGAATCTGGTCTTGTTCATCCCGGTGTTTTTCTGGAAAGATGGCCCTGGGGTCCTGATAGATTTATTTTCTTTGCTTTCGCTTTGCCCAGATATGCCGGTGATATTTATGACACCAGCACCACCCACACCATTCATCTTGCCCTTGTTAGGAGTGTGTGTATGAAAGGCCTGTGATTACGTCTCCCGATTGGCCTGCTCATGTCTAAAACATCAGCCAAAAGCAAGACAATAACATACAGCCACCCCCTACCCTGAGGGAAAGTAGGTAACTGCTTGGCATTCTCTTTCTGAACCCCGGGCACCCCAGAGCCGTACCCTCTGCTCATGCCCTGCCCAGCATGGGTCTTCCAGGCCAAAGCTCATTGGAGTCTTCTAATCTTGCCCATAAATCACTGGCCTGGCTCCCAGGCCTTCGTCGACACTGTTACTCAGTTCCAGAGGGATTAGGGGTAATCTCTTGCTCATTCGATAGAACACAGTTATTCTTTCCATCTGTCACCCCTCTCCCGCACACCCCCCCCCCCCCAGGGCAGAGTTCTGGTTTCTCTGTGGGCCATTGCTGACCCTTCTCCCCCAGACAGCTAGGGGGCATCTGAAGGGTACAGATTGTGGAATGGCAAGATGGGGGAGCTGGGCAGGTGTTTTGCTGACTCCTTTGTCTCACTTGGCCATGGAAGAAGCTGTGTCCTAGAGAGTGGACTGCATGTGTCTAAGTCACTCAGCCAAATGACACAGCTCTGTGCATAAGAGTTGGGGCCCGAACCTGGGCCTCCTGCTGCACTGGGTACTCTGTAGGACCAGGAGTTGGGAAGAACACTTCCAGCCCTGCCCAGTAAGGATTTCACACCCACAGTAGAAGTGAGCTGTTTACTGTGCTAGACTTAGGTCTATGCCTTTCTGTCTTCCTCTTTGGATCTCTCCAGCTTTCTCCCAGCGGGTCTGCCCTCCAGGGGCAGGACTTTCAAGGGCTGGCTTGGGATACTGGCAAGATCTAGAAAGATGGGCTTCAAGTCCTGCCATTTCCTGACTGAAGGACAATGGGCGAGGTCACTGACTCTCTCTGGTCCTCAGTGTTCTTGTTAGCACAGTGGAGGGGCATTAATGTCCCCTCATCCTCTCACAGCAAGACTGAGACAGAATAGCAGAAACCTGAGTGCCTTGTGTTTATATTTGCTGAGTGCTTGCATATGCCTGCCAGCGAGTTTAGCTTACTTTATATGAACTATTTATTTTAATCCCCATAGCAATTCCGTAAGCTGTATAATCTCCCATTTTGGAGAAAGAGTGCCAAAGATGCTTCACCGAGAAAACTCACCGAAACAGGGCAACACAGCAAGGGGGTGGCATCCAACATCTGCCTGTCATCATCCTAGCAAGCATGCTCTTCGGCAGAGGTTTGTCACATCCTGCCATTTCCCTTTAGATGTGACCTATTATTAACAATCTGTTGGCAAATAGAGGCTTAGGACACAAAGGCTAAAATAGTTTTTCTCAGACGTTATCAGTCAAAGAGGTGGGGTCCAACGGTCTCCCGAGAACATGTATTTCCTAAATATGACCGCAGGGGGGCAGTGTGGACCAACGGTGACATTCCCAGAGGTTCAGGCTGGGGCAACAGCCCTGGAAACGAAGAGGATGTTAGCAGCCCCGAGAGACGTTCCCTGGTGTCTTAGGGATGTCAGCAGGGCTTTTGTCTCTTTAGATTCAACCAGTGTTTGTGGAGCTCCAGCTGAAGACCAGGCCTACACTCAGGAACCTGGAGGCGAACAATTTGCCGCTGCCCCCAGAAGCTCTCTGTCCCTGTGCGGAGGGCTCCTTCCAAACCATGAGGAAGGAAGTAGGGCATTATGCTAGAGCTATAAAAATAAATTAGAACTTGAATTTGCTTTACGAAGATCTAAGGAGACTCTCATGTTTCCCTAGAGCCTCACACTTTCCCTAGCTGCTCTCTCAAAGTTATGTGTCCCCAAAGCAAAGTAGAGTCAGAGAATTCGCCCTTTAGGGATGTTCTTAATGACCAGGGCCATCCATTGTTACACATATCCCAGCATTCACAGCCAAGCTCTCTCAGCTGGGCCAACCCTGACTCAGTTAACTCTTCCTCTCAGTGCTGCTGGACTGGCCTCCAACTGGCCTCGCCGTCCTGACAGTACACCCCTGTCACGCAATGACCATGTTATATAGATTGTGTCGGTTCACACAAGTGCCCCAGTGGGCTGAAATGTCCCCGAGGGCAGAGTCCCAGTGCTCAGCATCTGCAGCCTGTCAGGTATGCGGGGCATCCCTAGGATACCTGTTCAGTTTAACTGAGTTACTGGAGAGAAAATGGACACATTGTCTTTAGCAGTTATTACCTAATTCAGGCCCAGCAGTGACCCTGTGCCCTGGCATTATAGACATTATTTTATAGATGAAGTGATGATAGACGCATAGACGCTCAACAGACAGACCTAAAGGTCTCAGTGGCTTAATGTACCTGTAGGACTTGGACAGCCTTCTCCGGCCTTGGTACTGTATCATCTAGGACACACCTTCCTGAGGCTTCTCTCTGGTCGCCGTGACAAAATTCTACAAGCTACCAGCTACAGGCAGCGTAACAGGCATTTATGTCTCATCGTTCTAGAGGCTGAGAGGTTGAAGACCAAGGTGCTGGCAGACTTAGTCCTGGTGAGAGCCCTCTTCCTACCTTTCATGTGCCCCCAAATGTAAGCTTTATTTGTTCTATTTTGAAGAAAAAGGAGAAAGTACACTAGTGTGGTGTGCACTAGACCATTCTGCTCTCTCTCTCCTTTTCTCTCCCCCATATGCTTCCCGTCTTCATGACCTCACCTGAACCTGATTGCCACTCAAAGACCTCACTTCTTCATGCTACCACATTGTGTGTGTGTGTGTGTGTGTGTGAGAGAGAGAGAGAGAGAGAGAGAGAGACAGAGACAGAGACAGAGACAGAGACAGAGAGCTAGAGATCTCTCAAAAATGCAGTCAATAACAGCTTTCACTTCCACGGTGTTTTCAGCCAAGCTGCACAGATCCAGAGGTGATCTCTTTTACACCCAAATTAGCCATGTTGGTTCAACATAAAGTCAAGGGGGGCTGAGAAAGGAAGTATGTGCACTGGAGGGCCCTAGCAAACTCCACTACAACCTCACAGTCTGCATGCATGTGTGCATACCTACCAATCGTGCTCCAACACAAGTGTATGAAATGTCCTACACAGAAACACAGACCCTGCACGACAGCCCGTGTTTAAAACGAGACTCAAGGAAATAAGCGTACTAGAAAATGAAAAACCCTGCCGTGTTTGAGGACTTTCCACTCCCCTGCTTAACCAAGTATGGTGCTGAGGACGGGGGAAGGACATCATCGGGGCAGCAGGCAAGGCACTGGTAACAAAGGAGGGTGGAAATGTCCTCACTGTGTCTGAGGACAAGAGGGTTCTGGAGACAGGTGGTTCCGGGATGTTCACAGAGAGCAGTGAGACTTGTCTTTGCAAGGTTTAGGTCCCTTTCTTCCCAGGAGCTTGCATATTTACTGAGGTTCAACACCAGGGCTCCATTGGGCTCATCTGGGAAGGTTAAACATGGCTCCAGGGCGCTTACCTCATGGTGTTCTGACATCATGGAGACTAGAGGGGGCAGGTCTTTGAGGGAATTAAACTATTTGAATCAATTGTAACAATAAATGAGCCTTAAAGGAAAAATGAGAAAAAGAAAAACAGCCTTGACTTGGAGCCTCCAGATGCTGCCCCTTTCCTGGGAAGCTTCAGTGAGTATTTGGGACACAAAGGTGTCCTTCTTCCAGGGCCTTGGGACTCTGCTCGGGAGATCACGAGGTCCCCTTGGAGCTCTTCGTTTTGCACCAGCAATTCCTCCCACTTTGATGGACAGCCACGTGAGAGGGTGTGGCACAGCACTGAGCCTCCTTCTGTTTGGTTCTCTGGCTGCACAGACTGGGGGAAGCGTCCTGCCTTCCTTGAGGTGTGGAGTTACACCTCCCTGTGAAGTCCTCCTGATCTACCCCAGCACAAGCTCCACAGAGTTCTCCTCTGAGCTCCCAGCAGGCCCTTGGAATACCCCCCAGGACATAAAGTGTGTGTCTAAAGTTTAGGTGGAGATCTGAGTCACCACTGGCCCCCTCGCACACTGTCAAGTAATTCAGCAGATGAACGAATGGGCAGAGGAGCCAAGGACACGGCAGCACAGACCCTGGTGCAGCGCCTCATTTTCTTGTCTCAGTTCCACCTCGGCCGGCCCAGGGCTCATCTTAGTGGACTTGCCCGTGTGTCCGGGTGGGTGGAGGGACAATGCAGTAGGATAGGCTCTTGTCATGTCAGGTCCAATCAGATGAGGCGGGCGAATAAGATTTAGTCGCTGGTCACCCAGTGCGCCCCATCTTCAGGCAACGGTGTGATGTTTCAAAAACCAGTCCAGTTCCCAGTGGTCCTCATGGTATTCGGTACATGCACATCCCTTTTCCATACTGATCCAAGAGTGGCCTGGGTGATGAGTAGAAATATAGAGGAAATGATGGTGGGGATGTACAAGGCTAGGACAAAGAGCACTACAGCTGGACTCGAAGGTGCACATCTGTAATTTCAGAGCTGGAACTAGAAGGCATGGAGGGTTGGGAGTTCAAAGCCAGTCTGGGATACATAGTAAGACAAAAAAAAAAAAAATGAATAACCCGTATCAAACAAAACCAAACAATGAAAAGTACCCTGGCCTTTGGTGTCTGTGGTGCATGAAGCCATGCACGAGCACACGTCTCCTGTGGAGAAGTCCACATGCAGAGGCACAGAGACCAACAGCCAGTACCCATACCAATTTGCCAGTCATTTAAGTGAGCCCCCTAGAAAGGGGACCCTGCAGCCTCAGTTCAGCATCGATCTTGTGTGTGCCAGTGTGCATGGAAGCCAGAGGTGCCCTTTGACTAGTTTTCTGAGACAGGGTCTTTCTCTTCTCTCATACGCAGATTTTATGTATTCACATACATGGAGGGGGTAGATTGTGAAACTAGAAAGTGGACCACAAGAGGGAAAAAGTAGATTTTAAGAGAACAGGGGGAAAAAAAAAAACCAGGGTGATAGAAGACATGTGACACAGAGGAGACATGGCGCTCAGCTCTGCGAGTCACATCAGTGACGACCCCTCTTTCAGAAAGCTGACACTGATTGGGAGAACAGACAAACAGAACAAGGGTGACACACTGATTTTTCATCCGGAAGTAAGGTGAAGAACACAGGAAGGTGAGCTCATCTCAGGATTGAGTCAAGGACTTGCTGACCAGTTGACAGCTGATGGAGGTAAAGGGCGAGTCCTGTGATTGCCGGGGAAAGGGTGTTCGGTCAGAGCCGCCATCGCTGTAGAGGCCGGGATGTGGAAGAGCCCTCAGGGGGCTGTGCGGATGGAGCAGAGGGGCCAGCTCAAGAGAGTGGCAGGGAAGTGGGCCGATGGCCACCGAGCAGGAGGGGGAGTGGATTGGGGAGCTGCAGCAGGGTTTTGAGGGCCAGGGGATCTTTTGTAAGCACTCTGCCTGGGTCTCCTTCCTCCAGGCTTCCCTGGCACAGGCAGACAGGAACTAAGTTCTGGCCACATCTACTCACACGGGGCCCTCAGCCCTTCCTTTCCCAGGGGACTGCAGGTGTGTTTATATGTTCAGTCCTGCTTGGGGTTGCTGGGAACATGAACCGGGTGTGGTTCTGCCTGGCCTCCCCTCTCCACGGGGCCACTCAGAGCCACCCACTGTAGCCCTGCTGGCTTCCCTAGTGGGATCGCCGATGTAGAACTCTGTGAAACCTTCAGAAACTCTGTGCCCAAGTAGACCGATATGGGACCCAGGTCACCCACCTCCCCCAGTGAGCACACCCTGAGCTGGCTTCCTCTCATCGATCTGCCCACCCTCAGAAGCAGGCTCACTCTCACTGTTCTTTGGCTCCACGTGAACTCCACCCATCTTATCAGATACAGAAAGGCCTGGATTCTGGCGGGGGCTGTCATCACTAGCAGGACTGAGGCCCCAGCCAGCTGGCCACATTTTCTGGACATTCACATTTGGACACGGGTATAGCTGCTGTCTTGGGTCCAGCCTCTCTCATCTCCTCTGGCCACACTTCCTGACCCTGTCACAGGTTTGCTGTTCCCCAACTATCTCTGAGATTCTGGTTTCCTAGACTCTTCCTGGTTTCACAGTCTCTGCGGATCATGCCCAAGCCCTTTTTGGAACTTCAATTCAGTGTCACTGTCCCCCATAGGTACTGTTTCTGAAAACAGCCTAAGGCACCCAACTTCTGACTTCATAGACACGTTAAGAATGCTGACTGTGTTTGTGATCTGCACACTGCCTGTACGTGTCTCCCGTTTTCAGACTGGACTGTCAGCCTGATGCAGTAGTACGGAATCCATTATTTTCTTCTTTACCCTGCAGAACTCAACAGAGATAAATCCTCCAGCACCCCACCCCTCCCCAGGCACTCTATGACTCAGAAGCCCCACACTGCAGAACAAGAGGCCTTCCCGTTTCCCACCTCCGCCTCTGACGGTTGCTCTCTCCAGCGCTGATGAACCTTTATTGCAGTGATGGTCAGGGCTTGGTCCTGGGATGGTGGTGTTATTAAAAACAGATTTAATAATGCTCTAAGCAGTTAGCCTGCTGGGCCAGCGATGGTTCATCATGGTCATAAAGCTAAGCGGGATCATTGGGGTCAGCTAATCTCTGCTTTTAGACATAGCCACACCTACGTCATTCCAGAGAGATGGGATTATTTTTTTATTTGTTATTTCTCAAAGACTTTCACAGGGCTGGAGCTCAGAGTTCAGCCTCCTTCAAAATTTACATCTAGGCTTATAATGTTTCTGTGGCTATACCTGGTGTGTGTGTGTGTGTGTGTGTGTGTGTGTAGTGCACACTTTAGGGTTTCCATGGTGCCTATGTGTGCCCCAACATGTCCCCTGCCAACCTTTTCAGGCACAGGACTGAGACAACAGCCTTAGAAGGGTGTTCCAGCAGCAGGGTAGTGGGGTCTCCATAGCTCAGGGCTTTCTGCCTCACTGTTTGCTCTGTGATCTCAGGTGAGGCTGTTACCTCATTGGGCCTTAGTTTCCTTGGCATGAAGGGGAACTAAGAACTATGACTTTGCAGTTCTGTGGCACTTGCAGGGCTGAGTACCATGTGGCTTGTCCATTGTAGGAGCTCTATCTGCGACAGTGATTGCTGGGAAGAGAGAAAGACGGGAATAAGATGCTGTGGGATGTTCTGTATGTTACTTGTTTTGCTTGATTGGGTAATAAATAAAACACTGATTGACCAGTAGTCAGGCAGGAAGTATAGGCAGGACAAAGAGAAGAGAATTAATGGGCCGTCAGACTGCTGGGGCTTGGTCAGACCTGGAGAGAAAACTCTCTAGCTACAATAAGAGGCACCAGGAACATTATGGCTTGAGAGTCCCCTGAGAAAAGACTGTGTGGTCACTGTAGGCATTCATAGACGAAGTGACTCACTAGGGTAGCCCTTCAGCACACTGTGTGAGCTCCTGGGAATCTCAGTGACTCACCAGGGTAGCCCCTCAGCACACTGTGTGAGTTCCTGGGGATCTCAGGGCCACCTGAACTGGTGGGGTACTACAGATTACAGCTGTTTGCATCCAGGATACTAAGCTGCCAAGTTAGTACTTCCTGGACTCTGGCTGTGGAGGACGTAGGCACATGTCCCTGTGTTCTGTGGGATGCAATATATGTTGCCCGACTTGATGAGAAGCAACCTGTTTCTGGGCTATTGGTTTCCATGGTAGCAGAGGGAAGAGGAACCAAGCAACCAGGAATTATGCTTAAGGCAAAAAAATAAGACAAGATTTGATGATGGGGGAACCTAGTGACTGCTGTAGCTACATGTATACAGATTTCAGAGATGCACTTGTGTAACAAATATTTACAAGCACATCATGCTTTATTATGCTTCACAGACACTACATTTTGGTAAGTCAAATGCATATGGTGACCCTGTAGGAGTTCACACTTTAGCAAAGTTTTCAGTACTAGATTGATTATGATGACCCAAGATCAGTTACCTTTGGTACCACTATTGTAACTGCTTTGGGCTGTCTCCAATGTTGCCATATTGATCCAGTTAAATCTGTATGTGCTGTGGTCTTTGTCTGCCCCACTGACTGGCTTTTCTCTATCTTTCTCTCTCTATTGCCGCCCACTCCCCAAGATACAACAATATTGAAACCAGGGCAGTTAATTATTCTACAGTAATCTCGGAAGAGTTTCACAGAGAAATGAGGAGGAAGGCATGGAGAATGCTTAGACAGACCCAAAGCTGGGCCTCGTGCACCATATTGCTATGCAAAAGTGAAAGTTCTTGAAGGAAACTAAAAGTGAATGCATGCATGACAACATTCCTTCAGCCAAGAGCAAGGTCCTGGTTTCTTCTGTGCTGCTGGGGAGGCTGACAGAAGTACAGAAGCTGCTGAGGCCGAGGCTGAGGCCAGCAGAAGTTGGCTCACCGGACCTAAGGAAAGCAGCTGTCTCCACAGCATGAACGTGTGAAGGGAGTCAGCATGAGTCCATGGAGAAGCTGAGCCAAGTCCAGAAGACAGCTATGCTAAGCAATAGTGTAAACAGCTTTTTCCTGGAAGAAGATGCCATTGGGGCTTTCAGAGCTGGAGAAGAGAAGTCAATGCTTGCTTTCAAAGCTTCAAAGGGCAGGCTGACTCTCCCGGTGGGGCTGGTGCAGCTAGTGACTTTAAGTGGAAGCCAATGCTCATTTGCCATTCCAAAAGTGCTGGGGCCCTAAAGAGTCGCACTCAGCCCCTCGCCTGGGCTCTGTAACTGAACAACAAAGCATGGATGACAGCGCATCTGTTGACAACATGGCTCTGGCTATTTTAAGCCCACTGTTGAGAACTACTGCTCAGAGGAAGGGTTCTTTTAAAAATGTTACCACTCATTGGCAGAGTCCCCATTCACCCAAGAGCTCTGATGGAGACGTATGAGATTAACATTGCTTTCATGCCTCTAACACGGCATTCGTTTTGCAGCCTATGGATTGAGTAATAATTTTGAACTTCCAAGTCTTATTATTTAAAAACACATTCCATGAGTCTGGAGCTGGACCTGAGCAAAGGAAGTGGAAAATGTTCAGGAAAGGGTTCACCATTCTAGATGCCATCAAGAATGCTCATGGGGACAAGCATGAGGACCTGAGTTTGAACCCCATGTCCACATAAAAACTGGGCATGGTGACACACATTTATAGTTCCAGCATGGTGGGGTTGGAGACAGGCAGATCCTGGGGGGTCACTGGCCAGACAGCCTAACTGTGATTCTGAACTCCTGCTTTAGTAAGTAATCTTGTCTCAAAAAATAACAGGGAGAGCAATAGGCTAAGGCACCTGATATCCGTCTGTGGCCTCCACACATATATCCACAAGCAAGCACACACATGTGCACACAATACACATGCCATACAGATAAAAGAAAATAAGAAAGAAAGGAGAATATTTTTTGACTCATGGAAAGAGGTCAAAACATCAATATGAACAGGTGTTTGGAAGCAGTTGATACCAGCCCTCATGGGTGACTTCGAGGGTCCCAAACATCCAACGAGGAAAGAGCTGTTCATGCCTCAGGGATAGCAAGAGAGCTCGGACTGGAGCTGGAGAGGTGGCTCAGCAGCAGAGCACTTGCCTAGCACACAAGGTCCTGGGTTTAACACCTTAAAGTTTCTAAAAAACCACCAGGACATATCAGTGATTCTAACAGTCAAGATCACCGATCTTAAGAGGCTGGTCAGCTGGCAGGCAGAGGTAGGTAGAGAGGCAGACGATGAACGATATATAGACATATAATACCATACACAGACCACACAGTTGGAGGTACCGAGGATGAGCATGGTTCTCAGTTGATTGGCATGGATCTGAGTGTTGGGAAGCCCACAGAATCAGTGGGCGGAGTCCAAGTAAAGCCAAACAGCTGGCTGGCCCGGTTTCTGGAGACACTGTGATGGCACAGGTACCACTGTAACCGTGTGTCCAATGGCACCACTGCTGTGGCTTGTGGACATTTAAACTGCCCCACACTCCTACTTCAGTGTTGGGAACGTAGTGTCAGCTGTCTGGGGCTGGGAAGAAGGGAAGCCATGTTTTCAGCTTGCACTGTGGGAGGGAGTAGGGGCTTTTGTCTCCCAGCAAGGGTGTCCACTTAAGAGTGGACTCTTAAACACCGCTCCCGGACACAAGCGACGAATGCCCAAGGAGACAAAAGCCCTTGTATTAATTTGCTAAACCTACTGTGACAAATTAGGGCACTTAAAAACAGACATTTATCACCTCATGTTTTAGAGCCTAGAAGCTTGACATCAGGGTAACACTGGGGTTCCCCTGTTGAGGGTGGAGGGGCAGCCTGCTCCCTGCTTCACTGCTGGTCTCAGACACTTCTCTGCTTGTTGATGGTGCTGTTGTGCGTCTTCACATGACCTTCGGTGTGTGTGTCTGTGTCCAAACCTCTCCCTTCTAATAGTAAGGGCATCAGGCACACCGGATACCCTAATGGCTCCCCTTATACCAGAGTTCCCCCTTTAAAGACGCTCCATAAGGTCACATACTGAGGCAGTGTGAGGCAGGGAGGGCTTCTGTGTATCTTTCCTGGGGGATGCAGCTCCGTTCACAGCAGTTCCCTTCAGGAGAAGCTGGTTGGCTTTTTTTGTGACTTTGCTTCATTTCTCTTCCTTATAAGAACAGGGTGGCTTTCATACTGATGGTTTTTGAAAGATATTTATTCAATTGTCAATTTTTAAATTAAGAAAATTAAATAAGTCTGTCTTGCTGTTTCAATCATTCATTAAAACAAAACAAAACAAAAAAACAACCCATCAGTTAACAGGGCTTGGATTTGTTCTTAGCCATTTTTGTTGATAGGTTGTAACGTCCCTGGCCACAGGGTAAATGTTTTTTCCATTACTAACTTGTGGTGCAAAACACCAGCGAGGAAAGTGAAGCCGTTCTCACTGCTTTGGGACAGAGACAACACGTGCAGCGTGTGGGCTGTGGGGAGGGCCAAGTACCAATTTACAGCGAAGACCTGTCGCCTTGGCCCACCCAGGAACAGCTCATCCGTCACTCAGGCCTTCTGTCCAAACATGCCTGACATCCCAGCGGTTATGAGAAAAGACACACGCACGTGTGTTACGTCAGAGTCTGGGCCAACCTTTGCTCTGTCCTTTTGGGTAGCTTTTCCTGCCTGGCCAGGGTGTGCCAGGGATTACCTCTGATGTCACATGCCCAAATTATTGGGAAGGGAAAGGGAGTGTTGGTGCCAGGCACAGGTCCCTGGTCTCCCGATTCTTTCACATTTTCATCATCTCCCTTCATCTTATTCAGAAGCCCTGATGTAACTAGCTGTTCTTTACAGATGGGACAGTGGGGTCACCAGGGGCACACAAGCAGTAGCACGCCTTTCTCTGAATAGTGCTAGAAAAAAAGAATCTTGAAACTAACAACCCCCCAAGTAAACTTGCGTGTAACAAAAGGTGAGGAGATAGAAACATGGAAGAACGCCCCCTGCCTCCGCCCCCCGAAAACCCAGCATGGCTTTCCGTGTTCTCGGAAGAGGGGCTTCTAGCCCCTGGTAGAGGAGACTCTGTGGAAAGAGTAAACAGGAAGTGCCAGGAAGCTATTTTTTGTTTGGTGCTGTCTTTACTTTCCCTCGACTCAGTGGAAAATGAGTCTGGACTCCACAGAACTCCTTGGTGAACAGCAAACACAACCTGGGGCCGCGCCAAGGCGTCATTCCTCAGCAGCGGTTTGGATGCAGTTCTACTCCGTGGAGACCTTGGAAGGCCCGGGGCTGAGCCCAGCAGGAAGCAGGTGGTTCACTTTAGACAAGGCTGTAGAGTGGCCAGCCAGGCCATTGTGCCCACGCCCAGAGACAGTGCTGTCCTTTACAGGTCCTGCATGCTGTCATGCTCTGGGTAGTGTCCATACTGGAGGGGGAAGACAGCTGAGGAATGCTAAGCTCCCTGGAGTGGTGGGGAGTTAGCAGTGGGAGGGAGGGAGGCGATGGGGACGGGATGTCACCTGGTCTGAGGCAGAGTTTTAGAGTTCCCAACTTGGAGCAGGGATGCATGGCTTGCAGGGGGTGGGGGATGACTGTGCTACCTGAAGGGGTCTCTTCTCACTCTCATTAGTTCATTTCTCTGGTTTGCGCTGGCGCACCCACCCGGCTGTGCACTCCGCGGTGGACGGAATTGAGGACGGTCTTTTGCTGTTGCACCCTGGTTCCGCTTGCTTTCGTGACTGTAATCTTTCCACTTTGAAGAGGGTTCCCCTTCTGCCCCGTTTCCTCAGCACCCCTTTCTGTACCTGCTTTTTCACTTAGCCATACCTAAGCTGTCATTAGATGAATACATGAGTGACTCTGAGCCTTTAAAAACTAACAAAGTAGTGTTCATTAAGATAAAGCCAGGCAGTCTCCCAAGGCTTTCCTGTCACTCACAGGCTCACCTTTCCTTTCTTGCCTGAAATACTGCCTTCTCTGGTGTCGACTCCTGCTGACTGGTTCGCACTATAGTCTCAGACAATGCCCACTTTTATGGAGCCAGAAGCCACACTTAACATCAGGCCTTTTGGGGGTCCAGTGGTCCCCTGACTGGCTGGGGGCTGAGTGGGCATTATAAGCACCTCTGAAGTGAGGGGCTGAGCTGCTGTGGCCTCTCAGAGCCAGACTAGGTCCCCAGTAGCTCCCTGAAACACACCGCTGTCCCCAGTCCCTAACCCTAACGCTTGCAGTCTCTACTTCTTTTGCTGTGTTTTCTTCCTTCTCAACTGACAGCTCTGAGCTCTTTGGTTTCATTCCCCCTACTCTCTAACTTCAGGCAAGGTCGTCTGCTGACCCTTCCTCCTTCATGCTGCGACACCATGGACTCCTCACCTGTGACTGTGCCCATGCCTCTCCTGTCCTGGAGAGGAGGCATGTGCTCCCCAGGCCATCTCAGAAGTCACTATCCAGCCTGCAGTCCAGCCACAGCTGCTCATTTCCGGTAAGAAAAGATGGGCTGCAAATGCACACTTGGAATCAAATCATCATCTCTAGGGTACCTATTGTTCCATCTCACACAGACAGAGAATACCAAAGGATGATGGGAAGTCCCACTCAGTTTTGTTAGGGAATTTCTGAAGATGCTGACAATGTCCTTGTGGTTTGAGTCGGAAACGGCCCCCTAGGCCCACGTTTTGAACATCTATTTTGAAGGCTGTGGAGTCTTTCAGAAGTGAGGCTTGGCTGTCAGAAGTAGGTCACTAGGGATAGACCTTTGAAAGTTCCCCTTGCTCCTGGTTCTGACCTGCCCTCGGCTTCCATGTGTGTAGTTATGGGAACAGTACGGTCACATTTCCCACCACCACGCCTTCCGCATTGCGCTGGACCAAAACCTGTGAACTGTGAACCAAGCCAACTTTTCCTTAGGTTGTTTCTGGCATGGACTTGACGATACCAACCAGAAAAGTGACTAATGCAGTCCTCCTTTTCAGTTATTTGTTATTATTTTTTATGTGTGTGAATGTTCATATCTGTGGATGCTGTGTAGGCCAGAGGTGAACATTAAGTATCCTTTTCAATTTTGGGGAGGCAGGATATCACACTGATCCTGGAGTTCATTGGCTGGTAGATTGAACTCAGGTCCCCCAGTTTGTGTGACAAGTATTTGACTGTCTGGGCCAGCTCTCAGCCAGGAAAGTCCTAATACAATATTCACGGTCATGTTGCATTCTTAGATATGAAGCAAATGCCACCATTTTCTTCTCAAGTCTAGTATATACCGGATCCAGGCACTCGAGGCCTTTGGAGCTGTCTTCCCCACGTGACAGGCACATACCGAGCTCGCTTTGAGCTATTACCAGTCTCTGTTTGGTGGGGTTTTCTCCTATGTCCTGGTTCTTCAAAGACCATGTTGATCTGTATGTTCATTTTCTAGGTCACTGCAACAAATTATCACATGCTTGGTGGCTTGATGGTCAGCATGGCAGTGCTCCCTGTGAAGTCCCTAAAAGAGAGAGAGTCATCCTTGAATTCTTCTAGGTTCTGGTGGCTCCAGGTACTTTTTGTTGTGATTTCAAGACTCTCATTTCTGCCTCCATTTTCAAGTGACTAAGTCTGAGTTTTCCTCCCTCCTATCTTTTTAAAGGATACCCACTTTAGGGGCCACCCAAGTAATCCAGGTTGATCTCCCTCTAAAGGACTTAATCAGGGCCAGGGAGATCACTCTGTGGTTAAAGCTCCTGCTGTACAAATGTGAGAACCAGGGTTCAGATCCCCAGATCCCACGTAAATGTTGGGTTGTCGTGGTGGCTCACCTATAATTCTAGTACTTGGAAGGCAGAGATTGGGACTCCCCATGGCAAGCTGCAAAGCGAGACTAGCCCAGTCCAGGAGTCCTGGGTTCAACTGAGAAGACTCCTGGTACCAGCCATGGGCTTCTATATGCATGCATGCACCAAACACTACGTTACATGAGAGAGAGAGGAAGGGATGGATGGAGAGAGAAGGAGAGAGAGAGAGAGAGAGGGATCTTAATAACTTTTGCAAAGAACCTTTCCCCAAATAAGAGCTTTATTTTTGGGTTGCAGAGAGAACATCCATTTTGTGGCACTAGCCTACTACCATCCCTATTCCTCTGAAGACCACTTAACCTAGGTGACCTTTCTCTCGTTATAGCTCCCAGGTTGTCTGTTCAAGCACCCTAAGAGAGACATTTCTGACATGCCATGTGCCGTGTGGGGTTGTAGCAATAGTGGTAAGAACAGGATAAGAGTTATATGCTGGGGCTGGAGAGATGGCTCAACAGTTAAGAGCACTGGCTGCTCTTCCAGAGGACCCGGGTTCAATTCCCAGCACCCACACGGCAGCTCACAACCGTCTGTGACTCCAGTCCCAGGGGACCCGACACCCATGGCAAAACACCAATGCACATAAAATGAAAAATAAACTAAGTAATTAAAAAAAGAGTTGTACGTCTTGGGTGTAAGACCAGTGTACTGGTCAAGGGCTGGAACACAGTAGGGTGTGTACAAGACTAGACTTACTCTTGGTGTTCTGCACATACAGGAGCGGCCTTCTCACGACCCTAAAAGGAAGATTTCATGACCTCCTTAAATTTCGTGCTCTAGGTGTCACTCTCCAACTCATCTGACTCTAATCTCTGTGCTGTTGTGTGCTCTGGTTTTCTAATATGGGAAGTGTAGAGAAGGCCTCCCTACTGGATAAATTGTAAGGATAAAATGAGCAACTCAAAGAGAAGATGAAGCGTAGTGTCTGCCTGGGGCTCTGTGGGCTCAGTAAATAATACCTGCTATTTCCACAACTAGGTGGTAAGCCCCCAAGATGCTGGTCTTCATATCTCATTCATTTTATGTTCCTAAGGACTACAAGCTGTCAAGATTTGGAAGCAGCCAAGATGTCCTTTGGTAGATGAATGGTAAACCGAGGTACATCCAGACAGTGGCACCTTATTCAGTACTAAGCAGAGATAGATTACCAAGCCATGAGAGGACAAGGAAAGATAAATGAATACTAAGAAATGAAAGCAGCCAGGCTCAAAGGGCTGTGTATGGTATGAGAAAAACTGTATGAGGTTCCAGAAACAGCAAAACTCCCATGACAGCAAAACGACCAGAGGCTAAGTGGGGAGGGGAGGTTGGGGGAGCACAGGGACTTCAGAGCATCTTTGGTACGACACTGTGGCGGTGATGAGTGTCACCAAGCCTTTAATCAAGTTGCAGAATACACACCTCTAAGAACACTGTCTTAGTTATGGTTTCTATTGCATTGATGAAATACCATGACTATAAGCAACTTGGGAAGTTCTTTTGCTTATCCTTCTTGTATCTCAGTCCATTATTGAAGGAAGTCAGGGCAGGAGCTGAAGCAGAGGCAATGGAGGGTGCTGCCTACTGGCTTGCTCTTCCTGGCTTGCTCAGCTGCTTTCTTTCTTTCTTTCTTTCTTTCTTTCTTTCTTTCTTTCTTTCTTTCTTTCTTTCTTTCTTTCTTTAAGTGATATTTATTTATTTATTAAATGTTTTTCATTTATTTTACATACCAACCACAGTTTCCCCTCCCTTCTCCTGTTCCCTCCCCCCACCTCCCACCTATCCCCCCCAGCTCCATTCTGAAAGGGGCATCAGCCTGCTCTCTTATAGGATTCAGCACCACCAGCCCATGGTGGCATTACCTACAATGGGCTGGGCCTTTCCACCTTAATCACTAATCAAGAGAATGCCCCACAGGCTTGTCTACAGACCAGTCCTAGAAAGGCATTTTTCAACTGTGATTCCCACCTCACAGATAACTCTAGCTTGTAGCAAGTTGACAAAAACAAAAAAAGAAAACTGACCCAGAACAGGGACCCTAATGGAGACAAGGAATGAGGCATGATAAGGATTCACGGGAATAAGCTCACTGATGGTACCAGATATGCCATGTGAGGGAGAATGTTGATAAAGGGGGGCTGTGCAAGGGCAGGGACTGGAATTATGTGGGAAATCTCTATACCTTCTGCTCAGTGTTCAAGAAGCAAAATCAAAAGTGTTCTAAAACAACATCAAACCAAACACACACTAAAAATAGTAGGCAACCAATTTCGATCCAGTGGCTTCATGAGTATTTGGCAGTTTGAGCCATTTGGTAATTGGATGAATAGTTGATAATCAGGCAATGATCCTAAGCTTTGAATCTCTAGATCAAGCACTCTCAAGCTGATTCATTTTCTTGTAGGTGCATTGTGTTCAGAAGGCTTAGGTAGAGTGCTCTGGACATGGGGAGGAAAGCCCAAGAAACTGTCTGAGGCTTGTTTTAAAATTAAAACCAGCAAAGGTAAGGTTCTGGAAGTGGGTGTGCTGGGAGACTGGTCACGCCTGCAGAGCAGCGGCTCACCCTTGGAAGGAGGTTCCTTGCTGGAACATGGAGACTATCTTGCATCTTGCCCAGGACTCTGTGAACTTCCTAGCAATGGCTTGCTCAGCTGGGTGTACCTTGAAAAGTCACTTTTTTGCTGTGGGGTTGATATTCCTCTCTTCTGCTGTGGTTGGGACTCAGTAAGTCTCAATAAGGAACCACATTGAAAGGGGTTTTTCCTAGTTCGGCCATAGCTCCTGGAGCCAATTGTTCTCCTGGCACAGGACAGCGTGTTGTGTGGTACCCTCAGGCTGGTAAGAAAGGGACAGACAAGAATTTCTGGGTGGGAAGGCTCTTCCTCGGATTTACCACAATTGCTGTTTTAAAGCAATGTATTCAATAGCCCCAGACTGGTCTATATTTGAAACCATGTATGTGTGGATTATTTTTTTATTTTTTAATTTTTGCTTCTAGATGGTCATAATAAGAGCCAGGCTGTTGATGAGTCTAATGATTAGAAGCAGCCTCACAATTCCTTATACGATCATGTTCAGTTCAACTCGGAGCTATCAGCAGTGCGGAATGTGTGGTGTTTACCTGGCAATCTCCCTAGGTGACTACATGAGAGACATGGAGGCAAGGTAAATGTGTATTAAGAAATGAAAGGAGCCGGGCGGTGGTGGCGCACGCCTTTAATCCCAGCACTCGGGAGGCAGAGCCAGGTGGACCTCTGTGAGTTCGAGGCCAGCCTGGGCTACCAAGTGAGTTCCAGGAAAAGGCGCAAAGCTACACAGAGAAACCCTGTCTCGAAAAGAAAAAAAAAAAAAGAAATGAAAGGAACCAGGCTCAAAAGGCTGCATGTTGTATGATCCCAGCTACATGACATCCTGAAAAGGTGAAACTTCAACAGAAAAAAAGACCGAGTCGAGGGATGGACAAGTGCCAGTCACATGCATTAGGCTTACAGTTGCTTAAAGATTGCCTAAATAGCAAGCCCCAGGGTTTGCATAAAGCAAACTGGACGGGTGCTGGGAAGGTTCATTTTACTCACTGCTGTGTTCATAGCCTTCTTATTTCTATTAAATTGGCATCCCAGAGGCAGGCTTCAAAGGGGCCAAGCATGTGCAGTCACTATTCCTGGATGTGTTGTGTGCCTGGAAAACACAGAGCACGCAGGCGGTTCTTGGCTTCATATCTCCGTTCATCTGAGTCATGTCCACCATCATACCTGCTTTCTTTGGAGCTAAACTTAGACATTGTCACATTATTCTTCAATAGCCACAAGGTTGCACACATCCATGAAATCTTCCTCTTTTCCTTCTTTTTCCACGAATAGAACAGAAACTCCAGTGCTGTTCATGGAACATGTGTATGTGGAGGTGGGGGTGGAAGTGTGTGTGTGTGTGTGTGTGTGTGTGTGTGTGAAGAATATATTCTTAATCTCTGCTTGAAAATCTTTTGGTGTATTAGTTTTCAAGGGATTTTGCTAATGAGAGTGTTATAGCGTAGGGTAAGCAAGCATTTAAACTAAGTGGTCAGATGGGGAGACCACTGCACTCATTGACTACGAGAGATAATTCCCAAAGCTATTACCAGAGTGGTACGTGGGACTGGGTAAATACTTCCAGCCTGTTTAGTGATGTCCATAAATGAATCACTGCTTTCCAAAGAGACAAAGTTGGACTCTGAGAATAAACTCATAACAAATCCATTTATTTCTTATATAAGCAAAATGATCCTAATATAAATATCAAGCATCTGATTTGTCACAAACCATGAAGTGTCAATTTTTTCTTTTTTTTTTTTTTAGCTCTCCAGTGCTCAAGAAACAAGAAAAAAAGTTGGATAGCAAGGGCAAAGAGTCTGGACCAGGCCTTGGCAAACTACAGACATGGATTGGCTACTAATTTTTTTGTTTGTTAATAATTACAGATGTACATCCATTCTCACTTGTTTACATATTGTCTATGGCTACATTTGTGCTATGATGGAATAGCTGAGTAGTGAGGGACAGATACCATATGGACAACACAAACCCCCAAATATTTACTTTTTAAGTCTTTACTGAAAAAGCCAATCCTTGGTCTAGACAAACAGTCAGATGAGCCAAATGTTGGCCAAAGGTTCCCAGCTTACAACTCCAGAAGGGGTGGGTTGGCTTTGGCTGTTGTCAGGCACTGAGCATGAAAAAGAGGGAGAGAAACACTCTATAGGCCAGTAAACTAAGACTTCTATCCACCTTGGTTTGGTGCACCACAGTTAGTAAAATTAGGTCTGAATATAATATATCTAACCTTGATTTCAAAAGCATTTCTGTACCGAATAATGAATTTCATTTCTCAAAACCTTTCATGCAAATGTTGGAGGGTACCAACATACTGTTGTTACGCCATGTCTGCAAAATTCTACAGTGCTCAAAACTGGGTGTTGTAACTATGAACGTGGTCCCAGTTCAAGGAAAACTCGTTGTTCTAATTGCTTCCCAATCTTTGAAACTAATGTCAAGATTTACTAGAAATTTGTTGTTTAAGGCACCAGACACATAACTTAGCTGAGCCTCCCAGAGCCAACGTGCTGCACCCATTCAGTAAAACATGTCATTAATTATCTGACTGTTGCATCCAGATTAATGGGACACTTTTCACAGTGGCAGGAACTGTTAATAATAATTTGAAGTCAGAGATGGGCTTTGGGTTATTCCAGTTTGGTCAGGAGTTCAGGTTATAATAAATAAAACATTAAAAGACTAGAAACAATTAAGATTAGCATCTCACTAGCTCCAAGTTTAGCGCCATGCACAAACACAAGTCTTCAGTGACACTGGGTGGCATGATTAAAGTGTCATTAAGGATGGATCTTATTATTTAGTTACAATAAATGTGTCCTCTTTTCTCATTGTTTAAATATTAGGTATAGCACAAACAATAAAAGTTACTACAGATTCTGCCTGCAAATGTATGTTAGTGAGTGTGCTAAGGGGAAGCAGAGAAGTCATACAAGGCACAGGTTCTTCTATTGGCTATAGTCGATAGCCAGATTCAAGGAGCTGAGACCCAATTCTCTGATCATGATTTTCCTTTTCTAGAAAAACTGGCCAAGTGTAGCCAGAAGTTTCTCAGTCCTGCCTGGCCCCACAGTCCTGCAGCTGCTTATAAAATAATCACTCAGAGGCTTACACTAATTACAAACTGTATGGCCTATGGCTTCAGTTTCTTGCTAGCTAACTCTTGGATCTTAAATCAATCCATTCCTATTAATCTATATGTTGCCACATGGCCATGGCATTGCCAGTCTGCTGGCATCTTGTTGCTCCTTTGGCAGCAGCTCATATATCTCCCGACTCTGCCCTTCTTCTCTCTGTATCTGCTTGGATTTCCAGCCTGGCTGTCAGCTTTCTTGCCATAGGCCAAAACTGCTTTATTTATTATCCAATGGGAGCCACATATATTCACAGCATACAGAAAGAAATTCCACAGTAGCAAAGCTTCAGAGGACTTGGAGGGAGAAACAGTGTGTAGTACGAATATCCTAAGAATCTAAATGCCATTTTGAGACTTGTATTGGAAGCTAAAACATAGAAACCCACCCAATAAAGTATAGGGTCTGTAACAACTTAAGGCATATGACATGTTTTCCTTCAATTTCAATGTAAATATAATAGGACCATAAGGCTGGAGAAAATACTACCATTCTAGAGTTTTATTGAAAAAATAAACATTGCTGCAAAATTTTTAACACTTGAAAAATTTGTGTATCATACTTAACACAAAGACCATGATAAAATGTGCTGTTTGAATTTTAGTACATATGCCACAGAGGTGAGCACCGTTTTATGTCTTAAATGCTCCCCACCCCCATTTTTTTCTTAAGTTTTTGAGACACGGTTTCTCTGTGTAACCCTAGCTGTCCCGGAGCTCACCCTGTAGACCAGGATGGTCCTGAACTCAGAGATCTACCTGTCTCTGCCTCCCCAGTGCTGGGTTTAAAGGTGTGCACCACCACTGCCCAGCATAGGTCCCCCCCTGCTGAGGACCGGAACCCAGGGCCTTGTGCTTGCTAGACAAGTGCTCTACCACTGACCTAAATCCCCAGCCCCCATAGGCCCCCTTTTTTCTAAGAAAAAAAAAATGCCAGCAGCCAGGTCTTTGAGTTTTTGGTATATACCAACACAGAATACCATTTGTAAATTCTGTTTTTTAAAGAAGCCCTTTATTTTCAAAGGAGGATTTTAACAGAGTTGGTTTTCTGAAAAGAAGATTTGCCATCCTGACAGGGAAAAAGGAGTAAGTCCTCACGAAAGGCTCGTAGAAAATGCCCAAGAGAAGCACATCAGACCTTTCTTTAAAGACAGGTTGTGGCAGCAGAGAGTGTTTTGAAGCCAACAAGCTGATTCTGCAAGCCACATGGAGGAGCAACCTATGCCTTCTATGGCCAAATCTTGAGCGCACATTTTTGTGTGACATCCTGCTCAAGCAGCCAGGCTCTCATTAAGATACAGCCAGTTAGATGATCGCTAGGGAGAGATGCAGGGTGTGGGGAGCACTTTGAGTTACATTCCATGAAAGCATTAGACTGTTAGAGATTAGGAGGGCCCTGATTGTCCACAGTGGGGGAGAGGACTGAATCGAATGTGCACACATGTCAGCGTGAAATAGCTGCTGACACAAATTGAACATGTGCAATGTTTTAAAAAGGTGGTATTGAATAACAGGCCAACGGCATCCCTCTCAGCATTTTAGGCTTCTTTCTTCTCTCCACTCTGGCTCCGGGTTGAGTCACTTCCATCAGGCAAGGTTCCATAGGATAAGCCATTTGAATCTGGTTGTATTTTGTCCAACATTTGTTTCCCTGTGGAGATAATAATCATAAAAGACCTTTTGAGCTCTTAAAAGATAAAAATGTCCTAATAATTTCTCTCCAGTTCTGGCCACATTTTATGCCTTTAAAAAATACTATGTGGTTACCCTCTCAATGAAAAAGATAAAACGTCAAGGAAGGAAAGGCCCACAGAAATCTCCTAGCACTTGTCATGTGGTCACACACTTATCCACATGACATCTGCCCGCTCTGCACTGGGCATGAGGACAGGTTGGAACAATCAGGAGAGCCACATAACTAGTCACTCATCTCCAGACCTTTCAACGCTATGTTTTGTCTTCCCCCTATCTATACAACAACACAGGAAACATCATGGACCAGAGCTCTAAGAGCCACTGCAGATCCTATACAGGAAGCTCTGCGAAGCAGAAAATAGTTACATACAAACAAATCCTTTTATTTTCCAGCATTTTTATTTCTTACAAAAAAATCAGTTTTAAATGAGCCCTAATGAGCATTGCTGCTGCTAATGCCAATCCTATCACTGAGTGCTCTTGATTAGGTAGCTCACATAGCAAAGAGAATACCAAACTCACTCCTTTGGTCTTCATTTCTCAATCTTATAGAAACTTTAGTGATTTTTTTTCTTTTTTTTTTTTGCTTTAAAGGCATGATGGACAGAATGGTGGACAAAACTATCTCTACTATTGCATGGAAACCTGTAGGTCACCCAAAATCCCTAGCAAAGCTGGGAGTGGGTGGGTGAGTTAGGGTGGGAGGGTGGTAAGGATGGCTGCCTTTGCTCTGGATTTTGCTTCTGTGCGTACTGTACACACACAAGCTGGGTTGTTTCTCAGTGGAAACGAGCATTGGAAAGATGGTACCCATTGTGCGTGAATGAAGTGAGGAAGGAGGGTGTTCACATCCTGGTGGTGGTGGTTGTCACTCTTGGCATCACAGGGAACAAGCTGCCTCAGTCTTCCTCAGGAATGCTATTCTTCAGCATCTGGACCATCAGTCCTTGGGTATCCCATCAAAGGGTCTGTAGGTGTCAGGAATTTGCCATTCCCCATGCATCCATGTCCTTTGACACTTTAAGGAAATCCCAGTGTGATCCTCCAAGTGACCCACATCAAGGAACTCTGGTCAGTTCCCCAACAACCTCATTGTTCTGTGCAGAACTGACATCTATAAATTATCAACATTATACCTCACTGGGCTTCATCACTAAATGCATTTCCTGAGGTAAAAATTATGTTCTTATGTTAGCATCTAAAATAGTGCCAACAATGATTAATTTATAAGGGTAAATTTTCTTCCTGTGTTCTAAAAGGATGACTGTGTGTGTGTGTACGGAGGTCAGAACTCTTGTAAGGTCGGGTATCGCCTTCAACCATGTAAACCTGTGTCATCAGGCCTGGTGGCAAGCGCTTGTATCCACTGAACCATCTCGGGCCCAAGGACAATCTACTACTATAAATCAGAGAAAAAATATACATATCTTTTTTTCTTACCAGGAATATTTCCAAAATCAATAAAAGACTGTTGTAGATGGTCATTTTCTCTATTTCTCGTCACCAAAAATACTCCAAGGAATGAGAGAAAGCACCTGTAAGAAACATGCTAATGAAGAACACAGGAATACTGAAGCAGCCATTGCATTAAATAACTGCACCCTAACTTTTACATGATGACATGAAGTCCATCAGTTTTGTATGTCCCATTTCTCATGGTAAACTGCCTCAAACTTGTCTTAATTCTTACAGCCAGTAAGAGTTATACCCAGAACCAAGACTTGGGCAGTTTCCAATAAATCTCTGCCCCAGGTTTTCACCATCTGGAGGCTAATTCAGGCTCTAAACCCTTTGGGTAGACACTAGGTCTCATTTTCTATCCATGCATGCCCAGACCCATTACTGGCATGCAACACAAGTGAAAAACAAGCTATTCTTTAATTTTCTAAGAATTCTCATTGTCCTTGGCCATAAGAGTAGTCATAGTTTCCAGACCCCAGAAGTTTGGCCGCGCCCAAATGTCTTATGAAATTAAATTTTCAAGATAGATGGTTTCCTATGTTGAAAATAGACTAGGCTCAAGTTTGCATAACAATGGTCATGCTGAATAGCAGATCAAGAGGCAGCTAAACATTAACGGGGTGTGCCTGGAGCCCATGGAAGTAGCTATTCATTGGCAACACATCGTCAAGGTTCGGCGCTCGGTTTGCCAGCAAATGTCAGTGGTGACATCCACCAAGTCTCCAAAAAAGGCCAAACTGGCTGTTTTATGATAAAAAGGGCAGCTACCAACCTGAGGTTGCTTCATCTAAGACTAGAATCTACCAGCCTTGGCCTTTCACTTGGGTGATCCAACCTAGGAGCTCCGAGGGAGAGGTGGCCTGATAGAGAACTAAACAGCTATGGAGGAACCACAGACACCAGTGGATTTATGATTTTGGCCGGAACTGAAAATCCCCAGTGTTTCAGAACTCTCAAAGGGGGACACAAGCCACAAAGCCAAGGGCACAAAGCCCTGTGTAGAGTGTTAAGTTGAAAAATATGTTTCTTGTAGTATGTTCCAATTTTCTATACTTGAGGTACTGTGCCAAAAATCCTATACAAAATTAATAGAACTTCACATACCTTACCTCTGAGACTTTTACTCACCCAAAGAGATATATAAATACAGTGAGAAGAGCAGCACCAAGGAATTCCTGGTAAAATATGATGCCTGTATAAGAAGAGGACAGAGCTAATTTTAGGGCAGGGGTATTTATAATAGCAACACATTATTTTTTAAAAAATTGTGTAAATAGCCGGGCAGCGGTGGTGCATGCCTTTAATCCCAGCACTTGGGAGGCAGAGCCAGGCAGATCTCTGTGAGTTTGAGGCCAGCCTGGTCTACAGAGAGAGATTCCAGGACAGGCACCAAAACTACACCGAGAAACCCTATCTCAAAAAAAAAAAAAAAAAAAAAAAATCAGGCCAGGCGGTGGTGGCGCACGCCTTTAATCCCAGCACTCGGGAGGCAGAGCCAGGTGGATCTCTGTGAGTTCGAGGCCAGCCTGGGCTACCAAGCGAGTCCCAGGAAAGGCACAAAGCTACACAGAGAAACCCTGTCTCGAAAAACGAAAAAAAAAAAAATCATGTAAATGTATTTTTTCTATGTGTGGCTTCCCTTAAAATGTATATTAAATATTTTAATTTAAAAGACCCTGTGTGCTATTCTTACATTTCAAGCTACTCAAAAGACTTGCATGGTCTTGTAGGCTTAATATAATTATCAATGTTATAAAACCAACGTAGGTTTCGTAAGCAGAAATTTCATTTTTGTCTATATGTGCATGTATTTGCATATGCATGCATAGTCATAAGTGTGCATATGCTAGAGGCCAGAGCACAACCTGTGTCCTTTCTCATGAGCTGTACATCCACTTCATTTTTAGAGGCAGGGTCTCTCACTGACCTGGAACGTACCAATGTGGTTTGGCTGGCTGGTCAGCCTCTGGGGTCATAGACACAGCTCCACCCCCTTTTTTAAATGTGGAAAGCCCTTTACTGAGATGTTTTCCCAGCACTGTAAACAGCAATGTCTTATTCAGTCCAGGGTTTCTCTGTGGAACATGCAAGAGAACCAAACTCCAGCAACCGTCTTCCACCAATGGTTTTCATCAGGAGTCAGTGGACCCACCGTGAGAAGCAGCTGGATGGTGAGGCCACTGTCATGGCAGGCCTGCTCCAGGCTGCCTGCTGCAGCAATGCTATCTCTTTGGCTATATCCTATGTTCTGTAAGTCTGGCCAGATGCCCATACGGGCACTAGCGGAATCTCTGGCAACTGGGCGTTGCCTTGACCCATTTTTCTCCATGGAGCTTTCTGCCATTTTCTTCCTCTGGTTTCCCCTGTAGGCCATGGGGAAAAAGCATGTATCATCTGGTTTAATGACTTCTTCCAGTTAGTCCCAATGATTTCTTCATTTAAGGTCCAAAGGACTTTGCAGAGCTTTTATTAAGTAGGAAATTTTTAAATCATAGACCATCTGAAACTAGCTGTGTGTGTGGTGGGTGCCAGTTTTGCCATATCTTTTAGAAGGTACTCTATAGGTACTGGAGACACCATGGTGAGCAGGGTGAGACCTACCCTTAGGAGAAGCTTACTCAGTCTCAACCTCACCTCCTCACTTACAGAATGAACCTCATCCACTTCTGCTGAATGTTTCCACATGGATGCGCACTTCCCAAGCACTCCCTGTGCTGTGATGGACCTCTCTTTAATCATGTGAAGGTTTTTGTTAATCTAGGCAATGCACCCTAATGATAACTTCTCTAAGGGCATGTAAGCTGTATCTATGTGCTCACTCTTCAGCCAAGTAGTAACGAGCTTGTTTGTACACACCTCCCCCAGTGTTTGAGATTTCTGTGTCATCAGAATGAGTTTCTGGAAATGGAATTTCTGTTTTAGAGAGCAGAGACTTTTTTTATTTTAAAACTACATTAAAAATGTAATGTAAATTTCTAGTACTTGAAAGCCATTATTACAAACTATTTAGGATAATTAAGAAATGAGGTTAATAGTCATCTATAATAATCAAACTTATAGTCATGTTAGGTATGTTTTCAAGATGTAACATTTACCATCTTAACCGTTTTTATGTATGAAGTTCAGTAGTGTTAAACGTATTTGCATTGCTGCATATTCAAATCTGACAACAGTTTCATTTTGAAAACTTGAAACTGTATTCTGATCAAGCATTTCCTCTTCTCTTCTCTGGTAACCACCATGTGTTTCTTTCAAGTACATGGGCTCACTACTTTCCTTTTCTTTCTGAGATTGACTTGATTCTCTTAATAATGTCCTCGTGTTTCACCAGCACTGGAGCAAGTGGCAGAATTCCCTTTCTGTTAAATGTGAATAGTATTCTATTGTGTGCACTCATTACATTTTTCTGTCCACTCATCTGTCAATGGATACTGGGATTGCTTTCATCTTTTGGCTATTATGGTTACTGTTATAAATTTGTGTTCATTTTTGGGGTACATACACAGGAGTAGAATTGCTGGATTGTAGAATAATTTAAAAAATTTTGAGAAACTGCATACTGTTTCCCATAATGGCTATATAATTTTATATTTCCATTTACCAATAGTACAGGAGTTAACATTCCAATGTCTCATATCTTTGCTGTTACTTTAAAAAAATTTTTAGTAGTGGCCACCCGAGGGTTGGAGTGATTACTCAGCAGTTAAGAGCATTAGCTGCTCTTCTAGAGGTCCTGAGTTCAATGCCCAGTACCCACATGGTGGCTCACAACCACCTATAACTGTAGTCTCATGGGATGTGATGCCCTCTTCTGGGGTGCAGATGCACATGCAGACAAAACACCATACACATAAAATACATAAACAAATAAGCCTTTGGCTGGGCATATTCCTTTAATCCCAGCACTCAGGAGGCAGAGGCAGGCAGATCTCTGTGAGTTTGAGGTATCACAGTGATTTCTAGGATAGCCAGGACTACATAGAGAGACACTATCTCCACAACAAAACAAAATAACACCACAGCAAACAGTAGTCATCCTCTGAATGCGTGAAGTGACATCTCATTTTCTTTCCTTGCTGATTACTGATGTTTGGCGTCATTTGCTTGCTGGCCATTTTATATTTTCTTTGCAGGCACATTTAGGTCCTTTGCCCACCTAAAGTCAAGTCACTCAGGTTTTGGTGTTGACTTGTAGAAGCTTTTTTAACGCCCTTGATAATACCATGAACCTCAGTCTGGGAGAGCGGCGCCAGCTCCCCAGCCCTGTGAGGTGCCGATGACAGGGCAGACTTGTCCAGGCTGGCCACTGCGATAAAAACCAACGCTTATTAACTTGGCAGGAAGGAACTAACCATTTCACCTTCACTGCTGGGAGGAGAGGCCATCGAAAAGCTTCCCTGCCACTCCACATGCAACATCAGACGAGCTGTTAGTATTTCTAGAAAGTCCTGAACGCTATACACAGCCCTATTAGCTGAAAAACCTTCTGCTCAGGGAACTACATTATTTTTTACATTTTTCTGTATATTGATTATTAGGGTGCATGTCATACCTGTAATCTTTTTGCTTTTTATTTTAGCTTTCTGATAATTCTAGGGCACATCAACATACAATCTTTTATCACTTTCACTAGAAAGCACTAGACACTAAAAAAAGATAGATGCCTTGGGATATAAGCTTTTCTTACAGTATTTCTTTGAGGTTCAATTTTTTGGGAAACAGAAGGCTGTATGAATTACTTCAAGAACCTGTCCATTGGCCTGGGGGCACATATCTGTGGTCCCAGCACTCAGGATGCAGAGGCAGGAGGATGATGAGTTAGAGGCCAGCCTGGTCTACATAGCAAGTTCCGTAGCAGCAGCCTGACAAGAAAACGGCAGATACATCAGGTAGCTTGAGATTATTGATAATATTGAGCCAGGGCCTACCATTATCAAATTTATACATGATTTACTTGAATTTAGTGCATTTTGGTTTGGACCAAGTTTTAAGTTTGTACTTTTTTAACATTATATCTCTGCAAATGTAAAGGTATTTTCATTAAAATACAAGAGCTCTAAGAGAGGACTAGCAAATGTGGAGTCTGTCAGGCCTTCTGTGCAATGGTAAATTAGATCAGGGACCCTGTTCTCTCATTAAGGTGATGTGGGCACAGAGGATGAATTCAAGGGACTGGGGTGTTTGGCCTGCAGGGAAGACTCGAGAGGATTTTCCTGTCACTTTGATTAGCAGGAGCTGCAGGCAGAAGACTGAGAAAGTACAGCAAAGGTGAGTGTCTTGAATTCATAAGGAAACTAATTTGAGCTCCAGAGTAAGGAAACACTTTCTAGTCATTAGAACTCTCAAGTCAATGAGAGCCATCAAAACAGGACTGAGCTGCATGAGGAAGCAGAGAGCCCCAGGGAGTATCCACACAAAGGAGAGGACCTCGAACGAAATTAGACACTGGCTGGAGGCTGGGGACATGGACACCCAAAGCTTCCTTGTTCCTCCTTTGAGTCTGAAAAGATCTTGTACTTGTGCTGGGGTGGTTTTGCCTTCCGTGGAAAGCCAGAACTCACCTGCGATGATGGCACTAGTTGTGAAGAAAACATGGTTGACTGGAACCACTGTGGTCATCGTGTAGAGCTTTGTGGCTTGATTCAGGAACCTATAGGAGATGGCAATTACTGAGGCTCCAGGTCAGCAGCGCTCAGCAACACGCTAACAATAACTTGAAGAAGTGCATGCTCTGTAGCCTCAACTACAAAGGAGAGGAAGTGCAGAGGAAGGGCACTTCCAATCAGCGGTCCGAGCTTCGATGCATCTGATGTATGAGATCAGATGTCAGGTTTTACGGTCTGTTTAAACCAACAACAGTACCAATGAAAAGCAATTAATCATATTCTGAGGCCACAGAAGTTTGAGTTGGAAGTGATTCAAGCTGCTGGACCAGTATCACGCCGGGGCTGATTCATTAGGATAGACCTTAGAACCTGTGGAATATCATATCTGGGGAACGTACAGCTATCCACTGACATGCCACGTGCCAAGAAAGCAGACAGAGAAGCAAAGGAATGTTTAATGTTTCAAAAGCAATGCTTGGTGCTCCAGCTGCAGAGCACATGTGGGAGCTGAGCTTCTGCTCCGGCCACCCCCAGGAACACAAGTTCCCACACTGGCTGTGCTGCTCAGGCAGAGACAAAGCAGTGCCTTGCATGGGCATTACCTGGGAGGTTTCAAAAAGTACTGCTGTTAGGTAGGGCGAGTGATCTGCTCACTCTCCAGCAAGGACAGCAGATGTCAAGAATAACTGAAAAAAAAAAAAGAGGTTTGTGGATAAAGCTAGTGTGTGTGTGTGTGTGTGTGTGTGTGTGTGTGTGTGTGTGTGTGTACACATGTACAAACAAACCTTGGGTAATTTTAATGGAAATCAAGGTGGAGGACTACGTTTTTACTTTGAGAGAGAGTTAAATAAGGTTGACAAGATACAGTCTTCCTTTAGCTGTGTCTGCCTTTACATTCCTGAAGTGTGCTATAAAGTAATGACACTAATCACTAAATCCCCCAAGGCACTGCAGCAGCACCGATTAATTCAGAAGACAGAGGTGGCGAAATAGAATGGTGAAGTATGATAAACACACTCCATCTCAGGAAGTAGATTCCTCCTGTCACTCTCCTGCCTCAGGCCCAAGATCTACTTACCCACAGGATAGACTGCTGCCATCTGTAGAACAAGCCCCACCCCTCATCAGCAGTTTGAGATCTGGTTTCCTTCTGGGCACTGGGAGATGCTTCTGCATAGTGTTTTGGGGTGAACTCTCTGGCTAACTCAAAAGAGCCCAGCAGGCAGAGGTTTAATCACAATGTGAAAAGTGGGGAGAGTGATTAAAACAGATGGAGGTGGGGGACAGGAATTAAAAATGTTCCATGTCACCAGTATTAGGACCCAAGAGAAACATGAAACAATCATTCCTAAATCCCATGGGTATGAAGGAAATTCTGGCCAAAGATACAAAGTTCTGGAGAAAGGGTTTTCCTCCGGGCCAAACGTCTGGTTTCGTCCATCTCTGGGCAATTAATGAGCATGAGCTAAGAGATGGAGGTGAAGGGTTCATGCATTGCCTATATTTAGAAAGAAGCCCTGGATGTGGACCGGCCCCTTTGATTTATTGCTAATGACAACCTGTGTGCGATCGGTATTAATTACAAGCAGAAGAGCATCAGGGAAGCATCGAGCCCACTTAGCTGGATGGCGGCCTCACTTCAGACTGTGCAAGACGTGAAGGCAGTTCTCAGTACGAACTAATCACTGGATGGAAGAGGAAAGCAAGGCATGCTGGCTGTGGAGAAGCCGGAGGTCTTTACCGTGAGAGACCATTTTACTTATCACCTAAGCCGGCGCACAGAGAGGCCCAGGGGTCCTGAAGGGCCGTTGACTTTGTGGACACTGACTTACTTGACTTGGAAAACACAAGAGGCGACCATGATGACAAGCATGATATAGAAGATGGCGTACGTGAGCTGCATTTTACCCGTCACCGAGAGAGTGATCATGCCTGAGACAGCTTTCACTGAAATCACAGTCAATGAGGCTGGAAGACAAGAACACAAACAAAATACTATTGGAGACTGAGGTACAGATACATATCTGAAGTTTACTTGCTGGAGCGGCTAATGTGCCAATTGTGCTTTCAGGACCGTCTTTGGGAAGGCGTGTGCCAGGGCGGACGCACGCAGGCCTCTGCTGCTCACACTGTGTTGCCGTGGGACGGGGGCCTTCTCCTCTGCAGCAAGGTGCTCACTTTCCAGCCCCAACTGTTGGAAGACTGCCACGGAGACAACAGGAAGCACTCTCAGATGGGAAAGGCAAAGGCAGTGAGTGAGGGGAAGCAACAGGCCAGAGCGCCGAGGCCTCCCGGGGAAAATGACAGTGGACAGTGGGAAGTTCAAAGCTGAACAGGCCAGAAGACAGGAAGCAAAAGGCTTCACCGAGCAGCCTGAGTTTACTGAGGGTTGTGTGAAGATTTTGTTAGTGAGTGCCATGCCCTTTCTGACAAAGACAATAAAGAGAACCAGGACCAGAACTGAGTATTCATTTCTCAGACTGAACCATAAGTATGACATTTACATGAGCAGCATCTTCTGATGTTCTGTGCTGAGGAGGGACGGGGTGGGAACAACTTTTCATAGGTTCCAGAAATCAATGAAGAAAAACAGACTACAAAATGGACTGCCAAAGCAGCCTGTATTTTCTTTTCACGTTTCTATAGAATCCAGAGCTTTTTATCTGTCTCAGATCCTTTGAAATTATGTTGCAAACCATTTCATACTTCAGCTGAAACCATAGGAAATTCTCAAGCAGGGGCTGAGGAGATGGCTCAGTGGATAAAGTGTCTGCTGCGTAAATACAGGACCTGAGTTCGAATCCCCAGAACAAATGTAAAAACTGTGGCTGTGTGCATCTGTAACCGCACTGCTGGGCGTGGGGTAGAGGCCGAGACAGTGGGTCCTGGGAGGTTTCTGGTCAGCCAGTCTAGCTCCAACAGCAGGCTTCAAGTTCAGTGAGACTGTCTTTAAAAGGTGGAAAAACGACTCCTCAATGTCAGCCTCAGGCCGTCACCCATGCCCAGAGGAGCAAGGCACACATGCAAGACACAGCGCACATAAGAAGAAAATTCACAAGTAATTTTTTACATGAAATCAAGTAATTACAAGCCAAACACAATGTGAAAGGGAGGAAGTCCTGTATTACTGCTGTTGGTCTACATGGGTCATAATATATCAGAGTGTTTTCCTTCTTAGCTTTTAAAAAGAACATGTAAAATATATAAAGAATATGTTTAAAGTAGGTAAAGACCATCCATAACTGTATTTTTCAAAATCTGAAGATTCACTATAATTTGAAGAATACTATGGCACACTTCCAAGCTAAGTATTTTCTTTCAATTAAAAGTCTTAATTATCAGAGATTAAGAGACAAATTCTAAAATGAATCTCCAATCTGAGCCAGGAGATCTTATAACTTGGGTCCACTCCATCTCAAAGTGTCTTCTGACCTGATCTGCCACATCTGACTGAGACCCAGTCAGGCTTTAGGTAACCTATGGATTTTAAGCTCTGAACATCTGTATATTACTCGGTGGTTAAGTCTGCGGGTCACTCCTCAGGGACCCCAACTTCCTCCTGAAACTGGAGCACAGTGTGGCTACAGCCATGTGGTCTGGCCAGCCAGGTCTCCCAGAGGGCTGATTAATGGAGAAGCAATTTAACACATTGTTCCAATAGCCTCAGAACCTCAGGGCTACAGAGGACCTTAGAGGCCAGCTAACTTAACTGCCATATAATTTCAAGTTAAACTCAAGCAACCCCCCCCCCCCCCCCCCCGCAAACTAGAATTCTTTAGAAAACTGCTAAACAAACCACCAACTTCTATAACTGATCATATTTTGGATGTATGAATAACTGCTATTTTTGTAATTCTTCAAGTTATTTCTAGGCTGGTTATCAAGCACTACAGAGTACTTGTTTTTGCTATTCTTGAGTGGGGGGGGGAAGGGGAGGGTGGCTGGTGAGAATAGGCTGAAATTCACAATTGTGACACAGTATCAGTGTGATGTACATTAGAGACCTCTGCATACAAGGAAAGATGGCTGGAAACATCATTAAGATACTATCAATTGTGATCTATGATACTGGGAGTATGATAAAATTAAATTAAAGTATCTATAAAGGAGAGGAGGTAGAGCAAGGGGAACATTCCTCCACTGTTGGTGGGAGTGCAAACTTGTACAGTCACTTTGGAAGTAAGTATGGTGGTTTCTCAGAAAACTGGGAATCATTCTACCTTAAGACCCAATGATACCACTCTTGGGCATATACCCAAAGAATATTCAATCATACCACAAGGACACTTGCTCAGCTATGTTCATAGCAGCATTATTTGTAATAGCCAGAACCCGGAAACAACCTAGATGCCTCTCAACCAAAGAATGGATAAAGAAAATGTGGTACATATACACAATGGAGTACTACTCAGCAGTAAAAAACAATGACCTCATGAAATTTGCAGGCAAATTGATGGAACTAGAAAATATCATCCTGAGTGAGGTAACCTAGACTCAGAAAGACAAACATGGTATGTGCTCACTCATAAGTGGATAGTAGATGTAAAGCAAAGGATAACCAGATTATCACCACAGAAGCTAGGTAACAAGGAAGACCCTAAGAGGGACACATGGATCACCCTGGGAAGGGGAAATAGATGAGATCTCCTGAGTAATCTGGGGGCAAGGCGGGCAATAGAGGGCAGAGGATGTGGGATGAGAACATAAGGGAACAGGATGGTCAAGCTGGAACAGGGATGGAGTGGGAGAGCAATTAAAGAGATATCTTGATAGAGGGAGACATCATGGAGATAGGGAGAAATCTGGTGCTAGGGAAGTTCCCAGGAATCCACAGGGATGGCCCCAGCTTAGACTACTAGCAATAGTGGAGAAGATGCCTACCCCAGTAATCAGATTGATGAATACCCTGTCATCATAGAGCCTTTCTCCAGTAACTGATGGAAGCAGATGCAGAGATCCACAGCTAAGCACCAGGAAGTCCAGAAGTCTAGTCAAAGAGGAGGAAGAGGGATTCTATGACAAGGGGCATCAAGATCATGATGGGGAAACTTACAGATACAACTGAACCAAGCTCATGGGAACTCATGAAATTTAGACCAACAGCTATGGAGCCTGCATGGGACTGGACTAGGCCTTCTGCATAAGTGAAACAATTGTGTAGCTTGAAACAATTGTCTGTTTAAGGGGCCCCCTGGCAGTGAGAATAGGATCTATCCCTGGTGCATGAGCCAGCTTTTTGGAGCCCATTACCTATGGTAAGACACCTTGCACAGCCTTGATGCAGGGGGAGGAGCTTGGACTTGCCTCAGCTGAATGTACCAGATTTTGCTGATTCCCCATGGGAGGCCTTACCTTTTCAGAGGAGGAGATAGGGGGTGGGCCGGGAGGGAAGGCTGGGGGAGGGTGGGAGGAGGGATAAGAGGGGGATCTGCAGTTGGTATATAAAATGAATAAAAAATTTCTTAATAAAAAATCTATAAAAGCATATATGTTCATTTAAAAATTAGAAAATACAAGAAAGCTTGGAAAGGAAAATAAAAATCAATTGTCACGCCTTTAATCCCAGCGCTCGGGAGACAGAGGCAGGCAGAGCTCTATAAGTTTGAGGCCAGCCTGGTCTACAGAATGAGTTCCAGGACAGCCAAGGCTACACAGAGAAACTCTATCTGGAAAAAAAAAATCAACTGTCATCTTTTTTTTTTTTTTTTTTTTTTTTGGTTTTTGGTTTTTTGAGACAGGGTTTCTTTGTGTAGGATTGTCATCTTTTTTATAATTTATTTTTATTTTATGTTCATTGGTGTTTTGCCCGCATGTGTGTCTGTGTGAGGGTGTCAGAAGCCCTGGAACGAGAGTTACAGACAGGTGTGAGCCGCCCTGTGGGTGATGGGGATTGAATCGGGGTCCTCTGGAAGGGCAGCCATGCTCTTAACCACTGAGCCACCCCTCCAGCCCTCAACTGTCATCTGAGTACTCATCCTCAAGTCATTTGTCAACATTTGGGCACATGATTATTTTACTTTTTTCAAGGAAGAATGTATCACAGCACGTGACTCACACAGTCTACACACTTAGAAACCTATTTTCCATCACCATCAAGTGTTTTCTATGCCATGAAGCATTCTAAAGACTTTTATTGGCTGTCAAGAATGCCTTTGTATGAGGTGTATAATTTATTTTGACAATTTCCTATTTTTGGATATTTAGACTGAATCCTTTTTCCTCTTACATTAAAACGAGGCTGCAGTGAACTTTTCTGAACATAAATCCGTCCATCATTCTGCCTATTTCTGTGGAAATCACCTGAAGGGGAATAGTGTGTTGACAGCTGTGTGTGAAGGCTTTTGAAACAGCCTTGCAGACAGCCTTCTGGAGTCACGCTGTCACATGGTGTCAGTCTTCATGACACACATTTTTATTGTATTCTTCTATTTTTTCTATTTTCTTAATCAACAACCACAAACACATACTCCTTTTGCTGCTACGACACATTCTCCCAGCGTCCTGCTCATTCCTGATTTGATTTCTGGCTCTCCTAGTTTAACGCTTAGTTCTTTATCCCATTCTAAGGATTCCTGGGTGACTAGATACTAGATTAACATCTCCTGATCAAAGCCATCAATATTTCAGTTGTTTTTGCATTGACAACTGGAGTGTGCTAAAAATAGGGTGAGGTTTCTGGATCCCACAGCATTCTGACCCTTGGGAGGACTGTGCATAGAGACTTCAGATTTTTTTTTTTTAAGAAAGGAGGTCACAGATTGTCATTAACAATACTCACTACACTGTGCAACAGAACTCAAAACCTAAACCATGCCAAAGTAATAAAAGACCTTCACTAGATTTATCCTGACATTCAAAAATTGCTAAGAAAATACAATTTAAATGCTCTCAATGCACAAAAAAATGGTCAATGTTTGAGGTGATGGATATATTAACTACCAGTGTGGTCATTACAACAGTGTTCATAAATCATAACACCCCTTTACCCCATAAGTTTATATAGCTATACATTGTCAATTTATCATTAAAGTCTCTAAAATTAGGGGCATTTGAGGGGTAGTTTGGAAACCTAGTACAGTAGAAGCTTCCTAAAACATATACATATATGAAAGTGATCTAAATGAAATCGCCAACTAATGGGGGAGACAGAGCCCCAACTGTCCGTCTCCTGTCATCAAATGAAGCTTCCAGTCTTGGGATTGGGTTACACCTAATGGAGTTGTTGACCAACCCAAACAACCCAGGCTGTTACCAAACCTTAGGATGCTCTCCACAAGTGACAGCTCCCTATTGCCGAGGACAACACCTACACAGCTCACTGAACATGGAGAAGTTGAGCCGGCACCTGCATAGAGCTTTTACTCCTTCGTTCTAGCATCTTTGGCACAGGAAGGTACTTTGTACATTACCAAAAGAAATGTAAACACCAAGTCAGCTACAAACCCTCTGATCTACAATAGTGTCCTGCCTGCAAGAAATGCTAGGGTGATGGTGACACAAAGCTTGTGGGAGTGACCAATCAATATCTGACTTGACTTAAGGCCCACTCTAGAGACGGCATTGTTACCCAACACTGCTTGGGTGACTAAGAACCTGAGAATAGATAGCCTGGGAACACAGGGTAAACCTAAATGCCACTGGTCTAAAATAAAAGTAGCAATAAAAATGACACCTAATGCCATTCTGTTCTACTCATAGATCAGTGCCTTGCTCAACCATCATCAGAGAAGCTTCCTCCTGCAGCAGATGGGAACAAATACAGAGACCCACAGCCAGACACTATGCAGAGAATGAGAGACTTTGGAACATTCAGCCCTAAATGGAGGTCTCCATCTAATTCCTCCCCTCAGGGCTCAGAGAACCCTGTGGAAGAGGAGGCAGAAAGAGTGTGAGTGTCAGAGGGGATGGAGGACACCAAGAAAACAAGGCCCTCTAAGTCAACATAATCAGAACACATTTGAACTCATAGCGACTGAGGAAGCATGCACAGGGCCGACATGGGTCTGCCTTCCAGTTCAGTGTTTTAACGGGATTCCCACGTGAGTGGATGACAGAGTCTCTCTTTCTTGTGCCTTCCCTTGGGCTCTTTTTCTTTTGTTGGTTGTGTCCAATTCTGATGGGTATTGTAATTTATTTTATTATATTTTACTTTATTATATCTTATTTTATTATTATCCCTTAGAAGCCTGTTTGTTTTCTAACGAGAGACAGAAAGGGAGTGAATCCAGATGTGAAGGGAGGTGGGGAGGAACTGTGAGGAGTAGAGGGAGGGGAAACTGTAATCAGGATATATTGTATGAGGAAAAAATAAAACCTATTTTCAATAAATGGAAAAAAAGGTTTTAAAAAGTGTGTGTGTGTGTGTGTGTGTGTGTGTGTGTGTGTGTGTGTGTGTGTAAATAATGGCCCCAGATACAGCAAGACAGCTACTCATTGGAAGCCATTTTGCTCTGCCTTTCCGTTTCTTGTGTTTTTTCTTATTTTTGAGATAGGGTCTCACGTAGCTCATATTGGCCTCAAGCTCAAGTACATAGATGATTCTGGCCTTGAACTCCCGATTCTCCAGCTTGCATATCTGAAGTACTAGGATTACAGACATTTTGATCTATCACACAATCAATATCAGATCAACAATGAAGACAAAACTACCCACGTACTTCCACTCCCTCTCACTCACCTCCAACTTTGCCTCGTGTGCGCTTTTTTTTTTTGTTGTTTTTTAATTTTAATTTTATATGTATGGGCATTTTGTGCCACTTGCATGCTGATGCCTGCAAAGGCAGAGGAAGGCATCAGATCCCCTGAAAATGGAGCTACATGGTTGTGAACCATCTATAAGTTAAAAATCAGGCCGAGAACATTAAAGGTGACAAGCAGAGGCATTCTGAGAAGAAGAGTCTTGTCTAGCTGGGCAAAGTGATGCACCCCTTCAATCCTAGCACTTGGGAGGCAAGTGGATTCGAGGCCAGCTTGGAGTACATAATGAGTTCTAAAACAGCAAGGACTGTATAGTGAGACCCTGTCTAGAAGAAGGAGGAGAAGGTCCATCAAATCCAGGTCCTCTGGAAGAGCAGCAAGTGTTCTTAACCACTGACCCATCTCTCCAGCCCTTCACGTGTTTCAAATCATACAACACTATACATTTTTCAAATCTTCCCATGATTCTCATAACTACTTTTTTTCTTGTAAAAGTCACTAGTGACTAGCAATAATAATGATCACAGTATTAATCAACAATTGTAGGTTTTAATATTAAGTATTTTCACAGTGATCTTGAATATATATGCTGCAATTCAATCTGGGTTTGCACTTTGTGTAGTTCAATATTAGAGGGTCCAGTTCAACACTAAGTATTCAGATCTTCTATCTCAATGCATTTGTATATCTCTTTTTATGTTCCATGAGCAGAGAGAAGTCTCCTACACCTCTTACCTTTCTATTAGTGTAGATTTCTGAGATTTTCCCATAGCATATTCAACATGAGGCACCATTGGACTAGACTCTCTTCCTCCTCCTCCTCCTCCTCCTTCTTCCTCCTCCTCCTTCTTCTAGACAGGGTCTCACTATACAGTCCTGGCTGTTTTAGAACTCATTATGTACTCCAAGCTGGCCTCGAATCCACTTGCCTCCCAAGTGCTAGGATTAAAGGTGTGCATCACTTTGCCCAGCTAGACGAGACTCTTCTTCTCAGAATGCCTCTGCTTGTCACCTTTAATGTTTTCTGCCTGATTTTTAACTTAGTAAAACACGATACCTATTTTCTTCTACTGTAACTTTAGGCATAAGTTACACAGTTCTAGGTAAAGTATATATGTATATACGTTCAAAACATTTCACATCTAGCAAGGCTGATTAGAGAGGGAGCTGGTCCTGAAGGAGGCCCTTGCCCTAGTACCGAGTGCTAATCATGGCAGGTGTAGAGATCTGAGTAGGAGGGGCTTTGGAAGGGCTCATTCTAGAAGATAGTGGGTATGTGGTGGCTATTTCAGCAACTCACACCGAGTTGTACCCATGCACACGGACTGAATTCAATTCAGAACCATTTTGAAAATTAAACTGAGAGTTTCTCTGAAGTCCAATTTGAAAATCTTTCTTTTAAAAAACTGGTTTCATTTACATTTATGTTCGCAACTTGATCTTAATTCTGTTATGCTCCTAGTTCAACTTTCCTTTTATTTTCAATATTTTTCTATATGGTACACATTTTTTCTTTTCTTGTTTGCTTTTGAAATAAATACAAAGTCCCCCCTCTGTTTTCAGCAGATGGTGTTTTGTGTAGGGGATATTTGTTTCCAAAAATAAGTGTCATAAACACAAATGCTCCAGTGCAGAGGAGAGGACTAACTAACTGATGAAGTAGAAAGATGGGAGCCCAGCATCTCGCTAAATGGGGTGGGGTGCACCTACTCCAGTGACGTCAGTACAGTCTATTAAGTTTGGTCCATCTTACAGTAAGGGGGGGATAAAGGAAGAGTTGGAAATAAAGTATTAAGAGAAGTTACTCGGTATGGGCTGTGAGCTATCTTAGTGTTGGCATATAAGTGTATGAGAAAGATCAGGAGAGATGGGAGATGAAAGGGTCTGAGAAAAAAGTCCATAGAATACAGTTGGCTATCTAAGCACCAGGTTTCAACCTTTCCAGGAGCCACTGGGACAAAAAGAAACAAAGAATGAAGGAAATATAGCACTTAAAAGAATCATGCCTATGCTTCATGTTATCCACATTTAAGTTAAGAGTATAAATAGGATAGATCTTGTGAAGCAAGATCATTGAGTTCTTTAGTTTCTTCCTTTCAATATTTCCAATTATTCTCTTAAAAAATCTTCAGATTCTCAGGAAGAAAAAAATTAGCAACAGATAAAAAACTTAAATGTATTTGAAAAAGAATGAAATATGTATAAATTGAGAAATGGTATGCAAGCTATAGTTTGTATAATTTGGACTTTCTTTTTGAGGGTCAGAGGGAGAAAGCAGAAACAGTGACGAAGGATAGCATGCCCAGGTACTTTCCTTCAGCCTCCTGACTCCGCAGTGAAGAGACTCAGAACAGGTTCTTACCAAGGAGTGCCACCAGGGTGAGCAGGATCACAATGTGCTTCATTCCTTTTCTTTTATGGAAATACAGAAGGATGCAGAAAACTAGGATTTCTAAAATCTAAAAATGAAACAGATTAAAAAAAAAAAAAGAGTGAGTTACTCAATATATCCCACAAGATGCCCAAAACATCTGCTTGGATTTGCCATGGTTCTCAGGAGGGCTGGGGTGACTGAGGTTCCCAGGGCTGACTGTAAATGCAGGGCAGCACCAAGACCCTCAGTCACCCAAAGAGCTTGAATACTACCCACCTACCAGTGATGCCAAGCCCAGCTCTCCAGATTCGGCTCCCCTGCCATTCTAGTCTCATTTACCCAACTGTTTTCCATCCCTGTGTGCGCTGAGCAGACATGCTGTGCTAAATTGGACAATCCCTTAACTCTTGAGTCCTCATTCCTGCCAGGCCCTTTTGTAGCCATGCCCACTGCAGGGGCTCCCAGCTGCACCCCCTTTACCCTCTGCCAGTCTCCTGGCAAAACTGCAGCCATCTTCCACTTTGCCTGACTCTACCTTGGCCTTTCAACATTCTACCATTTGGCAATCCAGAATTATTTAAAGTTTTGGATTAAGGAAATGTGGTACATTAACACAACAACATTTTACTTAGCTATAAAGAACATGCAGGAAAATGGGTGGAAATCATATTACACTACGTGGAATAAACAAATCAGACGCAGGAGAAAAAAAAAGAAACAACTGTGCATGAGATTCACACAGATTGATACCGGGAGTGAAAATATAAATTAGATCCAGCCATTCTTTTGCTTGAATTCTTACGGCTTTCCATCTCTTGTATATTAAAATCAAATTTTCTCCTGGGTAACAACGTTTAGCTTCTGCCACAGACCTCATAGATGATCCAGTCTGTGCCAGCCATGGCCTCTGTTCTCTTACTTCCCCTTGTTCTCTCTTCCTCCTTCCCTCTCCTGCCTCCTCCGCTCACTCCAGCACAGGTGAACAACACTTTCATAGGCTCACAGATCAGGAAGGTTGAGAACCACTGCTCTAGGTCTTCGTTATTATCCAACGTCCCTTCACCAATCTTCACAATGGTTCCTTCCACTCATTCACTCTCAGCTGAAATGTCACCTCCTCTGAGGTTTCCTGATGGCTTGATGTCTAAGAGTCACCCTGTCCCCCGCCATACCCTGGCTTCAGGTTGCTGTGGCCTGTTTATCATCATTGAGCATGTTTCTTGCTCTGTTTCTTCTCTGTCTTCCCAACTAGGAAGACCAAGCCAGTTCAACGAAAACAGGAACTTTATCTGTTCTGTTTGTCACTCTGTGTCCAGCACACAGTTGGTCACTCAATGAGTATTTATGGAATTCACAAATCTATTTCAAACAGCTTTCCTGCCAAACAGACTTAATATCCAATAAACTGAAAGTCTAAGATTTTGCTGTGTTTAAGAAAAGCCTAGTATCATTTTCAACTCCCAGTGTTTGGGGTTTTTTACATTTAAATTTTTGCCACCCCTAAGAAATCTGAAACCCCTATAGTTATTTTTGGTAAAGAGGTGGTACTCTGCAGTGAAATCATAAATATGAAGATTTGCTTTTTAGACAAATAATTTTTTTTCTTTAACAATCACTGAGTTAAGGACTTCACTATTTCCAGAATTGAGTTTTACTTATAGATCCTTCTCTAAATAATGTAAATTTCTGTTTGGGCTCTAGATCCTACCATTGGCTAGATCTCTCTCAATTAGGAAGTTTTCCATATAATATGTAAGATTAAATTATCCTTTCAACTTTTCCCTGGTAAATGATACCAATTATTATCACTTTTCTATATAGGACATATTTGCAAGGCTGTTAACTATGATGCCCTACAAAAGCTGTCTAAGTGCTCCCTATGCCTTCCCTCCACGTGCTCCCTATGCCTTCCCTCCAAGTGCTCCCTGTGCCTTCCCTCCACGTGCTCCCTATGCCTTCCCTCCACGTGCTCCCTGTGCCTTCCCTCCACGTGCTCCCTATGCCTTCCCTCCACGTGCTCCCTATGCCTTCCCTCCAAGTGCTCCCTGTGCCTTCCCTCCACGTGCTCCCTATGCCTTCCCTCCAAGTGCTCCCTATGCCTTCCCTCCAAGTGCTCCCTGTGCCTTCCCTCCAAGTGCTCCCTATGCCTTCCCTCCAAGTGCTCCCTGTGCCTTCCCTCCAAGTGCTTCCTATGCCTTCCCTCCAAGTGCTCCCTATGCATTCCAACTAAGAACTCCCTGTGCCTTCCCTCCACGTGCTCCCTATGCCTTCCCTCCACGTGCTCCCTATGCCTTCCCTCCACGTGCTCCCTATTCACGCCCTCAAGAGGTCCCTACTCCTTCCTTAGAGCTGCCCTTGGGACACTGGGTGCCTCAGTCTCCTTCCACAGTTAACAGGAAGACCTTCTTGGCCCAGTGTTCCTCAGTGTAGACATCCAGTTCTCACTGATGGAGCTGTAGCACTGGATTCGTTACCAGGGGATGGAGAGCCCTCCCTCATGAGCACAGCATGGAACATCTGCTTCATGCCCACTCTGAATTTTGGTGAGGCAGAATATAGATAGTCGTAGCTAGTTCTAAAAATCATGTAGAAATTTCTCCTGCTCAAATCCCATCTCTGAGGCTTCAGATAAACAAAACACGACTTCTTATTATCTAAAGAATGACTACAGTGGCACTGGGTTCCACCTTGTGTCAAGAGGTCACACAGCTCCCAGGGATAAAATATTCAAGCAGTATGAACAATGTCCATTCTCTTCTATACTTCTCTCTGAAATACTCAGACAGCTGTGGCTTTATGCATTCCCGCACCCCATGGAGAAGCCGCACTGCTGACTGGGTTCTGTGAGCCCAGTGTACACCGCTCTCAGGGCTCTCCTTATATCAACTTACCAACCCTTCCAACCACCTTAGGAGACAGGTGCTGTAGTGGATGTCTGTTCTACCTATGACCCTGAGGTAAGGCCCCTCGAGATGCAGCAGGTAACTCTTCTGCCTATAACCTCAAAGCACCTGCCCTGGGGTGTGGTCTCGGGGTGACCCTTAAAACCCGAGATGCATGTACGCTGCTCTCTTTTCTCACCTGTGGGCTTGGATGGTGTGGACTGACTCGGGCGGCAGAAAAGCGTGGGATAGTACTCCAGCCTTCCAGGACCCTGTTCTGTCTAGTGAGTTCTTTCCTAATAAATTCCTTTTACCCTTCAAGCAGACTCCTGTGGATTTCTCGCTATAAGGCACTATGATTATCTTCATTTTATGGGTGAGGAAACTGTTGTCTATGTGGGGCATGTTAAAGAATACTGCCCCCAGAATGCAGAATGACGCCACCCTACCCAAAGAGGCCCATGTCCTAAATTCCCAGAACACTTGTTTCCATTATGGCATATTGTATTGAAGCTTTGCAGCTGTGGTTAAGGTTATAGACCTGAAATGGGAGATGGTCCTGGACGAGTCAAGCATGTGAGTTCCTGGAAGCAGAAGCCACTGTAGTCAGCAAGACTGGTAATCCAGGCAAGACCGAGCCAAGCACTGCTGAGAACCCGTAGGAGCTGGCAAGTGACAGATTCCTCCCTGGAGGCACCTTGATTCTAGTCAGGGTCCAGTACGGCAATTCATTTCTGCTGTTTAAAGCTGCTGAGTGTGACAATTTGTTATGGAATTCATAGAAAACTGATTCAGGTTTTGGTCCCTGAAGTCTTTTCCAAGGAATTGTCTTCAAGATAAATTTTCTGAGTTGGTATGGTGGTTTGAATAGGAATGGCCCTAATAGACTCATAAGTTTGAATGCTTGGCCCATGGGAAGTGTCACTATTAGGAGGTGTGGCCTTGTTGGAGGAAGTGTGTGACTGTGGAGGTGGGCTTTGAAGTCTCCTATGCTCAAGCTGTGCCCAGTGTGGCACATAGTCTCTGTCTGCTGCCTGTGGATTAAGATGTAGGACCCTCAGATCTTTCTCCAGCACCATGTCTGCCTGCATGCTGTCATGTTTCTTACCATGACAACAATGGACTAAACCTCTGAAATTGTGAGCCAGCCCCAGTCAAATGCTTTCCTTTATAAGAGTTGCTGAGGCCATGGTGTCTCTTCACAGCAGTAGAAACCCTAACTAGACAGTTGGTTTTGGAGTTTCTTTTCTCCTCCCTCCCTCTCCATAACCCTGGCTACCCTAGGACTCATTATGTAGACCAGGCTGGCCTTGAACTCACAGAGATCCACCTGCCTCTGCCTCCTGAGTGCTGGGATTAAAGGCGTGCGCCACCATGTCTGGCACTCCGGGGTTTTGTAATTTGTTCTTGAATCTAATTCGATTAATGGCACTAGATACGCTGTTTTGGTCACATGGGGTCAATGGTAGTCTAGGAGATGACATATCAAAACAGATGAATTTCACCAATCTGAGTTTATCTCCTATTTCTCTTTTTAAAAAAGACTTACATTCATTTTAATCTCTTTCTCCCTCTCCCTCCCCCGCTCTGTGTATGTACACTTGAGTGTGGGTGCCCATGGAGGTCAGAAGAGGGTGCTGGATCTCTTGGAACTGGAATTACAGGTGGTTGTTTAATCAGCTGATGTGGGTGCTAGGAACTGAAGTCCTTTGCAAGAGCAGTACATACTCAAAACCACTGACTGAGTCATCTTTTCAGCCCCACCTTTTTCTTTCTTGCAAGCTGAGTCATCCAAATGACTTTTTCTGTCTCACAGAAATAGTGTCTGTTAAGGTTCTCTGTAGACGGGAGGTGGGGGGGGGAGAACAAGGGAATCCGTGGCTGATATGTAAAATTAAATTAAATTATAAAATAAAAAAATACATCTGGGGAAAAAAAAAGGTTCTCTGTAGACATTTTGATCCTTGGTCGTCTGTTGCGCTGATCCTGCATAGGCAGTTCAGTGGAGTGTTGGAGTGTGCCCTCCAGAGACAGACAGCCTTGGTTTTGAGTTCTGACTTTCTGAACTGGTATTTATTGACTTTGGCCAAGTTATTAGCCCTCTCTCTATGCCTCTTCTGGGAGGTGAAGGAGTCAATGGCGCCCACTCAGGACTGCTGCATAGGTGACGTGCAGGATGAGGCCACAGCTCTGCACAGGCTCTGCCTGCTCTGTAAGAGCCCTCTACTGCGCATCCCCTGATGCAGGCACATGGTGCTGTTCATCTAGGCAATGAAGCAAAGGGATCTCACAGAAGAGATGTTTAATAAAAACACAGTTTTTCCCTCCAGGTTCACAGCACCAGATGGTGGGTGCTGGATCGGCTTTGTCAGAACTGCAGACTTAATAATCAGCATTGGGCATAGAATTACTTCAAATGATAGGTTTGGCCCCTGCCACTGCTGATTTAAGGAAAGAAAATGAGCACTGTGTAGATTATCATGCAAAGGATTTTATGTTCAGAACAGAGGTTTCAATTTGAGTAGTTTATTGGAAAGTCTGGGTGGGCAAAACAGCCACCACCAAGCCTGCCAAAGAGCACGACGTCATCGAGGTCTAGGCTGTACCTCCTGTGTGGGCTGCAAAGAATACATTAACAGGTGTGCTGTTCAAGGAACAGCTCTAGAGCTCTTGGTCAAGCAGGACATATGGGACTGGGGAAACAAACTCATCTCCTCCCTTAAGGCACTAGCTGTGAGCTCACTGACACAGATGGAGGGTTCCTCAGAGGGACTGTGCTATGCAGTGTCTTTCCAAACTACTCTGACCTGAGACCCCATTCAGCCTCGACTTTCGGCAGTTTTCAGTGAAGAGAACTACTCCTCTGCAGCATGTGGTCTTGGAAAAGTTGAGCCAGTGGGTAAGCAGACTGATGTTCCCCGCCGCCAGCAGACACCAGACTTCTCAAGTCCCTTTCTGCACAAGAACACCAAGCAGGGGACAGGCCTTGTTGTGGTGAGGCTCCCACTTAACAGAGAACTGGAGATAACACGGCACCCATGGCCCATGTGATTACATACATGAAGGGTGAGAGATGAGCTGGTCTGGCATATAACTTTACAGTTCCTTGTGGAAAATGCAAAGCAGATTAAGACTTTTGAATATCTTTATTTATTTAATACGTTGGTCTGACCAGTTCTGAAAAGCAGTTCAGATGCTGCAATTATATTTGGTGTAATACAGAAATGATGAATGGCTTGTCAAAAACTAGTCTTCTGGGGCTGATGCTGAGACAGGGTCTTTCTGTGTGTCCCAGCATGGCCCTGAATATGGGGTCCTTCTACCTAGCCTTCCCGAGTGCTGTGATTACAGGCATGTGCCACCACACTCAGCTCAAAGAATAGTCTTAATGTAATTATGACCTTTGTAAAAACTAAACAAAAAAAAACTGAAAAAAAACCACCAAATCTGCTACATTTGAAAATTGAACTTTGATTATTTACAACAGATTTAACCCAAAATTCAGCTCAAAGATCTTAGCCTGGAACCCATCACTCCTAGAGTTCTTAGTGATGATGTGGTTACAAAATGGATTTGATTCCAAACTAATACAAAATTGATCCATTCCTCTCATGGCAACAGTGCTGCTCCATTGTAACTTATTAAAGACTTATTTTATGCTATCTTATAAATATCTAAAAGTAGTTAAACTTTTCTGTGTGGAATTTATTTTGAAATAGCTTTCATTATTATAATATGATTTTCAGAAGTAGAAGTCTCTCCTAGGATGATAAACTACTTTCCTCTCTATTACCTAGGTTACAATAATACACTACAGCACACCACACTATACTATACACTATACTACACTACAGCACACTACACTATACTACGCTACACTACACTATACTACAGCACACTATACTATACTACGCTACACTACACTATACTACAGCACACTATACTATACACTATACAACACTACTCTATACTACACTATACTACAGCACACTACTCTATTCTACACTACATTACACTATACTACACTACACTATACTACAGCACACTACACTATACTATACTACTCTATACTATACAACACTACTCTATACTACACTATACTATACTACACTATATCATACTACACTACACTACTCTATACTACACTGTATTACACTCCACTATACTATACTACACTACTCTATACTATACTATATTACACCATACCATACTACACTACTCTATATTACACTATACTATACTACACTACATTACTCTATACTACACTATATTACACTCCACTATACTATACTACACTATACTATGTTGAATGGGTAAGTAAATAAATGAATTTAAGAGTTAGCTTTGAGAACATTTAGTTGTGAGGGTGTGGGGATGAGGGGTGAAACTGGGAGGAGTTGGGGGAGGACTGGGGAATATAGTCAAAATACATTGTATACATGTATGCAATTCTCAGCAATTAAAATATTATATAAAATAGTTATCTTTAGAAAAATACCAAAATGTAATTAAACTTGGAGTATTTTTGTCCATCTGTAAGGTTTAATAAAAAGTTCATGGACTGAGGATACATCTCAGTAGTAGAATTCTTGCCTAGGGAGTGCTAACTAAGCCTGGTTTCAATCCTCAGTACCATGAAGGAAAAAAAGAAAAGCAAAGATTTAAAAAGGCAGTTTTGTCCGTTTCAGATGTATTCTCTGGTACTAAAAACAATACAAGATACATCATCATTAAACCCTGCAGTTTATTCCAGGAAAGAAGGCTTGATGCATCTTTAATCTCCAGAGGATCCAATCAGGCTATTCATTTTCTGGCCCTAGGCTATGTCACTTTTTTGTTACTGGATGAAGCATTTGTTTTGCCTGTAGGCAGAAAGTTGTAATGTGTTGGTCAGATTTCAAGCCTGCACTACCATGAAATATTTAATGAAGTATAAAGAACAGAAGTAAATCAGAGATTAAAGCTCCTTCTAGTGCTTAGAGGTGATGGATGAAAGCTGTGGTAGTTAAAAGACTCTCATGCTGGACAAGTAAGAAAATGAGTGGGGTGGAGTGGAGGCAGAGTATGAAGGACCCCAGGAAGGCTAACTGGAGTTGGGAAGCTCAATGCCCAGCACCAAGGGCAAGAGCTAGGGAAGAGCTGGGAAGTGACAGCCAGCACAGAAATGAAGTCCATGATAATAAGAACCTGGCTAGCAACATATCACAAACAGGTGTTTCTTTAGGCAGGCCATTGTTGAGTGATGGCCTGGTTGATTGACCGATTAACCATTAATTCTCTCGTGGCAGTAAATTGCTGGAATAGAGGTAATTATGTCATAATGTGGCTTGTAAAAAGTATAGCAAATAGAGACACGAGCTTTGTAATATTTCCACAGAAGAGGCTGCATCAGAGTTGTATCCATGAGGGTGGGTTTGCAGGGAGCTAGAAGGTGATAGAGTTATAGGATAGAGGAAGCAGGGTACTTTCCCGGCAGAGGAACCATAGGCAAAATGGCACTGAGTTATGTGGCTGGCAGGGTGATGCCTGTAGCTATGCTACTGATGATGATCAGCAAGGAGGGCATGCTTCTTAAGACACTGCTGGCATGGCCTGAGAAACCGACAATGAACGCTCGGGTTAACGCAATGACAGTGGGAATACCAGAGAGGGGTCAAGTTCAAGAGACTTCGAAACATGTAAGGATGGAGAGTGGGGAATCAAGATGTGAGAGACGTCATGTGTAGCTCAGGTTTCCAATATGACAGACTGATACAGAAAAGATAAGAGATGAGAGAGTTTGGGGGCAAAATACTGAGTTCAGATACTGATATTTGCATTTGAGGAACCCATGGAACATTCATGAAGGGGTGAGTAAAGAGTGAGCAGTGAGTGAATGCAGAATGCAAATCGTCAGGAGAGGCCTGAGAAGAAGTAGGTATGGATTGCAAGAGGCATGATGTGTGACCAATGGCATCTGTTTTGTTTTTCTTTTTCTTTTTTTCTTTTTTATCACCTTGACACAAACTAGAGACGTCTGGGAGGAAAACTCAACTGAAGAATCATCTCCATCAGATCGACCTATGGGCATGTCTGTGGAGGCATTTTTCTGACAAATGGCTGATATGGACACTTCCACCCCTGGGCAGGTGATCCTGGGCTGTGTAAGAAAGTAAATTGAGAGAGCAATGGCTAGCAAGGCAGTGAGCAGCCCTCCTGCTTCTCCGTGCCTTCCTCACCTCCCACCTCCAGGTGCTCGTTTGGAGCTCCTGCCCCAGCTTCCCTCAATCATGCACTGTAAACTGCAAGCCAAACACACCCTCTCCTCCCCCACTTGCTTTTGGTCATGGTGTTTTTATCACAGTAATAGAAAAACAAACTGGAACAGTATTTTAGAAGGCCATGGTAGCACATATTGTGTAAGTAGACATATACAGTTGGCAGATGAAGAGGTGCCCACAAAAAGCCCAAGATGGAGTAGTTAGAGAAGGAAAGAAATGTAAAATATATCAAGAAAATCAAGGAGATGATAGGCATGGAGTAAACGCTGTACAAAATTCAAGAATTCTTTCCGTCCCTCCCTCCCTCCCTCCCTGCCTTCCTCCCTCCCTCCCTCCCTCCTTCCCTTTCTCCCTCCTTCTATCTCAGCAATATACACATAGAGAGATCTACTAGATGTAACGAGGAAGGCATGGGTGGGAGCTGAGGAAGTGGGTGACTTGGAAGGGCTACAGGATAGTTTATTAATGGTGTGCAGCATGTGAACACCGAAAAACACAGAAATTAACTATGTTTCTGTAGGAAAAGAGAAAGGAATCAAGAAGGAAACAGTGGAGAAACAAATGTAGGTATGTGTGTTCCAGGGTCAGGGTTATGTCAGACAGTGAGACAGGGAACTCTTGTCACGTAGACTGCCGTGACATGAGCCTGATTTATACCTGGAGCAAAGTGCACCCGTAAAACCTGTAAATGTCAACCGTGTACTTTTAACACTAAGTTGTTAGAGTAAGACAATCTTTTCTACATCAGAGAACTAGATTAGATACCTTTTGAGGTCACCTCTGATCCTAAAAATGTGAATCTGCAGACTTCAATTCTTTATTATCAAATTTACAAGTATTTTGCCAAACTAGTTCTTAGGAAAATGCCACTTAGACAATTCCAATTTTTCTACTCCTTGCCCTTTCTAGAATCTTCTTTCTCTCCAGTCTTAACTGTATTCTGTAGCAAGTTATATACCTACTGTTTTGATCCAATTCTTTCATTATACTTACCAGATGCAGCTATTGTATCAAATAAAATATCTCAATTAATGCTGCTTTGATCACAATGAGGACTTTTTGGGAAGATGATTCAATAGTGACTTAGTATCTCAAATCCTTCAGTATTGATAACATACACTTACATCTTAGTAAGTCACTGTGCTAAGAAGGAAGGCTTGCATGGGTTTTCTAACACTGTAGCTACCAGTGGTCTAGAGAATATACATCAGAAACAGTAAAATATTTAGAATCCTTACCACATAGACCAGGAACTGCCAGCCAACAAAGTAATACTGTACTGTTCTTGCTGAGATGTCCTGGGTCATATTTGGAGCAAAATTCACTAATAAATATGTTCCTGCAAATGCCAGTGTCATACCTTTGAATAAAAAAGAAAAGATAAACCAAACTGAAAAAAGATTAAAGTTTTACTTTTTCCTTCTTTCCAGTTGGGGTGGGGTCTTATTATGTAGTCTGAGCTGGTTTGGAACTCATTCTGTAATACAGGCTGGCCTTGAACTCACAACTCCTCCTGCCTAGTCTCTCAAATACTGGGATTACAGGTGTTCACTATCAGCATGGCTACTTTAAAACTTTTCTTGACACAAATGTTACCTAGAGGGGAGTATTATATGTTAAAATTCGGGAATCCCTGATCCCCCACCTCAACTGGTCCCATTAAAATACAAATCACCAAACTGTCCCTAAAGAGTACCATATCTTTTTTTTTTTCCCCCAAGACAGTGTTTCTCTGTGTTATAGCTCTGGCTGTCCTGGAACTCACTTTGTAGACCAGGATGGCCTCGAACTCACAGAGATCTGCCTGCTTCTGTCTTCCAAGTGCTGGGATTAAAGGCCTGTGCTGACCACTGGAACACACATACCTACATTTGTTTCTCCACTGTTTCCTTCTTGATTCCTTTCTCTTTTCCTACAGAAAAATAGTTAATTTCTGTGTTTTTCAGTGTTCACATCTTTAAAGGAGAATAAAATCCAGGGAGTGGACAGAGCAGGATGTAACTCCAGACTCTGTTGTCCCAGGTGAATCCTATCCTCCTCAGGGAGTTTTCCCCAAAACACAGAGAAGATCAAAACATGCACAGATAGAGAGGTAAGGGCACACTCATCTGACTGTTTCCACACCATGAACACAAGTGGATCTACACAGATCTAGATCATCTAAGTTTAGATGGAAGTGCCCGCAGTGGAGGATAGGGCAGTCCATCTCATGATGACCAGCTCTTGCTCACTCATTCCTGGAACCCGTGAGCTTGGGTGATCTGGACTTTGAAACTTGGCAATGGGCACTTCAATCACTGTCACTGATGGCAGTCCTTCCAGAAGTAACTGTGGTGGATGGGACCCTCTGTAGAATTCTAATAATCTACTAGGGTCTAGAAGTTCCATAGGTGGAAGTTTCTCTCCTGCCTGCCTGTTCAAATATAAGAGTTTTTCTTATATTAGTTATAATGTTTTTTAATTTTAGACAAAAAGGGGGAAATGTGGTGATATTTTGTTTGTGCTCTAACAAATAAAGCTTGCCTAGAGATCAGAGTGTGGAACTAGCCACTAGAGGCCATGCAGTGGTGGTACACACCTTTAATCCCAGCTCTTGGGATCTCAAGCCTTTGATCCCAGTACTTGGAAAGCACATGACATTTGGGAGGCAGAAACAGGAAGTAATATGGCTGGGCAGAAAGAGGAAGTGATAAGGCAGGGTGGAGACAGGAGCTCGGCCCTTTCAGTCTGAGGATTCCTAGAGGTAAGAAGTTTCAGTGACTGGCTGCTCTGCTTCTCTAATCTTTCAGCATTCACCCTGATATCTGACTCTGGGCTTTTATTATTAAGACCAATTAGAATTAGTGCCATAAATCCCAGGGTTATCATAGTAAAGACAGAACCCATCATGAGCCTAATTGCTGTCTGTTCATCACGGTAGCATTACTTAGAACCATGAAGAGTAGAGATGTGCATGGGAGGGATGCCACAGGAGGGATGTAAGGGGAGCAAGCCCTTCTGAAAAGTATTAAAAAGTGCCTATTTGTCTATAATTAGCAGCCTGAGAAAATGCTGTTTAAGTAGCCCTTTTCAGATACTGCATTTGAAAACACACCTTCTTTCACCACTGACCGCATCTCAGTGGTGGATATAACTTACAAACAGCCTTGAATCCACTGGAAGATGTGGTGACATTTTGTTTGTGATGAAATGTGATATTTTATTTGTATGTTAATAAAGTTGCCTGGAGATCAGAGGCCATGGCTATTTCCTCTGTATTTGGCTCTGTGTTTCTTATTTACTAAGACTGTTCAGAAATTCGTCTACAGGAAGAGTCTGGTCTATTTGTGGGGCCCCACAGAGGCTCCCTAGTAAGGCCTTAATCAAGGTCAGAAAGTCTGAGCTTGCTTTACCCAGCAGGGCTGCATAATCGGATGATTTGACCAGGGACGTGGTTACTACGTGTTTTGAAGGGTCTACACTTGGCTGTACATTGTGCTTTGATCTTAAAAGGGGGAGGTCTTTTGCCTCTCCCCTTGGTAGTTTATAAAAAGCCCACTAGAATAAATCTTGGGGTGACTGGGTATTGACTCAGGGCCCTCCCGAAGCTATCCTGTGTCTCTGTCTTTCTCTCCGGCTATGTCTCTTTCTCTCTAATATTTCCTCATTCCTCTCCCTGCCACCCCAGAACCCTTTGACACTCCAGTTTGGGGATGGAGCCCATCCTCCTTCCTCGTGCCCTAGCCTACAGTAATTCTATTTTCTCATTAAATGAAAGTCAGTTCTCTTGATAGGCAGATCACTTACCAGATCTGAGACAAAAGCCTGGTGGTTTAAAACAAAGACTTTATGGGCCTTTCCCCTGCCTGTAGGGAACTGGGCTGCTGGGCTGATCTGCCTGGATTATTTATAACAGTATGAGTTGGTAAGGAAGACCCTCCAAAGACTTAAAAAGCAAAACAAAACAACCCTCCCTGCAAAAACAAAAACAAAAACAAAAAAACAAAAACAAAAACCACACCCAGTCTTTGAGGAGAGACTGGATTTTTAGGCTCCTAAGTCTTTGTCTGTTTTGTCAAGGGTCTTTCTCTCTGTGTGCTTACTCTGTGTGTGTGTGTGTGTGTGTGTGTGTGCGCGCGCGCGCGCGCGCGCGCGCGTGCACACGCACGCACATTTTCTCATCTCTAATAAAAGCCTTTCTACATTGGCAAAAAAAAAAAAAATCAGTTCTCCTACAAGCCTACAAGGGCTGTTTCCCATGTAGCTTGATATAATATACAAATAATGAGATATCTTCCTATAAACATGTACAATGTATAAAGCACGTACACAAGCTAATCTGTGCTCTTTACAGTAGGGAAACCAACTGTCCTGGAAGGGAGGATGGTACTCTTTATAAATTCCAAACTAGTTATGTTATAGACAAGAATGGCTGACATGAAGGTAATACTGTGATCAATATTAAAATGTGGTAATCCTGCCGGGCGGTGGTGGCGCACGCCTTTAATCCCAGCACTCGGGAGGCAGAGCCAGGCGGATCTCTGTGAGTTCAAGGCCAGCCTGGGCTACCACGTGAGTCCCAGGAAAGGCGCAAAGCTACACAGAGAAACCCTGTCTCGAAAAACCAAAAAAAAAAAAAAAAAAAAAATGTGGTAATCCTAAAAACATTATCGTTAATAAAAGGGGACAGGAAGAGGGTTCAGTGGATAGAGTGCTTGTTGCTCCAGGATGAGAGCTGAGTTCAAGTTCCTAGTACCCACATAAAGAGATGAGTGTGGCTGTGCACACACATCTAACCCCTGTTCTGTGGGGGATGAGACAGGAGGATTATTGGGGCTCCTTGGCAGCTCTAGTTCAGTGGAAAATACTGTCTCAAGGGGACAGACAGAGTGACGGAGCAGGGTGCTTGATGTCCTCCTCTGGCCTCTGCACTAACATTTACATACATGTGCACAGACCACACATGTACACCACCACCACCCACACTACACACACAATTATAAATGCTTTACACTTGATTAACTTAATGTTTATAACAAATCTGAGAAATGATTAGAATAATCTCCTCTGTCTGTGGGAACACATCCCAAAGCCTCCCTGTGCCTAAAATCTCACATAGTACAAACTTCTGTTTGTACTATCTATTTACCTATGCTAAAGCTTAATTTACAAATGGGTGCAGCAAATGATGAACAATAACAACAAAACAGAGCAACAAAAGCAACATACTTTAACAAGTTATTTAAAACTTACAAATTGCTTATTTCTGCAATTTCCCATTTAACATTTTTGGACTGTAGTTGACCATAGGTCACTAGATCCACACAGTTAGCAAATATATGTATAAGGGCAAATTGTTTACTATTATACAATTATATTATTACAAAATATATTATAAATAAATCCTATAGTGTATAGTATATACAATATATAATGTGTAATCTTTTTTACTACCTACATTTGACAAATAAAGACAATGAATCAGAAAAGGAAGAACTATTCTGCCTGGTGTTTTCCAGTTCCGTAAGTGGGAAGCTTGGTTTGGAACCCAGGCAATCTATTTTCTTGACGGTTACATTCCATTGATCAGTGACTGCCTTAGGGGGCACTGCTGAGTGGAGCCCTCATGCTGCACAGAGCACAAGTGGAGACTCCACAGAAGGCTCCTGGCAGAGGCCCTGAGGTGCTGGACGAGTTTCAGGTTATTTTGACCCTAACTTTCCTTTAGGAGAGCATTCCAGGTGGGCACTCCCCATAGCGAGTTTAAGGAGACTTATGCCAACAGACACTTCTAAGACATCAAATCTGTTTGGGAAGAGGTGGATTAAAGAAACCTGAGCAGTTCTTTTCCTGGAAGACCTCTCAGGTGCACCAATATGTTGATGTTTTCTGACTCACCCTGTAGACAACAAAGTTATCTTAGTTTCTGAACACATTTGACCATTTATTCTGCTCTGAAGTGGTGTTTTGAGGAGTATTTAATACTTGGGAAATGCTTGACATTTAATGGGCTTGCTATGAACTCAGCCTTCGTCTCAGGAGGCTACTGAACTGCTACCAGTCTCCCGGAACACTACGGAAGGAACGAAGCATGAATAGGGTGAAAGGACCGGAGCCTGGAATCCAGGTGTTCCTGTCCCCTGGCTCCTCAATGTGCCAAGGAAGACAGATGTATTCAGTTCTTCAGCAGATGCTCCTCTACCGGATGACTCTTCTCAATTAAAATTCTAAACTTCAGTTTTCTAAATTTTCTGACTTCTGGGAGCCTTCAGTTTTAAAATCTTCAGCTAACTTGACTCCAAACAATTCTTTTGGGCACTGCATTATTTCTTGATTGATGAGAGTCCAGGTATTACTTTCTTGGAAATCCAGAAGTCACACAATGAACTGGATTTGTTAATACTAGGGGAGCAATCTCGTCCAGATTCCTCAGGCTCATGGCAGATGCCCTCAAAAGAGTCCTAGACTGGGAAGTCTTAAGCAGTCCTGGACCTGCCATCAGAAAGACTCCCAGTCTTGAGGCTGCTGGAAAATCAAAATGGATGCTTATCCTCTCAACTAGAATGGCGTTGCACTTGGCTGGATCCTATTCCAGACGAATGAACCCAACCATGCTGATCTTGGATCAGGGGTGAGAAGAAGGAAAATAAACAGCCTTGGTCTCACTATCAATTTTGGGGAACCATTTGTAGGTGACTTGAAGTAATCAGGTTACTGGTCTCCGGGGAGTGTGAGGAGTTTACTATAATTTGTATTTTGATGATATTATTATCTGGGCCTAAATCAATGTGGTTCTCATGGACTGTTTGTTAGCTGTGGCACTTTGATGGCTGATGGAGAGGAGGAACGCACTATAGTTTTTGGCTGGGTGAAGGGAAGAGAGGAATCTGGTGCTTTTTTAAAGGAAAAATAATCATTAAAATAATTTTAAATTATTAATCCACTGAGAATCAGAGCAGGGGCCAAAGCCTGTCAGTGAGTCAATAATGGCTGGTGGGTCTTTTCAGACAAGGCTTTTGTGAGGTCATTTTTTGAGGCTAGTGGTGAAAGGCTTCATGGCCAGAGAGCAGCACTTGGCAGTAAATGAGTTCAGCTTGTTTCCACATGGCCTCAAATCTCCATTTGTTCCATCAGGACAAACAAACTTTCATTTGTTTGAAGCAGGGAAAATAAATGATATTCCTTCTCACATTTTGTCAATTTAATTTTTAGCATGCACATATGTTAATCTTTAGGAAAACACCACTAGCTACTCTTTCCCGTTTGGTCTTAGTCCCTGTAAAGGAAAAACAAAACAAAAAAAAACTGCATTCTTAGCTTTTCACAGAAAGCGCCATGTTTCCTCCAGGCAAAGGCAAGGAAGGCCCAGGAGAGTATGCTTCAGTTAGCATACCACTGAAGGGGCGGGAAGGCCTTCCCTGGACTCCCCAGGGTGAGTGAGTTACTACAGCTCACATCATACAGGCTGGAGGCACTGTTTGCTGAGGAAAGGGTGTGGAATGGATGACTCCCCCATTCCCCTCTAAAACAATACATTAAAGGCAAGAACTAACAGTGACATCCCCCCCCAAAGAGAGGAAGTCAGTCAAACCAAACCAAAACCACAGACTAAGTTGTGGGGACTTTTCGTTTCCTTTTGAGTGTGTAGCCGTGGCTGCAGGAGTTATGAAGGCAATGGCTAACATTTTGAGTACTTACTTTGTGACAAGCCCTTTTCTAAGAATTTTAATACATGCATTCATTTAATTCTGTGGGGTAGGTAATAGAATCTTCCTTTTAAAGATGAGGAAACTGAGGCTTAAAGAGTTTATTAAATAACCTCATGGTTTTTAGAGACATCTCCTAGACCAAAGCCCCTACATGGTCAGGTTGCCATGGTTAGAATGCTGCTCTGACAACTGCCAGTCATGTGACTCGGGGAAAGTTAGCTAACCTCTCTGGGAACCAGATTTTGCTTCTAGAAACGGGTTATTCCTGTATTTAAGCAAGCTATTCCATGTAAAACACAGCATAGTACCTGGAAAAGGAAGTTTAAAAGATGCTGGCTGCTGTTTACATACATCAAAGGATCCTGAGCATTGCTGTGAGGCTGTAAGATCCCAAGCACTACTGTGAGGCTGTAAGATCCCAAGCACTACTGTAAGGCTGTAAGATCCCAAGCACTACTGTGAGGCTGTAAGATCCCAAGCACTACTGTGAGGCTGTAAGATCCCAAGCACTACTGTGAGGCTGTAAGATCCCAAGCACTACTGTGAGGCTGTAAGATCCCAAGCACTACTGTGAGGCTGTAAGATCCCAAGCATTACTCCGATGCTGTAAGATCCCAAGCATTACTCTGATGCTGTAAGATCCCAAGCACTACTGTAAGGCTGTAAGATTCCAGGCATTACTCTGATGTTATAAGATCCCAAGCATTACTGTGAGGCTTTGCTTTATTTTGTTCATTTTCTTGATGTGTGGTCATGGAGATGCTCCCAACCTTTGTGTTACATTTTTAGTATTACCTTCTGGAAAGCTCTTGGGAATGATGGTGTTCATAATAATTATATCAATTATAGGGAGAGATTATTTGTATTTCTCAGAATAGTACCACACTGTCCACACAGTGCATAGCAAAGTTGAAGCCATGGGAGGAAGATTAATTTTTTGCTTTTAGTAGATCTTACATTTTAAGAAACAATTAAATCACTGAATAGATTGGCATTTCTATTTTATCTTTCCCCACAGTTAGGACTTTCATTTGTTTTCTCTCTAGTTCTTTAGGTAGAAGCTTCAGGAAAGGCATAAAGAGAAACTTAATTTTACTTTTCTATTCTTTTAAAGAATTTTTAAATTTCTATTTATTTTTTGTTTGGAAATGTCTTGGTTGCAGGTATATCTATGCATTACATGCTCACCTGGTGTCCTTATCAAAAGGGCACCAGATCCACTGCAACTGGAGCTGTGGATGGTTGTGAGCCACTGTGTGGGTGCTGGGACTTGAACCGGAGTTCTCCACAAAAACAACAAGTGCTCTTAACTGCGGAGCCAGCTCTCTGGCTTCACCTTTTCTATTCTTTGTTCACACTTCTTGTGTTGGTTGGTTAGTTCCTGAACGCCCTTCTCCATGGCCTACATTCGGTCTATGCCAGTCCTGTTTTCTGTCAGAAGCTCAAATGACACTACTCTTCCCAGACACAACTAGGAGTATTTTCAAGTCAGGGTAAGTTTTCCTCCCAGGAGACATTTAGTAATGTCCAAAGACAGCTTTGATTATTCTAATTGTGGTTGAGGGCTTGAGAGGCACCTAGTAAGCAAAAGGATTGCAGACCTATATGTAGAGGGTAGACCTGAAAGCGAAGATTTATCCACTCCACACTCAGAAGGCATGAGTTCAGAACCACTGTTCTAAAAGCTCACACCAGTATGATACATATTTTTTATTTAAAAACATATTATTTATTGTTGCATTAGTTTAACTCTGTGAAGTTGTGTTACTGTGCCTGTCTAAAACACCTGATGGTCTAATAAAGACCTGTATAGCCAATAGCAAGGCAGGAGACAGGATAGGCCGGGCTAGCAGGCAGAGAGAATAAATAGGAGGAGAAATCTGGGAGGAGAAGATCAAGGAATGAGAAAAGAAGGGGCCAGTCACCCAGTCACCCCACTACACAGCCAGACACAAAATAAGAAGTTAAGAAAAGATATACAGAAACAGAGAAAGGTAAAAGCCCAGAGGCAAAAGGTAGATGGGATAATTTAAGAAAAGCTGGCTAGAAATAAGCCAAGCTAAGGCCGGGCATTTATAAGTAATAATAAGTCTCCATATGTATTTATGTGGGAGCTGGGTGGTGGGCCCCCAAAGAGTAAAGAGTAAAAACAACCAACAGCAATTTATATATTTTGTCATGGAAGGTAAATTATTCATAGTTAGGGATAGTGATGCTTAGTTTTAATTGTCAACTTGACACAACCCAAGAAGAGAGTCTCCATGAGGGACTGTCTAGATCCAGTTAGTCTGTGGAGGACTGCCTTAATTATAGCTACTGGATAGAATCAGCCTGAAAGTGGACAACACAGCTCTTTGGGTTTAGGTCTTAAATTGTATGAGAGTGGAGAATGTGAGCGGGGCGGTACTCAGGCATGTACTCATCACTCTCTGCTCTTGGCTACTTTAAGTTCCTCCACTGTGGTCTCCCTGCAGTGACAGACGGTGGCCTGGAATCATGAGCCAGGGAAACTGTCTCTCTCTTAAAGTTGCTTTGTTGGGATATATATCTTAATCAAGTAACAGAAAGAAAACTGGAACAAGAATTCAGTCATAATTATCTTTTTATTTCTATTAATCAAGATAATTTACCAGTAGTAGTTGAGACAGGAAATCCTCCATTACCCATCTATATGACCTTATTAAATTGGGTGAATTTAGTTAGTAACCACCCATTACTACAAAAGATGGAAGGTGTTGGATGAAAGGATTTGAAGTTTCTTTGTGACATTTGACAAATATGAAAAATAATATGAAGCCTAACTTCGCTTTTAAAACCCAGGCATTGATTGTTCTTATTGCTGATTTCATATGACTTTCCCAAATGATCCCATAAACCACAACATATAAAAAAGGATGTATAAAAATAGTATGTTGGAAATGATACAATCACATATGAATGCAATTGGAAAAACATTTTAACCATGAAAAATCTGACAATGTTGACTAAAAACTCTACCAGCAGAATGAAACCAAAGAGGAAGGGAAAAAGTGAAGACACTTTCAAGACATTATGCTCGAGGGAAACAGGATCAGGGGCCAGGAGAGAAACGTTAAACATACCAGCTCTGGTGTCAAATTCGGAGCTCACATTAGCAAAACTCCCTGGAAGAGGGTAGACATTGTTTTGTTTAAAGTGCCTAAAGTATCTGTATTCATTACCATATGTCAGAAGAAATAAAGCCGGATTTGGTCAAGGAAAAAGACATGAGCATCTATAGTTCTCATGAATGATCTTCCCACAAAAGTGAAAAGGTACAGTGCATATGAGAGTGCCTTGCTATATGATAGAAATCTTTATTATAACCAGTAATGTCACTGTTAATTTCCATTAATAATCATATTCCCAAAGAAAGAAACTTACTCTGTTTTTATTTTTAAAATGCTTATTTATGCATGGTGTATGCCTGTGATGGCCCACGGTGGAGGACCAAAGGTCGACTCTGCTTGTCTTCCTCTAGGGCCGTCTCCTCTATTTTTTATTTTTCAGATTATGATACAGTCACAACATTTCTTCCTCCCATTTCTTCCCTCCATACCCTTCCATATACTCCCCTTTGCTCTCTTTCAAATTCATGGCTTCTTTTTCATTACTTGCTATTGCATATGTATAAGTATACACATAGATATTCCTAACTATAGCCTGCTCCGTCTGTACAATGTCACTCACGTGTATACTTTCAGGACTGACTATTTAGCATAGGATAACTAGTTGGTGTGCTCCTCCCCAGGGAAGTCTGTTCTGCTCTCAGCATTCCTTCGTTGCCTGTAGCTCTTTATGTAGGGTTGAGGCCTTGTGGGCTTTTCCCGTCCACTTTGGCATGTCTATTGATGGTCTTGTTCAGCTCATATTTAGGCGGTCGTGTTGGTGAGACTTTCTGTGTGTTGCTTCTGACAGTACTAGGAGACACAACCTCACAGCAAACTCCCTGATTCTCTGGCTCTTACAATCTTTCTGCTTCCTTCTCTGCAATGTTCCCTGAGCCTTAGGTGTGGAATCCTTTACTTTTCAAGGCAGGATCTCACTGAACCCGGAGATTTCCATCCAGCTAGACTGGCTATCCAGGAAGTCTCCAAGAGCCTCTCTGCTTCCTCAGCCTCCTCAGCACTGAGGTTCCGGACATGCCACAAAGCTAGGCTTTCCTGTGATCTGATTCAGGTCCTCATGCCTGCATGCTTGGTGACTTTTCCTTTAGGCAGTATAAATATAATGATATGGCAGATATGAACTTTCAAGTAGAAGAGTCTAACAGGTAACACAGATGTTTTTCCTGAATTTTATTAAGCTCATAAAAGCACCACAACATAAGCAACAGTAATACTGCAAAATAACAATTTGCTATAGCCAATAACTAGCAGTAGCATAATGAAAATGAAAGCTTTACATGAGAAGAGACAGTGTCTCCCATACAGAATGCTCACCCCTAAATGAGATTTGCAACCATTTCATTAAATTTTCTGATTTTAAGTATATAATTTTATAGGTAGTATTTATTTATTGATCAAGAGGTGCTATAATTAGATGCGTTAAATGGTCACTCACCTAGTAAATCCGAGGCTCTCAAATTTTCTTTTAGAAATATAACAGAAATTATGGCACTACCTACAAAGAAAATGGTCATTAGTAGTAGTTCCAATAGGAAAACCATGTATTATTCAGTGCAATATGAAAAGAAGTTAAGCATTCCATGTCTTTGCTGCTCTCGCTGTTCCCTGAGTAGAGACACTTGCTAGTTGTGGTTGTAAAAGTGATTTTCTCCCATGATGGAAGAAGACACATAGGAACTGAGCAAGAACATGATGGGGCCTGGTTACAGGAAGGGCTTCCTTTGTAAGTTTACTGAGTGAACGTGTGGGAAAGAAGGGAGAGGGGGAAGAAGGCGGGGAGGGAGGGAGGAGGAGAGAAGGAAAGAGAAAAGAATGAAATAGAAGACAGGCGGAAAGTAAAGAAAGCTGAGAACGATTCAATTTATAGATTTAAAATGTCCACCCTACTAAAGCCGTCAACCCTGGCTTCCCTCCAGTGCCTCCTCCTCCAGCGTTGCTCCGGGTTCTCTCTCCTTCACACAGCACACCCGGCAGGCTGCGGGACCATCACCCTGTCACAGTCACCGCTCACGCTTGTGCCTCTGCTTAGCAGCCCACCGGAAATCTGTCCTGACATCTCACTCTTCCCCTCTCCACACCAGAGGAATCTTTCTAAACTGCAAAGCTCACGTAAATCTGCATCTTCAAGTCTCTCATGGCTTCTCGTTACTTACAGGACAAAGCCCTGAGCTGCTGCCGGTGGCCTGCAATGACAGCTGTGGTTGCTCTTTTGCCACCAGCCTCACCTCTGCCCTCAAGTTCTCTTCCGTTCTGTGCACGTCCTACACATCAAAATAGTTCCCAGACCCACCATGTGCTTTCATGCTCATGACTTCTATGAGTACAACTGCCTGTTCTGTGATCAACTCTAGATTCAAGATCACTTCTAGGTCTAGACTGAACTGAACACTCTACTCTTATCTTGGGATAGAGTCTGTATGTAGTTTTTCATTGATCTGAGACCTGTTTTCTTGTCTTTATCATTTTATTCTGTGTTGTGACTCTTTCAAGGATGACTCACACTGCTGGACTCTCACAGCTGAGCCAGGGCCTGCTGCTGCGGCCTCCGGTTAAGGAGGCAGTTTGACATCTGGGTCTTCCTTTTGTAGACTCATTCCTTGATGAGTACAGGCACTGGAGAACTCAAAATTGCAACCATAAAAAAGATGCACAGTGTAATCTGGACTTAAAATTTTTATTTAAAAATTTAGCTGAGTTTTTAAAAGTAAAAACAGAGCAAAGAATGTTTTCATAAAAAAAAAACTATTATCCTGTGGCCCACAGCCAGGGTCTGTGTTGATATCCACATGATGCCTGTTGCCATGGAAGGCCATGTGGATCTGGGCCCCCACCTGGGGCCATATTGGTGTCCTAGGGCCACTCTGCAGCCAGGGCGAGGCTGATCTGAGTGGCCTGTACTGCCACCTGGGGCCATGGTGACATCCAGACCTGGACTGCTGCTGAGGGCCACATCTAGGTTTGTGGTCCTACTACAGCTGGGGGTCTGTGTTGATATTCACCGCCCATATGTGTGCTCCCCCACCCCCCACATTGCCACCAAAGGCCACACGGGTGCCTGGACTCTAGGCAGCCATCTGTGGTCATGTTGGGGTCTGAAGGATGTGCTGCTGCCAGGGCCATGCCGATCTGAGTGGGCTGTGCTGCCACCCATGCCATGGTATTGTCCGGGCCAGGCTGTAGCTGAAGCCCATGTCTGGGTTTGGGTCAGGACTGAAACCTGAGGCCATGTTGGTGCTGGAGGGTCATGCTGCTATTGGGACCACACAGATTGGGGTGGCCTATGTTGCTACCCAGGGGCATGGTGATGTCTGGCCAAGCTATGGCTGGAGGCAATGTCTGGATCCATGGTCCTGCCACAGTCAGGGGCTGTGTTGATGCCCATGGCTCCTGTTACCATTGAAGGCCATGGGACTGCTGGGGGCCTGGGCCACCACCTGGGGCCATGGTGGAGTCCTGGAACCACGCTGCTGCTGGGCCCCATGCTGATCTGAGAGGGCTGGGCTGTCATCAGGCCCAAGCTGCTGCTGCTGGCCATGTCTGGGTCCGTGGTCCTGCTGCAGCTGGGGTCTATATCGATGTCCATTGCCTAGGTTACCACAGGGACCCATGTGAACCATGTGTTGAACCATGTGTTGAAATACAAGGGCCATGCTGAGCTGGATCTGTACCTCACCTGAGGGGAGTGGTCCCAGAGGCCCTGGCTGACCAACTCTGCTACCACCCAGGCCCATATTCAGGGCTTTGAGTTGGTGCATCCCAACATCTACCTCAGCTATGACCTACTGGAGCACATGACTGACTTATCCTGTGGAATCACAGCCACAGGATCTCCATGACTCAGGGCAATAGCAAGATGTAGAACTGACGGTGTATTGGCCGGAGGCTGTGAACCTGACCAACACCACCTTACACAATAAACATTTGCAAGTGCAGCTGTTTGGACAAAGCGGTCTGTCTACTGCATTACACACTGCAGCTCCCAGTGCCATCAAGATGAACGAAGAGGTGATAGAGAGGCAGGAAGGACGGAAGAGGGGAAAGTCTTTTTTAATTGTTGTTTGTTTTTTTACATTTGTTTTTGGTTGATATTCTTGTTTGTTGGTTGGTTGGTTTTTTTTTGTTTTTTGTTTTTTTGTTTTTTGGTTTTTCAAGACAGGGTTTCTCTGTGTAGCTTTGCACCTTTCGTGGAACTCACTCTGTAACCCAGGCTGGCCTCGAACTCACAGAGATCTGCCTGCCTCTGCCTCCCAACTGCTGGGATTAAAGGCATACACCACCATTGTCTGGCTCTTGTTTGTATTTTTTGTCTTCTTTGTTTTGTTTTACTTTATTTCTTTTTGGGTTTCTCTTTGCAGGGAACACTGTAGTGGTGAGGGGTGGATACGGAGGGACTGGGGGATGGGTGGGATTGGAGTGCATGATGTGAAATTCCCAAAGAATCAATAAAAAATTATGTTTTTTAAAAAGTACTATTATCTAGAGAAAACTGCAGTTGATATGTTGATGTTTTTACCCTCTCAGTTGAGAACAAACTACAAAACACTATTTTCTCAGTTACTATGGAAGCAGCAATTTGCTATGTTGTTAAAAATTCTTCATAGAGATAATTTTAATGTCTGTATAATGACCCATTATGTGGCTGTCACAGTCACATTTTGAATATGACTATGTCTGGTGTTCTGGTGACTTGTTTAAAACAAAATAAGAAGGCTTTCACTTTAAATAAGCTGAGATGTTCATACACTGCCCACCTGATACTCACTGGAGTTGATCTTTGCTCTTGCATAATCTCCCTGGTCAGGTTATGTTTTCAAATGGAAGTTTACCAAGTATATATTTAATTGAGCAGTTTGGCTCTAAAACATTAAAGCAAGATTTTCTATAGACAAATATGAATATTAAATTATCAAATTAAGCCTATTAAATTATGAATTGAGTTTAACACAGGTATGAAAATGTACGTAAAATTTCTATTCTAAGATAGAAATAATTCCAGGAAACCACCAACATCCTGTGTTTGGAGCCTTAGAAAGGCATGAAGATCAATGGCTTACAAACTGCATCCTTTCACTGGCTTCTTACAAAGTTGGACAAATAATGTTTCTATCTGGAAAGAGATAAACAATAAAAACAAGAGTCAACTGGCTGCAGTAAAACGCACCAGTGCATCCCATTCAGCAGTCCTGGCGATTTCATAGCCAAGGGGTGCAGTAAGATGGGAAACTCTGCTTCCACAGAATGAGGAAAATAAAGAATAGTATGGGTCGTGACTTAGCCCTAAATGTCGTGAATGTGAGACTCAAGTTACAAGGAGGTAGTGCATTTGCTCTGAGACATAGTGGTGTTCCAGATGAGCCAGTGTAGACATGGGCACCCCCTCCCAGCTGAGCCGGTGTAGACACGGGCACCAACTTCTTCATGCACCCTGCTTCACTGGACGTCAGAAAGGACAGTTTTTCTTTCCTTTGTTGCTAAGCCACAGCTTCATAAATAATCTAGCTTTCACAGGGAAGTGGGGAGAAATGCCATGTGGGAAATAATTTTATTGCTTCCAGCCAAAAGGACATGACTGTAATAAAAACTTAAAATATATGACATGCATTGACCTGTATCAACTGCCACAAACCAGTTAAGTTTTATGAAACAAATGTGCTCTTTTTTCACTCTAAAAGAATTTAGAATTCTAATGTACTTCTATACCGATCCATTCACCCATTGTTATTTTTTCTGTTTTAAGAGAACATGAAGTTCAGTGTAAATGGATTTATGTTGAGGTCTTTGATCCACTTGGACTTGAGAGGGTGCCTAGACTGGTCTACTCTGGTGACCGACTAGTGACTACCCTAACTGCCATCATAGAGCCTTCATCCAGTGACTGATGGAGGCAGATGCAGAGACCCATGGCCGGGAGCCAGGCTGAGCTCCAGGAATCGAATCAATGAGAGAGAGGAGGGATTCTGTGGGCAGAGGCTGTAGAGGTCATGATGGGAAAACGTGCAGAGATGACCAGCCACACTAGTGAAAACCCATGAACTGTGGACTAATAGCTGTGGAGTCCCCACAGGACTAGAATAGGCCCTCTGGATACGGGAGACAGTTGTTTAGCTTGAACTGTTCGCCTCCCCGCCCCAGCAGCAGGATCAGGATCCATCCTTGGTGCATGAGCCAGCTTTTTGGAGCCCAGTGCCTAGGGTGGGCTACCTTACACAGCCTTGGTGCAGCGGGGAGGGTTTGGACCTGCCTCAACTGAATGTACCAGGCTCTGCTGACTCGGCATGGGAGACTTTGACTTGGGGAATGTGGGTTGTGGGGGTAAGGCGGGGGTGGGGAAGAAGAAAGAGAGGGGGAGTCAGTGATTGGTATGTAAAGTGAACAGAAAATTTCTTTATAATAATAATAAAAAACATTAAAAAAAGAGAACATGAAATTTTTCTATCAAGTTTTTTTTTTCCGCGCGCGCGCATGCGCGCACGTGTGTGTGTGTGTGTGTGTGTGTGTGTGTGTGTGTGTGTGTGTGTGTGTGTGTGGTGGTCTGTTACTCTTATCTGTGCACACAGAGACCAGAGGGGCTGATGCTCAGTGCTTTCCTCTACCATTCTCTACCATATTTTGAAAATACTCATTTTATTTTAAATTACACGTATGTGTGTGTGATTCTGTGTGGGTGTGTGTACCAGAGGGCAGATGCCTGCAGAGACCAGTGGTATCAGGTCACTTGAAGCTGGAGTCACGGGTGGTTGTGAGCTGCCTGATGTAGGTGGTGGGGAACTAGCTCAGGGTCTCTGCTCTGAACTGCTGAGCCATTGCTCAAGCCCCGGCCACAGTTTTGGGGCAGGATCTCTAACTGAACCTAGAGCTCATTGTTTCAAGAAGACTGTCAGTGAGCCAGTGGGATCTGTCACCGGCCGCGCCCCCAGTGCTGGATTCAGATATGCATCACTATACCTATTATATTGCCTTTAGTGGGTGCTAGGGATCCATCTCCCCAGCCCCTCTACCAAGTTTTTACATAGAATACGGTATTTATTTAGTAAAGTAATAAAAATAACATGTTACTATGATAATTTACTTGTCACTCATTTATACACAAACTATGGGTAAAGCAGGATCTGTGCTGAGCAAACGGACAGTCTCTGAACAACAGCTAAGACATGACTTCCTGGTAGAGGAGTGGAGTTTTCTAAATGAGCAAAAATAGACGAAAGCACTCCCATGCATCTCTGCAACCAGAGACCTGCCCAGCTCAACCAATAACCATTGCTTAATGAACTAGAGCAGGGCTGATCATCATATTTTTATTCCCACAGTAAAATTTAACATTCAAAATTTGAAAGAGCATTTAAACATCAATAATTTTAAAAGCCTCAAAATAGCACACCTGCAGGTCTACACCAGGTATGATTAAACCACAGCCCGAGGCTTTACTTCAGCATGCATATTCTGGGGTGGACACACTAGGGTAGAGGCTTCTTTGCTACCTGACCATCCAAGACACAGAGAATGCTCATAGAGGTTGCTGTTTAATTACTCGGTACCTTTACAGGGGAAAGGGGGAGGGGTATAAGGAAACCCAGGAGGAGAATGTATGCTTCCAAGGCACTCAGTGGTTACAGAGAGTTAGCAATGCCCCACCATTCAGGCAGGTGCATTTCCAGGCAGAGCCCACTGTTTGAAGTCACTGAATTGCTATTCTTGGAGAGTGGGAAATGTTTACAGAATCTGACACCTCTTTCCTGAAAGCTTATCAACTACTGACAGTGGATGATGCTACTGCAGTTGCTCAGAGGATCATCTGATCTTGGGGCCTGTATATAAAGTTCACAAAAGGGACCTGAGATGGGCCGGCCTGCCTTTGGCTCCTTACTTCATGAACCTTAAGGAAATTCTCAGGAAGTGTGAGGCTGCTTCACTAAGATGTTGTAAAGACAATCATAAGTAGCCTGAAAGACTTCCCTGCTCTTTGGTTGTCCAAAATGTCACTGAGGGTGAAAACTAGAAGTCCCCTTGGAGAACTCTGGGGCGTGGGCTGCAGAGGACAGCAGGGCGCTGTGCTGAGGGGGGTGGAACTAACATGTTCTCTCCATTTCTCAGCTGGTGAGATGAAGCACATGTACTTTGTGGTTGCCAGGGCCCACTCTGCATATGCAATTATCCAGTGCTTTAAGAGCACACAGATGAAACCAGGCCTTTTGTGATTTTTAAAAGTGATTTCACAAATATGAGGGAAAACCAATCTGTTTTCTGTGATAACTGGGTCTGTGGTGAAGGCACGACAGGAGCAGACATCTACACTACCCTTTCCTTATTAACAGACAGTCCAGGAGTACTCCCCAGTAGGAAAAGAAACCCAAGCTTACTATTTAGTAGTAAAGAAGTGGCCACAAATACAAACATTCACAAAGCAGAGCAGACAAGCATAAGGACAAGTCCAGTCTCACCAGTCATAACGGAAGGCGAGGCCATGAGGCCCACTGATGACCCGGAAGCAGTGGGTTTGTTACCCTCTACGTAGCCGACTGCTGCTGGGAGCTGATGTAAAGAGTGATCTCATAATCATCTCGTGAACACTGAACTGTTCACATTCTTTGATCTGTATCTGGGAGTCTGTCTTAAGGTAGTAATTAAAAAACTGGAAAGAGTCTAAACCTATCATTACAAAATTATTTTTCCATAGTAGAAAACTAGAACAGTCTAAGGACTCAGTAGTAATGAACAGAATATCACAGTCAATAAAAAATTATGATGGAAAATTACAATGATAAAAATATTCATATTGTAATATTTTTTAAATATAGAATATATTTTTAAAAATATAAAATTCTCTATAAAATAATGGTGATTATTCTTTCTTGGTAAAGATTTATTTATTTTTTTTTTTTAAAGATTTATTTATTTATTATGTACACAGTGTTCTGCCTGCATGTATGCCTGCAGACCAGAAGAGGGCACCAGATCTCATTGTAGATGGTTGTGAGCCACCATGTGGTTGCTGGGAATTGAACTCAGAACCTTTGGAAGAGCAGCCAGTGCTCTTTACCACTGAGCCATCTCTCCAGCCCAAAGATTTATTTTTAATATTTTTAAATTATGTGCATGTGTGTGTGCGCATGCATGTGTCTGTACATGGGTCAGGTACCCTTGGACACCAGAGGTATTGGGTCCCCCTGGAGTTGGAATTACGAGTAATGGTTGTGACTTGCCGAGTGTGGGTATTGGAAATTGAACTTGGGTCCTTTGCAAGAGCAGTATGTGGTCTTAATCTGAGCCATTTCTCTAGGCCAGTGGTAACTATGCTATGGAGAATTCTACATGGAATAATTGCTCCCCAAAGACAAGCATCACTATACTTTATAAATGAAGAAGCACAGAGCAGAAGAGGGTGAGCTCATTACACAGTGTCACACGGAGCCTGTGGAGACAGGCATAGAGTCACAATAGTCATGGTGTCTGTTTAAAAACCGTCAAAGGTAATCCACCACAGGCACAGCATTCCCACTGGCTAAGAGGAATATATTGTAGCATTCTTTTGCATAATATAGTGATCACAATGAATAATATGTACTGCATATTTTTAAATGGTTAAATAGATTTTAAATGTTCTAAACAAAATGTATTGGTGAACTGACAGTATGTTCACTGTTGATCTTTTTACAAAACATCACTTTGTACTTTATAAAGATTATAAACAATACAATTAGTTTGTTAATTAAAATGTAATTTAATTATTAAAAATTAACTTTAAAAAGAGAAAATATACCAAAATATAAACTGTTTTTATAGGAGCTATGGTGGGGCAAAAGCCTTGATACTTTATGTATTTGCTTAGCCTTGAAATTCCAATGCTCGTTGGTCAGGAGACAATTACAACGTAAGATTTGTCCATGAGTCATAGGTTTTCTTTTGCCCATTATGAATCACTCAGATTAGCAATCAGAATGGAGATTCATTCTGCCCAAGGTTGACATGAGACAACTGAGACACACACAGACACACACAGACACACAGACACACACACACACACACACACACACACACACACACACACACACACACACACAGGTATTCTGATTTACAGTTCTAATAAAAACAGATAAAGGCCAAGCATGTGTTTGGTGGCTTCAGCCAGCCTCAGAAGTAGGTATGTACACTGATTCTTCCTGATTTATGGAGAAATCAACCCCTACGTTAGCTTGTATCCTCTTCTCTGAAATCACTCAGCATACCAGGCTCAGAGCAAGACTGGCTGTTATTATGGGAGAGTTATTTAGTGTAATATGGTCAAGAGTTGTATTCTAAGGTTCATAAAAAGTCAGGAGAGGGAGTGGAGGGAGGAAGAGGGGAGGAGAGGCAGAGATGAGAGCAACGGCTTGTACAAAGTTTGGTTCGGGTTTATTTCTGTAATTAAGCACAAACCTTCATTAACAGTTAACGTCAAAGGCAGAGTCAGATCTTTGTGTTTTTATAATTATGATAATGAAGGGCTGGAGAGATGGCTCAATGGTTAGGAGCATTTGCTACTGCAAATGCTACAGCATTTGCTGTAGAGGACCTGGGTTCAGTTCCCAGCACCCACTTGGTGGCTCACAATGATCTGTAACTCCTGTTATGAATTCTGACCTCTCAGCCTCCAGGTTCCTTTGTGGTATACAGACATACATGCAAGCAAACACTCACAAACATGGAATAAAAATAAAGACATCTTTAAAAAAATAAAAAGGAATGGATAAATGATTGTTCCATTTTAAATTTGTAACACTAAGGTGTTTGTGTTATCGCTGTTTAAACTATTCCCTCAAATAATCCTTTTCAATTAAAAGTAAGAAACTTCAACAACTATTCAAATGTGCATGGCAGGGCTATTTTTTAAAAAAGTGATTGTGGTCACTTTTGCTTATTTTGCTCCATTTTTAACCCTTAATTTCCACTTTTACTTTGGTGGTGCCAGGAAAACCAGTACTATGCCACAACCTATATCCACTATTTTTAAAAGATAAACTTAACCTAAAGTTAACACACTCACAAACATGCACACATGAACACTCTTACACACTTTGTTGAAAAGTTATAAATACTAGCACCTATAGGAGCCAATTAGGTAATGTCTAAAGAAAAAACAAGGAATATTGTTGGGCTGTGGTGAGGAGGGTGGGGTGAGCTGAGGCTTTTTGGTTGGCTATGGTAGGAGTAGTGGGCTGTGGTGATGAGGGTATGGGCTGTGGTGATGAGGAATAGTGGCTATGAGAAACTACACAACATTCGTGAAAGATTCCAGTCATGAATCAACCCAGTTAACTGAAAGTCTAATGGTACCAAATTGGACTTTTTTTTTTTTTTTTTTCTCTGAGACAGAGTTTCTCTGTGTAATAGATCTGGCTATCCTGGCTATCCTGGAACTTGCTTTATACAGCAGACCGGTCTCGAACTCACAGAAACCCACCTGCCTCTGCCTCCCAAGTGCTGGGATTAAAGACATGTGCCACCACCACCCAGCCCAAATTGGATTTTTAAGGATTGTTTGTGTGACACGGTCTAATTTTTAAACATAGGGACATCAATCCATGTCCCTCAAAAACACTGTTTGAGTCAAACAACACAAAGCACTGGCCAGTTTTAGTAACAAGCACCAACGTAGGAAATACTGGTGGGTAACTTCTAACCTAGTCTACAAGTGAGAATTTCATCAATTTTCATTTCCAGGATATTCAACTTATTGTTTTAACTTCTATAATATTAGGGAACACGGTATGTTGATAATATGGGAAGCAGAAGGCAAAAACAATTTTAAAAAATTCCTTTGTTAAAAATATCTCAAAGTCTGCATGAAAAGAATGTATTTACATAATGACACTACAAACAGAACCCAACGAGTAAATGTCTGGCTTGTGGTTTCTGGCCACTCTATCGTGGCTTTACTACGCTGCTACGAAGCAAACCTCCCAACACTTCCCGTCAGCCACAATCAGGCCTCAGTTCTGTGGACACGGTGAGCATGCTCAGGCTCACTCAGCTCTAACCATACTGAGGCACTGCTCTGTAATTATCATTCACCACTGGTTGTAGAATTTTTAGGGAAAAAAAAAGCATGCCAATTGCAATGTATTCCAGGGAGTTGGGGTATGAAGCTTCGAGGATGTGACAGCTTGAAAAACGTTCTCTTATGCAGAGAGGCCACCTATGCTGGCAGGGGTGAGGGTCAAGAAACTCATTTTGATGAGACAAGATCTATTTTATTTATCGAGGATAATAAAGATGTAGCAGTTGCTCAGCTGGTGATTTGCATAATTCTAGATGAGGAGATTTACCTGGATTAAGAACAGTAATCCTTCCTTTTCTACATTTTTCGAGACATGCATTAGATATGAAAAGACTCCAAAAATAAAAAATAAAAAGGCAAAAATAACCACCACTGACAATGTTAATTCTGTATTATAAAATTAATAGCCTATTACTTCATCATCTGCAATTTTTCTACAAATAGTTTGTGGCACTCTCAAAAAAAAAAAAAAGATGGGTGAAAAAGATGTTTCCAATAAAACTTTAGATTCAGCAATGCTTTCTGCTTGAGAGTGTATGAGCAGACACAAGATTGAAACGGCAAAGCTTTAGTCCACATGGCTTATACGAGCTGGGTTTGGACAAATGTACTGAAGAAAAAACACAAGTCAGGTGGAAAAGAGGTATTTCCTTATACCTCAAGCACTAAAACCAACATCCATGTGAAACGTTGTCACGGCGTCCCTGAGGGCTCAGGGTTGCAGTGAGTGGGTCACGTGGGCACTGTTTGTTGCTCCAAAGGACAGAGACTCCGTGGCATCGAGGTTTATATAACACTACGTGTCACTTGCTCATTGGTCTGCTTGTGTTTCTTCTCATTTGTTCCTAATAAAAATCTTGGAGACTAAAATTTTTGCTTGACATGACTTCTCTGGAATTTCAAGCCTCCGGTAGGGCTCACGTGCCTCAGTCTGACCATCTTCTAATGGACTGCAGACACTGTCTGCTAGGGCTTCTCAACAGCACCAGGGAAACGCATGAAACAGCAGAGATCCCGCCTAGGTCAAGGCTTCAACGACCTACGGCAGCTGGCTGATTAGGGGAAATCAGACGGAGAACAGGCACAGGCCTGACTCTCATCCTCTTCTCAGGGTATTAGCTCCCAGCCTTAATCCAAATCACTGGACCACAGGGGGACTGGTTTTCGTTTCTGAGGAAATGATTCTGGGGCCAATGAGAGTCTGCTGCTACTAAATGCTTTGTTCAATAGAAAATTCCAAGTATTTGATATCATATAATTACTTCTGAATTCAATCCACCTCTTACTTCTATTCACCTTAGCCATGATTAAGAACGGTGCTAAGTTTGAATATCTCACACGGCACCTGACATGGTGGATACTCATTCAGTCAGTATTCATTTCTTACCATTAACCGTATATCATCTGAAGCATCATCAATATTTAAATTGTTAAAAGATCTCCCTCCTAGGCTTGAAATCAGTGTGCTCATAAGCATGGAACTGAAAAGTAGCATTGGTACTTCCTACCCACTCCCCCTCTGGAGTCAGTCTCCTTCCAAACTCTCCTGCTTACCACCCTAGAATAAGTTGACTTTATACTGAGTGAGGTTTCCTATGAATCTCCCCAAAACCACATAACCTCAAATTCTGGATTGTAGGTAACTTGCTTGTTTTTAGCTATCTCTAAATACTTACATATAGCATAGAACTTAGTTATGGAGGTATAAAGTGGACAACAATTAAGTGTGAGGCCATATTTTGTAGATGCATGAATGGTCTTATTCTTCCCCTCTGGGATAGGCTTAGGAACTTCCTAGTATTCACAGGAGTGAATATTCTCCACTGTCTTGCAGTGAACTGATTGATCATTGTGCCACATCAAAAATTGAACTCTTTGGTTGGAGAAATGGCAGTTAAAAGTACATAACGTTCTTGCAGAGGACTTGAGTTCTGTTCCTAGACCCCATGTGGGTGTATCTGTGTGTGTGTGTGTGTGTGTGTGTGTGTGTGTGTGTGTGTGTGTGTGTTCACAATTGTCTGTAACTCTAGCTTCAAGGGGTCTGATGTCTCTGGCCTCTGTAGGCACTTGCACTCGTATGCATATATCCATATTCCTCCCCCTTATAGATTAAATCTTAAAATTAAAAACAGGAATTCAATTTTTAAGCACTTGTGCCCTTTCCATCAGTATTGAAGCCCAGACCAGTTCTGTTGTATGAGTCTCTGTGTCAGTCTCTCTCAGATCATAAGCAATGAGACACGCGGTCCCCAGTCCCCAGGGTCTCCGTTGAATGGTGAAGCAGACATGTGGGTCATTGTGCACATGTGGAGCACTGCTGAAGAGCAGGTGTAGGTCAGGCATTGTTCACAACTGTGCAGCTGTATAAGGTGCTCAGTGCACAAAAACTCCATATGTATTTCTCAGGATGGTCACAAAAATTCACAGATGGACAGAAATAAAATACCATATGAAGGGGCCATCTTTTTCTAATTCACAAAATTCCACCATGCAAATGAGAAGTGGGTCTGTGTAGAATGTGAAGAGAGCAAAGAATGAGATTGTTTAACTCAGTCTAAAAGACAGGAAAGGCCTCCTAAAGAAGAAGATTACCCAGACAAGAAGGATTAGCAGGTCAATCATTAAAACTCCATAGCATATAATTTCTTTCTTTCTTTCTTTCTTTCTTTCTTTCTTTCTTTCTTTCTTTCTTTCTTTCTTTCTTTCTTTCTTTCTTTCTTTCTTTCTTTCTTTCTTTCTTTCTCTTTCTTTCTTTCCTTCCTTCCTTCCTTCCTTCCTTCCTTCCTTCCTTCCCTCAGGTGTCATTTTTTAGGCTCCACCCACCTTTTCTTTGAGACAGGGTTCCTCACTAGCCTGGAACTCACCAAGTAGGCTAGGCTAGTCAGCTGGCCCCAGGGATCCAACTGTTTCTGCCTCTCCACTGACTGCATAACAAACACATCACCCTGCTAAGCAAGCTTGTCTGCTTGCCTGCCTGCCTGCCTGTCACTGCTCACTCTCCCACCCTCCCTCCCTTCATCCTTCCCTCCCTCCATCCCTCCCTCCCTCCCTCCCTCCCTCCCTCCCTCCCTCCCTCCCTCCCTCCCTCTTTCCTTCCTAAGTGGGGCTCAGGGGACTGAACTCATCTCCTGACGGAGCACCAGCTACTATCTATCTAGCATGTCTTTTTTAATGGATTTCTGGTACAATAATAAATAGCTTCTAAAAAGTACACAATCAAGTCACAGTTGGAGATGAAAATAAGTGTGCCCTTCAGCCTGAGTTAACATTCAGGACACAGAGCTGACCTGAAGAGAGCAGGAAGAGGTAGACCACACACTTAGAGGACAACGCTTTCTTCACCTGATCAACTTCCTTCCTTTCTCCCTCCTGTCCACCCTCCTCCCCCTTTTCTTCCCACCATGATTTTTTTGTTTTGCTTTTTTTGTCTTTTTAAACTATATTTTTATTTTATTATTTGAAATTTTCTTACAATATACTTTACTTTGACTGGCTTGATCTCATGTAGGCAGCCATAGATGCTGTGAGTTCATGAGTGGGACCATACTATCATGTCTGGAAAGATGCCAGTTTACACAGGTTTACTCTGCCTCTCCGTAAAAGTTGGCTCTTAAAGTCTTCCTACTCCCTCTTCCAAGATGGTCCCTGAGCCTTGGGAAGGGGTGCCTTTTATTTATTACGAAAGAGTCTTCATGCGTAGCCATGGCTGGCCTGGCCTTGAGCTAGTGGCTGTCTTCCTGCCTCAGCCCCGAGTGCTGTGGTACAGGTGTGCACTACCGTGCCGGGCCTGTGCTGTTCTATAAACTGTGCTTGTCTTGGTTTCTTACTTGGAAATTCTGGAATTTCACAACATGTTCCTAGGGAGAATGTGGAGGAGTGTCCTTGCTGCTTCATGGATGAACAGTTCTACTTCCCACTTCCTGCAAATTAACCACTGCATGGATAAGAACAATGCAAAGCATTCCCAAATTGGCTCATCCATTTTAGAACAAGGAACAAACTCCATTATAAAGAATATTGTACTTTGTTTCTGTGTAATGACAATAATAATTATACACACAGTGACGATAGCTAGGGCTGCATGTCAAACAGTCTTCTTCCATCGTTGAGGTTACTTGGGTCTTCACAGTCACTCTGAAATAGCAACTATTTTTACCACCATTTTACAGATTAGTGGTCTGAGGCATAAAAGTGGTTTAAACTACGTGCATGAGGACGCAGAGGGCCAGCAGTGAGACGCAGCCAGGCAGTGTGTCCCCAGAGCGGTGCTCGTGACCGTCCCACAGGCTGCTTCCCGGGAGCATTAGTCAGCCTACGTGCTGAGGACAGTGCACCTGCGAGCTTCCTAGAGACAGACAACCCGAGTCAACATCTAGAATGAACTCCTGCAGCACAGCCAGCATTCTTAGTCAGAATAAGCTTTGGGAACCGTTGTCTGTGGAGAAAGAAAGTAACGCAGAGGTGACTCCCACACTCACGGCTGGAGCTCGGCCTGGGCACAGAGCCCCACAGGCTCTTCCTCTGCCAGAATCTACTACTAAGCATGGGGCGTTATTCAGGCCAAGTCTTTAGAAGGCTTGGGGTGTTTGTGAGCATCACCTAAAGGGTTTTCTGCAGAAATTATTGTATCTAAGGTGCTCCACATAGAAGTGCCTGTGGCCACTGGGTTCTGGAGATGTGTTATTGATCTTCCTCTGAAGACACACAGTAGCTCAAGCCCCTTGGAACTCTCGACCCCCAAAACTGATACCTCTGTGATTATGGAATCACATAAAACTTTCTATTACATGTATTTATTTGTATAAGTACGACAGTCAGAGGCCAGCCTGCAGGAGTCAGTTTTCACCTTCCAGGGATGTGATTCCAAATGTACCACCATATCAAACACACACACACACACACACACACACACACACACACACACACACACACACACACACACACACATTTAAAAGCAAAAGACAGCCACCACTGCCTGGCCAAAACTATGGAGTATTCTAATCCTTAAAGTCCATGTTATGGAGCTGTAAGAGTGCTCATGAGCACATAGCCATTTGTTGCAGTGGTCTTGGGAGCTGCTGTGTGTCATAACCTTTTGTCCAAACAGCTTTACTTGGAAATGTTCATTGTAATGAGTTGTTGGTCTGGTTCAAGACCTCTGGCTTCTGGTACACCATCAATACTGGATCCACACTGAAACTCCTGCTGTTGCCCTGAGTCGTGGAGACTGTGGCTGTGGTTCCACAGCACCAGTCTCTTCTTGGGCTCCAGCAGCTTGTAGATGGGGTTGATGTTGGGGTGGGCCAACTCAAAGCCATGGATGTGGGCCTGGGAGGTAGTTGAGCTGAAACCAACCCTCAGGTGAGGGGAGGGAAGGAGCCAGCTCTCCTGCGCCCTAGCCAAGAGAGCCCACAGTGAGGGGTGGGGCTGGCTATCCTGAGTGCAGGGCCAGCTCTCCAGTGCCTAGGCCACTGGGCCAACCGACTTTCCTGCTTGGGGCAGGACCAGTTCTCCCTGGGCCAGCGAGGAGTGAGGAGTGGGGCCAGCTCAGCATGGCCTTCTGACTTCAACATGCATGTTCTGCATGGCCCCCAGTGATAACATAGGCCATAGACATCAACAGACCTCAGCTGCAGGAGGAACACAGACCCAGACATGGCTCTCAGCAGCAGTCTGGGCATGGCCATCACCATGGCCCTGGGTGGCAGGCTGGCTACTCAGATCAGTATGGCCCCTGTGGCAGCATGACCCTAGCACATCAACATGGCCTCAGGTGGCGGCCCAGACCCTGGGTATCCACACAGCCTTTGGTGGTAATAGGAGTCTCAGATATCAACACAGACCCTGGCTGTGGGAAGATCACAGACCCAGACATGGCCCTTGGCAGAAGTCTGAGTCAGGTCACCATGGCCCCGGGTGGCAGTGTGGGCCACCCACATCAGTCAGCTCCTCCCTGCCTTTGCTTCTTCAGTTCTGCCTCTTTCCACAGCACATGAACTATTCCACTTCTCTCTCTCTCTCTCTCTCTCTCTCTCTCTCTCTCTCTCTCTCTCTCTCCCCCTTTTCTTCACCAAATATTTGCTCATCATAATGATGCCCGCAAAGCACCTTGTGGACCTGTGGGTGTTCTTCACCTGCCAGAGCCAAGCTGGACTGGGAGGGCCTGTGGGTGTCTTCAGCGAGTCTGGGCTGAGCAGCACTTCGAGGGTCTCTGGATTGTTTTAGATGCTCAGAAAGGCGGTAGCTAAAATGTTCTCCAGGGGGGACATTAATTGAGGCTAAGAACACACAAACAACAGTGACCTATATCATTATGAAAAGCTCACATGTCCAGGCAGAGGGATCACAGTAGAGCAGGGGCACAGGAAGGGGACACACTAAGTGGCAGGCTGGAAAACTTAACTCCCTAGTTATTAATGAGTTCTTTGAGCAAGCACAATGAGCAGGTTCACAGCTTCCTTGACAGTCTTTGAGGGGTATCACTGCCCACTCCTGGCAACTTGGGAATTCTCATCTTAACTATTCTTACTACAACATTTTCCCAAGAGCCAGAAGAACATGAGGTAAACAGAGTCAATACAATGCTGTGCACACAGCCCTCTTCTAGGTAGTCTCTGGTGCTGCCCACACACTCTTTTCTCAGACATTTCATGGAAAGAGTGTGGTGATATTTTATTTGTGCTGAAATGTGGTGATATTTTATTTATATGTTAATAAATAAAGTTTGTATTTGTAAAGGACACAAATAGCCAGCCATAAACAGAAGTCAGGTGGTGGTAGCACACGCCCTTAATCCTGATCACATGGCAGGCAGGTGTGTTAAAGGACACAGCCAAGTGTGGTAACCCACGCCTTTAATCCCAGTACCAACCATAGAGACCTGGAGGTCTGTACAGACAGGCAGTGATGAGGAAGTGAGGTGGCTGGGCTAAGAACCAATGGGAGGGCAGAACAGCAAGGCAATAAAGGCACAGGTTAGACAGGAAGAGGCTGGTTCTCTGGGGAAGCAATGGTGAGCTAAGCGTGGTGAGCTAAGGTTAGTTGGCGGCTATTTCTCTGATCTCTACGGCTTTCACCCCTGTATTTGGCTCTGTGTTTCTTATTTAATAAGACTGTTTAGAAATTCATCTACAAAAGAGCATTACAGAAAGAAACAAGAGCAGAGATGACGAAATGCACAACCCGAAGAGAACAGAAAACCAGAAAGCCCCCCTGCCCCATGTTGACAACTCAATAAAAACTCTCACCTGTTATTTCTTAGATATTAAGAAGAAACACATCTAGAATATCTGTGGATGTATTATATGCGATAAAATAGAACACACGCCCAACTTACTTATTTTATTGGGATGGCAATAAAATGGCAATAAAATAAAATAAAAATAAAAATGGCAAACAACTGCCTAAATTTTGTCTCCTCAGGGTAGTATCAGCGTGTGGACTTTTTGTATGTATATGTAGCTATGTTGTACGCATGTGTGTAAACATGTGTGTGGTGGGTGCTGCCCTGTGCATATATGTGGAGACCTGAGGACAGTGTCAGACGTCTTCCTCTGCTGCTTCCATCTTACTTTCTGGAGACCAAGTCCCTCACCGGACCTGGAGCTTATGGTTGCAGCCAGAGTGCCTGGCCAGGGAGTCCCTGGGATCTACCTCTGCTCCACCTGCTGTTCTGAGCTTACGGGCAAGTGTTGCTCAGCCTAGCTTTTACAGGGGTCCTGGGGATCCAAACTCAGGTTCTCCTGTCTATGAACATATATTTTTACCCATGCAGCCATCTCCCCGGGCTCAATATGGGGGTTCAACAATCTCTAGAAAGTGAAGTAAGTATTCCTTGTAAAACATCTACTATAATATAATCTTCAAAATTTGAAAAATTAAGAGGAGAAGTTTCCCAAATAAAACGGATTTCTGTCTGTCTATATATTATTTCAGTTTAAGTTAAATGTCCTGGAGAGTGCCACATCATAGTGTGGAGAAATGTGGAACCTGGGCTGTGGGATCCATGCTGTGCTTGATCTAGACACTCACAACAACCATCAATGTGGAACCTGGGCTGTGGGATCCTTGCTGTGCTTGATCTAGACATTCATAACAACCATCCAGTTGTTTCTATCTCAGTGAAGATTCTAAATTCACAGAAATTTAGAAACATGCTGTTTCCACAGCAGCAGATAAAGAATAAAATGCAAAGATTTTTTTTACTAGTTTTTAACAAGGCTTATAGAATTTATCCTCCTTGTTAGCAGTGATTTTTGCTCTTTAGGAGAAATCTCATTTTATTCATCTTTAAATGTACTTAGTCATATGAATTTTGAAAGTGGGTAATTGTGACATTACTATAAAACTGCACATTCTTATGGTAATGCAGAATAATTCATTTTTAATTTTTAATGCCAAAGAGAGGCCAAACTATGGTTCAGGATTAGACAACAGTGATCCAACTACATGTATTAAACATAAAAATAAAATATAACTGCATAGAGATGTTTTCAGATAATCCATTAGTAATCAAAAACACAGTATAACTTTTAAAGTGACTTAACTTTTAGGGCTCAGATGTTGAGAATATGGCCTTTAAGTGTAAATGGAACAGTTATAGCATACATGTGGTTAGTGTGGTGGCCTGGGGGGGCATAACAGAGATCACAACTGTGATCCTATGTCAACCTACTCAGAAAACCGGAAATAAGACGTTCTTCTGTGCTACATCTTTTATCAATTATTCTAATTTATGAACATCTTAACTGCCAAAAAGGGGTAAATGGCCTACCTGTAACCGACATACAGCCCAACGGTGCGATCAAAGTGATGGGGGCGACTCCATAGGCTGCGAAATTCCCCACCTCTCCTGTGGCCATCAGCAGGACTCCACTCCACCAAAGCACACTCTTAAAGTATGGCTTTGGGTGCTCTTTCTGGGCCAAATGAAGGTGAGAATATTTCTGGAAGCAAATAAATAGAAAACAGAACATAAATAGAAAGCATTTCTACTCAATTAAAACTTGCTGTCAAATTTTACTTTATTTTTTGAGGCAAGTTCTCACTGTATATCCTTGGTTGTCCCAGCACTCACTATGTAGACCAGGCTGGCCTCATACTCTCAGCAATCCCTCTGCCTCTGCCTCTTAAGTGCTGGGGTTAAAGGCATGCACTACCAAGTCCCACTTGCTTGGAAAGTTTAGCTATCTGTCACTTTACATCAGAGCTTTCTCATTTATTTGCTGACTATTATGGCTATCTGTCTGTCCCAAGCAGAAGCATTTCTCTGGGGTCTTTTGTGCAAACACACTGATTTTTCTCTCACAACTCTGTAACGTGTACTCTCATCACTACCTGAAGGCAAGCATCCTATAGAGGCGAGGAGCTTTTTAGAGCACTTGCCGAGACAGGTTATTTTAGAATTTAAAATAGTTCCAGATCCCAAAAGAAACATTAACAAGATGAAGGCAGTGGGGTATTAAAGAGAGTGTTTTTAGAAGGGATTCAGATGTATGGGTTGAAGCATCTACTACAATTAATATAGCAGAGAAAATGCAAGTTGCTGGGAAGTGTGGAGGGTAGACTCATTCATATCTGGTCTAAATATTTCTTTGTATTTAAAATATAAATGCTGGGCTGGAGAGATGGCTCAGTAGTTAAGAGCACTGGCTGCTCTTCCAGAGGATCCAGGTTCAACTCCCAGCACCCACATGACAGCTCACAACTGTCTGTAACTCCAGTTCTAGGAGATCTGACACCCTCATACCAATGCACATAAAGTAAAGATAAACAAAGTATTAAAATATAAATGCAATATGCTAGAGGTACAGTTCAGTGGCAGCGTGCGTCATGAGCCTGCACATGACCCTGGGTTTCATCCCCAGCACTGCAAAATGAAGTAAGCCCATGCATTCCAAGGAACTCATTAAGTACATTTTCCCTAGATTTTAGGAAAACTGAGCATATTTCCTTAGAAGACTAGTGGACTGGTCCAGATCATCTTTAAAAAATAGAGGTCTAGAAGAAAACACGGGACAGTAAAACAACTCAATTGTTAATTAGCATGACACAGAGTACATGTGGGGATCAGAGCACGGCTCAGGAGGCTGGTTCTTCCTTCTACCACGTGGGCCCTGAGCTAGAGGCCAGTGCCTTACCCACTGAGTCATCTTACTGGCCCTAAAGCTCTCTTTACAAATGCTATAGTTTGGTCTAAAAGGTCCCACAATGGGATAGCTTCCTGTCACCATTTCCTAAAGAGACAGGATCTACTTAAGAAGTTAGGTACTGGGGGCGTGTCCTTGATGGGGGCACTGTAACCTCTCCTAACGGGACCTCTCCATCCTGTTTCCTGGACACAGGAGGTAAACAGGTCTCTTCTGCCATGTGTCCTAGCCACGATGGACTCACGGCCACAGGCCAAACGGAACAGGACAAAGTGGACAGGACTCCAAACAAATCTTTCCTTTACCAGATTTTCTCGGGTGCTTTGTCACAATGACAGATCTCAGTAAAATAAAACATGATTTATTTCCATATTTTTCAGGAATAAATACGTTTCTTAGAAATTACTAACAATCATATTAGGCTATGGTCTAATAAAGCTTTACATAAAATTATATAGCATTCAAGGAGATATTTTGATATTCAGACCAATTTTAATTCAGCTTTAGAAACTATATTTGGTTTGATTCTGTTGCAAAATGACTTACTAAATGATTTAAAATTTAGATTGAATTCATGGTTTGGTTTAAAATTCAGATTTCATTCAGTTTTTAGTTTAGCAACTGCAGTTCTCTGGGGTTTCTAATTCAGTTTAAGTTCTTACTGTATATCCTACATTTTTCAAGACCTTTAGTCTACATAGTTCGATCACAAAATATAATTTTTTATTATTTTTCTTCTTTCTTTTTTAATGGATGAAAGAGCTGCAGAATCCAAAGTTCCCTACCCATGACAGGTATACTATACTCCCGATAAAACTGCAGTCAGAAAAGTAGAGTTTTTCTTACCTGGATATTTAGAGAAATGCTGATCACTAAGTTTCCTAAAATAGCCAGCAAAACTCCAAAAAGGTGAACCTGTAAAAGGAAATATTTTCTCTAAATGGCTTTAGAAACAGTACTTGTAGGATATTTGGCAGTGGCGGGTGGTGGCGGTGGTGGAGGTGGTGGTGTGGTGGTGGTGGTGGTGGTGGTGGAGGCGGTGGTGGTGGTGGTGGTGGTGGTGGTGGTGGTGGTGGTGGTGGAGGTGGTGGTATGCTGCTGTATTAACTGACTTACTCATCTGCTTGGCTCTGCTTCACCTACATTTGCCAAACCTACCCTGGGAATAACATCTGATTAAGGTGAGAAAGTAACCAAATACTGGTTTTTGGAAATAACTCAGTCAGGATCAGTGAGATGGCTGAGTGGGTAAGGGCATGTCCTGGACATCTCAACAATCTGGCTTTGATCCAGAGAACCCACGGTGAAAAGAAAGATCTGACTTCTGAAAGTTGTCCTTTGACCTCCACACACACACTGCCCATGCATGCTCTCATGTACACACACATATACTACACACACATACACACACACACACACACACACACACACACAGCCATTGAGGAAGACATCTGAGGTCAACCTCTGGTCTCCATGTGCACATGCACACATATGCATGTGTATTTGTACACAAACATAAGCGTGCACATACTACATGCACACTCACACATACACAGGTGTACTTGACACTCTCATCCAGGCACAAATGTGTAAAATTCCTAAGTATAAACTAACAATGGTACAGAGAGCTTCTCTTAGTCTACAGAATGTAACTTCCAGCTAGGTTCAAATTCCAAAGAAAGAGCTATGTGAATTTCAAGTGAACATCAAGACCTCCTTTTCAGATGCAAAGTGTCTTTGAAGTTTTAGAATTCTATTAGCCAAGCCAAAGTAAAATTTTGTATTTAAAAAATGAAGCAGGAAAGTTGAAAACTCATTTTACAGTTGATATATAATATGGTCTCTAATCAGTTAAGGTTTTGTTCCTAATAAAGGCACTGGGTGGTAATTTTGCTCACTGTTGCTCATGGAGAATGCTTGTATCACAATACAATGCACTATTTCCATGATTCTTACTTACAATTTAATGCATTTTCCAATAATTAAGAAAACAAAGAATCAAAAGAAAGTTAGCATTGAATGTATAATTATGAAAATCTTCCATAGCTATAAAAGTAAATTGCTGAAGAGAAATAACCGACTCCAAAATCCTTTAAATCGTTTAAAGAACCATTCAAAAGACATCAGGCTGGGCATTTTAAAATTGGTGGCCTGATTTGGCAAGGGTTTCTTGTATGTGACACCAAAATTTCATACAATAAAAAAATATATATATACAGGTTGGACTTCATCAAGATAGAAACCTTTTATTGTTGGTTTTTGTGGTGATCCCTGTTTTCTGTCATCTGCTAGGCAAACACTCCTTCAGAGCTATAGGCCAAGCCCTCACATCAGAACCTCCTGTTCCTCAGATAACTCTCTCAACATACTGAAGAAGCAAACAGCAGAACAGAAGGAATATTTATAAATCCTACTGCATTAAAAACCCCTACAATCCAATAAGGCAATAAATGCACAAGAGTGGAGCATATTTTTCCAGAGAAGACTACAAATCAAAACCACAGTGCTCTACTACTGCACACCAGGTAAGATGGCCACAAATGCAAATGAGACAATAACAAGTGTTGGCAAGGATGAGATAAACAAGGACCTTTACATACTACTGGAAGGAAGGCAAAAATGATACAACCACTTTGGAACACACTTTGACAACTTTTCAAAAACATGGAATTTCCATTTGTTAGAGTAAGAGAAATGCAGAAAATGTTTACTCAAAAACGTGTAGAAATCCCTATTGTAGCATTACTCATAATAGTCAAAAGTGGAAATGACCCAATGAACAAAATGTGGTGTGATCATTCAATGAGGCACTACACAGCCATAAAGACGACTAAAACACACTGTAGAGCAGATGAATTTTGAAAAGTGTGTGCTACATGGAAGAATCCAGTTTGAAAGATCATGTGTTCCATGGCTTCATTTATTTCAGTGGTTGCCTGAAGGAGGGGAACCAGGGAGATTTGACAGCAATGGGGGGAATCTTTGTAAGGTGACAGAATTTCCTGAAAGTGGCTATAGGATGGATGTATAACTGGACAAATGTGCTAAGTCATCAATGGATTGTCCGTTTGATATTGCCAAATTATATGGGGTGTGAATTATATTTCAATAAAATTGTCTCCCCTATCTATTTCCATTAATCTTGTGTTCAAGCCCTTACTATCAATTGCCAAGGGATTAATATTAAAAATCTACCACCAACATGAATTTATCTTTTCCTTTAAAATCTACTGAGTTTTGCTTTACATATGTTAAGGCTCCATTGCGAGGTATAGCTCAGGGCTGTTTTATCTTCCCACTTAATTATTCTTTCTATCATTATGTACTGAACTTTTCCTTGCAGTCTGTTTTACCTGACATTAATAGATTACAGCTACTTTCTTCTGATATTTCCATCTCCATCATTACTTCACTTTCAATATTTCTGTATCATTCTTTAAAATTATAAGTTGACAGAATTATTTGTATCTGTTGTGTAAAATATGCTTTGAATATGTATACAAACTGCAAAATCACCAAATCTACTTAATTAACATATGAAAAACATCCGTACATCTTGGTGGTGAGGACAGCCTCCATCTATCTTTTCCAACAGCACACTTTATGACTAGCAGCAGTCGTCATGTATAGAGTAGATCTCTTGAGCTTATTCCTTTCACGTAACTGAATTATATTTTGGCGGAGTTTTTTTTCTCTTTTCTCATTACTCTTCTGATCAGGAAGTTCCTAATTCTATTCCCCACTTCCCTTTTTGAGACAAGGTCTCATGTAAACCAGGCTGGCCTTGAACTCACAATGCAGCTGGTGATGACCTTGAAATTCTGATTCTCCTTCCTCCACTTCCTGGGTGCTGGTAGTGCAGTAGTGCACCACCACACTCAGTTGTGTGACGGTGAGGACAGGATCCAAGGCTTTGTGCATGCAGGCAAGCACTGTGCTCACCACGCAGGCGAGCACTCTGCTCACCACGCTTACATCCCAGTCTTATTTCACTCCTTTAGCAATACTAATAAACTAAAAATTCTTCTTGAAATAATTGTAGATTCATATAGTAAGTTGCAAAGAATTCCACATGTAGCCATGTAACATCTTACACAACTAGAATAAAATATCCAACACCAATAAATTGGCCTTTTATCAGTTACGTTTGCACTTACTTGTGGGTTCTGTAACCACCACAGTGAAAATACTCATCAGTTCCAAGCCTTTCTCCTGCCTCTGCCTCCCTCACAGCACCCACGAATCCATTCCCCATTTTAACATATTTCACAAATGTCATGCAAGTGGAATCAAGAAGTATGTCCACTTTTGAAACTGACTTTTGTTCGTTGAACATAATGTCAAGTTTTGCCCAAGGACGTTGTATCAATAGCTCACTCCTAATTGTTGAGTGCACATCAGTGTGTTTAACCATTCACTTGTTGAATGACGTTTGTATAGTTTCCAGTTTAGAGCTGTTATAAATAAAGCTGCTATGAATGTTCGTGTACAAATTCTTCATGAAAATAAGTCTTAATTTTTCTGGGATAAATGCCCAAAAATGTAATTGCTGGGTTGTGTGGTGAGTCCATTTTTAGCTTGGCCAGGAACTGCCAGACTGCTTTCCAGAGTGGCAATGTCTGAGTAATCCGGTTTCTCCACAAAGTCATCATGTGCTCTTGACATACATTCTAAACTTCATCAATATTCTCTCCTCTGTAGCATTATTGAAGCTTGTACTTATTTTAACTGCAATCTGTTCTCTGCTATTTTATGTGCTGCTGGTTACTATGATAGGATATTGTCTAGTTCTGCTTGGCTTGTGTATCCTTTAATTAGTCATTGCAATTACTTTTTAAATAAAATTTATTTTTAGAAGTTTTAGGTTTACAAAGAGCAGAAGCCACCAAGCTCTCCTATGTGCCCCCTACTTCAGTAACATGTATATTTCCCCATCATCAACACTCTCCACAAAACCAAATGGTACATCTGTTACATTTCATGAATACAACACATTATCATCCAAAGTCACAGTTTATGTTTGTTTGTTGTGGTTGATTTTTGTTGTTGCTAACCTTCTTTGGGTTTCAGCAAATGTGCGGTGTGTGTTAGATCATGGTACTATCTTTTTAAAGTCATCCTAAGAGGCCAGATATCACAGCCTGAAGAAATTAGGCCCCCATCCTCAACTCTCTCTCTCTGAGACATTAAGAGTTCTTCTGTGCTGTAGATTTTATGCTCATAATTTATGACATTAACCAGTACCCAGCTCCTCCATCCTTCTTGTCAGGTAGATTATCTCAAACCTAACTGTGTGGTTTAAAGCATCCTGCCAGCTCCCTCTACCAACTTACACAAGAGATGCCCCAAATGGCTCTTTTCTCTGCCCCTCCCCCATCATCCTGCCCCTGGTGGGTCTCACTCTTACTTTAAGCTTTTCCTTTAGTGAAGCTCCACTTCATTTTTTAAAGGGGAGCTTCTCCACTTTAGGGTCCGTTATGCTGTTTCTGATATATTGTACTCTTCCCTTCTATAATGCTCATCTAATTCAGGGCCTGATCATAGTCTGGACCCTTCCTCCTGACAAAGCTACTTCCAGAATGACAATTATGTGTTGACTCCTTTCAGAACCAACAGCCACGCCACTTTATATAACACTACATGTCCACCATTATAGAATCTACTGGGTAGTTTCACTAACCTAAAATCCTTCTCTGCTTGCTGGGTTTCAGTTTTGCTTTGGTCCCAACCATCCTTTCTATGCCCCATTCCTCTTTCTTGGAAGGGAAATGTTTACTCAGTGTCACTGTATATTGGAAGTATGTAATCTGCATTTTGATTTTTGCAGGGGCTCACAGTTCACAGATTGCCTTGAGTCTTGGAGCGGACCTTAATTTGAGCTTTTGAACAACGTTACAACTGTTAAGACTTGGGAAACTTCTAGAAGTGAACTAAATGCTTTTGCATTATGGGATGAACATAAGACTTTAGGGACCAGAAGTGGAATATTATAGTTTAAAGTGATGTGATTGGTGTTAAGTTGGCAAGAGATGGATTTGTGATGGTTAATTTTGATTGACAACTGGATTATATTAAGACAAGCCTAAGGAGATTGAAGAAATGGCTCAGGGGTTAAAAACACTTGCTGCTCTTCCAGAGGATCTGGATTTGATTCCCGGTACCAACATGGCAGCTCATAGCCATCTGTAACTCCACTTACAGGTGATCCAAGAGGGCCCACAGAGATAGATAGCTATAGATATGCAAAACATTCATACATATTAAGAGAGAGGAAGGAAAGAAAGGAAGGAAGGAGAGAAGGAAGGAAAACAGACAGGCAGTCCTAGGGCATTAGTGAGACATACATCTGAGTGTCTGTGAGGATGTTTCCAGAGAAAACTGAGGGGAAAGACCTGTGTTGACTATGTGTGCTACGATCCCATGGGATGGAGCCCTGAACTAAATAAAAAGGCAAACAGGAACAAGCCAGCTGAGCACTGTCATTCGCTTTTCTTTACTTCTCGGTCTGCTGAGCTATGAGCAAGCAGCCTCCGGCCAAAGGACAGCAGCTGACCTCACTGTAATGCCTCCCGGGAGGACAGACTATATCCCCTGATCTGAAAGCTAAATAAACTTTCTCTTCTCTCATGATACATGTCAGGGATTTTGTCACAGTGACAAGAAAAGTAACTAATTCTGTATCTGTGGGCAATTAGTTCCAAGGCCTCTGTGGGTGCCAAAGTGCACTGCTCAGGTATCGTATATTCAGTGTTTGAGTATAATACACACATCCCCCTGTTAACTTTAAACAATGTCTAGTTTACTTATAATATTGTCCTAGTGTGGCTTTTTCCTTCAGGATGCCATCTTGGTATGAGTAGAGATGACTGTGACTCAGTAGTCATGACAACAAAGCAAGCAGAGCAACAGAGATAGTTAGCACTAACAGTGAGCAGCAATGGAGCTACTGCCACTCTGCGGTGTCCAGGACCTCCCCTGGGTCCAGCCATTGCTCCCACTCCATTCTGCCTTCTTTCCTCATATTTAGAGATAGACGCTAGAGTCTATAAGAAGCAAAGTGTTAATTAAAAGTGGGATTCCATGACTCAGCTTCCACGGGATGTCTCCTGTGGTGGGACTTTGTACTGATGTAGTTGTTTCTGGATCATCCACAGTCTGTAAGTAACCTCTTATCCATGTCCCTGGAAGAAAGCCCAATAAACTGAACTTGGTGAACTGTTACTTTGATCTTCTGTAGGGACCTATTGGGGTGAAGGGATCTTTGTTTATCTCTCACCAGGAAAAATGAACACAATAATGTCTAGTACAATGGAAATGCCATACACATAGCTGCTGTACAATAACTTTTAAGGAATAATGACAAGGAAAAAACTCCATACATATTTAGTATAAACTTGGTTTTTAAAAAATATTTTTGACTTATGGTTGGTTAAATCTGTGGATGCAGAAACTATTCATTCAAAGGGCTGACTGTTCTTATGAAAACACATTATAATAAAGTTTAATTGGTAAGTTAAGCACAATGAGGGATCAACAAGAGTTAAAAATACAATAGATAACCATCAATATAACCTTAATAAAGGTTTTGTGAATGTAAAAACAAAACAAAACACCAAACTCCCTTGAGCTGTGCTTGCTCATTTCATTCCAACCCTTGAAAAACATTCATCTTCTTACTGTCGCATTCCACCTCCCTGAATGTCATGTATATGGAGGAGACACAGAGTGGGCCTCCTTCCCAGATTGGCTTTTTTTCTCTCTGTAATAGCAATGACGGTTCTTCCACATCCTTCAGTGCTGAACTAGGTCATGCTTTACAGTACTGAATACTTTCCCACTGTCTGGATGTACCAAGTTTATTTATCCATGCACCCACTGAAGGGTATCTTTGTTGCTTACAAGTTTTAAGCAGCGATGAACAAAAGCTGCTCTAAATGCCATCGCACAGGTTTTTGTACAGATATGTTTTCAGCTCCTTTGAGTAGATACCAAACAATGTGATGCTAGACGTGTGGTAAGAGTGTATTTATTTTTGTGTGTGTATGTATGTGTGTATGTACGTGTGTATGTATGTGTGTATGTGTGTATGTACGTGTGTATGGATGTGTGTATGTTTGTATATGTGTATGTGTGTGTATGTATGTGTGTATGTGTGTGTATGTGTATTTATGTGTATATGTGTGTGTATGTATGTGTGTATGTGTATGACGTATGTGTGTATGTGTGTGTATGTGTATGTATGTGTATGTATGTATGTGTTGTGTGTATGTGTGTGTATACACAAAACACCTGACAGGGGCAACTTGAGGGTGGATTTACTTTGCCTCACAGCTTCAGGTTAGTGAATCAGCTCATCATGTGGGGGAAGGCATGGGGGGTGACCCTACTGTGCTGAGAGTGTGTGGCAGAGTCTCTTACAAGGATCACAAGCAAAGCAGGAAACAGAGACCCAGATGGAGTGGAGGCAGAGAGGACAGTCTAAGCGTTACCCCCATGGCCTTTATTTTCCAGCCAGACTCCGCATCCCAAAGGTCCTCTCCAAACGGTGCTCCAGCTAGGGACACCTGAGCCTGTGGAGAGCATTTCACCTTCGAACCACAGTGCAGAAGAACTTCCCATTAATGGCTCCCATGGTTTGATGCTGAATGTCTCCCAGAGGACACACACTAAAGCTTTTGGGGGTTCTGTGGACCTTTGGAAGGACCTTGTGGGAAGGCCTTAGGTATTGAGGGCATGCTCTCAAAACAGAGTGTAGGGCCCTGGTCCCTCCACCCCTCCCTCCTACTTTCTAGTCATGCAGTGGTCAGTTGGCTGCACCATGTGCACCCTGCCATTGCCATATCACCCTGACAATGCCTGAAAGGCAATGAGCCTGCCCGACCCAGACTGCCTCTTTTAGGAAGTATGAGCAAGAATCAACTTTTTCTTCCATAATTGATGACCTAGGGTATTTTGTTAAGCATTAAAGGCTCCCCAACATTCATGCTTAGTTGTTTGGGAGAGAAGGGATTCACACTTACAATGATTTAAAAGAACCTGGTTTAGTGAGCATCAAGGTCAAGAGGTCACTTACACTAACCACCTGTAGACGCTGTTTAATTCTGAGAAATGTGATTTAATGACCGTGAGATCCTCAGCTGCAACTAGAAACTTCATTTTCTTATAGTGAATGGGCCCTGATAAAATTTTATCCCATTATTAATATGTCTACATCATTATTTATTTGATATGTCATCTACTTCCTGATATGAGAAATAGTGATAGCCAAGGCCCCCCATCCCCCACTTTGCCCTCACTGGTTTACTGAAACTAGTTATAAAGCATTAGAGAATCAGCAAAGAAAAGTGGTTTATGCAAAGTCACACGTCTAATTCTCTTTGGGCTAAGGAGCCCAGGTAAAGTCTGAGTCACTTTCAGTGGACCGCCAGAGGCAACCTTTTGGCTAGTGAAATCAACACTCTACATTTTCTTTTAAATTAGCAGAGTTTCTGTTTCTTTATCTCAGGGAAAAGGAAATAAAGCGAAGACAATGTTAGGAGAGACGGTTATTAATGATGGAGTTGTAAGGACAGGCCAGAACACAGGAGGAAGGCCCTGCTTTTCACAGTGCTGCTCTTTCACCATTGTGGATTCATTTCTGGCATTTCCAGGATGTCTTGGCAAATAGATGGTGGCAGCCATAGCAAACAATTCATCAAGAATGAAGTTAAAAATATCAGCACTGATAACTATTACTATGTTTTAATTTTATTTGAAATAACAATCCTATTACCTACTCTTTTTTTTTTTTTTTTTTTTTTTTTTTTTTTTTTTTTTTTGGTGCCAGAATGTTCTTTAAATATTTCACAGTGACCTGTATTCTCATGTTACTGACCTGTACTCCCTAAGTGGGCCAGTCTGTCCAGATGGAGATGGGATGTGATAACACAGGAATGTGTAGAATTAAAGTCTGTCCCAGCCCTGACTTTGAACTCAGCCATATTCTTGGCTCTGCCTTCAAAACCTACTCAGAATCAGACCAATATGGAGCCAGTGTGTGACTGAAAAGGACCACAGATCCAGAGCTGATTTTGAACACAATAAGAATTATAGTCAACTCCTGATTGTAATAATGCTGTCTCCCACTCTAAGCAGTAAAACATGCCTGACCTGGACATGTGATGTACTTTTGATATCAATGATAAGCCACATTAAGTGATTTAGGTCAACAAATCACCGCAGGGATGACGTAAAGGCCTATGCAGTAAGGGGTCTGTCTGAGAAAGGACTTTCTGCTCTCCTCAGCCCACGGTCAACACTTAGAAACGAGCTGGAGTGGATTTGGATTTTGCCTGGTAAATAGGTAGACACCCAGCCCAGCTCCAAAACAACTGGAAAGGACAGGAGAGCATCTGGATTCTCAGAGATACATCCCCACACCTGTGAGCAGACAGGAGACAAAGACTCACAGCTGTACGTGCACCGAGTTTCCAGTTGTTGTCTGTGTCTATGCACACAGAGAGGAACTAATTAGATACTTCATACTGGGAACAATCTCTAGGTGGGGGACACAGTGTTTACTGCACTATTTCTTTTTACTCTTTTATGCATTTGAAAAATTTCAAACTGAAATAAAAAATTGCTTTGCAGGCTCAATGAAGTTAAGAATATGGGTTCACTTAAACTATGAGTTTGAAGGGAGATAACAGGAAAAGAAATAAAAAGGGAGCTGGTAGAACCAAGAAAAGATGTGAAGGAGAAAAATAAAACCATTGCCCAACTTCAAACCACATGCAGACACAGCTTGAGGAAAACACATGATGTGGAGGGAAAAGATGTGAAACGAAAGGACCCGACAGAGATCAGAGACACGGGAGACAGAAGGCTCAGGAAAGCCGCCATCAGACGTAACTCATTCAGTCATACATCTATTTGGGATTTATCCAGCAACTGCTAAATATTAGGCCCTATGTCAGGACTCAAGGATGTAAAGTCCCTCAAGATGTTCGGAGGAAGCAGAGAAAGCAACAATTACAGACATGCACACCTGTGACGTGTGTACAGCATGTGTTCTTTACGGCCCACAGGAACCAAGAGCACAGTGTGGTTATGCCTAGGTTGCACATGTAGTCAGGGTCGAGGCTGCTCCACTTGTGACTAAAAACAATCAAATTTACCCTTTCACATTTCTAGAGTCCGGAAGCCAAAATCAATTTTGTTGAGATGAAACCAAGGAGATGGGAGAGTTCTGCTCTCTCTGGAGGCTCTAGAGGAGAATCCACTCAGTGTCTCTTCTGGCTAGTTAAGGCTGCTAGAGTCCTAGGCTGTGGCTACTCACCGAGGCTCTGGCTCTGTGTTCACACTGTTTTCTCCTCCTCTGTGTCAATCTCCCTGTACCTTCCTGTTTTAAAGACGTGAGCAGTGACATTTGGGGACCAACTGACTGATGTAGGATAGTCTCCCCATTTCGAGAGCTTTTCCCTAATTAATTGCATTTGTAAAGTCTTTATGCTATGAAAGGAGGCAGCATTCCCAGCTGACTTAGGGTTAGGGGATGGGTTTCTTCTAAGCAGTTATTATTCTGAGCAGAGCAGGCAGAGTGTCGCCAACTGTACCAAGGGCCTTGCCACAGAGAATCCCAGCACAGATGACTGGAGGGCCAGGCAGGAGTCTGTGTCCCACTGACCTACAGGTTAGGCAAGGGCATGAAGGACTTCAGACAGGAACATGGCAGGTAGAAGACTCACTCCTCTCTCCATCTCTGTGGAAACTTCCAGATAACTGACTTCAAAGGAGGAAAGGTTTATTTTCCTCATAGTTTCAGAGGTCTCAGCCCATGGTCACATGATACCTTGTTTTGGGGCTTGTTGTAACATGCCAGGAGCATGTTCTGGAAGAGACCAGTTTACTTCCTAGCTGCCCTGAAGCAAAAGGAGAGCAGCGTGGGTCCCAATATCCTAATCAAGGGCACATTCCAAACAACCTAACTTTTTGCACTGGGACCCTCCTCCCAGCAGTTCCCCATTGGGCCACAGGCGAGGGACCAAACCTTCAGCACAGGAGCCTTCGGGGCACATTTGAAATTCAAACTATCACAAGCTAGAGGGCAGACAGTGGAGCAGGTGACCAGGGAACAGAAAACTAATTAGGAGATGGTGTTCAGGGGTTAAGTCAGAAACAGGAGCGACGAGACAAACTGCAACAGGGTCATGCAGAAATAATATCCACAGCAGTAAATACCAGGGACAACCTGAAATCTGTGATCCATTTTAGATTATGGGATGGGTTAGACTGTTGTTACTATTACTTAACCGCCTCGACTCTTGTAGACAATGAAGTATTGTCAGTATTAGTGATCCAAAATGGGGATAAAAATATAACCTCATATATGAAAAAGAAGAAAGAGAAAACTCCAGTGAAGAAGAGACTTTTGATTTGTTATCTTAATTATGGCATGCTATAACCATTTGCTATATGCTATAGGGTTATCATATTCCTATTATGAATAAGTCTCACAATGTTAGATCCATCTGGTGATTATAAAAACCATCAGAAAAGGTCAGGGTTACATAACACTGTGTATCATCACTACTCTACACACAGTTCCATGCCAATTTCTAATCAACCTTAAAACCTCGGTAGACAGCCCCAACATATTGCCTTCCCATACAATTAAGAACTATTATACTTTATCTTTTTACTAGCCAACACATTTATCCCACGATTGTACATTCCTCATGAAACAACAGTGAACTTGATTAAGGATTAATTTTACTAAGATGCCATCATGTTTTCACTTTTGAGAAACTGAAGTTCCAGCAGCTCATGGGAAAAGGAGTACATTCAGTAACTCAGCTGCGAGAGGCTTCTGACACATTTCTAAAGGGAGAGAGGAGAGGAAAGGTGAGACTCTGGTTCAGGGAATCTTAAACTGGGCTCTATTACAAAACAACTTAGCCTGTCTGATATTGGGGAGGGGATCTCTGAAACCCCTGACAGTCACATTGAATACAAAGGTTGTTACTGTTCATCCCCAGATCCATAATTATGATTTCAAACCCTGTGATTCTTTGTAAAGAATCAGGACTACAGGCTGTCTTTCGCGGGCCCAGCCTAGGGGGTGGAATGCAACCACCACCCTAAAGCTGGACACCGTGAGCCTTCTGGCTGCAAAGCCTTCCTCTACACCTGCCTGGGTTTCAACAATGCCTCCCTTCAACACCAGCAGTAGAGTGCCACACTTCCCTGAAGACAGAACTCTACCGATCCTATCAGATGCTAGCCACTGGATGAGCTTCTGCCTGAATTTGAGGGTGGGGGTGGATGATGTTGCCTTACACTGTCCAATCTCTGCCAAAGCCTCCTAAGACCCTTGCATCCATCAGACCAAATCTTTCTGAAGCTAAGGCAGTTTAACTTTTCTATAGGCAGTGTACATTCTGATATAGACTCTTTGCTGCCTCTAAAAGGCCGGTCCTCAAAGCTAGATTAATCTCCCCACTTTAGCTCCTATTCTAGCAAAATCCTTCAACAAGCCTCATAGTCAACATGCTTATGACACCCATGCTTATTAATGGTAACTGCTACTTGGCTCAAAAGACTTGTAAATGGCTCTCCACGTAAATCACAGATATTCTCTTAATGAATGGGGCAGCTGCTCAAAACATGGTATCTGCTTGAACCTTAACCACAAAGGACTATTCATTTCCCCACCACTATGACTCAGACAGCCATAGCCAAAGGTGTCTAATAATATTTTCTTTCTATTCCCACTCACATATTCATAGTCACATACAGTACCATATTAGTTCTGGAAGTTTCCTGTAGGCAGTCAATTAGAGAATATAAACAAAGATCACTCCTTCAAATGTTGTTCAAGTACTTTTAACATTTTTATTATGAATTTACAATTTGTCCAAAGTGAGTTATGATTTTTGGATGGAAAGTGGAATAATTCAATAAGGAAGGTTAGCACTTGTCACTTCACATGCTTATCATTCTTATAGTGAGGAAATTTGAAATTTACTCTTTGCTATTTAAATGTGCAATACATTATTAATATTCACCCCTATGCAGCAGAGCTCAAAATCCAACCCTCCTCCTCCTGAGACTGTATTCTTTGGCCACCATGACACCAGCTTTTCCACCTCCCAGCTTGCAAGTCACCATTCTGCTTTAGGGGTTCAATTGTTTTAGATTCCACAATAAGTGAGAACATGTGGGATTTGTCTTTCTGTGGCTGTCTTATTCCACTGAGCATAATGTTCTCTAATTCCATGTTGTTGAAAGTAACAGAATTTCTTTCCCTTTTAAGGTTTAATAGTATTCCACTGTGTATATGTAGCATATTTTCTTCACCCAGTCATCTGTCAGTGGATACTTACATTGGCTCCCTGACTTGGCTATTGTGAATAATGTTGCCATGGACTTGAGGGGCAGTGCAGGTATCCATCTCTTCAACATACTGATTTCAATCTTTTGAGTAAATACCAAGAAGTGGGATTGCTGGATCATATGGTAATGCTATTTTTAGAGGGCTTTTTGTTGTTGTTGTTGTTGTGATTTTAAGTATTTCTAAAGCACTTGTACTCTATCTATCATTCTATCTCCCTTCCTTCCCTCTCCCACATACAAGTTCAAACATGTCACAAAAGTACAGCTACATTTTAAGAACATACCGCATGTTTTCTGATGTTGCTGTTCCTGTCCTATGCCATCATACTGAGAGGGTTCTCAACACCCTAGACTAATCATTTAATTTGGGTCCTCATTGTTCAATGGCTTACATGGCTTCTCACGTTAATTTTTCCATCAACAGGAAAAATACAAGACTTTTCTAGATGTATTTGGCAGGCAGGGGATAAGCCTAGAACTTAGAAATAAGTCAGCATAGAGACAGTCTAGTGAAAATAATCCAAAAAATGAATCCTGTGGCCTAAGCTTTTTATGGAGATTACTTCTCAGGTCCTAGCCACACAGACAAGGACACTACCTGGGGAGGAAAACTTGTGGTGAGCTAGAGTGTAGGAAAGGAGATATGGATGAGCTGAGATGTGCGAGCCAAGGGCTGCCCAGGTAGACAGTTCACAGGAGCCTTGTGCCTACCTGGTGGGAACTTCTACTTGAACCAATCAACATCTTTTCTTGGTCACAGGACCCCTGTTTCATGGAGAACCTAGCCTTCCCAAGGAGACCCATGTTCTTCAGGAACATCAGGCCCAGCTCCTCTGGCTTTGCTGACTGACACAGGACAGGGCAGGAACCTTGTCTTGGCAGATGAGAGCCCTGGTTGTCTCATTAACTCTTCCTTCCCTGGAGTGCAGAAGTCTAGCCTAGGGAGGAGAGTCTGCTGCAGTGGGACCAACAACTAAGGAACACAAAGTGGGAATCAGTGAGAACCTGGATGCTCACCATATTGTTAGAGATCCTGCATCAAAGCATATGGGAATTCAGAATTATTATCTTGCTTTCTACTTCATCCAAATGGATTCAACTTCTTTTATTATTTAATCCAATTATATTTGCATGACTTGCTGCCTGAACCTCTTACCTCTCAAAGCATTCTTGGTAGAGAGGGCTAGTTCTAAAGCCAGAAGAGAGACTGACTCTTACTAAAGTTAAAGAAGCTAGGCCAGTGGTCCAGGTTCTTAAGTAAGAAAACAGTTTGAGAGTTGCAACGAACCTAAGTTCTGGAGAATCGGGAACTCAGTCGAGGCTTCAGCAGGCTGCTGGGCACTCGTTTTACAGAGGCCTGGTATAACTCAACACACTCAGGGGGTCTTTGGAGGAATCAAGGCTAAATGCAACCCTAAATGAAGTACATGGCTAACACATATATTTACATTAGAGACCATTGTTCAGCACCTCCTGATGTGTGCCAGTGATGACAGGAGACCATGCTCAGAGTGACAAGGTTGGCCCAGAGTGCAGGTGTCAACATCCTAAAGCAAGTGGGAGGCTTATGGAGTGTAACCTGCCTCCTCCCCAGGGCAATTATAACACTGGTGGTTCTGACAGACAATAAAGAACCTTGACTCTGCATAAAACGTAAGTCAGTTAGAACAAGGAACTAAGTGTGGTAGTTAATTAAAGCTATAAACGGAATAGAAGAACATTCGTTCTTTAGGAGAAAACAAAATAGGAACTAACAACAAAACCCAAGCTGGGGGATGGAGGGGGTGTGGCTCTGTAGGTAAAAACCAAGCTGGGGGATGGAGGGGGTGTGGCTCCGTAGGTAAAGTGCTTGCCATGCTAGCGCGAAGATCTGGGTTGGAACACGGAAAGCCAAGCATGTGGCAGATGTCTGTAACTCAATGTTGAGACAGATGGGTCCCTGGAAGTCGCTGGTCAGCCAAATTGGTGAGCCCCAGATTCAGTGAGAGAGCCTGTCTCTAATGCTGCTGCTGCTGCTGCTGCTGCTGCTGATGATGATGATGATGAGAGTGACTAGAGAAGACTCTCAACATCAACCTCTGGCCTCTACATGCATGCACACACATGTGCACACACATGAACACATACACACATAAACAAAAACATTGAAAATCCTAAGCATAAAATCTAATGTTAACCCTGAAAGAGTCTTCTCAGGCTGAGGATGCTGGTCCTCGCACGGAGTATATTAGACGTGATCACACTCCTGCCACCAATATCTCCACTAGCTGTGACTAGTGCAGCACACCCGATCTCCCCAACCTAAAAGTCTGAAAAGCAGCAAAAGACATGGGAGAATCCTTCCCTTAGCATTTCAAGACACCACGTGCTCCTGTTAGGAACTCTCTCCAGTTAGGAGGTGGAGATGAAGAGGAGGCCACCATCAAAGAGAAGGCGGACACTAGACAGAGACGCACAGGGATTGCAGGTTAAACCAAGTGAAGTTTCATCAAATAGCTGACATAATGTTTCTCAATTCCATTTGTGCTGAATCCCCAAATTACTGACTAGAAATATATATTGTATGACCTTTCCTATAGCATAGGCTGCTTGTACTAATAATAGCTGTGCTTATTCGGTACTTCCTATGTGTTTGGCATCTTACTGTTTGACACGTATTATTTTATTCTTACAACATTCCTGTAAGGTATGCACATCATCATCATCTCAGTAGAGAATGCTGAGAAAGAGAGAAATGAAGAAGCCCAACACCACATCCAGTAAAGAGGCTGTGCTCTAAAAACAAACAAACTCTGTCCTATACAGCCACTGCAGAACAGCTTAGGACGCCACCCTACAAGGATGCCCACTCAGAGGCCAGTGTGAACAACCATCAATGTTTCGGAAAGAAATGAGAAGTAACCAAACTCTGCCAAAAACAAACAAACAAACAAACCAAGCCCCAAGGGTCCGATCTCGTGGCAATGACTTTTTGGCTCTCCCTATAAGGCAGGTATGTATCTTCAGCATTTGAATCATATCTTTTAATCCTATGTTAATCAGCGTTTTCTCCCTCCCTCTTCCTCTTGTAAAGGTAATTTCTGAAGAAAGGAGGCCGTGTAAATCTGTAACTTGGCAAAGTGCTACAGTCTAGATTTGGCAGTTGGGCAATGAAAATATTATAATTAGTATGAGCTGAGGCAGGGCAGGTGTCAGGTGGATTTAAATGCAAACATCTGGTCTGCCAAGTTCACAAGAGCATTAAGACTAACAAAAAGTCCTTCCTTTTCTTTTTCCTTTTTCCTAAACAAAAGCCATATTAGATATATAAAAAAGGTTTTAAAAAATCAGTAAGTATAAACCAAACAAAATTTTTAAAAATTTTTTTCCCTTAGGAAGGATATGGAAATGAGCAGCTGTCTCTGCCCAGGTCTTCGAGTATTTGAAACCTTAGTGCTTTCCTTTCTCCCAGAGAGTTATGCAGCCACTGGCAGAAAGGAGATGGTGATAGCAAAGCTGAACCAGTGAGGGCAATGCACAGCTCACCACGGGCTTCCTGAGTACAGCCACAAGCCATGCTCGTCTCTCCCTTCACGTTTACTCTTCACACCACAGTCTTCGAAAGCTTCATCTCCAGCAATGGCCTCTAGGTGTTTGCTAAAAATAGCTTTGCTGCTGAGCCTGCTTGCTCGCTGTACAATCTTTGAGCAAGTTATTCAACACAAGTTCACTTTACATGAGCAGTGAGGATAACGTGCACCTCACAGGTTTGCTGTGGGGCTCAAAGGTCGTAACAGCCATAAAGTGTCACACAGTAAATATGTAACAAATGCCCGTCTCTCCAACTTTGCCTCTTCCTTGACAAGTTGTATCAATTTCCTTGAAATATGTTGACTTTAAAAATTCAAGCCATTGAGACTCTAAAGTTCAAATAAAGGACATTAAAAATTCTGAATTTTCATCCTATTCATCGTATAACCTTCTAACCACGTCCTTGTGAATTTCAGCGGTCTATGAATGTGAGGACCTAAGATCCACGCCCTCCTTTGCTGCTCTTCCCACCTTCCTCCTCTCCTGTCCACTCCATCTTCCCATGCTGTTCTTTATTCAACACCCAGCAGGACTGGATCCGAAGATCCCAAACAAGGAAACAGGCCTGGGAGATGAAGGTTCACTCAAGTGCAATCAGCTAGTTAACACCATCAAAGCAGCTGGCTTTAACACTGGCTGGAAACCAGACATCAGCATTGTCAGCCCCTGAAAGAAGCGAAGAGCAAAGAGCCAGCCAGGGTGAGAACGTACGCGTGTGAGTGTGTGTATGTGTGTGTATGTGTGTGTGTGTGTGTGTGTGTGTGTGTGTGATGTTTGTGTAGGGGCCAGAAGTTGATGCTGCATGCCTTTCTTGACTACTTTCCACCTTATATATGGATTCAGGGTGTCTTGCTCAAGCTTAGAACTTGCTGGTTTAGCTAGTCTCGTCTCACTTGCTCTAAGGACTCTCAGCCTCCAGAATGCTGGAATTACAGGACCATCAGCACCTCCAGAGTGCTGGAATTACAGGACCATCAGGACCTCCAGAGTGCTGGAATTACAGGACCATCAGGACCTCCAGAATGCTGGAATTACAGGACCATCAGCACCTCCAGAGTGCTGGAATTACAGGACCATCAGCACCTCCAGAGTGCTGGAATTACAGGACCATCAGCACCTCCAGAGTGCTGGAATTACAGGAGGCCATGAGAACCTCCTGAACGCTGGAATTACAGGACCATCAGGACCTCCAGAGTGCTGGAATTACAGGACCATCAGGACCTCCAGAGTGCTGGAATTACAGGACCATCAGAACCTCCAGAATGCTGGAATTACAGGACCATCAGCACCTCCAGAGTGCTGGAATTACAGGAGGCCATGAGAACCTCCTGAACGCTGGAATTACAAGACCATCAGGACCTCCAGAGTGCTGGAATTACAGGACCATCAGGACCTCCAGAGTGCTGGAATTACAGGACCATCAGAACCTCCAGAATGCTGGAATTACAGGACCATCAGGACCTCCAGAGTGCTGGAATTACAGGAGGCCATCAGGACCTCCTGAGTGCTGGAATTAAAGGACCATCAGGACCTCCAGAATGCTGGAATTACAGGAGGCCATCAGGACCTCCTGAGTGCTGGAATTAAAGGACCATCAGGACCTCCAGAATGCTGGAATTACAGGACCATCAGCACCTCCAGAGTGCTGGAATTACAGGACCATCAGCACCTCCAGAGTGCTGGAATCACAGGACCATGAGAACCTCCAGAGTGCTGGAATTACAGGAGGCCATGAGAACATCCTGAACACTGAAATTACAGGACCATCAGGACCTCCAGAGTGCTGGAATTGCAGGACCATCAGCACCTCCAGAGTGCTGGAATCACAGGACCATGAGAACCTCCAGAGTGCTGGTATTGCAGGACCATCAGCACCTCCAGAATGCTGGAATTGTAGCAGGCCATCAGAACCACCAAGCACTGACATGGGTTCTGGGACCCTAACTCCTCTGTTTGCATGGCTTTGCCCATTCATATGTCCTCAGGCCCAAGTGTAAACTTCTAATGCTTAAGGAGATGGTGGAAACTTGAAATTTTATAGCTAATTTTATTTTAAAAATTTATTCCTTGAAACACAACCTTAATTCCCAATTTAAATAACAACATGTCACCATTTAAATGCAATTTATTATGCATCAATAACTTCATAGGAATGTAATAGTCCAGACAATTTAACAAATATCTTCAAATTGTAATGAAAAAGAAGGCTGGCTGCTATCCCAGGGGACGCAACACCCATGCAAAACACTAATGCACATAAAATAAAAATAAATTTTAAAAACTTAACTAAAAAGACCAAAAAACCAGGTGCTTTCTATGATGGAAGATGAATTCTCCTTTAAACTTAAAAAAAAAATCTGAATCATATCCTTATATTTTGATAAATGGGCTTCTTAAAGGTTCTCAGCTTTGACCTTTGATAAACCTTTGGCTTTTATTTGTATAAGTAAAATGAAGAATGTTTACATATATGAGTAAATGGGGTATTTTAAATATGACTTTTAAATAGTAAACATCAAACTAAGGTATAGTTTTAACCTTACGAACCATTTTAGTCTCATTTTTTTTAAACTATCCAATCTTCGGAACTAAAGTTATAGGCAGGAGGTTGTGAGCCACCCTGCAGCTGCTGGGAACTGGACCCAGTGTGTCCTCCCTAAGAGCAGTAAATGCTTTTAACTGCTGAGCCATCTCTCCAGTCCCAGCTAATCTCATCTTTAAATGTTGGCAATGTATTAAACATTTTAAAACTTCTCTGAAGATCAAACATGACACATCACCAGATTTAGTCCACATCTGGCCAGTCTGAGGTCTCTACCTCCTGTTAGCCTAATTTAGATGTTTTAAATTTTAATTTGCTCAAAAGACTTCAATGGCTCCTGACTCTCTGCTAGATACAACCTTAACTTCCTTACTCCTCCTTTAAGGCAATCCAGGACCAGATCCAAGGTCCTAAACCCTATTCCCACCTTACAGTCTCCATTTCCCACAACTGCCACATCCATTGGACCAGACGCTAGGCCTCGAAATTTCTAAAAAGCACAGCTGTTCCTTGTTCCCAGGGTTTCCCTTTCTGAAATGCCCTACACCTGTACATTCCTACCACAAAGTCCCATCCATTCTAAGTGTCCAACTGAGACATCATTCTCCACAACCGCATCCCTGACCTGCCAACCCGGCTCTAGACTTCCACAGGCTTTTATGTCACTCACATGATACCACATATCCCTGTTTGGGAGTTACATACACCTTCCTAGCCACCTAATAACACTCCTGAAAGAAATGTTTGGGTCTTGGAGCACAATGAATATTCCCACAGTGCTTTGTACACACAGTGAGCCCACTAAACATCTCAGGAACATTAGCCTTTTGTGCTGAAAACGTGTGAACACAACATAGACCAGCCGGCAGAACTCACCACATCTGAGCTTCAGTAACAGGGCACTTCTTTTTTTTTTTTTTTTTTTTCAAGTGGGGCAGGCTCTCAATCTCCTAACAGCAGTGACTTCTCAGGACACTTCCCAGACTTTCTGCTCCAGGCATTCTTACATTTGTCTCAGACACCACCCCTTTTAAGTGGACACTGTCACAGGAAAGCACTTCAGAGCATCAGTACTTCTCAGTACAGGAAGGCTAATTGGTAACACCTGATGGCAATCACTGTGAACAGAGGGCTAGCTGGGCAACCAACAAATAGAAACTGCAAGTATTTCAGATGTGGCAAAATGGAGGGAAACCTCAAAGAAACCTCAAACAGCCAGTTCTAGACTGCTGGTTGCTCCCAGTGCTAATTATGGCTGTGGGGCTTGGGAACTCAGATTTCACACTTTCCCTCTCTCTCTCTCTCTCTCTCTCTCTCTCTCTCTCTCTCTCTCTCTCTCTCTCTCTCTCTCTCTCTCTCTCTCTCTCTCTCTCTGTTTTTTGGAGCTCACTCCCAGTTCAGCCATCTCTTTATTCGGTTAGTGTCAAAAAGGAAAGGCTAGATTCCATTCACTTTTACTGTCCTAGACAGCACTAGTGGCACTCGATAAAATGTTTGTTGAATGAATTTTAAAATTCAATTTTCACTTTCCTTGAAACCAAAGTAATTATCCTTTCAGCAGCAAGCAAAAAGATAAAATACTATGGCTTTTGAGATGGCCCAACTCTGCACACTCAAGGGAAAAGATGGCATAGTCTTATCTCAACCCAACAAGAGTGGAGATGTCTCTTTAGCAGTTCAATTAGCATATTCTGGATACACCCTTCCTGACTTGTACAACTGTGTACTATCAAGGGCAAGTTAAACCTTGCAAACATTTATGTCACATGATAATCTGTGCCTGGGAGAGCCAAGACAATCAGGAGTTCCAGGAAATGTTAAAGAAAACTAATGACCGAATAAGTTCTCTCTGTGAAAACATGGCTTTCCTGTTTTGAAGATGCCATGGTTGGTCACATCTACGCTCTAATATTTTACCAAGAGCAGATCATTCATCCTTAAACTTTCGTTGGAACTGTGTCTATTACAAGCATAACAGATGGTGAGGATGTCTCCATGAGAAGAAAGTCTGTTCTTTGTAATTTTGTGGGTGGAAGCAAGGAGAAATGGGATCAGTCTCCAAGCAAGCCTCCTTCCCCATTTTATTATCTTTTTTGTGATGAAACAGACTTAAAGCAAAATTAATAAGGTGGACTAAGCTTATTTATTCTTTATACAAATCACCCCTGAGTTCAGAAACTAACATTGAAGATACTTTTCAAGCATAAAAGAAATCTAACCCTTTGATTAGTGATTAAAATCTCCCACTTAGGACAATAGTAACAAAATTTTATGGATGTATTCTTGTAAAAGAAAAAGATCCATGGCTTTGCTAATGCACAAGAACAAAGTAACAGGCTTAGGAAAACTGGAAGCCTGAAGCCTACCCTATGATAGCTCACTTGCCCCACATGAATATAAAGATTGCTAGAGGCAGGGCTGGGGAGAGTGTCTTTCCTCTCCCTGATCTTGGGGCCATCCAAAAATAAATGGGCACCTGAATCCCCTTCGATGCTCATATATAAATATTTATATATAAAATCTCCAGCGTAAACCCGTGTTGTTTAGGCTGACAATGTTGTTTTCCCAAAGGGCAAGCGATGAAGAACTGCAGCCTGAGAATATAGTGTTTTTCCGCACGAAGGGCAATGCTGAGACCTTGGAGACACAACTCTGCACAGAGTTGACATTGGGAGGCCCATAATGAGTTTCTGCTTCTGAGAAAGGTGTCACTTTTTTTTAAAACTGTGAAAGGAACCTGGGGTGAAAATAAGTAGAAATCCACTCAGATCCTTGCCGAAGGGGAGGCGAGGTTTCTGGGGGCCCAGAGGCCCACGAGTGAGGCCGGGAGCAGCCTGGGGGGTCTGCTGCTCCGTGGAGTGGGGAGGGGAGGGAGGTGAACGTCACACACCGGCTCTGCCCACTCGCACGGCCGCTGTCGCGCGCCGAGAGCTGGCAGGAAGGCGCCGAGGCCCGGAGCCTCCGCGGGGCCTGCGTGGAGCTGGCGGGCGCCGCGCCCCGGTGCGCGCGCGGGCGGCGGCCTTACCTGGTTCCTGCGGTACCAGGCGCTCGACAGCGAGCCGTTGCCCGGGCCCGGCGCCCAGTACGTGAAGTTCCGAGACAGCTCGTCCAGGACGGCCGAGGCGTCGTCCTCGGGGCCCGCGGGCACCCGCGCCGCCATGAGGACCGGCTCCGCGCGCTGGGGCTCGGGCGCCGCGCCTCCCCGCCCCGCCGCTCCCCCGCAGCCGCAGCCACTTCCTGCCGGGCGACCCGGCGACAGGGCGACAGGGCGACTGGGCGCGGGCACCTGGCTCCCGCGGCGGGCGCGCGGGTGCGGTCGGGGCTCGGCCTAGCTGCCGCGTCTCCCTACCCGGGTGTCCACACCTGCCCGCGCAAGAATGAGATCATCTCCTTTGCCTCCGGGATCTACTGTGCGCATAGCAAGTGTTTGTCCAAGTGCACGGAGAAAAAGGAGCCATCGGCTAGCCAAAAGTGACCGTCGCCCTTGGCAATCCCACTTCTCGCATGTGGAAGGTCTAAAATGGTCCACATGTATGTGTGTGTGTGTGTGGGGGGGGGAGTCATGATTTCCCTCTCCCCAGTATTGTGAGCAGTGTGGGAATTAAGAGCCCAGCAACCAACCGACCCTTAGAAACTCTTCATGGAATAGAGAAGGGTAGCCACGGCTGAAGGACCCCAATGTGTATGCGGTGACTGGATGGGCTTTCTGTCAGGTTCACAGAGATTGCCGAAAAGTTGCCAGCTGCTGTATATAAAGATTTAGGTTGGGAAAGAAATGCTAAGAACAGCCTTAAGAGCTCATACTGGTTATTCTGGTCTGACCTGTTTTTAACTCCAGTCACTACAAAGGATCTCTGCGGGATCTCTCACTTTCAGCATTCTATAATTTTGTGCTGTTTCCTGAAGCGTCTGCACTTGGAATTCTTTTGTTTACAGGGCACTGAGATTCTTCTTAAGCAACACACTTTAGCTTCCACTAAGTGGACTTCGAGAGATGGGGAGAGAGGAGGGAGAAGAGGAGGGGAGGGGAGGGGAGGAGGGAAGGGGAGGGAAGGAGAGACAGAGAGAGACAGAGACAGAGAGAGACAGAGAGAGAGAGAGAGAGAGAGAGAGAGAGAGAGAGAGAGAGAGAGAGAGAGAGAGAGAGAGAGAGAGAGAGAGAGAGAGAGAGAGAGAGAGAATTCTGTCTAGCTGGGACCTGGGAGAAAGCTGTGATGGTTTCTTAGGGGAAATATGTAAATGAAGAAATAAAAGTGTGAAAAGGCCACTTCAGATTCAGGAAAACAAGGGAAGTCATCTCACAGTTGTTTTGTTTCCTGCTTGAATAACCAAAATGTTGAGTCAACAATTAATAATTGTAGGTACTGTGCTCAACTTAAAGAAACTAATTTATTTTAAATAAACACCTAAGGAAAAATACCTATTTGTTATATTTCATTATTTTCATAGGTGTATGTTGCTAGGAATTGAACACATTGCCTTCTGCATGCTAAGCGAGCGCTCTACCCCTGAGCACATGCCTGTCATGTGGTTCTATGATGTCACTTCCGTTCTTCAGCTTTGCCGCACTGCTCACCACCCACCCTCTGTTAGAAAATGTGTTTCCAGAATCTCCAACCTCCACACCCCTCTTCTTTCCTCCCTTGACCCCGTTAGCACGAACAGGTCACCTGCCTGGTTTTACCTGCAAGTGATCCTTGGGCACTTCCAGCCTGGAGAGTAGGATGTGAGCTCTGCCAGAAAGAAAAGAACAAGGATGGGTGGGGTGGCAGAGTTGGCACGATCACTCGTTAGTATTTTCTGTCAGCCAGATTGTAAGTAGGCATGCAGTCTCTAACGAGCAAAATACTAAACAGATCGACTTTCCTGTTCAGTATGCCTCGAAGCTTCCCCCATAGACAGTGACGTTCACAGGTTTTACGCCTGCTCCGTGAGACCTTTATGATCAGGCCCCCATAATCTGCTGCACACCTCATTCCCCTTTATTTCCTAACTTAGAAAAACAGCTTCGATTTCTTCATATTTGTATAAAACCTCCAATTTTGGAGAGAGCACTTGGTAGAGAAAAGATGTGATGTGTAGCCTCCACTATGATGTTTAGTCGATCAATAGGTTCCAAGATGCGGCTGCCGTCTCTGCCGCTGTCCTTGTGTGTGGGTGCTTGAAAAGCAATTCGTGACCAGAGTTCCTTCCCACGGGGTTCATAGGAGGCGGCAGCGATGCGTGTGAACTATTTTGGTCCCAGTGGTGTAGGTGGAGCTTTGGAGACTATTCCTGCTTTTGATGGCCTCTGCCTCTTGCAGGGTTTCTGGGGTGGGGGTGGGGGTGGGGGCAGAAACCTGTTCGTTTTACCGAATGTGATCAGCATCCCCAGCCTTGGTGCTACAATCTGGAGGCTGACTTCCTGTTAATTCTAGCGCCACACCGTTTGAAGCCGGGCTTCACTTAGCAATTGAAGAGGGCCATTTGGCCCTCCTTATTTGAGATCATTTAATTGCAGACTTAATAAAACTTTAAAAGCATCCTTAGCAAGACTCAATTAACACTAGTTTTTGTTTGTTTGTTTGTTTTTGTTGTTGTTGTTTTTAGGATAAGCTTCTCACAAATGGTAAGTGGAGGGTCAGAGGTAAAGATCCATTCCAGAAACTCACTTCCTATATGCAATTCCAGACCGGAGACTTTAAAGAGAAAGGCAGAGCTTTAATTGTGTGACAGTTACGTAGGAAGTAAACTCCAAACAGAAGCTTGGCAGACTGCCTGTGCTCCAATCCTAATGACTGCTTGTTTGCTGTGTGGCTTTGCCCCAGTTGCTTCCTCTCTCTGAGCCTTTCAGTCTTTTAAGTAAAAGGGAGCAGGAAAGATGGCTCAGTGGTTAAGAGCACTGGCTGCCCTTCCAAAGGACCCAGGTTCAATTCCCAGCACCCACATGATAGCTAACAACCCTCTGTAACTCCAGTCCCAGGGGATCCGAAACCCTCTTCTGGTCTCCGAGGGCACCACATGCACATGGCACACAGACATATATGTACAATAAAAATAAATAAAATTGCAAAAACAATTTTAAAAAGGAGATGATTACATAAAACAGAAAATATTCAGTAAATGCTAAAGTATTCAGTAAATGCTGGCTGTTATTACCTATAACCTTAAAATAGGGAAAACAAAACTTCCTTAAACAAAACAACAACAAAAAAACACAAACCGTAGAGGAAAATTTGACATTTAATTACAATAAAGCTGGGAACTTTTATACATCAATAGATAGTATAGAATATAAAAGGTAAGTTAGGAACTGAGACCATATTTATCACACCTACAACTGACAAAATAAATTCCATAGCCAGTGTGGAGCCCCCATGGGACTGGACTAGGCCCTCTGGACATGGAAGACAGTTATTTGGCTCGAACTGTTTCGGGGGGATCGGGCAGGGGGATCAGGATCTGTCCCTGGTGCATGGGCAGGCTTCTGGGAATCCAGTGCCTGTGGTGTGACACCTTGCACAGCCTTTGTGCAGTGGGAAGGGGCTTGGACCTGCCTAGGCTCAGTGTGCTGGGCTCTGCTGACTCCCCATGGGAGACCTCGATTTGGGGGATGTGGGGATGAGGGGTGGCTTGGGAAAGAGGGCTGGGGAGTGGGAGGAGGGGGGCCTGTGGATAGCATGAGGGGTGAGTAGAAAATTTCTTAATAAAGAAAAAAACAAAACAAAAATTCCATAGCCAGAATATACAAGTAGCTTTTGTAGGCTAATAAGAAAAAAAAAAAAAAAAAGCAGATAACCTAGTAGAAAAATAGGCAAAATATAAAACAGGCATTTTTCTTAAGAAAATTATGAACGGTTAATAATAATGCAGAATATTTTAATCTCAACAATAGACAGAGAAAATGCAAATTGAAACCCTCGACAACAACCACTTCCTACTCACTGGTTTGAAAAAGTAAAATCTTAAAGGTTTAGATATCATACACTATGTACAAAAATGGAGCTCTGTCAGCCATATAGAAAGTGAAAGTATGTCATTTGCAGGAAAATGGGTGGAATCAGAGATCATGTTAAGCAAAATAAGCCAGATGCAAAAAGACAAATATGACATGTTTTTCTCTCACATATGAATTTTTTTCTAAAAAAAAAAAAAAGTGTGTATTTGTGTGATGGGATAAAAGGGTAGATTAATGAACCTACTTTTAAAGAGCAACAACTTGTTTGAAATGTTTTACATTGGTATAGATTTTAGTTTATTGATACAAATTTGAAGTTAATTTTGTTATACTGTATATATATTTCTACTCTGTTTGAGGTATTATGTTTATGTAACTAATTTAGATTGTAATGGATAATTAAGAAATACAGATTAATAATTAGTCTTCTATGATAATCATACTTGTAGTCATGTTAGTTACATAGATATATTTCAGATAGATAATCTTCAAACACTTCAAAGACCTACAGAATATGGCATTTAAAATGTTTTAAAGATTTAGACTTTCTGGACAGTGAGACATGTCGGCTCCTGGCAGTACCGATTTACTTCAGAGAGGAGGATGGGCATCAAAGACACTCCATATGGAGTTTATCTTCACCTTGGCAAAAATAGCCATTTGGGCAAGAAACTGTTCTTGCCTAGACTGCTTGGTTGACTGGACATGCAGGACCCATAGGAGGGTGACCACTGAACTTTGCTTGACAAAATGGTCCTTCAGGTTCCTGCTTCGCAGAGGAAACTGCCAGACATTCTACAGGACACAGAGAGAAATGACTGAGAGACTCTAGGCCTGTGAGCTGAAGACAGATGCCCCAACTTTACAAAGGAATATTAGATGACTGTCCAGGCTGCCAGCTGTCTCTGTCTACCCTGCAAGACTCCCGAAAGTTGCTTGCATCCTTCTCCCATGTCTCAGGTAATATTATATCCCTCTGGGGTCTTTGATGTAGTTGAAGACTAGAGTTATAATTTCCTCAGTTATGATAAAAGATAACTTAGATATAAAACCTTAGACTCACAAATATAAGATAGATAGGATATCTTCTTTAATATTGTAATATAATTCTTGCTTGATTGTTTTGTTATATGTAATTTTACTATGTTAAAGTTAAAACCTTCCTTTTTGAAAAAAAAGAAAAAGGGGAAGTGCTGTGGATGATTGATTGATAAATAAAACACTGATTGGCCAGTAGCCAGGCAGGAAGTATAGGCGGGACTAGCAGAGAGGAGAATTGTGGGAAAGGGAAGGTTGAGGCAGGGAGACACTGCCGCCATGAAAAGATGTTAAGATACCGGTAAGCCATGAGCCACATGGCAACTTATAGATTAATAGATTAATGGGTTAATTTAAGATATAAGAACTAGATAACAAAAAGCCTGCTGCGGCCATACAGTTTGTAAGCAATATAAGTCTCTCCGTGTTTACTCGGTTGGGTCTGAGCGGCTGTGGGACTGGCAGGTGAGAGAGATTTGTCCTGACCGTGGACCAGGCAGGACCAGGAAAACTCTAGCTACATTTGTGTGCATATATGTACACCTGAGTGTGCTCGTGTCACTAATAGGTGGGTGCCCAAAGACACCAGAAGAGGGGATCTGACCCTCAAGCCAGAGTTACAGGCATCTGTGAGCCACCTAATATGGCTACTGAGAATTGAACCACCGCAAGAGCAGAAAAAACATTGGGCCCTTTCTCCAGCCCGTGTGGGGAACCTTAGTAAAGCGGTAGTCACATATGACTTACACACACCCTCTCACACTCTTTTCATCACTTCTGTGTAAGACCGCCAACACGAAGTGAGTGCTCGGTACATATGTGCTATACTATGCTGTTTAGGGAATAATTCCAGACAGTGAAAGTCTGAACTTGTTCAGTTCCTAAACATCCTTCCCAAATATTCTTAATCTGCAGTGGGTTGAACACTGGTGTGCGGCACTTGCAGCCACGGAAAGCTCAAAGTTACCTTGAAAATAAAGTGAAGAGCAAAACCAGGCAACTGAGGGTCTTGCATGACAAAGTCTAAACAGGAAGTACTGAGTGACGGGTGCTGTGAAAGAACCACGGAAGCCAGGGGAGGTTCAAATGGAGAAACACCTGGATTGGCAAGTGTAAGAGACCGCTATGGCCCAAGAGACGACACAGAGAAAGAAAGCAGGGGGAGAAGGCAGTTTATGAAAGGCAGCTGACGAGGCGTGGGGAGGGGGTGACCGGATACAAAGGCTGCACCATTGACTGAGGTGAAGAACAGGAAAGAATGGGTTTAAGTTTGATACTCATGAATTTAGGAGCTTTAAAACATTCAAGAAAAGTATTTGCAGGTATCCAAAGGAGGAGTTAGGTCAGAGCCAAGGAAATCAATATGGGCGTCACCCACATGCAGGTGTCTGAGACTAGCCAGAGAGAACATGGGCAACTTCTTTTAGAGCAGTAGTTTGCAAACCACTGTACAGGGCTAGTAATAAATCCCTGTGTTTGTGGGCATCATGCTCTGTGCCACTATTATTCAACTGTGCCACTGCAATGGGAAAGCAACCAAGGACATGTAAACAAATGGATGTGACTGTGTTCCAATAAAACTTTATTTACAAACACAGGAGACTGCTGGTTTTGTCCCATGGGCCATTGTTTGCCAACTCCTCTTTTGGGAAAAAAAAAGGCAAACACAGAACACAAGGCTAACAAAGCCCCCTGGAGAGGTAAATGAATACTTCACTAGAGTTCATAGCATGTGAGTGACAGGATCCCAATTCAAAGAGAAGTGAGTAAGTCATAATTAAAAGCTGGAAAGGCAGGGTAAAGCTTGGCTATGGGTGTAGAAACCTGATTGTGTGGTACAGGCTACATCTTCAGATCAGTTCTGCATTGGTGGGATCACAGCCACAGCAGCTCCTGGTGTCTGTCTTAAAACCCTGGGTTCAGAAAGGTGAAGGGGGTAGACAAATTGGACTACGGGTTCCAGGTCTTCATTCCTCTGCAAGACATAGTATTTGTGCTGTTGTCCCATCCCTTGCTCAGTGACCACACAACTGCTACCACTAGAGGTATTTTCTCAGTCATTCGGAGATTGGCCTTGTGGCTTACTTTGGCCAGTGGAAATGTGAGCGAGAAACAGTTACGGGCCAACACCTTCAGACACATTTCTTTTTTGTCTGCTTATTCTGTGTCTCTTCCTGGTAAAAGAAGGTCCCAAGTAGCCACTGTTGGCGGAGAATCAAGAAAGCCATGACGTCTAACTTAAGCCAGTTCTTATAGTCTTTAGCAACTTTCTTGGTCAAGAAAATAAATATGGGTAGTTAAAAGTCACTGAAATTTGGAGGTTGAGTGTTAGGTAACATAACTAATTAAGGGCATTTTAAACCAACACTGGATTGAGAAATCTAGTTTAAAACTCTCTTTAACCTGATGTGGGACATGTGATCTACCCAACAACAATCACTAAGAGCAATGAGATTTAGTATTATGATTGGCCTGTTTGGGTTATGTGCTCACTCTCTGCAGGAAAATGGGAGTGCTACTGTTGTGGCTGCATCTGGAGACCCCCAAGCAAGACCACCACAGAGCCAATATCAGATGCAAAACACAAAGGGGTTTATTGATAACAAGCAAGCCCAAGCCCAGGCTTGGTCGTCGTCCAACATCCACAGCGGGTGAATTTTTAAAAAATTTAAAAAGAGAAAAACCGCAAGCAGGGTGGTATAAGCCTTGGCGTCATATGATTGGGTAAGGGTGTGTAACCTTTGAATTTACTGGTTGGGGGTTACAGTTATCATCTTGGGGGCAGGCCTGTACAAGTCCCAGGCTTTGTCCTTGAGCTGCCATGGGGGCTGGCTGGCCTTGCACGTTCACAGTGACCCATGCACGTAGCTCTAAGTTGGCGAGGGGTCCCAGACAGTAAACAACTGGCTGAACCTCGAGCAGACAGAGTACGTGCAGAAACAGAGATACTTCAAGGACTATGTCATAGCTCTCCCAGTAACTGCTTGCTCAAGTGTCAGGAAAGTGAAATTGAGGCCTAATCTCTGAGAGAAGACTAAGCAGTCTGTTATGGCATCTGCTTGGTCCTTTCACTACCAATGTAAGGGGAAGGGATGCTGGGCAGACCATTCAAGAGCCAGCACTGTAGAAAGCCAGTGAAGAGTAGCACCATGGAAACTTGGGCAGGAGGCAGACTGAAAACAGGGTGTATTTAATAGTGCGATCAGTGGAAAAGAGGGTAGGCACTAAGACAATAAACGAAGTATGTTTATCAGCTTTGGGAATAATGGGGATTATTGATGATCTCTCCTGAGCAGTTTCAGTTGACTGTTGGGTTGACAGATTATAGATAACTATAAAATACCACCCCCAAACCACCAATTCTATAATTCATTTTAAAAAGACTTGAGATAGGTAATCAGACAGGGGACAGCCACAAGTTTTGTTTTTCTGAGCATCACTTTGAGGGGGATACTTCTGGGAAGAGGAATGTTGGGATCAGGCCACCCCTGAAGTAGATTTTAGTAGACAAGCAGCCTGGAGGGTGCAGCCAGGCTAGTGGACAAGCTCAGGCCAAGTGTGACCTCAGGGCTTGCAGCAGGAAGAATCAATCGAACCTTTGGGAAGCAGACATGAAGACCAGATCCAAGCAACGTGGAACTTGAAGCAGAGGGGTTTGAGGACAGAATCACCCAGGGGAGGCATGAACCCAGAAGAGTATCCAGCATCTGGTCTCATTCCTGGAGAATCAACAGCAAAGCCAGCTTTAAACAAAAGTATTCAGCTTACAAAGTGTTAGCCTGGTGCCCCCACCCCTAAAGACTGACCTTTTCTTGGCTCCTTCGGGGACCCTATTCCTTATCCTAAGGCCCCAGCGTTAGCTCTCGTGACACGCCTCCCTTTTGTCTTTACTGTCTTCTGACTAGGGAGAGATTCTCAAAGCCCATTGTGTCCCTCCCTACCCAGCGGCACTCTGTCTCTCTTCTCATTGCTGTTTTTAAGAGGATGCATACTGACAAGTTATTAACATAGCAGATCTTCTCTTGTGGTTATTTGCTTCCTAAGTAGATTCTCTTGGCAACAATTCTTAACCCAAGGAGTCTTTCTATCATGGAAAGAATTGGGGTACGGGGTGGGGGGGCTGGAAGAATTACCCCTCAAATGTTTACACAAAGTAGGTTTGTTACTGATAAGGCTGTTCCTGAACTGGAGAAAATATCCAGGGAGAGTGAGATAAGAACTTTAATTTTAGAAATAGGATATTTCATTTGCAGTGATAAAGGATTCTGATTTCCATTGCTCATTGAAAGGGCCTCAAGTGAGAAATACAGGCCCTGACACCTAACTTCTACCTTTTTTTCTTTTCCTTCTTCCTTTGTGGGGGTGTGGGTGGGGGGTGTGGGGGTGTGAGGTGAGATGTGAGGTGTGGGTGGGGGGTGTGAGTATGGGGTGTGGGTGTGGGGGTGAGGTGGGGGGGTGTGAGTGTGGGGTGTGGGAGTGAGATGTGGGGTGGGGGTGGGGGCGTGAATGTTGGGTGGGGGTGGGGTTGTGGGGTGTGGGGGTGTGGGGGTGAGGTGTGGAGTATGGATGGGGGGTGTGAGTGTGGGGTGTGGGGTGTGGGTGGGGGGTGTGAGTGTGGGGTGTGGGGGTGAGGTGTGGGGTATGGATGGGGGTGTGAGTGTGCGGTGTGGGTGGGAGTGGAGTTTGGTCTGTGTTGTAATCTAACCTGTCCTTCAGGTTTCTGTGACCATTCTTGCTGAATAGAACTTAATTTTCTGGAGAGAGTTTCCTTCTCCACTCACTCATTCTCCCCGTTGTCCTGGTCACTGTCATTGCTGTCAGCAGTCAAGGTTCACTGAATGCCTGCTGCTCCCAGAAAGGAGTGTGGCCACCATGGAAGAGGCTACATCTGTCATTTGCTTTAAGTGGCTTAACTTCAGTTTAGGAGAGAGAATGCACACATAAAAAGATAAATGTGTGTAAACTAAATGCTGAAGAAACCCGGTGATAACCAAGGATTCCAGTATAAGACATACACACTGGAAAAACCTTCAAGGTCACGGTTCTTGAAGGTCCTGGGAGAAGAGTGTGGCCACATGAATGTGGACATGCAGACGGGAGGAGCAACACCGGCATGGAAGAGGGAAGTGCAGACGTGTGTGTAAGGCCCAGGAGACACCCCTGTGTGTGTGTGTGTGTGTGTGTGTGTGTGTGTGTGTGTGTGGCCCAGGAGACACCCGCTCCACCCAGCAGCCTGATGCCTGGAGAGCAGCCTCCAGGCACAGCTTGAGGTCCAGATTGCTAATTAGAATTTTTTTCTGTGTAGTTTTCCAGGATCAGCATGGAGTGTCATATGCATCTCTGGCAGGCTTCCTAAACCTGTCTAGCCAGTCAAGCACCCAGGCTGCTCCACCGACTCGCATGTGTTCCTTCTGTGAAGCCTTCTCTGGATTTGCATGTGCTTAAAATAAGGAAAAACAAGAAAAGAAAAAAAAATGCGCTCAGTCTTCATGCACGGAGGTGATGCTGATCTTTTCTGCTGTCTTCTATCTGCATTGAAGCATTGGTGTGTCTTAGGTGACAACCAGAGCAGGGTCAGTTCTGGGAGCTCACTCTGCAGATCCCCCCACCCAGTGCTGTGGCCTTTATGAGTTCTTCCTGCGTGTGCTGAGGACATGATGGAAACAGCATGCATGATGAGGAAGGGTAGGCTTTGCCTCCCACCAGCCAAAAGCACAGCTTCCCACCCTGAGCCCTCCCCATACGCTTCCCTGAATTTCCACAGCTCCTCCTTCATGGTGTCCCAGCTACCTAGTGTGTGCTGTCAGCCCCTGTTTTATTCTGTCACTAGTCAGCTGTGAGGCTTTGGGCAAGGACTCTTAACTCTGTGGGCCTTGTTTTCTCATCACTGAAAAGACAGGTTTGGACTACATGATCTTTTAGACAGTTTCCAACTCGGAAGTAAGCATCTAAAAAAATTTCATCTTCTTCACATTTACCTTTAACGTTTTTTGTTTTCTCTCTCGCTCTCTTGCTATTTAGGGAAGAGAAAGAAGCTCTAGAAGGAACCACATTCTAGCAAGCTGGAGCATGACTATTATGTTCTTAGAAATACAGTAGAGCTGGTTGGCTGTGACACAGAGGATTTAGTCAGTTCTGGGGTCCAACTTGTGCTTCATCCCTGACCACTGAGTGCTCTTGAGCAAGTGATTTTACTTTCCCAAACCCCAATTTTCTCCTCTTTGCAGGACTGATAAGATTTCCTGCTTTGTAAGGTGATGATGAGAATTTCACAAGACAAAGTATTAAAAATACCCAGCCATGTCTGACCAGGAGCAAATATTCAATACATTTAATCATCATAGAAAATAAACATTATTTTTTTATCTTATTATTTTAACAAAACATATGAGATAGTTGCCTTTTTAAAGACTTATTTGGATTATAGTTTTTAAAGTTCTGGTTTGTGATCAATCCACCCTATTACTTTTAGGTCTCTGATGAGGCAGCATGTCATGGCAGGAACGTAGTATGATGACTGCTTATATCTTGAGACAGGGAATGATGAGAACGAGGAAGAGGAGAGAGTAACCAACCGGAAGCTTGTCTGTGTCCCGCCAGGTCCTGCAGCAGCTTATAAAATAATCACTCAGAGGCTTAATATTAATTACAAACTGTTTGGTCTGTGGCTCAGGCTTCTTGCTAGCTATCTATTACATCTTAAATTAACTTATTTCTATTAATCTATGTATTGCCACGTGTCTCGTGGCTTTACCTGTGTTCCATTACATCTCGCTCCCCTGGTGCGTCGCAGTGTCTCCCCTGACTCCGCATTTCTTCTCCCTGTATCTTTGCTTGGATTTCTCTCCTGGCTACCAATGGTAGCAGCACATATTCACAGCATACAAAAAGACCATCCCACAGAAGGAGAGTGTAGCAGGAATCTTATATGGTCTTACTAATAAAAACAAACCCAGGGCCAGGTATTGGGGTGAACGCTGAATGATCAGAGAAACAGTATAAGCCACAGCCACCTCACCTTGCCAATTCCTCAGTTGATCCTGTTTCCTCAGAATGGAAGCTTCTGAGTCCTTGTCCAAATGGATTTCAGCTGAACTGCTGCTCAAAAGCCTAAAAGCTTAACCAGGCTCTAGTTCCTTGTCCTCACGCCTTAAATACCTTTCTGCTTTCTGTCATCACTTCCTGGGATTAAAGGCGTGTGTCACCATGCCTGGCTGTTTCCAGTGTGGCCTTGAACTCACAGAGATCCAGATGGATCTCTGCCTCCAGAAGGCTAGGATTAAAGGTTGAGTGCCACCATTTTCTGGCCTCTGTACCTAGTTACTGTTCTGTTCTCTGATCCCAGATAAGTTTATTAGGGTGCACAATATTTTGGGGAACACAATATCACCACAGGAGAGGATCTCACCTTTCCCTTCAGAAGCATGCCCTGATTGGGATGGATCAGGAGGAGCTCACAACCATCCCTCTGTGTGGGTATTTGTCTAGGGGTTGAGCATTGTGACTTGTTAAGAATTTCATAGTAGATCTCTGCCATGAGCACCCCTTCATGTATTATTTTTCCTCATTAATGTCTGAAACTGTCAGAGAACTCTGGCTAACTTGGTTGCTTGATTGGCAGCTATCAGACCCCCATCTACATCCCCAACTCAGGAGCCAAATCTGGTCACTATCCAAAGTGAAGTAGAGACCCAGCTGGGCTCAGAAGGGCTGCTGTTATCTCTGAGTTGAGTGTGGTAAGAGTGTGAATGGTGGTGTTGCTCTTGAATGTATGTGTGTGGGGGAGTGCAGGGAGCGGGTTATAGCTATGGTGCATCTGTGGAGACCTCTGAGGTAGTCCATCATGCAGCAGCTCTTCAAGGATTCCTCCTGTCATCGCAAGAACCAAGGTTGATTTAAACATCCTCACCGCTCCACATGTAGTCCAGTCTTGGATCCCCCAAGGGCACTGCGTTTCTGTTGTAGGAACCGCTGCGACTGTCGCAGCTGCTGCTCAAGCCAGTTTCTGCATCTGGACACCTAAGTCATAGCTGCTCCAGACACCTTACCACTGATCTAATTTACTCCAGCTTCAGATGACCCGGCCTGCAGGCCCTCCAGATGGTGCCTCCCACAGACACTCTGGATGTCCCTGAAGCTGTCTTCAATCTGGTTACGAAGGAGTGTCCCTGCTTCCCATAGTAGCAGAGGCAGGCAGGCCTAGTGAATCTGCAGTCTGTCTTGATCGAGCAGAAAGTTTATGGTTCACAAAAGGGAGGCCATGCGTATGTGTAAGAAGCCCCTTATTCTCTTTGAGCACCTGGGAAGACCCCACTCCTGTGCTCTGCCTCCCTGATGCTACAGCCAAGGCTCCAATAGGGCATCATCCTCCTGTCTCGCTGTCTACTTATGGTAATTATCACTGGTAGGCCAAGAGGGTTGATCTTGGGTTGGAGAGACAGCTTAGTGGTTAAGAATATGTGTCGCTCTTCCAGAAGACTTGATTTCAGTTCTCAGCACCCATGTTGGGTTGCTCACAACCTCCTGTAACACAACCTCCAGTTCCAAGGGATATGACTCCCACTTTTGGCCTCTGTATGAACCCATATACACAAAATTAAAAATTAATCTTAAAAATATTTTAAAAAGTGGACTGATCTGATAACGTGAAGAGCAGACAACTTCCAGTTTCTTAGAACATGTGTTCTTACTCAAGGGGCTGTCATTTTTTTACTTTATCTCTTTCAAAAAGTCCCATGTTAGAAGCAACTCCAAAGCCATATTCATTCCACAAGATACACGTTACCACAGGGAATTGTCAACTGCAAATACAATCAAGCTTGTTGCTGAGGTAGGCAACAATTGCATTTCTCTTTTCCCATCATGCATTTGGAGACCTTTATCCTTTTTGCTCTTGTTTAGATACCACCTAATTTCATTTGCTCATGTGCAACATGTAACAAAGTTATGAAGACAATGCACAGGAAGGATGCAATCTCCAATCTGGGAACCTTAAATTTGAGTGTGATTGGAAGAGGAATAAGCAAGGTCCCAGAACACATTGAAATAGAGGAATAAATAGTTGGTACTCTGAAAGGTCATAGGAGAGTGACTAACCTAGCACAGGGGTGTGTATGCGTGTCAGTGCAGAAGTGTGTGTGTGTGTGTGTGTGTGTGTGTGTGTGTGTGAAGAGGAAATCACATACTTCTAAAGTGAGCTGAAGACTGAGGAGCTGTGGTGTGTGTTGTTGGAACACGGGATGGGTAAAGGAAGACAGCATCCTAGGCAAGAGGAGTGCTTCATCCAGCTGGAGTTTGGGAGAGCACACCGGTGACTGGGCCCGGGGGTGATAAGGGATAATCATGGCCAACAGTTTGTCTTTTATTTAAATCCTGTAAAGAAGATACTGAAAATCAGCTCCAATTCTTACCTGTGTTTTAGTCTGGCTATACAACTGTTTATAGATGCTTCCCTGTTTCAATTTAAAGTCAACATGCTCAGCATCTCTCAGCTCTTTAAAATGTCCCAAAGTGTTCTCTGTTCTCATTTCCCTCTAATAATGAGGCCGGCAGTTTCAGTTTCTTTCCCCTTCCCACATCTTCACCTGCTCTACCCAAGCTGTCGCTAAGTCTCACTCACTTTTTGGCTAAGTATCTGAAGGCTTTGGTCCAGGCACTTTCTGCCTTCTCTGAAGCTAATCCATCATTCATTTTTTATAATAACTTTAAATTTTCACCAGCACTATTGAAATTCTAAGTGGTATAATTTGTACTCTGTTCAGATATCATTTTGGAACAAATTAGCTGTTTAAAAAATTGTGTCAGATGATGAAGTAGGAAAATAATTTCAGGGCTTCAGAAAAGCAATTTTTATTGGAAAACCACAATTCTTAGTCTTGTATTTATTCTTGACTCTTCCATCTACTTACATAGTGAAAAGTTCACTAGCCTTTGCTAAAGGTCATTGTCGCTGCACAGAGAACCTATCATCTTGTCTAATTGTGTCCATCCTTTCAGAAATGAACTCTTCGCTGAGCGCATTACCTGCAAGTGCACTCCACCTTAAACTTGTCCTCGATTGTGGAATATCTTCCTTCATGTTAGCACAAAAATTTGTTCTAACCACACCCTGAACACTGGACGTGGAAAATTCAGAACACAAGTACCAGATTATATTCAGTGTCTGGGAATAAATGGCTAATAAATGGTTGTATTTTGTCATATTTTTAAACAAAATAATTCACTGGCTGGAAATTCTACTTCAATCAGTATTTATTGAGATTCATACACTCTGTTTAGCCTGTAACTACTTGGTAGAGGTGTGGTGACTATTTTCATGACCTAAACATCAGAGCACACAGAGCGACAGGGGGACAGAGCACTTTAAATCAATAACAAAAGAGAAAATCTGGATGTATATTAAGTTACAAGAAATGCGAGAGAAATATTGTCTCCTGAGCTCACAGTTTTATTGGAAAAACAATTCTAGTATGTGTTCATTAGCTTCACAGTCAAGAGAAGAGTAAGGGAATGTTGGGTGGAACAGGCGCTTTGTTCTCAGCTGGCTTCTTATGATGCTAGTTTGTTTAGGCTTTAGCTAGGCTTTGGCGCTCAGTTGTCCACATGATGCTGCCAAGTTATTTCTAAAATGAGTTTTATACTGAAACCAGCGGACTGTGAGTAAAGCCAGTTGCCCTTCATGGTGTGGGCATGGCCTTCGGGGTACTCTTCCTTCAGATTCGAGATCACAGCATCAACTGTGGTCAGAACGGCCAGTCTCCTGTCCTGGCCCACATATTTTAGACAAATGTCCCATAGGCTGGGGAATTTGAACACTTGGTTCCCAGTAAGGAGCAATATTTGGGGGAGGCTTGAGAGGTACAGCCTTGCTGGGGAAGTACATCACTGGGGTGGGTTTTGAGGGTTTTACAGCCTTGCCCACTTCCAATTTGGACTTCCTGTTTACAGTTGAAGACATGAGCTCTCAGCTTCCTGCTTCTATAGCCACACTTGCTCTGAGCAGCCATGCTTCCCTGACATGTTAGACTCACTCCCTTGAGCCATAAGCCAGAGTAAAGTCACTCTTGTATGAGCTGCTTTTGGCCATGGTGTTTATCACAACAGCAGAAAGGTAAGTAAGATATCATCTAACACCCACACACCCACTCCTTACTTGGTTCAGTTTCAAAGGAACACCCAAATACAGTTCTTAAAAATTGTATTTCCCATTTCAGAAATAACCTATGCATTTAAGAACATAATTATACAATATTTTCCCCCACAAATGCTAACAGTCTACTTAAGAGTATACCCTCTAGCAATGTTTCAAGATATGGCATGCATTTTCAAGCCCCCTGCTGAAGAAGAGAGATCAAGTGGACTCCTCAGATGAAAAATAAGTGAACTTCTTATGGAGTGAGAAATGAAACAATGTCAAGTGGTTGAGGGGACCTAAGGACTCGGGAGAAGCAGACCGCAGGAAAGAGAAGCAGGAGAGAGCAGGTTTGGCCTATCTATCCATTACCAAGTTTGGGAGGAGGAAACCAGATGATGGACTCTGCCTATAAGTATCTTTACACTGAAAAGGCATTTTAGAAAGAAAAGCAGACAAGAGAGGAATATGGGTCAAAGCAATGGGGGCTAACATCTGAAATGACTTGGGGGTTAAAAAGAAAGGAACGGGCTGGAGAGATGGCTCAGAGGTTAAGAGCACTGACTGCTCTTCCAGAGGTCCTGAGTTCAATTCCCAGCACCCACATGGTGACTGACAACCATCTGTAATGAGATCTGGCGCCCTCTTCTGTATACATAATAAATAAATAAATCTTTAAAAAAAATAAAAAAAGAAAGAAAGGAACAAGACTGTAGTGAAGGCAGAGATCTGTGAATGCAGCACTAGATTAAATCGGGAGCCTTGAGTCTCTATGAACTGATTGTTGGAAAATGGTACAGGTTGATTGGTTCCACAGGAAACAGTTCTAGATTGAATAATAGAGTTGATTTCCATGTCTACTTTAAAAATTCAGTAGGCCCCTTCTCTGGACTGGCAATAGAAAACCACTTGGAAGGGGAAAATATTCTGAATTGTTAGACATAATTAAGTTGTCAGCTCATATATCATCATGCTTTGCCTCCTAGGGATGTTTTGCAGATTAACTAGTTAATGTTTGTAAAATAAGCTCCAGGTGCCATGTATCTCTAGTACAGAATGTGATTATCAGTGTGATGAATGTAATTAAGTTATATAAACTTCCACTGCAGGGTAATATCTGTTCTGGAAGGTTCTGGGACTGGGCATCGAGGTTCTTGAACTGGCATTTCATTAAGAAAAACTTTTGAGGGTAGGTATTCCACAATGTCTGTGACATACATCTAAGGGCACAGGACTCATTTAAAGTGTCAGATTAGAATTGTGGCTCTCACTGATGATTAAAGGTTTTTATTCCCCTTACGTTCAGCTGACAGTAAAGTGAACTCAAGATCGACGGGAGAGTAAACCAAGTCTTCCTTTTGAACACAAGGTCACCCTTGCCTACCATGTAAGTGATTTATTCAATTTCTTCAGTTATAAGACTCACTTCTTAAAACTCAGAAATGGCTTCAGATGTCCTCAAGCAATACCTGTTAGCAAGCTTTCTTAAATAGACAATTGATTGTTGATCCAGAGGTTCAAATGTGTATGTAATCTGTATTTTCAGATTTGGTGATGTTTGAGAGAGGAATTGAATTAGCTCTAGGAAAATGTTTTTCAAGCATTTGGGTCACAGGACTCCTCAATACCCTCAGAAATGACTGAAAAGCCAGAGAGTTTCTATACGCTGGTTGTGCAAATAAATGCTTGTAGTGTTACAACTGAAGTTAAGAAAAAAATGTGAATTTAATTTCTTCATTAAAATCATAAGATTATTGCATAGAAAAACGAATACAATATTTAATGAAAATATCAGGGAGAAGTGTGACATTGTTTTACATTTTTGTAAGTTTCTTTAACATCTGGCTTAATAAAAAGCAGCTGTGGTCCCAGGCTGGCTTCTGCATACAATCTTATATGAGACATTGTTTTGGTTGAAGTAGTTGAAGAAAATTTGGTCTCACACAAATCTGTAACTGGAACAGAGAGGAGTATTTTAATAGCATTTTAAAGATAATTTTGGTTATTCATTTTATATTTGACACAGAAACTCAAAAAGTAGCAGTTTCTTAAAGTTTCTGAAATCATGTACATAACTTTTCATCATCCTATACACTTTAAAGTCATTGGTCTGTCCAGCATTGAGCATTTGGAAACTATTGATTCCTTAAGTTATGCAGAACTTCCAAAGGCTGACACATTTCAGAATCAAGTAATCACTTTCATTAATATCATCACTGATTTCATCATAAATTTTTTGAGTATTGGTATGCTGTCAAGTTTCCCAGATTCTCATTTTCATTTGAAAGCTGGAATTTTATTATTGGCAATAAATACTTTGGATTGTTTTCCATGAAGTGATAGTTTCATTTTGTTCACTTTAGAGAGAGATCTGCCAAATGCCCATATCTGATTAACTGTTGTTTTCATGTGAAAAAGGAGCTCCATCAGAAGCAAATGTCGAGGCTCACAGCTCAGATAATAGCATGATTTTCCTGGAGTCAAAATTGTAACTAGTGATTCAAGGACTTCGTGAGAATTTCTCATTTTCTCACCCAGGTGAATATTTAATAAAATAAACACATGTTTATTGCTTAATCATTGTCATTACTAACTGAATTGACACACAGAGAAAAATCAGTGGGTGCATAATGGTGAGTGACTGCCAGTGACAGGTATACTGACTGTATTGTGTAGACAGTGACTGACAGTGACAGGTATACTGTCTGTATTGTGTAGACAGTGACTGCCAGTGACAGGTACACTGTCTGTATTGTGTAGACAGTGACTGCCAGTGACAGGTACACTGTCTGTATTGTGTAGACAGTGACTGCCAGTGACAGGTACACTGTCTGTATTGTGTAGACAGTGACTGCCAGTGACAGGTACACTGTCTGTATTGTGTAGACAGTGACTGCCAGTGACAGGTACACTGACTGTATTGTGTAGACAGTGACTGCCAGTGACAGGTACACTGTCTGTATTGTGTAGACAGTGACTGCCAGTGACAGGTACACTGACTGTATTGAGCACACAGTGACTGCCAGTGACAGACAGGTACACTGACTGTATTATGTAGACAATGACTGCCAGTGACAGGTACACTGACTGTATTATGTAGACAATGATTGCCAGTGACAGACAGGTACACTGACTGTATTATGTAGACAACGACTGCCAGTGACAGGTACACTGACTGTATTATGTAGACAATGACTGCCAGTGACAGGTACACTGACTGTATTATGTAGACAATGACTGCCAGTGACAGGTACACTGACTGTATTGTGTAGACAGTGACTGCCAGTGACAGGTACACTGACTGTATTGTATAGACAGTGACTGCCAGTGACAGGTACACTGACTGTATTATGTAGACAATGACTGCCAGTGACAGGTACACTGACTGTATTATGTAGACAATGACTGCCAGTGACAGGTACACTGACTGTATTATGTAGACAATGACTGCAAGTGACAGGTACACTGACTGTACTGAGCACACAATGATTGCCAGTGACAGGTACACTGACTTTATTGAGCACACAGTGACTGCCAGTGACAGGTACACTGTCTGTATTGAGCACACAGAGACTGCCGGTGACAGTGTGTACAAAGTCACCTCCAGTGACACATACATTGACCATAATGAGTACAGAGTTGCTGCTAGTGACTTACACTGACCATAGTGAGGTAAATAATGGCTGTCAATGACATATGCATAGACCCTAGCAAGAGTAGAAACACTGGCCCCCTCATTTCACCTGGTGCTCTATTTTCCCATGTTACCCAGGTGTTTTGTTCATTCTTTTTTTCTATTTTCTCCACCAATGCAAATGGAAGAATGGTCCAAAGGCACATGGTTTCCTAGTCTGATCATGGGAATCTTGTTGAACTTGCAGAATCCTTTAAGAGGGTTTTAGAATGTTTAGGGTCCAGGAATAGCACTTTGAGAATAGTTAGCATCAGTAATGTCCTGAATGTGGAGCAGAGGATAGCCATTAGCTGTTATTAAGATGGTCCTTCAGCTATGCACAGGGCAGTGGGAGACAGAGCCATTTGGTGGAACATTCTTATTTTTTTAAACATAATAAGAGAATATTATATTGTCTTAGGTACATTTTTCTTTTGCTACAATAGGCATAAAGAAGCAATGGGCACTGTTCTTGAATGCGCATGTGCATGCAGATGTATTGATCCAATTGAAGTTTCAGAGAATGGTGCCTTTCTCATCTGTGTTGCATGCTACTGAGTACAACACTCACTTTGTCTGAAAACTTCTGTTCTGTTACTTTAAGAACATGATAGTTGTGCCAGGTCCCAAACTTCAGGGCATATCCAGTGCCCCTCCCTTTCCCATCTCAGCCCCAGCAAGGCAGTCGGGCCCTGCCCTCCACTCTGGTAGATTTCTACTGCTCTGGAGCCATCCCCAGCAGCCAGCCAAGAGGTGAGAGGCCTGCAGCAGGCTCCACCAGCACCCCCCACACCCACTGGAATCTGTAAACCCTAAGACCCACTCCACCACCCAAATCCACCAACCACATCACTCTCCTCTTAGCCAACCATCCACCACAACATCAACAGCCCCTACACAAGCACCACCTACTTCAGTTGGAAGAACAGATGGTAAACAGCAGTATAAGAACACATGCAACAACACAATTGGCAATATGGCACCACCAGAACCCAGTGGTCCTACAGCAACAAGACCTGAACATCCCAACGCAGATGAAGCAGAAGAAAACGACTTTAAAAATAACTTTATGAAGATGATAGAGGCCCTTAAAGAGGAAATGAAAAATTCTCTTAAAGAAATCAACAAAAAGACAAACAAAAAGTTGGGAGAAATCAATAAATCCCTTAAAGAAAGCAAGAAAAAACAAACAGGTGAAGGAAACAGTTCAAGACTTGAAAATTGATATTGAGGCAATAAAGAAAACACAAACCAAGGGAATTCTGGAAATCGAAAATCTGAGTAAGCAAACAGGAACTACAGATGCAAAAATAACCAATAGAATACAAGAGATGGAAGAGAGAATCTCAGACACTGAAGATAAGATAGAGAAAATAGATTCATCAGTCAAAGAAAATGTTAAATGCAACAAATTCTTAATACCGAACATTCAGGAAATCTGGGGCACCATGAAAAGACCAAACCTAAGAATAATAGGGATAGAAGAAGGAGAATAATTCCAGCTCAAAGGCACAGAAAATATATTCAACAAAATCATAGAAGAAAACTTTTCCAATTGAAAGAAAGACATGCCTATGAAGATACAACAAGCTTACAGAACACCAAATAGACTGGACAAAAAAAAAGTACCCTCACCACATAATAATCAAAACACTAGACATACAGAATAAAGAAAGAATATTAAGAGCTGCAAGGGGAAAAGGCCAAGTAACATATAAAGGCAGACCTATCAGAATTACACCCGACTTCTCAATGAAGACTGTAAAAGCCAGAAGGTCCAGGACAGATGTTTTGCAGAGACTAAGAGACCACAGATGCCAGCCCAGACTACTATATCCAGCAAAACTTCCAATCACCATAGACGGAGAAAACAAGATATTCCATAACAAAACCAGTTTTAAAGAATACCTATCCACAAATCAAGCCCTACAGAAGGTACTAGAAGGAGAACTCCAATCCAAGGAAGTTAGTTGCACCCACAAAAACAAAGGCAGTAGATAATCTCACACCAGCAAAACCCAAAAAAGGGAAACACACACACACTACCACAACCACCACCAAAACAAAAAATAACAGGAATTACCAATCACTGGCCATTAGTATCTCTTAATATCAATGGTCTCAACTCGCCTATAAAAAGACACAGGCTAACAGAATGGATACAAAAACAGGATCCATCCTTCTGCTGCATACAAGAAACACCTCAACCTCAAAGACAGGCATTATTTCAAAGTAAAGAGTTGGGAAGAGACTTTCCAATCAAACAGATCTAAGAAGCAAGCTGGTGTAGCTATCCTAATATCTAACAAAATAGACTTCAAACTAATATTAATCAAAAGAGATGAAGAAGGACATTTTATATTCATCAAAGGAAAAAATCCATCAAGATGAAGTCTCAATTCTGAACATTTATGCCCCAAGTACAAGGGTACCCATATTTGTAAAAGAAACATGACTAAAGCGTAAATCACACGTAAAACCCCACACATTAATAGTGGGAGACTTCAACATCCCACTCTCACCAATGGGCAGGTCTGCCAGACAGAAACTTAACGAGAAATAAGGAAACTAACAGATGTTCTGACTCAAATGGGCTTAATAGACATCTACAGAACATTTCATCCTAACACAAAAGAATATACCTTCTTCTCAGCACCCCATGGAACCTTCTCAAAAATTGACCACAAACTCGGTCACAAAGCAAATATCAATAGATACAAAAAAATTCAGAATAACCCCCTGTATCTTATTGGATCACAATGGGATAAAGTTAGAATTCAACAACAACACAAACTACAGAAAGCCTACAAAATCATGGAAAGTGAACAGCTCTCAACTTAACCTATGGGTCAAGGAAGAAATAAAGAAAGAAATTAAAGCCTTCCTAGAATTCAATGAAAATGAATGTACAACGTACCCAAACTTACAGGACACAATGAGCTAAGAGGAAAGCTCACAGCACTAAGTGCCCACATAAAGAATTTGAGAAATCTCACACTAGTGACTTAACAGCACACCTGAAAGTTCTAGAACAAAAAGAAGCAAACTCACTCAGGAGGAGTAGACAGAAGGAAATAATCAAACTCAGGGCTGAAATCAGTAAAATAGAAACAAAGAGAACAATACAAAGAATCAATGAAACAAAGATTTGGTTCTTTGAGAAAATCAACAAGATAAACAAACCCTTATCCAAACTAACCAAAATGCAGAGAGAATATACAAATTAACAAAATCAGAAATGAAAAGGGGGGTATGACAACAGACACTGAGGAAATCCAGAGAATCATCAGGTCCTACTTCAAAAACCTGTACTCCACAAAAATTGGAAAATGTAAAAGAAATGGATCATTTTCTGGATAGGTACCATATACCAAAATTAAATCAAGACCAGATAAACTATTTAAATAGACCTATTACCCCCCCCCCCCCAGGAAATAGAAGCAGTCATTAAAAGTCTCCCAACCAAAAAAAGCCCAGGGCCAGATGGTTTCAATGCAGAATTCTACCAGATTTTCGAAGACGAGCTAATACCAGTACTCCTCAAATTGTTCCACACAACAGAAACTGTTAGCGAATCAACGAGAGTCTGTTAAAAGGGATTTATTATTAATAAAAAAGATTTATTAAGATATAAAATGGAGAGAAAATGCACTCACGGATACAGAACAGAGTAAACAGCCTCTGTGGTCCTCCATTCTGCCTGCAGGTGAATGGAACCAGAGTCCAATCTCTGACCACCACAAGAGAGAGCAAGCATGCCTCTCTCCTCAATTTTAAGCAGTCACGTAACTCGCCAAGAGGCTGGTACACCAAAGTTACTGGCCAAACAAATATCCACAACAAGAAATAGAAGGAACATTGCCAAATTATTTTTTTTCTGTTTTTTCTTTGTTTGTTTTTTGTTTGTTTTTGTTTCTGAGACAGTGTTTCTCTGTGTAGCTTTGGAGCCTTTCCTGGATCTCGATCTGTAGACCAGGCTGGCCTCGAACTCACAGAAATCCATCTGTCTCTGCCTCTGCCTCCCGCCCGGCTTTTTTTTTTTTTTTTTTTTTTGGCCAAATTCTTTTTATGAGACCACAGTTACCCTGATCCCCAAACCACACAAAATGCAACAAAGAAGGAGAATTACAGACCAATCTCCCTCATGAACATTGATGCAAAAATACTCAATAAAATACTGGCAAACCTAATCCAAGAACACATAAAAAAAAATCCACCATGACCAAGTAGGCTTCATCCCAGAGATACAGGGATGGTTCAACATATGAAAATCTGTCAATGTAATACACCATGTAAACAAACCAAAAGAAAAAAACCACATGATCATCTCATTAGATGCTGAAAAAGCCTTTGACAAAATTCAACACCCCTTCATGCTAAAGATCTTAGAGAAATCAGGGATACAAGGAACATACCTAAACATAATAAAAGCAATATACAGCAAGCTAAGAGTCAACATCAAATTAAATGGAGAGAAACTCAAAGCAATTCCACTAAAATTAGGAACAAGACAAGGCTGTCCACTCTCTCCATATTTATTCAATATAGACCTAGGCCCTCTGCCTGTGTGTGACAGTCATGTAGCTTGGTCTCTTTGTGGGGCTCCTAGTGATGGGATCAGTGCCTGTCCCTGGCACTTAGCTGGCTTTTGGGAACCTGTTCCCCATGCTGGATTACCTTGCCCAGCCCTGACACAAGGGGAAGAGCTTGGTCCTGTCTCAACTTGATGTGCCATGGTTTGCTCAAGCCCATGGGAGACCTGCCCCTTTCTGCATGGAGATGGAGGAGGAGTGGAAGGGGAGGGGGGTAGATGGGAAGTGAGGGGGATGTGGGGGACTTGGAGGAGAGGAGAGAAGGGGGACTGTGGCCAGTAGGTAAAATAAGTGAAAAAATGTTATTTAAATAAAATAATAAAAAAATGTTGGTTGTGACCCACTAAACTGACTTCACATCTCACCAATTACTTGGAAACCATAGCTGGAAAAATAAAATAAAAACCTCTGCTCAAAATAAAAGTACTTTCATCTCTAATTTTCTTCTAAGGGTATGTTACCTCTGGTCTGAAAGTACAGACACTCACAAGCTTTTAATGGCTTGTTTTCCCATGTTGACTCAGATGCCAATAATTTCATTTTAATTTAGCTTAATTTTATCTTGATGTCAATAATTTCATTTCATTTTCATGCATATGTTCATGTACATGTTTGTGTGTGTGCAGTGTGTGGACATGTGTTGGAGGGCAGAAGTTGACATCATGTCTCTCCCTTGGTGACTCTCTACTTTGTTTTGCAATAGGGTCTCTCACAGAACCTGTAGTTTGTTGATTGTGTTAGAACTGCTGGCCAGGATGCTCCAGGGATCCTCCTGCCTCTGTCATCCCAGAACTGAGAGTGCGAACACACCTACTAAACTCAGCTTTTACAGGGTGCTGGCATCAAACTCGGGTCCTCACGTTAGGGCCGCAAGTACTGCACCATCTGAGCGGTTCCCCGAGTCCACCAATCACTTCACTGTCGCTGAATAATAAAGGTTTTGTATCAGGGTGAAATATGTGGATTTCTTTTTGTTGTTGCTGTTTTTGGTTTTGTTTTTTTGAGACAGGGTTTCTCTGTATAGTTTTGGTGCCTGTCCTGGATCTCGCTCTGTAGCCCAGGCTGGCCTCAAACTCAGAGATCCGCCTGACTCTGCCTCCCCAGTGCTGAGATTAAAGGCGTGCGCCACCACCGCCCGGCCTGTGAATTTCTACATGAAACATCCCTTTGGCTTTGTTCCTCTGGGAAAGTGAATGTTTACCTGGCATTTATAAAACCTGATGTCTCTTTTGATAAATATGCACAGTTAAAGCTCATCAGGAGGCTATTTTGAGACTGATAATAATCATTTTTCTCATAAAAAGAACTTTAATTGGATCTAGATTTCTATTCTAATCAGTACTGCTCCGACTTCCTACTCTGCCAATCTGAGACTTATTACCCTGACAGTAAACATTAAAATAAAATGGCCACCATTTGAAATTTTAGAGCTTAAGGAATTTTATTGCTGTGGATAAGACAGATGGTGAGAAAATGAAATAAATTAGAGGCAAATAGTTTCTTTCCCCTTTTCAGTATCTGGCCTCTCTCTGCTTCCTTCTCAGCTTTTCAGGCTTCAATCTCTTCTCTCTCTCTCTCTCTCTCTCTCTCTCTCTGTCTGTCTTTCTCTCATGGTGATATATTGTGTACCCTAATAAATTTGCCTGAAGATCAGAGAACAGAACAAGTCACTAGATTAAACATAGAGGCCAGACGGTGGTGGCACACACCTTTAATCCCAGTACTGGGAAGCACACAGGCCTTTAATCCCAGGAAGTGGGTGGAGAGAGGTCTATAATGCGTGAGGAGATGGGAACTAAAGGCTTTCCAGCATAAGCGTCCTTTTCAGCTAGAAGCTTTTTCAGCTGGAGCCTTTGGGTGAAGACTCAGAGGATTTCAGTCAGAGGATTCGGGGAATTGGTGAGGTGGGACGTGGCAGTGGCTTGTTCCTTTCTTTGTCTCTCTGATCTTTCAGCATTTACCCCAATATCTGGCTCCGGGTTTATATTAAAAGACCATCTACCATTCAAGCAACACACTGTCTCTCTCTCCTCCCTCCCTCCTTCCCCCCTTACCCATATGTTTAAAAAACACCACCCTGTTTATGCCTCTCTTTCGTTGAGCACTGGTACCATCTGCTTGCAGCCCAACCCTTGTCTAGCGTCCTTTGCTTTATTGTCTTATGAGTCCCTGGTTTCAGGGGATACCTAGGAAGGAATGGTGGAGGAGATGGCTGGAAGGGAGAAAGACTTAGTTGTCTATAGCAGTTGTTCAGACCAGGGCCTGAATTAGGGTGATGCATTGGGAATGGAGACAGATCCATAAGTCTTGGCTAGTCACTGGAACGAGGTTCTGTGAAGGGGGAGCAAAGATGGTCTTGAGACCCCGGTTAGGGTGCGCACGCTAGGGCGGGAAGAGGCAGGGAAACGGAAGGTGATGACTTTCTCTTCCTGGTAGACGCAGATGCTTTTGTGGTGGGACCTGGGTTAGAGACTTAGATAAGGCTGTCTATACTGAAGCTGTTGTTGAACTCACAGGTATAAATGAAATCATGTATGGAGTAAGCATAAAATAGTAAGATACTTTACCGTGGGGAACTTGGAAGCTGGAAAAAAAAAAAACCCAAAAAACAGCAAGAAGAGTTGGCAATAATGGAGCCATCCCAGGGGCAGGACCTGGGGGAATCACCACAGAGGCAAAGAACGTACCAGCTGGTGAGACACTATTGCTGCCCCTAACAGCCGTGCAGGGGAGGCCTGAGACAAGACTGCTAGCTTCAGACAGTATTCCTTTCTTTGTAAGTCCTTACTAGTTATGTCAATTTGGGCAAGCTACAAAACAGATCTGAAACACGGAGGCCAATGCACCTGCTGCTAGAAGTGTGTGGTCAGAGAAGTGTGATCGGACTGAAGAGATTAGAACACTGTTTAATGAGCAGGGAGTGAGGTGACCAGGGTCAGGCAGCGACGGTTACAGAGGGAGAAGGTTTACCCCCAATGGCCATTCCTCGTTGGAAGTCAAGGTTTCGCTGAGATAGAATCTGGGTGAGTTCCTTTTCTTTGTGTCAGAACTGAAGGGAATCTTGTTTATCTGATATGTTATTATTCCATGCTCGATGGAAAAAACAAAAGGAAGAAAAAATAATTTGTTTATATGAAAAATCTTGCTTTGAGATGAACCAGCTTTTACGCTGTATTCACTTCCCTTAGACATGGACTCTGAAAGCTTCCGACAGAGCTCTTGGTGCTGCTCTCGGGCTCAGGAACACCTCCTGTAGAAAATCAAGCGGCTACTTACATGGCCTCCCACTTCATGAGTAACAGACACAAATAAGCAATTCGCTGTTCAACTTAGAAATCCAAAATGGCACTCTGAAGGAGGATGGTTGGGCACAGATGATATGAGGTGAATGCACAGGTCCTTTGATCACAGTGTGAGAGAAGCCTAGCCTAGAAGTTGTTCTGAAAACGAAGAGACATTCAGAAACAAGATTCTAGGAGGATACGACTGTTTAAGTCACCAGACTTCAAAGGTCCCAGTTTGGTAGTACCTCAGTATTTTGGATCATGATGCTGGTCCTTCGGTGTGTGTGGGTAACCTCCCATCAAACAAACAGAAGAACATTTTATCCTGTCTTTGGGGGAAATAGTTACAGGTTTGACTTCTCAAAATCAATTTTAGGGTAGGATAGGCTACGTAGGATTATACAGGATCGAAAACTTTGGTGTGCATGGATTCTCCTTTGTGGCTGAGAAGTGTCTCTGGCTTCTCTGTGATCTGAATGTGGCTTACCTTGCCTTGAACAAAACAGTGAAATTATTAGCATTCACATTAGTGAGGACAATCTGAGGATTGGCAGCCTACCCAAGTAAAACCAAGGAGTGCTAAATGTGTCATCATTAGAGGGGGTGCTCTGGGTTGTAAGGGAATTTGGACACATAACAAGGACCATTATGTTATTAAGTTATTAAGCTTGCATTTATAAGTTAGTTTATTCTTGCCAAATGAAAACATAAAAATCATTTAATTATGCAAGCACTGAAGTCTTGCATCATTAACCACATATTTAAAACAGCTTTGTATCACTTACAAAAACAATTTAAAATATCAGATTATTGAATTTCCTGTGTTCCAGTGTCCAACTGCCTTGCAGCCAAGATTAACCTGTTTATTGTCTCAATTAAACACATCAGAAAGTGTTATTTTCCATTTTTCAAAAAACTTAATTCCAGGGAAATGAGGTAATTCATCCAGCTATATTCCCCAATTCACTGTTGAGAGTCAAAAATTAAATTCTGATTTTTAAAACCTAATTGTTTCCTTTTTTCCCTTTCTCAAAATATAAATACAAAGGAAAGAAAAATTAAAACCTAGCTCTACTTGTACAGCGTGCCAAGCAGGCAACATGCCGTTAAGAGAAAAGAAAGACAAGAATAAAGCTGTTAAATTATTAGCTTTGAATTGAATAGCAGAGAAGCACCACATGGAACCCCATCCAGCAGCCGAGAGGGCTGTGCTCTCCTCTCTGTCCATCACCAGCAGCTGGTGACGCCCTGAAGAGTAAAGCAGGGCTCCCAGACGCCAAGTTCTCTGCTCTGGCAGAACCTCCACCTCTGCTATCTGGGCTGGGGAGGGTGGGGGTGGACCAGAGCTGATGTTTCCACATCCAGCCATCCCACTATTAGGGAAACGAGGCTGCGAGCCAACAAAATGGAATTCAAATTTGGAACCAGACCTCACCTGATATATTTTAATTGATTGTCATGTGATTGTACATCTGCTTATAATTTGACTGTCTTTTCTCGGTATGAGAAATGCTTTTGTGCAGGGCGGAACCCAAGCTCCTCTCAATTTCTATATGGAAAAAAGTATTTTCTATCTTTTCATTGCTCTGCTGAGTAGTTTTCAACAAGCTTTTGGAAAATGTCTGGACCCAGATTTACAAAGTATCAACCAATGCTATGCTAAGACAATGTGGATATTTTATGGGCTGTAAAGCTCTCATTGTTAAGTAATTTTTGGTTATGATAACTTTAATAATAAGGGCAGTAAACTACTCTAGAGATTGGAGGGCTAACAAGCTCTGCAAGTTAGTTGGGATTATTTAAATTAAATTTACACCTTAGAGACTAAATCCAAAATATTTGGTTCCAGCTACAGTTACTATTTATTTAAACATGACCATTTAGATGATTTTCAAAAATTGATATTGGCTACAATTGCAGAGCAAAATTATTGGGCCCTCAGTTTTCTAGACAGAAAGAAATTATTTTCTTCCATTTAATATGTGCCAATCTTCATTGATCTAACTTTGATTTTCTTATATAATATGTCTTTTTACTAATTTCTTATAAAAAATTCAGCAGTAAATCTAGGGTATTGGAACCACATTATATTGGGAGGAAAGAACGAACAGAGGACCCGAAGTTTCATTTATGAGAAATACTTGGGGAACCCCAACCTTTACTTTGGCCCACGGAAACATAAGCTAAGGTTTGGGAATCCTTTTTGTCACAAGTAACTCACGCAATCCTGGAGCATGTCAGAGTCTGAGAACAATATAATTGGTCCAGCCCATGGCCAAGTCCTCCCAAGCACTGCCTGTCTTGTAAAACATTCTATTGGAGTTTAGTTATGCCTGTCATTTGTATTCTACATACGGTCGTCGTTGTCACACCGTAATGTCGGAGTCAGATAGTTGAGATGAAGAATGTATGGACGCAGACTTGAAAGTATTTACTACCTCACATTCTAGAAACATTTTCCTGACTACCGAATTACACATAATACAAAGAGAAAGCATTTTCCCAGATCCATCAAATTCATCCGCTCACCCACTTACTCACTTAGACAATTAGGAACTAAAAGTCAAATTCTAATGGGGTGGGATGTCGTGGTACACATCTATAATCTCTGTGCTTGGGAAGCTGAGGCAGAACTGTGGTTCAAGGCCAGCCTGATCCACCGAGAGACATCTTGTCTCAAAAAACAAAACAAACAAAATACTCAGGGACTTTGAAATGACTTTAGGTAGTAATTTCAAGTTTCTTTAAACCTTGTAATTGTTTCAAATAAAGAAAAGAACAACTAAACTGGAAAATATAGTTTTTGTTTCTTGTTTTTGTTTGTTTTCAGAACTGAGGACAGAACCCAGGTCCTTGCCTTGCACTTGCCGGGCATGGCCTTCATCAGTGAGACAATGCTCACCCTGAAAAATACATTTTGACTAAGTCTGTTTTGACTGTAAGACGAAAGTCGCGAGGGTTTCCTGATAGTTCAACTTGGTGCCGCAGAATGACTCATCACTTGACTCCTCTGCGTAGTAGGTGTCACAGAAATTTAGGATTTCAGCGATTCAGTGAAATTCAATGTAAGAAAAGTAAACGTATCTAGAAACGTATTCATCTCAAAAGAGGAACAGTACCAAGATTTGGGGGGTTAGAAGTGTTTTGAATTCAGCAAGGCAGGGCACCGGGGAGGAGAGGGACTAATGATCTTTAAGTCTGTCTAGCCAAACACAGCACATCATAAAACAAGGATGCTTTCTGGTGATGCAGCACAAGAATGTGCTGTACACAGCATGATGCATCTTGAAATGTGAGTAAATTGGAGGCAGTTCCAAACAATAGATACGCTCAAGTGTGTGGAAGGACTGAGCTGTAGCAGCCTTTGATTTACATAGCATGAGGACGTCAAGGCACACAGACCTTCCCAAGCTGGGATGGATTTTCCTCCCAGAGCCTGCAGGAGATGTTGAATTGACATCACAGAAAATTGTCAGCAGAGAGAAGAGACTGATTACCAGGCAATGGCAGGGGGCTGGAGAGGAGAATTAAATTCCTTACACCTTGTTCATCATGTCATCCATTCCTTCTTCAAAGTTCTCCAATGACTGCTTATTACTTAAGGAATTAAAGTCAAACCCAGGATGGAATTTCTGGTATGCTCTAATGTGTCCCTCATGCTGGTGTCCCTCAGCATGTCCACCTGTATCACCTCATCCGATGAGTGTAGGGCCCCTGACACAAATCAGGGGAGCTGTTAGAATTGCCAGTTACAGGTGAATACAGTAGCAGCTGATTGGATGGACTTGCTAATAGCATGTTCAGCTGAGTCAGGGCTGAACTTTATGTCTCTTGAAGCATCCAAAGTGTTTGTGAAGATTTTCCTACAAGTTAGCTTTATTCTGCGAACACATCTCCTGCGTCTCCAGGCTCCATGGTAGCTTTCAAGTTCTAGTTTGGTCTCTTAGCAAACCAGGCCTGAATTCCCACTCAGTGCTCCTTTTCTAGGTAGCAAATGTTGTTGACATCGAATGAATTCAGCCTGGCTTTGTGACATCACTCACCTTGTGGGTATTTATAATGATTGAACAGTGAGCTCCTTTACCACACACACATACATACGCTGCAGCTCCAGCAGAATGCCTCTCTTGGACAGGGTGCCTATGTACCATACATTTCTCCCCTCTTCCATAATATCTTGATTGTACTTAAAGAAGGAGGAGATTCAGTAACTGTTTGGAGGATAAACAAATAATTTCAATCCCATGCTATCTTTGTGTATAAAATGAGATGAAAAAGAAAAAGTGGACCAGGTTAAACATGATAAATGTCTTTTGGATAGCAGTCTATTTCAGTTGACTCAAAGTATTCCGAGGACAATAATGCATGCTTCATTTTTATCTGATGCTCAGATTCATAGGATGGCCAATAACACCGGGCATGTCATAAAGCGGCCCGCAAGAACGGAAGATTGGAACCGGCACTGACTGATGAGCCAACCTTTCATACGTTTTACTTCTGTGCTAGCAGCTCACAGACAGCGGGCACACCAGAGAGGAGAAAGGTAGTGTTTCGACCCCCGATATTTTCCCGGCCACATTCCATCTTCTCGCAGTCACTGCTACTGCGTTCCTTCCTGGCCTGTGCCTGTAGTGCATCACGATGAGGAGAAGCCTGCAGTGGAGCCCCTCCTCATCCTCTGTTGACCATGGGGTGGGGAGCTGAGCACCATCAGCTCTGGGAAGTCTGGTAAGCGGGAAAGAAAAATCATGGGCGGATCATCCTAGCCAGCAGTTAGCCACCCTCAAGCCAGTGTTTCCCAATCCTGAGTCACCCAACCACTCAGTTCCTTCCCCAGGACCAGTGACCAGACCCAGGGCTGGTCTTGCACACCTGTAACCAGGGTTCTCTGGGTTCAGAGCCTAGCCAGCTTAGGCAGAGCTGTGTGGTCCATGCCGCATTTCCATGTTTTTCCTAGGTGAATATATTGACCACACTAAAACTAAATGCTAGGTTGTGGCTATTTACATCGCTGACTTTCTCTCAATTTACTAGGGTTTTACCTCACAGAAAGGGATTATATGAATCTGAGCGCTACCTGGGAAGTTGGAAACTTATGTGGTTTTTGTTACTTCTGCAAGAGTCTCTCAATTATATTCCACACACACATTTCTTCACTTAAGAGTAAAACAGAGCTGTGTAAAGTGAGCAGCGTGTTTACAGTAGATCCCTATGGCTTGCTATCAAATTAGTGGCAAATCAGTATTATAGTAAACAGAGGTCAAAGATCAAACCCACAATTTCACATAAAATTCAAAACACAAGACACAAAATACAAAATAAAAGGATCATGTCATGAGACCATCAACTACTCTTAAAAAATAATCAAAACCAGAAAAAGATGAGAGGAAACAAAATTTAAACACAATTTTAGTCCAGAATTTGATGCAAAAGCCAGACCTTGCAGAGAGATTTTTTTAAAGCCATGACAACTGACTACATGCCACTCATCTTAAATGGAAACACACCTCAAAAGGTGGTGAGAACCAAGAGTTAGCAGCTCCCAGATTCTGTTCATGGGGTTGACGCTGACTTTGGACAAGTCAAAATCTGCCTTTGTTTTCCACTTTGAAAAGCAGGGTGGAAACTATTGTCTTACTTCCCGAGATGACAGCTATGGAGAGCCACGCCAATAAAGAGACGGTGGTGACTCTCTTCGATTTGATTAGGTGTATTTTTTGAAAAGTCAAGTGATTTAGTAGCATGCAATCATACACACCACACCCCTGTTACTGTAGGCCACTCTCCATAGTTGGCTTTTAAGCAGAAAGCCAGGAAAGTTACATGTATTTTTTGTTAAAGTTTTTTGTTTTCCTTTTGTGGATAGAGTCTTCCTACATAGCCCTGGCTGTCCTGGAGCTCACTCTGTAGACCAGGCTGGCTTCCAGCTCACAAAGATTCTCCTGTTTCTGCCTCCTGAGTGTGCTGAGATTAAATTTGTGTGCCACTAGGCACAGCTAAAGTGGTATTTTTTTTAAAACAATACAAAATGTAAAAAAAAATTATTATTTAAATGGTATTATTAAAATTGGACCCATAAATTTGTTAAAAGTCAAACTTATCATTATTAATTTAGGATTAATTAATCCTAATTTAAAATATAACTATTTACTAAGTACTTAAATGAATAGATTAGGTCAGATGACAAGTATTATAGCAGGGAAATCAAAACCTTTTAAAAAGGAGTCTAGCAAAGCTCTGAGGGAGTTATGAATATTTAAGACAGTTCAGTCAATAATTTTAATTGCGATGTTACTTATTAATTTGTATTTGCTTAATCAATGCCACCAGATGTCAGTATATTCTATGCAATTACTACTGAGCTCTCAGAACCTTCCAGCTAATGAATATAATACAGTGGCCTAATAAGGAAGCTCTCCAGAGGATTATAAATTCTGTTCTTCCGTGGAGTGTATTACCATAGAGGTTTTTCGGGTGACATGCAATTTCTCAACTTCTCAATAAATCTCAGCACTGAAGTTCTTTTTCTTTTTGTCTTCAAGAATTGCTTTTGTTATTTTAATTACATTTTTGTGTGTATGTGTGTCTGAACATGTGAATATAGGTGCCCATGGAGGTAAGAGGCATTGGATTCCCCTGGAGCTGGAGTTACAGGTAGTTGTGAGCCACCTAACGTGGGTGCTGGGAATTGAACTTGGGTCCTCTACAAGAGCAACACACGTGTTTGACTGCTGAACCATCTCTCCGGCCGCCTCAGTTTTTGTTGTTTTGAGACAGGATTTCTCAAAGTTGGGGCTGGCCTCAAACTTCCGGAGCAGCTCAAGCTGTGCGTGAGCTTCCTGCTTCCACCCGCAGTGCTGGGACTGCAGCACCTGACAGAGTGTCCCTTTAGCACTGAAGGCTGTGACAGCAGGAACAGCAAACTCTAAAACAGATGCAGAGTCGCTAGCTCCACATGCTGAGGAACACAAGGTTGAGTCCAGCTTCAGCACTCTGCCCAAATTTACTACTACTGACGTGGGGGGGGGAGCCAATTGACTTTGAATTTCCCATTAGGAAATCACTTATTGGCATTTGGCATGTAAACAAAGGTATCGACAGCTGGAGAGACACTCTTGAAACATGAGTGGAGAAAGGAAACATAACATGCTGTCCTGTAAGCGTAGAGTGCATCTCTCTTCCATAGTAGAAAGAATTTAAACTTATTAATACAGAGTTCCCAAACCTTTCAGAGCATTCATTTCAGTTAATTAAAATGATACAGAGGTAAAAGAAAAAAGTTAAAGTCTTAGTAATTTGTGAGATTTTGAGATTTTGGATTCTCTTAAGCAATAACTTGCCCATTCTTTAAAAAGACATACCTGGGAGCTTATTAAGAAGTGTTCTGCCTTCAATTGTAATGCCTATATGAATTCTGATGGCCAAGAGTGCTTTGGATCTTCAAAGTCTAACTAACACTTTGCTAGTTTTCAGGAAAGATGAATGTTGCACCAATAAGACTGTGTTGAAACTTGGCATTAGAAAGACACTGTGTGAAGACTGCCCTGGCATGGTCCCCAGGGATAGCATTATACAGCAGCTCCAGGCTTCCTATTGCATAATGAAGTATGCACATTTAATCTTAGGAATAAAAGGGCCTGCTTTTATCCTAAAAGTTGCTATTACTGTATGCTTTATGCTTGAAGAGAAGTCCTTTGAAATATTATTCCTTAGAGGTAGAAAAATTGTGATAGTCTTGCTCCTTTATGACAAGAGAGAAAAGTTCTGCAAAATTTCTTGGACTCTACTTCCAAAAACATCTATATACCTGCAACTGTATTCATGAACAGGTAGCTTGGAGCTTTTAAAAAGCTCATCTGATTTTAAAATGTTTATGAAATATTCTATAAAATTCCTCCTTTTGCCAAATTTATGTGAACATGCATACATACACAGAGAGAGAGAGAGAGAGAGAGAGAGAGAGAGAGAGAGAGGGAGAGAGGGAGAGAGAGAGAGAGAGAGAGAGAGAGAGAGAGAGAGAGAGAGAGAGAGAGAAAGAGAGAGAGAGAGAATTTCTTTGGCTCATAAATAGGGGATTTTTATCTTGATAACATATATTTTCTGACACAGACAGCCAAAATCACTGTATTTGAATATTTGCGCTCATGTAACACCACAAATCCTTAGAAATCGTATTTTCCCCTAGTAACTGAAAGCAGATGCTGCAAACATCACTCGGACACAAATCCTTCTTGTCTTTGTCCCCCACCCCTCACAAACGCATTTCACAAAACACACGGAATCCCACCCACTTCTCAGGCCCCTGGGCATTTGCACTGCACACTATAATAATAACAGTTCTGTTATGAACTGATTTATTTTACTCACTGAAACTGGTTTCTAGGCAATAGCTAATCTTCCCCACAGGCTGTTAGACAAGTAGATGGCAGGTATAATTAATCTTTTAAAGCTGGAGAAAGAAACCAGGAGGAAGCAGAAGACATTTCACACACGCCACCTCATTTGTACTTCATTAAACCTCATGAGGTAAGGGTACTCTCTCCATTGGACCAATGAGGAAACTGACTCAGACAGATTAATTCATATGCTCAAGGTCGCTTTCTTTGTAAGCAGCAGAGCCAGGACTTAAACTAAAATTGGACTCCAAAAGCCAAGTCCAGTCCAAGATGTTTTTGTTTAAGTGATTTCTCCAAAATTACATGATGAAGGGTAATAGACCTGGACATAGACACGGTGCCATTAACTGGATTATGTTTGAACAGATTCCCCACAATAAAGCCTAACACTCAATTTCTACTCACTAACCAAACAGCATCCCACATTTTTCTGCTGTCTTTTATTGCTAGTTCTGATTTATTCAGTATACTCACTATCTTAACTGAATCACAGGCTTGCATTTTTCTTGAAACCTCTAAGTCACCTTGAAAAGGTCGATCCATAAGTCGAGAGGAAATAAAATGTAAAGAAATCTCACCAGGGACTACTGTTCAGATATTGTTTAGCCACAGGGAAAAACCATGGATGTGGTCAGCAGACTTCTGTGTGGCAGTGCGTCTGGTTGACCCAGGCAGGAGCGGGGGAGTGGGGGCAGGCAGGCCCGGCGCTTACGCACTGGCTCAGTGTTCCCAATATCTCATGCTATCTGCAGCCTTTCTCTCCTCCATTTCTCATAGCTCAAAAAACATGATCCCCAAGATGTAAGTAAAAGGCAAGAAAAACGTGAGTGCTTCTGTGCACACGACTTCGCTATCGTTTGGTACTGAGAACACTGAGATTGCATGACACGTGCAGGGTCAACAATTTGATGCAGTTTCAAATGTCTCATTTTTCTGTTTGTTTCTTCTTGAACTCACAGAGATCCACCTGCCCCTGCTCCCAAGTGCTGGGATTAAAGGCACCACTACAGCCCCACTTAATGTTGTCTCATTTATTCAATGTATATCTCAACAGCTTTAGGCAATCCTGAGTCTCAGCACATGGGAGCAAGCCTTTTGCCTCACTAGGCCACTCTGGCCACTTGAGGGCAGAGGCCATTTCTGCTCTTGTGTCTAAATGATGAACCCCAGTGTTGTGGAAAAATAAAAAAATATTTCCTGGGCCCAGTTTGGAGCCACCTCTCAAAATATCAGAGTACTGGCAAGCAAGACTGTTAAGGGCATCAGTCTTTGCTTGAGTAAACACAGCCCGATGGTGACCATTTTCTTCCTGAGTGCATTTTTGGGAGGAAATCATGAGCAACCAGAGAGAATGGAAAGGAAAAATAGTTTCTCAGGGCAGCATACATACTGCTTTTTGCTTTGTTACCCACCAGGGAAGTTCATGGAGTTGACATCATCTTGATGGTGAACTCAGTGGTCTGCTGGTTCTGTGCAGAGTATCTATCACTTCACCCCCATTATAACCCTAAAAACTGGCTTGTAAAACTCCTACTGTTCTGACTCAGTGGAAGAGAAGCTCAGATCCTTGTGTGTTTATTCTGTACCAAGACAAGGAGAAGAGGGCTCCCAATGCCTCATCATTTTATGAGGCCTCTGATTAGGCGTGACCTAGACCAGGCGTCCCAGGGGGATAGTAGGCCTTGCCTACTCAGGGGTCCTGGACTTTCCCTGCATGGTATCTGATCCAAGACCAGATGCAGAACTGCCATCAGAGGGCCTCCTGAGCTGAGCCAGGGACTTCAAGTACTTCATGTTTTATGCTTAGGTGGGTTTTTAGGGTGAACATGTATCTGTGCTCAGGTAAAAGTAGAAAATAAAGCAATTGATGCTTCATTGACTCAAAAAGGGCTCTGAAATTTCTATGTAACAAAGGTTCTTGGCTGGTTAGAAGTAACCAACCTTTTCAACTACTTCTACAGACAATACAATCTGTCTCTACAAGGACTCATGCCTGGTACTGTTAACTGGACCAAGAACCCCTAGTGGGGTACGTCATATTCCCTGGGAGAACTTAATACCAGTATTCAGCTAAATAGACACAGTATTAAACTACACTTTCAATACTTATCTTTATATCCACAGATCAATGCAATTCTCAACCCTCATCAGAGAAGATTCTTTGTGCAGATGGCCATTAATACAGAGACTCACAACTGGTCAAAGTATAGACAGAACAAGATTGTGGAATGCAGAGCCCTAAATAAGACATCGCCTCCCCTAATATCATCTCCCCTCCCTCCAAGGCTCAGAGATCATCATGGAAGATGGGGCAGAAAGACTACTGGGAGCCAGAAGTAGTGGAGGACTGCTGTGGAGCATGTCCTGTCATGACAGGGATGCTGCACACGTACGCTCACAGAGGCTGTGACACTATGCATGAAACCTGAGCACAATCAGGCCACAATCCCATCTCGGGGGTAGGTGATCCCACCCTGTCTGAAGAGCTATAAGTCACTGGCTATTAGGGAGGAGCGTATTGCCCACTTTCCACCAGATGGCCCTGCTCCCAGGCACACACTGGCCGCACCGAGTGGATCCAGTGGGTTTAAAAAGAGCACATGAAGTCAGGAGGGGAAAGTGGTGGGGGGTGGAGTAGGGGATAGAAAACGTAATCTATTCATGTGTGAAATTAAACAATAATTTAAAGATAGTTATTATACTCATATTCAGGAGTTTGGAACCTACGAAATAATTCTGGTATTTCAAAGCAAGTTGACTGACTTCCCTGCCTTCAGTTATTCTGATGCAATGACAAAAGAGTCTCCTTTCTCTCACAGCAAGTTTCTTCACCGAGGTTTATATTCACCATAATGTTGCTGATGTAATCCCCTTCTCTGGCCCTTGGTTATTATAACAGAAGGTTATGATCTCAATATCGATAACAATGATAGAACTAACAGTAAAAGTTACCTATTGATCAATGTACATGGACTATCGTTGTATTGAGAATCATACATGTATGATTATATATATGATATATAAGATACACACACACACACACACACACATGATTTAACTAATCTTCACAACAGAAAGTAAGATTAACAGCGAGTATAATACTTGCCTGGACTTCAGGATGCTCAGAGTGGGCCATGGTCAAACATCACAAAGGGTGAACCTATGATAGTGTGTCTGGAAGATGTTAGGGTTTGGATTAGCAAACTGAGTAAAGAAAACGACATGAGCCCTCAATCTTGGGAGCAGAACATGTCTAATTTCTTGAGAATCTGAGTAGAATAAATAGGAAGTAGACTTTCCTCCTGACTGCTTGAGCTGGAACAAAAATCATTTTTTGTCTTCTGCCTGGCTCTCAAGCCATCAGCTGTGGACTAGTCACTGTAACTGCCAGCCTAAAATTTTCAAATGGTAGATTACCAGGCTCTGTAACCTCCACAACCAAGCGAGCCAGTTGGCTCTGTTTTCTTTAGAGGCCTGCTAAGGTGGAGGCCACCGCGCGTGAAGCAAAGCAGAAATGCTGAGGCAGGTACCTGGATAGCCACTCACTCCTTCATCCCTCACATGCTTTGCCAGTGATCCCAAGAGAAAACAGAGAAGGGGCAGCTTCGGTCTCTGTGTTCCCTAACAGGTAGGATTGCTATCTCACCCACCGCTGCTGTCTCAAAGCCTGCCGGGTAACAGGCATCCAATAGACATGCAGCAGACGAAGGAATGGGTGGACATCTGGACACCTGCCTCATGAAATTTCTGTTTTGCTTCAGATGGTGGCCACACCTTAGCTCTTCTCTGAAGCTGCCCCTTCCCAATCTTCTCTCTGGTATTAATAGAGTCCTTCTCTATGCTCTCCCAGAAATGTGCTAAAATACAGAGAATATATTTATTTATAAAGTACATCCTGCAAAGTTGAAAGTTCTTTGAGGGTGGGGGTTTATTTTTATTCACTCCATGCTTAGGCCCTAGCTAGCATAGGGCTTGCCTCTCAGGAGATGGCCAATAAACCTCAGTTGAATTAAACACTCTATCTTGCCTGTCCATTCCCATCGGTCAAGACATTTATTTGGATTAAACTATCACAAATGAAAGGCAATAAAGGGTACAAAAAAGAAGTAGGGACAGTACAGGACACGTGGAACTACATGATACCCAAAAGATAGCGCAGGCTCTGCTGCCTGATCTCTCTGGACACTGAGGCGTGCTGCCTAGAGCAAGGTCTCCCTGTCTCCCCAGCCTGGCGGCAGGCGCTTTCCAGAGAGCAAGTGGCCATTTGGATTAGTTCTTTTTCTTATTGTAAAAAAATACTGGAGAAAAGCAAGCCATGAAAGGAAGGTTTTATTTGGCTCACAGTTTGAGGGATTAGCCCATCATTGTGGGAAATGCATGGCACCAGGACCCTGAAATCGCTTGCCACATTGCAACCACTATTAGGAAGCAGAAAGAAATTAATGGTGCGCTCAGCTCACTTGCTCTTTCTGTTTCAGTCCAGGCCCCCAGCCCAGGGATGGTACCACCCACATTTAGAGTGAGTCTTCCTGTTTCAATTAAATGTTTCTGGAAATTCCCTCAGGAGGTGTTGTCCTTGATGATTCCAAATCCAGTTAGGCTGGTACCTTTCTTGCCTACCATGCCAGCGTTGATTGATGAATAAAAACTATGTTCAGGCACGTGACAACCCCTCAGAGGGTTTAATATCATTAAACACATCAGTCTGGGACTTAACCTTCCCCAGGAACTTCATTCTCAAAGACAGTCAAGTCCCCTCCACCCTGACCTCTGTTAGGCCCCACTGGTCTCCTCCCGGCCACTCCACACAGCGCAGATACTGTTTCACCTTTCACTCCTCTGGCACACCGTTTTGGCTTCTTGGATAACGCCTCTTGCGCAGGACCTTTATGGTTTTGCTGATGCTGGGGCTTCTTAGATTCTCTTTAGTTAATCTGAGTTTTCTTCCCAACCGAGTTTCTCAAACAGTTTCCTTCCCCCGCCCCACGCCCCTGTTCCTACACCCGCTAACTAGTTCAGCCCTGTATGTCTTCTGCAGGTGACCCCGCGTAGGCTTCTCACTTTCCCCTCAGTCACTTCCGTAAGCACTTCCAGAAGGGTCTTTGAGCTTTAGACACAGGGGATGAATAAAAATAACAAGCACTGGATCCTTTCCAAAGAGCTGTCCTGGGCACACAAGCACACACAGGAGAGGGCAAGTGGGTGATAACGGAGATAGCTCAGGACCTTCTCCCGCTCAAGTAGACCCTGCAGTAAGGATTTGAGTGCCACTTGTTTACTGGGAGGTGATCCAAGAAAGCACGTTGAGAGAGTGAACCAGAGAGAGAAAAGCCAGCTTTGTGTTGTGAAACAGTGGATAAGTGCTCCGGGCATCTGGGGCTCAGTCTTGCTGTGACTGCTCTGGGGTGTGGTGTAGGGCACCCTTTGGGATACCAACCGGTTCCTGCCTGCTGTGGGTTAAGGGTGACTTCTTTTTTTGTTTGTTTGTTTTTGTTTTTTTAATTATTTATTTTTTATTTTCTAATTAAATTTAATTTTACATATCTGCCATGGATTCCCCTGTCCTCCCCCATCCCGCGCCCCCTCCCCCGCCTTCCCCCCAGCCCATCCCCTATTCCCATCTCCTCCAAGGCAAAGACTCCCCTGGAGACTCAGTTCAACCTGGTAGATTCAGTCCAGGCAGGTCCAGTCCCCTCCTCCCAGGCTGAGCGAAGTGTCCCTGCATAGGCCCCAGGTTTCAAACAGCCAACTCATGCAATGAGCACAGGACCCGGTCCCACTGCCTGGGTGCCTCCCAAACAGTTCAAGCTAATCAACTGTCTCACTTATCCAGAGGGCCTGATCCAGTTGGGGGCTCCTCAGCTATTGGTTCATAGTTCATGTGTTTCCATTAGTTTGGCTATTTGTATCTGTGCTTTATCCAATCTTGGTCTCAACAATTCTCACTCATATAATATCTCCTCTTTCTTGCCAATTGGACTCCTGGAGCTCCACCTGGGGCCTAGGAATCTCATCCAATGACTGAGGGAAGCGGATGCTAAGATCCACAGCCAGGGTTACTTCTAAAGCACTGGCCTCTTGGCCCTTTTACCGCCTCCAGTGGAGATGATGAACCCCTGTGGTCAGAGAAAGCCCTGAGGCTGCAGACAATTGTAAAACAAAGTTGCAGATGCATGCAGGAGGTGCTCCCTCCATTCTCAGTGGATGAGAGAGTAAACACTAGCACCTGTTAATTGGATAGAGAAATTCGGTTGTGTTTGAGGCAGGTGTGGTGGAACAGCAGAATGTTCCCAGACAGACTGACTGTGTCAGCAAGGCTTTGAAAGTGAACAGGAGTTCTCCCAGGTAAACAAGCAGGGAAGACACTATGACCAAAAGGTGACGAGAGGAGACTGGAGGGGGCTGGTAGCCTTTGCATTCTGCTTTCCAACACCAAGAGACAAAACACACAACAAAATGAAGAATGAGTTTGTTTTGTTTTTCTCAGCATTGCCCAATGGTCATTGTGGCCAACGCTCACAACAGCTAACACCATTTTTCCAGATCTGCAATACCCCTCCAACACACACACACACACTCACACACTCACACACGCACGCACGCACGCACGCACGCACGCACATTCTGCATCAATATAAACAGGTGCTTGGCTTCAGACTGCAGGGGTGCCTGGGTGGACAGGAAAGGAGACCCAGCTATGGATATTATGTAACTATGGTAACTATAACTGTGGTTGTTCTCTAGCTTCACAGAACACAGTTAAGCCTTCTGCAGATTCCAGCTTCAGACATTTTGCTCTCCTTCACTGCATATTCATTGTCTTGAAAGGCAGATTTTCTTTTCCTGAGCTTCTCAATTTTTACTGTATTCTTCAGCAGGTTATGCAGAATAAAGATCTTAAGGAAAAGTGTGACATTTTCATCTCTTATGAGCAAATATAATGAGGGGCCCTGGGGAAACAGAGCCTGTGTTATATACAGAAGAAACAGCCTTCACCCAGAAAAAAGAGCTACAGAGATTGGAAAGGACTCATTTCAAAGGTACACTGCCGGGCATAAATAAATAAACAACCCAGAGCTGCAGACAGTGAGCCGAGCCTCTGGGCTCCACGTGTGTCCGAGAGTGTGCCTGTGCAGTGTGCGGGAAGCAGGTTTGGCTGAACACCCGAGTTCCCCTGTCTTTAGCAGCACCCTCTGATGCTGCTGCTTCTCCACTGTAGTGTTTTATTTCATCAAGAGTAAAGGGCAGAGGGGGGAAAACCCAACGATAAAAATAACGGGTATTTTGGAAACTGTTCTTGTTTATATCATTTCATTTTTATAGAGGGAGCTGGGAACAGGGATGGGGGAAGAGGGCAAAGAGTGTTTCAGAACTAATTATAGCACTAGAGTCCTCCAAGAGCCTTGCTCCTGCTCTGCCACAGGACCAGCTTTGTCCTGATGCATGAGTCAGACATCCAGGGTCAAGCTTGTGACTATCGGAGCCATCATGACATTTGGGGTGCAGCTAACTTGGAGCACGGGGCGGGGGTTCTCAGCATGGCGCTGGTGACAATATGGCCAGCTGGGCTCCCTGTTACCGATGGTTTTTGTTTTTTAAATCTAGGGGTATAATTGTTCCGTCCTGTCTGCTGTAGGATGTTTAGATTTCCTGGCCTTCGTCCTCTAGTGAGTATGGTAGACACACGCTCTCGTTCCCACCACGTTGTCAAAGCCCCACATGTCTCCTCACACCGCCAACTGTCCCTTGAAGGGCAGAGTCACCCTATTTGTGAACCATTGACACAGAGCCACACAATCGCTGCTGTGGAAGCAAATTTGTCTTATTTCTTGTTGTTTTTGAAACCAGGTCTTACTATGCTGCCTAGGCTGGCCTCCAATCGGCCATCCTCCTGCCTCACCCTCCTGGAATTACAGGTGCACCATCACATCCAGTTAGAAAACTTGTTTGAGAAATCGCTCAAGCATGCTATAGTTTTTCTCCCCAAAGAAGAAAAGAGAAGGAACAGGACACCTTCCTTGTTCCTCTCTGACTATGGTTCCCTTTTCGTCCTATCGCCCCAAACAGGATTCCTCTGTAGCATCCCACCACTGTTTGATTTCCCTCAGTCTCTCAGACAGACCAAAGCAGCTAAACAAAGCCCAGGACCCCCATGGCTGGAAACCTGAGGCCGGCTGATAATGAAACGTTTTCAGACAGCAAAAAGGGAAAAAAGAACATTTTCATGTGCTTCCTATTAAGCATGACCTGTTGTAAATGGTGTTATTTTTAATCTCCAGAAAAATATGAAGGTTATAATCTCCTTGAAGGCAAGGGCTATAGTTTATTTTTTTTAATCTATGGGTATAATTGTGCATAATGGCTGGCACATAATAGATGCTCAATGAATTTTTTTTTTTTTTTTTTTTTTTTGGTTTTTCGAGACAGGGTTTCTCTGTGTAGCTTTGCGCCTTTCCTGGAACTCACTTGGTAGTCCAGGCTGGCCTCGAACTCACAGAGATCCACCTGGCTCTGCCTCCCGAGTGCTGGGATTAAAGGCGTGCGCCACCACCGCCCGGCGAATTTTTTAATGAACAGTTTGAAATACATCATCTAGCAGAGGCCCAGAAGACCCAGAAACAAGCAAGGGAATATCTGTTAGGTTTTTGGCTGCGTTGTGTTCTTACCCTGCAAGGAAATGCCACGAAACACGACAGAATCCGCTAACAAGAGTTTTATTAAAGGTAAAGGGACAGAGAGTGAACAGGCCTGCGGGAAACACGTGTGTGGAGAAGAAGAAGAAGAAGAAGAAGAAGAAGAAGAAGAAGAAGAAGAAGAAGAAGAAGAAGAAGAAGAAGAAGAAGAAGAAGAAGAAGGAGGAGGAACCGGGAACATGGCGCCAGATTTTAAAGGCTGGGCGTGGACAGATCAACGTCACTACTACACGCAAGCGCGTAGATCACATGGCCACGTTGCTCGCCTACGCGGCTAGTGGAATGTCACGGATCTTGGTCACGCGAGATGCCCTGACCCGGAAATGGCTATCCTGACCTGGAACTGGCTAGGCGGAAGTGTCCGTCGGGCATATGCGAACACGTCTGACCGTGGGGGCTTGTTGTAAACCTTTCAATATCTATTCCCCAAATCTGTATGTTCTCCTTGGTTCAGATCTGTCCAGGAAACACTGGTTGTTTAGTACAGTGAGACTGGGACATAAGTGGGGGGAAAAACAAATAAGAAAACCCAAAACAAAACAAAAAGTTTCTACTCCCTTGAAATCACATGAAGAGGCATCACGGGTAATTTGAATGTGCTGTGGCACTTCCAGAGACACCAAGATGTAGCTACAGGAACCCAGTAGGAAGGTCACCAACTCAGTCTTTGCAAGACAGAGCAGCAGGATGTTGAGGGATCAGTCCTGAGCTGTGTTGAGGGACAGCAGGCAGGAGGCACGTGAAGGGGGTGGGAGTGAAGGAGTGGGGGGTAGTGAGGGGGTGGGGAGTCCAGGCTCAGAAACGACAACAGGCAAGCAGGGAAAGCTAGAACAGGCACGGAGGCTGCATATGGGATGCTGCGTGTGACCTGATGTTGCTGAGCCTGGGAATGATGTGAGTCAGAAGTGCAGGGTCTCAGAGGGCTTGGAATTCCCACCAGGGGATGGGGGCACTGACGGTGTCTCACTCAGCAAGGAGCTGATGCCACCTGACTTCTGCAGCACGAAGCATGGGTTTCAAGAGCAGGGGCCAGGTAGAGATCATCACAACATGCAAGAGACACAATGGCAGGATGTACTCTATGTGATGGAAGACAAAACAGTGCAGAGTGAGAAAAAGGGACCGAGTTGTTCCGGAGCGGCTGAGCCACAAGTGACCATTCTTTGAGCAAAGAGAATCTACACATGGCTGAGTGGTCCATGAGAGGCATGTTTGATCTGTTGAGATGTGAGGAGCATTTCTTCTTGATTCCCATACTGCATTCCTGAGATTTGTATTGTATGTTCTATTGGGTAGAGAGATATAGATATAGATAAAGATATTCCTCATAGACACCTTTATATTTGGGATTTGGGGGGGTATGTATGTGTTGGGCCCTGACTCCCGTTTGTTCCTTGGGTAGCTGTTGCCTTGCTTGCTGACCTTGATCAGGTGTCCTCCCTATGCTGATTCCCTGCCGGTTTCCGGTTTCCTTCCTCTAAAATAGCTTACCCCAGGTTCCTTGTTTGTGTATCCTGCATTTGGTGTAAACAGCTTAGATGCAAGGATGTAAAACATCTGTAGTGAACTTCTGCCCTCCGGGGTTCTCCCACTGTGCTGGAAGCCTGTATTTAAGGCCTCCTCCCTCCTTCAATAAACAGCATTCTACTGAGACGAACGACCCGCTGCCTTGTCTCTGTTTTAATCCTCTGCCCTCGCTCGTACCCGGGCGCTTCATGTATGTATATGTGGTACATGCACAAGGGTATGTGAGAGTGTGCTCATTCCTACATGCACAGAGGCCAGAAGAGGATGTTGGGTGTCCTGCTCTATCATCTTTTACCTTGACACAGGGTTTCCCATTGAACCTGAAGCAGTGATCCTTCCATCTCCACCGGCCAAAGCCCTGAGAATACGGGGTGTGCATGTCCACGCCAGGCTTTTCACATGGGTGCTGGGGACCTGGCCTCAGGTTCTCACGCATCAAGTGCTCTCACATGCTGAGCCATCTCCTAAGCCCTGTCTTTAAAGATGTCTGCACTTGTTTTTAAAAGTAAAGCTGTTTATAAAGGAAGGGATAGTTGGTTTCCCCACAGGAGGGAGCTTTGGGAAGGGAGGGGACAGGCAGTCCAGATTTTGAAAGGAAGAGGCCAAGTTTCTAGTCTTGGTTCCTCCAAGACGACAAAGGCTGGGAAGGGAATGGTGAAGAAAAAGAGAGGTTATAGATAAGAGTTCAAACCGTATTTGGTGTGCTGAGTGGCAATGAGTTAGGAAACACTCGTGAAGTGTGGGGCAATGACAAGATCTGACTGGAATAAAGCAGGTAAAAACTCGCAAGGCTACATAGAGAGTTGGATGGACCATCCTCAGAGCCCCCGAATGTTCCCTCTCTGTGATCTGTGCAGCCTTGGCGAGAGCACAGAGGTGCTGTCTCCCTGGCCCAGGCCCAGGCCCAGGCCCATCCCTGTTCTCCTCTGATATGCAGAACAGGAAACACAGGGCAGGTGGAGGAACTGTTCTCCGGCCATGCAGCCGCAGCACACCCACATTCCACCCCAAGGCTTCCAACCCCAGCAACGGGGGTTGTGTCTGAGAACACACACCACTCCTGTAGCCCGCCCTCCAGAGGCCTTGCAAGTGGGCCCAGGACCTTTGGGGTAGGCATTCTCAACAACCTGAGCACACAAAACATGATATTGAAAGAGAAGGCATAGGTTCTCTGCAGGACTTTTCCTCTGGTCCTTTGGACTCCTTGCCCTTGGGAAAGGAGGGTCTCCTAAAATATGAGGTCCTTTGCAGGAATGGCAGGGATAGAGATGAAAAAGTTATGAATTGAGACCTTGGTCTGCAATGAGTGTATGTGGTGTGTGTGTGTGTGGTGTGTGTGTGTGTGTGTGTGTGTGTGTGTGGTGTGTGTGATGCGAGGTGTGTATGTGTGTATGTGTGAAAGAAATAGAGAGAGGGAGGGGGAGAGGGAGAGAGAGGTGGTGTATATGTGGTGTGGTGTGTGTATGTGTGTGAGAGAAAGTGTGTGGTGTGGTGTGTGTGGGTGTATGTGTGTGTGGTGTGTGTATGGTGTGGTGTGAGGTGTGTATGTGTGTATATGTGAAAGAAAGAGGGAGAGAGAGAGGTTGTGTATGTGTGGTGTGGTGTGTGTATGTTTGTGTGAGAAAGTGTGTGGTGGGGGGTGTGGTGTGTGTGGGGTGTATGTGTTGTGTGTGTATGTATATATGTGGTGTGGTGTGGCGTGTGATATGGTGTGTGTGTGTATTTATGTGTGTGAGAGAGAAAGAGAGAGTGGTGTGGTGTGTGCATGTGTGTGTGAGAGAGAAAGTGTGTGGTGTGGGGTGTATGTGTTGTGTGTGTGGGTGTATGTGTTGTGTGTGTGTGTATATATATATGTGGTGTAGTGTGGTGTGTGATATGGTGTGTGTGTGTATTTATGTGTGTGAGAGAGAAAGAGAGAGATGTGGTGTGGTGTGTATGTGTATGTGAGACAGAGAGATGAGAGAGAGAGAGAGAGAGAGAGAGAGAGAGAGAGAGAGAGAGAGAGAGAGGTGGTATGTGTATTTCTATATGTATTTTGGAGAGAAGGGTGGCAATGATCACAGATAAATACATAGGAAATAAAATCAACAATAAAGGGACCTCTTCAGTCCAAGTCTCTTTCTCTGGAATCCTCAGAAACACAGGGTTACTGTTCTCACGGGTTCATTTTTCTGGTTTCCCCCAGTCAGCTTCAGTTCCTGCTGAGTTCAAACAGGCGAGCAGAGTTGGGGATGGCCCACTGAAAAGTGGGATCTGGAAGGGAAGGGCAGTCCCCAAATAGAAAAACGCATTAGTTAGGGGTCACTTAGCACCAGGGCAAATAACTCCACATGCCTTCTCGGGACATGGCCCCATTACAGCAGGGAACAATGATGAGTGTGCTTTTAGAAGTTTCCATTTTTGGGGAAAAGCATTTGCTTTCAGTTGTCTGAAATGCTTTATTTAGAGCCCCCTGTTCTCAGTGGCTGGGGCAGTTAGTCGCTGCTGCGGTCCCATTTAATTGGAACATCAGACTTTCTGCTGCCCCTCCTCTGGCTCAGTGTCCCCATCAAGACCTGTGCTTCCTCCTTCTCCTTCTGGAGAATTCCATGTGCCCATTCCCAGAGCTGCAGTGATGGCCCATTGCTGGACCAGACAAGATAAACTCAGCTCCAGTAATCTAAGCTTTTGAATGAGGTGGCAATTGTAGTTACGCCCTAATTCACAACCTCATCATTAAATTACCACAGTCTCAATGGCACTTGGAATTCTTTTGCAGCAGCTGGTGAACATGGGAACAATGCTCCCCATCAGTGGAGAGGCTTCTGTGGTAGCAGTAGGGAGGACAGAAGATAATAAATACCCCTCTCCCCAGATCTCAGCTGTGGCCTTCCATGCTGGGGTATGTACTTATCAGGAGCTGGGTGGTAAACATCACTGAGAGAAGTGGAGCTAAAGAGCATTGAGGTGGCCTTTGAGCTGACCTTGGCTCAGGGTGAGGTCCCACACTTCCCAGCTGGGTCATCTTTGAGGGTCAGCCCGAAAGTATTAGTAAAGACGACATCCAACCTGAAGCTAACACTGTTTAGCCTCCTTTGTCCCAAGCAACAGGGCATGGTAGACCAGACTGGCAACCCACTCATTGTTTCCAGGACATCTTCTATAGGACGGGCTTCACGTGCCAGAGGTTGACTTAGAAACAAGTCAGCTGGCTGATTTGGCTCACTTGTGCGCACACTTGGGCCTGCATTTTTCTAACAGTTACCTGCACCCGGGATTCGGGGCCAGACCCAACCAGAGTGGGCAAATGAGATATGAGGACATCAGAGGAAGAGCAAGAGGCCCAGATACATGGCAATCCTCTTCCCCTTAGTGATCCTTGGCCTAAAGGGCTCTCCATACATAGTAAACTAAAGCTTAACCTGGTGAATAAAGCAAACTATAATGTGTGAGTGAGTGTGTGTGTACATATGTATATGCAAACACACACGTGTGTGAGGGCTTGTGTATGTGTGTGTGGCACAACCTCTGGTATTGTTCCTTGGCTGCCATTCAGTCCTTTTACGGCCATTCTTTCCTCCTGTTTTTGAAACAGGACCTCTCATTGGCCTGGAACTTACCAAGTAGGCTAGGCCCGTTGCCCATCGAGATCGGGAAGATCGGGACGTCTGCCTGTCTTCACCTCTGTAGTAGCACTGGTATTGCAAGGGCAGCCCCTCGCTTGCCTCTTCATGTGGGCAGTGGAGATGCAGCCGAGTCTTCACACTCTCACTCTTTACCGGGCAATCACCACAGCCTGAGGCCGACTCTTCCAGTGAGCCACAACGGGTGACTCACAGGCAGGCAACTCCTTAAACCAAGCCTAAAGAAAGCAAATGGCATGCTATCCCGGGTCTGGCTGTGTTTGCACGTCATGTCCACTTCCCATACATTGCCTCCTTTCCTCAGTCCCACAAATATCACTAGCAGCTGGGTAGTCACTCTTCACGGATGCCAGTTCTGGGAGCTGGCTTCCTCGGGAGTTGTTCTTTGCTTCAATCATACCCTGTTGAATTTGATACATCTAAAGTTTCATTTTTAATAATCCCACAATATGGCATCAAGTGGCTTGAAACTATCCTGCCATTAAATGCCTTCAAGTATTCTGTCAGTAGAAATTACTAGCCCCTGTTAGGGAGAAGGACACTAAACCCAGACAAGCAGTGTGACTTGCCCCACATCCTTAGTGGCTTTTAATCCATTTGTGAGGAGTCTAAATGGGGCCCATGCTCCAGCCACTGCCAAGCTCTGTCACCTCCCAGGCACATGGGGCACTTAGACTTTATACTTTGGTGTTCTGTTGCATTCAGTCTCCTGTGGTTCCACTCTGATCTCGTCTCTTTCTGACATTAAGCTCTGCCTTGTTCCCCGTGACCACTCCTTGTTTGGGGGCCGATGTAGGGTGTACTTGAAACACCATGTTCTTATCTAATCCCTTGCATTGGGTACTGGCACCCAGGACCTCAGTTTATCAGGATAGAGCGTTTGCCTGGATTTGCCAATACTGCCCAGGAATCCCAGCTTCTACTTGGGTCGCCATATTTTTTTCTAGATTTGCAGACATTTACTGCCTTCTTTTGTCACTGTTGCCGATGACCCTTCCACGACCTCCACTCTCCCAGGCCCACCCATCCCTTGCCACTGGGTAATGTCTCATCAACTTGTCCCACCTGTCTCCTAGGTTTAAACCACTCTTCACACCAAAGCATTTAGAACATGTTTATTGACAAGACCCCACTTCCCCAAATGGGTGTCAAAGTTCTGGACCATACCTCTGTGTTCCTGCTGTAACCAGGGCTAGTCTCCAGTACTTCAAGAGAGATGTCGGGAAACTCTGGGAATGTCTGAGAGCGGGACATCCGCGGTATCTTTGGAGAGCAGAGGGACTGGAGTGGAGTCAAGACCTGACTGTCCCCTGGGTTGCCTAGAGCTATAAATTGGATCCTGTCTTTAAGAGATACAAATAAGGACTTGCATGCTTCAAAGGCTACTTTTAGTTGATAAATGTATTTTCTTTGAATGTGATTTTTGAAAAGAGACTGGTCATGTGGAACTCTATAACTATAAAAACTCCATTTGGACACTGGCCCATGCCCCTGAAGAAGACGATTGTTTTGCAAACTGTCATGTGACAAGTCCTTAGGAGGGCACTGTTTCCATCTGGAAATAAAGTTTATCCAAATTCCGACAGGGTTTCCAACAACACAGTCCTCATCTGGAAATCCCACTTCCTTCCTTGGCTCCCTAAGTCTCTGGGTCAAGAGGAGCAGGACTTCTACCTACAATAAACTTTCCGAGCATCCTTGAAAAGCCAGATTACCAGGAGAGCCCCACTGCACAGGCAGGAGAAAGAAGCCCCACACTCACCATGGTTTAAGTATCTCATTACTCAGTGCCTTGAAAAGCTCCCAGCAAGTGGCCTGTGTGTATAACTGTATTATTTATTTATCATCCTTATCATTGTGAGTGTATATATACATCCATACGTATACATCATATGTGTGGAAGTGTGGCCGTACATGTGCCAAAATGCACATGGGTTCTCTCCTCCTCCGTGAGTTCTGGTGATGAACTCAGCCTTTCAGGCTTGCACAGAAGTGCTTTTATCCACTGAGCCATCAAGCCAGCCTTGGGTTTGTTTTAAAAGTCAGTTGGGTACGGCAAGATGGCTGAAACACCGGAGTGTGAGAAGGGAGTTGGGTGCTCTAGGATCTTGTGATGTTTTCGTCATCTACAAAGGTGTTCACGGGAACAGGGAAATCTAACTTCATTTGGATAGATGAAATTTTAGCTTATAAATAAAATTAAGTGCGTAAAAATGTCTGTTGAATGCTTTCAGATGCTAAGAATATTAGAACCAAAAGTTCTAGATGTATGTGTAGAGATGGACCAGTTTTGTTTAAAACAAACCAAAACCATCAAGGAAGGATGGGAAGTTCCTGAACCTGAAGAGATTTGAGAGCTGTGCGTACTGGGTCTAGCAATGGGTGGCCACTCTTCTGCGGGTTCTCATGGCCCTCATAACGGACAAAGAAACCCACACTAACTCAGTAGAAGTTAGTGAAGCATCCATCACTGCGTTCCCCCCTCCTGGCCCCCTCCTCCATGCTTGGCAGCTACACCAAAGGCCGCTGGTACCCAGGGTTTTTCTTCATTTCCTTTGAATAGACCTCAACTCTTCAGTTACCTTTCCTAGTTTTGGTCAGTCTAGGGTTATGGCAACAAGAAGAAATGTTTTCAAAATGTTTGATACCAGATATCGGCGGAAGCGACACAGCAAGATCCCAGAGTGCCTTGCTCCCTTCTCAGTCGCCTGTGTTTCAGTCACGTTGCCTTTCCCAGCTGAGTTTATCTTGCTCATTTTAGAAACAAACCCAAGGCTGGCTTTATGGCCCAGTGGATAAAAGCACTTGCTGCGCAAGCCTGACTTACCAGCGTTTGATTGCCAGAACTCATGCTGGAAGGAGAGAACCTCTGCTGATCACGGTGACAGCTGAAGAAATGCTGCCCCCAAATACCACCCGCTGGAGGCTGTGTCCCCGAAAGGATTAGGGTGAATTGCATCAACTGCTCACAAAGGGCTGGGAATAATACCTGTTATGACCAGGCATGCACAGAGACAGGAAAGTACGAGCTATAAGGAAAATATTTGCAAAAAAAACCTATCTGATCAAGAACAGTTATTCAAAATATACAAAGAAATTGGGGAGTTGACATTGAGAAAATAAACAACCCAATTAAAAAAATGGGCAAAAGAACATGAACAGACACACCTCATGAGAGAAGATAACACACAGCAAATAAACACACAAAAAGATGCCTGACATTACGTGTCATTAGGAATTGGAAGTTAAAACAACAGTTAAAATTAGAAACCACTAGCCACATCAGATGCAGGTGACAATGTGAAGCGTTGTGAACGCTCATGCACTGCAAGGGTGTGAATGATACAACCACCTGAGAGATGACAAAACTTAATGTCCCTTTCCTACCGTCTGATTCAACAATTCTGCTTCTTGGTATCTATCAAAGAGCTGAGAATGTAGGTCTGCGCAAAACTCTGAACTCAAGTCCTTAGAGCAGCTGTGTTCATAATTGTCCCAATCTGGCAGCTACCTAGATATCTTTCAATAGGTGAATGGATAAATAAGTTGTAGTGCATCATGACAATGTTTTAATATTTAGTGTTAGACAGAAATGAGCCACGGAGCCGTGAGAAGCCACAGAGGGTCTTACCACTTATTATTTAGTGAAAGGAGTTACCATGCTGCATGATGCCAACTGTGTGGTGTTCCAGAAAAGAACAAGTTATGAAGATGGTAAACAGACCAGGGGTTGTCCTAGGTTTTACTCCTGTTGCTGTGATAAAAAGTAACTTAGGGGAGACAGGTTTTATTTTTGTTCTCAACTCCAGGGTCAGTCTGTCATCGTGGGGCAAGTCACAGGCAGCTGGTCAGAGACACGCAGAATAAACAGCAGACAGAGAATGGATGCTGCTGCTTCGTGCTCAGCTTGCTTTCTCTACAGTCCAGGGCACCAAACCAGGGAACAGCATTACCCACTTTCAGGCTAGATCTTTCCACATCAATTAAAGCAGTTAAAATAATCTTTCCATGGACTTGCCACAGGCCAGGGTGATCTAGAAAATCTCTCATTGATACTCTCTCCTCAGATAATCTGGGTTGTGTCAGTTAGAACTAACCACCACAGCAGTAGTCAGACACTGGGAAGGGATGGTCTTGAGGAGCACAGAAGGCTTCCAGGTCAGTGTGTACACTTGGTGTTACACTGTGACAGTGTTACACTGTGACAGTGGGTGGTGGATACTTCAGAAAGCTACAGGATAGTCAACATACCAAGAGTGAGCCTTAATGCCAAATATGGACTTTGGGTGATAATTACATGTCATTGTGACTTCATCACCCATAATAAATGTACCACCCTGACCCTGGCATGTGATGTTCAGAGTGGGGAAGACTGTGCATATATAGAAGCAAAGGTTATCATAAGGTAACTTGCTCAATTTTGCCACACATCTACAAATTCTTTGAAAAAAAATCTTATCTTCTCAAAAGTAAAAGAATGGGGGAAGATTACCATATTAACATAATCAGAATAAAGTTGAAGTGGGCATATTACTGTAAGAAGAATAGACAGTATTCCTGGGAACAAAGAAGGCTGTTTTATGATGGTAGCATGGCCAGTTCATTGGGAGGAAGAAGTACATTGTGTACCTGGGGATATTGATCAGAACAATCAACTCCAAGAAAGATTTTAATAAAATTGCAGAGCTCTAAGAGAAAGAAAAAAACCACTTTGAGCAACTAGGAAAAAAAAAAAAAGAGTACGTGACATAAAAGAGAAAGAACATTAGATTATTATCATACTTTTTGACAGAAACATCTTATGCCAGAAGAAAATGGAGTATGTTCAAGACATTCAAGAAAAGAAAATGTGATGTGAACCAAGGATTGTATATGCAGCAGAAGTGAATTTCAAATATAAAAGAAGACAGACATAGTGTTGTCAACAATCTAGTCCTTTCTGAGAGGTTTCCCAGAGAACGAAACTACAACAGTCAAAATGACCAGGACACTTCTGAGGAACACTGAAAAAACTAAGACTCTATAAGAGTTAAAAGGGTGTAACACACACAAACAGAGTTCTTCCGAGGAACACTTAAAAACTAAGACTCTGTAAGAGTTAAAAGGGTGTAACACACACAAACAGAGTTCTTCTGTTTCGTAGATGAAGGCAACTATATTTTTGAGTAGGCAGGATGGAGTGATCAGGCACAGAAATGTTTTGAAATGTCTTCAGTGGTAGGATTAGCACTGTTATTCTGTGTGTGCTCTACATACAATACTGGATCAGATGAACGAGTGACTGAGATTCTGAATTCCTATTACTCTCTGTGTCCTTGAGAATCAGAATGTTAGTGTGGAGGAAAGAAAATACAGATTTAAGAAGTTAATACAAGCTCTGTAACAATATGCTTTTCATATATATATATATTTCTCACATGTGTATAGTTTTCAAAGGTATAGATAAGATCTACATATCAATGTAGATATATTTCCTCTCCAAATCCCAGTTCTGTTCACTGGAAAGGCCTAGAAACAATGGTCAACCTAGTAGCATATCCCCAGAATCAGACTTCTGTCAAAATGCCATTTCTTCTCAAATATCTTTAGAGAAATGGTTGGTCCTAATCAACACAGGAAATGTGCAATATGGCCATTTTGTCACACTCATTAGCAAGGAAGCTATCAAAACTCCAGGGCTGTGACAACAGGATTCATGGGCCCACTTATAGAGAATCCCACTAATGAAAGACAGGAGAGCATTTAACCTCGGTATTGCTGATCATTTCAGGGGATTGACAACCATCATTCAGGTTTAAAATCTAGAATCCCATGACGATATTTAAATGTTCACAAAGCTGGTCATCTAGAGAGGATGTGAGCCCTTTACTTCACCTGCTTTCCTAGTACTTTAAGACTGTACCTTTGGTAACCAGCCAGTAACAAGAGCAAATACCTCTTTGTGAAAGTCTCCTAGCAGATAATAAATGAAAATGACAACATAGACAATCCATAACTCTTAACAAAAGGCCAGTTACAGGTAGATAAAAATAGAGAGGCTAACAGAACCAGGGGGGGATGTGACAAGCAGGAATAATGGTGGCTACATGTTGCCAAGTTCAGGCTAGCTGCAGGAAAACAGAGAAGCCATCAGTATACGATCTTTAGGCTGTACATGGTGCCACTCATACTTTAATCTCAGAACTTGGGAGGGACAAGCAGGAGGATCAGGAATTCAAGATTATCCTTGGCTGTGTGGCAAGTTCAAGGTCAGCCTGGGCCACATGAGACCCTGTCTCAGAAAATATACCCAAAAAAAAGAAAGGAAAGAAGAGAGAGAGAGAGAGAGAGAGAGAGAGAGAGAGAGAGAGAGAGAGAGAGAGAGAAAGAGAAAGAGAAAGGAAAAAGAAAATAAATACAATCTTAACACTGTCTTCTTTCCCAACTCTCCCCTGGTGCTCTGCTGTCCCTAAAATTTTCTGGCATTAATTATAACCATAGTAACTCCAACAATAATTTGTGTTTTAGTCGGGCCCTTTCAGAGTTGATGAGAAGGGTGTTTGAAATAAAGACATTTTACAAAGACACACAAAGGGTGTGGCCTCCGGGATGGTGTGCTCCTTCCCTCCAGCTTCCAGAACTCCAGTTGAGGATGTACAACAGGACCCACAGAGATGAGGAACACTAGCTGGTGAACTTCCATTTCTGTGTGCGATGCCCTCCTCAAAGGAGGGTTCTGTTTGGTCCACTATGGAACTGTTCCCCACAGAGAGCTCCGTAGGGACAGAAAGCCTGGCCTAGACAGAATGCTAAGTCAAACTCACTTCCAAGACTGACTTTCCTCATGCCTTGTTTTCTTCACCTTATTCATCTAAGTAACTAAACTCTGGTCACCGAGCCTTTGCGGGGAGGGGGTTCAAAACAAGATACCCCTCCTCCCCTTCCTCTGCCCGGACCATGGAGCAGCAGCTCGGTGACACCTGCAGCCATCTTGGATGTGAGGGTGGGACAGCTGTTCTAAGGAAGGTAGAGCAGAGAAATGGGGGGGGAGCAGTATGACACCAATGGTCCAGCTGAGCCACTGTGCTGGCCTCAGCTTACCTACTTCCAGATGTGTTTTCTGTGAGAAAATTAAGTTACTATTATTTAGAGATTTTCTTTTATAGTCAATTGAACATTTTTATTTGTTGTCATGATTTGCATATATTCCGATCAATCAAAATACACAAGCCCTAGGTGCTTTCCCCTAAGGACATGACCAAAGAGTTTCCCAACCAGATCAACATTTGTCAAAAGTGACTGCTTAGAGTGCCAGGCATTCATTTTTCTGTGTCAGAATGTTGATGGGAAACTTCTAGAAACTCAGTGCCCTTGACCTAAGTACTGTCTGTGGTAAACACTCCTACTTGCCCATGCTTCAGTCATGTTCCCTGGCCAAGAAAGTGCTATTTTTGTTTTGGTATTAAGTATCTGTGTGCTGAAGTGGTGTTGGGAGTGCCTCTCTCCACGTGGTTTCTCTGCCGCATGCCTGGCCTACTCTTCTTGCCCTACCATTTAATTTTCTTAGCTTCTCTGTGCATACAGCACACAAAGGCTTTGCTGAAGCCACCGAATTCCCTTGTGGCATACAGATAGCCATTTCAGGAACAATAAATTTCTGGAAGACAGTTTTAGATAAATTTATTTCTTTGATCTAATCAATTGGCCCGAGAGAGGACTATGTGATAGCAAGGGCCAGGGCCACTCCAATAAATAATGTAAGTGTAATACTCAGAAAACAAGAACTGGATAGACAGCCAAGAAGATATCTGCTACCTTGTTCTCCATGGCCATACTCACCCCAAGGCTGTAATGCTGAGCCTCTGGCCCGGAAGTTTCACTGACTGATCCAGATACTGCAAAAGACCCCCAGGGTTAAGAGGTGTAGTGGGCACACTGTCTGCTTGTAGTCTTCTCTAAGTCTTTCCTTATCTCAGTCTTCAAGGCAGGTAGGTTTCTTGACCCCTGGAGGCAGGATAGTACTATGTAACTAAATCTGGCCAATGAGATGTGAGAGCTTGATTACTGGGTGAGACTCTCATGACGGTCTTTTCCCTTTACATGACACTATGTCTCAGATGGTGGTTTCTCCATCCACCAGATTTTGTCACATTTTTACAGTGCAGATGACCTGAGATGGTCGTCTAAGATTTGGGGCATGTTCCAATGGTACACCAATTCTTCATAATGGATGCCCCACATAATGGGCAGGGGGACAGCAATGTCTGAAAAAGACACTTGGAAACTCTTACTCACAGCCCCAAGTTCACACTGGTCCTCTTCCCTTGGTTCCAGGCCCCCCATGAATTCCTGGCACCAGCTAAAAAAGCAAACCACTATTCCCTAGTAGTGATTCTACCACAAACAGCACAAGGGGGCTACAATGCTTGCTTGGGTGGGGGTGGCGTCCAAGGTGTGTTGATAGAGTTTGGTTACAGGAGTGTGACAGTCTAAATTTAGATAGAAAGAATTGTCCCTTTGTTAAACTTCATTCTGGTCTTCAGAAAGGCAACCCCAAGCTACTGGATAAAGCTCCTTACATTGTCCCTGTGCTGAGAAAGCCATGGAGGGGGATGGAGAGCTGAGCCGAACACACACACACACACACACACACACACACACACACACACACACACCCCAGTGCTCAGCACACACAGATCCCAAATGTGGGAATGCTATGTGATGATTTTATGAAATATAAAAGTCAAATGAATTTTTCATGAAGAAGTTATCTTCCCAAGATGCAATAATGGAAAATTCCTTTCAAGAACTGGTGTTTAGACCTCACAAAAATGCGCGGCAAATTGCATTGTGATTTATTTGTCAATGTTTTTATAGGTTAGGCGTTACTTTCTACCCCACAGCTGGAGTCAATTTTTAATATTTAAAAGTGGAAAGAAAGCAAAACCTAAACACATCCAGAGCTGTCTGTTTTAGATTGAGCTTTTCCCAAACAGTGCTGTTTAGAACTGACCCCTGAGCATGGTCGGTCAGCTGCCAGCTGGCGCTTACTTCTCTGCAACATAGCATTAAAATACCTGGGCCTGGGCACATTGCACACAAGACCTCCTAAATTGTAGCTGGTGGGTCTGGTGTTTATAACCAATTTCAAATGCATGTAGCCTGTCTGCCCTCTCTACTGAAGAAAGAAAAGTCTTCTTCTTCTTTCTTCTGGATTGCCCTTCATGCCCCTAGCTCAAGGTGCTGTGAACATAATTTTCAGGTTCAGTGGTTTCTGGCCCCAGTAGATGGCTAGGTGAATGAGAATCCCACCAGTGCCTCCTTTATTTGTGTGTAGCATACCACCCAACTATATAAAAGCAAGCTGATTCTTCCAGACTTTGAGCCCCATGAAGTCTAGTCTGCAAGCTACTGAGCGCCCATCTTCCAGGGCTTCCAGGTAAAATAATATGCTGGCCTTGCACTTAAGGGCTCATAGCAAGAATTCAAAGCACACAAAAAAATCAAGCCTATGTCCCTAATCCCCTTGCTTGAGCCAAATCTACAGGCTTTAGTGTGGGCCTCATCCCATTATGTGAGAAAGCATTTACAAAATGAGACCGGGTCTTTGCTTTGTGAGACATCACATAATAGTCCCAGCAGGACCGTGTGTGTGCCTCTGTGCTCAGCTCATCATGCTTCATGCTCAGTTGTAGCCTCTACTTAGGAAGCCATTAGGCTGGCACAGGCCATTGCTAAGGGGGCCATGTATGTGCTTACCAACTATGGATTCAGTAACACACAACATCTGGATGGAGAGAAAACAACCTTAATTGTGACCGACACAATCCCTTTGGGTAATATGCTTGGTACCCTTCTGATGAAGGGGGTGTTTCTCTTGCTCTCTCCTTCTTTCTTCCTCTTCAGTCTAGAGCCAAGACCCACAGGAGGAGTTGGTTTATTTCCAAACGTGTGCGTTGGTCTTGCTGACCCTGCCAGTCAAGGGCCCCTGATGCTGCTGACACCACCCCCCAGTCAGGCTTTGAGAAGCTCCAATCACTTCATACAGACAGAACTTCAGGTTGGAAGGAGCCCCCTCTGTAAAGCACGGAGATGTCAGATGTGCAAGAATTTGGGGATCAGACTCAGCTACTGTGCCCTTTCCCTGGGAAACTTACTCAGAGCCCTCAACAGAAACAGCATCCCCAGGAGAATCCCTTCAGCACTATACCCCAATTCATAACCTCAGCGACAGAACTGATGATAAGGAGTGACTATTTCCGTTGTAAAAGGCTTTCTCGTGTCACGGGAAAACAACTTGCCACAGATTTCCTTTTAAAAGTACACACTCTAAGGCCACTCCCACATGTAATTTGATTTAACCCAAAAATCTTCATAAACACACCTAAACGGCATTAGAACAAGATACAGGGGCAATCACAACTAAAGTGCAGCAGACCTGCCCGCCAGCAGGGGGAGCTCTTCCTCCTGGTTCAGGCTGCCATCCCAGTTCTCCAGTGGTCCACCCTAGTGCTCAAAAAAAAAAAAAAAAAAAAAAAAAAAAAAAAAAAAAAAAAAAAAAGGCTTGGCCTTAAAGAGTAAGGACAGAAAGAAGCTGGCTGTCCAAAACAACAGAAATAGAGGGGTTTGTACTTTACCCCGAGGGCAGGGGAGAGCCACTAAAGGATTCTCAGAAATGAGGGGCTTTGTATTGAGGCATCCTGTCTTTTTTGGCTCAGGGTCTGGCCTGTTTCAGGAATCCACCGAAACACGCTACTTGGCACTGAACGTGATGCTGTTAGAAAGTTAATGGGCAAGACATCCTGAGAAAGGGGTTGAAGATAAGCATCAGGAGGGAAGTACACGGCCTCCAGAGAAACCAAGAAAGGCAGAGCCACCCCTGAGCTGGACCGCAGTGCGCGCACAATGCGTGCATGGAATCCAAGCATGGTCCAGAGACCAACAGCTCAGAGAAGCAAATGAGAAGTGACTTTTCTGAAGAAAGAGCTGAGGAAATGGTATTTCCTTCCTGTGCTGAGGAACAAAGTCAAGATAGTCTGGGGAAAAGACATAAGCTCCCAAGCACACTGACTGGACGCCGTCTGCGAACAGCCGTGGAGTGGAGAGTGCAAACACATGTCTTGACTTCAGAGGCTCCCAAAGGCAGAGGGACCAAGAGAAAGTGATAAAAAGGAGAAAGCAGTGTCTTCCCAAATGCTTACATCAGAATCAGGCCACTGTGATCTCCTTAGGGGGTGACTGTGTTTGGCTTCTCGTGGCTAGTTCCTCTCCTGGGCCCACGAGGCATCCAAGAGGATCTTTTGAATCTTATCTACTTGGATTCCTTCAACCCCTCCCGTTGCCTCCAAGCTGCAGTCCTAATTCTTTATGTGATTTGGGAGCCCTCCAGACTCTCGCCCCTTAGGTCTCTGTGTCTCAGCTCTTGCCCTTTCTGCTAAGCCTTTCGGAAAATCTTGCAGCGTTTTGTATGATATTTTGTCTGTGTTTTGACAAATAAATCTTGCCTAGAGATCAGAGGGCAGAGCTAGCCATTAGTTAGCCACAGAGGCCAGGCAGAGGTGGCACACACCTTTAATCCCAGCCCTGGGGAGGAGGAAGCAGGAAGATCAGGAGTTCAAGGCCTCCCTGGGCTATGAGATATTGAACCAGCCGAAAAGAGAAACAGAGCCTGGCAGTGGCGGTCCACGCCTTTAATCCCAGCACTAGGGAGGTGGAGACAGGAATACGAGGATCTGGTCCATTCAGTCTGAGGATTCCTAGAGACAAGATGCCTTCTCGGTCTTAGGTTTCGTAGAGGTAAGAAGTCTCTAGTGTCTGGCTGCTCTGCTTCTCTGATCTTTTAGCTTTCACACACACACACACACACACACACACACACACACACACACACCCCACCCCGCTACCCGCTATCTGACTCCGGATTTTTATTGATAAGACTAATTAGGATGGCACTTCAGCAGCGAGTGTTCCATTCTCTGAGGTGCTGTGGCCATTGTCTTCTGCCCTGCTACTGCTTAGATGTTGTCAAACACGAGACCCAGACACGCTCTCTCTTCTCTTGGTTCTGCCGTGGTTTTGTTCTCTTTCTAGTATCTCTTTCTAGTCCCTCCTTTTCCTAGTTATCCTCCAGATATTGAATTATAAATTATTTCATATGGAAGCCTTTCCTGAACCCACAAGGATGGAAGGGATACCCTGCTCTCTCCTACACCACCCTATGCTTACCCCTCGTGGTTCATTTGTATAACTAGCTACTGGCCCCTCTAAATGGTAAACACAAAGGTGGGACCTTCTTTGCTGTGTCCCCACGCCTAGTCCTGCACCTGTCACACAGCTCAAATAACACTTCTTGAATTATGACTTATTATTAACAAGGCCACAGTTTGGCCTGTGAATGGTGAATGGCATTCATTGTCATATGTTTTCTGGCTGCCCTATTGCATTGTAAGGGATATTCTTCCTTCCCTGAGGGCTTCTGCCCATCATAGACAGTCCCGTTGCCTTAATGTTATATGGTGTAGCCATTTCCAAGTTATGAAGGCATTATCTCTGTTTAACTGGACACCAGGGCAGAGTAGTCAAGATTCCTGGTTCACTAGCATTCCAGCAACCAGATAGTTTTGTTAACAGGCTAGTTGGCTAAAGCCATGCACTGTTAATAGTTACTTGTGTTAATGTGACCAAAAGGTCTGAAATAAACCATTTAAAGAAGGGAGAGTTTATTTTGGCTCACAGTATCAGAGGGATTTCAGCCAACCATGGTGGCAGAAGGCACAGTAGAGTCTGTGGGAGTGGAAGAGTGTGGTGGAGACTCTTCAGCACGGTGAACCAGGCAGCAGAGGGTCAATGGCTCAGAACCAGGAGCCGGAAATGACCTTGAAAGGCCTGCTGCTAGTGGCCTACTCCATCAGCCTCACAGACATTCTCTAGCCCTCCCAAATAGCAATGCCATTTGTGGGGAAACTTCAAAACATGAGCTGGGGAGGTGAGCACTTCAGTTCAAACCATAACAGGATACATGAATACATGTTCTGGACTTTTATGTAAAATATTTAAATAAACAGAGACCAGCAATTTCTAAAACATCTCCCAGGCCTGTCAGAGGCTCACTAAACAACCGGTCATCTCACCTCTTACATCCTCCATCCCCACAGCATCCACACTCTGCAGGACAGTGGACTGGGACGTGGGCATTCTGATGACCTGGTCAGTCAGACTCATGTGGTCACAGAAAACTGCAAAGGGGTAGACAACCAACTATTCATCACACCAAATGCCCTTCCCAGTCACAGCGGGCTGACAGAGAGGTCACTGGTCTCATTTCGAGTGTTTGGAGATGGCCAACACCCTTGGTGGTGGGAGAGCCACTTCCCAGGAGCGTGAGGCCCACACACCCTTCAGTCTACGCTCACTTCTTTCTCATAATGTAAAGATGTGCCTGCAGACACGTGGACACAGCTGTCTTTTAAAAACTAGCCACTGCCCCCACATACATCTGAGGTATGGCTGAAGGCATAGGCCCTGGAGGGAGGCTGCCTTCCCTTTCCCAGCTCATGGGCTTGGACAGCTGCCTGACCTCTCAGTTTGTTGTTGAGAGGATTAAATCAGCCAGTGAAGATCAAGGCTGCAGTAAAGATGGGCTATCTTTATGGCTGTGCCAACAGCGGTGAAGAGACTTCATTGTCTGCCTGAGTTACCACTTCCAGCTACCCCGCTGTGGGGCCAGGGACAGAGCAGCACACCTGTGTACAAGGGGTGCCTTGTATGGGGACATGGGAGGCACTGGAAGGGCATGCTGGCTTCCAGAAGAGGCCTCGACCTAAAGCAGTTCTGCTGGTCTGATGTGATTGCCGCTGTAAGGATCAGCCTTCAGCATGTGGCACTGTGGTTCTAGAACAAACCCACGAGTGAGCTCCCCTGCTTCTTGGCTCGGGTCACACTTTGAACCCAAGCCAGGCCCAAGGGTGTGGTGATCTCAGCTCAGTCTTCACTGCCAGTCTTCATCCTCCGGAAGCTGGAACCCGCTGTGGAGCTGCTGCACAAGCTCCTGGGGGAATCAGTCCGCTCGGATTCCAGGTGGCAAATGGTCCTCTGTGGAGGACTGCACCAAGGTGTCTTCCTCACAGGAGAAAGGTAGATTGGCTCAGGGAACAGTGTTCTCAGAAGAGGGGAGAGGGAGTGGTGTGAAGGGATTCAGACCCTGCAAAATCAACCTCCTTTAGAGAGAATACAGACAGTTTGGGTGCAGATGGCTTAGCGGGAAGATAGAGAGAATGAAAGATGTGGGCTTCGTGGCTTCAGTGCGGCGCTCACAGGACTCGTGGGAGCTTGCATGTGAACAGAGAATGGGCTCTTTCCCAAGAGCACCTGGGTGGTTGATGGTGCCCTGTCTGCACACCCTGCCTCAAAGCTGAGCTTGGGGTGCTATGGCCACCCTGTGGCCTCCACTTCATCATTGGACCTGTCATAGCTCCCTTCTAGAGGTCAAGACAGAGGACATTCTTTCAGAGATCCGAAATGGTGGGGGCACTTTGGGTCAAGTCTGCATCCATCCACATTCTGCCGACTTTCCAGGTGAGTTTCTCGGGAAGTGCACTCCCAGAGGCTGTGTGTAGGAGACTGGCAGGCATTGCTTCTGTCACGCAGGCTCCTGTGTTACAGTTCTAAAACATGGAGTGAGGAAACAAAAGCATGCTGCTTCCACCTGAGTTACCATCACACCATCACAAAATGTGACTTCCTTGTTTCTAGCTGACCTCACCCCTGCATCTGCTCCCGCAGCTGGGCACCTCAGCAAATAGGGAGGATGGATGGATACCCTGCAAGTCAAAAGTGGGTCAGCAAATTCTGCCTGCAGAAAATGACCGGACAAGAGCTGGCTATTATTTTCCAGAAAGTTCCTATATGGCTACTCTGGGTAATATTCTCTGTGTGTGTCTCTCTCTTTCACACACACACACACACACACACACACACACACACACACACACACAATTTTGTTTACAGTCCAAGAGAGACGCATACATTCTTAATATATACCCCACCCTCATCACAAACAACTCCAAAACTCTAAAAACCTACACATGCTCGTAAATAGAACACCCTTAAATGGAGCAGAATTTCTAAATACCCATGAGTCACACAGCTAAAATGTCCCCTGGGGAGCCCAACTTGGCAGCATGCATTTTCCTATTAAAAACTGAGTTTAGAGATTTTTCATGGCATCCAGCTCAACGCCAGGATGAGCCCATCTGTGTGTAGTGGGGAAGTCAGCCGTCAGGCGAGCTGGGAGGCCAAATGCCACGCCTTTCACCTGGTGGAAACACACACAGAAGCCACTCAGCAGAGTAATGAACTGTCAGGCCCCTGGAGCAGAATGCACATTGGCTAAGGAAGCAGGACCCTGGTTCTAGCCCGAGCTCTCCTTCCCCTACCCTCTTTACCGGGGGAGCACGTCTGCCTTCAAGGGGCCTGTCCTCATCTCTGAAAGGCAGAGGCTAGACTAGACAGGGCAGAGCTGAACATGTTTCAGGTGGTGTGTCTGAGGTTCACCTAAGACACGCCCCCCACCACCCCACCCTCATTTGAGCATCTTAGGTTAAGAGTCACTATGTAAGTGTCCCAGCCAAAAGAGAGTCTGTGGATTCCTCCCTTCCCAGCCTCAACCATGGCTAACCCAGGAAAACTCCAAATTCAGACACCTCACTAGACACTAGGAACATGGTGATTGTCATAGGAGTACTCAAGGGCCAGGACGTGGCTTCGGGCTGATCTGCTGTTCCTCATTCTCTGGTCTAAGGGCAAGCCAAGAAGACCTCTCAGAGAGTGCCTAGAGCTGAAAGAAATCTTAATGAGTGCTTTTGTCTGCTGGAGAGCCACTGAGGGAGGCAGGCAGCCTGGGGTCCCTGATGTATCTCTAGCCTGCCCAGAAGCATCTCCAGACAGCCTGGAGCCTGGTTAGGGGCACAGACAGCTGCTCCCTGTGGGGTCCCCGGCAGCCTCGGGCTGAAGGGTGGGGGTCCCCGGCAGCCTCGGGCTGAAGGGTGGTCTTGGCCTAGGATCCTGCAGATGCTAAGTCTCACCCACAGCGCGTGCATTCCCACCCAGCTTCCCATCAGCTTCCTGCTCGTTCCCACATCTGTGCTCTTGAAACCACGGCTACCCACGACTCCCACTTGGAGGAACACATGGGAGCTTTTAGCCATTCACTGCTACTCTCTACTGCTCCACCGTGACTCCTTTGTCCCTCCTTTCTGCCCTTCACACTTGGCTCATGAAGGGGCCAGTCCCTTAAAGAGTCTCAGCAAGAGCCCAGATTCCGAGCCCTATTTCCCCACTTTGGTTTCCATTTCCTTAACAGTGATCCTGCTTCAGGGATCTCCTCCCCACACCTCCACCCCCAACAAAACCGTGTGGCTCTTGCTCACTAACTTCACGACTTAGAGTCCTCTGGCTGCTTGTTCCTTTTCCCCATCCCCATGCCCTTGGCCCGGCTGTGGTGGTGGTTTGTGTCTGTGGACTACATATCCCATGATGCCAAGGTTCTTGCTTTCATTTGAGTTCAGCCAATAGGAAGCATAGGAAGAGGCTTGCTCTGGGAAGGTATTTATTTATCTCCTTTGGTGAGATCTCTGGTTTTGAGCTGAGGCCTTGTGTGAGTGCACCACGCATCTCTTCCTCTAGAGTTTTTGTTCTTGCTGACCATGGTCAGCCTTTCCCTCCCGCACAGCCTTTCGCCTTACAGCGTAACTTACATTTTCTTGCGCCAGGCACTGCATCGTGCAGTGTCTCCCACAATTCTTAGGAAAGCATTTTCTGAGTCTTCTGAGGTAAATTCTGTTTCCGGTTGCCCCCACACCGATGGAATGACAGTCCTCCAGTGTTTGTTTCAGATTTGAGGCTCCATCTTAGAAGTACTTTGCTCTCCACACTTGTTGACCAGCAGTTAGTTCTAGAAGGGCCGCAGACAGGCTAGATGCCTGGATAGAGCCACTGAGCGGCCTTGGGGAGAGAGCGAGGCAGGATGAACTGACCCCTCAGCACCGAAACGCCACTTCTGGGATCGGTGGAAACGTCCCTGAAAAGTTGACAAGAAGCGGGCTCTGGAAGGAGAGAGTAACACAGAGTAACCTCAGCTTTAAAACTTCTTCAAATTTATTTGTACGAATGTTTTGCTTGCATGTATGCATGTGCACCAGGTGTGTGCCCGGACCTTCAGAAGCCAGAAGAGGATGTCAGATTGCCTGGAACTTGAGTTACAAATGGTTGTGAGCCACCATGTGGGTGCTGGGAGCTGAATCCCAGCCCTCAGCAAGAGTAGCGGGTTCTCTTAACCATGGACACCTCTCTCCACACACACCCCCTTTAAAGGAAAAACAAAACAACAAAACACATGAAGAATTAATATACCTGCCATTTTAAATTAACAAAGACTTCAAAGTTTTTATTTCAAATATTTTTTCAAAGAGAAATAAAACATTACAGAGCCAAGATACCCATGTCCCTGCATCAGTACCATTCCTCTCCATCTTTAGAGTAAGTACGATGGATTCTATGTGCCCTGGGCCATATCTTTATATTTTCACTACACATATATAGGTTGATAATGTATAACACTGTCTTTTTTTTTTTTTTTTTTTTCGAGACAGGGTTTCTCTGTGTAGCTTTGCGCCTTTCCTGGATCTCGCGCTGTAGACCAGGCTGGCCTCGAACTCACAGAGATCCGCCTGCCTCTGCCTCCCGAGTGCTGGGATTAAAGGCGTGCGCCACCACCGCCCGGCGTATAACACTGTCTTACGTTTTTCTAATTGTGCGAAAAATGATACCATCTTATACACACTATTCTGTCACTTGCTGTTCCCATTCAGCATTGACTGTTCAATGTCTGGCTGTATTGACACATGCAGGGTGGATCCATGCGTTCTAGTGACCCATCATATGGATCCCCCATGGTCTGTTAGCTCTATCACGAGGATTTGGGGATTTCTTCATTTATTTATTTATTTCTTCATTCATTTATTTGTGTTTTCTACAAGCAATGCTTAGAATACTCATTTGAGAATTTCTCTCAGATTTCCCAGAAGTAGAGAGTCCAGTCACTGAGTATGTACATTTACCACTTTATTAAATTTTTTTTAAAAGATGTTCTCTAGAATGCTTTTACCTAGTGGTCAAACTCCTGTTTCCTTACATTTTAAATAATACTTTGTTTTATCATTATTTTCTATTTTCACCAAGTTGAAAATGTACAATAGAATCTACTTCTTTAAATTAAATACCAGCCCTAGCTTGTTGGTAAGGCCTAGGCTTTCTTTATGTGACTCTTGGACATTTAATGTTCTTGTGTGAATCACTGGCTCATGGGCTTTACAGGTTTTTTTCTATTAGGCTCTTTATCCTTTTAAAAAGTTGGCTTAGGGAACTTTACATGTCTTGAACATAAATTTTTATGATATACTGGATACTTTATTTTCTGGTTTTAAATTTTAACATTTCGTTTATGATTTCTGATTTGAATGTCCTCAAATAAATCCTTTCTTATCTCCATGTCATAAAAACACTGTTGCACATTTAGGTCATTAAGCCAGCGGAGTTTATTTTTGGTGTGAGGTTGATAGTCTAATTTTTTCCACATAGGCAATGAACATTCTTATTCAATGGTTCACAAGCTCCCCTGTAATTTATAATGTCTCCTCTATCACAAAGATCCAATTTCTATGGGCTCTATTTATGGATTCCTATTCTGTTTTATTGATGTATATTTCTATCCTCACCATGCATCCCCTTTCCTGATAATGGGAGATAAAACCCATAGCCTTCCTGTCTCGACCGCCTCCATCTCCTTCTCAGCTTTTGCACACATATCACTAGAGAAAGCTTTCCAAGAACCCTCATTGTTCACTGGCTGTCTGCTGTGTGCCCGGCAGCATGCTAACTGTACGTGTGTTATCGATCCATTCCTAACAATTCTAATAAGATAATCCCTATTTTTCCAGTCAGGCCTCTGAGGCTCAGCAGTTGAGTAATTTGCCTGTGTTCCACAGCCAGGAAAAGATAACACAGGGGCTTGAGCCCAGTTCTGTCCATCTTGGAGTGTTGGTAGCATTCCATGTTCATTTTCTAGCCTTCAAGATCTCCACACCCTTCCACTGGTAGAACAGGGATATTAATCTTCCCCTCTGGTGTTGTCATAGGGACCATGTGAGACGATGCGTATGAAAGCACTTGACACGAGCCTAACCCATAACAGGTGCTCCCTCAGTGTCAGCTAACATGAAGCAGCAGCAGGAAGTGCTGGCTGAAACTGAAAAGGAAGACACTGAACATCAGATTTTACCAAGTTTACTTACACTGCCTTTTAAATTGAGAATGAGTGAAGGAGACCTGTAGACAGCCTCCTCTTTGCCCTGCTTCCTAGGGACAGGAAGACTGTAAGAGGACAGTCTAGTGACCAGAACCTTTGAAACCTCCTTTATTTCATGCCAGACCTGGGAGGCTGAGAGCCAAGCTCTGCACTTGCCCAGAAAACCTGATGAATAAAAACCGGCTATGGCAAGGCAGGTCTCACCTCTGCAGGCACTCCGAGCTGGAGGGGGTATCACCCTCCCTGTGTAGGTTACCTCCCTATCCCTTTAGTGACTACCATGGCAACAAGGCAACTTGGAGGCCTTGCTCTGAAGAGGAAGGCGAAACACCACAACCTTTCCACAGCTCACTGGCTAATGGAAACCACATTGATGAAGGAGGCTGATGGACTTGCAAAATGCAGCACCAGCATGTAGGCCGCCTTCTATGCAGGAAGACTATGATCATTCACAATTTTCTTGCTAATTTAAGTTTTTAATAGGAAAAGCAAACACACACACACACACACACACACACACACACGCACACACACACGCGCGCGCGCACACACACGCACACACACGCACACTGCCCATGCTTACTCTGTTTCAGAAGCAGCGGGCCGTGTCCTGTGTTATTGCCTTTCTCTGACTCCTCCATGCACATCTGCACTGTGTCATGGACAGCTCCACCAGGGCCCCCCACCCCCCGGGGGCACTCTGCAGGGGTCAGAATAACAGAAAAACATCACTGGGAAGCTCAGCACACCCTTCCCTTGTTTGACTTGGAAATTCTTTCTGAGTCATGTAAGAAGCAATATGTTGAATCCTAGAAGAGGTGGAAATGACATCAGGTTAGGAAAGAGAACCCCAAAGGGCAAAGCCTGTTTTCCTATCCTGGGTCTGGCCGAGAGCATTTGAGGCAGCTGCTGACGGCGGTTGGACTCTTTTGAAGGGGGCTGATTTGTGAAGGGCAGGGCTCTTTCTTTATACTGTACAGTTTCCCCCAACCGAGTGGGGACCCTGGACCTCATAACCTTTCCATATGGTTGAGAGGAAAAGAATAACATTCAACTTCTGTTTAAGATTAAAGGAGTTTGAAAGAGAATGTGTTCTTTGGAGGGGTTCAAAAGGACCCTCATTCCCTGACATACTAACATGGTAGCAGTTTCCTCTTCCCACACCAAACATATGAGCCATGGACACACCCAGGATTAGGCCAATTCCAGGGAGTGACAGTAATAACTGTGCTCTTTCTCCATCACTGAGACCTTCCCAGGATGCAGTAAGTCACAGTAAAAGACTGGAAGAGTAACTAACTCATGATGACCATGGATAATTGTGATGTGCCTCATGTCTAATGATGCTATATGGACTTCTAGCCCTCATCCTGACCTTTGCTTGGTGACTGTGTTGGTTACTTTCCTTATTGCTCTGGCAAAATGTCTGTCACAAACTGCTTAAGCAGGGAAGAGTTTGTTTGGGATCCTATTTTGAGACTGTACTTGTCATCATGGAGGGGAAGGCATGGTGGCCAGAGCTGCTGTAGCTGTGGGGCAGGAGCATGAGGCAGCTGTATCTGCAGGCACATTGTATCTGCAGCCAGCAAGCAGGGAGAGACGGATGCTGGTGCTGAACTGGCTTCCCTCTTCCTCTCTAGTGAGGCCCCCAGCCCAGGGAACCATGCTGTCACACTCAGGAGGGTTCTTCCCTCCACAGTTAAAGCTCCCTGAAGCATGGTCACAGATGTACTCAGAGGTATGTCTCTTAGGGGTGTTAGGATCCTGCCCTCACTCCCACACATGTGCAGCTCGGGATCTTGTGTCTTACATCATCAGCAGGAGCTGGTGACTACGTACCCGCCTTAAAAAGCCGGACTCAGACCCCCACCCTCTCTCTCTCTGTTCCTGCTCTGTTCCCGCCATCTTTCTTTCTCTCCAGGCCTGGCTCTCCTCCCTCCTGTCCCCTCCTTCTTTCTAATAATGCTCTTTGTAACTCTGGTAGTTGTGGCCACGGCCGTGACTTTTCCGCCAGTAACCAGCGCCGCCACCAGCGCCATTTATCATAGCCATCAAGGGGTGTCTGTCAGGTTCAGTCAAGTTGATAGTCAAGATTAGCCTTAGGTAGGGGACTCCTTTTGTAGAAGGGTGAGGTTGGACTGCTGTGCTCATGGGTGGCACCAGCACTCTCCGGGTCCAGATATGTATGCTACATCTTGTGACACTGGGAAGTCTGAGATCCCTGGAAGGGATCATGTTTCAGAAGCTCTGACCATTCCTGCTGGAGTTTCCATTTACTTCTTACCCCTTCACTACATCGTCTTCCTCTCCATCCCTTCCCTAAGCTCTGTCCTCAGGGAAAGAAGGGGTAATTATGCACACGATGGGTCTGGAGGACCAGAGAGGAAGAGGAGACTTTTTTAATGAATGAAGCTTTTGAACTAATCAAGGGAGGTTGGGGGATATAAGCAAGGTAGTTGAGGTGAGGAGTTTGGAAATGGCAACTCTGACTACTCCGAAGTCCGTTCCATTGTTGATGTTAAAGCTTCTCTGTTAACAAACAAGTCCTGTTGTTAAAACAGCTTTTTCTCCCCCGAAAGTAATGTGTTAAAATCTGGTATTTTGGGGGCCTTGGTGGGAGGAAAGTTCTGGCCCTTTCTGAAGTTCATTTTATTGATTGCAGGATGAGAGTGCACAAGGTAGAGGGACTGACCAGCTGATGGGTGTGAGAGGAGTCCCCAACAGAGGAAAGAAAACCAGGCTCAAGGCTTCAGAAAATAGACTTCACGTGCCCCCCCAATTTTGACAAGGGTCAGCCTGCCCTGGGAACTTCCCTGCTGGGATGAAGTGAGACCCAGTAAACAAATGAAAATCAAGGGACCTGGGTATATGCCTTTTTTTTTTTTTTTTTTTTTTGGTTTTTTGAGACAGGGTTTCTCTATGTAGCTTTGCGCCTGTCCTGGAGCTCACTTGGTAGCCCAAGCTGGCCTCGAACTCACAGAGATCCGCCTGGCTCTGCCTCCCGAGTGCTGGGATTAAAGGCGTGCACCACCACCGCCCGGCGTTATGCCTTTAATCCTAGGCTGAGGCAGGTGGATCTCTGTGAGTCTGAGGCAGCCTTGTCTACACTGTAAATTCCAGGTCAGCCAGAGCTATACAGTGAGACCATGCCTCGAAAAATCAAAAAGACCCTTGATAGCACTTGCTCGTTCCTAGTCCCTGGAGCTTGCAGCCCTTCAGTGAATAGACGTTGAGGCCCTCCACATTCTAGGCCAGTCGACAAGGGCACTCACTGTAAGTGAGGTGCACTTACCCATATGGACGTCTCTTGTCACCAAATGAAGACTCGGTTCCAGAAATGAGTTACATCTAATGGAGTCACTGTCTAAAGGGGCTCCATGAGAACCCCCAAACAATCCAGGCTGTTGGTTGCTCTCCACAAACTGATGGTAAGACCCTGTTGCTGAAGTCAACACCCTCACAACTCATTGAGCACAAAGAAGTCAAACTGGTGCCTATCTAGAGCCTTCACCCCCACTGACTAGTGTTCAGAGTACTGGGAGAGACTTTGCGTGCTCCAGGAGAACGGTAGCCACCAACCCACCTACAAGTCCTTTAGTGTACAATTGTGAGCTGCCTGCAAGATGTGCTATGCAACAGTGGCACAAATCTTGTGGGAGTGACCAAGCCATATTTGATTGGATTTAAGGCCCACTTCACGAGATGGAACACCTCCTTGACACTGCTCAGGTGGCAAGAGCCTGAGACCAGATAGGCTAGGGACCTAGGAGGAAGCCAAATGCTACTGTTGTGTTAAAGGAATGTAGCCATGCAATGACTTCTAACTATGTTGTTATTCTTACAGAGCAGTGTCTTGTTCAACCATCATCAAAGAAGCTTCCTCCTGCTGTACCTGGGAGTAAATACACAGACCCACAGCTGTAAATTGTACGGAGAATGAGAGGCCATGGAATACTCAGTTCTAAATGTAAATGTCTCCATCAGTTTCCTTCCCTGTGGCTCAGGGAAGCCTGTGGAAGAGGAGGTGGGAAGATGGTAAGAGGGGATGGAGAACACCATGAAATAAGGTAATGTGGGATAATCCTTCTGTGTACTTATAAATTATGCTATGATTGGTTTAATAAAGAAGTTGACTGGCCCATAGCTGGACAGGATAAGGTTAGATGGGAAAACTAGACTAAGGACACTGGGAAGAAGAAAGGCAGAGTCTGAGAGGTCTCGAGGAGATGCAGGGGGATCGAGACATGCTGCTGGAGGACAGGTAAAGCCACAAGCCACGTGGCAATACATAGAATAATAGAAATGGGTTAATTTAAGTTGTAAGAGCTAGTTAGAAATAAGCCTGGGCTATTGGATGAGCATTTATAATTACTATTGAGTATCCATGTAGGTTATTTGGAACTGGCAGCCGGGACAGAAAAGCCTACTAACAAATGGAGTTCCAATGTGGGGCCAGAATTTCCACATAACACCTAACAAAGCTTAAAAAAAGGATTCTAAACACACAAAAACAGAGTCAAGTGTGGCTTCTTGGTAACTGCCTTTTCTCAGGTAGGCTCTGTTTGCTAGCGGCAAGTAGAGTCGCAGCTCCATTAAAAGACAACTTTCTGGTTTGGTGCTAGTGATAAAAATGGGTGTGGCTCTTGTAAGAGGCCCTGCTACTGAACGCTTAAATGGGGTTTGTGAGCAGTGGGTGGCATGCTACGTGGTGGCAGTGTGGACCCCCAAACTCCCCAGAGTTGGGGTAGTAAACATGGCTCTCTCACTAGTACTTCTGCAATGAAGCTAGGCTCTCAGGGAACCAGGCAGGGCAGAGCCAGCTACCAACGCAGAGGCGGAGGTCCTAGCCACGCTGCTTAGCAATTTAAAGGTTCATGCGGTCAGAAAAAGATTACAGATGTGCCCTAAAGAGAGATTCAGATGAAAAAAAAAATCCCTCTAAACAGGTTATAGTATGTTTTAAAATGTGCAAAGGCTTGGGAGAGAAAAGAAAAAAGGTATAGACAGTCAAAAAAAGAAATATATAGTTTTAAAATAATAAAATAAAGTCCTTTAAAAGGGAGTAAAGTATTATAAAAGAAAAAAGCCCCATAAAGATGGGAAATACACAGAGAGTCTGGATACTGTATGCTATTATGTTCTCTTTGAATTTTTTTGGCTTCTAAGAGACACTGGATTGTAACAGCTGCTAGATTAAACCAACCTATATATTTTAAAAATACCTTGACTTTAAATTTTAAGTCAAAAGGTATGTTGCTTTGGGGGAGAGGTTATGCTTTTATTTCCACAGGAAATGAGAAGCTGTAATTTTTTTTTTTTTTTTGCTTTAGTTAAAGAACAAAGCTTTTAATAAAGAGACTTTTCTAGACAATCTTTTTGGCAAAAAAAAAAAAAAAAAAAAAAGTGCCATGGCAAGCCACCACCCCGCAGCCCTGAGAGGAAATATATGTGTCACCAGCAGCTGTGGTCATTCCTGCAGCAGCTCAGAGGAAGAGGAAGCACTCAGTCCAAGGGTAAATCCAGGTCCACAGGTGAGATGGCCAGGATGCCCGCCCAGCCCCCATGGGCCTGGATCCAAGGCGCAAAGCTGTGTACATGTTCCACGCTGAGGCCGGCCAGGGTACCCCCCAGTCCAGCCACACGCCGGCTCAGCTCCATGGCCAGAGCCAGGCGGGTCAGTGGCTCCGGGGATGGCGGTGGGGGTGCCGGGCATGGCAGGGAGGGGCTCGCACAGCTTTGGGAGGAGCTGACTTCCCGGCTGGAGAAGAGTTCCACGAGGCGGGCGAAGGAGCCTGCTGACAGGCGAGCCAGCTTGCGGTGCAGAGCAGGATCAGAAGCTAGCTTTTGGTTGATGACTTCTGCCTCCTCCTCCAGCAAGGCTACCAGCCTCCTTAGCAGGGCTTCCTTTTCTGTGGGTGGGGGTCCCTGGAATTCTGGGCTGGGCGGAGATCTCAGTTGCTCTTGGACCAACTGTTCCAGACGCTGGGCAACCAGGGCATAGAAGTCTGAAGTCGCTGGACCAGGCTCAGAGCCATAGCAGGGGCGTAGGGGAAGGAAGCAGGGCCGAGAGGATTCCGGGGGAGGGGCTCCTCTCCCCAGGGGACAAGGGAGGCATCTTCGGAGGCGGCTCAGGAAATCTGTTGGCTCCTCTTGGGCAGGGCTCCTGGGTGGAGTTGGGACAGGGGACCCAGCAGCTTCACCTCGCCTAAGGAAAGCAGCCAGAACCGAACCTTCAGTGTGTCCTCTCGGAGCCCCAGCTCTTCAGAGCCGGCCATGGAGGCACCTGAAGGAGAGGACAAAGGATGAACTCAAGTGCAATGATATGCTCAAACCTCCGAGTCCCTAAAATGAAGAGGGCGCCAGACCGACTCCTAGAAGGTGGCCAAGGGCCAGTGAGAGAGCTGATTCCATCGAGCAAAAAGTCTGGAGAGAGCAGGGTCTAAGAGAGGAGATAGCTGAGTGCTTGGACTTTTATATCCAGGAGAGGGAAGGGGGTTTGGAGCTCCCAGCCTTGCATGCTGAAGGAGCCATTCATCGAGGTATTTCGAGAAGCTGTAATTTTATTCTAGGTTAAAGTAAATCAGGTTTAATTGGGGAAAACCCCTTGAAGTCCTGGCTACAGACATTTAAAAAAATAAACCTAGAAGAACTAGAAGACACATAACATATATTTCACCTGCTCAAACATAAAACAAACAAAAAAATCTTTAACTGACTTGTACACACCACATATTCATACTTGTCACGTATGTTAACTATAAAAATTTATGTATTTTCAGAACAAGAGGACCAAACACCAATGAAAACTGATGGCCCAGGTGACCTGCATTTCAAAATGCCTCTGTTACACTCTCCTCAGAATTCTGCATTCTAAATAGCTTCAAGGCTGCTTGCTGAGATGGTCCAACCTCACAGACTACTCCAGCCAGGAATTCATTATTATCCCATTTTTCTCAAGGTTCCCCCAAAGATACCAGCATTCCTAGACAATAGGAAGTAGTCTAGAGAATGATGTTATGGATGTTTGCTGTCATTTAAGAGGAGTTGGTTACAAGTTGTTATTGGTAATGGTCAGAAAAAAATCTGAACAAAGGAGATTAGATTCTGGGATCTTGTTCTGAAAAGAAAAAGTGGAGATATAGAAATGATAGGATATAAGGGTAGATTATTGAATCTACTTTAATCTGAAAAACAGCTATTAATCTCAAAATATTTTACATTGGTATGGATTTTGGTTTATTGATATAAACTTAGAGTTATCTTTACTATACTATATGTATGTTTCTACTCTTGTTTAGGGTATTGTGCTTATGCAGCTCATTTAAAAATGTAATATATAATTCAGAAATATAGATTAATAGTCATTTATAGTAATCTAACTGATAGTCATGTTAGGTATGTTTTCAAGGTCATACACATATATTTAGATAGATAAGTGGTCTTCAAATACTTCAGAGATCTACAGAATATGGCATTTAAGATGTTTTAATAATATAAGGCATTTTATGACAATGAGACATATCTGCTCCTGGCAGCACCAATCTATTTCAGAGAAGATGATGGCCATCAAAGAAACTCCATATAGAGTTTGCTTTATTTATGGCCAAGTTAGCCACTGGACAAGAAACTGCCCTTATCTCAATTGCTGACAGTATACTGTCCAAACTGGACCAGCAGGACACACACAAAAAAATCAACTGCCAAACTTTGCCAAGACAAGGTAGGATAGTCCTGCTTCTCAGAAAAATCTATCAGATATACTAGACCTATAGGCTAAAGATGGATGCCCCAATGTTGCAGAAGAACTTTGGGTGACTGTCCAGGCAGCCAAATGTCCCTGTCATTAGGTAACATTTCACTCTTTTGGGGTTTTTGATGGAGTTGAAGACTAGACAGTCACAGTTAAAGTTTTCCTTATTTATGATAAAAGGTAATTAGGTATAAAACCTTAGACTCACAAAGATAAGATAAATAATAGAGTACTTTCTCTAAATTTGCCAAATACAAATGGACTGTATACTGTAACTGTAATTCTTTCTTGATAACTGTTTTGTTGTATATAAATTTACTATGTTAAAGTCAAACCCTTTTTTATTTAGACAAAAAGGGGGAAATTCTGTGGAACAATCCTTCTGTATACTGTGTAAATTATGATGTGATTTGTTTAATAAAGAAGTTGACTGGCCAATAACTGGACAGGATAACATTAGACAGGAAAACCAGACTAAGGACACTGGGAAGAAGAAGGGCGGAGTCTGAGAGGTCTCCAGGAGATGCAGGGGAAGTGAGACATAATGCTGGAAGACAGGTAAAGCCATGAGCTACGTGGCAATACATAGATTAATAGAAATGGGTTAATTTATGTTGTAATAGTTAGTAATAAGCCTCAGCTATTGACCAAGCATTTATAATTAATATTGAGTCTCTGTGTCAGTTATTTGGGAACTGGCAACCGGGAAACAGAAGTCCACCAACAAAAGGTTTCCAAATACAGCAGGACAAATGCATACATGTGCTCATAGAGACTGTAGCAACATGTAAAAAGCCTGCAAGGTCTGGGCCTGACGGGGTCCCAGCGCTGATAATGGAAGTGGATATATCCCTAAAATAGAAGCTATTTCCAATTAACAACCACTAGCAAATGAAAAATTAGTTTTCTCCAACAGAGTCTCACTGTGTATACGGACTGCTCTTAAGGGCAGGTCCCATGCCCAGCACATGATCAACACAAAATGACCAACACAAAACTAACTATGATATTTTTAGAGTTTGTTTGTTTGTTTGTTGTTTTTTGTCTCACAGTGCTTTGTCTGGACATTTCTTTATTTTTTCTTTTCTCACCCTAAAGGTCTTTTGCTTAAAATGGTTTCTGATTTTGCATGTTTATGGAATTTCTGTGTTTGCCAGTGTGGGTGTATCTGTGTCTATGTGTGTTTCTTGTGCTTATTCTTTGGTTCTTTGTTTTTCTGTTTGTTTGCTTTATCCAATTTAGGTTTGTTTGTTTTTATTTCATCTTATTTTATTATTTTTTAGATTCCTGTTTGTTTTCTGATGAGAGAGAGGACAAAAGGGGTGTAGATTGGGGTTGGTAGGGAGAGGAGGATCTGGGAGGAGTTGGGGGAGAGGAATCATAATCAGAATAGACTGTATGAAAAACCTGTAGACTGCTGGTTGTTTTTAGAGACAGGGTTTCTCTGTGTAGCCCTGGCTGTCCTGGAACTCACAGAGAGGCACCGTCTCTGCCTCCTGAGTTCTGGGATTAAAGGAATGCACCACCACACCTGGCACAAAAACTTATTTTCAATAAAAATAAAATAAATAAGTGCCTCAAACATCTCGAGCAGAATCATATTTTTGAGACATAGCAAAAATAAATCCTGAAAAGTTATCAACATAAATATGAATACCTTTGAAATGACTAAAGGAAATTTAAATTTTTTTGAACCTATGACTATGGTTTATTTTTTTAAAGTTTTAGTAGCCAGTGTTTATAACTGCTACCAAAACTAGATGAATCACTTATGACAATTCTATTGAATTAAATGGAGGTTTAACACTGATAATTAAATTTTGAACTTTGAAATTTTAATACCATATTATCATCTTTAAGTCTCTTAAATCACTTTCTCAGACCCTCATGACTCCTGTCTTAGTTTGGGTTTCTATTGCTGTGAAGAGACTCCATGACCATGGTAACTCTTATAAGGGAAAACATTTAATGGGTGGCTTACATTTTCAGAGATCTAGTCCATTATCATCATGGTGTGACACAGTGGCACGCAGGCAGACATGGTGCTAGAGAAGTGTCCTAGGTCTTGACACACAGGCAACAGGAGTGGTCTGTCTCACTAGGTGTAGCTTGAGCATAGGGGACCTCAAAGCCCACCTCCACTGTGACACACTTCCTCCAACAAAGCCACACCTGCTCCAACAAGGCCACACCTCCCATGGTGCCACTCCTTTTGGGGGCCATTTTCTTTCAAACAGCTTACATTAGCCTTTTCTTCCCTTTCCATCTGGGAACAACCCATCATTTTAACCTTCATTTCAACTTACTTAAACATTTTATCTTTTTTCCCATGCAACACATCCATTCATTTTAGCTTTCACATATAAATCTTTTTATTAAAATTCTTTTCATGTTTAACATCCATTTGATCCTTTTGCTTACAGTTTGCTTGTTTCTTAATATCATGAGACATAAGGTACTTGGTTATTGAGAGTAGTCATTGCAAAAGAAAGCTTTTTCGAATCATCATTGGAACATGAAGGAATAGTGAAAAAGGAATTGTTAAGTCAGCAACAACATGGCTGTTTTGACTTTGCTTTTTTACTGAAACCTGTTTGTGAGTTTACCTATCATAGAAGGAAATCAGCGCTAGGAAAACTCAAGGCCTGACTTTTACACTTGAAACATTTATAGGTCTAATCAGAATTTGTATTTTTGTAAGTCAATGAAAGAAATAAGGTGGTAGCTACCTCTTGTCTTTTTATAACTTGTTGCAGAAGATTAACAATGTCCATTAAGTTCTTCATAGGTTTTGTCTGTTAGGGGAAGACTGAGTGTGTCTTAAAATCAAGGACTTCTACTTACTCATGTTATTTAAGCCCTTGTGACATTTATGAGCCTATTGGGAAGGTCCATTTTGTTGTTGTTGTTTTTTATTAACCAATATAGACTGGCAGGTAGTTGAGTCTTGGCTTGCAGCTTTTTATCTAAGAGACTCAGGTAATTTAAACTTTCCTTGAAAGATCTCAAATTTGTATCACCAGCAAGCAACACGTCTGTCCCGTGCACTCTAAGTTGTAAAGCCGGAAAGGTGAGGAGCTGATGGAGACCTGCTTGCTGCTATGGCAGAGGGTGGCAAGGTGGCTCACCTGTCTGGTGAAGATGGTGCTGGGACCAGGAGATTCTCAGAGACCAGAAAGGGAAAGTTCCAGAAGGAGTTGGATAAAAAGAAAGGGAAAAAGTCTAGTTTGGTGCTATATTCCTGCCCAATTACAGGGATGGGCACACTGAGGAAGGATCAAGTGACCTGGTGGCCCAGAGGGAACAGAGGAGAGGACTCATAACCCTAGGCTGGTGGTGCCAGCTGTCAACATCCATCACAGAGATCTGAGAACAATAGGTTTTGCCAGAGTGTACAGGAAATATGGACAAAGTAACCCCTGTGTCAATTAAAAATGACAGGGACTTACCAGATATCTGTGCAGTTACCCTGGGCTCTTCTGTGACCATCTCAATGGTTTTGGGGGAGGGATCCCTGGGCAGCGTCAGTCTGTGGCCACCAGGCCCAGAAGCTCTGAGGAATTCTCCTGTGGAGAGAGAACTTGGGGGATTTGATCGCCTTGGAGAGGAAAAGAAGGATGGTCACCCCTGCAGTGTCCTGCCTGTCCTGACAGTTTGGCCAGGGTCCTGGCAATGGGCAAGGCACAGGACAGTTCTTTTCCCAGTGACCAGTACTTCTACCAGAAGTGGGTCTCACATGGAGTCTGTTGGTGTTCCATCTCCTCTGGAGGTGGCCTTGGGGTTGCTTCTGGGAGCTGGTATTTCTGTCTATCACAGGAAGACTTTCAGGTCTTCCCTGCTCCTCCCTTCCATTAAACACTAAATGCCATAGTCAGCAGATCTCTCTGAGGGGGTTGAGGGTCATCATCTAGGATTTAAGTTTTCTCCTAATAACAGGAACTGACTGGGACAGGAAGTGAGAGCTGAGGACAAGCATGTCCTCTTGAGAACTAGGATTTAGTCTGGTGTGCTGAAGGAGAGCCTCTGAGAGTTGGGCAATGAACTCAGCAGGATTCTCATCTGGGCTCTGGGTGACTCGCCTCAGTTTGCCGAAATTTACCACCTTATGGGAGGCTTAATGGTATCCCAGAGTCTGAGGAGGGAAAGGTATAAGAGGAGTTGAAGAGTCTAATTTTGAGTGGGAAGAGCCCATGGTTGGTTAGAGGGAGGAGGTGAGATGGCATTGAAGAAAGGATGTCAGCAAGGAATCTCCAGGAGCAGAGAAAAGAAAGGAGGTAGGAGACTTAGGAGAGACTTTTTCCTTCTAGCTCCGGGAAGTAGATGCTGCAAACAGGAGCCTACCAGAAGGAGGGTTCCAGTGGCACACCTGAGTGGAGGAAACAGAGGCTGTAACCTCTTTCTCTATCCTGAGGACAGATGGGGTATGAATGGAGCCCAGGGAGAGCAACGTGGTAAGGGGTAAGCACAGTTAGTCTCAGTCCAAGGGCATCCCTGGGGACCAAGACCTGCCAGGGAGATGCCTGGAATCACAGGGGACAGGCATCCCTGTCCATTTAACGGGGTGCCTAAAAGGGTTTGGAAGACTGCCTGGCGTATCAATATGGCTTCTGTTGAGCAAGAGAGAGAGACTGGGCAAACACCTTCAAGAGAAAGACACCTACCCAAGTAGGCGAGGAGAGATGAGTGGGTACAGAAGGCAGAGAAGTGGCCAAAGAGATGGTCTGTTTGGAGTGGAATATGGTGGGGGGAAGAGGCCGGCAGAGACAAGTGATCCATGCTTAGCAAGGCCAAGTCAGCGGCTTGGTTCAGTTATAGGAGAGATTTCAGGGGTCCAAGTATCCCGTTCATGTTTTGACACCAAATGTAAGTGAGGCTCAGTGAAACCACTGGACTAGACCACCTCATGGGTAGAAAACACAGTTTTTTAGAAGGCAAACTGCAAAGCAGCCTCGGAGGGTAGAGAGCAACAGCTTAGGGGAGAGCAAGCAGGTTGTATGTGACAGTCTGCAGTGTGGAGCTTGAGCTGACACAGGCTTTTCAGGCTAATTGGGAATGAGATGCAGTCTGTCCCTGTCAGTTGACTGTTGGACGTGGAGGAGGGAAGCAGTGATGTTCCTGACAAACAGGAACCCATATTATGAGGTTTCTGAGGAACGCTGAGTTTAGGTTTCTGTTTACCTGATAGTAAGAACCTGGCCTAGGCTGGCCTGGGCTGCCATCTTAGGACATGGGCACTGCCATTTAGGGGTCCCCGACACTCCATCCTTAAGAGCCAGGGAACTCTGTCAAAACCTGTTATGATTTCTTCAACCTCTCAACCCTGGCTCTGTGTGTGTGTGTGTGTGTGTGTGTGTGTGTGTGTGTGTGTGTGTGTGTGTGTGTGTGCATTTGCACATGTGTGTTAGAGAACACTGCCCCCAAGCTTGGAACCTTATGTAATGGCCCTGCCTCTTAACTAGAGATGGCTCATTTTGAGTCTCAGTAAAATGAAATATGCATAAGAGAGTCAGATACTAACTCTACAGGTAAAGTTACCATCTCCAAGCATCCACCAGTTACATGTGAGCCTTCTGTGAGCAGACACAGAACAAATCCATCAGTTACATGTGATCCTGAGTGTGAGCAGACACAGAACAAATCCATCAGATACACACGAGCCAGTGTGTGAGCAGACACAGAACAAAGAGGGTGCACTAGAAGGTAGACTCAGATGGACGCGCTCCTTTCCAGGACTACTTCAGCTGGGGTCATTTAGCATCAAGACATGCCGCCATTACTGCTAGTTCTTGGAACCAGTTCCCCATGGGAGATTTCAGAGTAACTCTGTCATGCTAGTGTCTTCGATTAAATATTGTAGGATGGAATCTGCTAAAAGGCACTAGCAAACTAGTATTTGGATATGAACAGGCCATGTAGAAGCCCAACAATGCTTTCTTCATGACTTTTCTTCAGCTCCCTCAAGTAGAATGGGGATATTAAGACCATAGAAAACCTTGTAAAAATCAGGAGTGTACAAGCATTGCACAGAGCAGACACTGAAAATCTCTACATGGTCAGAAGCACTGACAAGATCTGAGGCTACCAGACCTTGACAGTTCTCAGGAAGTTCATGAGCCCAAAGGAGGCCACGGGACAAAAATCTTACTATAGTTTTATGTGGGTATATGAGCCTACAGGACGAGAGCTAATCTTATTACTCAGCGCAACACAAAGCTAGGTACCCAGTAGGTGATCAATAAACAGTAGTTGAACTGGAGAAGCCACAGCTGGTACATCCAGCCCTTTGCCTCCTCCGTAGTAAGGACAGGCAAGGAAGGAAGCAGTCCCATACGGCACACTGGTGGTGTGTGTTCTCTGCTGACTGCTTCATTCCAGCCTCACAAGGCTGAGTAAGAAGAGATGGTTTACCTTGCAGCCAGGTAGAATGAGGCTTCAAGAGGTGTGATTTAACCCTTCTGAGGTTAGGTAGCTTGTGAGTGATGGAGCTGGGCTTCACCCATAAGTCTATGTCCCTCTAATCTGCCAGATCACAGTGGTGGGAAGAGTCAGGGCGAGGGATGAACAGCAGAGAAAGCCAGAAGGCAGGAATCTTACTTGGTGCTTTCCCCAAACACTCAGCTCCTCTTAGCAAAAGCGCTGCTCAGATGTCTCCAGAACTGGTGAGTCACCAGTGGAGGAGTGGTCCCCAGACTGCAGGACAGAACTTCAGAACGCCTCCAACTGGAATCACAGGGACTGTAGCTGCCTAAACCAGAATCCAGGGGACTGTAGCTGCCTAAACCAGAATCCAGGGGACTGTAGCTGCCTAAACCAGAATCCAGGGGACTGTAGCTGCCTAAACCAGAATCCAGGGGACTGTAGCTGCCTAAACCAGAATCCAGGGGACTGTAGCTGCCTACAACCAGAATCCAGGGGACTGTAGCTGCCTAAACCAGAATCCAGGGGACTGTAGCTGCCTAAACCAGAATCCAGGGGACTGTAGCTGTCTACAACCAGAATCCAGGGGGACTGTAGCTGCCTACAACCAGAATCCAGGGGACTGTAGCTGTCTACAACCAGAATCCAGGGGACTGTAGCTGTCTACAACCACAACCACAGGGGACTGTAGCTGTCTACAACCACAACCACAGGGGACTGTAGCTGTCTACAACCACAACCACAGGGGACTGTAGCTGTCTACAACCAGAATCCAGGGGACTGTAGCTGCCTACAACCAGAATCCAGGGGACTGTAGCTGCCTACAACCAGAATCCAGGGGACTGTAGCCGTCTACAACAACCACAACCACAGGGGACTGTATCTTTCTACAGCCAGAATCCAGGGGACTGTAGCTGTCTACAACTTGACTCTGAACTTTCAGTCTCTAGAGCTGTGAGATCAATTTTTCTGTTTATGGTGATAAGTTGAGGCAGCCCTAGGAAATAAATGCAGAAGCCTCTTTGGAGCAGCCTCTAAGGTTCAGAGCATGCTCTCAACCACATGCTGGGAAAGCCCTCTAAGGTTCAGAGCCTGCCCTCAACCACATGCTGGGAATGCCCACAGACTCCATTGCTACCCTACCCCCAGCTCCTGAGGCTACTCTGCCTATTCCTATGAGATCAGGCTAGTTGAGGTCCCCACACACATCTCCCTGTTATTCCTTGCTTAGCTCTGAACACTCTTCCTGGATTCAATAAATGATATAATTCCCTGTGAATGCAAGCACCAGCATCCACCAGTGTGTGGAAGGTCCTAGAACAATCACTCCACTGTAGCGTGGGGGACAGAGACACTTGAGACTGTGCTGTGCTCACAGAAGAGGCAGAGCGGGACCATGAGAAGACTACATTTAACACCAGACTGTGCAAATGGCTGTTTTCTTCCAGTCCTGTGGCTGTGGGGCAGTCACTTGATCTCTAAGCCTTGGTGACTTCATCTACAATATGCAAAAGAGAACATCTGTCCCCTGAGGTTACTACAACCTTAAATGAGATGACATGCTTGGAGTGCCTGGCACATTGAATATAATAATGTTGGCTCATTTCATCTTCATCATTAAATTCTCTGAAATGGGACAGTTCACGGCATGAATCATAGCACAACATGAGGGCAGAGACACAGATGGGAGACTCATGGAGTTTCTTCAACAAACCTATTCTTCTATCTTCTACAGACATTTCCACCACATCTGGTGCTCCACAAATGGAGTCTGGCCTAACCAGCCCTCCATGGTTTTATCTGTCTTCAATCCAGCACCCGCCATTACCCAATAAGTGAAATTATCCAATATGTGAAATGATCCATTAGTCACTTTAAAAGTGCATCAGCATGATGTTTGTATGGAGTCAGAAATCTATACTAATTCTTTTTCTCTTTGCTTTTAGTTTTTATTTCCATTTTATTTCTTCAGTTCCCATTTAATATAACTTGTGCTTGGATGTATTTACACTAACCGTAATATTTCTTTTAAACAAAATTATTATTACTTAGTAACATATTTCTATATACCATGCATTAGTTATGTTTCCTAATTTCTGTGACCAAATACTTTCTTTAAGAGCAATTTAGGGGAAAAAAAGAGCAGTTTAGGGAGACGGTTTCTTTTGGTTCATGGTTTGCGGGTAGAACCCATCCTAGCAGGGGAAGCCAGGTTGCATGAGTGTGAGGTAGCTGGCCACATCATATCTAGTCGGGAAGCAGAGAGAGAGGAGTGCTGGTGCTCAGCTGCCTTCTTCCATCCCCCTTTATTCAGCATGGGACCTCAGTCTGTGGAAGGCACTACCGCGTTCTGATAGAGTGTCTTTCTTTGGTCAGATCCCCTGGAAACACCCTCACAAAACTGCCCAGAAGTGTGACCCAGGTGATTCTAGAATCAAATAGACAACGAAGACTACCCCTCACATACCATAAGGCCCCAAATGTTAAAAACTTTCTTTTGAATTGAATCATTGAATAATGTCTATTATTAATGTATATATTATGGATTTTCATAGTTACATTAAAATTAATTCTTTGAAAATGGAACAAAAATTAAAGTGTAAGAGTAGCTTAAAAGCAAAGTGTTTCACGTGCAGTTAAACCAACAGCCACTGTGAGGGCTGAAAGGTCATAGGCCACTCCTCTCTCCATAAGCTCCTAAAAGCCTGCACCCAGCTCCACTGTTCTGTTCCAGGCATGGAATCAGCTCCAGGCTCTGACCATAGTCAGCAGAGACACAGAACAGCACCAGGCCTCCAGGCACTCCCAACCTTAGCCTCTCCCCACACCGGAAGCTTGCAGAGCAGGACTCTACAGGCCTTGGCAGGGGCGAGCATGAGCATCTGAGTGTGAATTCCAACACCATCTCAGCTGTCTGTTTCCTACCTTGCTTACTTAGGAGGTTAGGAGATGGGCAGTTTGAATAAGCCAGGTAGCCCAAGGACTGACATCCTAGAGGTGTGCTGAATCATTAGAGGGTCTGCATTCTCCACTGCCCCCCCCCAAATCTCCTATAGGGAAAAATAACTTCTGTGAAAATACAGCAAACTCAAATATCAATTTGGTTTCTGCCAGCAATTCAGTGAGCTGTTTGTGTAACTTTCCTAAGCATACTGCTAAGGCACACAGCACTCTGTGACCTTCACAGAACAATTAGCTTTAAGCAACTGCTAGGAGATTTCCCCTCAGGCTCTGTGGTATTTGATGATGCAATCACTCAGCTCAAAAACTTTGTTCTTTATTTTATTATAAGTCAGCCATATGCTGCAAAAATGTGCGCCAGGCCTCCCAGATTCCACCCACACTGCCCTGACCACTTTGTTTCGCAACAACACACAGCTGGGCCTCAGCAGCCAGCCCCATTCCTTCTTCCAGGGCCCCAGGACTAGAGTGCTGGACACAACAGCTCCAAAAGTCACAGGTGCAAGGTCACACACACTCCCCTGCTCCCCCGGATAATCAGACCCTCAAGTTCTTTCATTTCCAAAATAAAATTATTGTAAAAGGTAACATGTGTTCTGGGAGTATACAGAGAAGCCAAAAAGCAGACTATGGAAGTACCACGTGACCCTGCAATCTTGTGCCCAGGATTTACCCAAAGCACTAACCAAGATCTTAATAGAGATAGAGGAACACAAGCATTGCAGCGCTGTTCCCAGTTCTCCAGACTCGGAGCTGTGATCAGATGAATGGGTAAAGAAAACGCAGTGTGTACATACACCTCCTGCGATTGGTGTGATTCAGTATCTTAAAAGAAGGAAATTGGGCTGCGGAGATGGTTCTGTAGATAAAGTGCAAGTGTGAGGAGCTGAGTTCAGATTCCCAGCACCCTCAGAAAAGCTGAGAGGAAACTTCACTTGGGGGAATGAGGGAAGGGCAGAGCCAGGCGGTTCTGAGGTCCAATGGTCAGCCACTCCAGCAAGTTCAGGGAGTGAACCTGTCTCCGAAGCTAAGGCAGAGAGCAGCAGAGGAAGACTCCTGGTGGTGATGATCTCTGGCTTTCAGATGTGGATGAGCATACCTGCATCTGCATAGGCACAATGCACATGAAGTATTTAATATGCTACACTGAGGACATTTTGCTAAATGAACTAAGCCAGTGTCTGAAAGATTATATTGCACAAATCCACTTACATTCAGAATCTCCAAGAGCCAAGTATATGAAATGAAAAAATGCAATAGTGGTTACCAGCAACTGGGAGACTATGGAGTTACTCATCAACAGCAGATGAATAAGCTCTTAAAGGTGTGCTGTGCAACGCTGTGTCCATAGCAAGAAGTAATGTACACTTAAAATCTGGCTATAAAAGATCTCACGTTAAGTGCTTACACCTCAGTATAATATATTTTAAGGGAAGGCAGAAGGGCAAGGGAAGGGCTCAGTGTTTAAGAGTCTTGCTGCTCTTCAGAAGACCTGCGTTTGGTTCCCAGCACCCACATCAAGTGTCTCACAACCGTCTAACTCCAGCTCCAGGGGATCCAATGCCCTCTAGCCTCCACAGGTACCTGCAGGCACGTGGTCTGCATGAACTCAGGGGCGCACACATACACATCAGACACAAAATGAATAAACTTTAAAGAAAGGAAAGCAGAAAATACAATTCTCACCCTTATCGCCCAGCAATGTTTAGAATCCCCTACCGCAGGACGCTCAAATGAGGTCTCGTCCGGTTACACAGCACTTAGTTGTCCCTGACAGATTCACTCACACCACCTGCTGTCAGTTTACCACAGATGTGATTTCTGGGAGGGCCATCACCGAGTCAAAGAGCTGGCAGGGCTTCAACGCTTTTCACTCAAGCCACCCTGCAAAAAACCCACCTGCTCTCCTTCCAGCAAGTGTGGACTGCCCCCACCGGCCTCTGCTACGACTGGGAATTGTGGCTTTTAGAAGTTAGGACTTTTACGTAATTCTTTTTGGACCCCTCTGACTCTTGCTGAGGTAGAACACGGTTCCATGGATGGCTGGTCCTTTGTATTTCTTCTTGTGTGAAATTTCCTGTTTAAATATGCTGCTCATTTCCCATTTCCCTTCCGTGTTCCTCATCTGTTTCTTGTCGGTTTGTGAAAGTACAGTACATGAGGCCACCCACCAAGTGTGTGTACTGCGCACAGATCTCTTGGGTTACTGCAGGTATTTTAACTTTATGGCTCTGGCTTACGCACAGTTCTGGTCCAGGGTCCCAGAGATCTGCATTTCCAGCCTCTGATGAGACTGGTGCCTCTTCACATCCTGTGTGGACATCAGCGTCAGCTGAGAGGCCTGAACGCACTTCCGTCCCCATAGTTAATCTAAGTATTCAGCAGGCAGACATGTCGGCTGTGTACAGGCAGTTGGATTCGGTGCTTAAGAGATTATTTCTGGTTCACGATGGCTCCTATAAAGCTCAGGACGAAGGGCTGGTGTGACATCGGAGGCGGTCCCCCATTTAACCCTCAGGACAACTTTTAATGTTGATCATTTCTCGCATTTTACAGATGAGGTAATGGAGGCTCAAGGCCTTGCAGTCACTTAACCTAACGTCACCTAGCAGGTAATCAAATGGAAACTGATGTTCAAACTCTCTTTAGAAAAGTCGGCAGGACTGGACCAGGGAAAGGGAATAAATTATGTGTGAGTTGGAGTCTGCCTTTATTAAAATGCTTGATTATTTTACACATCATTTGATTTTTTTCCATTCATTTTGATTTTTAAAAAATGCATTACATTGAGGGGAGTGGGAGATGGCTCAGTGGTTAAGAACACCACCTTCTCTTTCAGAGGACCTGGGTTTGATCCCCAGCACCCACATGGCTGCTCACAATTGTCTGTAACTCCAGTCCCGAGGGACCCAATGCCCTCTTCTGGCCTCTATGGGCACCAGACACCCATGTAGTGCTCAGACATACATGTAGGCAAAGCATCCACACACACTTTTTTAAGGAATATATTTCACACTGCGCTAGGACAAGGCTCAGTGGCTCCTCAGAGAAAGCAATGCAGCTTAGTGAGCTCTGGGTTTGACTGAGAGACTCTGACACACCTACATTTGTGTATGTGCACCCCACCACCACCACATGAATATTCACAAACGTGCATGCGCACACAGGAAAATGTGTTATATTAATGTATTATTTAGTGTCGAATTTCATGGCAAAGTACGAGCTTCACTTGTTACCACACCCACCTGCTGTACCTCGTGGGGACAGAATCTACATCCATCTCAGAATCTGCAGGTGAAAGGTTGTCACATAAGGGCTCCTGTATTGGACGTTGACTTATGCACATTCCCAGGATGCATTATTCTGTGATAAAGCATTACTTCCTGTGCGGCCTGGGCTCCTGGAAGGTGCAGAAGGTAACACAGACTTTCCCCAGCCTCAAGTACTGAGAGGAAACAGGCTTTTCCTCACAGCCTTGTATCCAGCTGAGACAAGTGCTACTGAGTATGGCGGCGCTTCTAAGGCTAGAGAGAGAAGGGGGTCCTGAGGAAGAGCACGTCTCAGCTCTGATCTGAGGGGTCTGCCCAGGATGCCCCATGACCCATTCTGCCCAGCTCCCCAGGGCTCTCACAGTCCCATTCACTTCTAACTCTCTCTCCACTAAGACCCATACACTCCCCATCTCAGCCTGGAAAGCAGCCTGAGAGCTAACCACATTCCCACCTGCCTGAGCAGTCTGCTCCAGCAGCCACATGACTGAAGGAAAAGGGCCAGGAGCCCAACGCCTGAAAACAGGCCCAACCGACAGGCTTCAGTTCCTGGAATCATAGCAGAGAGGCAGCTGGCAGTGGTGGGGACTTGAACTCGGGCTCTGTCCTGCAGGGAGAGGTTCAAAGTTCAGGAAGCCTATCTGGGTTAACTGCCACCCCATAGAAGAAAGAGGATTAAAAAGGAAGCCAGGCCCGAGGTCCCTGGCTTCACCCTAGGAGTCCTCCTGTTCCACAGCATGAGGGACAATTCCTGCTCAGGACCTCCTGGTTTTGACATACCCATCCCCTTCTTGGTAGTAGCTTGAGCTTTTCTGGCTGTCATAGATTGGACATCCCCCAAACTTGGTGTGTTAGCTTGTTCATCAATAGGGAGGTAAGAAGTGATGAATCTTCATGCTTTAGGGCCTCCTGGGAAGTAAGTCACTGGGGCACCACCTTTGCAAGGGGTTAAAGCTGCCTCAAATAGTCAGTTCTCATGAGGGCAAGCTGTTACAGGTGAGCCCATGCAATTGGACATTTCCTGTCCCTACCTCCAGTTCCCAAATACCCATAGCCACTTCTCAAATTACCACACAGAGGCTTATATTAATTATAAATGCTCAGCCATAGTTCAGGTTTATTACTAATTAGCTCTTACACTTTAATTAACCCATAATTCTTACCCACATGGCTTGGCACCTTTTCTCAGTTCGGCATTCTCATCTTGCTTCTCTGCATTTGTCCCCATTCTCTGACCCTGCCCTTCTCCTTCCCATCATCCTTAGTTTGGCCACCTGCCTATACTTCCTGCCTGGCTACTGGCCAATCAGCATTTTATTAAACCAATTTGAGTAACAGATATTTACAGTGTACAAAAGATTATTTCACAGCATTTCTCCCTTTTGTCTAATTAAAGGGAAGATTTTTAGCTTTAACATAGTAAGAATATATACAACAAAACAGTTATCAAGTAAGAATTGCAGCTACAATATCTGGTCTATTTGTATTTGGAAAAATTAGAGAAAATACTCTATTATCTATCTTATCTTGGTGAGTCTAAAGTTTTGTACTTAATTTACTTTCTATAATAATTAAGGAAAACTATAATTACAACTATTTAGTCTATGACTCCATCAAAGACCCCAGAAGGGTGAAATGCTACCTAATGACAGGGACATCAGGCTGCCTGGACAGTCACCCAAGGTTCCTCTGTAACATTGGGGCATCTAACTCTGGCCTACAGGCCTAGCATATCTGACAGACTTTCCTGTGAAGCAGAGAATTTTGAAGGACTGTCCTACCTTGTCTTGGCAAAGTTTGGCAGTCACCTTTCTTGTGTCCTACTCTCCAGTTTGGACAGTAACTGTCAGCAATTGAGGCAAGGGCATTTTCTTGCCCAGTGGCTAACTTTTGCCACAAAGAAAGTAAACTCCACATGGAGTTTCTTCGATGCCCATCATCTTCTCTGAAGTGCATTGGTACTGCCAGGAGCAGGTGTGTCTCACTGTCATAAAAATTCTAGGTTATTAAAACATTTTAAATGCCATATTCTGCAGGTCTTTGCAGTGTTTGAAGATTCCCTATCTATCTGAAATATATCTCTGTTTGACCTTGAAAATGTATCTAACATGACTATAAGTTTGCTATGATAGAGAACGATTAATCTTTATTTCTTAATTACAAGTCACATTTTAAATGAGCTGCATACACATAATACCCTAAACAAGAGTAGAAAAATACATACAGTATAACAAAATTAAATTTGTGTTAGTAAACTAAAACCTATACCAATGTAAAATATTTTGAGATTAACAGTTGTTTTCTGGATTAAAGTAGATTCAATAATCTACCCTTTTATCCTATCATTTCTATATCCCCCCTTTTTCTTTTCAGAACAAGATCCCTGAATCTAATCTTCTTTGTTCAGCTTTTTTCCTGACCATTATCAATAACAACTTGTAACCAACCCCCCCAAATGATAATAAATATCCATAATTCATTTTTTGGGAATGTGGGCATCCTTTCTAGACTACTTCCTGATGATGGGGGCATTTGCAATCTTTGGAGGACCTGAGAAAATTTAAGATAATTGTTAAGTCTTAGCTGTAGTATTCTGTGAGACTGGATCATCTCAGTCAGCAGCCCAGAAGCTTTTCTGGATGCTGGATCTTCTGGGCCATCATTTTCATTGGTATCTTGTCCTTTTGTTCTGAAAATATATACATTTTTAAAGGTAACATACATATCTGTATTAGTACAAGTATAGACTGTGCACTGTACACAAGTCAGCCAAAGATGATTTTTTTGTTATGTGTTTGAGCAGGTAAAATATACATCATGTGTCTTGTAGTCCTTCTAGGTTTATTTTTTTTATTTATGTAGTCAGGATTTCAGGGGTCTTCCTCCATCAAACCTGATTTTCTTTAACCCAGAATGAATCTACAACCTCTCATTTTCTGTGGAAATAAAAGCAAAGCCTCTCCCCACATAGTAACACATATTTTGACTTAAACTTTGTAGAAAATGTATTTTTAAAATATACAGATGAGTTAATCTAGCAGCTTTCATAATCAAATGTCTCTTAGCAGTTTTCATTTGTTCATCAGTAGTCAAAAAATTTAAAGACAACACAATAACATACAGTATCCAGACTCTATGTATTTCCCATCTTTATGAAGCTTATTATTTTTTTATTACTCTTTCCTTTTTAAGAACTTTCTCTACGTTTTTCTTTTCTCTCCCAAGCCTACGTATATTTTTAAACACACTTAACCCGTTTAGAGGGTTTTTCAGTTTTTGTTTTGTCTGAATCAACTGCTGAGTGGAGTGGCAGCTTTGGTGGCTAGCTCCTTCCCACGGTTCCCTGAGAGGCTAGTCTTACGGTGGAGCCACATTTGCTGCCGGCACTGGGAGCCGTGCTAACCACCCCAACTCTGGGAAGTCTCTAGGTCCATGCAGTGGGCCACCTGCTGCTCATAAACACCATTTAAGTGTTTGGTAGTAGGGCCTCTTAAAAGAGCCGCCCATTTTTGCACTACGACCGAGCCAGGAAGCCGTCACTTAAAGCAGCCGTGCCTCTGCTCACCACCAGCAAAGAAAAGGTGGCAACCAAGAAGCCTGCTTGACTCCGCTCTTGTGTGTCCTTTTTTAAGCTTTGTGAGGTTTTATGTGGAAATTTTGGTACACGTTAGAATGCCATATGCAATCAGTTTCTTTTCTTTTCTTTTTTTTTTTTTTTGATTTCCAAAATGCATCACTTTATTTTTCCCCATGAGGTGGCCACACATTATAAACTCTGAGCACATGACAATCACATGATCTCTTCAGTGAGCTCCCAGGTAGATCCTGGCTCTCCTGGAGCTTGGAGTCCTGAGGTTTCAAATGTTAAAGCTTTCACCACAGCCACAAGTCCCTTTGATGTTGGGGTTATTGAAAACAAACTCACTGGACAGTTTGTCTTCCACATAGTCCATTCTGTTCCTAAAAGTGTTAACTGTGCTTTCTTTTCGATGAACACTCTGACTCCATCTTGAATAACTTCTTCATCAGAATCTCCTTTTGTCTTTGTATACTCTAGGGTGTAAGAGAGGCCATTACAGCCCCTGGTTCACACACCAACTTTCAGACCCACATGCTCTGGCTTGTCTTTAAGAAGCTGTTTTATCTTGTTCACAGCTGAGGGGGTCAGCGTCAGCGCCGCCCGTGTGGCCTGCAGCTTCCTCTTGCTCAAGGCCCGCACTGTGGCGCGGACCAACGACGCCGACATGTCCACGACAGACATGTCCACGTCGCGGCGCCCGCAGCCTCGGGCCGGAGCGTGATAGCTCAGCCTCTCTCCATGGACACGGCTCGCAATCAGTTTCTTAAACCAATTCAAATGACCAATCTTTGCAGTGTACAAGAGCATTATTTCACATCAAGCCCACCCCATGTTTGGCCCTTTCTGTATGCAGAAATTCCTTTTTTCTTTTTCTGCCATGTGATGCAGCTAAGGTGTGTGTGTGTGTGTGTGTGTGTGTGTGTGTGTGTGTGTGTGTGTGTGCATGTGTGTATGTGTATGTATGTGTGTGTATATGTGTGTATGAGTGTATGTGTGTATATATGTTTGTGTATGTGTGTATGTGTGTGTGTGTATGTGTGTATAGGTATGTGTATATGTGGGTGTGTATGTGTGTATATGTGTGTGTATATATGTTTGTGTATGTGTCTGTGTGTAGGTATGTGTGTATGTGTGTGTAGGTGTGTGTGTGTATGTGTGTATGTATGTGTGTATGTGTGTGTATATGTGCGTGTATATGTGTGTGTATGTGTGTGTATATGTGTAAGTGTGTATGTGTGTGTGTATGTGTATGTGTGTAGGTGTGTGTCTATGTGTGTGTGTGTGTGTGTGTGTAGATGGCTATCACATGAGGCCAAACACACGAGCTACTCTGATTTTGGACTTTCATTTCCAAACCATGAGCTGTTAAGAAGTCTCTCTTCTTTGTAAGCAACCTGATCTTTCACGGTTTTGTTGTTGCTGATTTTGAGACAGGGTTTTACTCACTCTGTAACCCTGGCTGCCCTGGAACTCACTGTGTAGACCAGGTTAGCCTTGAACTCACCCCCTCATCTCCCAAGTGCTGGGATGTAAGGAGTATATTTTATTACTGCAACACAAGACCAACCCAGGACACTTGCACTGCAGCTTTAGAACCTGGAAGTAAAGCGAAGCCTCTCCTTCCCACCTTGCTTTTGATCAATATTTTATCAGAGTTAGAAAGCAAACTAGAACACCATTGCCTAAAGCAGACTGTTAGAGATTAATGAAGTTCTAGTTCAAAGCCAGTGGTCAGGCAGAGTGAGGACTGGAGCTCTGGGAGTTTCTTCTTCACTGTTCCTCCCAGAAGAGAAATATCCCCTAACCTGGGAAACAGAGACAGTCAGGAAAGTTTGAGGCTGCCGAGAAGAGAGCTCACATCTTCTGTCACAACCAGTATGCACCTTAGACAGATGTTGAGCATATTTGAAGACAGAGGAAACATCATTTTCCAGGAAGGAGAATCAGCCCAGGAGCACAGAAGCAGAAATGGCCGCACAGTTATGAAAGATAAAACTCTCCTCTCAGTCTTCTGGAGTCTCTCAGTGATAGAGGACAGCCAGGTTTCCTTAGGTTCCTGAGAGGCATGAACGAGCCAAGGGCCAACTGTACAAGGGCTGAAATTAAAGCAGGCCACACACAACTTCCATGTCCTTGCTTCCATGGCCAAAGACCACCAGGAAGGCAGGGCATGTGACCGTGAACTCCTTCCCAGCACCACACACACACACACACACACACACACACACCACAGCACTGTAGCACAGGCCCTGAGACCTTGCAATTTACACATCACCACGGGAGGGAGCAACCGACCTGGCAGGAATTAAGTGTATTTTCCCTGCCATGAGGGGAAATAAACAGGATTGCTGCAGAAGACTACAACTATGTTTCTTATGGTTTTAGTTTGTGCTTCCTTCCATATTCTAAACTATTCTGTATTCTGCAACTAGATTAATTGTCCTGAAATGCCACTTTATGCTTTCATAGATTCAATTATTGAACTGCTACAGTGACTCAGAAAGTGTGTTAGAAGATTAACCTTAAGTTGACTGTCATAAGAAGGCTGTAAAACAGCCCTGCACGGGACACCATTTTATAAGCAAATCCCCAAAAGTGTGACAACATACTCTGTTTAGGGAGGCAGTGGCGAAGTAGGCATTCAATACCTTGCAATTGGAAATGCAGCATGGACCAACCTCTATGGAAACAGATTCAGCAATATCCATCAGCGTTTATATGGGTTTGCCTTTTCAGAAACCTATCCCACTTGTAACCATCTATTCCAAAGGAACACTTAAGAGTATGAAGGAGCGTGTGCACAAGACTGAATGCAGCGCTACTCCTAACAGTAAAGACGGCACATGCCTGGGAACAGGGAACGGGGATCAGTTGTGCGGCTTGCTCTTATTAAAGTGCACAATGGTGCACAGCTGTAAAACAAATGAAGGATGCTTCTACACACTGTGAAGTGATAGTAACACTGTTAAATTGGGAAACAGTGCAGGAAACTCTGGAAAGCATATGTAAAGTACAGGATCTAATTTGAGAGCGGGGAGATGATTTGGCTGTATACACTTCAAATGCAGATCCACAAAAATCAACTCACAAATGCAGAAGGATCCAAACCGAGAAGACAGGGTACAAGCTCGGCTCCCAGAACACATCTTGTGTAGATTTTTAGCTTTAAACAATGTAAATGCTTTACAGAATTATAAAAATAATCCAATAGAAAAATGCAGTTCTTTAAAACAGAAAGTAAATAAAACAATTAAGCTTAGCTGTGTACCAATTTAGATTGCTATTCATACAGAAAGAATAATTTCAAGTGATTTCAAAGCCCAGTGATGTGATTTTATAATCCAAGTAAGATTTATTGTAACAAGAAAAAGTATATACATACTAAGCTGTTTTTTCAGTAATTATGTTGTTAATCCTAATAATCCTGTCATACCCTAAACCATAGCAGTAGGATGTTAAAACAAACAGCTAATTCACTTTGGAACCCAAGATGTTTAGAATAAGAGAAAAGTAATGTAAATACAAGGTCACAGAATTTATGGGAAAGCGTATGGTTTTAAATTTGAATGAGAATACAACATGAGTTCATGATGTATTTTCTCTGTCTGCTGAAAAGCTCTAAGGATGATAACCTGTTAGGTACTGACAAACTCCCTAGGGCCCAGGTAGTTTTCTTTAAATACCATTTCGCACTAAGAGGAATCAGAGCACTTTGTCCACAAATGGAATGGCCTCTGTGCTGCTTTGAATGAGAACGGCCCCCATAGCTCATATATTTGAACCTTTGGTTCCCAGTTGGTGGATTGTTTAGAAAGGTTTAGGAGGCGTGGCCTTGTTGGAGGAGGCGTGGTCTTGTTGGGAGAGGTGTGGCCTTGTTGGAGGAGGTGTGGTCTTGTTGGAGGAGGTGTGGCCTTGTTGGAGGAAGCATGGCCTTGCTGGATGTGTGGTCTCTTTGGAAGAAGTGTGTCACAGGGGTTGAGCCAGGACTCCTGCCTACTGATCAGGATGTAGATCTCACCTACTTCTCCAGCACCATGTCTTCCTGCCTGCTACATGCTACCTACTATGATGATCATGGACTCACCATCTGGAACTGTAAGCCAGCCCTCAACTGAATGCTTTCTTTTATAAGTTGCCTTGGTCATAGTGCCTCTTCACAGCAATAGGAAAGCCTCTTTTCAGATCCATAAGAAATGTACAAGATGAAGGCTGGGCTGCGGTGGCACACGCCTTTAAACCCAGCACTAGGGAGGCAGAGTCAGACGGATCTCTGTGAGTTCAAGGCCAGCCTAGTCTACAGAGCGAGATCCAGGACAGGTACCAAAACTACACAGAGAAACCCTGTCTCAAAAACAAAGTATAAGATGAGCCTGAAAAGCAAGGGAGAGAGCCAAGGCCACGGCGATCATATCAAAAATTACCAGGACAAATTGAGCATCACAATGAATAATAATAATTTTAATGGCTTGAAAAATGTTCAAGATATTAAAGTGTTTAAGTTCATAATAATAATAATAACAATAAATATATTGATTGATCATCTTCAGAGTATGCCAAATAACTCACTCATTCTGAAACCTTGCAAATAAATGAAGAATCAGGCATTTATTCTATGGTATTAATAACTTTCTATTGTTGTAACAAAATACCTGAGATAAACAACTTACTGCCCTAAGTCCTCATTTAGCTCATGTATTCATTCCATGGAGAGCCTAGTTGCTCAGTGGCCTATAGCAAGTTACAGCATCACGGCTAAAGAGCTATGGTGGGGAAGGATGCTCACCTTGTGACTCCAGGAAGTAGAAGGCAGGCAGAGAGGAGTCAGAGAGAATATCCATCCTTCAGAAGCATACTCTCAATGATTAGGCCCCTTCTCCTTAATTTTTCATACCTCCAAATCCATATTAGATATGAATTGATCAATAGGTTAACCCATCATTGAAGTTAGATCAATCAGATCACTTCCCTTACATCCCACCTCTGAACACCGTGGCCCTGGACCAAACTAAACCATGATCTCTACCTCTTGAGGTAGTTGATATATGAATGGTCTTTGTAGAAGAATTCTAGCTCACAAAGGAAGAAAGGATGACAGAATCAGGATGCCACCATTTTGATTCTGGATAAGGAAGGTTATAAATGGCTACCACAATCACTAGAGGGAAGCTCAGAGTGATAGAGCAGCAAGTAATATTTGAGCCTAAGGATGACAAAAAGGGAGGTGACGTAGCATAGGCCGTTATCTGTTTGGTAGCACGCATCACCGTTTGTGAAGTTATTACTCAAGATCTAACCGGGTTTTCCTGGCAATACAAAAGGACACAAAAGAACACGCTAATTGTTCAGCACTGGGATGAGGGTTGTGAAAAGCAGAATGCTGCTAGTAACTGGTAAGGAATAAAAGAGGGTGGGGACCTTACAGGGTTTTCAATGGGACTTACTAAACTTGCCCACTGAATTAAAAGTGTGAGTCTCAGATCTTGTGTCTACTATGTCCATTTTTTTTAAAAAGATGAGACCATTTTCTAATTTGACATAAAAAAAATCTCAAAAATTGGCTGATATCTTTAACCATCATGATAAAACCAACAGTGACTGGCCTTCAGTGCCCTCTCCTTGAGCCAAGAGGCTTGGTTTCCATTCTCTATCTGCTGCTTCTGAGGCTGCACATTCTTGATGTCATCCAGTGCCCTTCAGCTGCCTGTGAGGGGTGCACACCATCACGCACCCGCATCATTTCTGTGAAATATGAGATGATGAGCTCATCATAAACACACAAACTACCTTCCATGAATGGTCAGTGTGGACCCTTCAAGCGTACCTGAAGACTTGGTCCCAACAATTTCCCAGAATCCTCTCCCTTACCATCTGGTGTCTCACCCTTACTTCTACTATCAGTCCAGTTTTGAATTTCTCTATGAGACTTGTAGCCACTTCAGCCCACAGTGACCCCCTCCTTCCGTTGTCCACATGTGCAGTGCTCACTTGGCCCTTTGAAATGCTGCTGCTGGGTCTAACTGTTGACCCAACAAATGAAGGACCCTGAGCAACAGGAGGCTCATGTCAGTCACCCGCTCTTCCCTCCACCACAGATCCTGGCATTGTACATACACGAATGTGTTGGATAATGGTGAGAGCAGAAATCAAGTAAAGTGTTTATTCTCCTTGTTCTGGGGGTGGCTTTACTCCACTTTCATCCTCTCCTAAAATTTTCTTCTGTGTGAGTTGCATAGGTGAGTACTGTATTTATATCGTTTCTATTCCTTTCTCTCCCCCTCTCAACTCCTCCCGTGTCCCCCCAACTCCCTCCCAAATTCCTGACCTTCTTTGTTCTTGTTACACATATGCACTATACACAACCTACTGATCCCTTCTACTCTTGATTTCTGTTTAAGACCAGCCCCTTGGGATTGGGTGATTTACGATGAAATGTGTTTTCATTGGCCACAGACTTCTCAGAGGTCAGTTCTTTTCTTTCAACCTTTATGAATATTATGTATTTCCTTCTGGCCTCCAAGGTTTCCAGTGGAAATTCCTAAGTATGTCAACTGCTCTTCCACTATGAGTCACATGTTTTTAGGCCTCTGGGAATTTTCAAGATCCTCTTCTTGCCTTTTAGAAGTTAGAGAAGTTAAAGCTAGGCACAGATTTCTTTGGAATTATTCTTCAGTTTCTGGACTCTTTTACTGAATTTGGGAGATATTTTAGACATCATATTTTCAAGTATTTCTTTTTTCAAGCACAGCTGTCTTTCTCTGCTTCTGGAGCCCTGGGGACTTGAATGGCAGGTGCTTGAGTAAGGTAGAAGAGCCTCTAAGTCTGTGTGTGTCCCTACTCTTTCTCCCCACTGTGCACACCCCATCATTTCTGTTGAGGCAGCTTTAAATCCACTCTTGGTCACTCCAGCCCTGCTCTGTCACATTCCACCCATCTAGAGTGGCTCTTGCTCCTCTTTTTACTGTACTTTAAGCTCTAAAATGGTGGTTTTCTTCCCTTCATGTCTTCTATTGCTTTACTGAGACATTCTGTGTCTTCATTCATCCGATGCTGGCTTCGGAGTTTTCGTAGCTCCTCTGCGGTCTTCGTCAGGTAATTCTACCGTCTGTGGTCGTCTAAGCATTGACCATTTCCCATTGTGTCTTCCCGTGCAAGTTGTGGCTTGTCTAGTGTGCTGTGTGCCAAGTCATTTTGAGTTTCATCCTAGATGTGCTGATTATTATGTTATGAAACCTTGGATCTTACTTTAGACCCATGAAGAATATTGCTATTTTTGTCTTAGCAGGCAATGAATCTGGTGAAGCATTGGTCTCCGTTTCCAATCTGCCTTCTGTGGGCTGTGGTTAGAACTGCAGTTGAACTGTCATAGAGAGGCGCCCCCTAGTGGTCATTCTGGCACCCGAGTAGTGGTCTATCTGTGCGTTTTGTCTTCTGTTTAGGATCAAATTCACATGGACTGCTCAGGCTCAAGGTCAATTGATAGACACCTTTATGCAACCACTGTCTAAGAAACCCCTTTCCTCTCCTTTCTTGTTACTCCTCACGTCCTGGGGTCTCACTTGCACTTCCCTGGTGAGAAATCATGGCGTTGGTTTTAAGGTGGAGCTTGTTTTAACTGTCTGAACTGGGAGAGGCCTGGGTGGGCTGGTAACTCACAGTCAGTCAATGGTTCATCCGATGCTGGTTCTCCCCCACGGGCTCGGACTGCTAATAGCCTTTCAGAATCCTCAGACAGCATCTTGTACAGTCTCCAGCTTTCAGAGCTGTGTGTCCCAGGGAGAGATGGTTAGAGGACATTCTTCAACATGGTCCTTGGTGTGTCTCACATAAAAACATCTTAAAACCTGAAGTTGGAAGAGGTAGGTTTATTTATGAATCTGTGCAGATTTTATTAGAAAGTTAATTTCTCTCTCCTTACCATGGCTCCTGAAAACTTTAAAAACTGGTTAAGCTCATATTGCGGAATTTCAATGTCTGGCACATAGGAGGTGCTTAGAAAACATTAGTCGCCCCTGCCTATCCACACCCTTCACATGCCTCACGTGAGCTAAGTGCTATACTTAACTTCTTGGTGTGGCTTTTGATGTATTTTACCCACTCCTGTGTCTTTTGTCACTGGGCTTTTTCTTGCAATCCCATGGTGGGTTGTTGTTTTTTTGTTTTGTTTTATTTTGTTTTTGTGGGGTGGGGGGCAATTTTTACCATATTAATCTTTCAAGCTGCCTTAAATTCTATTTGGAAGTCATCAAAGCAAATCAACAAAAAGTCATTGAGAAGAATAGAGTGCATTTATGGAAACTTTTACAGCAGTTTTCGTATTTCATCCTAAACAAGATCCCATAGGAGTGGGGCGGAAAGGCAACATTTGTCTCCTGTACAGAGCCAAAGCCCTTGTTATTATCTTACCTTCTGCTGAGTTTTGTGTCAATGCTAAAAGCTGTTTCAAAGGCATAGTGGAGAGTTCCAGGGGTCCTCTAGGGCCACATGACCTAGGAACTCAGAGTCTAGGACTCCACCATCAAGAATGCTGCACAGTGGCTTATATTGACCCCTTACCCCTGCCCTGGAACCAGGGGCCTTCTGGAGGTCTGGTCCTAGCATGCTGTAGTGTGAACTGCTCTGTATCACTACACTCTGCTCACCATGGAAACTATGAACTAAGGTAAGTCCTTCCTTTGCTGTTTCTATCAGATATTTGGGCACAGTATTGCAAAAATCACTAATACTACATGGGGATTCCACCCCCAAATGACTGACTTTCCTTGAGAAGTCCCAAGAAAGAAACACTGATAACTTAGGGGCCTGAGCAGAGTGCTCAGGAAGCTTCTGGAAGAGTGACTCTTCCTTTCCCTGGTCTCCTCACATTCTTTGGACTCGGCTTGAACTTGGACTACGCTCACTGCCATGGTGCTGTCTGAATGCGGGCAAGACCCATAGACCAGTATTGGGGATAACGGTGATTTTGAGTAAGCCTGCCACTCAGATGTGCTGTAGCCTAACAGAAATGCAGTCCCACCTCAATCCCAGGGAATTACTGTGGAGACTTACAAACAGTCAAGAGCCTTGACTTCTCCTTGTGCTCATCTTTTTGCATGCTTCGCTGTAGCTCCTCCTGTGAAGAGGTGGAGTTTCTCCCCCATTGTCTCCTCTGGGCTGCCTCTGGATCTTACTTTGACCAACAGAATTTATAAGAACATTTGCTTGTTTTGACCCGAGCCTTCGAGAAGCCTTGCACACTTTGGCTCTTTTTCTTGGGAGTCTTGCTTCTTCTGTGCTAGAGGACGAGAGACACTGGATCACAGTCAGCCCATTTACCTTAACAGAGACCCCAAACGTGTGAAAGAGCCTGTCTAGATAAGCCGGATAGACCTACAGCTGTCCACAAACAAGAGAGGGCCCATCTAATTCTAGACTAATTGTCAAGCTGCTGAACCACGATTTTTATTTCATGCCCTGGATTTAAGGTATTGGTTATGGAGTGTTCATTATCCACCACAAACACTGAACTCTATTATTTCTTAGGCTCCTGGGAACCCAGGCTTTTCACGGCCGCCACTGATGAGGGCAGGAAAAGGCAGAATGTGGTGAGTGGCAGGATAAGGTTGGATTTGGGGAAAACAGAAGCTGGAGAAGTCAGGGCAGGAACAGGAACTGATGGGCCAGTTTGAGGAGCAGGCTTAAAACCATCTCAGGAGCCCCCAGAAAGACTCAGGGAAGCAGGAAAAGGCTGGAGATCTGTTGGATGGGGCTGGTTAGAGCCAGAGAGACCAGAGAACTCGAATACTACCTATGAGGAGATGAGGGCTAAATTTCTAACCTCAAATAAGTAAATTAACTTCCAAAAGATACTAGACATAGGAAGTTTTTACACACTTACGGCACATACGTTCTTTCAAACAATGGAGGCAGGGTGCTAGCGCCAGCATGCGTACTTTATCCTTCATCAAGGAAGTCTGTATTTTTGTCCCTGTTCTCTGTTCCTTGAGATAAGAATGAAAGTGAGAAATGGTGTAAAGACCAGCAACATTTACATAATTTTTCTGCAAACACAAAGAGCATAATACATAGAAAGTCATCGCAGCCATCGATCTGGTGTTTAATAATATTTGTTCTTTCCAAGTAAGCACAACAATCATTTATTTCTGCCCCTCACGGTTGGGAGACGTCTTAGATTCAGTTCTTGCCAACTGGTAGTGACAGCAGTGACCATCCCATTTTTGAGCCCAAGCATTCCAGTATGGACCTCCTTCCACTGTGGCTGGGTACCAGGGTCAGACACACAGCTGCAGGCTATCTGCCTGGATCACTGAGGCACATACGGAGGGAAGCTGTGTGGCCAGCGTCGCTCACATGTGTGCTTAGTCTGACTTGTGTCAGCCTGCTAAGATCTGGTCACTGCTTGGTAGCACAGCACTCCTCAGCACCTCACCACCACAGTGCTGGCAAGCTGAGTCTAAATTTTTAAAGAAAAATATCAGTTGCTAATAAATTGTAAGCATGAGGAAAACAATTGTTGAACTGTTGTAGAACATAGATTATACACTGTTTAATCTCTGGCGAGTTGGATCTTCTGTTTAGAGGACCATCCTCAAAACTTTTTGAGCGGGAATATGATAATGGAAACTGTATCCATTTGACAAAAGCCAGAGCAAAATTTGATAATATTATGGCAGAACATTAATGTGCAATGTAAGTACCAACAGCAAATGACATTATACCTATTTAAGGAATGAAATACAAAAATAAACAACTGAAATTGTAGCAGATGCAATGAAGGAAGCCAGTCTCAATAAAGTCAGAAGGGCGCCATGTTCCTTGTTATTTTAGCCATAGCCTTGACTCTCCTCATGAGACACCCCTTCTTGTTGGATTTCTAGGTTCCTCAAATGCAAATATTTCTGTGTATAAACATACTGGGGATTATTTTCATGAAAAGATACCTCTGGAGAAGAATTATAAAGAGTGTTAGTAGACAATTTACCTAATCAATAATGAAAACAGTTGAGAGCCTAGGCCTATCACTGTGCTTCGAATAGCATGGAAAATAAGGCAAGGGAAGAGAATGTCCTCTGAAATGACCCCAGGACATTTGCTCCTCCTTGAGTGTGGATAGTTCTCATCCTGGTAGTGAACCTCTGGAAACACTGTCTTCTGACATTACCATTTTACACATTCAAGGTCTACACAACTTCTGCTCCAGTTGGCATGTGCTAAGTACACATTTACCAAACATGAGCTGGACATTGTCAAGTGCATGATGGGAAAGCTGAGTTATGCCATTACAACAATAAAAACTAAATGAGAGATTCTGTGCAGTTTTTAAAGAACATTTTGGTAAAATAATAAAGACATAGATTACAAAATCCAAGCCAAAGGTATGCTTTCAAAAACATCCACTATTAAATTTATTTTCTTAGGACTAATTTGGCAAACTATTCTGAGTAAGATTAATGCCATCCAGATTCTGAACCTCAACACACTGCCCTGAGGTGCATTGGAAGATGTCAAGCATCTGCAGATGTTCCTTGTGGTACTGACTGGAAAGTGAGGTGAGCGTCGGGGAGCTGCCTCCTGCTGGGATCGGGTAAGATGGTGCTCTTGAAGCCTGTGCCCCTGAGGAAGACAAGCTGTCTCACAGCCTGGCTGCGAGCTGACCAACCAGGAGGGCCCGGAGCAGGCGTTCCCCCTGACAGCCTTCAGTTTCCGTGTCTGGAAACCTGCGGACACCGACCTTTTCGGACCCATTGTCAACCCACATCTTGTCCCAGGAGCCAGCGAGTGACTCGGTGGCAGGACAGAATGAAAGTGAGGTGCATCAGAACAGCTGGCAGAGGTGACAGGAATCATGCTTCGGAAGGAAGCAGTTCCAGAAGCCACTCAGACCTGCGGCAGGCATTGCACCAAGGTGCAATCAGACCCATTGTGTCAGCCCAGGGAGGTCTGGGCACTGCTTGCTACTGTAGCATCCCTTAGCCTGCTCAGTGGAGCTTCCCGCTGGTGTGTGGTGCAGAAGGCACCAGGACAGCTTTGCACACGGCCACACACAATAATTTAGCAGGCTCAACCCTGCCATCTCTTTTGGACACAATGGGTAATATGCTTTTTTGTAATTACTATGTACCATCTTACTCTAAGTTCTTTGTGATTAACTAACTTAGTCCTGCATCTAACCTTGCCGTTGTGCCCCATTTTACATATCAGGAACCTGGCCAGGTGGTAGTGGCACACACCTTTAATCCCCGCACTCGGGAGGCAGAGGCAGGCGGGTCTCTGTGAGTTCGAGGCCAGCCTGGTCTACAGAGCAAGATCCAGGACAGGCACCAAAAACTACACAGGGAAACCCTGCCTTGAAAAAAAAAAAACAACAACAACAAACCCCAAAACCAAAACAAACAACAAAAAACACATATCAGGAACCTGAGGTCCAAGGAGGTCACACTAATCCTCAAGGTCAAGTTAAGGTCAGAGTAGAATCTGGATACTATTCTTAGTCCCCAGGGGCTTATCATAGTGAATTCTAGATGTTATTACTAAAACAACACAGAGAGAAAGAGAGAGAGAGAGAGAGAGAGAGAGAGAGAGAGAGAGAGAGATCCACTCCCCAGAGACTATGAGCACAGACAGAGCTGCCAATGCTCACTCTGGCAGGAAAGACAGCTGTCTCCCTCAGCAGAGGTCTAAGGGTGTGTGCCTGAGAGAATGAGGGTAAATTGTACTCTTTAGCGGGAGAGGGCCAGGCTTATGTCTTAGTCCATTTTCTTTTGTTGTGACAGAATAACATAGATTCGGTAAATTTGAAATTTAATTTGTCTCTTTAGTTGATGAGGCTTGGAAGCCAAGCACATGGTCGATTCCGGCACCGTCTTTGCAGGCTGGAGAAATGGACAAGTGCCTGGAAGGGGAACTGGGGGGCTGCCACACTAACTAGCCTCCACTGGTAGGCTATCAATACCTTAATCATTCATGAATGTCTGACTCCCTCTCAAAGGCTCTACATCGTAATACTGTCACGATGTCAATTACATGTTGACATGAGTTCTAGAGCAGTCTGAGATTGAAGCTGAATCAGTGAGCTTTCTTCCCAGAAACAGAGGCCGGGCAGCAGCTGTTTGAGGAGAAAGTGGCCTTCCCATTCCCAGCCCAAAGCTCTGGCTAAATGTGAAGGCCTCAGTCCCCAAAGTCAAGGGACGTTGAAGTTAGAGTAACCAACTTGTCCTGTTTTGCCCAGAACTTTCCACATTTCAGCTCTGAAAGCCCCACACCCTGGAAACTTCTGAATTCCAGGAAAATTGGGACAGTCAGCACCATGATCAAAGGAGAAGTCACAGGAAACTCTCTCACCCCTGCCCCAAGCCACAGGCCACATCTCTCCCATCCCTGTAACAGCAGAAGGTCCCCAAACCCTCGCTGTCAAGTGTAGACTGGTCCTCACTATTCTTAGTCCAAGAAATGGTGACGCCCTGTGTCAAGTCCCCAGATTCCATCTGCACGCTCCCATCATCTCCTTAGGGGACAAACTGGGTGGTTGGATTCACTCCCAGCCTTGGGCAAAATGGCTAGGCCTTTTTCATCTTCCATAAGAGGACAATATTCTCTGTTTCCCGACCCACCGGGTATGGGCTTAGAGATGCAGGGAGGTGGTCAAAATGGCAGAGTTAAGTCTTCCAGTTAATAGAGATGTAAAGCATTGTACATGATTCAGTTTGGGAGGAAAAGAAGCCATGATACCTCCGAGGTACCCCTATTCCTGGCTGACTCTTCAGAGGAGTCCTGGGCCTCAGCGTGGCTACAGACTTTCATTCCATGTGGTTCAGACTCCTCTAATGATATAAGCAAATAAACTCCAAACATGCAGAGAAAACAAATCACCACTCCATCAGAATACTTGGGGTCAATTAGTTCAGCAGACTGGACCAGAGACGGACTCCATGACTCACCCTCACCCAGAGTAAATAAGGGAAGATTAAGTACAACTTGATTGAATCACACTGAAGCTTGGCGTAGTGCAACAAACACATCAGCTTGAAATCTCACGTTAGAAACACACAGTCTCATAAAATTTATGACTGCTATTGCTCATCACATGTTTCTGGGTTACTGTGTGCCAGGCTTTTGCCAACTGCTTTGCTGGGGTCTTGAGGGGCCTGTTTGCTGATCCATAATGTATTTCTAGAAGGAAGACGTGTTCCTGTTTGACACTCTTTAGCATGATCTCCAGCTTGGCCTGCCCATTGCAAGGAAGGGGGAGCTGCAGGGGACTCAGGCTATACCCCACGTGGGCCAATCTGAGTCCTAGCAGAGGTGCTGATAGAGTCTGGCAGGCAAATCTTCCCTTCTCTGAGCCTTAGTTTCCCAGCCTGTGAAACAGATTGGCAAAATGAGAGGTGTTGTAAGTCTTAGAGTCCAAGGTCTTTGCAGGCCTTGCATCATAGGAGTCTGTGAAAGAGCATCATGGACAGTGTATTTAAAGAGAACTCAGGGAGCACTGACCCACTGCCCCCGCAAACCCAAAGAATCCAGAAAAAGAAGCGGCCAAAGCATCACCGTGAGATCAGTGGTCAGTTGGGGTGTAGGTGATGGGGTGTGGCTTATGGAAGGGCAAATGAGTTCCAGGGGCCATCGAATGTCAGCTGAGAAGATCTTGGAGCAAAGGGGAGACAGCTGGGTGCTGAGAGAGGGGTGCGCTCAGTCTTGTTGTTCAGATAGCTAAAGCTAAATTTGGATAGGTTTTCAAATATGTGTCAGCACAGGAACCCCACTCCCAACAATCAATCTTTCTTTCTCTCTGAGCCCAAATGCAATCTCATGATTTCTCTCAACAGGAAGGCCGAGCCCTTGCTTCAACCCTGAGACTGTGGGTGGTATGGTGATAAAGGGCGGGCTTATCACCACCCCTTCCAATCACCCCCCCCATTCCAATCTGTATGATCTGAAAGTTCCTCCAGGCCACTTGTCAGGGACCCCAGGAACTCACAATGCAGGTTTATTGGAAAGCCAGAACAATGGGGACAGGGGCCTAGTGTGGAGAAACCTTCCTTTGCAGGGAATGGTCTTTGGCGTCAGAGACCAAGTATTCCATGGTGAGAAGAGGCCGAAGCACCACATGGAATAAGAGATTCCCAGGCCCTCAAGTCCATGTCCCTAAGGTGTCACTGGTGAGAGAACACACATGTAGGAGAAGCAGACGATGTGTGGAAGAATGTGCTGCGCTTACCCTTTCCACTCTAGCCCGGACCTGCCCTGACCACCTCCTCTGGGCAGTGCCTCACACGCACAGTCCCCACCAACAGCCACGGTCTGACCTGCTGACTCTGGGGCCCTCCTCCAGCTCTTTCCTGGTGAATTTCCAGCACTGTTGGCGCCATCCAGAAAGTTCTGAACAAGAGAGGAACATTTTTCTTATGGCTTGTTCCTTTCCATTATGATTTTCACAGCCAATCCTGGTAAATCTGCTCTAATAAAAGTCTCTATCCATGTTCTTCCAAAGGATCTTAGTTTCATTTGAAGTTTAGTTCTGTTAATATTTTGTCTTAAACAATAGTAGTGCTGGGTTTTTTGTTTTGTTTTGTTTTCTGACTGTAACTCAGATATCAGCTGAGGTCTGTCCTGCCTCTCAGCATCTGTGAAATGTCTGATGGCAGACTGTATTTTCCAAAAATGGCCGCAACAGTATTTTCAACCCCACGTGCACATTCTAGAGTTCTGCAACAATTCCATTAGGAGATGGAGGCTGAGTCTTCTCTTCTTGAGCCTGGGTGGGCCTTTTGACTGCTTTGACTAATAGGATGTACTAGAAATGACTCACCAGGGTTTCTAAGAAGCTGGGTCAAGAAGGCAAGGCAGCCTCCACCTGGTGGCCTCTCTCATGATGCGTGCCTTTAGAGCCATGAACAGCCACATAAGCAGCTAGCCCCTAGGAAGATGCTCTGTTGGATATATCACAAGGAGAGGCCGTGTAGAGATAGGGTTTTCTGAGGAGCCCCAGCTATTCCAGCTTAGACATGTGGACGGAGAGGACTGTGACTTGGCCCAAGCTGTAGATGCTATCTGTCTGTGTTGCCTCAAAAGTCTCCCCAACATTTTTGCTTCTTATTCCTGGAGGAGGATGGATGCTTCGCTTGCATGTTGTATTCTCACATGATGCCTCTGTCCTACCTCACATCAATTCTTTCATGACATTGAACCCTGGTTTTAGGTCTCCACAAACATCTGAGAACAAGCATTTGGATGAGCAGTGCAAAATTTAAGGTCATTTGCTAACCACAATGGATCTTTTCACTTGCTCTCTTCCCACCTCTGCCAATTCTCATCCTCTTCTCAGGTTGCCCTGGGAACCCATACTCTTTACTTTCTATTATGGAGAGAACTTATCTCCCTCTAGCTGTCGAGTCTGAAATTTCCATACTCAACCACACCAAGAGTCCAGCCTTTACTGGGATGCCTTGCGCTTATAGGCAGGCAATGTGGCTTGTGTGCATATTTTGTAAAAGAAATTCAAGGAACACAGGAGAGAAATGAGAGGAGATCAAAATTGCCCCAAGCTTAACTACTATGAACATTTGATGATTGTCCTATGGTACTCTACAATTTTGCGTGGAATGGGATCACACTATCCTTGCTGTTCAAGCCTTTCCCCAGGCACCATTAGCATGAATGCAGCTTTGCATTTATGTAGCAGTTGCATAAACAAAGCATCATCTAATCCTACTGCACCCACGAGAGGCCTGTGCTTTGTTATTATTACCTTCTTTTACATAAGGGATGTTGATGAGAAGAAAAATGTGGATCTGAACCTAGGCCCAGCCATCTCTCTGAACCATTTGGATATAACTAAATCCTTTGCCCAAACTGATATCTCTTTGTGTAGAGGCTCTCTGGGACCTGCATTCTTGTGCCAGACCCAGTGACTGATATACTCACTCATCTCTTTTAGCAAGCTGAAGAGACTGGAGCTTTCTGGAGACTGTGATTGGTTTGTTTGCCTGGTGAGGATGGATTCTGTGAGGAAGGCAACGTTCTGTGTCACTGGAGGGCAGAAAAATGCCATAAAGGAGGCCCTCTGCCTGTCTGTAGATCAAGAGAGCTTTGCTTTCCAACCACCCTGGGGGTAGCTGGCTTCTGGTGAGTTCAGCATTGCGTTGTCTGCCTCCCTGGTAGTGTTTATTCCAAGTCATTGGAGCTGTATCTGCTGGGGCCATCTGGGAAGGAGGGTGTGCTTAGGAGCAGTCTGTCCATCCTCTGAACCTGGAGGGGACTTCACCAGGTGAAAAGTCACTCTTTCCTAGGGGGGAACATGGAGGCAGTTTTCCGTAGCATTCAGTGATGAGCAGTTTTCTAAGCAGAACCCCTGGAGACCAGCATCTGCTCTGGTCCCTTCCCTAAGCTGAGGTGGAAGACCCCACACTGAGCAGTTGACACCAGGGAGGTGTTGACCTTTTCTTTGATGACTTCCCTGGGTCTTGAGTTAACTGTGAAGGAGAATTCACAACTGAGTTATCAATCTGTCACTCAGCTGCTCCCACAGCAGCTCGTTTTTTTGAGAGAGGCCAAGAACAGCCAAATCCTCCCTTCCCATACAACCGTGCTAATATCCACCCACCCCTGCCGTCACGATTGCCCTTGGCTCCAGGGGCTCAGGCCAAGTCCAGGATGGGAGGGAAGGACGGAGCTTTGAATGCATCAGCCCAGAGTCCAGTCCTGTTTGCCACGTTACCTGGCAATCCTAGATGCCATGTTTTATTATCTGAGCCTGGGTGCCCCAGCATCTTAGGAGAAGCATCCTTTAAGATTAGAGGCAAGCAGCTTCAAGGTGATCTTAGGAGATGCTGTCAGGGGAGCATGTGTAGCGGAAGAGAGAGAAGTCAGTGAAAGGTAGGCACCAAAAGAGACCGATCCTACTGGGAAGCTTTGGCAAGAGTCTGGAGTCAGCCACTTCCCCTCTCTTCTTTTGGAATAATACTATTCACAACTGTTATTGGTTGGGGACCCCTACGCCTAGTGCTGAGTGGTTGGGGAGTCACAGTCATGTCCCTCTGGCCTGCTTCATGCACAAACAGAACAGGTTTCTGTAGGCAGAGCTGCTGTACGTACTATAGCACAGGCAGATGAGCAAATAACAGAGCCAGAGGACATGTGAGGGCACCCGGTGCCTCAGCAGCCAACACCTCTGAAGTGATGGAAATGGCTCCTTTCATCCAGAGTGGCTGTGGATACATGCAGATTTTCTTTCTCAGCAGGCAGTGAACTTGGTTGAGCTGAGGTCTCACATCCAGCTGCTTGGGTGGCAGCTCAGATCTCTGCACGCACTGTTGAGGGGTCAGGTAAATTCTTGGGCAAGGGTTAGAGACTAGATTTGGGGGCTCCTCTTCTCATTATTCCTTTCAGATATATCCCCTCTGTTTACAGTGATTACAGCTGCCTCAAACTATGTCCTCTTGCTAGAATGACCTTGGGTTTTCTCTCTGAGGTCTCGCTACTCTCCTACATAGCAAAGCCACGCAGGCCAGCCTCCTGATGCCTGTTTGAAATTGGACTGTAGGTTTTCATCTGCTCAGATAACAGGCGGATACAAGAGCCACACACAACTAGAACTTAGTGAGCTGACCACATCAAAGCTACGGTCAAGTCAAGGACAAGTTCTGAATTCAGACAGTCTGTCCCATTGTCCAGGCACTCTTCAATCACCTCAGTTTCCAGTTTGAAGGGGGAAAAGGAGTCCCTGTTGCTGTGCCTTTTCATTGTCTCTGTAGTGAAGCCTTTCAGTTTAACCTGGGGATGCCAGTCACGGAAGTCCCTGTTCTCTCAGATGGGCCTCCTGTCCTTGGAAAGTCTGCAAATCCTCATAACCTTATTCCACCTCCTACTCAGCTCAGACTTCCAAAGAGCCCACTGCTGATGTTCCTTGGGAGAACAGTAATATTTCTGCATGGGAAGATGCCATTCAAGAGTGTCCATTTAGAGTCCTTAGAACTCAATGGGCCATGGAAGAGCCTGTGCTAAGTGGTACTGATGTAGAGCGATAACTCTACCACTGTGTGAAATTTATCTTAATTTGAAAGATGCCCTCAGGTACGACTTAAAAGATAGGTGCCCCACAGCCTAGTGACTGTGGCTGGAAAATGCAGACATCTTATACTGCCTTCGTGATGTGGCTCAGCGCCACCATCTCAAGGAAACCTTCCTTTTGTCTTCTTCCCATTGCCTGCTGCTCCCGTTCCAGGGAAACCTCTGCACAGCCACGGAGAGAGCCACCGTTCCCTAACCACAGTGCCTGACGTGTGCCTGCTGAATGAATATCATTTCTACATCTGCCCATGCATTTTAATGTTTCACATGGTACGTACCTGGCCTTTGGGAGAGACTCAAAGGCTTATGTGTAAGAAGGACACAGACTTCCTTTATTAATTCTAGGTGAAAGAAATACACCCCTTTTTCCCTTTTCAGTCTGATTAAGTCGGCCCCCAATTCTTGCTCCCCTGTCTTTTACTGGTGTAAACTGTAGGGTCTTGAAAGGTTAGAGAATGATCTTTTTTTTCCCTCTAACAACTCTCGCAGTTAAAAGTGGTCACATGACACAGTATCAACCAATGACGTGGGAGGAAAATGTGTCATTACAGTTCCCCTCCTCAGACGTGGCTTAGCGGTGTGGCAGCCCTCTTGAGAACACGAGACAGTGGTGTGAAGAAAGGACTGAGACCCACAGGCCGGCTTCACTCCCCCTGAACTTGAACCAGACATTTGCCTCCAGGCTGCTGGTTACAAGGCTCCAAGTAAGTCTTCGGGTTTTTGGTTTTGTTTTGTTTTGTTTGTTTGTGAATTTGGTGTGGTGCTGTTCCTCCAGAGAGCTAGTGGGGTACTTTAGATTCTTTTTAGATTGGCCTGTCATCTATTCTCAAGGCATGTTTGATCTAGTTATCCACCACACACAAATGGAAACATCCCCTTCTATAACAGGAAGTTAGACCAGGTGGCAGCCGAGGCAAGCCCCTGCAGTGCACCATGACAGAAGAGGGCCCGTCACTGATACCCGGCTGTTCCCCCACTACCCCACTCAGGCTGGGCTTGCTGAGGAAGTGTGAGAATAAAAACAGTCCTAGGGCATTGTTGGTATCTTCTGGGCAAAAAGATCACTAAAGGGGGAGGGGGAGGACACACCAGGCAGGGGCTCAGGGGCTGAAGGACACCAAATGCTGTGTATATGGCAACCGGCAAGGGGGAACTGTCTGGGAATGAAAGCCACGGACTTGGGCATCGCAAGGTTTAGGTACGAAGAGCAAGTTGCCATGAGCTTATGGCAGGGGCTGATTTTAGAGACCAGAATAGCCACTGATGGAAAAGAGGCGTTTTCCTCTTAACCTGCTACTGATTTCAATTTAGAGAAGCTAGCATCTGCCAGCACATATGAACCTGCACATGTATGTGCGTCTGTGTGTAAATGTTTGTACATGTGGTCTGACTTGAGGCCCAGAGCTCCAGGCTGCTTGAAGGAAAAGCTTGTTTAGTCAGAGTCTGGCCCTACTGGACTTCAAGACCCCAGATAGAATCTACCATCACCTAGAGATGGGAGGAGAAAGGGCCACACAGGTACCACCTCTGCGTCAGGCATGGCGCCCATATCCATCATTCTCGGAGAAAGCTGCAGGGTGAAGATGAATGAATCCACCTTGTAGACCTTACAGGGGGGTTGATAAGACCAGCCCTTGGGATGGGTAGATCCACTCTCCATGACGGTCACTTAACCTCTGAGAACTTCAGTTGATTATCTGGAAGCAAGGGCTCATTTTGGAACTGGAGGCTGGGGTGATGACCCAGCTCTGCTTAGTCTCAGGGTTAGAGTGAAGAGGAACTAAGGGAGATTGTGAATTTTTTTAATTGTCAAGTACCGTGACAATTAAAGGATTATAATTATTTTCCACGACAATAATAATAAGCTAAATTTGATTCTGGCATAAGAATGCAAATAGCTGAAACTCAGTGATGTAGAACAGATCAGTTTGGGGAAATTATACCTCATCTGCATTTCACAAAGCTAACAGTGCACATTGCCACGGTTCTGAGAAGGACCAGAAGAAAAGAAAAGTTCATTAATTCAGTGAGTCCACCCAATTTCTGTCGAATCAAAGGCACAACAATTTATTCATGAATATGATGCTGAGTTTAGGGGAAGACTCAATGATTACAATACATTCTTAAAGCCTTTAAGAGACTTTAAGCAATCATTTGCATTCTAAATAGACCTCGGTGACCCCACCTCCTCAAAACCTTAGAGCACAACATAATGCAAAGCCAGCAGCTGGCTGGCAAGGTTCCTGCTGCTATTATAAAGCAGTCTGTGGGTTCCTGTTTTGCTTAGACAATAGGCTGGATAAACAAGCGTGCATAGCCAGGAATCAATCAGGCTAACCCGGCTCTGCTTTGGCAAGTTTTTCTAGGCCAGTCCTGAATTTAGATACACTATCCTATTATCCACCATGTCACCTACCATATGACCTAATTTTAAGTTTGAAAGAAAAACGTCTCTGTTGCCAGTTTTCCTTTAACTTACTTTCCCTTGTCGAGACTACAGAAGCAGCAGTGACCTAGAATTCCTCTCTATGTCCTTCTCCCACAGGGCCCATCGTCCTTAGACAGCTGACCAAGCCCCATGGCCTGGGGCCACTCAGATGATGCTCTGGAAATCCAGTGCTGCTCACGTCCCTTGAAGAATGTCAATTATTTTTGGTGAAGAGGAAGTGTCCACAGGCACCAACTCATGATATGCAGGAGCTGCCTTGGGTTCCATGCAGAGAGAGAAGCCTGGGGTGTCCCATGGTTTTCCACTAGCTCCAAGGCAGCCTTGAGGTACCCGAGTGTCATCAGCTTCTTGGCTTTCTGCCTGCATGGGAGGCTCAAGAGAAGCTGTCACTCCCTCTCCCTTCAGCCTGCTCTTCTCTTCTTTGCCAAGGGAACTCTACCACCAACTCCTCCCTGCCGCGTGGCCAAGTACGGCCCCATCCTTACACTCCATTACATACATCACACAAACAGGTGCTCAGAGCTCCACAGACCAACTCAACCAAAAGCCAACCTCCAAATCCCACTCAGGGCTCAGCTACAGCATTCTGCAAATTGAATTTTCTAATTCCAGATTTTCTGTCCTATTGTTACCCATGTGCCAAACCATGTGTTTCAACTTTAAGGCTTAAAAACACATGACTCTGCAGCCTTGACCCTCTAGTTCTTTCTGACTCGTTCCCAGCTGTCTTTGAGCTCAGGGCAATCTCCTACACCTCTTCTGCCAAATGCTTTCTGGGCCAAGATTGGTGAGAGAGAACGCACTCATGTCCCCCCAAAACACGGTGGTCCCCTCCTCTGCTCGAGAGGAGAGAACTGATCTGAGTCAGAGGACCCGGGGTCAGACTTCGTTGAGGTATAAGCCTTGAATCAGTCTTATTTCTCTGCATTTGGGCTTCTGAAGTCTTTCCACATTGTTTCTAATTTGGAATGTTAGAAAGGGGAGAAATTAAAAACCCTGATCTAGAGATAATGGGATATCTTGGTGGTTGTTACACTAAAAACCACACAGCCGAGAGGGGTTTGGAAAATCTTAGAAGACCATTTGACTCGGCTTTGTATGGTGCAGAATTGGGAAAGTTCAGAGCCAAGAAGCCCCGAGGCACCGAGGGTTCGGCCTCCCTCCTGGTGAAAACCCACGAAGTGCTGTGTGCACACCAGCCTTCACCTTCACCTCCTGGAAATGGTGGAGGAGAGTAGGAATTGCTCTGGACTGGAGATCTGCAAATACCCCTAGCTGTGGCTCCACTCCGTGACCTATGAGTCTTGCTCAAAGTTATAGCTACCCCTCAATCTCTGTAGGGCAGCTTCATCTGTACTTGTCAACCTTGCTCACAGGGAAGCCAAATGGCTTTGATTAGCCACAGGAACAAAGGAAATTCAGGAGGCCCACCAAGTCTAATATCAGCTCGCAGGTTGCTCAGTCCCTCTTTGCCAAAGGTTGCAGATCTTTCTCCCACAAGGGCTGGTATGAGTACTTCTAATTATCCTAGCTAGCTTCTGTGGCTCCCTGGGGGATGCTTTCCTGCAGAATCTCCTCCCACTGCAACATGGGAAGAAGTCTGTGCTGGTGACACACTTCTAGTTACAGATTTACTATATAAATCCCAGCTATACTCCACTCTACCCCCTACTCCCTTTGGAGCAGGAAGGTGGACAACCACTAAATTGGTGACTTTAGGGTTGCAAGTCCTTTGCACACACAATACCTCATGATGTTTTCTCTGTCGTACCTGAAACCTCCCAGTGAACTACTAACACCCATGCGTGGACCTTCCTGTGAAGTTTTTGCCTTTTTCCAGTAGCACTTAATGTATTGAAACAGATTCAAAGGCACGTGGTTGCAAGCCTCACGGTAGCCCATGCCATGCCAGCGAGTCCCCATGCCGTGCCAGCGGGTCCCCATGCCGTGCCAGCGGGTCCCCATGCCGTGCCAGCGGGTCCCCATGCCATGCCAGCGGGTCCTTGCTAGAACAGGCCAATAACTTGAACCAGTCTCAGTGCATTTGCTGTTGACTGGCTCCTCGATAAAAATACCGTGTTTCTTAAAACAGCGTTCATGTCTGTAGTTTCAGAGTGCCGTGAGCAAACACCTGGCAGAGGTAGTCTATGGGGAGAGGGGTTTGTGCATTAGCTGGCAGTTTGAGGGGACACAGTCCATCATGGGGAAAGCATGCGGGCTGGGCACTGTCCATGGTGGTGCAAGCTTGTGGCAAGGCTTGCCATACCCCACAGATCGTGAAACAAAGGATAAGGCGGGAACTGGGCAGGTTATGACCCATAAGGTCCACACCCTAGTGACTCCCTTCTTCCAGCAATAACTCCTAAAGGTTCTCACTACCTCCAAGACAGCGCTGTCTGCTGGGAAGCAAGTGTTCAAACATGGGCGGGCAGGGTGGGACATTTTACAGTGTAACTGTGTCTGTATGGACCAGACCGAATGCTGACATCCAGATTGAAAAATCATTTTGCAGACATTGCCCCTTTAACTGAGCCACGAGGTCCTGCGTTCATTCAAGTCTACTTTTCTGGGAGTTGAAAGTCATATTCTTCTCTAAAACAGTAATTTTGATGTCAGAGCAGTCTCTATCCCTCCTTCCAAGCCTTCCCTGCTCACTCTCCAGTGCTTTTGTCTGATTCACCGACACTTGCTTGTATATAAACCCACTCATTTAGCTATCCCAGAAAGTGCTTCTGTGGCTCAGGTCTGTGATTATTACTTTAATCCAAAAAGTAGAAGATTGTGCCTTAGGTAAATATCACACTCATCAACCCACAAAATGTAACCTGCACAGAGCTGGGTTTGCTTGTGGCTGGTTTTATATAGGATTAATTACAGCCTAAATCAAACTTTGGAAGAATGGAAGCCTCTTACCATATAGTCTGGTAAGATGCATCAAGCCTGATTCTCCTTCCTTGGGGTTCCTACCCTCTTCAGTAATTAGAAGTGGTGGTGTGACTGAGTTTTGACCAATGAAATGCCAGTGGATATGTATTGCATCTATTTTGTAGACATGAACTATAAGAGTGTTCCACATTATTTCTTCCTCTTCTAGCTTGATGGTAACAAATTCTGAGACAGTGGAAGGGTGTGCTAAAGAAGCAGCAGCCTCTCATGATGGAAGAGCTTCTCACAATTCAGAACAAATACTCAGGGCCTTTGTGAACTCGAACACTTTCTATCATGTTGCATCTGTTTATCATATCAGTTAGAATTACCGTAACCTCCACGCCACGTCAGAATGAGAACATTCTGGATGTGACACATCACCCAGGAAAAGCTTCTGCTTTGTTTGGTGTGGGACCAGGGACTAACCCCGGGGCTATATGCCTGGTAGGCAGCACTCAACCAGGAACTACATCCTAGCCCCAGAGAAACTTACTAACATTTATTTTTCAGACACTTTCTCACTTCCTTCTTCCCATCCACCTATCCAGTGCTGGGAGTCTGTTCTTCCCAGTCTTGAGTCTGTGGATGATCCCCTGAGAACTGTGACCTGCTTCCCATTCCTTCCGGGGGATGCTGTTCTTTCTGCCCTGATATTGTGGTAAATTTCAAAGGCTTTTTGCTGACATGTAAGTCATGACTTAACCGGTTATATCTACCCCCTGCCAGTTTCACTTAGCTTCAGTGAAAGCAAGGGAGAACCCTATTCTAGACTAAACTGGACAGATAATTTTGGAAATCCAAAATAATCTAATGTAGAATAATTAAAATAGGTGGTCTTATTGTGTAGTGTTCATCAAAACAGCATCATATATTGTATTCCTCATGAGAAGAGAGACCCCAATGGATGAAATCACCAACCAGCTTTCAGCTTTCAGTGATAGAACCCACCCCTAGCTTTTCTTTCAAGCAAGAGCCTGCTTCTTATTCCCTCAGGGCTGCTGGGCTCTGCAGGACAGCATAGTGCTCCAGGTGCTCTTTACAGGAATTCCACCACAGAGCAAGGAACTCTCACTCTGACAACAAAATGTCCCAGCCCATACATGACATGACACATCACTTCCAGTCATGAGTCATTTTCCATAGCCAGTCTCAAGAGAAGGCAATCCTGCCACGGGCCCTGGAGAGAGAGGAAGCCTGGCTATGGACAAGTCCTCACCGCTGGGACATGAGATCCCCTCTGACAGCTCTGAGGTTGGTTTCCTAATATTTATGCTGTGACTTCTGATAAGTCCTTTTTTTTTTCTCAAATGCAAACCTCTTTTCCAGCAAGTCATTTTGACTTTCTTTTTCCAGCCTCAACTAATTAGAAAGAGCACAGTGCAGAGGAACTGGTGACTTTTAAGGCTGACCAGAGCAAAGGCAAAAAGAATGACCTTCTCTCTCTCAGGAGCTGGCCAGGGAGGCCATCTGAGTGGAGGTGGGTGTTTTAGCATCATGTTCTCTACCCCTCTCTATCCCAAATCATACAGCTTCCCACTATGATAAAAATATCCAAGTCTCTGTCATTTTAGCAAGATTTAATTAAAACTGCCCTAAATTAGAAAATCCAGTCATTGTTTGCATTCCTAGATGCCTATGTTTAGTTGAGTTGCACGTAAGCAGAGAAATGAAAAATTAGCTTAATCTTTTGGCTGCAGGGAAGAGTGTGAATTGGTTTTCTGTCACTCGTAGGAACATCTTGTGTCTTCCCTCAGCTGGGTATCTGATGGGATTGCTTCTTCCCACCCTCCTGAAGGCCTCTGAGGACAAGCTGCTGCTTGACTCTGCCCTGGAGAAACCTCGAGAGTCCAGACAGACCCGCTCAGGGTCCAGGGGGCAAGAGGCTCCTCCCCAGAACAGCTGCGGCCCACCCAAGCTTTAGAGCCACTGACAGCTGTTCCCAGGGGGCCTAGATTAGAAAAGGGCACTCTTAACATATGGTACTTGTCACCCTCAGAGCAGAGCAGTGTGCTGGGGAGGTGTTCAGGAACCTCCTGTCTTGGAAGAAAAAATGGCTCGGGGAAACTTCCAGAATGCCTAGGTGGGAGGAACAGCGGCAGGGGGGCTGTGAGCATGGTGTTTAAGAAACAGCCTCCAGGAGTGAGGCTGTTTGACTCCAAGCTCCAGCACTGGCACCGTTCGCTCTGTATCCTTAACCATGGTTCTCAAGCTTCCTGTGCCTCTCTCTCCTTCAGATGATCATGGTGCATCCCATGGGTCTGCCATATGAAGTAGCCTCATTCCTAGATGTTAATCCTCAGAACGGTGTCTGGCTTACAAATGCCCAATAAATGCTAGCTTTTATTATTATTATTGCAAGAAACCCTCCCTTTCAAGTTTCTCTCTACCTCTGAGAACCCCACTTGGCTTCCCATGGCAGTCTCTCAGACAGGCTCACTAGCAAACACTGGAGAACTTTGGGTTTTATATTTAATCCAGGAAACTGTTCATCTTGAGAGATGTGTGAGCAATGTTGACGGGGGTGGGGGTCTCTAAGCAGGGTGGGACCTCAAAAGCCAGCTAGGGTTTGGGTCCAGCAGGAAGGCTGTCATGAGGAACAGCTTGGAGCTAGGGAATCATTCAGTAAACCCAGAGCAGACTCAGGCCCTGAAAGTAACCATGGAAACAGGAGCCCACAGAGGCATCCAGGGTGTGGGATGGGTAGGTGGGCGGATGGATCGATGGGCGATGGATGGGGAGAAGGGTGGGTGGAAGTTGCTTTCAGAGCAGAAGGGTAAGGGCTTGGGGCAGCAGCTGTAAGCACCTTGGAGCTGAGGTTTGGGGAGCTGGGAGTTAGCTGGGCATGGTAAAGGACAAATGGCTTGGAGTAGAAAGTGAGTCCTTCCTGAAATTTATTCCAAGTTCCTAGCAGGGATGTGGTCTAGATTAAGGCAAGATGAGGGGAGAAGTCTTAAATTGGGTTCTTGTGCTTCCAACCTGATCTGGCTGGATTCTGACACAGATTCCTGCATGTGAGCACTGCTGCCTGCGTGGACATTGGTGGGGTCTCCCCAGCCTTTTCAATGCTCCCCTCAGCTGTAGCTTGAAGGTGTAGAAATGCAGCCAGTGCAGTAAGAACCAGTCAATCAAGCACCTCCCCTCCACCATTTATGCTACCCTTGGAGTCAGCCAGGGGCTGTGGTGAGACCGGACATCTTGTACCAACTGTGTGTGTGTCCTGGTTGTGTAGCTTCCGAGTCTGGCCGCTGGACTGTGGCCTACGTGACACGTTCCGCTGGCTCCTCCGGTCTAACTCCCCACTGCTTCAGCCCAGAGTCTGGACCAGTCTCTTCACATGCACAGTGTGGAAAAGGCCAGAGTGGGAAACATTATACCGAAAAAAGAAAAACGAAGTTCTAGCGAAGGCTGAGACCATTCCTCTGAGCCAGCTCAGGGATCCCAGGGGGAGGGCACCTTGGGCCATGACGGTCAGGCTGGTGAATAGGGGCTCTGTGGTCCCCTCTTCCCATCTGGGTTTCTATCCAACTGCAGCATGCTGCTGCCCCCAATTTCTTTGAACCGCTTTGTCTCTTAGACCGTTATCATCCACCTATGGTTATATGTGGCAAATGATTGACATCTGGCCAAGCAACATGGCCAGAAGTGAAGTCTGCCACTTCTAGACCTGGCCTCAAAAGCATCTAAATGTCTTGCACCACACTTCTCTACTATTTCTCAGCTTAGTGCAGATGATCCTCGGAAAGGACTCAGGCTTTCGGAGCTGGGCCCCGGGATCGCCTGTGTACCCCAGCACGTATAACAGGAGAGAGAAACAACCCACTTGTTCTATTAAAGCTCTGGGACCAGAAGGCCTCGTTACAGCAGTCAGCCCACCATCCTTGGGATAGTTAAGAGGTAGATCTTGGAACTACCGAGGCCTGTTTGGGTCTAAACAGGCCCCATTTAGTGGACTTCAGTGAAAGAAAGCAACCACAGCATCCAGGCTAAGGCGAGAGGCAAGCAGAGTCTGGCTGGGGCAGAACACACCGGAAGGCTCACAACCAGCAGTAGTTATGGCTGGTGTTCTCAGCGCTGCAGAGCACCAGCCTTGGGTGCCTTTAATTTTCACAATAATCACCAGCTAGGGGCTGCCGTAGGTTTAAAGATGAGAGACTCTAGCTGTAGAGCAAGTGGGTGTTCACCCACCCTGACTGGAAAAGTTGAATTGGAAAGGACTAGAACAGGCATTTGAGCTGCTTGCCTAGATTCTCTCTTCTGCTGTGTTCACCACAGCCACCACGACCATGACGACCACCACCACCACCACCACCACCACCACCACCACCACCACCATCACCACGACCATGATGACCACCACTACCACCACCACCACCACCACCACCACCACCACCACCATCACCACCATCACCACCACCACCACCATCACCATCACTACGACCATGATCACCACCACCACCACCACCATCACCACCACCACCACCACCACCACCACCACCACCACCACCATCACCACCACCACCACCACCACCATCACCACCACCACCACCACCACCACCATCACCACCACCACCATCACCACCATCACCACCACCACCACCACCACCACCATCACCACCATCACCATCACCACGACCATGATGACCACCACCACCACCACCACCACCATCACCACCATTACCACCATCACCACCATCACCACCATCACCATCACCACGACCATGATGACCACCACTACCACCACCACCATCACCACCACGACCCCACCACCACCACCACCACCACCACCATCACCACCATCACCACCACCATCACCATCACCACGACCATGATCACCACCACCACCACCACCACCACCACCACCACCACGACCATGATCACCACCACCACCACCACCACCACCATCACCACGACCATCACCACCATCACCACCATCACCACCAACACCATCACCACCATCACCACGACCATGATGACCACCACCACCACCACCACCATCACCACTACCACCACCATCACCACCAACACCATCACCACCATCACCACCAACACCACCAACACCATCACCACTATCACCACGACCATGATGACCACCACCACCACCACCACCACCACCACCACCACCACCACCACGACCATGATGACCACCACCACTACCACCACGCGCTGCTCATTCCCTCCACTCTCTTATTCTTAATCAGTCACCTGCCACAGAAGACAGTATGGAGCTACCATCTGTGCATGTATTTACAAGAGAGCCTAATGGTAGGTCGTCCTGATCTAGGCTTCTCTCTGGGCTGGAGGCTTCAGTTCATCTGTTAATTACCTGTAGAAGCAGAGTGACCGAAGAGGAGAAGGAAGCGGATAGAAAGGAGCCATCCTAGTGTCTGGGCCTCAGATAGTTATACCATGGCCTCTGAGGAGGACCACGGAAGAAGAAAGAGAAGGTTGGATGCTGAGGCAGGGGAGAGCAAGGCCAGGAAGGCCCACCTTTGCAGCTAGGCTGTTCTCACGGTGTGGTTTTTCCTTGTGGTAACCTGAAGTCTGAGCTTAACTCAAGCTTATCTTAATTATTCTAGCCCAAGTGTGTTCTGGAAAATTCAATGAAGCAGAGCAGTGGGGCTGATACAGAGAGCCCCAGGAGGCAGGGCTTGGAACAGGAGAGAGAGGGGACAAGAGCCTGACCCAAGGCCCAGTGTGGAGGGACCTCCCATTTCTGTTAAGAGCCCAGAAGGGATGTTGCTGGTGAGAAGGCAGCCTGGGGGGGTGCTGTTGTTGGAGAGGGGGCAGCCTGGAGGGGCTGTTGTTGGAGAGGGGGCAGCCTGGAGGGGCTGTTGTTGGAGAGGGGGCAGCCTGGAGGGGCTGTTGCTGGTGAGAAGGCAGCCTGGAGGGGCTGTTGTTGGAGAGGGGGCAGCCTGGAGGGGCTGTTGTTGGAGAGGGGCAGCCTGGAGGGGCTGTTGTTGGAGAGGGGCAGCCTGGAGGGGCTGTTGTTGGAGAGGGGCAGCCTGGAGGGGCTGTTGTTGAATAGGGGGTTCCCCTGGGGATAATTCCAAAGGGCTAGGCAAGGACTCCCATAAGAGAACCCCTAATTCTGTGTCAAGAAGCAACTCAAAAGCCACATAAATATTTACTGCTATCTCCTGAGAGAACACTTAATGAGCAATTGCATTCAAATATGCAGTAAAACTTCATAAAATCTATTTTCCCCAACTTTTCTCCTAGCCATGTCCATCTCCTACACAGTTGGCTCCTTGCCTCCCGGGCACTGCCTTCTTAAGGCACAAGGCTCAGGAGTTCCCAGCTCTGTGGTCTCCATTGCTTGTTCCCTCCATCTCTCCCAGACCTGCCTCCAGCTTCCACTGTCTGCCTGTCTTAGTCCTTTTAAAAATTTTATTTTATTTTATTTTATACGTGTGAGTATTTTGCCTGCGTGTATGTATGTGCACCATGTGCATGTATGGTGCCCACAGAGGCCAGAAGAAGGTGTTGGATCTCTTGGGACTGGAGTTTAGTAACTGAATCTGGGAACTCTGCAAGAACAGCCAATGTTCTTAACTGCTGAGTCATGTCTCCAGCTCCCTAGTCCTTATTTTTACTTTATTTTTATATGTGTAACATGTATGTGCATGTTCATAGAGGGGTGTGTGTGTCTGCATGTGAACATACATGCACATGTATGTGGAGACCAAAAGTCAACCTTGGGTGTTGTCCCTCAGGTTTTTGAGACTAGGTCTTTTATTAGCTTGGACCCACTGATTAGTCGAGACTGGCTGGCCCCGGAGACGCTCCCACTTCTTTCTGCCTCACCAGTGATGGGATTGTAAGTGTGCAGCACCCAAGCCTGGATTTTCACATGGCTTCTGGGCACGGAATTCAGGTCCTCGTGTTTGCACAGGAAGCACTTTACCCATCGAGCCACCTGTCCTGTCTCCCTCCTCGGTCCTCCTTATCACTGTCACCGTCACAGGGACCTAAGGAGCTGTCCATGGGGACAAACAAAGGCTTCCCACATCAGCAGGCACAAGCAGCCCTTCAGCAAGTGAGGATTGACTAAAAAAGCCATGGAGCTTCCATCACAGGCAGGCACCGCTCTCGGTGCTGACCTCAGAGTGCAGGCTCATGGCACACAGCTCCGGGGACACCGTCACTAATGCTAGCAACTTGGCTCCACTTTAGGATCACATTGGGAGCTTTCAGAAAAAGCTGGGGATTCTGGGTCAATTGGTCTGGTTCAAGGCTCAAGACATCATGGGAGCTTTGACTAGCTATGAGATCCACTGGATTCCTAGATCCAATCAGCTGCTGAAGAGAGACCCCCACAGCTTGGAAGTTTCTCCAGCCACAGCATCTCTCCTTTTCCTTCAAGAGGAGTTGAAGTGAATATTTTGTCATGGAACAACCTCATGTAGCAACTAGAACCCTGTTCACTCACCCTTAGTTGGTAGTAAATGCTGTTTACTATATGCATGGTGAAGGCACAGACAGAGCAGGCTGGGTTGATGGGGAAGTCACGCCTCTGAGGAGCTGACATTTAAACAGGTCCTGAATGACAAGAAAAAAAAAATCTGTCATGCAAAGCCATCATGATCATAGGTTCAAAGGCCACAGGGACAAAGGGGACATATGGCCAGGGCACAAAAGACAGTAAAGAGATGAAGCTTGAGAGGTGGCTGGAGATATATTATGGAGTGTCTTGGAGCAGTGATTGTCAAGTGACTTTCCTTTTCAATGTGTTAGGAAGCCCCAGGTTTTAGGAGGCAAGACATGGCCTTCTTGTATCTGTAAGGGACACTTGGGCTGCAGCAGGAGGCAAGCTGGTGGGCAGGAGGTGTGGGCAAGAGTGACCCACTACGTCAGGGTCAGGGACCAGAGCCCAAGGGAAAGATGGGCTTGGCTCTTCTGCAGAGTGGGGAATGTAGGTCAGGCAGCCCAGCTCACTCAACAGGCCGCTGAAGCAGCCCCCTCGCCTGTCAGGGGAAATCTGAGTCTGCGCTATGTGGGCTCAGCTGAGATCTGCATTGGCAGGGGAAGCAGAGAGACAGTCACCCAGGTGCAAGGATCTGGGTCACCACCCAGGATGCCCTCATCCCCCTTCCCAGAATGCCTTTCCCCCTCCTCCACTCCCTCATTATCTTGCCCAGGCAAGCTAGACATATACCACGAGGGAAGCAGGCAGCAATATTTTAAGATCAGGGCTCAGCCCTCTAAATAAACCATAAACAAAACCAACTTCCCTGCTACAGAAGGAGGGAGATGGCTCCATTTCTCTTCAGTGCGTTGACTGGGAAATAAACAAGTGCCTCTGCCTGTCACATACACTTAACCTCTGCAGAGGCATCTGCCAGGTCCAGGAGCTTCTGCCTGGCCTTTCCAAGAAACAGCTTATATGCCCCAATCTCAGCTCCTCCCTGCGGGCTCCAAACTCACTTGATACTCGGGGAAAGGTGGGTGTGGGTTTTGCCCCTGAGCCTGACCTCACAGGAAAAACTAATCAAGGGCAGGTACAGACCAGGGGCTCCAAGGTAGCCTGGGTACAGAAGAGGATAAGGGTCAGGAGATGAAAGCAGAGAAAACAAGCAACAAGTAGAAGGTGGAGATGGGTGTCCAAAATGGGGGCAGAAGGGCAGAGCTGAGGATGGCAGGGAGTGCCCTTAATAGGGAAATTAGAAGTCCGAGAGCCCCAGAAGTCTGTGGGAGGAACGTGTGGGAGAAGGGGGAGGGGTGTGTCCCAGGGAGGGACAAAGAAACAAAAGTTAAGAATTTCTTTCTCCATAAACAGTCTCATATAAAATCAGAAAGGAAGAATGAATGAGTGAGATAAATAAAGCAGAGAAAAAAAAAACCCAGTGTCGTCAAACGCATGTCTCATTCCTAGGAGGAGAGACCCCCAAGTAGAGCAGGAGGAAGAGACTAATGAACAGTGACAAGGAGCGGAGGCTGAAGGATGGGAGTGGCCGAGAGCAGTGACATGCTGCAGACTCCATACAGACATGAGTGGCAAGAGGTAGCTGTCAGTCTTGGACTTGCCAGCAGCGGACAGCTGAGAGTTGGGGTGCAGACTAGAGAGTGGCTGTCTCCGGGGCTGCTGCTAAGGGCACCTGCAGTGTGGAGACCGCATAGCCACCCTCCGAGGGGTGGGAAGGGCTGAGAAAGTGAGCATCAGCAAGCCAAGGATGACACATTCACCAAAGCACACCCCCTCTGCAAAGGCTGGCACTCTCTCAACAGTACACCATGGGATGAAGGAGCCCCAGGAGCCCCCAAACTGCAGCCCAGCCAGATGGGGAGCTCCAGACTTCAAATGACACATCCAGCCAGACTATACAGAGGATCAGGAGAGAATATGCCAAACAGACTCCCACAGAAATAGATGATTGGGGCCAGGTGTGGTGGCACAGTATGATCCCAGCCCTCTGTGAGTTCAAGGACAGCCTGGTTTACATAATGAGTACCAGGACAGCCAGAGCTACATAGAGAGACCCTGTCTCATAAAACAAAAAAAAGGGGGGTCGTTGGGGGAGGGAAGGGGACTGCAAGACAGGGTGACATGGGAAAAGTAAATGATAAATGAATGAGAATGTCATAATTATTTTGTATGCTAACTGAAACATGTAAGGAAAAATGAGTAATCACAAATAAGTGGACACGGAGACAGACACCAATAGACTGACCACTCCCTACACACATACACACCTACCACCACCACCCCTCTAGCATCAAACATAAAAGAAAGGAGGCTCATGTGGACCACACCACACTATTCTTCCCACACATGACTGCTTTTGCTGGAAGCCCACACCCATAGATGCTTCGGGGACATGGGTGTGGAGTCCTCTCAGTGAGGACACACTTGTCCATGTACACATATCACTCGTGCTCAAAGGTGAGTGGCTGGCACAAGGATAAGTCCCATTTGGATCCAGTGATCCCATACAAAACTAGATCAAGGATTCTCTCCAGATGAGGAAGCCCACAGCAGGCTTGTCTTTTGCATTGTTTACGTGGTTCTGGGGACCAACACCCAGGGCTTCACACACGCCAGGCAAACACTAGCCCAGAGCTCCAGTCCCAGACCGTTAAGCAGTCTAGAGCCAGAACAGCTTTCCATTAAGGTGGTGTCCTTAGAGCCACATAAGGAAAATGTCTCTCATTATGGCTGTGCTGTTTTTCCTGTGAGTCTGGAGCCACCCGATGAGAACTCTCTTAGGACTTCTGACCAAGACATGTAGACACTAGCTCCGTGCTAAGGATGAACCCAATAGTCTGAAAATGAGGACCGTGCAACAGACCCAGAGACCAAAGGGAGACCCCGGAATAAGGGTCCATTTCTCGGCTTGGATCAGTTAGGAGGACCCTAAGTCTTGTGATGACCATACTAGTGCTGAGGTCACACTGTTTACACAGTCCCACATCATATACACATTCTACACGGATGCTCCAGCTCCCCGTACACGCACGCTGCATGCATCTTCCCATCCATCAGAAGACGTTGTCAATGTTGTTCACAGACATTGGAAAATCCTACTGTTCTCAGACCACATTTGTGCACAGAAATCAAAGCACCCCTTTGCAGCCCACACACCACACTGGCCTGTACATACACGATACCCACACAGAATTCTCAAACAAAACTCCATGACTCCTTTCCAAGCCAGTGGGACCTGTGCACACCTCCCCAACCTCTTGCTCCACCCACATCCCTGCCGCAGCTCGACCTGCCTTCTCTGACACCACCTATTTTCCAATAACCCATTTCCAGGCGTGGGAAACTTTTTTTCGGGTCTCTGATAGAGGAAGCCCACAAATTCTTCTGTTGCTGCCATATCTACCCTACACACCAAAGTCATCCCTCATTCCCTAGCCTGTCTCTACAGACCCAGCGAGGGAGAAAGTCACCGTAGGCAACCTTCTGCCTGAGCCCTGGGGGTGCTGGCAATAACAGCTGTCCCCGGAGGATGCGGAGGGAAGGGGGAAAGGTGCTGGCTCGGTGCAGAGCTGGGGGGCGCCGGGGAACAGAATGACATCTTCGGAGTCTGGGGCGGCGGCTGAGCCCCAGGCTGAAGCGCACGGAGCTGTCCGTTCAGCACCATCGCGCGGCTCGGGGCTCTGGGCCCTCCGCAAGGCGCACGGGCTCTGTTCCCACCCCCGCTCCGCGGGCGCCTGCGGCGTGGGCTCCTGCCTCTCTTGGCGGGTGAGGGGCGCGCGGATCGGAAGAGGGGGGCTCCACGAGCGCCGGGGCCACGCAGCCACCTGTGAGCCTCTCGCGGCTGCAGGCGGCGGCGTGTGGGGCCCGAGACTGAAGGAGGCGCACGGCGGACCCCGCCTGCCCGGTGGCGGGGCACACACACAGGCGCACACATCCACATCCTCGCACCCGCGCGCACTCGCGCAGCCAGCCTGCGGCGGCCACCGCGGTGATGCTCGCCAGCAGGTCGGGGAAGTTTCCCGCCGGCCTCGGCCGCGGGCGCCGGTGCACCCAGGTAAGCGCTTCCAGAACGTGCAAGGCAAGCCAGGGGAAGGCGCAGCGCACGCGGCCCGGGGGCACGGCGCCAGAAGGGCGCGGGGATGGGGGTGGGGAGGGGGCTGGAAAGGGGATCGGTCCTTGCAGGCTGAAGACTGGGACGCCGAGTTGACCCTCTTCCCCCTGGGCCCAGATTTACGGACTGGAGCGGTGAATTTCCCCGCCCCCTCCCAAATCTCCTCGCCCCCTTCTTGGCCCAGCCCTGCGATGCGCATCTCAGCTTGGGTCCCGCCTGTCTGCGGCGAGAGGGCGGGGGCGTCTCCTTGGTCTGCTCACAGGCAAGGTCAGCACGCAGCCCCCCCCCCCCCCTCCCGGGCTCTCAGAGCCGTTGGACGCTATTCCGGGGAGGAGGTGGAGGCCCGACTATACTCGTAGAAACGAACACCCTTGCCTTGCCTTGGGAAGGGGTCAACCCCCATAGAACCATTCCAGCACCCCAGTGCCCAACCGCACACAGAGACCCTGCTGGAGAGGACTGGGCCCGCCAGAGGAGGGTGGGGAGAAGGAAAAAGAGAGGCTGGGGTGGGGAGTGCCGGCGCTCACACCGATGCGGTTCCCTCCGCTTTCAGGTGTAGCGCCCCCGCGCGGCGCGGGCGCCTGGGCATCTCCAGCATGACCCGTCAGAGCCTGTGGGACGTGTCCGAGGCCGACGTCGAGGATGGAGAGATCCGCGTCAATGTGGGCGGCTTCAAGAGACGGCTGCGTTCCCACACGCTGCTGCGCTTCCCTGAGACGCGCCTGGGCCGGCTGCTCCTCTGCCACTCTCGAGAGGCGATTCTGGAACTCTGCGATGACTATGACGACGTCCAGCACGAGTTCTACTTCGACCGTAACCCTGAGCTCTTCCCTTACGTCTTACATTTCTACCACACCGGCAAGCTTCACGTCATGGCTGAGCTGTGCGTTTTCTCCTTCAGCCAGGAGATCGAGTACTGGGGCATCAATGAGTTCTTCATCGACTCTTGCTGCAGCTATAGCTATCATGGCCGCAAAGTGGAACCTGAGCAGGAGAAGTGGGACGAACAGAGTGACCAGGAGAGTACCACGTCCTCCTTTGACGAGATCTTGGCCTTCTATAATGATGCTTCCAAGTTCGATGGGCAACCCCTGGGCAACTTCCGCAGGCAGCTGTGGCTGGCACTGGACAACCCGGGCTACTCAGTCCTAAGCAGGGTCTTCAGCGTCCTTTCCATCTTGGTGGTGTTGGGATCTATCATCACCATGTGCCTCAATAGCCTGCCCGACTTCCAAATCCCTGATAGCCAGGGCAACCCTGGTGAAGACCCCAGGTTCGAAATCGTGGAGCACTTTGGCATCGCCTGGTTCACATTTGAGTTGGTGGCCAGGTTTGCTGTGGCCCCTGACTTTCTCAAGTTCTTCAAGAATGCTCTAAACCTTATTGACCTCATGTCTATTGTCCCCTTTTACATAACTCTGGTGGTGAACCTGGTGGTGGAGAGTTCGCCTACCTTGGCTAACTTGGGCAGGGTGGCTCAGGTCCTGAGGCTGATGAGGATCTTCCGGATTCTCAAGCTGGCCAGACACTCCACTGGCCTTCGCTCCTTGGGAGCCACCCTGAAATACAGCTATAAGGAAGTGGGGCTGCTCTTGCTCTACCTCTCGGTGGGGATTTCCATCTTCTCCGTGGTGGCCTATACCATCGAAAAGGAGGAGAACGAAGGCCTGGCTACCATCCCCGCCTGCTGGTGGTGGGCTACCGTCAGTATGACCACTGTGGGGTACGGTGATGTGGTCCCAGGGACCACAGCCGGGAAGCTGACGGCCTCTGCCTGCATCTTGGCAGGCATCCTGGTGGTGGTCTTGCCCATCACCTTGATCTTCAATAAGTTCTCCCATTTTTACCGGCGCCAAAAGCAACTTGAGAGTGCTATGCGTAGCTGTGACTTTGGAGATGGAATGAAGGAGGTCCCTTCAGTCAATTTAAGGGACTACTATGCCCATAAAGTTAAATCCCTCATGGCAAGCCTGACAAACATGAGCAGGAGTTCACCCAGTGAACTGAGTTTAGATGATTCTCTCCATTAGCTGGGAGCGTTGGTCATCCTCAGACATACATTGCCGATCTGCTTCTTGCACCTTCGGCACAGTCCAGGCACTGTAGGGTTATGGCATAAGGAGTCATTCTGACCCTGGAGGGAGAGCTGCATGGGATATGAGCCCTAGGTTGTTTTTGCAATGTTTGGAGGATTGCATTTTTTTAGAGGATGGTGTGTCTAACACCATGCCTTTGCACCTTTCAGTGAAATGACACTCACTGGTCTTTGCATCATGGGCATAAAATGTTCATCTTTCTGCCAGATGAGTATCTAGAATGCTGATTTATCTGTCCTCTGTGTGCACTATTCTAGTGTTTATGCCCCAGTATTATCTGTGAATAGAGTCGTCTGTGCTCGTATTTCTGAGGTTGTTGTGTGAACTCTATATAAAAAGCCCCGGCAAGTCTGTCCAGTGGAAACACAACTGTCTATGATGTCAGCAAGGATATCATGAGATTTGGACCACAACCTTGTGAAAACAGAATCTCAATTATTTATCCATTGCTTTCATTTAATTTTAATACCAAAACAGAAAGATTGTAAGCTAAGCACACTTGACCAATGCAAGTCTTCTTTCTACTTGGTCTTGTCCTTGTGACTTGCATGGATACGCCAGTCAGTTTTTAGAAAGATGTGTATAGATGTGTATCTCCTAAGTGTCAGTGTAAGAGAATGTTATTCAGTCCACATGTAGTAAAGACTAAATGTTTTTCCCTAAGCGGATAGATTACGGAAGGGACTTTAGTTAAACATGGCCCACACCCCAAGATGCTATAAACAGAGTTCATGTAGGCTAAGCCCTTTCATTGACAGTCAGGCCTCTATTTCTTCTGGAGGAATCATAGAGGCATTTATTTCTGGCTGGGATTCCTAATCCAGGCCATTTTGACCAAAGTTTGCTGTGTCTTGGTATTAGCATGTTTTTCAAGAATTTCTTTTTAGAGATGTTTAGGAATAAGGTTGTACGTCTTTCTCAACTAGAACAGGTTAGTGTTGCATTGTCGTCGTGAGGTGAGCATTGTTAGGTTGCTAGCAAGGGCAGTAGCTTAAACATTTTCTTGCCTGCTCTTAAAGCTCATAAAATGACAGCCCTTTTATTTCCAAGCAGAATTCTCTTTAGGTAGTTTTGCTTCTAGGATACAGGAGAGTATGTACGATGTTTTGATTGCCTTGAGTTCCTGCTGGGACATGGAAGCCTGGTAGTACAGAAACATATTCAAGATACAGACATGCGTGAAGGCAGCGTGGCTGATCCAAGCCCTGGGGTCTTATTTCCATTGCAATTGCAGGGTTTTCTTGTATGTGTGTGTGTGTGGGGGGCGCGGTAGAGGCCAGAAGAAAAGAGTTATAAAGCCAAAAACTACTTACTTCATAAAACATAAATAACTGTGAATTTCTTAAAAACCTTAAAGCTAGTCAGGAAACCTTTCAACCTATTAAGCTTCATTGAAGGGTTGCCGCTGTTTCCTTTTCCACACACCCTGCTCCTCTTCTGCAGCTCGTCAACATAACACAGTAGGAAGGGAAGTTGGGCCCCTCTTAGGATAATTCTTTCCCAGCATCCTCTACATAATCTGATGGTTTTCCGGTGGCTTTCGTTATTGTTAAGTCTTTGGCAAGGCTATGGAATCTAGGGATCCAAATATGGAGATAAACAGACTTTTTATCCAAAGTCTGGACCTACTCTTAATTGGTCCATTTTGTGTTTTAGTCGGGTAAGGATAATCCACACCTCACGAGAGTATGGAGTGGATCTTCTCAGAGGGCATTGTGTTCTAGTAGTTGTCATGGCTACTACAGTGTGGGCGATTTGTTGGATGAATGCACTGGCCACTTAATGTCCTTGAGCCTCCAGTTCAAATCTTTCATCAGATTGGAGTCTTATTGGAGGGGGGGCAAAGGGTGGCAACCTTCTAGTGCCTCCATGCAGACACACTATGTGTGTTATTCCAAAGCAGCAGGATGTGAGATAACCTGAAGAACCTGCCGAGGAGTCAGAGGACCAGGCATGTTTTCTGGAGTTTACAAGGGAACTTTTGTTGTTGGCTAGTGTCCTCAGCCCTGGGAGACAGAACATTATAAAGCGTCCCAGATGCCCTGAAGGCAGGTGATAGCAAACCTGCCAAGGCTGCTGATACAAGGTAATGGCATGGCAGCCATGGTCACTGACCATGATGCTGATACAAAGGAGAGATAAGGCAGGAGGCAGAGTAACAGCTGCTCTCACAAGGACTTTCCTAAATGAGCGGGTTTACCACCAAAAAAGAGAGACCTCTAGTGGGTACCTACGAGGGTACAAAAGCTGGAGCACTTGACTTTTCTTTTTGGTAATGACTTGCTTTATCTGGTGCCTTTCTTTGGGAGAATCCCAAAGTGCTTTAGAAACTTCTTTTAAACATTTCTTGTACATATATGTATACTTGTAAAAGAATATTTCTTTGCTCACCAAGACTTTCAGTCGATCCAGTACATGAAAATTTCCCAGGAGCATTGAGTTCTCCAAGCAGCGGTTTCAGAGACCTCGAGGGAGAACCACCCCAAGGCTGGGACACTGACTTCCCACAGAAGGTGAAGAATGGTGTGGGACTCTGGGAACCCTTCTCTCACCACCAAACCACACCAAGGTATGAAGTTCACAAGTGCTGGCTCAGCAGCAAAGCCTCCGATTGGCCATGTTAGATAATGCCCCGCCACAGCATGTCTCCTGGTAACCAGGGAAGGGCAGGTTAATTTTCTGCCCTGTTCTTGGGAGTAAAATCTACAAAGATTAAGTGACCCCATCAGACTGTCAAAGTGACCTGTAATCAATCCTCCTTTGGTGGGACGTACACAAACACACACACACACACACACACACACACACACACACACACACACACACACAGATGCACGTGTGTCCGGCTTCACTCTTGGCATTTGACCTGCTTTGCTCACGGACATTGTGGAAGTAACACATGTCCGTTACACGGATGCACTAGGCTTAGGCTGTGTTCCCCGTCAGACATCCTCCTTTCCCAGGTTTGCTGCAGAGAAGGGGCGTGTTGAATGCCGAGCTTATGCCTAGCTCATCAGGCAGTAATTGGTGTTTAATATTTGGATTTGTTATTTCTACTTATCACGGCACTCAAATCACTGAACTACCTGTTAATTATTTCTTCATTTCAATGGAAATGATTTGTTCTGCACTTTGGGGTAGCGGCGATCTGTACAGGCTGTGTGGTCTCTACTTAGACTTCACTGGTATTTCTTGTATGTTTTAACAGCATGACTTGTTCCAGGGTTGTAATTTTAAGCATCGAGAACGCTGTATTTGCAATGTCAGTTTTAACACTCATTAACACACTACTGTGCAAGCATCCTGGCGGCTCCACTGCGCCGTTCTATCTGAGCTCTGTGCTTGAAAACCTGTGCCTCAACTCTGGAATGAGGCACAGGACTGACATGTTGAGGATGCCAGCCTTGCAAATGTACAGATTAAACAGAAAACAATTATTTAATTTCCTTAAGGCCCCTCAGTTACACATGGAGCGGCAGAGACAAGGGCACTGGGGAGCAAGGGACTGGACTGCCTGGAAGACTGAACTGGGTTGTTTGTTTTATTTTTTCATGTTTATATGTGTGTGGTGTGTGAATGTTCACACGCGTGTGTGTGTGGTGTGTGTATTCATGTTCACATGTGTGTAGAGGCTAGAGGTTAAAGCTGGTTATTTTCCTCAATGACTATACACCTTATATATGCAGGCAGGTTCTCTCACTTGAACCTAGAGTACATCAGTTTTGCTAGTCTAGCTAGCCAACTTGCTTTGGGAATACTTGTCTCGGCTTCCCATGTGGTAGGAGACCATCCTGCCTCCCCACATTTACATGGGTTTTGGAGATTTAAGTGATGGTCTCCCCCGCCCCAAGGCTGAAATTTCTTCTTGTCAGGCAGCAGGTAAAGGAGCTTTTGCTAAGATATGGAGCTACTAGGTGCTTGGTAGAAGGCTTGTTACATTTTCTTGGGACCCCAGTGGGCCAGAGGCTCCTGAAGGATTTCCTTTTCACTCAGTGCCCTGCTTAGAGCCTCCACAGCCTGCTCTGACAGCCCTGCCCTGTCCCAGAGTGCCAATCTGTCAACCTGGTATGGAGTAACTCAGAGTGTCCAGGCTGCTTGGGTGTGAATATTGTTGGAGGATTTGTGAAACCGACTCTAGTCCTTCCCACCCGGAACTTAGAGGCTGCGGTCTCCCGAGGCCACGGGGGAATCAGTGAGAGGGGCACTGCTTGACTGAACTTTAACTCCTGGCCTTTTGACTTCCCTTTCCTCTGCTTCAGAGTGAGAAAGTTGGGTGAGATAATTCTTAAAGGTGTTTGTTTACCTTGGTATGATGGCAGAAGTTCAGCATGCCTCTCAATGTCTTCCTTAGAGCACAAGAGCTCCCCACATCTCTGATTTATGTTTTAGGAGAGTGGAGGTTTCACCCCTCTTGTGCAGGCAGAGAGGGACAAGGAGAAAGGCTTAGGCCTAGTGTCTGGTTCAAGTACCTTGAGTTTTTAAACAAGCAGCCATTGTCTACCAAAGGCTTTAAGTTATTCATACTTCTTATATGCAATCCAAATTTCTGCTATTAAAAGTTACTAGGCAAAGAGGAGAAACCACATGCATTCCATTTGGCTCACTTTTGTTCTTTGTGAAGCCAGGCAGGTGCTGACCCCTGTTCCAGGACATTACTGAGAGGCTCTTGGTGTGTAGTTCAGATGACTCTCCTGTCTCACAGGTTAACTCACTGCAGGGTGCCGCATTCTGCCTGCATCCCCTGGAAAGCTGAGGTGAAGGTCAGTGCCAGAACCAAGGTGGCACTGACCATGACCCGTGTTCCCATCTAGTAGGGTGTGGCTTGACCCCTCCATCCAAAAGGAGAATAAACATGTATCAGGGATATTTGGACACCAAGATGCTTTACACCTCACAAGGCAAAATACCTGCTCCTCAAACATAACGTGGTCGAAGTTCACCTCTTGTTTTCAGAATCTTTCAGTAGCTTTCTGCCAAGGACATTGGTTCTATTGATATGGCATTGATACTGCAGATGGGAAAGCTGCTTTTCTTCCTTTTGTTATTTCTCAGTGTCACTGTCCTGGCTGGCTTCGCCCACACAGACGACCGGGTTAGCAGCTGACATGGTTCACCCCTGAGTTGTGGAAATTCCTATCAAAGAAAATGAGGATGGGAAGAGGGCAGGAAAAAGAGAGGAAGGAGGGGTAGAAGTTACAGGAGAAAACAAAGAAAAAACAGAGAAAACCGGAGACATGTAGGCAGCATTTAGTGAGATCAGGAAGAGACCAGACAGTCAAGAGACCCTGGGGGAGGTCAGAAAGAAGACAGGAGGATCTCCCCCACCATCTCCCCCTCCCCTTCTTCCCTTCCCCCTCCTCTCTCCCCTCCCCTCCCTCTGTCCCCTCCATTCTACCTCTCCCCCCTCCCCTTTCCTCTCAGTGCAGAGACCTGCACAAAGCCCAGGAGGCAAGGCTGCTGGAAAGTGTGAAGGTAGAGAGGAATATGGTGGGAGTTGGGGGAAGGAAAAACATGATAAAAAATATTAAATGAAAAAATTTCAATTAAAAAGAATAGTCAAGTCAATGTGCTTGAGAAGCAGCGGTCAGGTACAAAAGCAGGCCAGAGAAAAGCCACCTCTGAACAGCCTAAGCTGAATTCTGCTGTTGCTGAGGTGGGACACCCTAACTAGCTTTATGATGTCAGAATGTGACTGGAACCAACTTCAAAGCCCAGGCCTCCCCGCAGCCACCACCACAGTGAGGCCAATCCAGGGCCAGCATGGGGGTCAGGCAAGGAGGAAAAACCGTTCCACAGGCATGCATCTACCAGGTGCTCAGGGACACGGAGGAGCATGATGGCTCTGCTTAACTGAGGGACTGATGGGTGGCCACCTGCTGGTGTCACCGAGAGAAAGTGGGAATCCTCAGGCCCCTCCCTGCTGCCAGGATGACTGTCTGAGTGGGCGGGGCTGTCTAGAGAGGAACTCCAGCCATGTGTGTAGAGGGGACACAGAGACACAGAAAAAGGGATGTGACCCCTGCCAATGGCCAGCATCCGAGGAGAACCCGAGGGGCCACCAAGTCCCCAAAGCCAGGGATCTCAGCTAGTCCACCATCTACCAGCTCCTTTCTCTCTTCTGAGCAGGTGGAGATGGGTTCCCAGCAGCCTCAGAGGGCCTCAGGCTCTCCCACCATTTCCTAATTCTGTGCTCAAGATTCGCTTCTGCTCCCGTCACTCTTGAGAGCTGCCCTTTCATAATACCTGGCCAGGAGGCCTCTCTTCTCAAGTCCTCCAAGTTGCTGGACCCACAGAAAAACCTCCAACTTCTTTGTACTCCCCATGTCAAATTCTTGGATGCTACATGTTGTTGGCTGGTAGGTTCTTCAGTCTCCTCCTCACCTTCTCCATTGAACTTTTGTCAGAGGGAGGCACTCTTGCAGCCTCAGCCAGCATACATGGCTCCCAGGTCTGCAGCCTGACTCCAGCTTAGACCCCAGGCCCACTTTATGCAACCACATTCAGAAGTCATCATGTCTAATGTGGCTTTACCACTTATGATCCAACTTCCTGTCCTCCTCATTCCTGATCATGGATTCACAGTGCTTCTGGCCCATTGGGGGAACTGTCAGTCATCTTGACTCCTCCCCACTTATTTATCTATTCAATCTCCATAGCAATCATTTATCAGCAGCTGAGTAATTGTCAAGAACCATATTCAGTTCAGAGGCAACAAACAGAAAAGGCGTCGTTCATAGAAAGCAGTACAGACTGCAGGGCCACTTCACATCCAAGTCCTCTGGGGAGGTTTTCACAAAGTAGCCAAGTAGACCTCTGAGCTTCATCCATCTACAAAACCAGACGTGTGAGATAGGGTCAGGCATCTGCAGATAAAACTCCTGGGAGAGAGAGAGAGAGAGAGAGAGAGAGAGAGAGAGAGAGAGAGAGAGAGAGTGTTGTAGTCTTGGACCTTGCACGTTCTAGCCAAGTGCTCTACTACTGAGCGTTGGCCCTACCTCTCCAGGTGATTTTGACGCAGGTGGTTTTTTCAGTCTGCTTGTGAAGAAACAATGTCTAGGGACGTCCCTTACACTTGGTCTCACTCAACTGTGAACCTAGTGTCACTCATGTTTGTGTCCCAGCATCGACACACACTGGTCCCAGCCACCACAGCTGTTTCAGATGCTCTCACCCGCCTCACTCATGCTTTTTTGATAACTCCCGGTAAACCCCAGTCAAGGCTCGTCAGCTGGCCCTCTCTTTTCTGCAAGCCCTCGAAGCTCATCTTCGATCTTCTGAGACCCACTAGTGACTTCCCAAGCCACATGTTAAATCCAACTACATATATGAGGGGCCACAGTTCAGGAGGGAGAAGATCTGCATGGACCCTTTAAGCTCTAAGAGGAAAAAAGGTCCTTTCAGAGAAGACTTGACTTTCAGTGGGGCCAGGGCAGACAACAGGGACTGGGGAGACTTAGAGCAAGGGACACACAAAGGACCCTGTGAGCTGCATGTTGGATGACCAGGATCAGCACTCCAGTTCCAAGGCCCAGAATAATGGTCCTGCAAAGAGCTGTGGGGGTGCCTAACAGTGCCCGGCTTCCAGGCAGCCTGTGGGGGGCATTTAACAAGGACAGAGTTGGGGTTCTTGGGAGGTGTGGGTTTTTTTCACTAAACTCTTCATCGCCCACATCTCCAGACATTTAAAGAATTCTGAGCTATTTTCAGGCCTACTATGAAAAGAACCGAGGTGTCTGCAGTCAGACTCCAGGCTAACTGTTTCCCAAGAGGGGTGCTGGTATGACTTGCTCTGTCAGTCTTCTATCGACTTTTCTGGCAAACTTGGTGAGTCTTCCACGGCCGGCTCTACTGGGAGCATCCCCACGGCAGCCCGCTGTGCTCAGACTTGCTTATGACAAAGGCCACCCTCACTGGCTTGTATTCTGCATTTCTTTTTGTGGAAACTGTGGGAGGAGAGGAGAGGAACCACAATGCACAGAGCCCAGGGTGTCCCTGGGCTTCCCCACTGACTGCTGGAGAGAAGCCAGACAGCTTGCTTCAACGCTTTTCCTGGATTCCATGTTTGAAAACTGCTTTTGGAAAGAGGAGCGGAGCCCAGAGACCCCAGAACTAAACTGGTTGTTCAGTAGTTCCCCCATTTATAAAGAGCTGGTGTGTGTGTGTGTGTGTGTGTGTGTGTGTGTGTGTGTGTGTGTGTGTGTGTGTAAAGCACTCTCCTGATAAAACTAAAATCAGATGTTCCAGTCGGCCCCATATTTACTGACTTCCACTTTACCTGAGGGCCTCACCTTGAAAGGAATTGTCAAGTGTGTATCAAAGCAGAGAACACATGAGATGCCACGGAGCTGAAGCCTATCATTTGTCCTGATATGCCAGGGAGAGCTGCTGGCTGGAGACCAGAATGTACAGATGTCACCAATTTGGTGACGCTAGAGTGCTTGCTTCACACAGTGCTGGGAGAGGTACTGGAGACAGACCCACATCAGGCAGGTCTTAACTGCACTCCAGAACCCTAATCAGTTCCTCAAGGCCAGGCAAGGCCTTGTCCCCGGCCCCCAGGCCCCAAGGAATCCAAACTCTGTGAGAAAGAAGGCTGAAAACACAGCACTCCCCAGACTGGCTTTCTCTGTACTGCTAAGTACATTCCCTTTCCCATATCCGATGCCTCTGCTGTGTGTCATCTCACGACAGCCAATCATTTCCCCTCCCGGCGGTTACATCATCATTTGGCTGACATCACCTCCATTGATCAGGAACTCTTTGAGGGCTGACATACTCGTCTCTCATGTCCAGTGCGGAGTATGACAACAATTAAATGCTGACAGATCATAAGCAAACCAAAGCAGAGGTCCCCCAAAATCCCCGCAGGGGCGTCAATCCCAGTCTCTGGGAAGCCAGTTTGGCAGATCTGATGAGGAGGCTCACTGCACTGACCCTCTTTAATACCCTCCCAGGTCAGATACTTGAGCTGCTCCGGCAAAGCCACCAAAAAGGAGAATGCAAGAGAGGATCCCTGCAACAGCCCGCTTTTGAAGGGACTCCAGAACCAAGGGGGGCTTGGTGGGTGCTCCCACTGGGTAATGGCTGACAAGCAAGCCAGCATACAGGTGAATAACAGAACCCGACTCCCCAGGGCAAGGTTGAGCACAGAGCACCCAGCTGCCGGGCTGTCACAGAGGTCGTTAGCTCATTAACGCGCCCACAGCAGGAATGGCGAGTGGTTTGTGCTGGCGACAGAGACAGGTCTAAGGTCAGTCCCTCACCGCCCTTCCACTGACAACACTGAACTCCAGGCCCTCCCTTCCACATCTTTGTGACGAGCCGAGCAGACGTGCTGCGCACTGCAGACAGTGGGGAGGGTGACCAGCTGCCCCAGGTCTCTGCCACACTTTGGCTGTGAGGTGCTGGGCCAGGTAGGGTGTGAGAAGAGGCCCCGACATCCGCTCAAGTGAAACAGCAAGGGGCCAGGGCCGGCTGTTGCCAGCTTCACTCCTGCTCCACTGGGCCAGGCTAGGCCAGGAAGGCTGAGGAAGAGCAGACAGAAGGTTCCTCAGAGGCCCTGCCAAGTGGGGCCCTGACAGTGAGTGCCTGGCCAGGGCCAGGAGCTGCAGGCCTGGACAAGGCGTGAGCCACGCATTCAGTTCCAGCTCCGAGGCTGGCAGTCTTGATTTCTTTACTGCTTTTCTTACTTCTGTCTTTGCTTCTTTCTGGTGTATGTCTTTGTGTGTGGCTGTGTACGTGTTTGTGCGGGGTCCACATGCATGTGCAGGCACAGATGCAAATGTATGGAGGCCAGAGAGAGGTTGATGTCAGGTGTCTTTGTGATGGCTTTCTGTCTGTCTCTCCCTGGACCGCCTCTCTCCCCGACTTCGCCTTGGCGCTGGGGTTTCAGGTCTGCTCCCCTCGCCTAGCCAAAGTTAATCTTCTCAGCTCAAGTGCAAGGATCCTGAGAATGATCACAGCTAACATTCACCACACACAGCTCTAAGAGCTTTGCCTGTGCTCCTCCATTTAATTTTCTCAGTAACCGTATGAGGTAGGTTCAGTTATTCCCCTTGGCTGGTGAGAAATATAAAAGCAGAGAGATGATTAACCAGCCCAGTTCAACAGATAACCTCACTGTTAGAGAGGCATGGAGTTGGTGCTTGGCTTGAGGGCTCCCATCGTCTTTCTTGGGAGCCTTACAGTGTTTAGAGTTCATTCATCATCATTCTTTGTGTGAGCAATGGAATGTATAGTAATTGTTTCACGGTAGCCTTTGCCACATCATTAGAAAATCGGAACATTTAATCTTCTTTTTTGGGTGTGCATGTGCGTGCCCATGCTTGTGAGGTTTGAGGGAAATCTTTGATCTTCTACCTTCTTCTTTTTGAGGCATAGTCTCTCAATGAAACTCAGAGCTCACCACTCTGCCTAGTCTCCCAACCAGCTTGTTGGAATCCTGACTACACCATCTGAGGCTGAAAGGGCAAGCGTGTCTTCAGGCCAAGGTAGCATTCATGTGCATTCTAGGGATCTGAACTCTGGTCCTCATGCCTGGATATAAAGTGAATGCATTAATGGAGCCATCCCCCAGATGGACAGATAATATATTAAGTGTAATTTTAAGGTATATTAAATTGTAATTAGTAGTAGTTGAATAGATTTGTGATAAACAAAACAAAACAAAAACCCTGTGCTGGCTAGAGAAACTCACTGCTAAGCCTGGAACCTGAGTTCAATTGGCAGAGCCCACATGGTAGAGGGGAGAACCAATCCTTGGACATGTTTCTCGGAGCTCCACACGTGTTCTGTGGTGTGCACGGGGCACACAGCATATGAAAAAAATGAATGTATTGAATTAAACGAATAAAACCGAAGCCTAAGAGAAAACCCGAAAGCCACATTTCCCCTCCCCTAAGTACTGAATTAGTAAGTTTCCATTTCTCAGCAATTTCTGTAAACTTATATATAAATTTATTGGTAAGTTTCCATTTCTCAGCAATTTCTGTAAATTTATATATAAATTTATTCCTGGAGAGAGGAAAAAATAGTTTTCTAGATGGTTCTATTCTGCAAACTCCTAATGTCACAATTTTTTTCTGTGACAGTTTATAAAGATCAACATTAAAAATAAACATGCATGAGAGTTTGTCTGCATGTCTATCTGTCTGCATGTGCATGCCTGGTGCCCACGGAGACCAGAAGAGGGTAGTGGGTCCCCTGCGTCTGGAGTTGCAAACAGTTGTGAGCCACCACATGGCTGGTGGGACTCAGACCCAACCTGGGTGCTTTGGAAGAGCAGGAAGTGCTCTTTACCACCCTCCAGTCCAACTTCATTTACAAAGAAAACCACTGCTTTGTTTAATTGGCCCGAATTCATTCATCCACTCTCCTGTGAAGATCAGTTAGTAAGGTGGATCATAGCTTCATTTGGAGCCTGGGCATCTTGTCTAGGACCACCCACTGAAAATGGCAGATCTGGGCTCCACTTCTCACTGGCTCCAACGCCAAGAGTCATCGCCATTGTGGTACAGATGAGCTGAGCTCTGAGGGGAGCCTGCCGAGTCAGGTAGAGACTCACTGGTCACCTTCACACGTTCTTGAGCATCTCTCAGGAACGGCAGGAGCTGGGGGTCTCCACTCTTGGCTCTGCCTCAGACCTCCTGACCAGTTGTCAAATTTGTCAGCTGTGCCTCTTGCTGGTTTATCCTTCATGTTTTCCTCCTCACAGCACAGTTTCCATGGCCCTTTCCAGCTGTCCCTTTACTGAGCACCAGGAGGAGTCCAGCGCCTAAGATCCCAAGGTCATCTGAAGCCTCGAACTCAGAGCTTGGTATCCTGTCCTTAAACGCACCTCCACCCCATTAACTCATTCCTGTTCTGGGGTGGCCTGCACTGGGGTCCTCAGGGCTACCTTTACCTTCTTAGTTGTTTGGGGCTCCAACCCAGTACTGCCCCCACACTAGGCATGTGCTCTACCACAGAGGCACAACCCTTTCACGTTTTTATTTTTTCACCTCCGAAATTCAGTAAGTCAACCAGTTCCACTGGCTCAGCTTCCCTAACAGTCCTTGAATCTGTCCTGTCTCCTTATTACCATTACCATGTCCACATTCCAGCCTCAGCCTGCTTCACTGGCCTGCCCTGTCCATTCTCCATGCCCCAGGCACCTTCTTGTCCTCTTTTGGCTTCCATTTTGACACCCTGTAGCATGAATCTTAGAAGGTCTTATTAATAAAAACAAACCTGAGACCAGTTATTGGGGTGAATGCTGGAAGATCAGAGAAGCAGAGCAAGCCACAGCCACCTCACCTCGCCAGTTCCTCAGCTGATCCTGTTTCCTCAGACTGGAAGCCTCTCAGCTGAACTGTTGCTGCTCAAAAGCCTAAAATCTTAACCAGCTCTAGTTCCTGGTCCTCACACCTTATATACCTTTCTGCTTTCTGCTATCACTTCCTGGGATTAAAGGCGTGAGTCACCAGGCCTGGCTGTTTCCAGTGTGGCTTTGAACTCACAGAGATCTGGATGGATCTCTGCCTCCCAAGTGATAGGATTAAAGGCATGTGTGCCATCATTTTCTGGCCTCTATGTCTGTCTAGTGGCTGTTCTGTTCTCTGACCTCCAATAAATTTATTAGGGTGCGCGATATATTGGGGAACACAATATCACCACAACACCCTGAGGCTATGGGTGCCCTTTTGGTTGAAGCATGGACCATGTTCCATCATCTGAATATCTCTGGCTCATACAAGTCCAAACACAGGTCATTTCTCTAACTAGCCTTTCCACAGACATTAAGTCAAACGTTAATGTGCTCTACTTAAGGCACTCAGTTTTCCATCATGGCTTTAGAGAAAGACGGAATAGGAACCAGGCAGGCTTAGGAACTGATGTGTCGGTGGGTAATCAAGGTGGCTGCTTTTCGTATCATTAAACTCCTTCCTGGATTTCACAGTTTCGGCTAGTAGAGATGACGCTGTTCCTTCTGTCTTCTCGTGGTGAGTCTTGAACTGTTACCAATACTTGGATTTTCCATATTAATCCCACAAGCAAATCTGTAACATGTAATCTTAGAACTATTGTCAATATTTTATTGCTGTAGCTTTACTGTAGCAAACGTGTTTTTATTTTCTCCATACATCACCTGAGTATTGAATTTTATAAAACAGTTCTTCGTACCCGGGCTGGTTCTTCATAATGCAGGCATTTCCGAGACTAGATAAAGATGTTCTTTCACTTTGATTCAGATTTCCGCACCACCAACAATGGAATGAGGAGTGAGGCAGCTGGGCATAGCGGCACGGCCTGAATTCCAGGGGGAGCAGGATTTCAAGGCCAGCCTGGGCTACGTGAGAGTGTCTTGTCCCCCACTCCACTCCAAATGATATAAAAAAATAACAATTAACTGCCTTAACTGCCTCATAACTACAATAGAAGACTCCATTCTCTTTCTGTGTCTCTTTCATCCCTTTATTCTCTCTCTCTCTCTCTCTCTCTCTCTCTCTCTCTCTCTCTCTCTCTCTTTCTCTCTCTCTCTCCTTCCCTCGCTCCCTCCCTCCCCCCTTCCTTCCATTTTAGGGTGTATTAATATGGCTCCACTCCTGTTTGGAAGTCTGAATTTGAAGACAGAATAAGGGAGTAAAAGGCAATAAAGGCTTAAGGAGGAACCTGGGTTTCAGGTCTAGGTCAGTGGGTGGAAGATGGTGGCTATGGAAGAGGAACTGGACATTCAGAAGCGGGGTCGCACCTAGGGAACAAAGAGGGCTTGGCTATGCCCCGAAGTCTAAGCTGACGCAGGAACTGGGGAGCCATTAGTGAATCTAGGTGTTTATGCTGTTGGAAAACACAGTGAGGACATCATCAGACAAAAGTCCTGTGTTCACTCTGAGAATATTGATTAAATATTGACGTTACATTGAATCTTGTGTTCCGACCAATGGGTGTCCTTTTGGGGCGGGGGATGACACTTTGTGTCTCAGGGCTTACCATTAGATTTTATGCTTTTCTTTCTTTCTCTGAAGTTTGAAAGTTTTTAAGTTATAAAATATCTGAATATATTTACAAGTTTATAATTGAATGGTCTTTAATCTATAGTTGTATGGGAATCAATGTAATCAATTTAGGAAGTCCTCCTTACTGCCCTCACATCCTATACCTATTATTTTCTTTATTGTTGAGTCACGTTTTCTGGTGTTGACAATCTATTCATCAACTGATGGATGTTTCTATCTGATAGACTGCCACTGTCCAACAGAAATATAACATGTAGCACCAATGTGTGCTCCATAGGATCCCAAATTTGATAGTAGCCACATTTAAATAATAAAAGATCAAAATAATTTTTAAAAATGTATTTTAAGCTAACATATCCAACATATTCAAAAAGAAATGTTAAGTTGGTTGTTTCTATACAAAGTGCTTGGAATACAATGTGTGTTTTGTGCTGAGCAGCACATTCGAGTTTGAACTGTCCAAAGCTCAAATGCCAGTGGCTGCCGTACTGGTGGCCTAGTCACACCAGTGTCCTTTACTTTGGTGTCTGGGAAGCTTTATTTACACGAAATTCCTGGTAAACCATTTTACATTAGTATGATGTGGATGATACGTCTACACTTGTTTTTATTCATTTTTCTCATTTGTTTTCATGTCATTGTTTGGCTGAACTTCATATATCTTTTGTAAATTGCCTTTGGGGGGTGTAGCTCAGTGGCAGAGTGCTTGCCTGGCATGCTCGAGGCCCTGGTGTGATCCCCAAGTGGAAGCATGCTGAACGTAGCTGCTGAAGAGTTTTTCCCACAGGACAGTGGGTAGAGGACTGGGAAAGCTGAGTGCAGCTCTTCCTCAGGGGCGTCTCCCACTCTGCCCACCTCATAGTCCCCATCCCTTAGTGTCCAACCTCGGCAAGCCCCTCAGGACAACCCTGCTTCTAGATATTTAATAAATAAAAGAGCAGACGTCAGTGAGCCGAGGGTGGCTGGTAGATCTTGGCACCACAAAACAGGCCAGATAGTATTTGGATTTATCTTATCCAGAAAACGTCTAAAGAATTGGGGCAAACAAAATCAGAAGCCAACCACAGGATTCCATGGCCTCTCCTAATCATAGAACCGAGACAGCCAGCCAGATGAATACAGAGTGCTTTCATTGTATCATGAACTTAGCTTCTGAGGTCTGTTAGTCTTTCTTATTTCTGTATTTTAGGTGTGCTTCATTCTCCCCAATTTGTCCTCTTTTTTCCTGCCTTCCTGAGCATTTGAGGCCAAGGTGAGGATGTCATTACTGAAGCTGTCACCACATCTTTTTTTTCTTTTTTCCCTTGTATTTTGTTTTATTTATTGAAAGTAGATTCTTCTCTCATACAATGCATCCCAACCAGTTTTTCCTCCCTCCACTCCTCCCAGCTCCCTCCCATCTCCCCTCTCCCTTCAGAAAAGCTGTCTCCACATCTTAAAACCACGTGACTTATCTCTCTCTTGCTGCAACCTTGACCACACTCCAGATTGTAAGCACCATGGCACATACATGGAAGCCTCGTTTCTGTAGCCACAGTAAAGCTAGTAATCAGTTGGTACTCTACTGATGTTTGTTGACCAACAATGGAAGTGGACATTGGATGCCAGGTGAGATCCAGATGTCTTGTTACCTTTTCATAACCCAGTGAAGTAATTTTCTGTTCTTGATGAAGAAGGCGGCACTTGCAGGGGAGGGATTGAGTAAATTACCCAAGGTCGCACAGCATATTAATGGCTTGCCATTTAAAGATACCTCCCAATCTGTAATAGAAATACACTTTCTTGCCTGTTAAAAAGAATGCTAAGACTGAAGACATGAATTTGCTTCAAGATGGACAGGTAAGGGTAAAACTTTCCTGCCTGGAAAAACTGTTGTTTCTGCTCATCAATGTTAGAAATATGACTGTGGACAAATGGTGCACACTGCTATACACTGAGTACATACACTACCCTGCTTTGACTTAGCCAAGGGCCTGTGTGACTTAGTCACTTGCTGTGAAGAGACATCATGACCAAGGCAACTTATAGAAGAAAGCATTCAATTAGGGACTTGCTTACAGCTTCAGAGGGTTAGTCTATTATCATCATGGCAGAGAGTGTGGCAGTAGGCAGGCAGGTGTGGTGCTGGATCAGTAGTTGAGAACTTTATATCCTGATCCCCAGGCAGCAGGAAGAAAGAGAAACACTGGGCCTGTGGGCTTGTGGAGCCTAAAAGCCCACCCCCAATGACACACCTCCTCCAACAAGGCCATACCCCCTAATCCTTCTTAAATAGTTCACCAATTCGGGACTAAGCATGAAAGCATATGAGCCTATGGGGCCATTCTCATTCAAACCACCACAGCAGGCAAAGCATCAGGATTTACCAGACGAGAATAAAAAACAAAACAAAAAACCCAAAAACCTAGGGGCTTGAAAGATGTGGTTAAATGGTTAAGAGTGCCGCTGCTCTTGCTGAGGACCTGGGTTCAGTTCCCAGAACCTCCATCCTGTGGCTCACCAGCACCTGTAACTTCAGTTCCAGCTGTTCCGACATCCTCTTCTGGCCTCCATGGGCACTTGCATGCACACAGGACACACACAGACAAGCAGGCACACACACGTATAAATGTTTGTTTGTTTGTTTTGGTTTTTCGAGACAGGATTTCTCTGTTTAGCCCTAGTTGTCCTGGAACTTGCTCTGCAGACCAGGCTGGCCTCAAACTCACAGAAATCTGCCTGCCTCTGCCCCCTGAGTGCTAGGATTAAAGGCATGCACTACCACTGCCTGGCATAAATATTTTTTTTAAAAGAAAAAAAAATAGCAACTTTTTATATTTGTGTGAAATCAAAATAGTTTTAGAGTATGAACTTTTTTCTTAACAATCCAAATCATTGTTTGCTTTAGCAATTAATTGCCCTCAAAATTGAAAAGCCTTACAACATTTAACAGCACAGACTCAATAGCCTATTAACATCAAGCATCACTACTGAAGATCACTTCTAGGTATATGAAGTAGTTTATGGTCATCAGCTAATATGTTTTAAAAGTAAACTTCAAAATACTTTTTGGAAGGTCAACAGAGAATGCACCCATGAACTTGCTCTTTGATTGATAATAAAATCCAGATTCTTCCTGGATCTTGCTCTTCTCATTCAAGTCTTCTGTTCCAAGCTCCATGATGTCTTCTCATTTGAATATTCTTGCCAAGAATATTTTCTTTTTCAATAGCAAAGAAGGCTGTCGTGCAATCAATGGAAAGGTTAAAGATGAGAAGTGCAGGTTTCCCTCCAGAATGTTCTGTGCACCTTGGAGCGTTTCAAACATCAGAGCTTATTGAAACCCGAGGGAGCTAGCCTGAGGCCTTACTTAACTTCACTCAACTAGTTACAGTTGACCCTGGCATCTCAGTTATTGTTCTTTTGCTGTGACGAGACACCATGACCAAGGCAACTTTTTGTTTTGTTTTCTTTTGTTTTGTGTTTCAAGACAGGGTTTCTCTGTGTAGGTTTGGAGCCTGTCCTGGAACTTGCTCTGCAGACCAGGCTGACCTCAAACTCACAGAGATCCACCAGCCTCTGCCTCTCAAGTGCTGGGACAAAAGGTATGTGCCACCACCACCTGGCCCAGGGAACTTTTACAAAGGGAAGCATTTATAATAGGGGGCTCGCTTACAGTTTCTGAGGGTTAATCCATTATCACCACAGTGGGGAGCGTGGTGGTGGCAGGCAGGCTTGGTACTAGAGCAATAGCTAAGAGCTTTACATCCTGATCTGTGGGCAGCAAACAGGGGAGGGGGCTGGTGTGGGCTTTTGAAACTGCAAAGCCCACCCCCAGTAGCACACCTCCTCCAAGGCTGCACTTCCTTATCCTTCCTAAACAGTCACCAACTGAGGACTAAACATGAAAACACATGAACTTACGGGGTCATTCTCATTCAAACCACAACACTCGGTAAAGCCTATGAAATGTAAGACAACCAGTTGCTAGATTTAAACATAGGAAGGCATTAGGGTTTCTATTAGAAATTAAGAACTTGTTGGCTTTTGGAGCTTTCCAGTGAAAAGGTGATGTCGTACGACACTGCTTCAAAATTTTTGACTTAGGCTGTCATTTGTATCAGCCTGAAAAGAGCATTTCCTTTCACCTTCCTCCTTTTTATTCTTTATATCCTTCTATTTCCATTAATAATATGAAATAGAAATAGGACTATAAAAGGGAAAAGGGGATTAAAATATAGGGAAGGATTAAGAGTATTTGCCTAGCATGTGTGAAGTCCTAGGTTCAACCCTTAGTACTAAAAATACTATTTATATTTTTGGTTGTGAGCCTAGCCTTTAACGGCTGAGCCATCTCTCCATGCCGGGCGGTGGTGGCGCACGCCTTTAATCCCAGCACTCGGGAGGCAGAGCCAGGCGGATCTCTGTGAGTTCGAGGCCAGCCTGGACTACCAAGTGAGTTCCAGGAAAGGCGCAAAGCTACACAGAGAAACCCTGTCTCGAAAAACCAAAAAAAAAAAAAAAATACTATTTATATCTATCTATCTATCTATCTATCTATCTATCTATCTATTTATCTATCTATATCTACCCACCTACCTATCTACCTACCTATCTAAATAAGCTTTAAGGGAGTCTGACCTCTTAGCTGGACTGGGCTTAAGGCATCTGCCTCATCAGCCTGGGTGAGTTCTTACATAACTGTGATGTGAGTGAGGGCCAAGAGGACTATGGTGTTCCTTCCAGAAGAGGAAGCCCAGGAGTGACCTGTCTTACACCCTAGCATTCTCCCTCCCCAGATGATATGCACTCACATAGAGAACCAGCAGTGTTTCAGGTCCAGGACCTGAACAAATCACCAAATACCATATTTGATGCTCAAGAATCCTATAAAAATATGAAGATGACATACAGTATAGAACTCAATTCTTCTAAGTATAAAAAGCAACACATACTTCCAGATATGTCCCTTAAAAAGTATTTTTCATTTCCATAAATATAATCATGGAAATGTAGCTATGCACATCACAGGATCCTATGAGGTCCTCCGGATACAAACTTGACTTTGAGCTTCCCAGAACTGAAGTAAACGGAGAGCAAATCAATGACATGTGTCGTATCTGCAGGAACCCAAGGATACTAAGACTTGCTAAGAAAAACCTTTTAGGGGAATAAATGAGAATTTCCAGATGGTCCTTCAGGATCAGGCTATTGAAGCTGCCTCAACAATAATCCCTACAAACAGAAAATAGTCCTAGAGTATATGAGCTTTAAGCTTAGCTTAAGACAAATGCTTCCTGTGTAAAGGAAATGCATTTAACAAAAGAATGATAGTGTTTCCTCATACAAATTCCTACCCAAGAACAGAGCCCGCTCTTAAGAGAAAGCCTACTTGGGTTCTAGGAGACTCTAATTCATTTTGGAAAACAATACTTTTGGTTTTCAATCAACAGACTCCCCTTTTCTATTTCTGCAAAACAATGCATGAAACTGAAACTGAAACGGGCTGGAAGTTGATTCTAAGCCAATACCCATTTATATAATGCCAGGGACTTCGCTAAACATTTGATAGGTATTGGAGCATTTGCTCACTGAAATTGCTGCATTATTACAAACTTATTTTTTTATGTGTTCAAGTGCTTTGCCTGCATGTGTGTCTGTACACCACATGTATTTCAGTGCTCATGGAGGCCAGAAGGGGGTCTTAGATACCTTGTGATTGGAATTAGACCACTGTTAACTATCATGTGGGTGCTGGGAATTGAACCTGGGTCCTCTGAAGAGCAGCACATGCTCTTAACCACTGAACCATTCCTCCACCTACAAATGCATTTAAACACTGCATGGTTTAGTGGTTATTTTTGCCTAGGACAACAAAGGAAGAACTGATATTTGAACCCAGAGCATTTAACAGCTCATGTCAGGATCCTTTTACCACCTAATGTTTCTCCAAAGTGCTGCCCAAGGGCAGCTGGTAGGGGGAGAGGAGGACACAGGGCAGCTTCCAGAGCGGCATGGCAACCAAGGCAAACAGATGCCGATGCTGCCTGCATCCTGGTAACGGAAAGAAGCTTGGTACCCACAATCCCACTCCCCATATAGAAAGAATACCATTTCAGAAAATGGAGGTTTTATTGAAAGGCAAAAATGGTAATAATCAGCTCACACTGATCCTAAGTCTTGAGGCTTGGTGACACCATCAACAGTCTAGAGCCAGGCATCCTGTGTTTATTACAGTGTGGTCCAGTGAGAAGGTGGCTTGGAGATGACCCACAGAAGCTCAGGGCCCACACTGGCATTAATCAGCTGTGACTTCGCTTAATCACCACATTTCTTTCAGTCTTCCTTTGCTTTTTCAATAGAAAGAATACACATCTTGTGTGAAGTGCCAAGCTAATACATCAAGAGGACAGGTCTTCATAGAGCTCGAACATGGCTGACATTTTGGTTGCTGTAGAGACAACCTATAAACGATGAGTACTGCATACAATGAAACCCATTATATCCAATACCTGGTGCTTCCAGGCCAGTACACCAAGAAGCACCACAGGGAAACATGGTCAATAAACTTGACAAACTTTACAACCGGAAATGAAGGTAAAGGAAACAATTATGGTAACAAATAAAGCAATAATGAAAGATGAGGTCACAGATGTCAGCTGAGCCATGCTGTGGGCCCGAACACCAGGAAGCCAAGTTCGCTCAACTTGGCAGTCAGTGTTCTGTGAGCAGAGACTTGGGGACCTCAATCAGGTGGCAGGAGGAGTGGTGAGGAGAAGAGCTGTGACTGCCCACTGTGAGAGGAAAGCAAACAGAACCGTCTTTAAAGGCTGACGGAGGAAATGAGCGGGCCCTGTGGCTTTTCTTGTAGTCTTTGTGATGAAGAAAGCCATCAGGGAAGGGATGGCTGAAGTCACGTGTTGGTGTGGGTGTGAAAAGGGGGACAGTGGACTAGGCTTCGGGGCCCAAGTCACCCTTAGACACACCAGAGTCCCCAACTAAGATATATAAGAGTTCCTTGGGTCCAGGTTTCATCACATCAAAGAGCAAAGAAACACAATATTCATTAGCTCCAATTCCTAGGCTGTGCCAAAAAGGGATAGTTGACACTCCAAAATAGCATTCTGATGAAATATCTAATTAAGTGCCTATGCCTAATAGTAACAGTTCAGTAATTTCAAGTAGTTAAAGAATTCTATTTAGAATAGCAGTATTTTTAGAATTTAATCATTAATCTTTAACATTAAAATAGGAAAGAAACAGAAATAGCATTTCTACTGAATATAAATGTGTCAGTAATTTGGGAAGATTTCCTGTGACTAAGTTAAAAACATCCCATTAATGTATTATATAATGTTTGTTGAGAAGTGATGTACCTGGCAGTGAGCAGTGCATGGCTTCAAACCCTGGGATGTGATGCAGTAAATGAGCAGAAGAGATAGCGCACAGTGACACTGTCCAGCACAGCACCGAACACTGTAAGGGTCCCAAATAACAGGTGTCATGCTCCTCAAGTCCCTTAAGTCTATCTTCTTCTCCAATTTATATGGGCTAACGTTATAGCCCGTATTTTGAACATAGAACTGTTTATGTTAAAACAAGCTGTGATAGCTGTAACTGTGCAGTATCTAAGTTCAGTAAATCAAACACAAAGCACTCTCCCCTCACCGTACAGGACAGCCAGCTTCTCCTGATGAAGACTCATCAGCCTCGTGTACTCACAGTATCTGTTAAAGGATGGCTGTGCAGACAGTATGCTTACTTATTTTTGGAAGATCTCAGCAGGGAGGGTCAAATAAAAGGTTTCTTCTTAAACTCAAAAATAGCTAGAAAATCCTTTTCCTGAGCACTGTGATTCATTAGACTCAACTAGACTTAAAGGTTTCTTTCACGGCTCATCATTCTTCAACACTTCAGTTTTTTGTAGCGTGGTGAGAACAGGGGTAGGGAGGGAGAAGACAGGAAAACTTTAAGATCGATTATGCTAAAATGTTTTGACTCATTTAACACAGCTTTAGGGTAAAATGATACTCATTGCTCTTAATTCCCTTAAAATATATGTGTATGAGCCAGGTATGGTGGGCACACCTTTAGTCCCAGCACTTGGGAGGCAGAGGCAGGTGGATCTCTGTGAGTTCAAGGTCAGCCTGGTCTACAAAGTGAGTTCCAGGTCAGTCAGGGCTACACAGAGAAACCCTGTCTCAAAAAGACAAAAATATATGTGTGTGTGTGTGTGTGTGTGTGTGTGTGTGTGTGTGTGTGTGTGTGTAAATAGATGTAGATATAATAACAGGGTGCAAAAGTATTTACAATAATTAGAATGTGACATTACTAAAAGGGAGCCCTTGTCCTGACTCAGGCACACAGGAAGTACAAGAGGCTAATAGTCTCATTGCGTCAGGTGGGCAGAAATCATCTTTGTTAGTTTCTGTCATTTCAAGTAGGTGCTTTTGATTGGATGGTAGAATGAGTCATTTGATTCCACCAGGTTTAGGTTGGTGACAAGAAAGACCATTAAGAAAGGAAACCTGGACACTGTGTGAGCTGAAGAGCATGTCTGACTGTCCCAGTGGACCCCAATAAAGATGAGCTGCATTAGTGAGAACATGGCTTTCTAACGTATTAAATATCAACTGGTATGCGCAAAGTAAGTCTTGTTAGTTTTAGCCATCTTATTTTCGGTTTTATAATTTATATGCAATTATACAATATACTATTTATAAGGATCCAACAGAACAAAACCAAATGTCACTTCAAGGCATGGCCTTGGGCACAATGCTGTTTGAAAATGAGTGGAAGCTTTCTATGGGTAACCTGCCGTCTGTGGCCAATGTCAGTCTCAAAGGAAGGCCACTCCATCCCGACCCCTGGGACAGCTCTTGCACCCACTGGAGTTGTTGCTGGTTGAAGTGAGTGTGACATTGTCAGAGCTCCTTCCCTGTGGCAAGCACAGCTGTAACCACTGTATCCCGTGCTGGGGCTGACAGGAGGGAGCATCCTGCCAGAGCATGGTGGGCCTGGGGTCTGAGAGGGATAACCTGAGCTACAAAGCCACTGAAGTCTCAGTGTCACCACTAATGAATCACACAAAGAGTCCAGGCCATAAGCTTGAAAAAAAAAGATGAGATGTGTGGATGGCACAATGGAATTTATTTGTCTTCATGATGTACACATAGTAATCAACACATAAGGAACACACACTCAAAATGGCCGTGTGGAGCACAGGAAAGGATGGTCCCAGTTCAGTTACACAAACGGTAATAAACTCAGAAATGAGTCTCTTTCTAGCTTAAATCTGTTTTGTTTGTTTTCAGGCCCCAAGGACGCCCAGTTTAGTACAAACGTTTTTCCTGTCAGATACATGATACCTATCAACTCCCAGGAAATAAATGAAATCAACAAAAAGTCCTGTGACAAAAGCAATTTTCGCAGAGTAAATTTGATGAGATTACTGCGGACTAATACAGGAAATGTTAACCATTACATTGTCTTCTCAGGTTTCAGTTCTTTAAAAAATATTTCCCACACCTTTTTTTGTACAAGGATTCATTGATTTCTTTGGTCTTACATGTTATAATTCTGTCTGACCTACATATATATAGCCTTATTTGTACCAATATTAAAGTCAAGAATTAACACTTCAAAGGGGAGAAATGGAATTAAGTCTTCAGTATAAAAATGTCTGGTCCATTTGACATTATTGCCCTTGCTGCTCTGTTTCTATTGGAGATGAAGGAACGCACCCATAGCTCCCTGCTTAATGTACAATTTAGTTGTATATTATCATCTGTCAATGTGTCCGGATATTCACCAAAACTATCCTGATCTTGTCTTTCAAAAACAAAAAGTGAAACTGCATAAATAAATAAGTCTACCTAGGGGTACAATAAATAGGCTTCTCCATAGGAATAAAGAACATTGTAACATACAGCCCTCCAGTACGGTGCGATAAAGCAACAGCTCTGCTGTTTGGATTGGTTCGGTTGCTGCTGGAAGAGCTGGCAGAAAGAGCTATCTATCGTCCTCATCCTTTCAAAATGAAGTCAGAGTGGATACAACTGTAAAATTTGCCTTCGGGAATTTATCTAGGTGTGTACCATCATTAGTTTTTGACTTTTGCAAAACTGTAGAACATACATTTAGGGATTAAAAAGTAGTACAATCCTTCAGTTCTGGGGCTGCTTGGTCTCTGGTCACACTGATGGGGTGGGTCAGAAGTTCTGCTGTCGCCTCTTCTTCGCATCCATGGCGTCCAGGATGGGCTGCCTCTTTGCACTGTATCTTTGGTGCAGTTCTTCAATCTCCTGCTCCATCATGGGGTCCAGGGCTTTCAGCCGCATCTGTAGTTCCTCCAAACTTAGATTTTTTAACTAAATGCAGAAAAAACAACAAAAAAGAAATTAATACTGTAAAAGCATCGAAAATATACTAAAGTCTAATGAGTTTTAAAATCAATATTCCAGAAAATTCTTTACACTGTCTTAGAAGCATGGTCAACAATTAAAGCAGGAATTCTTTCCCTGAAGAAGCCACAAGCTACACCTTGCAGGAACCTCAAGTAATCCACAGTAAATCGATCAAAGCATGCAATGCTAAGACTGAATGACAAAAAAGTAAGAGGAAGAAACACATTTGAAAAAGGCCCAGAGACAGATGTGCCACTGTCAAAAGCAGCTGTTTGGGTGATACTCTGGGGACAGCTACAGGGGGCTGTAAAAACCTAATACCAACGGATCAAGAACTGGGCCAGACTGAATACAGGCTCAGTCGACAATAAAATAAAATTATCCTTTATTTTACCAAATGCTGAAAATTTTATTGTTCAAATGGAAAATTACATTATCTAGAATATTTTTACTCAGTGTTTTGAAAAAATAGTAGCATGATTCAAACAAACAAACAAACAAACAAACAACCCAAAGGTGTAAGTTCTGCACTGAGTGTGGCCGACCTGAGAATGAACTGGCAGTGAGATGTTACAGGACACATTACAGTCTGGTTACATTGTTACAGGACACAGTACAATCTGGTTACATTGTTACAGGACACAGTACAGTCTGGTTACATTGTTACAGGACACAGTACAGCCTGGTTACATTGTTACAGGACACAGTACAGCCTGGTTACATTGTTATAGGACACAGTCCAGTCGGGTTACATTGTTACAGGACACAGTCCAGTCGGGTTACATTGTTACAGGACACAGTCCAGTCTGGTTACATTGTTACAGGACACAGTACAATCTGGTTACATTGTTACAGGACATAGTACAGTCTGGTTACATTGGCTTTAGGGACAACAGCACATTCCTCACTGCTTTTCACTGCAACATCAGGAGAGAGCACCTGTTCTGCTACATCAAAGGACCTACAGCAACCCAGGCTTAACTAACTGTATCTATTTGTCAAAACAGGGCCCTCCATGGGTCATCTCCTGAGAAGCACATCAGGAATGTCATCAGGGGCTATAGGATGCTCTATACCAGACACTCACACAGTCAGCTTTTACCCTAGCAACATATAAAATAAACCCTAACCTGGACCTGTAAGTGGGTTAAGGCACTTGTTGCCAAGGTTAAGGTGTGAGTTCAATTCCTTGAACCCATGTGGTGGAAAGAGAAAACCAAATCTTTTGTAGTCCTCTGACTCCCACATAAATGCTATGGCATGTATATGCTTCCCAACTCCCAAACAATGTAAAAACCCCTAAAACTATGCCTTCCCTCTTACAGAACAGTGGAGGGTAGGTAGTTTTTAACAAAGAAAAAAGACCCCTGTTAAACACAATGAATTACAGACTGCTATCCTCATGTACTCTACACCTTGATGGGTAAACAAGGTAAGGACTGGTCCCCTGCCCTTCGGGAGCCTAGAGATGAGGGGGAGGCTGAGCTCTCAAGGGCTGATAGGATCCAGGCCAGCAGAGTCACTGTGTGGCAGAGATCACAGTGAGGTGTCTAAGCGGTCCCTATGGGATTTTTGAGTGCTTTTCAGAACAGATCTGCTCCAGAAAGGAAGGAGCCCCACCATGAACTCCAAGGCACTCGGGGAACAGACTCCCACAGGAGTACAGGCCACACTGGTCCTTGACAGAGAAAGCATCTCAGCGGTGCTGAGCCCTGGGGAAGAGGAGGCCCTGCCTCACTGAAGTGAAGAAATGCCAAACTCGAAGGTCTCAGGAGAGGGCTTCAGTGGTGGGATGCAGGGGGTGAGGGCAAGTAGGTGTGGGTGCCGGAGAACCAGGAAAAATAAGTTTAAACTTCAGGAAGCCAATATTCTGGAGCAGAAACATTATATGAGAACATGAGACTTAGTTTGAAAATGATAAAACCTGAAGCTTATTTTTTAGAAGAAGATAACTCTCCAGTTGTTTTATGAGTCAAAGCTAGAAAACACTCTCATTACTTATTACCCAAAATAGTAGGCCGAAGTAGCATTTCTCAGCGATCCTCCACTTTACTCACCATACCTGGCCCTAAGTGACTCCTGCTTCCCCAAATCAAATTCACTCTCAGCCAAAAAAAGGTTCTGAGGATACCGAGAATGAGTCACAAGAGAAAGTTCCAAAAATATGTTGGGAAGAACAATATTGTAGGATGATGCTCAGCACAGGCTGAACACTTGCCCTGGGGTGGGTGTGAGAAGCACTGGCCTGTGTGAGACCGGCCCTGCTGTGTGGCACTGGACAGCATAAGATAACCCCCCTGGCTTATTACTTTTTATTGTTTTAAAGGAAGAGTATTTCTGTGTAGTCCCAGGCTGGCCCTATATACCTTAGACTAGCCTTAAGCTCAAGATCCTCCCGCCTCAGTCTCCTGAATACCCAGTGGACCTAGCTTTTCAACTCTGCTATGATTTACATTTGCATACCATTCACAGTAGTATATAGCTTCCCTATTCATTTTAAAACCGGGCATTAATTACACATTTGTTCCATGGTTAGTTCTGTTCAGATCACTGTGGGGATAAGAAGTTTGCACAAGGAAGCTAACCCCTCTCTGAACTATATACACACGTGACATTGTTCTGTAGAGCCAGCGTGGACACGGAGCCACATTTCTGAAGACAGATATACCCAGGCACATCTATGGAGTCCAATTCTACTTCAGTGCTCTCCTTAAACAGAAGACTTACTTTCATTATCTTAAATTCTGTATCTGTGTGTGAATATGTTCCTATGCCCTTGGAGGTCAGAAGCATCAGAATGCCCTGGAGCTCCTACTGGAAGTTGTGAGCCACCTCATGGAGGTCCTGGGAACTGAACTCAAGTCCTCGACAAGAGCAGCAAGTGTGCCTAACTGCTGAGCCAGCGCTCCAGCCACACTTCAAGATTCTCACGATATCACTTCTAGCTCAGCACATGTCAGTCTTTCTCATCCCTAAAGTTCTACACCACACAATTTAAACAACAGAATTTGGTATTTGGTTCCAGAAAGTGTTTTCTAACTAAGTTATGTCTGAGTTTCCTGATCCTGCTCCAGATAGTCTAATTTTTTTTTTTTTGCCTTTATAGACTGTACACTTCTAGAACCTAGCCAACTCACTGCTGAAAGCCACGACATGCAAGTAGGTAGGAGTAGAACACAGGACGCGGAGGGACTGGTCACCGAAGACCAGAGCAGCAACCCATCCTGTGAAGTAAACGGCTCCTCCAACTTCACAATCTGCTGCTTTAAGACTCTCCTTGTGGATGTCTTCCTTTACTAGGGCACACTGCCAGAGTTAGTAAATGTTAATGATGGCAATGAAGTGAATTCAAGGAAAGAAGAAAGATTCTCTTTTAACAGATTTTATGTTTTCAATGTATAAAATTTGCGAAGGACAGGCCTGTGGTGCTGGAGAACCTTTGGCTGGCACTGCTAAGGAACTAGTGGTCCGCTGTAAAGTAAATTAATAAGGCACCTAAGTTTCTTTGTTCTGGTGATACAATTTTGTCTCACTTGGAACAGGGTCTTTTACAGATGCACTGCCTTTTGAAGTAGAGGACATAGGGTCTCAAAGACTTCCCTCAATGACAAGTTGTCATTATCAACATATAAAAATATCTATAACACTAATCTGTGCTACATAACAATTTTCTCCTCAGAAACCTTCATCTGAAAGCAACTTCTCACTTCTTTTTCTGATGTCACAGGACATATACTCTTCTATGTCTCTATCAACCCGCGGATCTCCTGAGAACTAGAGATACTGTTAAACAACCTTACTGTACTAGGAGCAGGCTGCGGCTGAAAGCCTGATGTAGGGTTAGGAAGACAGGGTGCAGAGGTAGGGCTTATCCTGCTCATTTTCACAGTTTTCTTTCAACTCTGAGTTTTGGATTGGAGCTATGTGTGGCTGGGGTTATAGAAAATGACTTCTGCACAATTTATAGTTAGCTATGTCCTCGGGTAAGGCTGTGAGGGAACTTTAGAGAACTCCTTTATTAAAATATTTACTTAGATTTCCTAGAGACCAAGCACTACAGACAAAGAAATTAATAAACTACTTCTCACAGGTTTGTAATCTAGCCGGCATGGGAGGACTACACAGAGAGCTCACTGGAGCACGAGAAGGCTGGAAACGGGGTAACAGGGCAAGCAAGCCGGACAAACAGAAGCATACACAATACACAAAATGTGTGGCATTGCTGTGGGATGGTCTGTATGTCAAATGTGTTGCTGATTGGTCAATGAATAAATCACTGATTGGTCAGTGGCCAGGCAGGAAGTATAGGCGGGACTAACAGAGAGGAGAATTGAGAGAACAGGAAGCTGGGTGAGGGAGACACTGCCAGCCGCCATCAGGACAAGGAAGATGTAAAGTACCGGTAAGCCACAAGCCACGTGGCAAGGTATAGATTAATAAAAATGGATTAATTTAAGCTGTAAGAACAGTTAGCAAGAAGCCTGCCATGGCCATACAGTTTGTAACCAATATAAGTCTCTGTGTTTACTTGGTCGGGTCTGAGCGGCTGTGGGACTGGCAGGTGGGAGAGATTTGCCCTGACTGTGGGCCAGGCAGGAAAACTTTAGCTACAGGCATCTTTGGAGGTGTCGAGCAGGCTGCTGAGAGTTAAGAAGGAAGAGGAATAGAAGATGAGGCAGGGAAGGAGGGAGAGGGCAAATACAGATGGCTACAGTTCTTCAGTGTGACTAGACAGTTTCCATGACAAGACATGTTACCTATGAATAATCGTAGATGAAACTTAGAAACATTTCTTAGATAGTAAGCACAGAAAAGGACTGTCATGAAGGAAAAAAGATAGGAAACCCATCACCAGTTACTCAGCAGTCTACTGGGAAGGAGAGAGGGCTCAGGAAGAGAAGGACTGAGAAACCACAACAGACCTGGCAGGCGTCTTTGCTGACTGGCTGGAAGCACAGGTAATGGGCTGAGTTTGGTATCATCACTACAGCAGGGAAGTGATTTTAGTCCCAGTGAGTTTGAGGTGTAAGGAAGGCATCAAGGTGGAATCATCCAACAGGAATTGTTTATTTGGGGCTTGGGAACCAGGAAGGAGAGTTAAGCTAAAGACACAGACTTAGGGAATCAGCAGCATTTCAGACAGAACTGAAGCCCACAATGGAGAAGGCTGTACAGGGAAGAAGATTCTCTCCTGATCATATAATCCCCACATGGTGTACACAGAAGAGAGTACCCACACCTCAGGGATTGCAGCCAAAGGCTTTGTCAGTCAGCTTCTGCCATGGTGACAACAAAACCTGAGAAAGGCAACCTAAGGGGGGCGCAGCATTATTTTGGCTCATGGGTTTAGAGTCTGTGGTTCCTGGTCACTCTAGCTCATGTGTTTAAAAGCTGCAATACCTAGTAACTGGGTTCTGTGTTTCTGGACCTGTGGTGATGCAGAACAGTATGGTGGGAAGGCACGTGAGGAAAGCAGCTCACCTCACTGTGGACAGAAAGTAGAGAGATGGAAGACACCAGGGCCAAGAGAGTCCCTTCAAAAACAACCTGCGGTGGCTGCCTTCTAACAAATCCTGCCTCCCAACAGCCCATTACCTGTAACTAATCAATCAGGGGCAAGACATACCAATAACAACAGAGTGAAACTGATTTCTGACATCAGGTAAGTTAAATTGTCTGGACCTAGGGAAAACAAATTTTGGAATTTGGGGTTGTTAAAAATTCCTGTTAATGACAAAGCCATTTGTTGACAGAGGCATGGAGTCGTGCATTCAACTTCCACAGACGCCATCTGTGTAAGCAGGCCTCAGAGATCTAGTCTAACTCATAGTTTAGAAGAGGAGACAGCTGGTTTGCTCAGGTTACACTATGGTTGACGGCGGAGCCAAACTCTGTGCCACGGCAACTTGTAGTCCGTCCTTCTACCACGTCGGTGAATGACATCAGTTACCACGCTGCAAGTCTGGGGGGATTTCAAATCCATCTTTTCACTCTTCCATCCACACACTCGGTCCTCCCCTCTACCCCGGCATGCTCTGTCTCTCTGAAGCAAGGTCAGGTACAGAACCTTTCTCCTGCCTGGCCCTGAAGGAAACGAAAGCCCACAAACCAGTCATGACCATTTAATTTTGGCCAGGGGATTATTGCACACTGTCAAGGTACGTATTTCTGACCTGTTAGATCTCAAACACTTAAAGTAACATGAAAGCCTAACAGGTCTCCTTGGGTGGTTTTATAATGGGAGACAAATGAGAAGGCAGAGGAGAGTGGAAACATGCTCACGGCTTCTGTCAAAGATGAAATACTTTCATCCCACAGGTGTAAATTGAGTATCTGATAGGAAATTTCACTGGTATTTGGTTATGTTTTCAAGTAGCAGAAGTTTTCCCAACAGGCTTACCAGGGAGTAACATCACTGCTACTGAGAAATTCCCAGGGTCTTCAAGCCAAGTTGAACTGTCCCGGGAACACGTCTACAGAGGAGAACCTTGTACAGAACATTTGAAATGGGTCAACAGAGCCAACGGGCCAGGCAGAGCCTCCTGGGAGAGGCAGAGCTGCCCTTTTCTTAGGTTTCAGGTTAGTTGGCTAGTTCATTTTTGTTTTAAATAAGACTTTCAGGAAAAGCCCACGACTTTTGACAGCAACAGACAGAAGAGCACATAGATATCTGGTCATAAATGAAAAGGTCAACAGAAGGCAACAATATGTTTGAAAATTGGTGGTTTGATGGATGACTTCTAGGTCCAACAGAAACATCATTCTGTGATGACAGTCCTAGGTTCTCACATTTCATGCAGGAGAAGATCCTGCACATAAAACCCAAAATATTACATCTCTCAGTATCTTAAAAAGAAAACCCAAGTATTCTATGCAAATTAATGCTCCATTTGTTAACACTTCATATATCAGCAGTACAAACAACTCAGTGATGTGAAAGTTGAGATGAAAAATAAGTTTAAGTCACCCTACTGATAACTCTGACAGTTTAAACTTTTAGCAATTAGGATTATTCCTGAATATGAGAAATCCTGAATGTTTACTGACTGGAACTTTAAGTTACACATTTATTTTGCCATCCAATCTAAAATATTACATTTAAGTGTCACTACTGAATTACTTTCTAAAATAATTTTAACCATCTTGGAGAGAAAAAAATCCTTGGATTTTTATACTATGTTTGTCAAATATATTTCTAATTACTGGAGATATTTTTAAAAATCTTAATCAAAACAGCAACAGATACAGGAATATAAAGATTTCAAAAACACTTATTCATTTATTTATTTTGCATATGTATGAGTGTGTGGAGGTCAGAGGACAACTTGCAGGAGTTGCTTCTTCCTTCCTTCTACTGTTCTGGTCCTGGGGCCTGAGCTCAGGTGGTCAGGCTTGGTGGCAGGGGGTTACCACTGAGCCACCTTGCCAGCTCAACTACAAAGCTTTAAAATGTATAATGTGGTAACATTTCAAGCTTAATGGGTTTATGAGTTGTTGGCAAAATCAACATGTCAGAATAAATGAGACACCACTACAATGAAGAAAACAGTCTCGCATGTAAATAAATGTTAACACGTTTAGTCAAATAGTCCATTAAGAAAATACTGTACGAGGTTTATTGTGTTTACTGGGAAAACAAACTCTTCCTAGCAACTGCTTAAACGAATCTCACAGATGCTGCAGACATTATTAGTGGCCTGTGATTAAAAAAACATGGATTGCTAATACTGTATCCTGACTCATCTATTTTCCCATCTGCTAGCAATTCTACCGATATGAACTACCAACAGAATGCCTGACAACAATAATTTCCTATGGCAATTTCAATGCAGAATCGCCTATAGCATTTTGTAAGATTTACTCACGCATGCCTCAGACTGTTCTGAGTTTTGTGGCCTGAAGCAACATGCTCCTTTTCCCCTTACTTCTATTTTAGCTAAAAATTTTACTTGACTGCACAGAATCTGGTTTGGTTTTAAAAACACTATACACAATCTGTCACATTTATTTTCCCAAAGGAAACAGACCAAAGCCCAGTAAATACAGGTGAGCACACCCATCAGTTTAGAGGTGTACGGGATGAGGCTGTGTCTGTAAGGACACTGGGGAGTGGAGCAAGTGGTACTTAAGGTCAGGAATTTGAAGCATCAAGTATACACTTTTTTTTTTGTTTGTTTTTGTTTTTCGAGACAGGGTTTCTCTGTGTAGTTTTTGGTGCCTGTCCTGGATCTCGCTCTGTAGACCAGGCTGGCCTCGAACTCACAGAGATCTGCCTGGCTCTGCCTCCCGAGTACAGGAATTAAAGGCATGCACCACTGCCGCCTGGCCAGTATATATTTTTTATAGTTTATTTTCTAGGGAATTTCACATCAAGTTGACTTGATAGTCAAGTGTGGTGGTGCACACTTTTAATCTCAGCACTCTAGAAGCAGAGGCGGGCAGATCTCTGCACTTGAGGCCAGCCTGGTCTACAGATCAAGTTTCAGGACAGCCAAGCTTAGGCAGTGAAGGAAACTGTTGAAAACAGAATGTTGGTAAAGATGTAACTGAACACGGGCACCACGTTTTCTAGCCCCAGCAAGCAGCAGAACCTGGCAGCTTTGGCCACATGTTTCTGGCTGTAGAGTCAAGAATAGAAGAAAGGAGTTATATATTCTCCCTCTGCAACTAAGGAAAGCTGCAGAGGTCAGGCATGTGTCAGGGTCGTCCCTGCATGGAGGCCCAGAAAGGCTATTGTGTGAAGCTGTGAAGAAGCCTGGATTGCCTTGGAGACCCCAAGATGTTAGAGATGCCAGAGTCATGGGATACCTGTTGAGGAGAGCTGCTGACTGGGAGTGGAATCAGCCCAAGGGAAAGACGTGTGCTGCAGTCAACAAAGCTGAAAGGAGATGGAGTCTGAAGAGCATATTGACATCAGACATGGAGATGCAGAGTTTGGAGTTTGCCCAGCTGTTCTTCAGTCTTGCTTTGGTCCAGTATCCTCACCGTGCTCCCTTTCCTCCCTTTTGGAATGGTAATGCATGTCCTGTGCCATTGTATGTTGGAAGTATATGATCTGCTTTTTGATTTTTTTTCAGGGGATTACAGTTAAGAGATTGCATGAGTCTCAGAAGAGTCTTTGAATTTTGGACTTTTAGACATTGCTGAGACCATGATAGACTTTGGAGACTTTTGAAGTTGGACTAAATGCATTTCTGCATTATGATATGGCTATAAGTTTATGGGGGCTAGGGAGTGGAATGTGGTGGTTTGAAAGAAAATGCCTCCCACTCAAGCCAGGCCCAGTGTCTCATTCTCTTTCTGCTTCCTGCTGATCTAGATGCAGAACTCTCAGCTCCTTCTCCAGCACCATGTCTGACTGCATGCCACCATGCTTCCTGCCACTGGACTATTCCTCTGAACTGTAAGCCAGCCCCCAGTTTTTCTTTAGAAGAGTTTCCATAGTCACAGTGTCTCTTCACAGCAACAGAAACACTAACTAAGGCACAGGGTAACATTTCTTTAAAACAAAACAAAAATCAAACCCCTCACCTTTCTTCCTGGGTTATACCAGAGAAGTATTTTTCTTAATGAATGTATTCTAGTCACATCTGGTCTAATGAAATGGCTGTATGTGCTTCCTACTTGATGGGCTGTTTGGTGAAATAAATATTTCTCTAATAGCCTTTGAGACAGATTCCATATTTTACCAATATAAATATGATCTAAGAAAATTTGTAGTAAGTAACGTCTCCTCCACACACAGAAGGACTTTGTTCAGATGCCCATGGATGGTCTGGTGCTATGTGGAGCCTGGATGAAGCAGATGAATTACAGACTGATGAGCAGTCTAGGTTGTCTTGTTCTGGAAAGATCTTGGCCACACATTTAAGAAAGGAATGATGAAATCTGAGTTGCACTCTTTAGTTGCAATTGACACCATTTCCTTTTATGCTTTTCAGTTTCTAGTAAGCAGTTTTGTCTGCTAAAAACAATCAGGAAAATGACTCAAGTACAACTGTGCTCTTACAACAGATAACAACAACTTCAACATTCCAGGGCCAGAAAAACTGAGTAAATTAAAAACCAAACAGTAAATACAATTTTCTGGATATAAAAAGGGCAGATGGAAATCGATGTCTTATTTCAGCAATTTCGATTAACACTTTCAAAAGTTTAGAACACACACACACACACACACACACACACACACACACACACACACACACACACACAGGATTACCAAGTAAGTGATTATATAATTCAATTAAACATTTACCTGTAGCTAGAGTTTTCCTGCCTGGCCCACAGTCAGGACAAATCTCTCTCATCTGCCAGTCCCACAGCCGCTCAAACCCAACCAAGTAAACACAGAGACTTATATTGGTTACAAACTGTATGGCCGTGGCAGGCTTCTTGCTAACTGTTCTTACAGCTTAAATTAATCCATTTCTATAAATCTATACCCTGCCACGTGGCTTGTGGCTTACCGGCATCTTCACATGCTGTTTGTCATTGTGGCGGCTGGCAGTGTCTCTCTGACTCAGCCTTCCACTTCCCAGCTTTATTCTCCTCCTTGTCCCGCCTATACTTCCTGCCTAGCCAATGACCAATCAGTGATTTATTTATTGACCAATCAGAGCAACACATTTGCCATACAGAACATCCCACAGCATTTATCAACGTGAAAGACACTTGTTATGAAAGACTACAACCAACATCAGAAAAGCAACATGCAGGTGAGTGAGATGGCCCGTTGGGTAAGAGACCTGCTGCAGAAACCTGGAGACTCAAGTGTGATCTCCAAGATCCTCATGTTTGAAGGAGACTCAGCCTCTGAAGGCTGTCTTCCGATTGCCACACTTGTACTGTGGCATGTGTGTACCCCCCAAAATAAGTAGGATGCCATTTAAATATCAAAATGAAACAAAAACTAAGCAGCATGCTGAGGCGGGAGAGAAAGCTCGGTAGGCAGAGCACTTGCCCTGCAAGTGTGAAGCCCTAAGTTCAGGCCTCAGAGCCCATGGGAGCAGCTGGTTAGGTGGCTGGCACTTGTAACCCCAGGAATAAAAGGTAGAGACTGAGGATCTCAGGGGCTTATGGGGAAGCCCCAGACTAAAGAGAGATCCTGTCTCCGAACAAACAAACAAACACGGTGGATGGCTCTTGAGTGACAGCAATGTAGACACGTGACACACTATCTTAAAATAGTTCTATAACCAGCTGATTAGGCAGCCAAATCTCTGTAGAATCATTATATAAAATTAAAAGTTCTTTTCTCTAACAAATATTTTCATCTGTGTAATGCCATATTTCTGTGACATCGCTAAAGAATGTCGTGTGTGTGTCCCACTGGCTTCTGGTATTTTTAGTCATTAAAAGTCTAGAGCAATTATGAACTTCAACTTCATGTTAAATGTGAATTTTGTCCCCTTTTCCTTAGCATGAGGCATGGCCAGAGGTCTGTCCCTTTAAGGTCTTGCCTGTCTGGTGGCGGAGGAGAGACCCTTTCTGGGTGTCTTGTCAATGGTAGGGGTGGATTTCTGTGGCCTTGTTCTGGTTTGGCTGATCACTGGTCGTCTGTCCACAGAAGAGGTGGAGGTGTTTCATGATGTAGTAGTATTGCCAGGGTGGCAGCCTAACCCTTGGGGTTCTGTCCCCTTTGCTCTTAAAGCCACTTAGGCAGCGTGATCACTTCTGACTTCCTCTTTGGGAGCACAGACACAGCGGAAATTCTCCACATTCTCTAGGACCAAGGAAAGCAGAGTCCAGGAGGTTCACTTTACTCTTCCTCACTACACTACACAACAGCCCTGTGATCTTGCAGCCTTGGCTCAGCCCACAGAAGCCTATGAAACCAGCATCTCCACCAATGTGCTCTCCAAATGCCCAGTAACGTGTTCCCTGAGCCCTAACTTAGTGGCATACGGTGAGTTTACATGTTGGGTTAGCTCAGCACACAACAGGCTGAGGAATCACTACCAGTCTCTCCTTTCTGTAGACACCACCGTCCCCTACCAACGGCTCGATGAAATACCCTCGCTTGAATTTAATCCGGGTAAGGAAAAAAACAAAAAACAACAAAACAAACAAACAAAGAAAGCTGGATTTTCTTTCCTTCTGTTAGATTGTCTACTTAAAAAAAAAATTATGCTTTTACGTCTTCTGTTGTTGTAGTTTTGTTTTGGTGTTTTGAGACGCTTTTTCTGTGTAGTCCTGGCCCTAGACCAGACTAACCTCAAACCTAGAGATCTGCCTGCCTCTGCCTCCCAAGTGTTGGAACTAAAGGTGTGCACCACCATGCCTAGCTAGCTTTTAAATTTTAACTGTAAGCTTAAGTTTTTAATGTCCCCACCCGACTCTGTGGCCACATGACAGGACTACTTCATGTTCCCTTGTCTCATTTTATACCTTCCTTGACCTCAAATCGATAGCATCGACAAGCATCTCTTTATTCATGTACGGTGTAATGTGCAAGTTCATACATGTGAAAGGTGCGCATGCTCATGTGTGTATGCCTGTGGAGGCCAGAGGTCCATGTTGTATGTTTTCTTCGGTCACTCTCTTAATTTTTTTTTGTAACAGGGTCTCTCCCTGAACCCAGAACTCACCAATTTGGCTAGCCTGGCTAGCTAATCAGCTCCAGGGATCAGCCCATCAAAACATACAGTTCTTTTAAAACACAAATTATGATTAAAAACATGAAAGGCAGTAGTAAAGTAGGTATCAAAAATCAGCACTGTTATTTGTCACACAAGCTCAGAAAATAAAATTTCCCAGTAAGGAATTATTTTAGCTATTACTGTCTTAGATGTGGCCCTGTGAGGGAGTCATCAACTGTCAAAGGCAACCTTTCAGGGTTCTGGTGTGGGGAGAGGGACACAGTGTTTGTACACCAAGTCATCTCAGATAAGTGGTATGCACACATCACCAGAAGGGCAAGAAACGAACATGCCAGCATCACCACCTACACAACACTTAGAATACGCATTTGTAGCAAATTTCACGCTTAGATCACTACAGTAAATGAATAGGCTGCAAAGACTTTACTGGTTTTTAATGGAAAAAGTGTGAGAAGGGCAAAACTTAAATATTCTAATTTTAATATGTCAATTCACTTAGTAGAGCACAAGGCATTAAAGAATTTCCCTCTAGTATTACTTTGTAAAATAAGTACCTTCCCACATGTCCCCCTGAAGCTGGCAGTGCTAGGGTACCACCAAGCTGTTACACTTCCCGAGGAAGCCAGGCTCCGGCCAGATCTTCCCTGGAGCCAGACACCTGCTTTCTCAGTGGATCCACTGTTACGTGACAGCTCAGGCAGAGCCTTGCTAGGGGCTTCACAAAGAGTAGCTAATCTCACTTTGTATCTACATTCTGGGATGCCAGGAGGCTGTGGCTGTGAGTGGAAACTTGGGGATAAGAATTTGAGCTCTGGTTTGAATAATACACATTAATATGAAGTAGTTTTACTAGTAAATCTTTACATTTTATTTTACAGGATGAAATTTCAGCTCACTCTTTAAAAAGTCCATTCTAATAAGGATTAAAGGGGAAAATGCATCTTTAATTACTAAGCAAATGAAAGCCATACTGTTGGTTTACCTCTGGTGGAAAAGTAATAAAATAGCTATGCGACTGCTAAATTCAATGTATTCTCGAGGAACTTTCCATATATTGTTGCAAGTGGCTGATATATTCTGTTGCCCAAAGAACAGCTTATGCAATGGGTGATTATTCTGAAACTTTTGTATTCTCAGACATATGTTATTCCCAATCCCAAGTAAGTGATGCGGCAGACCTGACGGTATGAGCCTGACACCTGGCATCAACAGAAGCATCTTTGAGCAAGAATACTGTGAAGAACATGCTTTTTGCCTTTCTAGTTCAGAAGAGGCACAAAACCAAGACAGAAAAATCTGCAAAGAAATTACTGTTAGACGGAAAAATATTCCTTAAGCTGGTCCCCACACTGCCCTTTGCAGATGTCAGTGTTCTATCGTTTTCTATTAGGGACATCCACATGGCCAACCTTTTCAGCTACTGCTCTTCTAGGCAGAGTGCATGATCTAGGAAAGCCCCATCACCCCAGCCTGCCCCCAAAACCACAGCACTCCCAGCAGCAGGAAGCAAGCATGGCCCTGGCTGTGGCTTTCTTCTCACAGATGTGTTTGACTGTCTCACCTCCAATACTCACTACAAGGCCTGTTAGCAGGCCGTCCTCATTCTCACAGTCCATATTTACCAGCGTGCCCAGCTGCTGCACTAGGCTACGCTGCTCAAAAAGAAAGGACTTAAACATGGAGGCACCTATGGATTTTGTTAACTGCCTTCTAATTTTTCAGTCACCCAAAATTGTTTATCACTGGTCTTAGTGTCATTCCAAGTTATAACAATAACACCGAGAGGGTATGTGATTCTGCCAGGGTGATGACAGGGGACTTCCCTTACCCCGGCAAATCTCAGCTCTGAGCGTGATTCCTAAAGAGGTAGTGGGCTTCTTACTCACCTTAGAGAATGGCTAAATGGCAAACAGCTGGTAACTATTTTGTGAAGATTCTAAGTCCCATTAAGAAAGTAACCATTAGGAACCAGTAGAAATGGGAAAAATTAAACACTCCGTTAGCTGAATTGTATGGTGACTTCTGAGCAAGCAGTCCTGAATGGGGTGGTGGTGAAGTTCAACAGGTAAGTTCAGGTAAGCTCACGAGGTAGAGACGTTTGTGAAGGATGGCATACTTCCAGCTGATCACTGGCCCTTGAGAAGTCAGGAAGATGGGCCACTTTCAGACCGATAGTATGTGGAGCTGAAGAAGATGGAGGCACTGAGCTCCCTGGACATGAACAGTGTCATTTACTGAAGCCCCACTCACAAGGACAAGATTTCATTCGGCCTCCATGAGAACACTAGGTCTTTGGCTACTCAGCATCCTCTGGTGGCCAGATTTAGTGCTGCATGTTTTCTATGTTTCAGAGAGGCCTGCTTTTCTTTTTCTTTTTTCTTTTTTCCTTCCTTCCTTCCTTCCTTCCTTCCTTTCTTTTTTATTTTTTTTATTTTTTCAAGACAGGGTTTCTGTGTAGTTTTGGTGCCTGTCCTGGAACTTGCTCTGTAGAGCAGGCTGGCCTCGAACTCACAGAGATCCGCCTGGTTCTGCCTCCGGAGTGCTGGGATTGAAGGCGTCGCCACCATCGCCCAGCTCCTTTATTTCTCTTTCTTTTGAAAAATTCACCCTTAATTTTTTACTTAGCATTTTTTCTAGACAAGGAAAAGATCACCAACAGTATCGATGGACTGTGTGTAAGGCAGTAAACTACGGATGGGTCAATTTGACAACCAGAGAATAAAAAGCTGTCTCAACACTTTGAGAGAAAGCATTCCTCTGAATGTGCTAAACATACCCCACTGGGAAGCCATGTGTGTGGAAATACCTGGTCAGCATTCAGCTACTTAATGTTTTTCAGGCTAACTCCACAGAAACTATTCTTTCATATGGATTCAGAATATTATGGATGAGTACATAGAACACAATGACTACATGTTTCAACTGCTTCCCTCCGGCAGACACTGTTATCTCATGTAAGAGGCAACACTTGAGTGAAACAAGAATATCAGTGTTCCAGAGTTTACTTTCAGGGCTCGAGAGATGGCTCAGCAGCGAAGAGCACTGGCTGCTCCTCCAGGGGACCCAGGTTCCATTCCCAGCACCCACAGGACAGCTTACACCCTGTCACCTCAGTTCCAGAGGATCCCACACCCTTTTCTGGCCTCGATGGGCACTGCACACATGTGATGCACAGACAGACATGCAGACAAAGCAATTGTACACATAAAATAATCTTTAACAATGTAAACATGTCAAGTTGTTTAGTTAGTAAAAGGTACAGTCAGCATCTGAACAACAGGTAAGCTTACAAACTGAGATACATTGTTTATTGACCATAGTACATTTTCCAAACACAGAGGGTTTTGTAAATACTGTGATTCAGTTTAATCATGTCAATGGCTTGTAGCTGGAGAGTTTTCTCTCCGGGTTCCGCCAAGTCCTGGCAGTCCGACAGCCCACTTATAAAATAAACACACAGACGCTTATATTATTTAAACTGTTTGGCCTAATGGCTCAGGCTTCTAGCTATCTAGTTCTTACATCTTAAATTAATCCATTTCTATAAATCTATACCTTACCACGTGGCTCGTGGCTTACCAGCATCTTCACATGCTGCTTGTCATGGTGGCGGCTGGCAGTGTCTCCCTCCGCCTTCCTGTTCTCTCAATTCTCCTCTCTGTTAGTCCTGCCTATACTTCCTGCCTGGCTACTGGCCAATCAGTGTTTTATTTATTGACCAATCAGAGCGCCACATTTGACATACAGACCATCCCACAGCAATGGCTCTTAAAAACTAAACAAAATGAATCTACCTGTAGCTTGTTCACATCCTAATGTTTATTCATATAAAACCCACAGCGAGGATGGGCGTTTAATTGGCCATAAATGTCTGAGGTCTCATGTTTCTCGAACCATAGTGTCTTTATATTACTTTACAACTTTACTATCATGTTTACATATATCCTACCAGATGACAATTTACAGATAACATTAATGAAGATTAGAATGATTAAGTAACTTCCAGAGTAATAACTCAATATCTGCAAATGTTCAATTAGCTTAGGTCTACAGTCTTTCTGAGGTGGGGACAGGGTCTCACTACATAGCCCAGTCTGACCTTGAACTCACAGCAATTCTCCTGTCTCAACCTTTGACTGCTGGAATTACAGGCATGAGTTACCATGCCTAGCTAGGACTATAGTCTTTATGCTATGGTCTACGAAGAATGACTTAAAAAAAAATAAACCCAAAGAATTTTACTTATGCTAGAAAATTCAGTTTCACTTTATTTTTGCTTTAACTACAATACATAATTTTAAATTAATCACTATTGCCGAACTAGCAAAAACACACATAAGGAGGCAATAAAATCAGAAAGTGAAAATTCACAGAAAAAAGAGTAAGAACAAGTATGTATTATAAACTCCACATTGAGTTGGCAAAATGGTCTAAACATTATAAGATTAAATCAATGACCACATAAAGCACTTAGCATTTTTATAATTCTTGAATTTTGTAAAGTGTTTTCAAAACTTTATTACTCTTTTACAATTCCTAGGAGACCATAGGGTGACATAGCCTTTTGCATGACTGAACAAGAACATTCCAAAAGGACAATGAAAATAAGTCATTGCCTGGCACAAAGGAAGACATCCGCGACTCTGATCATAACACAAGGCTCCAGGTCCTTACAACATGTGTGCTCCATCCACGTGCTACGCTGGCTTCAGTGGAGGCCTCTAGTCTCCCTTGTTACCTGACAATTGCCTTGGAGTGGTGTTCTTCAGAAACCTAACTACAGTCTTTTTTCTGTGTACTATCCAGGTCTATTTTATCTTTTACATCTACAAAAAATACCTTTTAATAGCTCCCATTTTAAATAACCATGTCAAGAAAACTGGGACTGCTGGGTTGTTTCGGAGGTTGAGAGCACTGACTGAACTTCCAGAGGACTTGGGTTCAATTCCCATCACCCATGTGGTGACTCACAAATGTCGGTAAATCCCGTTCCAAGGGATCCCATGCCCTCTTCTGGCTTCCATGGGCACTGGACATAGTGGTGTGTGGATACACATGCAAGCAAAACAAAGAAAACTAATTATAAGGTCAGGTATGGGTAGTATATACTTATAATTTTGGCTTTCAGAGACTGAGGCAGAAGTGCACATTAAAAGTCAGTCTGTGCTACTTCCTGAGACCCTGTATCCCAATCAATCAATCAATCAAATAACTCTGCCTTGAATCCTACCTACCATTCCACAATGTTGTCTTTCCTCTTTGAAAGCCACGTTTCTCGGTATGGAGGAACAGTCTGGACCTCTAAAGCTGGTAATCACACTTCATCTCCTTCCTGCTCTAGATCCTTCTGTGTTTCTATCTCATTTGACCTGAAAGCTGACAAATTACACTTTGTCTGTGCCATCTTTCTTAAAAACCCGACTCCCATAATCCCCAGTCTCACTTACTGGCTGCTGTTTCCCAGCTCCTCAGTGTTGGAACTGAAGTTCTCTGAGCCTGTTACTGCACACCCGTTTCCTAGGCATGCTCATGCACACCCTTAGCGTTAAGTATTATTTTTCTGACAACTCACTTCTGCATCAACACTGCACACTGTCTTCTGAGTTCTGGAGCCTAGCAGCTCTACTCAGACATCCCTCGGGCTGCAACACTCGGTAGGCCCAGACCTTCGGGGCACTTGTCTTTGAGCCGTTCCTACTTTCTAAGTGGTTCCTCGACCATCGTTAAAAAAAAGATTTATTTTTATGATTTAAAATTGTGATTGAGTGTGTGTGTGTGTGTGTGTGTGTGTGTGTGTGTGTGTGTGTGCGCGTGTGTGTGTATGTGTTTGTTCACATGTGTGGTGCTGTTGTTTTTTTGGCTTTTTTTGGGGGGGGCACCATCCAGCTCCCAAATAAATCACACATGAAGGTTTATCCTTACTTATGAATGCCGGGCCTTAGCTTGGCTTAGTTTCTTGCCAGTTTTCCTTAACTTATTCCACCTACCTTTTGCCTCAGGGCTTTTCCTGTTCCCTAACTTCTGTAAATCTTACTCTTATTCTGTGGCTCGCTGTGTATCTGGATGGTTGGCCCCTGGAGTCCTCCTCCTTCTCTGGCTCCTAGCTCTCCAATCCCTCTTCTCAGATTTTTCCTTTTATTTATACTCTCTGCCTGGCAGCCCTGCCCATCCTTTCTCCTACATTGCTATTGGCCGTTCAGCTCTTTATTAGACCATCTGGTGTTTTACACAGGCACTGTAACACAGCCTCACAGAGTTAAACAAATGCAACATAAACACAAGTAACACACCTTAAAATAATATTCTACTACACATGTGTGCATGTATGTAGTCCACATGGTCACTAGGCCAGAGGGATAAGATCCCCATGGAACTAGAACTCTCGGAAGAACAGTAAGTGCTCTGAACCACTAAGCTCCTCCTCAGGCTCTTGACCACTCATCTTTTTGTCAAGAACCTTTAGCATATTTAAAAGCTGCAATGCTTGTCCATGTCACCCACTGATGGACCCCTGTGTGTGTGCCTCTATCTCACTTGCCACCTTGAGCAGGCCATTTCCACAGCTTGCTAGCCAGTTTCCTCCCAACTCATTCTCTAAACCGTACTCTCAGCAATAGGAAGTAGGGGCAGGGAGATCAAGAGTTCAGGGTCAGACTTGGCTACAGTGGCCATCCTGGCCTGTGAGACTCTGTCCTTAACAGAATTCCCAGTAGCCTTCACAGCAGTGTGGTGAGTAGCTGTTGTATTTGGCCTTTAAGTTTCTTGCATTGTGCTTAAGAACTAGGGTGAGAGTGGGTAAGGAGAAGACAGGGACTCTGCTGCCACTGTCACCTCTGCCCGTTTTCTTCTGGATGATCTGTTCTGTCTTCTGTCCTTGATGCTTCTGACCAAGGTCATACATATGATAGGCACAAACCTCCCAGGTTTATTATTAAGAACTATTATTTATTATTTAGAATTAGTTGGGTGGTGGTGGCACACACCTTTAATCCCAGCACTTGGGAGGCAGAAGCAGGTGGATCTGTGTGAGTTCGAGGCCAGCCTGGTTTACAGAGCGAGATCCAGGATAGGCTCCAAAGCTACACAGAGAAACCCTGTCTCGAAACTGCCCCCCCACAAGAATATTATTTAGAATTACTACTTTAAAATCATACTGAGACATATCATGCCCCTAAAGATCCTTAAATAGCTCTTCACTGCATGCAGAATCCTAACATAGCCTGGCATGAATGCCTACCTGCTTAGGTCTGCAGCTTTGGCTTATGTTGCTCATACCAATAAGCCTGTGTTTTCATCGTGGAAGCTTCTCATCTAGTTCTTTGTCCTCATCAAGCTCCTTCTACCGTGAGCTGGCAGTTAAACATTCCAAAACTTAAGAGTTTAGACTAGTGATTGCATGGCTTTCCTTGATGAAAATGTATCTGCACTTTCCTACCTTGGTTCCAAGTTGTTGTTAACACTGTTCCCTTTGCAGTTCTACTTATTTTCAGGACTGAAATTAAACGGACTTCATCCAGTCTTCCTGGTCAAGGAGTCTTTAAGAACAGAGTGAGTTACCCTGTCTCTTTGCACCTGAAGCAGCTGCACATGGCTGTGTTACAATGTGTGCTGATGTACTGCGAGCAATGAAAACTATCTGCTAGTCCAGAACTCTACCGTGGGAGATGCCCAAGCACAAGGCTGGCCTCGTTCCTCACATTTCAGCATTTGGTACTTCACAACTGTTTGTCAAATACATAAAATCCAGAAAAAAAGCATACTTCATTTGAGTTTTGCAAACCCGTAAAACTGTTTATTTAATTTAAACTAATTCTCATTTTAACTTTTTTTTGGTACTGGGACTAGACATACAGCTCTAAGTACGCTGTGTTAAGTGTCATGTCACAAGTGTGCTTCTTACTTTTTATTCTTTGAGACAGGGTCTCACTAAATTGCCCTGGCTGGCTTTGAACTCACCTTATAATTCTGACAGGGCTTAATATGTAATCCTCCTGTCTAAGCCTCTGGAGTGCTAGAGTAACAGGCCTGCACCTCCAGGCCTGGCTTCTGACTCTGTTTATTTCTGAGACAAATGTTTTGTTTCTCCCAGATACTAAACAGCTTGAATTAGTTAAGAGTTCCTATTTTATTATTTTGTTAATACTTAGATATAATTAAAAAAATTATTGTGTATGGGTTTGTGCTTTTATGTGCAGATATCTTAAGAGGCCAGAAGAGGGCAGCAAACCCCCAGAGCTGGAGTCACAGATGGTTGTGAGCTGCATAATATGAGTGCTCAGAACCAAACTAGGGTCTTCTGTAAAAGCAGTAGGTTCTATTAACTGCTGAACTATCTCACCAGCCTCCATTTTATTTATTTATTTATTTTTAAAGAGCTGGCTATCAAGGGAAAAACACAAGTTACTATTCTAGTAACAGTGGAGGCTAACTGGCACACCCCCACCATCCAACTGTGACATCAACAATCCCCTAATTTATTAGTTACATTACCTTACAAACATGATGTTTTGATCAATTTATTAGCATTGCTCACCACTACCATGCATTTAAAGATATTAAAAAGCAATCCCATATTAATCATGGAAGATTTTACTGTGGCGTTTTCTAAAGTCTAAGTGTACTTACAGAAATGTCTTACTCAATGTCTCTGTCAACACAATTCTAATGCCTTATTAGGAACTATTATTCATATGGTTGATATCTTAATGCTGGGTAGAAACCAAAACTTCACAGGCCCTCAGCTTAATGTGCCTGGGAGGTTTGTGCCTATCATATGTATGACCTTGGTCAGAAGCATCAAGGACAGAAGACAGAACAGAGCATCCAGAAGAAAACGGGCAGAGGTGACAGTGGCAGCAGAATCCCTGTCTTCTCCTTACCCACTCTCACCCTAGTTCTTAAGCACAATGCAAGAAACTTAAAGGCCAAATACAACAGCTACTCACCACACTGCTGTGAAGGCTACTGGGAATTCTGTTAAGGACAGAGTCTCACAGGCCAGGATGGCCACTGTAGCCAAGTCTGACCCTGAACTCTTGATCTCTCTGCCCCTACTTCCTATGTGCTGAGAGTACAGTCATAGACTACCATGTCTTGCTTTATTGTGATAAAACTTTTTCAGGGGACTGTGCTTTGCTATGTATCTTAGTCAGTTTTCTATTGCTGTGAAGAGACACCATGACCATGGCAACTCTTATAAAAGAAAGCATTTAATTGGTGCTTGCTTATAGTTTCAGATGTTTAGTCCATTGTTTTCATAGTGGGGAACATGGCAGCATGCAGGCAGACATGGCAGCTGAGAGTTCTACAGCCGGATAAACAGGCAGCAGCAAGAGAGAGCCACTGGGTCTGGCTTGGGCCTTTGAAACCTTAAAGCCCACTCCCCAGTGACACACTTCCTCCAACAAGGCCACACCTTCGAATCCTTTCAAATAGTGCCACTCCTGGTGACTAAGCATTCAAATCTATGAGAGTATGGGGCTATTCTTATTCAAACCACCACACTATACATCCCAGGCTGGCCTTGAACTCACAGTAGTTCCCCTGCTTCAGTTGCCCATGTTCTGGGTTTACAGGCGTGTACCGCTGTGCCCTGCTAGAAATACGAGTCCACAATAAGACTGAGTACAAGTTGTTAAAGAACAGACTCTGCAATATTACAAAAATGAGGTCTGAGCCAAAGCACTGTGAATCTGAAGTTTTAAAATCTTTTTATTTTTATGTGTAAGAGTGTTTGTCTACATGTATGTCTGTGTACCACATGTGTGCAGTGTCCTTGGAGGCCGGAAGAAGGTGTCAAGTCCCCTGGGTCTAGAGTTACAGACAGTTGTGAGCAGCCATGTGGGTGCTGGGAATTGAACCCTGGTCCTCTAGAAGAGCTGTCAGTGCTCTTAACCATTGAGCTGGCTCTTTAGCCCCAAATCTTAATTTTTTAGAAGTGAAAATAGAAATAATTCTTAAGGATGTCTTGTAAAGTAACATCCAATATCTATACTCTGATAAAACTTAGCGTTTATCAAGTTTCAAGTAAAGTAAACACTGTTACTATGTGGTCTGAAGGGGTAAGAATCTCCTAAGCAGTAGATTTGATGACAGCTAACTTGCTCTGAATGACCTGCTTCATCACATTTGAGAAAATTGAGACAATAATGCTAGTCCCTTCTCTGGAATTTCATGGTCCTTCTCTGCTGACTGCCAAGTGGTGCCACATAAAAGGCTCCCACTTAACTGTCATTTCTTCATGTGACTTTATCATGATTAAACACAGCAAACAGTTGTTTTAGTTCACTTTAAAGTGAATCATCTAGTACTATAAGGATTATATAGCTTTAAATATACTTCAGGACAAAGGTAGATATCCTGGGCAGAAAAAACAGGACTTGATTTCTAATACAACATATATTGAAGTATAAATGGAAAGTTTTTAGTCAAGCCATTAGGGGAAAAAAGCTTAACGTTCCACACATATTCAACACAGTAATGTCCTCTGTTTTATCCAGATAACGTGTTAGAAGCAGGGTGTGGAGGGAAGGTGAGAATCCTGTACCCAGGAGTACCTCTGTCTAGCACAGGGAGTTGACTGCCCTGCAGATGCTAACAGCAAGCAGACTTGGGTCTGAGTGTAAACTAAGCAATAGGGTAGGTGACGAAAGGTCCAAGGGAATTAGTAGGTGCAATCAGAATTGTAAAGGGCACTGACATGAGGTCACTGCAGCAGAGTCATGCTTTACACTGATCAGCAGTTTGAAAGGGCTATGGGTTAATGTTCTGGTTGTGTGGCCCTCCTGTAACCAGGATTCTCATTCTAATAGAAAACGGGGAAAATCAGTTCCAGGTGGAAGCAATGTTGCCTGACCCTCCACCCCAAGTTGAGAACTAACAGTCATGTTACCAGAAAACAAGAGGCAAATACATGAGCAGATTTTAGAGTTGCAATAAAACAAATGTACAACAAAACTGTAGCATATTTAATAACATGAATAATAGATACCAGACAAGTGATAATTATTTATAATTGATTTCATCTCAAAAATAACCATAGGAAAAACTATTTTACAGTCAACCCAAAATGTTTTCATACTCTCATTGATAAATTAAATACCCTCACTGTTTTACTCTACAACTATGCATGGTGTAATACTTCCACACCATGAACATGCACACCCCACATGCCACCACAGCCTTCCTTCACCTATTCTTATATACTACAGTAGCATACATACAGTGCAGCGCTGAACTCAGATGCATAAGGTTTGATAAAGGGGCTATCTGGGGCTCAGCTTCCACTAGTTCAAGGAACACTGTTAACAGACTGACTCATCATGGATGCCATCTTGAGCTGTGGACTAAATCGAAGGCCAACAACCAACAGAAACACACTCCTCTACAGGAAGCATTTACGGCTTCTGGGATGAAATATCTAAAGTTATTTGCCGTAGGAAGACTCAGGAAATGTGATTCACTCTTGAAGAAGATGACAATCCAGGGTCTAGCCTTGATATGACCCAGATAGAAGACTAGAAATCACCTGTACTGATGTCCAGCCAGGAGAGGGAAAATATGATCATAATAAATGGAAATAGAGATTTTAGAACTGAAAAATTAAACATCATAATTAAAAATTTACTAAATAACCTTAGTAGCAGAATAGAATTGATAAAAATAATCTATTAGAAAAAGATAAACAGAATTATCTGTTGTGAAGATGAGAAAATCCTGAAGAAGAAAAAGGGAGGGTTTCTGAGTTTGTACAACATAAAACCCTCTTCAGAGTCCCAGAGGGCAAGGAAGGAATTCGACAAGAAAGAAGAGTATCTGAACAAATGAGAGTGGGAAGAAATTTCTAGATCTGCAGAAGGTACACATCTACAAAAACAAGACGTGTTGACTGTAAAAGAGTATCAATCACAAAAATACGTGACTAGGTTTGATTAAAAAACCAAAAGGTAAAGAAAAAATTGAAATAAGTCAGAGGAGGGAAAAAAAAGATACCATACATAGAGCACAATGATATGAATTAGCAGATTTTTCTCTAGAAAATACTAAGTCCAGGAGATTAAATGGGACAAAAAAGACTTTATGAATTTGGGGGAATGGAGGGGAACATGTGCTCTGCTTTAGACACAAGGCAGAGAAACGAAAGCCAACACATGTACAGAGACAGCACATGCCAGTAAACAGGACTGGAGCCACACCGGGGAGTCCACATAAAACACAAAATTCAATGCTCATCACAGACAAAAATCCCTTTTAAAAAGAAGCATGGCACTAAATTCAGACTGTATCATCGGCTACTATAGATGACAGCATGTCTCTGTAACAGTCTTGAACAGAATTATACCACAATTACTACAGAGATCACCAAGAAGAAATCTGACCATGGAGCGACCCACTATGTCTTCCAGCCCTTTAAGAATAAACTCAGGATATGTTCTTTTTATTAAAAACTGCCTAGGGGAAAGAACACACACAGACATACAACAAATAGGGAAAATATTAATATTTGTTGAATCTAGGTGGTAAATTTTCAGTCTTTATATTATAGTATTTTTCAAGTTTTTTTTCTTTTTTCCAAGACAGGGTTTCTCTGTGTAGCCTTGGCTGTCCTCAAACTCAGAACTCAGAGATACATCTGCCTCCGCCTCCTGAGTGTTGGGATTAAAAGTGTACACCACTACTGTCTAGCTATTTTTCAAGTTTTTAAACTATAAAAGTTTTCGTAACAAAAATGAGTTGAAGAAAAATGAGTTGTAGGCCTTCATTCAGAACACCCTTCTTCCGCTTCTCCCAGGTTTTTCTTTTCTTTTGTTTTTCGAGACAGGGTTTCTCTGTGTAGTTTTGGTGCCTGTCCTGGATCTTGCTCTGTAGACCAGGCTGGCCTTGGACTCACAGAGATCTGCCTGGCTCTGCTTCCCGAGTGCTGGGATTAAAGGCATGCACCACACTGCCTGGCTTCTCCCAAATTTTGATAAACTCTTGTTTGGGAGGGTTGTCGAGGCTCCTTGACATGGTTCTGACAGGTATAAAACAGGCCTCCACAGTTTGCTAATTACTGTAGCTGATATACAGCTGTCCTTCAAGGAGGATTTGTTGAATGAATGGATGAAGAAATGAAGTGAAAACTGCAGCCTGGGTATTTAAGAACTTTAATGTCAAGACACAAAGTACCATATGGGAGTTATAAAGACTGCTGGACAAACTGCTGCTGTGAATACATGTGGCTTTTTTTCAGTGGCATAAGAGTTTTGAGACTTAGGTTTCTCCTGTACTTTTCATTTAGTAACTTTCTATTGGAAAGAAGTTTCAAGTCACCAGAGAGGACACTGATCAAACTGAAACTAGTTCCACACCACTCACACTTTTCTTGAGCTAGCACCAAAGACTAACTTAAAAGGTCCAAAGAATTCAAATTCCAGGTTTTTCCTGAAATACACACAAGCGTGTACTAATGTTACTTCGTCTGCAGCATCCATCTTTCCGAAGGGTTCTGCAGGAACAGCCTGCACACAGAGTTTTGGATGGAAGTCTTGTAGATAAGCAGCATTCTTCCAGCTAAATTACATATTTAAAACATACCCTTTCTTGCTTTATAAAAACAAATCCAAAGATTTGAATTCTAAGAGCAATATAGTTCAAATCCCAGCACTACCAAATTATTTTATATAGCTTTTTTTCCTAAATGAAATGTTTTTAAACGAAAATCCAAAGACACAAAATAGTAAAATATTTTTATAAAGACACTTATACACAGTGTAAAATAATTTGTCAATGAGGGCAGAAATTAGCAATGTTTACAATGTGTAAGGACTCATTTTCCAGCACTTAGGTCACACTGTCCTCTGTAAGATGGCCCTCAGGAGTTAAGTCTCAATATTTATTCAGCAACTATTAGATTCAATAGCCGATATCCAAACAGCATTCCCTCGGAGACATTGCATGTGACCTCTTAACTGCTTGGTGCCTAACTCTACACATATGTCAAACAGAAAGAAGAATCATTGCTAGCTACCTCCCAGCAATTCTAGAAGATTTAATGAGACAGGGAGCCAGACCTCCATGTTGAGTCAATCATTCCCTCGGCAGAAGTTATGTTATTTGTGAGGTGCTGAAGCACTAAGGGTAATAAAGTATTGTGTAGGCATTACAAACAGATTGGCTTTTATTTCTCAAAGTATTTACATTTAATCCTTCAGATAAGCATGCCAACCTTGTAACAAAAGACCTACTATCTTAAAAAAAAAAAGGGGTGGGGGTGGGGCTGAATTGGATAGAATGAAATTACCATGAAGTTTTTAAAAAATGCTGTTTCTCTCTTGATGGGAACAGGTCTTTTAGGACAAACTGGTTTAAAGGAATTAAGAAGGAAGCCCTCACTGGAACTTAGATCTATCAGAGTGGCCTAGTACCATAAAACTGTTTCCCTGAGCCAAGTCCAGAGTCCACTGGCTTCAGGAAGCCAAAGGCAAGTTTAGGATGTAGCTCTGCTAAGAAAAGACATGGACCTGTGAACGCAATGCCACTTATGAAGACACGGGGCCCAACTTCAATTTATACAATCAACACAACACACACAAATAAGACATTTAATTTTGGATCAGTGAAGTCACAGGCTATTTAAGTAGTTCACACAGGATGGTCATGCTCTCAAGAGTAAAAATGGATAAAATTGATTTTTTACACCAGATTAGCCACACTATATTAATCATATAAGATATTTCCCTGAAAGTCTTGGCACAAAAAATAGGCCAATATGTTCTGTTGTGGCTATTTTTTTCCAATGTAAATTTAGACGGGGAGAAAAACTTTAGAAAGTAATCACAAATTTCAAAATCAATAAATTCAAATTGTTTTCAAGGCAGTAAATACTTAGGCCTGCCAAATGCTGCAGGAAATTGATGTACAATCTGTTTGGCAGCTGGACCATGTGAAGAAAAATAGGGAAGCCCTTAAAGTCACAGAGACTCTGAAGGTCAACAGAGCTTCTTCCAGGAGACCATTTGCTTAGTGCATAGAAGACAAAGAGGCGCGGCGAGCGAGCGCCAACCAAAGCAGGGTGTGGCCAGTTATCTTAAACGTGCTTCACTGGACTGCAGCATCAGAAGAAGTGTTGTGATTAAAACCAGCGAGTAGGTGGCAGGAGTTTAAGTTATGGAGGAAAGCTTAGGGGTGTGTTTGAGAACAGGCGGGTGAAAGTCTCAAAAGGGTTAAGACTGTTGGCTCCAGCTAATGAAAATCTATCAGTTCTTTCTTACCTCTTCTAAAGACCTGCCTCTTAGGATTTGGCTTTTGATGTCAACAGACAAAGCAAGATTTTACTTTCTAACATGTGTGCTACCATGGCCTAAAAATGCAATACAATCCACTTTATTCCAAGCTCCACAACTTTTTAAGACTAAGAAGCCATCTGAACAAAGAGAATGATTTCTTTCCTGTGAATGGAGAAAATGCCAAGCTCTGCCATTAACAATAGTACTGATTTAAATATCAACGTATCATTATTAGGACTTGGAGAAGAAATACTATTTTATCATTAACTCCAAACTGACAGGAAAGGTGGCTCAGTTGCTCAGAGCGCCTGCTGCCCACCGATACCAGCCTGACGATCCGAGTGAGTGCGTCGAGGGGCTGCATTACAGAGATGTCCTCTGATCTCTACACAGCACAGCACACATGGAGATGCATGCAAATAGGTGCACACACACTAATAACAATACACTTAAGAACTATAAAAACAGTACATTCAGTATTAAGTTTATTTTTACTTAAAAAAAAAAAACTGAGTCCAACAATCACCAAGGAAACTACTAGAATCTAATGTATAACCTTCAGACATATGAGTATTTTTGCAAAGATGCAATCTTTTCTTTTCTTTTTTTGTCCTGAAATCCTATTTTATTTCAGTAGACACTTATGATGGGAGAACTGAAAATGCTGAATCAAGAGCTATATTTAAGCAGGTGGCTATCAGGCAGCATCATCAAAACATAAAACCCTCTAAAACAGCACAGTCATAAATGGACAAAGAGCTGCAAAGGCTGGGAAGCTGTTGGGCCTTGTAGAGGATAGTTAAGTTCTAGGGAGAGACTAGAGCTCAGGGTACCAGAGCAGGCAGCAATACCAAGGTAAGGCTGAACTGATAGGACAGCAGCCATCCGGAAACAGAGAATTGAGGAAGAGATATTGGAGGCCAAATGACGCAAGAGAAGAATCTGGACTCCAGGAAGGCCCAGATTTGAACTCGATTCCTCCAACTGTTTGTTTTCTGGCATGGAGCAGTTTAACTCCTTTAAGCTGTAGGTTCCTCATCTATGAAACAGGAGTAATACAACTGTTTGTGTCAAAAAGCCTTGAGAAAAGTATGAGAAATGGTCTAAGTAAAACATGTCCACACACTTATTTATTAAACACCTAAGACCATAAAAGGATAAAATATAGTCCCTACCTGGCTAGGGAAACAGAGCTATAAACAAACGACTCAAAGGACAATGACATAACATAATCGGACTCACACAGGTCAAACAGAAACACAGAGGAAAGTGTGTGTGTGAAGGACTAAGACCGTGCAAGTGGCAGAGATCACGGTAGTCTCTGCAGAATGCACGGAACCAGAGCTCCACTTCTGGGAGGTGTTTCCTTCCACCTCCAATCACCAGCTCCGCACTTACCATATGAACTAAAGCACACCACCTTCAGGAGAGTGTGCTGCTGGGGCTGAAGGACAGGAGGAGGCCCAGAGAGGTGGTATAAAGGGGAGGGGAAAGGGAGAAAGAGTTGAGAAACAGAGTGAGTTATAGGAAAGTACGTCCTCAGCAACCATACCTGAGAGAAAGCTAGGTAACATTTATACAATGTCAAGAGAGCAAAACTCCAACAGGAGATGCTAACACCCCCGGTGCTGCTTCCACATCACTAGAACTCTGACTGGAGCTAGCTACCCTCATCATGCCCTGTCCAACAAGCTTAAAGTGAACTTCGAGCGACAATCAAGATTCTTCTTTAGACTGTCTGCATGCACTTGTCTACTGATTGGACCAAAATAACCTCTTTCTTAGGAAAACAAGTGAAAAAATGATTGCAAAATGTTCATTTTTCAATCCTTTCATGCATCATGTAAATTTAACGTATCCAACAAACACTTATTAAATGTGTGCTCTCTAGCACAAGAGCTGGGAAGAGCAAGGGCATGGTACTGACATCAGAACAGAGGGGACTGTGTTTATTCACTTGACGAACTTTACTGAAGAAATAAGATGGGGGACAGGGAGAATGCTCATTGCAGTAAGTCTGTGAGGTGACAGTCCTGTCCCTTTACTTACCTAGACTCACGAGAAGTAGTTCAGGTGAATAAAACTTCTGAACAGCTATCTTTAGACTGCAATCCAGGGTCTTTTTTATTACATCAACTTCAAATCCCTCAGGCTGTCTTATAATGTACAGTACTTAAGGCAAAAAGTATTACCCTCCATTCCATTGTTTTATCAAACAAAGTAACTTAGCTTACATCCTCTGTGTCCAGTTAGAGAATGGGGCTGTCCAGGACCTTCCTGCCCCACTCTGTCCCAGCTGAGGGCTGTGCTAGGGCACGGGCAGAGCTGTCAGGGCACTGGAGGCTCTCCACTCCTTGAGTTGCCACTGGATCTAACAGAGAAAAGGTGCAGAACTGATAAAGCCAGCAGCATCTGTCTGCTTCTCTCCCATGCTTAGCCAATGAGTCACATCTGGAAACGGACGCTAAACCAAGTTGTATGGCTTAACTAAACAATCTACGCATGGTGGGGAAGCACAGTTGACCTATGCTGGCAAAGCTACAATCATTTTATTGAGATACAATACTGAAAATAATTTATATTTCTACATATAAGGCACAAATCTGCTTTTCTTTAACTAGAAGGAAATATTCTGGAAGGTGGGATTCAGATATAATTTTATCACTTGTAGAGTGTCTTAAATGTATTAAATGACAGAATTCTTCTTCACACTCCCAAATTCCTCCAAACAGTACAGCACAAAATGACTATTTCTTAGTTACTGGGGTAGGGGTGGGAAGGAAGACTAGAAGACTGAAGGCTGATTCTTTTCCTTCTTCCAAATGCTATGAGCCAGCTGGTCATGCTTTGTCACAATAACCTCATCTGCTAGGCACTGCAACTAATTCTCCATATTTGGGTAGGAAAAATACATCATGTCTCAAAGAATGACATATTGACAGGGAGCGTAGTGACTGCTGCTACAACAGTATGTGGCTTCAGAGAGAGGGAGAGTAGTCATCGGTTTACCTAGACAGTGGCTGGTAGAAACACAGAAAGAACTGAGAGATGGGAATGAAGGCAAAAAATGGTGTGACACATGCTAACACCCCCGGGCCCGGGCTTTCTCCCACAGAAATCCTGTAGCTGTGGACTAAGGACAACTCGATGCGGTTGTTCTTGCAGCAGACATATCTAAGAGATCAGCGTCTGCCAACATATATGGCAGCTTCTTAGACGCCTTCTCAAAAGATGTCTGGGCATGCCCCAATTATCCCCCTCTTCGACCTGCTGCCTGGAAGGGAGATGCTGTGGCCCTTGACCATGGAAAGGACAGCAGCAGCCTAGGTAACGGAAATGGTAAGCTGGAAGGAACAGGTCTCTAGAGCAGAGGTTACCTTTTCAATTCCTGTTACACAATGCTGTTAAAAATGTCCTTAAATGATTTTTTGTAAATATCTTTATATTTTAGATGATATTCTTAGATGTGAGTCAAAGGACCTGAAAGCATTCTCAAACCTATGACAATATGGCCAATTACTCAGCAAGTTTACATGCACCCATGCTCCCTCACCTTCCCACCCACATTAGAAACAATATCACCAGTTGGTATAACCCTTGTAATATTAAGGGAGTGGATACTAAGTTATAAATATATTAAGGGTATGGACATCTCCACAATTTGTCTTTCAACTGACTTTGTCATGCTGAAAATATTAATCTTTGCACAGCCTAATCAGCTCTTTTTAATGCTTTTAATACTACATGATAAAATGCCTTTTTCCACAGCAAGATCACATGCATATGCACACGTATTTCATTCAGCTTTCATCCACATGGGAACCTATTTCCCTGCACATTTAGCTCATTAAACCCATACCAGGTCAGACCCCTTCAATGACAGACATTTTTTTATATAGACATTTCCAATAGAAAGACTATTGAGTGTCTTTTTTCTGACAGTCAAAAATTTTCACTTCCTCCCAGTGGTGGTGGCACACTCAGGAGGCAGAGGCAGGTGGATCTCTGTGAGTTCGAGGCCAGCCTGGTCTACAGAGTGAGATCCAGGACAGGCACCAAAACTACATAGAGAAACCCTGCCTGGAATAAACAAAACAAACAAACAAAAAAATTTCACTTCCACGTCTTCTGCTTCATGACCTAGTTTTGATGATTGTAACTTTAAAAATGTTTTCTAATACCCGTGTATTCAAACAACTCATATTACTTCTTTGTTTTCAATATTGTTTGGCCTATTGCCCTCAAATTAACACCAGAAATACACTGTCAGAATACGAGAAAAAAAAGAAACAAAAGCGAACTTCATTTTAGTTGTATTAATTGATGGAATGCAAGGAGTAGGGTAGGATGCATAACTTTTAAAAAAATTTATTCACTTTACATACCAACCACAGGGATGAATAACTTTAAAACTATTCAGGCCATCTCACTAATCCTCCAAATATGGGATGTTCCTTTATTTACTGTTTGTGCTGTTGGCTTAGTTCTACGGTTCAGTCCACCGCTATAGTTAGTTGTAGAGTTTAGTGTGGCTATGATCTGTACACACGGCTGTGCCATGGTGGATCTGTACACACGGCTGTGCCATGGTAGAGTCTGTGCTGCTATTTGGGCAAATGTCGTATTATTTTTATAATTGACCATCTTATTGTTATACTTGTGATAACACCCATAAATATCAGTGGATTACTTCAGTTTTTGTAACTAGACAATAAAATATTTTCAATTTCAAATAATACTGGTATTTCTCTCTTCCTTTGCAATGTTTATACTTCATTTTCTTATGTTGCTAAATAATATTAAGTAACAGAAACACTAACTGATAGTCTCACACTGCTTAAGTTTTGGGGGCATTTCCCTCTTTTAACACATTACACAATTGCAATGCATCTAGTCATCTTTAAGGCAACTGGTACTATCCTCGGCCCCAAATAAACTGTCAGTTTCTTGAAGGCAGAGGCTGTGTTGGCATCTTTGGGATCACTGTAGGAACGGAGCCCAGAGAAGTCAGATCGCTAATCAGTTTTCAAGCCTGTAAGGTCCCTGGGCCCTGGTGGCCTTTACCCTTTCACACACCACAGACTTCCTGTTCGGAGGAGGGACTCTGGAGGTGTTAGAAGCTTGTTAGGTGAGCCTGCCCACCCACGAGTTAAGACCACCTGCTTCTTATCTGAATCACTGCTGCAGATGGTGGCCAGGCCAGGCCTGCACTACACTGTCTCTAACAGTGCACAGGCAGCCCTGGAACCTGCTTACCCAGAGTAAATCAGAGAAGGGAGCAAAATCTTATCTTTACATTTTTTATTTTATATTTTTCAGATATAAAAGAAAATATTAGCAATCTACATCAAATAAAAGTCTCCTTCCTCCCAGTCTCCATGTGAAAGCATCATTGCTGTCAAGCTCTCCTTGCCACACGAAAAGAACACAGTGTTGTGTACGCAATTTTCTCTTCATTTTTATCCAAATAAAATAATAGCAAACTATATTTTGTAATTTGTACTATGCTTTTAAATGCATCATTGGACCATTTAGCATGCTCATTAATAAATGAAAACCAATCTGTTTTTTCATTTATTAGAGTTAAAATTATCATCAATAGCAGTAAGTATAAAACAGCTTTTTTTCACTTCTAATTCTTTAGCAATTACAGGAACAATTTTGGGGAACTCAACTAGGAAATTTTACAGCTAGAAGCAAGGCTAATATAGCAGAGGATATAGGTTTATAGAACACACAACATCTAATAATCAAGAGGACAGTGCTAATATCTGAATGGGGAAAAGGCATACAAAACTTTCTTTTCTATTCTGTGAATAAAGCAATGGAAAGCTAGAGATGAAATCCTGTTACAAACGTTACTTATCCTCAGCTCTTACTCATCTTCCAGATGAAGTCATCAACTCACTGCTGCTTAGACGCTTTAACACAACAAAAGGTAGCATTCACATGTGTTCCTTCAGTAGAAAAAAATTCAAGTGAAACTGCTTATAAGAGGAATATAAATTATCGGCTAAAGTAAAAACATCACCTGTTAAAACAGCAAGTCACAAGTTTGGTGAAATCACTACATTATTCATTTGTTACTACTCAATTTCGTAAAGCTTCTCCAAAAAGCCCAGCACAACAGATCATTGTAAAACAGTGAAAATGGGTGTTTCTAAAACCTCCAGTACTGGAAACCTCAAAGACAGTGTGGGCGTGGCAGAGAGTAAGCAAAGCGGACACAAAGACAACAAGCGAAGAAAGACATCAACTGAGCTGCAATCCCACACACTTCGGAAGAATCTTTCTGAATAAAGTGGATTGGAAGTTTTAAAAGATTTCTTCTTGGCTGGCGAGATGGAGCAGCAGTTGAAGGGCACCTGCCACCAAACCCGGCAGCCTTGGTTCAAGGCCCAGCACTCGCTGGTGGCACAGTGGTGTAAGAGGAGAAACGACACTTGCATGTTGTCCTCTGACCTCCATATGTGCACAGAGGCATATGCCTGTGTGCAGACACATCCACAAAATAGATGAAATACAATAAAAACTTAATTTAAGAAAACTTTAAAATGATACTTTCTGACCCTATTAGAAATTTGTTAGAAAGAGTATTTGATTCTATGAAGTCAAAGACCAAAGTAAATCTAAATGAGGTGTCAAACTGAAGAAAAGTCTAAAAATTAAATCTGAATATGCAAGTGATTCAAAAAATAGTAGTTTGCTTTTTTTGTGGGGGGGGAGGAGGAGGAATGAACTGACCCACAATAGCAGCTCTGATCTGAATTTGCTAAAAGTGTGATCAAAGGAGATGTGTGGTTATTTGGTGGCCTCCAAATATCCACGGCTACACCCATCAGTATCCCTAAGTCTTTGGGCCCACGGTGGCCCTTTTCCCTTGTCTATATAACTGTCTATCCATGCTCTCTGTCCCATCTCCTCCATTCACAGGGACTTCCTCCCTCTGGCTGTGTTCAGTCAATCCTCAAAACAGCCATTTTTGTTTCTTTCATACTCTATAAATCCTCCAGCCTTTCAGATTTAAAAGCAAAACAAAGGAAGCTTCTTCTGGGGACAACAATAGGCACCAGTAGCCCTCGGTAGACTCGGGAGGCCAGAGGCCAAGTTTGAGGATTGCCTGAGCCAGCCTGGGCAACAGAGCAAAGACTCCATCTAAAAGAAACAAACACCCAAACCAGAACACTTCTTTATGTTCCCACTTAATCATCTTCTTACACCTTTTCTTTTCACAAACCAGTCCAAGAAAGAGGTTGACTTCCTCCTTTAGTTATTCCACATCCTGAAAGAATCTGGCTTCAGGCTTCACCCTCTTATGGATGCTACTTCCCAAAAGTCAGATGGCACCCAGTTTATAGTCTCATGTGATTTAATATTACTAAATCTTTTTATACGTTTGCTTCCTCTTTCTGAAGTACTCTCCTCCTCAGCACTAAGACATCACGTCCCTTCCCCTGTTGTTGTGACGTTTTAGAGACCTGTCTCAATTTGTCTACTCACGATTCAACCAGTTCAAGAACAAGCTAAAATTCCCAATCTCTAGCTCAGATGGATAGTTCTGTAGAGGTCCATTAAGAGTATGTCTAAGGAATAGTTCTCTGAAGGGCTGATCGGATTTGTGTATCTTGAACTGATTCATCATGTTCCGCCTGAAGAAGTCACCACTCCTTCACTGGAATAACTCAGACTTCCTTCTTCCTTGCTCCCCAAGTTGTTCAAAGAAAACACCTGGGAACCACACCAGAATCTTCCCTCGTCCTCAGTTCCCAGATATGATCATGGGAATGGTACAGATTCTCCCCAAACTACCCCTTCCATCAGTTCCACCGCCTTCATTCATGTCTGCATGAACCATGTAATACTGCAACAGACTCTCCATGACTTCTCTACTTCTAATGCACCTCGTCATTAAGATTGTTGAGATGAGCATCTCACTGTAATTCTTTAATCAGTCGAATGCCTACATCTAAACTCCCTACTTCTCCATATGACAGAAATGCACCTACCTATACTCCAGCCTCCTTTCCACCACACTCAACTCAATCCCATGCCTTCCCATGCTCAGCTCTGTGCCTACTGTAGCCCCAATCGCCCACTTGTCCATCTGGTATACTATTACCCACAGGAATCTGTTTAAATGCCAACTTCTCTAGGAGGATCACATCATCAGTAAGTTTCTGCCATTCCTTCTGTCACTCAGACGACTCTTCTACTGAACAATTATCCTACTGCACTGTAACTGGTTGTATCGGCACCTGTAACTGTCTCAAATTGGGAAGTTAAACACTGTATCCTAGATCAGCAGCCATCAGATATTTTCCTAATTGAAAAGTTCATAAAAACATATGCCCAGAAAAAATGGTCTCCTAAATAATTTTAAGATATGAGATTACAGAATAAGACATCACTTATTATTGTTTTACTGTTGCCTACTACAGTACACAGTATTTGTCTTAATGTATTACATTGCTTTTGATTTAATTGCTATTTAAATGAAAAGATCTGTCACATTTAACCAACAAATTCTTGATGGAGCAAATGCTGTTTTGACAACTCTCAATTGTCAGAAGCCATCTTGGTGCTAGGTGATGAAAGTGCTGAATGAACCATCATGGTTTCTATCCTAGAGGCATTTAAAATGTGGGAGATGGTTAGAAAAGACCCCAAAGTGTACAGTGAAAGCGTGAAAAGAGAATAAAGGTGCACTTATTGGGAGACCTAACTTTTTACAGGGACAGGGGACACTAGGAAAGCTCACATTAAATGGTGTCTAGACAGTTGGCCACAGCCAGGGACGGCAGGCGGTGATACTAGAGAGGCAGCACACTCCGTAACTCAGAAGCAGGCAGAAGACCCTGGGAGTGCAGCTGGAGCCCAACTGCGATGGGTTCCAGGGAAGTTTAACCCTGAGCTCCCAGGCCCAGAGTTAAATCAAACCACTCAGTTGGACACCTGTCTGCTAAGTTTCCTATACCATAGAAAAAATAAAAAGTACTCCAAATAAAATACTTCTCAGTGCATCTGTCCCATGGCACCCACTGTGACTAAGCATGTCAGAACACATTCAACCAGGAGGCTGTAGCTGCATGGCTCCAGGCTGTGTGGAAACGAAGACAACCGAGAGTCAGAGTTCTCCAAGCGCTGAGCCCTTCGCTATGTATGGAGTCACCATGCCAAGGACACATTAAGTGCTCAGTTCTGAAGCAGGAGGAACACATTTTACCTTCGCTATGGAGTCACCATGCCAAGGACACATTAAGTGCCCAGTTCTGAAGCAGGAGGAATACATTTTACCTTCTATTTGAGATGCAAGATTAGATTCTAATCTTTTTGGTTTTCCTTCAGATGAGCACTACAGGTATTTTTTTTTTTTTGCAAGTTTGTGAATACTTTAATTTAAAAGCCATGGACAGCAACCTCAAGGAGCCCTGACCATGCAAAATGTTTTTAAATAGTTCCATGTGTACTGTTCATCTGGAACCCCACTAGAGATGGATAATGACCTTGTATTCTGTACTCATTTATTCAGAATTAGCCAAACCTTCTGTTTTTAATTACATACTTAATTCACCTAGCATGGTCTAATTACAGAAAACAAAACATCATTTAAACAAAAGGTGGCCTTGAACTTAATCTATCAAAACACCAGTTAGTTTTAAAAGTTTTCAGTTCTTAACAAACTGCCAAGACATGCAATAGCAATTTTCCAAATGTGATCATACGCTTTTATAGCAACAGATTTACTACATAATCAAACATCTGCATATACTTTAAAAATTCAACATGTTGCTTCACTATTAATACAAATCTCCTTAAATTTTGATAGACTTTAAAAATCTTAAAGCTGAAGTTCATACTATAGGATAATTTTTAAATATCCAAGGTCAGTTTGGCCTTGAAATGTCAGATTTTCATAACAATAGCTACTTATTGACAAGATGGTCTAGGACTCTGTTAAAATCTTATGTGGGACTTCCCTTAGCATCCCTTCTCATGATAATGTAGCATGGTCTCTCAAACAGTTTACAGTGCTGAACTGTTAGTACAGGCTGAAGAATCTGTCTTTGACTGCAGATGTCGTAAGAGCAGAGTTTGTGACTTTATCTACAATCCTGACATGGAGCAAAGGCCTTGATGCATACATGCTGAATCACTGTATATAAATATAATGCTATAAGAAACTATCTCCAAAAGCAGGTTACAGGATCTTATATATCGAGACTCCCAAGAAAGCCACCAACAGTATTCCAACCAACAAATGAGTTCTAAGGGTTTCAGAGTTCAATATACAAAACTATGTTTTTATGTAGTGGCAATGAACAAAACTGAGAAAAACAATTCTATTTAATAACAGTATCAAATCAATAAAACATTTAGGAATAAGTTTAACAAAACAAGAGTAAAACGTCTACTCTGAAAACTAGAAAACATTACTAAAAAAAAAAAAATCAAAGAAAAACAAAATGCACAGGAAAACAACACAAGCTCATGGGCTGAAAGACAGCACTGTGTCCCCGAGCCACAGAATTCAACAACGCAGCCGCCCAAAAAACGCTGCACGGTCACATGCACACGAGCTGTCTAGGAGAAACTGAGACCCTGGAGCACACGGTCACATGCACACGAGCTGTCGAGGAGAAACTGAGACCCTGGAGCACACGGTCACATGCACACGAGCTGTCTAGGAGAAACTGAGACCCTGGAGCACACGGTCACATGCACACGAGCTGTCTAGGAGAAACTGAGACCCTGGAGCACACGGTCACATGCACACGAGCTGTCTAGGAGAAACTTAGAGACACTGGAGCAGAATGGAAGCTATCAGTGCTGGTGTGAAGAAAGGGGAGCTGTTTAATGGACAAAAAGTTTCAGATTTGTCAGAAGAATTCTAGAGATATGAATACAAATATATTCAGCACCATCGAACTATATATGTGCAAATGGTTAAAATGGTAAATATTATAGTAACCAAAAATTTAAAAAAAGATTTAAAGAAAACCTGGCAAAACAGTTTTTCTGAAGAACAATACTAGAAGACACATCCTTCTCAATCTAAAAACTTTCTACAGAGTTACAATAACCAAGACAGCACAGTCACTGGGACAAACCTGAGCACTGAGAGAAGAACTAGGCATTGTCAACTGGTCTTTGAGAAGGGTTCTAAGCTTTCTCAATGGAGAAGGACTGGTCTTCTCAATCAACAGTTCAGCACTCAGAAGGATGAGGTTGGATGCTGACTTGATATCATATACAAAAATGGATCCGATGCTAAATTCAAGTAACAGCAGAAAGCGTGAGCATAAACGTCTGTGACCTTGTATTAGGCAACAGTCCCTTACCTTTGTCACCAAAAGCACAAACCAAAAGAAAAAAGAAATCAAACTATGAGAATTTAAACCCAATTTAAAAACGGACAAAAGATGAGGCTGGAGAGATGGCTCAGCAGTTAAGAGCACTCACTGCTCTTCCAGAGGATCTGAGCTCAGTTCCAAGCACCCATGCCAGGTGCCTCACCACTGCCTGTAACTTTAGTTTCAACTCTGACACCCTTTTTTGGATTTTGTGGGTACACACACCCACATGCATGTACCTCTCTCCCATCATGTGTGCATGCTCACACACACAAAATGAAAAACTAAAGATTTTTTTTAATTTATTTTAATTTATTTTGCAATACAATTCAGTTCTACATATCAGCCACGGATTCCCTTGTTCTCCCCCCTCCCTTCCCCCTCACCTTTCCCCCAACTCCCCCACCCCATTCCCATAAGTTTTAAACAAGTGGACAAGCCATCGAGGGGCTTCTCCAAAGAGAAATGCAAATGAACAGTGAGTACAAAAAAGATGCTCACTACATTAACTACTGGAGACACATCATCAAAACCACAGTGAGAAACCACATCATGCCCTTCTGCATACTTCTAATCAAGACGACAGTTAACAGGAATCTTACAGGGAATAAAGGAAATTGGACTTTATTCCACTAATGGGAACACAAAATAGTACAGTCATTTTAGAAAATGGCCTAGTTAACCTTCTTAGATTGTTAGGCTCAGCACTACCACATGACTCATTAATTTTATTCCAAGGCATACACCAAAGAAAAATAAAAATGAATGACTGTCTAAACAAAAAATGTCTAAAATTGTTCATACAAGTATTATCCACAATAGTTAATAGATAGAAATCCAAATGTTTATCAGTTGATCAACAGATAAACAAAATGTGGTATATTTACAGAATGAAATGCTAGTTAGTCATAAAAGGAGTACATGTCATACCATGAATGAACCTTGAAATCTACATGAATGGAAGAAGCCTACCTATTGTATGAATGCACTCCAATTAACGTCCAGGGTAAGTAAACACATGGTTCACATTAGGGACAGAAATGAGCTGGCTGTCGCCTTTGCAGCACATGAGGAGTGGAGAAGTTGAGGAACGAGGAAACTAGCAAGTAACAGCAGGGGACTGAGAGAGGAGGGGGCGGCTTCAGTTTACCAAAACGTTCTAGACTTGATAATGGATGCTCAACTCTGAACGAACCACACAAGTAAAAGACTTACATTTTAAATGGGTGGAGTTATATTTTTATAAAACTGCTAAAATGCATACACATTAAATGACTAAAGTATGTTCCTGGGAAATGTCGCAAATGATATGAAGTAAAGGCTGCAAATGGCTGGAGAAATATCTTTCTAGCTAGGCTGACTTCCGGAATTGTGATTGCGAAGTTACTAGAAATAGCACCTGGTTTATACTCTACATGCATTAGCACACAGACACTTAAACACTGTCTTTCTCATATAAGAATGCAGATCTGATACAGTGGTAATAAATAATTAAGGAGGAGGTAAACAAAATCTGGACTAAATTTTTCTTAAAATGAGCAGTTAAGCCAAATCCCAAGGGAAGAAAATCATGGTGACAGAACAGATGAGGCTTCGCAGAAAATAGCCATAGCCACCACAGAACAGCCACCATAGAACAGCCACCAAGTAAGAAAAGACCACACGACTGTGCTGCTGTCTTCAGCTCACTGAAATGGAAAATGAGGAGCGAGGACTGCATTCCCTTCAGGCAAAACCAGGAACCACTGAGAAGGCTGAGAGGACAGTCAGGGTCGCTAGGCTTTGGACAGATGGACCTTTCACTATTCCAGTTTCCAACGGCATGGGAGCAAGGCTCTCCTTGTTTCTTGCATCGTTTGTTACATCCGCCACTGTTACTCCATGCCTGTTCTACCACTGTACTGGGGGGCACTGGGGGATGAACTGTAAGATCGTCGATTTCTCCTGTTTTAAGACACTGTGTGGTAATTGTTATAGCAGCTGTTGGAAACTGATCCAGGCCCTCACATACTCTACACATACTCATTACTCTAGAGAATCCTTTGAATATTCATTTAGTCTCCTAAATATCAACCTACTGATGAACCAATTTCTAGCCTAGACTTCTCTCCTGAATACACACACACACACACACACACACACACACACACACACACACCCCTGTTTTGCTTTGTTTTGACTTTTGAGACAGAGTCTTGCTATGTAGCTCAAGTTGGCTTGAGATCTGCTATGCCGTGCAGACTGAGTTGAACTTGTGATCCCACTCACCTCTGCTTTCCAAGTGCTGAAATGAAAGATGTTTGTCATTATGACTGACTCACATGGACTTACTGCTCACACTTAGATCTGAACTGATCTTTTTTCATCTGCTCCATTCACCACTCTGGAACTGTCTTTAGTCTCCTATTCTTTTAAGTTTTGCATTCAGGTAATCATGAAATCTAACTGCCTTGCATCTTTGGAATGAGGAGGAAGCCAGCTGACTCTGACTACCTCCATTGCTCTTTGCCTGCGCTTCACCAGACAGACGCTCAAACACGGCCAGGGTAAACTTCCTGTCTGGTACTGACCAAGTCATTTCTCCTCTTCAAATAAATGACCCAATGCTTGCGATGTTCTCAAGAGTCTACTTCTTGTCCAGCCCACCATTTCTCCACCCTGCGATCTGATTTTGCCCTTATGTTCTGGCCTTCATTCATTCAGCAACCACAAAGAAATGTATTGCTTAGCTGTTCTCTGAACACATCCACGGAAGCTCCCAACTCAATCTCTTTTTCCACGTGGCCCTCTGGTCACTCTGCTTCATTCTGTACCTCCTACAAGTCTTGCAGTCAAGTGTCACGTCTCTGAGCAGCCTCTCCCAACATTCTATCACAGTGCACCCCCTAAACATGGACCCCATCTTGTTACTTGGATTTTTTCTTCCCACAGTATTTAACATCTCATCACATACTCTGACTTACTAGTTTATTATCTTTACTATTTCCTTAGACTGTATACTTCACACTTAAAATCTGAACTCTTGGTCCTTTCCCATCCAACAAGCACCATCCACTACCTTTCTCAGCCTAGATGAGACTTTTGTCTGGTTTTATTTACTGATCTATCATAGATTTTCTATTCGTTGGGGTTCTTCTCTCGTGACCATGATAAATGAGGCACATTGACAACCAAGAGCGTGCAAAGTGAGGAATATTTTATTAAGTGAAAGGTAAAGTTCTCGGAGGCTGAGGGGGGACTCAAAATGGGCTGCTGACAAAGAAGCTTTGTCAATGTATTAAATGAAAAAGTGGGTCTGACTGGCTCACTGTATATTCAAGTTAGGCAGAAGATGGGACCTAATCAAAGAGGTTCTGCCAAAGAACGCCTTGGTCTCTGCTCCTATGAGCAGTCTATTCTCTGGGGTTTTATCAGTAATCAGCCTGCGCAACATACCTGGCAGCATGCCTACGCCACAGGAGAGACTACAGTTCACGGTCAACACAGGGCCTCTTGTCCCTATCGACCTCATTCTACCTCCTGCTTCTGACTGTACCTAAAACAAGGTCTGGCATATACGAGCCAGTGGCTATTCTTGAGCCCCTGAAGTTCCATATATAATTTACAATGAATATATGAAGATCTACAAGTCATTAAGCTACCATTAAATGAACTTAATAATCTAATCACCCAGACCTCCCATAGCAAAGTAGCTACCTATATTACAAATGTGGTTGTTTATAGAAGCTTCTTCAAGAATGAAATTACAGAAGGATACACAAAATACAATTCATTCTATATAAAATCTAAACCAGCAAGACTAGGAGGCTGGGAAGATACTCATTAAGTAAAGTGCTTAATTGCACAAGCATATAACCTGAATCTAAATCCCTGGCATCTACATAAGCTGTGTGTGTTTGTGACTCCTGTGCTATGGGAGCGGATGCAGAGACAGGAGCATTGCTGAGACTTGCTGGCTGCCAGCCTATTTCTGAGTTCAGTAACAGACCTGTCTCAAAAAAATCAGGGTAGACAGTGGTACATGTGTGTGCAACTGTATATGTGTGCACACTCCACACCCACCCACCACATACAGAGAAGCAGCAAGATTAAACAGTCTGTTGTTCAGGATGTCTTCCTGGGAGTTAATGAGGGGCTCGGCAGGCCCAGGTGCTGTCTGCCAAGCCTGCCCAGGCGAGTCCAATCCCTGGAACCCACTGAGGAGAGGAGCAGCTCCATCCCACAGCTGAGCTCTGACCTCAGCGTGTGCACCATGCCGTGGGCATAGCCACACATACAACACACCACTATAAAAGTAAAAGTAAATACATAAATGTTTTAAATATAAAAAGAGTATATACCTAGAGCAGGCAAGATGGCTTAATATACAAGCCAGGTGATCTAAGTTCCCCAGAACCCAAGGTAGAAGGAGATAACTCAGAAAAGCTATTTTTAAAAGGAAACATGAAGTTACTGTTTAATGGATACAGAGTTTCTTTGGGGGATAAGAATGAAAATATCCTAACACTGAGAGCTAGGCTAATAGCTTAGTTGGAAAGTGCTTGCCAGGCAAGCATTCACCTCACACCCACACAGAAAGCCAGGCACGGCGGTGTGGATTTGTGACACCAGTGGTACTGAAGTGGACTGAAGTGACTCACAGCACAATCATTGAGCCCCGTCCCAGGTGGGAGGTAGGTACCCAAGCATCAACCTCAGGTGCATCTCTGGGTTCCAGACGCACATGTATTCAAGTACATTGCCTATATACTCATCCCTGTAATAAGAATACACATATAGCCCTGCATACAATGCCCTGCCAATACTCTAAAACTAATTGTGGGGTTAGTTTTCAACTGTGCACATATGAAACCCAAGCTGGACTGTATAGTTTAAGTGGGTGCATTAGAGAAGGCAGAGTATGTAAGTCAATAAAGCTGTTACAAGTGTTTAAAAACAGCTGTTGTTGGTTCTATGACAGATTCATTTATCAAAAAAACAATCTAGAAAAAAATCTATGGGAAGGTAAGTCTAGTAAGTTTTTCACAATTTAGAATGGTCAAAAATTGGTAGAAAAGAAGTAAACAAAATGATTGGTGTACACATATTCTAAAATGTGTTCAAATAAATATTTTAACCATGTGGGCCTGACTGCTTCTACCATGCAGAGCAAAGGCAGGGAAATCCAGCGCAAACACTGTAGGTTCTCACACACCTCAGCTGAGTAAGGAAGAGCAGGGAAGCCGGCTCACAGGAATAAAAAGGCTCCAAAACACCAGCCAGCCCTGCTCAATCGCATACCCATCTTTCCCTACTCGTCTGCTGTAGACTTGTTTTTAACCTAAAAAGTTTTTAGATCTTACCTGCTAGAGATTTTGTATATGGTCAAAGGGAGTTTGCAGAAAGTAAAGTAATTACAAGAACTAAATAACTTTCCTTTCTTGACTTGGTATGATACATATAGAAAAGTTAATTAGCAACTTTCTAGTCAGTTAAGATTTTTCTAAGCACACACAGTAAGTTCATCAATATAAATTTTATTTTACTTTTAAATATTGTGACAATTACAAACAGGGTTCAGGACCAAATCTTTTACTCAATGCTGACAGGATAAACTCAGAGGAAAAGTTAGAAAGGCAGGCACAAGGCTCTGAAATGAATTCTGTTGACACTGGTGTCCGGGTTACTCATAAATATGAATCACAATAAAACCTGGCAAAATAAAAAAGGCTTTTCATACTTATTACTCCAGTACGTAAGTACTTGTAATAAAGAAGGGATTATTACTGGGGCACAGATCCATTCTCTTAAGTTGCTATTAAGCACCATTTAACAGTCAAGTGTAATTACTGCCCAGTCCAGAGGCACACCACAAACAAGCATGGCCTACTTTTGTCCATGTCACAAGACAGTTATGCACGCTATTTTTCTTCCTCTAGTTTCTTAATCAGTTTTGCAAACAGTTACACTTCACCAGGCTCAACAGCCCCATTCTCCTACTCCAGCCACAGACAGGATTTTTAAAACTGTAAACAGATCTTAACTCGTTACACCTATTTACAGCTTTCTCAATGAATACAAAGTAAGATTCTTTTGAACTATTAGTACATTAAAAAAATCCAACAACTTAGGTCCAGTTCATTACAACTGAACAAACAAGAAAATGCCCAGAAACAGAAGGTAAATTTAACAAATTAAAAATCCTCCTTAAGGGTAACTTTGTGTTTAATAAAGTGGTCAGCAGCAACGAGTGGAAGAAATGCTGTTTGTGTCTATTTTGATCGGTGGCAAACTAGCCGTATTAAACAACTAACAGCTACATGAACTAGATAAAAAGGCATGCTGGGAAGGACGAGAGATAATGTAAGGCTAGTTTCCAAGTGTCTGCCTAAAGCCAGGAGCAAAGATACAGAGTGATACCTGAAATTCTTTTGGAAAAAGGAAACATTAAAAACTCAAAATGTTCAGTTGTTAGTATGTCATTCTAGAAAAAGACTTCTAAAAGCAAAACACGAAATACTAATTTATACTTAAATCATGTAATTTCAAGAAAATATGAAAAATGTAACATTCTAACTCAATGTTGACATATTAACAGTTCCTATTGTTCTGGGAAATTAATTAAGAAAAATTAGTTCCTATTAAATGAATAGCATCTAGTAAGACAACTGCTTGTTCATATGTGAGTTTTAGTTATTTCAAATGCAATGCCTAATAATTCAATATTTATGTAACTTTTTATATACGCAATAAAATACTGAATCATCTTACTGCACATATTGTATATTTGTGATCCTTTTTAGTAAATATGTAAAGAAGTAAATACAATATGTTTGTATTCTACAAAGAAAAATATATAGCCTCCCTGAGCTATCTGAGAGTGTTTTCCTCCACAGGAAAGTTATGGCACTAAGTACACTGCTAAGTGCATCCACACAAAACCTGGTAATGGTGGGAACTGACGCCTCCTGAGGAGTGCTTGCTCCTCTGCATTTAGGAAATTTCTTTTAAGAATTTTCGCATAAATTACGATGCTTCCTAAAACTGACTTTCAGAAATACACAAACACATGGATTCCACTTCCTTCCCACGGAAATATGCTGTCCCTCTGAATAAAACATGGAGCTGAACCAAAGTCCTCAAGGATGAAGCCCTTCTACTCAAAGAAGCCAGTTTCATTATTTCATGCTTCTGTAGGATAGTAATATAGCCAAGTTCTTCCTAAAGTATAACGTTGACTTTAAAGGAATATTCAGTTGGCTTAGAGAATATATGTTTAATTGTTAATAGCTAAATTGATATGCATGGTCCTGTTATACTATTTTAGTTATGAAGCAGAGACTGCAGTGAAAAAAATCCCATACGTATCATATTTTAAAAGTTGTAGCTCGCTAAAAGCAATGTGATCATTTTTTACATTCCAGAATAATTAAACCACAAATGGAGACAACAGCATGTAACTAGCCTGAATTTTCTCTAAGTTTCTTAGCACTAATTCACTTTCAGTCCAAAACTACACTTTTAGAATCAACTTTTATAAAGCAAACAGACAAACAAATATATAAATAATAGGTGTCACAAGAAGTATTTCTATAGCATGACACTAAACACAGAGAGCAGTTAATTTATACTGTTCATTATAAATTTGGACAAATGCTAAAACTTTTTGGTCATTTTGGTTAAGTAAAAATCCAACTACTTAAAAATTTTAATCTCAAATTTGACTCAAATCTCCCCTGGTCCATTTCTACTTTAAATCTCAAGACAAACTATCCATGGCCTAAGAGAGTTAATACTATTTCTCCTGTCCTAGGTCTGGCTCATACAGAGGCAAGGTGCACTAAAGAGGAGACATAGGAGCTGGGCGGTGGTGATGCACGCCTTTAATCCCAGCACTTGGGAGGCAGAGGCAGGCGGATCTCTGTGAGTTCGAGGCTAGCATGGTCTACAGAGTGAGTTCCAGGAAAGGCACAAAGCTACACAGAGAAACCCTGTCTTGGAAAAAAACAAAACAAAAACAAAAACAAACAAACAAAAAAACGACGACGAGACATAGGTCATCACCAAGCCTGACTATCTCAAGACAGGTCTTACTGTGTGGTACAGCCTGGTTCTGCTGAGAACTGCCTCACAATGGTGTGGCTTTCACGTGGACGGTTTTACTGTGCTTCCCTTTACCACTGAAGCCTTCTTCAGAAGGCTCAGCTCTTTCTCTTTTATGGCCATCAGTTCAAATCCCTAGCCCTCCACAGGAATGCTGAGCAGAAACCTTTATCTCCTCCTTCATCCGTATTTCTTCATGTGAGCTATGGGAAGGAGTGATGTCCTATTCTAGGGGCTCAAAATGACTGGGTGCCTAAGGGAAATGTGAGGGTTAACCCCTGTTCTCTCTGAAGGCTGTGCTGTTTCTATGGTTCTACCAACTCTGCCTTGCAGCTTGTTCCATTAAGCCTTTATCTTCAGTAATAAAGGAATTGAAATTTTACCACATTGGCAATTCCATGACAGGTTTGCAGATTCCAACTAGGAGGTGAGATGCCAGTCTCCCTCTCCTATAAGGGTATTGTCGATGATGGGTTATCTTGGTGCTTCCAGCTTGACTTGAATGAGGAAGCTGTTAGGAGAAACACTGGACCCCAGTGATCCCGACTCACCTTGACCCTCTTAGGTCGGTTAGGGTGATCATTTGGGAGTGGTGGGGCTTATTCTAAAACCTCATGGTAAACTCTGGGCAGCAGTTCAGCCCTGTTTGATTGGTGGCTTCCTCTAAGGTAGGGCCTTTTGCATCACTTTGGCCTTAGTTGTCAATCTAGGACCAGCCAGAATTATCCACTCTGCGTTAGGAATAAACACTGATGGCCTAAAAACACATTTTCAAGTATTTCATGTGCTTTATATTTTAATTTATTCCTTCATCATATATCTAGTACATGTGTGTGTGTGTGTGTGTGTGTGTGTGTGTGTGTGTGTGTGTGTGTGTGTGTGACTACACATTGCTAACTGAAGCAAGTTCCTGCCCTTAAAAAGCACTGATGGGCTCAGGCACAGATATTAATTTTCTCACCACAGATGGATGGATCAAACACTACCAGTGGGAGTCAGACTGTGATGGAGTGAACAAAGTTACAAATAATAAACAGGATTCTGAAGTCAGTGTTTGTGCCTATGCAGTAGTGTGGCCCATGTCAGCATCCTTACAAGAGCAGTTAGCACAATTCAGTCTTAAGCTTCTTCCACAGTTAGAACTTAAGTTAGTATCTACCTTCGTAAACTGTTTCTGTGAAATGTTTAGCTTCGTGCTAATAAAATATGAATATGGGCTATATGTGGCACCTATAATTCACATTCATTCAACTTTTATTTGTATCATAAATAACTCTGTAATGAGACTTCTTTTAAAAAGTACTTACTTAACCACTGAGCCATCTCTCTAGCTCCTATGAATTTTTTAAAAGATTTGTTTATCCATGTATTTTATGTTTGAGTGCTCTGTCTTCAAGCACACCAGAAGGAATTGATTCCATTACAGATGGTTGTGAGCCACCATGTGGGTACTGGGAATTGAACTCAGGACCTCTGGAAGAGCAGTTAGGTGCTCTTAACCACTGAGCCATCTCTCCAGGCCTTGGTGTAGGGAGGAGGGGACTGGACCTGCCTCAACTGAATCTACCAGGCTGGGCTGACTCTCCAGGGGAGACCTTGCCTTGGAGGAGGTGGGAATGCGGGTTGGATTGGGGGGGAAGGCTGGGGGTGGGAGAAGGGAGGACAGGGGAATCTGTGGCTGATATGTAAAATTAAATTAACTATAAAATAAAAATATTTTTAAAAAGTACTTACTTTGTATCTCCAAAGTACTTCATAACTTGTCTGTTTGCCTTATAAAAGTTGTTTCTGAAAGTATAATTCTGAACTGAGAGTGAATTCGTGCTAAGAAACTTGGAAAATTTCATGCTAATTATGTGCTTTGAAGTGTATGTATATCAGGGGGCTAATTTAGGTATGCACCTAATTAGTTGCAACTATCTAAAAAGTGCTTATATAACTTAATTACAGCCCGAGACACCAAGGTAAATGCTTAAGGAACTGTTAAGAAAAGACACAAAAGCTGAAACTATTCCTTAAATTTTATCGAGGTAAATAATCTCCCCATCCAAACCCAAAGAGCACCACATCATCCCTGGGAAACGCTCAGGGGCAGCTTTGTTTATTATTTAATTCATAAAGAAAATAAAGCGTTCTTCCTGTGACCTGTGAAATAAATCAACGCCATCAACATATCACCACGGTGCGCTCATCTCAACAGTACACACTATCACTCTGTCACCCTCAGAGGAGCATCAATCTGTCTACAGTTATGAGGAACAGTTGTAAAGTCAGGTGACTTTGGTTTTGAGCTAAGACACTTGGGCTTTGGACTTGTGTTGTTGTTAAATAAGAATCCCTACATTGCCCAGGTTGGCCTTGAACTCACAGTTCTCCTACCTCAGCTTCCAGGGTGATTATGGGTATATGCCCAGATGCCCAGTTAGAGTTGAGACTTATTTTAAGATGCCAGCACTAGAAAATCATTCAGCAGGAAGAAGCCAACCTTTCCAAAGGCTTTGCATTTGAAAAGGAGGGAGGGGAAACATGGGGAAGTCAGTTACTCTAACATCAGAATGTGAAGGAAAAACAGGCCAGTACCAGCTCAACCAGGCCAGCAAGCCAACAGCTCCAACAGGATCCAGAAACACACCAGGAAGCCAGTCAGAGCAAGGCCCTGGATACTCAGCTATGTGTACTCTCAAGATCTGAAGTAATAGGGAAGGTGTAAAGCCTCATTTAAAGGAATTTTCACTTATGCCAATTCAAGTAAAAACAATCCCATTCCTATATACAGACAACAAGTAATTTTAAATGGACTGAACAGGTTGTATTTCTATATTTAGGAATACATATGTATATATGTAACAACAATTAAATAGAAAAGAGGCCATGACTCTGAGAAACAGTGAGGTGGGGGTTATATAGGAGGACTGGAGGGAAGAAAGAAGCTAGAAAATGATGTAATTATATTATAACCTCAAAAAATTAAAAATTACAAAAAACCTATTCCATCTCAAAACACAAACTGATATGCTCCTGGTGTCCTCAATCAATTCCAAAATTTAGTTTAAATCTCATGGTTTATTTCAAGAGGTAAACATTAGCGGACACCAGTTTTAAATTAAAAGATGATGAATTAGATCATCTAACCCTTTGATCCTAAAATTCACTATTGATTAACATCTTTCATGTACTCACTGTAGCAGTCCTTAATGCTTACTGACTAAGTATTCCAAATACGTCTCTGAACAGAAAGCCCTCAGAGGCAAAATGACTTCTCCAGACATAACATTAACCCAAACATATGTTTGGAGAACAATATATTTGTTGTTAGTGTAAAGTAGCCAATTTTCCCAATACAATCTTCTAAGTAAATTACACTTAAAAAGAACAAATTACTGTGAGGAAAGGCTTTGTTTCCTAGAATGGTTTTTGGTGGGACGTTTTTTGTCCTAAGCTTTAAACATCTTAATAAATTCCAACATGGTGACAGGGAAGCATACCGCACCTGTGCCTTCTATCTTAATTAATCCAATAAGTACAGGCCTACTTACTTTAATTTGTAAAGGAAATGATGCCATATTGAGTTTTAACTTAAGAATTAATTACCTAAATAAGCAGAATTAGCTTAATGTTTCAGTTGATTTTGCCTAGACACAACTATCAAATAAAAACTTCAGAAACTATGTTTCAAATATCACATTTAGATAAGAAAGTAGAAACTATCCCTTAGGTGGTTAAATGGTTTAAATAACACCCGAGAAACCAGGAGTGGTTCGATTCTAAATGTCTAACCTTTGACTCCTATGGATTCAACCGACTCTGGCTCTGCTGCCTACTATTCTCATTATTTTCTATGGTACATAAACACATCTTTGAATGGAGGCCACTTTTCTTTTCAAAACAGATTATGATTCTCTTTAATGTCTTAGTAAATGTACAGTCAAAACCTTACACAGACCCTACAGAGCTAGACGATCACATGACACAACTCTGCACATACCACTCCATCTGTTAGACATGACTGCCAGAACAATTTCGTGAGCTGGCAAAAAATAGGCAAGAATTCTGCAAGTATTCTGAAGTGCAGGCTTCTCATTAATTTTAATTTCCTGTTGGCTCTATAAGGAACGAGTGGGAAGTGAAAGCACAATATACCACGTCCAGGAGCTCGCCCCACATGTACACCTGTAATCATAAACTCACCCAGGCTATTCACCCAACACTGGAGAGTTTATGAGTTTATTTCTTCTGTACCCCATAAAAAATAAATCTAAAGCACCTACAGCTATCTTTTCATATTCTGTTAATACTCTTGCACACATCTGGAAATAGTTGGCAATAATTATTTAATTAATGCAAAGCTAATTGATGACAACGTGCTTAAATACCCAATTAAACTGATTTCCTCAGTCCAAAGAACGAAAAGAACAGTCCTTCAAGTATAAGAAAAGCTTTCAGGCACAATCTCTTGAAAAGTGAAGAATCATCTACACTTCACCAGATAGAGCACATGCCAGCATGGAAAAACCTGGCTGAGGCTGGCTCAGGTTTTCTCTCAGACTTTCTACAAGGCGGGCTCTGCTATTGGCTTCTCTTGGCCTTTCATGTCCTCCACCACCACAACCCGACCCCACCCTCGTCTCTTAATTACCCTTCGCAACTGCTGACATGGAGACAGTGAGGGACCCTCCAAAAACACAGGAAGACGCCTTTAAAGGCTCATGGTGACTTCGGGGCTCATTCTTTTTCTGGGTTTGCCGTTTTCTGCATTTGACTTACTTTGTTTGGTTTCCCTATAACTCAGTGATTTTCAACCTTCCTAACCCTGCGACCCTTTAATACAGCTCCTCATGTTGTGGTGATCCCCAACCATAAAATTATCTTTGTTGCTACTTTATAACTGTAATTTTGTACTTTATGAATTGCAATGTAAACATTTTTTGGAGACAGAGTTTTGACAAAGGGGTCATGACCCACAGGTTAAGAGCCACTGCTGTAACCAAACGGACCTGCAAAGCCAGTAATCAGAGGTCGGACTACAGAAGACCTAGCTAGGCCAGTTCACACTCAGAGGAGAGGGTTTGCTCTTTTTCTACCATAATTACTGCAGTTTTCAGTCCTCCAGAGAATTCTCACAGGCCTTAGCTCAAAAGAACAACACAGACCAAGTAAATAGTTAAGAATCAGAGCAATCAGGAAATGCTAACTTACAATTAGTTTGGGCTAAAACCAAAACTAGTTGACTTGCCTAATTCCACTTACACTAGTAATTATTTTCAACCCAGCTTCTTCCTTTAAAAGCACTGAAACTGCCGGGCAGTGGTGGCGCACGCCTTTAATCCCAGCACTTGGGAGGCAGAGGCAGTGAGTTCAAGGTTTACCTGGTCTGCAGGGCGAGATCCAGGAAAGGCGCAAAGCTACACAGAGAAACCCTGTCTCCAAAAAACCAAAAAAAAAAAAAAAAACAACAACAACAAAAAAACCAAAAAAAAAACCCCACCAAAACAAAACAGATGGCTTCTAAATATTTGCTCTTATTCCAAAGTCTTTACATTACCAAAAATATGTCTATTTAAATGTGATGCTGTAACTTTTGAAAAACAAAATCTACATGCACTCCATTTAAACAATCTGGACGCTGAGGATGTTTTGGAAATAATTCTAACAAACCCCAAACATCAGCTTGGTGTTACAAGAAGCAGATCTGCCTTTTGTATGTGTTTTGGGCATCTTCACAGAAACACTCCAAACAGAACCCACTCCCCTCTTTTTAACAGAGTTAAAGCAATCAGCTAACCAGCCCAAATATATTTTATCTCCTATCTTTACATGGTAACTTTCCAATTGGTCATGCCATAAATTCTGTTGCTATCTTATTACATCCAAGAACATAATGAAACAGTTCACAGGAGATAAATGCTAAAAATTCAAAAGAAAATATACAAATTATACTGCATATAGACTTTAAGATAAAAAAAATGCTTCCTAGTCCTAGGACACCTGGGTAGCAGGTGCCTCTTAGAACAAGCCCCACCCACCCTTCAGGAATCCACTCTGAACATGGAGGTGGTTAAGTGCTCTTCTTTTATTTATTGAAAAGGCAGAAGGATAACTTCTATGTCTTGAAAAACTGAACCAAACAACCTTGGCTTGTTTAAAGCAATATTCTATCAAACGGACAAAGGAACCTACAAAATTTAATTCTTTTGGAAAGCAGCCTTGAAACAGACCATAAAGAGAGGCCACAGGATCCTTAGCACACTTCACACTCCAAAACAAATGAGTCACATATTTGAACATTCTGTATGAGACAGAGAAGCGGATGAATCTGACCAGATTTCCCTTGTGAACAACAGCTGGAGTCAGGTGGAAGTCTCTCTTGACTTGAGTTTACTCCTCTCGCTGTGAGCCGAGCTACACTGTGCCAAAGCACACACACTGCCCACCCACGCTTCCCTCGGGCTGTCTCACTGTCTCCTACTAACCTGACTGTGACTCGCAGCGACTCTTGCCTCATCTCCAGGCAACCCTCCTTTAGTTATCCCCATAAATGTGTTCTTCCGTGGCTGCTACAAATATTTTCTAGTCCTTAGAGCAATGAGAGGGTGGCGTGGTTCCAGATGACAGGTGCAGTAAAGACTAGGAAGGCAGCACTGTCCTGGTCACTCCCCCACTTCCTCTTCAAGGCAGCCCAGTCTGTGCCAAGGAGTGAAGAAATTATTGTGTGAAAACTGGGTCTAGTTTTATGACCCCCGGAGTCTCTGTCCGGCTGATACATCTCCCCTCTTGAATCTTTTCATTTTTTACTTTCACCAAAATAGTTCTCATCCATCTAGTAAGCCAATCATTTCCTTGAATTATCCTCCCTAATGTCTCCTACACTGATGCATGTTGCTTTATTTCTGTTACATTTAATTATTATTTTGTTCATGACTTATTTTCTTGTCTTTTCCTATCAATCAATCCTACATGGTAATCTTAATCATAAGAAAGTTCTATTAATGTGACTCAAAATAGTACAATATGTATAACAGGACAAACAGATGTAAAGGCAGATGTAAAATCAGAGATCTGTAAAAGTTAGAAAAGGTAAATGCCCAAGGTTTGAATTTTAATAAAGCAGTAGGAAAAATATGAAGAGAGAATAAAGCCACCAATATTTTCCACTGACTTACTTTATAATATCCTAGTTGGAAACGTGGCTGCTGTCTGCCCATGATCTTAGCCAGCAGGCTGAGGATATATATATATATTATACACACACACACACACACACACACACACCCCTATCCATCTGTGTTCAGGGCTTTATGTCATTATTGTGAAAGGGGTTTTAAAGTTCCTTATTCCATTGAGTTTAACTTCTCTAATGACTAGTGACATTGCACCTTCTAATGTATTTATCAGTACTTTATCTTCATTGGAGAAATTGATATTCAGCTCCTTTGCTCACTTTTAAAATAGTTTTGTCCTGCTGCCATTTAGTTGTTCATTAAATACTCGGATGTTAACCCATCACCAAATATGTAGTTTGAAAACACCTCTTCCAGTTTCGTAAGTCACTCTTTCCCGAGCTGACAGCATCCTTTGATGCCCACGTGCTTAGGTTTGACAGTCGGTCTATTTACTGTTCTATTACTTCTTCTTTTGCTGTCAAATCCAAAAGAAAAATGAAGGAACCCAGCATCAGGAATCTTCCTGCCTTTCCAGTTCCTAGATTTAAACCTTTGATCAACTTTGGTTAACTTTTTGTGTACAGAATAAGGCAATGGCCAGGCTTTATTCCCTTCTCAGGCATATCCAGCTTTCCCGGCACTATCTGTCAAAAACTACCCACCTGGGCTGTATTTTAGACACCGAATGTCACTCAAAGATCCATGTGTTAGAGGTGGCACTACTGGGAAGTGGTAGAACATGTGAGCTGTGAGGCCCAGTGGCAGGTTCGCAGGTCACCGAGGGCAAGTCTGAAGAAGGGACTGTGGGGCCCTCGTCACTTTTTTTTCCTTTTTAGTCATAGGTGAGCAGTTTACTGCTTCCGGCTCCCCCTCCCCGAATACCATCTGGCAACCCTATGAAAGGTCTGAAAATAACGGGTTTACCTGATCATATTCTGGAGCCTCTAAAACCGTGGGCTCAAATAAATTATTTCTTGCTATAAAACATTCACCTCAGGTATTCTGACACAGTGGTCAGAGCTGACTAACACAAGTGGTCTTGGCACCATCATCGAAAGTTTACTCACCATACACATGAGGGGTTAGCCGACGGCCCTCCACTCACTACAGTGCATCTTTTAGTCTTCATGCCATTACCACACAGCTCTCAGTGCAGTGACATTTACTTCTTTATGTTCTTTTCAAAGTTAGCTTAATGTCTAGTGGCCGCTGAATTTACAATGAGTTATTGTGCTTCTCTAAAAAGTGTTGTTATAGTTTTGATAGAGCACATGAATCTGCAGATCCCTGTGCAATGTTAACATTCTAAGTCCTCCAATAAATGAACAGGAAATGTCTTTTCATGCATAGCTATTTCCTTTACTTTCAGTAGCACCTACAGTTTCCAGTGTACCAGTCTTCCATGACCCTGGTTGAAAACACTGTTTCCAGTGTTCTAAATGGATGGTATGTGGATTCTATGTCAAGGTCAAGGGGACTGCACCTTCTGTTCTCACAAAGGCTTCCACTGCTGCAGAAGCCATCTATGAGTATGAAGTGGAAAGCCTGTACGGAATCATGGAATCGTAGCCACAGTTAACATATCTGCCAGAAATCTAAACAGATAAATTCAGAGGCCATTCAGCTGCCTTGGTCATGATGATAAATTCCTAAAGGCACTTGAGAAACCCTAGGTGAGACCAACAGATGAAACACTAATGAACCCAGCCACATCGCTATTTCACAAAATAACAAGCAAAGAAAACATTTATCTAAAGCCAGGCCTGGCGAGGTGTTCAATCCCCATCTATATACTGGAAAAAGAGAACTGACTGATATCCAAATGTGTACTGTGGCACATGCATGCCCATACAAACACCCAAACATAAACAGATAAATAAATGTGATCTTAAGACATTTAAAGCCATTGAGTTGGAGGCTGGTTCCAAAGACTACAGAAGCAAAACTAACCATCTTACTTGCTATTTCTTATCTGTGGTATTTTATCGACCACACACTGTGCACTCATTTTAAACCATCCAAGAGGTTAAGATTTATTCTGAAACAAGACAGAATTCTTTGATGCTAAATATTCTACATTATTCATCATGCTCATGAATGATTTACAGTGAGAATGTCAGCATTCTAAATAATTTATGTATTTTTTAAGTAGATGGCTTAAAATGTAATCTTACCAGAACAAAGGAAATACAGATTTTGTTTTTTCTTAGTTCCTCAGTATTGAAAAAATGGTAAACAGATACTGCAATTATTTTCAGGCTAATTCATGAATTACAGTGCTAATATTTACTAGTAATTATTACTAAATTTATTGAGAAAATTTTAAATCTTAACACCTCATTATGAAAAGAACTCAAGTAATGAAGACATTTAGGAGAATGCATTCAAAATTAAAAATATTTATAATTCCAGGTTAGAGAAATGACTCAGTGGGTAAAGGCACCTGGCAACATTCCCAGTGACCCAAGTACAAAACCCAGAAATCATGCGGGAAGTGAGAACCAATCTTTGCCTTCTGGTTTCTAAACACACACACACACACACACACACATAATATATACACAAATATATACACACACATACATACACAAAAATAAAAGTGATTAGAAAAGTCACTACTTTAAAATAATTATAATCCCAAATCATTTATCATGACATCTAAAGAATGGGTTAATACTATTTAAAATTTTAAGATATGTATGATCTACATTTTATTTGCTTATAAGTATTATATCTACTAATAAATATAATTATAAATATTATAATTTTATTTGGAAAATAACTATTCCAGAATACTTTGCAAAAGTAACAAAGTATTGAAAACTTGCTGAAGCAAATTTCAATGCAATTTTTTTTCCCATCAAAGAATTCATTGAGAACTTGTTTTTCAAGTTCTGGAAATAAAAGCGTCAAAATGATTATCTGTATTCTTTACATTCTTTAAAGAAACAAATAATAATGAACCAAGTAGAAGAAACAAATAAAACAAAATACACACTAGAACACAGTTTTCTACTGACGCTCATGTTATCTAGACAGTTTTCTACTGAAGCTCCATGTTACCTAGACACAGTTTTAATGTGGAAACCGAGTACAGTTGACATATTAGTTAGTTTTCAGTGTGTAGGCCATGAGATAGAGTCCATGTACACATCATGTTAGAGTATGTTTGAGTCTGCATGGTTTATTCTGATAAGTGAAATGATTATCATGGACAGTATTTTGGAGGGTCTACAGGTTTCTCTAAATTCGAGCTGATTTATTTAGCGATATTTACATTTTGTTGTTAGTATAGTTCTTTAAATAAGCTACAATTACAGCCATAGCTATGGTTACATATTATTACACAGTCTATAATTTATAGACACACAGTTCATATTTATGAACTATGTTCCTCAATGTGAGAAAAAAATCTAGAAAGAAGAGAGAAAATGTACTTACAAAGTCGAAGTCTCCATCTTGAGGGACTCTCCAGTCACCAGGAAAAGCCCTCCGTGACACAGGGCAGGACTCATGCACACTCTGATCACACTTTTCCTGACTCTTGTCCTTGAAGTCCTGCTTATCAAAGTAGTCCATGAAAGACGGCCTTTGTACTTGGGGCGATGTGGCATTTCCTTAGGTAAACAAATACAGAAGGAGGGAATAAGCTCTAACAGTTAAAGAACTATGACATTTATTGAAACGGAGAATTATTTTCAGTGAGCCATATAATAAATTTATTCTGGTCAAGGTCAAGGCCAACACAGTCAATCCTAAAAGTAAGATGAAAGAAGTACCCAGGCCAAATAAATATGAAACAAATGTATAAAGACCCCGTATCTCTTGACTATAAAACATTTCATTATTTTAATGACATCTTTATCATAATTTTATTAAGAACAGTGCCAATGTCAAGGACAGTACATTTTAAACATTTCTTTTTTTTAATGTTTATGTCTGTGCTAATTATAATGTCAGACTTTTAAGCTGTTCAGAACCTGGAAGGCCTGATGGGTTTTTCCCTTCATCTGACTGCTTCCTTGTAAGTCTTGGGCCTGACTCCCCTGCTCCTCGGGCACTGTGGCTTTGCCTGTCTTATTTCTGTCTACGTCTCCTGAAGCCACTTCTTTATCTCAAATGGTCTCAAGCGCTGTTTCCAAGTCCTCAGCTGCTTGCCATTACACCACTTAGTAGAGAGGAATCTGAGTTAGCGGATAACCTCTGAGGCTAAATGCAAGATTGTTCCCACCAAACCTGCAGCTCTACCCATCAAATTCCTCCGCCAAGGCCAACGTAGTCACTCAATCTTTACAGCAATGAGGCTGAGAATTAATTCGGACTCTCCTCTCCCCAAAACTGACCCAAAAGTGGTTTAAACGGAGGTATTTAAATTTCTCTTTTTTCTTTTTTTCTTAAGAAATTTTTTTCATTCATTTTACACACCAATCAAAGATCCCCCTCTTACCTCCTCCCACCCTCCACTCTCCCCCCCCCCAAACCCCTCCCACTCCCCCACCACAGGAAGGCAAGGTCTCCCATGGGGAGGCTCATCCCGTAGAGGAAAGTCCAAGCCCTTCCCCCAAATTTCTCTATCTTTGATACTTAATCTCTAGGCATTTCTTGCCTACTCCATAAGAAAGGGACTGAGGGCGCTGCGGCCTCCAATGCCTGTGCTTCTGGGAACCGGATGTTGTCAGCACAGTGACTTTCCAAACACAAACAAACCATGCCATTCTGCTGCTCAGAATCTTTTGATGGCTTATTTTTTATATTGGACAATTACAGTAAAAAATAAACATTTAGAATAACACATTTTATTTTTAAATCCTGTGGTTAAGGTCTTGATCAGTAGTTTCTAAATTGGATTCCTTAAAGCCCCGGGTTTCAAACACTGTCCCAGAGACCACCAAGAAGGCAGTCCTCCTTTAATTCTGCAGACAGAAAGTAAGTTATCTTCCATTTAAAGAAGGACTTCCTGGAGGGAGGACAAGAAAGTCACTGTGTCCTGTCACTTGCACTCATGTAAGCTCCTTTCACAGACTTGTCCGTCTTTGCTGTGTGTTTTCAGATGAAACAGCCCCAGTTCTGTTCAAGTGACATGCTCCTCAGACTCGTCACCATCCTGTTTACCTCCCTATGGGGACACAGCAGACTTGTGACACTGTGAACTGAGACAACAGTCAAACAGTGACCTGGCCAATTTCAAATGCACTTGCAACAGTACATAGCTTAATACTGATAGCTACGGAGCACTGCTGGATGAAGATGGGGTATGAAACCATTTCAACAAAAGAATGCAATGCTAAAAAGGTCCACTTCCAGTCTCTAGCAGAGGGTGAATCAGAAACAGTGTCTACTTTCTGTCATAAATTCAAAGTCAGGAATCTTTTAACTTAACAAGAGTGGCAATGTCCAACTCCAATGTGATAGTTTTTGTTATACCTTATTATATTTTATTTTGTTATGCTTTATTATTATTCCTTAGAAGTCTGTTTGTTTTCTAATGAGAGACAGAAAAGGAATGGATTTGAATGGGAGGGGATGTGGGGAGGAACTGGGAGGAGGAGAGGGAGAAGAAACCATAATCAGGATACATAATGTGAGAAAAAAACTACTTTCAATAAACGGGGGAAAAAGAGGAGCGTTAATGAGATGGAACTATCATGTAGGCATCCATTCATCTTACCTTTCCTCTCCCCACCTCCTAAGTCCCTGTGTGTATTTATTTGGCATACCTGGATTGTAGATAAGTTTGCTCAGGTAAGGATGTGGGAAACAGGAATTGTAGTGCATGTATTTGTGTAAAATATCTCATTACTTTAAATGATATAATTTTCTCCTAATGCTACAAACTCTTTACCGGTTTCATACTGGTTAGGTAGTTTAAATGGTAAACCACATATAACACAAACTTTGCACCTCATTCCTACTAAGTATCTAAAAAGCCGACAGCAGGTCGTGAGGACATATGTGCACTCCACGTTCACTGCAGGGTCTCCACTCACCTGCTGATGGACAGACCAGGAAGCAGACTGAGGAGGGAAGGAACTGCTGGATGCTCTAAGGCTGTATCACTGACATGAAGGGGAACACACACTTCACTAACATTTCCCACAAATTTTAAATACCCCTGATCTGTCTCTAGACTTCATCATTAAAACACGTATTTCTGGATTTTCAGAACTGAAATTTGGTTTCTACTGCAACCTCTTACTATAAAATAGGATCTATAAATTAAACCTCAATCTCAATTTCCAAACCACTTTATGAGGAAAACAATAAAGTAAGTTAAAACTACATTTGAACAAATTCTCTATAAGATACTTGATAAAATCAAAACACAAAGGGAGAGGTAGGGAGATAACAGAGAAACCCTCTGCTTAGTATTCCTTTCTCTCTCCCTTCTCCTTCATTGCTCTTACTGAGAGAGAGAGAGAGAGAGAGAGAGAGAGAGAGAGAGAGAGAGAGAGACAGACAGACAGACAGACAGAGACAGAGACACAGAGAGACAGAGAGACAGAGAGACAGAGAGAGAGGCGCTAGGGAACAAGTTCAGGACATCATCTATGTTAGGTATATGCTTGACTGTATACCCCTAGCCCAAGAAGAGTAATTCCGTAATGGAATTATACGCGTAGTTATAAGTTCTGATATTCATCACAGTCTTAAACTGGGTCATATGCATAGACATTTGAAAATTTTAACATGAAACAATGTCAGAGAGGAGAGGAAAATGATCTTTGACGGCTGGAACTTAACAACTGGGAAAGTAAAATTTCCAAAGACCAGCCCAAGTTGGTTGGCCCTGAACTCATGATCCTTTTGCCTCAGCCTCCTGAGTGTTAACTGCATTCTTTACAAGTAAATTAAGTATGTATAAGAGCTTTGGTAACACACACACACACACACACACACACACACACACACACACACACACAGGCACTTCAAAACTACTAAGTAAACAGTACCCCCTGAGCAATACCCCTTCCCAAATCTCTCCTCTCCCAGCACCTCCCTTCACTCAGCACTGGCCTCACTACAGATATTCTAGTTATGGTTTGCACTTTTCCCCAGGACTTATAGAACGCCTTTCAGAAACTTTACCAACACTTTGGTGTTATAGTGAAGCACTTAAGAGTCTTTTAATATACAAGGGATTCACTTTGTGTGTGTGGCCATGAGAGAGTGCACATGTTTGTGTGGGCATATTTGTGTGTGTGTGTGGGGGGGTGGGCTTGGAACTAAAGCCAGGGCTATACTTCCAGCCCACTGTAACTCCTGATTCAGATCTTTATATCTGAGAAAATTCACCCAAAGCACAGTGGGAATGAATGGAAGACCAACTTTTTCCTATGAGAAACTAGTTAGCACCTGCTAACGTAGGCTATATAGCAAGTGCAACAGCATATGCTTAGAAGAAGGAGAAAAGTATGCGCAAGCATACTCAGGTTAATAATATCTTGTTATAAAATCACCCGAAGAGAAAAAATGGGACAAACTTCTTTAAGTTGAATTTTAGACATTTGTTGACTCTGTAAGAGTTATTGGAAAATAACCCTTTTGTGGGGGGGAAAAAAAAGTCTTCAAAACTAAAAGCAAGATTACTTCAATAGGAATTTCCTTTCATGAAGAGCAGAGGAAAGGCTGGATAAGAACCAACCCTTTCTTCTGCAGAAAATCAGACATCGAATACAAGCAATGAAAGAGAAAGGTAAGGGCAGACGACCCCAGGGCTCAATAACACAGAAGGGACACACAGAACTGTCTCCCGCCCCAAGAGCCTCTGTCTTGTCTGCAGCCCTTCCATTCCTGTCAGGATGAGACCTCTTCTGGCAGAGCGGCCAAGTGACACAATTCTGACATATAGGAGTTTCCAAAAAGTAGAGAGGTCGAGCTGGTGTCTGCATGGGACCTTCACTCCTACGTTCTAGTCTCTTTGGTGTGGGAAGGTACTCTACAGGCTATGGAAACAGAAAATGAGAAACTGGGATGCTAACCCAGCCACAAAACCCTGTCCTGCTGCAAGATGTGCTAGGGCAATGGTGACAGAGAATTGTGGGAGTGGCCAACCAATGGTTTAACTTGAGGCCCATGCCACAAGAGGGAGCCCACGCTCTGCATGGCCAGGAACCAGAGACTGGCAGCCCAGAGACCTAGGGTAGCATCGAACATGACGGGCAGAAGAAAAAAGAAAATCAATGGAATGACCCCTAATGATAGATGGGTGCCTTGTCCAGTCATTATCAAAGAGGCTTCCTCTGGATGCAGATGGGAGCGGGTGCAGAGACCCACAGTCAGACATTATGAAGAAAGAGTCTAAATTGGAGGTCTCCAATCAGGTCCTCCAAGCTTGGGGAACGATGCTAAAGAACAGAGAAAGACTGTAGGAATCAGAGGGAATGGAGGATACCAGGAGAACACAGCCCACCAAATCAACCAAGCAGGGCTCCTTCATGGGGCTCACAGAGACAGAGGTGGCAATCACGGAGCTTGCATGGATCTGCCCTAGGTCTTCTGCATACATGATGTGGTTGTGTATCTTGGGGTTTTTGTGGGACTCCAGTGGGAGTGGGGGTGCCTCTGACTCTTCCGCCTGCTCTTAGGACCCCTTTCCTACTACTGGGTTGCCTCGTCCAGTCTTGATACGAACATTTGTACCTAGTCTTATTGCATCTTGTAATGCTATGCTTGGTTGATATCCCTGGGAGGCTTGTTCTTCTCTGAAGGGAAACGGAGGAGGTGTGGATCTGGGGGAGAAGGGAGGAGTAGGGGGGTGGGAAGGAGTGTATGGAGGAGAGGCTGTGGTCAGGATGTATTGTATAAGAGACAAATAAATAAAAAGAAAAACGAAAAGAAAAGAAAAGAAAAGAAAAATGGCCGAACACTACTGTCCCTTAAAATTTCTGTTTAGCTGAGGCCATAGAACTAACTTCTGTAAGCTAAGTTATTAAAGAATGTCATAACAACTAGGACACGGGGCTAGAGAGACACTCAGTGATTAAGAGCACCTGCTGACCCTGCAGAGAAACAAAGTCCCAACACTTACAGGGTGTCTTATAACCATCAATAAGTCTAGTTCTAGAGCCTCCAGAGCCCCACACACAGCCTCCTCACACAGCAGGCACACACAGTGCACATACACACACGTGAGCAAAACCAAACACACACATACAAGAATAATTCTTAAACAGTATAAATGGTGCAGACAAAAGTTTAAAAGACATTGAACATACATATTAAATAAACAATGCCACCTATCCATTTCTACTAAAAAAGTCTGGACAATAACCTACTAAGTCAGAAATTAGCATTCATACAGAGAGTTAACAAATCTAAAACTTAACTCCAACAAGAGAAGGCCGTCTGCTCCAACAGATCCCTCTTTTTGGATGACTTCATAATCAGTTTCTATCAAAAATGCATGTGCCTGCATATCTAAATACTTTCTATTCTTACTTTAAAACTCACTATTGACATTTAGACTGTGCCTTTGTGATACACAAAAAACATTAGTTTTTTTTTTTAATGTTCTAAAGAGGGAAATAGATTAAGTTTGTTTTGAAGTTAACGGGAGGGACAGCTGCAACTGCCTAGCTAATGTTTTACTGTACAATACGAAACACATGCCGCAGTGTACAGCTGAGTCTCCAGGGAGACAGAGATGATGATGTTTCTCATTTGCAATTGAGGGAGGGGTGGGTATGGGAACTCTGGGACCTTGCAATGAGAATGAGGTAGGTGGTCATATGTGATCGTGGTTGCCATGGCAAACACTTTCTTACAGCACTGAAAGGATATCCACATAAAACTGACATCAATTTCCCCAGCTGCAGTTAAATTCTGACCCTCGCTTATTAAAGTATATTTTATTATAATAATAAACTTGATATTTGAAATTACTTAGTTCCTCAATTTTGGCCCAATTCTTTCAACTTACTTGCTTATATAACCAAAAACCCATTAGCAACAAAGGAAAAAATAACCACCACTCATTTCCCACTGTGCCTATGAAACTTTAAAGAAAAAGCTGTTTTCTATCTCATTCATTCCTTTAAATATTTACAAGGATACTAAGTTATGTGGAATATAATTTTGTAAAATGTGTCAATCCATCATAACTATTCATTAATGTTCCTAGTTTGCATTTGTCTTTTAAGAAAACAGGTCTTCATGAAAAGATAAACATATGAAACTTAAAAATAATTTAACAAAATGTAGTTTACTTGTTTTTAATTTCTCAGAATGGTGTGACAAAGACACTCAGGTATAAAGAACAAAGTAACAATTCACAGAAGCAGCACAGTATCTGTCAACGTCAAAGGTATTTATGCATATTACCCCATCTGCACCACTACAAATATTTTAAAATATGAATGCTCTATCTAATTAATAATTGCCAAGAATGTAGTAAACGCATACAAAATCAGGATGGGACAGAGGCTCCCAGCACCAGTTCCCCCTAACTTTACCACAGTGTATTTTAAAATAAAAGGGGATCCACAAAACCCAGGGAAGGTTCACAGCCTTGTTATGAGGAAGGTGAGAAACTCAGAAAGCACAGCAGAGCCCAGCTGTGCCGTGGAGGTCTGGGGACAGTCAAGGAGGACCCGAGCATGTATGCACGAAGGCACCGGTGCAGAGAACCCTGACCAGCTGTTCTCCATCTCCAATGAGGGTGCAATAGGAGGAAACAGACAAACTGAAGCCCGAGCTTTCAGTTAAACAAAAAGAACAGAGTAATAAACATGATAACTGTGTGTCCTTGGAAATCTTTCTCTGGAGGCCTCCAGCAGATACTCATTTGCCCTAGGAAGGAAGACCAGCATTTCCGTGTTTGGCTTGTGCTTTGTGGTAGTGAAACAGACCCCACATAACAGGCTTGAGCTAGCTCCCACTACATCAAACCCCAACCCCCACCCCCAGGCCCAGGGCACACAGACAGTAGAGCATGTTCAGTGCCCACAGGGAGCTCCAAACTACTGTAACCACACCACACACAGCTGGATACCTACCACCTCTCGAGAGTGAAATGAAGGGTTTCTAATGGCCCAGAAACACTCCGGGTATTTGCAACAAGCTGCATGAGAGGGAGGGTTTATGTTGTCATATTTACTGCCATATCTTGGCAAAATTAACCTTACTAGTTAAAGAGGCATATAATTAATGTTTTTCTTCAAAGTTACTCTCTCCCTCTCTCTCTCTCCCTCCCCACACATCTGTGTTAGCCTAAATTGTACTTCCGGAGCTAAAGGTGGATGTCAGCGTCTTCCTTAATCACTTTCTACCTTAATTTTGAGACAAATTTATTATTTTTTATTTTATTATTTGTATTTCATTTATGTATGTATGTATGTATGTATGTATGTATGTATGTATGTTTTGTTTTTACATCCCAACCACAGTTTCCCCTCCCTCCTCTCCATCCAGTCCCTCCCACTCCCCCAACTCCACCATCTAACTCCCCCTCCTCCATTTCTTGTCAGAGAAAGGCAGGCCTCCCATGGATATCTACCAGCCATGGTGTATCAAGCTGCAGTGAGACTAGGCACCTCCTCTCCTATTAAGGCTGGACAGCTGCACCAGGGCAACCCAGTAGAAGAGAGTCCCCAAAGCAGGCAGCAGAGTCAGAGACAGCCCTGCTCCCACTGATAGGAGTCCCCAAGAAGACAAAGGTGCACAACTAACATTGTGCAGGGGACCCAGGTCAGTCCACACAGGCTCCCCGGTTATTGGTTCAGTTTCTGTGAGCCCCCTAAGAGCTCAGGTTAGTTGATTAGGGCTGGAGAGATGCTCAGCCATTAAAGGCTAGGCTCCCATCAAAATATAAGAGACAGGGTTTCTCGCTGAGCCTAGAGATCAATGATTGGACAGAACGGCTGACTAGCAAGAGGATGTTCCTGTCTCCAGCTCCCCAGTGCTAGGATTTTAGGTGCACACCACCATGCCCAGCTTTTCAAGTAGGTGCAGGAATCAAAGTCAGGTCCTCATACTTGTATAGCACACTCTTCACTCAGCCATCTCCCCAGCCCCAGTTGCTTCTTAGTGATTTATTTCTTTGGCTCAAGACTTTGGAATTATGGGGAAAATTCATTTCATGAGCATTAAATAGCATTAGGCATTTATACCTTTGTATCTGACCTTTTTCTAAGATAGAGTTTTAAGAGAAAAGAAAACAAAGGCTATAAATCAGAACTGGGCAAGAAGAAAAGAAGAGTAGGCAAAGAACAGACCCCTTTCAGAGTGCTGTCTAGCCAACAGTGGACTGTGGGGCAGAGGCGGCCAGCACTAGGTCAGGCTTCATTTCTTGGTTTTTCTTGTAAACCCTTTCTGAATCAGTATTATCTTTTTACAGAACGAACTCCTCCAAATGTGAAGCCAACTGCATATGATTTTTCATTAATTAGATAAAACTGTGTGTATGTATATATGTATGTATGTGGGGATGGGAGTCCCAAATAAATTTCTGATATATAAGTGCCCATCTATCAGATATATAAGTATATATCTGTATGTGTATATATATAGAACTCAGAATTTAGCAACTGATAAGCAGTCATGAAAGGTTAATATAAATACTGTAAAATCCAAACTTGATCAACTATTTCTCTACCTATTCCTAATGCACCACCTAGTGCCTCTGCTCAGTGAATGCTGGGAGCACTTGTCCTTGTTAAATACTCCAGCCCTACGCTAAACGTAACAGTCCAGACGAGTTCTGGCACTTGAGACTGCATGAAGCTGTTGTTTCTTCGTTCTAAAAAGGGATTATTAGTCCTGGCTGCATCTCAGAGGTGCTTGTAGCACTGATTGCTTTTGTTGTTTTTCTTTTCCTTTCTTTTCTTCCTTTTTCCCCCTTTGTGTTTTAAACAGAACGCCCAGGCCTTGCTTATCCCATAGAAACAGTGTCTCTGAGGGACAACTGCTATGATGTATGTTTATGAGGTTAGTGGTTTGGACAAAGAGCCCAGTTTATCTTGTAAATCAACTTAACTGCTCCAGTCCATGGAAATCTTTAAGATCCCAATTCTATTTTGAGATGTTTTTTCACTTTGTCCTATTGTGTGGCATTTGCAATTTTCATAAACTTCCATCTTAAAATTAAAAGCTACATCTAATTAAAAATGTTGAGCAGGCCAAGGCTGAGGCCCAGGGTCTATAACATACAATGAGGAACCTCTGGATGAAAGGAATTTATCCTTTAGCTCTGTGGTTGAGTGAAATTAAAAACCATTGCCACTAGCCTCTGGGGTAACTTCCTTTTGCACACCCTATAAGACAAACACTGTATTTCCTAGAATTTCTTGTAACTAGAATTCTGGGTAACTGTACTATTTCACAAAAGGGCAAGTAAAAGAATAATCAGAGGCCATTATCTTTCAGCTAATTCTTTCTAGCAAACATGGTCCAGGGAATCTCGATATTTACAGATGTATCCTGGCATGGAGTCACCAGCTTCATGGGTATTTAAAATGAATGCTAGTAAGGGTTCCATCTGCATTATTCAACATACTAGTGCCAAGAGCAGCCGGAGTCTGGACAGCAGCAGTTCTACACAGACTCACTCCTGAGGCCTAATCTTCCTACACGGCCTTCTCTTCCAATCTGTCCATTGGTTTTGGCAACATTCACAATTTCTAACTTAAGTCTGTGTTTAAAATGTCTAGACTTGGGCTGGAGAGAAGGCCCAGCAGTTAGGATCACTTGCTGCTCTTGCAGAAGACCTGGGTTCAGTTCCCAGCACCACATGGAGGAGCTCAGAACCAGTTATAACTTCAGTTCCAGGGGATCAGGGCTCCTCTGACCTCTGTGGGTGCTCGCACGCACACAGTACACATACATAACGCAGGCCCACGTAGACATAGAAAGTAAATCTTAAAATGTCTAGATATATCTTACATTTCTTCTAATAAAATGTAGTTGATTTAAACACACTGAGATATAATTCTCACCTTAAATTAACTCAATATCATCCCAGCCAGGAGACACATCATCTGGGTCCTCTCCTACCATTTCCTCGTCACACAGAGGTCGGACAGTCCCTGCCTCTCTGCCACTTACAAACATTGGATGCAGGAGAATGTAACCTACCACACAGGACCACACAGTAGGGAAAGAAAGGTCAGTCGATAACTACAGGAAGGTCAGTGTGCTTTTCCCTCTCACCACAACACTGTATCCTGTACTGCTGCTGACTGCCGGTCAGGTTTGGGGGTGCAGTTCATGGAAGGATTTACAGCTTTGTCATTCTGGAAGCAACATATGTCAGAGCGAATGTCTTAACAGTCACTTCAGTCTCTACAGCAACCCAGGCACCATGCTTCACACAGAAGCTGCCGTAAGCTGGAACTGAGTCTTCTCTGTGAGTCTCTCCTTCGCATAACCCTTCCTAGGGTCCCATCTCCAGCTTGCACTCCGTCTCTGTTGTTGAACCGATAATTTAGACCGCATGCAATAATATTATGCTATATTTATTGAAACAAAATTTTAAGTTTTCGTTTTTAATTGAAAAAGTAAATGTTAGAAACACTATCCTCTCCTTAAAATATTTCACAAATTAAATTACGGGTTTGTAGCTTGTAACAGAAAAAAGTCCCACAACTCTAAATTAAAGATGTATATGTATAGAAATGCATATATGTGTGTTAATACATATATAATATATTGTTTCTTAAAGCTTTTTTAAGGCTGACATTTGCTGTCAAATAAGCTCAAAAACCAAAATTTTCCATAACTATTTCTAAAAAGAAACAGAATTTATCCTGGTTTCAATGTGGGTACACTTTCAAAAGAAAAAGGTGCCATTCAGTGAGAAGCAGCCGCATACATACTTTTCATAGTTCCATCTTCTTCGTCCTCATCCTCACTGTTTATAACCATGGTCCCCAGGTCTGATTCTAACATCGTGCTGTTGTGCTCAATCATCGTCTGGGCCCCTTCACTCATTGTGCTGGTGGCCCGCATTGTGCCCACGCTTTCTGAACCAGTCTTCACCATAGTGTGTGAGTCCAGCTCATCTTCATCCTGCAGGCAAAATACCAGAGTGAGCAAAGAACTCTCCAAGACAGCTGGGTCTCTTAATTCTTAGTAAGAATACACATATGCTTTTTCTAACGATAAAAAGTACCATTACTATTATAATGTCAACAGTGTTAGAGGCGGGGACTCAGGCAGACACTGGCACACCAGTGTCCACAGAGCAAAACGTAGAAATAATCTAAGTATTTACCCTCAAATGAACGAAAAAAGCAAGATGTGTTATATACATACAATAAATACCATTCAGCCTTAAAAGGGATTGAAATTTCAAAATACACTGTGCTGCAATATGGACAGTCGTGTGTGTGTGTGTGTGTGTGTGTGTGTGTGTGTGAGTGTGCGCGTGCACATGTGTGCATGTGGGCACACTAACTACTCTGTTTAGTTGATGAACCACTGAACTGTTTTCTACAGTAGACATATCATTTATATCCCCAAAAGCAGTGCCATGGGCTCTGATTTCTCTATTTCCTCATCAATATTTAGTTTTTAAAAGGTCATTTTAATGGGTATGAAGCAGCGTCAATCTTGTTCCCTTTATATTCTCCAATTGGTAGTGATATTGAACAATCTTTCACATATTTAATAGCTCATTTGTAGATCTTCTTTGGAAAAGTGTTTACTGAAGCTCTTTACCTTTTTCTTTCTTTTATGGATTTTTGCGGCACAGTCTCACTGTGTAGCCCAGGCTAGGCTTGAACTGGTAATTCCTGGCCCCTCCCTCCTAGTGCTGGGATTACAGGATTGTGCTACCATGTCTAGCTTCCTTTGCCCAGTTTGGATCGGACTGCTGGTGCTGCGGAGCTGTCAACATTCCAGAATCACACAATCAAATATTAACCCTTTAGTAGCTGTAATTCGCAATGATTTGCGAACATTATTTCTTTTCCTGTGAACTGCCTTTTCACTCTCTAGATGGTACCTTTTGACACACAACAGGTTTTCATTTTAAAGAAGTCCAATTTATCTTTCTTCTTTTTCTGCTTTTGTTGTCCTGTTCTAGCCCATAGTTTCAGTGTTTCACAGAAGGCAGGAAATGTAGATGTGATGCACATGCAGACAAAATACCCATGATCAAAAAATTTCAACTAAAGACTTAAAAATTAAAATACAGTTCTTGCAGAGGTAAAACGCAGATGTGGAGAACAGAAAGCCCAAGGCTGCACTCTCAGCGGCTCGGGCAACCTGCAGTGACAGGGGCTCACGGCTGTTTACTAGCCTCCTCTGCCCAAGCCGACTGGTGAGTCTGGGCATTGTGTCTCAAGTCTAGGTTCTTCTTCACAGCTTCCCCCTCATTCTCACGTTTTCAACTGTCTGAGGTGTCATTATTTGCTACTTGAATGTTTAAGGACATTTAAAACTCAGGGCTTCAAATCAGACACACCTGCATTTGTCTTTCTAGTGTCTCTTGTTTGCCTGGGTCCCTGAACCCACATCACATAGCGCTGTGACCTTCACCAGCTGCCCAAGAGCACCACTTCAGCATGGCACGCGCTCATCCTCTTGCACTCTATATAATCAAGCAGCAAGTTCTTTAGGAAAAAACTAATTTCTTCCAGTTTAAGTCTTCATTTTCTATTTCTGTGGCTACTCATCATGCTGCCCATTTTAAACCTTGGTTAGTGCATGCAGTAACACTTCCTGACTGAAGACTCTGACTCCTCAACTCACACAGACATTAGCTCAATTCCTATCTCAAATGGCTCGGCAGGCATCAGATTCCCACAAACATTCAAACCCTGAACCCTAGTTTTTGTCGCTGGAACAGTGGTGTTGTGACTAAATAAAGAACTGGTGGAAACTGCCTGCATGCTACACGGAGCAGAGGACTTCACACTGTACTAGTCACTCCTGACTATTATATGTGTCATAATGGTCTACTGAAGAGACTCCAATGGGTCGTGGTTCTTGCCTCTATTTGAATGTCTTCTCAGCTCTTACCATTACTATTTTCTCCCTGTTCATATACCCTCCAATACAGACAAGCCAATCTTACCTGAACTTTCACCATAATCCCCAGTGCTACTTTGCTTATTAAGACTCCCGCTCTGTTCATGCCTTCTCTGCACAGAATGCTCTCCCTCTGTGATGGTTCCTATAGACTGTCAGCTTGACAGGATCTAGCCTCTCCTAGAAAACACACCTGTAGGAGATTATCTAGATTAGATGACTCTTTGGCCATGCCTCTGAGGGATGATTTTGATTAGATCAATTAAAGTGAGACGCCCCATCTTAAAGGTGGGCAGCACCATTCTTTGGATGTGGGTCCTGAAACTGCACATAAAAGAGAAAGCCAGCTGAGCACCAGCATTTATCACGTTTTGCTGTGGATCAATGTGACCAGTTGCTTCAAGTTCCTGTTGCCTTGACCACACAGCCTGGTGGACTACACCCTTGAATTCTAGGCCAAAATAACCTCATCATTCCTTAAATTGCTAGTGCCAGAAATGAGAAGAGTAACTAATATATATCCTCTATACATTTAACTAAATTCAAGTGTCTTTTACCTCCATGGCTCACCAGTTGCTATTACTTTATCTTCCAAACCAGTAGAATTTACAACACTCAGCACACATCTTTGCATGTAAACTTATGATGTCCTAATTTGAGCACTTATTCCATAAAAGTTTGTATAAATACATGTACCTTATGGATAAGAATAGACTGTATGCTGCTGAATCCACTTGTTTCACTTTGCATAAAAATGCAGCAAGAATTTCATATTTCTATTTCACAGAATTATAAAATCAAGGAATTTTATAATAAGAAAGAAAATATTTAAATCTCTCATTTTATAGCTGAAAAAACAAAAACACCTAGGTCCATACAAAGGAAGATTTCCCTAAGGTTACAGACCTACTTAAACACAGAACTAGAATTGGAAATGCATTTTCTCTCATAGCATTTATTCCACCACATATGTGTTCTGCTGTGGGATATCTTTCTGTACGCTGTGAATATGTGCTGCTATGATTGGTTAATAAAGAAGGTGCTTTGGCCTATGGTGAGTCAGGTTATAGCCAGGCAGGAAATCCAAGAGAGAGAAGGAAGAAGAAAGGCAGAGGCAGAGGAGATGCCAGCCTGCCACCCAAGGAGCAACATGCCAGCAGACCAGTAACACCACAGCCATGTGGCAACATAGATTAATAGAAATGGGTTAATTAAAGATGAAAGAGCTAGCTAGCAGGAATTCTTAGCCATAGGCTATACAGTTTGTAATTAATATTAAGCCTCTGAGTGATTATTTTATAAGCTGCTGTGGGACTTCAGGGCCAGGCAGAACCAGAGAAACCTTACAGCTACATTTGGCTGCCCAACGTGTTGGCTCGACTTTCCACCTAAAACTTGAGGGAACTTAAAAAAAGATTCTAAAACAGAGCTAAAAATAGCTTCTTAGTTGTGCCTCTCAGGCAAGCTGTGAGCTATAGTACAGCGGGTTTGTGGCAAGTGTGCTTGACCTACAGCGTGGTGGATTTCCATCACAGCACACACACTACACACTCCTTGATGGAGGCATAGACCCATTGCTTCCCAGAGTTGGCAGTGAGCAGGCCTCCCAGAGCTGGTGGTACTACCGCCATGCTGGGAAACTGAAGGGGATGGAGTCAGCAGCCAGGGCTGCCGCTTTTGTCCTAGTCATGCAGTTTAACAGTTTAAAATCTCTCTCTTCTGGACAGAAAAGAATTATAGATTCACAATAAGTCATATTCAGATGGAATAAAACTCTAAACAGTTTACAAAGTGTGTAAAAATATATGTAGGCTTGGAAGAGAGAGGAAAAGGAGCATATGCAGTTATATAAAGAAATAGATAATTTTAAAAAATAAAGTCTTTAAAGGTTAAAAAAATAAGCCACATAAAGATGGAAATCACACAGAGAGTCTGGATTACATTGTCTTTGGGATTTTTAACTACAGAAAGACATTTGATTATAAAGGCTGCTGAGTTAAACCAATATATATATTTCAAAGGTATCTTGACTTCAAAATTTGTGTCTAAGGATATGTTGCTTTGGAAAAAAAGTTACTGCTTTTGTTTCCAAAGATGAGAACCTATGGATTGCTTCCAGGCTAATATGGTTTGATCAGCCAAAACCCCCTGAAAGGTCTCCAGTGACACCATGGCCCAGATGATCCAACATCCAAAATCAGCTTCAAAGCAACTGGCTGAGACAACTCATCCTCACAGACTGCTACAGCCAAGATTTAACTATAATTCTTAATATTCTCAGGATCCTCATAAGATTACTAATGCTCCCAATCAGCAGGAAGTAGTATGTATGAAAAGCTATACCCCAATTCCCAAAATATTGTTTATAAATGTTTATTTTTATTTCAAGGGGGTTGATTATAAATGCAATCTCTTTCTAAAGAAGAAAAGGGGATATTATAGATATAATAGGATGAAAAGGGTAGATTATTGAATCAATTTTTTAAAGAGCAACAACTTGTTTAAAATGTTTTATATTGCTATAGATTTAATTTATTACAAATTTAAAGTTAATTTTCTTATACTGTATGTATATTTCTACTCTTGATTAAGGTATTATATTTATGCAGCTCATTTAAAATTACAATATATAATTAAGAAATACAGATTGATTAGTCATTTATGATAATCAAACTTACAGTCATGTTAGTTAAGATTTTTAGGTATACATAGATATATTTCAATTAGGTAGGTAATCTTCAAACACTTCAAAGACACAGAATTTGGCATTTAAAATGTTTTTAAAAATAGACTTTGGACAGTGAGACACGTCTGTTCCTGGCAGCACCGATTTACTTCAGAGAAGATGATGGGCATCAAAGAAACTCCATATGGAGTTTGCTTTCCTTATGGTAAAAGTTAGCCATTTGGACAAGAAACTGTTCTTGCCTGGACTGCTTGACAAAATGTTGTATTGACTGGACATGCAGGATCCATGGAAAAATTATCACTAAATTTTGCCAAAACAAGGCAAGATGGTCCTTCAGGTTCCTGCTTCACAGAGGAGACTGCCAGACATTCTACAAGACACACAGAGAAGCAACTGAGAGACTCTAGGCCTATAGGCTGAAGATGGATGCCCCAACATTACAGAGAAACTTTGGATGACTGTCCAGGCAGCCAGCTGTCTCTGTCATTCTAGATTTTTGGAAGTTGCTTACAATGCACTTCCTGTTTACTTAGGTAATATTATATCCTATAGGGGTCTTTTGATGTAGTTGAAGGCTAAATAGTTATAATTATACTTTTCCTTCGTTATGATAAAATATAAATTAGATATGAAACCTCAGACTCACAAATATAGTATAGAATATTTTCTTTAATTTTGCCATATACAAATAGACTAGATATTATACTGTAATTCCTGCTTGATAACTGTTCTATTATAAGTAATTTTACTATGCTAAAGTTAAAAACCTTCCTTTTTGATTAGACAGAAAAGGGGAAGTGCTGTGGGATGTCTTTCTGTATGCTGTGAAAATGTGTTGCTCTGATAGGTTAATCAAGAAGCTCTAGCCTATGGTTACAGTCAGGCAGGAAATCCAGGAGACAGGAAGAGGAAAAGAGGAAAAGAGGAGACGTCAGCCCGCTGCCCAAGGAGCAACATGCCGGCAGACCAGTAATGCCACAGCAACGTGGGAACAATTTAAGATGAAAGAGCTACCTAGCAGAATTCTTAGCCATAGGCCATACAGTTTGTAATTAACATAAGCCTCTGAGTGATTATTTTATAAGCAGCTGCAGGACTGCAGGGCTGGGTGGGATTGGAGAAACCTTTCAGCTACAGTGTTCCTTACAGTTACATTTTGACTACTTTGAATGCTCAGGTCAGAGATACAGGCTTACAATTGTAACAGTTTATTTATCTAATTCCTTTTTAAAATTACATTTATTTGTTTTATATGTATGTGTGAGTGCATGTGCATCTGCCTGTGTTTGTCTGTGCACACTCGCCTGTGTGTGTGTGTGTGTGTGTGTGTGTGTGTGTGTGTGTGTGTGTAAGTCAGAGGACCACTTGCAGGAGTTGGCTCTCTTCTTCCCTATATGGGTCCTGAGGATCAAAATGAGGTCATCAGGCTTAGAAGCAAGTGCTTCCCTCACTGAGCTATCTCATGGACCTTACTTTCCAATTCTAATTCTCAGAGTTCAACAAATTATTCCATTTACATTGGTCTGAATGGCATCTCTCCCTTAAACTACTAATGCAGCCTTGTGTGTTCTCTGTTTCATTCTTGCCTTTTGCAGTCTCTAAAACAACTGGAAGACATTCTTTCAAAAGATCACATTATTCTGTCGCTGTAAACTCTCCCTTTGACCTTTCAGATGAAATCTTTATCATGGTGGAATGTGACCTGGCCTAGTCACATATGTCAATTCCATCTCCTGGCACATTCCTCTTGCTTACCACACTCCAGTTATGCTGGCCTCCTTAGCTGCTCCTCTGTGAGTCTTTAAGTTGGCTCATCTTCCAGACTGGAATGCTCTTCTATAACACAGGGCCATCATTTTCACAGAGGCTTTCTATGACCAATGTAACTGAAGCTTCCACCATTATTTACTGCTTTATCCTCTAGTCTTTACAAGTGGTAACTGGCCGTCTCTGCCACTAGACTGAAAGCTTGATGAAGACAGGAGACTTTTTAACTTCTAAATCCCTGCTACTATGATTATCTAAGACTTAGTAGGAACATGAGATTATTTCACAAACAAAACAATTTATATTTCACTTACTAATTCATTCAGTGAGCATTTATTATATATTTGTAATATATCAAGTAGTTCAGCAGTATTGGAGATACAGAGATGAGTAAGACATAGTTTTGTTCCACTTGTTTTTTTAAGGAATTTGAGGTTTGGGAGAAATCTTCTGACATGTGAGCAATAAATTACGAGACAATCTCTTAAGTGCTCTAAGAAAGTGTTGACAACACAGTGAGAGTCCATGGGCAGGGCCTCTAAGTTTGCTTTAATAAGTGAAGAATATCTCACAAAAGAAGAAGCTGTCCTGAAGTTAAATCTTTCCCCATAAAACATTAAACTTTTAACAACACATAGTAACTATACATACTTAGAGGAATCAGCAGGATATTTTGATGCATATATATATATATATATATATATATATATATATATATATATATATATACCAATCATGATAAAATTGGGTTGTTTCCATTAATTAGTGCTTGGGGCCACTGAGACTCTGTCTTCGAGGATGGGAAGGTAATACACAAACACAAACATAAATTTGGGTGGAGTGTTCTGTACCCTAACTTTTCCCATGAGAGTCACTCTCAGACACATCTGTTCTCAGCACACACACTACAGGATTGAATGCCATGTAACTTTCCCCAAGATACCTTGTTGCTATGCTGATTATATACTTAGCATATCATGCTTTAACTGTCTGTATGCCTGACTTACCTAAGTCCACCACTACACTCTAAAATCTAAGAGCAGTGCAAGATTGTCCAGTATAAAGCATTGTTCTTTAAATTTCACTGAATGAATGTTAAAGCCCTCAATTTGAGATAAGGACAAGCACAGAATTAAGGGACAATGTTATATAAAGTTATAGAGATAAAAAGTTTTATTTAAAATATATTTGTGTGCAGGTGAGCCAGCCCCAATGTTGTGAGCATGGGAGAGCTGTCCCCACTACTTATCTGTCTTGTGGTGGCATGGGCAGAGGAGAGATGCCCTCCTCCCACATCACCTGAGGTAGGTGGGAGAGCTGGCCCTGAGGTCATAAAAGCAGGAGAGCTGTCCAGCTCCTCATCAGCTGCAGCACTCCATCTGGAGAGTGGCCCCTACACCTCACCTGGGCAACACAGTAGAGCTGCCCCTTAAGATGTAGGTGTGGGAGAACCTACCCCGAGGATGTGGAAGTGGGAGAAATGCCCCCTCCTCCCCCCACTTGCTCATCACTGCAAGGGGTGAACTAGCCAGGGCAATGCAGAGAGCCCACCCTGGTGGTGAGGATGGGGGAGAGCTAGCAGCTGACCAACCCTGCAAGTACCCATACCCAGAACCAAGGTTATGTGTTGACCACCCCAACATCTACCCCATCTGTGACCTGCTGCACCAGGAAAAGGGGGTGGGTGGTTTGGGGTTGAGGTCTTGTAGAGCCAGAGCTGTAGGATCTCCATGACACTGGGCAGAAATGGGATGTCCAAAGAAGAGTCCCAGTGAGGGCCCAGCACAGACCAGGGGCCTCGAACTAGACCAATCATTATTTGGGATGAACGCCCCGCATGTAAACATCTGAGGATAAAGAGGTTTACTGTGGGACTCACTATGTCACACTGCAGCTTCTATGACTAGATTCTCCCTTCTTCCCTTTTTCTTTTCTTTTCTTCCTCTTTTTCTCTTAAATTTTATTTTGTTTTGTTTTGGGGTGGGGAGAAAGATGGGTGGGATCAGGAAGCATGGTGTGAAAGACACAAAGAATAAATAAAAAATAAATAAAATATATTTGTTTTTAACTTACTATTCTAAGCAGAAAAGTTATTGAAGAAATTTGGGGAGCAGAAACAATTATTATTGATCTTCCATTTAATAATGCTAAAAATGGTTATCAGACTTTTAGTAGGCTACATCCATTTTCCTTTGTGAACTCAGTGAGATATTTATCTCTCTTATTCAAATGATGAATCTGAAGTTCAATTAAATTTAAATTTTTACCCCAAAGTCACACAGTAAATAAGTAGAAAAATAAGGATTACAGCTGTTTTTACCTAACACCAAATCTTGAATCAGGCTTTAAAATTACATGTAGTATTTGTAAGTCCAATTTAAATTACATTACAGCTTTGCTAAGGCATGTTCCATTTGCTGAGATAACAGACGAGGAAAATGCCAGTAAGCAGACTGACTTGTGCTTCAATCTTTTACTTAATTTTTAGAAATTGGAATTTACGCTGTCTGGTACAGTGAGATACAGTGAGAATACAGAAGTTACTTTCCTTCAGTTTCATTTTAATAGCTACTATTGTAACATCTTGTCATAGTTGCAACCCATTGATTGCCCAAACATTAAACATATTTTTATAAGTTGAGCCATTTGTCTCTTATCGTCATAAACAGCAATGCTATCTACGATCATTATGCTCAACAAGAACCCTAACTTGCGTTTGGTATGAAATGGATTTCTGCCCTCCGTACAGTCTGCACTGGTGCTGCTGGGTCTACAAGAGGACGGAGACGGTTTGCACCTTCAAATTCACAAACCAGACAGAAAACTACCAAACCGCTGACTAACTTAGAAAGGAAGGCTCTGTAACATATTTTTTTATATGCAGTCACTTTGCTAAAAGACACTAATTTACAAATAAACAGCCCCCAAAAAGGGGAATTTTAACAAAGTAGCACACTCAATTCACAAATGTGAGTGAGACATGAATGATGATTAATGAAATGCAGATGGAAAAAAATTATTTTATATGAAATTAGAAAACTCAAACACTAATAAATTTGGTAACGACATTGAAAACTTTTCAGCAACATTTTTTTAAACCTAAAAATCATGAACTCTGAATGTAATCTTTTGTATCTTAGATGACTGTTAATTTGAGATGGTACTTAACACTTTTAGAACACAGCAGCCATGCATGTTCCTTCGTGTTACTTTCCTGAGAGAGAAAGGTCTGCAGAGCAGATGCTGCCCGGTTCCAGTAAGGGACACAACAGCACTTTCAATCAGAGGCCATCATTTGCCAGGAATGCAAAACAGAGCACTGACCATGATCCAGCTTGTGAATCACAAGGTCCGCATGGAATACAAATATTTGAAAACATTATTAGGAAATCCTACTCCACTGCTGGGGCAGATTTGTGCTATAACGGTCTAAGAAAAATAGATACTTTGTATGAGGTATCTTTGTATCTGTGGCATTTCCTACCTTAACATTTTCTAAATATCCTGTTATAATTCACTAATGTGGAAAATATTTACACAAAGATCTTATGAAGTATTTGCAACACTAATGAAAAAATTAGTCCTTTAGTAGATAATCTATTTAAAATATTCTAATATTTTAATTTCTCTTAAGTGCCAGAGAACTCTTTCCAAGAAGCCTCCCTTTAGAATTGGCATCTGCTTGTTTTGCCCTCTAGCTGACATTACCCATTCAGTCTGCAAAACTCCGCACTCGGAAATTAACTCTATGTAGCACTAGACAGCTGATGAAGGTAAATATAAACCTGCTCCAGAGGAACCCGCATCATCATCTGAGATAAAAATCTAGCTAAAGGCTTGCTATCCCAAAGATAATATTTAAATGCACACACGACTGAGAATAGTAAGAGATAAGGGCATTGCTGCTCAGAGTTAAGCTTAGAAAACTGGTTTGTGGAGTCAAAGTCAAGAATAGTTAGTAGTCTTCTAGTCTGAGTGGGGTGTAAAGGTAGAAATATTCTGTCTAGAATGGAAATTACAGTGAATATGATACCCTCAGGAGATAGGCCACAGCTTACGGAATGCCTTACACATTGGGAGTCGGTATAAACTGTGTGATCGAAGAGTGATAGGAACCTTGGAAATAAAGGGTAAGTTGGAGAACAAGACAGAAAAGGAGACTGGAATAATGTCATAATTGAGAGCCAGATGTCAGGGTAATTAGAGCCTAAGCTAAAGGGGGTGAGTCCTGGCACAAATTTTACAACCCGAATTTGAAAGGAATCATGAGGCGAAAATCGGTATTCTAAAAGTCTTTTGTGCAAATATAATGGGTCAAAAATAACTTCAATATGCTGGACCTAAAGAGAGCAAAGTGACTCTAAAAAAGGGTGTATATGTGTGCACAAAAGACCATGGGGTAGAAGAGCTGAGAGGTCTGCAAGGCACAGACAGCTTAAGCAGTGAGATGGAGCAGGAGACGTGGGACTCTCCTGCCCTCTCTCTACACAGCTAACTGGTTCTGGAGCTGGAGGCTGTGTGGTTTGAGTGAGAAACAGCCCCCACTGGCTCATATATTTGAACACTTGGGTCACAGCTGAAAGCGCTGTATGGAACTTTAAACACAGAGCCTTGCTAGAGTAAGAATGTCACTTGGGGTGGGCTCTAAGAGTTTCACAGCTTTGCCCCACTTCCAGTTTATTGTTTCGGCTTCCTGAGTGATGAAATGTGAGCAGCCACCTTACTGTGCTGGCTGCCACGGGCATGCTCACCTCTTCATTATGAACTCTCCTTCTGGAACCATAGGCACATTAAACTTCCTTCCATAGGAGCTTTGTATGTCATGGTAGTTTATCATAACAACAGAGAAGAAACGAATTCAGTGACTCATTGATGTTAACATACTCAGTCAAAAATATATCAAATTAGTTCAGCTAGAAAAGGCAAAAATCAAGATACCACTGTAAATTTGCTTAAATGTCCCCAGTTATGAGAAAGCCCCCTAGTTACCCCCTAGAGTGGGGGAGACTGCTGCAGTGACCCCGTGGAACACACCGGTGAGTCCCACTTGCACAGGAAGGACAGCACTGCCCTGCTTCCACAGAGCCCTGTCTGCTGTGTCTGTGCAGCATAGGAGGGCCAGCAACAGCTCGGTAGATCTGGTCTCACCACTACCATGTTCAACCAAACTACGCTAAGTACTGCTGAGAAAAAACCAAAACAATATTCTCCTTTAAAGAGCAGTCCTAAGCACTCTTTTTTTCGAGACAGGGTTTCTCTGAGTAGTCCTGGCTGTCCTGGAATTCACTCTGTAAACCAGGCTGGCCTCAAACTCACAGAGATCCATTTGCCTCTGCATCCCAAGGGCTGGGACTAAAGATGCACACCACCACACCCAGCTTAAGCACTTTTTCTATATCAGCTTGCAAAGCAGGATACGCTGGTACCCAGTCACTCAGTATTATTGAGGCTTGTGGTCCGGAAAGTCTGCACAAGGAATGAACTCTTCTCACTGCTAGCAGTAGGTGGTCCTTCTACTTCAATGCAAAACCAGAGCAGCAGCACATACAGCTGCTGTCTTAACACACAGAAACTTGATGGATCTCTAACTTTTTGCATGTAGTAGGCATGTCTTAAAATGATATCAAAGCATTCAGAAACTCCAGAAGTCATCAACAACTTGTTCCTTAGGGAAAGAAGCCTGCATGGTGAGAGCGCATGTGGGCAGGGCTGCAGAGGTTCATGGTCAAGACTGAACAAACTCTTGGCATTGTATGGAAAGTTCCTAAATGAGAGATTGTCTTCCATTGCCTGCGCATAACGCTCATGTGCAACACGGTAAGTTAAGTGGTAAAAGTAACCCTTACTATGACTTTTATTTTTCTCCCACAGCCAAAAATCTGTCAAAAGATTAGCAAAATATAAAAGGAACTTATAAAATCAGATGTTTTATAACAATTTGAAGACCACTGTATTGCTGAAAGGAATTTATAAAGTGTCCACAAGAGGGCACCACAGACAAAAGACTAAAATTTCATTAACAAGTGAATGAAATAACAAAAATAACAAAATACATTAACTAAGTATAATTATCAGAAAGAGATTGGTAGCCACTGATCATTTTTAACCAAGATATTTGAGACTACTATAAATGACTGTGGTATTACTACAGTTTAATAAAAGCAAGTATATTATATAAAACATTGTCACTACTTCTCAAGGAAAACAGATGTAGTCAACATTTGGCAATTTCCAGAATAACTTACAAATAACAGATGAAGCTTAAAGAATAGTTATTAATTCCACAAAACCAACAAAATCCTATAATGGTAAATATTCACATCACTGTGTTCTAGATCGATTGTGTATGAAAATTAAGATATATCTTCTTATGTTCCTAGAACAAATATTAAGGGCTAATTTGTCATGAAAAAATATTTTTCCTCTTATGTTCCTTTGTGAAATTTTAATACATACTTCATACAAGAAATATAACCTGCATAGATTTAAAGTTGCTGCCATTAAATAATTTTAACAATCAACTTCAGAAACATACAATGCAAAAGACGGCAGCTTGAAATTCTCGGACAAAGGTTAGTCAGGGTAGCAAAAAGTAACCTTCTTCCAACCTAGTCACATCACTTAAGTACTGTCAAAAAAGATTTAAATATCAGGGTGTAACTTATAAGTCTGTAAATGAAGACTCAGGGTGAGAATTCCTTATACACCAGGCCCAACAAGAAGCCATTTCCTACTGACAATGTATACATTTAATCCCAACTCAATACAAATGGTAAGAGTTTAATATTTAAATGTCAACAAAAATATCATGTAAAAAGGCAAAAAACTTAGAAGAGCCAGCCCCATGTACTGAATAACAAAGATAACACTATCTAGCTTTTACAATTTTACTAATCAAGATGTCAGGGTATTGGTTAAAAAAGTAAATAAACTCTTGTACCAGTGATATAACAATGAGTCAGGAGGAAGAGTTCAGGAGACCAACAGATGTGGTCAGTTGGTTTTTGAGAGATGAGCAAAGGCAACTCAATGGAGAAAGGATGGTCTTTTAAACAGGTACTGGAGCAACTGAACAATGCGGGGGGGGGGGGGGGTAGGTACAGATGTTTAAAGAATTAATTTAATATATATCACAGACCTTGACAATACATGCAGAAGCTTAAAATGCTGAATAAAACCCAAGAGGAAAATCTGTGTTTGATGCTGATTCACAGAACTAAAGAGCACTGATGAAAAGGGAAAGGGGGTGGGGCCTAGAAGGCTGTTAAGACTTCCGATTTCTGAAGGGGAAGACCAGACAAAGTGAACAAAACATCAGCAAAATGAAAAAAAAAATTAAAACCAAATCACACAGAGAACTCTTACCAAATCAGTATTACAAAAACACAACCGCATTCAAGTGGGAAAAGTAATAAAGAAGATATTGTGTCAAAGAGAAAATACAAATGGTGAGTAAACATACAAAGTTGCTCCACATTCATAACATTAAAGAATCAGAAATTAAAACAGAAAGCTCATGCAACACCTATTAGAAAAGCTAAAATGTGAAAGTCTGACACTATGAACTGCTACTGTATTATAGTAACAGAAGTTCTCACTCATTGTTGATAGAAATACAAAGTGACAACTTTGGAGTTGAACTGAAAGTGTCCCATAAAGCTAAACACATTACAACATGCAGTAAAAAATTCAATCCTAGGAATTCTTAGTTTTGTTCTGTCACAGGCTTATCTAGCTCACAGTTATGGTTACAGTCCATCACTGTGGGGACCACAGTGGCAGAAGCTTGGGACAGTTGTTCACACCGCACCCACAGCCAAGACCCAGAGAGGGAGAGGTTAACTTCCTGGTTTCTGCACTCTTCTGCAGTCTAGAAAGCCCTTCCCAGGGAATGGTGACTTCCACAGAGGCTAAGTCTTCCCATCTCAGTGTAATCAAGAACACTCCCCAGAGGCCTGGTCAGAAGTTAGCCTCCTAGTCGAGGCTAGACTGTGTCAAGTGCACTAAACAATCACAGGATTTCCTTAACTGACTTGAAAACTTACCCCCACCCCCCGAAGCCAGTAAAGCAAATGATCACAGAAAATGTACTCATAGTTGCCTCCAAGCTAGTATGAAACTACTACTTTCTTCAATATGTTAATAGACAAACTGTAGTACAATTAGGTGATATTATATGCTTCACAAATAAGTAAGTTATTAAGCTTCAGAAAGGCACAGAGGAATCTGAAATATATATTGTTAAGTAGAAGAAGACAATATACAAATGCTAATATAATACCTATTATATAATATTTCAGAAAAGGGCACAAGTAGAGACTGAACAGATCAACAGTTGCAAGTTTAAGGACCAGGGAAATGTGAATGTAAGCACAGAGGTTGTGCGTCTGTGTGTTTTCAAACAGTCTGTCAAATGTAGCTAATCCCCCATCTCAGCCTTCCAGGTGCTGGGATTATGGTGCATTCAGCCTCCACAGGGACTTTTTCTTTCTTTTTTAGGGTGATGCAACTGTTCTGTTTCTGACTGTCATGGTGGATGTGTGACACCATGTACTAATCAAAATCAATAGAACATTACATCAGAGAAAGTGAACCTTGAGGAGGGTTAGGGAAGACAGTAAAGACACAGGGACCTGAGTTCAAGCTCTAGCCACATCAAAAGAGCCACGCATGGTAGTGTGCACTTGTAATTCCCATGTTGGAGCAGTTCAAAGAGCCAGATCCTGGGGCTTGCTAGCCAGCTACTCTAGACTACTTGGTGAACTCCAGGCCATTGGGGGACCCTGCCTCAAAAGAGTTGTATGGTACCCAAGGAATAACATACAGTGTTAATCTCTGGCCACACACACACACACACACACACACACACACACACACACACACGGCATGCACAAGTAAATACTCAAAGAGTATGTATACGTTTTCCTTGAAGCTAAGGGACCTGAGAACAGAAGACAAAATGTGAAGAAAATACAAGTTGAGCTGTGTGATAAATGTATGGAAGAACTTCATTGCAGCCTATGGGGGAAGGATTCTAACGACTTTAGAATCTAAAGACAACTACAAGGTAAGGAGCTGTACCCAAGGGCTGCAGTTGACACCAATGTTTCTTATGGGGAAATTGGCCGACAATTCTGAAATGAAAACTTCAGTAATGCATGATGGATGGTGGGAACTGGACTTCTCCAGTTCCCTGGGGCAGTGATCTATAAGCAAGCAAAAGGACAGAAATGAAATAATTTGTGTGGCGTGAGTAAAAGTTAGAGACCTCTGTCTGAACTCACAATTAATTTACTATAGATACAGAGGGACACAGAGGCTCATATAGCAAAAGACAAATGAGAACACACCAGTTAGCGTAGTCATACATGTCTGTTAACACTTTGCAAACTGAAAGGGCAAAGATGCAACAGTATTGTATGCATAACAAGGCACACCCGACTTCAGTCTGTACTTCAATACTCGCCTCTAATAAGGAGAAGGGAACTGTGGGGCAGGGGGAGAGCTAGGACTAACATAAGGAAAGGATGTGTCTAAACAAGCAGAGCTCCTCCACATTCCCAGGCCTGTGTCACAGGAACAGAGGAGTCAACAGAAAGAGATCCCAGTGGCCAAGTCTGGAACAACTGGGGAGGACACAGGATTAAGGGAGTACAGACAGGTTATAACCTGGAATGTAAAGTGGGCTCCTGCCGCCATCACCACACCCAGAGACCTAGCCCTAGCCCTGCAGCGTGGACACTGACTGTTCTCTAGCTGTCTGCCCTCACCAAAGAAGCTCCTCTTCACAGCAGCTGGAGATCACCACAGAAAACAACAACTGGTCATGGCGCTCTCATCCCCAGCAGGCATGTCTCTAACAGAACTGCTGCACCCAACACTGGGGAGTGTTACAGAAGGGGGTGGACGGACCGTAAGCAGCAGCGCACAGGAAGCCCGCTGTGAGACTGTCTCCTAGAAATGAAGCAGACGCTACTATCACAGCAATATGGCTGCCCAATCCAGATCCCAACAACACAACATCAAGAGACTTGCTAATATGGGAGAGGGAAACTCACAGGGCTCTACCTCTAGACAAAGAACCAAAAGCTGATGACTGCGGAAAATAAAAGAATTATCTTCTCAGGGGTAGGCCCCAAATTGGTTATACAAACCAAGTGGTACACCCTGAAATCGTATACATACAAGTGACACTAAACAGACTCAGTAAGCTTCATTTATAGAGGTGTGTGTACCAACAATAATGATAAAAAAAAAAAGAGGCCATGAGTTTGAGAGAAAATAGGAAATGATGGGCAGTGGAAAAATGGAGGTGCGAGAGGGAATTGCAGAAATGATGTAATTATACTTTAACTAAAATAAAATATAAATAACCACAAATAAAGATTGATACAAATAAATATATGGAGAGAACAGGTAAATCTCCCGTCTTTTCCCTCAAGAAAGTGGAGTATAACTCTCCATCCTGTGAGGTGTGCTATATATTCCGGCTTACTTCCAAGGAGTATGGTACAGAAAGGCAAAGAAAGAAATTCTACTATTAAAAAATCTGGCAAATACTGTGCTAACCAGGTAATTGTAGTTAACACCAATAATGATAAATCATGTTGACCCAAAGTATTCTTTTAAAAAAACATTTGTTTTATTTTTAATTGTGCGTATGTATGTGTGTCTATGTGTAAGTATTCACAGGTGAGTGCATGTACTCACACAGGTCAGAAGAGGATATAGGGTTCCCTGGAGCTAGAGTTACAGGCAGTTGTGAGATGCCCAACGTACCAAACCTGGGTCCTCCCTGCAAGAGCATCATGTGCTTTTAACAACTGAGCCATCTCTCCTGACTTCCAGAAAGTACTCTTGATATGATATGATGGACCTTTCTCTCTGTGTCTTCTTCCAAAACCAGTAATTCCATTCTCAGACAGTAAACATCTATTTAACTGGGATCCCTCAGAACTGCTCACACTATCAAAAACAAGAAAACATCCTGAAAAACTGTGACATCAAGAGGGGTCTAAGGAAACATGACAACTGGGAGCAGTATAGTATTCTGGTTAATCCTGAAACAGATAAAAGACATTAGACAAAAACCAAGTGAATGCAGATAGAGACTTTAGTTTAAATGTGTAATTAGACAAATGTATCATCTAAGATGATGTTAGTAATAGAGAAAATGGAAATCCAGGTACATGGAAACTATTGTTTTTGCAATTACTCTGTAAATGTAGAACTATTCAAAATAAAAACTTAATTAAAAATGGAAACTGAAACAATCTCTCACTTTCAAATTCAAACAAATATTTGGTGAGTATTTAGCATCACTAAGTCAATGCTAGTTAATCTACAGGATGGTGGATATCATATTGGCTAACCAGCATCCCAATACAGAGCTTTTAACCAAGCCGATGTCTTAGAGCCCAGTTTGAAACAAACAAGAAACTTCCCAAAGGCAAATGTTAGGCACTGTCCTCACCATTATTGTTTTCAAAAGTCACCAGGTGGTTCAAATGTACAGACACAATCAAATAAACTAGTTACCCACTAAATAGTTTACTTATTGGATCAAGTATCATATACCCCTAGGAATCACTTTTGAATTAGACAAAATTAAATCATACTGAGATAAAGCAGTTCATGTATTTAATTTTTATATGCACAAGAACTATTCATTTCATTTTTAATAAGAAACCTTTTTTACAATCTTTTATGAGAATATTTAGAGAATCCTTAGTAAAATTTAACATGTGTATGTTTAAAAACAAGAACGCTTAATCATACACTATTTTGAAATAGTACCCTTTATTCTATTATTTTAAACTCATATAGCAGGGGCCATTCATATAGGCTTGTTCTCTACTACATCCAGTACTCTTTGCTAAGAGTCAAATGTACTTTAAAGTCGTGCGTTATTAAAGAGTCAATCTGTTAATACACACTCTTTAAAAAGCGGATACAATTGCCACAGGCAAGTCAGGGATTTACAGTAAAACGAACAAATACAGAGTTTCTTTAATCTACTCACACTAGAAAGGTGCTAATACCTTACAATGATATACAGGAAATAAATTCTTATGTAACACACCAAATTTTTTTAACCCTGCTGGGAAATGAAAAATAAAAAAAGTATTTGTCATTAAGCGTTAGGGATGCTTTAACACAAAAGCTTTGATGTTGGGAATAAGTATGTACTGCAGAAAGCTATCTTGGTAATTTGATTAATTTAAAAACATCTGTACGAAAATTCCAGCACCTCTCAAGACAAGCTGTTTGTAGAATACATGTGGGTCATGCTCACTACATGCTCTCCTCTACAAGACCCTAGCTATGAACTCGAGAGCCCCATGCTTCATACTTGCTGAAGCCAGAAGAACAGAAAGGCTCTTAGAGGGAGTAGGAGGGAGGAGAACACAGCAGTCATGAAAAGTGGAGGGGTGGACACCAGGACCGAAAGGTCTAAACACGGAAGGGGAACTAAGACATGGAAGGTGTGTGGGAAGAAGGGAAGGTAACCAAAACTAAGGATAAACAAAAAAACCACAGGGAGACTTACTATGTCATGAGCTTATTAAAAATATAACCATAAAAAGAATCTGAAGAGAGGTACCCGCTAAGAATGAGTTGATAATGGTCCTCCAAGAACCCATGGGTTCTTAAACAAAACCCCCAGTACAGACATGGGATGCCTCAATATGGACTGTTGGTCAGGGAGCCCCAAAGTTCCCCAAACAGAACAGGCTGCTGCCACTGTTCATTACTGTCCACCAGAACTTGACCCTTTGTGAAGAAAGCGCATTCTATGGTCACAGCCAAACAGATATCAAGCTGGAGCTGAGTTGGATGCTTCCTCCACACCGGCTAGTCTTCAAGGTCTAGGAAGGTGCTCTTCGGGCTGCATGGGAAAAGTCACCAATGGGCCACAATAATAACCTACCAAGTAAGACATGCCCTACAGTGAAAACAGTACTGTGACTTTGGGGATAACCAACCACTCCACTCGAGAGAACTCATGCCAGGTCTGGTGAACCTGCTCAGAAGCCCTTGACAAAGGGGCCATAGGCCCTAGGGTTAACCTACTACTTGGGTTTTGACAAACAGTCATGTTGCCAAGTGTCTTCTAAATACTCATGTTTATACCCATAGATTATTTATTTGTCCAGTTTTCGTCAGAGAAACAACTTCTTACTCAGTCAGGTAGTAGTTAAAGCAGAGACTCAAAACTAACCAAAGTGATGCTGGAGTTTCAGCCAAATGAAGCCCCAAAAGTGTAACAAATCAAAAAGAATCCACAACTGTCATGAGGAAACAAGGTAAGCTGTGACTCACAGTAAGAGGTTATAAAACAACCTTGATCCACAACTAGAGATGTTAAGATAAGCACAGTCCTGATTAATATGGCCATTATCCTACAGCTGTTCTCCTTGGTGGGGCAGGCTAAGAAAATACTACTCTAGAACCTAGAACAAGTTGTTTTGTAAGAGAACTGCCACTTGTCCAGAGACACTACCATTTCCTCTGCTGCCATCGCTAGATCTCGTATAAACGCCTCACTTGCTTCCTTCCCCTCTGCTTGCTTGCTTTTGTAATGCTGCAGAAGTTTACCTTCCTTTCCTGGATAACTTTAATTTACAACCCGGCAGAAAAAAGGAGAATGGTACTAAACTCATGGGTACTCAAAAAGGTCTTAATCACTAATACATAAAGTTTTCTATAGATTTACTTACAAAGATATATTAAGTATCACCATGTAACAAGTTTAATATTTAAAACTCAAAATAGCTAAGAAATTACTGGCAGGCACATGAAACTGTCATTTAATTAGAATCTCAGGAGCAACACATGGGTTTATACTTACTTAGCCTTCTCTGAAACATTTCTAAATCAACAGCAAAGACATGAAAAAGGACACCCATGTGGACCATGAGCCAACATGGGGTAAGAGACATCAGCAAAACAAAACAGAAAGCTAGAAAACAGGTTGGGAGTTAGAAGGCAGTAAGCACAGCCTCAGGAAAGGCCCCTTCACATTCAGAATCTAAGCTTTCAAGAAGAGAGGCGACAAGCAGCAGATTCTGGCCCCAGAGCAATGAAATCCAACATCATTTACAGTAGTGTTTCGCACAGAGCTACAGAGGGCATTTAGTGCTGCTCTGTACCACTGTACATCCTATGGAGGCCACAACGGACAATCAGGGAATCACAGCAAACACAAAGGAAAGAGATAAGGCAAGCCCCTCCCCCACACCGCCAATGACCATGAAAATGTGGCGATAAAGACAAAGGAAGACATCTTGGATATTAAATACTTGATATGAGAAAGCATAAAAAGGTTAAATGAGAAGTTTGAGGAGATAGGAAAGGAGAGAGAGAGAGAGAGAGAGAGAGAGAGAGAGAGAGAATGAGAATGAATAAGATCACTGAAAGTTTAATCAAGTTCAACAAGAAATAAAAGACATTCCGGAGGGAAAGGAAGAGAAGGGATGGAATTACCAAGAAACAATGGCGACAACACAATAACAAATGAGTCACACGGGGGCGAAGGCATTTCTGACTGAAAAAGCCAGAGGGCAGCACACTATGAAATTTTGAAAAGTCCTACCATAACACTATCATAAAAAGTTTTAAATAGCAGGAATAGTAAGAGTCAAACATTCAACGGCTGAGATATCCAGAACGGCACCCATTTCAGCCTCAGCACATGGGATAAGGACTGAAATCGAGCAAGGCCTTTGAAACCAGGAGCAACGTTATTTCTAACCCAGAACTCAACCCTCAGTATACGAAATAGATAAAAACACATATAGAAGGTCTAAAGAAAAAAAAAAAACCAATGCTGGAGAGTACTATGAAATGCAGCCCATAGGAGAAGGAAGGAACAGAGAAAGCATCAACCAAAGCAGCAGACACGGTCAGGCGCCCAGGTGAAGAGAAGGATTCTCCTGGGATGGTGCTGCAGCAAGTCTGAGGATGACAGACTAGAAGTTATGGATAAAGAAAACATGGCATAATAGCTATGGCTCACAGCTCCTGTATCTAGAAACCAGCAGAACACTAAGAAAAACACAGTTATCAGAAATAGCACGTAATCCCACCACTGACACTTGCAAACAAGATTTACTGCCACAGCTCTGTGTGTGCACTACAGAGGGATTCTCTCCAAGTATGAGCTACTTACAGAGGGAAAAGTAACAAGCAATGAGTTCTCTTAAGGAATTGTAACTTACAGTCAACAATTTCACTCAAATATAAATATATGTACCCTACTAATTCATTACATCACTTTTCAATAAGTATATTTTTTAAAGGTTTAAGTTACATTTATAAAAGTATCCACTAACACATATGCATTAGGCCACGTAAGAAGTGTTTTAAAATATGGAGCTTGCTGGTGATCGCTACCATTGTTCTGGGTCTTGGGCAGCAAAACAGGCAGCAGCAGCAGCAGCAGCAGCAGCAGCCAGCAGACATCACACACCTGGCTGTGGTGCAAGAGCACTATGGTGACACTCTGAGTACGCTGCACGCATGCCCAAACACACGTGTTGATTGTTACAGCCTGAAAAGCTTGGAGTTCAGGTAGAAAAAAAGTTACCAGAACATTCCCATTGCTCTTCCAGTGTCTCAGTACAATGAAAACAGCCCTTTCTAAGTTAGTGTGAAGCAATACAATATTTCTATGTAGCTGAAAGTGTAAGTAGACAGTCTGATACATGCATAAAGACAAAGATTTGTGCAACTCTGACTTAATGAGGTATTTGAAAGTAATGTTCACCATTTCATTTAATATAAAATTCTATATCCATTCAATTCCTTATGCTTTAGTTAGTTAGCATTATGACAAAGGAAATATCTGAACTTCAGTGATAAATTACTTATCACTTCTAAAGACTACAGATTCTCAGTGGTGCAATCTACGCTCTACCTTATAAACTCTGTTAGCACTGTTCTTTTCACTTTTAAATAATTGAAGAACCATGTATAGAATGGTTGCCTTGTTACGTTGCCAAAATAGTGAGATCTTCCAATACTTATGAACATTCAGACACACACACACTCAACTCCCTGCATAATATTTCAATAAACCATACCAACTTCAGTAAAGACACATGGTTCCAAGCCTGATGACCCAAGTTCCATTCCTAAGACCCCACAGCAGAAGAAGACAGACACCTGCAATACTGTCTCTGTCTTCCTTGACCTTGCCATGGCAAGTGTTCTCAAATGTGCACATGCATACAAGCTCACTTGCTCATGTGCGCACGCATGCGCACACACACACACACACACACACACACACACACACACACACTTGCACAAGTGCACACACACATAATTTTTTGAAAAATCAGTTGATTTGTTTAAATACCATATAGCAATGAATACTACTTGTGCCCTAATTAGTAAGCTACAAAATGCATCTGCTACATCTTGACTACACAGATAAATTAGCATAATCTAAATGAAAACAAGAAAGCCCTGTATGCCTACAATTTTATGCATAAACTTTATCAAACTTTGTATTGATCTGTTTAAAAATGAGTGTAAGTTTTGTGAAAATATCTGACTTAACAACACAAGCGCCACTTCAATGACAAACTGGTTTTCCAGTGACATCAGGAGTTGTACAGCTCTGTGAGAAACTGGGATTTCCTCACGAGTCTCATATCAGCAGAAGGAAATGGCTGAATTTGGTACCAGCCAGGGGAGGAACTTGTCTCTGACAACTTGTCAGGACAGACTGAAGCATAGACACTGATGGGCCAGACCACACTTTGACCAACACTGCTTAGATATGACCAACACCTCTTCTCTCTATTTGAACCTAAGACTCATGTCAGGACCCTGGAGATGGACTTGGGGGGAGGTACTCCTGGAACTCTCGTTTGCTCTTCTTCCCAGTGTGCTCATTTGGAATCAATCCTCTCTTCTCCGCTTTGTACTACCTGTTTAATTGGCCTATTCACTATCTGTTCACTCCACCTTGATAAGGATGCCAGGGCCCAGGCCGTGACCCTAACTGTTCTGGTTACAATGGCTAGACACTGGTTATTTGTATGCATGCAGGAGCAGAACTGAATCATCTAATTCTATGTGTAATATTTTAGAAAACTACCAACTGTTTTACACAGTGTGAACCATTTTATATTCAATGAATAAAGGATCCATTTCTTTAGATATTCAGCAGCACTTACTATTTTCACAGCATAGCTGATGGCCAGTTAAAGAAAATTACAGACGGAAAGACACAAACTGTCCAAGTCAAGATAAAACGGCCCTGTAAAGTCTTGCTGTGTCAACTTTATATTCCACTAACCACTGATTCTTAAAACACCAGAAAAGGACAGCAAAAGAAATATTTTAAGGATTTAATAAATGCCTCACTTGTGTAATGAATTAGTAAGTGCTATCAAAAGTTTATAAGAAACAAAATAAAATTACGTAAAAGTGACCCAGATGACCTACAATATCAACTTTCAGAGACTAATTACGAACCGAATTTTCTTCCTCCTCTTCCAGCTCCCGCTGCTGCTCTTGGTGTCTTTTGGCTTTTATTTCCATGGCTTCCGTGATCAGGTCTCTCAGTATTGACACAGGCTTTGCATTCTTGATAAAATGATGCTATAAAGACAAAGTTCAATGGTATGAATTGAGATTTTTTTTCAATTATAGCCAACAAATACTAAAACACACATAACTGGTAACCAGCGTCACAAGTTTCAATAATATTTTATACAACTAATGTTAATTATGAAAATAGCTTTTTGTTTGCTTTAGGAAAAATGTTTTTGAGTCCACTTGTTTAAAAAAATCTAAGCATACACATAAAAATATACTCCTATTAATAATATACTCCTAATAATAATGACCTTAAAGATATAATTGTTAAAAGAAAGTGGGCATTAGGTGGTAAAAGTTTTCAAATATTTAAAGCAGATTAATGATTACAGGTAAAAATAAACTAATTTTGGCACTTATAAAAAATGTAATTAACCTTAATAATCCAATGGTCAAACAAAAGGGAACTAACTTGTTACTTTTACATCATCCCTATTCTGTTATGTCTTGAATTATTTAGTCGCTTACAGGGTAGACAGAAAAAGAACTTCCGCCTCATTTCAATCTATTGCCTCTTTCTTTACTTCCCTCATCTAGCTAAGAAATGACAACATTCTCTATTATTTTATAAGCTGTGCACTTTGATAAGCAAAAGGAAAGCCATCAGAACAGACTAGAACTCTTTTTAATTACATCTTAAAATATGTGTGTGTGTGTGTGTGTGTGTGTGTGTGTGTGTGTGTGTGTGTGTATGTGTACGCACATGTGGAGTCAGTTCTCTCTTTCTTTCTACTATGTGGGTCCCAAGGATTTAAACCAGGTCATCATTCCTGGCAGCAAGGACCTGCACTAGCTAAGTTACCCCATCAGCCTTGAATAGACCTAAACTCTTCACTAAGGAGAAGAGCATGAGAGACAGTAGAAGAAATATATGGGACAGATAAACTATGTTTTTGAGGTAATACTGTAGCTTCAAAATGCAATGCTCATAATTATTTGCCAGTATATATAATCAGAGGAAAACAACCTTGTTTATTTTAATAAAGTCTGATAGAACACACAAAAAAGTACAGAGACAACAAGCCAAACTAGTAGACCAATAGCTGAGGAGCCCCCATGGTACTGGACTAGGCCCTCTGGATAGGCGAGACAGTTGTTTAGCTTAAACTGTTTAGAGGGCCCCTAGGCAGTGGGGATTGGGACCCGTCCCTAGTGCATGAGCCGGCTTTTTAGAGCCTAGTGCCTATGGTGAGACCTTGGTGCAGGGAGGAGGGGCTTGGACCTGCCTCAACTGAATGTACCAGGCTCTGCTGACTCCCCATGGGAGACCTTGACTTGGAGAAGGTGGGAATGGGGGGTGGGGTGGGGGGAAGGCTGGGGGGCAGGAGGAGGGAGAATCTGTGGTTGGTATGTAAAATGAATAGAAAATCTCTTAATAATTTTAAAAAAGGAAAAAATGGGAAACATTTTTACAATAAAAAAAATAAATTCAGATAAAAAAATTTAGTGATGAAGAAATTATAGATACTTGGAAGGGGTTTTAACATGGTAAACAAATTATTTGATAAAACTATCAAGAAAAAAACTGTCAAGTAAGGGAAAAAACAACTGTAAGTATGAATCTTACCATCATTTCAAAGTCCTAGGATTGATTACAAGGAATCAATTCTTTATCGCAGTTAAAGATTCCATCAGGCAAATGATGCTCTACTGACAAATCCCCAAACAGTTCTGCTGTACCCTGGACCCGCACCAGCTGCTGTGCAAAGCTCTAGATCTCTCGCCCTCCTCGCCGGCTGGTTGGGATGGCTTGGCTAAGTTTTTGCTGTGAATGTGAACCCCTGTGCTATGTGCTACCTCTTAGGCAGAACAACCATAAAGTACTGAGCATATACTTCTCCATGACCACCTCCTCCTGTGCCACAGGGTACTTGTGATAACTTCCAGCAACTACAAGAAAAAAGGGAGTGTGCAGAAAATAAGGACCACCCAAGAAAGGAGGAAAAGGGCCAAAAAAAAATGTTCACTGCCCTTCAGGAATTTACTACCTAAGATTAGGAAGACAAATCCACAGTCACAATTTAATTACGGCACACGAGCTCCATTCACAATGTTTAGCACAAGCCCCACTTAAAGAGGTCTAGAAACAAGCTGGGGTATGACTCAATGGCCAACTGCAAGTGTGGCACACCCTGGGTCCTGGGTTCAGTTCACAGCAGCACCTCTCTGCCCCATAAGACATGGTGCTGTGGGGTAATGCCCTTCTACACTGGTTTAATAAAATGCTGATGGGCCAGTAGCTAGGCAGGAAGTATAGGCAGGCCAAGCAGATGAGGAGAATTCTGGGAAGAGGAAGGGCAGAGTGAGGAGTTGCCAGCCAGACACAGAGGAAGCAAGATGACAAGGCAGAACTGAGAAAAGGAACCAAGCCATGTGGCTAAACATAAATAAGAATTATGGGTTAATTTAAGTGTAAGAGATAGTCAGTAATGAGCCTGAGCCAATGGCCAAGCAGTTATAATTAATATAAGCTTCTGAGTGATTATTTCATAAGCGGACTGTGGGACTGCGGGGCCGGGCGGGACTGGGCGGGACCAGAGAAAACTTTCAAATACAACAAGGTATTCACAATATGAAGAAAACAAAAAAAGATACAAAAATGAAGATGTATGAATAGAACTTAGTGGAAGATTTGTGTAGTCCAGTCAACAACACTACTTCAGTGTTCTTTGAGCCTGGATAGGATTAATAGCCAGGCAATTGGAATAAAAGCTTAGGATGAAAAGCCTGGATTTTTATCTGAGAACAGGCTTTAATAAACAAATAAGAGAATAACATATAGGAAAATGTTGATACCATAATTTTGCAATGCAATTGCAGTGGCAAGATACAAGTAAAAATCACTGAGAGCCTGAGGTATAAAATGCAGTTGCCAAAATAGAGAATAAATAAATCTGATGGGAAATGAGAATGATTTGGTGGCAACAAAATACGAGTCAAACAAAAAGAGTAGAATAGAAGGAAGAATTAAATAACATGATGGTCAAACTTTTCAGGTTCTGGAGCCCTTTGGATTTTAAAGCTTTAATTAGGTATGTACAACTTGAAAGTCACATATCTATCCAGATCCAAACAATGAAATCTGAACACTTCTGGCCCTTAGCATCTTAGGTGGGGGACATCCAACCAGTGTAAACAGAACTATAAGAACAGAACCAACAGAATTATAGCCTTCAAAAAAGGTATAAAAATCTCAACCTGGACTATACTTTGTTATCTTCTCAGGGGAAACTGAGGCAACACTTTAAGCCATATCTCAGTTCCAAAGTGTATCTTAACTTCGTGTCATTTATTATAAATTCACAACAATGCTCTGCTTAGAGCTAAATGTCTGAACCTCAAACATCTCCATCTGTCCAGTTCCATGTGTGTTCCTGCTTTCTCTGTAACTGATCTACATACAACTGTGGCTCACAGAGAGGAACTGGTGGGCCAAGCATGGAGGCACACCTGTAATCACAGGGAGCTGGTGAGTTCAAGGATAACCTGGGTGCTACATAGAAAGTCACCATGTCACACACTTGTACATGCACACACACACACACACACACACACACACACACACACAGAGTAGAGAAAGAAAAAGAAACAGGGGAAAACCACCCTGAAAAATTAAAGTGGTAGTTGAAGACCAGTACCATATTATTTGAGTTGAGCATTCTGTGTAGTCAGAGATGAAGTTCTGTCATACACATTGGCACACTTTTAAATAAACATTTTTTTAAAAAATGCAGAGGTGTAACATTGAAATTGTAAAGCAACATTTAAACAAGTGCAGACAAAAACAGGGTAGTAAAAAGAAAGCACAGCAACTGTCATGAATTAGGCATTAGCATACGATTACATGCCACTGTAAATCAATAGAGCAAATTCCCATTTACTTTTAAATCCTAAGGCAAAAGTTCATGGGTTCAATAGTTCAAGTACATGCTTCTTACATGAGATGATATATTCGTACTAAGTACATCTCACTCATGTTTCTTGTAAGAGGCATACTATGCTATCAATACTATCAATAAGCAATGTAAGTACATCTCATGTTTCTTGTAAGAGGCATACTAAAAGAACTTGGGTTAAAGATAAGCAATGATGGGTGACAGTTGTGTACCTTGGTCTGTTTGTGGGGGCCCCTAGCAGTGGGACCAGGATCTGTCCCTGGCCCATGAGCTGGCTCTTTGGACCTATTCCCTATCGTGGGATGCCTTGCTCAACCTTGATGTAGTAGGGAGGAGCTTGGTCCTGTCTCAGCTTGATATGCCATGCTTTGTTGACTCCCATGGGAGGCCTTACCATTTCTGATGAATGGAGGAAGTGGGTAGGAAAAAGCGGAGGGAGGGATGGGGAGGAGAGAAAGGAGGGGAAACTGTGGTTGGTATGTAAAATAAACAAAATTAAATTTAAAAAAAGATAAGCAATGAAATACTGGCCAAATATAAAGTGTTACAAATGATATGATCAAAAAGAACACAACACAAAGAAGAAAAGTAAAACAATATGTATATTAATAAAGCACATAATATAAAAATCATATTTTGCTAAATGCCTAGAATGCCTACATGGCTTTAAGTATGAGAAGAGAATGAATAAAACAAGACTACACCTAAAATTGGGGTAGAATATACAAGGAAACTTGCACATTTTGGGGAGGCATGGAATTAAACTAAATCTTCACCACAGAAATGTCAAAATTAATTCCAAATAGATTAGGGGATTAAGTACTTTTTACAACTGGAAACATGAAAACACTACAGAATAATGTAAGGATATTCAAATATTAATTTAATGCCACTAGATGACAACAAGATGATATGAATAGACATAATTTAGAATGAGATGTGGGCCATTTATATGAAGGGTGTTTTTTTTTAAATACTTCAAAAGAATAAGATGAAAATACCAAATTCTAAAAGGAAATGAAGTTTTGCTGTTCTCTAAATTAAAAAATTAAACCAAAAGTGAATAAAGAACTTACCTAAGCTAATAAAAGAAGAGAAATTACCTTTAAATCAACCTATCATATTCTTTCTTTTTAAAAATGTATCGATTTTTTGAGAATTTCATATGTAAGTGCTATATTTATATCATTTCCCCCCTTGTCCCTCTAATTCCTCCCATATTCCTGAATCTTTTTCAATTTTATGGCCTCATTTTCTTTAATTATTATTGATACACACACATTTGTAAATACAGCCTGCTGAGTTATTTGGTGTTGCTCATATATGTCTATCTACTTAAGGCTGGCTTTAACTATTATAGACATATACACACACACATTTGTAAATACAGCCTGCTGAGTTATTTAGTGTTGCTCATATATGTCTATCTACTTAAGGCTGGCTTTAACTATTATAGACATATACACACACACATTTGTAAATACAGCCTGCTGAGTTATTTAGTGTTGCTCATATATGTCTATCTACTTAAGGCTGGCCACTTAAGACTGGATAAACTATGGGGGCTCACCCCTGGAGAAGAGTGACTCTCCCTTTCTCAGCAGCCATTAAATGCCTATACCTATTAACCTGGGGTTGTGAGATCCCCTCCACCTTGGCATACCATAAGCACTAATGATCACACTCTTCAAAGCCTCTGTCCCTGTAAAACTGTTGTCTCAAGCCACACAGCCAGAAAACAGATAAGCTGGTTAGACACAGATTTTGACAGCAGCCATTCTCCTAGGGCAAAGAGCGCAGAGAGCACTACAGCACCATCTCCACTAGCACATCGGTGGGGAATTCAGACTTCTGTTCCCCTCAACTGTCCAGGCTTTCAACTGAGATGATACCAAAAAAGACCAATTGCTAACACAGGAGAGTCATCTCCACAAAGTAAAGTACCCCATCCTCAAATGGAAAGTGTCAGTAAAGACTATGTGAGAGCCTGGACTTAGAGCTTTACCAGGTGGTAATAAGATATGCCACTCCCTCCTCGTTGGGGCAGGGTCACAGTGATCACCACTATTTGGCTATGATGAGGCCACAGTATCAGTATAGGCCACTGGAGGAATCTGAGCATGCTCTCACCCTCAGCAAAGATCAACATGCCCTTCCTGCAATGTCAAAGGAGACCCAGGAAGGAATGTGGACTTCTACCTTCTGCAATCAAGAATAAGATGGTAACCCTCTACCCACTGAAACAGCAAATGAGGATGCTTGCTGTAACACTGGATTTAAATGAAGACCCAGGTGAAGCTCAGTAGTAGAATGGCAGCTAGCATTTGTGAAACGCTGGATTTGATCTCAAGAACTGAGAATTTTAAAAAAAATAAAAATATATAAAGCAGGACTGGTGGCACAGACCTATAATTCCAGCTATTTGGGAAACAGATGCAGGAGATTCACAAGTTCAGGTCTGTCTGAGCTATAGAGTAAATTCAAGGGACCACATAAACAACTTAGTGAGCAACTGTCTCAAAATAAAAAAGAAGCAAAAGGGCTAGAAGCACAGCTCAGGGTAGAGTGCTTGTCTAGCCCCACCTTCAGTCTCTACCATGAAAATAGACAGATGTCAGACAGACAGACAGACAGACAGATAAGATAGATTACTGACAGATAGATCCCTGCTAGCAAGCTAGTTAGATGATAGATAGATAGATAGATAGATAGATAGATAGATAGATAGATAGATAGATAGATCGATAGATAGGATGGACAGAGGGGCATCCGAATGGATGGACAGAATCTAGAGTCCAATAGCATGACTGTGGTGGTTTGAAAGAAAATGGCCCCCAAAGGGTGGGGCAGTATTAGGAGGTGTGGCCTTGTTGGAGGAAGTGTGTCACTGTGGGGGCAGGCTATGAGGTCTCTTCTCAAGCTTCACTCAGTGACAGTCAATCGACTTCCTGTTGCCTACATGATGTAGCACTCTCAGCTCCAGCACCAAGTCTGTCTGCAGGCTATCATACTCCCCATCCTTAAGACAATAGATGAACCTTTGAAACTCTAAGTGAGCCACCCTCAATTAAATGTTTTTCTTTATAAGAGTTGCTGTGGTCATGGTGTCTCTTCACAGCAACAGAAACCCTAAGACAATGATACTTTAAATGTCCAGTTTGAACTGAAAAAAAAATCTTGGATCATACCAAGGACCAAGAAAAATCTTAATTTAAACAGGAAAAATACAATCAACAGACCCTAACAACAGGATGACATGGACATTATAAAATCAGAGAGCAATAAACATGCTTGTAAATGAAAGAAAAATTAGAATATTTTACTCAGAAGACATAAAAAAGATACATGAAAAAGTTTACAACTGGGAAATACAGTAACTGAAATAAATAACTAGATCAATGGGCTGAAGAGCAAAACCAAGACAGAAAAGAATCCACAATCTAGACAAGGAGACAAGAAAAGACGTGGAGTACAGAAAAGAGGGAGTAAGACAGACTCTAGCCCTGGGGATCTGTTGGACTGAAATAGAGGATCTGATGCTGTGTCAATAAATAAGAAACAAGATGAGGGGCTGGAGAGATGGCTCAGAGGTTGGGAGCACTGGCTGTTCTTCCAGAGGTCCTGAGTTCAATTCCCAGCAACCACATGGTGGCTGAAAACCATCTGTAGTGAGGTCTGGTTCCCTCTTTGGGCCTGCAGGAATACATGCAGGCAGAATACTATCTATGTAATAAATAAAAGAGAGTAAAAAAAAAAAAAAAAAGAAACAAGATGAGGCTGAAAACATATTTGAAAAAAATTCATAATTTGTTGGAGAGGGATTAAAGTAACAGGTTCTAGAAGCTATACCAACCCTGGCCCCAAACAGAAGAAATTAGTGGACAGCATGGAGTAAACCATCCAAATGAAACATCTCCTAAGTCTCTGGAGCCCATGGACATTGCCTGTGGCCCTTCCACAATAGGAACACATGGGGTCCCTAACTACATATTCTCAAGTGATGCAAGAAAACGAACTGCCAGCCCATAATATTACTAAGAGAATCACCAAAACTTCTAAAAGTGTAGTTAACATAGTTCTGTAGACAAGGGAAATGATGTAAGGAAGACAAACAGAAAGAACAAAAGCAGGGTAAGTACGGAATATCCCTTCTTGTGAGTGCCTCAATAATGTTCTACCTTTAATGCGATACTACAGAACTGATATGTCAACTAAAGAGGGCATACCTAAGGTAATTATACCATGATGGAGGGTCAGAGAGGAAAATAAAGGTCTCCTCCGTCTCACCTCAACTGGTAAGAGTGAGTCATAAGTACCATGTTCCAGTCAAGCCCGGGGTGGACTCAAACAATGGCAGAGCTCAGTTAACCTACCATTCCTGCAGAAAGTCAGAGGAATGTAGAGTAGGGCTTAGGCCTGGTAAGTGTTAGTGTTTAGACCAGGAACCTACAAAGAAGAGAACCAGCCCCCACAGGTTGTCCCTAGACCTCTACATGTGTGCTGTGGCTCACATATATCCCCACCCCACATACAGTAAGTAAACTTAATTAAAATCTTTTTAAAAGAATGGGGCTAGAACAAATGGAATCTGTCTAGAATAATCACGGGCTTACTACGGTATCTTCAGTGAGTCATTTAATTTTTCTGGGCTATAATAACCTTCTCCACAAAAATAAGTACTTATACTGACATATTTTAAGTGTTTCCATCCTTTCTAACTTAAAAACAAAGATTTTTTCCCCCTAGAAGGAAAAGCTAGGAATAAATCAGTTTATCTTAAAAAAAAAAAAAAAAAAAAGATCAGTCCCCCAAATACATTTTCACCATCAGATTTTAAGGCATTTGTTTTACTTTTTCTGCTTTTTTTCAGACCTTCCTTTCTATCATTTCTTTTGTGTTGGATCATCCACATGTTTATTATGATAATGACACCAAGATTTGTTTGTTTAATATTTTCTTGGAAAGTTAATAATCTTTAAAAATAAATGCTTTAACCAACTGTTTTTCAATTTTTATTATGGAAAAATATACCTAAATAAAATTTACTATCTCTTAAAATTTTTTAATTTAAAAAATATTTTATTTTGTTACTTTTTTATTTAATGTGAAGTATGTGCAGATTAGGGGACCACTTATGAGAGTTGGTCTTCTCTCTCTACCATGTGGGTCCTCATCAGCCTTCTTCCTTTAATTTCTAAATTAATTTACTTATTGGGGGGCATTGCATGGGTGTGCTGCAGCACACAGAGGGATGTGGAGAATGAATTTTGGGGAATCTGTTCTCTCCTTCCACCATGGCTGTCCGACTGGCCAGCACGTGCCCTTATATACTGAGAGTTATCTCATTGGCCCAAATTTGCCATCTTAATCATTAATTAATTTTTAAAATAATATTTGAACATAACTCAAAACTCAAAAAAAAGTCTGCACCCCATTCCTGTCTCTTACCCTTACAATGACCTGCCCAAGGAGTCGCTGAATAACTAGTTGTCTTCATGGCATGTGTGTGTGTGCGTTTCCTAATAACTCCTTTTGATGGACCACATTCATATATAATTTCACACAGGGTTAGTATTTCAGAACAAACTGTTAAAATGAAATTGCTGTTACAAAGCATATACATATTTTTAAAAAGATACTGCAATATTGACTTCATGAAGAATGAGCCCTATGTATAATTTTCAAAAAATATAAACATTACAGAGCATTTTATGGAGCCTTCAATCAATTTTATTTTATTTTTAATAGTAGCTCAGGGATTTTTTTTTTATAGAAACTGTTGTTTGTCCTTTAACAGTAAGAAGTATCTGAAAATTATCAAATTTGTTAATGAGAGACACACTGTGAGGCATACTGTAGACACATTGTGAAGCCCACTTATTAGTTGAGAGTTCTGAGGCAATTCTGTTGAGGAAAAAAAGTTCCACAAACTTACTTATTACAAGTATTCATTATGTTATTTCTTTTTGCTTTAAATTTCATAGATTTTTAAAAAGCCTCTTGGTGTTCTGGATACAAAGTTTATTTATAGTAGGGATACTAAAACTCCCCTTAGGTGATCTTGTAACTAGTGTTTATAAGATGTAATATTTTCAAGGAGTTCAGGGATCTTGGATTTATGTATATTACATATACTAGAGGAGCACAAAGTCCAGGGAGAGAGGCCGAGTCAAGGAGAAGCCTTTAGAAATAAACCTTCAGAGACAAGAACTCCAGGGAGGAGAGAATGGAAAAAGCAAGAACATGAACTGGGAACAGACGTAAGACAAAGAAAATGCAGAGGAGTTCAACACATGCACCCCAATGCACAGTTCAAGTCTTAGAAGGAGGTCATGAGACTGCAGCGCTGGCTGGCCAGCATCGGGAAGCTGCAGAAGTCAACCCTCTGTGTCGGTACTGACCTGTAACAGCTGCGTTGCCGTGGCTCTCTGCTCAGGACTCTTCACTAAGCACTTCTTAACAAAATCGGTGAAGTCGTCAGACCAGAGCTCAGGCTTCCTGAATGTTGGTGGCGGGTTTGTGGGAATCATAAAAATAGCCTGGTGCAGATAAAACATCCAAAAGACACAGTAAGAACCCGGAGAACAACCAAAGAAGTAAGTTCCTATCTTCTTGTCAGATTCTAAATCTCAAAAATAAGTTTAAGTACAGGAATCCCCATGAGATTGCAATTCAGGAACCAAGTCCATCTGCTGCTATGTTGCTAATGGAATCACTTCCCATTAGCTCCTGCTACTTGAACAGTAGCTCACTGAGCACATCATTTATTTTATCATGATTTTTGAATCTACCTCCAAAGGAGACACATTTATAGCCTTTTACCAAAGACATCCCCTTTCAAAGACACATTTCCAAATCTTGCTACTGTGTGTGCCAAACTTACTTCCTATTTCAGTTTTAAAAGGCCAGCAGCAATCTAATCTGCATCTTTTACCAAATCATTTAAGCATAAACAAAATTACTACTGTGATTTGAATACTAGATTGTCAAGATTCTAAATGAAAAGGTTTTAAAATATAATACTTCAATTCATCAGAAATAGGTTAAGTGCTAAATATTTAACAGCTACAATAATACATTCAGATAGTTCCAAATTGAAAAGCTATAAAAAGTCTCCTTCTCACAGCCTGTTAGCCATTGCTTCCAAGTTCTATGCCAGAAAACAAAACCAAACTGAAACAAACGTGTAATATACTCAATAAATAATAACACATACTATATGTTATTTATAGCATGCCCTACATGCTACAAAAGGACAAGAGGCAAAGAGCAGTAACAAAAATTTTGTGAAATAAAATGAATTAGAACAGGTAATAACTGCTCATATTTAATATGTAAATTTATATAATTATACAATTAACACCATAGATGAGATAACAGAAGGCCTTTTAACAACCATAAATATGCACATTCAGCATATAATCATGGGCCTGTTAAAGAGAAACATTCACAGGCAGCACCCTAAAATTCTCCCTTTCTTTTTTTTTTTTTTGGTTTTTTTTTTTTTTTCGAGACAGGGTTTCTCTGTGCAGCTTTGCGCCTCTCCTGGAACTCACTTGGTAGCCCAGGCTGGCCTCGAACTCACAGAGATCCGCCTGGCTCTGCCTCCCGAGTACTGGGATTAAAGGCGTGCGCCACCACCGCCCGGCAATTCTCCCTTTCTAAGTCTGAGAGTTCTTTCCCTTTTGAGAATGCATCTCTAAACCTTGCCATCTGGCTTTAGATGGGCCTCTTCTTTTATATGCAAATTTAATGTGTATTAAGTTATGCCCATTTTCTTTTATGCATAAAAAAGACAGGGGTAGTAATACTATAAATTATAACATTTTATTATTAAAGAGAATTAAAAATATTTATGGCAAAACTTCTGTCCATATATGGAAAAAAGATCACAATTACAGAGTTATACAGATAACATTTTACTATATCAATTTTAATGTATTCCTTACATAAGACAGAACTTCTACTGTCCACTGAATTTTTATTAATTGGCAAAAAGGCATATATAAGTGTCTTGAAATCATTCACAGTAGAAGATATACAACAGGATATTTACTTCAACCCTTTCATTTTACAGAATAATAACCTAAAGTTTAGACAGGTTAAGAGTTAAAAACAAAATTGCAGGTTTATAAACAAGGCTGGCATTTAAAACATCAGAAAAGCACCATAATGCTTCTAGTTTTCAACAAGCAAAGCTGATTATTAAATCTAAAACGAAAATCCATCTAAGAAGATATGACAAGCCAAATGGTGATGCTACTACAGTCAGTAAGCAGATCTGCCAAGTCTTTCCTCCTTGGCGGGAAGAAAGCATGAACAAGCTTTGGAAGACAGTGAGTGGGCGGCAGAAGAGAGGGCTTAGACTTACTGCAGTCCCAACTGTAACAGTTAAACTGAAGTTAGTCAGCCATGAGAAAGAGTACTGACATCAGCATCTTCTCAGCAAACAGCATCAGGGAGACTAGTTATGCACATGAGAAAGAAATGAAGTTCAGGCTACAATGAAATTCACAATTATCAAGGACTTAGCCCTGAGCGCTAAAACCATAAAACTGTAAGAAGGAAACATATGAGGAAAATGTCATGACAATTAATTTGGCAACGACTTCTTGTATGGAACAAAAAGTTCAGGCAATAAGAGAAAAACTAAGTAAGGTGGACTTGACAGAAACTTAAGGCTTTGTGCATCAAAGGACACCATCCCAAGAGCTAAAAGGCAGTCCAGAGGACAGACTTACAGAGAGACAAGTGGAAGCTAGAAAGCATAAAAGATCAATTTTAAAGTAAAAGACTTAAACATTTCTGCAAAGAAGAAACAAAAATGCTAATAAGCACATGGAAGACATTCATCACTAGTCATTAGGAAAAGGCAAAGTCAACCACTAAGATGCAGTACTTTGACCTCACCAGGATAGCTACTAGAGAGAGAAAGGGGGGAAGGAAGGAGAGAGGGCAGAGTCAACAGAAGGGCACCCTTAGAAATGGTAAAGCTGGGACTGGAGACATGGCTCAGAATTTAATTCTTGCAGGGGGTCCATGTAAAAGTCCCAGCACCGAGCCGGGCGGTGGTGGCGCACGCCTTTAATCCCAGCACTCGGGAGGCAGAGCCAGGCGGATCTCTGTGAGTTCGAGGCCAGCCTGGGCTACCAAGTGAGTTCCAGGAGAGGCGCAAAGCTACACAGAGAAACCCTGTCTCGAAAAACCAAAAAAAAAAAAAAAAAAAAAAAAAAAAAAAAAAAAAAAAAGAAAAACCAAAAAAAAACCCAAAAAAACAAAAAAAAAAAAGTCCCAGCACCCACATGGTGGCTCACAATAGACTGTAACTCTAGTCCTAGAGAATCAGATGTCTATGGGCACCAGACATACACATGGTGCACATATATACAGGCAGGGAAAATGTCTTGGAATTAGGCTGACTTAAACAGGACATTTATGTCTTCCTCTTTGCAAGGCCTTTTCACTTGGTCAGTCAATCATCAACTTCCCCTAATGGTCCCTTTAAGTATGTGACTTTGTAAGATTTGCTATTACAAATTTTAAAAGACTATCTGGAACCCACAGAAATCACAGTCAACTTGTAGAGAAAAATTAATGAATATACAAAACAAACACCATGAAATTCTGCCTCTAAATAACAAGTGACTTCATAGTTATATTAGACTCTAATGAGGCTTTGAGACTGGACAAAATAAGCAGCAGCTTCAGAAAAGACAGCGAATCACCTGTTAATGTTAGAGGGAAAATAACAAATCTGAGCCTCTTCTTTGCAGAACTGTTCAAAGGCCTCAGCCCACAGAGTTGACCTCAGCCTCAAACTGCAGGCAGATACTAGATTGTCTAGATAAACGTTGTTCCCTGCTGTGCTGTTACAAATTAGCAGATAACAACCCAGTGATTTATGTCCTTGAAGCTAATGCTCTCCTTTGAACTTTGAGCCAATAAGTTGCAGCCTTATCATCAGATAATCTTAACATATAAGGCTCACCTGGCAGTAGCTATTAGAAACACAAGGATAAAAAGCTTAACTCTAACTCTTATTTACCCAGTACTATCATAAAGTGAATATAAATGTCACATCAAAATTACAAACAAGCACAGAGCAAGCATGAACATTGGGCATACAGTTCAAATAAATAAGTCTATCAAAATGTCTCCAGGAAAACCACTATATCTTTCATTTCTGTCTTTGACTTTTTAGAAAACCAATAACACACTAGTAGATTCTTCTCAGTCTTAACTGGGTTCAACCAACCATGAAGATGCTCTTAAGAATCTCAGGGTTTTGTGTAAGTTGATTAAGTCATAAGCTCTTGTTGTAGAAAGTGTTGATAATCAGTGGCTAGTCTTGGACATCCCTGCCACCAACCAAATAACACAGACACACATTAGAGCCATATAATTTATCTTATCTCTAACACCATTTGATTGAAGAATGTTAGTACAATAAATTATATGATTATTCTTTGCTTGTTTCTATACAATATATTGCTTAACTACATACTGAACCTATCATTAAAGGGTGGTTTTTTTGTTTGTTTTGTTTTTTAATTTCCCTGATCACAAGTACTCTGAAAAAGTCAAAAAATAAATGTGCTTCAGAATATCTAACTATCTCTGTGCCTAGAATCTCAAGCATTAGACCCCAAGAGAGCTTGGACCTGTAGAAAACGCTTCACTGAGAAGCTGCCCTGCATGTGTTTACAACCTCAGTGTAAGGAGTCCACCCCTACATCTGAGCTAAGGCAGCTGATCTGTGAATGCACAGGAGCAGGGACATGTGAGCAGGAGGCTGACTTCCCAGCAAATGAGGGGAAGGAAGAAGGCACCTTAGAAAACCACAAAGAAGAGCAGAGCTCTTTTTTAAGTGAACATAACACATGGGTAGCAAGCTAAGTCAAACAGAAATGGTATTTCTAAAAAGAAAATACAGTAATAACTTCTTTTCAAAAATACGAAAATGAGCAAACAATAAATGAAGTTAAAACTGGACCTCAGTCGGAACCCAGGCCACCTGACTGCAGCGCCCGTGTTTCGTTTCCATACAAGTTAGACAGCTGGATCTAGTTCCTCTTTGTGTCCAAAGATGTCAGCAGTCCAGGTGTAAAGATCTAGCCATGCAAATATTAATGTGCTACTTTGAAAGAAAATGCAAATGCAAATGTGAAAAAGGTAAGAAGCAGACCTCCTTCTTACCCCACAGTTTACACAGTGCACACTAAGTAAAACACTGGTACCAGAAACTCAAGAGGTGTTCCATCTCTAATCAGAGGGACTTCCGTAATCATTTAGCAGGCCAGGAAACACCAGTCTGCCTGCCCAGAAAGTAATCTAAAGAAAAGGGGTGCACTGGGGACTCTGGCTACTTGTGGATAGCAGCTACTGTGCTGAACGTAACATCTGTATTATCAGAGAACATTCTACTGGACAGCCCCACAGTTACTATGGAAAAGCAGGTTCTCTTCTGCAGATTCTAAGTCTGAAAAGGAATCTTGGGAAGAATTTTATTATTGTTTAAGAGAAAACCATCAGGGCAAATAAGCTGAAAATTCAACCTTCCAGGAAGAGAAACATGGAAAGAAAGTTATACCTTTCAGGTAGGCACAGAGGTCAGAGAAACATGAAGAAAGCCAAGAATGTGGAGGGAAGCATGCTCACCCTTCTTACTGGCATCCAGAAGAGAGAGAAAGAGGTGGAAACGGAAAAAAGAAAGGCTGAGCATAGTGCCTGGCCAGGATATGGCTTCAGAGGACACCTGATTTCAGGCTCAGTGTGTCAAGACAGGAATGCACCAGGACAGAAACAGAAACAGAAGTGGCTTATTTTAAAAAGGGAAAGAATTAGGAGGAACAGGAGCAGACTCTCGAGCTAAGGGACAATAATGCTCCACAGTGCCAGGCCATGAGGCATATGGCCCTTAGAAGACACTGACATTGACTTGGAACTTCTCCCGGTTGTGCGGCTGGGCTTTTCCTCAGATGAGGCTCACGTGAGGAACAGCTTCTAGTCTTTTTCCACTAACTAACCACTCTCATATGTTAATACTAGTCGTCTCTCCCCTGAAGTCACACTACGTCTGATTTCTAAGTTACAGAAAACACGGGAAACCTGAAAGCAAATGCCTTTACTTTAAGGCAAATCTAAATTATGTGCTAAAGAGATGGGTGTAAAGAGTCACGAACTGTCACAATATTGTAACCAGGAGACCAGAGAAACAAATGGATCCTAGTCACTAGCAGCTTCTCTATCACCTGGGAATTTCCTAGGACAAGTTCAAGACTATGAAGTACTGTTAACAGATCAGAGGGCACAGGGAATCATAGTGCCTACCTTCGTTTTACCAGAATGGAAGGAAGTCAGTCCACAGTGAAGCTGAACCCACACCTATTATCAGGCTTCCCTTTTCCATCTGTGGGTCACTGGTAAGAAAATGAGTCACCCGCTTACTCCCCCTTCTGCCTCCCTGCTACACTATGCTGATCCACATGTCCTAACGATCCCACTGCTCCTACCACACGCCAGCCTTTGCAGCAGGAGCTGCTCTGGACACACAGGCCCGATGTAGTCACCATCACAAGGGCAGCCCTGGACGGATGAGCAAATTCAAGGACATTCAGACTGAGATCTTAGCACGAAGAGCAGGATCCCATGGAAGGTTGTAGAATGGCCACAGCAAAGTGACTGAATGGGCCTTCTAAAGCAGAGCGCCTGGGCAAAGACTCCAGGAGCCAGGTTTACCACTTAGGAACAGAACCTCCACTCTCAAAATTATCATTTGGCATAAAATCATCCCATCAAATTAAAAAAGAAAGTGTCATAACTTAACACCAAAGTATAGAGACTAGGTATTACAGAAGCTATGATAGTTAATCAAGTTATCAAAATAGCAAATATGAAAACATAGTGCATTGTAACCAAGCCATCACTGAACCTCTGGCTGTATTTGGTAGAAGCTGGAGGATTTAAGAGGGAGGGTGCTTTAAAGGCCTGGGACCCCAAACGGATCAGTGAGCTGCACGAAACGGAGCGTGCAAAGGTCAGAACAGCTCCAGGTACTGAATGAAAATAAAGCAGCAACTAGTCCTAAGAATAACAAGAGTATCATACAATAAATGAGACCCTGGTCCAAGAGCAGATATACCAAATTTACCAAAATACTATTGGCAAACAATCAATGTCAATTAGGATTTACAAACACTAAAATAACCTCACGATGAAAATTACGTGAAGACCAAAAAAGGAACCTCTGAAAATGTGAAAGTGTATCATAAAAAAGACACACATACAAGTCTGTGGCCAGAAAGAAACAGCAAAGTGCAGGAATTCAGGCGAAAGTGGAAGAGGCAAACAACCTGTCCCTCACAATTCCTCAGCTTCTTTGTAGGACACTCTGGTCTATGTCTTAGTAAAGATGTAGTGAAAACAGCTTTTTTTTTTTTCTTTTTTATTTTTCGAGACAGGGTTTCTCTGTGTAGCTTTGTGCCTCTCCTGGAACTCGCTTTTGGAGACCAGGCTGGCCTCGAACTCACAGAGATCCGCCTGCCTCTGCCTCCCGAGTGCTGGGATTAATCATGCAGCAATACCTAACTCCATATTCTTCTTTAAAACATCTCATGAACCATAAGCAAATATCCAAGTCCAAAGCCTGGGCCATGAGTTCTCAACACTGGCTCCATGTCAGAAGCACCCGAAAAATGTCTTTGTGAATCACTGTTTTCCCAGGAAGAGCATGAAGGCAAAGAACCCACTCCTACCCCACTGCCCCAAGCACAAACTCGGGAGACATTCAGTTTTACAGACTGAGAAGTCATAAGCAGAGAAAAGGGAGAATTCCAAAAGTACACTAACTCAGGGGCAGGCTTCCATCAACAAAACCCAGTCTGGTTCTGTTATTCCTGAAGAGAAAACAGGTACTTACACATCTATGTTATACAGAGTTTTGCACTTCACTGTATTGTACAATTTTACTTACAGATTTCTAGGCAACTGGAATGCACGGGTGGCAAGAACCCACAGTTCCATTCCACACATTCCCTAAGGACTGAGGGACAGCCTACATTCCACCTTAGGAAACAGAAGAGGGCAGCACACAGGACTTCTGCCACAGTGACCAGACAAGACCAAGTATGGACTGAAGACTTCCGCCTTCTGCAGACATCTCCCCACTCCAGGGTTGTCAGTGGAGACCATGGGAGCTTGGACTTCCACCTTAGCCTGGCAGCAATCATCTGCCCTTTGCTCTCCCTACTGAGGAGGTCAACAGAACCACCAAGACTTTCACTATCACCCAACAGTAAAACAGTCACCAAGCAATGGAGTCTGTGAAGAGCAGGAACCAACTCCACCCAGTCAGCAATGAAAAGCACTCCTGCCACTGGGTGTCAACAAAGGCTGAGTAGGGAATCTGGAGTTCAAACTCTACTGGTCCCAGCTGGAGTAATGTCATAAGTCTATCTAGTATAGAGTTCACATAAGACTCAGAGAATGAAAACAACTTTATGTCCAGTTTTCAACTAACAATTACTTATCCTATCAGGAACCAGCGTAACTGACCAGAAGACAGCAGGTGTTAACAGAGATGTTAATGAGAAACAGAAGAAGAGTCTTCAGGTAACAATGATTAAAAAAAAAAAAAAAAAAGGTTGAGGAGTCCACAAGACGGCTCAGCAGATAAGGGCATTTACTGCCAAGCTTGGCATTTAAAAAAAGAGCTAAATGGAAATGTAGAAGTGAAAAGTAAAACAGCCAAAATAAAAAGCCCAATATCTGGCTTTAACATCAGCCTGGAAGCATCAGTGAGCTAGAAGACAGAACAACAGAATAATATGTATTCTATATGAACAACTTAGGAAAAACTGACTTGGATGCATGGGGGGTAAGGTTGGGGAGCTTGTAGGGAGAGATGGACAGAGAGTCCCATGGACTTCTCTAGGACCAAGTCAAAACATCCAACATTCATGTTTTTGGAGTTGTAGAAAACGCTGAAATATATTTTAAAAACACAATAGCTAGCACTGCAATTAATCTCACAACAGACCCAGCCGGCTGCACTACACCTGCGCAAGCCTGGACCCACCAGCAGTCAGCCTGAGGTCAGAGGGGACTGCAGCACCCCATGGCTCCCCTTTACTGCTGCTGGTGGAGTCTAGGGGAGGGACAGTCCTTGTCTTCAGTTCTCTGTCCACTAGTGACCTCATCGGGCTCTGATTTTTAGCTCCAGACACATGGTGACCCAGATGGTTAAATTCAGTGGGCCACAAAGCAAAACAAAAGCCAGGAAGGTGGGAAAAGGAGTTTTAGGGAAGTGACTGCGGGGCTGACAGGAAGGGGAGTGGGAAAATAAAAAGTGGGTGCAAATTATCAGAACGCATCACACACCTGGATGAGACTGTCAAAGAACAAATGTAACTTTAAAATTTGGCTAGGAACTTCCAATATTTGGCAGAATATAAGACTTTAGAGTCAAGAGACTGTACAAGCCATAAGACAGAACAAAAGACATTCACACAAAAAAACATATTAATTAAATTTCAGAAAAGCAAAGATTGAGGGCAAAAAAAAATCTTGACTATACACAAAAATAACACTTTAAAGCAGAGTAAAATGACAGCAGACTTCTCATCAGAAGCCATGCATGTCTGAGTGACAGGAAGTGACATCTAAAGGAACCACCAGCACGGTCACAGCAGGCAGGGAGATCACCCTTCACCCACGTCCAGGAAATCAAAACATTCCAGGGTGAAAGGAGACAGCAGAGAACATCACAACTCTATCCCAACAGAAGTCTGAAGCAAGTTTTCTGAATAAACGAAAACAGGAAATTAGAAAATGTGGGCTACCAGGAAGGAGAGTAGAATACAGATTTTAAAAACAGGCTAAGTACAATAGATTTTTCTTCTACTTGAGTTTTGGAAATTATTTTTCGTAGTTTTATCAACAATTTAATGCATGTAGAAGAAATAATTAATGCATGGGAGAAAGTAAGAAAACAAAAGAGAAATTAGGGTTTTATACTTCACCTAAGCTAATAAAAGAGATAAACTAATATTTCGTTATGAATAAACCAAAATGGAACTCAAAAATACATTCAAGTAACCCACAGGAAGGGGAGAAAAGAAAACAGAAACTAAAAAACTAAGAAAAATACAGAAAACAAAAGGATGAAATAAATCTAAACATTGAAAAACAGACAAAGCACAGTGACAGTGAATAGACCTCAACACCCTCTCCTAACAGGAAGAGCAACTGCTGAAAGCCAGGACAGACACAGGAAACCTCAACTCCATCACCTCCCAGAACAGTGCTGCCACTCAGAGTCCACTCTGAGGGCTCGCGTTCTCTTCAAGCTAAGAGCTCAGATACCAAGATCACATCCTGAAGACACAGCACACACCAACAAGGTTAAAAGAACTGAAATCACAGTTTCAGTCACGCTGTAATCAAACTAGATATCTTAATAGAAACATGACCAGAAGACCCAACACTTGGGAACTACAGAGAAAATTTCTAAATAATCCATGGATCAAAAGAAGAAGCCTAAGGTAACAACGTAAAAGCGCTGAACTGAAGGAAAATAAAAATGCGAAACACCAGATTTACTGAAGCAGTTCTGAGAGGGACGCTTGTCACACGAAATGCCCATATCAGAAGGGGCAGCAGTCTCATATCAATAATCCTGCTTATACCATAAGAACTCGGAAACAGAAGAGCAAAGTAAAGTAAGCAAAGATAAAGTCAACAAAGATAACAATAAAAATACAAACCAATGAAATTTAAAATAGGAAAGTAGATGGAAAACCAACGGGGGAAAAGTTATTTTCAAAGAACAAAACAATTGCTAAACCTTTACCAAAATTGAAGTGAAAAAAAAAAAATCAAAAAGGGTGGTGAAGTTTATTTAAATAGCTGTTCTAAGTGATGTTAAGTGTTACTGCTTTTCTATCAGTGATTTCCACGTGTTCTTGGCTAAAAGACAGAGAAATGCAATGGACTTTAACATGCTTACTTGCATCCTCTACTTCCTCTGTGCATGCCTTCCTGTTGTGCAGATCTGTGGAATGAAGGACAGTTTCATTGTTTCTTTTCCACTGTGTGTCTTTACTTGTCTTTTCTGCTGATCAGAATTTCCTACACTGTACTGAATAAAAGGGTGACAGCAGACCTCCTTCTTGCTCCTGACAGTGTAGAGAAATGTTCTGTCTGTCACCATCAAGCTTTTGTACACATTCTTTATCAAATTAAAGAAACACTCTTTACTCTGTGAAGTTATTCAACATCATATTGTGCTGCATTAGTCTTTTTAGTTTTGTTTTTTTTGTTTTTATTTTAGCCTATTAAAATATGGTGGACTATACTGATTAAAGCGGTAGTACCCGCCCTTCCTACCAACCCAGTTTCTCTGTTCTTGTAGAGGAGGCTCACAGCTGTTCAGCACTATGACCCTAAATAGAACACTGCATTTATACAGCTAGTCCCAGATTGGCAATTCCTCACTAAGTTTAATACAGCTGAGTGATTCATATTGTACACATTTAGGAGACAAAATTGTTGTCAATAAAGTGTACCGGTGGCTAAGAAAAAAATGTCACAGTCAGAACTCTGAATACAAAATGTTAGACTTTTATTTTGCATAATTCTACTAGCCACTGAATATAATAAATTAAACACTAAACAGAAGTAGCTAAGGTTTCAAATGACTATATGGATATGGATTACACTGTTGCCCATTCACACTATGTGAACTTCCAAGAGCTCTACAGCAATACATGGCTTTCCAGGGGGAAGGAAGGGTACAAATTTAATACTGTAACAACTACGGTCTGCTGAAACACAAGCAAGGACTTCAGCAACAATTTACCGTGACAAAATCAGCAATCCATTAAAAAGAAAGAAACTATATTGTTAAAATATAACAATAGAGATTTTTGTATCTTAAAAGAGAAATGCATACAACAGCTTAAATAATTAACACATTTTATATCTCAGAAGATAGAGACGAATGTGTTTTGTATTATAATGTGTTACATTTCTATTGACAGTTTTAGTACACTTTTAAAAGTAAAGCAGAAATATTTTTATCAAATTAAGAATAAAGATTACTCTGAAATTACAGAAGACTAAACTACATCCCTCTTTAAAATCAAGATGACTTTTATAGCATTAACACTGTGATCTGCTTTGTAAAAAGTATGATTTTTGCATCACATGGCAATAGTAGCTTGCTCACAAGCTGCTAAAAAGGAATCCATGGAGAAGAGACTGGAAAACTAAGGGGAGAGAATGAATGTAAGATAAAGTAATACTGCAAGAACACAAAAAGAAGAACAGGGTACTGACCACTGAGAGGTCTGATTTGGACAGGGAAAAAGGAATCACTTCCTCTATACCAGTGGTTCCCAACCTTCCTAATGCTGTGACTCTTTGATACATTTCCTCATGTTGTGGTGACCCCCTACAAAAGAATAGTTTCATTGCTACTTCATAACTGTAATTTTGCTACTGCTATGAATTGTAATGTAAATATCTGTGTTTTCTGACTCTTCGGCTACTCCTGTGAAAGGGTCATTTGGCCCCAGATGGGTCACAACCCACAGGTTGAGAAATGCTGCTCAACAGAGGGTGTCATGAAGGAAGAAATGAAAGAAAGGAGAAGAAAATGAACAAAGATAGAAAAAGTAAGGAAAAAAAGCAAAAACAAAACCAAACAAAATGGTGAAGAGAGGGAGCTGGAAAGGTACAGGTATTAACTGCTAGAACTGGATTCTGTCCCTCCCAGGTTCCTCTTCTCTCCAGTGTCGCTTTGACCAAGTCCCTGACAAGAAGCAACTCGCAGCAGGAGGGTTTGTTTGTGCTTACAGTTGGAGGGAAACAGTCACCATGCCAGCAAAGGCACGACAGGAGTGGGGGCAGCTGGTGACAGTGTGTCCACAGTCACCACGCAGAGACAAGTGCCAGTGCTCAGCTTGCTTCTCCCTGTAATTACGTCCACAATTCCAGCTCCTGGAAGGAAGGGTGCTGCGGTAGTTTGAATGTAATTGGCCCCCATAAACTTGAAGGGAGTGGCACTATTAGGAGGTGTGGCTACCTTGTTAGAGGAACTGTGTCACTGTGGAGGCGGGCTTTGAGGTCTCATATATGCTCAAGTCATGTCCCGTGAGACAGTTCCTATCCTGTTGCCTTCTGATCAAGAAGTAGCTAGCACCATGTCCACCTGCCACCATGCACCCCACCATGATGATAATGGACTGACCTTCTGAACTAAAACTGCCACCTCAATTAAATGTTTTCCTTTATAAGCATTGCCATGGTCATGGTGTCTCTTCACAGCAACAGAAACCTTAACTAAGACAGGTGCTTTTCATATTTAAAGTGGATCTTCCTACTCAATCAATCTAATCTAGAAACTCTCTCACTGGTGTGTCCAGAGATCTGTCACTTAGGTGATTCTCGAGCCTGACAAGTTGGCCAGTACTAATTATCAATCAATCCCTACTCTCCCAATCTTACCAGATTTACAGAATGGATCTTTAAAGAGGTAATTAAGGTTAAATGGGGTTGTAAGAGTGGAGCTCTAATTCAGTATTTGTTTCCTTTTTTAAAAAAGAGCGACTACGAGGCAGACACTAGGGAGGTAAGTGCGTAAAAACAGCCTTGTCTACAGGCAAGGAGAGAGGTCTCCAAAGAGATTAAGAAGCAGAAATGGCAGAGAGCTAGTAGTCTCTAGTATTTGCTCTGAGTAGAGAGACAAGACCTTACATGACTGAGGAGACACTAAATTGAAATGCTGAGGTGTTGTAAGACTCAGAAGTAAAGGAAGGAGAGAGGAATGTGTGACAGGATTGCCAACAGTCTGTCCTGGAACAAAGATCAAGGTCTGGGTGGAGTCTGTCTTCATACCTATTTAATTGCAGTTTAGCAGCTTTGTTTGGAGGAAGCTGGTACAGTGGGAAAGGTAAAACCTTGCAGAGCATAAGATGCTGCATGAGGATTCGGCTGTCAGTGAGGCTGCATCTGGGGTGTGTATCAGAGCTGTAACAACAACAGCAGCAGCTACATGGAGGGACAGCAAGATCTCTTTAAGAGCTGGAAGACCAAATATGTAACTTGTCTGTTTTAAGATGTTTAATAAGCCATAGGTCCTTTAATTATCAATATAGGATCATTGATCTAGAGTTGGTATATTGCTAGAATATCCCTCAAAAGAGAGAGAGCAAGAGAGAGCGAGAGCGAGAGAGCGAGAGAGAGCGAGAGCGAGAGAGCGAGAGAGAGCGAGAGAGAGCGAGAGAGAGCGAGAGAGAGAGAGAGAGAGAGAGAGAGAGAGAGAGAGAGAGAGAGAGAGAGAGAGAGCGAGCGGGAGAGGTTAAAAGAAAATGGTTCAAGAAACACAACAAAGTCTAAGGCAGACTTGGAAGGAAGTGCATCCCTGATAAGCTCACAGGATGGAATACAAGGGAAAATTAAGTAGCCTTAGATGATAATCAGTTCAACTCTAAGCCCAAGGAAGTAGCTGGATGGAGGAATCTTGGGATAGTGGAAAGACTGGAAATAAGAAAAACAAAAAAAACTCCTGAGGAGACTGTTAAGGCTCTGAGTAACATGGATACAAGACCAGCAGTCTTGGCTTTGCCACTAGCAAATGCAGTATCTACAGTCAAGACAGGTGGACTGCCTGGGCCTTAGTGTTAGTCAATGGTTATGTACAAAGTATTTCCATTTTCTCCTCTTCCTCCATCTCCCTCTGACTTCCCTTGACCCTTTCTTTCCCCAACACACCTATGCACACATCTACCCCAACCAGAAAAAAATCAAGAAAGGCAGCAAAGAAAGGCAAATCTGGGGGGGGGGGGGGAAGAGAGGCAGAATTTCCACCCCTTAACTTCCCTTTGCTCTCTCCCAGTCCCATCTCTACCAGCCTCCAAACATTGGCTCTTGGTGCAGGCTACCCTTCAAGAAAGGTCTCAAGCTCCATTTTTCTCTCCTTTGTAACATTTCCTCCTTCCTATGCCACATCAAACTTTCCATTGCTGAGTTCATCCCAGTTCAGTAACAGAAAGGCAAACCAATGACGCCCAAGCATAAGCTTCAAACAGCTGATGTGACAATAGCTCCAAATGTATCTATTTGGCAAATTCGCAGGCAAGATGGAAGGGATAATATGAGGCCAATAAGCTTATTTTATAGCTATGAGGAAGAAGAGAATGCTCACGTTATCTGCTCAGAAAATAAACTAATTAAGAGTTACTCCAGTGTGCTGTGGGATGTCTTTCTGTATGCTGTGAATATATGTTGATCTGATTGGTTGATAAATAAAGTTGCATTGGCCTATGACAAAGCAGCTTAGAGGTAGGTGGGAAATCCAAACAGATATACAGAGAGAAGAAATGAGAGGAGAAAGAGGTCACATGTTTCCTTCTTCATTTATTCATTCATTCATTCGTTTGTTTGTTTATTGTCTTGGCATGATCAGATTCTGGATGGCCTGGGAATTGAACCCCGGTCCTCTGGAACATCAGTCAGTGTTCTTAACCGCTGAGCCACCAAGGAAAACTCAACAAACAAGAGTCAGGGCAGGGTTCTGTTTTTTGTCTTTACAGGATAATAGAAATACCCATCTTCAAGAAATCATAAGGCCTTGGACACCTAGACATCTACAGCATAAAGGAAGGACCTACTGGTACCAATATACTACTCCACAGGGTAATATCTTACTGCCTAACATCTATCTCTCTTTAACTCTAGAATAGTTGTGGTCTTGATTCAATTATAAATCAAGCAGGCTTTGGAGTTGGAATGTGGCTCTCTCCTTCTCTAAACCCAAGCATATTGTTAAAAGAAAAAATTAAGAGATTCTGTCTCATATCAGAAGAGCCACCTGGTGTGAGACAGAAGAAAACCAATAATCTAAGGACCATTGTTATCAAGATTCTATTTCTCTCCATGCTTATTCTTGATTTCTCGGAATCTTTCCTTACATGTCATGTCATCTTTAAATCCAAACTTTCCATTTTGATACTAATGATGTTCAAGTTTTCCCCAGTGAAAAATAAGTCTTCCCAAAAGCAATCTTTGAAGTCTCCAGAAGGAAGACAGGGCCCCACAACAATGACTCTACTCGGCACAGAATGATGCCATTACATCTAAGAACATTATTCATTGATCAGTTTTGGACTGAAAACTCTTCAGGACAGTTCTAAGATGAGATGGTCCATTATACTACACTTCTAGCCAGAATCTCAGAAAATTTTATCCATTACTGCTGGCTGCAGACTCTAAGGCTAGCCCTATTGGGACCTGATTAAGCTTTCTTACAGGACCCCACAGAGATACCGTCACCCCCTAAACAACGGAAAACAATTCTAAGAAAATGATGATCCTCTCCCAAAGGTTTCATTTTTCTCAGTGTTATGGATGGATGGTTATAGGGTTGGGAGTAGAACAATAAAATTTAGACTCAATATTCTCCCTTAGAAAAGAAAAAGGGGAGCCAGGCGGTTGTGGCGCACGCCTTTAATCCCAGCACTCGGGAGGCAGAGGCAGGCGGATCTCTGTGAGTTCGAGGCCAGCCTGGGCTACCAAGTGAGTCCCAGGAAAGGCGCAAAGCTACACAGAGAAACCCTGTCTCGAAAAACCAAAAAAAAAAAAAAAAGAAAAGAAAAAGGGGAATGCATAGGTACAGTATATTAAGGCAGATTATTGTATCTACTAGTAAACTGATTTAGCAAATTATCAGTCTTGGATAATTTGCACTGATATGGATTCTCATATATTGATACAAATGTAAACTATTCTTATATTCCTATTTAAGATAATTTGTATATTGATACAAATAAAAAACTGTATACAAAACTGTATTTGTTGTATTGTACACATTTCCTACTCCTGTCTGAAATATTGATACAAATATAAAATTATATTTGTTATACTGTATGTGTGTTCTAACTCTGTTTAGGATATTTTGTATATTGATATATTTATTTAGGATTATTGTCATATTGCACTATATATACATTCCTACCTCTCTTTAAGCTATTTTGTGCAGTGTCACAATTTTAAGGTCATTGTCCTTATATGGTACATCTGTTTACAGACTGTTTATCTTGTTAATGTGAAGCCTTAGTCCTTAGGTTATTTAGGTAGAGAAGACTTACAGAGCTATAGTCACCCATGCTTGTCATTTCTATAGTTAAGTTAGTTAGGTAGAGAAGACTTACAGAGCTATAGTCACCCACGCTTGTCATTTCTATAGTTATGTTAGTTAGGTAGAGAAGACTTACAGAGCTATAGTCACCCGTGCTTGTCATCTCTATAGTTATGTTAGTTAGGTTCTCCAGACTTACAGAAACATATGTCAGATGGATAGGTAATCTTCAAACACTTCATAGACCTGGAGAATATGGCATTTAAATGGTTTGATAATTTAGAAGTCTGTTGATGTGAGACATGATTGCTCCTGGCAGCACTGATCTGATCCTAAGAGAATGTTGGGCTTCTAAGACATTCCCATATGGAAGTTTGTCTTCTTCTTGGCAAAATGGCTTACTGGGCAAAGAACTGCCCTTGCCTCGACTGCTGACAGTATGAACACTGTCCTTTCCAGACAAGCAAGACACAAGGAAAAGCGACTACTGAACTCTGCCCAGACAGGGTAAGATGGTCTTTCAAAATTTCTGCTTCTGAAAATGGTCTGTCAAATATTCTAGGTCTGTAGCCAAATTGGATGCCCCAACAATGCTGAGAAACTTTAGGTGACTGTCCAGGATGCCAGCTGTCTCTGTCTATTCTCACAAGAATTTCAGAAAGTGCTTGCTTGAATTTTCTGTTTTCTCAGGTCTTTGATGGAGTTGAAGACTAGATACAGTTACTATTTTCTCGTATCTTAGCAAGAACATATCAGCACTAGAGTTAGTATCTCCAAGATAGGACAGCTATTGGAGCAATCTCTGTAATCTGCCATTCACCCTGTTCTAGACATTAAGCACGTCGTTCTTGTTTGATGTTATTCTTGTTGGTTGTAGTTCCATTTTTGTTTATGTTATTACCCTTTGTATTTCCTGGACAATACTCGATAATCATTCTTGTTGTATATAGTTTGCATTTAGTTTAGAACCTTCTTATTTAGACAAAAGGGGGAAATGTAGTAGTATTTGCTCTGGCCATGACCTTGGGCTATAGGGCCGGAAGGAGGCCGTGCTTCCTGCCATTGTACATGACCTCTTATAAGGGAAGGGAGAAGGATCATATGCCCCTTCTCCCTGCTCCTGCCTGCGAGGTGGATTCGCTCCCAGTCAGATCAGAGGACGACTTCCGCTGTCTACTCCATTCTGTCATCGTGAGTGTACTTCCTCAATTTATATCTTAATAAATTCTGTTACCCATTTAATAGACTCACGTGGATTGATCATAATACCAGTATATGCCTGCACAGTTTATTAAGATAGGGGAACTAAGGAAGAAATGGGGTAGCCTGAAGAAGATGTCTTCTATAAGCCTGAAAACCCTGGCTTTGATCCATTAGCCAGGCAGAGGTGCTTCCAATAGACCTTAGTTACTTCCTATTAATCGCAGTACTCAGGAGGCCGAGGCAAGAGGATCTCTGGGTTCGAGGCCAGCCTGGTCTACAGAATGAACTCTAGGACAGTCAGGGCTACAGAGAGAAACCCTGTCTCAAAAAAAAAAAAAAAAGTAGAGGAAGAAGACATGTGCCTAAAACACTGTTGGGTCCGACGTCTTTCCTAAGAGTGAACATGGCAGAGCAGACACTCCACAGCAGGCCTAACCACATCTTCACTCCTGTGCATGCTTCCGGGGTCCTCGCCAAAATTTTAAGACAAAAATCCATGTCTAGCCGGGCGGTGGTGGCTCATGCCTTTAATCCCAGCACTGTAAGACAGAGGAAGGCAGATCTCTGTGAGTTCGAGGCCAGCCTGGTCTACAGAGTGAGTTCCAGGAAAGGCGCAAAGCTACACAGAGAAACCCTGTCTTGAAAAAAACAAAACAAACAAACAAAAAGTTATAAAAAAAAAATCCATGTCTGTCTATCACACCTCATTTAGATGATCAGAAATAAATAAATATATCCATGCATCCAGAATCTGACTTCTTAATACCGTAACTACCATAGCCAAGACCCCATCATCTCTTGCCTGAACTACTGAAGTAACAGCTTCATTGTTTATTTTCCCTGCTTGCACCCTCAATAAAAAGGATAGCTTTTAAATCCAGCATTAAAGCACAGCATTCTTCTGTTTAAGACTTTCCAATGGCTTCAAGTCTCAGAGTAAAACCAAATCATAGCTTATGAAGAAGTCTCAGTGGTCTGGTCCTCTGCTACCCTGCTCCTCACCTCCCACTCCTCTTGCATCTTACCCAGATCCAGCATTTAAGCTTCCTTGCTGTTCCTTATACCAAATACTCCACTTAGTTTCTTCTAAAGGAAACATTCACTCAAAGCACATCTGCATGGTTCATTCATTTTCCTCCTTTATTTGTACCAACCCTAACAGCCAACGCCTCAAATAACCTTTCTCACCCCTCCTGTGTAGAAATGTCACAAACACAGTTGTCATTCTGGGTCTCTCTTACAGTTATCAATACCGGATACCGTTTTTAAATGTGCCTACATAACTCATCACCTCTCTCCTGTCATGTAGGTACCTTTGGAAAAGGCACTACTGTACCTCAGTGTCAGACACACTGAGCACAGCACACGCGATGAGACAGGCTGGGAGCACCCTCAGCAGTGACCTGTGTGCTGAGCATGCACAGTGCTCGGAGTCTGATGCTGAGAGCTGATCACCACCCCTACATCTCAGCCTTTAGGAGGGGTACCTATAATGAAGGGCGATCTATAAAGCCTCACAAAGAGGTAGAAGTGGATAGCTAAATAAAAGGTGTATGATACCCCCACACACAACACACACACACACACACACACACACAATTCTAGCTGGCCTTCTTAGGAAGACAGGAGACTTGCCAGTAAATGATTAACTTCAGGAAGAATAAAGTATATATGAGACACTGGCAAACATGTAAATTCACCTTGAAAGGCTAGTAAGTACCAACAAATATGTGAAAAACGTTATAAGAAAACCACATAATTAAGCACAGGGAACAAGATTATCTTGCCAGTATTTGCTATCATTGGCAAACATCCATATTAACTCAGCTTGCCCCATTCCAAATACAAATGGAATCGTGAGTTTGGCAACTCACTGGAGAGAAAGGCTGTATTGCAATCTGGGTTCACATTAAAGTTACCTCATTCTTCTCAACTTAGATCTGACCTAGAGGAAAATTTTTAACAGATTCTACTGGACAAGTGCCATAGTAAAGTTCAAAATTAGCATTTCAGATGCTAACCTAAAGAATTTCCATTTTGTTTCTCAAAACTGAACTACACTAAAAATAAAATATGATGAACTATGAGTATAAAATGGATAAAAGAACCACATTGTCAGAGAAAAAGAAAACTGTAACACTAGTCCCTTTCTTTTGATTTCATTCACTCAGTGCCTCACTCAGAGCTGAACACATGGTAGCACTCAAGCTGTTAACTGATGGAGCAGATAACGCTCCTTTTCCCTTCAAGTTCCATTATATGTGTAAGTGTGTGTGTGTGTGTGTGTGTGTGTGTGTGTGTGTGTGTGTGTGTGTACCCAGGTTGGCTTCACACTATGCTATGTAGCTAAACGAGCCTTGAACTCTAGCCCTCCCACCTCCACTTCCTAAGTGCTGAGTTACAGGTGTGCATGACCACATTTACTGACTTATACCATTGTGGAAAATTTCTCTCCCTGCAGAGGTGTAAATAACCAAGTACCTGCTCCTTATAGGTCATCCACCATAAACTTAAGCAGGATGCAACAGAGTCCAACTTGGGAAGCCAGTGAATTTACTGGGCTTACTGACAGAGCATGTGTCCAGGAAGGATTATGCATAGAAGCATGGCTATCAAAAATTCTCACTGCACAATGCATATCCATGTCCCCCACAGCTCAACAGACAGAGATACGCCATGTTTGTTAACCTTCCACAGTGTCCCTGGCATCTCCCAATACCATGAGGCCACGTGCAACTGGGGCAGGAGAACACACAGTGGCTGAGGTGCAGGAGGGAGTGGACAGAATCTCGGGGGGGTCCAATGGACACCCACCTCCTTCTCCTCCTCCTAAGAAGGAATGCCAACAGCCAGCAGGCCAGATCTCAGCGGTATCTTACAAGAAGTCACAGCTGCTCTGATGAAAATGAAAGCTGATGTGCTCAGATGGTGCTCAAAAAAATGAACACAGACGTGTCTGCCTCCCAAGTTATTAAAAGTACAAAGAAAAACCCCAAATACACCAAATTTTATATGAATTTATTTACTTATTTAGTACCTATATGTCACAAAGCACTGCACTATACCTTTCTACAATAAAAACATGAACTAAATGCTGTACATGCTGTTGTCAATAAATTTATAATTAGATAGAGAAGTCACTCCAATACAATAAAATGTCTGAGCTTGGGGTTTACAGCGTGGTAAGAAAGTTCAGAGTGTTTTCAGTGGGGACTGTTTAGAAGAGAGATGAAGAAAATACAGGTAACAGTAACACTAGAGAGAGGCGAAGATGTGGAACTGAAAGCGCTGACTGTACAATATAGGGTGGCTAAGGAAGTAAGGTGGTACAGAAACAGAAGGTGTTCCCAGCCAAAGGCCTTCTAGAGCACCCTCAGAACTTAACTACTAAACTAGCCACAAACCTAAAACAATGGGTTTTCATGGGGAGGTTTTAAGGAATAAGATGATCTGTGTCTGGATTTAGCATGATCAATCTAGCAGTGACATGAAGTTACTGGAGAAGGAGATGAGATGAAAGACTAGTACATCAGTAGGGAGATTGATGTAGAAATACACAAGGAGAATTCGAAGTCTGAAATCAAGAAATCTTAAGGACATAATACAGACAGCAATGGTTGAGGAATGGAAATCTGAAGCATCTCTGGCTGTGGGGGTTGGGCAGGAAGGCAATGTCAATAGGACGTGGCGATTAATAAAAGTGGAAGATTAGAAGAATGGTAATTTCTAGATTTAGCTGTTATGAGAGACAATACAAGACAAAAGACAAAGGTTAAAATAAATGTATAAATATTAGATTTGAAGTGTCTCAACAGTATATAAAAGGTAATTATCTAAACATATAATTAAAAATTAGTCTTGAACTCAAGATTGACAGCCACAGGGGGATTGGGGGAATCAAGAAACGAAGTATCAAAGAAGTCAAAAGAGGTAAGAAGAGCAAATAGATATTCTGTCAACAGTTTCAAGTGAATGTGAAAAAGTACCAGAGTCCCCTCAGTGAGAAGTTAAGAGGGGCCTGCAACGAGGAGCACCTGAATCTGTAAGGTCCCATGAGAAAGGAAAGGACAGATGGATAGCGACGGAGGAGAGGGGGTACCACTCCACCAAAAACACAAGAGAAAGAAAGAGAACACTTAAGGCCCCAAATAAGCACTGATCTGATGGTTTTAATGATGAACATTCTGTCTTTAGGGTATTTTTAAACTGTTTCTAATTTTTTTATTACATATGTTTAGACACATATGTATTAATACAGCAGCAATTACTGTCTATACTAGATAGCATGATTTATAAAGCAATGTACTAAATATTCTAAAAAGAATCATCCCTTTTCATTTTCACCAGAATCCTATGAGGAATTATTTCTCTATTTTTATATTCCATAAGAAACTAAAGTATAAGAGGTTTAACTGTCCCTTACATACTCTGCAAATACAGGACAGAGTTGGAAACTGAGCCCAGGTCGCCTAGCTCCAAAGCCAAGTGACTGTATCTTCTATACAGGGTATATAGTGAATAACTACAGAATAATATTGGAATTTGTTGATCAGAAACTTACTAAACTATGCTTAATATATGTAAAAAACAGATAATTAACAGTAGCACTATTAAAGCATTAATAAACATGGTTTTCTCACCAGTGTCTAGACATACACAAAAGGAACAGTTCTTAAACTTTTAACATGCAACAGAATTTTCTTACACTGCAGACTGCCAAATTCATCCTGAGAATTTCAGAGTCAGAGTCAACAGACCAGATATTAGGTCCATGAACTCACATTTCTGGCAAGTTCCAGTGGCTGCTGGAAAGCATGCCTTTAGAATAACAGCTATAGAAATGAAATTAACATAAAAACCCTGGTATGTGATATATAGTCAGAAATAATTGTCCACAATTACTCCTAAAAATGAAATAACAGCTATTATCTTTGTCCTGATTTATATACATTACTAAATGTTGCATCAATTTTTCTTCAGAGACAACACAAGCTGATCCGATATCTACTGACCATAGGAGCCTGTCTGTCAGCTCGCCAAGCAGCTCTTTCAGGGTGTGAATCTGCATGCCAGTCTTTCTCCATCATCTCTGAAGCACAGATGTCCTAATAGCTCATAAAAAGCCTTTGCCTGGGCCATTATCTAATTACTCATCTCTCAATATGCTCTTAGAATATTACCTATTTTAGATATTCTCAATATAGAACCATATACCTCTAATAAATTCATATATTTCCTATGATTCCAAAGAAGTTCTAAAATAACAAAGAAAAAATCAACATGTGTGGGGCATTCTCCTGAAGAACTTTATATGCATTATCTCATTTAACTTAGTACCTCTTCATGATAAAGGCTATATTGTTCTCATTTTATCATATAAGAAAACAAAATGACATACATAGGAGTTACCTTTGTCTAAATGATACAATTAGTAAACAAAACAGCTAAGCAGCTAGGTGGTGGTGGCACATGCCTTTAATCCCAGCACTTGGGAGGCAGAGATAGGCAGATCTCTGTAATTCTGAGGCCAGCCTGGTCTACATTGTGAGTTCCAGGACAGCCAGGGATACATGGAGAAACCCTGTCTCAAAACAAACAAACAACAAACAAAAACAAACTAAAAAAAAACAGCTAGGCTTCTACTATTGCAATTACACTACACAAACATTTATTGGATTATTCAGTACTTAAATGGTGTTTAGAGTACAGATTTTTTTTTTTTCCGAGACAGGGTTTCTCTGTGTAGCCCTGGCTGTACAAATTTTTAAATACTAATTTAAATGAATTTCATTCCTTTTTATATTTTTAATTAATATTTGAGTGTGTGCTTCATGTCAGACACAGTGTTAGAAACTAATGATGATCATGTTAAAAATAAAAATTAGGAACGGGACTCAGTACATGTTCCCTTAAGACATGCAATCAATAGGGAAGGGGAATACTTAAAAAGAGATGGGTGCTACAGAGACGGCACAGCTGATACAGTACTTGCCTCACAAGCATGAAGATGTAAGTTCAGAACCCACTTAAAAAGCCTGGCACGAGGAAGCGTTCCTGCAATTCCAGTAGTGGTGAGATGGCTGGTGTGGACAGGCAGAGAGCTGGGAATGCACCAGAAAGCTAGCCTAGCCTGCTAAGCAAAGGTCCAGGCCAGTGAGGGACCCTGGCTAAAACAAAAGTGGAAGGAGCCTTGAGGCTGACATTCTAGGTTATCCTCTGACTACCACATATATTCTCATTCTCATTCCCTCCCTTCCTCCCTCCCTCCCTCCCTCCTTCTCCCCTTCTCTCTCGCCACAACACACACACAACACATGAGAAAAATATTTCAATAAATATTGAAAGCAAAAAATACAAGCTAGGTTGAGAATCATTGAAAGATTTAACTGGCTAAATAGTTATTGTACTTTATCGTACGGTGACATAAGATATGGGTATAAATTACAGAGAATATGGCTTAGAATGTCAAGTAACTCCATTATAACATGATACCTTCAAAGTAAAACTTAATTATTAGATCAAGGTCACACAATTAAAATATATATTCTGGTTTCTCTTCAGATCATATAAATCTTTTTTTATTATTTCTTTTATTTTTGAGATTATAATAGATCATTTCCCTTTCAAACATTTCTTCCCTCCAAACACCCCAAATACCTCTTACTCTCTTTCAAGTTCACGGCCTTTTTCATTAATTTTTGTTACACGCATATATTTATATGTATATATATTCCTAAAACTAACCTTTTCAGTCTAGAAAACGTTAATTGTATGTTCTCAGGGTTGACCATCTAGTTAAATTTTTCTTTGAAAAATACATTATTTAAAATGATATTTGAATTCTGTAGCTCTATTTACCCTTGGCAAATGGAATTATTTTCTCCGTGAAACAGAGTGTAATTTAGAACACCAAAAACTAACAAAGCGGGCTTTGAAGAAATGTTTCAATGTTACTCAGGATAAAGAAAATGGCATGTCAAATTCCCAACAGTACTTTTCTGTTTTAGACAATATTAACTATGCTTAAAAAGGAATCAGATTCACAACTTAATATACTGCATTTGAAGGATTAGGAGAAAAAAACTGTACGTTTCAAGAGGAAAAGCAACCTTTCTTATAGGGGACAAGTACCCAAAGGTTCAAATACTGATCTAACAAAAAACCCTAAAGGTAAAATCAAGTATGAACCAGGTCTGGACCCTGCAGCTTCAGTTTCTATTTATCAAACAGGAAAATCTCTCCAACTTTCTCCTTTCCTGTGTAAGACCAAAACTATGCGATCTTCTGTTTGTGTTACAATTACACTAATTCAGTGCAGGTCACTTGCTTCTTACTGAGTCCAGATGACATTCAGTAAACCAAACATGAGCCAATTAGTTAGAGAGAGAGAGAGAGAGAGAGAGAGAGAGAGAGAGAGAGAGAGAGAGAGAGAGAGAGAGAAGGGAAGGAAGGAAGGAAGGAATGAAGGAAGGAAGGAAGGAAGGAAGGAAAAAGAAGAAAGAAAGAAAGAAAGAAAGGAAGGAAGGAAGGAAGGAAGGAAGGAAGGAAGGAAGGAAGGAAGGAAGGAAAAAGAAGAAAGAGAGAAAGAAAGAAAGAAAGAAAGAAAGAAAGAAAGAAAGAAAGAAAGAAAGAAAGAAAGGAAGGAAGGAAGGAAGGAAGGAAGGAAGGAAGGAAGGAAGGAAGGAAAAGAAAAGAAAAGGTGGTGTTGATGGCCATTGGGCGGGTCACAGGAAGGCTAAGGGCACTGCAGCCTAACACCAACATTAAGGACTACGATTCTCTATTTCTTTCAAATTAACCACATTTTTAAAGTCCAACTTCAATGCACTTTCTGCTGAAGTGAGGACCATGCTCCTGTGTGTAAGACTGGTTGGTCCCTCCCAACGCAAATGTTTTTTGTTTTTGTTTTGTTTGTGTTTATTGACCTACTGAGACTGATCATGTACATTCTTTTAAGAAAGGATTATGAGTCTCCTGAAGTCAGTAGCTTCTTAACTTATCAGAAGTCTACATAAGCAAATGACACTAATAATTTGGCCAACACAAACACACACACACACAAAGATAATACAGGATATAAAGTTTCAACATTAGAGTCTCCAGTCAACATGAACTCCCATGTAACCACGCACATGATGAACTGGGCAGCAGAAAAAAAAAACATTCACAATTGGCAGAAAGATTCTTTTTAATAGGAGTGGTCACTTAAATTTTTTTTATAATTTACTATGTGAAAATTGACTTATTTTTAAATTCTGCTCATTAATATACTTGTTGGATAAAAATATCATAGTATATATTAAAATGAGCATAAAACCATAAGTTAAAATCAGTGCATTTGTATAAAAAATCTGTATTAATTCCTAATTAATTAATTGTGGAATTATTGGTATTTTAAATTGAAAACTATATGCTCACCAGTGAGTACAAAAACTGAAGTCTCTAAAGGTTTTAATTAGCTTGATATGTAACTTAGTGTTTTTAAGCTTCTCTAAATCCATCAGAAGAGTATCGTGTTCCTGCATTGCACTCACAAATGCAAGGCCACAGTAATGGAAATGGAAATTATTTACTCTGAAAATCCTGCCTGCATGACTGTTAAATCACGTATATACCAATGCTCTGTAAGGAGCAGGGAGGTCCTGAAACCGAGTTCTGTATCCACTTTCCACTACTGCACAGGAGATGCAGCCAATCACATCACCAGTACAGCACAGTGAGTGAGTACCAGATGACTAAGAAAGGACACCAGGACACTGTCGCCAGCTCTTTAGAAGTAGCTGGGGGTGTAGATCATCTTCTACTCTATAGTGTCCAGTGATGTTAGTCTAACTGTGAAAATTATCTATATTAAAAATGTAAAATAAAATGAGGAAGCAATAAGCCCTTGAAAATCAACTTTAAGGGAGCAGATCTCTGTAGAAGTCAGCTAAAGGTCATGAAGCAAGCAACAGCAATATCCCTGGAGCTGCAGAGAAGGTGGGGACAGGCTGCTGTGGTGCCCACCAACCAGTCCTGCCCCATCTAGAAAAGCCCAGAAAAGGAGTGCTCAGAATTGACAAGGAATTTGTACTTTGAGCATATCTCTAAAGCATCCTCCCCTTCTCCTACTCTTGATAAAAAGGAATTAGGAACTTTTAAAAATACAACTTGGGAGTGTATTGGAATATAAATACTAATAAAAAATATACCAACAATATCTACTGAATTCAGGCTTGCTCTGAGAAACTAATTCAATTCTGTATTGTTGATTAAAAAATACAGTAACCCAGGATCATACAACTTTTTCTTCATTCAGTATTTACTGTTAAGCCAGGCCAGAGGGCTCACACTTACAATCCCAGATCTCAGAAGGTTCGAAACAGGTGAGCTGTTTCTGTGAGCTGGAGCCATCCCAAGATACATAGTGAATTCCAAACTACCCTGGGCTACAGTGTAAACCCCACCTAAAAAAAGAAAAAAAAAATAGTCCTAAGTGCTTTCTGTATGACTGCTGGGAACTGACAGATGCAGCCAGGTCAGACCGCCTACCCACCCTCTTTCACTACGACAGCGGGAGTGGGCAGTTTTTCAAACTAATACATGTCTAATTCTACCCTTCTGAATTCAAGCTATACTGTCCTTTAAAGCCCTTCTAGGTTTTGAATTATTTTGTCATTTAACAACAGATATTATCTTCTTGATATTTGCAAGCATAAAAAAAAAAGCAAACACGTTTTTACTATGGTAACTGTGCTATTTGAAAGAAAATGGCCCCCAAAAGGAGGTGCACTATTAGGAGGTGTGACCTTATTGGAGAAAGTGTGTCACTGTGGGGGTAGGCTTTGAGGCTTCTTTTGCCCAAGCTTCCCTCAGTGTGACTTCCTGTTGCCTGCCAGATGTAGCACTCTGAGCTCCAGCACCACATCTGCCTGCAGGATATCACGCTCCCTGTCAGGATGATAATGGACTAAACCTCTGAAACTGTAAGCAAGCCACCCCAATGAAATGTTTTCTTTGTAAGAGTTGCTGAGGTCATGGTGTCTCTTCACAGCAATAAAAACCCTAACTAAAACAGTAACCTATGTTGTTTACTCAAGATGTTTAACCTTTGAGGAAGACAATTAGAAACTTACCTCTAACAGTGGAGAAAAGCTTCCACAGAGACGCAGATCATAGACCACAGAGGGCAACCTGGTACTACTAGACCTCCATGTTGCTAACTGGACTGCTCCCTAAATACATCTTTATACCCACAGATTAGTCCAGATCTCGACCTTTATCACAGAAGCTTCTTTCTGCAGTAGATGGTCAAACTGCAGAAACTAAGAAACAGGAAAGCATTCGGCCCCAAAGGGACATGGATATCACATCCCTTTCCGTGGCTCAGGGACCGCAATGGACAGTGAAAGACTGGAAGAGCTACAGGTTTGGGAGAAACTTGTGTTTCTCCAAAGCTGAGAAGGTTCTGTCCTCCAGACATGATGACAGCCTGATACACACACGAACTCAGAGCAGCTAATGGCTGCGTGCACAAGACCTGCATGAAATCAAGCCGGTTAGAACTCTCCCAGGGTTGGGGAAGAGCCTCACAAAACCCCACCCTTGGCTGAAGAGCTATTCAGAGCTGATGACTGCTGGGGAGGGAGCATTAGTTTTTGCAGGGGTGCTGCCCCTCCTCATTCCCACAGGATGGCTTTTACACTTATGTACATATGGGCAGTACCAACTGACTAACCAAAAATTTAATTTTCACACAGAAGTAGGATGTAAGAATACGCTGAAGAAACCAACATGTGCTGGCACTGAAACACGAGGCCAGTAGTTGCAGCAGATTCATTTAAACAACAGAACCAGATGTAGAGATTTAAATATCAAATTCACCACTAATGTCTTTGCAGGGTGGCCACCCTCCTGTTTCAGAGTCCTTTAAAGGTACCCTAAAAGCACAGTAGCAGTAGCTCCATAGTATTTTTAGAATAAGGCTTAGCAAATTAGGTTAAAACTAACTTCTGACCTAAAACAGCCCTTAGAGTCAATTGACATCTCAGATACTGTAGAACAAATGTTAAGTACACAGAGCTGTTAGGAGCTAAATGATAAACATACACAAGTACTTTCTTATTACACACTCTTATCATAAATTAGACAGCAGCTAAAGTGAATAAATCCATGAGAAAAAAATTCCAACGAATATCTGCAAGTGTCCACACACTACCCTGGCTATCAACCGCAAGCTGCCATGTAACACAATGCTCAGACTGATTCACCGTTGAGTTCTAAGTGCTTGAACCCAGAGCTGATATTCAATCACTACTGACCAAGTGATAAATAGAGCATAAGACGTGAGATATGTTTAAAAACAAATTCATTTTCAGCGCCTTCAATGTCAACTTGAGGAAAAAGACAAGGATTTCAAAATTTTTAATCTAGCCAAACTCCTAACATTAACACTAAAGTCAGTTAGTTGGGTGCCAGTCTACTCTTGACCCTGCATGTCACTCACTCTCCAAATGCAGTACTGCTGAAATCCCACTCTGGCTAGTGTCTTTCCTTATTCATTGTGATCATTCATAAGCAAAGAAAAGTCAGCTGTTTCTGACTTTAAAAACTGTGATAAGGTTTCTGCCCACCTCAGAGCCCTCTTAAAGCCAAACAGACACCTACAGAGCTCACTACTCAGGACCATTTCTCTCTGCAGCTCCTAGCCAGCCTGTGTCCTGGCATCTGCTCTACCAACCGTGGCTCTGGTCCGCTTCACATCTTCAAGCTGTGATACAATCTACCGTCTGAGTGAAAGCATGTCTACTCAAGCATTCACAGTAGCAGTCCCTGTCTTCACCAGATTGTCCTGGCCTCACCTTGGAACACTGACAGACTTACTCCAACAGGAACCATCAGGGCTCCAGCACGGTGAATACACTCCAATCACATTGCTAGCCTTCTCTCCCTCACACGTATCTCTTATGTCTCAGCTCTATGAGGCTGATCCATCCTCCTTGCCAAGTAGCAGGGAAGGCTATTTTTGAAAAATGACATACATCACCTCCTACAGATTACCTAGATATCCTGTTCCTGGTGATTTTCCACCCCAGCCTACAGCCGACTAGTACTGCTTCCATAGTTTCCAACTCTTGAAGTCATTTGGAAATTTCTCAACATTCACAGTAAAAACATACGCTCATAATTTATTGACATGGAGGTCAGAGCTTCCTAAACAATATGCAGTTACACAGGTCAGTCCAACAACAGCCCTATAAGCTTAAGGCCAATAACAAACAAATTAAGTATACTTCTAAATAGCTGTGATTTTCATTTAATGGGGTAGAGCTATATGTAGTCCATATCATTGATAGTAATCAGCAAAACTAAAAAATATCAAGCAACACAGAGCACCACTTTGAATGCGGTCAATTGTAGCAGATACAGAGAGAGGAAACAAACCAATTCCTCCTATGAACAGTACACATTTCCTGCAAGTAACTTAGGCCAGAAAGTAAATCAGAGCACCAGAGAACGGAGGCTAAGCACATAACTGGGATAGCAAAATAAGATGTATTTATCTCCTTTCCTGTGTGTCATTCCAATTTTTAACCTCACTAAACATACAAGATATATAATACTGAATAAGAATATCTATTAAAAGGTTCAGAATTTTACTATCAAATTTTTAGTTTTGTTTTTATATACTTTTTATACTAATGTACTTAAATGATGTTGATAACCTGGACTCATCTCTACTCAACCAAATCTTTTGTTGTCTTCATTCACATCAAGAGAACTGTGTTTACAATTATAATAAGAAGCAATGTGCATTCACAGAGGGGGAGAAATCATTCAATCCTTCAATGACCAAATAGCAGGGAATTCCATCACCTCCAAGTGATAGAAGACAGAAAGAGTAATGGTGCATCTTCACCTTCTGCATTATAATGAAATATCGGGGAGTTGGGGATTTGACTAGGTAGTACTGCTGCTGTTGGGCACCCACATCAGACGGCTCAAAACTACTTATAAAGCCTCATCCTGGAGGTCTGATGTACTCTTCCAGCTTCCTTGGGCACCAGGTATGCAAATGGTACAGAGACAGGTGTGTCTGTGTGTGTGTGTGTGTGTGTGTGTGTGTGTGTGTGTGTGTGTGTGTGTGTCCCCATCCACATTTTTAAAAGAGCTTTCTTCATATATATGTTATGAGGATTTTTCTAAAATTAAAATAAATTTAATTTAGGTGTATTTTTGCAACATGGTCCTGGAAAGGATTCATTTGAGGAGAATTCTGAATGCTTATGTTAACACTCCAAGGAAACAAGACAGGAGTCTTGTGACCTCAAATTCTTCAAAACACAGACTTGATCTTGGAATGTGGTTTTGTGCTCTTTTCCAGGTGTAGAAGGTAGGTGTGAGCCGACTCTAAGATTACTCATTATTGTTTACTCTTGTTATTCAATTAAATGTTTGAACTATCCTTTATACACCTGTATGGAAAAATATGTTTTGTCCCATACGACTTGTTTTTATCATTGTATACAACTTGAACTCATGAGAACTTTATTCATGTGACTTTTCTTAACTCCCAGAGTATAAATTGTCTGGGACACTGAATAAAGTTGGCTACTGTATGAAGAAAAAAAAAAAAGAAATGTTGAATTTCACCATGTTTTAGCATCTGTTGGTTGAGAACAATTTTCCGAGTCCAGATCATTTTTCTCCTTCAATATAATGAATACTGTTCTCTTAATTCTTCTCAAGTTTAACTATCTTGGTAAGTGACTATTACTTAGTATTATTTACAGTTCAGAATTCTTATATATTGTAAGATACTGGGTTAGATTTGGTAATAAACACAAAAGATTCACTGCTTCTAACTGTTTCCTCCTTTCCCCCGAGCCTTCCAGCTTCAGTTCTGTTTGGATTAATTTGCTCTGTGGCTAGAGTTTGTTCAAGTACCGTCCTCAGATGACAATGTCAATCTTGGGTATCTAAAAATATACTTCACTTTGATAGGCAAATGAGATATTAGCTATGTCACTAATTCATTTATTATACACACACACACAAAATCGAACATGCCCTGTCCCAAATATTGGGGATAATCATGAAGAAAGCAGTCTTTAAAGATTAGGCAATCCAGTTGAACAATATCAACAGCAAACATATTAAATAAATTACTAAGTAAAATGAAAGAACAAAGGGAAAAAAACAGAAAAAAAATGGGTGATGATATGGAATACAGCACACAGCACATATATGTTGGTCAGGAAAGGCCTCTCTGTTGATGGTGATGATGATGACTACAATGAAAGCAGTTAATAGCAGTACCTTAAATGATAAGTATTTGATGTACATTAAGTAATTTAATCAAGGGGCTGGAGAGGTAGCTTAGTGGTTAGAGCACCGGCTGTTCTTGCACAGCACCTGGGTTAGGTTCCGTACACCCACATGGTGGCTAACAGCCAGGTGTAACTCCAGCTTCAGGGAACCCATCTCCCCCTTCTGGCCACCACGGGTACTGCATGCCCACATAATCAAACTTAAAGTCTTCTAAAAAAATAATTTAATCATAAATACTCCTATTAAGTCATTAAAATGTCACAACTGAGAAAAATGAGAACAGAGATGATTCCTCCAAAGTGGAACAGCAAGCAGTTAAGTCAAACTACCCAGCTCTTAGCCATTACCTTTAATGCTTTCTAATAGGGCATCTTAGTACACAATCAACGAAAAATGGAAGGCTTGTGAGCGCCATAGAATTATACAAAAGAACAGACTTCCTGGCAAATGAAAGAGGCACGACAAATGCTTATGGAGATACTTTATAAACTTAATGATGAAAACCAATGTATGTGTATGTTAAATACTTGAATTACATCCATGGAGAGAAAAGATGCCATCTCAGCTGGGGATATGGGTTAGTTGGTAGACTGTTTACCTAGCATGCAGGAAGCACTGGTTCTGATCCCCAGTACAGCACAAATCAGATATGGAGGCACATGCCTGCAATCCCAGCATATGTGTGTGTGTGTGATTGTGGGGGGAGGAGGTAAGGAGGATCAGAAACTCACACTCATCTTAGTCTACATAGGGAATCTGAGGCCATCCTGGGCTACATGAGACCATTTCTAAAAGAAAGAAGGAAACGAGAGGGAAGATGAATCTTATCTTCATCAAGAGCAGATCAGATGAAGTACATAAACCCGGTGGTAGTTTGAATGACAATGGCCCCATATGCCCCTAAGTTTGAATACCCGGTCCCTGGTTGGTTGAACTTCTTGGAAAGAATTAGCTGGTATGGCCCTGTTGAAGGAGGTGTGTCACTGAGAGCTGCTGTGGAATAATCCTCTTGTACATTGTAAAGATTTGTCACTTGAATTGGTTTAATAAAACGCTGATTGACCAGTAAGTAGCCAGGCAGGAAGTGCAGGCAGGGGGACCAAATTGAGAATGCTGAGGAGATGAAGGGCAGACTCAGGAGTCACCAGCCAGACAGAGGAAGCAAGAAGAGAATGATGCACTGAGAAGAGGTACCAAGCCACAGGGCTAAAATTGAAAAATATTTCTCAAACTAAAAATTAGAATTATGTAACTAAAGAAGCAGTCAAATTCTCAATGAAGATAGAAATAATACTAGCATATTTACACAAACCCTGGTGGGTGCTGTTCACTACCACTACACTGGGTTATTTATATACATTCTCTCATTTAATCTTTACAATAAGCTAATGTTTCAATAAATTTGATGCCAGCTTTATATATCATAAAGTTGAAAAGAATCTATATCTTGCCCTAAAGTCACATAATAGAAAAACAAGGAATAAGTAAAATTAATTTGTAAAATATCAAGAAGTATGTTTAAGTATATACAAATTTTATATATTAATACCCGAAATATGTATAGACGGCAATAGCATAGATTACATCCAAGAACATCAACTTACTATGTGGACTTACTACATGAAATAAAAGTTAAATAAGTTATAGGGTACATTGCAAATATAAAAAGATGATTTCATCTAGAAATTGAGCTGTGTAGTACAAAGAAAATTAGCTTTGAAGCTAAATACGCCTGACTCAACTTTGGCAGAATAGCCTGCTAGACTAACCTGAAGGGGCTGTTCTACAGACTGGTGCCTGCAGGGTCACTCTGATAACCCTACTGGATGCACCAGTAACATGGTTGCTCAGCAACAAGAGAAAACAAAATCCCAGAATTCCTAACCAAACAGCTCAAATCCTCATTTTGGACATCCAAAGGTAACTATTCCACACTATGTCTGTGGTCACTATTCCACACTATGTCTGTGGTCACTATTCCACACTATGTCTGTGGTCACTATTCCACACTATGCATGTGGTCACTATTCCACACTATGTCTGTGGTCACTATTCCACACTATGTCTGTGGTCACTATTCCACACTATGTCTGTGGTCACTATTCCACACTATGTATGTGGTCAGGAACTCCCCAGGCCCCACTCCTTTCTCTCTTTCTCAAATTCTATCTTCTTTACATTACCCACTCATTCTTTTCTTCCTTCCTAACCTCATCTTTTTAGTTTCTGATTTTTCTCTTCTCCTTCTTTCCCCTATGACCCTATTTTAAACTGTTTCCCATCTTCTCTCTACCCAGACTGTGTTCAAGAGCATTTGTATATACTTTCATTAACTCCATTTTATCTCAATAATCACAGCTCTAATTTCAATATTAATAATTTAAAGAAAACAGTTTTCCAGTAACAAAGTAAAAACAGAATACACACTAGCTTGTTACGTTAAAATAACTGTGGCTTTAGAAAAAGTGTTCCCTAAATACAAAAGTAATTTCTGACAAAATTTTTTCTTTATTTTTGCAAAATTCAAGGGGCAAGATAAAACTTACTCAAGAAATTTAACAGGTAATCTAAGAAGATTAGTGTCAAAAAAAAAAGAAGAAGTTGCTTCAACAGTCCTCACCAACACAATTCCCTTCCATTTGGACTTAACACCTCACACATGCAAACCTCACAAAGGAAGTTGTCCAAGTTACCCACATGTGTTACCAAGGGAATCACAAACAATGATCATACAACACGTTTTTAATTTTTATCATATTACCAAAATTGTATCAGAAACAGATGTCAGCAGCAGAGTGTGGTGGTATTCCGTGACTTTTCTTTCGCTTTCACAACAAAGGAAGCTCTGCTCAATTGGAGTTAGGACATCACCAGCCCCTAGGCAGCAGGAGGGGCCGGGTTAGGCTGAGAAGCACAGAGGTTGGACGCTCTTGCAAAAGAATGTTAGCTTCATAATTGATAATTATTCAGTCGACAAAAGTCCTCAGTCTTTTACAACTTGCAATCAATTAAAAGTCTAAGTGAGAAACATAACAAGGTACAAATCAGCAATACACCTACAAAACACCTGCTGCTCACATGGCTTCCAAAGAGCAAGCCTGGCCAGTGGGTTAGAAAGCCAAGTAAGCTAAAACCTAAAGACAAAGAAACTCAGTTAAAAAAGAAAAATAATCTCTACTGAGAGCAAAATCTGAAAATGAATAATGAGAATGAATGAAAGAGGACATACGTACAATAAATAGGATTTGGCTTAAGTGATGTCTGGTCACTGCCACAACATGAATAAACCTTTGAAGACATTAGACTATGTGAAAAAAAATTAGCCACAAAGTCAAATAATATGATTCCACTCCCATGAAGTAGTTAAAGACACAGAAAACAAACAAACAAACATAGAATGCTGATGAGCAGGAAAAGGGAGGAAATGAACTGGGGAAATACATGGGTGATTAGCACAGAATTTTAGTTTATAAAACTAAAACAAAAAAATCATTTTAAAAAAGATTAGTATGCATCAATTTGAATAGGCTTAAAACTGCAAAACACCAAACTTGGAGATTGCTAAGATGGTAAATTTTATGTCACATTTTCATCACAATTAAAAATACATGGTTTTTAAAAATGGTGCATGAAGACAAAACACCTGTATCATAATTTTTGTTATTAAAATTATTATATAAATTATATAAATATATATTATATAAACATATCAATTAGGCAGTAGTGGCACACAACTTTAATCCCAGCACTTGGAAGGCAGATTCAGATGGATCTCTGTGAGTTCCAGGCCAACGTGGTCTACAGAGGGAATTTCAAAACAGCCAAGACTACAACAAAGAAACCCTGTCTCAAAAAAAGTGTGTGTGTACGTACGCGTATAACATGAAAATAATTCATGTTAAGAAAAGATTCATGGGCTGGAGAGATGGCGCAGTGGTTAAGAGCACTGACTGCTCTTCCAGAGGTCCTGAGTTCAATTCCCAGCATCCACATGGTGACTCACAACCATCTGTAATGAGATCTGGTGCTCCCTTCTGGCCTGTAGGGATACACACAGACAGAACACTATATACATAATAAATAAATAAATAAATAAATCTTTAAAAAAAAAAAAAAAAAAAAGAAAAGATTCATATGTTCTAACTTACGTTAGGAAAACCAAAGGATTTTTAATACTATTTAATGTCCAATAAATGTGATATAATAGCTTTCTCCATAACAATAACAAGTACTTTGTGTTTTATGTTTTAATCAGTCCCTTAAGTACCTTGTCTCACCAAGGTTCTAGAAACCCAGGCCAGGATTTGCTGCCTTATCCTCAACATATAACCTGATCTAGGAATGGTCAGACAGGATACTTTAGCTGGGCGAGACCAGACACCCCTGTGATTCAAGACTGCAGGTGGAGACAGGGAATCTGTTCAAGGCCAGCCTGGACTATGCAGTCAGAGAAGACTCCCCAGGTAAGCCATGCAACACCATTAAACAAGAAACAGAAAGAAACCTTTTGGGTTGAAAGAAGACACTATGTAGCAACTTGAATCCTTAAAACAAAACAGCAAGACAGCAGGAGCAATTATCATACATGTAAGTAAAGCTAAAGGCAGGTAAATGGATTCCTGTTTGTAAGTTGATGCTGTTCTTGTATCACAGATATGAATGCTATTAAAAAGTAGAACTGTAACAGATCAATAGTGAACCTGCTGTAAGAAGCTCTTTTTCAAGCTGAGCCTGTCATCACAGCCACCCAGGAAGCTAAAGAGAAGGATCACAGATTTCAGTGTCTGCTGTGGCTACAGAGCAGATTCAAGGCCAGCACCAGCAACTTAGCAAGACTCTGTCTCAAAATGGAAAATAAGAACTTTTTTTAAAAAAAGCTAATTTTTGAAAGGAGGCTGGGGTTCTCTGCCCAGTTGAATTCTTCTGCACAATCTTCTCCAGGGTCTAGCAAGGTCAGTTCCCCTGATCCTCTCCCTTCACACATCCTCCCCAAGTCCCTGATACAGCCCAGCACCTACATCCAGTGCCCTGACCTAGTCTGATCACTCCTATGGTTCATGGCTCCCAGTGACTAGGCTTGCACCAGAACCCTGAATGCTCCCAACCTACAGGTCCCTCCCCCCGTCACATCTGACTCTCCACCCACCAAGATCCTGCACTTGCTTTTCAGGTCTAGCTGTGTGAATCCACCTGATTTTGTACTCCATGCATCCTCATCAATAACCAGCTTTACCCCCAAACTCAGGCTTAGACCAGATGCTTGTTCTGCACACAGTCCAGCCCTGAGTCCACCTAAGCCATATCCAACCTTTAGGTTCCAACCTGACCCATACTTCCCATGTTCTTCCCCAATCTTCCCTGCCCATCATCAAACACAGAATTAACAAAAGAAGTTGACATGCCACATGAACATATCTCATCACAAAAATACAAAAAAAGATGAAAAATTAAAGCAGTATAACCTCCCCCAACAAAAATCCATCAGTCCTATGGAAATGTACATAACACTACCAAAATACTATATAATGACTGCAATCAACCCAGGTCAATGGCACTGACCAGACAAAATCATAGAAGAAAACTAAGAAACTAAGAAAAACATACCCAACCAGACACGAAGAACACAGAACCCAATAGACAAGACCAAAAGAGAATTGGTATGGCCTATTATAATTAAAACAGTAAGTACACACAACAAGGAAAAATACTAAAAGAGAAATAACACAACTCATTTTTAGGGAAAACACATCAGAATAATAGCTGATTTCTCAGTGGATACTCTGAGAAGCAGAAGATCCTGAAGCAACGCATTCCAAGTCCTAAAACCAGGACAGCCAACTCAGACTAGTGTACCCAGCAATATCTACTATATTAAAGAAGAAAAATGCCCCATGATATAAACAGCCTAAAAATAAGTACACCCAATAGACCAAAGCTAAGGCTAGAACAGCCCAAAAGAAAATTATATCCAACAGATGATCAAACCTAAAGACAAAAGAGGAAACAAAATTTGGGGCTTAAGAGAGGAATGAGAATATCCTAGAGAAAAAAATGGAGTTATGATTACTGAAACATAAAATATAACACAACACCAAAATTCAACAACACAATGACTGAAATCAACATATACTTATCAATATTTTTTTTTTGCTGTTTTTGAGACAGGGTTTCTCTGTGTAGTTTTGGTGCCTGTCCTGAATCTCGCTCTGTAGACCAGGCTGGCCTTGAACTCACAGAGATCCACCTGGCTCTGTCTCCCAGGTGCTAGGATTAAAGGCATGTACTCAGCACTTTTCAATAATTTTAAACATAAATTGCCTCAATTCTCCAATCAATAGACACAAGAAGGTTAAATTAATCAAGAAACAAAATCCATCTATCTGTGGTCTATAAGAAACACATTTCACCTTAAAGATAGAAAAGAATTCACAAAGTATTCCAGTCAAACAGGACCAGGAAGCACACAAGCATCACTATCCTAATATCTGACAAAATAGACTTCAAACTGAAACTTATCAGGAGAGATAAAGGACACCTCATGCTAATGAAGGGGACAATTAACAAAGAAGGCACTCCTATAATAAAGGTATATGCACTGCTGTGGTTTAAGAAGGGCCGCCATAGGCTCATAGATTTGAATGTCTGGTCACCAGGGAGCGACATCATTAGGGGGTGTGGCCTTGTTGAAGGAAGTGGTGGGGGGAGCTTTGGGGTTTCAAAAGCTCAAGCCAGGCCCAGCAGCTCTCTCTTCCTGCTGCCCATGGATCCAGATGCAGAGCTTTCAAGCTCCTCCTCCAGCACCATGTCTACATGCATGCCGCCATGCCGCCCAACACTGTGTTGAGAACGGACTAAACCTCTGAAAGGCAAGTCAGCCCCAATCAAATGCTTTCCCTTATAAGAACTGCCATGGTCATGTCACAGCAAGAACACTGACTAACACATCCACCAAATTCTAGTGCACCCAACTTCATAAAAAATATATTACTGGAATTAAAAACACCAGTTAGTATCAACCTATTAAAAGGTTATTTCAATACCCCACTTTCTTCAATAGACAATCATCTGAACAAAAGCAGAGAAACATCAAAATTAAATGACAATATAAATCAAATGGTCTTCATAGATAGCTATAGAATATTCGAGCCAAACACCAAAGAATACATTATACTCTGCAGTACATGGAAGCCCCTCTAAAGTAAATCACATCCTGGGACAAAAAAGAAATCTTGGCAAACTCAGAAAGACTGAAATAGTTCTGGGTATCATATCTGATCATAACACAATAAGAATTGAAATTGACAGCAAATAAATCTCTAGTAAGTACACAAACTCATGCACATTAATAACTTATTAGTGAATGATGAATGGGTCAAGAAAGAACTCAAAATTTTCTGGGCACTAAATGAAAATGAAAACACAACAAAACCTGTGAGGCAAATTAGAAGCAGTCCTCCAAGATAACTTTATCACTCTAAGAGCCTACATTTAAAAATTCAGAAAGAACACAAGGAAGTGATTTAATAAAGCAACTCAAAAATTTGGAAAAACAAGAACAAAATAAACCCAAGCCCACTAGACAGCAAGAAATTATAAATATCAGCGCTGAAATGAATGAAATAGAAACAAAGAAAATAACACAAAGATTTCATGAATATGCTGGGTATAGCAGCCCATGTCTTTAATCCCAATACTCAGGAGGCAAAGGCAGGTGGATCTCTGTGAGTTGCAGGCCAGCCTGGTCTACAGAGTGAGTTCCAGAACAGCCAGAGCTACATAATACTTTTAAAACCTGTACTTCATTAAGCCAGAAAACCTGAAAGAAACAGATGGATTTCTAGGTTCAGCCAAACTACCAAAATTAAAGCAAGAAGAGATTAAAAAAAAAAAAAACACTAAACAGACCCACAAACAAATGAGAAGACCGAAATAGTAATAAAAAGCCTTCCAACTTAAGAAAGAAAGAGAGAAAGAGAGAGAGGGAGGGAGAGACAGAGAGAAAGAGAAGAAAAGAAAAGGAAAAAAAAGAAAAGAAAAGAAAAGAAAAGAAAAGAAAAGAAAAGAAAAGAAAAGAAAAGAAAAGAAAAGAAAAAAAGAAAAATATGTCAGGCCCAGATGGATTCACAGCAGAATTCTACCAGACTTTTAGGAAGATCTACAACTAGTCTAAAACTATTCAAAAAAGAAAGAAAGGATAAAGGAAAGATGGGAGGAAAGAAGGAAGGGAGGGAGGGAGGAAGGGGAGGGAAGGAGGGAGGAAGGGAGGGAGGGAGGGAGGAAGGGAGGCACCCTAATTCCCTTATGGAGCCAGCATCATGCTAATACCAAAACCAGGTAAAGATGCAACAAAAATAAAAAGTACAGGCCAATGTTCCTGATGAACATAGATTCAAAAATGCTTAATAAAATACTTGTAAACCTGTGGGGCGTTTACCCAACCACCCCCACAGTTCCCCAGAGTTTTCTTGAGTGCAAGCAGCAGGAAATATTAGATAGAAGGATTAATTGCGGAGAATATCGCGGAGATAAACAGATAGAAAATAAAGGATAACCTCAAGAGGGCCTGGAACCTATTCCAACGGGCCCCGACTGTCTCTGCCCCAGGGTTTTTATAGAGACGCCAAGGGGTGGAGCAAAAGACCTCCTCCCCCAGCACAGCCAAGTGCAGACCATCTTAGACACCTGCACTCAGGCCCGTGGTCTAATCATCCTCTATGCGGACCTGCTGGGTAAAGCCACGAGGAACCTGAGAACGGGCTCCCACATAAACCAAGTACAGATACACATCAAAAAGGTTATCCATCATGACTTTATTGTGGAAATGCAGGGATGTTTCAACATACTCAAGTCAATAAATGTAATAAACCACATAAATGGACTTAAAAGACAAAAATCACATGATCATCTCAATAGATGTAGAAAAAGACCGACAAAATCCAATGCGCCTTCATGAGAAAAGTACTGGAGAGAGCACAGCTAGAGGAAGGCATCTCAACACAATAAAAACTGTATATGATAAACCCACAGCCAACACCACCCTAAATGGAGAAAAACTTGAAACCATCCCACTGAAATCAGGAACAAGACTGGATGGCCACTATTCCCACTATTTTTCAGTATCATGCTTGAAGAACTAGCTGGAACTGTGAGGCCAGAAAAGGGATACAAATAGGAAATTAAGAAGTCAAAGTATTCCTATTTGCAGATAATACTATAGAGATGCTAAGAATTCTATCAGAAACAATCAACTATAATTCAGTAAGATACTGAATCAACTTGCAAAAATTCAATAGCTTTTCAATACAATAACAACAAATAAACAGAGAAAGAGATCATGAACACAATCCTACTCACAATAGCCTCAAAGACACTAACTAGGAATAAATGTAACCAAGGAGATGAGAGACCTCTACAATGAAATATTTAAGCTCTGAAGAAGGAGATAAAAACACTAGAAAAAAAGGAAAGACATCCAAGGCTTCATATACTGATAGAACTAATATTATGAAAATGACCATTCTGCCAAAAGCCATTTATAGATTTAATACAATAACAATCAAAATCTCCATCTCATTCTTCACAGAAATAGAGAAAAAAAAACTACCCTAAAATTCATATGGAACTACAAAAGACCCCAGACAGCTAAAAAAAAAAAAAAAAAACAAAAACAAAAAAAAACCTGAGCAAAAGGAACAATGTTAGAGGAATTACCATTCCAGACCTCAACTTATTACAGACCCAGAAGGCACCATGCGAGCTTCCAAAGGAAGGAAGCAACCAACAGTCCTACCCAGTCATGATGCCTATGAACCACAACAATGGCCAGCATGGCTCAGAAGCCCTGAGGGTACAGTAGTGGCATGCACACCTCAGCAGCAACCAACAGCTCTCTAGTTGGATTTAAGGCCCACTCAACAAGAAGGAAACCATGCTTGGTACTGAAACCCTAGCCACTATCCAGGGCTAATGAATTCACAGATCATGGAGATGAACCTACAAGCACCGCTTTACTAAACCAGCATAATTTATAACTATACTCTAAATATTTATCCTCAGACCCAAAGATAAGTGTAGTTCTCACCCCACATCAGAGAAACATCTCTTTGCAATGGACAATGACCATTACAGAAAACCATAACTGATCTTAATGCAGAGAACAAGAGACCATGTGGTGCACAGTCCTATCTGATACATCTATAACACAATTCCTGAACCTAAGGCTCAGGGATCATTGAGGAGGAAGTATTCTAAGACTCAGAGTAACAGGAAGTTTGCTGTGAGATTGTGTTTCCTAGAAATGTCTCTAATCCATGAAGTCTCATCAACATGGCTCCTAAACAAGACCTGAACAATAATAACACCAATGGACATGCTAACACAAAGGAGAGAAAACTCATGGGGATTAAGCCATAGACAAAGAACTACTCTGAACAACCAGGAAATGTTGAGAATGAGAAAAACGTTCTTTCCCAGGGAAGAGCCCCCAACTGGTTATCCAATATTAAATGGATAGCCCTGAGATCATCTTCATACATGCAACATTAGATAGACTGTGCAGGTTTTATTTATGTATTTAGGAGAGAATGTGTAAATAACAACAATTAAAGAAAAGGCCATGAATCTGAGAATGAACAGGGGGCAGTAAATGAGAGAGGGCAGAGGAAAGAAAGGGAAGGGTGAAATGATGTAATTATAATTTTAAAAAATAAAAAAATGTTTTTTTAAAGCCAATAGAGACAATCAAAAAGGGTAGAAGGGCCTGAAGATGTAGTAGAGCACTTACTTAGGATGCTCCAGGTTCAATTTCCTAGTACTTAGGGTTAAACTTTTTCTCTCTCACTTCTGGAATAGAAACAATTTTTAAAAAGTTAAATACAGAAGCATCTTTGAAAGTAAGGAAATGCTTCAGAAGAAACTCATGAGTAAAGAACTGTCCCTCCAGGATCATGGACATAGTTAACATTAGTACCAACATTTAAGCTGAATCAAAACTAAAATAAGACTAGCCTTATTTGTTTCGAGCCCTTTATAGATCTTGAAGTACCCTTCTTCTCTCCATTACCACAGCTAATATTTTAATGTGAGTGCCCATCACTTGTCACCGGGACTATTAGCATTTTCCTGTTGGGTCTTCCAGACTTCTGCCCTGCTCCACCCTAATCACCATTCTGCAGAAAATGTTCCAATGGCTTCCTATAACCAGCTCTCAAGTTCAAAAACTAAGAAAAAGGGATCTGTCTTTAAAATGTAATCTTACAGTAAAAAGAACAATAGAATAGCATTTTTAATGATGTCAAATATTTAGTGCTCATATTGGTTCTGTATACTAGGTTTCCTTATCCAGTCTGATTTAGTATCTGCCTCCTGTAAATATTTCCACAGCAGGAAATAATCTACTAAAAAAATTTAAACTAAAGACCTGCAGATATATTTATTCATCCAATAAATATGAACTAAAATACCTTATATGAATTTTCATTGAGAGCACAGGAATAAATCTTATTTGATCAAGAAAGTTTGTCAAAAGAATACATGTTAGCCTAAGATATATGTCTTATATATAAGAGATCAGTTCTGGCCACGGGTCATTGAAAATTAGTAATTTTTATCTACTTATTTTAATGAATATGAGTCTCAACTGTCCCCAGTTAAAACAGTTAATATAACATTTCATGGTATCCAAAGACATGAAGACATGACAGAATATGAAAACTTCAGGACCTATTAGAAAACATTCTATTTCTATTAGCCCCATCATCCCATCTTCATCCTGTAGGAGTTTCTGAAGCAGTGATTCTCAAACTGTAGGTCACAACCCCTTTAGGGTCATACATCAGGTATCCTGCATATCAGATATTTACATTAGGACTCCTAACAGTAGCAAAATTACAGTTATGAAGTAGCAACAAAATAATCTTATGGGTGGGGTCACCATAACATGAGGAACTGTATTAAAGGGTCCCAGCGTTAGGAAGGATGAGAACCACTGCTCTAGAGCATAAACCATGCTTTGCTAGGAACCATAACTACTAGGAACATCCTAGAAAAAAAGATCTTTTCATTTTTAATCCAAATTCTCATTAAATGAATGAAACAAAAAAAAATCATAGCTTTTCATAAAAATCTCTAAGTCCAGCCTTTTTTTTCTCCTTTTACTATTAGTCATTTTTCTAATTTCTAATTCTCATTATACTAAAATTTTTACCATTAGAAAGTCAAACTAAAATTACTCAGGTATTTTTATTCAAAACTTCCAGTTATGTGTCCTAAACTCTTTTACTCTAAAGTGAGTTCACAAACTCTGACAGATGTTTTATAACTCTGTTTAAATATTTAGTCAGTAAAAGGATGAAGGTTTTTTTTTTTTGTTTTTTTTTTTAAGAAAAAGACAGAATGATTTCATTCTCCTCCAAAACCAGGGTGGTCTCTGGGCAATTTGGGTACCAGTGGTGTTGCCGAGGAAACAAAATGAAAACAGGTGCCATCCAATTCAAATTAAAGACGTAGTCTATTTTAAACCACCTTAAACAACGTTTCCATAAACTTTCCGACTGATGCTACTAAAAATTTGACAATATTTTATAACAAGAAAAGGATTATAAATTGTCTGTAGACCATCAAATTTTAACTGTAACAAATTTAGACTGATTGGCAACACTTCCTTTAAAAAAAAAAGTTCTCCCATTAAATATGCAGCATCCTTTTAAAAATTGAATGAATATATAAGGCAATTCAGAATAAGAAAACCAAGTAAGAATCTCTGAGAATTTTAAAACTTAAAAACACAAAAGAAATTTAAATCTACAACCTGTAAGAAAAATGTGATGTAATTTGCAACATTATACTGTTTAACTTTTCCTCATGAGAATAATTATTGTATAATCTGTTGTTTAAATCTGATGAAATTTCCTCTACCAAAAAAAAAGTAAATGAAACTTTTGTTTCTTACTTTGGTATTGGAAAGAATATAAGTACTTAGTTTTTCCTTTAAAAAGCAGTACTTTCCATTCCTCTTGAAAGAGATTAACCATGACACCCACATACACTCATATATACATATAAATAAATATAAAAGACTAACCATATACATAAGCTTGTTTTAAAATAATGACATTATTAGATACTTTCTATTTCTTGTTACCTTTCCCTACATTAGAATTTTAAATAGCATACATGAATACACAGGATTTAACTGGTATTTTCATATGTGCATATAAGTCATTTTGATTGTTTCATTGCCTCTATTAATCTTGGTTGTTTAATACAGTATTAATGACTGTATTAAATCATTTATTATGTTTTAGCCTGTGAAATGAGCAAATGAGAAATTTACAAATAGATGACACTACATAGAAGTTAATATTCTTGCTGAGATTGACAAGAATCTTCCAGACGCAGTGAAGTATTTGTTCCCAATGAAGATTCTATCTGTCAGCTGATGAAGCATGTATTGTTCATTGTTACTCATTCAAGTAGAAATTAATTTATTGCTGGGCGATGGTGGTGCACACCTTCAATCCCAGCACTCAGGAGGCAGAGGCTCGTGGATCTCTGAGTTGGAGGCCATCCTGGTCTACAAAGGGAGTTCCAGGACAGCCAAGGCTACACAGAGAAACCCTGTCTCAAAAAGCAGCAAAAAAAAAAAAAAAAAAAAAAAAAAAAAAAAAAAAACCTTAATGTTTTTAGAATTAACAGATAAAATATCTTTGAAACCACTATTTCTAGTTAAAATATACTCTATTAAACTATATTTGCCAAAAGTAATAGAAGCAGAATCTCTTTTAGATCTGTCTTGTGTGTGTGTGAATCAGACAGAGAACACGCCCAGCACTGTGTAAAGTGACCAGTAAGACCCTCTGCAGTCGCATGACCTAAGTCTCCAACAGTCTCACTGTGTGTAATTACAAAGTCACTAGTGTGTGTAATAATGAAGTCACTGTGCTGGTCCACCTCCTTACTTTGAAAGTGATTAATCGAAGTTAGAAAAAGCCAACCATCAACTGAGGTGATTTCAAATTTCCTTTGCAAAGACGTCAAAAAAAGATGAGTCAATCTTACTTTAATTAAAACTTCATTTAGAAATATGAAGTATCTCCTATTCACTCCCAATTAAATGTCAATTGTACCCAGCTTTCCAACTGTTTCTGCTACTTGATTACACACAGTAAATTAATATTTTCTTATTATCTAACAAACAAATTTATGAGTTTTATTATTCTAGTAGGTATACAATATTCCACATCTTATTTTAAACTAAAGAGTTTGATAACTAATAAACTTATTAGCTACAAACAGTTTCAATTCACTAATAACTTATTTACTCTTTAAGCAATGATTGTAGTAGATGCCTAAAATAGATGCCTACAGTTAATCCTTCAGATTTTAGAAATCATGAGATTTTATTTACTTGCTCTTTTTTGTTAACAGACATACCTCCATACCACTCTGAACATGCCTGATCTTGTCAATTCTGAGGTTGAGATATATATATATATATGGAGAAAGAGAGAAAGAGAGAGAGAGAGAGAGAGAGAGAGAGAGAGAGAGAGAGAGAGAGAGAGAGAGAGAGAGATACAGAGATACAGAGATACAGAGATACAGATATATAACTATAAATCGCTTTGCCAGAAGTTTTCTGTGAGCCAGATAAAGATTCTTCTCACTCTACATGAACATAATACCTAATCTACAAAATACCCTTAGATGATTTTCAGGTAGGTGTGTGTGAGCGTGCATGTGTGCATGCATGTGGGCATAGATGTTATTTTTTTGCTATAGACATTTTCCATAATATTACATTATCTGACAAAATTTCCCATCTACAAGTCATCAAGTTAGCCCTCAGATATCACTCTTTCCTTCAAGCATTAACAGACTTAGAAAGAAGAGCTCTGACTTCTATTGCTCCTGGACTCAAAGTTCAGAGCTAAGTAAAGGCCTATAAAATAAACTTTAAACAACCTTTTTACATTTATGTATTTCTTATGTATGTGCATGCACACGTGTGTCATGATGCAATCGTGGAGGTCAGAGAACAACTTGTAGGACTTGAGTCTCTGATTCCGTATGGGCTCTAAGGAAGGAACTTATCACCATGCTTGAGCACATGTGGGCTCTAGGGAAGGAACTTATCACCATGCTTGAGCACATATGGGCTCTAGGGAAGGAACTTATCACCATGCTTGAGCACATATGGGCTCTAGGGAAGGAACTTATCACCATGCTTGAGCACATGTGGGTTCTAGGGAAGGAACTTATCACCATGCTTGAGCACATACAGGCTCTAGGGAAGGAACTTATCACCATGCTTGAGCACATACAGGCTCTAGGGAAGGAACTTATCACCATGCTTGAGCACATGTGGGCTCTAGGGAAGGAACTTATCACCATGCTTGAGCACATACAGGCTCTAGGGAAGGAACTTATCACCATGCTTGAGCACATGTGGGCTCTAGGGAAGGAACTTATCACCATGCTTGAGCACATACAGGCTCTAGGGAAGGAACTTATCACCATGCTTGAGCACATACAGGCTCTAGGGAAGGAACTTATCACCATGCTTGAGCACATATGGGCTCTAGGGAAGGAACTTATTGACTGTCTTGAGCACATGTGGGCTCTAGGGAAGGAACTTACTGACTGCCTTGAGCACATATGGGCTCTAAGGAAGGAACTTATTGACCGCCTTGAGCACATGTGGGCTCTAGGGAAGGAACTTATTGACTGCCTTGAGCACAAGCACTTTTACTTGATGACCCATCTCACCAAACCTGAAATAAATTGATGATTTTCCCTCCAATGGTTTTAAAAACAATTTCTTCAACAAATTAAAAGTAGTCTTTTCTATTATCCAAGCCATATAATTTTTCATTTATTTTTGAAATTGTATTTTAATTACCAGATTTCTCCCCTTCTTCCCTCTAAATCCTCCCATGTACACCTCCCTATTCTTGTTCAAATTCACTGTCCTTTTCATCAATTATTAGTAAATACATATAAGTACTTGTATATACATATATATTCCTAAATATAACCTGTTGAGACCATATAATGCTACTTCTATATGTTTGTTTTCTGGGCTGTTGGCACTGGACAGCCAACTGGTCTGCTCTTCCTTGGGGAGGACCACCTCTCCCACTCCCAGCTTTATTCACACACCAAATATTTTAAGAGCAAGGGGTTATTTAAATTATGTGGCAATACGGTAATTCAGAGAGAATTCTGGGGAAATGCCCAATTTTGGCACATTCTGACCATCAAGTTATTATTGCTTACTAGAATTGGGGGACACCTTTTTGTTTGTTTGTTAGACTGGTTGGTTGGTTTTTCGAGACAGGATTTCTTTGTGTAGTTCTGGCTGTCCTTGAACTCTCTGTGTAGACTAGGCTGGCCTTGAACTCACAGAGATCCATCTGCCTCTGCCTCCTGAGTGCTGGAAAAAGGCATGCACCACCACCACCACCAGGCCATGGACACATTTTAAAACACTTCATAGAAGTCTAAACTTTTCACCAAGAACCCTTATAATTATTGTGAAATGTTTCAGAGGTGTTAAAATGAGGATACCATCTTTACATGCTTCTTTTAAGGGAGACACATTATTGATTTGTGGTAGTATTTAGCTTCAAAAATATCAACACTAACAGAAGTAAGTCTGTGGTTAATGTTTAGTGCTACATATTTTATTTATAGCCTCTAAACTTTCTTACAACCCAGACAATCAGTTTTATGACTTCAATCTTTCCAGATACTTCAATGTCAAAAATGAAAAGAACTGGGTTAGCCTAGGGCAAGCAAATTTTAAAGAATCATAAAACTATAACACTAAATGTTCACTGTCGGAGGAAAGGATTAATTTTCTCCTTCTTTAAGGTAAAGAAAAAGAGATAGAGAAAAAAAAAACCAAATAAACAAACAGGAATCCATATACCAAAAGCTAAAACATTTGGCCTGTGGTTTACAGGAATGTGTTACTAAATAAAACATCACAATTAGTTCCCATATATGGCAGTCAAAAGATAAGGTCTGAAAACACTTTACCCCAAACAAAACAGATTAAAAGAAATTATGAGACACTTCCGACTAACAGCTCAAAATAAAAACCATGAAATACCCAAAAAGAAAATAATTCATATTTTCCATTTCACTGCTTCATATACATTTTGCTAGTATGAAGAGGTGGTTCTTTTGTTTTCTCAATTATAATGATGATCCTAAGATTGCATTAAATGTGTTATAACAGATCTGCTTGAAACAATATATTCCAAATGCACATTTATGAATAACAAAAAAGAAAGCTGTTGTTAATTTTACTATTATACTAAATTATTCAATAAACTCTAAATTTGTATACTGAAGTCAGTCAAAGAATGGGCATGACACATTAACTTACACTGATTCAAACACATAGATTTAAGTCAACCAACTTAAAATAAATGTTTAACAAGTAAGGGAAAATATACACAAATGCTATATGAATAAAGATAGTTAAATGAACTATTTGGTTTGTAGAAAACAAAACATTTAACAAATTCTCTATCATACATTCCAAAATGTTCTGAGCCTTGCACTGTGATCTGTGAGAGAGAAATGTCACTTCTAAGGATTATCACAGTAAAGAGTAGTCATGACCTCTGTTCCTGTGCACAAGTGAACCAGCTTCCCGATCACAGAAATGACACACCCAAACACGTACAAGGGTTTTCTTGTATCTCATGAGTCTGTAAATCTGGCTTTGTTTTCTTTTTTAATGCAGTTTCTCTGTATTGTCCAGGCTGGCCTTAAACTCAATTCTCCTGCCTCTGCCCCTCATGGAGCTACAAGTACAGGAATATATTGTGTGCCACTAAGGTCTATACGTCCTTGAAAATAACAATATGTTCTATATGCCCTCTTATCCTGTGCCTCTAATACAACAGGAGAGGTTGGTGAGCTATGGGAAAATTATAGTGGTCCCTCAAAAACACTAACACATTCGCCATACAACCCAGGAATTCCACTTAGGGACACATACCCAGTAGAATGAAAAGAGACACTCAAAACACTCACATAAACATCTGCACTCTCATGTCTGTGCCAGCATTACTCACAATAATAAAAATTATTATGAATAATAACAATGCAAGTGTGTACCAACAAAGGAATGGATAAACACACACATGCACACACAGAGAGATGGGGAGGGAGGGAGAATACTAGTTAATTAAAAAAACAAAATTTCAATATATGGAACAATATGGACAAGCCTACAAAACACGTCTATGCAAAAGAATCCAGAACACCCCATCCTATAAAAATGGACATATATTGTATAACTTTACTTATATAAGGTACCGAGAATAGTCAAATCTCTATAGAGAATGGTGGCTACTTAATGTCAGATGAACAAAGCAGCAGGAAGTTATTTAAGCTATGAAGCTGAGATGGGATGATAAGAAGTTCAGGTGAACAGCAGTGCTGAGTCCAGAGTGACACAAAAGTGGGGGCTGGGAAGATAGCTCATAAGTAAAGTCCTTTGCTGTTCAAGCCTGAGGACCCGAGTTCAGATCTCTAGCACCCACACAAGAAAGCCAAGCATGTTGGTATACACCTGTAACCCCAGCTCAGGCAGATCCCAGCAGCTCACTAGCCAGCCAGCCTAGCTGAAACAGAAATCTTCAGGATCACAAGAGACTCCATCTCAAAACCTAGAGTAGAGAAGGATAGAAGGCGGTATCAGACTTCAACCTTTGGCCGCTACACCCACACACATTAGCATGAATACCTGTACACGCTTGCATAGAGGAACATCCACACATGCTGGCATGCACACCTGTACACACATGCATACAGGAACATACACACACAGTAGTTTTTAAAAGATGAAATTTTGTGTATATTACACAACTCTTAAAAATTGGTTAAAGTTATTCAATCATGAGTTTCAGTCTGCACTGAGCTGGTCATGGTATGGTTGCTAAAAGGCTGGTGAACAATTTGTAAGCAACTGCACCAGCACTAACGCTAACCAGGATTCATAAAACAGTTGGCTTAGAAAATTATTTCTGTCTGTCAGCCTATCAGCCCTGCCTAAGACTGGCAGCCATATAGAATACTTTATAGTGTTTCCGAAGATGGAAGTAATGGACTTTTAAAATACACACTGGGTATTCAGACATGAGCATTTTATAAACATACTTTTCATCTATTTCCCTTGCTTGATAACTAGACTTGCACTCCATTTTGCCTAACTGGGGCCTTGCTTAGTTACTGGCCTACTCCTATCTTAAGCTCTCTGCTCTGGGTCCTTCCTATAATTCTAAAGTCAGATGAAGTGTCCTCATCCTACTAAAACCTTCCATGGATTCTGACACCTTCCAATTTTTCTTCTAACTTCCCTCTTCTCTTTGGCTACCAAACACATCAGATAAGTCTACTCCTGATGCTTCCATTTTCCTGCCCATTACTCTTTCTTGATGTCTCGTAAATTTATTTCTGCCCCATACTATTTATTGCTAAACCATACTCCTAAAAGCCAACCGCAGCCTTAAATCTGATGATCTGTTCATGTCACCAAAACAAAGACAAAAGAGCCACATACTGCTGAAGGGTCATCAACTACTTCTCCTTACGTCTTTCCCCTTGTCTAAAGCACAGATTCTCCCAATGCCTCCTTCTTTGGTTTCCAGTCATGCATCTTCTCCAAATCGCTAGATGTGGGCAACTGTCTCCCTACCCTTCTTCCACCCTCTGTCCCCTCCCAGGAACTGTCCAGAACTCTCCTTCTTGAGACGGGACAGAGTGTTTTAGAACTCAGAATGTCAGCAGCAAGAGGGGTAGCAAACAGTAAAAACGGCCTTGGAGTGAGAAACAGCTCCACTTCCCCAATGACCAGGAGGCTGGTAACAGCAGAATACTTCCCAAATGCACATGTATATACCAGTATTCAAGGTTAAGAAAACCACATTTGTATTTTTTGGCAGGTTAAATACATTTTAAATGAAGAAAATATTCAGAGTGTTTTCTTTCTAAAATGTCTGGCCTGCTAGGAGGAAGTATCTAACAATCTGTTCATTATTAATTGCATGTTTCTGATATGGTTGATTATTTAGACTTGATGCAATCATTCAGCTGGTTAAGACTGCTTACTGATACAAAGTTAAAGATACAATGTATAAACTGCAGTAAAAATGAGTTTCTTAAGGCTAGAAGATAACTCTCTCAGTAGAGTTCTTAAAATCTTATGTAGAAATAATAGTGTGGAAAAGAAACGAAAATTAAAATCATGCAGAACTGATGTGCCTTAACCTAAAGGTTGCATCAGAATACTGCCTTTAAAGTATAACTTATTGCCAGGCGGTGGTGGTGCACGCCTTTAATCCCAGAACTTGGGAGGCAGAGGCAGGCGGATCTCTGTGAGTTCGAGACCAGCCTCTTCTCCAAAGCGAGTTCCAGGAAAGGTGCAAAGCTACACAGAGAAACCCTGTCTCAAAAAACAAAACAAACAAACAAACAAAAGGTATAACTTATTGCCAGGTGTGGTGCCGCACGCCCAGCACTCAGGAGGCAGAGGCAGGTGGATCTCTGAGTCCTGGGCCAGTCTGGTCTACAGAGTGAGTTTGAGGACAGCCAGGGCTACACAGAGAAACCCTATCTCAAAAAACAAATAAAAAATGTAACTTATAATTACTGGATAAGTGAGTCTTGAAAGTTGAGACAATATTTGATAAACACTGAGACTCTGACTAGTGCTAGTTTCTCCATCTAGGTTGTTCTCTTCTGCAGTAAAGAAACAATTCTTTTTCAAAGCTTTGCCTTAAATGCAGATTGTATATGGAAATATTTCATTTAAGTCACTCAAAATTTGTTTTTAAAAATGCATTTGCTTTCAAGTTATTTGTCTACTGAGACAGAATCTTGCAGTGTACCCCAGGGTGGCCCTGAACTTGCCCTCTTCCTCCTTCAGCCTTCCAAGAGCTGCTATTATAAGCATGCATCATGACCACACCTTACTTGAGTCAAAAGGATATGGAGAAGCAGTCAAGATACAGTGTTAAATGAGAAGATGATATGAGGAGACAATATAATCCCATTATTCCAACTTTGACTAACAAATGCTTTCAAAAATCCAGCATGTCCTTGTGGTAGATACACAAAGCAAACAGGAAGACCATGTATCAAATGCCAATTACAAATCTCTTAGTAGTACAAGTACTGGCAATTTTTATTTTCATCTTTATGCTTTGCTTTCTTCCTTTACACCTTTCTTTCCTTTGTACAACAAACATATTAAAATAGTAATTGTGTTTCCTATAAAAAAAAAACAATTTTCCACTCACTTTTGGCCCTCCCACTTTAACTGATAAGTAGAAACGACCATCTTCCAAAGCAGATCAGAGTGACTTCTGAAAAGAAATCACCTCTGTTTAATGTACAGGATTTATCTACAAGTTCAGCTAACCCACTTTATAGCCAACAGAATCCACTGCTGGGTATTTTGTTGCTATTGCCATTCTTGTCATCCGGGCACCGTCCCTTTCTTAGCTCAAGGAAAAACCTCCTCCTCGGGGTCTCTCTTAGCACCGACCAGGTTCTGTCCCTCCTCTACTCAGATGGCAGCTCATTCAGAAGAAAAGTCTGAGCTTTGATTTTTAACCTTCAAGTCTTCGTGACATACACCAGGAGTCAACAGGCACACCCCCACTTCACAACTGAATATAAATTGTTAACCTCTTCCTTAAGTATTCTGGACTCAGCCTAAATTTCCTCAGGTTTTTAGTCAAGTACCACTTTCTAGATGAAGGGGTGACTAAAAACACAGCACATCAAACACGATGTGACTCTTACCACTTCCTGGTTTGTTCCCTTGCTTTTTTTCTATTTATTACCATGTAATATAAATGCTGTATTTCTTTTCTACATTCTCTTTCCCCTTCAGTATACAAAGGCCAGTAGAGAAATGTTCATGTTTTCCTTCTACTTCTGTGTCCCCAGGATGTGAACAGTCTCCAGCAGATAGTGGGTACCCAGTAAGGATTGGCTCAATGATGAAAATGAATACTGCCAGCTGACCCACAAGCTTAAAGCTACAGCTTCCCAGTAACAATACCAGTGGTTCACTGAATGACCCCAGAGTATAGCAACTCCTCTATTCACTGTCTGCAAAGTAGTAATTAGAAATGCCTTTATGCAAGGCCAGAGAGCTAATGAGAACTACAAGAAACAATATGATAGTCACATTTCCTCATGCCTACAAAAGAACTTGAGGATTTCACCTTCAAAATACAGGAATAAAATTGTAACTTGATTTGAGATACCAAATGGACTCTGATATCATATTACTGTTACATGTTACTATGGATACTAAAAAGTAAGCAATACTGGTCTAAAACCATAAGTCAATCTTCTAAATTTTTTCACTAGAATATTCAATTCCAGTTAAGGAGAATGGATATAAAACTCTCCTTGTGTGTAAACAAAAGCAAACTGAGTATCATGTAGTATGCACCTGAATATCTGTTATCTAAAAGATCTTGGGCTCGTTTATAAACATCAATCAGTGCTATGAAAAGGGAGTTATGGGGAAAAGGCAATTACATACTGTGAGAAACTAGAGGCAATCAGACGAAACACAGTCCATGGTAGCAGAGACACAAGCTAAGCAGGAGGTATGGATAATCTGGGTAAGTGCCATGGAAAAATAAATACCATGATTGGACTTGAGGCAAATGGAAACAGTTCAAATTGGCTTCGTACAGTATTCCACAGAACATATGATGTCCATATGTCCATTACCAACAAACTGAAACACGGAAAAAAACAAAAGCCGGTGCTATGATGGCTGTAAGAACACACCCAGTGCCAGTCTCCACCACGCCACAAGCAGTGTAACGCTCTCCAGCTGCCAGGTGGTTGGCGGAGAGGTCAGAAACAATAAGGAAAGAAAAGGAGTAAAGAATAAATCATCCCTCTTCCCTACAAAAGAAAAGTGAGCTCTACACTAGAAAAAGAATGTGGCTACAGACACGTCAAAAAGCAAAGCACAATTTCTTCCCTATAGGCATTTCCCAAAGTATGAATCCTTTACAACTAAAGATGGCAGTTTTATCAAAGCTGCAAATGTTTCAAGGGCCAGGGGACTAAGGAAAAAAAGAATAGGATGGAGTAACTTCCAAATAAAAATTGTAAATATGACCTTTCAAAATGAGTAACAGAGACCCAAAACAAACTGACCAAAAGATGTGGCAGAAGCTATATCAGGTTTGACGTCAATGCGAACAAATCTCCCAAATTCCCTTGCTATGATCTCAAGCTCCCAAGGCCGCTCATCAAGACTGAATCGCAATTTTAAAAAAAAAAGGTATTGTTTAGGCAAAGTCATGAAGGACCAATCACACAGCAAGGCCAAAAGTGTAAGGAACAAAACTTTAAAAAGCAGTGTTACCATCTAGGAGACCTATCTGTGGTCCTGGCCTTTTCAACCAATGAAAACCCAGTTAGTCCTAAATTGCATTAAAATTATCTGAGCTGTGATGCAGAAATATATTAATTGCCACTGACTGAAACTGAACAGTAATAAAATCCAGCAGTAAAAATACATGACTATTTTATAGTAAATATCAATGTCATTCCTGTTTCAACCTGACTCCCCATTCTACCCCTAAACTCCCAAACTTGAAACCAACTACAATTTCTTGAGTAGCTGTAGTGTGGTTAAGAAAAGGAAGCTATGCTTGTTTGTATGGAATCTGCCATTTCCTCCCTGCCAAAACACTTGTTTAAAAAGTCATGTAATATTTCTATTAAACTGTAAATGCAGCCGACAAGGAAATGGCCTACTGGCAGAGCATTACCTTTGTGGCAGTGCCAACGAGCCTACAGCAAAACAGTGCACATGGTAATTTCAACATGCATTCCCCAGTAACGAAATTGTTCTTTACATAAATACCACAGAACCTGAGCAAGATCCAGAAAAAGCAAGGAAAATTTGCCCAAGCTTTCATGCTTGCCTATATCAATTGTATGTCACAGTTAAAGCAAAATAGAAAAGCATCTACATATGTTCAAGACGCTTGTGAAGTTGGATCATATAACCCTGGGAAAACTATTGCAACTTAAATCTGTGTATTTCTTGTTAACCACTGTAACAACTTGCTAATAAAAATTAAGAAAAACTGAGGTATCAAATGAATCAAAATGTACTAACTAAACACAAGTCCTGAAAGATCATAATGTAACTTATTAACAGGAACATATGTTTAGTATAGGCCACATTGTTATGTTAAATTACTTCTTTCTTTAATATCATTTATTTGATTACAGAATTTGAGAGATTCACAAGCCTTCCAATGAGTGAGGTTTACAAAGTCACCTTTATCATGCATTCCTTGCCTTTCACTACATAACTCAACTTCTCGTAATTACACTATTTACATGAGCCCATCTATAATGAAGAGAGTTCTATTCAGGTAAAAGTTACACTGAAAACTAAGCACCAGTACACATAATCTGAACTAACATAATTAATACATGTGGTTCTTCAGACAGTAAACAATCCTTTCTGAGGACATTTACTTACAAAATGAACTTATTTTAAGTATGTCTCATCTGTTGTCATTTTTGTGTGTCTGTATAAGCATAATTTCAAAAGTCAAACTTGATAGAAAAGTACTTCTTACCAAAACTATTATGGATTTCCGAGTGTTGTACACTTGAAATTACAGTCAACACCTGTCAACATACCAATCTCCAAGCCACAAATTCACTGACTTGTATGTTTTCTGCAATAACTGCTACCTTAGTTCTCTATCCTCAATAGTGACTATAACAAATTGAGAACAAAAGAGTATCTGTAATGATCAACACACTAATGCCACACAATTGTTTTTCAAACAAACAGAAATCTTCCATAAGGTCTAACAATTCTATTCCTTCACAAACCAATGCTGCTGTGTCCAGAAATCAGACTAGAACATGGCAATACTTTTCTTTCTGAGTCCCTCAGTAAGGAGACGGGGTCTAAAGTACTCAAAAAAGAATGAATAAGATCAATTTAAAATTTAAATAAACTGTGTTAAATAAAAGGCTGGAAGGCAGGATACAAGGAAAGATGGGTGTTTCAAGCTGTACTTTATTAGCATTTACACTCAAGGTTTTGTTTATTTCCCTGGCCCTAAGTTTTAAGTAAAACACTTATTATTGTAAAAAAGAAGAGTCTGAGTTCACCAGATTTCAATACTAACATCACAGAAGTATCTTCCAGATAGAAAGAGAACTTAGCTCACATTCACTTAACAAAAATATTTACTGAACACTTTTATGCATAGGTCATTCTGCCAGGTTCAATTCAAAATAAATGTGAAGCTCATTTCCTTTAAAACTAAGCTCTAACAGGAAATATAAGACAAATGCCTCATTAAAAAGTGCTGTTACATACATTATTCACATAATATGATAGAATTTAGAGAAAGGGTTGTTTTGTTTTGTTTTTTGAGGCAAGTCTCAGCATATAGACCAGGCTGGCCTTGATCTCTACTCTCCTCTGCTTTCAGAGTGCTGGGATTAAAGGTGTCCACCACACCCAGCAATACAAGGAAAAAGTTTTGAGCAGCTGAGTGATGACCTCTGATAGTAATTAGACTTATTAACCTAATAATAATAATAATACAAGAAGATATGGATGCCATGTCCATACAATATGAAATGTGTGCATGTGTGTGTGTGTGTGTATTTCAGACTAAAATGCAGAATTATTGTATACTGTGATAAAGCAAATAGTGGAAAAAAAACATAAATCTCTGTGAAGGTCATGATATTCTTACTGTTGAGCACACAATTCTCAATCACTCAGGATAAAGGAGTCCTTGCTTCCAGAAGCCCCTATTTTCATTTGATCAAAAGTATAAACTGGGTCAGTGAGATCACTCAATAGGAAAAGACACCTGCTGTCACGCCTAACAACCTGAGTTAATCCTTGAGTGCCACATGGTGAAAAGAGAGAGCCACATTGTCCTCCGACTTCCATACATGAATTGTGTCCCCAACACAGACAAATCAATATATGTAACAAAAAATTACTTTAAAAACCTATCTTACAAAAATGCACATCCACTCAAACACCAGTATTGAAGGGCACTCTCAGGGGCCCAGCTGACTGAATTCTCTGCTGTAGGAAAAGCTCATTTTACACTTCTGTCAGGCATGGTTTCTATCACTGGGATAGACAGCAGCTCAAAGTGACAGTCGAGGAAAAAGAAAACCCTGGGGGCTAGGGAGACAGGCAAGACACTTGCCACACAAGCATGAGGACCTGAATTTAAATACCACCTCCCCCCCTCTCCTCCCCCGACAGAACCCATTAAAGCCAAAGTAAGAGCTACTTGTAACCAGAGCACCTTCCAGGGGGATGAGGAGCAGAGACAAGAGACTCCCTGGGAGTCCAAAGGCCAGTTAGTTAGTTGAGGCCAGTTAGAAGTTGAGAACAAGAGACTGCCTCAAACAGGACAGAAGGCAAGAACTAGCACCCAATATTATCCTCTGGTATGTGCGCGCGCGCACACACACACACACACACACACACACACACACACACACACACACACACACACACTGTGGCACACACACAAACATATGCACTCATACTCATAAACCCATATTTAAAAACAAACAAACTCCATTTATCACCATTAGCAAGGAGAGAAAATGTATCTCTGTCTGCATGACCCACTGATTCCATATTGCTTCCAGCAGCATCTGCAGAAGTCATCTGAGCAGAGTAATGCCTTGGGTGCCACGTAGGGTCCTGATTCATTCACTGTCCTACTGGACAAACACCACAAAGTCAGCTGAATAAACAGGTGCTCGTTTTTTTTCCACAGCAAAAAGCTCCCTAAGAAAGATGGTAACTAGCATTTAATAGGAATTTTTAAGGACCTGAATCATTTATAAAAACTGAAAAGTAACTACAAAATGCTAACAATTCTCTTTTCTTTTATGTTTAAGTGCACTTCCCAGATACCTCATTTGAACTTAAGAAACAACTCTATGAAGTACAAGTGGGGCCATTACCACTAATTCACAGACAAAAAACTGGGTCAGGACTCATAAATATCAGTCACATCACTACTACAAGGCACGGTGAAAACATGATCTATCTAAGCAAATGACCACAAAAGCCTAACCTCACATCAGTCTTGGAAGTCAGCACCACCGTTAAGGAGGGTTCTTATTACATGTGGCTGGTAGGGCCAGAAGCCTATTAAGGATGGCTGGGGGCAACAAGATGGTCAAGCTGTTCAGGGCATTTGCAGCCTAGCCTAATGACCTAAGTTTGATCCCTGAGTTCAAATCCTGGTTATGCTACTGACAGGTTAAGTCACATTAACAAATAATGTAACCCTTTACTTAAAGGTTTCATCTAAACTACCTAGTGATATGACAACACTTTCAAATACATTTTTTCGCTGTCCAATTCTAGTTAGGGCCTTTTTTTTTTCACTCTCAGAAGGCTCTTTTATCTTAAACACCCCCTCACACACACACACACACACACACACACCCACACACACACACACACACACACACACACACACACACACACACACACACACCCCCAAACCACTGATAATTGGATGAGGCTGAACAGGTTGCTATTTTATTATTTTGTTATTAGCTTTATTAACTACATACCCTAGACAACATCGTTTCATATTCTGTGTGACAAATGCAGTAAGCATAAAGCGCAGAGTTAGGCTATGATTAGCTAAGGAAAAGCACTGAGTCACAAGCAAACCAAAGACAACTGTTTTCTAAGGCCTTATGGAAAACCAAAACCCAAGTAAGCACGACCATTTCAAGGAAAGCGAGAGGCCTTTCAGCCAAGGACTCGGGTTCTGGATGTCGATCAGCGCTCAGGCTGTGAAAGAGCTCACGACACAGGAGACCCAACACCATGACAGAGCATCCTATAACCACACTGCATTCATTCACTACACCATTGACAACGCATCCTATAACCACACTGCATTCATTCACTACACCATTGACAACGCATCCTATAACCACACTGCCATCATTCACTACACCATTGACAGAGCATCCTATAACTACACTGCCTTCTCAACTGCATAAGGCAGGTAACCGTCCAAAATCCAGAGTCAAGTGTGTTCTGTATGCAAACGAGGAGAAAAACAGAAGTCTGCACAGACTGTTGTTGTCAAGGAAGCCCCCATACATCTAAGTAAAATCTGAGGAGATGAAGAGATGGATAAGTACTGGCTGCTCTTCCAGGTTTGGTTCCCAGCACCAACATGGCAGCTCACAACCATCTATACCTCTAGTCTCAGAGGACCTGATGCCCTTTTCTGGCCTGTATGAACACCAGGCACACACCAGATGTACACACAGGCAAAATGCAACACTATTAAACAAACAAACAAATAAATAAAACATGAGTTGGGACTTCAAAACCTGGCAGGACTTAAAATGATGATTAAAAGAGAGAGAGAGAGACTAAGGCATTCTAGGAAGAAGTTTACAATATATACAGTACATCTAGATATTTTAAAAAGAGAAATACTATATTCTAATACGTTTTTACAATTTTATAAGTATGGATTCAAACTCAAGTGAGTATTAAGATCATTAAAACAGGAGCCACATACTACAATCTTTTCAATCTGGCTGAGGGGCTTTTAATGTGCTGAACCATTTGTTTGGAAAAGATTCACAATGGGTAGAAACAGAGAAGTTCTAATGTAAGACTCACCTCTAGAACTTATCTGATCCTGTGGAGGAACTGCAAACCACAAATGGAATACAACCGTACCACTAAAATAACTGTCTGGTAATGTGCCTCAATATGGCATGTAGATTTATAAGTATTTGCAATACTGTATTTATCTGTATCCTTGTAATGTTAAACATAATTCCAATTTATTCCTCATTAGATATTTGAAAGCATCCTCTTCTTTCTTCCTCCATTTGCTTCGCTCGCCTCACCGAGTCACCCTGTCTTTTCTATGACACATTCTATGACACATTCACACCCTTCCTCCTTCCTCCTACAGCCTTCCTAGGTAACGGCAGCCACTAGATGGCAATAAGTATTTACAAAGATACAAGTACACAGCTATGCTAGAGAGTCACATATTACTATAATTAAAAACTGTGTCATTATAAACCCTAAAGCACAGCAAGCTAGACTTGAGTATACAAGGTATATACTTCAAATGCAAAGATTATCATAGGGAGGACTTCATGGAGGCAGGTAATGGTGAGCAAAAGAAAAAAAGTGTATTTTTAAATAATCAAACAATTAAAGAAATATACCTAGTTTCCTTACAGACAGATACAACACTGAACACGAGGACTTTGAAAATGTTTATTTTATATGCTTAGGTTTTTGCCTACATGTCTGTCTGTGTATTCACATTTATGCCTGGTGGACACAGAGGTCAGAAGATGATGGAACCCATGAAACTACAGTTACAGACAGCTGTGAGCCTCCATGTGGGTGCTGAGAACTGAACCAGGGTCCTCTGGAAGAGCAGCAGTGCTCTTAACCACAGAGCCATTCTCCAGCCCCACTGGGACTTTTTAATATCAGCTTAAATAAAATAGAAGGAAGAAAAGGCACAGAAAGGTAGGAACTGAGGACTGTGTGGGAAAATGGGGGAGATTTCTTAAGCCCTTTCCAGCAGCCTTTGGAAAGCAATGAGCTAAAGAACAAAGAAACCATACATTTCTCTATTGAAAAGCAAGGATCTTGTGGGCAGTATTTGGGGTGGAAGAAACAGTGCTTGTGGGAGACAAATGGCCCTCAGAGTTCTTTTCTCCCAAGTAATTATATAGTGAAATAAAGTAGGAAAGCAACAGTTACTCATTTTTAACAGTCTATTCCTTCTGCACAGAATCTAAACTCACAAGAATGCATTTGCTTTGTGTTTGCTACCACTACAAAACTGCAAGACTCCAAACCAATGCTTTCAGCAGAACATTATCTCCTTACCCTCATTGGATGTATGTCAGCATACGGGGGTTTCCCTTCTGCCATCTCTATAGAAGTGATGCCAAGGGACCAGATGTCAGCCACACAGTTGTAACCTATTTCTTGAATTACCTCAGGAGCCATCCAAAATGGGGTTCCTATTACAGTATTGCGTTTGGCCATTGTGTCCTGCAATAATATTACATAAGAATAAATGCTACACAAAACACAAAGGAAACAGGTATACCAACATGTGATCCCGAATAACATAGATTCTATTAAAAATTAACTATTTTCCAAATGTTTCAACTAGTTATAACATGACATATTATAGGAACCTTTAATTGTAAAATGACCAAGAGCTTTTAACTCTTCATCATCTTATTAGAGATAGTCATTAAAATAGTAAAATAACAACAAAAGCAATGAAAACCAATACACCAAGAGACTCAATATTGTTTTCTTTTTCATAAACTTGAGCATTTTGATGATAAAATGTCTTTTATTATCTACTGACCCTAACACAGTAAACAGACTCAAATGTGGCTTCTTCTCCATAAGAATAACGAAGTTATCCTTCCATACTTTCCAAATATCAGTTTAGTCAAAATCAAGTCTGAAAATAGTAAAAAATATATCAACTTACTGTTAACTGGCCAGCCACTCCAAAATCTGCAAGTTTTGCATGTCCTTCTGTATTGAGGAGAATATTCCCAGCTTTTATATCTCTGTGTATTTTCCTCATAAAATGCAAATATTCTAATCCTTTCAATGTAGATTTTAGAATAGTTGCAATTTCATCTTCTGTTAACTGGAAAGGAATATTTTTAAAATGGTGATGAAATGCCGTATCAGATAGTCACAGAAGACAACATTAGTAACAAGTTCATTCTTTCTTTCTTGTTGTTGTTTTTGTTTTTTGTTTTTCAAAACAAGATTTCTCTGTGTAGCCCAGGCTGTCCTACATCTAGCTCTGTAGACAAGGCTGGCCTCAAACTCAGAGACCCGCCTGCCCCTGCCTTCTGAGTGCCCGCCTGCCCCTGCCTTCTGAGTGCCAGGATTAACAGCTGCGCCACCACCACCGGCACAAGGGCTTCTTTCTAACAGTCATTAAAGCCCTACAAAAAAGATCAAGACTAATAAATCACAAAATTCCTGCCCGCCACATAATACTGTCATTCTATTATTACATACTTTACTGAAGAATGGAATATTAAATTTCTTCACAATTATCTATGACACTCATAAAGTAAAAATGCATATCCCAAGAATCACCTTGACCAGAAGTCAACATTTCCCTTTGAGCCACTATAATATGTTTTTCATCTTTTTAAAAAATCCTATAGTGTAGCATGATATTCTGAAATAACAGTAAGTAAATATTTGCTCTTCTTTCTAGGTTCCTATTATTAGAAAAGAATTTCTAAATCCCTTGTAATTTGCTGAACAAAAGAGATGAAAGGGGACACATGGAGAGATGTGCGCGCGCACACACATACACACACACACACACACACACACACACACACACACACACACAAGAGAGACAGGGTCTCATGAAGCACAAGGTAGCTCAAAGTTTGCTATCGAGCTGCAGATGACCTGAACCTCTGGTGTGCCGCCTGGACCTCCCCAGTGCTGGGCTTTCCAGACTCACGGCCGCACCCAGGGCTTCATACAGGAGCGCCAGCACTCTACCAACTGAACTGTGTTATACTTCTGGCTCCTCTTTTCTAATTCATAATATAACTCTTTCATACTAATGAAGTGACCCTTGGTGGGACCCTGAACAATTAACAATAGGAAATGGTCACCAGAGGAAACAACCATGTATCAGAGGGTTGGATTATCAGCCCATATTATGACATGTGAATTAATCACCAATGTCCAATGACTTACCTATGCCTACATAATCGAATCAAACATAAATGACTGAGCTTATGTTCTAGGTACAGAGAAAGGCATAATTTGACAGAGAACAGGTGATACCATAAGAACAAAGGTCAGCGACAAATACTACAGGAAAATACAGCAGAGAACCAGAGGAGGGTTGAGATGCATCTTTGGATATTCAGGCATATCTGAGAGGCTGTTTGGGTTTCATGTTTTATAGCATGTTGAGAAGGGTGTGGAGATGCAGAGATGCTGAGGCTGACCCAAGGACTCACACTTTATAAGCATGCACTGTCTCTCAGCTACAACTCCAGCCCCCACCCCTGAAAGGCATTTTACTGAGGTCTAATGACATGGAGCCAATTGTGTGAATGTTATGTTGGAACACAAAAACTACACTAGAAGAAGGTGGGGAGAAAATTCCTTGATTCAACTTCTCAAACCTTTTTAAAAACCAGAAAAGGGAAGGCACACTTAGAAAACTTGTTTTATTAATGCATTATCCTGAGACCAGGGATGGAAATGGACACCATAAGAAAACTACAGAACAGCACTCTTTTCTGCACATCAATGCAAATCCATAATAAAATACTGGCAAATACAAGGAAACAGAATACTGAAAGGATTCTATACAACATGATCAAATGCAATTTATTTTTTAAAAATTGAAGGATGGTGCAACACACAAAATTTACACAATGAAATACACTACCTTAACAGAATGACAGAAAAGAAACCACTTCAACCATTAACAGGAAAGCCAACTGACTGAACAGCAAAGTTTAATTTAATAAAGTATGATGACAGCACACAGCAAGCTAAGGACTAAAAGAACGGGCACCATCTCAAAGCAGCAGGAGCACACGAGCACACGGAGCACACGGGTGGAGCACACGAGCACACGGAGCGCACGGAGGGCATGGAGCACACGGAGCACACTGAGCGCACAGAGCACACAAGCACACAGAGCACACGGAGCGCACAGAGCGCAGGGAGCACACCGAGCACACGAGCACACAGAGCGCACGGAGCACACGGAGCACACGGAGCGCACGGAGCACACGGAGTACACAGAGCGCACAGAGCGCACGGAGCACACGGAGCACACGGAGCACACGGAGCACACGAGCACACGGAGCACACAGAGCACACAGAGCACACGGAGCGCACGGAGCGCACGGAGCACATGGAGCACACAGAGCACCATGAGTGACCGAGGAGGCTTCTCCACTAAGTCAGAGACAAGCACGGATAACTGCTCTTGCCATTTCTAGAGCACTAGAGGGTTCTAGGCAGGGCAATGAAGCAAGAAAGGAACTATAAGAATTAAAATGATCTGTTTGCAGGACAACAATGAAACTAAAAAACTGTAAGAATGAGTAGTTTTAGCAAAGTAGCAAGATACAAAGTACAAAATAAACACACAAAAATCATTAGCATTTCTAAAAAGGAAATTACAAAAAAATCCACTTACAGTAACATCAAAAGAATAAAGCACGTAGGAATTAACCACGTGAAAGATTTATACAGTGAGCGCCAGGAAACACTACGGAAAGAAATCAAAGAGGAAATGTATCCACCCCATGGCCACGTTCAGACTTCTTGCTAAGATGCCCACGCTACCCAAACAATCTACAGACTCAATGTGATCTCCATCAAAATCTCAGTAACGTAGTGAAGAAACAAAGAAAAAATGTTAAAAATAATGGGCCTGAGATGGGTGATGGTTCCCACCTGTAATCTCATAACTCAGCGGCTGAGGTGGGACTGTCATGGCTTCCAGCCTTCCCAGGCCAGCCTGGGCTATAGAACAGTCTGAACAAACTGCCAGAGTCATTTCCTAATTTGAAATCTTACTATTTACTGATATAAGGAAAGACATACAGATGATGGAATAGAATGACATCCCAGAAATAGCCTAGGTATACCTAGTCACATGATTTTCAACAAGAGTATCAAAACCATTTAATAGAAAAAGAAGAATCTTTTCAACATGTAGCACCATATCCACATAGAAACTCAAAATGGATCAAGGATTTCAATGTGAGACTAAATCCAAACCACAAGTAGAAAAGACAGACAGTCAGAGCTTCACACGGGGACAACCAGGACACAAGCGCAAAAGAGAACACGAATGTGGGGCTTCATGAACTGTTCCTTAAATCTGTGGGATCCCCAAAATAACAAAATGCAAGTTATTTTGTGATCAAACCATAATTTCCAAAATACACAGAAAACTCTTAAAAGTCAACAACAAAAGGAAAACATTTTTTTAAAGGTAAAGGACCAGAATAGGTATTTCCTCAAAGACAAACCAACGTGGGTCAAGGTGGGTCAAAGGCGAAACCATGGACAAGCCTCGCTTCCCAAGGATGACCCCAGAACTCACAGAAAAAGCCAGATGCAGGTGCATCCGTTTTTCATCTCAGCATTCCTACGGTGAGATGGGAGACGGAGACAAGAGTCAGCTGAGGTTTCCGGTCCAGTCCGGTCCGGTCCGGTCCGGTCCGCAGGCCGGAGGGCAGGATGCAGCAAACTGAGAGGAGGAATCCCAGCGTGGGGCGGGACTGAGCACCTCACACCACCTGTCCTCTGAACTCCACACCAACGCACGCAGGATCCCGTGAGTGCGCATGACATGCACACCACATAATAAAATAAATGCTTTAAATGATATACAAATGGCTAATAATCACAGGGAAAGAGCTTCAATACAGTAGTTATGGAAATTTAAAGTAATAACTGAAAACCACAATGAGATGCCAATTCATTTTTTTAGGGTTAGTGTTACTATCCAAACAAAATAAAAATAGAGAGGATGTAGAATAGTATAGTTACTTTGGAAAACCACATGGCAATTCCTAAAATATTTAAACAGAGTGCCCTTTTTCATCTAGGGATTCCATGTCTCAGAGAATATACAAAGAACTGAAAACAAAATCCCAAAGAGGTATCTGCACCTACATTCACATCACTCACATAACTAAAAGGAGAAGCAAACTTCAATGTCCAGTGACAGATAAAGGACGTGTATGTGTATGTGTTAGTTTCCTGTCCTATAACAAAATAACTGAGAGACGTAACACATAATGAGAAAAGGTTACTCTGGCTGTGTTTGGAAAGGTCAGGCCAAGGCTAAGAGAGTCTATTGGGCCAAACAGCAAAGAGACTGTGGTGAACAAAAATGATACATCACAAACCAGGTATAAAAGAAGAATGAAGTCCACTGAAGGTCTCAAAATCCTTTTTGGAGGGACACCCCTTATGACCTCAAGACTCCAGCTGTAAAGGTCTCACCACCTCCCAACATTATCACCCTGAGCCCAAATCTTTAACCCATGGACTTCAGAAGGATGTTTATTCAAACTATGACAACATATAATGGGATTTCGTTGTGTCCTAAAAGGAAGGAATTTCTGTAACACACTACAAGGTTTTGCTTTTGTCTGCTTGCAATGTGACCCCTGATCTATACCCATGCCTCTTCCTCCTTTCTAAATGGTTTTGAGTCACACTCAGAAAGTAGGAGATGAGAGTATCATTATGTCCCAGCTCTTTATAAACTCTAGGTCATGACCCCAGATAGAGTATCATAACTCAATGGGGGGGGGGGGCCTGTGGAAAACATGACAATGTAAAGGGTTTCTGGTCAGCCCATCTCCATTCCTTTCAGTCTGACCACTAAGGCCAGCCCTGCCTTCTAACAGGGACCCCACAGCCACCATACATGGCACAGACCTAGATAAGGAAGCTTCTTTTGGCAGCAGCAAGAGACCATTACAGAAAGCCACAACTCATCAAAATGTAGAGAACAACTACCTGATCTCCTCAGCCAAAACTGCTATGTCAACAACACCACACCTGCACCTGAGCCTCAACCAGCATCGTGGAGGAAGGAGTGCAAAGACGTGAGAGCTACAGGCCGGAAGTCAGCTGTGAGGTGTGCCTCCTGGCTATGCCAGGGAGGCTGTGCCCATGGACCCTCAGCAACAGCTGGTGAACGGCCTGACCAGGTCCAACAGTTAGCATCCCAATGTAGTCAGAGCAAGTTTCACAGAGCCCACAGCTACAAGCAATTTGCAATTGCTGAGGGAGAATAAGTCTTCCCAGGGATGAGCCCCATGATTGGTTATCCAGTACCAAGTAGTCGATCCTAGAAACACACACGTGCAGGCAAAACTAAACAGATTCAGTGTGTTATATTGATGTATTTATTAGCGCACATGCACATGTAACAAGGAATGGTTAAAGAAGAGGGGCTGTGAACTTGGGGGAGGGCGGAGAAGGCGGAGGGGGAAAGAATAAAGGTAAAACAATGCCATTATATTTTAATTGAATTTTAAAAACTTTAAAGATTTCTGAACCTGAAATAAGAAAAATTCAAATTCAAATGTATAATGGATCTGAGGTATTTCTAACAGGCTCACCTGTCCTGTATCATGTGACTTCACTGTATCCTTGACTCTGAACACACGACAAGTATACCATGAACAACACCACACCAAGGAACACTGTCTCAAATGCTGGCTCAGATTTGAGACTACTGTATATCATATGCTGCAATGTTTTTATTATACTTATAAAGTGTTTGCTTACAGAAATATGATTTAAAGCATTAGTTCTCAACCTGTGGACCTAGACCCCTTCTGGGTCACGTGGCTCATACCTCCTGTGACTCATACCTCCTGTGACTCCAGCTCAAGATCTGATGTCCTCTTCCGGGCTCCACTGGCATGTGCTCATGTATACACACACACACACACACACACACACACACACATACACACACACACACACACACACACACACACGCACGCACGCACGCACGCGCACGCACGCACGCGCACGCACGCACGCGCACAAGCACATACAGACACATGTGCAGACACAAACATGCACACACGCACACATACACATGGGCACACGCATGCACATATACACACACACACATGCACACATACACACATAATTAAAAGCTCCTTTTAAAAAAGAACTGCTAATGGCCTCCCTGTATTTGGCTCTGACCTGAAAGGGCAGATCTGAAACTTAACTTCATTTTGCTATCCTCCTGTCAGTGAGAAACCCCTCCAGCTCCTCCAAGGAGTCAATCTGTTCCTCTTCATTTCACAACACCCTCTAGTCAGAACCAATACGATTTCTAATCCCTCAGAGCCTGGACATAGCGGGGCTTGGTTTTACACTGTGTGGTACAGTATTGTTTTAACAACCCATTTGAGTGTTGAAATGAAGAAATCCAGATGTGAAAGCAAAAAGCTCTAGGAATCTATGTAAAGCACAAAGACAGTAAAACCTGTTGCATGGTCAGCAGCATTTAGCTCCTCCTGCTGTTTAAAGGTGTGCTTATCCGATGCTGGCTATCTCTTTCTAAGTTTGGATCCTGAAAACCTGAATGTCTTATGAGCTATGGACCTAAGATACACTGTGGGTTTGGGTTTGGGTTTTTTTTTTATGTGTTTTTTTTTGGGGGGGGGGGTGCCTCTTTACTACATTTTAAGTAAAAGAGTTTGTTAGTTGGTTGGTTTGTTTCTAAACACAAATCACTTCTGTTACTCAGCAGTCTTTCAACATTTTGCTAGATGTGTAAGAATATACAAATGGAAATAAATGGTAAATCTGCACAATTCTAGACAGGAGGCATTCTTTATAATTAGTAGCTTCAGTGTCAACTTCTCAGACTTCCCACACTGTGCTCTTAAAGCTCACCACCCTGGATCCACAGCCCTATATTAAAAAAGAAAAAGAATAAAAACAAATAAAAAGTTGTACATTGTAGCAACATATTAAATAGCAGCAATTGGGAAGCTATGATAGGAGGGTGAAAACTTCAAGGTCAGCCTCGGCATCTCGGAGAAACACTGTCTCAAAAAATAAAAATTAAAAAGGAGTTTGGATGGGGAGGCTCAGTAGACAAAAGTCGTGAGTTCAATTACTAGAGGGAGGTAGGAAGCCAGAGGGGAGGGAGGTGTTTTAACCTAACAAAAAAGGGTCTCAGTCTAGAACAGTAGTTCTCAACCTGTGAGCTGTGACCCCTTTGGGGATCACACATCAAATATCTTACATATCAGATATTTACACTATAATTCATACCAGTAGCAAAATTACAGTTAGGAAGTAGCAATGAAATCACTTTATGGTTGGGGGTCACACCACAACAGAAGGAACCGTAGTAAAGGGTTGCAGCATTAAGAAGGCTGAGAACCACTGCTCTAGAAGGTATGAGACAGACATGTAACTGCTTAAGTATTTTTAAAAGCATTTTCAAAGTGAGGGGACAACTAGGGAAGAGAGAACGAAGTGACACTAAAATTAGTCATTAGTTGGGCTAAATAGACAAGACACACAGGGCGACACCCAAGAAAGGAATACTGCAAGCGCAGAAAACAGACGATCTGTAAAGACAAGTAACACCCACTTCCCTTCCACTGAGACTGGAAAAAGGGAAAGAGGAGGGCTAAATTTTAGCTAATATTAGCTAAATTTAGCTAATTAAAATAATTCTAGCTAATCTGAAGCAACCAATCCCTGCCTGTTCTGTTTTAAACATAAATGAAATCAAATGAACTTTGGACGGAAGTAGTGTGTGTATCAAGGATTAAAGCTGCTCCAGGAACCTGGCTCTCATTACCGGAGAAGAGCTGAGAGCAGACAGAACTGTCGATGACTTAGTGAACACTAACCACACAGCAGGCCCTGACCTAGGTGCCATCTGTCATGCTTACCTGGTGCCTTTTAGATGCTCACTCATCATGTTATCAAAACATAAAGCAGACCTTCACCTTCCTAAGACATGGACTTTCATTTTTAAATGATCTCTTTTTAATTTTTATTTATACATAAATTATAGCTTTTTACTCATAGTGGATAGATTTCATGTGGAATTTATTCCCTTTATTTAACAAAATTTAAGGTATTATGGTGTTTTTTTCTCAGTTAAATAGATACAGACTCAACCATTTCGAAAGGCGTGACACAGGCTACAGTCGTCTGGAAGGAACCTCAGCTGAGAAACCGCCTCCCCCAGACTGGCCTGTGGGAAAGCCTGGGGTACACTTCTCAATTGATGGTTGATTCGGGAGGGTCCATCCCACTGTGGGTGGTACCACCCTTGGGCTGATGGTCCTGGGCGCTAAAAGAAAACAGGCCGAGCAAGCTAGTCAGTAAGCAGTGTTCCTCTCTGGCCTCTGCATCAACTGCCTCCAGGTGCCCACCCTGGCTTACCTCGGTGATGGACTTACAAGCTACAAGATGAAGTTAGCCCTTTCCCTCTCCGTGTTGATTTTGGGAATGATATTTTATCACGACAACAGAGACCCTAACTAAGACAATCAGGTTGTACTGAAAACCCTTGGAGAAAAAAACACAGGAAAGACAATCTACTCCCAACAGAAGGAAATAAGGAAGATTTCAGCTCTAGGATGGAAAAGTCACAGATTCATATCAAACTAGGCTAATGCTTTTCTCTGTATATCTGTTAAGTAGCCCTTCAAGAGAAAAGGATCAGCAGGGCTACTTTGTTTTTGGGTTTGATTAGGTGATCCTCAATACACTGGGGTTTAATTCCCTTTTGTCACTACATGATTGGGCAATGTCATTTTTAAGTCATTTCAATGGCATTTTATAATCTGTTCTAGAAGAGAAAGAGAGATTAGAAGCCACAAATGAAGCACTCAGCAATCAGGGATGGAAATAAGACTTCTGTAGCTGAGCTAACGCATTACAAGACGGAAGTGTACATCTGGTTTCAATATTACTATGAATTCCCTGGCAAATTTAAAAAGAATTTCATTGTACAAAAACAAAAAGATGGTTTTGATAGGCTTTAGTCCTCTGGTTACTTTTGTTTCTAGAGTCATATGATTAGTATAATAATATGATACATTTAATATGTCACCATGTATATGGTTTTGATAAAAAATGCACCCACCAACTTGTCTCAAGGGCAAATGCATAAATGATTTTAAAATAAACAGAAATCCTTAATGTTTTTAGTCAGTAAAAGCCAATGCAAGTGAAGTTTTTTAAGTTTATACAAGATTAGGAATTTACATTTCTAAAAATGAGTCAAACTTACCTCATCTTTTTCATTTAATCATCTATGCACATGAAACAATGTGTCCACTCTGTATTTAATACTGTTAGCTCACAGGGATACTAAAAAATCATTGGGAGAGTGAAACTTAAAATCGGATAATAAATTATCCGATTTTAGGTTTCCCTTACATAATGATTTTACACGGGATCTTATTTAAATACCTTTATTTGTTTTGTGAGCATGTGTGTGTGAACGTACTATTGTCACACATGTGTATGGGGTTTACAGAGGCCAGGCCATCAGAGCCCGCCATGTGTGTGAATGTACTACTATTACACATGTGTGTGGGATTTGCAGAGGCCAGGGCATCGGAGCCCACCGTGTGTGTGAATGTACTATTGTCACACATGTGTATGGGGTTTGCGGAGGCCAGGCCATCAGAGCTCGCCATGTGTGTGAATGTACTACTATTACACACGTGTGTGGGATTTGCAGAGGCCAGGGCATCAGAGCCCGCCATGTGTGTGTGTGTGTGTGTGTGTGTGTGTGTGTGTGTGTGTGTGTGTGTGTGTGAATGTACTACTGTTACACACATGTGTGGGATTTGCAGAGGCCAGGCCATCAGAGCCCGCCGTGTGTGTGTGTGTGTGTGTGTGTGTGTGTGTGTGTGTGTGTGTGTGTGAATGTACTACTGTTACACACATGTGTGGGATTTGCAGAGGCCAGGCCATCAGAGCCCGCCGTGTATGAACTGGGAACTGAGCCCAGGACTGCTGCAAGAACCAGTTCTCCAGTCCACGTGCACAAGGTCTTCAAAACCGACCCAGGGCAGTTTTGTGTACCAAAACCAGGACTCATAAAACCCAAGCCACTTAACACACCTTCAAAGCCTTGAATATCGCACAGTTCCTGCCAACCTCAGCCATTTCGCTTCAGCATCTCCCCCACCGAGGGAAGCTTCACAGCTGAGACAACTTATCTGACTCATGAAGAGCAGTGACCAAGGAGAGAAGAAAATAGTATCAAATGCAAGGGTGATTGGCATAAAAACATATGCAGCCACCAGCCTAAGTGCCAGTCAAAGCATGAAAAGGGAAGTTTTAAAATGTGGTCTACATCCACAGTGGACCATAAATATAAACAAAACCATGTCAGTTACAAAAACAATGGAACTCTAGATCATCACATTCATTAGACAAAACAAGACATAAAGACGTGTATTACATGTTTTCTTCAATACCAAAACAATGAAAAATAAAGAGAGACAAGCCAGGGGCTGGTAAGATGGCTCATCAGGTAAAGACACTTGTCACTGAGCCTGAAGATCCAAGTTTAATACTCTGAACCCATATGGTGCTGTAACGGAAGGAGAAAATCTAACTCTCCAAAGCCTTCCTCTGACCTCCACGTGCAGCCATGGCACACACACATGCACACACGCACACATAAACAAGCAAACAAAGAGACATACAGTATAACGGGACTAGACTGGGGAAGGAAAAGGGAAGAGCGAAGCAAAGGCAGTAATACGATCAAAGCACATTCTGTGCATGTATGAAACTATCACACCGACAGTCATTATCTTAAAGACTATGCAAAATAATAAAGTGTGTGTGTGTGTGTGTGTGTGTGTGTGTGTGTGTGTGTGTGTGTGTGTTTCAGTAGCAGTGACTAGTTGTTGGGTTGTTTTGTTGTTGTTGTTGTTTTTCTGGAATTAAAATAGAGCACATGGGAAACGAAGACAAAATGGAAAGTCACACACTTACTGTGACCATACCTGAAATTTTAGAAAGAGAGCTCTTCAAAGTAGAAGAACCAAGATGTGGAGAAACTAGTTAGATAATTTTTACAGTAACACTAGAAGTTGCTGCAGTAGAAGCAGTTTAAAATCTAAGGGAGAGTTCCACAGCGCAATGAACAGCAAACACCTTTAATAAAACTAGAAAACCCAGAGAAGCAGAGAGACACCAGTGAGAGTCAATACTAAAGTGCAGCTACCGTCTGCTTCCACGACTGAGACTGCGAGACCCCGAGCCATATCCACAGTCCATCAGCCTCTCAGACCTGCCTAGACACCCGAGCGAGCACACCAACTGGTGGGGCTGCTCCAAAGCAGAGACTAACACGCACAGGCCTTGGGTTTGCTCCCCGGCCCTGGAGGAGTGAACTGGGAAAGACTGACACTCAAGGACTCAGAAATTCACATTTCTCTGAATATATTCGATGACCATTAAAAATACAAATAAATCAATACATCTGTACAATGTTTTTGTAGCTTTGATTTTAATGGTCAAAAATGGAAAAGCTGGAACTCATTTTATCCAAAAGAATGAAAACTATACAAGCATTCAGTAACACTCACATAAAACTTTCATGTATTAGTATGAGAAAGTATCTAAAATACATAATTAGAAAAGAAAAAAGGAACAAAAAGAAAAATGAGAAAAGGAAAGGCATACAATAACACATATCGGAGTTTTCTGAAGTCTAATGCTAGATGGCTACAATTTCAACAAACATAAAATTCTTAACTCATTATTAATTTAAAACAGAAGATGCAAACAGAATTTTTAAAGGACTTTTGCCTTAACAGTAATAAAGTAGTACTTCTTCATGATGCAGAATTCTGGCACTTATCATCTTTGTCCCTCACTGAGAGACACTGATGTAGGTAAGAAAAGTAATATGATTTTACACCCATTTTAGGATTAGGAGTCTCAAGTTGAGTGAAATTACACAATGCACCCAGGTAATCAACATCCCAGGCACTGAAGTTTGGTTTTTTGGCTCCACACCCAGAACTTCCACTAAAGAAATCATTCCAAATAACCACTCCAAATAACTCACAGGCTGCTGAGTCAGGGTTCCCCAGACAGGGGCTCCCTGCATATCTGGCTTGACAAATCACCTGCCTACAGAGGAATGCACACTAAGAAAATAGTGTATGAAGGTGGGCCTGACTCACAAAAGGGAAATAGAACTGTGAAAAATGCCAAGAAGAATAGCAACAAAGGAGGAAACTGGGCAACTTACCAAGAGAAGACAAGAGAATACCACTGTAAACCTAATGTGCTTAGTTAAGGTAAAAGAGATTGTCTATTTGGAGGACTATGTTGCAACAGGAAAAATCATAAAGAAAAGTGTTGATAATCCAATCAAAAATTTAGAAAAGATGTAATGAAGCATGAAGTGTACAATGTACTGAACTGGAGATTAAGACATGGTGGCACATGATTGCTATTAAAAATTCTGATGGTCTAATCATATAGTGCACGCTGTCATTTTTTTTTCATTCACTTTAAAGCTATTACTTGCTATACCGAAGAAAAGAAGAAAAGAGGAGGAGGAGGAGGAGGAGGAGGAGGAGGAGGAGGAATCACCTTCCATACAGAACACTCAACTCTGCTATGATCTGAATATGAAGCACCACCTCCTGAAACAAAGAGTCCTCAACTGAAGGCTTGGTGCCCAGCTGCTGGTACCACTGAGTTCAGGAATTCATCTACTGATGGACGGACTGACAGCTGAACACTAGGAGGTGGGGCCTTGCTGGAAAAGTAGCTAACTGTGGGGCAGGACCCTGATGAAGAGCTCTTGTCCCTCCCTCTGACCCAGTGCCGAGATGAGCGGCTCTACTCCTTACAGCTTCCCACCACGATGCTTCTGCCTGGTCACAGGCCTAAAAGCCGTGGAGCCAGGTTGTGGTGGTATTGTGTTCCCCAAAATATTGTGCACCCTAATAAACTTATCTGGGGTCAGAGACAAAACAGCCACAATATTAAACATAGAAGTCAGGCAGTGGTAGCACACACCTTTAATCCCAGCACTTGGGAGGCAGAGCTAGGCAGATCTCTGTGTGTCCAAGGATACAGCCAGCATGGAGACACACGCCTTTAATCTCAATACCAACCATAGAAGACCTGGAGGTCTGTATAGATGGGCAGTGACGAGGAGGTCATGTGGTTGGGTTTACAACCAATGAGAAGGCAGAACAGAAAGTCTATATAAAGACAAACACACAGGAAGTAGCTCTCTTGCTGAGGAGGACAGCAGCGGCAGTGAAGGGTAAGGTTTTTAGCTCTTAGCTATTGCTCTGACCTCTTGGGCTTTCATCTCTGCATTGGCTCTGTGTTTCTTATTTAACAAGACAGTTACATCTACACCAGGTGACCACATGAGCCAAAATTAATCTTCCTGCTTTGTTTAATTTCTGGTATTTTATAACCACGATGCAAGCTAACACTCTTCTCAGACCCTAGCACAGAAATGAACATGGAGCAATGCCTAGGACTAAGACTAAGCAGAGGGCTATGGACCCAAATGGAACTCTGGTCCTTAAGGCCCAGGAGTAGACTTCCTTGGAGAGTACACCTCTCACTGACAAGCGAGCAATGGGCTTTTTAAGAAACACCAACCTTTCTGTCTCTATTGTAAGGGAGAAAGTTAGGGGGCCCAACAGCTTTGACAATGCGGCTTTTTGTTTAGCAAATATAAAATAAAAATGTGTTCTTTTTGGCCGGTTTGCTCTCAGTCATCCTGCTCCTACTAATACAATCTGATTCCCTTATAGTCAATCACTACTTCTCCATATTCAGACCATGTCTTTGTCAACCTCATCACAGCCACAAGTGGAGCCAAATACCACATAACAGTGCTAATGCTCACAGTGATTGCTCAGAGAAAGTCACAGCCCATGCTGAAGCACTGAGGTACAAGACCATCACTCTAACTGTTGGATTTCTAACAAATACAGAATCCAGGACGTTGTTGGCAGCCATCTCGTAGCTAGGAAAAAAAAGCTGTCATTAATACGATGGTATTACAAAAAACAAACCCTATTCATTCCTTTGACCCTAAATCAAGGCACATACAACACTAATTTTACAAAGAATTTTAGTTACATTAGCAAACAGATTTCCTTTATGGTTTAAAAAAGAAAATATAAGGCTGGGCATGGTGGCACACATCAGCACTTGGGAGGCACAGGATGGCAGACCTCTGTAAATTCAAGGCCAGTCTAATCTAGATGGTGAGTTCTAGGCCAACCAAGTCTCTGTAGTGAGATTCTGTCTCAAAATAAATAAATAAAGAGTATAATGTAGTTTTCTATAACTTGTAACCAACAGTTCAAACTGATGCCTACAGCACCTAAATCCATGCAGTGCTGGTGCACACCTTTAGTCCCAGCACTCAGGAGATAGAGGCAGGTAGATCTCTATGAGTTCAAGGCCAGCCTGGTCTACAGAGTGAGTTCCAGGACAGCCAGGGCCATATAGTGTAATCAAAGGCTTTTCTGTCTCCCATCCCATCCCACAGTAGGCTTCCAAATAATCACTCAGAGGTTTATATGAGTTATAAATGCTCAGCCAGTAGCTCATGCTTATTACTAACTAGCTCTTACACTTAAATTAACCCATAATTCTTATCTAAGTTTGGCCACGTGGCTTGGTACCTTTTCTCAGTGTACCATTCTCATCTTGCTTCCTCTGCATCTCATTGGTGACTCCTGACTCCACCGTTCCTCTTCCCAGAAGTCTCCTAGTCTGGTCTCCCTGCCTATACTACCTGCATGGCTACTGGCTAATCAGTGTTTATTAAACCAATTCGAGTGACAAATCTTTACAGTGTACAAAAGCATTATCCCACAGCATTTCCCCCTTTTTGTCTAATTAAAAAGGAAGGTTTTTAACCTTAATATAGTAAAACAAAAACAGTTATACAGTAACAATATCCAATCCATTTGCATTTGACAAAATTAGAGAAAATACTTAATGACCTATCTTATCTTTGTGAGTCTAAAGTTATGTATCTAATTTATCTTTTATTATAACTAAAACAAACTATAACTATCTAGTCTTCAACTTCATCAAAGTCTCCAGAAAGATGTAATGTTACCTAATGACAGGGACATCAGGCTGCCTGGACAGTCACCCAAAGTTCCTCTGCAATGTTGGGGCATCCATCTTCCTTTTTGATTAGACAGAAAAGGGTAAGTGCTGGGACGGTCTTTCTGTACACTGTGAATATATGTTGCTACTACTGGTTGATAAAGAAGCTGCTTTGATCTATGGCAAGACAGGAGACAGCCAGGCAGGAAATCCAAGAGAGATACAGGCAGAAGAAAGGTAGGGTCTGAGGAGACACTGCAAGACCCCACATGAGAAGCAAGATATAATGGAACTCAGGTAAATACATGAAGATACACAGATTAATAGAAATGGGTTAATTTAACATGAATGAGCTAGTTAGTAATAAGCTGGGCCATAGACCAAACAACTTGTAATTAATATTAAGCCTCTGGATGTTTATTTGGGACTGAGTGGCTGTGGGACATAGAAAAACTTCCATCTACAACACAGAGAAACCCTGTCTTGAAAAACTGAAGAAAAAAATAGTTAACATGAAAGAGGGGGAGTTCCTAGAATAGAGATTTGTGCACATAGAAAAACTAACTCCAGAAATGCTAACCATTATTTGAATACCTAACAGTGAGAGATCTCTAAACTGACTCCCATTTTCTGCCCCCAGACAAAAGGAATGTAATATGTGAGGCCAGTGAAAGTACAATAAAATTGTCTTTTATAAGAAACATGGAGACTGTTTAAAGGTCTCCATTTTGTCTCTTTGCCTACTCTGCCCAAATTACATGTTTACTTCAAATTGAACTGATACTGTGTTCAGATTTCATTTCAGAAATCCTCAAATGCTTCAAATTCCATTATTTTTTATGATACATAATACAAACAGAATAGTGACCAAAACCCTTCAAAAATAATATGGAAGGTTACATGTAACACTTTATCTGAATACCAATCAAGCTTCACATTCCAGCTGCTTTATGATCCAAATTTCTCTCCCTCTCCCTTGTTTAAAAAAAAATACAAGGGAACAAGGGTTCTTGGGGATTCAGGATGAAAGAAACTGAAAAACGGCAGAGCACGTTTTCACTCCACGTCATCCCACCCAAAAGATGAGATCCAAGAGTATAAAGTATCCAAAGTTTAAGCAATAAAAAAGTTATAGGGTTCTTCTAGAAAAACAGAAACCTTCCTCTCAGCACAGAGTACATATATTAGGAAACATAACTAGAATATTTTAACTATTATTACATACAAGAGGGCAGAAAGAGTTTGTCTTTCATGAAATCTGGGCTGCACATGTCTGGCAAAGAACAAAAGATTAAGACTATCTCAAAGTCCCACAACTAGTGATCTAAAAATGAAAGCTTTCACTATTACACCACATGCAAATACACATATACATGCTGCTTATAATCCCTTGATTCTCAAAGAAAAGTGACAGTATACTGTGAAAATGGTCAGTAGGCAGACATTTAAAATCTTTTCCCACATGAAAAAAGAGATCACAAAACAACAACAAAAAAGTACTTAATACATAAGAAGTTGTAGATCCAGTATGAACTGTATCTATTTCACAAAGAGAAAGTATGCAGCAAATGACTGGAAAGACAAACATGAATTAGACCAGTAACACACGGGCAGATAGAAAGCCCCAGAAAAGCACATTATGGAATACAAGTCCACATATATCAAAAGACACCTATTATCAGAAATAAAATAACAGTGAGGCAAATTAAATCATAATAAGAATTTGGTATGCTTTAAAGAAAAAAACTTGTTTAAAGAAGCCCGTAATTAATATCAACATGGTAAACAGATTTTAAATGCTATAAATCTAGTGCTCAAATCAAAGCTGCTATGAACAATACACTAATTCTAAGGCTAGTGGGATCTTTGAACATCTGAATAGTCAGTGCCTGGCTTTACTGAAGAAACTCTTACTGTGCCTAAAATGTAACAGTAAATTCAAAGGACTGATGGTAAGTGCTAGAACTCTGTCCTTAGGTCTGTAGTTCTCTGCACATCTCTACCGCAACTTGATGGGTAAATTCATGACATGAAGACACTCCCTCCAATCTACAGGAGATAATACGATGGTGGCAATACCAACACATATAAGCAGGCTTTGTGTGCCAGGTGCTGCTCTGACAGTTCATCCACTTGGGTGTTCTCTTTAAAACACTCAATGATGTAGAGTAGTCTTAAGTCACTTAGTGCAGATGAAGAAACTAGGTCACAAAGAAATTAAAACACTTCCCCATGTTCACAGTAAGTGCATAGCATACGCATGATTTCAACCTAGGAATTCTGGTCCAGATTCCATGTTTTTGACAACTATAGGTCAGACCTATAAGACAGGTATTTTCTGTCTCCAAAACCTACTTTTACTCCTTTTTGACTCCACTTTTCCTGTGGAAAAAGGATTAACAACAGTTTTTGTAGTTGTCGAATCTTCTTAGGACAATTAAACACTACAACATGATGTGGACTATTCAGAAGAGCACCTGGCACGTTACAGGAAGCGCGTGTGCTGTTTTCACAGTATCTACCAAAGGACGAGAGCCAATGTCGAGACCGGCAGAACTCACCACGCAGGAAAGCCTTAATGCAGCAGCCTCCACCACTCTAAAGACATGATGATCAAAGAGAACTGGACTTTCCAGTCATTTCCTTTACAAAATAACAAGTCTACTCCAAGCCTCCAGAGAAAACATACATATTACACTGAATTCTAAACTCTTCAATCTTAAATTTCCTCTCCACTAGCTTCATTCCCCTAAACCAGACTACTATCACAGAAACAGTTTATCCTGGTAAAGACAGATTCTAAAATGTTCTCTAATAGAACAAAATAAATGTTACCTGTGTTTTGAGACAGAAAATTTACCTGGTAATTATCATCTGTACAGACAAATTTCTTTTTTGGTTTTGTTTTGTTTTGTTTTGTTTTTCGAGACAGGGTTTCTCTGTGTAACAGACCTGGCTGTCCTGGAACTTGATCTGCAGAACCTCGAACTCAGAGAGATCTGCCTGCCTCTGCCTCCCAAGTTCTGGGATTAAAGGTGTGCGCCACCACCACCCAGTGACAAATTCCAAATAGAGGACAGCTAAGTTATGGAGACTGAAAGCCCCACAGGGATCACTGGTCCAAGAACTAGTGATCTTCACCATGTAAATCTGGTTCTCCTTTTCTGTCTTAACAACTTTTGCACAGACTTGATCGTGTACTTCTAGTAAGGTTTCTCAAAGGTTGAGAAGAACTGCTAGAAGGACCCTAGCATGCGTACATGTGCTCAACTGTAATCGATTAGCAGGTTTCTCTGCAAAGTGCTTGGATTTGGGCTGGAGACTCAGTGGCTAACAGCAGCTGCTGCTCTTCCAGAGGACCTGGTACCCACTTGGTAGCTAACAACCACTTGTAACTCCAGTTCCGAGAGAGCCAACTCCCTCTTCCGGCCTGCACAGGTACTCACATGGTATACCACACATACATGGAAGCAAAATACTCATATCCACAAAACAAAATAAATGGATCTTTTTAAATGATATCCACTTAATGTTTCCTGAGTATAAAAGTAGATAGAATAGGCATATCGCAACTGAGGTGGAGATAGAATAACATCGACTCTACACAAAACCAAACCTGAAGGTATTTATTTAGCTGCTCATCTCCCCTCTAAGATTCCATAAATTGAGCATGGGAGAAATAAAGACAGAGAATGGGAACCAAGGGTAGAGGACGAGAAAGGAACAAGGAAGGAGAGGCAAGGGCAATGGAGGGGAAGAGAAGGAAGGTGAGAGGAAGGGAGGGGGATGAAGAGGAGGACAGAGGGATGGATGAAGGGAGGATGATTCAGAAAACAAAAAATTACTTCAAAAAAGAAAATGATTCTCGCAACAACATAAAAAGCATTTGCATGCATGCATTAGCATCACTATGCTATGGGAATGGAATAATAAAAATAAATTCTTGCAAACTACACTCTAACTGCTGAGTACACAGTCAGCTGATAGAGTCAGAAAATAAAGTACAATAAACCACCACTCTCACTTCCTTCTAACAAAGGCGAGTGATAAAAAGAGACAGTATCTTCTTGGTGTGTGCATATATGTGTATATAGATAGATATGGAGATACAGATCAACTTCATACATGTATCAATTGGATTAAACACAAATTATCATTGAATGAAGAACACAGGAAAAATTATCAAAGAAACTTTTTCCAAAGGTGAAGAAACACAGTGTTCATGCTGAAAGAATTTACTGTACCCTGAGCATAACTACTAAAAAGGATTTAAATTAAGCCCAGTCTTATACTCTTATCATATACTTTGTTCGTGTGAAATATCAGAAACATAAGGAAAAAGAAACAAAAGCCCCAAACTTCCAGGGGCAGTGAGACTCACAAATAAGTAAGACACTGACAGACACCACATCACATTAGCAATACCAGATTCTAGAAGAAAATGGAATGAAGTCTCACAATTTGAAGAGAAAAATATCTTTTATTTAAAATTTGCATAGGCTAACTACCAACCAAATTAAAGATAGTTTCAGATATGCAAGAACTCAAATAATGAACTTCTTATTGCATAAAGAAGACAGTTTAGTTAGAATAAAAAGCAAGGGGAAAACAGGAAATATGTAAGAAAATGGTGGCACTGACCCAGGAATCCAGTGGGAGGAAAGCCCAAGGTTGCAGCTGTACCGCAGACCTAAAAGGCAACGAGTCTACATCAGAACAGGAAGTCAAGAAGCTCCAAGAAAGACTCCTCAAGAAAGTACCCACACATTTCGAGAAACAGACACAGTGAGGAGCAAACGGAAAACTTGAGAAAACCACAAAGATGGCACGCACGGCTTTGGTCACCATGGGAAAACAAGCAGGAAAATCTCCAACAAAAACAAATGTAAAAGTAACAGAGACCATCAAGTATATGGCAATGATCCCAAGGAACTGATTAAGAAAGGAAAATCCATCTAAACCAGATGCTGAGACCATTCTCCTTGGGTGAGCTAGGGGTTACACTGGCCTTTAGAGACAGAAACAGAATTTTAATACCCTTATTTCCTTTCCTAAGCTACTTTCTACCCCCCTCATCTGATCCATTCATTCTTTACATCTCCAATTCTTTAAGTATTTACTGAGCATCCTACTTGCTAAGCACTGTTCAGAAGCTAGAGATAAAACGACCAAAATAAGCCACAAAGTGTGCCCTGTGGAATGGATTCAATGATTTATTCTCTTGAAAATCTGCTAAGCAACTATTTTTCTCTGAACTATATCAGGCTAAACACTTCTCCCTTTCTGCTTTTGAAGAACACTTAATTCTTTACAGAACTGCTCTTATCATTTTACATTACCATCTAAGATGTAAAAAATATAAAAACATTTATTAGTATCATTTACACCTCCAGTGAGGTGTACTAGCCTCTACCAATAAATGTGTTCAAAGCATTCCATTCAATTGACAGACTTGCAAAGTACCATAAAACATTATTAATAACTTAACAGATGAGGAAGCTGAATTCCTTTCCAGTCAGTTATCTTCCCAGGTCATCAGTCTAGTTCATAGAAAAATTAAAACTTAAATTCATCATGTTGATGGTCTCCAATCAATATATATAAAATATATATTTGAATGAAAATAAGTAGCCAAAACAAAAATGAACTTAAAGCTGAGAGAATAACCATGGGAAACTTCTTAGAATGTTTCCAAGCACAGAATAAACCTCTAAGATACAGACTTTCTTCCACATGTCAATGCACAGCTTCATAATCACATATGGATCATCTTGAAAACCTCTAATCCAAACTGTAACTCATCTTTAAAAAGCTTCAATTTCACAGCAATATATAATGTTTAAGATGTATAAATGTTTAGAGATGCTAAATGGCACTTAATATAACTAGTTATTTTTAAATTCCTTCAAAAGGAACTTTCTAATATTAATTGCATAAATATGTTAAATTACTTTTTAAATGAAAAATTAATAATAATAATAATGCTTACATTAAGTTGCCCTTAGAACAAAAGAACACAGCTCTTGTTTGTGAGGCAAAGGAGGTCTAGATTAAAGCTTTCAAGGTAGACATTTTTTAACAAATTTTTTAGCAAAGAGTTAAACCCAAAAATACTACATAACTTCCACAACAGTCAGAGAACCAATACAACACACCCTGGTGTTTCACATATACCAAAGTTAATAGCATGACACATTTTTCACATTGGACTTTCTTTGACATATAGTCATATTTAATAATTTCCATTATAATACCAAAATGTAATATCCATGCAAATTACAACCTATCCTTATAACATCAAATAGATGGGTAGTTATTTTATATTCACAGGAGGAACAGTCAATTGATCTTGTCAATTCAATAAACATTTATTAAAGACTTGCTGGATGTGAGTATCTCTTCTAGGGACTTCAAATATTTCCTAGAAGAATATATTAAAATTCCTGGGGAAGGCATCCATAACTACTCTTCTCCCAAACATGAAAAGAGACTAAATAAATGTGATTTCCAAGTATATGACAAAATAGCTGGGCTAACTAAAGAGAAGAGTCACCAAACCTAAAAGACAGTATGAAAATACTGAGCAAAATTTAAAAAAAAAAATCCATTACTAAGTAAGTGTGATATCAAAATTCTGTGATGTGTTTACGAAGCCAATCTCAAAATTCTGGAATTTAAGTCATATGTACAAACTCCACCCTCAATAATTACAAATTAAAGGATTCAAATAACACTGACCAGTGACTTCAGTAATACCACAGAATCAGGCAAAAAGTGTCACCCACTAGAACACAGGAGTGTCACTCTAACCTGAGTTCTGGTTGTCACAACTGCTGTGGGATGTCCTGTATGCTGTGAACATATGTTGCTATGATTGATAAATAAAATGCTGATTAGCCAGTAGCCAGGCAGGAAGGATAGTGTAGGCAGGACAAGGAGAGAGGAGAATTCTGGGAGGTGGAAGGCTGAGGCACAGAGACGCTGCCAGCCACCATGAGGAGAAAAGCATGATGTAAGATACCGGTAAGCCACAAGCCATGTGGCAACTTATAGATTAATTGAAATGGGTTAATTTAAGATATAAGAACAGATAGTAAGAAGCCTGCCACGGCCATACAGTTTATAAGTAATATAAGTGTGTTTACTTGGGGGACACGAATGGGAGAGATTTGTCCCAACTGCTGGCAGGCCAGGACACAGGAATACTTCAGCTACACACTACCATTAACTTCCAGGCACACTCACTGCCATCTGGTGACTCTGGCCTGCCTTTTGTCAAGATCAACACTAAACTGATAATTCCCACCTTACAACTCACCCCCAGTTATAATCACAGGGAGACACCTAATTAACACCAAGCTTCACCCTATACTTTGATCTTTTCTTGTATGTTTCCCAAAGAAAAAGTGCAAGTCAAGTTTTGCAGATTCTTGTTAATATCTATGCTCACAATCAGATAACTCCTAACTTTTTAAAAAGGTATTTCAAGCAAACTGTCAAACATGTCATGCAAACTGATCAAAATGGCCAAGAAGAACAAAGGCAAAGGATGACACAAAGAGAGGAAGTTAGACACACTCAGCTTGCCTACTAGTCAGAACAGGCACATGACAGGCAGGCTGCAATAGCTGTCATCCACTGCTCTCCTTCAAGAACTATGCTGACACAGCAGCTCTCAACCTGTGGGGTGCAACCCCTTTGGGGGTCACGTATCAGATATCCTGCATATCGGGTATTTACATTACAATTCATAACAGTAAGTAGCAAAATAACAGTTATGAAGTAGCAACGAAAATAATTTTATGGTTGGGGTCAGCACCACACCAGGTGTAGCTGAAGGGTCAGGGCAGTAGGAAGGTTGAGAACCACTGCTCTAGAAGATTTAATCCAATTAATCAATGGATTGCTATGCAGATACAAACTGCTTAAGAATAAAGGTCATTTTCAAGTAAGATATCATGTTTTGTTGCTGTTTGGTTGATTGGCTGTTGACAGTCCTGCTATGCAGCTCAGAATTCTCCTGCCTCAGCTTCCTGCACATGGTAGAACTATAAGAATAAGAAAAGAGAGAGAGAGTTTTAAGCTAGGAATTTATGGATGAAAAGTATGCAAATTCACCAAGCCAGGAAACTGAGAAGACAAGGTAACAGAAGATACCAAATGGCTGAAGATGAGTTCATTCTCTGCCCTACCAACCTGCCCTTATTTACAGGGCAGTATTCCATAGCGTACGACTGAACAGTGGCAGGTTGTAAAACAGGAGGGAGGCAAGATATAAACAGTGCTTATTCCACAGGCCAGATAATCACAAACTTAAATGTTTCTTAGAAGGCATGTAACTTAAGTTAGGTTTGCTTTTACTTGTGCTTTTATTTTCAGATTTTCAAAGAAATACTTGATCAAATTTTTAAATCAATAACTTCAATTCCAAAAATAAGCACAATGCCAGGAAACACATTAGAACCTTCCAAGTCACTGCTGGACAAACAAGCAACAACAAAGACCACAGGCTCTACTGTCAACTTGCTAAGCAATCGCTTAGTTCTAATCTCTTTTTTAAAGAAAAAAGTATTGTGTTGAGAAGCTCACCCATGAATATGTATTTATATCATTTCCACCCACCCCTCTCCAACTCCTCCTGTGTCCCTCCCCCACTCGCTCTCAAATTCTCAAATTCATGACCTCTTCTTCTATTAATTTTTACTGTTACACATTTATATGTTTCTTCTTTATACTAGACGTGCTATCTGTGAATTCAGTCAAGGTGAAGAAACTTCCAATAGAGGTACTTACCTCCATAGTCCCCTGAGTAAGATTACTACTAAAATGGCTGTGATCTTTAGTACATAACAATCAAGTGAACATCGTTTAAATCAGAATACACCAAAGCTGTGTAAGAGGACTAATCTGTGAGTCACATGAGCACCAATGTGACCTGCTTCTCAATACATACTTGACTGTTTTTATTCACACTTCTAAGATAATCACAGAAATAGGAAATTCAATGATCATGCATTGAATTTTAGTTTTCAAATTTATAAAGTTTAAACTGTAATGAAGTTTTATATCCACATGTTATATATGAATTCATTTTTGTGAATATAAACATAGGAAAAGCCATTTCAAAGGCATAACAGACAAACATGCATGACAGGGCCAATTGAATAAACCAGTATCTATGAAATCTACACTCATAACAAACCCAAAATACAAGGAAAGGCCTTCTTGGGTCAAGATTAAAACTTTTAAAATTATTTAAAAGATTAAGAGAAAAAGGCCAGAGGGATAGCTCAACAGTTAAGAGCACTGGCTGCTCTTGCAGAGGACATAGATCCAGTTCTCAGCAACCATCCTGCTGTCCACAACCTTCTGTAACTATAGTCTCAAGGGATCTGACATCACCTTCTGACCTCTTCACACACCAGGCACACACATAGTATACATACATACACGCAGGTAGATACTCATATACATGTTGTGAGAATTCATTTTGTTCCCCCAATGACCTTTGGGCTATCTGGTCCGATGGGCGTGGCCCTTTCTGGGTAGGTGACCAGTTAAAACTGAGGAAGGGGCACGCTGGCTCTCTCTAGGGTAATCGGAGACCGGACAGTTGGTTCCCTTCATCCCTGGGCACAACAGAGGACAACGACAGCGGTTTACTTTGTTCTGTATCTGGGAGTGTATTATCCCCATTTAATAACTTAATAAATTCTTGATATCCCCCCACCCCCCACCCCCGCCTTCATGGCTGATGGTGGGCTTCCCACACCCCACTGAGCCCTGAGCATTCCCAACTGGGATCCCTAAGAGCGCCTGTCTGCCCCGAGCCCCTGAGAGCCCGTATGCCAGGCAAGCAGCCCCGATTGGCTCTGCTAGCGAGCACAGGTGCTGAAGCAGGTGTCCAGCCCAATCCACCCCACGGCCTCGGAGCGCCCACCTTCCAAGGCAGAATAGCCCACTTGTGGCAGCACCGTGCCCTGCCCACGGAGGCCAGCAGCTGGTGGCACACGGCTGTGGAAAAGCTGCCTACCCCGCCCTGCAGTTGGTCTGTGCTCCCAGCTCGGCTAAGCCTGCATGGATTTTTTACATCCCTGCTCCTAATTTGGAGCAGCACCTATAGCAGGCTGACTTACGGCATTCATGTCACCCCCAAGCCCTTGGACCAGGTGCATCCATGTATGTGCTCCAGAGCCGGCCCATGAAGTCCAGCGGTCTGCTTGAACCTTCCATTTTCGCATGCCCCCCCCTCCCTCAAATAGATTCTGCCTCGCTTCAGCACGGGGTCAGAGCCTAAGAATTCTCAGCTGCTTTCTCTAACCAAATCCGTCCAGCGTAGTTCCTGTAAGTTTTGCTTGGAACTCACAAGTCAGTCGACTTTGGGAGCACCAAGCCAGAGCCAAGCTACAGAGTCCCAGAACCTGCTCCGGTGCCACACCTGGGACACCTGCTGGCCAAACAGCGTTATTACAACCTAAAACCCTTGCACAAACCAGCCATCCAAATCTGCCTGGTTAATTAAGAGCTTTACACCTAGGACAATCTTCTAAGGATTTTAGCTGAGGTAAATTACTTGATAACTTTAAACTTTAAACTGATAATAAATAAATAAATAAATAAATAAATAAATAAATAAATAAATAAATAAATAAATAAATAAATAAATAGGTAGATAAATAAATAAATAAATAAATAAATAAATAAATAAATAAATAAGCAAACAAATAAATAAATAGTTTTTTTACAAATTTGTAAACTTCTTCCAAGTCAATGGCAGGTAACACTACAATGCAGGAAATTAGACACCTGCTTATTTCTGTTATGGATGGCATGCTAGAAGAGATAAAAAACCTAGTTGGGATATACACATTTTTAGCTATAATTGCTACTAGTCTGACAATTCATATCATATCCTTTAAAAATGGTTTAATAACAGTGCTGAAGATGAGAAACTGACTGAAATGAAGAGGACTCTGAAAAGTGGTAATGAGAAACTAGCAGACAAAACACATTCTGTGGAGAATGGTTATGATGAATCGGCAGACAGAACATTGGTTCTGGAAGGTAATAAGCATGCCATACAGATAATCTCTAAGGATGACAAAGTAGCCTTGATGAATAAGATAAAATCTTTGGAATTATATATGAATCATGAGAACAAGAAACTGACCAATTTAATGAAGGCTTTGGAAGCTTTCACTGTTCAGGAGGTTCAGACCTACAGAAGGCAGTTACAAATAGATTTTAAGCCTTAGAAGAACTTGTTAAAACTGATAAAAAGAGCATTAAGGGACAGAAGAAATAAGTTAGAGGGGAATTAACCAACCAGTACCTTACAGAGTTAGAGGTGAGCTGCTAGGGCGCATACCTGCTATGATTTATTCTGTTACTGTTTGTGAAAGGCCATCAAATAACAATTATCCTGAAGGATATGCAGACTGCAAATGGAAACCTACACATATGAGAGATTTAAAAGATATTAGGAAGCAAGAGTTTCCTATGGTATGCATTCAGCATATATGAGGCAGATGCTTAATATGTGGTTCTCTAGGAATAGAATCACTCCAATAGTCTCAGCAGTATTAGAATACGGTCCTCAGGTACAATGGAAAAGCTGGTTGAAAGAAGAAGAAGCTAAGGCCCTTGAACAACAAAGTAAGATTAGAGGTTTTGAGATTTCCCAAAATCAAATTCTTGGAGAGGGCCATTAGGCTGATGTAAATAATAGGCTACCTTTGGCCTATTATTTACATCAGTACACCTTGTCCCTATGTTGTATGGCAGCCTTAAATGCTTGGGATCAGATTTAAGAATCAAGAAAAAGAACTGAGCCATTTACTAAAGTCATACAAGGCTCAAAAGAACTCTTTACTGACGTTTTCCAAAGACTGACTAAAGCTGTAAATAACATAATATCAGATCAAGAAGTTAGATGAGTACTAGTTGAATCTTTGGCTTTTGAAAATGCTAATTTAGAATGCAAAAAGATAATTCCACCTTTAAAGGTCAGATCGACACCATAGAAGAATGAATCCAAAATACTGTCAATATTGAGTCCCATAATTATAGTGATGAGGCTTGGATAGGAGAGGTGATTTCCAAAGACCTGAAGAGACATCCAAGTGTCAAATGTTTTAATTGTGGTAAACAAGGCCATTTAAAGAGAATTGTGTACAAGGCATTCCTAGAAACAATGTTTCTAGGAATGCTCAAAACAGAAGGCCCCAACCTGGATTATGCAGATGAGGCAAAGGTCAACACTGAATCAATGAATGCTGGTCAACAACAAACAAGATAATCTTTTATCATCCTTGGGGGAGCCTCTCACAGGTCCCCAAGTCGAATGTGGTCCAGTCATTCCCAGTCACTGTGGAGGAAGCTCCTCCCCAAAACAATTAGAGAATCCAGTGCCTATTGTAAAAACCATACTGCTCTGGATGATAGAATAGCTTTGGGAGATGAATCAAAAATTCCAGGGGGATCCATAAAATGAATACTTTGGCAACTTCTATAAATAATCAGACCAAAGCTAAGGGTACAAATAAGTAACATTACAATTGAGGGCTTGCTGGTAACATTACAATTGAGGGCTTGCTGAACATAGGAGTGGATGTGACTATAATTACACCAGAATCATGGCATCCAAATTGGCCTCTCCAGGAGGTAGATGCTCAGTTCTTGAGGACTGGAACCCTATCTCAGGTAAAACAAAGTATGAGATGGCTTCAATGCATAGGGCTAGAAAGGCAGAGAGGAAAGTTGAGGCCATATGTGGCTAATAGAGCAGTGAATCTATGGGGTCGTGATCTGTGACAGCAGTGGAATACTCAGATTAATATTCCTCCAATCTCAGAAGCGGATCATAAACCAAATCATGTTTCTGGGAAGAATATTATAAGTAGTCACTGAACATTCAGTTTGTACAAAAACAGGGCACAACAACTGCTGATCTCTCCAAGGTATCAACAGCCTCACCTTTAAAATGGTTAAATGACAAACCTGTCTGGGTTAGGCAGTGGCCTATGACCTCAGAGGAACTGCAGGCCTTAGAACAGCTGGTTCAGGAGCAACTAAATGCTTGATATATTGAAGAATCTACCAGCCCTTGGAATTCTCCTCTATTTGTTATTAAAAAGAAATCTGGAAAACAAAGAATGCTGATAGATATGAGAGCCATAAATAAAGTAATTCAGCTGATGGGCTCTCTACACTCTGGAACACCTTTGCCTTCTATGTTATCTATAGAATAGCCTATTAGAGTTATTAACTGAAAATTGATTTTTTTTTCTTCACTATACCTTTACAAGAAAAGGATAAAGAAAAATTTGCCTTCACAGTATCTACTTAAGAGATAGCAATGGGCTGGGCGTTAGTGGTGCACGCCTTTAATCCCAGCACTCAGGAGGCAGAGCCAGGCGGATCTCTGTGAGTTCAAGGCCAGCCTGGGCTACCAAGTGAGTTCCAGGAAAAGGCGCAAAGCTACACAGGGAAACCCTGTCTCGAAAAAACCAAAAAAAAAAAAAAAAAAAAGAGAGAGATAGCAATGGAAGGTTCTCCCACAGGGAATGTTAAATAGTCCCACCATGTGCCAATATTTTGTGCAAAGAGTAATTCGCTTACAGTTTCCACAATCTATAATTTACCATAAATGGATATTTTATTAGCTGATTCACAGGTAGATACTTTAGAAAAAATGTTCAAGGAAATAAAATTTTGCCTCAGGGGGATTACAAATTGCTCCTGAAAAAATACAAAGAGGAGATTCTATGAATTATTTAAGATATAAATAAAAAATAAGTCTACAAAAAATTCAACCTCAAAATGTACAAATCAGGAGAAATGATTGCGGACTCTTAATGACTTTCAAAAATTGCTAGGTGACATTTTCAATTTACAGTCCACTACTGAGATAAAAACTGATTGAGTAATTCGTTCAAAACCTTGGATGGTGACAAGGACTTAAATAGTCCAAGAGAATTATCTGCTGAAGCTAAGAGAGAATTGGCTTAGATGGAAAAGATATTACAGGAGGCACATGTGGATCGTGCGGATCTAGATCTTAACTACATTCTGATCACATTACCCTCTATGTATTCCCCTACAGGGCTTTTAATGTAGAGGGAAGATACTATATTGGAAGGGATATTTCTATCACATAAACAGAGTAAGAAATTAAAGACATTGTTGAAAAGATTTCTGATTTGATTTTCAAAGGAAAATTAAGATTTCATCAATTGACAGGAAAAGACCCAGCAGAAATCATAGTACTTTTAACTAATGAGGAAATTTCCTCTTTATGGACAGAAAATGAATATTGACAAAGAGCCTGCAGTAATTTTGGGGGTGAGATTAACAACAGTTATCCCAAAAGCAAGAGACTTAAATTCACAAAAAGAACCTGTTGGGTACTTCCTCACATTGTATGGAGAACACCAATCTCTGGAGTCTCTACATTCTATACTGATGCAAATAAATCAGGAAAGGCAGGACAAAAATCAGGAGATTAAGTAAAGTGGTTCAAAGCCCTTATGATTCTGTATAAAGTCAGAATTGTATGCCATTCTTATGGTACTAATGGACTTTACAGAACCTCTCAATACAGTTACTGATTCTCAATATGCTGAAAGAGTTGTTTTACATATTGAAACCACTGAGTTTATTCCTAATAAAACAGAATTAACTTTGTTATTTATACAACTGCAGGAAACAGAAATAGGAATCATCTCATTCATACATATATATATATATATATATATATATATATATATATATACACACACACACACACACACACACACACACACATATTACACATTAGATTCCTGATGGGTCTGCCAGGCCCTCTAGCACAAGGTAATGATGAAATTGATCAGTTATTAATAAGAAATGTGCTGGAGGCCTCAGAATTTCATAAAAAAAAAATACTACATCAACAGCAAAAATGTGAAAAAGGATTTTTCCATCACTTGGCAACACACCAAGAAAACTGTGAAAAAAGTCCTACTTGTTCCTTCTATAACCAAACTCCATTACCTGCAGGAAGTAACTCTAAAGCTATACAAAGAAATGAAATTTGGCAAATGGATGTGTTTCATTTTGCAGAATTTGGTAAATTAAAATATACCATACAATAGATACATTTTTCAGGATTTCGATGGGCACCTGCTTTGAGTTCTGAAAAGGCTGATTCTGCAATTACACACCTATTAGAAGTCATGGCCATCATGGGTATACCTGTACAAATTAAGAGTGACAATGCTCCAGCATATATGTCTAGTAAAATGAAACAGTTTTTTGCATATTATAATATAAAGCATATTACAGGCATACCACACAATCCTACAGGACAAGCAGTTGTAGAAAGATCTAATTGCACTTTAAAGAAAATGCTTAATAAACTAAAAGGGAGAACTAAGATCCCCTAGAGATAAATTGCATAATGTCTTATTAACCTTGAATTTTCTTAATCCTAATGAGAAAAGGAACAACAGCAGCAGAAAGACACTGGATAATAGAAAAAAAAAAACTACTGAGTGAAATCAATCTGTATACTTCAAAGTTGTGTTGACCTCAGAGTGAAAAACCAAGATATGTGCTACATTGCAGAAGGGGTTTCGCTTTTGTTTCCATGGGAGAAGAAAAGCTATGGATACCATCAAAATTAATATAGGTTCTATTTGAACAGGAGAGACCTCTTAATAAGGAGAAGAGATAGCTCATCCACCAATGTGACAATTCTACAAGTCAAAAGGAAAACCCACCAAATAAAATAAGGGTCAGAGCAGATTTCTATTTTTGTCTTTACAGGAAAATAGAAATACCCATTTTCAAAAAGTCAAAAGACCTTGGACATTTAGATGCCTAAGGAAGAAGGAAAAGCTATTCAGAAAAAAAATTATCAAGCAAAGAAAAATCTGACTAATGGTACCAATATTATCTACAGTGTAAAAATCTCACTACCTAAACATTAATATCTCTTTACTTCTCAGAAAAGTTATAGTCCCAACTTACTTAAAAATTACAGCTGGCTTTGGAGTTGAAGCATGGCTTTCTCCTTTTCTAAATCCAAGCATATTGTTAAAAGACAAATTTAGAGTTTCTGTCTCATATCAGAAGAGCCACCTGGTGTGGGACAGAAGAAAACCAAAATCTAGGGACTATTTTTGTTACAAATCTCTTTCTCCTCATACTTATTTTTGATTCTTTAGAACCTTTCTTTAGATATATTACTGTCTTAAAATTTACACTTTCTGTCTTGATATTAATAATTTTTAAGTTTTCCACAGGGAACAATAAATTTTTCCTAACAGATATCACTCTGAAGTCTCCAGAAGGAAGATGGGGCCCCACAACAACAATTCTACCTGGTTCATAATGATGCCACTGAGCCGTTAAACATCACTTAAAGATCAGCTTTGGACAGCAAACTGCTCAGCACGGTTCCAAGGTGGCTAGCTGGGATGGTCCACCATCTTACTCCTCTATCCAGAACTTCAAATAAGCTTTACTCTGCTCTGAGACTGGATACAAATGTTACAGCTAGTCCTCAGGGGACTTAACCACTGTTCTAGGTGTTTTGTTTTTTTTTTGTTTTTTTTTTTGGTTTTTCGAGACAGGGTTTCTCTGTGTAGCTTTGTGCCTTTCCTGAATCTCACTCTGTAGACCAGGCTGGCCTCCAACTCACAGAGATCCGCCTGCCTCTGCCTCCCGAGTGCTGGGATTAAAGGCGTGCGCCACCACCGCCCGGCTCTAGTTTCGTACAGGATCCCACATGGCCCCCAACAGCAGGAAACAATTCTAAGAAAATGACACGCCCCTCTCCCAACAGGTTTTTGTTTTCTCAGGGTTATCCATAATCGTCATCTGCTAGGAGTTGGTTATAAGCTGTTATAGGGTTGGGGGCAGAACAATAAAGTTAGATCAGGAATCTCATTTGGAATAGAAAAAAGGGGGAAAGGTTGGATAGGAAATAAAGTAGATTATTGTATCCACTTGTAAACTAAATTAACAACTATCAGTTTTACATAATTTGTATTAGTATGGATTCTTGTACATTAATACAAACATAAAATTATTTTTGTAATTCTGTTTAAAATTATTTGTATACTGATACAAATTCAAAACCATATTTGTCATGTTGTACATATGTTCCTACTTCTGTTTAAAATATTTTTGCATATTGATACAAATGTAAAATTTTATTTGTCATACTGTATGTATGTTCTACTTCTGTTTAGGATATTTTATATATTGATACAAATTAAGGATTTTTTTTCATATTGCACTATACATTTCTATGTCTGATTAAGATATTTTTGTATATAACCAAATTTGAGGTCATTGTCCTTATACTGTACATCTGTTTAAAGACTGTTTATTTTTATAATGTGAAGCTTTAGTCTTTAAGCTACATATATTAAGAATTACAAGTTAATAGTCACCCATGCTTGTCAAACTTATAGCCATGTTAGTTAGGTTTTCTAGAAAAACAGATATATTTCAGATGGATAGGTAATCTTCAAACACTTCAAAGATCCAGAGAATATGACATTTAAATGTTTAATAACTTAGAATTCTGTTGACATGAGACATGATTGCTTCTGGCAGCACTGATCTACTCCCGAGAAGATGATGGGTATCGAAGACACTCCATATGGAGTTTGTCTTCTTCTTGGCAAAAATGGCCTGTTGAGCAAAGAACTGCCCTTGCCTCAACTGCTGACAGTAAGCATGTTGTCCAATCCGGACAAGCAGGACAAGGAAAAGCAACTGCTGAACCTTGCCAAGACAGGATAGTACAATTTTCCAAATTTTCCTGCTTCTGAAAAAGGTCTGTCAGATATTCTAGGTCTGTAGCCAATATGGATGCCCCAACGTTGCAGAGAAACATTGGGTGACTGTCGAGGCAGCCAACTGTTTCTGTCATTTCTTGTATTTTTCAGAAATTGCTTGTTTGCACTTCCTATTTACTCAGGTAATATTATTTTCCATCTCAGGTCTTTGATGGGGTTAAAGACTAGATAGCTACAGTTAGAATTCTCTCATATTTTAGCTAAGAGCATATCAGGTACAAGATTTAGATTTTTCAGGATAGGACAGCTATTGGAGTAATTTCTGTAACTTGCTAATTACCTTTGGCCTGGACATTTAGTATGTGCTTCTTGCTTGATGTTGTTCCTGTTGATTGTAATTCCATTCCTGTTTATATTATTGTCCTTTCTTTATTCGGAACTATACTTGATAATTGTTCTTATTGTATATAGCTATGTGTTAGAACACATTTATTTAGACAAAATAGGGGAAGTGTTGTGGAAATCCATTCTGTTCAACCAATGACCTTTTGGTTATCTGGCCTGATGGGCACGGCCCTTTCTGGGTATGTGACTAGTTAAAACTGAGGGGGGGTGCGCTTGCTCTCTCTTGGGCAGTTGGAGACCAGACAGTTGGTTCCCTTTACCCCTGGACAGAACAGAGGACAATGACAGCAGTTTACTTTGTTCTGTATCCATGAGTGTATTATCCCCATTTTATATCTTAATAAATTCTTGTTCATCTTTAACAGACTCTCATGGGATCACATAACATATGTGTGTATACATTTTATATACATATATGTATATATGTATATAAAATGTATGATGAAAACAAAAATATATATAATAAAATTTTTTAAAAAAGAAAAGATAAAAAAAGGAAGGACTAGTGCTTTGGACAAGAACCAATACAAAGAATCAAACAGGACCTTATTAGTTCAATTACAAGAAGGGTATCTATCCAGTAGAAAGTAAAGAAACAAATAATTGGTAAAAATCAAGCAACAGGTGTAGATGTAACCAACCATCTTTTTAAATAAGAAACACAGAACCAATGCAAAGAAGAAAGTCAAGAGGTCAGAGCTAAGAGCTAAAACCTTACCCTTCCTCCTGCGGTGGTCCTACCTCTCCGAACCAGAGCTACCCCTGTGTTAAAGTCTTTATATAGAGTTCCTGTCCTGCCTTCTCATTGTGACCAGGACGAGGCTGTGTGTGACCAGGACAAGGAGGCTGTGTGTGACCAGGACAAGGAGGCTGTGTGTGACCAGGACAAGGAGGCTGGGTGTGACCAGGACAAGGAGGCTGGGTGTGACCAGGACAAGGCTGGGTGTGACCAGTCAGGTACAGAAGTGTAGGTGTTGAAGTTGCTGTTGTTGTTTTACTCTTTTGGCTCTTTGGGGGCCCACCACCCAGCTCCCAAATGAGCACATGGAGATTTACTATTATTTATAAATGCCCAGCCTTAGCTTGGCTTATTTCTAGTCAGCTTTTCTTAAATTATCCAGTCTACCTTTTGCCTCTGGGCTTCTATCTTTATCCTGTATACCTTTCTTTCCTTCTTACTCCGTGGCTGGCTGTGTGGCTGGGCGGCTGGCCCCTGGAGTCCTGGGCTTCTATCTTTATCCTGTATACCTTTCTTTACTCTTACTCCGTGGCTGGCTGTGTGGCTGGGCGGCTGGCCCCTGGAGTCCTGGGCTTCTATCTTTATCCTGTATACCTTTCTTTCCTTCTTACTCCGTGGCTGGCTGTGTGGCTGGGCGGCTGGCCCCTGGAGTCCTCCTCCTTCTCTTACTCCTAGATCCTTTCTTCCTAGCTTTCTCCTCCTATTTTATCCTCTCTGCCTGCCAGCTCCCCCTATCCTTTCTCCTGCTTTGTTATTGGCGGTTCAGCTCTTTATTAGACCATCAAGTGTTTTAGACAGGCAAAGTAACACTGCTTCACAGAGTTAAACAAATGCAACATAAAAGAATGCTGCACATCTTTGCATCATTAAACAAATGTTCCACAGCATAAACAAATGTAACACATCTTAAAATAATATTCTATGACACAGAAGCACCACCTTCTTTCTAAGCCAAAAGTGAGGAAAGAAAACTAGAGATATAAGCTGAACAAAGTTGGCTTTTCTCAAAAGATACCTATAAATTAAGGAATAAAGTCCAAGAGGCCAAAACAAAGAGCAAATTCTGAACGAGGAGGATCAACATTAGGACTTTCCAAGGAGTCACTTAGCCCTACTATTGCAGGATATTTGATTACACTGTGTGAAAGGCAACTTCTGATTGGTTTAATAAAGAGCTGACTGGCCAATAGCTAGACAGAAGAGAATAGGTGGGACTTCCAGGGAGAGAGAAGAACTGGAGATGAATCTAGATGCACAGGAGATGCCAGTAAGTCAGATATACAGAATGGAGGAAAGGTAAAGAACCATGTGGGAGTAACAGAAACAGGTTCATTTAAGTTATAAGAGCTAGTTGGGAACAAGCCTAAGCTAAAGGCCAAGCTTTCACAATTAATAATAAGGTTCCATGCATTATCTGTGGGCTGGAGGTCCAAAGAAAGTCTGACAAGAAAGACCAACTATGCTCTACATCCTATAAAAGCAGGCCAGATTCAAATTATCTCTGATCCAGATTGGATTAATGTGGTCCAGAATTGCTACCTGACAGAATCAAGCAAAAAGCCTTTGGTGGAAGAAGACATCAATATTCAGAGATTCAAATCATCTCTATTTTTATTTTTATTTTTGTTACTGTTGCTATTACAAGGATTAATCCGATGGCTTCATGCATGCTGGTCAAGCACCCTACCAAGCTATATCCCTCAGCTCCATTTTTTTTTTAAAGACAGAATCTCACGACATAGCCCTGGCTGGCCTAGAATTAAGTATGTAGACCATGCTAGCCTTGAACTCAAGGAGTTCAAGAATTCACACAGCCTGCTTCTCCCTCTCAAGTGCTGGAATTAAGAGACACTATTTCAAAGATAATCAGACACAGACCAAAATGATGAAAATCGAGAAAAAAAGAAATGATCCCCAAATCCCTCACAACAGGGTGAGACAGGGAAGAAAGACAGGAGGGGTTCCACTATTCTAGGGACATCAAAACAAGGGCTGAATTCCAAAAACTATAAATATGAGACGCATCAAAACAAGACACAAATACCTTTAAAAATGTTAAAAGCATATTCTAGGTACATCAAAGCAAAGCTTCTGAAATCCAACGGTTAAATCCTAAAAATAGTAACAGAAAAAGAAACAACCACAAAATTACTAGAAGAGACAAAGGAGCTAGACAGTCATGAGATGGCATCTTCCAATACTAAAGAAACTGTCAACCAAGATTTATAAAACCAAAGAGAGGGCTCTGGGTGCAGCTCAGTGGTGGAGAACTTATATAGCATGCAAGAGTCTCTTGCATTCGATCACCAGTACCATAGAAAAAAATAAAAGCTATTCATATTTTTAAAACAGTAAAATACATCCCAAAAAACTTTAATCACCATCTTACACATTTAAAAAAAGTTGATGTTCTGCATGCAACTGGGAAATGTGGAGATAAATAAAAAGCAATTAAAGCAAAACTTCATAGATAATTATAAGCATTGCCAATGTAAATAAAAATGCCAAGTGTTTATGTACTGATAGATATATGTGTGGATGGATAGACAGATATAGATAGATAGATAGATAGATAGATAGATAGATAGATAGATAGATAGACAGACAGATGATTGATAGATAATATGCACACAGAATTAAACAACAAAGCATATAACAAAAACAACAGAGTACATAAATCCTAAAGTGGCCATGAAAAGCACTGTTTTATGACCATGAAAACAACTACTAGAGTGAATCTGATGGGGGCCTAGGTTCAATTCCCAAAACCCCAAAAAGAAATGAAACCTATCCTTCTATTACTAGTCCCCAAACAATGTTAGTCCTTTTAGATAATAAATGGGGGGATGGCCTTGTACCAGACAGCAAGTCTACTAATGCTCTTGAAAGCTGACACAAACTGCCAAAGGAGGCAAGAAGCACAGACAACCCCCACATCTATCTCCTGGACCATTCCAGTCTTTTTCATGAACTGATGTTAACCACTCTGTGAAAACAGTGACTGGGCTGTTCCTAATGCAGGGATCCCAACATGCCAGGGAATTGACTCCTTACAAAGGACATGAAGGGGCAGAACCCCTCAGAGGCTAAGTGGTGAAACCAATTAATTCTTCAAGATTGTGGTCATAGCCATGTCTATGTATAAGAACTGTACTTTCACAGCTCGTAATGATTGGTACAAGGAAGAAACGTCTTGAATCAACTACCTACTCTGTACTCAAAAATAGCAACATTAATACTTTAAACCCATGAAAATAGATGTTTAAATTTTTCTATTTCACATGCTTCTACTCCATCTCTTATTTGATCATTTTAAAAATCAAATGGAGTGAGATTAGCCCTGAAATGACTTTCTAACACTCTTCTAACTAGGATGTAATTATTTCAATTATTCTGCCACTCAAAAATCATATGATTTACATAAATGCTAGTTAAGAACAATAGAAATTCTAAGATACTTAATCAAAATGTCACAGATGATTTAATCCTCTGTCAAAACAAGGATTATTTAAACTTCTGTTTCACTTCCTTTTAAAGAAATCCTATTTATTTTCTCCACAGAAAAAAATTAGAATAAACGTCCCAGTATTTCACCAATCAGAACTTTAAAATGACTCTGGTTAACCACAAATTGATTCAAGTAGTTATGTACTTTTTCTGAATTTATTTTACCAAGACATGTTTGACAGCATATAGTAACTTCATATAGAAACTAAAGTACTGTCTACAGAATTACAAATCATTTCATTGATAATTCTTCTTAGCCACCCACATTAAAAGATCACTGAGCCTTAGATGTTAGGTTTTATTAAGTAGTACACTTCAGTAAATTCACTTCATGCGCGCGCGCGCACACACGCGCGCGCGCGCGTGTTTGTGTGTGTGTGTGTGTGTGTGTGTGTGTGAAATCTAGCACTTTCATTCCGTGTGTGTGTGTGTGTGTGTGTGTGTGTGTGTGTGTGTGTGTGAAATCTAGCACTTTCATTTCCATACACCTGTTGGACATTTGAAAAACAAAAAATTTTCAATTATTTTCAAAAATTCAGAAATGTAACTTCATCTATTTACCAGCTAAAAATGATAATACAGAAAAACTAAGATGAGGAAATGTAATGAATGTTATGAAGTTTAAATAGAATTCCAGCATCATTTACTGAACTTAGATTGCTACACATATTCTGACTGTCAAAGGACTGGCAGTTCCCCAGTACCTGAGAGGTCACCAGGTGATTCGATCTGCCTTAGAAAGATGCATGCCAATTCTCAACCTCCTTTTTTTCCACTAATGTTTTCTTTGTAACGAAATACTAGTCAGATTCTAAAGGGGCACCTTTAAATGAGATTAAGGAAACAGTTTTGAATACTTACTGTCTTGTTCCGTAACCTAATGATGTCTGAGACAGAGCCAGCCCCACAGTACTCCATGACAATCCACAGGTCTGTGTTCTTGAAGTAACTGCCATAATACTTCACCACGTAGGGACTGAAGAGAAAGACAGTTATGGTTCATTTGCAAAGAAAGTTTTTTTTTCTTAATCCTAATATAAAGTATTCTCAACATTTCATGTTTCAATAAAAAATTTAATGAGTTAACTTCTATTTACATTGAATCGTCTGTAGCTAGAGCCCAGCAACTGCGTATAATTAGGTTTTACTTCATGGATGAAAATTTAACAAGATTACAAGCCAGAGGAGGCCCAAGTGTTTTGAGTGATTCCCAACAAAAATAATGCTTCATTTTGGCAAAGCATTTACTACTTAATATTAGAAACAAATGGAGAAAGTTTCCTTTAACAAGAACATTTTAAATATAATGGTTCTAAAGGATTTTTCACTCACTATTAATGCTCAGCTTCAAAATTATGTATATTTCAACAAAGTCAAATGGCATATTTTTTCTTTCATGTTGTTGTTTGTACCATTCTTGAGAAAAAATTACTTACACAAACAGCATATATTCAATCAATATCATTAACAATTCAGAGTATTTCTGAACTGACAGTTTAAATCTTACAGAGATGAATAAGCTGTGTTTACACCCAAGTCATTTACAGAAAAACTTAGAAGCAAACAATGAACTCTATTACAATTATTGATTGTTAAAGATATGCTACATACACTGGTATATAAAATACGCTATCTGTGGAATATTCCTTTACACTGTGTAAATATATGCTGCTATGATTGGTTTATTAAGGAAGGTGATTCGCCAACAGTTGAACAGGGTAAGGTTGGGGAGAGTCAAACAGAATGCTGGGAAGAAGGGTGGAGTCAGAGGAGTATCAAGCAGTGCAGAGAAGCAAAATGGACATGCTGTACTGAGAAAAGGTACCAAACCACATAAATGGAAGAATTAGCTAATAACAAGCCTGAGCTATTGGCTGAGCACTTATAATTAATATTAAGCCTTTGTGTGATTACTTCAGAGCGGCTTCCAGGACAGAAACTTCTGCCTACACTTATCTAAAAGAGAGTTTTCAAAATCACAGAAAACACAGAAGGATTAAAACTACAAAACAGCAGAGACTGTGTTGCACACACTTCTATGTAAACCAAGCTCCAAGGAGGATAATCCAAGAGAATGTAGTAGAAAGGATTTAATCTAAGCAAAACTATTTTAAAAATTATTACAGGGGCTGGAGCGATGGCTCAGTGGTTAAGAAAATTGGCTGCTCTTCCAGAGGACCCAAGTTTAATACCCAACACCCACATGGTAGCTTTACAACCATCTGTGACTTCAGCTTTATGGGATCTGACACCTTCTTCTGGCCTCCACAGGCACCAAGCACGAATATAGTGAAGAGATATTCGGCAAAAACACCCATACACGTAAAATAAAATAAATAAATCTAAAAAGAAAAAAAAAGTTTTAATTATTCCAACCCATGGGTGGCAAAGAGAAGATGCTTTAAAAATAAACACGCATGGGTAAAACACCTAGAAAAAATGCAGTTTGTTTGGAGGACAGTTAGATTACAGAGTGCATCTAGTAAAGGGTGGCTCCTTTACTAGCTGTCAGTGTCAGATAAACAAAAGACAAGACAAGTATTACAGGGCCAACGAGATGACTTTTTTACCTCCAAGACCGATGGCCTGCACTAAACCCCCAACTCTTGCAGGTTCTCCTCTGACCTTTACAGGTGCACATGGAGAACCCACCCACAATCATAACACACACACCAAATAAACATCAATTTTATAAAAGGACAAAAGAAAGATCTCATATGGGAACGTGCACTGCTCTTACAGAGGACCTGAGTTTAGTTCCCAGCAAGCAACCTGTGAACAACATTTTCCGGCCTCTGCAGGTACCGCACTAACATTCACAGAGCCGAGACTGTTAGGCCTCAAACCCAGGACAAGTCTCGGTACCCGTGGCTCCTCCCAGTTCTCCCAGCATCCCTCAGTACCCGTGGCTCCTCCCAGTTCTCCCAGCATCCCTCAGTACCTGTGGCTCCTCCCAGCACTTCTCGGCCACCTCCCCACCCTAAACCCCGCCCTCCCGGGGGCGGGGCTTCCACTTCCCTTCCCCCAGCCCGATCCCTATATAACTGCCATTTGGGCTGCTCTGCTCTCGGCCTCTTGACCAGGGGTGCATCTCTTTTTGGTGGCTCCTCTCTTGCTCTCCCTCCCCCTCCTCTCATGGTCCGATTAAGTCAGCCGGCCATGCTCAGCATGGACTCTTCCCTCTGCCAGCTTTCTCCCTTACATCTACAATCAAAACCTTCTCCATGCTTCAGGAATGGTCCTGTCCTCCTCCTTTTATGTCATGTTTTCATTCACAAAGACATTTTCTTAAGACATCATTAAGGAGGCTTAAGACTGTCAGAGAAGACTTTTCAGTAGAGCCTTAGATCTGTACAAAGTCTTCAAGTAAAAACAACACAGAACGGCTGGTGCTGAAGGGCTGGCTGAGCTTTAGCTATTCTGGCTGTTTTAACAGGTGGCTACTGGGCTGAAGTGCAACGTCTTAGCCCACTGCTTCCCCTTCCTCTGCCTTGCTTTGCCGGGTTATGGGTTCCTCCCCATCTCCCCCACTATAATCAATGGTCTACACAGTTGCTCAGCTGACACAGTTACCTCCCTTTAAAACAAATAAAAATAGGTTCATCACACTGTTCTGCTGACTTAGGAGAAAAGAAAACAAAACACAAAACCAACAAAACTCTGATGGCTCTTCATTATCTAAAGGTAAAAAAAAAAGTCTGAATTGCTCTGTATCAAATACAGATACTGATTTTTCACCTCTCCATATAATACTTAACTCTTTTATCCCTCCATTTCTCCACCAAATGAACTCGTCCTCAGCATTCTGGACTTCCAATCACCATGGCTGAGTAAGGCACCCTGCCTCCTTGTTCTCACTACCACTGCAAGGACCCACAGTCAGCACTCCAACTGTACTCAGGTGGAGCTCTTTGTTCATGTTTTTATCCTCCCAACTAGACCTTAGCCCCTCCGGAAGGAAAACAAAATCTTAGTTTCCTTAGTATTCCTAGATCCTGACACAGTACTTGTCCAATAGGAAAATATTCACAAGCGCTTGTTGAATGAGTCAGATTTACAAAAACAATTATATGCCAGATATGGCAGAACATGTCTATCATTCCATAACTCAGAAGGATGAAGCAGAAGGATCCCAAATTTGAGGCCAGTCTAGGGGAGTTCAAGGCCAGCCTGAGGCTATATAGGAAACCCTGAGTGGAAAAACAAGAACAGAACAAGTAATACAGAATTAAAATGAGCCACTTCACATCAAAAACGGGAAAGGAAGGCTGGTTATTCCTTCCCTGTATTCCTTTATATCATCTCTGTTTATTAGCAAAGAGTTGTAAGTCCAAACAAAGGACAATTCAACAACATCGTCCTCGAGTTATTTAGTATTGATCTTGCTTCTAATGTGAAGTCATGAACAACTTACATAGGTAACAACAAATATATATATTTTATTATATAACTAATGAAAGTAATCATAATGAACATAAGGAAATAAAATATTTTCATACCTGTCACATTGCTGCATTATGGAAATTTCTTTAATTATTTCCTGAAGATCTGACTCAACAGGTACTTGCTTAATTGCAACAACTTGACCAGATTCCTTATGTATGGCTTTAAAAACACTTCCATAAGACCTAGAAAAGAAAGCCAAGACATTATTTTTTTCATATCATTGTATTAAAGACTACTGTGACTTTTACACATATTTTTGCATATTGCATTTTCAAGCTTAAATCATCATGTAAATGATCAATAACAAAAATAAAGGAATAATAAGTTAATGAAGCAGCTTTATTGCTCAAATTACAAACTTAAAATTTATCATGTAAAAACAGAATGAGTTGCTGTTTTCTTATGGAGGAAGGGAGCGAGAGGTGGAGGAGAGGGAAGGAGGCAAGTAGACTAACTTACAGTTTGTCAACTCAAACGCAGCTTAAGGAGACAGAAACAGAAATTACAAGCACGAAAATTAAGTTAAAAACAGTCCAAGTCTCGGGTTAAGAGAAAAAGCTGAATCAAGCAAAAGTCCCAGGATGCTTTCACTGTGAATCTTTTTTTTTTTTTTTTTCCATTTTTGACTCTTTTGAGACAGGGTCTCATGTGACCCAGGTTGGCCTTAAGCATACTATATAGCCAAGAATAATCTTAAATTCCCAAGAGTGGGATTACGGATGTGCACCACAACACTCAGCTACTGTGAACCTCTTAACACTAAAGCAGAGAATCCTCAGTCAAAGTCCCCTCAAAATGCTTCTTTCAGTATTGTCTCTTCAAGAGAAAGGCCACATGCTTGTAGGTATTCACACAGAAGGAGACACAGGATTTAATGTCTACTCCAACTCTTGAAAGTCTGTCAAGTAAATATTCATGTACTTTACAGAGCAGACACAATGAAGAAGGAAGTCATCTGTAATTTAATATGAACTTCAATCAAGGTTTAAAACCAGTGCAGCAGGTACTAGACAAGGTTTTACAAGCATTATCAAACTCTCCTCTCAATCATGAGGAAAAAATATAATTCTCATCACTGAAAGATGAGGATACAGACTCAGTGACTCCAAAGACCATGGTCTTCTCACTACACTGTTTCCACAGAAAAGAACAAGATACAGTGTTCCCGGTGTTTCCTAATATTACAAACTACACAATAATGTACAAACTACACTCCCAAATTGACACTTTTAAAGTAAGCGGCAGTGTCACAAGCAGTCAAGAAGACACTTAACCAAACAAATCGACACTACGTCCTGCAGCACAGGCTCTCGGAAGTGACTTCATTCACTTTGGTGACAGTCACTGGGGAAAAGGCTGCTTTTCCTCTCCTCAAAAGCTAGGGTAGGATTCAATGCTACATTATTAAGATGAATTAGCAACACCATCCCTCCTCTCCAAGGAGATCTCAGATCTATAACAGAAATTGAGAGCTCTGTTTCCCAGACTCTCCCTCCTGAGTAGTTTCCAGTTAAGACTGTGCCTAAACAGTCACAAAATCTGAATGCAGGAAGATCCAAGATTGAGGGGTCGTGGAGACTTACTCTAGGTTTTTAGAGGGCAGCTGAGGCTAGGTAATATGTGGCAGGGTATAGGAACCCATGCACGGGGGCCCTGAAAGATCGCTGTGTGAAGCTATGAAGTGAAGCCTAACCTGCAGGAGAGACCTCAGGACATCTACCAAGCAAAGCTGCATGTATGTATGCATGGCGTGGAGCTGACTAGAGAGTGTGGGGCCACAGGCTGTATCCTCCAACGATGGCAAAGTAACCCTTTCTTTCCGTAAGTTGCTTTTGTAAGAGATTTTTTATCAACAACTAGAAAAGCAACTAAGAAAGCCTTCTCTTTTACTTCATCAATATTAAATTATCTGTTTGTCTTCTCTGTGGTAACTAATCTCAGTTTTAACTTCTTTGTGAGATCAATTCACAGAATTTGTATCTGCTAAGAAATCCTTAGCTTCTGGATTTTCAAACTGTCACAAAGCAGCACCCCAACTCTCAAACTTCCTCCTGACCAGGACTTACACCCTTGTCTTAGTTTGAATCTTGTAGACTTTCACTCTCCTGTTCTTGCATTCTCTCATTCCCTCCCTTCCTGTGTGTGGGTAGAGCAGAGGGTGCTGGGAACTGAACCCAGGGCCCTGTCCATGCTATATCTCTATCTTGATTTTTATTAGTCAATAACAGAAGCTATTTAAATAATTACATTCCAAAGTTTTCATATGAATTTATTATTCCTAAATTTTTGTTTACTTCATTAATTTCAGTTTTAGTCAGTTTTCCCTCCTTGTTTTTACTGTATTTTTATTATTTTAGTTCTTTTGAGAATATGAAAATTTGGATGGGCAGTGGTAGTGCACTCAGGATGCAGAGGCAGGCAGATCTCTGTGAGTTTCGAGACCAGCCTGGTCTACAGCGTGAATTCCAGGATAGCCAGGACTACACAGTGAAACTCTGTTACACACACACACAGACACATATATATTTTGTGTGTGTGTATATATTTATAAATATATATATTAAGTTGTTTAAGTAAGTACTATTTTTTTTACCTTCATTAATAATGAAAAAATCTGAGACTAAAATTTTTCACTTCACGGGTTCCGGAACATTCTTCATTTCTTTTCATTGCTCTCTAAATAATCTGTAATATTTCCTTCAATCTTTAGATTACCTCAGATTATGTTTCCCAATTTATATTTACTGAGATATATCATTTTGTAACTATTTCTAAGTTAGCCAACTATATCAGAAAATGTATTTGTAAAAATCTATCTTAGATAGGGCTCACAGGGACTCAGAGACTGAAGCGGCAATCAGGGAGCCTGCATGGGTCTGCACTGGGTCCTCTGCATACATGATGTGGTTGTGTAGCTTGGTGTTCTTGTGGGACTCCTGACAGTGGGAGTGGGGTGTCTGTGACTCTTTTGCCTGCTCTTGGGACCCTTTTTCTCCTACTGGGTTGCCTCGCCCAGCGCTGATGTGAGGGTTTGTGCCTGGTCTTATAGTATCTTGCTGTGCCATGTTCAGCTGATGTCCCTGGGAGGCCTGCTTGTCTCTGAAGGGGAACGGAGGAGGAGGAGGGGATGGGGGGTAGGGTAACACTGGGAAGAGTGGAGGGAGTAGAAACTGCAGTTGGGATATATTGCAAACAAAAAATTTAAAAAAAATCTATCTTACAATTTGTCAAGTTTCTGTCTTTGAAGATAAACCAAAAAAGGAAGACTGCAAAGTATATACGTGCGCGTCTAAGCATACATAAATACAAATAGATGCTTTACATAAATACATACATAATCAAGTCTGCTAATAACATTTAATCCCTTTCTATGTTTTATATCTGTCCAATTCTAAAAGACATATAAAGACACATATCCATTTTTCATTAGAGTCCACTGATACTGCAAATAACTTGCCCATCATAAATTTAGTTATCATACTATGTGACAAAAATGTTTTGATACAATTTTTCTTTCCTATCCTTACATAATGTACTTCTTTTCAGTCTGACTTTAATTCACCTAATATAAACACTGCCCCTTCTATTTTCTTTTTAGTTTTACTCACAGGTTTAATTCTTTCTGATAATGATTTTTGAACCCTCAATGTTCTGTTTTATATGGGTCTTAGTAAGCAGCATGGTTAGCTTACTTCAGTTTTCCCCAAAGAGTTCATCTTCAGTGTGACAACTCACATATAGTGAGCAATACAGTTCATTTCATTCCTTCCAGCTTATATTTGCAATGTTGTATGTTATGTTCTTATAAATTTAATTATTTTACACTTACTATCTACCTTTCTCTATGATCAGATGATATACATTCCTCTACTATTAATTTGACACTGTTAACAATTCTCTGTCTATACATACTGATTTCCTCCAGATACTCAATTCACAGTTTCCACTGGCCTTTTCCCAAATAAAATAAGGTGCTAAAACAAACCTATAGCCACTAGCCTAATAAAGCCAAAATTGTAGTTTATTAATGAGAATGCAGCCTAAGATAAACAAACTTCTTACAAATTACTTTACAGCATATTTCTTGCTTCACAGAGAGAGAGAGTGAGAGAGAGAGAGATTAGAGAGAGATTACTTCTCTAAAAGACAGTATTACCGCCGGGGAGTGGTGGCGCACGCCTTTAATCCCAGCACTCGGGAGGCAGAGGCAGGTGGATCTCTGTGAGTCCGAGGCCAGCCTAGTCTCCAAAGCGAGATCCAAGAAAGGCGCAAAGCTACACAGAGAAACCCTGTCTCGGGAGGGGAAAAAAAAAGACAGTATTACCATAGCTATCATAATCTGATCTTTAAATTTGACATTAATTGCCAAATTTAATTGATATTAGTAGTATTCAACTCCAGCAAGCACACTCCAGTTGAAAGACTAGACAAAGCTGTCATATCTAAAAGGTATGTTCATATTTTTTGTACTCACCCTTCTCCAAGCTTCTCCAATACATCGAAAACCTCCTCAGGTTGCTTAGTCAAACTGTCTTCACTCAGCTTTTTTAGCTTACTGATAAAATTTAAAAAGAAAGAAAACAAAGAAAATTCTTTCCTTAAAATCTTTTACAAAAAAATGTAATATGCAATATAATCAGATGTTTCAAAAACTAATATGAAAGGTATAAAGCAAACAGTCTCCTTCCAAGTGATGTTCCTCTTGTGGCTAGGCAACACGCCCTGATATAAACCTCTTCTATTAGTTTTTGTAAGGCTGTCATTCAAACATGAATACATTTCCCTCATTCAAGCATACAAGATAGCATTTCATACATACTCTAGAAGGCTCTTGAGTACTCTATTGCCTTCATCCAACAATATATAGTCATGAATCACTTAATAAAGGAGATAGATTCCAAGAAGTATTTTAGGCAATTTCATCATAAGAACATTGTGGCATGTATTTCAACAAACCAAGAAGGTATAGCCTATTATGTGGGTAGTAGATACCAATTTCTACTACTATGTCCATACAAGACAGGAAAATTAGGTAATCAGAAAATATGGTAGAAGACATACATGGCTTACAATTTTGTACTAAACATTTTTATGAGTAGGAATATACGCATAAATAACTATTAGAACTACAGTGCAGTTAATACATAAATGAACAGCATAGTCACTTATTATCATAGTCAAGTAGTATATACTGTACACAAAAGCATCTGTTATACTTTTATAGGATTGTAGCACACTGGCTTGTTCATACCGGTACTACCATAAACATTATGTGTTGTATTCAAAGATCACAGTGGCTATACTATCACTAAATGACAGAAAATTTTCAGCTCCATTATAATCTTATGAGGCCAGTGTCATCATGCATAATTCATCATTAACCAAAACATTATTATGCAGCATATTGCCCTTATAGGCATGTATCTATTACTGTAAATATAAATATAATCAATTCTAATATGACTAGCATAAGATCACTATATGACTAAAATTGTTATTATACTATGATATATTTTTGTTATCCAAATATATGCATATACACAGAGACAAACAATAATCTCCTTATCACTGTACTTACATAAGAATAATAATATAGAACTCTGCCTACTACTGTTTTGTTAAATGAACATGGTATCAAATTGTCTTCTAAATATCTTTAAGTCCATAGATTACTGCAGCTCTTAGCCTTCATCAGAGAACTTCTCTTTGCAGCGGACAGCGGTTAATATAGAGACAATAGTTGTCTTAGTTTGGGTTTCTATTGCTCGATAAAACACCATGACCAAAGAGCAAGTTGGGGAGGAAAGGGTTTATTAGGCTTACACTTCAGCACAGCTGTGCATCACTGAAGGAAGTCAGGACAGGAACTCAAAACAGGGCAGGATCCCAGAAGCAGGAGTTGATGCAGAGGCCATGAAGGGGAGCTGCTCACTGGCTTGCTTCCCATGGCTTGCTCAGCCTGCTTTCTTATAGAACCCAGGGCCAGCAGCCCAGGGATGGCACCACCCACCATGGACTGGGCCATCCCCCATTGATCACTAAGTAAGAAAATGCCGTAGAGCTGGATCTCATCCAGGCATTTCCTCAACTGAGGATGACTTTGGCTTGTGTCAAGTTGACACACAAAACCAGCCAGTACAATAGTCAAGTTCAGAAAATATGGAGCTGTAGAATGTTCTACCCTAAATGGGACTGTGTGTGTGACATACACACACACACACACACACACACACACACACACACACACACACACACACACACAATCTAAGGCTTAGGGAATCTCTCAGAAGACAGACATGGAAAACACAGAGCCAAAGGCTAAGGAAGAGTGCTATGAAACAGTATAGTACCTTCTGGACCTGACAAGGCTGATGCACTGATGAATTCACTGTAGCTATGGTTACCTGTACAAGATCAGGCCATCAACAGTTCATTGTGAAAGGGAAAAGGGCTCATGAGGGACCTTCCTGCCCTGATAGTCTATTGATAGTTGACAGCGGCTGGGAGGGGAATATCACTTTCTCTCAGGGGGTAGCCATATCATGATAAGCTGTCCGTGCTCTAGGCATCAACCTATCCATCATGTTCATGAAGACAACCCTATTTGGTGAGATGGACAGATGGACAAACATATAGTAGAAGGGATACTTGGTGGTAAAAAGAAGGGCTTCAGTGAGAGGAAGGTGATGTGGTGGGGTAATAGGGGAGAAAAGAACTAAAATTCATTATATACATGTGTGAAACTGTCAAAGAATAAAAAGCACAAAGTTTTTCATTTAATAATGATAATAAAATAATAAAAACAAGGAGAGAAGAGGATGAGCTGCCTCCACAGTAACTAAATGAAGGAGAAGACTGGAATAACAAGACAGACTCAAGAACGCTGAAAAACATGGGGTAAGGAATGAGCTACACAGAACACAAAAACAGAAGGGCTGTGCCCTTATGCAAGCAAATACCTGCTGTATGTAAATGTCATATGTTTAGTGCTGTGTTTTCTCTTTCTTACCAGTGCCCAGCAATTCGACTATGTTTTGTTCTGTCTTAGGGTTTGTTTTTCTCTCTCCTTATCTTGCCCTACCTCAAGCCCCAGCAGCTCCAGTCCCAGTTTCCCTGCAGCGTAAGGAAAGCAGAAACTATCTACATTGTAAGCCGTGATGTCCTGTGAGGAGACCGGCAGGCCTAGGCAGGGACAACAGTTCTTACAGCTTTAGCTGAGTTGGAAGATATGGAACAACAGTGACTCCTGCATAACTGCTCACCACAGAAGAACTCCCATCTCTTTATCCCCATACTTCAAGTGGTTATCAGCCAGGTTCCATCTTTTTTTTTTTTTTTGGTTTTTTTGAGACAGGGTTTCTCTGTGTAGCTTTGCGCCTTTTCCTGGAACTCACTTGGTAGCCCAGGCTGGCCTCGAACTCACAGAGATCCGCCTGGCTCTGCCTCCCAAGTGCTGGGATTAAAGGCGTGCGCCACCACCGCCCGGCTGCCAGGTTCCATCTTAAGAGGGGTCTAACTATTTGGGACCCAGCTACTCTGAGGGTCTGAAATGAAGAACAACCAAAATCAGGGAGCCTGAGGGCATACTACCACAATCTCTGACTGTCCAGTAAGATGGTCATGGAGAGGAGAAAGGCCAGACATGGGCACACTGAGTAGTTCAGACTGCAAGAAGCCAAGGCAGTGAATGGTACAGTGTGGGCAGTGGCTCCACTCTGTACCATAAGTGAACTCCATCACCTGAGGATACCTGCAGCGATCCTCTCATATGGAAATATTAGTTTATGTGCATATACATGTATATATAAAAGGTATAGATCATACTTGTACATACGTATGAAAGTAGAAGCATTAGAGCCATTATTCTATATTCTAATTTTTAGGTGATTTTAAAACAACAAACATAAGATTGAGTGTGAGCACCTCATTGGACACTAAGCAAGTCAAAGTACTAGAGTAACCTTAAAATGCCAAGGAAACAAAAACAACCTAAAGTTCTAAACCAAGTAAAACCAGTCCTCAAAACAGCAAAGGAAAACACCATAAGAAACTGGGGTGGCTGGGTCCTCAGTATGGTGCTACACTGGTGGCAGAAGTTGAGGAGGTTCTCAGATATTGGTTTCAATATTTGCTTTAGGAAGTCAAAAAGTGAATCATCTGGGGTGACTCTAGAAGCTAAATTTGACATTTATGCCACCCTAAATTTTCCCAATCTGACATCTAGGGATGTATGACTGCTTGAAGCAAGCAGGGTAGACAATGTTTTAGAGAAGTAGCTGCATGACTTGGACAGCAATAGGAGACCACAAATGTAAACAACACTCTGCAGGTGTGCACATGCCTCGCAGCTGCTCAGAAGCCTGAAGGTGGCCACGGAAGCAAACTAAAGCATTAGTCCAGCGTGGAACTGACCAGGCAGCTGCCACTGAGAAGCAATGGGATGAGGACCACAGACACTGAAGGAAGAATGAGAAAGCGTTAGACTAGGCGGGGACAGAAATAAAAGGCTAGTAAACGGAGAGGAAAATTAAACTGATAGATGTTACGAATCAGAAAAGCAATCCCGTCCTGTTAGAAAGAGAAGTTGGCCCTTAAACTTTCAAAAAGATTGACAATTGTGCACTGGAAACCAAAAGTGCTTCATGTCCCTCATCAAGAAGAAGTAACTCCAGACGAACCACCTACATGACGCTGTGAAGACAGTATTGTTATATTAACAAATCCCTTTAGTATTAAGCCAAAAAGTAATCTATCCACTCTAATTCCTTGGGAGTTGAAAAGTTTCTTTCAAAACAGGCCCATAATCTGGCTCACTTTCAACAAAACAGGTCATAGGTCACTCAGATGAATACAGTAAACACAGTATTTTCTCTAAGTCCACACACCTTATTTTCTCAACATATAGAACTAAAATGTTACTAATTTAACTTAAGCGAAGACAGTGTCTCTGAGGTATTTGTCAAATGAAAACACATGATTTATTTTGTTAAACAATTCGTGTTTTCTGCCATTTGTTATTATTTCCTCTTTCTGGTGACTTAAATGAAAACCGATCTTTCTGTTTAAGACTTAATTTAAAATAATTTTTACATTGCCTGCTTTCAACCCTCTATAGCTGAAAAAAAAAAAAAAGCTCCCATGTTGAGAAGTTTCTCTAGGGCTGGAGATGCAGCTCAGCCACACAGTGTTTTGTTTTCCTTACATGCATGAGGCACTGTGTTCCATCTCAGCATCACCCAAACCAGTCCAAATACTCACACACACACACACACACACACACACACACACACACACACACACACACAATCACACACACGCACGCACACACACACACGCACATGCACAGGCACATAAACCATGCATTTCTACTTACTGAGATGACAAATGCAATATAATAAGCATAGTTTTATCTGTCTGTGGAATATTCCTTTACACTGTGTGAATATATGTCACTGTGATTGGTTTAATAAAGAAGCTGACAGGCCAATAGCTGGACAGGATAAGGTTAGGTGGGAAAACCAGACTAAGGACACTGGGGAGAAGGGCAGAGTAGGAGCAGTCGCCAGGGAGACAGAGAGAAGAAACAGGAGGTGCAAGAAGAAAGAGAGGTAATACAATGTGGCAGAATGGAGATTAATAGAAATGGGTTAATTTAAGTTGTAAGAACTAGTTAGTAATAAGCCTGATCTATCAGCCAATCATTTATAATTAATATTAAGTCTCTGAGTGATTATTTAGGAAGTGACTGGTGGTACATAGAAAAACTCTGCCTACATCTGTCTATGACACTGGTAGGTTTTAACACCTCATAATCTCAAATATAAAAGTTTTAATCATAGGTTCAAAAAATATACTCTTGGTTTTAAGTGGGAAGTCTTCCACATACTAGAAAAAGCTACAAAGAACAAGTTACCTATGATGGATCTCCCTAATAAAACTTGAGAAGTAGGCCTATATGCCTAAGGAAAGCATAGTCTAGAATTATTTTTAAAAAAAATTAAGTGTTGCAGAATATTCCTTTACACTGTGTGAAGATATGTCACTATGACTGGTTTAATAAAGAGCTGAATGGCCAACAGCTAGGCAGGAAGACATTAGGTGGGACTTCTCAGGACAGAGAGGACTCAGGGAAGAATAAAGGCAGGACCACCAGCCAGATATGGAGAAAGCAGTATGAACAGTAAGGAGAGATGAGATAACAAGCCATGCAATGGAATGTAGATTAAAGTAAATGAGTGAATTTAAGTTATAAGAGCTGGTGGGACAAGCCTAAGCTGAGGCCAAGCTTTCATAATTAATAATAAGTCTCTGTGTCGTCATTTGGGAGCTGGCAGTACAAAGACTTGCTATATACGGCATCCAATGTGGAGGCTTAAATATCCAAACAGGGCCTGAGAAAGCTAAGAAAAGTTCTAAACAAGGAGCCGGATGTAGCTTCCTAGCCCTGCAGTCTCTCAGGCAGGCTGGTGCTCAGTGGCACACAGAGGCACAGCTATGGGCTGCTGCCTGTGGGTTGGAACCAGTCACCAGCACCTGTGCCAGAGCCATGCACTAAGCTGAGCCTTGTGGTAGCTGACATGGCAGTTCAAGATTTGTCTCATACAGTCAGAGAACACAGCAGATACTTAGTAAAGCCAGGTCCAGACACATAAAACCTCTAGAAAGATACAATATGTTTAAAAATGTGCTTAAATGCTGAAAAGAAAATGGGTATACACATTCATAGAAAAAATAAAAAGCTTAAAAATAATAAAGTCTTTAAGGAGAGAGTGAAACAGTATTTTTTAAAAGGGCTACATAAAGATGAGAAATACACAAAGTATATGGATGCTGTATGGTGCTCTGTTGACTTTGAATTTTTTGAATGCTAATGAACAGAGAATGACAGCTGCTGAAAGACTCTGGATTGTGGAAGGGACTGCTGAATTAAACCAGCCTAGATACTTTAGGGATATTTTGGCTTCAAAATGGAAGTCTGACAATGAGTTTAGTTGAGGAAGAGGTTGTGCTTTTGTTTCCATAGGAAATGTAAAGCTATGAATTACTTCAAAGTTAAAAGAGATCAAATTTACCAAGAGAGACATCCTGAGGATTCTGGCTACAGATATAAGGGGAAAAGCCTAGAAAGACTACAGGACAGGTGGTGTATATGCTGATTCCCTTGACATGGGAACAGCTCTGAGACTGGATGAGACATGGTAAATCTTGTTGGCTACAGTGTCCTCATGACGTATTATTACATGCCATCCTTTCATATGGCATGAAAAGAGGTTTGGTTGTACAGTCCAAATAAACTTATAAAGTTAACAGATGCTTTTTACCTGATTAAACATAAAACAAAAAATCACCTTTAACTGATTTGTGCACACTGCACATTCCAAACTTGTATTAATGCAGATATATATGTGACCTTTAATTAAAAGTTTGTGTTTTCAGAAGAAAAAAAAAGGACCAGACATCAATAAAAACAAGTAACCCAGGTGATCCAGCCTCTCAGAATGCCTCTGCTGCAGTTTTCTCAAAATTCTGCATCCAGAACATCTTCAAGTGCTACCTGAGATGGTCTAGCCTCACAGACTTCTCCAGCCAGGACTTCAGATAAGCCCTGCATTTTCCCATCACATAGAGACTGGACAACAAATGATACAGCTAGCTCTCCCAAGACATGACCATTATCCCAATTTTTTTCAGGGTCCCCTAAAGACTTCATCACCCCCAGACAACAGGATGAAGTCTAGAGAACACAGTACCTACATTCCCAAGAGGTGGAGTGGGTAGTTTTGGTCATTTGGTGGGTTATGGATATTTGTCATCATTTGAGGAAGTTGGTTACAAGTTGTTATTGGTCATGGTCAGGAAAAAAGCTAAACAAAGGAAATTAGATTCAGGGATCTCTTTCTGAAGGGAAAAATGGGGGATATAGTATAGAAATGATGGGATAAAAAGGTGGATTGTTGAGTCTACTTTTAAACAACCACTAGTCTTAAATATTTTACACTGGTATGGTTTATTGCATATTGATATAAATTTAAGGTTATTTTTGTCATACTATATATATGTTTCTATCCTTCTTTAAGGTATTGTACCTATGCAGCTCATTTAAAAATGGAATGTAACGTTTTAGTCGTGGAAAGCTATCTACGATAATAAAGAAAGACAAGTTAGTAGTCATCTATAACAATCAAACTTACAGCTTTGTTAGGTATGATTTCAAGGTCAAACAGATATATTTTAAATAGATAAATGGTCTTCAAACACTTCAAAGACCTACAGAATATGGCATTTAAAATGTTTTAATAGCATAAGGCTTTTCATGACAGTGAGACACAAGTGCTCCTGGCAGCACCAATTTACTTCAAAAAAGCATGATGGGCATTGAAGCCATTTGGGCAATAAACTGCCATTACCTTGATTGCTGACAGTATGCTGTCCAAACTGGACAGGCAGGACACAAAAGAAGGAGACTTTGCCAGGACAAGGTCCTTCAAAATTTCCTGCTCCATAGAAAAGTCTGTCAGATATTAGGCCTGTAGGCCAAAGATGGATACTCTAACATTACAAAGGAAACTTGGTTGACTGGCCAGACAGCCAGCTGTTTCGGTCATGTCTCTAGTTTTGGAAGTTGTTTGCTCTGCACTTCCTATTTACTCAGGTAATATTACATAGGTCTCTGATGGAGTTGAAGATGAGACAGTTATAGCCACAATTTTCTCTGTTACCAAATTCAATACAAAACAAAAAAAAAAAAAACTCATGAAAAAAGGTATAAAATGTATACGGTTGAGAGATATAAAAGCTTAAGTTGTTTATCTAAAAAATGTTTTGAGATCAAAAAAAATAGTTTTAAGATGGTAATGTAAGTTATGATAGGAAATGGTTTAGGTATAAAACTTTAAATTCATGAAGATAAGATAGCTAGCTGGGCAGCGGTGGCACACGCCTTTAATCCCAGCACTCAGGAAGCAGAGCCAGGCGGATCTCTGTGAGTTCAAGGCCAGCCTGGTCTACAGAATGAGATACAGGACAGGCACCAAAACTACATGGAGAAACCCTGTCTCGAAAAAACAAAAAAAGAAGAAGAAAGGCAGGGTCACCAGTCAGACTTGGAGGAAGTGGCATGAGCAGTGTGGAGAGATAAGGTAATGAGCCACATGACAGAACATGGCGTAAAATAAATGGGTTAATTTAAGTTATAAGAGCTAGTGGGACAAGCAGAAGCTAAGGCCAGGCTTTTACAATTAATAATAAGTGTCCATGTCATTATTTGGGAGCTGGAGGTACAGAGAAAGACTCGCTACAATTAAGTGGCTAATACAATCTGGTTTTCTCACTGCTGTAGTCTGAGTGTGGCTTCTCAACAATAAACAGACATGTTGAAAACAAACAGCCAACAAAACTTAGTAAGTGACGGTGCCTGCTGGGCCTAGTGACAAAGGCTTACAATTCCATCTACTGGGAGGCTGAGATAGAGGAGGCACAAGTTCAAAGGCAGTCTGGACTGAAGAAAGTGTTCAAGAAGAGCCCAGGCAAATTAGTGAGACCCTCTCTCAAAGCTAAAGTAAAGAGAACCAAGGGCATCATTCAGTGGTAAAGAGCTTTCCTGGCACACAAGGTCCTAGGATCAATCCCGAGCATGGGGATAGGAAGTGTGGCAGGCAGAAGTAAGGTGATACCTATAGCAGGTAATTATGTCCTAAGAGTCCCTCCCCTCATGAGTGGAATTGAGACCCAGAAAAGGTTTCACAGAGCACATAGCTTTCCACTTTTGCCCTATGAAGACAGCATCCCTCCTCTTCAGAGAATGTAGCAACAGGATACCATTTTGGAAACCAACAAGAGACCTTACTGAACAACAGAATCTCAACTTTTGATTTTCCTGCCTTTGCAACTGTGAAAAAATAAATTGTTGTTGTTTATAAATAATGAAGTCTACACTCCTTTATCATACAGTAACACAAACAAAGATACCTGTCATTTCACTATCTCTTCCGGTAGGGAAGAACACATCCTCTACACCAGCACCAGCACCAGCAGCACACTGAGTCAAAGCTTAAAGGCAGCCTTCACCCATACAATGAAACACTGCAGTTATTCTCTTCAATGACATCCAAATTTTCAAACAATTCAACTTTTAAATGCCACCTCAACATTCTATCAAATCATAACTTTGTACAGTCTCATTTTTGTTACTTCTGTTAAATGTATGAATTTCTGCTACGATTTTCTCTTAGAGCTCAATATAAAGTTTCCTAAGTATTTATGGGAGATGGGAGAATTCTGCATCAAACAGTCCATTTTCTCCAAATTCTTCATGTTTTATAATTTCAAGATTAGTTTACACTGAAATATGCCACATAATAGTGGTGATAAACTGTTCAACATTCTTACCACATACTGAAATAGTAAAGATTATGAACCCTCAGACTACTTCAAAACAATGAAGTATAAAATATGCATAGGAGAATACATTATACACAGGACTGACCAGGAATAGATTGTTGAAACTGAGGGATAGGTATAAATAGGGTCACTCTCTGTATATAAAAACCCATATTGAAAGTCTTCATTTTCATAGATAGAAAGGTTTTTAGTGAAAATGGCAAGAATTAATAGTGCATTCTTAGAAATAACAAGAAATACAATAATGTATTTGCAACAAATCTAGAAGTAAATGAAATATCTTGATATAGAATATTTGTTAATTATGAAATTCCTGTTCACTAATAGGACACTAAAATCACGTTATAGAAAACACTGACCTAAAGAAAGTAAAATGAAAAACACTTACATGAAGCAAATTCACAATACACTTCAAAGAGAAATGGGTGAATGTTACAATATAAGGTGTACAGAACTAAACGACTTTTCTTTTTTTTGAATGTGGATGTATCTGGATTGTGACAATCTATGCTGGGAGGGGCTGCATCAGTCACCCTTATTAGTTTGACAAAATACCTGACAAAGATTATTTTTAACAAGTTTATTCTGGCTTACAGTTTAGGCTGATGAACCCATCACAGTGCAGGAAGGGCAGCAAGAGCAGAAAGCAGGCTGGTCACACTGCATGGCTGTTAGAAATCAGGGAAGCAAAGGGATGGGCTTCTTAAACCTCCAGCCCCTCTCAGCAACCCATTCCTTCCAGTAAATCTATTTCCTAAAGTTTTACAACCTTCCAAACAGTTTCCAGCCAGGAGCTAAAAGTCCAAGCACATGAGCCCATGCAGGACATTTCCACACGCAAACCCCAGGCAGCGATGCCTACACATCACTGGAGACCACTCTGTTCACTGCTACACTCCACATCAAAGCCACACCTGAGACACAGCAGGAACTCAAATATCTGCAGCACATGAATGTTTTAGGATCTGGGTAACAGGTTCTGGCAATGGGGAAGAATCCCCTTTCTGCTTTTTAATGCTTTTAAAATACACTTTGTTTTGACTAGGTTTCTTTTGTAAAACAGGATCTCACTATAAGGCCTTTGGATGGCCTGGAACTTGCTGTGTATACCAGGATGGCCTTGAACTCGAAGCAATGCTTCAATGGTAAGACTGTAGGTGTTAGGAAACTTGTAGAATATTATTTTAAAATGTGTTACATTTGTTTATGCTGTGCAACATTTGTTTAATGATGCAAAGACGTGTTGCATTTGTTTAACTCTGTGAAGCTGTGTTACTGTGCCTGTCTAAAACACCTGATGGTCTAATAAAGAGCTGAATGGCCAATAGCAAGGCAGGAGAAAGGAATGATAGGCGGGGCTGGCAGGCAGAGAGAGTAAATAGAAGGAGAAATCTAGGAGGAGAAGAAAGAGCAAGAAAACAAGGAGAGGAGGATGCTAGGGCCAGCCACCCAGCCACCCTGCCACCCAGCCATCCACAGAGTAAGAGTGAAATAAGATATACAGAAGGAAGAAAAGGAAAAAGTCCAGAGGCAAAAGGTAAATGAGATAATTTAAGAAAAGCTGGCTAGAAACAAGCCAAACTAAGGCTGGACATTTATAATTAAGAATAAGCCTCTGTATGTGATTTATTTGGGAGCTGGGTGGTGGACCCTCAAAAAGAGCAAAAACAACCAACAATATTTTGGCTTTCCAACATGGAGTTAAGAGTAAAAGAAAATCCAACAACAAACTATTAAATACAATGCAGACAATCATTTTTATTAATCCAGGCACGAAGGGTGAGACACATTTCTAAGGTGGACATCCTGTGTATCACAAGAGAGCCTATCATCAATCCAACCAGTTTATCTCTACTTTGAATAGACTACACGGTCACTAAACTGAATTTCTGTACGACAGAGTATTCTGCAATTTTATACTTACACAAATACAATAAGGTTACATTTAGAATGCTCTAATTTTCCTGGAGTAATGTGTTGGGGGCAATTTATCTATCTTTCAGTGTTCTATCAGACACAGCTAGGATTTTACTTTTATTTTAATTTCTAAAAGGTAACAGGTAAAAATGATCTCAATTTAAAAACCAAAAAGTATTCTGGCAAAGCACCCAAATCATGAACCACTACCACTTCCATCGTTGCCATCTGTGTATAAAAACAGTGAAAATAGAGAATATAGCAACAACGGGTCTTGGCAAACATGATCTAGCAACCCCACTACTGAGTGTATACACCAGGGAAACAAAATCAGTATTCTGTATTTCATTTTTATAGCACTATGCTCCATTATCAATAAACAGTATCCATTAATTGATGAACAGATAAAGTGATGTGCACCTAAAGACAATGCCATTCATTCAGCCTTTGAGAAGCATGAAATTCTGTCATTTGTAAAAACAAGGATGAAACTGGACACCATTAGTAACTGAAGAGGCCAAGCATGAAAACATATGAGTCTATGGGGGCCATTCCTATTCAAACCACCACAGTTCATTTGTTTTTTAATTTATATGTGTGAGTGTTTCACCTGCATTATATACAGGTACCACATGTAGGCCTGATGCCCTCAGAGGCCAAGAGGGTGTTAGATTCCCTGGAGCTCGAGTTATAGGTAGTCATAAGCTGCCATCTGGGTGCTAAAAACCAAAGAGAAGCAAGTCCTGCCCCTCCCTCCGACAGGCCAGGCAATAGACCCTCCACTTTACCAGCTGCAGCACTGAGAAAAGTAGGCCCTGCACCTCATCTGGGCAGCACAGAAGAGTTGACCCTGTTTGGGGGGGGAGGGGAGTGAACCAGCCAAAAACACTAGCTTGGGAAATCTGGCACCGTCTCTCATCTGCCATATGGCAGCATGCAAGAGGGAGAGACGTCCCCTCCCTCGCCATCTGAGGCAGGTGGAGGAGCTGGTCCTGAGAGTGGCCCCTATACTTCGCCTGGGCAACACAGTAGGTAGAGCTAGCCCTGATTGTACAGTGTGGGATGAGCCAACCCTGAGGACATGAAAGGAGGGGAACTGGTCCAGCCCTTGCTCATCACTGCAAGGGGTGAACTAGCCAGGGCAATGCAGAGAGCTCACTCTAGTGGTGAGGATGAGGGAGGGCAGGTGGGCTCACCAACCCTGCAACTACCCAGGCCCAGAACCAGGGTTATGAGTTGATCCACCCCATCTGTGATCTGCTGGAGCACATGAAGGGGCACATCCTGAAGATCCAAAGCTTCAGGATCTCCATGACACAGAGCAACAACAGAAAATCCAAGATCCCCAGTGAGCCCAGTATTGATGGTGTAGCAGAAACCAGAGGCCTCAAACCAAACTCTTTGCAACAAATATTTGCAATTAAAGATATAGGGACAAAAGAAAAAGAAAAAAAGGGTAGCAAGTGCTCATAACCACTGAGCTATCTCTCCAACCACTGGTTTTTAAAAGCAGCCAACCTAAAAGAATTTATCAGTCTTTAATGGTTCTGCGTTCCATTTCCTGATGATTCCTGGTGCCGGACATCTTGTCATGGAGGGCATGGGCCATTAGTGCATCTTCTTTAGAGAAGTGTCTTTTCAAGTCCTTTGCTCTTGATTCTTTTAGATGCAACTTAAGGGGAAGTGGCAAAGTTAGCAGAACACAGCAGAGAAGTTGTGAGGTCTGGATTTTGTGATACTGAGGTCTTTTTATTACTGATATTATTACCTGCTGATCAGGTCAGGTTTCCCATTTCTTGGAGACTGAACTTTAGGACGGTGTCTGTGCACTTGCTGTGTATGGTTTCCATGACCTCTTTGCACTCCTGTGCTGTCAGTGGAAATGTCCCATCTTTCTCATCTTACTTGACTTTTCTTTTTTTCTTAGTTTGATGAGAGTTTGCCAATTTTGTCTTTTTAAAGATTCAGCTCTTCATTGATCTTTTGTATTTAGTTTCTATTTCTATTCCACTCATTTCTACTTTGTTATTTATGATGTATTTCTGTTTGCTAATTTGGGATTTGTTTGTTCTTATTTGTCTAGTGCTCTAAGCTGAAATCTTGTTTATTTGAGATCTGCTGTGGGATGTCTTTCTGTACACTGTGAATACATGCTGTTCCCACTGGTTAGTAAATAAAGCTGCATTAGCCTATGGCAGGGCAGGATGGAGCCATGAGGGAAAATCCAAGAGAGACAGTGAGAGGAGAGAGGAGAGTGGGAGGAGACGCCAAACTGTCGTCCAAGGAGCAACATGTAATGGGATGCAGGTAAAGCCACGGAACACGTGGTAATACACAGATTAATAGTTATGGGTTGAGTTAAGTTATAAGAGCCAGCTAGCAAGAAGCCTGACCCAGAGGCCGTATAATTTACAATTAATATTAAGCCTCTGAGTGATTATTTTATAAGCGGCTGCAGGACTGTGGGACCTGGCAGGACAGAAGAAACACAGGACCGTGGGGCCGGGTGGGACCAGAGAAACCTCCAACTACAGAGATCTTTCTGTTTGTTTTTTTACTTGGGTTGTTTGTCTTAGTTACAGCTTTTGAAGACATATATAGAGGAGGACTTCCTATCCAGCCACTTCCAGCTCCCTAGTCAAGGGTACATTTTCCTTCAGTTCTGCAGCTTGACACTGTTGAACAATAGCCAAATGCATATCTCCAAGCTTGAGGCTGCAATTACATGCTGTTCAGGCATTACAGCACAGCACTTCTGAGAACCTGGGTGTGTTCTCTACCATTGCTTTAAAAATCAAAATATTCTCAAAGCTAGGCCTTAACAATAAACATTCTCTAGGCTACACAGAGTGATAAATATGACTTTGAATCTACAACATCAAACATCTTTTCTATGTCAACTACAGGAAGTACATTTTTCCTCAAACTAATAAAATCCAGGGGTCATCTTTTTCTGCTCATTTTTGCTTTTCAGAAGCTAAACAACTTATAAATCTTCAGTAAATGTTTATCCCTGGACTTCTATGTACCCAAGTGAAAATTGTCCTTGTAAGCCCTCGGAGGGTAATGAATACCCTAAAGATGCTGGCAATACTAGAATCACATTCTAAACATTTTGAAATTATCTTCAGAGACATACACTTTACAACTTACACTTTAATTGCCCTGTAGCCCCCAAAAAGGTACTATTATAGCCACCATTTTACAAATATACTAAGACAGGAAAGTAAAATAACCGGCCTGGCACTACAGAAGAGCTGTGGTTATTAGAACTGAGACCTACCTGACTCTGATGCTCTTAAGCACCACGCTTGTCGCTGTGCCAATGATAGAACAGATGCAATCTCATAGTCTCATAATGCATTTACTTTTAGAAAATGTATTAAACTCTGGGGACTAAGTTAATTATTACCACTACAACGTTCCTAAACCACCTAAGAAAACAGATATGACAGAAGAAAATTTTAATTAAATAAAAGTATTGTTGTCAGCTCTATTTCCTCTCAGATTGGGCTCTTTGCCCAAAATTTCTATAAAATTATAGTTTTCTGACAAGGAGCTAGAAGGGAAAAGATTTGACTCTACTCTATCCTTTCTCCCCAAACTCCGGTTTTTGTTTTCTGAGAATGATTTTTACTTACCATCAACTGTGACATTATTCCTTTTTAATTTCTTGTAAGGAACTTACATGAAGCTGGATATTCCCTGTCCTGAAGCATTTTACTGCAGTCACTTTCTTGATTACTCATTTTTCAAAATCTTTAAGTCCAGAAAATACAGACAAAACAGACTTGAAAATGCACCCTGTAAATCCAACAGAGGGTCATTCTCATTACACAGCAAGTCCAAGGCCAGCCTTGGCTACAGAGATATTGACTCAAAAATAGAGGGGGTGGCTGCTTCTATATGAAACTTACCACAGCCACCATGATGTTCCTGTGGAACTACCATATCGGGGGAGCACATAATCTGCACCAAAGACACTCCTTACACTTCAAACCTGGGTCTACTCATACATACTGCTCCTCATTTATTCCCCCAAACCTCCAATGTTAATTATGTTACTGAAATAACACCCAAGATCAACCCTCTAACAGAACCTTCCCATCAAGCCAAGTTCACACTCAGACAACAGTAAACATCCGCATCATTCAGAGGGTTCCATTTCTGACTCAGTGCGTGCACAGGCGTCATGAGTAGACAGGGGTTGTTTTCTGCAGTCTGCACAAACAGGCATTGCTCTGCTTGACCCCCAGTGCTACCCAACTGCACAGCAACAGCACACAGGGTCACTTCTCTAAGGGATTCCATTCCTTAGAATCTTTTTTTAATTTCTTGGAAAACACATGAACTACAAATTTTGTTCAAAGCAATACTATGTCTTCAGTCTCTGTAGTCCAAACTTTATGACTGTTGAAAATGTAGGCACTCTAAAGTCCTTTACATTTTCCATGTACACAGATATACTTCTATGTACAGAAGAAAAGGCAAGCTAAAACTCTATTCAAAACTTAAAGCCTAAAATCTGACCTTACCAACAGTACTACTGGTTTAGAGTCTTTTCTTTTTCTACACCCTTTTTACTTACAAGTAGTTACCTAAAACATTTAAAGGTGGTAAAAATGAGAACCAGGAGTTCAGATTAAAGTAAACAAAGGACATGAAGTCAAAGTCTACAGTCTCTAACATACCATGAGTCCATACATACCCAACTTCTAACTCAAACTTAGAAATACATGTAATTTAGATGTTACGTGAAAAGATACCATAACCATAGCAACTCTTATAAAGGAAAACATTTGGCTGGGGCTGGCTTATAGTTTGGAGGTTTAGTCCATCGTCATCATGATGGGAAGCACAGTGGTATGTAGGAGACATGGTGCTGGAGAAGGAGCTGAGAGTTCTACATCTGGATCCTCAGGCAGCAGGGAGAGCCACTGGGCCTTACTTGAGCTTTTGAAACTCCAAAGATCACCCCCAGAGACACAATTTCTCCAAAAAGACCACACCTACTCCAACAAGGACACATCTCCTAATAGTGCCACTCCGTAATGACCAAGCATTCAAATGTATGAGCCTATGAGGGCCATTCCTATTCAAACTACCACAAGCTCAAAATTGTTAGTGCCATCATATTTTGACAAAATGTACCACCGAGTTTGAAAGACTTAATGGTTTCTCTTACCTAAAATTAGTGCCAGAATTAGGGTTTTAATATACCATTTCTCACCAAAAAGAAACTAGAGCTTCTTGGAAAAATGGCTAACTCCAAATCTGGAAAAGGAAATGCACTAAATGAGCCCTGAGTGTTTTGTCACAGCATCAAAGACCCTCAGGGATAAATGTCTCCTGAGAAGACTGAGAAAGGATGGAACTGCAAAGGCTAAAAGTCCATTTCCCCTCAATGGCACTTAAGACAAAGACAGATTTGTCCCTTGTGAAAGAAGAAGGGAACTGAGTCACTACCTCAAAGTGGGAAAGTAACAGGAAAGAAGCAAGTACTTGTCCTGTGTTCCTGCATAAATGACACCACTGGGAACCAAAGTGAGAGGAAATGGCTTATAAGTACAATCTGAGTAACAAATGAAATCAAAATGGTCCAGACAGATTTTCACCATTTTGCAGCACCCAATAAATTAAAAGAAATAAACACTAACCATTAGCAGCTGCTGCCCCCCCCCCAAAAAAATTGGGAGACAATTAGACATTGAGAGGCTCCTAAGGTCATGTCAAACCCCATCTATAACAATGCCTAAGTGATCCAACTTGAGCCCAATCCATCTCTGGATCCAGCTGCCCATTTGCTGGAAATACAGAGCACAAAACAGTCAGTTGGACTGACCCTGCGTAAGCAATCAGAAAAACAGATTGTGAGAACCTACAGTTCAAACAACCTCAAGTCTTCACTGAGAAAAGGGACAGAGGACTAAAAGGTGAAAGGGGCAGTTCCCGTCGTAAGTACAGGTTAATCTGTGAATGCCAAGACAATGTTCTTTGTGGGAAAAGTGCTTCTGGTTATTACAGCTGCGTCTGTCCTGGATCAGTTCACCAAGCAGTATGTCTGTTTTGTGCCAGTGTTTGACACCACAGTGAAGAGACTTTTCAACAGCAGGTCACCATCACATCTGAACACCTAAAACAAGTTAGGTACACTTCTGTTCTTCAATCTGGTTAAAAAAAGAGGCAAAGAGACGAAGCTGGTGCCCATCTTTGCCTACCTACTTGCTTCCTCTTCGGAGGGAATCCCCTAATATCACACTTCAGACTCATACAAATCATTTTTCTGGCAGTGTGGAATTCCAAGACAGAGATTACACCCAACCCTGTTCTTTTATTTCCCACAACCCCAAACCCGGCTTCCAAGTTGCTCAAACACAAACAAGGAGTCAAGGTTTACTCTGCCTGCTTCATTCACTACACATAGTACTTCATTTCTAAATCCAAAATGTAACTGAAAGCTGTCCATTTCTCTTCCTCTCTCCACTGACTGTACCAGTTTCATGAATTATTGCAATAGCCTGTTTCTCTGTGTGCATTCTTATGTTTCATGAGTGTTTTTGCTTGCATATACATACATGCACATTGTGTGCATGCCTGGTGCCTACAGAGGCCAGAAGAGGGAGTCAGATAGCCTAGACTTGGAGTTTCAGACAGTTGTGAGCTGCCATGTGGGTGCTAGGAACCAAACTCAGGTCCTCTGCAAGAGCATGAAGTGTTCTTAACTGCTGAGGCAACTCTCCAGCCTTGTGCTTTTATTATAAACCCTCCATGGTCTACCCAGGGCAAACATAACGGTCTTTTAAAATGTGAAGTTGCTTAACCCCCCTTTAAACCTTTAATGGCGGCCCACAACACCCTGGCTAAAATCCACGTTCCTTCCATCACTGGCGCCACTGACTCTGGCCCTGTCTCTGACATCATCCCCAAGCACTTTTTCCCATCCTCTAGCCCAGCCATAACGGCCTCATTTCAATCTCCCTTCAGGCATTCTCACAGCTTTCCCTCTAGCTGAATTACATACTGTGCTGCCACCGCCACCACCACCACCACCAACAACAACAACAACAACGCTGCCGCTACCGCCACCGCCACCACCACCACTGCCACCACACCACCGCCACCGCCACCACCACCACCACTGCCACCACACCACCGCCGCTGCTGCCACCACCACCACCACCACTGCCACCACACCACCGCCACCGCCACCACCACCAACCACCACCACTGCCACCACACCACCGCCGCCGCCGCCACCACCACCACCACCGCCACTTCCCTCCAACTGAATTTCTCAATGTCCTGTTGGAGCCTACACCTCACCCCATCAGAAAAGCCTCCTCCCACTTCCCTAAGAAGGTTCCAGCCCTTTGTGTGTATGTGCGCTACATCCAGCTCCCAGAGCTCAAGCTCCAATTAGAGTATATGTTATATGCAGGCAAACTCATCTGTTTCATTTGCCAAAATACTTAGCAGCTGGCACTTGGAAAGCAATCATAAATAATTACTAAATGTATGAATAAAAAGCATATGAGTGAAGCCAAGTCTGAAAGCCATAAGCAGTGAGTGATCACTAAGAAAACCAGTTTTTACAAGAAATGGGAGAAGGAACAACCAACATATTACATGACTCAAGAGACAGAATTCAGGAAATTTTCTGTTATCTTTAGTTTGTCTTCCTCAAATATATAATCACTCAATGAAGCTTAACAAGGGCAACTTGCATTCCTTTCTAATTATAGTGCGCTCGGTCTGATGATTTCAGAGAACCAAAGTGACCTGGACAGAGGATATTCTGTGTTTTAATACAAAAATTTTCCATCCTTGGAGCCCAATACACCTGTGTGCATCAGCATTCTGATTCCTGGAAATTTTATTCAATTCACTTCTTTTTACAAAGATGTCACAGGAATCCCACAGACTAATTCAGAACCCAATGCAATGCTAAATGTATCAATTAATTATCAGTTATCATTCTGGCAACCCTCATTTTCCTCTGAAATTAATTTTTAAGATATAATCTTTGAGGTACTTTCAAAACTCCAAGTAATCTGAACTTTAATAATTCATAACACATAGTAAACATAACTTCAGACATGTCTCTTTCCATATTTGCTGCTTCCATTCATTCAACTTGAAGCTATAATGTTATTAGAAGAAAATGTTTTAAATATAGACTCTTGGTTCTAAGAACTATGGGCCTCTTAAAACTAGAATAATCCCAACACACACGCGACAACTAAAACTACAGCAAAGTGGAAGCTTGGAGCCAAAAGTACAATCTAGCAGAGAGCATATATTTTCTCTCTGGGAAGGAAAATGGAAAGAGCCTTCATAGTTACAGAGTCAGAAACTGAGGCCATCATCTCTATGGCTGGGTGTTTCCCAGCACACACCCGGAGACAAATGAGCCTTTGCCTCACAGCAAACTGCACACATCACATATTTCTTTGTGAACTGTCAAACATCACAGATCATCATTTCACATTTCCCATACTTTAACTGGGCACACAGAATTATTCCCCAAACAGTAATTTTAAATATTAGTATCCTCGGTCTCCACCAACTTTTCCCTTTCTAAAATCTCCAAAGATGTTTCCATAGCATCTGTAAGTCATGGCAGCAGCACCAGTCTGGGGGCCTCTGTTAATGTCATCATCTCTACCAAGTACGCTGAGATGGTGATGAAGTCAGTCCCTGATAATCACTAAAATTCACACCAACCACGGTTTTTCAAACCATAAATCATAATTCACTAGTGAATCATGAAAATAATTTGGTATAAGACCATCTTTTTTAAATGAAACAAACAAGAAAACAGAAATCGGAGAACAGTATACTTCATGAAACCTCTATTTGAGATACAGACACACACATGCAGAGGAATCTCTGTATTCATGTTTCAAAAAATGGATTCTGAAAGTCATAATGTATGGTGACTTGATGTGACATCTCTAGTTAAACAGACTTCTTTCAAACTAAGTTTTCTTAATTCTTCAAATTATAACTATTCATTTTTTCCCTTTCAATCCAAAGAGGTATTCAATTTAAACTTTTTAATTTTAATTCAAGAATTTCATACGTAAGTGCATTGTACTTACATAATTTCTACCTCTCCCGCCCCCAACCTCCAATTACCTCTCTCAAATTTATGACCTCTTCTTCTGTAATTATTATTGATTATATATATTATATATAGATATTAGACACATATAATGCACAAACAACCTAATGAATCTAATTAGTTGTTGCCCTTATGTGTTTAGGGTTGATCTCATAGGGCTGGGCAACCTAACACTGAGTTTGTTCCTGAGGAAAACCCTCCATCAGTGGCTCTTGACAATCTACAACTTTTCATCTAGGGATGGGGCCTTGTGAGCTCTTGCTCCACCCATGCTGACATGTCAGCAGGTATGGTCTCATGCAAGCCTTATGCAGGTAATCATGCTGCTCAAAGTTCATAATACAGCATCCTGCTATCATGTCCAGAAGACACTCTCAGCAGTCCTCTCTGTCATCTGGTCCTCTCCGTCCCCTTTCACGACATTTCCTGAGCCTTAGGTGCAGGAGTTGTATTAAACATGTCCCATTTGAAGCTGAGCACTCCATAGTCACCTACCCTCTGTAGTGTGAACCACAACTGTGACCAGTTGTAAATCTCTGTAACAGCCTCCATCTGCTTGCTGCAAAAATGTGGCTTCTTTGGTGAGGGGTGAAAATGGCAACTATCTATAAGGATAAGTATTTAGAAAGAGTTTGGAAATTATATTAACTTGGGAAAATGATAGTAATAGGTTCTTCTCTAGGGTGTATAGCCTCTCCAGCCTGGGGTGCTTAGCTAGGTTTATAGCACCAGGCATGACTTCTCTCCTACTGAGCAGGTGCTAAGTCCAATTAGGTAGTTGTTGGTACCCCCAAGATATAACTGCCACTATTGCACTGTTAGGGATATCTTGTCTACAGGTCATTGTCATGGTTCTCAGGCTTTACAGCTGTGTAGGACTGTTAACAACTCTTCTCCTGTGGCAGCTTGCATAGCACCTTCTATCCTGTGAGGGCCAGCCCTCCAGAAGGAAGCTTCCAGGTCAATACCAGTTTGATTTCTCCAAGTCCTGTGACCAGAGGGTGTGGTGCCTTCAGCAATAGGGTCTTACCTTCAAGTTCTAGCAAGGAAGCAAGAGCAATGGCAATGCCTATATTGTTTGAGAGGTGTCTTAGTTTGGGTTTCTATTGCTGTGAGAGACACCACGACCACGGCAACGCTTAAAAAAAAAAAAAAAAAACTGCTGGAGTGGCTCACAGTTCAAAGGTTCAGTCCGTTATCACCAGGACGGGGAGCACGGCAGCGTGCAGGAAGACACGGTGCTGGAGAAGATGCTGAGAGTCCTACATCTTGCAGGCAACAGGATGTGGTCTCAGACACTGAGTGATAATCTTGAGGATAGCCCCCTCAAAGCCCACCCCGACAGTGACACTCTTCCTCCAACAAGGATGTACCCATTTCAACAAAGCCACATCTACTAATAGTGCCACTCCCTATGAGATTATGGGGGGCAGGCAATTACATTCAGACTACCACAGGGGGTCTCTTGGACCCCTGATCAACGACTAAAAAGAAGTTACTCCTTGCCTGGCACTGGGGTTTCTTTGAATAGTCTATAGTTCCTGGGGGAACATTATCCTCCCTGTGGGGTAACTCCATTTAAACTGTGTGTATGTGTGTGTGTGTGTGTGTGTGTGTGTGTGTGTGTGTGTGTGTGTTATATGTAGATGTCCATCAACTGATGAATAATGAAAATGTGGTATATATACACAATGGAGTTGTATTCAGCTGTAAAGAAAAAAATGGAATCACCATTTTTCAGGTAAATGGGTAGAACTGAAAAATATTATACCGAGTAAGGTAATACAGAGCCAAAAAAGATGAACACCACATATTCCCTTTTCTTTATGGATCTTAGCTCGATATTCAGGTTTGAGTGTACAAACTGGAGTGATCATAGAAGCCAGGAAAGTAGACAAGGGAAGAGGGAAGGAGCTCTGGAGAAGGGAGAGTGGGCCACAGTGCTGGGAGGGGTAGGAACTTAACAGGGGAGGAAGAAGGGAGAGGGATGGAGGAGGGATTCCTAACACCAGAGAGCCTTAGGGAAATCTGTTATTTTATAAACTTACTTTAAAATACATATACCATTTATTAAAGCTTTTCAGAATGAACATTTAGATTAGTTCAAAAAAAAAAAAAAAGCCAGAAAGAAGGCTCAGCAGGTAAAGGCGCTTGCCCCCAAGCCTGACAACCGGAGTTCAATTCCCAGGACCCACACAGTGGGAGGAAATAACTGTCTCCCACATGTGCAAGTACATGTGCGTGTTTATAACTCACACAAATAAACACATAAGACAGATTACTTCAGAAAAGCTCATTTCAATCTAGTTTGGTACACACACACACACAAACCTTTTCCTTTACATTTCTAACAAACACTTCAGTACTTATAAGTCCTATGCCTCGTTCCTAAAGAACAACAGATAAACAAATCGTTACTCAAAATCACCTAGAGACGCGGTTTGCCTATTATCCAATGTGCAGCTGAAGTCTGCTCCCCTGGAAGTGTTCCATACTCTACTGTCACAGTCCTCTCCAAAAGGGAAAGTCTGTTTTATTCACTTGTCTGATTCTAGAATTGAACATTTCTGGTCTGTGAGTATAGATTAGCACAAGTGCGTGCCAGTATAGATGAGACTCTGGGGTCTGATTCCCCCATGCCACAAAAACTAGAATTGAGTAGACTAAAATTAAATTCTGGTGGAAACTTGCCTAACTCCTCCCTAAGTCAGCTGCCTACTTTACTTTTTAAGAGTTCTCGAAGTTCATCAAAGACAACTCTAGCCCTCACTCGGTGAATCTATACACCAGGACACAAGAATTTCGCTTCCATCATTCCAAGAACCTATATGTTCTGAAGATGGACAAGTCCATTCTCTCACTACAACATCTTCACACTGTCTTGACAGCGCTCAGACTTCTCTGCCATGAATTTACATTCCTAACTTCCAGGATCAGGCACACAGATATCACAAGCTAGTTCGTGCTAAGGAAACCATGAATACTTTTCACTGATTCCTCTTTATCTTTGCTTTTGAGTCCATACAACAATTTCCAACTTCAGCCATTAATAGAAATATCTGACTAAAGATTATTTTCATTTTTCAATTATGTAAATACACTCTGAATCCCTAATTCTTTTACTTCACTCTTCAACTTTACTTCCCCCAAACTACTCACTGCTACCATCTCTTTAATGTCTACAGCTTAACTAACTACAGCTTAAATCAAATAAGTCACCAATCCTGAACGCAGACTTCAATAGCTTGCTCACTTACTTTCCCAATGTCTTCACTGCTGCACATCAACTTTTTTCTACTACTCCCCAATCAGTTAATTATAATTTTACATAACTGTCGTTCTTAAATATGGCTGAAGAACAAGACCCATTTGGTAAATCATGTCTCTCTTGCAAGGATATCTATCCTCACTTTGACAAGAATTATACACAACTACATATACTCCCAACAACCAAAGTTCTCATGTTTCTAAAGTCCAGTATGACAACACTTAAAATCTGGGCATCGAGAAACCATGTGATACCTGGAATAAATGATAGGGGCAGCTACATGTAGTGCCTCTGTTCTACACAAGACTTGTTAGAACACTGAATCCATGAATTTGAGGATGAGAGTTGCTGTACAAGACGGCCTGGGAATCCTGAATTGTGACTCTAAAACCTGGCTGCACACTAGACTCTCCGGCTCCCAGAGAAGAATGATAGCAAAAGAAGGAAAATCCAAAATCAATGACAAGGCTACATAACATGTTTACATGTTTTATAAAGGCATGTATGCAAAGATCAAATACCCACATCAGAATAGTGGCCATCCTCTGGTAAGAAGGAGATGCAACAGAGAAGACACACACACACACACACACACACACACACACACACACACGGAGGGCTTCAAACATACTCAGAATATTTTACGTCTTAAGTTAGGTGCTGATGCTTAAATACTTATCAAATTAGTCCTCATTAAGTTTTGGATGCCTAAAATTTTGTAATTAAATATAGCACATAATCAAATGAGCATCACATTAGGAACCCTGAGAAATATCTCGGGGTAGAAAGAAATACCCAGAGAAGACACTTTATGAAGCAGACCTTGATAGAAGAATAAAATGGACAAGAAAGTGATAAATGATGATGATAATGATAACAGCAATAACAAACTTTTCTATTTTTCTTTTTTATTTTTTGAGACAGTGTCTTACTCTATAGCCCAGGCTAGCCAGGTACTCACTATATAGCCCAGGCTGGCCTCAAATCTATAGTGATCTTCCCTTCTCGGCCTGTGTACTAGCATTACAGGCATGCACCACCACAGTCAGTTAACACAAACTCTTCTAAAGGAACAGCATGAACCAAAACAAAACTGGGCGCACTCACGGCCTGCAGCCTGAATAAACAGCAGCAAAGCTCTACGAGGCCAGATTCACCTGGTCACTGGTAACAGAAGAAGCTGGGGACTCCACGACAAAACCCACCCCACCACCCCACCCCACCCCACCTCGCCCGATACTGTATCTCTAATGGAGGGAAAAGGCATGACTGCAATGATATTTTAGCAAAATAAACTGGAAGCTACATGTAGGACCAACTAAAGCAAGCTGTTCTATGGAGTACTGGATCTGCAAGACAGCAAGGGGCAAGGGTCTAGAAGCAGCCCCATGCCCTCCCACTACCCCAAACACAGCCCTTCAGCTATTAAATGTCTCCACTGTTAAACAGTTTCTGAAAAGTACAACACACAATTGGCCAGTTAGGAGGCACTACTGCAATTCAAGTGTGGCACGTCACTTTGAAATACAGAAGTCATCTTACAAATGAGAAGTGGAGAGAAAAAAATAATCCACAAACTTTTTTGTGGAAATGTTGGTAGGACCTAATGGCAAACTAGATGAAATAATAAAGGCTCACATGAAAAAATCAAAATGCCAGCTGAGCAGCAGCAACTGATCATATGGGCTTGGACAAGGGTAACAAACATACCACATGAAAATACATCTGAATGTTAAGGTAGTGCTGCTCCAGGCAGAAAGGATATATGGCATTCTTACTGAGACTAAAAAAAGTGGGCAGAGGGTCCAAAAAGCTGCAGAAAAAATGATCACTACATTACAGAATTATAAAAAGTACCACTCTACATAATAAAGGCATAAGCACCTTTGCAGACCATCAGACTCAGGATTATGGTGCTCTTACTTAACCAAGTTCCTTAACCTCTCTGAGCGTCATTTATGAGTAAACTACAAGCTAACAATAACACAGTACCAAACATACATGAAACACTTCACTAAGTGCTTTTACATATGAGCCCATTTAATTCCCATGATATATTTTACAAGTGAAGTCATTTAAATTTAGAACTATATTTTTCAAAATAACTAACTAAAGGAGGGTATGTACCAACCACATCACATAATAATGTTTCAGTCTGTTGTAGAATATTATTTTAAGATGTGTTACATTTGTTTACACTGTGGAACATTTGTTTAATGATGCAAAGACGTATTGCATTCTTTTATGTTGCATTTGTTTAACTCTGTGAAGCTGTGTTATTGTACCTGTCTAAAACACCTGATGGTCTTAAAGAGCTGAACAGCCAATAGCAAAGCAGGAAAAAGGATAGGCAGGGCTAGCTGGCAGGCAGAGAGAATATATAGAAGAAGAAATCTGGAAGGAGAGATCAAGGATTGAGAAAAGAAGGGGCCAATACCCCAGCCACACAGCCAGACATGGAATAAGAAGGAAAGAAAAGAAATACAGAAACAGAGAAAGGTAAAAGCCCAGAGACAAAAGGTAGATGGGATAATTTAAGAAAAGCTGGCAAGAAACAAGCCAAACTAAAGCTAGACATTTATAATTAAGAATAAGCCTCCGGTATGACTTATTTGGGAGCAAACGAGGACAGGAGTAAAAAACAACATCAGTCAATGGCCGACCATGCAGATGAGGTACATAAGCCTTCTACATCACTTCGTACAAGTACACAGACACTTACACAGAAAAAAATAACCTAATGAGTCTCAGGGGAAAAGCCCCAATGTTAAGTCACAATGTATTCCCGGCAACAATACAATCTCAAAAACGGTAGATACACTTTATTGTTAGACAACAAAGATCAGAAGAGCAACCCAGAAATTTACTGTCCGTAACTCCCAGGCTCCTGTTTGGCAAACGTGCTGTATCTTCATCTATAAAATAAGACTTTTCTGTAATCCAATCTGCTCCACAGAGCTGGTGTGAGGATAAATATTATGAATTTGAAAATGCTATGAAAAACACTGAGATCCTAAGATATAAAAGATTAGTATCCCGGCCGGGCGGTGGTGGCGCACGCCTTTAATCCCAGCACTCGGGAGGCAGAGCCAGGTGGATCTCTGTGAGTTCGAGGCCAGCCTGGGCTACCAAGTGAGTTCCAGGAAAGGCGCAAAGCTACACAGAGAAACCCTGTCTCGAAAAACCAAAAAAAAAAAAAATAAAAATAAAAAGATTAGTATCCCATATCTTTTGCTTTTTAGAAATGCCTTTCTGGTAGGACAGCAAAATAACCCAGCAGGTAGAGGTACTTGCCACCAAGCCAGATCACCTGAGTTTGAGCCCCGGGATGCACACGGTGAAAGCGAGAAACAACTCCCCCAAGTTGTCCTCACTTCCACACAAGACATGGGCTTCCATGCACAAGAGTGTGCGAGCACACGAGCACGCGCACACGCACGCACGCGCGCACACACACACACACTCACACACACACACACACACACACACACACACACGGGTGGGAGGCAGAGACACTAAACAAACAAAATGTAATGTTTTTCAAAATTTGCTTTCCTGAGCAAGAACTATCCTTCTAGTCTCGGCTACTCCTAAGTCCAAGGCAGGAGCTCTTAAACCCAGGCATTCAAGGCCAAACTGGGCAACACAGGAGAGGAGCGGGGAAAAGAGCTAAAAGAATTGCATTTCTAGATTAAAACGATGAGTCTCTGAAGAAATTTAAAGTTAAAAATAAGTCTGTTTTATTTGTAACCACTGCTTTGTAAAGTATAAATCACTATGGAATTATTACCCACAACTTCTGATTGTCCAGGTTCACTGATGTCTCATCAAGTACATGTATTATCTTACAGCCATAATGAAATTGATAACCTACAGTAGAGCTAATCAATAAAGAGGTTCTACTTCGATTCAGTCATTCAAGTTGGCCTACGCCATGGTCTCAGACATCCCCCCCTTACTGCCCTTCTAAAGCAGAAAGAAAAAATAAGTTTCAGATTTTCTTCTGTCACTGAGGGGAGGGGAGTGCCCAGTGAATACTAGACGACAAACACCACCAACATGCTAGAGACAATCCATCAACTGACCTGCTCCCAGGACTCTGACGGTAGCCTGCCCCTTCTGAGAACCTGTTCACAACCTCCCTTTTTGGCACGTGAACAGATGGTTTCCAGGCCCCAAGGCTCACATATCTAATCACACAATTCACAACCATTCTCAAAGTCCCTACCTTTTTTAATTATTTCATGCTCCTGAGCCAAACAGTTTCCATTTAAAGATCTCTAGCTATCAAAGCACATGAAGTCTTTAATCTTCACCACAACACTTTCTTAGAGAGAGTTGCATAAATTAAAAATGAAAAAGTGAGGTTAAATGTCTTATCCAACATCAAACAATTAACTGATTCATTCTTGGGGCAGAGGGAGTACACATTATGAACTTTTATCAGTGGGCATTTACTTAGCTTCCTAAGATCACTGAAATTATTAGTTCAAACATGCTGTACACATATGCAACCAATATGTCCAAGATTAAACATAAACAATACACAGCATACCAAAGTACCACTATTTTTACATGCAAAACCATGAGGGAGGGGTTCTGACTTAACATTCCTCCTGTCCTGTCTCCATAAATTCTTTAGAACTTGAGGGGGAGAGAAACACCTGTCATTGCAGCATGCCCATAATGTTTTGCATTCTGCGTGACTATTAATATATTTAATTCCTTAAACTGTAAATAATCAATCCATCTTCTCAAGGTGAAGGGTTATTATATTAAAATCACTTGACCAAAAAAAGAGAAGGAAGGAAAAGCGTGCACTGATGTCCTCGTCCTAAGTCTCCAGGCTTCGAGAATTTGCCTCTCCAACCCTCCTAACCCCACGATCTGCGGGGAGCCCAGCGCTGGCCACTCAACTTGCCGCGAGCCGTCCCCTCGGGGCCCCGGGCCTCACGGAAGGACGCGGCCGGGCCGTGGGCGACTGGGCCAGGCTCTGCTCGGCGCCCGGCAGGCGGGGACAGGGTCGCGGCAGGCCTGGCCTAGCCGCCCCCGCCCCGCGGCTTCCGTCCTCATCCCGCTCCCGCCGTCGTTACCTCTTGGGCGCCGGCGGCTGCTCCATGGCGGCCGGCGGCAGAAAGAGGGGCCGAGTAGACCGTGAGGCGGCAGGGAGGAAAGCAGCCTGGGAGCAGCCGGCCGAACGCGGGGGAGCACACCGGGAAAGTCCCGGGAACTCGGACCAACTTTCCCGTCACTCCGCGGCGGATCTCCCTCCCGCTCCTGGACGCGGTTCCTCCCGGCCGCCCCGCCCCTCGGCCGCGGCCTGCGCTTGGAGCCGCTGGGAAGATGAGCCAGCGGAGGGTGGGCGGGGCCGAACGAGGCCCGGAGAGAGGGGGCGGGGCCGAGCGCGGCCGGGAGAGAGGGGGCGGGGCCGAGCGCTGTCGGGAAAGAGTGAGCCGGGCCGAGCGGGGCCCGGAGGGGTGGGCGGGGCCGAGAGCATCAGGGAGAGAGTGGGCGGAGCCGAGCGCAGCCCGGAAAGATTGAGCCGGGCAGAGCGCGGCCCGGAGAGAGTGGGCGGGGCCGAGAGCGGACCGGAGGGAATGGGCGGGGCCAAGCGCGGCATGGAGAGAGTGGGCGGGGCAGCGGGGAAAGAGTGAGCCCGGCCGAGCGGGGCCCGGAGGGGTGGGCGGGGCCGAGCGGGGCCCGGAGGGTGGGCGGGGTCAGGCGCTGCAGGGACTAGCGGAGAGAGGCAGCCTTAGAGCGCACAGCCAGAACGGAGAAAGAGGCGGTGCTACCAGAGCTAGAGAAGAGACTTTCCCCGCCCAAGACCTGCTCAGCTGAGGAGGGGCGCTGGCCCACTTGAGATTTGACTCATTTCTCTGGATTTCTCAAGGATACAGGCCAATCATCTTGTAAATCCGTTTGAAGTATAACTAACTGCCCACACTTCCCTCTCTAGTCTGCTTATAATTATTAGTTATTATTATTAATGTTTCCCGAGCCACCAAGCCAATTTGACATTTGTAGCTTAGAGCAGTTGAGATACTTCTGGGAATTCTGGTTGATTTTGATTGTGTACGAGCACAATAATTACAGTCGAATGACAGAAAATATTCACTGCAGTGATCTTTCACGGCACCAAATTTAGAGCACCAGGTGTCCTGTTGGGTAACCTGGGAAACCAACCACTAGTTATGGTGCTAGGAAAAAGAAGAGAGAATTTCCTTCCTTCTTTCCTTCCTTCCTTCCTTCTTTCCTTTTCTTTCTCTCTCTCTTTCCTTCTTTCTTCCCTTCTCTCTCTTTCTTTCTTGAGTCCTTCTCCCCACCCCAACAGCCCCAAACCCATTGTAATTTGACCCCTTACACATTCATTTGTTTGTATGCTATTTAGCCTTAAAATACATACACATACACTTTCTCACAACTATACAAATTAGTTTGCTTGCTTTTATTAGAATATTCTTAAATGAAGAATTGTGCAAGGTTTTCTTAGCGGTTCGAACCTTGTGTCTGAAGTGAAAGTTAGTCAAAATGAGTATCAACCCAGTTCTGTGAACAAGAAACAGTAGTCCACAGCTGTATACCTGCTTCATCTGTTCAAGATCTACCTCGGACAGTTCAGAAGTGAGAGGACAATGACAACTACAAAAACTGAGTCATTAAAATGTCAACTCAGGGCCATGAGACAGTTGCGTAAGTAAAGGCATTTACCTCACAATCCTGGTGACTCCAAAGGTGTAAAGAGAACAGACTTTCTCTTGATGTTTTCTCTGTAGAAATCAGTCTCCACTCGTCCAGGCAACACTTACCAGGGAACAGATATTCTAGGAGTTTCTGTAAAGCACAGTCAAGAGCCTAGGTGTAAGCTTCTCAAAGAAGACTTACAATTGATCAAAAGACCATTTTAACATAGATTTTAAATACAGAGTTAAGAGAAGGAGAGAATCCCAGGGAAATAGGGATACAGGCTTCCTTATCATTAATGTCTATATGATTGTGGTGACTCTCAAGTTACAACTCAAAGAGCCAAGAAACTCCCTCCTCATTGCTTCTTTAGATGAGTGAAATTATAGGGTGTCTCCAGAAGTGCATGCATTTATAATCTGATAAAACCAGGAGCCGCTGGAGCCTAGGCGAGCCATTTTCATTCAAACCACCGCAAACCCATAGTCCTAGAGAGAGAAGGGCAAGGGAGGCAAGTCAGTAGTTGTCTTGAGAGGAATGCCTTAGATGACCTCACTAGAAGACTAGAGGAGTAAGTAAACAGCGACTTTGTGCTGCCTTCTTCCTGGACTTCCTCCTGCGTCTATCATCACCAGAGCACAAGTGGTCTGGGAAGCATGTGGTGGTTAGCATTCACTGGACAAACCCGTAGAGAAGGACAGTGAACCCGACTCAGCAAAAGGAACGGGTCCAGCCAGGCACTTGCTTATGTGAGAAGCGGGGAGAGCAAATGACCTGGTCTGGCTTTCAGATGACTCACACTTAGGTTGGGATGAAGGAGAAGAAAAAGTTCACCTCAGAGCATCATGCATACGCTAGCAGTCACTGACTGCCCTGGGAGTAGACAGTGAGGGTTCTAGTGGTGGGCTGGGAATGACTTCCTGGAGGATAAAGTTAGGAGGAAAATAAGGAACCTGTGTGAAGGAAGACAAGTTGAGTCCATTTAGAGTCTGATAAGTTGAAAAAAAAAAAAAAAAACAAAACAAAACCACTTCTCAAGATGCTTTTTGCTGAAACAGAAAAACTGAATTTGGTGTAGGAATGAGGAGAACGGAAGGTGGGTGGGGTAGTTTCAACAGGCCTTCCCAGTGCTGATGTTTAAAATGACATTACTGTGTACATGTGAGCTCGAGGGGGGGTGGGCAAGGGTGCCACAGCACATGTGTGTGTGCAGGGCCAGGAAAACATCAAGAATTTTAAAAGATCACTAATGCATGAATTATATATTGAAAGGAAAGTGAGTTGGGCATATACAAGGCCCTAGGTTCAACCTCCAACTCCAGAACAAAACCACAAATAAAAATGAGTGTTGTGCCAGGCGGTGGTGGTGCACGCCTTTAATCCCAGCACTCGGGAGGCAGAGCCAGGCGGATCTCTGTGAGTTCGAGGCCAGCCTGGACTACCAAGTGAGTCCCAGGAAAGGCGCAAAGCTACACAGAGAAACCCTGTCTCGAAAAACCAAAAAAAAAAAAAAAAAAAAAGAGTGTTGTACAAATCCTAATTGGTCTTATAATAAAAACCTGGAGCCAGATATCAGAGTGAAAGCTGAAAGATTAGAGAAGCACAGAAAGGCACAGCCACCACCTCTTACCTCACCAGCTCCTCAGCCTGAGTGCAACGTTGGGGCATCCATCTTTAGCCTACAGGCCTAGAATATCTGACAGACTTTTCTGTGAAGCAGGATACTCTGAAGGGCCTTCCTACCTTGTCCTGGCAAGGTTCAGCAGTCCTTTATTTGGGTCCTGCTTGTCCAATTTGGACAGCAGTCAAGGCAAGGGCATTTTCTTGTCCAGAAGTTAACTTTTGCCACAAAGAAAGTAAACTCCATAAGGAGTTTCTATGATGCCCATCATCTTCTCTGAAGTAGATTAGTGCTGCCAGGAATAGACATGTCTCATTGTCATAAAAAAAAATCTATGTTATTAAAACATCTTAAATGCCATATTCTGTAGATCTCTGAAGTGTTTGAAGATGACCTATCTATCTAAATTATATCTCTGTTTGACCTTGAAAACATACCTAACCTGACTACAAGTTCAATTGTAATAGGTGACTAACCACTAACCTGCATTTGTTTATTATCCTAAATAGTTGGTAATAATAACTTTCAAAGACTAGAAATTTGTATTACATTGTTAAATGAGCTGTATAAGTACAATACCTTGATCAAGATTAAAAATATATGTACAGTATTTTCTAACAAAATTAATCTCAAATTTGTATCAATATATGAAATTTGTATACAATAAAAAATCAAATCCAATGCAAAATATTTAAAACTAGTAGCTGCTTTTTAAAAGTGGATTCAATAATCTACCTTTTTGTCTTATAATATCCATATTCTCTATTTTTTCTTTTCAGAGTAGGTTCAATAATCTACCTTTTATCTTATTGTATCTATATTCTCTTTCTCTCTTTTCAAAACAAGAACCCTGAATCTAATCTCCTTTGTTTAGATTTTTTCTGACTATGACCAATAACAACTTGTAATAAACCACCCTAAACAATGACAAATATCCATAACCCTTTGAAGGACCAAAACCCACTCACCCTACTTCTTGGGAATGTAAGCATTGTGTTCTTAAATTTACTTCCTGCTGTCTGGGGGTGAAGGCATCTTTAGGAGATTTTGAAAAGAAAATTTTGGATTTGTTATCAAGTCCTGGGAAAGGTAGCTATATCATTTGTTGTCCAGTCTCTGCATAATGGGAAAGTGCAGGGCTTGTCTCAAGGCTGTGAGACTGAATCATCTCAGCTAGCCATCTCAAAATTGTCCTGAGCAGGTTGTAGTCCAAAGCCAATCTTTGAGTGGTGTTTGTCAGCTTAATGGCATTATCACAGTCCATGTGGAATCATCATTGTAAGGCCATACCATCCATCTGGAGACTTCAAAGGTCTCTGTTAGGTGTGAACATAGTTCCCTGCAGAAAACTGATAGAGAATCAAACCCAAGATCAAGCACAGGAAGCTAGATGGAGCCTAGAATTAATTAGTACTCTATCTGACCATTAATAGCATGAAAAAAGTTTAAATATATATGTATATTAATCTCATAAATTTTGACATAAAATTCATACCTTAAGAAAAGTTTTAAAGAGTCAAAAATAAAACCAAAGTATCATGAGATTAGTAGCAATAGACTAGTCCCTTAATTTTGGTTTTTCTTCTGTCCCATATCAAGTGGCTCTTCTGATATGATACCTAGATTTTGCATTTTCCTTTAACAAGCATGCTTGGGGTAGAGAAGGAGAGAGCCATGCTTCAACTCCAAAGCCAGCTTTAATTTTTAATTGAACTTGGACTACATAAAGAACATTTGTGTTATGTGTCTGTAGGGAAGTGCAGAAACAAACATTTAGGAAGATTTATGAACTTTTATCCTGTTCGATATGTGATATACCAATAGGCCAATTTACTCTTTTTCTTGGGACATTTTTTCTGGATGATTCGTCCTTTTTCTACAGATGTCTCATTTTTCCAGTGTTCTTCAGATTCCTTAGTCTTCATTCTCCTGAAAGACAAAAACAAAACCCTTCCCCAACCCTAACTTTGGGGAGGTTCCCTTTTGGCAAGTTATATCTGATTGAATGAAAGGTATTTGTTAGTCATATAAGTTACTTTACATTGAATAGTCACACTGATAGATGAACTATCACCTCTTCTTTTGTTCAAATTGAACCTTTATCAATTTTGATGGTATCCACAGCTTCTCCTGTGGAAACAAAAGCAAAACCTCGTTCCCAATGTAACACATATCCTGATTTCCATTCTGAGGTCAGCACATCTTTAAAGCATACAGGCTGATTTAATTCTGTAGTTTTTTCTATTGTCCAATGTCTCTCTGCAGCTATTGTTCCTTTCTCATTAGCACTGAGAAAATTCAAAGTTAATAGAGCATTATGCAGTCTATTTCTGGGGGGTTTTCTTACCCCTTTCTGTTTATTTAGCATATATTTTAGAGTTCGATTTGATCTTTCTATGACTGCTTGGCCTGTAGGACTGTGTGGTATACCTGTAATAAGCTTTATTTTCTAATGAGCAAAATACTGTTTCATTTTACCAGAGATATATGCTGGAGCATTGTCAGTCTTAATTTGTACAGATATACCCATGATGGCCATAACTTCTAGGAAATGTGTGATTATAGAATCAGCTTTTCCGAACTCAGAGCAGTTGCTCATTGAAATCCTGAAGAGATAGCAATGGTATGGTGTACATACTTTATTTTCCAAATTCTACAAAATGAAACACATCCATCTGTCAGATTTCATTCCTTTGAGTACCCTTTGGGTTACTTCCTACTTGTAGTGGAGTTTGGTTGTATAAAGAATAAGTCGGACATTTCCTTATAATTTCCTTGGCTTCTTGCCAGGTTATGGAAAAATCCTTTTTCAAACATGATGTTTTTCATGAAATTCTGAGGCCTCCAGCACATTTCCTATCAATAGCTGATCAATTTTCACATTACCTTGTGCTAGAGGGCCTGACTGACCCATATGGGATTGGATGTATGTTATATATAAGGGATAATTCCTACTCCTGACTGTTTCTTGTAACTGAATAAATAATGAAGTTAATTCTAACTCATCAGGAATAAATTCAGAAGTTTCAATGTATAAAACAACTCTTTCTGCATACAGAGAGACAGTAACTATGTTAAGAGGTTCTGTAAAATCCGTTAATATAATCAGAATGGCATATAATTCTGACTTTTAGACAGAACTATAAGGATTTTGAGCCACTTTACTTAAATTTTCTGATTTGTAACCTGCCTTTCCTGATTTGGTTGCATCAGCATAAGATGTACTGGCTCTTGCCGGGCGGTGGTGGCACACTCCTTTAATCCCAGCCCTCAGGAGGCACAGCCAGGCAAAGCTCTCTGAGTTCAAGGCCAGTCTGATCTACAGAGTGAGATCCAGGAGAGGCACTGAAGCTACACAGAGAAACCCTGTCTCGAAAAACAAAACAAAACAAAACAAAGTACAGGCTCCAGATGTCGGTGTTCCCCCATGCAACGAGAGGCAAGATCCAATTAGTTCTCTTCATAAATTGAATCCTCTTGCTTTGGGGATATTTATTGTTAATATCTCCCAAAAAATTACTGTAAGATCTTTGGCAAGGTTCATTTTCTGACAATAATTTGTCAATTTCATCATTAGTAAAAGGTACTACAGTTTCTGCTGGGTCTATTCCTGCTAATTGACAAAGTCTCAATTTTTCTTTTAGAATCAACTCAGAGTTCATTTTCACATAAGTTTTTAATTCTTTATTCCGTTTATGTAGTAAAAAAAAAAATCCATTCTAAGATAATTTCTTTCCTCTGCATTAAAATTCCTGTAGGAGAATGCTTAGAGGGTGAAATAACCAAAATGCAATCAAGCTTTGGATCCAAACGATGCATATGTGCATCCTGTATTTTCTTTTCCACCAAAGCCAACTCTCTTAGCTTCAGCTGATAATTCTCTTGGACTATTTAAGTCCTTGTCACTATTTAAGGTTTTGAACAAATTACTCAGTTCATCATTTTTTTATCACAATAGTGGACTGTAGATAGGAACTGTCTCCTAGCAATCTTTAGAAAGTCAATCTCTGCAATCGATCTCTCCTAATTTGCACCTTTTGGGGTCTAATTTTTTGAAGACCTATTTTATATCCTAAATAATTAATAGAATCTCTTCTTTGTGTCTTTTCAGGAGCAATTTGTAATCCTCAACAAGGCAAAATTTTCTTTACTTCTATAAATATTCTTTCTAAAGCATCTACATTTGAATCAGCTAGTAAAATGTCATCCATGTAATGGTAAAGTATAGATTTAGGAAATTGTTTATGTATTACTTCCAAGGGTTGTCATACAAAATATTGACACAGGGTTGGCCTATTTAACATTCCCTGTGGGAGAACCTTCCATTGATATCTCTTAACAGGCTGAGAATTATTGTAAGTAGGCACCATGAAGGCAAATTTTTCTGCCTTTTTCTTGTAAGTGTATTAAGAATAAACAATCTTTTAAATTGATAACTACAAGAGGCCATCCTGTAGGTAACAGAGTAGGCAAAGAAATTCTATATTGTAGAGAGGCTGAATTACCTTGTTAATTGCTCTTAGATCTGTTACCATTCTCCAATTACCAGATTTCTTTTTAATAACAAATACAGGAGAATTCCAAGGGCTTGTGATTCTTCAATATGATGATCATTTAACTGCTCTTGTACCAGCTCTTCTAATGCCTATAGTTTCTCTGTTGTTAAAGGCCATTCCTGAACCCATGCAGGCTTATCTGTTAACCATTTTAAAGGTAGAGCTGTTGATGTCTTTGAAAGATCAGCAGTTGTTGTGCCCTGTTCTTGTACAATCCAGATGGTCAGTGACTGTTCTTTATAATACCTTCTAATATTTTTCTCAGAAACATAAGATAGTTTATGGTTTCTGAGGTTGGAGGAGTGTTAATCTGGGTATTCCATTCAATGGCCCCATAAATTCGTAGCTGTATTAGCCACATATGGCTTTAATTTTCATCTCTGTCCTTCTGGCCCTATATCTTCGACACATCTTGCACTCTATTTCACTTGAGATACTGTTCCAATCCCTAACAACTGAACATTTACTTCCTGAAGAGGCCAATTTGTATGCCAAGATTCTGGTGCAATTATTGTTACGCACCTGTGTCTACAAGACCTTCAATGAGAAGGTCATTTATTCATACTTTTAATTTTGGTCTTTGTTAATTTATAGAAGTTTGCCAAAAAATTTGCTTTATGGCTCCTCCAGAATTTTGTGTTCTCTCTTCTATAGCTGTTCTATCCTCCAGAGCAATACAGTTTTTTGTTTTGTTTTACAATAGGCATTAGGTTCTTTAGTTGCTCTGGGAAGGAATTTCTTCCATGATGATAGGAAAGGACTAAACTGAATTTGCCATGGGGGCCTGCAGGAGGCCACTCAGGGCATTTTCTGATGGCAAAGGCAAAGGATTACCTTGTTTGTCCCTGTTGACCTACATTCCTTAGTCCAATGTCTGCCTTTGCCATACCTTCTGCATAATCCAGAAGGGAAGGGCATTCTATTGGGAGTATTCCTTGAAAAAAACATTGTTTCTTGGAACACACTGTTTACTGTCCCTTTTTAGGTGACCTTGTTTACCACAATTGAAACATTTCACATTATGATTTTTCTTCAAACCTCTAGATATCACTTCTCCTATTCAAGCATCATCATTATCATGAGATTTAATATTGATTGTATCTCAGATCCATTCCTCCCAGGTTGCTGATCTTGCCTTTAATGGCCTCATTATCCTTTTGCATTGTGCATTAGCATTTTCAAAAGCGAGAGATTCAATTATTATTTTTCTAGCTTCTGAATTTGGTATCATTCTATTTAATGCTGAAGTAAGTCTTTGTAAGAAATCAGTGAAGGCTTCTTTTGGGCCCTGCATGACTTTACTACTTCTTTAATTCTGTCCCAAGCACTCAAGGCTGCTGTGCAACATAAAGCCAGAGTGTGGTCATTATATAAAGATTGTCTTTGTACATCAGCATAATTACCCTCTCCAAGAAGTTGATCTTTGGAAATTTCGATACATCTAGCCCTACTCCATTGTTCAATGGTCTTAGCCTCATCTTTCCACCAGGTCCTCCATTGTAATTGGGGACCAGCCTTCAAGACTGCTGTAACCAAATCTCTCCAGTCTTAAGGGATAATTCTATTACAAGTTGATCATGAGTTTAACATCTGCTTCACAAAAGGTGAGTGCGTGCCATATGAGACTATTGCTTCCTTGAATCTCCTCAAGTCTACATTTGCACAGGAGTCCATTCAGCTCTTACACAGTCTTGGGGATATCTATCATTTGGTAGTTCCTGTAAGGTTACTGGATAAATTAAGGTTAGCTGTTTGAAAGCCTTAGGCTGTTTCTCTGTAACCTTATAATGCAATGCTGAGATTGGTTCTCCTTTAAATTTCTCTGTCTGGGTCTGAATATCTCTATGATCTGTTTTAATAAGTTTTTTTAAGACTTGTATATTGGCACTCATATCAGCCAACTTTTTTAGGGATAAAACAAGAATGATCAAACCAATGATGTTTATAATTGATATTATGTAAATCCCATCTACGTAAATTATCCTCTCATTTAATTGTTCTATTTTCTTTTTTTTTTTTTCCAAAGCTGAGGACCGAACCCAGGGCCTTGCGCTTGCTAGGCAAGCGCTCTACCACTGAGCTAAATCCCCAACCCCTCTATTTTCAAACCATCTAGTGTATTATGAAACAGAGATCAAACTCCTTCCAATGTAAATGTGTTTTCCATTTTTTAATGTGGGGAAAAACTGTCTCTCTGACTTTTTTAAAACTAATCCCCACCTTTAAGAAATCCCAATTGACTCACCAAATCTGCTGACAATTGATGATTCAAATGATGGTGTGACAGCAGCCTGAGGCGGGGTCCAGAGACTGTCACAACCTACCATGAGAGGAGAGAAGCAGAAGAGCTGGCTGTCTTCGTGGGGGAGCATGTGAAAGCAGCTACTCCTGTGGCTTTCGGAGCCCACATCCTATGCAGGTTGCTGCAGAGAGGCTGCAAGAGAAACTCAGCTGGCAGGGTGGGGACTCATGCTTGGGTGGGGTGCAGACTCTGGCTGTGTGCAGCTCTGGCATGAGCTGGTTTCTGTAAAGCCACAGGCAAGTGGCTTTTTCGTGAACTTGTTCCCCACATGTTGGGCGCCAGATGTTGTATGAATCCTAATTGGTCTTACAATAAAAATCTGGAGCCAAATATCAGGGTGTGTGGGGGCCCACAGAGGATCCCTAGTAAGACCTTTCTCAAGATCAGAGAATCTGAGCTTGCTTTACCCAGCAGGGCTGCATAATGGATGATTTGGCCATAGGTGTGGTTACCAGGTGTTTTGAAAGGGTATACTCTTGGCTGTATGTTACGCTTTGATCTTGAAAGGGGGAATCTTTTGCCTTGCCCCTTGGCATTGTATAAAAAGCCCTTTGGAATAAACCTTGAGGCAGCTGGGTATTGACCCAGGGTCCTCCCGAAGCTATCCTGTGTCTTGTCTTTCTTATCATTTCCTTCTATCTTTCTACCTAATACTTCCTCATTCCTCTCTCCTCCCCAACCCCAAGAATGCAGGTAGACATGGTGCTGGAGAGGTAGCTGAGAATACTCAATCCAGATCAGCAGACAGCAAGAAGAGAGAGTTCTATACTGAGCCTGGCTTGAGCATCTGAGACCTCAAAGCCAGACCCCAGTAACACACTTTCTCCAACAATGTCATATCTACTCCAACAAGATCCTAATAATGCCAATCCCCATGAGCCTATGGAGGCCATTTTATTCCAAACCACTGGACTTTGTAAAGAGTAGGTGCTAAAAAAATGTTGCAAAAGAAAAGGCTTTATTTTCCTGGTTGGTGTGTTCTTTTCTCTGGGTTTCTGTATCATAGGCAGCATCTCAGGCACTTGGCTCTAGCAGTACATAACAGAAGTGGTTGTCAGTGGCCAATAGCTTCCCATCACCACATCCTGCCCCTCCCCCACTAACATCCATCAGGAGGGCTTCTGGGACGTTCTGGAGGACAGATTTCTAGTAAGCTTTATGAGTGTCCTACTGCAACACCCTCTGTCCTTTAGCAAGGTTCACCTGTGTCCTCCTTGACATGGAGCTCTGTCCTGAGGGCGCTGATTTTTAGTGTTCTATCTTCTGCCCTGTGCGGAATACGGTTCATTGTGTGTGCTACTTTCTTAGCCTATGTACACTGCCATAATAAGACACAATAAGCTGCAGGGCCGGAAACAATAGTGATTTATTTCTCAAAGTTCTTGCAGCTAGGAAGTCTAAAATGGAGGCCCTGCAGAGAACATGGATGACTCTTTTTCTTCAGCCCTCACATAAGAGGTGAGCAGATTCTTACAGCCTTTTCTTTTCTTTCTTTCTTTCTTTCTTTTTTTTTTTTTGTTTGTTTTTGAAACAGGGTTTCTCTGTGTAGCCGTGGCTGTCCTGGAACTTGCTTTGTAAGACCAGACTGGCCTTGAACTCGGATATCCACTGCCTCTGCTTCCCAAGTGCTGGGATGAAAGGCCTGTGCCACCCGGCTCCTCCAGCCTTTTTTAATGGCCACTGATCCCATTAATGAAGGCATATCCTAATTATTTTCCAAAAGCCTGTCTCACTGATGTGACAAAGTGCCCGGCAGAGTCATTTAAGAACGGAAAGACTTTGACTCCTAGTTCAGGGTGCAGTAAATCATGACAGGTAAATGAGAATGGGAACATGGCCGTCCAAGGTGTGGGTGAGGAGAAGGGTTTGACAGTAGCTACGAGGAAGAGGACAGCCAGAGGCATCTGCAAGAGTCTAGACTAAACCAGGCCATGAGAGGAGATGAGGGGGAGAGAGAGCCAAGAGGGCAAAGAGGCCGAGAACAAGCTAAGAGAAGAGCCAAGAGAGCACCTGGCCAAAATGGCAGGGTTATATGGGAAAGAGAAGGTGGGGGAAGGGAAAGGAAGCCCCACCCCCACCCTGGGCCTGGAGAGGTTAGGGTGGGGGCAGGGTGAGAAGTGATGGGAGGAGCCACAGGAGCTGAGTGAGCTAATGTGTGCTTCCAGATGTAATACACATTACAGTTAGCCATTTGTGCTGGGCTTCTTGGGGACCTGACAACAGGAAAGGCAGGGTAGCCCTCACTGGCCTGCAACTCACTTTGAAGCCCAGGCTGGCCTCTAGCTTATAATGACCTCCTGCCTCAGCCCTGGGTGCTGGGATCACAGGCATGAGCCATCAGACCTGGTCTCTATGTTGTCTTGAAAAGTAAGCATGGATGACTTATAATTAGTTCATATTTATTTGAAATGTGGGAAGTGATTATTTTTTGTAGAAAAATATAGGTTTAATGCTAGAAAAGTGTAGACCATAAGCCTTTGGCATTTTCCAAGTGCAATAATTTACCAAGTGTTAGCCATGATTCCTAGAAGGAAATAAATATATTATATGTTTCAACTTACAAAGTCATGGCATGTTTCAGATATGAAAAGGGTTAATTTAATATTAATTAATCAAATTAATTAAATATTAGCAGGGAAAGCTTGAAAGCATCAAAGAGCATTAATATAATAAACTGAGGGAAAGCACTAATGACTGATCATAGGAACACAGTAATCCATTTGTTTGAAAATAACCAGATTTTAAGAGTTACTATCATTGCTGTTATCTGGAATCCGAGGACTATGTACCCATCAGTGTTTGGGGAGGTTTTTTGTTTTTGTTTTTGTTTTTTGAGACAGGGTTTCTCTGTGTAACAGTCCTGGTTGTCCTGGATCTCACTCTGTAGACCAGTTGGCCTCGAACTCACAGAGATCCTCCTGCTTCTGCCTCCCCCTGGTGCCACTGCCTGGTGCCACCACTGCCTGGCCCAATCAGGGGGGTTTTAACTTAAGAAGGAAATTCCAAAAGTTTGGAATTGTCGCCATGAAAAACAGCCACTCTTCCCACCCTGCCCTGTCCAGCCGAAGACCCTCCGTGGTCTTCACCACCCACCACCAGCACTTCTGAGCCAAGAGCTTTCTAGAGTTTTCTTAATTTTAAGTATCTGATTTTTTTTAAATGCCAATCGCTTTGGAAGCCATTCCCTGTTCACACATGAAGAGACGTCCTTCGGGACTAGAACAAGGACCATGAACCTGAGTCCCAGGAAGGGAAGGTGGGCATAAAGGTGGGAAAATATATCTTGCTTCACAGTTCTAAGACAAGAAATGGACATATGCCTCAAGACAGGATGAGCCCAAGGTATTTGTTGTATTGTATTTCCAATTGGCTCCTGTCTGCAAAAAAAAACAAAAACAAAAACAAAACAAAAGAACTTCCAGGGATCAGTATCAGTGAATGGACCTAATATCTACTGAGGACATGACACTTTTGCTGTAGTTTGGATCCTAAATGACCCCTAAGGCCATGTAGTAAAGGTTTAATTAACATCTGGAGTGGTACCGTTGAGGGGCTGTGGGGTATTCTAAAGTTTATTTTGTTTGTTTTTTGGTTTTTGTTTTTTCGAGACAGGGTTTCTCTGTGTAGTTTTGGTGCCTGTCCTGGATCTCGCTCTGTAGACGAGGCTGGCCTTGAACTCACAGAGATCCACCTGACTCTGCCTCTTGAGTACTGGGACTAAAGGCATGGGTGATTGCTGCCCAGTGTTTGTTTTTTGTTTTTTTGTTTTAATTTATTTAGCTTTATTTTATGTGTATTAGTGTGAGAGTGTCAGATTGCCCTGGAAATGGAGTTACAGACAGTTGTGAGCTGCCATGTGGTTGCTGGGAATTGAACCTGGGTCTTCTGGAACAGCAGCCAATGCTCTTAACCACTGAGCGATCTCTCCAGCCCCAGGTTGTGGGATTTTTAAGGGATGAGGCCTAGCAGGAGGTCTTCTGGTCATTGGTGGCACATTCATGGAGGGGACAGTGGGACCCTGACCCCTTCTTCTTCAACTTTCACTAATTCCTGGCCGTGAAGGAAGTGCTTAGCTATACTGCACACTCCCATTCTGATGTGCTGTCTCAAAGTAGGGCCAATGATCATGGGCTGAACTATTATTATGAACTTACAATAATCTTGGTTGCCAACTTGATTGGATCCAAAAATCAACTAAGAGACATACCTCTAAATGGATCTTTAAAAGTATTTCCTGGAAGGATTAACTGAGAAGGGAACACCCTCCCCTAGGTGGTGGTGGTGGTGGTAGTGTGCTGTTACCTGCCTACCTTTGCCCTTTTGTTGGAGTGTGCATCTACTCGGATGCTGCTGCTACTGCTGCTGCGGCTGCTATTGTTGCCGCCATCTATTATTCATCAGTATCGGAACCCAGCATGATGTGGGTTCCAGAGAAGAGAGAACCTGCTCCCTTAAGTTGTTCTCTGTCCTTCTGATGTGCACTGTGGCACAGGTGCCCCCACCCACACACATAAACACAAAATAAGTATATGTAAAAATTAAATTGTTTCATAATATTTATATGTCTATTTAGAAATATACATCGTTAGTAAAGCCCTTCTAAGCATAATTTCATAACATCTTTCAAAATGAAAATACATGCATTGCTTTGAACCAGCAATCTTATTTCCAGGAATAATTCCAACAAAATCATACATATAAAAATATGAATAAGCATGCATTTTATTTTAGCTCTATCTGACTCAGAAAGGAAATTGGAAATAATGTTAAGGGAAATTATGGACTGAATTGTAGTTGGGATTTTTTTTTACTCCTTGGGGGCCTGTCACCCAGCTCCAAAATAAATATATGGAGACGTAGTCTTACTTCTGAATGCTCAGCCTTAGCTTGGCTTGTTTCTAGCCAGCTTTTCTAACTTATTTAGCCAGTTTCTCTTCTTCTACATTTTGTTCCTGGGCTTTTTACATTTCTTTATTTATATGTCTTCCTTCCCTTCTTAGTCCGTGGCTGGTTGTGTGGCTTGGTGGTTAGCTTCCGGTGTCCTTTCCTTCTCCTTTTCTCACTCTTCTTTTTATCGAGCCTAGATTTTTCCTCCTACTTATTCTCTCTGCCTGGCAGCCCCACCCATCCCTCTCCTGCCTCACTATTGACCGTTCAGCTCTTTATGAGACCGATCAGGCGGTTTAGACAGGCAAAGTAACGCAGCTTTAGAGAGTTAAACAAATGCAACATAAAAGAATGCTACACATCTTTGCATCATTAAACAAATGTTCCACATCATAAACAAACGTAGCACATCTTAAACTAATATTCCACAGCACTGAATATTCTATATTATAGAAAAAACGAGGTCGTTGTGATTGACATGGAAGGGTCTCTTCGAGAAGAAGAGAAATGGGGCTGGGAGTATTGCTCAGTGGCAGCACACATACATGCCATGGATTCAGTCGTCAGCACAACTCACACACATACACACTCATCTACACATATGTCTGAATACATATTTAGACTTCCTTTTGTTCTTCCAAGGTAATAAAATACTAAGTTTAGCCTGGCTGTACTTCCCAGTCTCCTACAGTTAGTACTGGCCATGTGTCTAAATTCCGGCCAATGAGGTCAAAGCAGCAGTATCTGAGTTAATTTCTGGGAACTTCCACAGCGTTAAAAACAGAAACAGCTAGTGCCTTTTATTGACTGATTCTCAATAGGTCGAAACAGCAATGGTTTGTTCTCTTAGACCTGCAGGGCAGCGGAGGCAGCTGGGCTCCAGGTGTCCTTCAGGCCCACTCTGAATGGCGGCTGCTCAGGGAAGGAAGGAAAACTCTTCTAGTGACAGCAGAGAGACAGAAGGAGGCGCCCAACTGTGCAGGCTTCTGAGGGGATGGGCTTGAAATGTTAGAGGTGCTCACCAAACCAGACACATCAGACACAACTGCGTGGGGCGGGGGCGGGGGCGGGGGCGGGGACAGGTACTTCACCCATGACGGCTCCAGGCCAAGGACAGGCAGTGAGGGCTGAGGAGGAAACCGAAACAGCTGGGGTCTATAACACAGATTTTATTTACAGATTCTAACACCAGTGGTCTAAGGTGTCAGGGCTTGGAGATTTTTGTTTTGTTTGTTTGTTTGTTTGTTTGTTGTTTTCGAAACAGGGTTTCTCTGTGTAGTTTTAGTGCCTGTCCTGGAACTCACTCTGTAGACCAGGCTAGCTTCAAACTCAGGGATCCACCTGCCTCTGCTTTCAGAGTGCTAGGATTAAAGGTGTGCGCCACCACTGCCTGGCTTGAAACCAAAATCTACTGGATTCAAGGCCTATACTGTTTTAATCTTACCATCACGCATTTTAATGTTTTGATTCTGGCACATAGGATAAATTATGTGCATTATTTCACTTTTTGAAAAACTTTTCTTGGCTACCATAGCGTATTTATTGTTGAAAATGAACTTCAGAATCATGCTGTGGAATTCCCAGAAACACACAAGAAACCAAGTAACAAAGAAGGAAACAATCGGGAGAGAACCTATGAATTTATTCAGGAAGGTGCTGACATCTTTAAACCTGTAGATTTTTCAAAAGAGGTACGATGTGTCTATCCCTGTCTCTGTGATTTATGGAGGACTATTTTACTAATGTTATTCTCAGTCCTTCCAAATCTCCAGGTGCTCAATCAGTCTATCTATAAATATTAATTACGTCACTTTCTAACATTTACAATTCTTATTTTGGTTTTCTGCCTAACTTCTGCCTAAATGCTGGCTCTAAATTTCGGAATAAAGTTATTGGAAGCTTTCTCACCAAAAGTATTACGGTGACAGTTTAAAATACTTTTTAAAAACAGGCGACATAAGCATTACATGTTATATTACATATACATAGGGTGTATATATATTTACTGTGTATGTGTTGTCGGGGAATTAAATCTAGAGCCTCATATATGCTAAACAAACCTACTACTGAGAAAAAAACAACCCCATTCTTTTAAACTTATTTAATTACCTTTTTATTCACTTACTTCCCATGAGTGGGCAGGGGGCACCCTGAACAGCATTGCGTGGAGGCCAGAGGACAACTTGTGGGAATCATTTCTTTACATCTACCATGTAGCTCCTGGGGGCAAACTCAGGTCCCAGGCTTGGCTACAGCAGCTTTTACTCACTGAGGCATCTTGCTAGCTCCTTTATTCTTTTAAAAGAGGACTTTTTTTTCCTAAGTCATGTATCTTCAGATGTCATTCAGTCATCATTAGGAAGCTATTAAGTAATTTTTTTCTATTACTCTTCTGAAATCCTCATATCTTTCCTGATATTAAAACACAATTGGATTACTGGGGCCAATATTTCTTTATTGATGTGAATTATAATTTAGTGTGTAATTAGAATTAATATAACATTTCATTATGATTTTCAGATCTGTCATTTGCTATATTCCAAAACTGTGGAGGCTAGAAGAGACTGTTTTGAATCCTATTGCACATTTGTGGAAGAACAACCCTGTTTCTCTTTGATCTCCAGCAAAAACACACTCAGGTATGGCATGTGTGTGGTATGCTTGTTTTAAATAGAAGCAATGTAAGAGTGTGGTGCACCTGGTCTGCAAGTCCACGCACAATTTTTGAGTATTTCTGATTCCTTGCTTAGACCCCTGGTCTCTGTATGTTATTTCCTTGGCCAATTCACCCTCTACTAGATAAAACAGATTTTCTTGTACACACCAATGTGCTCTTTAAAACTCAGGGTTCAGTGTCACTTCAAATGCCTAACTAAACCCATGAAGGCCTTCAGTGTGAAAACGTCACTTCGTGTACATTGGCTAAATTTACTGCAGTAACAGTCAATTCAAGACTCTTCAGCTTTGAAAGGCAAGCTCTGATTTCTTGCTTGACATGTCTGGCTCTGTAACCAAATGCTGCAGGATCACATCTCAGTAAGTGCAAACCTAAACAAGCCTGGCCAAGAGCGATTCAGAACCTGAAGCAGCTAAGGAAAATACGAGGTTATTCCCAAAGCAACACCCTCCTTGAATAAAGGAAGCATAGGAATTTTACCTGGGGACATGTATGTATGTATGTATGTATGTATGTATGTATGTATATATATGTATATATATGCAAACACTTTAGGGTGGGTGCATTCCTGAGCATGCTCAGTTAAGGAGTATATTTCTGAGCATGCTTCATTTAAGGTCATAATTTCAGGAGAGACTGCATTTTGGAGAATGCTTAGCTCAAGGTCATGAAACATAGGATTGTAAGATTGTAATGGTGGTCAAGAATGCTTCTGGGTGTGGACACCTTACACTGTACAAAGTGTTAGCTGAAAATAATGGGAGGAACACTCCACAGGTGCACTAGTACAGGCGCTTCCCCAAGCTTTCCCTTGACTCGCACAGCACTGACAGCTGCGTCTCTTGTTGCCTCTCATTCTGGGACCCACCGTGAAGGACTGTGCTGCTCTTACATCGGGTAGTGCGGGAACCCCGTCACTTCCTCTGATCCAATGCGTACAAGAACAAGGTAGCCTGAAAGATGAACACTATTTGTTATGAGGAAAGATGAGTCGCCCTTAGAATTGATTCTAAACAGCAGCTGTCTCTCCTTCCTAGTACGGCAGTTATGATTAATGGCAGGTGTGTAGTAGGGGTTCCATGGTAAGGAGGGGTGAGTGGGGAGGTTGCTTATGGGGAAACCAGGAGAGCATTTCTGCTATGATGACTCCTTCAGCCTAGTTCCCAGTGCTGCTCTGATCCATTCTAGGAGAGGGAGCGTATGCAGTTTACAAAAGGTACTCAAGCTATGCTGGTTCTTAAAGAAGCAACAGAACATTGTTACAGGGAAAATGCTCTTCAATTTGACCACTCTGTTCCTGGCACTGTCCATAGGGCCCCCAAGTCACTGTGCTGTGAAAGCACATGAAAGACAAGAGCCAGTGATGACAGCAGCCTCAGGTATTTGGCCAGGACCGTCCTTTCAAAGGTGTTTTGTTTGAATTTTGAATTTGTTTTGAATTTGACACTGCAAAGGTACACAGATTTGCTACTTTAAACAAACTACTAGTATAATTTCTATGGGAATATATTTTGAAAGCGCTCAGGCATGGAGAAACATCATTGTAGATGAAGCTGACTTTGTTGAAATGGACATGCTGGCTCAGGCATCAGGGTCTAACTGGGTTGGATAAGGCCGAACTGGCTCTAGCGCTCCCTTGTGAAGGACAGCAGAGATACCAAAGCCACTAGTGCAGACAGGAAAAACTGAAGGACTGCTTACCATCCGAGTGGGAGGCACCATCGGAGTGGGAGGCTAGAAGCAGGTGCTCTGCCTGCACCCTGGTAAGTGACACTCCATGAGGGATGAAATGACACTCCTTCCTCGAGGGAGCGTCCAGTGTCTTTAACAACAAAATACCGAGATTTGCTAGGTTCTAAATATTGGAAATTGCTGGTAGTTGAATACTGTAGTTGAAGTTGGGAATGGTGGCCCAATCATTTTTTTTTTTTTTTTTTTTGGTTTTTCGAGACAGGGTTTCTCTGTGTAGCTTTGCGCCTTTCCTGGAACTCACTTGGTAGCCCAGGCTGGCCTCGAACTCACAGAGATCCTCCTGGCTCTGCCTCCCGAGTGCTGGGATTAAAGGCGTGCGCCACCACCGCCCGGCGGCCCAATCATTTAATCCCAGCATTTGGAAGGCAGAGGCAGGTGGATCTCTGTGACTTCAAGGTTTACCTGGTCTGCACAGTGAATTCTGGGCCCAATGTCAGTCTGATATATTTTCATTGAAAATACCCATTTTTTTCTGCATCTTTTTTTGTTATTATCTACTTCATTTGGTTTTGGGTTGCTGTTGTTGGCCCTTAGAAATTATCCAATTTCTGTAGTTGCTATTGACAAAAAATCAACTTAAATTTATTATATTGGCCAGAGTTCAATTGTAGAAACAAGAATTCGTTCAAGCACTGGTGAGTTGGCTCAGTGGGTAAGGGCGCTTGCTGCCAAGCCTGAGGACCTGAGTTCAATCCCCAGGAACCACATGGTGGAAGCAAAGCACCGACTCCTACAAGTTTTCCTCTGCTGCCAACTTGTGCACTATGGTGTACACACACACACACAAGAAATAAATAAATGCAATTTAAATCTTTCCTGCCAGACTGGGAAGTGGCTGCTGTTACTGTAGTCCACACAGAGCTAAACTCTTTCAGGACAGCTGCTGACTCAGGCGCTGTAAAATATACCTGAGTGTTTCTACTACAGCGATGCCAGGATAGTCACAGCATGCTGCTCAGAAAGCTCCTGCAAATGTCACTCAGATGCATTTAGTGGGTGCTCCATTACAGGCGGAAATCCTCACTGCAGAGCATACAAGTAATTAGACTTCACTTTCCAGACGCTGTGGAAACAGCTATGTTACTGTGGGGCTGTGGCAGCACTGAATGAACCTATTTCATAGTATCTGTCAAACCAACTAGAAGTAGTAAGACTTGCTAACTCACAAACCTGAATGGCCCCAAAGGCAGAAACAGCTCTGGACACAAATGAAACTGGAGATTAGAACACATTGCCAGCATTGTTTTTTCATCCTGTTTCTCAGTTCTGATTTTCCTTCATCTAACATTTCCTGAGGACCTCCTATGCGCCAGACACTGCACTGAGCTCTGAGATGTCATTACAGACACTCTGTGAGCACTGAGATGCCACAGTGAACACACATTGCAGTGAGCGCTGAGATGCCTCAGTGAACACACACTTCTGTGAGTGCTGAGATGCCTCAGTGAACACACATTGCAGTAAGTGCTGAGATGCCACAGTGAACACACACTGCAATGAGCACTGAGATACCACAGTGAACACACACTTCTGTGAGTGCTGAGATGCCACAGTGAACACACACTTCTGTGAGCGCTGAGATGCCACAGTGAACACACACTTCTGTGAGCGCTGAGATGCCACAGTGAACACACACTTCTGTGAGCGCTGAGATGCCACAGTGAACACACTTCTGTGAGTGCTGAGATGCCACAGTGAACACACACTGCTGTGAGCACTCAGATGCCACAGTGAACAGCACATAGGAACACAAGGACTCTTTGCTCTGCTGGTGTGTACCTTCCTGTCAGCTTTGTTCCCAGACAGTTCCGCTGGAAATGGCAGCACAAATCACTCCCGAGAGCTGCAAGCTCATAGACTACCCACTGTTTGAGATATCACAAGAAGAATGGGCTTTCCTCTCCCAGAATCCATATAAATTCCATGCAATAAATGACTCTAATTGTTTTTATTATGTGCTGCATCAAAGACCAATCAGTACTGAGCAGCATGTGCCATATGTCCTCCAGATGTTGAAGAGGCTGCTCCCAAAAGGAAGACGTGCTGAAATGACAAAAGCAGAGTTGATGTCTATTCTGTTCCATTCCTAAACTACCCGGCTCTTACACATGCCCACGTGCACATACACACACACACACCTGCACGCATGCACATATACATACATGCATGCACACACACAGAGAGATGCACACGCACAATTTTTGTACATGATTCTTCCTATTAAAGTTGAAATTTCTCTTCGACTCAAAACACTCTCCTCTCCCAAGGAGAACACAGAACTTTCCTTCCACCCAAACAGAACTGTAAAACAATCACAGCAAGGACAACAGAATGCACTTTCATGCATCTTAAACTAATAATAATGGCCACCATACTCTCCACCACCCTCTTCTGCAAAAAACATGTAAATCAGCTTCACCTTCGTGCACATGACATCAGAACTCAGAGGCTTCTTCACCACCTTGAACAGATTCGTAATCGTTCTTTCCTGTTCTTCTTACGAAACAGCAAATGTTTCACATTAGGAGCCAGAATTAAGGCCACCTCCCAGAAGCCCCAGCTTTGCAAGAGGTGGAGAGTAACCTGAATGCTTGAAATATGGGTTCAAGAACATGAGGCTGTTTCTGTGTGTGTGTGTGTGTGTGTGTGTGTGTGTGTGTGTGTGTGTGTGTGTGTGTAAGTATGTGAAGATATGGGAGATTATGTGAGAGTGTGAGGGGTGTAAATGTGCAAGAGTATGTGAGTGAGTGTGTTGAATGCATGGCAGTGTATATGTAAATGCATGCAAACTGTGTGTAAACAATTATGTGTGAGTGGATGAGCATGTGTTAGTGTGTGAGAGTGATTGTACATGAGTGTGCTAGGGTATAAGTGCATGTGTTTGATTACATGATAATGTATGAGAATTTGAAAGTGAACATGACTAAGTATGTGTATGAGCATGTGTGAGAGTGCTGTGTTGGCATGCGTGAGACTATATAAGTGAAAGTATTTTGTGAGTGTGCATGTGAACATGTTCCTGTAGGCTTCTAGGAGTGTGAGAAAGTTTAAATGAGAAAGTGTATACAAATGCACATATGTGAGAGTGTGTATAAGTGGGAGTGTATGAGTATAGAGAGTGAGAGTGTGTAAGTAAGGCTATATTGGAGTGTGAATGCATGTGTGGGTGAACATGTATCAGTGTGCAAGTATGAATATGTGTGTGGAACTGTGTTAGTGTTTAGGTGTACAAGAGTATATTGCAGTACATAGGAGCATGTATGAGTGAGTGCAAACTCATGAGTTTGTGAGAGTTTGTCTGAACTCATGAATGTGTGACAGTGTATTTCTTAGTGTATTTCTTAGTGGATAAGTATAAAAGTAATGGCATAGATATGTGAGAGTAAGTGTCTAGGTAGGTGTATGTCCTTGTGCACGTGTGAATATACCCATGTGATCTTGTGTGTAATAGGGTAGGAGTGTGCATGAGTGTGTGGGAATGTGTGGGTGTCTGACTATGTGACTATATTTCTTAATGTGAGTGTGAAACTGTGAGCATGTGCAAGGATGTGAAGGCATCTATGTTTCTGTGATACTGAGCAAGTGTGTGAAGGTATAAGTGTGCATGTGGATTTGTGTGTGGCAGTGTGTAGGGAATATGAATGTGTGAATGTGTTTGTAAGTGACTTCATGTGTGAAAGTTTGTTGCAGAATATTTGATGACACTGTGTGAAAATGTGCCACTGTTTCACCTTGCCTGCCTAGGCACCTTATGGTTGGTTTAATAAAGAGCTGAATGCCCAATCGCTAGGCAGGAGAGGATGGGCGGGACTTCCGGAGAGAGCAAGGAACTTGGGGAGGAATCTGAGATGCAGAATTTGCCAGCGAGACACGGGGAAGTTGGATGTACAGTGTGGAGGAGAGGTAACAAGCCACGTGGAAGAACGTAGATTAATATAAATGGGTTAATTTAAGTTTTAAGAACTAGTTGAGAATAAACCTAAGCTGAGGCTGACTTTCATAATTAATAAGAATTCTCCGTGTCATTATTTGGGAGCTGCAGTCCAAAGAAAGACCTGCTACAAGAGTTAGTGTGTGAATGTGAGTTCCAATGAGTGTGTGAAACTATAGGTGTGAATGTGTTGAGCTTATATGCATGAGTATAAATAAGTATGTATCCATGTGAGAGTTTGTAAGTGTGCATATATCTAAGTAAGCATAGAATGCATTTGTGAGTGAATAAGTGTGTGTGAATGAGTGTCTGAGTGTATTTATGTGATTGTGTGTGTCAGCCTGTGTGAATGTTCTTGTTTATTTGTACAAAAGTATATGAGTGTAAGTATAGGAGTGTGCTTGAATGTGCATTGAGTTTGTATAAGTGAATGAGTGTGAACATGTGTGAACTTGTGATGGATGGTATATATGTTGGTATATGAGTATGTAAGTATGTGCAAGCATGTATGAGTGTGTCAGTATATGTGTGAAAGTAATCTAAGCATATGGTTTTTTGAGTGAGTGGTTGGTTGTGTCTGAGCATGTGTGTGAATATGAGTGAGTATGCATGCGCAAGAGTGTGTATTTGTAAGATTGTGTCACAGTTTGAGTGCATGAGTATGTGCTTATGAGTGTATAATTGTGACTGAGTATACATCTGTGTGTATGAGTGTGAACATGTGTGAGTGCATGATTTTGAGTTAGTGTATGTTTTCTAGAGTATGTGTGCAATCATGTGTATAACTATGTCTTTTATGTGTTTTGGATGTGTGTTTGTGAGTAGGTGAGTTTGTATCTGAGTTTGTGTGTGCAAGAGATAGCAAGTGTGTGATTGTTTGAGTGAGTGTGTGTGAATGTGAATCTATGATTGAGCATGCAAAGTCTGTGATAATGTGTATGTATATGCTAGTATGAGTACATGAATGTGAATGTATATGTGAATTTGTGTGAGTGTGCTCTGTAAGTGGATGTGAATGTGCTAGTGTACACTGGAGGATGTGTGGATATATGAGTGCATGAGTTGCAAGTGCATGACTGTTTTTACATTTTGTGTGTAGGAGTATGAATTTGAGTGTGTACATGTGAGTATGTAAGTGCATGTGTCACTATGTGTGAGCATGTGTGTCAGAATGTGTGCAAGTAAATGAATGAATGAATCAATGTTTGAGCATGTATGAATGTGAATGCATGTGTGTATGTGAGCATGAATGTCTGAACATGTGTGAGAGTATACATGTGTGTATGATTGTCAGTGTAAGGATAGGCATGAGTATGTATGAGTGAGAGTCTGCAAGAGCATGTGACTATGAATGTGGGTAAACGTGTGTGAGTGTGAATATGTGAGTATGTGCAGGTCTTGTGTATGTGAGTGTAGAGTGTCGTTGCATGCTCAGCCTCCTCTGACAGAGGCAGGAGCTCCGCGGGCACCTCCTCGGTCTCTGTCCATGTACAGTGTGCACGTGGCTAACGACCATCTTTAAGATAACGGCTCAGATGCCACACTCTCCGAGGACCAGCCAGGCTCTCCAGAGCCAAGAACGAGCGTCTGTTGAGTGGATCAGCGCCAGTGCCAAAGCCAGGCTAATTACCAGGCAACATGCCACAGCCTCTCGGGTCCGGGTCATTTTTGAAATGTTGAAAAGTTGAGTCAGAAGGATCTTCAGGGATAGCCTTTCTCCAGGCCCCTTCTTGTGCCTTCGTGTTTCCACAGCCAGACCATCCTGAAGCGTGCTTGTCAGGGCTCCGTTCGACCCACAGCTAGCTACAAAGACTATGAAATCTTGTTTATTCAGAAAATGTCTTCCCAAGAAACACGAAGAAATCCATCTGTGGAATAAGAAAGGTGATGAGGACAGGGAAAAGGAGAAGGGGAGAGAAATGTGAGGAAGAGGAGGAGGAGGGAGGATGGGAGACAGGCGGAGAAGAGTGACAACTAACGTCGGGTCATTGTGTCAACCAACAAATCACCTTTGGAGCAAGGCTAATTTATTTATTTCTCAGTTTCAACTAAAATCCTAGCCCAATCAATAACAGATGGGATAACCTATCTATATCTAAATTCATCTTAATATGCTCTTAAGGACCTAGCTCATTTTTATGAGCTGTTTATGACTTTCGTTTCTGCAATCTTCTTCAACCCTTATAACCATTCTTATCCTTTTCCTTCAGATTTTAAACGAGTCAGAGGGAGGGGAAAAAATCTCTGTAGGGGTGATCCTCACAGTTTATTTTTGTTGTGTTTCTCTCAAATCTCCTTACATGTTTATATTAGATACTGCTTTGAGTCTTGTGTTATCCACAGAATCTTAAAAGGGATTATTAGCATAGCTGTGGCTTTCTCCCTTTAGAATAAACCCCAGCTTAGCAGGAATTTGTATTTCTCAAGGGACATCTTTTTCCAGATACACATAATACTAAATATTTTAATCTAGTATGTGATCAAAAATATTTTCCATTTTACTTCTTTTATTTATTTAATGGATTCATGTTACTCATTCTTTTTTAGGCAAGAATTAATTTGGAATAAAGGCTCAACTTTTATATTCCAAAATATGGGAAAATAACTTTCTTGTTTCTGGGACATAGAAAATATCAGTATAATTGTGCATTTTTGTCAGTGATCGTGTATGGTTCAAATAGGTTCTAAATTACATATGTTAAATTAAATTAATTGTTCTTGGATACTAAGGAGTTTAGAATGTGTCTTGAGCAGGTTGGGGGAATCCTCCTGAGATTCTCATGCTATTTCAGCTTTCTCTCTTGTAGCCTGTGGTAGTTTGAATGCAATTGACCCTCATAATCTCATAGAGAGTGGTACTATTAGGAGGTGTGGTTTTGTTGGAGTGGGTGTGGCCTTGTTGGAGGAAGTGTGTCACTAGGGGAGTGGACTTTGAGTTCTATTCTCAGGATACTGCCCAGTGTCTCAGTTGACTTCCTATTGCCTGCAAGATGTAGGACTCTCAGCTACTCCAGCACCAAGTCTGCCTGCATGCCATCATGTTCTCCCATCAAGATGATAATGGACTGAACCTCTGAACTGTAAGTAAGTCCCAATTAAATGTTTTCCTTTATAAGAGTTGTTGTGGTGGTGGTATATCTTCACAGCAATAGAAACATTCACTAAGACATAGCCCAATGAAGTCAGTCCCACCTTTCCACATCTTTGAACCCTTTAACACCAAGCCCAATGAGTGTTTTTTTTCCTTCCCACAATTGCACCCCCTGGTTCCCACTTCTCTTTGCAGTCTGGTTTCCAACTGACACTATCTCATGCTTTTTCTGACTTCTCTGCTAAGGCACATTTTGGCTTCTGTGGCTTCATACGTTGATGATCCCTTGTTGCTGTTTATTCCTGTCTTCTCTTGCACCAGCCTCACCTCATTGGTGTTCTATAGTTGGTACTGACATATCACATCTGTCAACGCTTAAAAACAATCAAGTGACAAGGCTTAAAAAATCAAGAACCAAGAGACAGGGACAAACTGCCAAAACTGACTCAAGAGGAAATAGAAAATGTGTATAAGAGAATAACAAATGAAGAGATTGAATTGGGGTGTTTTGTTTTGTTTTGAGTGCCCAAAATACAAACCAAAGCTAAGATTTCACCATCAACTTTGCAAACTAGTCAATGAAGAATTAGTGTTGATTCTTCATATACACATTCAAAAAGAAGACTAAGAACATTTTCCAAATCACACTTCTGATTAAGCAGTATGTAGGAAAATGGAATAATACATTGATATTAGAAAAGAAGAAACTTATTTTCAAAAGTGCCATGATCTTGTACATGCAAAAATCCTTTGGAATTTACTAGAAGTCTATTAGAATCAGTAAAGAAATCAAGCAACGTTGCAGCAGGCAAGGACAATATGTGAACATTAAATTTATTGCACTTCTACATATACAATTATCAACCTGAAAACAATCTATTTATAATAGCGTCAAAGGAAACAACATGCATAAGAAAAAATTAATAAAAGGCATACAGAACTCTGAAAACTAAAATCCCTTCGTAAAGAAATTTTTAAGAATATCAAGTGAATGGGGAAACATTCCATGTTCTTGGACCAAAAGACTTAGCACAGGCTTGAAGTAGAAAACGGCACTTTGGCTCCTGGGTGTGATTAGAAGCAGCAAATGAGTTGGGGCAGCACAGGACAGACTCCATTCCAAAGAAAAAGATTGGAGGAGCATCAGAAATTGCAAAGACTGTCATGGGACCGCTGACATACACAGGGAGGCTACCCAGAGAGGCTACTTAGCAACAGATCGAGCAGCACAAGGCTCCAGCCCTGTTTTCCCAGACAGGAAGGGAATCAGAGGCCTCAGCCTAAGATAGGCCACTTGGCCAACAAACATACCATAAAATGTCCAACATCTGTAACCATTAGGGAATCAAAACTACATTGAGATTCCATCTCCTTTCCCTGGCAGTCAAAATGGCTACTGTCAAGAAAACAAACACATGAAAAAGGCAGGGATGGAGTTATACATGGCTGGTGGAAATGTAAGTTTGCATAGCCACTTTGGAAACCAGTGCAGCAGCTCCTGAAAAAAAATAAATAAACAAAAGTAGAACTAGCCTATAATTCAGCTTTATCAATCCTGGGAAAATGACTGAACTGGGTACGTAATGGCACATCAGGGACATTTGCATATTCATGTTTATGGCTGATACCATTCCCCAAATAAGAAAAAGACAAAGTAAGGAATCAACTAGCTGTCCATAAAGAGAATGAGGTATACATACCCAGTAGAGTTTTATTCAGTTATCATGGATAGCAAAATTGTATCATTTGCAGGAATACGGATCATGTTTAATGAAATGAGCCAGACTCAGAAGATGCAAGTTGAAGCCACAATGAGACACCACTTCACACCTACTAGGACAACCAGAACCAAAATCAGATGACCACCATACTGATGAGGAGGTAGAAAAATTAGAATTCACATACATTCTTATTGGGGGTTTAAGTAATATAGTCAGTTGGAAGTTCCCAAACTATAATATCTAAGATTATTATTTGACCCCAAGTGTATGCTCAAGAGACTTAAGAGCATATGACCAGACAGACACTTGTTCTCAAATGTTTACAGCACTATTGTTCACACAAGCCAAAAGGTTAAAAAAGAATCCAATGTCCATCAATTAATGAATGGATTAAAATGTGGACTAGCTACAGAACGAAGTATACTGGACCAGGAAAAGAAGCAAAGCATTTGCAGTTCTCTATATGGGCTGCTGACATGCCAGGAGAGTATTCAGATGCCCATCCTTTTCCTATTCATAAACATGCCACTGTTTGATCACTCCTAAGAACCCTGCTCATGTGTCCTCTGCTTTACAAGCTCCACAGAATCAGACTAAGACCATGCCAAACATCACTATCCCATTGGTGAACAGTTTAAAAACGTTCTGGGTGTTCCTAGTAAAGTGCTCTTAGTAGTGATGCAGTTAATCTCTGGACCTTGTGTTCTCAACTGCTACCATAATTTTCTTACCCAAATTTACAGTGGATCCACCTCAGATGGACCTAGAACAATCTGACTCCATCTATCTGAGTCTTCTTGACTGCCCTCTAATCCCTTAAAGTTATCAAGAGTAGAGACACTAAATTCTTCTACATCCACAGTATCAGCTGGAAACACTCAGACTGATTCCATATCCCTTTCTTTGGTGATTTTGGGGTCTCAGCTTTCCAGGGGTAACTGTTAGGTAGCTACAGAGAAATTAGCAGGCTTGGAGGCCATTGAGGAAACATCTTTATATCTGTTACAGCATCTTTCTCATGAAAAATTACTAATACCAGAGATTGCTCCAAGAACTCTTGATGAGAATGCCAACCTCATCCTGCAGGAAGAGTGATATGGGCAACAACTATGCCCCATCCTCCACCTGCCTATTGGAACAAAAGTCAAGAAAATTAGCCATGACTACGCCATTTTGAAAAGTTTTTCTATTTTGGGTTAAAAAGTGACAATTTCCTGAACACAGTAATTAGCATTCCAGAACTAAAGCCTAGGTTCCTACCACACCTTACCTCTGCAAAAGCCTGATGAGGGCTGGCATCAAAGATGTTTATCCCTCATCTGACATTCTTTTACTCCTCACTTACAATCCTATGTTTGCTCCTAGAAACAGCCGATCTCCACAGAAAAAAGAAACATTTCAGCCCTCTTCCCTAAGTCTACTTCTGCCCTGTAACTACTTTGCTTTGTAAGTGAATTGTAGTCGATGATTCTTACAAGACTGGTATTTCCCCACCCAATGCCATCCTTTAAAAAGGAAGCAAGGGCTGGAGAGATGGCTCAGTGGTTAAGAGCACTGACTGCTCTTCCAGAGGTCCTGAGTTCAATTCCCAGCAACCACATGGTGGCTCACAACCACCTGCAATGAGATCTGGTGCCCTCTTCTGGCCTGCAAAGACACATGCAGGCAGAACATTGTATACATAATAAATAAAATAAATCTTTAAAAAAAAAAAAATAAAAAAATAAAAAAAAAAAATAAAAAAAAAAAAATAAAAAAAAAAAAGGAAGCAAAATACTGCTACATTGCTATATCATAAGTGAATCTTGAGAACACTGTACTGAGTGAAAGAAAACATGCTCTGTGATTCAATTTGAATGTTGTTCAGAATAGAGAAATCTATATAGAAAGATTTTTTTTAAAGTTATTGCTTAGGGCAAGGGAAGAAGCTGTAAAAGGGACAAGAAGGGATAGCTTAAGAAACAGGCTTTGCCGGGCGGTGGTGGCGCATGCCTTTAATCCTAGCACTCGGGAGGCAGAGGCAGGCGTATCTCTGTGAGTTCGAGGCCAGCCTGGGCTACAGCGCGAGATCCAGGAAAGGCGCAAAGCTACACAGAGAAACCCTGTCTCTAAAAACCAAAAAAAAAAAAAAAAAAAAGAAACAGGCTTTTCCTATGGCCATGAAAATGTCCTACTATTGACTGTATTAATGGCTATGCATACTTGTGAAAGTATAAAAAACATTTTATATATTTTTATAAGGTGAGTTATGTGGTATATGAATTATATGTCAATAAGCTGCTGAGAATAAAGAATAATCAAATCCACTTAAGAGCCAAATTGATCTCAATTTTATTAAAAAGCTCTTGCTTCATGGATCTGTTTATTTTGCAATTAATGAAGGTCAAAGGGCCAAGCAAAACACATTGTTACTTGGGTACTCAGAATTTCTAGTTATGATCCCAACTGCAAGTACAGAACCTGTCACAACTTTCAAAGGAAGATTTATTTACCTTATTAGCAAATCAAGAGTGTTAAGTTTCTACCAAGGAGGGTAAAATATTTGCTGATTGTTTTAGAGAGGTGTGCTAGAAGGTTAAACCTCTTTAAGAGTTTCTGGCATTTGAAGTTCTTAGAGAAATAATGCATTGAAGTGCATTTAAAACTTCTAAGGGTGGCATTAGTAACCATCAGTATGAGTTGACCAGGTATTTCAAGCTCAAGTTAATTGCTGGATAAACTCCTGGCTATCAACAAAGAAAATAAATGCAAGAATTATTTAGTTGTAGAGGGGATAGAGTAATGTAAAACCTGAGGACTAAGCGGTAGCAATACTTGGATGGGAAGAGGATAAACCAATCAAGAAGAAAAGAAGGCAAAGGAAAGGAAAGGCGTGGACAACATATTTAGCTGGGTGCTGGAAATATGATCTGTTTCTCAGGTCAGGGACCCAACTTGAATCTTTTCATGCTATGGAAGAGCTTACCTGTGAGCTACACCCTGAACCCTAAAAATAGTTTATGATTTTAAACCAACTTACTTCACATTTACCAACGGTTGGAAATATATGACATTTTTTTTTATCATGTAGTAAGAAAAGTTTTAATAGATATACTGACATATATCTAGTGATTTTTAAAAAATGCTGTCTTGCATCTGTTTCCTATGTTGAATAAAGACAGCTTGAATTGGAGTCTAGATTCATTTATTTGCTTAGTGTGAAGGAATAGTGAGAATAAATCCAGCCTTGTAAAGGGAACTATCTATACATTAATTTACATGCAAATGAAAAGCAGGATCAGCAAATACTTGCCAATTTTAGGAAAGGCAGCTTGGTCTCTGTATGAAGAAACAATGCTTGACTAATCCACAAAAGTTCTTTCAGAAGGAAAAATAAACTTGTGGAGAAAGGAAAACGATGCTTGTATTTTCCTCTTGGAAAAGTCTGCACCAATTTTTCACACCAATGATTGTTTCTTAATTGAGTTACCCTTGGACCAGACAGAGGGGTTTTTATTATGGATAAAGAATTAATGTCAAAGTAGCAGAGCAGGAATGTTATTAAAAGGAGAAGTGTAAATTGTGGTATTTCCCAACAAATCAATGCAAGGTCAATAAAATTTAATGGTTTATTATGTTTTGGAAAAGAGAGTACCCAGGAAAAATCTCTAAATTTGAAAACGATACTTTAGTATAAGTGAACAAACACATTACAGAGAAAATTGTGCATGCTCCAGTTACATAAATGGATTTGACTGCTAAGTCCTCATGGGGCACAGAGAGCCAGGCATGAAGGCTGGTCCTTAAAGATCTCTCATGAGCAGTTGAAGCTCAGAAGATTGGACAAGGTAACTGGCACCCAGACAACTGGCAATGTCGCTTTCTCTGTCCACACATGCCACGGCTGCCATGTCTGCTGGGCGTCTTTGGTTCTGCACCGTAGTATAACAGAAGGAGCTGGCTGTGCACGGCACGCTTTTCTATGCTGCAGGACAGTACGATGCGGGGGGGGGGGGGGGGGGGGGGGGGGGGGGGGGGGGCACTCCATGAAGAGAGAAAGGGATTGACTGTACCCTTAGCAGTAGCTCAAATGACACTTCTTGGTCTCAGGAAATGGAAGGGGTGAGTCGGCTGACTGGGAAGAGAGGGTACACCAATGATGGGATGGCACCTGTTACGGTCTGAATACGAAATGTCCCCCACAAGCTTGCGTTTTAACCTCGGTCCCCAGCTGGTGGCACTGTGTAGACTTGGGGAGATGGGGTGTAACTGGAGGAAGCAGGTCGGTGAGGGTGGGTCCTTGAGTGTATATTATTGTGATGGTTAATCTTGATTTTGAGCTTGATAAGACTTAGGACCACTGTGGGGAAAAAAATCCGAGCTGAGAACCAATATTCATCTCTGTTTCCTGACTAAGGAAGGACACAATGGGACCAACTGCCTCCATTTCCTGCCACCATGACCTCCTTGTAAGACTTTCCTCCCTCCCTCCCTCCCTCCCTCCCTCCCTCCCTCCCTCCCTCCCCCCTTTTCTCCTTCAATTGATTTTGTCAGGGATTTGATCAGAGCAATGATAAAAGTAATTAACACCATTTTCCTGCTTTTTCCTGTCACTCTCCCTGCTGCCTCCCGGCTATGTACGAGCAGCGTCCTTGGCCACAGTCTCCCACTGCCACAGTACCAAACAATTGTGGACAGAACCTCTGAAACCATTAGTCACATAGACCCTTCCTGCCTAAGGGATTCTGTGAGGTCTTTTGGCCACAGCAGCACTAATCCAGCGTCTTGCTGCTCACACTACAAGTCTATGCAGAGAACTAAGCCACTGCAGTCTGAGGGAGATGGCAGCTACGGTGGAGGGAAGAGGTGAGCATTCAGAGGATGGGAACCCGAATTCCGTTACTCATTCAGCACATATTGGGTGATCGTCTCCACCCCTACATCACAGCAGTACGAATCCACTGCTCCCTGTGTGGTAGCCACTGTTTCAAGTGCTAGTGATGAGCAATGAATGAAACACGGTTTGTATTCTCACGGAGCTAACGGCCAAAATGAACCTAATATCAGATAGACCTGTGCTTTGAAGGAAACAAAACAATTGGTTCTGGACTGGCTGGACACTGAGACCAGATGGAAGTCTCTCAGAGCGGTAAAATCTAGCCTCTAGTCAGAGGCATTAACAAAGGCCTGGAGTCAAGGAAAGGTTGTACGCTTAGGAGTCAGGGAAAAAAAAGGGTATAGTTCAGTAGTATGTATGTAGTATGTAGTATGTATGTAGTTAGCATGCAGGAAGCCCTGAGTCCAATTACTTATAAAGAAACACCCTCCCACTACCCCCCATCCCCCACCCCTGCCACGACCAAGACAGTTCCACAGCCCAGGGAACCCAAAGAAGTTACTGATAAGACTCCAGTGCAAAGCGAACACGGGAGAGTTTTACCCTCAATAGGAAACACAAGTGAAAGACGGTGGGTGTGAATTCTATTTCTAGAAAGAGCTATCAGCGTGAAGCCCAGGAGGAAGAAGAGGTCTGAGAACACTCCAAACATACAGACTCTGGACACCTAAGAAGAAGCCCTCCTGTGGGAGCAGAAGCAGCAGCTAGTGAGGGCAGCCATGCTGCCTGTGACTGCCACAGTCACTGCAGGAATCAAAGGACCCATCCTTTGTCCTTCTGTCCGCTGTCAAGTCGCCTCTGACAACAGGAATCAGGAAAGAGGACGCATTAGGGTCTCAGAGTTATTCTTGTGGTGAGTTTTCACTGAACTAAAACACAAAACTTTGTAGTATTCCTCTATCTGTTGTTAGGTTTATCTTGTTCATTAAAAAATAAATCTAGGCCGGGCGATGGTGGCGCACGCCTTTAATCCCAGCACTCGGGAGGCAGAGGCAGGAGGATCTCTGTGAGTTCGAGGCCAGCCTGGTCTACAAAGTGAGTTCCAGGAAAGGCGCAAAACTACAGAGAAACCCTGTCTCGAAAAACCAACCAAAAAAATAAATAAATAAATAAATAAATCTAGGCTGGACATGGTTGTGCATGGCTTTAACCCCAGTGTTCAGGTGGTAGAGGCAGGTAGATCTCTGAGAGTTCAAGGTCAGTCAGGGCTACAAAGAAAGACTATCTCAAAACAAAACAAAATCTATCTTAACTTTATGAGAATGGGGACCTCTCCTAGCGTAAGAAAAGTGGCCAGCACACAGTCAGCAGTAAATTAATGAATACTCTTATGACACAGTGACACACTCCACTTGATCACCTCACTGTGAACGGCTAGAGCTCATTCCTTTGGGTGTTTAATTTTTACAAGGAGAAAGTCGGTACTCCACACAGACCAGGCTCCACTCACACACTTGGCTCAGCGTGCTGGACAAACATGTCTGACAAACTCAAATATGAGTAAGATCAAGATATCTAGTACCATCAAACTGTAGGGGACAGATGTGCAAGAGAAAAGCCCTGTCTTCAAAAGAATCAGTCAAACAAGAGAAGCAAGCAGTTAAATGGTTGCATGGTACATACCACAGGTGAATGGTTGCATGATATATACCACAGGTGAATGGTTGCATGGTATATACCACAGGTGAATGGTTGCATGGAATATACCACAGGTGAATGGTTGCATGGTATATGACACAGGTAAATGGTTGCATGGTATATGACACAGTGAATGGTTGCATGTTATATGACACAGGTGAATGGTTTCAAGGTATATGACACAGGTGAATGGTTGCATGGTATATGACACAGGTAAATGGTTGCATGGTATATACCACCGGTGAATGGTTGCATGGTATATGACACAGGTGAATGGTTACATGGTATATGACACAGTGAATGGTTGCATGGTGTATACCACAGGTGAATTGTAGCATGGTATATGACACAGTGAATGGTTGCATGGTATATGACACAGTGAATGGTTTCATGGTATATACCACAGGTGAATGGTTGCATGGTGTATACCACAGGTGAATGGTTACATGGAATATACCACAGGTGAATGTTTGCATGCTATATGACACAGGTGAATGGTTACATGGTATATGACACTGGTGAATGGTTGTATGGTATATACCAAAGGTGAATGGTTACATGGTATATGGCACAGTGAATGGTAGCATGGTATATACCACAGGTGAATGGTTGCATTGTTTATGGGACAGTGAATGGTAGCATGGTATATACCACAGGTGAATCATTGCATGGTATATACCACAGTTGAATGGTTGCATGGTATATACCACAGGTGAATGGTTGCATGGTTTATGACACAGGTGAATGGTAACATGGTATATGACACAGTGAATGGTTGTATGGTATATGACACAGGTGAATGGTTGCATGGTATATGACACAGTGAATGGTTGCATGTTATATACCACAGGTGAATGGTTGCATGTTATATACCACAGGTGAATGTTTGCATGGTGTATACCACAGGTGAATGGCTACATGGAATATACCACAGGTGAATGGTTGCATGGTATATGACACTAGTAAATGGTTGCATGGTATATGATACAGGTGAATGGTTACATGGTATATGACACAGGTTAATGGGTGCATTGTATATGATAGGTGAGTGGTTGCATGTTATATGGCACAGTGAATGGTTGCATGGTATATGACATAGGTGAATGTTTGCATGGTATATGACACAGGTGAATGGTTGCATGGTATATGACACAGGTGAATGGTTGCATGGTATATACCACAGGTGAATGGTTGCATGGTATATACCACAGGTGAATGGTTGCATGTATATGACACAGGTGAATGGTTGCAAGGTATATGACATAGTAAATGGTTGCATGGTATATACCACAGGTGAATGGTTGCATGGTATATGACACAGTGAATGTTTGCATGGTGTATACCACAGGTGAATGGCTACATGGAATATACCACAGGTGAATGGTTGCATGGTATATGACACTAGTAAATGGTTGCATGGTATATGATACAGGTGAATGGTTACATGGTATATGACACAGGTGAATGGTTGCATGGTATATACCACAGGTGAATGGTTGCATGGTATATAACACAGGTGAATGGTTGCATGGTATATACCACAGGTGAATGGTTGCATGGTATATACCACAGGTGAATGGTTGCATGGTATATGACACAGGTGAATGGTTGCATGGTATATGACACAGGTGAATGGTTGCATGGTATATGACACAGGTGAATGGTTGCATGGTATATTACACAGTGAATGGTTGCATGGTATATACCACAGGTGAATGGTTGCATGGTATATGACACAGGTGAATGGTTGCAAGGTATATGACATAGTAAATGGTTGCATGGTATATACCACAGGTGAATGGTTGCATGGTATATGACACAGTGAATGGTTGCATGGTGTATACCACAGGTAAATGGTTGCATGGAATATACCACAGGTGAATGGTTGCATGGTATATGACATAGGTGAATGGTTACATGGTATATACCATATATACCATGTTGTGTGTGTTCAGGTGTATATGTAGATGGGAGCATTGCCCATGTGTGTGCATGCATAAGAAGGCCAGATGACAGCCTCAGGTAACATTCCTCAGGAATGTTGTTCACTATATATAGAGACAGGATTTCTCATTGGCCTGGAGCTCATGAAGTAGCCTAGGCTAGCAGACAATGAGCCCCAGGGATATGCCTGTTTCCACCTCCCCAACTCTGTAAGTACAACAGCATGCCACCACCATGTCTGGCTTTTTAAATATGGGTTCTGGGTATTGAACTTTGGTCTTATTACTTGCAGAGCCAAATAAACTATGTTCTTAGACCTGAAATTCAGTATAATCACAGAGAGTTTTTGTTTGTGTTTTAAGACAGAGCCTCACAGTGTAGCCCTGGTCTGCCTAGAGCTCACTATGTAGACCAGGCTGTCCTTGAACTCACAGAGATTCATCCACTTCTACCTCTCAATGCTAGGATTAAAGGAGTGCACCTCCATGCCTAGCTCCAGAGAGACCTTTTTGAAAACAGTTCAAATAAATTAATTACTGGAATGCACACAATTTTAAATATACAAATAGAGTTTTAAACTTGGAGAGGACGGGGAGGGGGAGTAGCAGTATCTGTGTTGGCGTGGATTTATACAGATGATTACAGGAGGAAAGAGAAAGTAATGAAACTCTTGTGACTTGCAAACAGAGCAGAGGCCAAGAGATGGCTTTAAGGAAACACAGAGGGGGACTTAAGAGCCAAGCTCAAATCCACAGACATGCTTCACTGTGAGACCTGGAGATCACTCATAATTACTTGAACTCTCAGTTTCTGAAAGAATGTCAGCTCAAGAGATCAGCCGCAGAGATTAATTGGGCAAATTAAGTGGACGTCCCATCCAGACTTAATCTATCCCTGCTCAGGCCTGTGTCCCCCATGTAGGGGGCATGGCTAGGAGGCAGTCTCCATGGAGCACAGGGAGTCCACACCCCCAGAAGAGAAGGGGGTGAAGAAGTGAGGTCCCCTTTGCTTCTTAGACAATGAACGCAGGAAACTGAACTTTTCTTTAAAGCCAAAGAAGATTCTGAGTAGAAAATGGTCAGATTCCTAGGGTAATGCATTTTCTCCCTTAATGCAGGGAGGCAGCACAAGGACTGGATCCAAGGGTGTTAAAACATAATAGAGTTAGACTCACTTATTGCCAAGATCTTGATAAAACAAAATTCAGACACAGGAACCACCAACCCCAGTTGCCAGAATTTAAATCAAGTTAAGTCCAATCAATCTTCAGCATATTCAATGAGGGAAAACACTTTTTATAGCACCCGGCCTGGACTCCAGCAGAGAATCCTCAGCCATGGGCATTCATAGACCTCTATAATGCCATGTTAGTCTACACTCACAGCAATTACTTCTTGCTGGGAAAATGGGCGTTTTATTTGGAGGTGGCACATGGCCAGAGCAGAGCCTTTTGGAGGCATTAAACCCTCAAAGAATCACCAGTCACAGCCCGTGCAATCTCAGCTCCCACAATCTGTGTTAGTGTAGTCATTTAAAGACACCTACGACAGAAAGGAGGACCCTGGGTCCGGAAGGACTGCAGACTCTATCGCAACAGAGTTCGCTACAGGGGGAGTCAGGTGAGTGCTCAAAGGCTCTCAGTTCCGTTAGTAAACCAAATGGGCACTTGATGGGATGAAATGACAGATGGCTAATATTTCTTATTCTTGTGTACACAAAACAGGTTTGAACCAGCCTAGGAGAGATTCAGGCATTCATCCTGTGGATTGGCCAATTCAGTCTGAAGTGAGGAGGCACTCCCAAGCATACCAGACTCCTTGGAAATATGTTAAGTGGTAATGATGATGGCTAGAGATGTCAGAGATGTCAAATGTATTTACAAGTGAGGAAAACCCAAGCCTGCCGCCCTTTGGGTGGGACACCATTGACTCAGGGGATGTGATTCCTCTACCGTGGTGTATGTCAGAGCATCACGGATCTCACCTCACAGAGCCGGATGACGTCAGGAAGAATGTTTCCTCATGAAGACAATGAAAATGGAGTTATCAGTGAGATCAGCTAGGAAGTATAAGTTGGTAGTAATAGAAACAACCATTTTTTAAGAAATTTTCTTCCTCTCTTATTGACAATTTTTTTCATATAATATATTTTGATCACTTCTCTTCTTTATTCTCTTTGCTTAATATCCTTTGAGGAGAGGCATAAACCAAAATGTAGCCTCTCAGCTAGCTTCCCTGGGTTTGAACATTACCTTTCATATTTACTAAATGGGTGACATTTGACAAGTCATTTATATCCCTATGCCTGGTTTCCCTATTATTTATATTTATACTTATCTCATATGTTTATATACTATGTATTATTTCTATTTTATGTATAAGATTCAATAGCACTTACTTTAAAGATTTTCTATGAGGAATTCAGTGTGTGTATGTACGTGTGTGTATGTGTGTGTGTGTGTTTGTGTGTGTGTGTGTGTGTGTGTGTGTACTGTTTAAAGCAATCCTAGTATAACAAGCTATCATATTTCCCATGGGTGATTAGAACAAAATATATATTTAGCATAAATTAACCAGTATACAAACATTTTCGAGATGGAAGCAACACAGAACTATTCACAGTCCCACTATTTTTACAAAATGGAAACATACGGAGTAGGAATAATAGGAAGGTAATAATAGAAAGAACTTTTTTTTTTCATTTTTTATTGAAAAACTTTTTTCATACAATACATTTTGATCATGGTTTCCCGTCCCTCCCCAGACCCCCAGATCCTCTCTATCCCTACCCACCCAACTCCACGCCTTCTTTCTCTCTTTTTAGAAAACAAACAGGGAAGGCAACAAGAAAACCAGAATGAAAGAAAAAAAAAACACAAGAAACACACACACAAAACAAAAAAAAAAAACCCACAAAATTATAAACCACAAAATCAGGAACTATAATACACAAGCAAAAGACCAGTAGGACAAAAAAAATGCCCAAACAAAACAAAATGAGACAAAAAGTACAAAAATACATTGAGTTCATTCTGTGTTGCCCATCTACTGCTGGGCAGGGAGCCTGCCCTTAAGTGTGGTTAATATACCCAGTGAAAAAAATCATTTTCCCTTGGAGATAGTTTCTTGGTTAAGGCGTGGGAGCTCATTTCCACTCCCCCTCTTAGATGGGACCCTCTCGGGCTTAAACCTGTGCAGGCCCTGTGCACGCTGCCACAGTCTCTGTGAGTTCATATATACATATCAGTCCTGTTGTATCTGGAGGACACTTTCCAGGTGTCCTCCATCCCCTCTGACTCTCACACTCTGTCTGTCTCCTCTTCCACAGAGCTCCCTGAGCCCTGAGGGAGGGTGTGGTGAAGACATAACATTTAAGACTGAATGTTCCAAAATATCTCACTCTCTGCTCATTGTCCAGTTATGGTCTGTGTGATAGTTCCCATCTGCAGGAGGAAGCTTCTCTGATGATGACTGAGTGTGGCACTGATCTGTGGGTATAGCAGAAGATCACTAGGAGTCATTTCATTGCTATGTTCTTTTAGCGCACAGTAGTATTTGGTTTTCTCCTAGGCCCATGGCTTATTGGTCAGGTTCTTGCTCACTGGAGTGGGGTCAGACGTAGGTTCCGTCTCATGGCGTGGGCCTTAAATCCACTCAGAGAAGGTTCTTGCTCACTGGAGCAAGATCAGGCATAGGTTCCGTCTCATGGCGTGGGCCTTAAATCCACTCAGAGAAGGTTCTTGCTCACTGGAGCGGGGTCAGGCATAGGTTCCGTCTCATGGCGTGGGCCTTAAATCCACTCAGAGAATAGTTGGTTACTCTGACAATGTTTGCGCCACTATTGCACCAGCGCATGACGTCAGCAGGCCGCCGTGGTAGACTGCAGGGCTGTAGATGGGTTGGTGGTTACCCTCTCTTCTGGGAGCGTGCAGAGTACCTTCCAGCACCATAAACACTGGTCACCAGGGTAAAGGCTCTGGTTAGGCACCAGTTCAACTTCTCTGTGTTCAATAAAATATATAAGTGTTGTCTGTAGACGGATTTTTCTTTGAGCCACTGGCTCACAAATAGTGACCTGGAGACTTCTTATTAATTATGAAAGCTCGGCCTTAGCCTAGGTTCGTTCCTAACTAGTTCTTAAATTAACCTATGTTTTTAAATCTACATTTAGTTGCGTGGCTCAATTCCTCATCTCTCTGTACTGCCCATCCTGCTTCCTCTGTGCTGGCTGCTGACTGTCTCCCGCCTAGATTCCTCCTCTTCCTCTCTCTGCTCGGAAGTTCTGCCCATACCTCCGGCCTAGCTACTAGCTATTCAGCTCTTTCTTTTTTTTTTTTTTTTTTTTTTTTTTTTTTTTTTTTTGGTTTTTCGAGACAGGGTTTCTCTGTGTAGCTTTGCGCCTTTCCTGGAACTCACTTGGTAGTCCAGGCTGGCCTCGAACTCACAGAGATCCGCCTGGCTCTGCCTCCCGAGTGCTGGGATTAAAGGCGTGCGCCACCACCGCCCGGCCCCATCTTTCTTAAACCAATCACAACAATGTATCTTCATACAGTGTGCAATATCCCACAGCAGTTGTCCTCAGCAATAGGACCTTACCACCTGTTTGTAGAGAGCAACCAATAGCCTCACCATAGCTTGAGAAGCCTGGGGGTTCTGTAGACGTCCTTAGGCCAATGACTCGATTAGACAGAACCCACTCCTGACACTGGAGGTTCCACTTGGTGGCAAGAGATGTCTAGTTGGGCTTTTGTCTCCCCTGTTATATGGTGACTCCATTTAAATTTCTTTCATTTGCTGGACAGTGGTGGCACATGCCTTTAGTCCCAGCATTTGGAAGGCAAAGACAGGCGGATCTCCATGAGTTCATGGCCACCTTGGTCTAGAGAGCTCGTTCTAGGATAGGGATACACAGAGAAACCCTGTCTTAAAAAACCGAAAGGAAATTTTCATATATATATATATATATATATATATATATGTTTTAAGAAGCTTCTACAATAGTGGGCTTCCATATGACCCCTCAAATGGCCTTGATATTAATTGTCCCTCCTCATATTCCTCTCTTACCCCCTGTCCCGTCCCCTCCCCACTTAATCTTCCTGGTCCAGTCTCTCCATAACTATATGTATTTTAGTTCCCCTTCCTTAGGAAATCTTCCCTGCCCCCAGTCCCTTATTCTATACCTAACCTCTTTTATTATGTGGATTTTAACACACCAATTAAATGCTTAAAAAACTAACATCCATGTTTAAAAGAAAACATACAATATTTGTCATTTTGGGTCTGAGTTGACTCGCTCAGGATGCTTTTTTCTAGCTCCATCCATTCACCTGTGAACTTCATAGTTTCATGCTTTTTAACAACTTAATAATATTCCATTGTGTAAATGTACCACATTTTCATTATCCATCCACCCACTGGTAGACATCTAGACTAGAAACAACCATTTCTTGTTAGAAATAGTTATTTTTTTCCTCATTAATCATACATAATTTTATTATTGTAACGAACTACATTTTCTAGGTTTCTTTGCCAATAAGTTTAGTCATGTGATTAGATTAAGGCCAGTGTGATAAAATGGATGTTGAATGGAGCTTCTCAAAAGTTTCTTAAACTGAAGGCTGGATTTTACATCATTTTGTCATCAAATTTACTCTCAACTGTTGTTAAAACATGGTAGCATTGGTTGAAATTCCAGGAATCATCTTACAAATCTAAAATGTAAAAACATGCCAGAGAGATGATAGAATTAAAAAGTTGAAAAGTAGTGCATCCCCGAGGACATAATGAAGCAGCTGTTACCAGACATGAACATCTGTCTTTTGGGCCTCTCATTTGATGAGACCAAAAACTCTCATTGGAGCTACTAGCTACTTAGAATTTGTTTCCTATAGTTAAACTAAATCCATGCATCCTTTCATTGTCTCTGCCCAGATTGAATTTTCTGTTTCCTAAACGCTCTGGTTTCCTCTCTCGTGGCTGGTTTCCCGTGTCAGTGAACCATGGCACAGGTTCATGAGAAAAGTACAGAATAGGCAAACTTTTAGAGATTTAGGTTTTCAGATAAAATACTGTTTGATTTGCTGTATTAAGGACAAAACAACAGTGGATAAAACAGGAGAGACACTTTTCTCTGCCAGGTGACACCCTCAGGATACACTGCCCAAGGCCAGCATGGTGAGCTCCGGCTCATTGTCTTATCCTCAGTGAGTAACTTGCTGTGGTCCGTGTTGCATGCTTCAGCTCCATCAGAAAGGAGGGAAACAGGAAGGAAAGGCAGCTCCCTTTCTTGGAGGATGGCTCAGCATTTTCATCTGCCAGTTCAGTTCTCATCTTATTTGCTGGAGTAGAGTTACCTGGGCACATCTAGCTGCAAGAGAGGATGAAAAAGACATTCTATATTCATATCTAAATGTGCATCTGATTTTAAAATCTAGATTGAAATCAATTTCCCTCAGAGTTTGAAAATTTGCTCCCTATCTCTAGATTGCAATGGTGTGTGTGTGTTTTACTGGGAATTGGCCCTACATCCTCACACAGGTTAGGTAAGCACTCTAACCGAGCTATACACTGGCCATGCCAGCATAACTTCTAACTGAAAGTCTTAAATAAAAAAACGTGAGACATTTTGAAAAATGATTAATAGTGTCTATTAAAGTGGAATAAATGTGTACCATCTGACCTCCAAATTCTTCCCTCGGGTTTACGTGCAACAGAAAGGAACAAGTATGTTTAGCTCAAAGTACATTCATAGAAACTGGACACATAATGGCTCATAAATGAACTCTAATATCCATTAGTGGAGTGGATAAGTAGGTAAGTAAACACTAGAACGAGGTATTATGCAGCACCAAGAATGGACAGCTATAACTAGATCTACAGCATGGATGAATTTCACAATTACAATGTTGACTGGAGGAAGCCAGGCACTAATTAATGTGACTTGCATTGCCCCATTTATATCAAGAACAAAAAACAAGGAAAATAATCTATGTTACAGGAAATCAAGAGAGTGTTTCATTTTGGAAGAAGGAATGCTGACCAGAAGGCAAGCCTGTTGGGGTCCTCTGGGATGCTGGTTATGCTCATTTCTTAACCTGAGTAGTGGCTGCATATGTGTGCTCAGTGTGTGAGTAGTCATTTAGTCACATAATTGTGGAATATTTCTTTACATTGTGTAAATATATGTCACTGTAATTGGTTTAATAAAGAAGCTGACTGGCCAATGGCTGAACAGGACAAGGTTAGGTAGGAGAGCCAAACTGAAAATGCTAGGAGGAAGAAGGGCAGAGTTTGGAATTGCCAGCAGATGCAAAGAGAACCAAGATGAGCATGCCATACTGAGAAAATGTACCAAGCCATGTGGCAAAGCATAGATAAGAAGCATAGGATAATTTAAAAGTAAGAGTTAGCTAGTAACAAGCCTGAACTATTGGCTGAGCATTTGTAATTAATATTAAGTCTTCGTGTCAATTATTTGGGAACTGGTGGGTGGGAAAGAAACATCTGCCAACATGTATTTATGGTATGCATACTTTTTGCATATGTCTTATATCTCTCTGATGTTAGAATTCCAAGTATCAGCCATGAGATAGAGAAGGATTAAAGGAACATGAACAAAAGAAGTTAATATACAGCAGAAAACAGTTTATTAGGTACTGCTCAAGAAAATTTTTAATAAGCAAACTTTCTTCAATGGATAACCAGGCATTAACAATGACAGTAGACACATTCTTTGAAGTGAGAAACCTCAATATGAAGTCAAACAGTCATATAAACCCAATGGAAACTGGGCTCCTAGGGGCTCACAGAGACTGAACCAACAATCGGGAGCCCACATGTGTCTGAGCTAGGTCCTCTGCATATGGTTGTGCAGCTTAGTGTTCTTGTGGGACTCCTAACAGTGAGAGTGGGAGTGTCTCTAACTCGGCCGCCTGCTTTGGGGCCTTTTCTCCTGCTGGGTTGCCTTGTCCAGCCTTAATATGAAGGAAGGTGCTTAGTCTTATTGTAACTTGTAATGCCATGTTTGGTTGACATCCCTGGGAGGCCTGCTCTTTTCTGAAGGGAAATGGAGGAGGGGTGACTCTGGGAGAAAGGGGATGTGGGGGGAGAGGCTGGAAGGAAAGCAGGGAGGGGAAATTGCAATAGGGTTGTAACATGAGAGAAGAATAAATAAAAAGGAGTTATTAAGACCATGTCAGATGTAAAAATAAATTTTAAAAAAACCCAGTGGAGAATTATTACATTGAATGCAGAGTTACTGACATTTTTTGAGTTCCACAGAAGAAACTTTGAATTTATTATCTGTAGCATGAATCCTAATTGGTCTTAATAAAAACCTGGAGCCAGATATTGGGGTAAATCTTCTCTGAAAGATCAGAGAAGCAGAGCAGTTGGCCACTGGAGTTCTTACCTCTACCTAATCCTCAGCCTGAAAGGGACTGAGTTCCTGTCTCCTCCCACCTTATATTCCTTTCTCAGCCCAGCCATATCACTTACTGTCTCAACCTCCCTAATGGATCAAAGATGTGTGCCACCACTGCCTGACTCTGTTTCTCTTTTAGACTGGATCAATCTTGTATAGCCCAGGGTGGCCTTGAACTCACAGAGCTCCATCTGCCTCTGCCTTCTGAATGCTGGGATTAAAAGTGTGTGCCACCACTGCCTGACAAGCCCCAAATGAGCTCTTCCTTTTAAGCTGACTGGGTCATGGTGTCTTGTCACAATTGGTCACCTGTGAGTGTGACCGTATGTGGATGGAGTCCTTTCAGATGGAACTAAATTATGGATCTCAAGATGAGATCATCCTGAGTAATCCAGATGAGGCTTGATCAAAATAGCAGGTGTCCTTAAAAGAGAAAGGCAGGAGGGGGTCTGAGCAGGAGAGAGCACGTGTTTCCTGCAGTGAACAGCAGTGTAGATGCACTGACTGCAAGTGCTGAGAATGAGTGACTGTTGAGTGCTCAATCCTAAATGATTTCTATGTTCATCCCAGTAAGGATGGGAAAAATCACACGAGAGAGGACAGAAAGAACGCAAGAGTTGGAGGATGAGGAAAGAGTGATGAAGAGCTACAAAATACCGTCGTCTGGACACAATAGGGTCGATGCACTCATGAACTGACAGCAGCTATGGCTACCTGCACAGGCTCAGGACAAGCTCATTCAATACTCCCACAGCACTAAGTGGGCTCAGTGGGTTCCCAAAGACGTGGGTTAAGGGGGAACATGGAGTTGAGAAGGGATGTGTTGAGGGCTGTCTGGGGAGAAGTGCAAAGGAGGATGGATAGATAGGATCAAGATGCATTCATTGTATACATGTATGAAATTGTCAAAGGATAAATAAAAGCTATTTTTAAAAGGAAGTTCATGTAAAAATAAAGGTAGTGATTAGAACTGTACAGGAAGTACCAAGGAAATGCCTAGAGCTACCAGAAGGTGAACAGGCAAGGAAGAATTCTCTCTTCATGTCTTCAGAGTGAGCATGACCCTACAGAGACTTCATATTAAGCTCCTAGAACCATGAATAAATAAAATCTGTCTGATATACTGTCTGTATAGCCCATGCTGGCCTTGAACTTCTCACCTCCTAGCTTAGGCTCCCAAGAGCTAGGATTAAAAGCATGCAATTCCATGACAAGCTCCAACTTCTTTTGTTCTCAATCACCATGTTTACACTAGTTTGTTACCAAAGCCCCCCAAAACTAATACACTAAATGTGTGTCTTAGTCAGTGTTCTATTGCTGTGAGGAGACACCATGACCATGACAACTCTTTTTTTTTAAAGATTTATTTATTTATTATGTATACAGTGTTCTGCCTGCAGGCCAGAAGAGAGTGCCAGATCTCATTACAGATGGTTGTGAGCCACCATGTGGTTGCTGGGAATTGAACTCAGGACCTCTGGAAGAAAAGCCAGGGCTCTTAACCCCTGAGCCATCTCTCCAGCCCCAACCATGACAACTCTTACAAAGGAAAACATTTAACTGGGGCTGGCTTACAGTTTCAGAGGTTTAGTCCATTATCATCATGGCAGGACATGGTAGAATGAATGCAGGCAGACATGGTGCTGGAGAAGGAGCTGAAAGTTCTACATCCTGGTCCACAGGCAACAGGAAGGAGTCGATGTCATGCTGGCCAAACTTGAGCTTATAAGACCTCAAAGCCCACCCCCACAATGACACACTTCCTCCAACAAGACCACACCTAGTCCAACAAGGCCATACCTCCTAATAGTGCCACTCCCTATAGACCAAGCATTCAAACACATGAGTCTGTGGGAGCCATTCCTATTCAAACCACCACAATATGCAATCCTGTTTGATAGCTCCCTGTATAACCCACAAATGTAATTGTATTATTCATCAAGATGTTTATGATTTGAATATATTCAAATTAAAATCATTAGAAGGCTTTCTGTCCATGTGTGCACCAGTAAATAGGTCCTGGGTTCCACCCTCTGGACTAGATATGAGCAGGCCATACGTAGGAGCAGGCTATCTCTCTGAATTATGTGAAAATAATGAAATTTTTCCCATCAAAATATGCATGCTAGGGATGAAAGAGACGGCTCAGTAGTTAAAAGACTGACTGCTCTTTCAGGGGACCCCAGTTTAACCCCCAGCACATGTGGCAGCTCACAATCATCCTTCACTCCATTTCTAGGAGATCTGAACCCACTTCAGACATGCAAGTGGTGCACAGACGTGCAGGCAGACAGAACATGCATTGTCTTCGTTAGGGTCACTATTGCTCTGATGAAACACAATGACAAAAGCACCTTGGGGAGGAAAGGGTTTATTCTGCTTACACTTCCACATCACAGTTCATCGTCAAAGGAAGTCAGGTCAGGAAGTCAAGCAGAGCAGGAACCTGGAGGCAGGAGCTGATGTAGAGACCATGGAGGGGTGCTGCTTACTGACTTGCTCCCCATGGCTTGCTCAACCTACTTTCTTATAGAACCTAGAACTACCAGTTCAGGAATGGCACCACCCATAATAGACTGGGCCCTCCCCCATCAATCACTAATTAAGAAAATGCCTACAGGTTGGCCTACAACCTGATCCTATGGAGACATTTTCTTAATTAAAGTTCCCTTCTCTCAAATGACTCTGCCTTGTGTCAAGTTGACATAAAACTCTCTAGTACACACATATACATAAAAACAAAACAAAAAACCTCAGTCCAGAGGTCAAACACTGGCTTGTGCATAGCAGCCAGGCAGAACTAGTCCTCCACGTAGTGGGTTCACAGAAGATATCCAGGTGTACTGGGAACTCAGCTGACAGAAAGGGAATCTTCCCTCAGGTTGGAGTTCCGAACCACCCACATCTGTTGTCCTTACAGGAGTTAGGCTGAAAGTTATAAAATCTTGTTACTTTCTTCAAGAGAGACTAGAAGTTTGGATTTTTATATGTAATTGTCTTTTTATTTTATTTTATGTTGGTTTTTCAAGACCAGGTTTCTCTGTGTAGCTTTGGCACCTTTCCTGGAACTCACTCTGTAGCCCAGGCTGGCCTCGAACTCATAGAGATCTGCCTGCCTCTGCCTCCTGCATGCTGGGATTAAAGACGTGCGCCACCACCAGCTAGTGTATTTTTTTTAATGTCAGCATCCATTTAAAGTTTTCAGGCCAAGTAAAATACAGATGCTTTGGCCTCTAAGTTTCTCCTTGTGAGTTAGAATTTTACAAATAAAAGTCATTTCACTTCACTTGGAAGTTAAAAGACATAATTCTAGGCTTCAGAACATAGTGCCTAGAAGAGATATGAGAAAATTCTGGGCATTCCTTGCTGATGAGCCTTGAACATAAGCTACAGCTACTTTTGTTATCAAGTTGTCCTGCTACATGGACAGTTTTCAAAAACCATTCCATTCAGCATGCGGTGGGCCAGGCTCAGTCAGTCAGTGGTGGGCCAGGCTCAGGCAGTGGTGATTCAGGCTCAGGCAGTGGTGGGCCAGGCTCAGGCAGTGGTGAGCCAGGCTCAGTCAGTCAGTGGTGGGCCAGGCTCAGGCAGTGGTGATCCAGGCTCAGTCAGTGGTGATCCAGGCTCAGGCAGTGGTGGGCCAGGCTCAGGCAGTGGTGATCCAGGCTCAGTCAGTGGTGATCCAGGCTCAGTCAGTCAGTGGTGATCCAGGCTCAGGCAGTGGTGGGCCAGGCTCAGGCAGTGGTGAGCCAGGCTCAGTCAGTGGTGATCCAGGCTCAGTCAGTCAGTGGTGATCCAGGCTCAGGCAGTGGTGGGCCAGGCTCAGGCAGTGGTGATCCAGGCTCAGTCAGTGGTGGCTGCCATCAAAGGCTTGACAACTCTGACTTTTCCCGTGGGATACTCCTACAGGATGTACAGATGTCATCAAAGTAGAACTAACCTGAGGAACAAAAGGGGGGTGGGGAAGGTACAGGGCAGGGAGGCATGGTGGAATGCGCTTAAAGCAGATTACGTACTTGCATGGAAATGGCCTTGTATAAACCTGCATAATTTTTAAAAATTGGAGGAAGAGCCTTTCTTCCTTGGACTGCCACAGTAACTGATGCTCATTGGCCAGGCTTTTGGAGTCAGTTCAAATGGAAAGGACCTTAGTGTCTCCATTCCCTTTGGGGCTACCTACAGGCACAGAAGCCTCCATGGTGTTACCAGAGGCAAGTACTGTAGGTGTTCAGTCTGGTCTCCCCATGTAATTGCTCCCATCTCCATCAAATATCCAGTTGTGCCAGAACAAGACAGCACAGAGGTCCCTCCATCTTGTGCTCTTGCTGAGGCCATTTTAGGTTGAACTAGAATTTGATTCCTTGATGGGAAGCTCTGTGGAAAATTACCCAACTTTATTCTAGGAACCCGAGGTCAAGATGCCCCAGCTAACTTATCTCAGCTTTTGTTAAACTGTCTGCTTGTACAAAATCTCCCCCTGCAGCTGCTGAGTGAAATACTAGGATGTGGGTTTTAAAGGTTTTTGCCTTTAAAAATCCCTTACTAAATACTCAGGACCACGCTTGGGTCCTAAATATCCGAGTGTAGTCCCAGCTGGAATAAAGACTTTCAGTTGAGTATAGACTGTGTCTGAGTGGTCATCTCTGGTGGGCTCTCTGTTTTGGGGATCCACCTGAGGTTCCCCAGAGACTGGACCCTGACACTTGGGGGCCTCAGGCCCCTGGGAACAAGGAAGAGCACACTGGCTGGAGAGGACTCCTAAGGGGTGCACACCCCAAGATGTTTCAGGGCCCCTAGAAAATCCTCCCTGATGGATTGTTGTCCAGCACTCTGAAGGCACCTGACACCCTCTCCTTCCCCCAAAAGGTAAATTGACAGCCATCTGGTCTGAACACCTCTAGAGGTAAGTTTAGCTGGTAGGAGGCACATCTGGTTAGGACACAAGAGGGGAGGTTGGATGCAACTGTAGATCTTGTCCAGGACTAGATTCTCCTGATCTATTCAGGTGTATGAATGTGTAGTAGCTACCCCGACTGTCTTTACTATGTGTCACTCTGGATGTTTCTGTCAGTTCTGTTGGTTGGAGAAACAGATCTAAAATGGAAGGGGGAGTGGGCTGTCCCTAGACCAGCCACTGCTTCCCCCAGACTCAATGACACACAACTTCCTGCAGATTTAAGGGCTGCAGTGGGCCACCCACCCATGTTCCACAGTGACTGTGGCCATGTTACCAGTGGCCAGTGGCCACTGTTGCTTTGCCAATGCTGTTATCCTGAGCGGGCACCACCGCAGCCACCAGTTTCCCTGCACTAACCAACAGCTTTCTCTAGTGTGAGACACACACCTTCGGCTTAAGGCCTGCGCCCTTTTATTGGTGACTCAAATCCTTTTGGCCCTGGCCAGATCACCCAGAGAAACCCAAGACCTGCATCTGTTCTCTCAGCCCCTCTGAAGGAGATTGACCTTTTCCCCTCAGCCCCGGTGCTCCTTCCTGACTTGTTTTGCCGCTTGACTCCCACTTGCCGTCCTCGGGTCCTGGGCTGTTCCCTTGTGGAAGTTGGGAGGGGTCCAGCCTCTGATGAGGGGCCCCTGCCATCTAAGCAGAGCGAGCACAGGAAGAAGGGAATCGTTCCCTGAGCTGTGTGCTCTCCTCCCTCCCCTGCCCCCTCTAAGCAGCTGGGGAAGGAGGGGAGTAGAGGTTCAGCCCCTTCCTCATTCATGGCTGTCATCTCCCTCTCTACCAGGGGCTTGTATAATTGGAAGACCTCAAACCCTCCCTTTTCAGAGAAGCTGCAGACACTTATCAGCCTGTTGGACTGTTTTCTACACAGGTCAGCCAACTTGGGATGACTGTCAGCAGCTCCTGGCCACCATGTTTACAGTGGAGGGTAGATACCAAATCCTGCTGGAAAGTGGAAGTTGGCTAGACGTTGGGACACTGCTTGATGCAGAGGCCTGGACAGAGTGAACCTTCCCGTCTACCCAGCCCAGTTGGGATCCTAATACCAATGAAGGTAAGAGGATGTTGGATGCTTTCTTGCCAAACATTATTAGGAGGATAAAAAGCAGCAGTCAGAAAACCTACCAACTTATCCATGGTAAGTCAGTGTTAAGGACCTGATGAATCTCCTACTGGATCTCTGGAACAGCTCTGTGAAATATATAGGGTTCTTACCCCTATAGACCCAGATAGCCATGAAAACCAGTGAGCCACTAATATTGCATGCAGTCAGTCCCAGGCATAAGGAGAAAGTTCCAGAAACTAGAGGTATATGAAGGGATGAATAGGTCTCAACTTTTGGAAATTGTTCAGAAAGTTAACAACAGCCAAGATTCAGCAGAAGGCAGAAAGGAAAGAAAGTCTCGTATGGTGATTTCTTCCCTTGGGGAGACAGTCAAGGAAGAAAGTAGGAGAAGCAGACTAGGAGAAAGGGTTCAAAAACTAACCAACATTATTTGATGAAGTCCTGAGTGCAGAACTGTTGGAATTTAGAAAAAAAATCCACAAAGCACCCTGCTCCAACATGTAGATGGCCTCCTTGTGGCTTCAACCACTGGGGAGGAATGTAGGCAAGCAATGAAAGGCCTTTTAGAAATCCTCCAAGCCCTGAGGTACAGTCTCATCCAAGGAGGCTCACCTATGTGTTCCTCAGGTCACATACCAAGGCTACAACCTAGAGGAAGGAAAGCAGATGCTGTCTCATGACTGTATTTCACCCATCCTACAAATCCCTGTTCTCACACTGAAAAAAAAAAACAAGTATGGGACTTCCTGGGGGTGGCTGGATACTGCTAGCTATGGATAATGGGACTTGCACAGATAGCCAAGCCCCTCTATGCCAGCATTGGAGGGGCTTACCCTTTGGAATATACTGAGACTGAGCAGTGGACCTTTGAAGTCTTAATTAAAAACCCTGATGTCTGCCCCAGCCTTGACCCTCCCAAATATTACTAAGCCATTCCACTTGTATGTGGATGAGGCCAGAGGTGTTGCCAAGGGATCCTCATACAAACCCTGAAAAAGACCAGTGTCATATCTGTCCAAGAGACTTGACCAAGTTGCAGCTAGATGGGCAGCATAAAGAGGGGCCATAGCTGACAAATGAATGCTAGGGAAGGCTTGTTTCTGACAACACCACACTCCGCCGAGGCCCTGTGGAGGGGAGCACCAGAAATGGATGTCTAGCCCCCAGATGACCCAACGCTGCGTTCAGTCTTACATGATGTCGCTCCTCAACCCTGCCAGTTTCCTGAGGATTATGACTAATTTGAGGTGACTGACCAGGCAAGCAGGCCTGAGCTGACTGAGATTCTGTTGGTGTGAAGAGATGATGTACTCACAGATTCCAAGATGGACTCAGGTATACAGGAGCAGCAGTAGTGACCAAGACAGGAATATCTGGGCACAATCTTTAAGCAGGGGACTGCCTGGAATACAGCCTGGAAGAGGCTGACTGGGCGGAACAGGAACTTGCCACACAGGATAAATAAGAGCAGCAGATGCTGCCAGTGGCAGACCCATCCTTCCCACGAGTCTGGGAGGGCAACTCATTACGGATCTTCACCAAGCCACCAACCTCAGGGCCACGAAAACTGCCAAACTCCTCCGAGCGAGGTATTTTTTCCAAATTTGGAATGCCTGATTAAAGACATTACTTTTATATGTGCTTATGTAAATCTCAAAGTGGGAAGGAAGATCCCACAATGGATCTAGGCTCAAGGAAATGAGCCTGGAGAACATTGGGAGCTGGATTTTACTGGATCAGGCCTCCTGTGTTTGCCTATAAATATTTACTGGTATTTATACAAGCCTTCTCAAAATAGGTGGAAACCCACCCCTACCCGAACAGTTATTAAGAAACTCCTTCAGGAAATAATTCTTGGGTTTGGACTGTCCCTAGCTTTAAGGTCATACAATGGCCCTGCCTTCATGGCCAAAGTGTCTCAAAGTCTGACAAAGGCATTAAGTATTAATGGAAACTACATTGTGTGTACAGGCCATAGAGCTCAGATCAGATAGAAAGGATGAATAAACTCTTAAGGACACTCTGACAAAATTGGTCCTGGAAACTGGCAAAAACTGGACCAATCTCCTCTCCTATATCCTTCTCAGAGCCTGAGGCACTCCTTACCAGAGGGGCTTACTCCTTTTAAAGTTATGTTTGGGAGACCACTTCCCATCCTCCACAAACTCCAAGACACTCCCCCAGCAGAAATACCTAATCACTCCTTTCCCAAGTCCTTGCAGGCTTTGCAGGGAGCTCACCAGGCCACTGGTGGTACTCTGAAGGGAATCCTCCAGCTCCCACCTCTGAACCTGCAGAAGGGTTCCAGCCAGGAGACTTGGTTTGGATAAAGAGGATCTCTACCCAGATGCTGGAATCTGCCTGGAAGAGACCCTACCCAGTTACCCTCACCACCCCAACTGCTGTGAAAATGGCTGATCTTGTCCCCTGGAATCATCACTCTCAATTAAAGATCACTAAGGACAATGACAGATCAACTGTTGCTCAGACTTCAGGCCCTTAAAGATAAGACTGACCCGAGATCATTAACCTAGAATGCTATGTTCACTCTTCCTTTCTCTCTGTAAGTGGCAGGGGCCGACACCCCTCACCATCCTGCTATCTGGAATTGGGAATTAACAATTACAGACACAGGGAAGGTGATAGTCAGTCTGGCTGCAGATCAGCAACCCTGGTTCCATATAGACCTTTGTTCTTTTATGCCCATTTTTGGAGTTAGGTCTCCACAACTGTCCCTTCTGCAGTTCAACCAAACTTTTGAGAGAGAACTACATCCAGTCTCTGTTTCCCTGGTCCCTGTGACTGACCACCTTACTGTCAGCATTAGCTAGACCATTGATTCTTATTCTGATTGGGCTAATGGTAGGACACTGAATCCTCAACTGCATGGCCAACTAACTAAATCACACAGAGTGTAAACTCAGTTAAGCCAACTATGCCCACCTACAAAAGGACAAGTCAATGAATTGACCCATGCTTGTAGAACCAGTGGGAATGTGACACGGCATGACAGCACAGAGGTTCCTCCATCTTGTACTCTTGCTGAGGCCATTTTAGGTTGAACTAGAATTTGATTCCTTGATGAGAAGCTCTGTGGGAAATTACCCAACTCTACTCTAGAAACCCGAGGTCAAGATGCCCCAGCTAACTTAGCTTCTGTTAAACTGCCTGCTTGTACAAAACCTCCTCCTCCAGCTAACTGCTTACATTAGATTCTGTTCAACTGCTTGCTTGTGCAAACCTCTCCCTGCAGCTGCTGAGTCCCACTTGGGTCCTGGATATCTCCCGGCCAGCAGGAGTAAAGACTGTCAGTTGTCTATAGACTGTGTCTGAGTGGTCATCTCTGGTGGGCTCCCCAGAGGCACAACATGGTAAGAGCCGGTGGTCCACTCAGCCTCCTTGAGCCTTTGAGCCCTACCGCTGTTTGCATGACTTAGGACCTGTGGGAGCCTAGGGTGAGGGAAAGGCATTTAATTTCTCTAAGAAACAAAAGCAAGACCATGACACAGGCTCTCTTAGATGCTTTAAAATGTCAAAGACTAAGAAGGTTCTAGAGACATGTCCTCATGTTTTTTTACTCTAAGAAACAAAAGAGAAATTAGTCTCTTAAGGACTCTATCTATGACAGTACAATCTTCAAGAAAGCAGTGCCCCTAAAGCCCAGACTTTGAAGTCCACACAGGAGTGAGAAGCCACTATCTCCAGCTGCTGTGAGCAACACTAGTGAGCCAGAGAGTGGACAAGACTGTGGATGGAGAGACAGGCTTTGTGTTGGGAAGAACGACAGGGGCTCTGCCATCTCACTGGGACGCCAAGCTTCCTCCCCTGGGCTGGGAGGTCAGGAGGTGTCCTTTCCTCTCAGCAGGGCTCAACAAAGTGCATGCCTTAGTCATCTCTAAAATGTGAACGGATTTCCACATCAGCTTCTTCACAAATGACCAACAGCACCCCTGCAGGGAACTACACAGAGCCAAAGAGGAAAATGTGTTTGCTTTGGAAAGCAAGCAATATGCTCTTAAATTTGCGTTTCAAAATTGAGAAATGTCCTTGAGCAAACTGCCAACTCCTTGCAGAAAAGATAAAGGCACTTTTTATTCTGTCCAGAACAAAAAGGTCCTGGCTGTCCTAACAGAACACCAACCTTGTACCATTATCTAAGAATTTGTTACACATTTTATAAATCCTTCCAGCTAGAGTGACTCTGATTAGATAGGTAATTGTGATTTCGAGTTATAGCATTTACTCAGGAAGGGTTTTGAAACATGTGCTGTTGTATATGCTAAGTAGAAATCTGAAGGAGCTGATTTTCTGAAGGCTCATGTAGGCTGTGGAGAAGCCATGCTATCTGGAGTTCAGTACAGGAGGCATCATGATTACAAAGACGACCAGTTCTATCAGCTGTGGCTCTGGCATGTACAGTAATAAGAGGGTTGACTCCTCATTGTATTGTCTCTGCTCAAGCTCAGGACACCACACTGTCCAATTTTCAAATCCCACAAGTTAAGACGTCATAACAACCCCTTTACTATTTTTTTCAGGTTCCCATAACTTTTTAAATATAATATTTTATTAATTAGTTGAGACTTTCATACAATGCATTGTGATCCTATTCACTCCCCACCACCACTACTCCTAACTCCTTCCAATCAACTCCTTACTCCCAATTCTGTGCGCCCCTCCCCCACTTTTAGAAATAACCCACCAAGTCCAGTTTATGCTGCTCGTACACTAGTGGGTGTGGGACGACCCACTGGAGCACCGTCCCCCGCCAGGGGCCACACCCTCCCTTCCCCAGCAGCCACCAGCTGTTAATAGCTCCTCAGCTACGGAAGCCCACTTTTTTAAAATTTGGTAATGAAGCTGTTAATAAACAACTATTTCAGGTTTTTGAAAGAAAAGAAAAAACACTGGAATCGTTACTAGGTAGTATTTTTTAAATGTTTTCTACTTTCAAAACCAAGCGTGAAAACAAGGATAGGGTTTGAGGAAATTAAAAAAGCTATTTCATTCTCTAATTTTACAGGTGCAGAAAGTGGGCCGGCAGATTTTAGTTAACTTCAGGGACTTCCTCAGAAGGTGGGCTTTACAGTCTGGGCTTCTTCACAGGATCTGCTGAAGACATAAAAGATGAACTAAGGGTCTGTTTTTGAGTATTGTTTCTATATATCAGCTAGGCATAATAATAATGACGTGTTTCATCATGACATTTTCATGATGTATTAACACATTCTATCATAGTCACACCCCTCAAACTCCCTATACTCCTGAGACTGGCCTCCATCTCCTCAGTTCTGGGATTACAGGCATGCACCATCATGCCCTGTCCTTCTTATGTACACAAAAACATAAAGACTCTAATTAGAGTTGCCAAAGCACAACGTTCCAGAAGTGGACAGAGCTAACCTGAGATCCAGTCTACAGTGTTCCATATCAGAGTTACCTGAAGTTGTGACAGCCAAGGTTCTAAGATGACGGAACCCCAGACTCTTTGTCATATGTACACAGACACAAGAATGATGTCTGACATACTTTACTACGTGGATAGGCATTCTAAAATAAAAGGGTCCTGTCAAATGCAACTGTATCTAAGTTTAAACTCTACAGTGCTGATTGTCATTATCTCTCACTACTTAGAACAGAAATTTAAAACTTAAACTATCCTTTCTTTGACATTTGAAAATGTGCATATTTCCTTTTATGTTTTATTATTTACTTTGCGTGTGTGTGTGTGTGTGTGTGTGTGTGTGTGTGTGTGTGTGTGTGTACACGTGTGCCGTGTGGGTCCTGAGGATGGAACTCGGGGCGTCAGCCTTGGTGGTAAGCACCTTTTTGCTGAGCCATCTCTCCAGCCCCATGTTTCCATTTCTTTCTGTTCCCACAGAATTGTATTCAATATTAGTATTTTCTTTTTCATTTGACAGAGATTGGGGATTAAAACTCATATATGCTAGGCAAAAACTCTACCATTGGGCTACATCACCAGTTCCTATTGCGTATTATACTCTCTCTGTGTCTCCCTCTATCTCTCTGCATCTCTGTCACTGTCACTGTCTCTCTGTGTCTTTCTCTGTCACTATCTTTGTATGTCTCTCTCTGTGTGTCTCTCTATGTATCTCTGTCACTATTTCTGTGTGTGTGTGGAGGGGGGTGTGCATATGTGCATGAATATGCATTTGTGTGTAAGGAGGCCAGATGTTTTCCTCCACAACTTTTTATCCTATTTCGTGAGACATGGTCTATCACTGAACTTGGAACTTCATGGCTGTATAGGAGTTAGAAGGACCTGCCCATGTCTCTACTCCCGGCTCTCAGCCCCAGTATGCCCAGCTTTACCAGGTACTGGGATCCAGACTCAGGTCTTCAGGCCCTCATGCTTGAGTGGCAGGCACTTCACTGACTGATCCCTGTTCCCAGATGCATCCTCTTTAACTTCTTGTTTAAAGTCTCTTGTTAGCTGGGTATGGCAGTATGAGCCTGTAATTCCAACACTTGGGAGACAGAAGCTGGAGGATCAAGAGTTCAAGGTCATCCTTGGCTTTACAGCAAATTCCAGGTCATTCATTAAACTACTGCTCCTTACCCTTGTTTCTCGTTCATCATATTAAAGGCACCGTATTTTATCCTTTGGGCTTAGACACATCAAGAAAACTGCATAGATCTTAATTTCATTACATTTCTGCCAATTTTGAGTAAAATGTTCCTAATCAGCACATGCTATAAATACATAGACAAAACTTGGAACTGAACACACAGCCTATTCAAGTTATGGTAATACCTGCCAAATACCCTAAACAGCTTTCAGACCCTCAGCCTTTCTAAATTTCAACATTTAATCCATTTTTAAAAACTCTTGTGTGTATCTATGAGTATATGATTTGTGTGCATTTGTGTGCAAGTTTAAGTGTGTGATGTGAGCACTCAGACAACATGGCACACATAAGGAAGTAAGACAACTTTGAGTCTTGGTCCTTGGATTTGACCTTTTTGAGATAAGGTCCCTTGTTCATTGCTGCATATGCCAGGCTATCTAGACTGGGAGCTCCAGGGAGTCTCCTGGATCCCCTCCCATCTCATTATAGGAGCATTAGGTTTACAGACACTTGTAACCAGATGGTTCCTGTCCTGATTCCCTGTTCCCAAATACCCAGCAGCCACTTCCCACACAGGGGCTTATATTAATTGGAAATGCTCGGCCAATAGCTCAGGCTTGTTACTAACTAGTTCTTACAACTTAAATTAACCCATTTCTATTTATCTATGTATTGCCATGTGACTTGAGGCTTTACCTGTCCTCTGGCATGTCTTGCTTCCTGGGCAGCTGGCTAGCATGTCCCTCCCCTTCACCCTTCTTCATCCCAGTCCTCAGTTTGATTGTCTTGCCTAACTTTATCCTGCCTTGCTATTGGCCAAACAGCTTTATTATTAACCAATGAGAGTAAGTCATATTCACAGCACACAGAAGGATCATCCCACAGCAGACACTTGTTACTATGTCCAACTTTACATGGATTATGGATCCAAACTGAAGCTCTCGAGCTTATATGGCAAATGCTTCACCCAGTGGGCTATCTCCCCAGCCCTTTAATTCATCTAAAAATTCAAATTCACATGTGAACTCACAGGTAAAAAGCATTATTAAAAATCACTATGATGCCGGGCGGTAGTGGCACACGCCTTTAATCCCAGCACTCAGGAGGCAGAGGCAGGCGGATCTTTGTGAGTTCCAGGCCAGCCTGGTCTATAGAGCGAGATCCAGGAAAGGCGCAAAGCTACACAGAGAAACCCTGTCTCGAAAAAAAAAAAGTCACTATGAAATACTTTCAGGAAAGTACCACACAAAATTACTCAAAATAATTAAATTGATATAATTAATTATAATTCAACCAACACAACCATTCTATAGCAATCATTTCAAACATGAGCAAGGTGGCAAATACATTTGCTGGGTTTCTAATACTTAACTTATAGAAAGGCAACAAGATGTGTTATTAAATTTTTTGGTTGCAAAGCAAGTACTGCCATAAAAGGCATAGTATTCCTTTGGTAAATTTATTTGTTTCAAACCCTGGTGTTCATTTTCTGGGGCAAGGGGAATGTGTGCTTCAGAAATAAAAACAAAACTGAAACTCCATTAAGAGAAAAAAAAAAACAAAAAGGAAAAAAAATCATTGTAAGAGGCATGTCTGATAAAGGACCTGTATCCAAAATCTACAAAGAACTTTAAAACTCGATAATAAGAAAACAAACAACCCTGCTTAGATGTGGACGAAGATCTGGAAAGATTTCACTTCACTAAGGAAATGTGTGTGAGAGAAGTGAAGGAAGCGTGTTCTTTGGCCAACTGCTTGTCCGTTGTCCACAAAACCGGGGTTGGATGATGTGAAGGCAGGGAGATCAGACATTCAAGGTCATCCTTGGCTACACAGCAAGTCTGAGGCCAGCCTGGGATACTTGAGACCCTGTCTCCAAAAAATTAGATAGATAGATAGATAGATAGATAGATAGATAGATAGATAGACAGATAGATAGACAGACAGATAGATAGACAGACAGATAGACAGATAGATAAGATAGATAGATAATAGGTAGGTAGATAGATGGATAATAGGTAGATAGATGGAGGATGGATGAAGATACTCAACATACATCTTCAGAGAACCACAAATTAAAGCAACAGGAAGCCACCACACATCTGGAACAACTAAACATGAAATACTGACAACCCAAATGCCAGAAGAGCAACAGTGGAGGGGAGACAGAGTCCACTGTCTAGGACGGGGCATAAGCCGGCAATCCCAGCGCCCAGGAAGCTGAGGCAGGGGAACACAAGTGGGAACTCCTGTTTCCATAAACTGACCACAGCTGTGGGAGAGCAAAGCAAGCTGGGATTCAATCTGGTGGTTACTCAGAAATCCTGACGTACTCCGCGTCTACAGCTTTGTTCCTCACAGTGACACTAACGGCCGAGAAATGTATAATGTACGTCCACACAGAGTCCTGGGTATGTTTCTATAGTAGCTTCCTTCAGATCAATAATCACATTACTTGAGAGAAAGGGTCTTTTTATTTTCAGTACCTAAAACAATAGTGTCTGTCTAGCACATACTATGTGCTCAATGAATGTTTGTTGATTAAACCAATGAATAAATAAGTCTTTTCAAATAATTTTGTGAGTCAGGCAAAGTGGCAAACACCTTTAATCTCAGCACTTGGGGGGCAGGGAAGGTAAATCTCTATGAATTTGAGGCCAGCCTGGTCTACGCAGCGCATTCCAGGCCAGCCAGGCCTACATAGAAAGACCTTGAAAAAAGTAAAAATTTTGAAACAAAACAAAACCCTTCACACATTTGGAACTCCTGTTAAGAGTTACTGTTGCCTAAAACTCAACTCTGTAATAAAGTATCATGGCTTTGTAAAAGACACTAAATAAATCTCAAATAATTTAAAAGTACCCTGCTAACAACAGAGCATGTGATAGAGAAATCACCTATAAGGTCAGTGTAGACCTGCTGCCTTACTCCTGCACACATGAGCTCTGATTTCAGGTCACGCCTCACTCCTGCACACATGTGCTCTGATTTCAGGTCACGCCTTTCTCCTGCACACATGTGCTCTGATTTCAGGTCATGCCTTACTCCTGCACACATGAGCTCTGATTTCAGGTCATGCCTCACTCCTGCACACACGTGCTCTGATTTCAGGTCATGCCTTTCTCCTGCACACATGTGCTCTGATTTCAGGTCACGCCTTTCTCCTGCACACACGTGCTCTGATTTCAGGTCACGCCTTACTCCTGCACACGTGTGCTCTGATTTCAGGTCACGCCTTTCTCCTGCACACATGTGCTCTGATTTCAGGTCATGCCTTTCTCCTGCACACATGTGCTCTGATTTCAGGTCACGCCTTTCTCCTGCACACACGTGCTCTGATTTCAGGTCACGCCTTTCTCCTGCACACATGTGCTCTGATTTCAGGCCATGCCTTTCTCCTGCATACATGAGCTCTGATTTCAGGTCACGCCTTACTCCTGCACACGTGTGCTCTGATTTCAGGTCATGCCTTACCCCTGCACACATGAGCTCTGATTTCAGGTCACGCCTTTCTCCTGCACACACGTGCTCTGATTTCAGGTCACGCCTTTCTCCTGCACACATGTGCTCTGATTTCAGGCCATGCCTTTCTCCTGCACACATGAGCTCTGATTTCAGGTCATGCCTTACTCCTGCACACGTGTGCTCTGATTTCAGGTCATGCCTTTCTCCTGCACACATGAGCTCTGATTTCAGGTCATGCCTTTCTCCTGCACACACGTGCTCTGATTTCAGGTCATGCCTTTCTCCTGCACACATGTGCTCTGATTTCAGGTCATGCCTTTCTCCTGCACACATGTGCTCTGATTTCAGGCCATGCCTTTCTCCTGCACACATGTGCTCTGATTTCAGGCCATGGCTCACCCCTGCACACATGAGCTCTGATTTCAGGTCATGCCTTACTCCTGCACACATGTGCTCTGATTTCAGGCCATGGCTCACCCCTGCACACATGAGCTCTGATTTCAGGTCACGCCTTTCTCCTGCACACATGAGCTCTGATTTCAGGTCATGCCTTTCTCCTGCACACACGTGCTCTGATTTCAGGCCATGGCTCATGCTTAAAGGTGAGCAAAGGTGGCTGCAAGCAAGACGACCGGTGACCAGTAACGCTGAAGCCAAGTTCCCCTCTCTTTGGAGTGAATGTTTAATATGCATGAGATCATAGGTTCAATCTCCCACACACTTGCACACACACACACACACACATACACACATACACACACATGCACACAGAAACACACATACACACACATGCACACACATACACACATACACACATACACACACATGCACACACATACACATACACACATACATACACACGCAGAGATACACACATACACATACACACAGATATAAATGCTTACACACACACACACACACACACACACACGCATGCGCACGCACACACACTGGTGTCATTTTCAACATGTAATTGGACATTACTTGTCCTGACCACCTGGTCCCAAATAACCAACTCAGAGGCTGAATATGAGTTATAAATGCTTGGCTGACAGCTCAGGCCTATTACTAACTAGGTGTTACAACTTAAATTAACCCATTTCTATTAATCTACCTTCTGCCATGTGGCTCATGGCTTTACCTTGTTTCCTGGGCGGCTGGCTCGTGTCTCCCTGACTCTGCCCTCATTCTCAGTTTGGCTTTCCCCCCTAACTTCCTGCCCAGCTACTGGCCTGTCAGCCTTTTATTAACCAATGAGAGTAATACATAATCACAGTGTAGAAAAGGATTGATTGCTCCACAGCATAAACATTTGCAATTTTTTGCATTTTCTGTTTAAGTTTTGATCTGTCAGAAATTTAAAGCATTTGCCTGTAATCCCTCAAACTGGAAACCGTTCAAATGGTCCTCCTTAGGGGAAAGGGTTAAACCAGCTCTTACACAGTAATAATGACCACGGAATACCGCTCAGCCACCAAGAAGAACAAACCCCCTAAAAGAAAACAGCACAGGTGTTCCTGGAAGGAATTGTGTCGAGAGGGAAAAATCAAAGACCTCATTAAATATTTACATGGTATATGACTTCATTTGTAAAGGTCTCAAAACTCAAAGTTATAGCGGCAACGAGCACATTAGTGAGTCCTAGAGGTTGCAAGGGAAGGGGGGGACAGACGGACGGACGGATGGCCATGACAGTGAAAGAGAAGCACAAGGGGCCTTTGCAAAGGAGCTCCATGTGCTAACTGGTGGTCCCAAGAATCCACACGTGCTCAGACCCCACAGAACTTCATCCACACCCCTGAAAGCCACTAACATCTGACTATGCTCATGAGTTTCCTAAGTTAATGTATGCAACATACAACAAAGGAAGAATCGACCCTCAGGGGAGATCCCTGAGGCTTCTGGGAAATATCTCTACTTTTACAACTTCTGATAAATGCAAAATGACTTTAAAATAAAATTTTAAAAAAACAGTACATACAATTTTTAGTAAAACAACTGATTCAGCATACACATGTGCCTTCACTTTCTTCTGAAGTCCCTCTTACAGGATCAAAGGAATAAAAAAAGGTGTGACATTAAAAGAACACGTACACACCAGTATGTGATCACAGAAGCCAAGAAGCTAGAGGCTGGGGTGGAGCACAGTGACAGGACATTTGCCAGTACGCAGGCCTCTGCTAGGTCTTTACATTGGAAAAGAAAAGGAACACTACAACAAATGAATACAAGATAATACAAGACACTGTTTACAGCTGCTTCTCTGATGTCAGAGTGACTCCCTCCTGGACAAGGGTATCAGGAAGCTCACATCCACTTGGACAAATGACCTCAAGGCCACACAGCGGGGGAAGGAATGGCAGTGCTTGGCGGTCTGACTAGATGCCAGGCATTTGGAGACGAGGAGAATCACGGGAAACTTTTAAGAAGACAGAAGCTGCTGAGCCTGGTCCTCAGTGCCTCGGGCTTCCAGATTGCCTCTCTGGATTGACAGGAGAATTAACCCGACTTGTAGGGTACCAGCAAGGCTGCACACCTCTAGTCACACTTTACAGAGCAGCAGAGTCTTCCCTCCAAAGAAAATGAAAGCATAAACAATCCAAATTAAGTAAAGTGCCAGAAGGAGTAGCAGCCAGAGAGAGGTAGAATATGTAGTCCTACAAACTGGGCCTGTATTTCCGCGGGTCGGGTGTCCTGTTGATCACACATTCAGATGTTAAAGCAGAAAAAAAAGAAAGAAAGAAGAAAGGAAGAAAGAAAGGAAGGAAGGAAGGAAGAAAGGAAGGAAGGAAGGAAAGAAGAAAGAAAGAAAGAAAGAAGGAAGGAAGGAAGGAAGGAAGGAAGGAAGGAAGAAGAGAGAAAAAAGGGAGATTTGCAAACTGTATTGGGAAATTAGGCACAAACCCCAGTACTTACCTGTGTGTATATTAACTAGAAAGTTTCTAGTCTCTGTTGGATGAAATCTGAAGATGGAAACTTTGTGTTAGCTCAGTGGTAACCGTTTTCTCTTGGGTCCTGCTCGACAGTCTTTCGTGTAATTTAGCTGGTTAAACCCTCGGGCCTGACAGCTAAGCCTGAGCCCGGTGGGCTTAAACATATTAACTAATTCAGAGTTTACTTTCCAAAGATGAGAGTGTGGTGGCATCTTCTGCGCTTCCACCCAAAGTTCCCGAGAACAGAATTCAGCCCTCACCTCCCAGCTACACGCAGGGAGGCCTGCCCAGTATAACTTGAAACCACAGCCTTGAAGCCCTTTCCAACAAATTACATCAAACAAGCCAACCCAAAGGCAACTGTCTTTACCAGTTTCATACGGGAATTGCCTGGGAACCAATCCTTTGCAGACCTAGTTATAAAGCCAGGTTTGAATTACAGAACAAGACGCTGTGAAAGTCAGTGTTCAACAAGCAGAACAAACGAACATGAAAAGATAAAATGCAGTGGACTCTTACTGGAGAGCTGTTGCCAGCAGCAGGAGAAATGGCTTGCCTTCAGCCAAGTCTGGGGTGGCCTGGAAAGCTTCATATCTCTACATTGAGACAGTACCCAGCATCCGATCTCCTCCTCTCCTTGGCAAGGTATTCCTATAATAAATAAACTACATTTCCCAGAATTCTCTTTGCCCGACCCTGGGGCTATACTTTAGAGCAATTTTTTTTCTTTTTTCTTTTTTCTTTTTTTAAGTAGAAAAGTTCAAATGTGACAACCTTTTGACATGCAGAGTTGACTCAGCTCATTCCAAATCTCATCTTATCACTAGTGCCCTTGGGCTTGTTTTCAAAGATAAAGACTCAGCAGACTGTTCCCAGATCAGCACAAGGAGTCCAGTGTTATTTGTACTCAATGTTATATATCGCCCGTCATCTAGGTGAGTGGTCATTAAACATTAGTATGTGTCAGAATCTCCTGAGCTGCCTGTTGAAACACAGCCTGGGACTGCACTCCCACAGTCTCAGATTCAGCAGGTCTCCAGTGATGCCCCTAGATCACACTGTAAGAACTGAGAGGTTGGAAGTGCAGCTCAGGGCTTGTGTGAGGCCCTAGGCTCCAACTCCAGCACTCCCCACCCGCTAAAGGGAAAACCAAGCACTGAGGCTGGAGAGGAAGCTCAGTGGCTAAGAGCACTTGCTGCTCTTGCAGAAGACTGAAGCTCCGTTCTCAGTACCCACAGCAGGCAGCTCACAACCTCCTGAAACTCCAGCACCAGGGAATCCTCATCTGGCCTCCTCCAGGACTGTACACACATGTGCGTGTGTACACACACACACACACACACACACACACACACACACACACCCCACAGGTGTGATTCCATTTCTCAAATCCTCAACCCAGGAGTTCTTCTTTTCTGTAGCCTAAGGCAGGCAGGCAGTGCAAGCAGGCAGGCATCCTAATACTCATGTCAGGCTTTAGTTACAGTGTCCTGTGATAAATTCATACGATGTATCTAATTTTCTGTCTACCTTGTCCATGGGACAGCAAGTAAAATAGACTCTTGGGAAACACCATCGAGTCCCCGTGCCCCAGTCTGCCAGTTGTAAGGACATCAGGCTTCACAAATGAACTTGGCACATGAATACCTTCCACTGTCCCCTGGGAGTCATACAAACTGCACTTTTGGCTGGATTTTCGAATTCACAGCCCACCCCCTTCACTCTTCACAGCACACAGCTCGGCCACTGGAGGCCCTTGAGGAAGAAGAAAAAGAAAACAGCAGCCAGAAAACAAATTTGGTTTTCTTGTCATTCCAGGGCCACAAAACTCTTCAGGCCACGGTTCACGACTCTCCATTAGCAGAAAACATATGCACAGATAAGCCACTATTTTGGTAGAGATACGTCTTCCAAATACCACTAAGCCTGACATTGTGTTTGTCCTTGAATTGAAGAACGATTCCATTTTATTGTCTTAGCCTTGAATGTGGTTATCATTGCTAGTAACCCAGGGACTCATTTGAAACAGAGGTCTGCTTCCTGCCTCACAGAGCCTTTTATTCAAAGGCGTCTGTTGAAAGCACAAAGGTTTAGATTTGTACACTGTTATACAAGTGAGAATCCAACTTCCTGATTGTTTGTTTGTTTTTATAAATACTCTGGGCAGCGGTAATGGTAATGGTAAGAATCTAGACTCAGTCTAGGTTCTGGGACTGTAGGGAAAGCCACCACTCCACGGGAACCCCAGCAGGAGGCATGGGAGACCTGAACTTGGAGCCCTGGATTAGTGCCCCCCTCCCAAGTGCTTTACCTAATGTTTTCATGTTTAACTGTTTATTATTTGTGGCGCTGGGCAGTGAACCCAGGGCCTGGTCTATTAGGCAATGTGCCAGCAAAGGGGCTGAGGATGCAAGCTAAGAATGTCTGGGGATGGTTTTGTCAGGACCGGGGTAGCCATCACAGTCACAGGTGAGGCTTTTGCAGCTCAGTGCTGCAGGGGCAGCTGTGGTGTTGGCCGGAGTGCTGGCAGCCCCAAGAGAAGCAGGGGCGTGTATACATAAAGAGTTTCCTGAGAGAAGCTCTGAAAAACATCTAAGGCAGACTAGGTGCACAGTTTTCTTTGAAAGCTCACTGCGTTGTCAAATGTTCTCATTTGTTCTTCAAATGCTCTCTATGTGCAGAGTTAACCAGGATGTAATTTGTGAGACCCTTAAAATGTAACTAACTGCTTACTAGTCACATTTAGGATGGTGCACATCAGAACATACCTGCTAACAGTTCCGATGTTTGCGCAGCAGGACTGACAAAGGAAGGTACCTGGAAGGTTTGTTCTGTTTTTCAATTTTAAGATGTGCATACATTTTTGGGTTTTAGACAAAGTTGATGATGCCCAGTCTGGCTTTGAATTTCTGGACTTCAGTTCTCCTGTCTCAGCCTCCCTACTAGCTAGGACTACAGCTACCACCATCCTCAACTTTACTTTTACACCGTGTGTGTGTGTGTGTGTGTGTGTGTGTGTGTGTGTGTGTGTGTGCACGAGCACCCATGTTTGTGTGTTACACAGTGCTTAGATATAAACAGCAATAAAAGGCTAATTCAATTCAGTATGTCATGCTGTTAAGAGACTTCCAGCTGCCAGCTCTTTGCACTATAAAAAAGAGGTGAAAAACGGGATTTGAGGGAACAGAAATTACATAAAGGTAAAAAATGTCATATTGTGAGTGGCTGAGGATTGGACTCAAGTCATCATCCAGGTGAAAACAGCCGATAACCTAAATACTTCTGGGAAACCATCTGTGGTCCTTTGCTAGGCTCTGAAAACATTCAGCTCACAGGGCCTTCTGGTCCCTGCATGACAAAATCCTCCTTGAACAAGTAAGTGCAAATGAATGCTGGCACCATGCTGGAAGGTAAACATTGGGGTAGGCGGTTGTTTGCATAATGTGATTTTAGGTGTATGAACACACATCTCACACCCCAAAAATGTCTGTGCTACAGACCTGGGTCACAGAGTCATCATTCTCCCATTAGGGAGTACCTCCGTTGAGGTCGTAGCAGGCATTCTTCACTCCTCATTCTGGCCCTGACCCCATTCGGCCAGACATATGTCCCTCCTCCACAGCTCACCTCTCCGTCCCTTCATCTTCACTCCGACACTATGACAGTTCAGGTCACCAGGGATCGCTGCTGGGAAGACTGAAGTTGACTCCTGACTTGTCTCAAAGCTGCCGGTCTTTTCTTTCTCAAAAGTGCCAAATCCAGTCTTTCTAAAATACGAATCTGATCATGGCAATCCGGCACTGGAAGCAGAGGTAGGGAGAGGACTCTAACACAGGAACTCTGAGACCAGGCTGTGAAACCAGCTGGAGACGATATGAGCTAGCTCTTCAGACCCTCAGAGCGAGCGTTTAGTAGGTCCTTGTGGTTGGTCGCTGTTGACCACTCCAGGCTCGTTTCTGGCCCCTGCTTCTCCATCAGCACACTCTTTTCTCAGCCTTGTGTCAGCTTTCCATTACTGTAACATAAATTAGATGAATTGCCTTAAAGAGGGGAAAGGTTTACTCAGTGTTTACCCACAGTTTTGTTGGCTTTTGGCCGTGACTAACCAGCCTGCGCCTGGGCCCCACTGTGACATGGTGTGAAGTGGAAGATGTCTTGTTTTATGACTTGAAGATCTCCAAACACAATCCACCTCTTACAGGTTCTTCTGCTTTCCTGCATCACCACACTGAGTCCCAAAGCTCTGATGCATGGGTGTGTGGACTATTGCAACCCATCGTTCTTGCTTCCAAGCTGTTCTTGCTTGGTCTCTGCTGCTGCCGGAAACACTATAACTAAGAGCCGCTCAAGGAGGAAAGGGTTTATTGCACCTTACACTTCCAGGCAACAGTCCGTCACTGAGGAGGGACAGGTAGGAACCTGGAGGCAGACTGAAGCCGAGATCACAAAGGAGCATTACTCACTGGCTAGCTCCCAGCCTCACCTCCAACTCAGGCTCATTGCCTAAGCATGGGACCACCTACAGAGGGCTGAGGCATCCCACATCAATCATCAATCAAGAAAATACTCCACAGAGACACCCATAGGCCAATCTGATGGAGGCAATTCCTCAACTGAATTTCCCTCTTCCCAAGTGGGTCAAGTGACAACCAAGGTTAGTCATCACACAGGTCTTTATACACGTTGTCCTCTTCTTAGAATCTCCTCACTACACTTTTCTAACAACCCCAAAGACTACAAAGTTATTCTTACTTAGCACTTTCTTTTTTTTTTTAAAGATTTATTTATTTATTATGTATACAGTATTCTGCCTGCATGTGTCCCTGAAGGCCAGAAGAGGGCACCACATCTCATTACAGGTGGTTGTGAGCCACCATATGGTTGCTGGGAATTGAACTCAGGACCTCTGGAAGAGCAGTCAGTGCTCTTAACCATTGAGCCATCTCTCCAGCCCAGCACTTTCTTATTATGCAGACTTCATCTACATATCTCATGAATGCCAGAAATGACACTTCTTCACCATTGTATTTCTAATACAGTATATTAGATATAATACAATGCCTATTTCTAAGACATAAAACAATGTCTGTCCACACAATAGTCACTCAATAAATATGTGTTAAATAGATGAACAAATGAATCCCAGGAAATACCTTCCATTATTCTACGAGTGTCAGTATCTCACATTTGTGATTTTCCTTACTACACCCCGAGGACATATTTGAGAGGGATAAAGACAGAAAGGCAAAATTGCCTCGGAGAACCGAGGGATAACTTAAAGGACCTGAATAGTCCAGCCACAAAGGACAGGGAGGGAGGAAAAACAGATACCCTGGGCAGAGGTGAGGCGGCGTTGACCAATTCAAAGAAAATGGTAAGTACAACTGCATTTCATCCCCGAGGCAGCCACATGAAACCAGACCCAAGGTATGGTTAGACTGGGGAGATACCATTACTTGGGCCAGCATCCACATCCTAGGCTGTTGGCTCAGTAACAGTGTTCTGCCACCAGGCCAATGCCATAGACTAAAGGAAAAGGCAGTGCACTAGACAGGCTCCATCTTGACCAATTTGAACTTGTCTAGACACTCATGCCTATGACTAATTTTTACTTATCACAGACTTTCATAGGCGTATTAAAATTTCTCCAGCCCATACTTCATACAGTCACCTCTTCCCTGGTAGGAAATATACTTCTCTTTTATCTATGATCAGTACAGAGAAAAGATAAAACAGAAAATTATCTTGTTTGTTTCTTCTGCTACTGACCTCAATCAATCACACAGTAATGTTTCTGGGCAAGACAAAGACATCTTCTTCTTCAACCCTGTAATTAGAGACATTCTCCAAGGCTCAGCCGTGAACTCCTGGTGTTTTCGTTCTGGATTCTTTCCCTGATAAACAGTTCTATATCATGACTCTCACTTTTAGATTTACATTCCATACCAAAGATGTCTAAGGGACATCCACTCTGGCTGATAAGATTCCAGACCTACGTTTTGCATTGTCTCTAGGACATTTCCTTTTGGACATGTCACCAAAGCCCCAGCTCTACAAACCCAACTAACTTGTAATCTTGCCTCCATTAAAAATATTTTTGAAAGGCTGGAGAGATGATTCAACAATTAAGAGTGAGTACTGCTTGTCCAGGGGCCCTGAGTTTGGTTTCTAGCACCCAGGTCCAGTGGCTCACAACTACCAACTATAACTCCATTCCAGGAGAGCACACACACACACACACACACACACACACACACACACACACACACACACACACACTAAATGTTTGAGCCGTATCTGGAACATTATTATTTTTCCTGTTCCACCATCATTCTCTGAGACCCCACCAGAACACAAACTGTCATCTCTTGAGCGAAGCACACCCCATGTATTCTATTTTAAATTGCAGTTCCATGGCTCAGTCTACCTGATTTTCCCCTTAAACTGCTCTGCTTATTCCATAGCGCATGTGCTCTCCTAACATAGTAAGCAATTTGCCTGTGTATTACTCACCAGTTTCTTCCCAACAACTAAAGAGACAGGGATCAGTATCTGTGTGTATTCACTGGGGTCACACCAATAGCTAGAACAGTCTCTGATGTGCAGAAGGTACTCAATACATACTTGCTGAATTAATTCATTCACTCCACAAGAACCTATAGCAAATAATATAATTTAAAATACTTATCTAACTAGAACTTAGGCTTCCTAAAGTGATGGACTTGATCCACCTTGTTCACTCCTGTGCACTCAGAATCACATGTGTGTGTATATATCACAATTGTCCCTGTAAAGTCTATGAACTAAATAATTGGATGGACAGATAGGAACTCACTGAGTATGACTTGGTACCAAGCCAAGTGCTTGAGGCTTCAATGATAATTTTTATATCACAGATCCTTTATTATGAGTCTGATTTTTAAAGATATATTTTTTTTAATTTATGTGTCTGTGTATGTGCCTACAGGAATAATGGCATTGGGTGTCAGATCCCCTGGGACTGGAGTTCCAGGTAGTTGTGAGCTCTGCAAGAACAATATGTGCTCTTAACCTCTGAGTCGGCCCTGATTCTATAGTAATTTAAGCATCTACATATAATGCAATGTGAAGATGACAAATGATAGACGTGGAGACAGAATGCCATGGGAGCCCAGGAGCAGTTCCCCTAGAGTTGATTCTGAACAAAGGGTCTTGAAGAAAAGGTCTATTCATCTGTTCTCCGTGACAACCCCCCAAAGGGTTCACATGTCGAGCACGGAGCAATGTCTCTTGAATGTCACTTGCATGTAAGTCGTCTTGTTAAAATAGGCTTATTTGGTGGGCTTGAGGTTACATTTTAAAAAGGTCCCAGGTGCTGGTGAGGTAACAAATATCCCACATGGACCAGTTTTCCATTGTTTCTTTTATACTTGACTTCAGTATTGTTCATGTATCTAATGCCCCCTCCTCAAATACTCAGAGTGAATGAGCACAGCCCAACCTCCAGGGACAGAGTGGATTTGAGCTCAGAGCCGATTCATATGAGGCATTCATTCTTCACACTGATAAGGACGGAAATGGGAATTAAAACTATGTCTATTTGGGGGTGAAGGTTTCTTCTTTTCTGGTGTCTTTGGCAAGGAAGTGTGTGACTTGCCCACTGTATGTAGCCATCCTAGTGAATAAGGAGCCTCCATCTCAGGAAGAAGCCAATGCTAAGGGCACCCAGCAAATCATGATGTCATGACTGATGATGTCACCCAGCTGCTAACTGTGCTGAGCCTGGATTCTAGGATATCTTTGACCTCCCAGGTGGGTGAAATAATGCATGCTTATTGTTTATACAAAAGTGAGGCTGAGACTTCTCTTCTTAGCAGCACAATCTTTCTAATGGTTACATGTGGCTGTGAAGGGAACGCTGAATAATGTCTATGTTTCAGGCACCGTCCTAAGTAAACAAGATGGAGATAATTTCCTACCCTTATAAAATTTATAACTTAAAAGATTAATTTAATGAGTCTAAATTCCAAAGCAAATACAATTTTTATACTATTTATCATGTATTTCCTTGGCTGGAGACTATTTTCCCTCTGAAACAGTAGTCAACTCTAGCCTCATGCAATTGATTAACCTGAATCAAAGCCCCAAAGAGCCAAACTCATGAAATAAGAATCTCCATAGAGCCTTCTCTGCTGCGTCATTATTTTCAAGTTGGCTTAAGCAAGAAACTTCAAAGTCAAAACACTAGTCTCAAAGATGCAATACATAAAATAGACAAACCAGTGTGCCCCAGAGGGGTGAGGGGTCGAGCATTTCACCTGTCCTACACTGCCACCAGTCAGACACACACACACACACACACACACACACACACACACACACACACACACACACACACCCCACTCCCAAGGACCCACTTAGTTCTGTTGGTGCATTCCTCTCTCGCATTCACAGGATTGCATATGGCCTTGTCAGGGTAGAATTAAATGCTTCCTCTTGTCATCCATTATCTGTCTGCTTGTCTGACACCATTCTTGTCTCAAACCAGTCTCCCAACTATTTTCAAACATACATGCCCATTCTCAATTCTTGCCAGGCTGTTTCTTGCATCAGGAATGTTGAGTATTAACCTCTGTCTTCACAAAAACAGACTTCTTGCACCACAGCAGGCATTATCAATTGATCCCAGTCCAGTGTGCTTTCTTTCTGTTGGGTGGTAGTTCACAGTCCTTATCTAGGTAGCGCTTCAGTCAACCACTACCACTCCGAGGATCCTTGCTTCCAAAAGACACACCCTTTGATCTTTTTGCTAGATACATCTCTCAGTCTGTCTTTCTTTGATTCATATCACTACTTATAAAACACCTTCACGTATATGATTCCTCAGGCTATATAAATAAGGACAAGGCCTATATTTCCTCATTTGTCCCTCAAAGTCCTAGCTCTCTTAGGTAACATATTAATATATTGTTTTATCATCTAAGCCTGCTTCTATGATCACGGTACATATCAAAGTGTAAAGTTGCACTGTAGTCTGAGGAGCTTCGGTCTGGGGACAGAGTAGAAGGGCTTGACATAGCCAATAGGTGCTTTGTATTTTTCTTTATTCCGTCTTTGAAAGCCATGGCTGTCCCAGTCTCCTGGAGACTGCTCTCTGCTGTGGGATATTCTGTATGGCAAATGTGTTGCTGATTAGTCAATAAATAAAACACTGATTGGCCAGTGGCTAGGCAGGAAGTGTAGGCGGGACAAGGAGGAGAATAAAGCTGGGAAGTGGAAGGCTGAGTCAGAGAGACACTGCCAGCCGCCATGATGGCAAACAGCATGTGAAGATGCCGATAAGCCACGAGCCACGTGGCAAGGTATAGATTAATGGAAATGGATTAATTTAAGCTGTAAGAACAGTTAGCAAGAAGCCTGCCACGGCCATACAGTTTGTAACCAATATAAGTCTCTGTGTTTACTTGGTCGGGTTTGAGCGGCTGTGGGACTGGCAGGTGAGAGAGATTTGTCCTGACTGTGGGCCAGGCAGGAAAACTCTAGCTACAGCTCTCAGACACTGTTCCTTTATAGGTGGGAACGCTGGCTCAGAGAGTAAAGGTGTTTGCTTTCAAGACGAAGGACCTGAGTTTCAGTCCCTAGGGACCACAGGGTAAAAGAAAGAACCAACACCTACAGGTTGTCCTCCAACCACCACACACACAAACACAAAATAAATAAACAAATAAATGTAATTTGAATTTTTTTTTTTTTTTTTTTTTTTTTTTTTTTTTTTTTTTTTTGGTTTTTCGAGACAGGGTTTCTCTGTGTAGCTTTGCGCCTGTCCTGGAACTCACTTGGTAGCCCAGGCTGGCCTCGAACTCACAGAGATCCGCCTGGCTCTGCCTTCCGAGTGCTGGGATTAAAGGCGTGCGCCACCACCGCCCGGCTGAATTTTTTTAATTAAAAAAATGATAAAGGATACTTTCACTTTAGCTGTTCCAGATTCCATTCTGGACCGGAACCCAATTGACTTCACTCTTCAGTGGATGATTCTGCCCTCTACAGTTCCTTCTTATAACCCCACTCTGTTCCAGAGGGGGATCTCCCCTGTGGACACTGCACACTCATGGTGCTCCCCCTTTCTACATGATGGTCCCTTTTACTCCAGCGTAAAATGTGTTCATGGTTTTGTTTTGCCCACTGGAGGTGACTGTCTTAGAACAGGCTGAGCTGGTGACATGAAAGCCCGCCGGCACTGAAAGTGGCCTGCAGCTGGGCCTGGAGACACCAGGGACAGCTAGCAGCCAGAGAGCGGCTGAGAGGGGAACAACGGGTGGGGGCTGCTAGCCACAGCCACTGAGTGCTCCAGGAAGCTGCAGCAAGCTGCCGGCTGCAGCTGGTGTGAGTCATGGGAATCGCTGCTGGCACTGGGAGCTTGGAGCTGCTGACAGCGCCGGCCGACGGAGCTGGGCTTTGCCTGCTTGTGACTGCTGTCCCAGGCAAGCCAGAGAATCCTCAGCCAGCTTACAGAAAGCAAGAAGCCTACGCTGCTCTCCCCAGGCACACGACAAGTTAACTATGGCGAGGCCGTTTGTCTTTGAGCTGCATGACCATAGGCCAGCCTAGCTGCGAACTGGAACTGCAGATTCCAACACGGCTTGCAGGTCCTTCTTTGTGTGACACCTTTCTGGTGAGCTCTGTCAGAGGTTGTCCCCCCTCCTCTCCAGCCTCCATACAGTTGTCTTGAGTTGACACCAGTCTCTGGCATAATCATCTTTGGGCCAAACACCACAGTCAGTTTCTACCAGGAAATACTTAGAAACTTGATGCTTGGACAAAAATGGTTTGGGCTCTCTGCCTTGTGCTTATGGATCAAATGTAAGCTCTCAGCGACTGCTCCAGTGCCAGCCATGCTTGCCTGCTGCCATTTTCCCCACCATGATGGTGAAGACTTCACCCTCTGAACTATAAGTGTAGTCCTCACCCCTCAGCAAGGAAACTCCTCTTTATACCAGGAGACCATTTCCACAAAGGCAGAGTTATGGAGCCCAGTCCCCACACATAGAGCTACAGAACACCTCCATGCCCAGTCCCCATGGATAGAGCTACAGAACACCTCCACCTGAGGTTCCGGGAACGTAGAGGAAGAGGAGGCAGAAAGACTGTAAGAGCCAGAGGATCAAGGAGCTCGCTGTGAAAATGTGTCTCCCGGTAATGTCAGAAGCTACACACACCATCTTGCCAACGTGACTGTCCAAACATGAGCTGGATAAGGGTCCACCAATAGACAAGTCAAAATGGATGGGATTCTTCCTTCAAACCTACACAAAGAACCACAGACAACTGAGGAAGGCTGAGAATGGGAGAAATCATCTTCTCAGAGGAGAGCACATCAGTTGTTACCAAAGACTAAATGATTGCCCTGAAAACATACATACAAGTAACATTGTATAGACTGAGCAGGTTATATTTAGGAATATATATATATATATACATATACATATATACATGTAACAGCTATTAATGGAAAAAGAGGCCATGAACTTGAAAGAGAGCAAGGAGTGGTATATGGGAGGGTTTAAAGGGAGGAAAGGGGAAATGTTGTAATAATATTATAATCTCAAAAAATTTGAAAAAATTAAGAGTTGTTTGGAGCATCATCCTCAGGAAGGTGGCCTCCAGGTATGGCGTGAAGCTGGCACTCCATAATGTTCTTAATCCCTTCTGAAAAGTTTATAGGGTCTAATTACATGCTTCAACTAACACAAAAGGCAATAAGAAATACATATTAAGAATGAAATATTACATTCCTCGGTTAGCAAAACCTTACCTTTCCTTCATGGTAGAAAAGTGTGAAGGAAGTTAGCTCTGTGATAGTCCTAGAGAAGAGGCAAAAGACACAATGCATAAAATCACCATCTTTAAAGACTTTCTGGGACCCAGAAGCCTTAAGCACAACACAACATTCCTTTAGCACTAATTTTTTTCCAAAAAGAAGATAAGGAAAGATCAGTGTTTTATAACCTTCTGACATATAACTAATACAAACTTAGCCTAGTGCCTGCTTCTCCAGCCAGGGACAAAAAAAATCTCCAACCTGCTGGCCTGCTCCGCTCACCTGTCCTAGAAACACACACACACACACACACACACACACACACACACACACCCTGCATATATCCATACTTACAGTGTTTTCGGATATGTATGCATTGCACAAAGTTGTTTCCTGTTCCTTCTGCTGCTTTTTTAAATGTTTTATGTTTATTTTATGTTCTCATTTTATACTCTGCTTTTTTCACTTAACATTGTAGCATTTTGAAGGTAATCAATAATATGAACAGTATCTTCCATGCTATTTCTAATTATAAATAAATGAGCTGTTCTAGAATAGTTTCCTCTTGACAACAGTGATGAAAAGTTTAGACCCTGTGTGAGAGAAACTATCTTATCTCCATGTCACTTTAGAAAAGTTTCTTAAACCTTTTGACCTCTGTTTATCTGTACAATGGAGACAATGGTTCCTATGTCAAAAGATTGCTTGGAGATCAAGCAAGATCACACACATAATGCCTCTATGATTTTATTACTCTTTATAACCTTTTATTAATAGCTATCCTTAACTACAAACTTTTCTCTGTCCATCCTAATAGTGCTGCTGTACATTTCCAGTTAATCAGGGGCTTTGCAGAGATTAAAGGAGAATTTAAGAGTGAGAGGAGATGATGGGATAGCAGAGAACTTGGGAGCAGGAAGGTCCCGCCTAGCTCTGTGATGCTCTGTCTGCCTTGGCTCTGTGATGGCCCTGCCTTAGCTCTGTGATAGCCCTGCCTTAGCTCTGTGATAGCCCTGCCTTAGCTCTGTGATAGCCCTGCCTTAGCTCTGTGATAGCCCTGCCTTAGCTCTGTGATAGCCCTGCCTTAGTTCTGTGATGACTCTGCTTGCTGTGGTTCTGGTCTTGCTCTGCAGAAGCAGTAGGGGTCCCCAGACTGAAATTCCATTCCCAGGTAGCTCACAGGGCAGAGCTGGTCCCTGCTGGGGTGTGTGGGCTGTGCCCACCTGCTCCCACATACAGCTTCATTCCACACTGACTCCCTCAGGATGACAGAAGCCACTGGGGGAGGGGCATGGAGGCAGCTGGGAGGGCAGGACAGCTTGTTCCTGAGACCCTCTCAGTTGTCTGAATGCCTCAGCCTTTCAAAGAAGGGCTGATCCCTACACAGAAATGCGAAACTGGTCTAAGTCAAATAAATCATGAACAGGCACTCTGGGAAAGAATGGCAGTAAAGAGGACAAAGGGCCAGCCTATCCTGTCTCAACTTCCTTACTCCATTCTCCTGAACTCCCAAGATGCTCTTTGCTGCCCCTCAGAAACTCCTAAGGCATTCCACATAGTTGAGCACTCGGTGGGTTTGAAACCCTATGCATGCTTTTCTATGACACCACCCTCTCCTCGGTCAGCTCCTAATTCCCTGCAGGTTCCAGCTCCACCTCCTTGGCCCCCGATTCTCTGCTTGACCCCCCAACAGCAGCCTTCTTAGAGCACAGCTCTAAGGCCTGTCCTCAACTTGAACTCTCCTTGTCTCCTAATGGCTTAATCTCTTCCCATAACTTGAAATAGTATCTATGCCTACAGCGTGGTCTTCACCTCAGATTTCTCTGCTGAGGCTCAGTCTGGTTTATCCAATACCATAGATACAAAAGGTCTGCATTGAAAGGTTTACAACAAGCCCCCACGGTCAGGCGTGTCTGCCTATGCCTGGCGGATACTTCCGCCTGGCTAGGTCCAGGTCCAGATAGCCATTTCCGGGTCAGGGCATCTCGCGGGACCAAGATCCATGACGTCCCACTAGCCACGTAAGCGCGCAACGTGGCCATGTGATCTACGCGCTTGCGTGTAGTAGTGACGCTGATCTGTCCACGCCCAGCCTTTAAAATCAGGCGCCATGTTCCCGGTTCCTTCTTCCTCTCCACACACGTGTTTCCCACAGGCCTGCTCACTCTCTGTCCCTTTAATAAAACTCTTGTTAGCGGATTCTGTCGTGTTTCGTGGCATTTCCTTGCAGGGTAAGCACACAACGCAGTCGAAAAACTAACATTTTTGGTGCCGAAACCGAGCGGGCGCTTCCGGGCGCCCGGCGCCTGGCGCCTGAAAACCCGTAAGCCAGGGACTGCAACACTCTGCTCCGTACGCGACAGACCGCTCTCCATTTCGCCTGACCGCAAAAATTCCATGCAACACCGCTTTCTCCGATTGGTGAGTCCCCCCATTTTCGGCCAGCGTAAACGGTTTCCTGAATCTGTGAGAACGACCGTTGATCGTCCGGCGCCTCACCAGTATTCTTGAGACCGGGGGAACCCCCGACCACGGTCTTCACTGGCTACGGTCGGCCCCTATCGCAGGCCTCAGATTTCTAGCCCTCTCCCACGTCTGCAGCCTGAGATATTTCTCGCGTTGGGACCACCGCCGTTGGGTGCGTCCTGGGGGCCACGTGGGGCCGACACGTTCATCCGGCTTGACGAAGCGGCAGACGCTGTCCGGGTTCCCGGGGAATCCTTTCCTCACGTGGCGAGGGCCCCTGTTTCTATGGCTGACGAGCTAAGGAACAGCTTGTGCCCGGTATCCGTCCTTGGCCTTGGGGACGCCTGGGGCCTTGGCTCCGGATCACGTTTGTTTTTTTCTTTTTTATTTTTTTCTGCCTCTCCGCTGCAGACATGGGAAACAAGGCTTCCAACCCTGTTAGTCCTTCCTCTCCGTTAGGCTGTCTTGTTGAAGCTTTAAAACCTCTCAGTTTAATGCCTTACATAAAGATTCCTAAGTTAACTCGTTTATGTTCTAAAAAATGGCCAAAGTATGCTTTAGAAAACAACAAAAAATGGCCGCCGAGCGGCTCCTTAGATCCCGATATTTTACGGGAGTTATCTAATTACTGTCAGCGCTCAGGCAGATGGCAAGAGTTGCCCTACGTTATAGCGTTTTTCTTTCTCAGTGCTAAACCGTCTCTTCTGAATTCCTTCTCTCCTGCTCATATGCTCCTGGCTATGCCTGAACCGGAGGATTCTCTGACTCCGGAATCTCTGACTCTAGATCCTGCTAACGAACCTCCACCTATTCGACCTCCAGCTCCAACTCCTAGAACAACTGTTCCTTCCGCTCCCCTTCCGGATTCTTCTTCTTCTAAAGCTGCTCCTTCCTCGGCAGCGGCCGGTTCCAAAGGCCCTGCCCTAGCTCCAAACTTCACTCCTCCTACCACCCGCTCTCGGGCTGCTAAACTGCCGGATACCAGCCATCCAAAACCTTCCACTGTTCTCCCTTTGCGAGAGGTGGCTGGTGTGGATGGACTGATTAAAGTTCATGTTCCATTCTCTCTAGCAGAACTCTCTCAGATAGAAAGTAAGCTGGGTTCTTATACTTCTAATTCTGCTGCCTTTATTAAACAGTTTCAATATATAACTCAATCTTATAGTCTCACCTTTCATGATATATTCATGATACTTTCTAATAACTTACTTCCTGAGGAGCGCAGGCGGGTTTGGGAGCAGGCTAGGATTCATGCAGACGAAATTCATCAAACTAACCTCTCACACCCGCCAGGAGCTGAGGCGGTTCCTGACCGAGAGCCACACTGGGATTATAACACCCAGGGTGGCTGTCTAGCCAGAGATAGGTTTATTACCTGTCTCCTGACAGGTCTCCGTAAGGCTGCCCTAAAACCAGTAAACTATGAGAAACTAAAAATGGTTATTCAAGATAAAGACGAAAATCCGTCTCATTTTCTAGAGCGGCTCACCAAGGCTCTACTTCAGTTCACTAGCTTAGACCCAGAGAGCCCTGAGGGCAGGCAGCTGCTAATGACCCACTTTGTCTCGCAGAGCTTCCCTGACATTAGGGATAAACTTAAACGTTTGGAGAACGGCCCTCTAACTCCACAGGCAGATATGCTGGCGATAGCATTTAAGGTGTACCATGGGAGAGATGAAAAAGCCCATAAAAGGAGCTGCCAGATGCTGGCAAGCACTGTCCGACCGGCTCCCCGAAAGCCGTCTGGTCCCTGTTTCAAGTGTGGGAGAGAAGGCCATTGGGCCCGGGCTTGCACCGCCGGCCCACGAAGGGCACCAACAAAGCCTTGTCCAAACTGTTACCAAAAGGGTCACTGGTCAGCTGACTGTCCTAACGTCCCAAGTGACGTAGGAACGCCAGATGAAGACCACCCTTCAGCTGACTTTGTAGGCTTGGCTTACAGCGAGGACTGACGCTGCCCGGTTTCCGCCCCGGCCACTCCCATCTCACACAGGGAACCTAGGGTAACTATAAAGGTCAATGGGCGCCCCATCTCGTTCCTTTTGGACACCGGAGCTACCTACTCTGTCCTGAGAGAGTTTTGGGGGCCCACCTCTCCTGCTCGTCTCCCTATTGTCGGGGTTGGGGGACAGCCTTATCTACCTCATCAGACACCACCACTCAATTGCATTTTCAGAGGCATCCCTCTCACACACACGTTCTTAGTGGTGCCAAGCTGCCCTGTACCTTTAATGGGGAGGGATCTTCTAGCTAAGGTAGGAGCGTCCATTTCTTTCGCTCCACACATTCGCTCCATCCCAGACGCGCCAGCAGCTCCTTTACTTCTACTCCTAGCCACTCACTCTTCTGACTCTAACAATTCTTTTCCCCTACCAGCCTCTCAGGTAGACCCAAAAGTCTGGGATACCCAGAACCCTTCTATTGCTAGACACCATCAGCCTGTTATTATCCAGCTACAAGATCCTGCAAGGTATATCACCCAAGCTCAGTATCCTCTCTCACTCCAGAGCCTGAGAGGACTTAAGCCTATCATTTCTGACCTTCTCAGGAAAAAGCTGCTTCGCCTAACCTCTTCACCTTTTAACACTCCCATTCTTGCAGTTAAAAAGTCTAACGGAACCTACCGCCTGGTTCAAGACCTCCGGCTCATTAACTCTGCAGTGGTCCCTCTCCATCCTGTAGTGCCTAACCCGTATACTCTCCTGTCCACTATCCCTTCAGGAACCTCTCACTTCTCAGTTCTAGATCTCAAAGACGCCTTCTTTTCTATCCCTCTCAGTCCTCAGTCTCAAAATATCTTTGCTTTTACCTGGACTGACCCTGACACCCACCGGTCCACACAGCTGACCTGGACTGTTCTGCCACAGGGATTCAGAGACAGTCCACACCTGTTTGGTCAGGCTCTGGCCTCTGACCTGCTTTCTCTGTCTCTCCCTGGCTCTAAACTAATACAGTATGTAGATGATATTTTACTCTGTAGCCCATCCTTACAGGTTAGCCAAACTAACACCTCTGCTCTCCTAAATTTCTTATCCAGCCGGGGTTACAGGGTATCTCCTTCTAAAGTTCAGCTGTCAACTCCCCAGGTCACCTATTTAGGCCTATCCATTACTCCAACTCACAAGGCTATTACTGTAGACAGAAAGCGTCTAATCCAGTCCCTCACAGTCCCTTCTACTAAACAGGAGATTCTGTCTTTCCTAGGAATAGCGGGTTTTGTACGGTCCTGGGTTCCATCTTTTTCTCTCCTTGCTCGCCCCTTATACGAGGCAGCTCAGGGCTCACCGCACGAGCCCCTCCTTCATCCTGTCACTAAACCTTTCCAAAGGCTCCAGCAGGCTCTTCTTCAGGCCCCAGCGCTCCACCTCCCAGACTTAACCCATCCCTTTTCCCTCTATGTAGCAGAGAAAGAGGGATTTGCCCTGGGAACTCTAGGGCATCAGCTGGGACCCTCCTTTGCACCTGTAGCCTATCTGTCAAAGAAGCTAGACCTTACCAGTCAGGGCTGGGCACCTTGCATCCGTGCCTTAGCAGCTGCAGAGCTCCTTATTCGGGAATCAAAGAAGTTAAGTTTTGGGTCATCTATTACTGTTTTCTCTCACCATAATCTGTCCCATCTTTTAACTTATAAAGGCTTGCAAACTTTACCTCCTTCCCGAGTTCTTTCTCTCCAGGTGGCATTACTAGAGGATGCGACGCTTACTTTCCGGACCTGTCCACCTCTCAATATTTCAAGCCTCCTTCCTCAACCTAACGCTGACTATTCTCCTTCTCATTCCTGCACTGAAACTTTAGAAGAGCTGCTACCTCACCCTTCACACATACAGGAGGGCACATTGCCTCAGGCTACTTATACTTGGTACACAGATGGCAGCTCCTTCTTATATGAAGGGACCCGTAAAGCGGGTTATGCCATAGTGTCAGATACTGAGATAGTAGAGGCACAGGCATTACCCACACACACCACCAACCAACAGGCTGAGCTGATAGCTCTCACTCGTGCCTTCCAATTGGCACAGGGACAATCTTTAAATGTTTACACAGACTCCAAATATGCTTTTCATATTCTCCTGTCCCATGCTGCTATTTGGAGGGAGCGTGGCCTTCTCACAACAAAAGGGGGATCCATATCTAACTCAGGCCAAATAATGGCCATGCTGGAGGCTTCCCACCTCCCCAGAGCTATAGGAATTGTCCACTGCCGGTCTCATCAGACGGATAGCTCCATCATCTCTAGGGGAAACAACCGGGCTGACCAGGCAGCCAGGACAGCGGCCCTCCAGGGCCAAGTCTCACCTCACCAACCACAGGGAATCCATACAGTACAGCCTACACCCTCACAGGGAACTCCAGACACTAGACAAATTCTGTCCTATCTACACCAGCTCTTTCATCCTAATAATCTTGCTCTGTCTCAATTCGTAAAAGCTCACCTGCAGCCCACCTCTGAGGATTTACAGTTCTTAAGAACTATTACTGCTTCTTGTGAGATCTGCCAAAAAACAGATCCCAATACCAAGTACAGGAGTCAGCCTTTTCCCACCCACCAGGCTAGAGGTTCCCTTCCAGGAAGTGACTGGCAGCTCGATTTTACCCATATGCCCACCGTCAGGAAAGTTAAGTATCTCCTCGTGATGGTGGACTCATTTTCAAATTGGGTGGAGGCATATCCGGTTTCTAATAAGCGGGCTCAGACAGTTGCAGACCTCCTTCTCCGAGAAATTATTCCTCGGTTTGGAGTCCCTGCTTCTCTCCAGTCTGACAATGGCCCAGAATTTACTTCTCAGATTTCTCAGACACTAGCTAAGGCGTTAAATATTCCCTGGAATTTCCATATCCCATACCGTCCTCAATCCTCAGGTAAGGTGGAGCGTACCAACCGGTCTTTAAAAACTATTCTTACTAAGATGTCACAGGAACTTCATCTCGACTGGGTAAGATTATTGCCTCTAGCTCTCCTCAGGCTCAGGGCTCTTCCTAAAAAGCCTCTTTCAATTTCTCCGTTTGAACTAATGTATGGAAGGCCAGTTCTAACACCAGGTCTTTTATCCAAACCTCCAACTATTCCAGATAGCCTGTTAACTCCTCTTTTATGTCACCTAAGGTCTATTCTATGGAGCTACGCAGACTGTTCATTACCTCAGCCGTGTGACAATAATTGTCCACCTCCAATACAGATTGGGGATCAGGTCCTTCTTTTCCCTCCAGGCCAGCGCCCTTTACCCCTTTCCCCTAAGTGGCAGGGACCCTTTAAGGTAATTCTTGTGACTCCTACAGCTGCTAAACTCGAAGGCTTTCCTCACTGGGTCCACCTGTCTCATCTAAAACCTTTTATCTCACCTCCATCCCAGAAAAATCTCTCTTCATATACAGTCAAACAAACAGGGCCTCTCACTCTCAAGCTCCAGAGGACACCAGGATCCACTGCCTTGTCACCAATTCCAGAGGAATAAGGTATCACCCCTTCATTTCCCAACCAGGGCCACACAGAGCCGGAGGCAAAAAGGACCATCAAAAATATCCAGGCGGTAAGGAATAACGTAATGCAATAATCTATCATTGTTCAATACTCAGCACCTGATCACCTGCGTTTCCTAAATGCTAACCTAATAAGGGAAACAGGTGCCTTAAATAAACTACCTCTAATAAGGCTTGTCTCAGATAGAGATCAAATAAAGTACTAAGTCCAGATCTACCTCAGGTAAATATCACATGTCTCTATCTGGACAGGCCAGATCTACCTCAGACAAATGCCAACTCCAAAATAAAATAATAATGATTCTTTCTCTCTAAGCCTTTTCTATGTCAACAGTATCTTGTCAAACAGAAGGTTCCCAGCCACAGCACGGATGGACAGCCACAGAACGAGGGGACGGCAGAACTTCATTCCAGGACCTGCCCACCACCATCCCAGGACTTCACAAGATACCCTCTCATCCCCCTGCTCCCCAAGAGCCAACCAACGCCCACTATTCAGCTGGAAGCAGTCTTTGAGAGAAACGTCGCCCCCATACCCAGCCAACCACAATTTTTTCTTTTTTAAAAAGAAAGAGTCAGGAATGAAAGGTTTACAACAAGCCCCCACGGTCAGGCGTGTCTGCCTATGCCTGGCGGATACTTCCGCCTGGCTAGGTCCAGGTCCAGATAGCCATTTCCGGGTCAGGGCATCTCGCGGGACCAAGATCCATGACGTCCCACTAGCCACGTAAGCGCGCAACGTGGCCATGTGATCTACGCGCTTGCGTGTAGTAGTGACGCTGATCTGTCCACGCCCAGCCTTTAAAATCAGGCGCCATGTTCCCGGTTCCTTCTTCCTCTCCACACACGTGTTTCCCACAGGCCTGCTCACTCTCTGTCCCTTTAATAAAACTCTTGTTAGCGGATTCTGTCGTGTTTCGTGGCATTTCCTTGCAGGGTAAGCACACAACGCAGTCGAAAAACTAACATGCATGGCCAATCAGAAACCATCTGTAATTTTACATATCAAAACTTGGGATATTGACCCCCTCTATTGGTCCCCAAAAGTGTTCCCTCATCCGGCATTTTTCTTAGTAACTCTCAGCTGCACAGGAGTTCATGCTAGAAGCCAATGCGTCCTTGACTCTTTTTCCTACATTGTCTCTATCAATTTATAACAAATCCCTCCTGTTCCCTCTGTCCAGTTGCCCACATCTTCCTACTGTCATCCTGTGGCAACATCACATCCAAGCTTTATCTTTTGATTCCTCTGCACAGAAATCAGGGAGCACTGAAAATACAATGTACAGTACCATGTTTTAATTCTACATTAAAACATTTTCATAGACACCCACTGAAAGTAACAGCTAATTTTTCAGGCAACATACAATAAATACTGCATATATGATCTCAACTAAACCTCCCAACTCTGTAATTTTCTACTTATTTTACAAATAAGAAAACTGTAGCTTGAGGAGATAAGGTGATTGGCCCAGACTGACAGAACTATAACAGATAAGGTTAGACTCTGAGTCAATCTGAGGCCAGAGAGATGGCTCAGTGGTTATGGGGGTTTGCTACTCTTGAAGAGGATGGTGTTTGTTTCCCAGTACCCAGCTCCAGGGGTCAGAATCGATGGCCTCTTCTGGCCTCTGTGGGCACCAACACACAGAGCTACACACACATACACACAAAAATAAATCTTTTTCAAACATTTGTTAGAGAATTTGAACGAATCTGACCGCGAAACCCAAGGCTCGTCAGTCACTGCTGCCCACATTTTACTGCGGAGGAGAGGCCTGCCGCTGGCCTCTGCCCACTTCCTCAGGACCACTTCCTTCAGCATCTCTGCTGTTCACTGTGTCCTAGACAACCTTGTCTTCTCATGGGGCCTCTAATGCCCTCCTTCCTGCCCGGGGCTTCGCTTCCCTCTGTTCGGTCTCAGCCGCTGTCTGTCTGTCTGTCTGTAACACTTCTTCCTCCTCATCTTTCAGCACTCGGCTCAAATGTGGCTTTCTTACCAAGAGAACTTGCCCTAACTTCTGACTTAAATTATTTTATGATGTTACCCTTTCTCACTGTGTTCTGCACTTTCCTTTCTAGCATTTACCAAATGTACTAAGTGTGTGTAATTATTTAATGTTTAGCTTTTCCAGAAATCCAAGCTCTGTAAGAGCACAGACCATGATTGCTTTATTCAACCCCATATCCTCTGAGCCTAGCACAGCAGTAGATGCTTAATTAACATGAGTTAAGAAGGGCTGGGATGCAGCTCAATGCAAAAGCATGTGCTTAGCATGTGTGACACTTTGGTTTCAATCCCTAGAACTAAAACTCAAGGGAAGAAAAAGCCTGCTCATTAAATAAACAAATGTACTTATTTATTTATTTGCCTTTATGGAAAAAGGACTTTTGCACGTTGTTAAGAAAGCAACTACATTTTTCAGTATATAAATAGGTAACTGATACCAGTTAACAACTCACAACATTGAAATAAACAAATAGTAGAATGTTTTACTTTATTAAGCAATCAAGTAAACTGAAAAAGAAAAAACACGAAATGGTCTATTTTAATATCCAAAATTTAAAAAGTAAGAGATCCAGAAGAAGAATAGTGCTGCCAGAAAAAAAAAAAGTAATGTTCCAGAGGTAAATCAAACTTCGTGTGTGTGTGTGTGTGTGCGTGTGTGAGTGTGTGTGTGTGTGTGTGTGTGTGTGCGCGTGTGTGTGTGTGTGTGTGTGTGTGTGCGTGTGTGTGTGTGTGTGTGTGTGTGTGCGTGTGTGTGTGTGCGTGTGTGTGTGCGTGTGTGTGTGTGTGCGTGTGTGTGTGTGCGTGTGTGTGTGTGTGTGTGTGTGTGTGTGCCCGCACATCAGATGTTTTTGTCAATCTCTTCTTCATTTTATTTTTGAGACAGATTCTCTCACTGAACTGGAGACAAACAGATTTGGCTAGACTGGATGACCATCAAGACCCAGGAATCTGCTTGTCCCAGCCTCCTCAGTACTGGGATTATAGGTGCACACAGCACGTGGGTGTGGGAATCCAGAGTCAGTACTCCATGCTTCAAGGCAGGCAGTTTAACCCATTAGCCATCCTAACCCAGAGGAATTTCTTATATTCTGAAAAGCAAACAAGAGTTTTCTTTTAAAAATGTGTTGATCTAAGCTTCTTTCATATCCACGTGTTGAAAGTGCTTTGCAAATTACACCAAAATCAGAAAAGCATGCCCAGTAGAATTCTCTCCACCTTCTTGAACATTACTTAGCCAGAAACAGAAAAAAAAAAAAAAATTCAAAGTTCCCTGTGCAGAGAAGAGAAGCTGTTGTTTGTTTTCACGAAGTTAATCCAGTGTGTAAACCTGTAGGCAAGTCCAGCCTCTTAGCTGGAATTGCATAATCTTCAAAGAAGAGTCCCTGGAGAGTCATAACCAGAATTGTTGATTCAACACCCACACTTGCTGTGCAAGACTCTTGGCCTTCTTCCAGCCTCTTTGGGACGAGGTATCCACATGCTCCTGAGCATTGCTGAGGAGATGCCAGGTTAGGAGGACATTTCCACACAGGCATTCGGGTTCAACCCATCTGCCCCACATTTGCTCACTCATTCAGGCATTAAACGAAACCCCTTTTCCACACCTTCGTGTGACCAAACCCAAGGGAAAGAATCCTCCACACCAGGCACAAATGATTATCTCTTCTTGGGACAGAATCCATGAATAGAGACAGTCCCAAGGCAGTGAAGGGCTTTAGTGTCCACAGACTGAGGACACTCCAGACAGACCTCCGGCCTCTGCATTCTAACTCACAACCAGAAGCCCAGTGATGGGGGTAAGGTTCAGTTGGGAAAGCATACTTAAGGCCCCCAAGTTGATTCCCCAGCACACCACCACCCGTACCCCCAAACAAAACTGGATTCATTAAGCTGGAACTGCCTTGAAATTCTGTTTCTTCAGTTTCTAACCACCCACATGTCTTTATGATGATTTGATAAATTAAGGCTAAAATCATTTCGGTGTTTGATTACTCAGTAAAGGCAATGAAAAACATGAACAAAATTAGCTGGCTGGAGAGATCGCTCATCAGGTTGGGGCTTCTGCCTGATGACCTGAGCTGGATCACCAAGCCCGTATGGTACAAGGAGAGATCCGACTTCCACAAGCTGTGCTCTGACCTCTGCACGTGCACCATGACACACATGGACACACACACACACACACACACACACACACACACACACACACACACACTCAAATAAATAAATACAATGTAGTTAAAATTCAAAGAAAGACCTGTGGGTTTGGCTGTGTGTAAGCACACTCATACACGTGTACACACACATGCACACACACACCCTACTCACAAAGAAGCTTCAATTATCTCACCTGTTTGTTCGCACAGGCCCAAATTGCTCAACTTTGGGTTTCAGGTTGCCGCTACTGATGTGTTAATTATGTCGGGTCGTATTTCATATTTTCAAACTGTCCTCACAGCTCTTTAAGCAGGATGGAGTTCTAACTTCGGGTCCTCCAAACAGGCTGGTGGAACCAGCATGGTGTGCTTGGGGGCCCTGAGGAGCTGCAAGTGCTGATAGGTTGAGAAGGTGCCTTAAAGGCAGACAAGACATGGCACAATGGCCAGGAGGTGACAGAGAGACACATTCCTGAAAATCCAGTAGAGTCTCATTTACGAGTTATATGTATCCAAGTTCCTGGCTTTGGACTACAGTTTCAATACATGCGAGACAGCTCTCTGAGCATTAACTTCCCCTCAGAATGGCGGAGAGCCCACCTCCAAGTGTTCAGCTAGAATCTCCAGCTCACTCCTGCTTGATCCAGAAAGCCCCATTCCTCTCTCTCCAAACCCCAGCCTCTCAGAGACTCTCCAACAAAGAAAAGGTGCCTAAAAGCCCGGTTCCACATTCTTGGTGGCTGTGACACCTCCTCTTCTGAAGTTGCCAGTAGCCCAAGACCCCGCCTAAAGTGCTCAGCTTTTGGCCATACTTAAGCACAAACCCAGCTCGTGGAGGACACGTCATTAGCCCTCGCCTACAGGGTATATAAGCTCCCTGCTTCAGTTTGGGTGTGTGACTTCTCTGCCCTGGTCTCTGGGGCTAAGGGACTCACCCCAAAGTTGCTTTGCTCAAATAAACCTGTTCTTTGGCCTTTTCAATTCAGCTTGATCTGGCTTACTGTGTCGGCGGAGAAACCTATTATTGAGATACAGAAAACCTATTACCATGGACAGGGTGATACACACATGAATGAGAGACTGTAAAGTGACTGCATTAGTACCTTGTATGCTTGAAAGCTGTTTGGATGCTAATTATCTTATCATCTGAGGAAATTTTGTGAAATGCAAAAAAAATGATTAGTACTGATTATGTGTGTGTAGTTTTAAAATCTGAGTTTGGTGGGACATACCCACCACTCTATCTGTCACACCAGACACCCAATGAGAGGGAACACCCACCTGCCAACATCAACCCAGCTCTTTTCCACAGAGTGCTACTCACACCCCCTCCCACGCCCGTACGGCCATCCTGCACGTTTGTCTGTCCTCCTGCCTTAGACAGCTTTGTCAGAGCCACAGAATGTAAGTGACTGCTGCTCCCGTTTCAGAGACCCTCAGCAGTATGTTCAATTCATGTTTGTACCAGCGACTGCACGAGGCTTCCTCGGTGTTTAAAATGCTGTGACATCGATAAGCCTACTAAAGCTCAAGTGAGAAGGATTTTCCAAAATACAGCAGGGGGGCTCCCAAGATAGCAAGGGTGCTTCCCACCAAGTGTGACAACCTGGGTTCCGTGCCTGAGACTCACTCGGAAAATGAGAAAATTGACTCCCTCCTGCAAGCTGTCCTCTGACCTGCACATGTGTGCTCACACACACACACACACTCACTCACACACACACTCACACATACACACACTCACACACACACTCACACACACACACTCACACTCACACGGGGGAGGGTGGGGATAAATAAGTAAATAAGATAATTAAAAGCTTTAGTGAATAATTAAATGAAGTATAAAAGCTTTAGCTGCCAACTCTGCCTTAAACATGCAGTGAAACACACAAACACATAAAAAGGAAAAAAAAAACAAGTTCTGTGTCTGGAGTCAGTCTCCGCCCAAGATGAACCTGATTTTTCTCCCTGTCTCCTCTGATTATCATCCTCAATTATTATATATCCAATAAATACTGAGATCAGCACTGCAGCCTCTGGGAACCTTGTATTAAACTAACGGCTCTCTGCCTGTTGTACTTCCAAGTAATGGTGGTTAAGGACTAGTAAAGAAATGAGCACGGCAATGTCATTTAAAACCCGCGGACACAGGCACACACACGCACCGTCAGCAGGGAACAGGAGTTACTCTAGGCTAGTCAGGCTTCTCTGAGGATGAGGTAGGTGATCTGACCTGAGGGACCGGAAAGACCCCACCATGAGCAGACCTGTAGGGAGAAGTAGGGCTGAGAGACTCTGTGACAGTGAACTAGAAGATGTCTGCTTCAGCTGGAGCAGTGTGAGCAAAACGGGATAAGATACAAGGTAACAGGGAACCGAGGGAGGGGCTGGAGAGACAGCTCCGCAGTTGAGACACACTTGTTCTTACAGAGGACCCAGGTTGGATTCACAGAATCTACATGGCGGCTCACAACCACCCATAACTCCAGTTTTGGAGGCAACAACACCCTCTTCTGATCTCCACAGGTATCAGACACACACATGGATGCATACATACATGTGAGCAAATCATAATACACATAAAATAAAATAACCTAAACATGATTTTAAAAAAACAGCTGGCAGTGCAAGTACGACGGTCACAGCAAGCACATTACTCCAAAGGTCTGCTAAAAGACACACTGTCTCAGCTACAGCAAGCTCAGTGGGTGTTTAGGGCACTGGTCCCCCACCTCTGAGCAACCAGCAGATGCTCTGCAGTCTGCTGGTTTTTGTTGGTTTTTGTTGAGACAGAGTCTCACTCTGTAGCCCTGGCTGTCCTGGAACACACAGATCTTCCCCCCTCTGCCTCCTGAGTGCTGGGATTAAAGGCTGCTGACACCACACCCCTAGACTCATTGTGATGTTTTCAGAAGGGATGTCGATACAGGTCGCATTCCAGGGGCGGGGTTCACAGGCAGGCTTCATCTGTAGTACACAGAATGTTTGTGTCCCTACACAATGAATATCTCGACCTTCTTACCCGTAATGGGATGGTATTAGGCCTTTGAGAGATGGTTTGGCTCTGAGGGTAAAGCCTTCATGAATGTGGTTAGTTCCCTTTTAAAGGGACCCTGTTGTGTGACAAAACTCCCTGGGTGGGGGTGCAGTACACGTGTTTACTCACCCCAGACAGGGAGCCTATGGCAGACCCAAGGACAGAGACCACCCAGTCAAACTGGGGTTACTTACAGGGGTGTGGGTGAGGGTTACTCACAGGAGCAGAAATGACCCATGACAGCTGCATCACCAAAGCCCACCCCAGCGTGGGTGACAGCTATAAAGCAGGAAACCACACACCGCACACCTGCAGGCAGCTCAAGAGGCTGGAGAGTGCCCTTTCCAGGTGCCTCCGTTGGTTTAAACTTCTAGGCAGGCTGGCATGTTTCTGCTCCTTCCAGGCAGCTGGTCTGGTCTCAGAGTCTTCCTGGCAGCTCAGCCTCCTTGGTGTCAGAGGGACTCTCAGCTTTTATTGCTTACTCCAGCAGGGAGGGGCCTGGTGAATCTGGTCAGTTTCTGGGACTTCCTGAAGCTACTTGGAGTTGTTTATCTCGCTGTTTAAGAAGCTTAGTGAAGGATGGAAGGAGTCAGTCTCAGAAACTGTTGCACAACAGGGCCCTGACCAGTTCCTCTTCCCATTCGGCCACACCAGGAAGTGGTTCCTTGACAGACTGAATTTATTAATCTTTTAGTTTTGGACTTATAGGCCTCTATAACTGTGAGAAATTTTTTTTTTACATTATTTGTGTTTGTGGGATGGGTAGGTGGGTGTGTGTTTCTATTGGTGCTTGAGGAGGTTTCTGCCTTGTGAGTTCTGGGGATCAAAATCAGAATGTCAGGCTTGGCAGCAAGTATCTTTACCCACTGAGCCGTCCTGCTGGCCTGAGAAAACAGCCTTGTATTGTTTATATGCCATCTGACCAGTCAGAAACCCCTCTTACCCTCTTCTGGATCTACGGAACCCCTGCTGAACACCAGGAATGGAGCCCAAGGCGAGTGTCTTACCCCTGGGTGAGCATCTGCAGGGGTGCGTAGGTCTGAGGACTCAGTGAGCATCTGCAGGGGTGTAGAGGGAGAAGGAAGGCTCAAGGCCTCTGCTGTGCTCCTTCCTCACTACGCAACCTTGAGCACAGGAATCACCCACTGCTAATATTAAATGCTGTGGTCCTTTCTGTGGGCCAGGCTTACATGCATTAACTCATTTAATCTCCAAGAGGGGAGATAACAGCGCCCACCTAAGTGTGCACTAAATAAATGTTTTAAAAAAAAAAGAATTTTTTATTTAAATCAGACCAATGATTGTCTGGGAAAACTGAGTAGGGTGGTACTTCAGGGATTTCCCCTGGTCATGAACATAACTATTGTGATGGCGTGGGAGTCACATGCATATAGCCATTTGCCACACTTGTGCAGCCAAAAGCTGTATATGTAAATTATCTTAAAAACTGTAAGAAGGGATGGGGAGAGGGCTGGGTGTGTAACCTACAAGCATGAGGACTTTGATTCAGTTCCCCAGCACCAACAGAAAAGCGGGGTGCAGCTTCCTGTGTCTGTAACGGCAGCACTGGGAGGCTGAGCTAGGAGACCCTGGCAGGGCACTGGCCCGCTGGAAGTGCTGGAAGCCTCGGGTTTATCAAGGACTTTGTTTCCAAAAAGCATAGTGGAGAACGATTGCGGAAGGATCATCACCCTCTGACCCCCACGCCTGCCGGCACTGGTGAGTGCCCTTTCACTATTCACAACACATACACAAAAGAAACTTAAATAAATGAAAGAATAAAGCTTACCTTATTTTTAAAAACCCCACAAGATAAATAGTAATGAAGTGGGAGCAGGGAGGTGACTGCATCTGTGTTCTCTTTACTTTGAATATGTTCAGAATTTTCCACATAAATAAAACTAGGAACGTTTTTATTAAAAACAAAGGAAGGTAGTCTTGGAGAAGAGTGAGGAGCCATGAGGTCTGAGGCCCACATAGGGGAGAGAGGTGTGGGGACAGACTAGAAGGTCTGGGGGAGAGTCCTTTCTCTCCTGCATGCAGCTTGTCAAATATAATCCTGTGCACGAATTTGTACTTCTCTTACCTCCTCTCCCCCTCCTCTCCTTTTTAATTGAATTTGAGTTTTTCCCCATTGAATGTTCTAACTATAGCAGCAAGCTAACACATCTATGTATTTGCACAGATCACTATCTTAATAGTTACCATCCCAAGAGAAAGAGAATTAGAAGGTTAAAAACTGTTTAAATGTGTCTACCCGGTAAGTGACTTCAGCGAGGGACCCACAAACTCAAGCTAAAATTGCTTAAGAAATTTCCACATGAAGATGGTTGTGTTTCCAGAAATGGCTCTCATCAAACAAAAAAATAGGGGGTTGGGGAGGGAGGTTAGTGAATAACCTTCATGTGTAGATGGATTTCTCCACCCCGGCCTGGGTTGTCAGAAAAAAGCCTGCAAACTCATGGAAATTAGCAGTAATGAGACATAAACAGTCAAACCTCAAAATAACATCTCTGGCCTTTAGAATCAACACAGCTCTCCTGTCAGCCTGCACCTGGCCTGTCCGGCTGGATCTGGGAGCCAGTGGGGTTTTAGGCCCCTTTTAACAGCTGCCAAGAGCACATTACTCATGGTGGGGATGCTGGCCTTTTATGTTGCCACAAGTGGCCCAGCCGTTGTTTGGACCTGGTGGAGTCCATTGACGGCTTTTCCTCAGAGCGGAGACTTTGCTGTCTGATTTTTCCAGAAGCTCCAGTGTGTCCAAATGTTACCCATGTATGCTGAGCAATAGCTCCAGGCTCCTGTGCTGGCCCATAGCCACACTCACTGCCTAGCCACTCCTGGTCCTCGGAGAAACATAGCCCGGGGCCCAAGTTAGACCTGCAGAGGATTATGGCCTCTGCCTGGTAAGTGGTGGTCTGCCTTGTCAGTGCCTGGGTTCTCAGCACAGTGGAAGAGCTGGGAGGTACCAGTTGAAAATGAAAATTGCCTCCCAAAACCAATCTCTAGAATTGCAAGTAAGCCTAATTGTAAAGTGCACCCTTGAAACACATCAGCAAGTCAGTTGCTTAGTTTGGTTACGTGAATAAGGTATTTTTAAATCCCTACGTCTAATTGACCATATTCTCTGCATTTCCAAGCTGCAGGTTAGCTGCTGTGATTAGATTTGGGGTTCAATCCTAGTAGATCATTAAAATCAGGTAATTATAGCAAGTCACCATATTTTATTATAATTATTTTTTATTGCCCTATGTTTGCTTCCCTTTTGGATCATAAATGTCTTGGAAGCAAGGGCTACGTCTGCCTTATTAACTAGTATGCCTTCAGGGCATAGTCCAATGACAGCCCTCAAGTAAATCTTTCCCGAATGAATGAGTTAGGTGACCATCTAGTCTTGGAGTTGCTACAGGCTGTGAAGACACACTGGAATTTCATACTGCGTGGGACTGTTAGCTGGGGTCTAACCCATTTGCACCTGCTTTCACCTTTCTCCTTCCTATGACAGACGTTAGAACGCCTCCCCATAAGGACTTGGGATGTACCAGTGTACACCACCTGCCCAGCTTGCATGAATGGGGCTCCATTACAGACACCGTGGCCACGTGGCACCACTCTAACATTACGGCATAAGAAGCGGACTGCTGAGATACATCTGGAAAAGATATCTTGTTTCCTGACTTTAAAAAATACTTTTTCAGATAAAACAATAGAACTTCTAGAGTTTCCCTTTCCCATTTTTTATTGCTGTGAATGTAGACTCAAAGCCAAACACCATGACCCTCATCTTAGAACCAAGAGTGGCAAGTAGGGGGAAGAAAATGCAGCACCCAATGATTGGAGCACAGAAACATAAAAATAATCTGCCTCCTCATGCTCCACTGAGTCACTGGGACCATCTCTGGAACCAATTACCTCCACCCTCCTGCTTAAGTAAGATAATATAAATATCTGTGAGGTTTGCGTCACACTCGGTCTCACTCGATTTTCTGTTACTTGCCTTTAAATACTTCCTAACCAGTGTCTTTTCTGCCTTCCACAGTTGATAGATAGGACAGAGATTGTTTTGTTTTGGTTTTTAAGTGGGTTACTCCCAAGCACCTAGCTTAGAATGTGGTAACGACCGATGCATGAACAAGTCATCCAGGAGCTAGCAGGAAAGGTTGCAGCAGGTCGCTCCTGAGCTCTTGCTTTGTCCAACTGGCTGCTGAGTGACGGCTGTTGGAATCTGCCCAGTTGGATATGCTCGAACCATCATATTTATCAGAGGTTGGTTTCAAGCAATTGTAATTCTTGGGTCTTGCTTTTTGATTTATATAAAGTATGGTATATCAAAGTACATGCTGTCTGCTTGTCTTCTTAATATACACAATGCACACATATTTGTTCTGGAAGCTTGACGAAAAGGAATTGTCCTTCTAAGTTTCTCTATTATGTTTATTAGCAGACCCTTTCTATGAAATATGGAAACTATTTCTCCTCTTTGAAATTAGCTGAAATTGGTTCCGCCGAAGATTGTCAAACTCTAGCTGTTTGCCGACATCATTTCATTTAGAGGTCTAGGATATATACCATCCATGGGGTTTCAAAATGTTTGATGTTTGGAACTTCTAAATTAAAAAAAAATGTGGAGCCTTGATCAAATGGAAAGGTTTTAAATATATCTAATGCAAATTGTAATGAAGCAAAATGTATACTAGCTTAGAGTCAATGACCCGTGTTAAAAGAGGGTCTGAAATAACAAAGGGAACAGCAATAATGCAAATATTATGCTAATAAGCTTAGGGATTGCATCTGTGGGAATTATAATAGGATTTCTCTTTGCTTTCATGCCCTTCTTCATCAGAGCCCAAGTGAAACTAGAGCAATGCGTCTCCATCAACAGGTGGCCACCCTTGCCCTGCCTGCGACAGGGGGCCTTGATTGCGGCAGAGCCGATGCCCTGATAGTTGGCAAAGATAAATGTGATGGTTTTCAAAGCAAAGCAAAATAACATCCTCATATAAGAACGATGATCAAAAAAATTCTCAAAAACAAGCCAGCCAACAAAACAAAAACCTAGTCACAGTAATAAAAAAAGGGAGGGGTCTTGGAAATGCCACACAAGTCCTTTAAGCAAAATAGATGGGTTCTCCCTAAGATGGAGCATCCTACAGGCCCACGATGGGAACATAAATTATTGTGTAGGCTGGATCCATGAATAAGATGAACTATTCTACAGTTATTCAAAGAAGTTGAAGCTGGGCATAGGGCATGTGCTAGTGAGTTCTAGGCCAGCCTGGCTACAAAGCAAGACCCTGTCTCATATAAATAAAGAAGTAAATAATTGAAGCCCAGGGAACCAGCCAAGTCAAGACAAAGTGTACATGAATAAAGTTAAGTCAAAAAAGCAGAACATAAAACTCGAAAAACGCGCGCGCGCGTGCGCGTGTGTGTGTGTGTGTGTGTGTGTGTGTGTGTGTGTGTGTGTGTGTGTGTACAGAGGTAGGAGAGAATTTGGAAGCACATCAACTGTTTTATGTTAAGCCAGCCAGTTCTTTTTATTTTTTCCCCTGTGGACGTTGTTTAAATTCATGATGTAAGAGGAAGAAACGTTCTCACACTGGAGGCGGTTTCAGGCCTTCCTAAGTGGGGGAGTACTTGAAGAGGCCTGACACCCAGAACAGGAAAGCCAGGGATTGGAAGACAACTCAGTGAGTAAAATGCATATTACACAAGTCCAAAGCCCTGAGTTGGGATCCAAGTACCCATGTAACAGACAGGGACCCACGTGGAGGGAGTCACATGTGCCTATAACCCCAGTGTTGGGGGGCAGGGGGCACTGGCCAGCCAGCTAAGCTGAAGCATCAAGTTCCTAGTTCAGAGATCCTATCTCAACAAAAATAAAGTGGGCTCCATAAATGAAAACACTCATTTTTTTGTGAGTGTTTTCTGGCCTCTGGCCTCCACATGTGTACACAAGGGGCACATCACCTCCATACACATGAATACATGCGCGCACACACACACACACACACACACACACACACACACGGGGGTGGGCAGAGCATCCTGAAGACAGAAATCTTGTTTTGCTTTTGCAGATCTCATGGCCAGCCTGCTTCCCTAGGTGGCCTCCCCATCTTGTTCTTCAGATCATGGTTTAGGCAGCAGAAAGAACCCTTGTCTGTTTAATAAGTTTGTGAGCAAAGGCTGGCCGCTTCCCTTGTCAACAAACAAGCGTTATCTGTTTCTCTGCGAAGTTGAGTTTCTGCTCACCCTAACTGCTTATACAAAGCCATCTGTACACAGGAGAAAGAAATGACAATACAGTGTAAGCGGGCAGCCCTGCGCAGAGCATGGAGTCAGAACAGTTTATTCCTGAGATCCTTTCTTCTTTTTTATGCATATTTCTCCCTCATTTCAAGGTCCAGATGGCTTGTGAAGCTGTGGCTTTCATCTTGCATCAACCTATTAAGGACTAATGGAGCTATTTCTAGCAGTCTTTAAGTTTAAAAGAAAATGAAATAAAACAACAATTTGAAAAATGAGAAAGATCATAGGCCAAGGAATGAGTCACTATTGACTGAAGTTTGGACATGGAGGTAGGGTTTGACATTACGCCACACCACATAGGCAACAATCTTTGTAAAATCCGGAACCGAGGAACAAAGGGTTAGACATACTGAGCCAAGGTCAAAATGCTGAAGAGCAGGATGGGAAAGACTCGTAGGTGGGCCTGCAGAAAGTGCACTAGGAGGCTGAGTTCAAGGAATGTGCTCTTCCCATACTGTCTGGGCAGCAGGCACAGAAAATGTCACAGAGCTGTAGTCAGTGGTGACACAGTACAGCCCCAGTCAGAAGGAAGAGGACAAAATCTGGTTTTAACATAATGAGGGGCAAAGGAGAGAGCAGGAGAGAAACGTTCACGACAGTCATTCAAACATGGGTTCATCTGGAAAGAGTTCTGCAGAGGAGATGATGTTGCTGCAGTTCAGACTTTCCCCAGGGAGCCGTGAGGAGGTCTGAGTGACTAGACTGAGTCAGTGTTCAGATGCCCATCTGCTCCCCAAAGTCACCATCAGGATGTAATGGCCATCCTTCTCTATGCAACAGCCTCTGGGGCTCTCCTGACAACTCCTAAAGCAATTTTTGAACCTTACTTAGGCTCAATAATCCTAATTTTTCTGCCAACATTAATGACAATTTTTGTTTTGCTTTTTTATTCCAGGTTGACCTCAAACTTGCTGTACAGCTGAGGATGACCTTAAGAGAATCCCTGTCTCTACCTCCTGAGCATTGGGACTGCAGGCGTATGCCACCACACCTACAGTCCTGGGGATTGAACCCGGGCCTTCATACATGCTAGGCAAGTACTGATCCACTGAGCTACAGACCCAGCTGATAATGGACCCAGCTTCAGATCGAAAGTTATAAAATAAAGCATCCAGATCTCCGGTGTCAGGAAAATATGGTTACTAAGACGTGAATGAGAATTTCTGGGGAACTGAACATGGTGATACATGTAGATGGAAGTTTCTCCAGTCCCACCCAGTCCCAGGGTCCCACAACCACTTATAAAATAATCGCTCAGAGACTTAATATTAATTCCAAGCTGTATGGCCTATGGCTTCGGCACGTTATTAACTAGCTCTTATAACTTAATTCAGCCAAAATCTGTTCATCTATGCACTGCCACGTGGCTTCCTGCTCACCGGTACTTTCACACCTTGCTTCTCCTGGCAGAGGTTGGCAGCGTCTGCCCACTCTCCTCTCTCCTCTCACTGTCTCTCTTGGATTTTCCCGCCTGGCTCCATCTTGTCCTGCCATAGGCCAGTGCAGCTTTATTTATTAGCCAATAGGAGCAACATATATTCACAGCGTACTTCTGTGACATCCCACAGCAGGTAATCCTGTAATGCCAGCACTTGGTCTGCTGAGGCAAAAGGAGCATGAATTTGAGGCCATTTTAACAAGATGTTGAGACCCTATCTGAAGCCAAAGCAAAATAAACAGTACCTAATAGCTGGGGGGGAATGGTTTCTGTGCTGAATTCATCACTGCTTTAACTGAGTGACCTAAGCTGTGGAGAGACAGAGTCGAACTCTGCAGCTGATGTAGGGAAGGCAGCCCCAGGGCCTTCAGGGTCAAGAACACAAGTCAGGGCCAGTGAGTGAGACATGCAGCCAGTAGAGGTGCTTACCTCAGAAGCCTGGTGACCTGAGTTCATGTAGAGCACACACAGGTACACACAGAGACACACAGACACACACACACAGACACATACACACACAGACACACATACACAGGCACACACATACACACACAGAGACACATACAGAGACACAGACACATGCACACACAGGCACACACACACACAGACACACACAGAGAAAGAGAACAATGAATTTTCTAAAACGAATACAATCTCATTCAAATGCATCTAATTGTAAAGGCTTTTTTTCAGCCCCGCTTTCCAACTGAGATTTTTATTGCTCTTGGCCCTAAGACCCCTACTTGATCACCCCTCTGCCTGTTGAAAGTGCAAGCTCTCTAAAGAACTCTGTTTAATCTTCGAATCAGCTCAGGAAGATGGAATTACCATCCCTGGAAAAGTGCAGTTCGGTTTCAGGGAACTTAGTGCAGCTGCAACACCAAGATGGAAATGTGACTGGCTTGGAGGCTGGCGATTAAAGGAGCCTTGCTTACCCTAGTGAGTAGCATGATTCCATAAATCACAGGCTAACCTTTGCTCTGCTCAAATTAAAACATACACCGTCATAGCCTCCCCCTAATCAAGACTTGTCATCTCCAACATCGGGATGGAAGACACAGATGCTGAAGAGGGGCCGGAGGGAAACAAAGGAGGAGGAAGTGAGTAATCCTGGTGATAGTGACCGCTATGTTGATAGGAACCAGAGGCCTGCACCGTTTCAAGAACCTTGTACAAGTACAAGCGCTGTTGGAAAGCAGCCTTCCAGCTTCGCTATGCGCCTGACTGTAGAACACTGATAAGCTCCAGAGAGAGAGAGCAGCTGTAACTCTGCAGGCTGCTTGGGTTGCCTTTCTTGATATTTATTCCTAGATCACATTTGCAGCTGCTTTTATCTGCTCTTTAGAAGTTCTTGTATTTGGGAAATCATTTATGGTAAAACAAAAACCCACTTGCTGACATGGAAATGTAATTTATTAGCCAGCTAGAAAACCAGTTATCTCTTAATGCATATATATGGAATCTGGAACTTTCTACTCTGTTCAAGACTCCATTTAAAGAGACTCAAATCTGTCATACCCAATGTTGCTTGGGGCTGACATTGAAAATAGTGCCCACTTTAAGAGAAAGTAAATGTGTATTTCCCGTAACATGCATGAAGGAATGACCAACCCAGAATAAGACAAACACAGCTGGATGAACAGACTGGAGGGAAATACAGCCTCACCTGATCTTGTTAAAACAGGGCCAACAGATATCCATTCCTGCAGCAAAGGAGCGTTAGAGCAGGGCAGAGATAATGTCGTGAGGAAACTGACCACGGGAGAGCCAAGGTACAGGCTTCGACACAGTAAGCTTGGGGGTAGGTTGCCATCAACTGCTCCTAACCAGGAGGCAAGGCAAGGTCCTGAAAGGCTCCTGGCCTTGGGTGGGGGTGGGGTGAGGTGCTGTGTGTGGGGGTCAGAACCTTGGGGGGTCATAGGACTAGAATCCAGAGCAGAATGTATAAGAGCTGCAGCCACACAAAATAAAGTCTGTGGTATCACGGGTATCTTCAGAGCCAGGGTTTCTAGGCTGATGTCTTGGTTTACTTTCTGTTGCTGTGATAAAACACTAACCAAGAACAACTTGGGGAGAGAATTTGGCTTACACATCAGCAAGGAAAGCCAAAGCAGGAACTCACACCTGTTTACCTGCTTGCATTCCTGGCTCCTTTTTTTTAGACAGCCCAGGCCCACTGGCCCAGGGATTTTACCATCCACAGTGGGCTGTGTCCCCCACCCCTCAAATCAATCAGCAATCAAGACCAGCATGGTGGAGGTAATTGTCAGGTGAGGGTCTCTTCTCTCAGGTGACTCCAGCTTGTGTCAAGTTGACCAAAAACTACCCAGCAAAGCTGGATACCTAAGTAGATCAGAAGTGGGATCAAGATGTATAGGAGGGTATAGATCTGAAAGCGTAAGAGGGGGCCGTGCCTCCACTTCAAGCCTTGCTGCAGCACTTTTTGGGTCCTATCAGCTAGGACAAATCAGACCAAAGAAATCATTTCGTTCAGTCCAGCTTGGTGATGTAGTGAGTGTGTTGAGCTTGCTTATAGAAACATGGGTGAGGGGTTCCTTAAAGGATCGAGGGCACCGTGGTTTGCTTTCCATAGCTGCGGTAAATCCCATGATCAAAGCAACTTGGGGATGAAAGGATTTATCTGGGTCACATGTCACTGAGAGAAGCCCAGGCAGGGAAGCAGAGACCTTGGAAGGACACTGCTTACCGCTTTCATCCTTCATGGCTTGCTCAGCCTGATTGTTTCGTACAACCCAGGGTCACCTGCCCAGGGGTGGCCCTGCCTCACAGAGTTGCCTGCAGGCCGTTCTGATGCAGCCTTTTTCTCAACTGAGGTTCCCTCTATCCCTTTTTCTCAACTTATGTCCAGCTGAGAAACCCAACCATCGTGATGGGTAACAACAGCATCAGCGTCATCACAAGGTCCCAGCCAGCATGAGTCACGAAGCTGCATCACTAGTAACCAGGCCAAATCAACCCTCCACATCCTGTATAAAGAAATCCTGTATAATCCCAAGGCTGTGCATAGAAGGAGCAGGGGTATGTGGGGGAATATGGATAAGGTTGGTCTGGAACATGGGTGTTGATGGTGGAAGGTCTGAGGACTCCACCCTCTACCAAGAATGGTAGAGACACACCTGTTCTTCTTACATCATGTCATTCAGGAGGACATGACGTCACAGGTTACATTTGACCCAAGGCTCAAACTTTAAATGTGACAGAATGTTGACAGTTTATCCCAAGTCATACAGCGGCCCTAGCTGCTTCCTGTCATGCTCACAAGTGAATCAGATGTCGCCCCGTAGTGGACAGGTCTAATCTTTGTTGTCAACTTGGCTTGATCTGGAATCAACTAAGGTGCAAGCCGGTGGGCATATTTGTAAGGGATTTTTCCGATCAGATTGTTTTAATTGGGAAGAAATACCCTAAATTCAGATGGCACCTTCTGGTGGTGCCCCAGATAAAAAGGCACAAAGAAGAGAACACTGCTTTTTGCCTGCTTGCCTTCAGTCCTCTGGAAAGTCAGTCAGCAGCATTTCCCATGGATTCAACTTCAGTTCCCACCTTCAGGTTCCTGCCTGCAGCTCCCATCTGACTTCCTCCATGATGGAGTGTGACCTGGAAGTGTAAGAGGAAACAAACTCTTCCCTCTTCAAGTTGTTTTTGGTCACGGTGTTTTATCACAGCAGTGAAGCGAGCTGGGACTGTGGACCTGGGTGTTTTGTCTTCCCAGCAGCCCTTCCTTTGGGTCGTGCCCTCCTCATGGTCAGGAGTGGGGATGTGACTCAGGTTTATTTCCCTGGTGAATTAGCCAGATAGGCACACTGCCCCGTAAGCCAGCATCTCCAGGCCTTCTCCTGCTAGGCATTTATTATTTACAAATAACCTTTCTAAATGCTTAAAATTTATTCTTTCATCTAAGACTCATGTAATAGGATATGGTGACACCATTACTATCTCTCTTTATATGAAGGAACTGAAATACATATGCAGTCACTGTCTGAGATTATACGACTAGATGGCAGAGGTAGACTGCAGACAGCCTTCTCCTACAGCTTGTGCTGCCCATCCGCAAGGGATGCCGGTCGCTGCCCCGGGGTTAGGAGGATAACCTAAACTGGAAACAGCAGTGGCCACTGTCCCAGGCCACCGGGCAAACAGAGCAAAGGAGAAAGACCAGCAGCCAACAAAGAAAAGAAAGGGGATTCAAGGTGTGATTTGAGTTGCCGTGTGTAGGTGTGCCTAGACCCATTCAATCACGGGCGTGCAGTGACGCAGACCAGTAAACTCTCGAACCACAGGGAGTTGGGGGTTGTCACCCAAAACCTAAAAAATCCCAGCTAATAAGGCTTGTCTGGGGGTGTGGGGGGTGAGGCGATCAGGAAAAGGAGAGCAAAGACGTGAATCAGGATTTGGAAAGCCCAAGGTAACATTTTTTAAATTATTTTATCTATTGTTATTCTGGGTGTGTGTGCATGTATATGTGTTGTGTGTTGGGGGGCACCTATGTGCCAGAGAATGCATGTGATCAGAGGACAACTTGTAGGAGTTGGTTTTCTCTATCATATGGGTCCTGGGGATCCAACTCACATAGTCAAGCTTGGTGGAAAGCCCTGCTGAGCCATCTCGTGGCCTCAGGTTGGCATCTGTGGTATATTACTGTGACATTCACATTGCCTTCATTACCATGGCCTGTATTGGCGACCATCTGCAAATGTGCTGTCTGTCCACAGACGCAATCCCCCAGCCCCTGAAAAGAAGCCTAAAGTCAGAGGCAAACAAGGTTATCGCCTTACCAGGACAAAAATGTGTGATCTGCCTTATAAATGCCTGGAATTTACAGCACACTACAAATAACCCATAGAGAGCAAGTTAAACACAAAACAGCCACACTTTGGGAACTGTGAAAAACAAGATTATGATAGTGGTTGTGTTTTGTAACACATCTGCATGCCTCCTCTAGAGAGCCAAAACGGTGGGGAGACTGCCAGGAATAGCCACGGAGAGTCTGCCTCGCCCACTGCTGGCCGGTGTAAACTGTCCTTTCTAGGTTCCTGAGCTCTGGAGCAGGGGACTTAACATCAGTCAGGCTCCTGAAACGGTATCTGGTCCACAGCAAACACCACCCCAGGAGTCTCTTCTTGGCTCCCCAAAGCTTCTGAAATGCTCTTTTAACTTTTCTAATTTTAAAACGTGATAATGAATTGCTGACTCTCCTGAGAGGAAGCACAGTCCTACTTGAAATTACTTCCCCACAAAGCAACTTTGTGGTCCAGAAGGCACTTCTTAAACGTACTGACAGATTCTGTGGAGAAGGGAGCATGGAGGGGTTTATCAGCTGGTTCTTGGAAGGTGACTCTTTAGTCAGCATACCCACCCGGAGACCAGCGGTGAGAGTCAGAGCGTGAGACTCAGCCAATACTTGGAGGGAGGTGTGGTGGTGCGAGTCTATAGTGCCAGCGACCGACCACAAACGCTGAGGCCGACGGTGCTCCTGAATCAAGGAAGTCAAGATCTCAGAGTGAAAAAAAAAAGAAGGTCAAAACTCAAGAAACTGAGACAAATGACCAAGACTCCACAGCCAGTAAAGCAATAGCGGTGTAAACAAAATGCAGGTATTAAGTTTGCTAGACCTTTGTCAGCAGCCACAGGGTAGATAAGTAACTCATACTTTGTGAGTGTGTTACAACTTTGTTTCAAAAACTTGAGGGGCTGAAAAGATGGCTGGATTGGCAGAGCGTCATGCAAACATGAGGCCCTGAGTTTAAATCCCCGGAATCTGTGTAAAAAAGCCAGGTGTGCGCCTGTCACCACTGGAAGGAGGGACCGGAGACAGAAGGGTCCCTGGAGCTCCCTGTCCAGCCAGCCTAGTGAAGTGCAGGTTCAGTGGGAGATTGTCTCAAAAAACAAAAGCGGGGAGTGAAAGACACACCCCACCCCTCGATGTCAGCACACACATGCACACACCCACACCAAGAAGTACATACACACAGCATACCAAAAAAGCAAAATGAAATAAAAGTGGAATTACTCATCACAGCTTTTTCCTCACAAAATGCACTAGTTTGAAAAGCCGAAAGTGCTTGGTTAGCAAGATCTGGACGGCTACAAATCAGGGCTGAAGAGGAGAACTGTAACAAGCAGGCCGCTCCTGGTGGGGCTCAGCCTTGGAGGAGCTGGAATGCACTGATTTGATTCTCCTATGCAGGATTGAGTACGCAGCCTTTCTCAAAGTTCTTCAACAAAGGAACAACCCCGCCACCACCACTGCAGCAAAATTATTGAAATTTTGATGTGTCCTGAACACTGTGTAGGAAACTGTCATAGATCTCAGGGGTCCCTGTCAGGGCTCACATTTTACTCTGTAAATCCTAATTATGCTCCTGCTAGCTGAGGCCTAGCACCTGGGGTCCTTCTGGGACCTCCTGGCTCCTGTTCTCTCCCGTGCCTCCGCCTGTGTGGGAGAAGCCAGAAAGTACAGCTGCTGCCCCAGGCCCACGAGCTCCATCCACTCCAGGCTCTGGAGCTTTGAATTCCCCCTGCATGTAATTATAAAGTATGCATCCAGTTATTTACTTTCCCTGTTCCATGCAGAGTGTGTTACTGAATAATCACAGTTCACAAGTAAGCCCAGCTTTTCTGCTGCAAGGTCTGAATTAAAAAGATTACAACCCTCTATCATTCCACCTTAAACAGAAACCACTGCTTGTGCGGCTTTAAGGAGAGGACGGATGGGAACAATGACTCTCTGTGCTCTCCGGACGCCAGCACACTGTGAAATTAAGATGTTTACTTGCATTTTGTTGTTTCTGACAGACCTAAATTGCCTCATTTAGAAAGGTAGAAAATAAAATGTCTGTATCCCTCGCATTTCCAGGAACTGAGTCTGGCAGCTGATTCACTGTTGTCTTCTAAAATCTGAAGCAAGAAAAATTACAGCCGAAGTGGCATCAATTTGCTCTATTTATCTTGGGAATTAACTTTAAAGCTTAATTGTCAGAGACAGTAACCTCTAGCCTCATGAAAATCCCCAGAGAATTAGACAGACAGGCTACTGGGGTGGGGGCAGGGGGATGGAATTCAGGGTTGAAACCACACCCATGGAGCCTAAAGGAAAACTCTTAGCCCAAGGATGCAAAATGGCCCTACAAGTGCCATTGCTCAGCACTCAGTCCAAGTTCCTAACCCACTGCTTCTCTCTGACCTATGTGTCTGCCATCGAGCTGGTCCCAGAATTGCCTAGATGTCCCTTGCCAGAGGGAAAGGAAGTATCATTGAAAGAAGCTGAATTGGGGTCTAACTCTAGACCCGGTTCAGCTCTCGAAAGACCTTCTGTGGATGGACAAGTAGCTAGAGGATGAATTGAAGAAACTCTGATTGTTTAGGAAGGCCTCTGGGCAGGATTTCGCCTGGAAATTTCTCTTAATCTGGCAGAACTTGGAACAAATGTTTGGCTGAAAGCATATACTATCAAATTAATAGAACAATTGTAGGATAGAGAACAATAAGTCAAAAAACAAAAATCCAAGCATACAGCTCATAAAGTTTGCTTTATGTAAGTAGTACAATGCTGGAAAAGTACATATTGTACTCAGTGAAATGACACTCCCACCCACCCCCATCCCTCCTGCACCAGCCCCATCCATTCTGCACATACTTAAAAACAAAGAAGAGGGAAAGAAAAGTATTTGAGCAAATGATGTCCAGGCCTCTGCTGTGGTCAGTACTAAAGCCAGGTACTCAAGAGAGACATCACTGCTGTAACGAGGTCATGGAATAGCTAGAGGAAACACTGACTTTACAGAACAGCCTATTGGAAAGTACAAAAGCCTCAGCTGACTGGCCCTGCCCTGTATCATTGCCTTGTAGAAGAGCTGTGATGAGCGGAAGCGACCAACCTGAACTGGACTGCCCCTGAGTACACAACCATCTCCTTTCCGGGATCTGTTAGATCAAGTTCAAAATCTGCAAGAGATGACATCTGCTTTCTTTTTTCTCTAAAGCATGGAGCTCATTCCTTGCTTTGGCTTTGTCTGTTGAGCGGTCTCTCTCACTCTAGGAAAATTGTTCCCTTTGACCAAGGACAGTTCCAGGAAATACTTTCATGGAATGATGAGTAGGTGGAGGGTTGCAGTTAGCAAAATCAGATCAGGGAAATCAGTCACAGTGAGGGGCTGAATGTCAGATATCAAAGCCAAATAATCCCAGGGCGGGGTTCTCCAATGGACTGAAGAGGCTTCTGGGGCAATTCCATCCCACCAGTAACAGTAATTAATCCTGGGGAATAGGAGAGCTAATCTGAGAACTATGCAGAGTTTATCTTCTCAAATACAAGCAAGTGGAAGCCAATGAAAGGGGACACGAGAAAACAGATTTGTGGTTTGGGATCTGAGGAAAGAAACAGGTCATAGGGAACAAGACTTTGGAATAGTTACCTCTCCTTAGCTATTCCTAAGCAGCATTTTGGACCAATAGTTCTCTAACATCCAGCTTAGTCACCTGGAGAGGTCTTTTAAATGGCGGGAATCCCAGACCCAGCTCTTGAGAAAGTCTAGTATATGGACTGGGCAACAGTACTACTCAGGTTTAGTAAATGGATTGAGACTGAACTTTTGAAACATTTGGACAGAAACAGATAAGCAATAGGAAGCCATTAGAGATTTGTAATATATTCAAGGAAAATGTTTTAAAAGGTCCTTAAGGAAATACCTGTTAGTAGAGACAATGGCGTGAAGGAGCTCTTTTCAAATTCAATCTATAGCCAAATGTCACCTTAAAGAGGAATATTCCCCGTCGGTAGACTGTTAGAATTCCACCCAGTCCTTCCTAAGTCAGCCCTTCATTCCACACTCCACAGAGGACAGTTAAGGCTGGATTCTGGTGCCTGAGAGTTCTTGGCAGCACACAAGACTTGGCAGATCAAGTCAGCATCTTTTCCTGGAGCCAAATGTCAGCTTCACTCTATATGGAGTTGTGAGCCCTAGCAAAGAGAGCTCTCACCTGAAATGGTAAGTCCCAATCAGGTCTAGCATAAGGAAATTCATCCCACCCACCCTCAAACCCCGTCCTGCCTCTGCAGCCAAATGTGTAAAAAGAGAGGACTATAAGATACTGTCATCAAAATAATTTCTCATTCCGTGGTCCAAAATCCTTAAAGCCCAACATGTAGAAGAGGGCCAAACCAACTTAGGTGGGCTTTTCTACCTTTGCGGGCGATTGGAAACTGTATGGTGAAGAATCGCTGGGTGTTTTAAATATGTGTGTATGTGTGCTATAGAACATGCATGCCCTTCCTATACATCAACTGTATACATTACTATTTAGACATGTAATTACACCCTAAAAGGGGGAAATACATTTGTATGTGAGGGGTTGGTAAAAGAAAATGTGATTGTACACAGACGGAACATTATACTTTATTTTTAAAATATCGTATGGCTGGCATAAACAAGTCATAGCTTACAGATGTGTGTAAGTCAGCATGCACTGTGCACATCTGCTGGTTGGGAGTGGGGAACCTGGGCTTTAAAATTTGTTTGGGCTGTGTGTTCTTTTCCTTTTCAGCAGAGTGGGAGCCAAAAGGATTGAATTACGGTAGAATATAAAATACCTCCTTTAAGGAAATGAATGTGTAAAAGGAGCTATCTAGCCAGTTCTCTCAGACACGGGAACCCCCTGGGGCTTGTGTAAATGTATATTAGTATCTCCTCAATGACACTCCAGATGTTCCTGCAGCGGTGGAATCCCACTCCCCACACACTTTTCCCAAGCCAGGTAGCAACCTGAAGAGTGACCGCAGATGGGAAGAGGAGCGATGGCCTTTGCTACTCTGTCTGCCTCCACCGGGAAGACCAGTTACTGAGATCCATCCTAGGTTTGGAGGGAGGAACTCAGCCTGTGAGTACTCACATGTAAGGCTCGGAGGCAGAGCTAACCAGGCAGGCAGAGGTCCCATCAGAACAACTTTAAATGGTAATTAACTTTCTCTATACTTATCTTTTGAGATCGTTCTTGGGCTCTGGCTGAGCAAAGACGTCCTCACTGTGTGTGAGGTCTGCCTGCAGTTTTGACCCCGCCCCTCTGAGGAACCTGAGCTGTACTTCCTCCCACCCCTCAGTTTCTGGCAACAGAGGCTATTAAAAAAAAAACCACTTGTTCCATCTTTTACAGCCCCCTCCCAACCTCTACCCCCACCCCACCCCAACGTGTTCTGCTTCACTTAGCAATGGGGCCAGGAAGAAGCTGGGACCGCCTCCACGAGTGATGTACTATCTCTTTTTTCAGCCCCTCTCCCAAGGAAAACATGGAGTACTGCTGCAAAAGACTAAATCGTTCAGCCTGCCCAGCACGGTGCCATGAGGTGCCATGAGGCCTTCCTTAAGGATCCATAATCTCCCCTTTCCAGGCTGGCTCCTGACATCGGCCTTCTTTGTCCCGACCTCCTCACTCTGGACAGAAGGCTGTCTACAGCAGCTCTAACTGGAGTCAAGACTGAATGGGAAAAGGACAGGTGGTGGTAACCGGCTCCACGGCTTCAGAATCCTGCAGATACAGACTCACAACGCCCACCAGAGCAGCGAAGGGAGAGTGGACGGGACCCCAGATGGCGTCCAACGTGGTGGCAAGAGTTTCCACCTAAAAACTGAGAAAAAAGATTCTAAAATGGAGCTAAAAACAGTTCCTAATTGTCTCTCTCAAATGAGCAGCAGCTGTCGGTTTGAGCTACTGGCGGGTTCCTATCGTGCGTGCTCGACCTGCAGTATGGCGGGAATAGGGCCTCTGCAAGTGGCACATTAAGCTGCGTGGTGGATTTAGACTTTGCTAGTACAAAACAAAAAAAGAGGTTTCTGGACTACACGCTGCTTGGGAAGCATAGACCCACGATAGTTCCCAGAGCTGGCGGTAAACCACTACCATCTTGGGAAGCTGAGGTGGGTGGAGCCAGCAGCCACAGCTGCTGCAGTTTAAAGCAATAGATTCACAATAAGACAGATTCAGATGTAATAGTTTACAATGTGTGTAAAATATACGTAGGTTTGAAAGAGACAAAAAAGGTGATATATAAAGTTATATAAACAAATACATAGTTTTAAAAAATAAAGTCTTTAAAGAGACAGTAAAATTAATATAAAAAATAAGCCACGTAAAGATGAGTATTACACAGAGAATCTGGATTGTGTTGTCTTTGGGATTTTTAACTGCAGAAAAACATTTGATTGTAAAAGCTCTTGAGTTATGCCAAAATGTATATTTTAAAGGTACCTTCACTTCAAAATTTGGATATAAGGATATGTTGCTTTGGAAAAGAATCTCTTTTGTTCCCACAGAGAGCCAGAGGCTATGGATTTGTTCCAGATTAAGATACATCAGGTTTGACCAGCCAAGACCCCCGAAAGGTCTCTGATGACACCATGGCCCAGATGATCCAACGTCCAGAATGGTTTGAAGGCAACTGGCTCAGACAATACAGCCTCATGGACTACTCCATAATCCTAAAATTTTCTTTGTGTCCCCATAAGATAGAGTGCCCCCCTACAGCAGGAAGTAGTAAGAGAAGCTACGCCCAAATTCCCAATTATATGTAATTTTACTTTGTTAAGGTTAAAACCTTCCTTTTTGAAAAAAAAAGGGGGGGGGGGGGGAAATGCTGTAGAATGTTCTGTATGGCAAATGTGTTGCTGATTAGTCAATAAATAAAACACTGATTGGCCATTGGCTAGGCAGGAAGTGTAGGCGGGACAAGGAGGAGAATAAAGCTGGGAAGTGGAAGGCTGAGTCAGAGAGACACTGCCAGCCGCCATGATGACAAACAGCCTGTGAAGATGCCGGTAAGCCACGAGCCACGTGGCAAGGTATAGATTAACGGAAATGGATTAATTTAAGCTGTAAGAACAGTTAACAAGAAGCCTGCCACGGCCATACAGTTTGTAACCAGTATAAGTCTCTGTGTTTACTTGGTCAGGTCTGAGCGGCTGTGGGACTGGCAGGTGAGAGAGATTTGTCCTGACTGTGGGCCAGGCAGAAAAACTCCAGCTACACGGCAGTGATTCTGGCACCAGCGCATGATGTCATACTGCAGTACATCGAAGGAAGCAGGCTGCAGTGTACACACACTGTGGCTGAGACTACTGGTTGTCCCCAGCATCCATTCTCTTCTTAAGTGGGAGAAGTCTGTACTGCATCTGGAGACCCAGAGAAAAGATTTCATTTGAAAATCTCCCTTGCCACCAGATATGCCTAGTTCTGGGTTCTGCTTTCTGTGGTGTCTCATCAGAGAGTGAGCTTGTCTTCTTCCTGTCGTCCTCGTTGGCACTCAGTCAGAATGTAGCCATGTTGGAGTAGAAGGTTTAATGGAGTCATCAATAAGTGGCAATATTCACTCAACCTAATAGTCATCAACCGGTAACCTTGGGTCTGGGATTTTATGATTTACATGGTACCAAGGTTATAAATGTATGTGTCTCTCTCCCCAATAGACTGAAGCTCTTTATTCACTGTTGAACCCCACTTACCCAGGGCTGACCATACTGAACCCACAATGCATACATTTTAAGTTATTTAACACATGAGTCATTCACAGTGGTGCACATCTTTAATCCCAGCACTCAGGAAGCAGAGGCAGGCGGATCTCTGTGAGTTCGAGACCAGCCTGGTCTACAAAGTGAGTTCCAGGACAGTCAGAGTTACATGGTGAGACTCTGTTTCAAATAATAACAACAACAACAATAATAATAATCACATTTAAAATCTACCCATGCCCTTGCTTCCCCAATTTACAAGCATTTTAGAAACTGTTGCTCTTAATTCAATCCAGGTCACTACCAGGTCATACGGCCTGTCAAGATAATGCGGTCAAGGATGAGACAGAGGGGAACAGGACTAGTGAACACACCCTTATGACACATTCGCGTTCTCCTTCACACTCTCCAGGGCCTGGGTGGGCCCAGACTAGGGCATTTGGATGTGCCTGGGCAGCACCACATACTTTTCCATGTGCTTTTCCAGGCAAAGGAAAAGGTGACTGCGGCCTAATGCACATTAGAAATACTGCAGCCTGGGACCCTGACATCACAGCGCCCACCCAGTCTGGTTCCTGGAGACAAGCCTGCTTGCCAAGCAGAGCCTGGGTGTGTGTGGGGACAAAGGACAAAGAGGGTTAGGTGACTGTAAAATGGCATGTGCAGTTAACACACGCAGTGTGACCAGGCATGCACAGGGTACGAAAGGAGTGGGCCTCTCAGGGTGTTCCCTGATTTATGACATTATCTAAGTTTAAGGCTCAGAGACAATTTAACAAAGCTTATCTCTTTCTATAAGATTTGGACTCTCTGAGCTTGCATCTGAGTTTATCCTGGTCCACAAGAACCAGGCCAATCTACTTCTTTGACTCCTCTGAGGAGGGTGACAGAGCAAGAAGTAATCCTTTTCTCTTTGGGGCTCGTAAAGAACCAGAAGTGAGAAGAGGCTTGAACCAAGTGTGGTGGCCCATCAAGGCACCGGCCTACTGAGAAATAACATCACTGTACACGTGTTCTGGTTGGAAAGCCAAAGGCTATGCCGCTGCTGGCATTCACTTTTCTTTCTTTCTTTTCTCTTTTTTTTTTTTCCTTTTTTCTTTTTGGTCTTTCGAGACAGGGTTTCTCTGTATAGCTCTGTCTGTCCCGGAACTCACTCTGTAGACCAGGCTGGCCTCAAACTCACAGAAATCTGCCTGCCTCTGCCTCCTGAGTGCTGGGATTAAAGGCCTGCGTCACCTTGCCTGGCTAGCATTCACTTTTCAATAAATAAGCTGGCTTAGACAATGACCTTCTCCCCTTGACTTGTGTACAAGAATGACTTAAAACTGTAGGAGAATTCAGGCGGTGGTGGCACACGCCTTTAATCCCAGCACTCGGGAGGCAGAGGTAGGTGGATCTCTGTGATTTCAAGGCCAGCCTGGTCTATAGAGCAAGATACAGGACAGGCACCAAAACTACACAGAGAAACCCTGTCTCAAAAAAAAAAAAATTGTAGGAGAATTCAATATAGTTTTAAAGATTACTGATAAATAGAAACGCTAAACACTCTTTTAAAACCAAGGGAAACCAATCTTAAAAATTCTACTTTCCTTCCCCTACCTCAACAGAATAAAAGTTCAAGGTTTCCAGCAATGACACAGTTACCCAGTACACAGTACATAATAGACACTAAAAAGTATTTGTTGAAAGGGAATTGTATGGGCCTTATAAGTTGGCACCACATAGTCTATTTGGAGTTTGGCAACTTGGATTGGATTCAAGAAGAGTGTATAATCCTCCGGGGAAATATTCTCAGGCAAACAGCTACAAGGATCTGCATTTTCCTTTGTTAAAACTTGTGTCTGAATTCAAATATTGGCCTTGGCATTTCCTCTGTGCTGGCTGCTCTGAATGTTACTGTGTCAAACTATTTGCACTGGGAAGCAAAATCCTGTTAAGAAATAGGATCCCTGGTTGTAAAGAGATTACCATGCTCCTGACCATTACATATTTTATATTTAAAAAATCCTCATAAGAAAAGATCATTTTAAAATAGCGGCTATTTGTTTAGGCTGGAGACAGATGTGTGTATAGCTCATCACTGTGGGCAGTGCAAAAATTAATTTTTCTATGTTTTCAGTGGCTTTCCTGTATTAACTCATTAAAAAGAAGCTTTTTTAAAGTCTGGAAATTGAGGATGACAAAGCCTTTGATTAAACTGGATTGGGGAGGGCTATTGTCTGTGATGCTTTCTAGTACTCTTACTGCTAATAGTCCCTGACCCCCAAATCTCTGAGGGAAACAAATGGTCAGTGGAGGGGACTCTTTGTTCAATGAAAACAGACACAGGAGTCAGGGTCTAGAGAGTAAGAGAGAAGTGGCCTCTCCGGGAAGTGAGTTCAGTTGGCATAAGATTGGAAAGCTTGTTTACATTCAGGGCTTTAGTCACTCCATAAGAAAATCATTTCGTACTCCTGAGAGAAACGTAAAGGACTTGATCCAATTTCAAGGTGGCAGATCAGTAGGTCCAGAGTGAAGACCTACGTGCTGACATGTGGCCTGGTAGGTGGGCAGTTTGGAGCAGCAAGATGAAGAATGAGAGCTGGTTGGAACCAGTGCAGACAGAGTGGGTAAGCTGAATGTGTAGACAGTTTCAGGGTCCTTCAAGTGTCCTAAGAGCCTCAGGGTGACCCTGGAACACAGCAGCCCCTAGCCCTTGCCCACACTTCATCTCATCAGGTCCGACGACGCTTTACCCCTATGCCGTACCCTGTGACCTAATGCAGAGAGGACAGGCAGGCAAGGGCAGATGTGTGTGGAAGGGTACACAGCAGACATTTAGAGTCCCTGAGAGGTGGTGACTAAGAAAAGAACGACATTCGTCTGGATAAAGAGAGTGGGTGAGCATTCCAAAGACAGGAGCTATAAAATGGGGTTAGATGCTCGATGCACTTGGTCCCTAACGGAAACATTTGTTGAAGTAAAATGAGATCTAGTATTAGATTAACGATTTGGTGGCTGCTAAAGAAGACACTCTTTTGGATTTTCGAGACAAGGTCACAGGGTTTCTCTGTGTAGCTTTGCACCTGTCCTGGATCTCACTCTGTAGACCAGGCTGGCCTTGAACTCAAAGAGATCCGCCTGCCTCTGCTTCCCAAGTGCTGGGATTAAAGGCTTGCACCACCACCGACCGGCCAAAGAAGACACTCTTATCCTCATCAAGTTTCCAGGGATATTGAAGCTGTCCCTGTAGAGCCAGGTGACCAAAGTGAAGAAATCAGTGACTGAATGAGCAAGCTGCCCCACATGTATAGTTTCCCCAGGGAAGGAAGAAAGAAACGGGTGGGGAGGAGAGGAGGAGGAGGAGGAGGAGGAGGAGGAGGAGGAGGAGGAGGAGGAGGAGAGGGAAAAATGAAGGAACCTGAAAGAGGCATGGGGCTTCACCATTGCTCCCAAATGTCGATTTCATCTAGATCAGTGATTCTCAAATTATAGTGCCTCATATTCACCTGGAGGACTTATTTAAATGCAATTTGCTGGGCTCGCTCCCAATTCTGACTCAGTAGGTGGGGCAATACGTTTGGCTTCCCTCACAAGCTCCATGCTGATAATAGACCACACTGAGAAGCTGAAGTCTCCTACCGTCTGCGGATAACTGGAAATGCCTAGGCTGTCTTCCGGCCAGCATTTAAAAAAACAAAAACAAAAGTCAGCGGCAGAGAAGGAGCTGCTGAGCCGGGCGGGAGGATTGGAACTCACTGGAAATCAGGATTTCCGTTAGAATGCCCATCGTTTTAACATTAGGAAGCTAATGCTAACTCACACACACACACACACACACACACACACACACACACACACACACACACACACACACAGGCACACACTCTCGCGTGCGCACACACAGAGCCACCATGTGAAAGTCCGATATAACACAGTTCCAGCTGCTGTCTTTTAAGACGTGATAGCCCATCTGGTCCCACGAGAGACGCAGTCTTCTGGGATGCTCCTGTCTCTTGCCCTCTGCTGTCTTCCTAGTTGGGGACACTGACCAGCTCAGCAGGAAGAATGGAAAGCTGTCCTTAACCTCTCACCTAGGAGTTGACCTGACTTTCCATCCAGGAAAACTGCAGGAGATCCGCTGCTCTGGAACACTGGGAGGACAGAGCCCTCAGTGTCACCACGCACCCTGGCAACCACGCTTTCGTTGCACTGGTCTTGAGCCGGCTCTTGCGGGTCTTGCCCGGTACTTGCAGGAGCCGGTCCACTGTTCCTGAGGTTCTACGCCCTCCTCCCACCCTGCCCCAGACTGCGAGACCTGGAGACCTGCTATACTCTAGCCGGCAAGAGATCATTGGGCCGCTCTCGCCCTGGTGACAGGTCGCTGGGGTGGCCTTGTTCCAGCCCTGGACTTGACAATCCAAACACAGACTAGACCAGAGCCCTGGGTTTGCCCCCCACCCCCACCCCTCCCCGGCTTGGTCATGCAGCTTTCACCGAGATTCCATGTTTGGCCTCCCCAAGCTGCTTCCCCTTTAGTGTGTCCGGGTGCCCCCCAAGGTGGCAGGGAGAAGTGTGTATGCTGCAGACTCTGGTGGGAGGAAGCTGAGTGAGAGGCTCGGGCACAGGGAGGGTGCTCCTGGGGACTATACGCCCTCCTCACCTCCCTCTAGTGGGTATGGTCCAACAAAGGGCTCCCGGGGCTGGTCAGTCAAGCCTGACTTGGGATTGCCAGGGCGAGGATCCATGACTTGGGTGTCAGTCTAGCCGCCAGCTGTACACACTACTTTTCCTCTCCTGCGAAGGGGCTCGGGTTCAAGCTAAGGGAAGCAAGAGGTGAACGAGATCGGGGGAGGCCACACACTCACTCCCTGGAGCCCACGCCACGAAGTGTTCGACCTGCGCCTCCAGGGGGCGCTGCCGCCCTTCCAGCGGGCTGCAGAGCTTCGGCCGGCCGCGGCGCTTTCCCACCTTGTGCAGTCTGAGAGCCTGAGACCCAGCCACACTTCCTTAGAAGATGGCATTCTTAATCCTGGCCCCTACTTCCGCACCCTCAACTCCGCGTCAAAGGCATGCCAGCCTCTCCGCTCCCCTGGGCCCTCTTTGCTCTGTGACTGGAGTGCATGCGTTGTCTGCAGCAAAAAACAGCAAAGGTCTCCTCTCCGCAGAGGCTGGGGAAAGCTGGGGACTGGGAAGCCGGCCTTCAAAGGGATCCTAGGAAAAAAGATAAGCTTTCCATAATTTGATTTTTAAAAACGGTACAGGTTAGTTAGCATGCTCGCAGCGTGCAGTCAACTCCAGTGTGACACCTGCTGGCTCCACCCGCAGACTCCTGGGTGGGCTGGGGGCAGTACGTCGCCACCACTCCCGGCTCCTCTGAGTTTCCTGTGCTAGGCCTTGACCCTTCCTCCCATAGCGTAAACGTTGCTGTTGGGTTTGGGGCTGCAACCGCCCAGCCAGCCCCTGATCAGTGTGTTAGCCATTTCCTCGCAAGCGTCCCTGGTGTCGAAAGCCCAGTGCCGCGAGGACAGCAGCTGACCCGATTCGCAGGAATTTGCAAGGGGAACAGGCAGCTGAGCTCGGGAGGGAGCTGGGACAGCCCCGCGGAGACTTCAGACCTGGGGGCGCAGCTGGCCTGCCGCTGACTCCGGGCGGGACCTCGGCTTCTGCACGCCAGGGCCCCGCGGCTGGCTGATAGTAGCCGGGTGGGCCAGTTTTTCTGCACCCGGCGTTGTTGGGGGTCTAGCTGGTGAGCGACTCGTGGGCGGGCTCTCCCAAGGAGTGCACCCTAGACTCCGGCCAGCACTTGGGCCTCCCCGGGTCTGAGCACCCCGAAGTTCCGGTGAGGGTTCCAGGTGAGCAGCAATGTTCCGGGATGGGCAGGTGCAGCCCGCCGAGCCTGCAGCCGTGCGCGGCTCAGCACCGCCGCACCCCTCCAGGCCGCCGGAGCTCCCCGGGCCGCGCGGCTGCGCTCAAAGGCGCGAGCTCTGGAACTCTTCCCCACCTTTGCAGCCACGGCAGTGCTGGGGCTGGGTCGGCCCAGAGCTCTTCTGAGGCCGGGGTGCGCGAGGTAAACATGTTTACAGCAAAATCCTGGCTCCGGAGGTTTTGGGAAAGAGGGTACAGCTAATGGGAAGGTGGAAAGCCCATCTACCCCCGGGGGAAAGCGGGCGGTTCGGCACCCAGCACACACTGGGCGTGAAGGTGCGAAGCCTGCTGCTGGAGAGGTTGCCTCCGCTTCAGTGAGAAGGAGCCAGGAAGCACGGGCTCAGCCCTCAGGGCACCACCCGGTGCGTGTCTGTCCTGGGGGGTCTGAATGAAGAGAAAGTTCCCTCCTGTTCTCCAAATTGAGAAAGGCTGTGGAAGGAATGAGGCGGGTGGAGAGAGGGAACCGCAGGCATCCTGGGAGCTGAGGCTCGGGACCAAGCGCTAAAATGAAAGCACCCTATGGAACCCACTCGGGAAAGGGTTTCTTAACCCCCCTAACTCTCCGAGGCGTTCTCCTACTTCCACGGTGTTCGTCAGTTTTATTCTGAAGTGGTTAAGCCTTGCAGCATACTGAACACGGAGTCGCATGTCCCAGGCTCACTGTGTAATCCTTGAGAACAGGGAAAAAAGGGGGAAAGAGGACCTTCTGCTCCTGAATTATGTTTTTACCAAAGAAACGAAAATTTATATTCACTTCGACGAATAAAATAAAAGGCTTTTACCTTAGTGTGAGGTGGTTTGCGTAGTGCCCGCCTGCCGCCTGTGCTTAGCCTTTGACGGCTCTCAGCGCGCAGCTCACGTCCACCCACCTCCCCACACAGCTGAGGTTATTGTAATTGTTCTTTGAGAAGAGTGACTGAAAAGCATCTTTTGGAGGAACGCTTTTGAATTGTACAGTTTCTTTAAAAGATCTATGCTCCTCCAAGCACCCGCTAACGTAAGTGCCCTTCGGTGACTCGTTTGGGACCAAGGACGGTTTGCTTAGTTTTGTTCAGGCGCATCGCGTCTGAAACGAAGCTACGTGATGTAGATCCCTGCCATCCCTGTCACTCTATTCCAAAGGGGCTAGAGTGCCTTTTCATTCACATGCTCACAAAGTAACTAAACCTTTAGGAGAGCTAGGAAGCCTAACAGTGCACGTCAAATTCGATTAATTTTCCTGGCGGCTGGACAATGAACTCAATTTTTGCTAAGAATGAAGATAATGCATGTTTTGAGACGCTGGAATAGTATTTTCCTAAAATTTAAAAATGATTGTTCTTCACCCATTCCAGATGGGCTCTTCGTTGTTTGCCAATGCATCGCAGATGCCCACTCCTTTAACCAAGTTGGTTAGCTGCTTATGAAATGTACATTAGCTGATTAAAGCTTACATATTGGAAGAAATTTCTTCTGGAACATTCCACATGTCTTGACACTAATTATGAAATTAGTCAATTGTCACTTCCAAAAGCAAACTTCGTTTTGAAAACAGTGGAGGAAAACAGGCTACACACATAGCCATAATTGATCAAAAGTATGGACAGAACTATTTTACACTGGGGCAAGGGCGGTACATGCTGGAGAAGAAAATCCAGAGCTGATTGCCTCGGCCCTTTGAAGCAGATGATCATATAAACGTGTTAAGACGTGGAAACGAAGCCGGCCAGCTAACGAAGTAGAAGTACAAAATGCAAAATGCCCTTTGGACTTCTCTGAAGAAGCAAAGACCCAGAAGCTGAGCTTCCAACAGTGTAAGGAAAAGTGCCGTCCTGGGAGAGGGGATGGGCGTTGTCTTAGTGTGTGAGATTCGAACTGAGTCACCTTGGGCTCTGAGTCTGGGTTAACAGGGAAATCTCGAGCAAACCTGCGCCTTTAAGACTCAGTTGCTATCCAAACACAAGTAAACAGAGTGGACCATTAGCGGGCGCCGGGCGTGGAGGCGGAGCCTGGGTGCCGCGGCCCCACTCGGCTGCAGGACGCCCGCCGGGAGGGGAGGCGGGGCCGCTACTAAAGCCTTGGACTCCGGGCGAGGGGCAGCCTGGGGCGGGACGCGGGCTGCGACGGAGCTCAGCGCGCTCGCTGCCGGAGGGGGATGGCCCTGCAGGGCTGCGGGCTCCGACTTCACCCGCAGTCGGCGGCGGGAAAGTGGCCCGGGCACCGCGCTCTGGGCGAGCGCTGAGCACGCCTCCAGAGCACGCGCGCTCTTTTTTACACATTCCGCTCCCACGGACCGACGAAGAACACGATCCGCTCCCCTAGATCATGTCCTCGGCTCCCGGGACTTCGCGCCGAAAAAGAAGTTCGCCCAGCTTGGACCTCATGACCTCTCCAAGCTGTGCGCGCTGCTGCCCCGACCTGGTCTGAACCGCGCTGCCCAGGCAGACCTCGGCGCTGGCGGTGAGTGTCTCCGGGGCCCGGCTGTAGCTGTCCTAAGGAAGGAAGGGATGTGGGGGTTCCAGGAGCGCCCCGGTTCCGTGTGGAGAGCCACAGGTTCAGAGAAGGAAAAGCACTCCCGTGGACCCCAGTCCGGGCCTCGTGCTCTGGCTCCCTCCGGTCCCTCGCACGCAACTCCCAACTAACACACCCAGTCGAACTTTTGTGTGCTGCCCCGAACTTTTGCGTGTTTGGTTTGGGTAGATTTACGCCTTCCGCAAGATTTATAAAAAGGCGGATCGTCATATTTTGTGGTCAAACCCCATCATCCCAAGACGTTGCTCCCCCGCTCTAGAAAGCCCGACCCACGCGTCCTACAACAGCCCCGGCTCGCAGCACAAAAGGGCCGGGGCACACGGTGCGGCCAAGCCGGCGACTCCGAGGGCACATTTCACGGGGGGGGGGGGGGGGGGGTCCGGTCATAGGTGATCCCCCCCCCCCCAAGCGTGTGCTGGCCTCTTGCTTTTTCCTTCCGCTCCCTCCTTTGCCGAGAGGGCAGCAGGCAAGCTCCCCAGGGGCTGAGACGCTCGGATTGTCGAGAAATAGCCGGGAAGGGAGTCGCGGTTGTGGGAAGAAGGGAGGACAAGGTGTTTGTGGAGACGGCCGCGCCGAGTCAGTCTCCCCACCTGTGAGCAGAGAACAAAAGAGCGCAGACTGCTCCCGAAGCGAAACCGGGTGCAGACAGCTCACTGCAGCCGACTCCACAAACTGCAGTCCTGAACAGAACAAGAAAATGACACAGGAGGAGCGAGGGAGCGGAGACAAACCCAGATTATGTGGAAGGCATCCTAATTTAATTAACTCCTTGGGAGGGCAGAGGCGCGGGGAAGGGGCAGGAGCTTGGTGGCTGCCCCCTGCACCTAATCAAGTCCCCCCCTACACACACACCATCATGAGCTCTTTCTTCTAGAGCTCTCTGGTTTATATAAAATTCTGTCGTATTTGAGTATTCAGCGAGCATACCCATCTATCCGTCATTTCACTCAGAAATCAATACAGATGGGTTAGCAGATGACCCCAAACTGTGTTATTTTTAGATAATTGAGTGTAACACCCCTGTTACCAAAGTTGAAGATCCTTTATCAAATTACCAGAGAGCCGGTGTTTTGAACGTCTCAGTAAACTGAAATAAATTAGTATGTACAATTCTCCCCTGCTGACAACCAGTGAAACTTACAAAACGTCTAACGCCTGGGAATTCCATTGAAAACTGATGAAAGAAATGTAGCCTCATCTCCATTGAACCGTTTGTGACTTTTCATGGTTTAACTTTCTCTCCTCGCAAAATTAAAAGTAACTAGTGGTCCGAAACAGGCCGGTGGAGAATTGACAGACAGCGGAGGGCTCGCAGTTAGTGCCTGAAATGGAGTGTGCACTCAGCCCCAACAAAACGAAAGTACCTTAGAGCTCTGCCTTCACTTATGCCATGGCTTGACACACATTGCCAGCGACCAGAGCGGGCTATGGGAACGCGAACTCCCTCGTTAGTTAGGCCAGCGGTGTGTGGAAGGTGTTTAGGGGAGTTCTGTTTGTGAAAGGGTTCCGGATGGCGCACTGGCTTGCTCTTCCTTTGCAAATTAAAGCAAACTTACTGTGAAGTGGCAGTTTGGGACCGACAGAAATGATAACAGTGTCCTTTATGCAGTATACGTTATTGGAGGAGGAGAGTGGGCGCAGACAGAGTTAAGATTGTGACCTTTGTGGCCAAGTTCACTTAGAGGATTTAGAGTTAAAAAAAAAATCATAAATGCTGATGGTCATTCTGACGACCAACACTCCATCCTGGCCCTACACGGCCTATGCTGAGGATCATGCCGTGCCTCTTGTATTTATTTCTAAGAAATCTAGTCTGGGAATACACCCAACTAATAATTTCGGTTTCCTCTCTATGTAGAAGAGAGGCTGCTTTTCAACACTAGGGGGAAAATGTTTTGACTCCCTGGAAAATCCTCATTACCCACGGAGAAGGAACTAAAGATGAAATTTATTATTTTTAATTGAAGAGAAAATAATCAGTGATGTTAGTAGAATCCCCCCCACACACACACACATACCATAGGAGAGAGTTTGAGGGCTGAACAAAAGTGAATAGTGATTTGTGTGGTGGGAAAGTTTATTACTAATGGGAGTTTACAGTTTCGGTTGAATGGTCTGACTGAGACCCTCTGACTGTTACACACCTCTCATTAACTCCCAGCCTGAACTCCCAGACCGCATACCACCAGGCAGAAGCAGTCCATTAATAAATCTCTTGTCTCCAGACTGTTCCAAGCAGCGGAGGAAGGTGGGGGCCCACGGAAGCAGCCAGTTCCAGCCCTGCCAGAGCGCTGCGTCATAGCGCAGCCCCCCTGAGCCTGCTGGCAGATACACCCCCAAGCACCACTTCAGAAACGCGGGGCAAGGACAGTCCGGTGTAGAAGGGGTTAGCGGGGCAGGGGGAGGGGGCAGGCCCTCCTGCCGGGTCCCAAGCCTCAGGTGTTGGGGTTAGCGGCGCGCTTGGCCGGCTTGCTTCCTTGCCTGGCGAAGTTCTTGCTCTGAACCCCGCACCTGGAGGCCACCCTCGGCGGGGCTGGCGGAGCCCGCTTATAACAGGGGGCGGCTGTGGGAGACTGTGGGCCCACTGCGCACGCAGGTGGGGCGCTCCAGGGAGCCCGGGCTGCCCAGTGCCGGGGCAGACAGCAGGCCACACACACCCCGGGCCTCCCGAGGGTGCCAGGTCGGGAAGCAGACCCCTCATTGAGAGCCTGGTGCTCAAGTCTGGGAAGAAGGGTTCGGGCCTCAGAAACGTTCTGTGTCCTCACCCCAAGCGGGCTGGCGTCTGGACCATCTGGAAGGGATCTTGGTAGGGGTGGGAGGAGGGGAAGGGGTGAGTCCAGGCCGAACCCAGCCCCCGGGTGTCACTTTCCTTTCCTGCGGGCCCGTCACTGCTGATAAATGGGAGGAAGGCCGAGGAAGGTGCAGGGAAGCCAGCGAGGTCAGCGCGGGGCGAAGCGGAGCCCTGCTAGTGCCCCGGTGAGCGCGGGCGAGGCGACCACAGCGGGGCACAGCGTGGGGACAAGCCACGCACGTGGATCGAACCAGGCCTCCGGGGCCGGCTGGGAGCCACGGCCTGCGGCGTCCCGGGGAGCTGGCCAGCTTCTCCGAGCCGCACCGCTGGCTCTGGGCCTTGGGGCCTTGACCCCTCAGCCCTCCTGATCCCCCCTAAGAGGATGCGGGTGACGGGGTCCAGGCTGGCGCGGCGCCGGAGCCCCCGTCCGCCTTTCTTCCCCGGGCCGAACCCCCTCTCGGGGAATCCGATCTTCCTGCCACCGCTCGCCAGAGGGCCACTTGCTGCCCTGGCCCTGGTGTCCTGGAGACGGGAACTTAGGCGATGTAACCGGCGGGGTAGCCCAAGGACTCGCGGGACTGAATAATAATCACGGTGTCTCCCTCTCTCCCCTGGACGTTTTTAGGGCCTCCTCTGCGTGCTGCTGTTTTTTTCTTTCTCTCGCGCCCGCCGGCCTCTGAGACCTGGAAGAAGGGGGCGGCTTCCCGCAGCCCCCCGGAGCCGCCAGGAAGATGGGGAGCAAGGCCCTGCCAGCGCCCATCCCGCTCCACCCATCGCTGCAGCTCACCAACTACTCCTTCCTGCAGGCCGTGAACACCTTCCCCGCCGCCGTGGACCACCTTCAGGGCCTGTACGGGCTCAGCGCGGTGCAGACGATGCACATGAACCACTGGACGCTGGGGTACCCCAACGTGCACGAGATCACGCGCTCCACCATCACGGAGATGGCTGCGGCGCAGGGCCTCGTGGACGCTCGCTTCCCCTTCCCCGCGCTGCCCTTCACCACGCACCTGTTCCACCCCAAGCAGGGGGCCATCGCCCACGTCCTTCCAGCGCTGCACAAGGACCGGCCTCGTTTTGACTTTGCCAACTTGGCGGTGGCCGCCACGCAGGAAGATCCCCCTAAAATGGGAGACCTGAGCAAGCTGAGCCCCGGGCTGGGCAGCCCCCTCTCGGGCCTCAGTAAACTGACTCCGGACAGAAAGCCCTCCCGAGGGAGATTGCCCTCCAAAACGAAAAAGGAGTTTATCTGCAAGTTTTGCGGCAGACACTTTACCAAATCCTACAATTTGCTCATTCACGAGAGAACCCACACGGACGAGAGGCCGTACACGTGTGACATCTGCCACAAGGCATTTCGGAGGCAAGATCACCTGCGGGATCACAGGTGAGGCTGGGAACTACGGGAAGGTGCATTTGCCCGTGAACTGTCCCGGCAGACATCCTAAGTGTCACTAAAATCCAAATCCCTCCCAAAGCCGGCTTCGGCGACCCACCAGCGCTTACCTCCCCACCCCAAGCCTGCGGCTGCTGTGTTCTTTGGGATGAGAAGGGGCCTTACTCGGTCCTCGAGCAGGAAAAAAATCTGGTAGCTTGGCTTTGGCCTAGGAGTCAGTAATTCTATTTCCTCTGGGTCGGCCTCGGTACTGAGTGAGGAGTGAAAAGTTAACCTCAGACCCCGGAGTCCTTCCAACTGGGTGGACTGGGTGGAAGGGGGTGCCGGTTTGGAGGCTGTGGGACCATTTCGGACAATCTATTGGTCTCTCCCCACCTCCCCGAGTACCCTAGAGTCGCCCACAGGCTTTCTTATTCTTTGAGGGGTCTCGAGGTCGCTGTATTTAGCAACAGCTCCCACCACCCTCACACCCTGGATTAGTAAAAGACAGCGGGCTAAAATAATTCCCACGGTAGGGGTGTGGAGGTTTCGCCGAAATCTTATCTGTGACTTCTGAGGTGGGACTTTCGTGTCCGTCCCCGAAGCGGTGAAGTGATTCCCAAAATCAGCCTCCACCCCACTCAGCCTTGCCCTCCGTCTTGATTTGGTCAGTTTAAATCCCAGGGAAAAGCCTGGAGGCCTGGAAGGGCTCTTTGTGCAGCGTGTGGAGCTCCAGAAATACGCCAGAGAGGGCGGTCAAGTGTAGATAAAGCCAGACGGCCGAGAATGTTCCCAAGAGTCTGTTAGCTGGGGTTAACTATAAACAGAATTTCACAGAAAATCTAAGAACAACATAAACAATAGACATTCTGTTTCCTTTGCCCTCTCAAAATTTCGTTAGAGTAATTGTGGAAAGTAAATCCTAAGCCAAAGGGATGATCATTTCAATGAAAATTTGTATTGATTTTCAGGTATATCCATTCCAAAGAAAAGCCCTTCAAATGTCAGGAGTGCGGGAAAGGATTCTGTCAGTCTAGAACTCTAGCAGTTCACAAAACTTTACATATGCAGGTAAGTTCATTTTCTTTAAAATTGCTTCATTTTTATCATTATGGCTTTACAAAAAGTGTTCAAGCCAGGGTCTGTTTCTTAACGCTCTTTTTAGGTTAGCTTTAGGGGGGGCAGAGACACTTGTGTTTTTTTTTAATATAAATGAATATTACATAACAAAGAATTTTTCTTAACGAACAGGCCAACCAGTCTATAATAAATCCTAATGTTAGTATTGTATTTTTTCATCCCATCTGCTCCGTGTTTAAAACTTCCGTGTTTGGGAGGAAATAAAGGTAATTTTGACAATGGAGCCATGGTGAAATCCCATATGCTCTCTTTCCCAGGGGCCTCATAATTTGTAGCTTTCAGGACGTTGAGGAATAGTTTAATTTTCCAGCAAACAGGAGCTTCATTTCCCGGGAGAATGGAGTTCCCTAGGAGAGCATTGCCCCCCCCCCTTTCCTGCCCTTGACGTGGCGATGAAATACGTGGCCACCGAGGTGGTCTTATCAGTGCAATCGGGCCTCCGCGGGCGCCTGTACGTGTGCTTCACGATTGGCGGATGAAGAGCACAGATCTGTCCCTGCAGGTCCCCTCTTTTGTTGTCGCGCGCTTGTCGTGTTAGGGCTTGGTACAGATAAGACAGAAACTGTTGAGGTGGGTGCCCGTGGTGGTGTGAAGGATTAATCCTTTGCCTTGCTTCACATCTGAACAGGAATCTCCACACAAATGTCCCACATGTGGAAGAACCTTTAATCAGAGAAGTAATCTGAAAACTCACCTTCTCACCCATACAGACATCAAGCCCTACAGCTGCGAGCAGTGTGGCAAAGTGTTCAGGCGAAACTGTGATCTGCGGCGGCACAGCCTGACTCACACCCCGCGGCAGAACTTCTAGCGAAGCCCCGGATCTGCCCTGTCCACGCCTCCCACCCGAGGGGCCCACCCCCACCCCCATTGACCCCAGCTCTTCCCTGGCTGCAGCCGCACCTGCAGCTCCAGAGAGTTAACTGTTCTTCCCGAGGACTGAGAACTCTTAGAAAGCCACACACTCCCCCCTTTTTCGCAACCAGCATGTACTAGATCCGTGTAGATATTCACGGCTCATTTTAGAGCTCTGTACATAGTGTCGTGGGTCTTCGTCCCGTTGTGTTGTTTCGTTTTCGTATCTTGTTGGATGCACCCAGACGTGGAAAATAGAAACCAAATTTATCTTTAAAGACTGTATTTTCAAAATAAAACTTTTCTTGTTTCAACGCTTCTTGAGATGCGTCTGCACGCTAGTCAACTTCTGTTTTCCCTGTGGGTTCCAGAGGGGGGGACAACCCCTGGAGATTCAATGGGAAGGGTGTTCTTTATTCCTCGGTTTTAAAAACAGGACTTCTCGTTCTCTTAATAAAATTTGAGCACTTCCTTTTTTTGTACTGTGGCATTTTGGGATGGGATCATGCCAGGTTTTTTTTTTCTTTCAAATATATAAAATTGAATCGCCTTGGAGTCCTAGTCCTCTTGTTTACTCCAGTCCCTACGTTTGTAAAGTTTATTCCTTCAGGTAAGTATACTGTAGTAATCACTGTTGATAACACGCTGTTCACTATTATGCCCTTGAAAGGCCCTGATGGCAAGAAATATAGGAGAGGAGCTCCGCGTTCTGGAAGTCCTTGACCTGTTGTAGAAGTTTATGGTGGGCAACTGCTCCTGCTTTAGACTTTGAACACTGATTTCTCACTATAAACACAGACTTTATCCTGCCTTCAGGGCACGAGTGTAAAATCCTCCTGCAGAACAGGAAGATACGGATGGAGAAAGGAGGAAGGAGAAACCACTTAGTAGTGTTTGCACACAATATTTCTTTCCAAGGGTGGAGATCAGTTCTGTCAGAAGGGTAGGATTTCTCCACAAAGCAAAGTGAGTGAGGTCACTGGCCAAGGTCTGCCCTTGGAAAAATGTCAAGTGTAGGCTACTCCTTGTAGGGAGCTTGCAGTAGATACGTGGTAGCCTTCTAAAGCATGCCACTCTTTCCCAAGTAGCTCTGGAGCACAGGACACTGGGGCAGTGGCAGCCTGGAGTCAGCAGGATTCGGGTGGAGGGCTCTGGGTGGAGGTAAACAGCAGATGGTTCCAGATGAAAGGAAAATGACTCAATTCAGAGAACATCCCTGGAACCTGTGGCCCAGTGGCCCAGTAGGCGCTCATAAATAGTTTAATACTGAATAACAGGCTGAATCAGGCATTCTCAGATTTCTTTTAAAAACTGTATTATTTGTGCAAGGATGGCTTGCCTAACCTCCGCAACAGGTCTTTCGTTTGTTTGATACCTTAGGATCTTCCAGAATGATAGGTGGGGATTTGAAGATAAAATTTGAAATTTCTCACCAGTGCCTGTTTGATATAATTTCCCAGGGGGTTTCAAAGCATTTTAGGTTCCTCTGTTATCCTGCTCTCAAGGGAGCTGGATGAGAGTCGCCTCTCGGTCTCCCACGGGCTCATTTCTCCACACCTTTCTCCTCACCTGTCTATGTTCTAACACAACACAAATGCATCCCCATAAAGAAGAAAGCTCAGAGCTTTCACTAGGAGTGAAGTGGTGTGTGTGTGTGTGTGTGTGTGTGTGTGTGTGTGTGTGTGTGTGTGTTTGTGTTTAGAGGAATTAAATGGCTGTTTATTTTCTTCTGTTTGTACAGAATTAACTCTGTGACCTCTCCTAACCCTGCTCTCTCAAGATTCTGCCTGCCTTGACATGGAAGATTTGAATACTTCAGGGCAGGATTAACATTGACTGTCCCTAGAGACAACCCCCCCCCCCCCCCCCCCCCCCCCCCCCGCCACCACCAATCTTTCAGGATTTTTCCATGTAGTCAGACTCACAACCCCACCCCCTACATACTACAAGTGTCACAGTTCCCCTGCACAGAGGTCAGGTGAATCATAAAAGAATGACCCTTGCCCATTACCAAGCTGCAAGCCTGTCCTGGGGGTCCCTACCACAGATAGATACGTGGATTGATACAGCCAGCGCATCATTTCCTCCCATTTATTCTAGTTGGTAAAGTAAGGCTCTTAAGTGAAGGAGGAAACACAGAGAGAGCCCAGAAGGCAGTTCCTCTTCCCATCCTCACACCATTTCAAAAGTCAAGGTCAATTCACACACAATTTATTTCCTTATTCCTTGATTTATCAAATGTCTGTTGTGTGCTTTTCAGTTGCCGAATCTTGTGACAGTTGCCCCTGCTCTTTGGTTTCATTTTTGCTATTGTTTTATGTAGAGACCAGGGCTTCCACAGCAGCTCAAGCTGGCCAAGAACTTACTTTGTAGCCCAGACTGGCTTTGATCCTTCTACCTCGGCCTCCTGAGTGCTGGGATAACAGGCATGGGCCACCACACCGGACCTGGTTTTCGTTTTCTGCTTCTGTCTTATGCACATAGTGGCACATTTAAAGACTCTTGACTTCTCAACTAATTTAGAAATCTGTATGATAGAGCTTAATTTAATAGCTCTTAGGTCCAGTGGCCATCTAGGCTCAGACAGGACAACGCTTTGTGACCTCCACACAAGTGACTCCACACAGTCTTCATGATTCCAGGTAAAATTCTGAATAGTTGATCCCTCTCCAAACTCTGCGGGTTTTTCTCCTCTATGCTTAAGTATGCAGGAAATGAATCTTGTGTGAGACATTCTTCTAAGACATTATAAGGACAAGGCAGATCTTGTGTCTTGGGAAATAGAGTTGCTGTTTTATTTTTTTGTTTTTGTTTTTGTTTTTTTTTTGTTTTTTTTTTTTAGTTCAGAGAAGAGTCATTATTTGTGTTTTAGATTAGCCTGTGTTTCCTTACACCCCCTATCATAGTCAACTTATGAATCAATTGCCTTGGCAAAAGACTTGGCAGAGGAAAGATCACCCATCATAACCACAGTGCAGAAAAATTAATGAACAGCAGTTACAAATGACCATTGAGTTGTGACTATAATATCATCTTGTCATCTGTGTGTGAGATCTGAAAGACATTTCTGAACACTAATTATACTGTGACCAGTTGCCTGTGTGGAATTATGAGTGAGGGTTAGATGCTCTCGTGGACACTTAGCTTGACGTGCAGGCCATTGCGGCCCAAGGCCTTTATTACTGCAATAATTAGCAGTATTATCTTGCCATATATCATTGTATAAGAGGAAAACTTCACAAAATCCAACTCTAAGACAACTACGTGCTTTAAAAGTCAGCAAATTCAGAGTCTAAAGTTATAAATCGGCCCAATTACCTCTGCTGATAAAATAAAAACAGTGTCGGGAATTTCCTCATTTCACCTCTGTCTCAAGCCTGGATGGGCAGCCAGCTCCTGGGAGGTGCTTGGGAAACAGAAGACTGTCAACACATCCAGGTTTCACACTATGTAGAAACAACAGAAAGTCTTAATATGAGATAAGTACGGAATGAGCTGCTTTTCTCATTACCATATCATTTCAATATTATTGTAATAAGGGAAGAGAACAAATTGACGAAACCATATAATACATTGCAAACACTTGTGCGTTGGGAAGATTACTCGTATTCACACTCACCAGTGTGTTATGTTGAGACAGTATTTCTCAATTTTTCCCTTCTAACATGTCACTTGACATTGATAGCTACTACTGATGACAATGATGAGCAATAGAGGGGGTGGAGACGCAGAATGATTCAGCTCTGATGACCTGAGATAATTCAAGTTCATTCTTGTTTCTTTTCTTCTTTTTATTACTTATTGCCTGCACCCCCACACAAATTACCTTATTATCTAAGCTATGTGAGTTTTCTTTATTGAAACAACCCAAAACAAGAATTGATAGTTAAAAAAAAACTATAAATAACCTTTAAAAGCCCACCCCCAAAAAATTTTTGTAAATTATGCCATATCTGCTAGGACAATTTTTAATAAAAGAAACAGAAAATGTAACTAGTAGGAGCTTCAACAACAGAGGATTCTTCTTTTGTTTGATAAGATGTCTTAAGACAAGGTCAAGGGATTTGTAATTCACTGAAGTGACAAGGTCATTTGGACCCAGTTCTTCCCACTTTTCTGTTCTTCCATCTTTACTGTGTAGACTGGGGCTCCCTTCACGGCCACAAGATGGCTGCAGCACCTCCAAGCCCATTGTTCACTCATCAGACACATTCCAGAGACAGAAAAAGATGAGCTCTTCCGTGTGTTTCTTTGTAAGAACTAGGAGTCTCTCCCACAATCCACCTGCAGACCTACCTGGTCTCTTTTGTCTGAAAAAGCAAGCTGTCTTCCTGCTCCTCCTCCAAGCACTAACAAGAAGAACACTATAGCATGGATGGCCAAGACTACATAAAATCACACCAGTAGGTCTTCTCCGAAGCTCCTCCTCCAAGCACTAACAAGAAGAACACTATAGCATGGATGGCCAAGACTACATAAAATCACACCAGTAGGTCTTCTCCGAAGCCCGGGACTACCTGAAGAAAAACAGGGGTAGGAAAGCAGACTACCATGAACAGGAGGCAAGTGTGAGAAACAAGGTTCCCAAGGGCTGCAGAGATGCCTCAGCCAGGAAACTGCTTGCCCTGCAAGTTTGAGTTCAAGCCACAGCATGCACTGAAAAAGGCCCATGCGAGGGAAGTCACTCAATCCCAGTGCTGCAGAGGCAGACACAGGTCTCAAAATACCAGGTGGACAGAGCCTAAGGAACCGTTTCTGACCTTGACCTCTGGCGTAAACATTCACCTCCACATGGATGATCACACACACACACACACCACCACCACCACCACCACCACCACCACCACCACCACCACCATCACCACCAACAACAACAAATAAAGCTTCTGTTAATAATATTATGGTGGAGAGGCTGATGTCATGTCAGATGCAGGATATATTGCATACATCTATTTATTTCAACAATATAAAATGACAGCAACCTTGGAACACTAAACAGAAAGACTGAAACACATCAAAAATGTTAGTAGCAGAGATTCCTAAGTGATGGACTCAGGCTCACCTCTCTTTCCCTTTTTTAACAAAACTCTTCCTCAAAAATCATGTTTGTATGTTGTTGGGTTTTTTTGTTGTTGTTTTTTTTGGGGGGGGTTGTTTTTTTGAGACAGGGTTTCTCTGTGTAGCTTTGGTGCCTGTCCTAGATCTCGCTCTGTAGACCAGGCTGGCCTTGAACTCACAGAGATCCGCCTGGCTCTGCCTCCTGAGTGCTGGGATTAAAGGTGTGTACCACCACCACCCAGAGTTTGTATGTTTTTAAAGACAAAATGTAATACACAGTATTTTAAAAATTCAAAATAAAGCCTTAACATGCTAAATACATTGGTATTTCTGTCTTAATTTATTGCCTCTGAGCGGCCATTGCTTGTCTTTCTCACAGCCCCGTACAGCCTCCGGTGGCTCCTGACTCCCTCTCTTCATTTCGTTGTATGTTTACTTTCTTTTAGTTTTCTCTCCTTTCTTCCTTGATTTCCACTCAGAATTCCTTGTCCTATTCTTTAGATTTCTTTATCCTGGGTCTGTGTTTTTTCCCTTCTAAGAGCTTCTTCAAGAGTGTTCTTCAAACTGTCACATTCAAGAGCCTTTTTTTCTGAGCCCTCCCCAACCCCTCGGGTGAGTTGGAATTTCTGGTGATAACGACTAAGATCTCTATTTTAAACAAACACTTCAGGTAGTTCTTATGTGTGTTAGAGCCGGAGAACTTCTGAGTTAGCCTTTGACACCACGGTTCCCTTATCTTATCCATCAGCCATTTACTATGTGCTTACCGTAATAAACACAAAACAAATCTCAACCTCCTCTCTTTACTGACTCCCTGGCCTTGAAGTTGTCAGATTTTCCTCTGCCCTGATTCCTGCTGCTCCTCCACAGTCTCTCTCATCTACTTTTCTATCATTGCCGCCCAAATTTTCATTTCTTTTCATATTGGTAGACATTCTTGGCTTTGATGTCTTATTTCTCATTCTTTGTCTTCTTAATCTACTCACTAAAGAGGCAAAAAAGGAATAAATAGAGTGCAATGTTTGATTAAATGAGAACATAGAGTAAAAAGGGGGAGGAGCAGGCATCACAATAAGCATAATTTTGTTTTCAATCTGTTGGTTGAAATACTGTCAGTGAATGTCTTTTTTTTTTCACTCCTATATGGAGAATATTCGTTTACTATAGTGATACTTTATATATTGAAGTACAAATGTGTGATAGTTTCAAAGTAATAATTAGTTTAAACTGCTTTTTAGATTTTTAAAAAATATTAACAATACACAAAAGCCTCAGAGCAGGAGGCATTTTGAGATACAGCTGCGGGACTGTTTATGGACAAGACATTTGACCAGAGGCTCAGTGCCTTGTCTGTAAAACAAGGATTTACTCTGTGAGCTTCCCAGTGACTCTAGCTTGGAAGGTTCATGCTTTTCATTAAGAAATAGATAAGTGTGACTTAAGAAAAGTATTGTTGACATCACAAAACCCAGAAAATAAGAAGTCTCACCAGCTCTGGCACATCAGTAGAAACAAATGTGACCTACACCTCAGACCGTTCCTGTTGTTTTCACAGAACTGTTGATGTTTAGAGAATCCACAGAAGACTGTTGACCAAAAGTAATGCATTCACACTGAAAAGTAAGTGCATTGATTTTTAGGTGATCAAAGTAATCACATTTATTGTAAAAACAAATAAACAAAAGACAAAAAACTCACATAGCATAGAAATATATTAAGGAAGTTTAAAAAATCTACTGTGACCTCTGTCCTGCAAATGAATCATCTTAATTCCATTCCAAGAGACAGCCACTGTGAGCGTTGAACATGTCTTCACACATGTTTTGCTATGAATAAGCAGATTGTGCGTGCACACACACACACACACACACACACACACACACACACACACACACTCATCTATTTTGTAACTTGATTCCCTTTCCTTAACAAACGTTTTTTGAGATCCAAATACATAGATCTGCCTCTAACGTTATCACGAGAAAACAAAACAAAACACTTTTAGATCTAAAGATTGCTTAAGAATCTGAAACAGAGAAATAAAAAAAAGGATAATTCTGTTACTGAAGTTATTTGCAGAATGCTGCCCTTGACTGGCAGCCTTTTGTCCCTGATCTGCATGGCGGCACCTGAGAGCGCCCCAAGGGTTCTGAGGATTCTTCAAGGTGTGTCACATTATGGTTCGCGTCAGCGCACCTTGCTCTACCTCCCTGGCAAGAACTGAAAGATACAGTTCTTAAATCCCCTGGTGACCCATTATCTGTGGATCACTGGCGAGACAGAATGTAATAGCTCCTGCCTCTTCACCAGCATAAACTTCTCAGAGAAACCCAACTGCCATGCCCTACATCCTCTATCCAAATAAGAAAGCCAGTGTAGGAGCAAAGAAGTACACTAAGTAGACAGGCTTTTCTCTGCTTTATTTTATTTTAATTTATCTATTGTGTGAGAAAACAGTAACCATTTAATTGCAGAGACCAGGACTGGGAAAGTTTTGGCACAACCTTTCTTCCACGTGGATTATCTGGAATAAAAGACTCAGTGGGTTGCACAAGCTGCAGCTTTGGAGACACCAGGGAATGGAAAGCCGTCCTGCCTGTGTGAGAACAGCAGAAGACAGTTTAGTTGGTGCTATGGGTCAGAACTGATCACTTCCCATTACCTTGTTCTAAAATAATCAGTGTTTCTCTGTCTTAAAAGCATTTCTTTTGTGAATTGAGTCACAAAGACTCATAACTCTCTGAGGGACTGATTCGCAGGCCTCTGAAATGTTTACCATGTGGCACTGTTTTCGCAACATCGTACACTGACAGTGTTGTGTTGTAAATATTGCAATGTGATGACAGGACATGGCCGTGGTTTTGTGTGGTTCTGATCTAGGGCCATCTAAAAGCTCCTCATGTCATAATAATTGTCTTTACTTCCAAAGGGATCCTACTGACTCTACCTCTCTAGAGATAGAGAAGGAGAAAGATAAAGATGACAATCTTATTAAGACTTGATTGACTCTTTGTTTCCTGTTAGGCAAAAAAAAAAAAAAAAAAAAAAAAGTACAAATAATCTGACCACCCTTTTCTAAAGTAATACAAAGCAAGTAATCAGATCCTGTGACCTAGACTATTGAAATTGAAAATATATTCCTTCAGCCCTGTGGGTTCATGAAAGAAACTCCAGCAGAAAGAGGCATGGATACAAATATTTTCTGATACATATACACGTGCACAAAGGCCTGCTTGTTTGTTTTTGTTTGTGTGTGTGTGTGTGTGTGTGTGTGTGTGTTGTGGGGATTCTGCTGGGGGGTGAGACAAAGACTCTACCATTGATCAAAATCCCCAGCCCTCATGTATTAAAACTCAAAAGAACATAAATATGAAGTAATAGGAGAATGAATAAAACTCATATTCACACAGAGAACAGCAGATAGTACTAAAATGACCACATAACACGGTGTATTGAGTGTAACGTTATATATTAGAAAGCAAGTTGTGGGACGGTAAGAACACAGCATTAGTAGTTTGAGGACACATAGTTTACATAAGCATAATGAAAATATAAAATGTTCTCAGAAATAATGAACTCCAAAGGCTGGATAATGGTTATAATAACTAAAGAGAAAGAGGAAAGAAATTGAGAACTAGTAAGTATTGACTGGGGACTTAACATTTGTGGTCTTTTTTTCTTTAAAAGACATCTGAAGCAAATACAGAGAGGAAGACAACGGAACTGGACAGTAGCAGTATTGTGTTATAGTCGCCTCTGTACTTTCCTGGACGATTGGAGATCCACAACCTCTCTCTCTCTCTCTCTCTCTCTCTCTCTCTCTCTCTCTCACACACACACACACACACACACACACACACAACTTGGGATCAAATCCAGGCCTGCCACAACCTAGTCAAGCACTCTGCAATGGCTCGTGTGTGTGTGTGTGTGTGTCCACACACACACGCACACTTGTGCTCATAGGGTGTGCATGTATGAAGGCTGGAGGTTGACTTCAGGTGTCTTCTCCCCATCTTATTCTTTGAGACAGGGTTTCTCACTGAACCCAGTGCCAGCTGATTCAGCCATACTGTCTGGCAACCAAGCCCAGAGGCCCCTGTCTCTGCTTCCCCTGAGTTGGCATGACAGGTGTGTGCTACCGTACCTTTTTTTGCAGGGGGTGGTGGTTCTAGGGGTCTGAACTCAGGTACTCAGGCCTGCACAGCAAGCATGTTACTTGAGCCATTTCCCTGCCCCTGCCCCCAAACTCATTTTCCAAAGAAGAATCAGAACTGAAAAGGCTTCAGGGAAATGTCTATTATTGGATATTTAATAAGAAGTTCTTCAGTGGCATTGGTGATGCACTGGGGTGCCAGGGATGATGTGTCTGTGCACTTGGAACTTATATTCTACCAGAGAGACTAGATTGAAGGAGGAGGAGGAGGAGGAGGAGGAGGAGGAGGAGGAGGAGGAGAAGGAGCAGGAGGAGGAGGAGGAGGACGCAGAGGAAGAAGAAGAAATTAAATGACATTACATAGAGAATTTTATTTCATCTAAGGATGACAAAGTGGAGGGGCAGAAAAGTTACCTGATTTTTCCAAGATGCAAACTGTTTCTAGAACCTTCCTTCCCACCTTCCTCACATACTTCTATTACTGTAATAGCATAAGCCAGTTTGCTAAAAACCTAACTAAATAGCTATAAGGAATTTGAACATTTTGAACATGACATTAAATTTACACAGCTTCTTATTAGTTAGGTCACCACTATTATCCTCATTTCATGGGTGAAGAAAAAGGTGAATGGGGAGTAGCAGTGGGGTGGAGGGGCTTGCCTAAGGCTCTGGAGGTAATAAGAGTGACAGGTTCTGGGTCAGAACTCAGAACTCTAGCTAATTTAATGCAAAATCTTGACTATGTGTCCCTCGGGTCTTGTTTTTCAGGTTAATGTGTGTCGAGTTCACACATCCCTGTGAAGCCAACAGCACTCTGGACACCGTCAGGAAACGTATACTAATATCTTGTCAGGTAAATTGTCTAATTCTTTTCATTTTCAAAGTTGGAGATTCATTGGTTAAAAAGCTTAGCATAACTTTTGTGTTCATCGAGGTGTGCAAATTTCCCCCTCCAGATGGACACAAAGAATGTGTGGGGTTATCATTTCCCAAGCTGGGACTGCACTGCTCAGAGCTCTGCAGACAGGTTGCAGGTGAGCTCACCCACAGCTGGTAAGTACGGGAAAGAGAAAGAGAAGGAAAAGGAAAGAAAAAGAAAAGGCCCATGATGAGCTGATCCACTCGATGGTGTTACCAAACTCCAGCATTTGCAAAGTTTCCACTGATTGGCTTCATTTCTATCTATTAAAACAATCCTACTGTGATGAAATCTAAAGGTGATAATTCTGGCTCCTTCCCATCCCAAGTCCATTAGAAAATAAATGGTCACTTGTAGAAATAAAATTGTTTTGTTTTTGTTTTCATTGTTGTTTCTGTTTTTTTTGTTTTGTTTTGTTTTTGAAACAAGGTTTCCCTGTTTAACCTTGACTGTCCTGGAACTTGCTCTATAGACCAGGCTGGCCTCGAACTCACAGAGATCTGCCTTCCGGATGTTGGGATTAAAGGTGTGCACCACCACTGATGGGCTGAAATAAAACTCTTTAAAGAAGAAAACACACACAGCCCCTTTGTGTTTTAAAGAAGAAAACAGAAAACCCTTTTGTATTACCTGTGTGAGTAGACAAGAGGACACTTAGAGGAGTCAAGTCTGTCCTCCCACCAGGCGGGCCTCAGGGATGGAACTCTGGCCAGCAAGCTTGGTGACCAGCTCCTTCACCTGCCGAGTCATCTTGCTGGCCTATAACGAAGTTCATAAAGGAAATATATTCCAAGGCGAATTTAAATACACAACTGCAGGATGCAGTGTGGCCTAATTCCACCACCACCCTGGACTCCATTTGCAGAGCTCACTTCTCCACCCACATGTCTGCTCACTACAGCTCACACTCCACCCACATTCCCCTCACTACAGCTCACACTCCACCCACATGTCTGCTCACTACATCTCACACTCCACCCACATGTGCCCCTCACTACAGCTCACACTTCACCCATGTGCCCCTCACTACAGCTCACACTCCATCCATGTGCCCCTCACTACAGCTCACACTCCACCCATGTGCCCCTCACTACAGCTCACACTCCACCCACATGTCCACTCACTACAGCTCACACTCTACCCATGTGCCCCTCACTACAGCTCACACTCCACCCACATTCCCCTCACTACAGCTCACACTCCACCCACATGTCCACTCACTACAGCTCACACTCCACCCACATGTCCGCTCACTACAGCTCACACTCCACCCACATGTCCACTCACTACAGCTCACACTCCACCCATGTGCCCCTCACTACAGCTCACACTCCATCCATGTGCCCGTCACTACAGCTCACACTCCACCCATGTGCCCCTCACTACAGCTCACACTCCACCCACATGTCCGCTCACTACAGCTCACACTCCACCCACATGTCCACTCACTACAGCTCACATTCCACCCACATTCCCCTCACTACAGCTCTCACTCCACCCACATGTCCCCTCACTACAGCTCACACTCCACCCACGTGCTTCTCACAAATCTGATTACAGGTTGAGGTTGGAAGCGCTCAATATTGATTGGTTCAGGAGTGCTTGAGAATTACTTGTTATCTTCAGTTTCCAGCGAGTTCTCTTTCCTGGGCTGATGTGTGAAGCCTGCCTTCTAAGGATCTCTCCAGGATCCTTATTAAGAACATCTGTAGGGAGCATCAGGACGAAGTGTTGAATTTCACCCATTTGGATTTCATTAAAGTGTCTATAGTTGTCAAGCGTTTAGAGAGTCAAGACACCAAGAGTTTGGGGTTTGACCCAAAGGAAATTGGTCTTCATTTTAAAGCTAAACAGGAGAGATAAATGAGCCAAAGTTTTCTTTCTTTCTTTCTTTTTTGAGAAAAGGAGATTTAAAAAAATTCCTTTCAGATGTATACTCTGAGAATGGAAGCTTCACCAGCCATACGTTCTACTGTAAGTTTCCCTAATGCCAGAACAAATGTGGGTTTATTTGAGGCGTCCATAAGTCAGAGTTCGTGGACCTTGGTGGGTCCACAGGCTGACTGCAGAGAGCCCATAAACTGTGAAACTTTAAGCAAAATGTCACACGCATATACAGATGTTATTCTGGAGAGGGGAAGCTCTAGCCTCCATCAGGTTTTCGGTGTCAGCTGTGACTCAGAAAGGTTAAGAGCCCATGAGACGGCCCAGTGGGTGACAGCTCTTGCTGCCCAGCCTGATGAGCTCCACCCCTGGAATCTCTGTGGTAGAAGAGAACCTGCTCCTGAGGAGGAGGAGAGAACCTTCTCCTGAGGAGGAAGAGAACCTGCTCCTGAGGAGGAGGAAGAGAACCTGCTCCTGAGGAGGAGGAAGAGAACCTGCTCCTGAGGAGGAGGAAGAGAACCTGCTCCTGAGGAGGAGAGAACCTGCTCCTGAGGAGGAGGAAGAGAACCTGCTCCTGAGGAGGAGGAAGAGAACCTGCTCCTGAGGAGGAAGAGATCCTGCTCCTGAGGAGGAGGAAGAGAACCTGCTCCTGAGGAGGAAGAGATCCTGCTCCTGAGGAGGAGGAAGAGAACCTTCTCCTGAGGAGGAGGAAGAGAACCTGCTCCTGAGGAGGAGGAAGAGAACCTGCTCCTGAGGAGGAAGAGATCCTGCTCCTGAGGAGGAGGAAGAGAACCTGCTCCTGAGGAGGAAGAGAACCTGCTCCTGAGGAGGAGGAAGAGAACCTTCTCCTGAGGAGGAGGAAGAGAACCTGCTCCTGAGGAGGAGGAAGAGAACCTGCTCCTGAGGAGGAGGAAGAGAACCTGCTCCTGAGGAGGAAGAGATCCTGCTCCTGAGGAGGAGGAAGAGAACCTTCTCCTGAGGAGGAGGAAGAGAACCTTCTCCTGAGGAGGAGGAAGAGAACCTGCTCCTGAGGAGGAGGGAGAGAACCTGCTCCTGAGGAGGAGGAAGAGATCCTGCTCCTGAGGAGGAGGGAGAGAACCTGCTCCTGAGGAGGAAGAGAACCTGCTCCTGAGGAGGAGGAAGAGATCCTGCTCCTGAGGAGGAGGGAGAGAACCTGCTCCTGAGGAGGAGAGAACCTGCTCCTGAGGAGGAGGAAGAGAACCTTCTCCTGAGGAGGAGGAAGAGAACCTGCTCCTGAGGAGGAAGAGAGAGAACCTGCTCCTGAGGAGGAGGAAGAGAACCTGCTCCTGAGGAGGAGGAAGAGAACCTTCTCCTGAGGAGGAGGAAGAGAACCTGCTCCTGAGGAGGAGGAAGAGAACCTGCTCCTGAGGAGGAGGAAGAGAACCTGCTCCTGAGGAGGAGGAAGAGAACCTGCTCCTGAGGAGGAGGAAGAGAACCTTCTCCTGAGGAGGAGGAAGAGAACCTTCTCCTGAGGAGGAGAGAGAACCTGCTCCTGAGGAGGAGGAAGAGAACCTGCTCCTGAGGAGGAGGAAGAGAACCTTCTCCTGAGGAGGAGGAAGAGAACCTGCTCCTGAGGAGGAAGAGAACCTGCTCCTGAGGAGGAGGAAGAGAACCTGCTCCTGAGGAGGAGGAAGAGAACCTGCTCCTGAGGAGGAGGAAGAGAACCTGCTCCTGAGGAGGAGAGAGAACCTGCTCCTGAGGAGGAAGAGATCCTGCTCCTGAGGAGGAAGAGAACCTGCTCCTGAGGAGGAAGAGAACCTTCTGAGGAGGAAGAGAACCTGCTCCTGAGGAGGAAGAGAACCTTCTGAGGAGGAAGAGAACCTGCTCCTGAGGAGGAAGAGAACCTTCTCCTGAGGAGGAAGAGAACCTTCTCCTGAGGAGGAAGAGAACCTTCTCCTGAGGAGGAGGAAGAGAACCTGCTCCTGAGGAGGAAGAGAACCTTCTCCTGAGGAGGAGGAGAGAACCTTCTGAGGAGGAGGAGAACCTGCTCCTGAGGAGGAGGAGAGAACCTGCTCCTGAGGAGGAGAGAGAACCTGCTCCTGAGGAGGAAGAGAGAGAACCTGCTCCTGAGGAGGAAGAGAGAGAACCTGCTCCTGAGGAGGAGAGAACCTGCTCCTGAGGAGGAGGAAGAGAACCTGCTCCTGAGGAGGAAGAGAACCTTCTCCTGAGGAGGAAGAGAACCTTCTCCTGAGGAGGAAGAGAACCTTCTGAGGAGGAAGAGAACCTTCTGAGGAGGAAGAGAACCTGCTCCTGAGGAGGAAGAGAACCTTCTGAGGAGGAAGAGAACCTTCTGAGGAGGAAGAGAACCTTCTGAGGAGGAAGAGAACCTTCTGAGGAGGAAGAGAACCTGCTCCTGAGGAGGAAGAGAGAGAACCTGCTCCTGAGGAGGAGGAAGAGAACCTGCTCCTGAGGAGGAGAGAGATCCTGCTCCTGAGGAGGAGGAGAGAACCTGCTCCTGAGGTTGTCCTCTGACCTCCACACTTGTACCATGACACTTATGTATAACTGTATATAAACATGAACACATGCACAAAATAAATAAATAGATAGAATAAAAATATTTTTAAAACCCAGCCTCTAAAAGAAGATTAAGAAATGTTAGTTTATTTTCTTATTTATTATATATTTTTAAATTTGCAAAATAAGTAGTTTTTAAATTTCTCTTTTATTAAGAGTATACAATGCATATAAAATTTAAAACTCTACCAAAATATAATTATTTAAAAATATTTTCATAATTCATGTAATCTCTACTATGGAATTAAGTTTGCATGGGCACACACTCTGATCTAGCCTGATTTAACAAAAATAACCTGACTCGTTCTTTGCCATGAAAGGGTGAGAAGTGAAAATATGCCGTAAAATTGGCACAAAGTGGAAAAAAAGTAAAGCCGTTTAAAAGTTTTTCTCCATTACATTCTGTGTTATAAGAGGTTTTCTTTTTGGCCAATCAGTTATGTTCTAATTATACTACAGTGGCATGTACTAATTTAAGTTGTGACTTTCTGAGTCAAAACAGCGATTCTGTTCAGTAAAGAACAGCAAATGATACAAATTCTGAGAAGAAAAAGCACTGGGGTGTTTGTTTTGTTTTGTTTTGTTTTGTACGTGTATAATGAATACAAATTTACACAAAACATATATGTACATGTAATAAATATAATTCAAAGAAAAGAGATTATCAATCAGAGAGTGGGAGGCCTGGGGAGGTTGAGAACTGGGAAAGGCTGGAGGGAGGGAAGGGAGGAGGAGGTGATGTAATTCTAGTTCAATTAAAAACATTTAAAAAAGAAAAATAAAACTTTGGACATTTGGTACAATTTAAAAAGTCATATTTAAAATTCAAATGTAATATTTATTTTCTGCATGTGATTTTTAACATATTTTGAGTGGATCATATTTGGTTTTAAAAATAGATTATGTAGTATGTATCGAGCTAGCAGCATTTTCTTTTTCAATGTGGTTTTCCTGGTGATTCACCCGCTTTAGGCTGCACAGATGAGAAACACTGCATGAATCCTTGGTTGATAGGCTATCTGCTGCTTGTCTTTCATAAAGAACAGTATACAGCTTATGCCCCGCCACCCCCAGCTACCTCAGGCACAGCCTACCCTGGCTTACCTGCTCCTTGTGCGGCAAGCCTTCCTCGGCCACCTTCTTGAATTTCCTATGCTTTCAGTCAGTTCTCAGCTTATTGTATGTGAACCTGGCTTGTTTCCAAATTAACTTGGCTGGTCTTTTCATCTTTCCTGTCCTTTCTCAAAAGCCTTGATTCACCCTCTTGATATTCTCCAAACCAAGCTTCGTTCCAGGCCTCACATTCTCCACGTCTCTGACATGTATTTACTGTATGTCAGTAACTTTTATTTATGATGGTTCCAAGTGTCTTTATTCTCTCCTGAAGCTTTGACTCTCTCTCTGACTTTGCCTCAAAATATTTTCTTCTTTCCAATTTGTTCTTAAAAACATGCTTGAGTTTAATTGTTAGTGAAGCATGGGCTCTCGCGGGGCTGCTCCTTGGTTTGTACAGTCACGGTTTGTTTTCTGTCCCCTAATTCCAGTTTTTATTTAAATAAGATTACAGATTATGGTCTAAAATTATATCTCAATAAAACAGATACAACTCAGAAAAGAGTGAAACAGAAAAAGAATGAAGTAGATGAAGTTATATAAAAATATTGTGCCTAGACACTAGCCGTTGTTACTAATCCATGTTCTGCTTAGCCCTCCTGGCTCTCTGGAGCCTGCCTGTCAACCAGTAATTGAATCTTCTCTGCTAATTCACTGTTCTAGAGCTACACAAATGCAAGTTATACCCAAGACTTTAGCATAGTGACCAGCACATAGTTGCCCACTAAGTGTTTATCAAAGGAACTGGAACTGAGTGATCGAATCCCCGCGTCTACACATCAGCATAGGCCTGAACATCTAAATAACTTCTATGGCTAAGCAGTCAATTTAAGTCTTGAAGATGTTGACTCTGACGTTAGAAGTAACGAAGTGACAGAGCTGGAAAGCCTCAGGCTGAGCGTTCAGGTCAGTCCTTTGAGAGCCACTGCCCGACAACAGCTGAAATTTGGTTTGTGGACTAACGTCACGTTCCCAGTCACCTTCTCGTTGCGGGGATCTCACACTTATGGTGACCCAGTAGTAAATAATTTACCCCCACACAATTCTCCCTTTGGGAAGCAGAGCAATTTTTAAAAGTTTCCTCTAAAATGTGTTTGCAGTAGTGGACAGGTGGTTGGAGATGTTTCAGCAGCCGGGGTGGTGTCCCGTCCGTAATCTCCGTGTAGGATCAGTGTAGGTGACGAAATGTCATGCACACACACGACAATGCTTCATTGCTAAGGAGGGTTTTGTTATTTATTTTGTTTTCTGTATTCTATCCTCACCTCCATTTCAGGTCTTCAGAAGCAATGCACAAGGAAACAAGACTTTATCAAGGAAGATGAGGTGGCGGAGGTGGGGAGCAGCGGTAAGTTTTCAATGCTGTGATCTTTCTTATGGTTCAAGAAAAAAACAGAGTATGTTTGTACTTGGGAGGAGCTCAAGCCATGTCTTTGTCCGTCTCCCGCACAGTATTAGTTCCACGAGGACCTCTTTCTAGTTTGTGAAGCTCTGTACCATAGCTCTGAGTGTTAAAAAGAAAATGCAGCATCATGTCAAATACCACCTCACAGCAGCTTCCAGTGGTAGGTTCCAATCCTGCCCTCTAATGTCAGTACGCCAATAACTTGGGAGAAGTAGAGGAGAATCCATCTTATATAAACAGATGAGATATTTGTGTTGAACTTCATAAAATGTGTAGAGTCATTAGGCAATGGATCCATGTCATCAGGCCCTCAGCAAATTGCACAGCTTCTTCCTTTTAGATTCTAGACTTGGAAGTTTTCATTTTTTTTTTTTAATCCAAATGTGCCAGTGAATTTAGCAAGTTTTCAGTCTTCCTGGGAGATCTGCCAACAATTAGCAATAAGTCAACATTAGCACACCTCCGGGAGGAGAGCAGGGTCAGAAGCTCATGCTTCCTTTCCGCCTTTGGTGGTGTGGTTCAGAGGATTAAGTCACTGGCTTAAGCTGAAGCCTTACTGGGTATGAAGCGCTGAAGTCTGTGGCCTCAATTGACTGAATGATCAAGTTGAACACCAGGCTGTCAAGAGGACTTGTGTCTCTCTGATTTGCCTAATAACTGATCTGATCGCAGCCTCCGCCCCCTCTAACGAGGAGACTCCATTGTCCTCACCCTGCAAGTTCTAACTTGTGGTCCCATCTTGACTCAAAAGGGTCTGAAGCACATGGCAGTGTGTCAGCCAGCAAAGCCACCACTTCAAGAAACGAAAGAAAGAAAGAAGAAAAGAAAAGAGGAAAGAGTGTACTGTGGCAGCTCACAGAGCAGGGCTCTGAGTGCCCACACCTGGCTGGCCCTTGTGTGGCACGTCCTTGTCTCCTTAGTCATCCAAATAATAACTTCCAAAAACGTAAGAAAAAAAAAATGAGTCACCCTGGTACCAAGCCTGAGATAATGTGTATCAGCTTTGCTCGCATGCTCTGGGGTTTGGGAAATGGCTTGTTAGAACTGAGTGCCATCCCTGGCTCTTCCCTGGAAACGCTTTTCTTAAACGCTGCTTTTGATCATATTTTTAAGACATAATTAAGGATCCCTTTCCTAGTCATGCTTTCTCTCTTGAGCCTTATGGAAACAATCCTATGGAATTATACAGCCGTGGCTCCACTCGCAGGAGCTCTTGGTAACGATTAAGGGTTCCTGGCTGAAGCAATATGAGATAGGTGTTTGCCTAGTGGGTGTGTCAGCGGGAGGGGTTACGTTTTGTCTGTCTACACCCTGGGGTCCTATAAGGAAGCCTAGGGTCTGTATGCAACCAGGACATGCTCCTCCGACTCAAATTACATTTTTCCAGTACTTCTCATTCAATAGCTATTCAGTAAATATTTTAGTACCGTTGTGTGTTAGGCATTTTACAAACATGTCTGAGATAAATAAGGAAAAAGAAACCCATGGATACTGGGCGGGGGGGGGGGGGGGGAGAGAGAGAGAGAGAGAGAGAGAGAGAGAGAGAGAGAGAGAGAGAGAGAGTATGATGCAGGTATTCCTAAGAAGTATGTAGAAGGTTCCTCTGTCAGCAGGTGCAGAAGGGCAGGGTGAAGGGGCACTCACAGGGAGAGAAGACGAACCGGTGTGGAAGAACATTCAGATGGCTGTCTCCAGTGGAGGCATACTGCTTTGGTAATGATCAAACAGCAAGAATGATGAAGCATAATCTACAGAATAGAAGTCTTTTTAAACACTTTGAGAAAAATAAATTTATCATCAAAACACCTGGACCACACAATGTACATTAACAATTAACGTATCTGTGAAATCTGATAATAAAAACACATGATTACTAAAGTATAACCCAGCATTTTCCATACTGCTCTCACCGGAGTTCTGCTCCATTGGGACGACCTAGACGGCTTTCAGAACCTTTAGTCTCTTGCTGACTGAAGGTCTGTGTGCCTTACCCTAAAAATGCCACACAGGAAGCTGAATGTGACGGGGCATATCTGTTGCCCCAGCACTCAGGATGCTGAAGCAGGAGGATCATGAGTTTGATGGCAGCCTGGATTGTATACATGAGTTCACAATAAGGCCATAGGTTATACAATTAGACCTTGTCTCAAAATATAAAAGAAAACAAAACCCCTCCAGCTGCCTAGGCTCTTCACTGAGGTGGATGGGCTGAAGCCCTGGGGTAGAATATGCTGCTGCATTCTTTGAAACAAGTGTGAAGAAAACTTTCAAGAACTGCCATGATCAAAAGTCCCTATACTTTGAAATCCATAATCATATTAGAGGATTAAAAGCACATCACTGAACAGTAATTTATTCATTTCCGTGTCTCCTTAGACCTTTTGATTTTAATAATACAAATAGTGTGTGTTTCTGAATTGGAGGAAATTTCTGAATTGTTCTCCAAGACCTTTCTCTTGCCTTCAGTCTGGAAGGCTCCTTTTGTTACAATGTTTGCTTGCTATATACTAAGGTTCCTGTCAGTTTCTGGCTTTGCCCAACCCACCTTTCTCAGTGACTTTTGCCTAGAAACATGAGGGTTATGAAAGATTAAGAAGTCTTTACCAGGAATGTAGGGGGATGGGAGATGTAGGTCAAGAACAGAAAGTAGCAAACACATAGAATAAATGGGTTGAAAGATCTAACAAAGCAAGGAACTCTACTTACTGCCTAGTGGCTCCCCATGCAGTACACTTGACAATCTGTTTACTTAAAAAACAATCTAATGTGCATCATGAGACCATTAATAAAGGTCTTCTAGTCAAGGTTTTTTTGCTTAATGTATAGATACAGCTGCAAAAGCAGCAGAAAATGGGTAGGCTCTGGGATGGCGGGTATATTCATTTGCTCCACTATTGTAACTTTTTTTGCTGTTTTTTGGGACAGGGTTTCTCTGTGTAGCCCTGGCTCTCCTGGAACTAGCTCTGTAGACCAGGTTGGCCTTGAACTCAGATCTGCCTGCCTCTGCCTCTATGATGCTGGTATTAAAGGCCTGCGCCACCACTCATGGCTTTTATTGTAAACACTTTAACATATGTATTCAATATACATACATATGTATACATCTTATAAGATCATGTTGTATGCATTATAGAATCACAACACATCTATTTCAAGACCATAGTTGCTGAGCCCAGCAGCAAGTCTCGAATTCCAGCTAGTCACAAAGCTGAGGTAGGAGGACCACAAGTTCAAGGCCAGCCTGGGCAACTTTTTGAGCCCTGCATGGTAAAGTAAAAAGAGGGCACATTGGTAGACTGCTTGAGCAGCACGCTCAAAGCCCTGGGACCCACCACTCTCGTTTTATTATTTTAGAAGTCAGTGTTAAATAGAAGCTAGAAAAAGGGCTCAGGAGTGAAGAGTGTTCACTTGGTCTTGCAGAAAACCTGAGTCCTGTTACGAGATCCATGTCAAGCGGCTCACAGTCCCCAGTGACTTTGACATCCTCTTCTTCTGGCCTCCTCAGGCTATATATACGCATGTTGCAAACACTCATATACACATTTATATAAATAAAAACAAACTTTTTTTTAAAATCAGAGTTATAGGTAGCTACGGTCACCACTAAGGATAACTACCAGCCATGCTATCTCATGTAATCCATACAACAATCCTCAAAAGTAGCTTCTATCAATCCCATTTTGCAGAAGATAAAACTGAGACTCAGAGAAATCAAGTACTTGTACATCCTGTAGCTACTGTGAGGTTTCACCTGACTCTTGAGCCCTGGTCAAGTTACTTATCATTTTAGCACTGAAGTTTTCTACTTGAAAACATTGACCTTTTAGGGCTGTTAGATTCTAAGAACATGGGGGATTTGATGAATAATGTGTGTGTAGATGGGGGAGGGGGTTGTCGGTCCAGTTGTAGAGTGTGTACTTAGCAGCTCAAGATCCTAAATTTAATGTCCATCATGGGGGCAGGGCAGGGCCATTGGTTAGAGTTGCTATCGCCTATATGATGCTTGTTTGTATACTTCCCTTCTACCCTCAGGACCCTGGCTGTCCTGGAACTCACGCTGTAGCCCAGGCTGGCCTCGAACTCACAGTGATCCACCTGCCTCTGCCTCCCAAGTGCTGTGATTAAAGGTGTGTGTCACCACACCCTGCTATTCTTTAGCATTTTGACTGAATTCATTGGAACCCATGGTTTCAGTGTTACTGAGCTCAGATCCCTGCTGACTCCATAGCTGTCCATTTCTCTGGCCTCTCTACTTGCATGTCTTACAGACACACCAAAGTGTGTGTTCCAAACTGAACATGCCATTCTTCTGTCCCAATCCCATTCCTCTCTCAGTAAGTGGCACCACGGAGTCACCAGCAAGCCTGGGAATCTCTCTCCTCTTTCTCACATCTCCCTCAATCAGTCATCGTATGTCTTTATTATCTCTGTATCAGTCCCTCCCTTTCCCCTTGTGATCTCTTAATTTCATTTCCATAGCCACTATCTCCGCCTAAGCTTCAGATTCTCATCACTTCTGCCAGGCACCATTGCAATGATCTTCTGACTTTCTACCTGCCCTCAATATTGCTGTCAAGACGTTCCTTCTGAAAAGCAAAATGCATCATGCATTTCACACTTAAAATCTCTCAAGGATTCTCCACAGCCTTCGGGATCGGGTTCAAATTCATTGCACAAGAGCCACCAGGTCTCTTGCAGCTCCTGCTGATCTGCTTCCCACTGTTTTTGTTCATTTGTTTCTGCTTTCATAGACTGCAGGTACTACTCCAAAGGGAGCTGTTTCTAGCCTTGGACCCTTCGGCATGTCACGGATCTTCCCCGGCCTCCAATTGCTCCTTTCATTTCTGCCTTTAAAGGCCAGCTCAAGAGTCACTCCTGTGAATAACTTTTCCTTTGTACCAACTCGAGGATCTCATGACACTCATGCATTGCTGTGTGAAAACATTTTCCATACTATCCATTTTCATCAGCTTTTAACTCAGTATCAAAGTCTGTTCCACATAGTGTCACCCCCACCCCACCCCGTGACACACACATAGCGTGAGCACTTGCACACATCATAGCAGATGCTGCATAATACAGGGGTTAAGGGAGTGGATTCTGAAACAGATGTTTCTAAACTTTGGTTATGGTGTCTACACCTATGAATCTGAAGGAGCAGCAGAGCTCCACGTTAAGGCGGCACCAAGGCTCGTGTCCTTCAGCCATTTCTCTCTTCCCTAGGCTTGCTTCCGGACTGACAGTCACACTCCTTTCATCCCTGAAAGGAGAGCCAGTGGCAGCCTAGGATATAAAACAGTATGATTGGAACTGACCAAATGAACAGGCTTCTTGCCTTCTACAAACTTGAGCTACTGTCTTCCTGCATAAACTTGAGCCAGGGGCCAAGGTCTCAAGGACTTGGTTTACATCATTAAGGATGCTCTCTCCGATGCCATCAATTGATTTCTACTTTCTTTTCCCCATTTTCCAGACGCCTCTTAGTGTTTTGTGTAAATTATTCACCAAATTTCTTTCTGAATGTGTAAAGATTTTAAAGACTAAAAAAGGAAAGAAAAACAACCAAATCAAGCTAGTGAAATGTTCTAGCTAATAAGCTTTTCTAGCTTTCTTGAGGTGGTGGGGAGACCTCCAAACATGAAAAGACTTTAGGAACACACATCCTATTCACAACTTTATTTAGTACATGATTAAATAAGGGGCTAGCAACTTGCTTAAAACCCCTTAGCTGAGAGGAAGAGCTGTATATTTTCATTCTACCAAAGTCTGGTCCTTGCTGTCTTCTTAGAGACTCTCAGGTAATTCGCCTCAGCCAATGCATTGTCTATGCAAGGTCCTTCAACAGCAGATGCGACTTAATTATCTGTAACTATCTCCTGAGGGCAAGAAGAGAAACGCGGTCTATGGGCAGGATTCAGATGTAGTTCTTTGTATTTTGACCCTGATAGAGTAACAGAAGTTGCCAAGGGACCTCAGATTGTGGCTGGTTCAAGCCACTGGTCCTTTTTCACCATTTTTCAAAGACAGAATTGATGCCCAGAGTCCGGGCAGAGAACGGGGCGCCGCAGGTAGAGTATGCAATGGCTAGGAGAAATGATCAGCAGAGCCACTTCACAGCTTTAGAGATTTGGAGTCACAGATGCAGGGCTGGCATCAGGCTTTGGACCACCGCCGCGCAGATCTGGAATTCTGTCGGTGTTCTCTCCTGGCCTGTGACCAGACTGCAGCCTGCTCACCTGTCCCTGAACGCTCTTAGCTGGTACCAGACAGGTCCACACTGTCTTTGACCTTCCTAATGAGTGGATGGGCTTCTCTTAGAGACTTCGTCTTGACCCGTGCAGAAATCTTCAGGTGGAGATCCTCCTGAGAGTCCACTTGATACTTTCACAGCACCTTTGGTATACCCGAAGCTGTTCTGCGCTACAGGGAAAAGGACGAATTTAACCGTAGGCTTGCGATACTCATTTCACATGAACTAAGAGATAATTAGGTCTTGCCGGTAGGTTGTGGCGTATGCCTTTAATCCCAGCACTCAAGGCCAAGGCCGAGGCGGTTCTCTGAGTTCGAGGCCAGCCTGGTCTACAGAGTGAGTTCCAGGACAACCAGAGCTACACAGAGAACCCCTGCCTCAAAAACAAACGAACAAAAACCCCAAGGAAAATAAAGAAATAATTAGGTTTGAAGTTGATGATGGTTCAAACAAATGCAGCTTTGGGGGAGAGAGAAAGCAAGCAGTGAGGGAGAGGATAGAGAGCAGGAACAGGAAGTGGGGAGGTTGGCAGGTAAGCAGATGTATAAACAGAAATGTCTTCTTCTATATATAAGAAGGCAGACTCGGTGGAGAACTGGGCAGAGGTGAGGCACGGAGTGGGCAGGGACAGGCAAGGCTCCAGGACCTCTCTACAAGCGGCCGCGCCCAGCCTCGCCGCACCGCTGCAGCCCCGCTCCCTGCGCCCCCACGGCCTCACTCCGCGTGGCTCTCGGCGGGTGACCGTGGGTCTCACGCGGAGCCGAGGCCGGGCTGGCTGACCCCCTCGCGGACGCGAGCCGAGGGCCGCTCTCCCTGCCCGGGAGCCGGGCTGCGGCCAGGCTCCACGCGCGCTCGCGGCCCCGGCGGCGGCTGCCAGCGTGCTCGCCCTTCCCCGCCCTCCGCGCCCGCGCTTCCGACCGGCAGGGGGCGCTGCGGGGCCGAATTCGAACCGGATGCCGAGGGGAGGCGGAGTCCCGGATCCTGGATGGCTCTGGCTTCCCCTAATTGAGCAACCCCACTTAGGGGGACCTTGGGGTGGTTGGTGCTTGCACCTCCTCCTTCCCCCTCTTTTAAACGGAAATGTAGGATTGAAATGTCAGTACGAGATTGAAAAGTAGAAATGAAATGTTCAGGTTTGCTGACCTCGCCTTCTAAAGGAAGCACAAAGGACAGAATTTCAATTCTTGGCTATTAATAAGTATTATAACAGTCATTAAAAATTCTTCAGTCTCTGGAACAAAATATTTATTAAGATTTGGCCTATTTTGTTGAAATAAAGATTATTACAAGGCTTTTTTGTTTATTATTGTCTGAGAGATTACATATCAGTAACCCAGGAACAAGGCAAAGTCAATCCAATTTATAAAGAAATTTAAAAACACATTGTTATCAATGCTCTTTATAATAGCCTTTGTCAAACTATCAAAATTATATGATTTTTGCATTCATAGTGGCCAAAGAATCTTTTATGAATCTACTGTTAGGGAAATGATGTGAAGATGAAATGAATTATTTAATTTATTGTCATGCTTAAATGCAGAGCCAAATCCTAATGGGGACTAGTGTTGTGTAAACTCTGATCAGAGATGAGAAGAAATCCCCAAATCCGCTGTGCACGTGGCCATTTTAGACTCCTGAGTCCTGTGTAAACGATGGGACTAATATGGGATTGAGTTGCCTCGGTTATGTGTGGTGTACGCCTCAGAGGGATGGGCATCCCATTAAAGCTGGTACTGCTAGACTTCAGTTTTCAAAGGTGATTTATGCCATTTTGAACAATTATTTGGCAGTGATTATAAAAGACAAAATGCATGGGACATGAAGAGACTTGTCATCTGTTAATGTTTACTCAAATACATACATGTGTAATTACCTAGTATAGCTTCTATTTCAAAGAAGATTCCCAATGGCCCTATAGTAGCATGATTTGAAGATAATGTTATTCTGGCCAAAAATTAATCACATCAGGACCCCAGGACATTAAACTTAAGATCTGTATGATTAGGTTGCGGGGGGGGGGGGGGGGGGGGGGGGGACCTCAATGACTGTAGTTCAAGCAGATGTTAGCTAGTCAGGCATTTTCCCCGCTTCTGTTAAAACACAAATCTTCAACCTGCTGTGTGTGTATCTGGTAGTGGAAGTCTACCTCTCTTGTATCAGCTACACCCCAATCAGGGGTAAAGTAAAACCGGTTAAATAGTTCTTTCTCTTTGGTAAGGTTAGATGAAGTTAGATAACTTAGGAAAACTACATAGGACACTAAATGTATTTAGCAGATTACCTTTCATTTGTTTGTTATATACGAACCTCACTGAGATCTGCAGTGAACTGTCTGAAACAGCTCCTTATGTTTGTTTTACAAGAATGGAAGGCTCACAGCAGTGTCAACTCACTCAAATGCCAGACAGGGTTTCATAGTTTGTGGTTTTTTTTTTTTGTTTTTGTTTTTTTTTTTTTTTTGGTTTTTCGAGACAGGGTTTCTCTGTGTAGCTTTGCGCCTCTCCTGGAACTCACTTGGTAGCCCAGGCTGGCCTCGAACTCACAGAGATCCGCCTGGCTCTGCCTCCCGAGTGCTGGGATTAAAGGCGTGCACCACCACCGCCCGGCTCATAGTTTGTGTTTTATTTCGCAATGAGACACCATGACCATGTTAACTCTTATGAAGGAAAACATTTAATCACAGGTGGCTTACAACTGAGTGGTTTAGTCCATTATAAGCATGGAGGGAAGCATGGTGGCATGCAGGCAGGCATGGTGCTGGAGAGGTAGCTGAGAGTCCTACATCTGGATCATCAGGCAGCAGGAAGAGCAAATGAGCCACCAGGCCTGGTTTGAGCTTCTGAGATCTCAAAGTCCACCCCAAGCGACACACCTCCTCCAATAATACCACACCTACTTCAACAAGGCCACACCTACTAATAGTGTTGTTCCCTTTGGGCCCATGGGCCATTTTCTTTTTCATTTTTCTTTCTTTTTTTTTCTTGAGACAGGGTTTCTCTGTGTAGCTTTGGAGCCTTTCCTGGAACTCACTCTGTAGCCCAGGCTGGCCTCAAACTCACAGAAATTCTGAGTGCTGGGATTAAAGGTGTACGCCACCACCACCCGGCTTCATGGGACCATTTTTATTCAAACAACACATAGGGCTAAAAATGTCTTCTTCTATATATTTACCAATTAAATGGTACATTTTAAATCTTAAGCTTCCTGTTCAAATTCTTTTTCAAATTAGTCAATATCCATCTTATTTCAATAAGGACATCACGAAGTCATTACTGATTAAAATGTGCCAAAGATTTTGATTGAAAACTTGAGTCAACCAACACCTGAATGCCCTCCACAGTAAGCAAGCATCATTCTCCAAGGACCACTCCTGTTACTGTTTTGTTTTGTTAGTTTTACAGTTAGAATATAGCTCTTTGCTTAGCATTTGGATATGTCTCCCTTTAGCACCAATTTCATAAGTGAAGAGAAGAATATATTTATGCATCGTTGTAATAGATGTAGCATCATTCCTGTGGGGATTAACCTTCATTGTGGACTTGACGGGGCTCCCCTAGGAGACAGACTTCTGGATGTACCTATGGTGGTGTTTCTGGAGAGGTTTGATGGGGGAGAGAGGGAGATGACCCACAGTGACTGAATGTGGGTGGCGCCATAGCCCCGGCTGGGGTCCTACGCTGAACAAAGGGAGAAAGGAGTGCCAGTGCGCCCTGGTCTCTGTGGCCTGCCCTTGCAGGTGTGAGAAGTGTTAGCAGTGTGCTTCCACTGCCAGGATCTGGCCACACAAACCTTCCTTCCCTTCTGTCACCCTGTGAGGTCAAATGTCACATCAGTGACAAAGTAATGGATGCAGCATCTTACATGTGCTTGGAATTTAGTGGGCACAATAAACATATTATAGTAAACGACGCTTACATCTTTGTCCACTTCATCTCTTTGAAATTCTATTTGGTCCTTAAAGCCTGAATTAAATGATAAATCTTTTGCGAAGTTCTCTAATCTCTCCCACCACTAAATTCTCCAATGCCCTGTGCATGTCTCCTTAGAGCATTTACATACCCCAGGTGTGTAAGGGTGACTTGTGTTTATATCCCAAGTGTGTAAGGGTGACTTGTGTTTACATACCCCAGGTGTGTAAGGGTGACTTGTGTTTATATCCTAAGTGTGTAAGGGTGACTTGTGTTTATATACCCCAGGTGTGTAAGGGTGACTTGTGCTTATATCCCAGGTGTGTAAGGGTGACTTGTGCTTATATCCCAGTTGTGTAAGGGTGACTTGTGCTTACATAACCCAGGTGTATAAGGGTGACTTGTGCTTACATGCCCCAGGTGTGTAAGGGTGACTTGTGTTTACATCCCAGGTGTGTAAGGGTGACTTGTGTTTATATCCCATGTGTAAGGCTGGCTTGTGCTTACATACCCCAGGTGTGTAAGGCTGGCTTGTGCTTATATACCCCAGGTGTGTAAGGCTGGCTTGTGCTGGTCTCACACTTTCCCTTCTGGACGGCAAGCTGTTGACAGGCAGCAGCAGCTTTGTGTGTCTTGAGTGGTGTCCTCTAGAAAGGGGACCAAGTGAACAGATCCAAGCATGTGCAACCCAGTGTGAACTCATGTAACTCCCTTATAAATTTCTATAAAGACCTTAGTATAAAATTTATAAGCAAGGACAATTTGACATACAAAACTAGCTTATTGGAGCTAGGATGATAACTCAGTGGGTAAGGTGCTGGGCTGCACAGGTGTGAGGACTGGGGTTCAGGCCTGTAACACCCACATAACAAGCCTGGTGGATGTGGCAGCCCCATTATCCCAGCAGTCCTGGCAAGTGGGAGCAAAGAATTCCTGGGGCAATCTGGCTAGTGAGACAAAACCAACCTGTGAGCTCCAGGTCCAGTGAGAGACCCTGCCTCAGAACATAAAGTGGAAAGTGATGAGGAAGACACTTGTTATAAACCTCTGGCCTCCACACATACATGCATATGCATGCACCCAAATACATGTGAACATGTTTGAGAACACACACACACACACACACACACACACACACACACACACTTAACTTGCTGAAATTGGTCATAATCATTTCTCATTTGGTAGATATTCTACAATGCTTGCTTCATGATATAAAAAAAGTAGCATTTAGTGCTGCAATTAACAAAATTTTAGCATTAATCATGAATCTACAGCAACACTTGCAGGGATTTTTAGTATAACCTTCCATGTCTAATAAAATTCATTTTCCCAGCTGCATACTGCTTCTCTTCATTATAGAGCAGCAATGTTACATCAAAGCTGTTACATGTGTTTTTCAGAGATAGTAATTAACATTTGGTATTAGATGATTATTTTTTTCAGCTTCTATTAAAAGAATTAAGTCCCAAACAACATTATTTTTGTAAGAATAAAGCAACTTGAGGGCTAGCAAGATGGCTTGGTGGGTCGAGGCGCCTACCACCTAGCCTGCGGACCTGGACTCAATTCCTAGTGCCTCACGGCCTGCTTGCCCCGAGTTGTCCTTTGACCTCCATGCACATGCTGTGGTGTGTGTGCACATATGTAGTAAAACATACACCCCCAAAATAAATAAATAAACATGATTAAATATATAACTTTAACAGGGCCTGGAGAGATGGCTCAGTGGTTAAGAGCACTGGCTGCTCTTCCAGAAGTCCTGAGTTCTATTCCCAGCACCCACCTGGTGGATCATAACCATCTGTAATGAGATCTGGCGCCCTCTTCTGGTGTGCAGGCAGAACACTGTATACAAAATAAATAAATCTTTTTTTTTTTTTTTTTTTTTTGGTTTTTCAAGACAGGGTTTCTCTGTGTAGCTTTGCGCCTTTCCTGGAACTCGCTTTGTAGACCAGGCTGGCCTCGAACTCACAGAGATCCGCCTGGCTCTGCCTCCCGAGTGCTGGGATTAAAGGCGTGCGCCACCACCGCCCGGCAAATAAATCTTTTTTTAAAAGGAATTAACATTGAAATATATATTTTAAAGAACAAATTGAGAAAAAAAACTTACCTGTAAATGGACGGTTCTCCCTCACCCACCAATTCCCAAATAACCACTCAGAGGCTTAATATAAATTATAAATGCTTGGCCGGTAACTCATGCTTATTACTAACTAGCTCTTACACTTAAATTAACCCATAATTCTTATCTATGTTTAGTCACGTGGCTTGGTACCTTTTCTAAGTGCAGCATTCTCATCTTGCTTCCTCTGCATCTCACTGGTGACTCCTGGCTCTGCCCTTCCTCCTGCCAGAATTCTCCTAGTCTGGCTTCCCACCTAACTTCCTGCCCAGCTACTGGCCTGTCAGCTTTTTATTAAACCAATTTGAGTGACAAATCTTCACAGTGTACAAGAGGATTATTCCACAGCACTCACCTTTATTTATTTTGCTTCCAAATTTACCAACTTTGGTAATGATTTAGACTCAGTGGAAAATTCTTGCTTTTCACACCATTCATTTTACATATAACATACTATTAGAAGCATATACCAGGAGTATTTCTATAGTTTTTAAGCTACCATAGGAAGTCATGGGCTTCAGCAGACATGAATATTATGGCACTTTGTACACACTCATAACTATAGTACCCTCTTGTGCTACCTAATCTTATGTCAACTTGACACAAGCTAGAAGTTGGAATAAAGCCTTTTCTCCCCAAGTTACTTATGGTCATGGTGTTTTATTGCAGTGTTTAGAAATCCTAACTAAGACATAGTTCCTGTTCTTCCCTCCCCACCCTGCTGGACCCTTCCTTCCCAAATAGTCCCCCTTTTCTGCTTTCACACCATTCAGATATACATTTGTGTCTTTAAATACATATATTTAATTCTTTTATTATTAATATCTTTTTATATCTAAAAAATGGGTTCCATATTTGGGATAAAATATAATATTTGCTTTTCTTTTTTATTTTTTACAGTTTTAAAGTCTACATTAACTTAGATAGTCATTTTTAATGCTTTAAAATGCTATTTTATTTTTTGTGTACCTGTGTTCCAGAGTGTATGTATGTGTGCCATGCATGTACATGAGACCAAACGCAGAAGTCTGAAGAGGGAGATGGTTCCCCTGGAACTAGAGTTAAAGAAGGTTGTGAACCACCATGTGAGTGCTGGGACCAGAACTTAAGTCTACAAGAGTAATAAGTGCTCTTAACTGCTGAGCCATCTCTCCAGCTCTTACTCAGCTGTCATGATGACATTCCACACATGTATAGAATGTGTTTGTTTATATTCACTCCTTTCCACTCCCAATCCTGTTGGCCTCTTTTTTCTTCCCCACTAGTTCCCATTTATCTTTTTTCTTTCTTTCTTTTTCTTTTTTTTTTTTTTTATCAGACCTGAGGCCCAAACCCAGGGCCTTGTGCTTGCTAGGCAAGCACTCTACCACTGAGCTAAATCCCCAACACGCCTTTTACTTTTATCTTTCCCTCCCTCCCTCTCCTTCCAGTAGATTTTATTAGGGTTGCTTACAGAACCACAGAAGAAAATGTCTCTCCCTCCTTTAGAAACCCTCAACTTCCTAGTGATTCTTAGGGAGGGGCAGGGCCTCCTGAGTACCTCCATGCTCCGTGACAGAATATTGGTCGGTCCAGTCTTGTACAGCTCTCGTGAAGTGAATGAGAGCCGCTAAGAATTCGAGTCCAAAGGCCATGTCATGCCTAGAAGACAGTATCTCACACAACTCCTTCCCATGTTCTGGTTCTTACATTCTTTCTGCCTACTCATCTACAGTGTTTCCTGAGCCCTGGAAGGAGTGAGGTAGACATTCCACTTAGGACTGAGCACTCACAGAAACATTCTCAGCTCTCTACTGGTTATGAGTCTCTACAGTAACTGGCACCCACAGCAAAAACAAGCTTCTCTGACTAACGTGGACAGAGGCACAGAGTTACGGCATAAACATAAATATTCAGAAGCCAGTTTGACAGACACACCAGAGATAAACAGGTTGCCTGGAATCTCCTCCTATCTTTGCAGAGTGAGTCTACACAGGGCTCTTTGGAATAATGTTCAGAAGTAAATTTGCTGGTCCATTCGATTTTTTCACTTTGGCTCTGCCGCGCAGTTGTAGCAGCCGGCAATGGAAATGTGCGGACCTTCTAATCGCAGTTGCTCAGAAGACTCAGTGTCCCTGCACCAAGTGGACGGATTCCCTAACAGGCAGAAGACTGATGTCGTTCTGAAGTGGGAACTGGGGGTCGTGGGAGAGATGGGTTTCTAGTCTAAGATTTAAAATATGAAAGTACAAAGTGTGTACTTCTGAGTGTCTGTGTGGCAAGTTTATCACCCAAATAGTTCTTTCTCAAGAAGGAGACAAAACAAACAAACCAACCCCATGCTGCTCAAATTTTAAAGTAAATTTAAACGACAATGCTAGGATGCCTTTTTTTGTTTTTAACTAAATGAAAGCAACCTTTAAAAGTTTATTTCCTTGGACGCTGAAATGTAATCTGTGTTGGTGAGGGGACTCGAATAACAGATAAAAATGACTTACGGCCTGGTGAAATGCCAGGCTGAAATAGATGCTTGCATCCCTGCTTCCCTGGACCAGCTGTTTATGCTTAGCCTTCATTTGCTGCTTCAAGAGTCATATTTACACTTCTCCAGATACACTTCATCCATATGTGCCTTGGCCTTAGACGTCACAGAAGGCTGTTTTCGGGCGACTTCCCAATCTTCTCGTTAAGAAGATGTCACGCTCACCCTAAATAACCCTATAGACCATGTCAGATGACATCACCACCAAAATAGCCCCATAGAAAACGTCATCTGATATCACTTATGGGCTTCCTTTCATTTTTTTTTTTTTCCAGTATTGGCCTTTGCCGGGTTGCTCCTGCCCTTTCAATAGCTGGGATGTTTTCTTTTTTCCACAGATAGAAACCAGTGATCTAAAATACTTCACATTTCACTTGGTATGAATTTAGTTCCTTTAAGGGAATCACAATGCAAGGATGCCTTTTGGTTGTTATAAGTGGGTGTCCTAAAGCCCACCGACTGCACTTTGGTTCCTAAGTGAATGTTGGACATCACAGTACCAGGTGCGACCCCAGCTGTGTGGAAGCTGAAACACTAAGATCTCAAGTTTAAGGCAAACCTTAGCAACTTATGGAGAACCTGGAGAGGGAGGCAGACTACATTTTGTCCAATAACTAGTTCATTTCTGTTTTTTCCAGAAATTTAAAGATTATAAGCCTTATAAATTATTTTACGGGTGAATTAATGTGATTTTTTTTTTACTTTGACTGCTGGAAATAATTATGCATATTTATTGGGGGAAGACCAAATCAGTGAATTAGTTTGATAGTACTTAATGGTTGATTCATGGAAGCTGGCACAAAGACTTTTATTTTTAAAGCATTTTAAATGAAATATGCAATGATCTAATAGATCTGAATTGTTCAGTATCAAAACAAGCTTAAGAACTTCATCTGTAAAAGAGGTGGGATCTTACTTGTCATCTTTCAGGAATATTTAAATTTTTAACTTAAGCAATGCCAGATAAATTATAGTATAAAATAAATTTAACATGCTACAATTATTAGCTCTCCTGCATCTTTAACGTTGCTTATAAGAAGAACGTGATCTGATAAAAATGCCCCACCTCTCTCTCATGTGTTCTTGGTAGGAGAAGATATCGGGGCTGGGAAGATGGCTCCGTGTGTAAAACACCTGCTCTGCAAGCACGAGGCCCTGAGTTCAAATCCCTGGAACTCATGTTAAAGCCAGACACGGCAGCTGTGTTTGTAATCGTCGCGTTCCTATGATGAAACTATGAATGGTTGAAAGGGATGGTATGTGTTAGTAAAAGTTAATGTCTTCTTTACATTTTTAAAAAATTTTTCCAGGCATGGTAGCCTTTCATCCCAGCACTCAAGAGGGAGAGGCAGGAGTATCTCTGAGTTTCAGGCATTTAGGCCAACCAAGACTGTGCAGTGAGACCCTGTCTCAAAGAAACAAAAAACGCATTTTTAAAATTTACATGAAAATGTGGTATTTTAAAAATATTACATCTAATGCAAAAGTTATATGAATTTTCAGTATAAAATTGTGACTGTTAGAGCTAATAGAAGTCTCCATCAAACTGTGCACTGCCTGTCAAGACCATGAATCATTCTATAAGCCAGCTTTGACAGGTGTGAGATATTGACAGCTCTGGCATGGTGTACTAGATTACAGTTTTATGTTTCGTTGAGTGCTTCTACTGCAGACCTCCTTGTCGTCTGGTCCATTCGTTTTGATGCTTAGCCACAGACTTGTATTTTAACATTTGCTTTCTGCTTTGGTCTTCTTAAAACCATAATGCTGTCAAAGTCAGGTTCTATGCATTACAAGATTTTTAAAAGTCTGTCTCCCAACTCTTGAGAATAGTTTTGGCACACAGTACTTACTCAATGAAAAATCCTTCAAATAAATGTTGACTTTTTGTTGAGTGTTCTGCAAGACAGTTTTCTAGAGGTGTGAAAAATTGGAATAGATGGTCTACAGCATGGTGGCACACTCCTTTAATCCCAGCACTCAAAAGGTAGAAGCAGGGGGATCTCTGTGAGTTCAAGGTCGGTCTAGTCTTCATATCAAGTTCCAGGACAGGCAGGAATACCTAGACTCTGTCTTAATAATACAGAAAGATTGCCGGGTGGTGGTGGCGCACGCCTTTAATCCCAGCACTCGGGAGGCAGAGCCAGGGGGATCTCTGTGAGTTCGAGGCCAGCCTGGGCTACCAAGTGAGTTCCAGGACAGGCACAAAATTACACAGAGAAACCCTGTCTCGAAAAACCAAAAAAAAAATAATAATAATACAGAAAGAAAAGAAAAAAGGAAATAGATGATCTCTGATGCTGTGATATATAGTCTAGTGAGAAAAAATAATCACACCAAGGTCTGTTTTATTTATTAGATAAGCAATCCTTGATATGTAATTTTGAAATCCAAAATGCCCAGAGACTAGTTTGTTTTAGACAATGTATTTGGAAATAAAAATCTAATCCAAAATTAAACCATTAGGCAGAAATCCTGACTTTTACTGGTGTGAAGCATTTACAGCCTTTTGTTCCATTTGAGGGAATAATTTATAAGTTTACTACAGAAATACTAATAGTTTTGATTAATTGGTTTTATCTTGCATACTATGTGTGCTAAATTATCTTTTTAAAAACCCAAACTTTTGCATTCTAAAAATCTATTAGATCTCAAGAACTTTGACATTGTAAAATGCATAATCTACAGAGAGTTAAATGATAAAATTTGTAATAACAACCAATAGACAAGAAAAGTGTCTAAAACCAGCATTTGGGACATAGCTAGTCCTTGAGTCACTGTGTCTCTGTGGGGTGTCCCTGGAGATGGACAGGGACTCAGTCTAGGCTCCTACAGGCCAGAGGAAAATAGGTAGGAATGCTTTCCTAACACACAATAGTCACACAGGACAGTCCAGTGAGAAAGCCAGGCTGCCTTTAAGGACACACGGAGTCCTTCAAGGAACAGTTCATATTCAAGGCAAGGTCAGTCATCTCGGGGATAGAAACAACTCAAGAAAGAGCAGAGGGACACCAGAAAGGAGACAGGAAGTGAGAATCAAGTGAGGGTCCTGGACAGTTATACAGGTGAGAAACCTGCCAGCTGTTCTGCACGAAGTGGACAGCCTGACTTAAATCATGGAAGTAGGTATGGACCGGTATTGGCAACAGTGTTGGGACCCTAGATCTGGTGGTGGGCCTTTGGAAGGTCATTGGCCCTGGTACCCCCTCCCCACATTACACATGAGTTATGCATAAGCCTGACGTTAACAGTCATTTTCCCAACATCTATAGTAACTGAGCCGCAACAGAAACCACTGCCTTTTCGTGTTCTTCCCGCTACCATGGGGATGGTATTTCAGTTTGCATTTGCCAAGACTGGCCTTTCAGAGAATATGAGATCTGGGCTGAATTACTATAGTAACTTGTGAAACCTTTATTCCTCTTAAATATGTACATATCATGGTGCCAAGGAAAGTCTTGATTTTTGCAATCCCTGGTCACCAAGGTAGTGTGTTTTCCACATAGCTTGGGTGTAGATTTCTGAACACCTCTCAGTTCCAGTTTCCACTGTTATTCTGTGACTTAGATTTGTGTCTCTCTTTGCTAGGATAAAATATTGCCATGAACATTCAGTGAGTTAAATTATTTATGAATTAAAAAGGTATAGGCTATATGGCTTGAGATTTTCTAAGGACTATATGTATTATATAGTGATGTCTGTATCTGCATTGAATAGAGGCAGGTATTTTGATAAGATAAAATATAAAATAAATTAATGGCAACAATATATTCAACAATGATAATTTTATATTTGTGTGCAGGTATTGAATAAAAATGTTTTTGCCTTTACGTTGTTTATGAATCAGTAAGAATTTAGTTTGAAACAATGAAGGCAAACACCAGAGCTCTGGAGCTCACAGTCTGTGATAAGTGTGATGTGGCTGCCTATTCAACCCCTCGTAAGCCCCGAGTTACTGTTTCATAATGTAAATATTTTGATACCATACCTCCCTTGGCTCATATGAAAGTGCCTTAGCATTACTAATGAAAGTTTTCACCCTTAAAAACCAACTCAGAGTATAGTGTTCCTAATTGCAGGTCCCCTTCTTGAGGCCTAAGCATGTTCAAGCAGTATCATATTTACCTCACTCTCTGTTGTATCAACCAATGCCAATTTTTTTTTTTTGTTGCAACTGCAGAGCATTGTGATTGACTGGTGAACATTTTAATGAAAGAGATCTAGAGAAAGATAACATTTTTCCAAAGCAGGACCCTGCTGGTGTGACTACCTGTTCTGTGAGTATTTATTTAGTCTTGTCAGTTAATTTAGATAGAACGTTTGAAGTTACCAGTTTGTGACAGTCTTCAGAGAATGAACCATTGTGTGAAAATTTCTTGTAGGTACTTTCCCAAACAAAGAATTTTTTTTTCAAACTTGAATGTGACCCACAATATGGAATAAATTTTATGTTGTGACCCAGTATGCATACACACACATATATATATAACTGGGACAGAACTTTCATGAAACAGTGCTTTCTTTGCTACCCATCATGCACATGGCTTTTAAAACTCTGTGTTTAGAGTGGTTGATCCTCCATCCACTAAAATAATTCCTAAGTCTCAGAAGGGTCACAGTCTGCCTTCTGAAAAGCTTAAGCCAAACATTTTTAAAGGGTGATTACTGTGTATTCCTTATCTTTTCTTCCCAGTTCCTAGGGTTGTGCTCACTGGGGATAGACCATTTAAATGTTTGGGGAATGTTTTATTTGTCCTTAACCTAGTTTCAGAGATGTTATGATGTCACCGAGGTTTATCTACAGAGGCTGTAGGAAGCTCTTGAAAGAAATTTATCGGTAATTAGAAGGTGAAGCTGAAACAAAGGAGCAGTCCTCACACCCTGAAAAAAAAAAACAACTGCAAAAAACCATAACAGTGTTTGGTGCCCCACTGGAAACTTTACTATAAGTACTGACATATCTTTTTCACAGGCCACTACTTCAATCAGAATGAACAATGAATTTACAAATTGAGCTTATTCTTTTATAATTTTTATACAGAACTGTTGTCTCACAGCCATACAGCACGTTTCCTCCCCTGCTTATTATACTGGCGCTGTTTTCACACGTCAGGTAGATATCACAGCTCCTAAGAGTGTTGCACTGTTGCATATCCCCTGTTATCATTCCTCAGATAATAATCGGAGTCAGGGCTGGAGAGATGGCTCAGGGGTTAGGAGCTCTGACTCTTCTTCCAGGGGACCCGAGCTCAATTCCCAGCACCCACATGGCAACTTACGCCTGTCTATAACTCCAGTTTCAGGGGACCCCGACACCCATGGCAAAACCACAAATGCACATAAATAAATAAATAAATAAATAAATAAATAAATAAATAAATAAATAAATAAATAATCGGAGCCAAATACTATTTGTGTATAAATCATACTTTTGCCTTCTAATAATATGAACTCCCCCCTCACAGTATTTGCTCAATTTAGGGCATGCTATTCAACAATTTAAATTTCTCATCTCTACATATTAGTAGTATTTTATAGGGACCTCATGATTATATTGGCACCTTATAAATGCTACTCTAATTCAATTCTGTTAAGACAAATACTATCAGAACGGACATTTCTGAACAGATCTCTGTGTTTATCAGTTGTTGATAGCTTTCTTTGTAGCAACATTTTCTGTTTAGTTGAATAATTAGTTGAGTTCAACAAAAATTTGGGTTATTTGATTTATTTAAATAAACAAAAATGTACATTTTGCTATCCTGAGAGTTGGGAGGCTTACCTGGGGTCATTTTACAAGCATTTTCATATAATGGCATACAACCTTTAAAAAAAAAAGTTTTATTCTTCTTCTCGCATACATTATGTCCCAAGAGCAGTTTCCCCTCCCATTGGCATTCTATCTTAACAACACTAAAATTCGTGTTTTCTTCTCAGCAAGATTCCAAGTCCATCGGGGAAGCTTCTGTTCCTTTCTGTTTCCAATTACTCTTCCTGTGTTTGTGTTCTTCCATTTTTTCCCATAGCACACAAATAACCTGTCCCTCGCACACTATACAAGTTCATCACATGCTCACCGGTGAGCTTTTTAAACTAAGTCATTTGCTAAACGATTTAGGGTCATCAAGACTCTCTGATCTTTAGGTTACTTTTGGGTAGTGAATTAGGTTAAAAGTTACAGAACTAAGCTTGCAATTCTGTGTATTTGTGAGTGTTTAGTACCTAGTGATTTTAATCTATTCTTCAATATTTCTTTCGAATTATTCCTGCCCTAGGGCTAATATTTGCTTTTGTTTTGTCTGTTTTTTAGCAAAATATGAACTCAACATGACATAATTCTAAGAATGCTCCTTGAACGTTTGAACGTGCGATGCACACATAAACGGGTTAGTGTGGCCCTTCCTTTATGATAAATAAGGAAAGAAAGATGTCTCCGGAGAGGCTGAGACAATCTGAAAGAAAAATCTGGTGACTAAAACTGTGACAACTTCTTTTCTGGGCTGTTGTATTATTTTCTCTTTGAGAAAACCAGGACAAAAGAATGACTGTCCTGAGAACCCGTTAACCCCCATTTGGAGCACAGCTTAGATGTTTCACAATGTCATACTTACTATTTTTTCCTTTTCATAATTTTCAAGTGAACTGTAGCATAAGTGGTTTATTGGCTTGTTCATTCGTGTTTAGGTGTTGGGCATCGCTAACTCCTTGACTTACAGTTTGAAATGACTATCCACTTCCCATACTACATTGACTATCAAACTCTTTGATTTTCACTCAGAAAAAGTTCTATTTGTGTGAAAAGAAGTAATGCCAGCCAGCAGAGCACTCAAGACAAAATGAGTCTGTGATGATGGTTGGCTGAGGTTAATATTTAAAATTTGTATTTTTTTATAAATATGTTTATAAATTTCAATCACTCTATATTTTAAATGTTAAAATTTCATAAAGCTAAGATTTTTGTAAATTTCTTTCTCATGCTTTATATTTTCCTCAAGTTTCTTAGCTAGGAACACTACCCTTCCAACCTGTTCTTATACCAATTTTCTTGGTATAAGAAATACCTTAATTCTTATACCAATTTTCCATTTAATAACCTTTTTAATATACAATATTTACATTTATGATGCAAATTGAAAATAAATTTAAAAATCAAAGCAATTACCCAATCTGATAGTCTATGGTATTGAATATTTTAATTCCATATTATGAGTTATAATAATTTGCATTATTCAATAATCATGTAACAATAGGACATTTAGTTGTTCAAGTTATAGCAATTGTTTTGAATTACATAACCTTGTCTAAATTTTATTGTCTATTAATTATATAAGTCAAATTTACATTGCATTATTTTTATGAGCAACAAATATTATATGACAGGGGACATTTTAGCCTGTTGATATTAAAAACATAAAAAAACAATTTAACAATTTAAAAGCCACACAATGAATTATATTTTACTTAATAATATTGTTAGGGCTTCTTCTTATTTTTCTTTCAAACTATTATTTTGTTTTCTCACCAACACAGTGAACCCACACTAGCCTTCTTATTTTAAACATTAGTGACAATTCATGCTTTTGCAACTGAAAAGTGCATGTGCTTTTGTTGCATGAATGTGATTTAGTGAGTATGGTTCTCTTTTCAGGAACCTTCCACTAAATGTTGGGAGAGGCACAGACAACATTTGCAGTTTTTGTTTCGCTTAGTGAACGCGTCATGAGCTTTCTGCACGACAGCTAGCCAGCAGCGTAAGGACAGGGGTTGTGTTCTCACATGAGCCAGAAAATGTTCTGCCTCCAGACCCCACATGCTGTTCATTTTTTCAGTGGTTTTTGGACCTCCTATTCGGCACCACTTACCTTCATTCTTTCGGGCATTCATCTGTTCAATTTGGAAGGCAGAGTGATTAAACTGTTTTCAAAAGTTTCTGTGTATGAAAGACACTTCATGGAACCACCTACAGAAGCCACAGACGCCCAAGATGTGCATGGTGTCAAGAATGTTCTGAGGAAAGAAAACTCACAATCTTATTTTAAGAACATCTATTGATTTTTTTTTTTAAGTCGAGTGAATCCCCCCGCCCCCCCCCAAGTGCTCGATTGGCAGGCGAATTTTTAATGGCATCCATTTTCAGGAAACGACAAGGGACTGCCAGAGTCTGAGGCCACAGCTCTTGGCGATCTAGGAGTCTGGGGCTTAATTTGAAGTTAACTTGTTTCACTTACCTGTTTGCTGACTCTTTACACATGTATTCAGTTTTCATCAGCTTCTCCTCTTTCCTTCAGCGTACGCGTCATCTCCTTAGCCCGGAGAATCTCTGTCTGCTCCCCAGCTCCATTAATAAAGACCTTTAATTCGAGACTGGCATTCTTTGAGACAGGTCGCTACTTGGTTTTGTTTTGCTCAGATTCGTTATCAGGATTGTAGTGACTGTACTTTCGTTCCTGTGGGTACAATAATTTATTTCCTAAAGTATTTGTGTTACACATTTTTTTGTACTGGGGACTGAACCCACTTTTGTTCTCCAGCTTCTTTATGATTTATAGAGATTCTAAAAACAAAGCAAAAAACACCCCAGCCACAAACCAAACCAAATACATTCTTTTGGTTCTGAAAAAAATCTTAATTCTTCATTTTTATGCTTCTTTGATTTCATTCCTTAATTATAAATACTTAAAAATTAGTTTGAAAAATATTTACTTGAAATCTGATAGTTTCTTCCTCTGGAGTTTCTCCTTTTCAGTTTTACCTTCAAAAAAGCCTTGTTATGGAGGTGGTAACTCTTCCACCAACTTCATCCAAAATGAAGTGAAAACTTGAGACAGTCCAGTGAATCAAAACTGCTGTATACGGGGAGAAGTGAGGTGAACATGATCAGAATACATTGTGTGCACAGCGTTAATGAGAAATATTGTATTAAAAACCTAGTTGGCATCCAAACCGGGTACACAGACTACAAATGAAGTTCACTTTACAACGTGGCTGAGAAGATGACGCAGAGTTAGTGACCGCTGCTTCTGCACAGGACCCGTGTTGGAACGCCAGCAACCACCAGGTGGCTCACAGTAACCCCAGCTCCAGGGTGTCCAACACCCCCTCCTGGGCTCCACTGGCTCCTGCACATGTGTGGTACACATAAACGCACACAGGCACCTACACACAATAATAAATAAGCACTGAAAACTTCTTTAGAACAACAGTTGTTGGTTGGCACTGTCTCAGGCTGTCTGCCAAGACAGTCCTCTCTTCCTTGTTTTTGGTAGCATATCTACCTGACTGGATGTGAGTTTCTCTCCACAATTTGTGTTGTTCCACAAGTACTGAGAGCCACATGGAGTTTCCATTTTCTCTAAAGGGCTTTGCAACAGACATTGATTTGGCCTCCTGTACGTGAGGCAAACAAATTCCAAGTCCCTTGTTGAAAAGGCTGTGAGCCTCCTGGATTAGCTGCCTCAAGAAGAGCACCGGACTGGGTCCAGAAAGGGAACTGCAAGTTTGGTTACCCTTCTCAGAATTCCTCGAGTACTTTATTTGGCTAAGAACTGAGCACATTCTGGGTCACCTTCTCCCTCACCCTATCTTCTTCATATTTTCACTGGATATCTTCCTACTCCAATTTTATTTCAAGGTTGGCATTTCAGGTGCCTATACTTTATTAGTTTTTGAACCTTCATGTGCTGAATTTAACAACCATCACTTATAGTCTTACCATATAAATCTCATATTTTTGTATCTTTAAAATCACCTTTAAGTGTCTGGTGTTTTGAAAGAAAATGGCCCCCATAGGGCGGGGCACTATTAAGAGGTGTGGCTTTGTTGGAGTAGGTGTGGCCTTGTTGGAGGAAGTGTGTCACTGTGGGGGTGGGCCTTGAGGTCTCCTTTGCCTAAGCTTTGCCCAGTGAGACAAACCACTTCCTGTTGCCTAAAAGTCAAGATATAGGACTCTCGGCATCTTCTCCAGCACCATGTCCGCCTTCATGCTGCCATGTTACACCATGATGATAATGGACTAAACCTCTGAAAATGTAAGCACCACAATTAAATGTTTTCCTTTATAAGAGTTGCTGTGGTCATGATGTCTCTTCACTGCAATAGAAACCCTAACTAAGACAGTGTCTCTGAGCCCAACATTTCCTAAGTCAAAATTTATACATCACGTTTCCTTCTATGCATATCTGGTTTTTTTTAACTTAAAAATATTTGTGTTGTATTTTTAATCATGTGTATATGTTTGCATAGGGGTGTGTGCGTGTGATTGCCTGTAAAGAGGCTAGAAAGAATGTTGGATCTTTTGAGCTGGAGTTACAGGCCATTGCGAACTGCCTCCCATGGGTGCACAGAAGTGCTTTTAACCACTCAGCCATCTCTCCAACCCCACCTTGAAAGAATAAACAGTATATGCACTTAATGGCTGAGCCATATCTCTGGCCTCTGAACATACCCATTTAGAAGACACAAACCACTTTATTTTTAGTAAAACCGAGCTAGTTTCTCCTCAAACCTCCTCTTTCTCTCTTATACTTCATCTAAGTACGTGGCACTTAGCCAGGGAGCCAACTATGCTGGGATCACCCTGACTCACTAACATTTTCAAATCATCCCCTTCTATATCTGCGTAGTTCACAGAGTCTACAGGAGGTCCACGGAATTAATATATGTATATAATAGCTATTTATAAACAGGACAGACCACTATACCTTCAAGTTTCCTTAACTTCCTGTCTTCTGCAGAGAAAATCCAAATCACTGATCTAGCTCTTGCCTGCCTGAGACTCACATTTGTAGTGTGTGTGTGTGTGTGATGGTGTGTGTGTGTGTGTGTGTGTGTGTGTGTGTGTGTGTGCATGATTCCCAGAATTTCCTGTGCTATTCTCATGCCTCTGTGCCTTGTCTCCTGTCCTTCCCTCTGTCCTCTGTCTTTTTCTTGCCTAAGTAATTACTATTCATCTTTCAAGATTATGCTTGGATATTATTTTTCCCCCAGAAAACCTTATTGTGACCTTGTTCTCTCTGATTTCCCATAAATTCTGTCATAGCACTTATCTCTTTATCTATGGCTAGAATCCACTAGAATGAGCTCTTTGAAGATATGGGCCAAATTGCAGTTGGCTTTGTGAAAGTATTATAAGAAATATCTGTTGAACTGATATTTTCTCATCTTTGTCTTGAAAGAGAAGTTGTACATGCCGTGAAGAGTGTTGACAAACACACAGGCATGTCGCAGACTACTGATAGCTCTATTGATCAAGGCAGCAGGGTCAATCATCTAAACGTTCCACTTGTTCCTTCACGGTGAGGGAATGAGGCGCAGCATTTCACACTGAGACTCCTACATCGAGGAAACTCTGCCCGATTCTGTAGAGCTGCCTAACTTGGACAACTTTTGGCATCCCACAAATGCTCAGATTTTTTTTTTTTTTAAGAAAGGATAAGCCATATGTAGCAGGTGTACTCTGCAATGGATGCTAACAACAGAGAGGAAAATACAGCTAACTGATCCCAGCTCTGGAACATCGCTCCTTAACTATGCTCCAAAAGCCTTTGGCAGGCATGTACTGGAATGCTCTGACTGTCCACATTCTTGGAGAGATGTCAATAGGAAAAAGTTGCTTTCATCCAGCCAGTTTTCTGCAGTTCTACATTTCACGAAGTTTAACCTCTGAAGGAATTTTGAAAAGAAAACAGAATGTAAGCACACTTAAGGAAACATATTGCTAATTCCACCTTTACCCATTCTCAAAATTGGACTAATTTCCCATATGTTTCTGGAAGAACTGGCAGATCATAATGCACAATACTGTTTACTGTCTCCTATTAGGGAGGTTTGTACATGAAAAACATCTGCATGGCCTGAAAATGCAATGCTTTTAGTATTGTTGAGAGAGCCAGATGTTGTAAACAGATACTGTAGTTGTTCTCAGGGGTCTGTGATGCAGACACAGAAAAGGCGGTAGTAGTTTTATATGTTAAGAATTTGGGTAAAGATTTATGGAAACCTTTTGTAAGATTATTCTATTACTGCTATTGTTTTTAGTACATGCATATGTAGAGTATATGTGTACTTACATGGGTGCATGTGTGTGTGCCCCTGTGTGTGTAGGGGGCGTGTGTGTGTGTGTGTGTGTGTGTGTGTGTGTGTGTGTGTGCATGTGTATAAGCCAGAGGTCAATATTGAACATCTTCTCTTGTTTTCCACCTTATATTTTGAAGTCAAGGTCTCTCACTGAACCTGGAGCTCACTGGTTGGTTTGACTATCTGTCTAGGAAGGAGTTCCAGACATCTGCATATCTCCACCTCCCGAGAGTCGGGATTGCCAGTACCCAGCTTTTCACGTGTGAACTGGAGATTCGAACTCAGGTCCTCATGCTCGTGTGGCAAGATTGTTGCTAAATGAACCATTTCCCCAGACATTTCTTTGGATAGTTTTTTATGAGGAACTCTAAGACCTAACATTTTTAGAAAACTGAGAGCTAAATATTTCCCATATTAATCTAAGGACTTTACCACTGTAAAGATAGAATCAAATAATTTTACTAAATTGAAATTTGTTCACTGAAGTTAAGGATAGAGGGATCACCACAAGTAGGAAATTTAAGGACACATGTAAATGAATAAATAACGTCAACATCACTAATTAGATTTAGGAAATCTGAAATTGTCTAAAATGTGTGTAACATTTTTAATGAGCCTCTGTGTGATCCTCAATCACTTCAGAGTTCTGGGAAGATGGAATTAGGGAAGTAGGAGACAAGTCATCCAGAAGTCACTGCTGCTGAAGGAGAGATGGGGCTAGCCTGTACTCTCACGTCAAATCAGAAGTACAGTCCCCTCCAAGGCACTCGGTGACTGTTAGATGGAAATAAAGTGATCTTTGCCGCTCTGCCCTTCACCTCACTGGAGCTTTAAAGTTCTGCTGCATAGAAGAACACTGTCCTCTATACGGTTATTGAAAGTTTGCTTTGTGACACTTTCAGTCTTGGAAAGATCATTGTGAAAAGCCACTATCACCCTATCTTAGTACCCCCAGAAGGCCCAAGAGTAGTTACATAAGGAAGCCCATGAAGGTTGAGTTCTCTCCACCCTCAGAGATGATTCCACCAGTCTGAAACTAAGTTCTTAAAAACATTAGGAATGCATTATTTCAGAGTAAATAGAAACAGACTCAAGCATTAACAGTTTGAGATTTGATGAACTTTTCTTTCAGTCAGATTAAATTTTTGGTGATGAGCATGCAGGTTCAGTTTAGATTCTCAAGCGAAAAGGCTGAATACAAATGTCTGGAGACATTCTTGGCCCTGTGAGGAGCACGAAGAGCCAAATTTTTCATGAGAAAAAGACAACCTGTTTTCTCAAGGTTTCTAGTCCAGCCAGGCAAATTCAAAAAGGGAGATTCTCGCTGTGTTTGGTTTTTGCTTTCTGAGACAAGGTCCTGTGTAACTGTTTGGCCCCAAACTTATACAGCAGAGGATGGCCTTGAACTCCTGACCCTACTGGGATTACAGGCATGGACCCCATGCCCAGTTCTTAAAGAAAGGAGATGCTTTTTGTTCTTATAAAGATTCATTTTCATTTAAATTAGGGGTGTGTGTGTGTGTGTGTGTGTGTGTGTGTGTGTGCACGCGCGTGTGCACGCGCGCGCGCGAACATGAGTGCAGGTACCCGATGAGGCCAGAAGGGGTGGTGGGTCCCTGGGAGCTTGAGTTACATACAGGCAGTTGTGACCCATCTGACAAGGCATTTGGGAATGTGCAAGAGCAGTGTGTACGCTTAACCTCTGAGCCACCTCTCCAGCCCCAAGAAAGGCCATTGTTGGCTCCTCAGTCTGTAGAAGAGAAAAAGAAACCAAACACTCGAGGCAAGTATCAGAAAGCAGAATGGTGAAGGGTGCTGGTGTTCTTTACTTGGTAGAAGAGAAAGATAAAGCGTATGCACAAGTGAGTATGCGCAAGAGTGAGTGTGTGCAGAGTGTGAGCTGCAGCGTTTAAGGTCAGTAGTGAATATTCAGTCTTGGAAAGATCATTGTGAAAAGCCACTATCACCCTATCATAGTACCCCCGGAAGGCCCAAGAGTAGTTACATAAGGAAGCCCTTATTGGCTCTGTGTTTCCAATTTCAAGAATGGTCAATGGAAGGAGCGGTTATGTAACTTGAGAAGGTCACATGGACAGTTGGGGGTGGACTGGATTTTCAGTCCACAGCACTGATGCCAGAACCTGACCTCAGAGTGCTTACCAACCCGTCCACGCTCTCCCTCCTCCCCTCTTGCCTGGCAGCCATTTCTCTCAGTTTTCCTTCCCTCGCGAGCATTCCCAGCATTTCCTCATCACCTCTCACATCTTCTCCTTTTATTGTTAAATCACAGTTTCGATTTTCTTCTATGAAGAAGCAGAGGTGTTTTCAAAAGATGATTGCCCTTTTAGACTAAAATGTTTGCTTGCTTACTTACACATTCTGCCCTCATAATTCTCCCAAGATTTATTATGTGGAAAGTGTCGGAGATATATGTGAAGTATATGCACAAGGAATAAAATCCAAGTACAGTTGGTAGTATAGAAAAATTAGAACAATTATAGTGACTAGCAGTGGGGTTAAACATAAGTCCAACATTACACATTATCTGGTGGGATATTGCAAAAATGAGAAAATAATTAATATGTAACGACAGGGCAAGTGCTCACATATGTTTTTAAACTCATTATGAAACTGAAAATGTATGATAAAGTTGCCATCCACACAAGATAATAAAAGAAATAGACACCCATGTGTCCAGCCTCCACTTGACTCACTAAAGAAAGGATAGGTTTAAATGTTAAGAACCTCCCCCATCTCAGGCTGGGAAGGTTATAATCAGTGACTGCAACAAGGCTCATCTATGACTCATCACCAATCACTCATTACCATTTTCAATAAGCATAACAATGTCAAGTCCCTTTTGACATAAGGCAAATAGCATAAAGAATCATCAGTTGGGGCAGGAGAATTGGTCAGCAGTCAAGAGCACTAACTGCTTTCCCAGAAGACCTGTGATTGGTTGCCAGCACCCACATGGTGCCTCATAGCCATCTGTTGTTGCTGTTTCAGGAAATCCAGTGCCCTCTTCTGGCCACCATGGGTACCAGCACTCACATAGTGCACAGATATCTATGCAGGCAAAACACCCAGGCACATAAAATAAAAGATTTAAAAATGCAAACATTCTAAAAACAAAACAAGAACCGAGATGGAGGACGGAAGGCCTCTCTAGTTGTGGTGGCCACAGAGCTTATCAGTGAGCAAGTTGCTGATCTGGACTTCAAACAATGCAGAAAATTTAGATAAGCATGGCTCATTCTGGTCTTTGAACTACTTTATAATGCTGTTCTATTATTGAGGTCACAAAAGAGATTATGTTCATGTGGTTTCTGTCCATTTATATTTACCTTATTAGAATCTAAAACCAATAAAAATGTAAAATACTCACTTAAAATAAAGTACTCGTTAACATGGGGCTAAGTCTATAGCCCCAGGGGAAGATCCTTTCCTAGAATGCTCAAAGCACTGGATCCTATCCCCAGCAGGCCGACAAGAACAAAAACAGAGAGTGATATAATAGTGTATTTTAAGGAAATTCAGGTTTATTTCCCCAAATGACAATATTTAGTTAGGAGAATGGTATGACTTTTACATGTTGCTCTATTTTTTCTTTATTTATTATTAATTTGTGTGTGTGCATGTGTGATGTGCATACATGAACCACTGCATGCATATGAAGGTCAGAGGACAACTTGTGGAAGTCAGTTCTTGCCTTCACCGTGTGGATTCTGGGGATTGAACATGAACTCGGGTTGTCAGACTTGGCATCAAGCACCTTTACCCTCCAAGCCATCTCATCAGCCCGACATCTGGCACTTTTAGTATGTGTTTAAGAGAAGAAAGCTAGCTGGGCGGTGGTGGCGCACGCCTTTAATCCCAGCACTCGGGAGGCAGAGCCAGGCGGATCTCTGTGAGTTCGAGGCCAGCCTGGGCTACCAAGTGAGTTTCAGGAGAGGCGCAAAGCTACACAGAGAAACCCTGTCTCGAAAAACCAAAAAAAAAAAAAAAAAAAAAAAGAGAAGAAAGCTAGACTTTCCTATTTACTTTATTGTGATATCACAAGTTACATAGCATCTGAGAAACTCCTTTGTACACTTGCAAGAGACTAGAGTGAGAAGACAAACAGAATTTCAGCACCAAGAAACTTATTGAGGAAACAGGAGTGTGGAATACACAATTCAGAAGTGGGATAGGAACTGGGCTGGGGAGCAAGTGCTTGTGATTGTAACTGGGAAAGATGTGACCTGGAAGAGATGTTTCTAGTGGGCAGACTGGGCTATACCAATTTAAAAATCCTAGCATTTTTACTTGTGGCCATCATCACTGGCCTCTACTGGGGCTTTTGAAAACTTCCTGCAGGAACAATGGAATTTAAATTCATCATTAGTCCTAGGCTTTTATAAAATTATGTAGTTGTCAATATTCTTATAGATTGTTTTATTCAGTGTTTATACATCTATTTAGTGTTTATACATTCGAAGAAGCAAGATAAGCGTAGTGACAAAGACAGGAAGGTGAGTCTGCTTATTGGCGCCCTCTGTTGAGCGGGAGGTTCACACGCTAACACACCATTGGGAGCATTAATCTGGAGTACCATGGAGGAGAGTTACTAATGTTGGCAAGTGGGTGAGGTGGGCAGTTGGTGAGTTGAGCATGAAATCTTTAAATGAAGTCCCCAGTGCCAATACTCAGTGACACTTGTGGGCCATAGTGTGGAACACAAGTGTGCCATAGTGAGAAGTATAAGATACAGCTCTAGAGCTAATTCATCAGGGTTGGGTTTTTTTGGTGGGGGGAGGGGGGAGACAGGAACTCACTCTGTAGACCAGGCTGGCCTTGAATTCACAGAGATCCGCCTACCTCTGCCTCCTGAGTGCTGGGATTAAAAGTGTGTGCCATCATGCCCAGCTAATTCAGCAGTTTTGAGGAAATGGGCAGGGGCTACCGTGGGACAGTTTGAAAATACAAAAAACTAACGAAATGTCTTTCCTCTACAGCTGCGTCATTTCATTGCTGGGCCTTGTCGATTTAGCATCAGATATTTTAATCTCTTGTTTCCTCCAGTTGAATCACCCTTTTCTGTGTTTGTTTTTCCTCTGTGACTCAGTAACTAGAGAAGGAGTAATTGAGAAGATCACAACAGTTTAACCAAATACTGAGAACATCTTTACTAGCTGAAATAATTATCAGGAGAGATGTGTGCAGACACCCTGGGTACCAGCACCACCTGCAGGGGGTGGGGAAGTCTGCAGGCTGCAGTACCTCTGTGGAGACCTGGGCTGCTGCACATGGAGGTTGGGGACATGCTATGTTGGTTTCAAAATATTATTGTCCTTATTTATGACCATCTTTGCTGACTTCAACTTGGGCTTCTGAAAGCTTCAGGGCAGGAGCAATAGAATTAAAACAATAATTGTTTCCAGGCTATTATCAATATTCCTTTGGTGAACACAAAGATCAACCACAGCCCCCCCACCCCCCGCGCTCACCCACACTCTGAGAACTTTTAGAACCTTGTGGTAAGTCAACAGGTAGGAAGGGACTCCATCTAGGGCACTCAGCCTTCTTTGGTGAATAGGGCTGAGCGCTGCATGGCCCTATTTACAACTTCCAGGATGAAGAACGAAGGCGATTTCACAGCTTTGAGGAGTGAGAACACGAACTGTTTGTGACGTTTCAAAAACTTAGATGTACGATGATAGAAAGGAATCTGTATTGCACATTACTGTATGTGAACCAATTAAAGATGTTCTTTCCCAGTGTAAGGCTCCACCAAACAAAAATCTCATTGGCACTCAGCTGGTCCTACAAGGGATCAGATGAAAGACACTATATGGTTTAGTACAAATGCATGAACTTCAACTTGAAGTCAAGTCTATACTACCAATACGACAATTTTCTTTTCCTTGTTAAATCATGTCCGAAGAAGCTAAAAAGATGTCTATACATTCCTACTCTTTTTATAGTCTTGATAAAAAGTACAAAATATTTTATTTCTAGTTTTTTTTTTTTTCCTGAGGCAGTACATCATGATGTAGCCCAGGCGTGTTTCAGCTTGAGATCCACCCGTCTTTGCCTCCATAGTTATGTGATTGTAGGCACATGCTGCCACAGCTGGCTCCTTAATTTCTAGAATTTGAAAAGGAAGTGAGACAGACCAGGTATATGAGAAGCAACGTGAGAAAACAGCCTTCATTGTCTTAAACAGCCTTCATTGTCTTCTCTTCATAGCAAAGAAAGACATCTTCGGGGGGGGGGGGTTCATCAGGAGCTGGGGGCTGGGAAGACAGCCAGTGGGAAAGTGCTTGCTGTAAACGTATGAGGACCTGGAGCTGGGGGATAGCTCAGTAGAAGAATGCTTGCCGGGCACATGCAAGACTCCTGGTTCAGTCCCACCAAGACACACACAAACACAAATAAGGTTGATCTGCAGGACAGTAGTATTTTTTTAAATCTGAACTTAGATTCTTCACGTACACTCATGCAGAATTTTTAGGGGCAGTCATCATCATCTTTTTCTCCCATTTGACAATCTCAGGCAAGGACACAAACTTGTACAGTCACACTGCAATACAGCACTATCTCCCAAACCAAACCACCACCAGCTTCAGCTCAGCTGTGCTGCTTGCAAAAGACCCTCACCTCACAGAAGACACTCCCTCACAGGAGGGGGTGGGCAAAGTCACAGGACCTTCACTTCACTTCTTTCCAGCCACTTCTTTCAGCCAGTTCTACGTAATTCTGCCCCAATTGCCACAATTGCAGCCAGCCTCGAGGTTTCGGGGAGGGGCTAGAGTATACATGCTGGGAGCGGGGAAGATCTGCACTGTCACGGGGGGGGGGGGGGGGGGGGGGGGGGGAGCAAGCACCCATACAGGTGCAGAGCAAGCACCCATACAGGTGCAGACCGTAAGCCCTTACCAAGCTTCCCTAAGGAAGCCTAATAAGCTTATTGGTTTCTTGGGGGAACTTTGGTAGAATCGAAGAACTTGAGTTTGTCATTGGGGCCTTATAGGGATGGGGTAGACATTGCTTAGCCCCCCAGGGTGAAAACTCTCTCAGCACATATTTTGTCCTTTTTTTTCTAGACATTTACACTTTCAAATGAAGACTAAGGTTGAGTCAAAACTCCCAATTATACCATGTTCAAATATCACACAAGTTATGAAAGTAATGATATAAAGTAGCGAGTAGAATGACATTGTCAGAGGTGAGGGGATCTTAGCTCTTACGGAATCCTGAATTTCTCTACGTGTGGTCATGTCTACCAAAGACTTTCTTACTCATTACAAATTCACTATTGGCTTGTCCTCGAAGTTAATCAATTTCAGATTCTAAGGGTGAGTAGAAGATTCTTCATTTTAAGTTCCTTAAATAGATAATCACATTAAGATTAGGGAACTATGAATACATCTTGTCATATTCCTTCATACCACAGAACTGAAATAATAAGAGAAATCAAATAACTTGGTCAAAGTGGTGTAGCCAGAAAAAGGCAGAGGTCAGAGTCGGAGATTGTCAGTCCTGAGTAGTCTGTACTCAGTTGTAAATACTCAGGGACCTCAAAGAAAAAGGAATCTATTTGAGTTCTTTGTTCCTTGGTATTCTTTACAGACTTAATACCAATGCTTTCCCTTTAATGGGCTCCCAGCACTTGCTAAGTGACCTGCTTCTCTGGGGAAATTTGGGAAATAGCAACAACAGGAGCTTGTGGACAAAGAGATCTTGTTATGTTGCTACTATCTTAACTCTTTACAGTGAGACAGACAAAATCATTTTTAAAAAGAACATACACTCATTTTTCTCAAATCATAAGACATAATAAAAAGCAAATGGGAAACACTTTGCTACTGGTGTTCAGCAGGACTATCCCACCCTCCGCAACCGTGAACCATATGGTATCCCCTACCTGGTTCAGTATTTAACCTAAGGATTTATTGCTGGGTGTCTTGGCAGCAAGCTGTGTGAGCCGAAGTGGAGTCTGATTGAGTTAATTAATGTGGTGGCAGCTTGGAATGTTGTCCAGCTGCCAGTGAGAATTATGTTTGTTTGCTTTTGGCCCAAGTGTGAAATGGCTGCCTGTTGATTTCAGAAGTGTGAGCGTACATTTTTATATCTCACACAAATGAATACATTTTTTTGTACCCTACACATTTGGGGAAATGCTGAAATTTATTGGGTAATGTAATGTTATGTACCACTTGTGTGGCAGAAAAAGAACGGTGGAATTTTGCCGGAGAGGTTGACTTTGCATCTGTACAAGAAAGCGAAAACAGGTGGTTTATACCCATGAGCAGGTAAATAAACCATCTGAAATTAGTTCATTGGGCCTAAGGCTTTAAAGACTAACATTAAAAGCAAGTTTTCTCAACTAAAAGAGACCAGCTCTAGTAATGATGAAATAATTCTGAACATAAGAAACATAGTTTTAAATTTCTCCCAGAAGGAATGGCTCTCGGGTTCTTCATGGACTTGGAGGAGTGTGCTTTTCTCTTCCCCAAACACAACCCTTACTGAAGCTGTCACCTCACTGTGCACCCCTCTCTCCTACGGTGACTGATAGGGGTGACCAAGTGCTGCCTGGTTGTCCTGGAAGGCAGTATGGGTCTTGATGCTCATTACTTGGGTCTCAAGGGAGTTCTGTAACCCAGCAGGTAAGTGCTGATATTGGACAAAGTCCCGTCGAAGGTGCTAGGCGGCATTACTCCCCTAGTATTTTCCCCAGTGCTATTTTATTGAGATAACATACGTCAACAAAAGCAGAGTGGGTTAAGAAAATGCATATTTAGAATATATGAATACATTTCCTTTATTTCACTGTTCTGAAAAATTTAAAACAGTGAAACTAAAGGAAATCACAGAGTACTTAAGAGCAAATAATATAAAGAAAATTCTCTCTCTCTCTCTCTCTGTCTCTCTCTGTGTTTGTTGCTGGGTATCAAACCCAGCACTTTACTCATACTGGGTAAATGCTATTCCAAATGAGCTACTTCATTATTATTTAAGGGTCCCAGAATTCTTTTATGATGATAAGAACATTTTTAAAGATGTGAATGTAAGTATATCAGGAAGATTATATACTTATTATATATTTATACTTATTTCATAAATGAAAAAGATGGGAAAAACGCACAGTGCAATTCTACTCAAGATTCTCCCCCTCACCCCGTAGAGTCTCCTAGGGTCTCACCATGTAGCTCAGGCTGGCCTGTGAATTTTGGCTCTTCCTGCCTCACCCTGCCCAGCAATGGAACTATAAGCATACACTACTACATTTAGTTTGAATTTCACTTTATTAGGAGTTGGGGGAAGGTCATTTTTTTTCTAGTTCACCTATTGGCTGGTTATTTTTTTTGTCAACTTGACACAAGCCAGAGTCATCTGGGAAGAGGGAACCTCAATCGAGAAAATGCCTCTATCAGATCAGTCTGTTGGCAAGTCTGTGGGGGCATTTTTTGACTAATGACTGGTGTGTGAGAGACTAGACCACTGTTGGGGGCTGCTATCCTTGGGCAGTGGTCCTGGGTTGTATAAGAAAGCATGCCACTAAGGTGGATCTCTGTGAGTTCAAGGCTAGCCTGGTCTACAGAGTGAATTCCAGGATAGGCTCCAAAGCTACACAGAGAGAAACCCTGCCTTGAAAAAACAAACAAACAAACAAACAAAAACAAAAAAAGCCTAAACAGCATTCCTCCATGGCCTCTGCTTCAGCTCCTGCTGGTTTCTGCCCTGAGTTTCTGCACTGATTTCCCTTTATGGTGGACTGTAAGCTGTTGTCTAGAAGTAAAACCTTTTCTCTCCAAGCTGCTTTGGTTTTAATGTTTACCACAGCAATAGAGAGCAAACCAGAATACCTGCTAAAGAGCAGAACATGGTATTTTCTTTTCCTCCAGTGACCTTTTGCTGTGAGTCGCAGAAATATGAAGTAGGAATTCAGATGACTATGGCAAGGCTAATACCTAGAAGAAGCTAAGGGCTCTTCCAGAGGATAAAGTCAAGACTCAAGGAGTCTTGGCGACACTGGCTTTGAATGTATTAGCCGTTTCCTGCAATGAATTTCTTATGTGCTATTGTAGCTTTCCCATTTGATTCTCTTCCAAAGAACTTCTAACAGTGTGGTTGATAATTCATTGGGCACAATGTCCCCCTTTACAATTGGAGTATTTGGATAACATCCCCAACCTTGCTGACAGCAGCCACACAGCCAGACCCCTGATTTCAGGCCTTTCTGTAATTGTTGTCATAGCAACATCTGGTCAGGACCATCTCTTCAGGAAAGTATCTTATCTGAGATACTTCCCAGACTCTCTGAGAACAGACTCCAGACCATTTGTTAGTTCCTGAGAGAAGGTAAAAATTTACAGTGAGACAACCGCCCAGGCCAGGCTGATGTGCTAATTAATCTTCACCCTCCTTCTTCCAAGTGCTATCTTTAGTTCTAGATCTCCCTTTAACAATTAACTCAGAACTAAAGGATTTTACACACTTGGTACATCAAGCTGTGACCCAGGTTGCCTAGTTACAGAGTACACTTCCCCCATCCTGCCAGAAAATAGTGCAGCTTGTACAGATTTCAGTGCCAAAGGGAAAAAAGGCAGTTTCATTTTCACTCGTGACTTAGTGACTTACAGAATCCTAACGTTTTACCTAACCACTTCTAAGAATAAAGTTTGAGCACATAAATTCCCTTTTTAAATCTATTGACTGAATTTAACTCTTAGTTGATTCACTCCCCGTTAGTCACTTCCATTTTGGGTTGCTAAAGATGGCTGACAAGTACTAGTCTTTGTGTGGATCTTACTGTCTCTCCTTTTGACCCTGAAAGAATTCAAGCCTGGTGACCTTGCCTTGGCCAGAGTATTGCTGGTTACATGGGTATATAACTGAAAACCTCAGAGACTTGGGGGAGAATTAAGATGGGAAGAACTAGATGGGGAAGAACTAAGATGGGAGAATTAAGAATAACTTAGAACAGCAGAAAAATGTAGAGAGAATAAGGCAAGAAAGGAGCTAAGTATGAAGCAGAAAGAAGCTGTGTAGAGAGAGAACTGACTCAGAAGAATAAAGTGAATGGACTAAGGAGTTTCGTGTACATAGATTCATTTAACATTTCTCAGATTAGTTAATTCACCACTTGTAGCATCTCTTTTGGAACTCTGGGAAAAGACTATAGAGGTACTGGTCCCCAATAGTCTTTGTTAATCTTTGGTGTAATATTATTTATGATGCTCTTCTGTTGTTAATTTTTTTTATGGTAGGACTGGGGATATAGCTCACTTAGTTAAATATTTGCCTTACAAGAACAAGGAACTGGGTTTGATCTCCAGAACTCATGATTAAAAAGAGCAGGGCATAGTAGCACACAGTTGCAATCCCATTACTGATGGGCAATAGGAGATAGGCAGGTCCCTACTTGGTAAATTCTAGGCTTAGCAGAAGACCCTACCTCCAAAAACCAAAACAAAAAAGATGATCAGTACATAAGGTACCCCCACCGCCCCCCCCTCTCTCTCTCTCACACACACACACACACACACACACACACACACACACACACACACACACACACACAGACACACAATAACCCAGTAAACATTATTGTACTCTGCATGTGTCTTAGTTAGGGTTTCTATTGATGTGAAGAGACACCATGACCACAGCAACTCTTATAAAGGAAAATATTTAATGGGATGACTTAAAGTTTCAGAAGTTCAGTCCATTATCACCATGGTGTGACATGGCGGCATGCAGGCAGACATCATGCTGGAGATGTAGCTGAGAGTTCTACATCTTGCACAGGCAACAGAAAGTAAACTGAGATACTGGGCGTGACTTGAGCATATAGAAAACTTAAATGCCTGCCTCCACAGTGACACACTTCCTCCAACAAGACCACACCTACTCCAACAAGGCCACACCTCCTAATAGTGCCACTTTCTTTGGGGGCCATTTCCTTTGAAACCACTACACCATGTTATAGGGATGGCATAAGTTTGATTGTTCATAGCAAAGTAACCTCAGGGTTGTTTAAGGTGGTATTGCTGTCAGAGTGAAGAATAAATTAGACATATTAATATAATATACACCCAGTGGTTATCAGGCCGAACTTATAAAAGACTGCTGCCAGAACTTCTAGAACATACTTGTTATTATAAGACAATTAAATAAATCTAATTTGGCATCAGGGAAACTGTTTTCCCTTAAAAAATTCTTATATTTGTGGTATGTAATGACTATGGAAGAAAATCATACACAAAATTACCCTGATTTTTTATTACTATAATATAATCTTTTGTTTTCTTTAAAAAATGAACAAACCCCAAGTCTAATGCATGCTGCCCATGTTGGACCCTTCACTAGGGTGTAGGCAACCTACCAGTGGCCACGTGCCCAAAGGCGTGTGGCTCTCCCTTCCTCAGCAGCAATAGTCTCTCTGCCAAAGGCAAGCACTCAAGGCCCCACCCCTAAACATGCTGGAGCTTTAACTGACCAGATCTGGCTAGGGCTTGTGCAGGTAACCACAAATCTTGAGAGTTGACGTGTGTAACAGCTATGTCATGTCCAGCAGTCAGGATTACACAGCTTCCCTCCCCATCTGCCAGCTTTTGCTTTCTTCCTACGCCTTCGGAGATGTTCTCTGAGCCTGCACTGAGGAAGGCTGGTATAGATGATTCATCCACAGCTGACAGTTGCTTACACTTAGGCTGGTTAGGAGTCTGCATTAAGCATTACACATTTGTGGGCAGATAGAAAATGGCCCTGTCTTAGTTAGGGTTTCTAATCCTGTGAAGAGACACCATGACCACAAATAACTCTTATAAAGGAAAACATTTAATTTAGGTGGTGGCTTACTTTTTCAGAGGTTCAGTCCATTATCATCATGGCAAGAAACATGGTGGCATGCAGGCAGGTGCTGGAGGAGTAGCTGAGAATACTACATCTTCGAGGCAACAGGAAGTCAACTGAGACACTGGGCAGAATCCTGAGCATAGGAAACCTCAAAGCATGCTTCCATAGTGACACAATTCCTCCAAGGTCATACACACACTCCAACAAAGCCACACTTCCGAATAATGCCATTCCCTATGAGATTATAGGGGCCAATTACATTCAAACTACCACAGGCCCCTAAAGGGAGTTGCCTAGAGATAGTTCTTGGGATATTATGGTGAAGAATGTGGCTGCCTTTCACCCTTGTCTGGAGAGTCTGCCTGAGGCTAGAGTGGAGAGTTTTGGATTCATTCTGTTGGCAGAGGAAATCTCAAACAGCCTAGTATCGACTCTATCATGTGGTTATTAGTGGTAACTCTAATGAAGATTTATAGTGAAAAGGAGCAAGCTAAACAGGGTAAACTACAAAATGTAATATTTGAGGAGAAAGGCAGCACCAGGAAGTGGAATGGAGCTGAGTCTTGTGTTCAAGGAGATAAACAGATTAAGAAATGGAATAAAGGGAGTGGTGACCTCACGGCAAGATCCCACCCAGCTAAATTTCCAACTTGTGGAAAGGAATGAAAGAAAAGCTTAGAGCCTTGTGTGGTGTGCATGCCTTTAATTCCAGCAGTGGAAGGCAGAGTCTGGCAGATCTCTGAGTTTGAGGCCAGCCTGATTTACAGGGCAAGATCCAGAACAGCCAAGCTTAGTCAGTGAAGGAAACCATTGAAAACAGAAAGCTGGTGAAGATGTAATGGGACGAGGAGGCATGTTCCAGCCCCATCAAGCAGCAGAACTTGGCAGCTTTGGACACATGGTTCTGGAGTCAAGGAGAGAAGAAAGGGACTATGGAATTTGCCTCTGGAAATTGCTGGGCATGTGTCAGGGGTGTCCCTGAATGGAGGCCCAGAGAGGCCATTGTGTAAAGCTGTGAAGGATAAGCCTGGCTTGTCTTGAAGACCCAAAATGTTAGAGATGCCAGAGTCATGGGATACCTGCTAAGGAGAGTTGCTGACAGGGAGTGGAAACCAGTCCAAGAGAAAGACTGTGTTTCAGTCAACAAAGCTGAATGGCATTTGGAGATCTGAAGGGCAGCTCTTTGATGTCAGACATGGAGTTTGGAGTTTGCCTAGGTGGTTTTTGGTCTTTCTTGGGTCCAGTATTTCCTCATTATGTTCCCTTCCCTATATTTCGAAATGAAAATGTATATCCTGTGCCATTATATGTTGGAAGTATGTGATCTGTTTTTTTTAAATTTTTATTTTATAGGGGATTACAGTTAAGAGATTGCATGAATTGCAGAAGAGACCTTGAACTTTAGACTTTTAAATATTGTTGAGACTGTTATAGACTATGAGGACTTTTAAAGTTGGATTGAATGCATTTTTCTATTATGATATGCCTATAAGCCTTTGGGGGCCAAGGAGTATAATGTGGCAATTTGAAATAAAATAATCCCCAAAGGGAATGGCACTATTAGGAGGTGTGGCCTTGTTGGAGTAGGTGTGGTCTTATTGGAGAAAATGTGTCACTGTGGAGGTGGGCTTTAAGGTCTCATATATGCTCAAACCACACCCAGTGTCTCAGACCACTTCCTGTTGCCTGCATATCAAGATGTAGAACTCTCAGCTCCTTCTCCAGCACCATGTCTGCCTACACAGCTCCATGTCCCACCATGATGATAATAGGCTAAACCTTTGAAAATGTAAGCCACCCCAATTAAATGTTCTCCTTTATAAGAGTTGCCGTGGTCATGGTGTCTCTTCACAGTGACAGAAATCCTAACTAAGACAGCTCTGAAGAAAGAAGAATCTCTAGCCAAAGTTACAGCAGCACACATGCAGGGTATCAATTCAAATACCCAGAAAGCAGCTTGGCCGCCTGACCATTCATCAAACAGCAGTAGGACCCCTCCAGGGTCTATAACCCCCCAGTCCAGGGCTTTTGCCACATAAACTTTATGACATTAATGTATTGCATACTTGTCATGGATGTTTAGCTCAGAAAAGGTTTTTTTTTGTTTTGTTTTGGTTTTTCGAGACAGGGTTTCTCTGTGTAGCTTTGCGCCTTTCCTGGGACTCACTTGGTAGCCCAGGCTGGCCTCGAACTCACAGAGATCCACCTGGCTCTGCCTCCCGAGTGCTGGGATTAAAGGCGTGTGCCACCACCACCCGGCTACGCCACCACCGCCCGGCAGAAAAGGTTTTAATAAACATGTAATGAGATATCCTCAAGTTCTAACATTAGGAGGTTAAGGTTAAGATAACACTATGTTATAGGTTTTTGAAATGTATGGAAACTGTGTGTTTCTATGTAGAAAATACATCAGTGAAGGACGGTGTAAAAGCCAGTTCTGTGGCAGAGTCACTGAGTTTCCTCCCCAGGTTCCACTGCAGACAGGCCTGGTGGCGCCTAAGATCTTCATGGGTTAGTTCATGAATTGAAGTCTTCCACTCCAGTTTGAACTAATTTTTGCTTATAATATGATAAGAGTTTTTTTTTTTTTTTTTTTTTTTTGCAAGTAGATTTCTGGTTTTCTTAGTAACATTTATTGAAAAATAAATGTTCTTTTCCAACTGGCTTGCATGTCCACAAGTAACTGACCATAGATGTCGACTCTCAGTTTTATTTTGCACTTTGTATGTCAGTCCAAAATTATCAAAAACTGTTTTGATTCCTGACAGTCTATAGTAAAAAGCAAAAATTTTTTTGAGGCAGCTTTTTACTTCGTAGCTCAAGCTGGCCTTGAACTTGCAATCCTCTTGCATTAGATTCTTAAGTACTGGGAGTAAAGCCATGCACCATCAAACCTGGTTTATAACAAATAATGCTTTGTCCAGCACAGCTCCAGAAACGGCCCTGTCTGGAGCAGGGAGGAAATGAAGAAATGACAGACAGATGTGAAAAGAACTGATTTCCACTGGGACTCTGTGGTTATTGAAACACCCTGAAAACCAAGAGCGTCATTAGTACAGCAGATGCTGGAGTATGTGACAAGCTACTGAAGGAAAAAGGCCAGCAGGCTCCTCCTTGACCAGTCTTACCTGCATGGGTGCAATTACCAGGTAGCATTTGCAACTTTTAAAGCATTAAAACAAACAAACAACCCTTTGGCTGGGTGCCTCCTCCATCTGCAGGCACATTTGGCTGCCTTCTTGTCTCCCAGCACTAGGCATTTATATATGGAAAACACTAATTGAATTCAGTTGGTTATTAAAAAAAATTGTGGTACTTTAAATAAGAACAGTCCCTGTAGGTCCATGTATTTGAAGACCTGATTCCAGTTGGAGAAACTATTTGGGAAGGATTAGGAGGTGTGGCCATGGAGAAAATGTGTCACCAGGGGCAGGCTCTGAAGTTTCAAAAGACTTGCACCATTCTCTCTCCCTCCCTCCCTCTCTCTCTCTCTCTCTGAAACCTCAGCCCCAAATTAAATGCTTTCTTTTATAAGTTGTCTTGGCCATTGAAAAGTAATTGAAAACTAACTAAGATAGACATGGAGTTGGGAGCTGTATGAGGGTGGATCCAAGAGGAATTTAGGGAGAGGATTGGAGGGTGAATATGTTCAAAATACTTTGCATGAATGTATGAAATTCTTAAAAAAGTAATAAATATAGTATCTTCTTCAAAATAATGGTTTATCCTGGATTTTCCAAGTTACCCCTAAATCTAATGCCAAGTCTCTGCGACAGTAACAAAGGACAGCAACAAATGCAGACCAGGAGCAGATGGTACAGTGCTGGAGGTTAAGAGCCGATGACATAAAGCCAAGGAAGGCCAAGAGGTCAAGAACCAGCAAAGCTGGAAAGCCAAGAAGGCAGTCAATGTGCTGACGGAGGAGGCACCCAGCCAAAGGGTTGTTTGTTTGTTTTAATGCTTTAAAAGTTGCAAATGCTACCTGGTAATTGCACCCATGCAGGTAAGACTGGTCAAGGAGGAGCCTGCTGGCCTTTTTCCTTCAGTAGCTTGTCACATACTCCAGCGTCTCTTTGTACTAATGACGCTCTTGGTTTTCAGGGTGTTTCAATAACCACACAGAGTCCCAGTGGAAATCAGTTCTTTCCACGTCTGTCTGTCACTTCTTCATTTCCTCCCTGCTCCAGACAGGGTCGTTTCTGGAGCTGTGCTGGACAAAGCATTATTTATTATAAACCAGGTTTGTTGACATATGCCAGGTGGACATTGCCTGGGCTCCTAGTCAGGCAGAGAGTACAGACTCCTGAAGATGGCCACCTCCCCTAGCCTCGACTCAGGGCCCACACAGCTGGCCAGTCACTGCTCAGAGATGCCCCCCTCCCCCCCCAATGTAACAGGAAATCAGTTAAACAGAAGGCAAATTGGGAACACACTGAGTTGGGGTGGGGTGGGGTAGGGCTCGGACGTGTATCTATCCCTCTGGGGTTGTTGTTTTCTCTAGTTACTCAATTTTTCTCCAAGTAGTTGAATACATCACCCCTTTCCTGCAAAGTAAGGGCAGGAACACAGTCCAAGAACCAATGAGCTGGAAAGCCCTCTCTTCACTTCCCTGTTCCCCAAGTCTCCCCAAAGCACCAGCATAGAACTACCCATCTCTAGATTTCCTTCACCACATGCTCACAATTGCATCCTCTTCCACTTATTTATTTATTTATTTGGTTTTTCGAGACAGGGTTTCTCTGTGTAGCTTTGGTGCCTGTCCTGGATCTCGCTCTGTAGACCAGGCTGGCCTCGAACTCTTTATCCTTTTCTCTTCTTACTTCCCTTCTCATACGTTCCCTCATCTAACAAACCAGAGTTCCCCGAAGTCAGTGTCCGTGCCCCTGTTTGTACCCGTGTTAGGTGCCACTTTGCTGAATCCTGCCTGGTTCCAGGGACTTGCTCTGACTAGAGACAGTGGAAAGCTGGACTCGGGTGGGCTGGGCACTGACGGAGAAACCACAGCTCCCTGGAGATCAGCATGTTTGTCGCATACAGTAGAACAGAGAGGCAGGGTTACTGCATACAGCTGAACAAGGACATGGGGTAATTACATACAGACAAACAAGGAGGTGGGTTTAGCTGATCTCAGTAGAGATGGTGTCTGTAGTGGAGTGTTTTCAGAGAAGCAGCCCACAGGGAGAAAACAGGTAGGTGCCCTCTGGGCAGTTATCTTGAGATTTCATAGGAATGTATAGGATAAATCTGTTCATTTTTGTAAACAACAACAAACAGCACCTTTAGGACTTGTTTATATCTATTTTGCAGTGTTACAGAGTGGGGACTAAACCCAGGGCCTCGAGCACTCTACCCGTAAGCTACACCCTCTTCTTTCCCTTCTCCCTTCCTGAGGTAGGTGTTTTGCCACAGGTGGCCTGGAACTGGCTGAGTTTCTCAGATGGCCTTAAGCTTTCAGTCTTCCTCCTCCTCCTCCTCCTCCTCCTCCTCCTCCTCCTCCTCCTCCTCCTCCTCCTCCCCCTCCTCCTCCTCCTCCCTCCTCTTCTAGGAACTTTCCCTCTTCCATGACAACTTCTTTTTCCCCCTAACTTTTCAAGGCTGGGTTTTTCTGTGTAGCCCTGGAACTTGTTCTGTAGACCAGGCTGGCCTTGAACTCAGAGATCTGCCTGCTTCTTGTTAGTATTCTGACCCGCCCCTTGGAAACCCGCCCCTTGGTGCTGCCCTGTGTCTTGATGTAAAAGCCTTATTTTAAAGAAAAACCCCTCCCCTTCCTGTCTCTGCCCCCCTTCTCTCTCTCCATTCCCAGGAGGTGTGCCCACTTCCGCTTTCCCTCCCTTCCCTTTCTTCCTCTCTCTCTCCCCTATCTTTCTCTTCATCTCTCTATTATAATAAACTCTCTCCACATGGATGCAGCGCCTGGGTATGAGTGACTGTTCCATGTACTGCCGCCCGCCCGCCCGCCCGCCCGCAGCTGCATCTGCCAGCCATGTTTCCCTGCATTCGTGGTATACCCTGGCCGGGCCAGCTGGGGTCCCCCACGAGATATATCACAACACTTCTGCCTCCTGAATGCTGGGATTAAGGGCATGCATCACTATTGCCTGGATGCTTTAGATCTTTTTGGCTCAGGCTCTCAGGTCCTGGAGTTACAGGCTGTGCCGCCATGTTCAAGAGATTATATTTGTGTGGCTTTGCATTGTACTGACATTTAACAATACATTTTCCATTCTTGCATGAACACTTGCGTTGAGCTCCCCCCGCCCCCCCAGGCTTCTCTCTGTGTAGCCCTGGCTGTCCTTGAATTTGGTCTGTAGACCAGGCTGTCCCGGGACTCACAGAGATCCGCCTGGCTCTGCCTCCTGAGTGCTGGATTAAAGGTGTGCGCCAACACCACCCAGTGCTTTCTTCCTTTTTTTTTTCTAATTACATTTATTTATTTATTGACTGGTTGTTGTACATGCATACACATGCGCATCTGTGCATGTGTGCCACAGAATGTGTGTGTGGAGGTCAGAGGACAACTTGCCAGTGTTTGTTCTCTCTTTTTACCATGTGAGTACCAGGGATTGAACTCAGGCTTGCCCACATTCAGGCCTTATTTTTTCCACTTCAGTTCACCCTGTGTAAAAGCCCATAGACACACCTAAGGATGCACTCATTAATGCCTTAATTGCTTCTTAATCAAGTTGAAAAAACTGAATTGTTCATCACACGTCCACCCCAGTTACCTTGCTACTCAGACAAGCACTTTCATTATGGCACTTTGACACATACATAAATACGCTCTGTCCTGATCCTCCTCCTCCATCCCGTTTGCTTCCCCGACCACTGAGGTTCTATCCCTACCCTCCAAAAGGCTCTTTGTGTCCCATGTATTCCACTCCCTCTGTTTTGAGTCTCTCTCCTCCCTTGAGGTTTCCTCTTCCCCCCTCTTGGTCCCCTCTTTACTTTTGAGATCCTCTCGATCTAGATTCTACATATGTGAGAAAACAGGTGTTTGTCTTTCTGAGTCTGGCTTAATTCACTTAACGTAATGATCTCCAGTTCTCTTTTTCTGAAAATATTATATCATTTTTTGTTTATACTGCCAAAATTCCATTGTGTGTAAATGTGTTTTCTGTATCCATCCGATGTTGATGGACAGCTGGCCTGGTTCCACTACTTAGCCTTTGTGAGTAGTACAGCAACAACCATGGAGGGATGTGTGGTCCTGGGTGTGCTGGCTGGGACTCCTCCAGCTTCATACAAGTGCTGTAGCTGTGCTGTATGATAGTGCCAATTGTAGTTTTTTGGGACCCTCCATATTTTTATTGTGGCTGTATATTTATAGCAGCAGGGGATAAGAAGTTCTCTTTCTCTACATTTTTGCTAGTATTTATTGTCATTTGTTTTCTTGTTGTTAGCAATTTTGACAGGGATTAGATGGACTCTCAAAGCAGGTGTGTGTGTGTGTGTGTACATGTGTGTATTATGCATATGTGCCTGAATGAGTGTGCACATGTATAAAGGTACATGTGGAGTTTGAGTATCTTCCTCTTTTGTTGTCTGTGACAGCTATTCTTGGTTGTAAACTTGACACACTTTAAAGCTAGCTCTTGAGTTGGGAAACACACCTTCAACCTCGGCCACATCTGCTGGAAGCCTACATAAGGCCATGGAAGAAGGAAGCGTTTGCTCTCTGACTGCTTGCTCTCACCTTGCTGGCAAGTCCATTCCTTCACTGGCATTGGAGTCTACTTCTTTGGAATTCTAGTGTACAATGAAGACCAGCTGAGCCATCCAGCCCTGTGGACTGAGCAACTATTGGATTCTTGGACTTTCCATTCATAGTCAGCCATTGTTGGGTTAGCTAGACTGCAGTTTCTAAGTCATTCTAATATATATATTCATTCTAACATATATATTCATTCTATGACATATATTCTAATACATATACATACATGTCTGTGTGTATACACTTGTATATGTGTGTATATACATACGCATATAATATATATATATATATATATATATATATATATATATATATATATATGTTCATCCTGTAAGTCTTGTTACTCTAGAGAACCATGAATAATAGAGATTTTGGTACCAGGAGTGGTTCTAGAGCGACAGAAGTATGATGATGAATCTTTTAAGTATCTGGAATTGGCTTTTCAGGTTGCCCACACTCAGTTATCTTAGCCTCTCCTGGGAGCTCAGAAAGGATTCAAAGCCCATGGTGTGAACTATTTTACAAACTTAAAGATAAATGCATTTGATTCTCTTGATTCACTGATTGTGTGTGGCGAAGGATTTATTGACTCTGTACATGACACTTTTGGCAATTTTGGAAAAATTAAGGAAAATGATGATGCTTGGCAATTTTGGAAAAATTAAGGAAAATGATGCTGCTGGTTGGTTGCTCTTAGTATCTTTGGATAAACTGACAAAGGACAGGGATGAAGTTAGTGATAAAATTGGCCCCAGAGGCGTACAAACAGTCAAGATTTCTGAGTGTGTTCTAAAAGAATCTTTCCAGAGCCACAGAGCCCACGTTGCAGAAAATCAAACCCAAGTCCTCATTACAAGGCTGGCTGAATTACAGTGAGAACTCAGGTCCCAGCCATTGAAGTCAGGACATTAACTGGTGAAGAATGGGATCCTTAACTTGGCCTGGGAATGTGTGGGAGGACACTACTGAAGCTGAGAACTTTGAACCCTCAGATTCTCAAGGGTTTATCTCACCTGATGAAATATTGTGTAACAAATTATGCCTGAATGTAGGCTAAAAATAAATAATTACCTTCTCATAGTTCTAATGTATTTCATGAATTCAGGGGTATCCTCCTGATGAGGAGGGGGTTCTGGGTCAGTCTTTTCTCTAATGGTCCAAAATTAACTAGCAAGCTTTTGACAGAGAACTTTCTCAATTTGCTAACGCAACTACAGATCCTACAGCTAATAGCATGCTTACTGGTGGGAAAGCTGAGTTTCTGCTCAGCCCCCTGTGCAGATGCAGACCGAGGGCGTTCCTGTACAACTACTCTCTACCCAAGCTGCCTCAGTCTTTCAGAAAGACTTTGTGCACATGTGATACTTGGGAAAGTCTACTCATTTGACAAACAGTATTGGTGAAAAGGAATTAAATTTACTTTAACTACGTATAGCTCAATTGAACACAGGTGGATAACCACTAATTTTTGATACGACAAACTGTGCCCAGATACTATTCTTAGGCTAGGGATTTGGCATCTTTTCCTGGCTACAAAAGAAAAATGGTATGTTTAGCATTCTACACATTATTTTTTGCTAAAACATATTAGTCACATTTATTGCTGCTTATTTTAAGAAACTGGCTAACATCCTGATAAAGCTTTATTAGATTGTCACACATCTATATGTTTAGTGGAATTAGTTTTGTTTTTGTTTGAGACAGGATTTCTCTGCATAGCTTTGGAGTCTATCCCAAAACTCACTCTGTAGCCCAGGCTGGCCTCTAACTCCCAGAGATCCGCCTGCCTCTGCCTTCCGAGTGCTGGGATTAAAGGCGTGCGCCACCACTGCCCAGGCTGTGGAATATTTTTTAATATTAAAACTTCTCAGTCATAGCTTCAACCTAGTTGCTGTTCAAGTGATGCAGGTAACTTAAAATGTTTATTTTGCTAATTAAGTTTTCATAACTCAAATTACATGGTTATTTATTAAGGTATTTGAGGAAGCAGCTGCTATGAATTAGCAATTGCTTGCTGCTTTTCTGCGTGTGAAATCTAATACATTATTTTCACTATTAAACTTTGGCATCTCCATAAATCTCATTTTTTACAGCAATCACTAATTCTCTTTTAGGAAATAGTAATTTTTTTTTTTAACTACAAAAGAGTTTTAGGCATGAGTGGGTACTGAATAACCTATAAAGGAAAACTATTTTCAAGACACAATGTTTTCTTCAGAAGTTGCCCAAAGTAAGACGCTGGTAAAAACAAAACAAAACAAAACAAACAAACAAACAAAACCGACAACAAAAAAGGAGACAACTTATCCGGGGCTGTTTCCACCCACTCAGGGTACGTCTTCCAAAGTGGGCGTCTGAGTGTCTGCTGTTAGCCTACAAGTGGCTGCAAAGAAGCATTTTATACATCTATTTCATAACATAACCCACACTGGCCTTTAAAACGGAATTTATTCCTTATCAGTTATTTCACTTTTGATCCAGGGTTCTTATTTTGATACTTCCTCAGCTTTTTGGGGAGCCCCATATCAGACTGTAGTCTAATAGTTGCCCAATCACCGTCTCTGACCATTTGTCCTCCATTCTATGCATCTGTACTCGCTAACTAGGGATTATTTCACCACGCTTTGAGAAAGGAAAAGAACGAGCTTATGTACACGGCTGCTCTAAGCGCATTCTTCCAAGCTGTACACCTCGGATCTCAATTTCATGCCCTCAGCCACCTTCCCAATAAACTTCAGTTGTAAATTCAAATCTTCCGCCCTACTTAGCTCCTCCTACCTGCCTTTTACCTCCACCCCACCGGACCCGGTTCCTCTTCCCAGTTCCCCCAGTAGCCGCGGGAAACAGCCGCCTGTTTTCAGTGCTGGAAGAAGGCAGGCTCCTGCCTCCGCCGCAGAGCCCCGACACCGCGCTTCTCCAGGCTCCCGGCCTGCCCTGGGGCGCCTCCCCGCCACCGCCTCAGTCCGCAGCGCCACTTCCGGATCCCCGGTGCCTCCGCTTTACCGGTCCGCTCCCCGCCCCGAGCGCTCCGGAGCGGTCGGTCCGAACCCAGAACGCGATGGCAGCGGGGGTGCGGGCCTAGCCCAGCCCGAGTCGTCCCAGGCAGAGGCTCCGAGTCGCTGTTCCTGCCGAGAAAGCCTGTCGGACAGCGAAGCGGGCACACCCGGAAGTGGCGCGGAACGCGAGCGGCGCGGCGGCGGCGGCGGCGGCGGCGGCGGCGGCGGCCAGGTGCCCGGAGGTGGAGTGCGAGCCGCCGCTCTGTGGCGTGTTTGGCTTCGCAGCGGGTGCGGCGGCTGGAGCGGGCCGGACGCCAGCCCGGCTTCTATGGCCGGAGGTCCGGCTGCGCTCCGGGAGTCGACCGCCTCAGGGGCAGGCTGGGCTGCGGCAGGGCTGGAGTGAAGGGGGCCGTCGCCTGCTGTCGCCGCCTCTCTCTGCCCACTCCAGGCCAGGTGAGGCGCGCGGCTAGCGGGGAAGTCGCGGCCGGACGCGGAGGGCGTTCCGGGAGAAGCCTGCTGACGTTGTCGGCCTTACCAGCCTTCCTGAGAAGTGCGTTTCCATTCGCTGCCCGCCGATTCAGATACGTTTCCATCTTTACCCCTTTCAGGATCCGCCGTTGAGTCCTCACTTTGAAGATGCTGGAGTCGTACGTAACTCCGATTTTAATGAGCTATGTGAATCGCTATATCAAGAACTTGAAGCCCTCGGATCTCCAGCTTTCACTATGGGGTGGGGACGTGGTTCTCAGCAAACTCGAGTTAAAGTTAGATGTTCTGGAACAGGTACGTTGTACGGCTGTCAGTGGCAACATCTTCGGTTGTTAGACATAACCTGTTTACTATGTTTTGAATGACAAGTTTCCTGCTAGTGTTTTGCTGCTGTGTAGCTGGAGACTTCATTTTATAGGAAAAAAAAATGAGACTTTCTGCCTAGCAAGGGTTGTTTATTCTGTTAGGATTCCCAAAGGTTTTCAGCTGATAGGAAAGCAGTTCTGTTCTTAGCAGAATTTTTCGTCCTGTTTACTCAGTTCCCAAGCCTTGCCAACTATGCACAGTCAGTTTTATATGAAGCTGGAAAACATTACATTCTTGTTCTACTTTTGGGTCATTGGAAGAGTGAAAGACAGCAAGGTCGCACACATGTCAAAGAAAGTTCCGTTCCTTTTACCAGGAAAAATGACATTACCCATGGCATCAGAGATTGTGTAGACACAGATGGAGACTGATGATAAAATTGGAAACATCTTTATTAATCACTTCTTATTATTTTTAGCATTGAAACGATCTGATGCAAATGAACTGTGACTTCAAAGTTCACATGTTTATTAATTCACTTACCACATTTATCAGTAACATATGCCAAGTACTTCTGTTCTGCTTGAGGATCCAGGTTATCTGTGGAAACCAGCTGCTCTATACGAGATAAGGGAGGACTTGATCTGATGGTGAAGATTTTCATAGAGTACGATTTCCTGTTACTGGATAATCTAGATCCTTCCTCAGTTCTCCTCCCGCTTAATTGGATGTCTTAATATTTTCATTTACAGTTTTAAAAAATGATAACAAATCTGAAGTATAATAGTTCAACTTTCAGGATGGCTGTATCTGTGAATGTACCATCAGGCTGAAGACACAGACTGTTTTTAGTACCCTACAAGGTTCTCCTGTGTAACTAACACACCTCACCCCTAAGACACTGCTCATCTCATTTCTGGATGTTTGTTTTACACAGACAAATAATTGAATTTGGAACTCATGCATGCTGGTCACATGTCCTGCTGAGCTACATGCCCTGGCAGTTAGATTTCTGTCAAGAAAGAGGTTTTTGCTTTTTATAAGACAAACAAAAAAAAAATTTATTTTCCTATTCTTGAGGCTCAGCTACATTGGAGTGATTGATTTCTGATTTCTGTTTAGCTCCTTCTTTAGTAACTCCCATATTGTGAGCAGTAGTTTGTGTAAGATGGTCACAATTTAGCTGGATGGTGGTGGTGCAGGCTTTAATCCCAGCACTTGGGAGGCAGAGGCAGGTGGATCTCTGTGACTTTAAGGCCAGCCTGGTCTACAGAGTGAGTTCCAGGACAGCCAGGGCTGTTACACAGAAACCCTGTCTCAAACAAACAAACAAACAAACACACAAAAAAAGCCACAATTTATCTGTTTTATCAGTAGCACTTTTGGTTGTTTATATTTTTGGCTATTATAAAGAAAGTGCCTATGAACATTCTTACATGTACATTTTTAAATACATAAGCAGTGATTTTCCTTTAGTATATACCTAGGAGGTCGTCATATGTTTGGTTTTAATAGGTATTGCCAATAGTTTAACAGTATATTAATAACAGTGTATTAACAGTCATACTGTGACAGTTTAAATTATTTCACATTTTTATTCCTACTTGGTATGTTTGTTGCTTTGAATTTTTGGAATTCAATATTGAATTATCAGTATCCTAGTGATAAGCCATTGTATTGTCTTTGAATATCTCTAATGCTTATTGGCTGGTTATTTGGATATCTTGGTAAAGTAAATTCTGATTTTTTCTTTTTTTTTTTGAGACAGAGTAGGGGAAAGAATGAGATTATTTGCCTTTTCTAATTGCTGTGTTGGAATTGATTTTGTTTATGTTGTTTTGGTTCTGGGTATTGAATCCAGGCGCTCACACGAATTAAGCCTGCCTTCTGTGAGGAGGCTGCCCCTCCAGCTCTGTTTTGTGTCTGGGAAATGAGTTCTTTGTCAGATGTGTGTTAATATCGCGTCTTCCAATTTGTTACTTGCCACGTTTACTTTCTTAAAAGCATATTGATGAATAGATGTTTGTAAATTTTTATCAGTGTTTTCCTTTGTGCTTAGGGCTAGTCCTGTCTTGATTAAGAGATCTTTGTTTTTCTAAATTATCGAACAGATTTTGGTAGGTTCCTTCAGATTGATAGCCCATGTACAATGTTATACCATTATAAGTAATGCTAGTTTTATGTCTTTTAAGCCAGTTATTTTTTTAATTAGTATATAATATTTAGATACTATCAATGCTTATAGTTTTTATTTTTAGTACTGCATGTCTAGAAACTCTTAACAAAATGTGAGCAGATGTGATGAGAATAGACTTCCTTTTTGTCAAGTTGGTTCTTTCCTTTCCTGCATGGGTCCTGGGGAGTGAACCGAGGTCATCAGCTTGGTTGGGCAAGCACCCTACTTGCTGAGCCACATGCCTACCTTCCACTAGTATTTTTTATTTTTATTTTTTAGACTAAAGATTATTTTTGAATTTATTTTAGGTGTATGATTGTTTTGTCTGCTTGTTTGTCTGTCTGTGCACCACATTTGTACTTGGTGCCCTCGGAGGACAGAGGTGTCAGATCCCCTGGAGTTAAAGATGACTGTGAGCTGCCACGTGGGTGCTGGGAATTGAACCTGAGTTCCCTGCAAGAACAAGTGTTCTTAGCCGCTGAGCCATATTATTTTTGAGGTGTCTTTTTTTCTTTTCAGTTTTGTTAGATTTTGCCTTATGTATTTTGTGACTTTCTTGTATATTTTATGTGTTCTTCATGAATTGATCTTTTTTTTTAATCGCTGTAACATGTCCTATTTGACCTTTTTTTTTTGGTTTATTTGGTGTGGCTGTGTGTTTGTATGTATGTATTTATGTGTTTGTGAGTGTGGTGTCTGTGAGCATGGTATAAGTGTTTAAGGTGTATGTACATCGGCATGTGCATGTGTGTTTGTGCCTCTGTGTGTGAGTATAGACCAGAGGAGGACACTTTGTGTACTGCTCTATCACTTTCCACTATTTCTTTAGGCAGAATATTTACTGAACCTGGAGCTAGGCTGATGGATGCAAATCCCAGCAGTCCTCCCATCTTTCCTCTCCCCCCAGTGCTGGAGTTATAGGTATGACTGTGCCTCTTTTTTTTTTTTTTTTTCCTCCATGAGTCCAGGGATCTGAACTGGATGCTCAGATTTTCTTCGTATGAACTGTTACTTACTGGGCCATCACTCAGGCCCACCCCTATTAGATTTTCATATTTTGGGTATGGTTTCATGTAGTCCAGGATGGTCTCCAACTCTTTTGATCTTTAGTAACATTTTTTTCTAGATCCCCTTATGATGTCGATCTTATCTGATAATAGTATAATTTAGCTTTCTGTAGTTACTATTTGCATGATATGTGTGATGGCTAATCTTGCTTGTTCATTGACAAACCCTGAGAAGCTCAGTCAGGAATTGCCTTCATCAGACTGGCCTGTGGGCATGCCTGTGGCCCTCCTACTGTGGTGCTATCCCTGGGCAGGTGGGTCTGCTGTGTAAGAAAGGCAGTTGAGCAAACCCGGGAGGAAAGTCAGTAAGCAGCATTTCTCCATGGTCTCTGCTTCAGTTCCCGCCCTGGCTTCTTTTGATGATGTACTGTAACCTGGAAGCCACACACACCTCTCCTCTTCAAGTTGTGCTTATCACAGCCACAGAAGGCAAACTAGGACAATATATATTTTGTTTTTTATTTTCATTACACTTGTATTTTCATATCTGAAGTGTTTCTTTTATAGAGAGTATATATTCACATCTCTTATATTTTTAAATCATCTGACAGTCTTTGCCGTTTGGTTGGAGTATTTAATTCATATATGTTCAGTACTTATATTTTATATGGTTGGATTTTCATCTTTCATTTTCAAATTACTTTCTGTTCTGTCATTTTTTTCCTTCTGGTGTGCCTCTGCCATTTACTTTTGTATTTAATAGAGATTTTTCTCAGCTCCTTATTCTTTTGATTTCAAGTTATTTTTGAGTTACTGTCTTAGTGATTGTCCACAGGATTACAATATGCAGTTGATTCACCACACTCTGAGATTAATGAGAACCTTCATTTCACTTCATTGTGTGCCTTTTTTTGGGGATGTGAACAAACTCCATTTACTTTAGACACTAACAATGGAGCAAAGAAATGATTCTACTAAGTCCAGCTTGGGGAACTAGTGAGTACATTAGGGTTACTTATGGGAGTATGAGTGTCCCAAGGCACCTGCACCCCTGAAAATCCCACCTTAGCATGGGTGACAACTCATATTTGTTGCATCCCTGGAGCTCACTGCACAATTTGCAAACTGCCCTACCCAAAAGTCTGTCCTCTCTCCAATAATTATTTATTATTAACCTGGGGCAGGGGGATTGTTAACCATCTAACATTAAGAGCTTTCTAACTAAGGTACACTTCATTAGCTTTTTGAATCTAATAAGTCTTCCTTCTTCCTCTAGGAGGAAATGTTTTCATTTAAAAAAAATAGCCAAACAAGTCACTCTAATACACCTTGCCCTTGAAAAACCCCTTTTCTCGATGCTGTGTTATTTTTGAGGGGAGCATGAGCAGTGTCACTTGACTTGAGCAGGGCACTGATGACAGAAAAGAAAGTCTAGCTTGGGGAGCTTGTGAACACCTGTAGTTGCTTCCAGGAACCTGGGTGAGGGGAGCAGTGTTTGTCAACCTGTGGTCTCGACTATGCTAACAGCCCTTTCACAGGGGTTGTTGATCGGATATTTACATAATCATTTTATGGTTAGGATCACCATAACACAAAGTGTGTTAAAGAGTTGCAGCTTTCGGAAGGTTGAGAACTACTGATTTAGATTATGATGGGTGAGGGAAAGGCAGCTGCATCTTTGAAATGTTCACTCAGCATAGGTGATATATTCCCAAAAGCTGCATCCCTGGAACTCTGCACAGCCGGCAGGCAGATCAGTCACAGAGGAGTCTCTTCTAAGCAACAGTTGTCACTGTTGATGTATCATTGGGGAGGAGCCTTGTGACTCTGTTCTGAGATTCTTGAGTCTTGAAAGTTAGGAGAGCTTCTCTGTGTCTCTAGGAGGGCGTGTTTTAGTTTCGCAGAAACACTGCACAGCATCCCCCTTCTGTAGTTGCTTTCTTCACTGGAAGAAGAAAGGAGGAAAGAGTACCTCAGCTGTCCATGTATAACCATCTACTTACCTTTGTTTCTCGGCGGGCTTCTTTATAATTTGATATGACTTTGAAGAACTTCTTTTCATATTCTGCTAGTGGTGAATCTATTATTTATTCCTTATTGATTTATGTGTCTGCAATTACATTTTAAAAAGTGTACACATTAATAAATAAGGGATCAGAGCTCACTGGTTTAGGTTTGCATTCTGTGATGGTTTGAATGTTGACTGTCTTTTCATGTGCTCGTTGGTGTATGCAAAGATGGTCAACTGTGCAGACCAGGCTGGCCTTAAACTTAGAGAGCTGCCTGTTTCTGTCCAATTCTGGGATTAGACAGGGTGCACCACTATGCATGGCTCCCCCATCCATTTTTAAAAATAGGATTTTGTTGTTAGATTTTAGAAATTCTATACAGTAGATACTAACACTTGTCCAGATAAATGTTTTTCATCTGTTTTCTCTCTTATCTGTTGTTAATGTGGCCCATTTACTCTGCTTTCTTTGCTGTTCAAAGGTTTTAAGTTAGATATAAACTCATGTGTTTTGTGTTTGTTGCCTTTTATGTTCATTTAATATTTTAAATTTATATTTATAAAAGAACACCCCCTCACACACAATTATAGCTTACCTAATGGAATTAGTTTTATAGATAAAGTCCTTTGTTGCCTAGTTTGGCCTTAAAACTTGATCCTCCTGCCTCAACTTCCTGAGTAGCTTGGATTATAGGCATGGATCACTGTGATTGGTTAGACTTAGATTTTCTGAGAGATATTCAACTCTCAACTTAAATCTTGGCTAGCAATATCCTATGTACAGCCATGTACAGCCATGTACAGCCATGTACAGCCATGTCCAGTCATGTAAAGCCATGTAAGCCATGTCCAGCCATGTAAGCCATGTCCAGCCATGTCCAGCCATGTCCAGCCATGTCCAGCCATGTCCAGGTGTTTTAGGAAGCACCTCTCCCACTCCTTTCCTGGCTTGTAGTTCTCATTGTCAAGCCTCACACCACTTGGTAAGTACTTTGCCTCTTTAGCGCTCTCTCTCTCTCTCTCTCTCTCTCTCTCTCTCTCTCTCTCTCTCTCTCTCTCTGTGTGTGTGTGTGTGTGTGTGTGTGTGTAGATATTCTAGTGGAGGGTTGTGAGTACAGCATTTTAAAGATGTAGCTTTGTATTTCTAGGAGTGGAAATAACAGAAAGGAAGTAATTTGTTGTTGGTTACTTGAAGATCTAGGTACAGTAATCAACATTTGTATTTTGCCTTTTCCAAAGTAGATGTACCTTTGTTTATCACAATACTTTGTTGTAGGCGGACGTTTCCTGTCCCGACTGCCCAGTCCCAAATAATCAACTTAGAGACTGAATATGAATTATAGTGCTCGGCCAATACAATAGCTCAAGCTCATTACTAACTAGTTCTTACAACTTAACCCATTTCAATTAATCCATGTACTGCCCCAAGGCTTGTAGCCTTTCCCTCTATCCCATTTTGTGTGTCCAGCTCGTTCTCTGTCTGGCTTGAGACTCCTCTCACTCCACCCTTCCTCATCCCGTCATTCTCAGGTTGGCTCTCCTGCCTAACTTTATCCTGTTCTGCTATTGGCCAGTCAGCTTGTTTATTAAACCAATTACAGCTGCAAATCGGCACAGTGTACAAAGGATTTTTCACAGCACTTTGTAAACAATCGTATTGACAATCAGATGACTACTAAATATAGAATTTGATTTGTATCACTGACATGGCCTGTATGGCTCATAATTCCATTCTCTAACGTAGAGAACTGCTTCTGTTTTAGTATGTTGATAGAAGCTCAGTTGATGAATTAGCATTCTGATGACACTAAGTTCTTGAATTTAATCAAAGTATCTTCTCTCTGAGAAAATTGATTTGTGTCCATAGACTGCAAGTTTGTTAGACATTTTGCAAACACATTGTTGCACAAATCAAGAGGTGCAAGAGGTGGAAATGTAACCACTCATTGTGATTGAAGACAGTGTTAGTAAAGGAGGTAGAAGGTAGAAGTATTTAGTAATATTGTGTTGTAAATACCGATTAGCATATAATCTTGTGCCAGTGGAAGAGTATTTGAAGACATTATGACCGCGTTAAGCTTACTATAATGAGATGCATGTGTTAGTAAAGGTTAGTAACAACAAAATTTTAGTAGTCTGGTTTTAGGCAAAAAACAAAACAAAACAGCAACAACAACAAAAGTCCGGTTGTAGTCATACATCCGACCCACACTTATATAATAGTAGTAATTATAATATTAGTGCTCGCATCCTTAGAGTGAGTTCTGTGTGAGTAAGACAGTTTAAACACTTTTTATGAATGAATTGGTTAGTCCTCAAAACTATTGTTCTAATTTAAATATTGCAGATAATGAAAAGAAGGCAGATGAGACAAATTTGTCCAGTGTGACTGGGTTAGTACATGACAGAGACATGATTTGAATCCATATCTGATGGTTCCACAGTTACTGGTTTTAACCACTTACCTGTACTTAGATGTATTTTTATTATGTTATGAAACAAGTATTCAGGCAAAAAATTATATGTTTAATAGTTATTAAGTTTACAAGTACCTGTAGTAAACATAGTTTCTTTGATTTGTTTCAAAAATTTTATCTAAAAGTAAGATTAGTATGAAGTGATTTTGGTCAAGTTTATGTTTATTTTTTAAATCTTTGCCTAATAATAGTGGAAAGCAATTGGAAGCATTTCAAGTTGATATCCTCATCATAGCTAGGTTAAATATTTAATTAGGTACAGCACAGTAGATTATCCAATCTCTGTTTCGTCAGGTCATTCTTGTGTCTCCAAGTAAGCCTCTTTTTCAGCTTGTTTTAGGGACATGTTTGGAGGCATGTTGTGAGAGATAGGGGAAAAAATACCATCATGGATAGCCCAAGTCTTGCTGCTGACTTCTTCTATGATTGCTGCTACTCCAGCATTTATAAACCTGTATCATGTACCTGGATGGTAGACTGTTCCTATTTGGCAGATTAGGAAACTGAAACCTGGAGAATTTAAATAACTTTTAAAATGTAACTTGTATAGTACATTTTTGTAGTTTATTATTACCTATAGTTTAACTTATTTTCTTTTTTTTTTAGTTTTTTGAGACAGGGTTTCTCTGTGTGTAGCTCTGGCTATCTTGGAACTCACAGAGATCCACCTGCCTCTGTTTCCTGATTAAAGGTGTGTGCTGCCACCGATGGGCTGTTGATTCTAATTTTTGATAAGCAGTAATGCCTCAAATTTTTTTGAAAAATTTCTTTTCCTTTAAGAAAGGGATTTATATATGACAATAACAATACTTTAAATATTTATTAACTTTTATTTAATATTTTGTGTTTTAAGGAACTGAAATTACCATTCACTTTTTTAAGTGGCCATATTCATGAACTGAGGATTCATGTACCGTGGACAAAACTGGGCTCCGAACCTGTGGTAATTACCATCAATACAATGGAATGCATCTTGAAACTTAAAGATGGAATCCAGGTAAGAAACTGCTGAGCCTAGCTGTTACTGTTAACCACTTTCCACGGTAATTTTATTTGCTTTTGGGTATGTCAGCTGTCACATAAATCTTGTATACTTAACTTTCTACATGTCCATTAAAGTAACATAATTATTTACAAAGCTATTTTTAAATTTTGATAAAGTATCTAAAGGGTATTTTTTATATAAATTTTGATTAGTCAGTTGTAATCCTACTAGGGATCCTGTAGAGTTCTCATTCCCTGTATCCCTCAGCACACTTGATCTTTATTTAATTGGATATCTGAGACAAGATCTTGCTTTGTAGACTTTTGTGCTGGGTCTATTCTTGGTATGCTTGCTCATCATTGCCTGATTGCTTTCTAGTCTTTTTTTTTTTTTTTTTTTTTAATTTATTTTAACTTTATTTTATATGCATTGGTGTGAAGGTGTCAGATCCTGGAGATCTGAACTTACAGACAGTTGTGAGCTGCCATGTGGGTGCTGGGAATTGAACCCGGGTCTTCCGGAAGAGCAGCCAGTGCTCTTAACCATTGAGCCATCTCTCCAGCCCCTGCTTTCTAGTCTTAAGAGAATTGACAAGTATGATTGAAATGCCATTCTTTATAAGAACTATAAGACAGTTTTAGTGTATCTTAAGTAGATACACTATCTCATCTTAGATAAAATCTTTTAATTTCTGAGAAATTAGGGTTATTTATGAGCTAAAAATTACTTCCTATTTGAAGTAAATACTTTGTTAGAGTAACTCATTGGACTTCTATATTTTTTTAAAATTCGTTTATGTGATCTTTGATTCTAAATCTGTATTATCCATTTTCACTTAAATAATGTGATTCTGGGAAATAGACTAGTGTTACATTCTCACAAAAATTTATTTTGTGAACTTTTAGTATTTGAGATTTATTTATAAATCTATAGTTATATTTCGGCCTAGTTTCCTTTTATACTTATACTTGGTAATTAGTAGTCCTTAACCATCATCTGTTATTTGGATTTAAGTTTAGAAGAAAAAAAATCTGGACTTAGTTATACCACCCATGTGGTGTTGTACATTAAAAGAGGGAAAATTACCCAAACACTAATCATTTTTTCAGTGGGAAGGTAGAAGTTCCAAGGCCAGATGTCCTATAAAAAACACATTTTAAATGAGACAGATTACAACTAATTCCACAGTAGGGGCTGTGGAATCATATTTGTAACACATGACTTAGTACAATCTAGAACTAATATCTGATATTGGTCCATGCAGATGGCTACTGCAGGCTGATCAGATTTCCTCCTTGCACGATATTTGAGATGTGAGTTTTGTGGTATTTACAGCAAAAGGTCAAGTGTCATAAATGTAAACCACTCTCAAAACAAGTCTTTTTATAAATGTTTAAAATTTTGGCAAGAAAGAATTTTGAAAATTGCATTTGACATTTGGACAAATTATTTAGTATTATACACCCCTAGAGAGTAATACTCAGGTTTATGCTAGGGATTGGAATTACATTTTGACAAAAATCATTACAAATGAAATGATTTTAATGATATTTAAATCTATTTTCAGGTTTTAAGTTTTGATTAGTAGTTTGTAATAAAGTTAAAACAATGCCAACTATGAGTACAGCTGAAGAGCTCCACTCAAATGGAGCTGTGTAGAAGTGACGTCTTGGGAAGTTTGGGTTAGAGAGCAGGTACATATGGGCCTATGGAAAAGTTAGTACTAAAATATGATTAAGAGCTGTCTGAGCCTTAATTGTTGTTATTATACAGATACACAATTTTAACTGCTCTGCTAGGAAGGCATAGCTTGTTTGTAATTCACTCAGTCTCACTTTTCCAACACCTGCCTATTACTTAATTGATGGTGACCTGAAAGCATTACTCAGGTTATTCTGTTTTTAGCAGAGGCCACTTAGGGAAAGAGATTACCAGTGATTTAGTGTGACTATGGCCAACAGGGTTATAATTGACTGCCTTAACATGCATTTGTAATCCATTGTTATTGGTGAAATTATTAAGGCCACTCCACGTAGTTAAAAGGAGATTTATTTAATGGCGTAACTTACAAATTAAGGGATAGGTAGGTCGTGGGGTCTGGGGAAGGTGTATCGCAGTCCAGCGGTGTTCTCTGGAGCTCTGCTTGGCCCACCTCCACCGTCCAGGGTCCCGGAACTGAGAGAGCGCTCGCCGATCCAGATCTCGGGTCTCCAGACGCCTCCCTTGGCCCCGCCTTGTAGGCGTGACAGTTGCCAAAGTCTCAATGGGGGTTGGAACTTCCAGATCAAAGCTGGAATGGCTACCCACTACATCTCCCCCTTTTTGTCTAAATAAGAAAGTTCTAACCTAATACAAGACTATATACAAAGGAATGGATATCAAATATTGTCCAGGAATAATGAGGGATAATGACCTAGATAAGATGGAACTACAACCAATGCAAACAATATCAAGCAAGAAACACATACTAAAATCCAGAGAAGTATAGAGCATAGGTAAATGGCATGTTACAAAGATCATTCCAAAAGTTGTCCTATCCTAAAGAACCTGAATCTAATACTTAATATGTTCTATCTACTAAGTTGTAACTATAACTGTTAGTCTTCAATCCCATCAAAGACCTGAGAAGGAATATAATGGTACCTGAGAAATGGTAGATGGATACAAGCAACTTTCGGGAATCTTGCAAGAGTAGACCGAGACAGCTGGCAGCCTGGACAGTCACCTAATGTTTCTCAGCATTGTTGGTGCATTCAAATTGGCTACAGGCCTAAAGTATCTGACAGACCATTTTCAGAAGCAGGAATTCTGAAAGACCATCTTACCCTGTCTTGGCAGAGTACAGTGGTCGCTTTCCTTGTGTCCCGCTTGTCCAGAAAGGATAGCATTGCATTTGTACTGTCAGCCGTCGAGGCAAGGGCAGTTCTTTGCCCAGTAGGCCATTTTGTGCCAAGATGACAAACTTCCAAATGGAAATGTCTTAGAAGCCCAACATTCTCTCGGGATCAAATTGGTGCAGCCAGGAGCAATTGTGTCTCACATCAACAGAATTCTAAGTTATTTAAATGCCATATTCTCTAGGTCTATGAAGTGTTTGAAGATTACCTGTCCATCTGACCTATGTATCTGTAAATCTGGATAACCTAACTATCGTAACTATAGAGATGACAAGCATAGGTGACTATAAATCTATAAATCTTATCTACCGAAATAACCTAAGGACTAAGGCTTCACGTAAACAAAGTAAACAGTCTACAAGCAAATGTATGGTAAAGAACAATGACTCCAAAATTGTGACAATACACGATATTTATAACAGAGGTAGGAATATATAGTGTGATATGCAATATGACAATAATCTTAAATATGTATCAATATACCGAATATCCTAAACAGAAGTAGAACATATATAAAGTATGACAGATATAAATTTACATTTGTATCAATATACAAATATTTCAAGTAAGAGTAGAAATATATGTACATATTAACAAATATAGTTCTGTATTTGTATCAATATACAAATTATCTTAAACAGGAATATAAAAATAGTTTACATTTGTATCAACATATAAGAATCCATAACAGTGCAAATTACAGTGCGAATTATCTATTTTACTAAATTTGTTTACTAGTATATACAATAATCTACCATAAAATCTTATACCTATCCATTCCATTTCTTCTTTTCCCTTTTTTCTCTTTTTTTTTTAGAATACTGAGTCTAATATTTTCTTCCACCCCAACCCTATAACCATCATCCATAACCCTGAGAATTATGAAACCTAAGGGAGAAGGGGCGTCGTTTTCTTAGAATTGCTTCCTGCTGTTTTGGGGGTGATGTTATCTCTGTTGGGTACTGTGAGAAAGCTCAGATAGTTAAATCTCAGTTAGACTAACTGTGCTGTCCTGTGTTTCTGTCTGTCTCTTTCTCCCCTCTGTATTTCTCTCTAAATCTCTTATCCCTTACTCCTTCAGAGTACTAAGGGGGAAAAGGTGGGGATGGTTCCCCACAAATGGTGCCAGAACGGGGACCAGGGACTTGATGAAAGGGGTATCAGGGGGCTTCGTGGGTGTCAGGCATGCCGATAAGGAATTGATAAAGGTGACGTTATTTTATTCTCAGGAGTTAGGCTGTGGAATGATGAAGTTGGAAAGTGAGGCTGCAGCATATATTTTTCTATATCTAAGTTTCTCTCTCTTTTAATTTCTATCTATAAAAATTAATGAAAAAATATAAAGTGGAATATAGGAATATAGTGTAGGAAGAAATTTAGAGTAAGGTAGAATATAGAATTATTGAGTTAGGATTATAGTTTAAGAAAAAATTTAGAGTAAGATAAGCAAAAAGACAGAGAAACTATGTCCTTGATTTTCTAGCTGTGGGGCTGTGAATGCAAAATCCTGGGGAAGAGTCAGAAAAATCTATCAAAGATGAAAAAAAAAATCAAACCAACAACAACAAAAAAACCCAAAAAACAAAAAACAGGCAGAAAAAGATTTACATGGAAGCTCTTGGCCTGGAGACATCTTAGAATCAAGCTTTGAGAGGCAGAGGAAAGAATTTTCCTGAGGCGGATGTGGGTGAAATAAAACTTTCACTCCTCTGATGCTGCCACTGTATGAAAACATTGTAACATCAGAATTAGTTTCTCTTTGGCCATGAAGCCAAGGAGAGGAGAGGTCTTAGGAAAGTCTTAATAATCTCTCTCTAAAAAACTAAAAGCTTTTCAGACCTTTTCTTTCTCAGATTTTTTTTCTCTTTTTGTAAGGGCAAAAATTTAGCTCACTTGGGAACAACATCTATAAGTATGGGAAAATCACCTGTAATTGCTTTAAGAAAAAACAAAAAACTTCTTGGAACAGGGCAAATCCTTTTTGCTAGTCCTGTCTCTCCTTCAAGGCAGTATTAGAAAAACAGCAGCCAGAGTCCCCTATGGCTAGAGCTTAGCCAGAAAGTGCAGGCAGAAAGTGGAGCAAGAGCAGCCTCCCCCAAGGTGAAGCCACAAAAGAGGCAGGGAGGGTCTGCTGGCATGGAGGAAGCAGTGGAGGCTTAGTTCCCAAAAATCTCTCTGAATAGGCTGAAATGACTTTTCTTTAGGTCCTTTCTTTTCTTTTCACTGACCTGGTAAAGTGGAAGAGCAAGCCCCGAGAGGTTTTTGCTTCTGTCACCAAAACACCTGTCCAAATGTGTGCGATTCGGTGGGCGTGACCCTGCTGTGGGGATAATGTCAGGTGAAGGAAATACATCTATCAATGCCAGCTCAAGGAGAATCTCCCATGGTAAAAGAACAAACACTTGACTCAAAAATCTCCTGTGGTAAAAGCAAAAGTATGAAAACAAACTGTGTAAATGGAAATGGAAGTGTGGCATACCTGAAAGGCATCTTGGGAAACGTCTGTAATATCATTCGTAGCCACGGAACAATAAAGAGAAAGGCGGTATGGGAACACGAACACTAAAGAGAAAGGCAGTATGGGAAATGTAGTCTTTCAGCTCAAAATGGCGATACTGCCCCAAAACTCTGTTTTTCTTCAACTCCAAGAAGTAAGAACAGGTGAACAGCTTGGCTCTAAGGAGATTATTAAAGTGCTAATACCGTTTGTCAACAAGCTACTTTGAAATCTTTTAGAAAACAAGGGAAAATGGTCTTTACACTGGGAAATTGCTTCGGGTATGAAAAAAACTTACAGGATGGAGTTGTGCTTAAGATACAAGAGGGAAACACTGGCATCATTAAAAGCACTCATGTTAATCTTAAAAAGCAGCTTTAAAAAATTAAGAAGAGGGAATTTTACTCTGAGTCAAGCTTAGATGAACTAGTCTCTGACTTAAAACTCTCAAGAAAACTTTCAGAATGATATCAAAGTTGACTTTAAATTCTGAGCTTTAGAAATGATTTGTGTACTTTCTGTTTTTGTTAATACTTCAGTTAAGAAACCTCTTCTAGTTGTTTGCTAATAGAGTTTGCTTTTGAATATGTTAGTTCTGTTAAGAGATTCTTTCTAGATGTTTGATAATAGTTTCCTCTTGAATATAAGTTTGGTAAATAGTTCTAAGAGATCTCTTCTAGATATGTGCTAATGTTTGTAAAATAGTTTCTTTATGAATGTAAGTTTGTAAAATAGTTTTATAGTTTCCTTTTGCATATAAGTTTGTAAGAAGTATGAGTATATGTTGAATGTGAGTTTGTGAAAAGTGTAAATGTTGAATATAAGTCTAAATGTTTAATGTAAGTTTGTAAGAAGTGTAAATACATATAGTAAATAGTCATGGTAGTTGTAAATATGTATAGTAATGTTCATCCCAGAATTATGGTGATATTAATGAATCAGAGTTTGGTTCAGTTAAGGGAATCTTTAAGTTTGATGCAGTTTATTTGATGCGGTTTGCATCAGGAGTGTATTGATTTAAAAAAGGACTTGGAACAGCTAAGTCTTTGATAGACATCTTAAAACTTATTCAGAAAAGAACATTCCATCTTGGTCATCCTCTACTCCTCTACTGGGGGGTGTGACAGCCTAGGGATCACTGGGTTGTTCAGACTCCTTGCAAGCTCCTGAGTCAAGAGTTGAGTTAAGCTCTGTACTCCCTCCTGCCAGAGGCTGGTGGTCAGAAATGGGCAACTTTCTTCTTGATAGCTTCCCACCTAAGCCAAAGTATACCTGATGGAAAGCACATCTCCATGAATGGTAATGGAAGAAATAATCGAGGAGGATGACCTAAGATAGACCTAGTCTATCTGAGAGGCTAAGGGCTTCTTTAAAAATTAAGAGGAGGGACCTGTGGGAGCCCACAGAGGTTTCCTAGTGAGATCTGAGCTTGCTTTACACAGCAGGGCTGCATAAGGGGATGGATTGACCATGTGCGTGGTTACCAGATGTTTGGAATGGTCTGCACTTGGCTGTGCTTGGGGGAGCTCCACCCCTTGGCATTCCTTTAAATAGCCCATTAGAAGTGACAGAAGGGGCTGGCGGTTAAGGATTCAGGCCCTCCTGAGGCTGTCCTTTGTCTCTCTCTCCCCTCTATATTTCCATCTAAATCTCTTATCCCTCACTCCTCAAGAGTACCCTAGGGGAAAAAATTTGGAGCTAGTCTCCCACAATACTCTATTGGTTTCATCCTTTTTTTCTAGTGTAGACCAATGATGACCCTGATATAATGTAGATAACACAGTCCAGTTTCTGTCTGTAGCCTCTTTTATTTGAAGACTGAGAAGCAGGAATTTTATATATCCCATGGCTAGAACCTTTACTGCCTTTGGAGAAAGGAGCCCTTGCCTTCTTTGATGAGCTCAGTCTTTTGGCATGTATAAGAAAGAGCTCCAAAAGCTGCACACTTGTTAACAAACTTTATAAAAATTCATTATATTATCATGTAGTTGGAGGAATATTTTTAGGTGGATCTTGTGGTTAAGTAACTTCCAGACACTGGCCACATACCTGCTGCCTGAAAACTTCAGGCCTTGGGTTTGAGTTCTTGTTTCATGTGTTATAACTGGAATGAACAAGTACTTGATTTTGATGTTTTCTGCAAGAAGGTAAATGGAAGTATCAACAAAAGTGAACCCACTTGCAGTGCACTGATTTGACTAGACTTGTCAGTAAGTCCCATGGATCCTCTTTCTTCTGTTCTCTGGCACTGGAATTACAAGCAATATGGCACCAAAGTCCTCAGCTTTTTTTTTTTTTTTTTAACATGAGTGCTGGGATCTGAACTCAGGCCCTTGTTCTTGGTGGGGAACAAGCACTTTACCAACTGATCTCTGCTCACCAGCTCCTTTTACACTTTTGTTGTTGTTGTTGCTACTGGGTGTTAGTTTGTGGGGTCTCTCTCTCACCCTGGTAGAAAACTTTGTTTCACAGTCTTTTTTTCTTTGTTGTTCATCTTGGGTCATTTCATTGACCAGCGTTATCATTATGAAATGCTGTCGCAACACAATTCTTTGGCCCTAACTCCATAATCTTTATTTCTGTTCTCTTTGAACTAGTCTGTGGCATTGCTATTGATCTTATTATACTCTTCCCTTTGCTGCAGATCCCTCTCTGTGCCTTCCTTCAATAATTATCTTTCACTTGCATCTTTTATCTGCATAATCGGCACATTGCTGTCATTGTTTAAAGTGCTTATTTTTTTTTCTATACAGTTCCACACAATTCTTTCAAGAAGCACAAAAATGAAAGTTGAAATTAATATACAACCAACCATTTAAAAATGTACAACTTAATAGATAGTGGTATTATTATTTTGTATAAAGGTTATGGTATTCACAATATTTTATAACTACTAGCATAGTTTAGTTTCAAAACTTTTTTATCACCTCATTAAGATACTCTGTTCCTGTTGATGCTTGTTTTAATCTGCTTTCTCTCTCTGGGTTTGTATATTCTAGAATGTTACATAAAGTAGTAAAATATCTGACATTTGTGTCTAGCATCTTTTGCTTAGCAAGATGTTTTTCAGATGGTCATTTAATTTGTAGAGTATGTGGTAGTTTAAATGAGAATGGCTCTCATTTATTTGAATACTTGGTCCCCAGTTGGTGGAACTGTTTGGGAAGGATTGGGAGATGTGGTCTTGTTGGAGGAGGTTTGTTAAGGGGATGGCCTTTGAGGCTTCAAAAGCCTCGTGCCATTCCCATGTGCTCTCTGCCTCCTTCTTGGGGATCCAGGTGGAGCTCTCAGGTGCTGCTTCAGTGCCATGCCCACGTGCTTCCCTCCATGTTTCCTGCTTCAGTGCCATGCCCATGTGCTTGCCTCCATGTTTCCCACCACAGTGGTCATGGACCTAACCTTTGAAACTATAAGCCCAATTAAACTCATTCTTTTATAATTTGCCTTGGTCATGGTGTTTTGTCACTGCAATAGAATATTAACTAATACAGAGTAAATCAGCAATTCATTTTCATGGCTGAATAACATTGCATTACATACATACAAAACAATGTATCCATTTTTTTCATGGATATAGACATGAGTTATTTTCACTTTTTGGTATTATGAAGAGTGATGGGATACAAGATTTATGTACGAGCTTCTGAAGAAAGTCTCTTGGATATATCCCCTGGGAAGTGCTTCTGGGGCCATATGGCAGTTCTCTGCTTAACATTTGGATGACTTGCCAAGTTGTTTTCCAAAATAACCCTACCATTTTATGTTCTCCCTTTTAATATTCAAGAGTTTGTTACTGTTTGTTTATATCCACGGAACCAGTTATTTTCCTTTTATTTCACAACAGCCATCCAAGAGAGTAAGTGATATTGCATGTGTTTTTGATTTGTATTTTCATAGTAACTAATGATGTTGAACATCTTTTTATGTTCTTTTTGGCCATTTGTATATCTTTTTAAAATGTCTTTGAGTAAAATATACGTATTATGACTTTTTTTATTTTCCTTCCTCATTCCCTCCCTCCCTCCCTCCCTCCCTCCCTCCCTCCCTCCCTCCTTCCCTCTCTGCTTCCTTTCCTTCCTTCTTTCTTTTCTTTCTTCTTTTTGAGACAGGGTTTTACTTTGTAGCCCTGGATGGCCTATGTAGACCAGGCTGGCCTTGAACTCCACAGATCTGTTCCTCTGTCTCCTGAGTGCTGGGATTAAAGGCTGGCCTCTATTCCACTTTTAAATGTATAGTGGCATTATGTACTTGCCTATTCATTGCCATTCAGTTTAAGTTGGTAAGCAACTTGTAGTTTGAAAGAAAATGGCCCCCATAGAGAGTAGCTTGTTGGAGTAGGTATGGTCTTGTTGGAGGAAGTGTGTCACTGTGGGTGTGGGTTTGAAGTCTCCTATGCTCAAGCTTCACCCAGTGTAGTAGAGTTCAATTCCTGTTGCCTGCAGATCAAGATGTAGAATGTCAGCCACCTCTCTAGGACCATGCCTGCCTGCATGCTGCCATGCTCTCTGCCATGATGATAATGGACTAAACCTCTGAAACTGTAAGCCAGTCCCAATTAAATGTTTTCTTTATAAGAGTTGCCATGGTCATAGTGTCTCTTCACAGCAGTAGAAACCCTAACAGACAGAAATTGGTACCAGGGACTGGGGTATTGCTTTGATAGGCCTGACCATGCTTTTGTTTAGAGGAATTTGGACTTTAGAAGTTTGCATTAGGAAAGCAGTTGAAAGCTCTAAGTGCTGCTTAGTGGGCCATCCTAGTAGGAATATGGAAGACAGTGCTGCTGAAGGTGATTTGAACTGTGGAGGTCTGGCTCAAGAAGTTTCAGAGGAGAAGAATGTTAGTTTGTGGCCTAGAGACAAGTCTTGTGATATTTTGGTGAAGAATGTGGCTGCTTTTTGCCCTTGTTCAAAAAGTTTGCTTGAGACTAAGGTGAAGCATTTTGGATTCATTTCATTGGCAGAGGAAATCTCAAAACAGCCTAGTATTGACTCTGTCCTGTGGTTATTAGTGTTAATTCGAATGAAGATTTATAATGAAAAGGAGCAAGATGAGTAGGGAAAAATACAAAATGTACAATTTGAGGAGAAAAGGAGTACTAAGTCCTGTGTTCAAGGAGATAAACAGATTAAGAAATGGAATAAAGGAGCCAGGGTTTGCGTTGATATCCAAAGTGCCTCTTGCCCTTGATGATTGGGTGGGTACCCAGGTTCTGGGCTCCCACCTGGGTCTGTGCTGATGCTCAAGGGCCACCCTATAGCTGGTGTGATGCCGATGTGAGTGGCCTGTGCTGCCACTTGTGACCATGGTGGCATCAGGACCTGGGCTGCTGCTGCTGACCATGTCTGGGTCCATGGCCCTGTTGTAGCTGGGGTCTGTGTTGATGTCCATGACCCATGTCACCACCAAAGGCCACATGGATGTCTGGGTTCTGGGCTGCCACCTGTGCCATGTTGGCCACTGAGGGAGGTGCTGTGCTTGGAGCCTTTCCAATCTGAGTGGACTGCACTGTCACCCGTGGCCAGGGTGTCCACCAGGCCCGAGCTGCTGCCGCCAGGGGCCATGTCTGGGTCTATGGCCCTATTGCAGCCAGGGTCTCTATCAATGTCAGTGGCTCCTGTTACCACTGAAAGCTGTGTAGATACCCAGAATATGGGCCAACACTAGAGGCCATATCAGTGCCTGAGGGTCATGCTGCTACAGGGGCCATACAGATGGGGTGGACTGCACTGCCACCTGGAGCCATCATGGTATTCGGGCCCTGGCTGCAGCCTGTGGCCATGTCTGGGTTCTTGGTCCTACTGCAGCTAGGGTCTGTGCTGATATCCATGGTTCCTAGTATCATTGAAGGCTGTGCAGATGCATGAGGTCTGGGGTGCTACCCTTTGCCATGGTGACATCCAGGCCCTAGAGGGTGTTAAGGACCATGTCTGGGTCCACAGTCCTACTGTAGCTGGGCTGTGTCTTGATGTACATGACCTTCGTTCCCATCAATGGCCACAAGGATGCCCGGCTTCCAGGTTTCCACCTGTGGCCATGTTGGGGTTTGAGGAGCAGCTTTTCCTCAGCATTGTGCAGTGTTCGAAACAGCTGGTTGTCAGAGAAGGGACTGCTTTATTGAAATACCCTTATACGAGGCCTCTACAAGGGAGGGGTCTGACAGCTGTCAATCAAGTGGCTGCTCCTATCAGCTTAGAATAAAGAAAAAACAGTAAAGGTGCTCACAGGGAAGGCCTCCCAGTCATGAAACGGACATTCTCAGCTGCTTAGTCTCTAGCTAAACCCCCTTAGGAAAAGTGGGTCCTTCAGACCCCTCTCCCAGTCTTGTAGCCGTTCTGTATCCTCTGTCTTCACTTACTTCTGGCAACCTCTGGCTCTTGAGCAGAGCCGTGTTTCCCCTGCATTCTCACTCACAGCTTGAGTCACCTCACAATTCCCTTCAGGCTTCGTTGCTAGCATTTCTTCCCCTCAGTGTTTCCATTTGTCTCCTCAGGCGTGTTATCAGAAGAACAAATCCTTCCTTTGTATTGGAAATCTAAAGTTTCAAGTACTTTGACTTATTTAGATGAGTCCTGAATTTTTTGAAACAGGGTTTCTCTGTGGAACTTTGGTGCCTTTTCCTGGAACTCACTCTGTGGCTCAGGCTGGCCTCGAACTCACAGAGATCTGCCTGCCTCTGCCTCCCGAGTGCTGTGATTAAAGGCGTGCGCCGCCGCCGCCACCACCACCTGGCCCAGAGTCCTGAATTTTTTATCTGATCTCCATTCCTACATAGTCATATTTGTTGGTATGATGTACTTCCTGGAAATGCCCTTTAACGTTTATTATTTTACTTAAAAATTATATCCTTTAGGAAAACCCACTTGTTCTCCCCCTGCCTTAGGATAGTGTGGAGTTTAGGAAGAAGTATTTTCACATCCAATTCATGGTCAAGAATCTCTTTTTCAAGCCTGGAATCAGTGGGCCTCATCAGCATCATTTTCAAAGTCTGGTCATAGTCCACAGTCTTTGGCTCCTGAGAATGAGGTAGAGTTATCAGTTGAATTAGGACATTAAAAGCAGATGATTCCTTTGGGGTCAGGGAATGGCATAAGGGTAGTGGGAGAAGGAAGAGTCAGTTTCAGAGTTTATGGGTCTCGTTTTAGACCTCTATATTCTGGACGCTAATGTTTAATCCTTTTTTTGTGTGTGTGTCTGTGTTGTACATGTGTGTGTACATATATACAGGCATGTGTGTGTGTGTTGTACATGCATGTGTATATGTATACAGGCGTGTGTCTGTTGTACGTGCATGTGTATATGTATACAGGCGTGTCTGTTGTACGTACACGTGTATATGTATACAGGTGTGTATGTTGTACATGCACGTGTATATGTATACAGGCGTGTGTGTGTGTTGTACATGCATGTGTATATGTATACAGGCGTGTCTGTTGTACATGCACGTGTATATGTATACAGGCGTGTCTGTTGTACATACATGTGTATATGTATACAGGCGTGTCTGTTGTATATACATGTGTATATGTATACAGGTATGTCTGTTGTACGTGCACGTGTATATGTATACAGGCGTGTCTGTTGTACATACATGTGTATATGTATACAGGCGTGTCTGTTGTACATACACGTGTATATGTATACAGGCGTGTCTGTTGTACATACATGTGTATATGTATACAGGCGTGTGTTGTACGTGCACGTGTATATGTATACAGGCGTGTCTGTTGTACGTGCACGTGTATATGTATACAGGCGTGTCTGTTGTACATACACGTGTATATGTATACAGGCCCACTCACTTGTGCTTTCATTGTTGAGGTCAGAGATTGAAGTTGTGTGTCCTCCTGGAATGTTCTCCACTTTGTTTTATGGTAGAGGGTCTTTCACTGAACCTGGAGCCTGTCATCTTTGGCTATTCTGGCCAGCCAGTGAGCTCCAGAGTTCCACCTGTCTTTGCCCCCTGTGGCTGGAGTTTTCTCCAGTCCCGCCCAGTCCGCAGCTGCTCAGACCCAAGAAAACACACAGAGGCTTATATTAATTAAAACTGCTCGGCCATTAGTTCAGGCCTACCACTGACTAGCTCTTACACTTAAACTCAGCCCATTTCTGTTCATCTATATGTTGCCACGTGTTCCGTGGCTTTACCTGTGTGCCGTTACATGCTGTTCCTTGGACGGCAGGCTGGCATCTCCTGACTCAGCCTTCCTCTTCCCAGAATTCTCCTTGTCTGCTTATCCCACCTGTACTTCCTGCCTGGCTACTGGCCAGTCAGTTTTTTATTAAACCAGTGTACAGAAGTGTTATCCCACAGCAGCCCCCAGCACTGGGGTTGCAGAAGGTACTGCTGCCCAGCTTTTTATGTGGGTGCTGAGGATCTGAACTCAGGTTGTCTGCTTGTACAACAAAGAGTTGTACTGGCTTTAGTTAATTCAACTAGAGTCATCTGGGAAGGGGGGACTTTAACTGAGGAATGCCCCCAACAGATAGGCCTGTGGGCGTGTCTCTGGGCACATTTTCTTGATTCATGATTGATGTGGGTAGGCCCAGCCTACTGTGGGTGGTGCCATCCCTAAGCAAGGCGGGTCTGGCTGGATAAGCAAAGCTGAGCAAGCCAGGGGAAGCCAACCAGAAAGCAGTGTCCTCTGTGTCCTCTCCGTCAGCTCCTGGTCCTGGTCCTGGCCTGTCTTTCCTCAGGGAGGGACTGTGGCTTGCAAGGGAATGAACTTTGCTTCCCAATGTTTGTCACAGCTCTGAAAGCAAATGTGAAGAGCGTTTATCTGCGAAGTCATCTATCCCCTCAGGGTCTGTTTAAGAAGCCTGCATTGGTGTTCCCTCACCACTCAGGTTTCTGAAGTTTTGCAGCTATTACTTATTGGCACCTCTCCTTTGGAATGTTTTTCTTCATATTGCTACCTTCCCACTTGCAGGCTTTATTTCTTACCAGCACGTAGAATAAATACCTAATTCAAGGACACTACCATTGGCCTGTTTTCACAGCATCCTATTTCATTGCTCTCCATAGTGCCTAAACTTGGGCTACTCATTTCTCATTTTCATAAGAAGTAAGCTGTTTCCCTTTTCCTCTTTTATTCTTCCTTCTCCTTTCTTTTCTTCTAGTGGAAAATCTTTTCAAGCCTCATGTTCTTCGTGATGCTTTCGTGGCTCCTCAAGCTCTGGTCAGGATTGTGCATTGAGTAGTGGGATAGTTTTGAGCCATCCTCTCCTTAATGCTTTAATATCCTCATCTTTAAAATGAGGATATTCTTGTATTCATTGGTTTGAATAGGAAGAGACTGACAGGTATGAGTATATGTTTTGACAATGTGATAATTTGAGAGCATCATGAACACAGATTTCCCTAATTTTTTCTTTCCTACTTTACCTTACTCCTTAGGTTTTTAAAAGGGAAGTCTTAGTTGCCTTATTCTTTAAATCCTTGCTACTCAGCACATACAAGTGTTCAATGAGGGAAGGAAACTCTTCTTTATACCACATGCTACCACAGATTAGGTCTGAAGCTGCTCTTACTGTTTTAATGTGTGTATCTGGACAGAGGTACCACTTACTCTATTTTATGTTTTCTCAAAGTGCTCAACATATACTTTTCTTTGCTCAGCTATTACTTGTTCAGGAAAAGTACACATTAATGTATATTGTAGTAAATTAAGTACCCAGTTCCCACTCTAAGTTCTGGTAATTATTATATAATATAATGTGGTTTTGATCAGGTTGCCTCTCTCTGTATACTTTCTTCCCCAAATTTCTACTTATTTCGTTTTCCAAATTCAGTGGTTCAAGAAAGGAGTATACAGAGAATTGTCACAGACCTCAGTAAAGAAGAATTATTCAGTGTGTTACTGCTGACTGGCATGGCTGGATTGTAATGTAGCCAGAACAGTATCCTGTGTGAGGGAGTTGAAGAGAAGACAAAAAGACTGGCTGATAGTTGAGTCATCTGTGAACAGGAGCTTTTGTCCTGTAACCAGGTAGTGTGGATCTCAGAGAAGATGGGCCCCACCACCTAGATGTGTTCTCAGTCACTACACTTTTATTACTAAACTGTGGACTACTAAATGGTACTCTTGTCTTTGGTGACAAATTAGTTATTTCTTTGCTTTTTGAGGTAATTAAGTGCAAGAATGAAAGGTGGTCATTTTCTTTCCTACCCTAATTGCTTGTTAAAGCCTATATGCATAAATGAATTTTGGGCTTAAGTCTCTGACCCATGAATGTTTGAAGAATGCATTAAAACTAAGGGAATGACCCAAATTAAGTTCAATACAGCTCTTAGTTTTTAGGGGTGAGCCAGAGATTCCTACTTAAAACATTATTATTTGTGTGTGTGTGTGTGTGTGTGTGTGTGTGTGTGTGTGTGTGTGTGTGTGTGTGTATTTGTGCATATGTATGTATATGTGTGACCCTGGAGGCTAGAAGAGGGTGTTCGATCACCTAGAGCTGGAGTTAAAGGATGTTGTGAGCTGTCTGATGTGGGTGCTGGGAACTGACTCCTGTCTTCTGCAAGAGCTGCAAGTGCTCTTAACTATAGAGTCATCTCTCAGCTCTGAGGTTCCCATTTTTGTCACGAGGAATAGTAAAATATTTTCTGTTGTTCCTTTTTGTCCTTCCAAGCAAACATCTGAGTTGGCTTCTGCTTTTCTGGCACCCTAAAGGGTATTGGTGCTTTTTGGGATGCCTTTTGATCTGAGCATTACAATGCCTATTACCTGAGAGGACTGAAGGGGAGTGTTCCTGAGTCTTGTATTAATTTATTTCCAAAATCTTTTCAGTGTCTCAGGAGCTCTTGGTGTCTAGAGCTGCTGGGTCTTGGGGAATATTATTTTAAGGTGTGTTGCTTTTGTTTATGTTGCATTTGTTTAACTCTGTGAAGCTGTGTTACTGATGGTCTAATAAAGAACTGAATGGCCAATAGCAAGGCAGGAGAAAGGATAGGTGGGGCTGGCAGGCAGAGAGAAGATATAGAAGGAGAAATCTGGGAAGAGAAAGGAGAAGGATCCAGAGAAGGAGGAGGACTCCAGGGGCCAGCTACCTAGCTGCACAGTAAGTCTCAGAGTAAGAGTAAGATTTACAGAAGTAAGAGAACGGGGAAAAGCCCAGAGGCAAAAGATAGAAGGGATAATTTAAGAAAAGCTGGCTAGCAACGAGCCAAGCTAAGGCTGTGAATTTATAATTAAGTATAAGCCTCCATGTGTGATTTATTTGGGAGCTGGGTGGCAGGCCCCCCCACCCCCAAAGGAAAAAAACCACCCAACAACAGCGGGTAAGCCTTCATCCTTTTCTGCTTTCTGAGTTCTATCCCAGAAAGCACAGTGCACATCACTTTTTCTCTCCCCGTCGGCTCGCTCTTGTATCTTAATTTATTGCCATTTTTACAACGATGCAGTTACCTATTTTAAGCTTTGTTCTCAGTCTTATCACTGCTTTGTGAATTTGCTAGTTGACTTTTTTCAAGTTTTAATTGACTAGACCTGTAAAGGCCAAGAGGACAGTATGCTACCTGAAGCCATGACCTGTCAAATGCAAGTAATAGATGTATTAGCATTCAGTATTTCCTGCATTTCCCTCTGTTAGGAAGAAATGACATTCTTGCTTATTTAACAAGGAGCAAAGGGCAGCATTTTCAGAAATAGCTATGTGATCCTCAAGAGAAAACATTTTTTTGCAATGAAATAGGCTTTCCAGAAATTTTGGAAAAATTGAAACCCCCCAAAAAGAAAGATAGAAATGTAATATTTTGGGGTTAAAAGTTATCTCAAATATTCTGACTAGTATTTTTGAAAACATAGTTTCTTTTATTTGAAGTTGGAAGTTTTCAATGGATAAAAATGTGTAATATTCTAAAGAGATGCCTACTGGTGAAAAGCACAAGACAAATTTAAAAATAATGATGAAACAATTCCAGTTTTAGAATGTGGTACATTTATTTCATATTTTTATTTTGCTTTATTTTTATTTAATTGGATTGGGCAGGCTTTGACTGGAAGCCCACTTGTAATTGAGACAATTAAAATATAATTGAAGTCAAATAAATTCAAATTACAAAAGGATTCTTTCCTAATTATAGTATGTATATAATCACAGTTTCTTAACCACAGTTAAAAATGTATTCACACATTTAGTAATGTTTGTTTCATAGCGAATATTCCTTTGAGTACCATGGCTAATGCTCATTTGTATACATACTAAAATTTCAAGTATATTATAAATATATTAAACTTGCTTTTCTTTCCAGTAACAACAATGTAATTCTGTAGAGAAGCTTTATTAACGGTGAATTTATTTATTTATTTTAAAGAAAACCTCTTTGAAAACTCATATTTAGTCTGCCGTATTCTCTTTTTGCTTCTAATAACATTTGAAAAATAAAAATAACTTCTTTCTTGTGCTTTAAAATGTTTGTCATCTCTTGTACCCCAGATTTATTGGACTGTGGTAGCGTTGAGTGGCTTTTGGCTGGAGTGTTTATTATGACATCACTGTAATTTGATGCAGGTTGTGATTTCAGATGGTTTCAGTGTTAAATATTTTCATAATTATGCTAGTTTTGGCAGTTCATGTAAGATTTTTTTTCATATCTCCTTAATGAATGTGTTTTACTTCTGGGCTTTTGAGGCAAACACGTTTCAAAAATTAATAGTGTGCTTTTAATGTTAATATTGTGCAGAAGCATCTAACTGGACGTTGTAAGGTCGTTTCTTGAACTGAGGGTAATTATATTTAGGTTTTGCTCTTAGTAGTAGTCTTGAAGTATTGGAGGTCTGAAGCATGCCCGTGACTACAGAAGATGTCATTGTAAAGCTGGAATTAGAAAGTTTTGTCGAGTGAAACATTGTGGAATTATTATCCATTATCTTAAAAATGAACAAAAGTTTATGCACATTGCCTTTGTTGTTTATGAGATCAAATATTTTGCTTTTTGCTTATATGAAGTTTCAGACAATATTTTCCCAAATGTGTCACTAGCATCTGAAGTTATGTTGTATTGTAAAAGACTCACCTTTTATTAGGGTATATTTCTCTTGTGTTATTGAATAAGGATTTTTCTCTTTTTGTTGAATGTATGTGTGTGTTATGCTTGTATGTATTGTGTGTATGGTTCACATGTGGGTGGGTGTTTGGTATGTGTGTGTGCATGCTTGTGGAGTCCAGATGTTAAAGCCAGGGTCGTTCCTTTGTTCCTCTAGTGTTTATTTACTGAGGCAGGGTCTCCTGCTAGACCTAGCGCTTGCTGACTCTGCTAGTCTGGCCATAGCTGCCCTGCTGACCCCGTCTCTGCTTCTTGAGTACTGAGATTAAGTGGACTGCCATGCCTAACTCTTTGGTAGGTGCTGGGAATGCAAATCTTGTCTTCATACTTGTGTGGCAAGTGTTTTATCCATGGAGCATATAACCTAGCCCAGAAGTTTTGTTTTATATTTTTTTTTTAGATTTTATTTATTTATTTTAATTTTATGTGTATGGATGTTTTTCTTGCATGTATACCTGTGCATCATGTGCATGCCTGGTGCCCCCAACGATTAAAAGAGGGTGTTGGATCCTCTGGAACTGGAGTTACAAACAGTTGTGAGCAGACATGTGGGTGTTGAGAACCAAACCTAGGTCCTCTGGAAAAGCAGCCCAATGCTGTTAATTGCTGAGCCATTTATCCAGCCCTTGAATTCTAGTTTTTGAAAGAAGGTCTTTATGTTTTTTAGTTGCTCCTACTACCAATTAGATCAGCAAATTTAGTAATTATTAGTTTTGTGTGTGTGTGTATGTGTGAAGTAAAAACTGAATTTCTCCCCATTATTGTAAATGTCATAGTAATTCCTGAGTAGTGAATTGGAGGTCAGGGCACCGTCCTTTACCCTTTGTATTGGACTTCTCACTGCATATTTGCATGTCTCAAGTTAAAAATGTGCCCTTTTATTCTTTTTTTTTTTTTTTTTTTTGGTTTTTCGAGACAGGGTTTCTCTGTGTAGCTTTGCGCCTTTCCTGGAACTCACTTGGTAGCCCAGGCTGGCCTCGAACTCACAGAGATCCGCCGGCCTCTGCCTCCCGAGTGCTGGGATTAAAGGCGTGCGCCACCACCGCCCGGCTGCCCTTTTATTCTTAAAACGAGAATAAGTTGACAATTTTACTTACCTTATTATTTGATCTATTCTCTTTTCTCATACCTGTTTTCCTTTTGCATTTAATTAGTTAATTAAATGTGTGTGTGTGTGTGTGTGTGTGTGTGTGTGTGTTTGTCTTAAGGTGTAACTTATCTAGTTTTTCCAAATAGAATGACTCTGTGTTTATCTTCTTATTAATTAAAAAAAAAAAAGACAAAAGAAAAAAAGAAAAAGAAAAAAGTACTGCTTGTAACTACCTAATAATGTTTTTGATAGATTTTTGAAATTCTTAATGACAAGCATAATAACTAATTTATCTTAGGAAATAAGTCCACCAATTAAGACTATTTTGTAAATGTTGATTTAGGACATGAAAATTATACTCATTTGTATTTTATAAATGAGATAAGTAAAAATGTGCAATTTAACTTTCTATGATATCCATATCAAACCCATGTAAACTTTATATCTACTACCAATAGTAATTTAGTAAGTATTGTTAAGTAGTATGCAAAGAGTGTAAGAATCATGACATTAATAGTTAAAGATAACTAAAATGACTGCTTGGATTCCAAATAATGAAAATTTTAACATAGTAGTCAAAGAACAAGACATTAATTCCCTTTCTATTTATTTTGTGTTTTGATGTGGAAATCATCAAGAAATTTCTATTAATAGTCATGTAGTTTTGTAAAGCCATAAATAAGAATTCTTTGGCTATTGCCAGGTAATTTGTTTTGGTAGTAGCTGAAGAAAGAAGCTTTGAAGTAGTTCGTGTGTGTGCATGGTGGCTGCACTTGCCTTTGTGTGCACTGAGGCCAGAAGAGGGTACTGCATGTTCCCCATCATTCTCCACCTGATGCCGTTGAGGCAGGGTGCTGTGGGATGGTCTGTATGTCAAATGTGTTGCTGATTGGTCAATGAATAAATCACTGATTGGTCAGTGGCCAGGCAGGAAGTATAGGCGGGACTAACAGAGAGGAGAATTGAGAGAACAGGAAGCTGGGTGAGAGAGACACTGCCAGCCGCCATCAGGACAAGGAAGATGTAAAGTACTGGTAAGCCACAAGCCATGTGGCAAGGTATAGATGAATAGAAATGGATTAATTTAAGCTGTAAGAACAGTTAACAAGAAGCCTGCCACGGCCATACAGTTTGTAACCAATATAAGTCTCTGTGTTTACTTGGTCGGGTCTGAGAGGCTGTGGGACTGGCAGGTGAGAGAGATTTGTCCTGACTGTGGGCCAGGCAGAAAAACATTAACAACAGCAGGGCTTCTTGTTAACCCTGGAGCTTGTAGGTTTTGGCTAGGCTGGCCATCAGAAGGCCCCAGTAATCCTGTCTCTGCTTTCCTCTGTGCTGGGTTGCAGGTGTGTGCAGCACCATGCGTGGTGTGTTAGGTGTAGGCTGGGATCAGCAGTCCTCATGCTGTGTATCAAGTGCTGTTGACTGCTGAGCATCCTCTCAGGCCTTAAGTTAGTTATTGTTAAGTGCTGTTTGCAAATGCGGAATTTAAAAATTGATTACATAAAGTTTTAGAGCTAAAATATTGAAAGTCTGACTTTTAGTAATCATAAATTCACATGCTGACCAAAATTTCCTAGTTCTTGAATGTGACCAATGTTTCTTTTTCCTTTAAAACAAAAATAGGATGACCATGAAAGCTGTGGTTCTAACTCTACCAACCGAAGCACTGCTGAGAACACAAAATCTTCCATAAAACCGCGAAGAGTCCAGCAGGCTGCTCCTCCAGACCCGGATTTGCCACCAGGTAACCTCTGATGTTGAGACTGCTGCTCTTACTGACCATGTGCTAGTATTTGTAGAATGTATATTTTCAGTCTTATTTGCTGCCATAAAATGTTTAGGCCATATGCACGTGTGCTTTGCCACATGACTTCAGAACACGTTGGGCCAGGGCCCTCACAGATGGCTTCTAGTCAGATCTTGGTCCTTTCTTTTGTAGCAAAACCTCTCTCAGCAGAGACTCAGGGTCTCCCTGCTATGCTTTGTGTTAGAGCCGAGAGAAGACACTGGGCCACTGAGTTAACAGATGCTTAATTTACCAGGGAAATGACAGGATAGTATAGCTGTAGCTGAAAGAAACCATAGATATAACCTTTTTTTATTTCCAGATGTCTTTCTTTACCTGAGCTAGTAATGTATTGCAAACAAACTCTTTCTAGGCAGATATTTAATGAAGAGATCATTACATGCTAGCGTTGTAGTCAGACACATTGCTGCTTCCACAAGTGAGTTGTCAGTTACTTCTCCTTTGATTTAAATTTTTTTTTTTTTGGATTTTCAAGACAGGATTTCTCTGTGTATAAGCCCTAGCTGTCCTGGAACTAGCTCTGTACACCAGGCTGGCCTTGAACTTACAGAAATCCACCTGACTCTGCCTCCCGAGTGCTGGGATTAAGGGTGAGTGCCACCATTGCTTGGCAATTTTTAAATTTTTATTAGTCAACTGTTTTTGTGTGTTGTAGTGGAGATTGGTGTATGCTTCATTATACCTAGGTTTGAAGGATCTCTGCTAGTTCTAATCCAGTTAACGTCAAAGGTTAGAGTTAGAGACACCATTTTGCAGCCCTGCTGCCTTCAAATATGTGTTCAGAGTTCCTAGTGCCCTTAAGTGAGAGTTCTTAGCAAGTGCTACAGGCAGCTTGGTGCTGATGCTTCTTACGCCCGTCTCAGCAAAGTGGCTGTCTGCTGTGGATACTGCTGTACAGCGGGCCCGGGCGGGCCTGGAGAAAACTCCAGCTACAGCTGTCTGTCTGCCTTGCAGTTGCTTTGAGCTGGAGAAGGTGCCACAAGATATTTCTAAATGTTTCCAATTTTGCTTAATTTGGTTCCAGAAGTTTCTCAACTTTTTCTTACTAATTACTCCTTTGGAAAAAATTAGTGTAAGTTGAACTGGTAGTTTATACTAATTTATTTATTTATTTATTTTTATTTATTTATTTTTTTGGTTTTTCAAGACAGGGTTTCTCTGTAGTTTTGGGCCTTTCCTGGATCTCGCTCTGTAGCCCAGGCTGGCCTCGAACTCACAGAGATCCGCCTGCCTCTTGCCTCCCGAGTGCTGGGATTAAAGGCGTGCGCCACCACCGCCCGGCTATACTAATTTATTAAATGTGTAGCTTCTTAATTTCTTCAGGTTTGACAGTGTATCTTCTTAAACTTTCCAGCATCCCCCATGGTGTATAAACCTGTCTCTTGCTCTTTCCCTATCTCTCCTGCCTCCTCTCTTCCTGTATCTTTCTTCCCTTCTGTCAGTTTTAGGTGAACCAGGTTTTGTTGCGTATTCTGTTTTTCTTAAGAAAAACCTCAAAATGTTGTTATTTATTAACTTCAGATAGAGACATTCTAAGGATGACTTGTTGTGAATTTGTATTCCAGACACTTGACAGCTCTTTTGGGTCAGCATTAGGATTAGATGGCTAGAATGAGGACAGCTGGCTTATTTGTAGTGCTGTAAAACAGCTGGGTTCTCCCTGGGCTGCTTCAGTAGCTTGTAGGTCAACATGTGCTTTCTACCTTGTCTGAAAAGTTAGGAGGTTGGCAGGAAGCAACTGGACCCATCAGCTCAATACTGGAGTCAGGGCAGGTAATTTTTGTTCAGGAGGGAAAGAGGAAACATTGAGACGTTAATTGGGTAGGCCAACAGTGATCATTTATTTAAAGGATGACCTACCTATACTGCTATTATTCTGCATTTTTTTTTCATGGTAGAGGCAAATTCTTGTTTCTAGTTTTCTTAAGGCAGAGTTATGTCTCTGGTTATAGTTTTTAAGTTGGATTTGTATGAATCAAAAAATGATTTAAAACTTTAACATTGAATAATGTTTATGTGTGGATGTTTTGTCTGCATGTGTCTGTGCACTGTTTGTGTTCCTGCTGCCTGCAGAGGCTAGAAGAGGGCCTGGGACTGGAGTTACAGGATTTGGACTAGGCTCCACCGGAGAGTAGCCAGTGCTCTTAACCATGGGACCATCTTGCCAGCCCCTCCAGAAATGATTTTTAAGAAAAGCTTTGGTGTTGTTAATAGATAGGCATTTGTTCTGCTGTTTTGCTGGATAAGTAGCTTTCTAACAGGTAAAGAGTAGAGTCAGTATCTAGAGCAGTCTTTCAGATTGTGTGTCTTTCCCCGTTAGTGCATTGTTAAAGCAGTTTAGTGGGTCCCAGTAAGCGTTCTTAAAAATAAATACTCAGGATAGAAAACCGCAAGTTAATAGCATGTAGTGAAAGTAAGATCTAAGGACACGTGTGTGTGTGTGTGTGTGTGTGTGTGTGTGTGTGTGTGTGTGTGTGCGCGCGCGTGTGCTTGGGCTGGGATTTAATGTCATTTCTGACTGGATAAAGGTCAACAGGGATGAGTCTAACTGATTTGAAGCATATGTATTTTCTTTAAGTTGGTGATACACATCCAAGAGCAGCAGTTGTGGGAGTAATAGTCTTGAGTTCTGGGCTTAGCTCTCCTGTAGAGACACTGGCAGTTTTTCCTGGCTGTTCACGGTTTTATGCCTTCCTCCATGTTCCCTGCATGGGTTTTTTGTAGTTGCTGTTTGTCTTTTCTCTCCCTTTTCTTTTCCTTTGCTGTGGATCAAACAAAGCTTCACACAGGTTAGGCAAACACTGTACCACGGAGGTCTGCACTAGCTCAGGTTTCTGTATTTTATCATGTGTGAGTGAGTATGTCTCCCTTCAGTCTTTCTGAATTAGAGTTTAGCTTTGATTGAAGGCCATTTTCTTTAAAATGTCCTTAAAGAGTATTGCTTTGATTTTAGTCAGAGTCTATTAATTGACTTACACTTTTATGAAATACTTTCTCTTTTAAATTTCCTACTTTAATTGTATGCCAGGAAGCTCAGAGATAAAATTTATGTTTTGCTGTGTAGATGTAGTATAGACGCATTAACACAACACACACACATTTTAATGCAAATATTTAGGGTTTAGTTAAGGTCAAAACTATGTACTCATTGGACCAGTAACTATAACTTAGTCCTTTTTGATTACCAGTAGCATAAGAGCAAGCAAGCACATTCTGTGAAGGGTCACTTAGACCACGTAAGCCATGTTTTGTCAGTCTTCCGAGAATATGGTGAAACCAGCTATACGTGATGAATAAAGTAACGACTGGCTGTGTGCTGATAAAACTTCAGTCTTGACAAAGTTCATGCAGCCCATACTATCATGCAGCCCATCCTTTCTGATCACAATGCAAATGATTAGAAGAACGTAGCTACTGATGCATTTGAGTTCACATTTACTGGGTTTTTTGGGCGCGGGGAGGGGGTGTCTTATCTTTTCTAAGCTGTTTTTGTTCTGTCCCACCCTTGTTTACTGGTTTCAGAATGCTAAAGTAGCTGTTCACTCTGTGCGTTTTTCTAGGTTTTTATGGCTGTACTTGTGAGAACTTCAAATGATCCTTCCTAGATTGAAACAGCATTTACTGTGCAGCCACAGGCAATGCACATACGCTTTGCTTTGTTTCCTGGATTTTTTCTTGGTTTATTATAACATTATTCCAAGACATTACTATATTTTACATTTAAAAAAACCAGTGCTGTGCAGTAGTAGTTTCTCTATAGTTTGCTAAACTATCTGTTATTCTTTAGAATGTTTTCATTTTTAGTTTTGTAATAGTTTAACATGTAGGGTAAGTCCTTGCATACATCTCTTTATTTCCTTAAAGAGATTCTTACTAATTTATAGAATTAAAATGTATAAATTGTTTTAAGGTTTTTCAGCATAGGTTACAAAATTATTGTGTGATAATCCCTTATTCCAACAAGGTTTTGGTGCATTACTATTTATTTTTGCTATTACGAATCTTCTATTGAAATTTTCAGGTGGAAAAATGCTACCCCATACATTTTATAGCTACATAGGATTAATATTTTACCATCTAGAAATAGTTTTGTCACTTTGTGTAAAAAAAAAAAACAAAAACCTTAAAATATTTTATTAGCTGATTAATATTCTGCTCTTTTCAGTTATTGCCCTTTGATTTTTTTTTAATATAAAAATACCACTTGTTTGGAATTAGGAAGCCTTTATCATTTTTAGTATGTTTACTTGCTTTTTGTTTTGTGTGTGCCTGTGTGTGTATGGTCACATTTGTGCCGTCGGGTGTGTGTGGAGGACACGATGAAGAAGTTGTTTCTTTTTCCCACATGTGGATCACAGGGTCAGGTTCAGGTTGCTAGTTAAATAACTGAAGCAAGTGATTTAACTCCTGAGTCATCTTGCAATCCTGCCCTGTGTTCTTTATTTCCTTCTTTCACTTGTGCGCAGTACAGGTGTGCACACATGTGTACATGTGTAATACAGGTGTGTGCACACATAGCAGCCTAGGGCTAACATTGAACATGTTTTTCTGTTGCCCTCAACTTTATGTTTTGTGGCGGGTTCTCTCACTGTACCTGGCATGCATCAATGCAGCCAGACTGGATGCCTGTGGAGGTCCAGGGATCCACCCGTCTTTGCTTTCCCAGTTCTGGGATCACAGATGGGTGCCACAGTGCCTGGCCCCTTTTCCATGGGACTCAGGTCCTCATAGTTGAGTGGCAGGCACTTTAGTCACTGAAGTATCGCCCCAGCCTTGTTTTTTCTTTTCCTTTTTTCCCCCTCTGAAACAATGTCTCATCATATAGCACTGATTGGCCTGGATCGTGTTATGTACACTAAACTAGTCTTGAATTCACAGAGATCAGCCTGCCGCTGTCTTCCGCAGCTCTGTGTTCCTTCATGTTTACTCTCAGTTGTCTTCTCCTTGTCTTCTTCTGCACTCAGGTTTCTCCTCTGCTGTGTGTCACATTACGTGTTAGCCAGTGCAATCATTTCCCCTAGCTTTCTGTTCTGAGGCAGAGCTTAGATATTATTATGTTCAAATATAGTAAGGATGGAGTAATATTGCTGCACTTCAATTAATTGATTAATTCATTTTTGAGATCATTTCTTGTTATGAAGCCCTGGAACTCTGCTTCCTTCTACCTCAGCCTCTAGGGCAGCTGGGACTGTAGGTATATGATACCATACCAACTGTTCATGAAACAGGCAGAAACCAGACAAAGTACAAATACAATGATCATTGTGTGGGATCTAGTGTTAACATTATTAAATATGGTCTCTGGTTTAGTATATTTGTTCATGTTTTCTTATAGCGTCTTTTAGTAAAAGCGTATGTTGGGCTGTCTGCTAGTCTAGTTTATTTAAACTTTAGTTTCCTTTTTACAGAATCATCTAATACAATATTCATCTTTTATACACATTGTTTAGTAGCATTTTAAGAGTATTTATTGGTAGACTTACAGCTAGCTAACTGAGCCCTTTACTTACTTTGTAGGATACGTGCAGAGTTTGATTAGACGAGTTGTAAATAATGTAAACATTGTTATAAATAATCTCATACTAAAGTACGTTGAAGATGACATTGTCCTTTCTGTCAACATCACTTCTGCTGAATGCTATACTGTGGGTGAACTATGGGATCGGGCATTCATGGATATTTCTGGTGAGTAAATGTCAAGAAAATAGTGTTAGTGCCTGCTTTCCTGTAAATGATAAAATTGCATTCATTTCTTAACCATTTTTGGGGACCTTTTGGTAGCTGTGATATAAATTTTATGCGTTTGATGTGGGAAAAGTGCATGTATACAAAAGTTAGCTTATAACTGGGAGATTAATAGCAATTTAAGAACCATCAGATTGCTTTTGAAAACTTAAAATTTTTATTCCCTTTTACCTATCATATGGTAATATGTTATAACAATGAAAATTATATTTGCTTTGTATTTTTAATGCTTTTTAAAAAATAATCATTTTATGCACATTGGTGTTTTAGTACCCTAGAACTGGAGTTACAGACAGTTGTGAGCCGGGAATTGAACCTGGCTCCTCTGGAAGAACAGTCAGTGCTCTTAACTGCTGAGCCATCTCTCCAGCCCCGTTTTTTAATGCTTTTTATTGAAAGAAAGGAAGTATATTGCTTTACATACCAGAACGTTTGGAAGTTTTTGATTTTCTTGAAGCTTTTGGCTATGACTTGCCTCACTCTTCTGCTTATTGCAAAGAGATGTACAGGGCTGCCAGAGCAGCCGGGCGCTGTCCTTTGCCTGCCGTGGCTCTTCCCGTCCTTAGGCAGGTAGACATCTGGGCTGCTCGTTTGTCAGGGCAGGTTCTAATTAAATAAATCATCAAATCAACGTATACCTGACACATTTAGAAGTGTTCTAATTTTCCTGTTTTGCTCACAGTGGTTTTCTTTTTTCTTTTTGTCTTTTTAAGCAACTGATCTGGTGCTGAGGAAGGTTATCAATTTTTCTGACTGTACAGTTTGTCTTGATAAAAGAAATGCGAGTGGTAAAATCGAATTTTACCAGGATCCTTTATTATACAAATGTTCTTTCAGAACTCGCCTTCATTTTACATATGATAACCTAAATTCTAAGATGCCATCTATTATTAAAGTGAGTATCTCTTTTTCTAGTAGTTTGTTTATATACCTTTATTTTGTTTATTGGTTCTTGTGCATGGTAATTATAATGAAAATAAAGGAAAAAACACTTCATCAGTATATGTGCTATTGGTTTTTGTAAAAAGTTGAATGCATTAGTTTTTATATTTTTAAACTTTTTGTACAATGTATTCTGGTAGAGATATTTTGGAGATAAGCTTTTCTGCAACTGTAAATTTCCTTTTTGGTTTTGCTATCTGTTATTAATCCTTACCTTATTTAAGTACTGAGGACATCTTATAAAAAGTAGCGCAAGCCCTGAGATTGAACTGCAATACCACTCAGGAATTCAGTACAGCAGTAATCTGTATTTTAGTCCTTAATATTTGCTCAGCATCATCTGATGACTAGTCATGTGCCTTAAGCTGTTTTATAAGGTTTGATATGATAACCTAACCTAATACTATGGTTTATTGGCTCAAAATTTTTTGCTGCTGCTGTTGAAACTGGATCTAACTCTATAGTCCAGGCCATCCTGGAATTCATGGTATACCCCAGACTGGGTCTGAATTAGTGGCAATTTTCCTGTCTTAGCTTCCTGCCTGCTGAGCCACCATGAGCTACCATGCTAGGGCAAGTATTAGCTTTTGACCCATAGTTTCAATATGTAAATAAAGTTTTAGAGTACTGGAGTTTTCCAGGATATGTCTTTTGATGCATGTAAAGATTCACTCTTTTCTAAGGTGGTATATCTTTCATTGTGTGTAATATGTAACCATACGTCTTGTTTTATTACCCACTAGTTTTCTGAACATTATCACATTTTATGACTGTCTGTATAAAAATTAGATTTTCTTTTTTTAACATTACATTTTTAGTAAAGCACTTTAAAAAATATAAATATCTTTTATTGAAACTTTGAAAACTGATTTCTAAGAACCCTGGAATTTTCAGCTTGAAGGGACCTTGGAGAACATGTGTTTTAATATTTTTAATTTTCTGGATGTGGAAACCAGGGACCAGATAAGTGATTAGGTTGATGTCATATAAATTAATAGAGCAAGAGTGCTAGATGACTGATTCCTGGTTTAGGGCTGTTCCAGCTTCCAACAGGAGGATCCACTTACACTTGTATAATAGTATGGATTATATTTCTGAGAACACACCCATAAAAATCACTTTTCTCTCTTTCTCTCTCTCTCTCTCATCATTAGGTGGGAACTGTTTTCCCTTTTATTGAAAATAGATTTTTTTTCTCATATAATATATCCTGATTATGATTTCTTCTCTCTCTACTCCTCCCAGTTCCTCCCCACCTCCCCTTCTATCCAGATCCCCTGCTTTCTGTCTCTCATTAGAAAGCAACCTTCTAAGAGATAAGAGAAAATAAAATATAATAAGATAAAACAAAAACTAACATTTCAGACCAGGACAAAACAAACAGAAGGAAAGGAGCCTGAGGGAAGGCAGAAGGAGATGATTAGATGCAGAGACCCACTTGAGAGTTCTCACTCAGGAATCCCATACAAACACTCACCTGGAAGCCATGCTATATACCCAAGGGACCTGTGCCTTCCTTACGGTTTTAGGATGCTTTATGGGACCTGTGCCTTCCTTACGGTTTTAGGATGCTTTATGGGACCTGTGCCTTCCTTACGGTTTTAGGATGCTTTATGGGACCTGTGCCTTCCTTACGGTTTTAGGATGCTTTATGGGACCTGTGCCTTCCTTACGGTTTTAGGACGCTTTATGGGACCTGTGCCTTCCTTACGGTTTTAGGATGCTTTATGGGACCTGTGCCTTCCTTACGGTTTTAGGACGCTTTATGGGACCTGTGCCTTCCTTACGGTTTTAGGATGCTTTATGGGACCTGTGCCTTCCTTACGGTTTTAGGATGCTTTATGGGACCTGTGCCTTCCTTACGGTTTTAGGACGCTTTATGGTAATGAGATTGAAAGAATGATTGAAGTTCTACTAAAGTGTCTTCATGAAACTCACTATTTTTTGATTTGACCTTTTTTTTAGAATGATGAAGGGTGAAAATACTGTCATATTCTTCAATTGTTTGGTGACATTTCTCTTCTAGAATAATCTAGAACTCTAGTATGAATATATCTTCTGGTTATTAATTCTGTTTCCGCAGTATTTGTCTTAGTCTGACTTTTATCTAAAGTATATTCATCACAGTAAATTTTTTTAACTACTAGAATTTCAGAGTAAATATTATTTTGGTTTAATTATTAGAAATGTTTGTGACATTGTTGCTTTTTATATTATATTTCATTTTAGAACTTGGAATTGGTCAACTTAATTTAAAAGATATCTTTAAACATCTTTTTGATAATGCTTTTTTTTCTCCAAAATACAGATTCATACTTTGGTAGAGAGTTTGAAACTTTCTATCACAGATCAACAGTTGCCTATGTTTATCCGTATAATGCAGCTTGGGATTGCTCTTTACTATGGAGAAATAGGCAATTTTAAAGATGGTGAAGTCGAGGACCCTACCTGTCACAGTAAAGATGCATTAGGAAACATTACAGGTTAGTATAACAGAAACTTAATTTAGAACTACCGAGTTTCACTACTTAAAACTTGAAGAACAGAGCAGAGTGAAGCCTGTCAACAGTGACAGTTCGGTTGCCCCATCCTGACATTGTCTGCTGAAGCCACCCTGTGTTCGTTTGCTGCCCACTGTTCTGATGGTTACGTCGTCACAGCACATGGCTTTAATTTGCATAATTTTGATGGGTAAATATTTTGAGTGTTTTCATTGGTACTGGTCTTTAGTTAAGTTATTTGTCCTTGTAAAATATAAGTTAAATATTGCCCATTTCAGAGGTTTTTCTGTTTTATGAATTTGTGTTTATATCCTCTGGATTCAAGTCACATTTTGTGAGTTTTCTTTGTCAGCCTGTGACTTGCGTATTCATTTTTAATTAAAACATTGTGTACACATGTATGGTGGGTGTGGGTGGGTGTGTGGAGGTCAGAGGAGAATGTGGTGGGGTCCATTCTCTTCTTTCATTTCCATGTGGTTTCCAGGGATGGGACTGGGGTGGTGAGGCTCGTGGGGCACCTTAGCTCCCTGGGCACCTTGTCACCCAGCCGCCTCATTTTTAATAGGTGGTTCGTGAACAGAAGTTGTACATTTTGACAGAATATCATCAAGTTTTTCTTTAATAACTGCTGCTTTCAGTGCTGGGGAGTTGGTACAGATGTAAAAGCATATGCTCGGCAAGCTTGAGGACAGGAGGTTGGATCCTCGGAACCACACAGATGCCAGCTGGCCCTGGAAACCACCTGTAATTCCAGAGTAAGCAGGTAGCCAGCCTAGCTGTGTCAGCGGCTCTGTGGTGACTGAGAGACTGCCTCAGTGAATAAGGTGGAGCGCCATGGAGAAGGACTCCTGATGTTGACCTTGGGTCCCTACACACCTCACACATGCTGCCACACGCTTGAGAACAACAGATGAAAGAAAAATATTACTTTCTGGACCTCAGAGAGTGACTAGGGTTTTTTTGTTTTTGTTTTTTGTTTTGTATTTTATCAGAGGGCAAAAACAGCTCTGTTTGCTTCTGAAGGAGCTTGATTTAGTGTTACCATTTTAAAAGGGAGGATGTTTTCTTTACTGTTTTATTGTGTACATGTGTGTTTGGGAAACCTTGCAGAGCTCCCAGAAAGCTCTGGGCAGCTTGATTATGACACCTGCTGGTGTCCTGCCTTCTTGTTCCTTGTACTGGGGCTCACGGAGGTGTCTGTACCTGGACATCTGCAGCTTCCCTGAATAGTGTAGACACAGTTCGACCACACGTCTTTATTTTTTTCCTGATTCTCTACTTCAGAGAGTTCCAGTCACATGCATTCAGGTGACCTGTTTGCCAGAGCTCTTTTGAGCTTGCCTCAACTATTAATGTTTATCTTTCGTTCTGTGTTTCATTTGATATAGTTTTTAGTTCCTGAATAATTCACTCATTTTCTTCTGCAACTCATCTGCTTTTAGCTTCATCTACCATACTTTTGTCTTTGGAAGTTCAGTTGGGGACTTCTGTGGTTCATGCCAGCTTAAGCCTCATGAAGAAGCATGTGTTCTGTAGCTGCTTGGTGTCCTGTTCTAGCACTGTGATCTTATTTTTCTGGACTTGTTTCTGTTGTTTTACTTTTCCCTCGTTATGTTTTTTATTTGCCTTAATAAATTTTATTTATTTTTTGAGACGAGAATCTTACTGGCTGCCAGGGCCAGACTCAAGATTGTCGAGTTTAGGTACTGCTGCCTTAGCCTCTGGAGGAACCAGGATGGGGGATGTGGAGGGACCGGGATGGGGGATGTGGAGGGACTGGGATGGGGATGTGGAGGGACCGGGATGGAGGATGTGGAGGGACCGGGATGGGGGATGTGGAGGGACTGGGATGGGGGATGTGGAGGCACCGGGATGGGGGATGTGGAGGGACCGGGATGGGGGATGTGGAGGGACCGGGATGGGGGATGTGGAGGGACCTGGATGGGGGATGTGGAGGGACCGGGATGGGGGATGTGGAGGGACCGGGATGGAGGATGTGGAGAAACCGTGATGGGGGATGTGGAGGGACCGGGATGGGGGATGTGGAGGGACTGGGATGGGGGATGTGGAGGGACCGGGATGGGGGATGTGGAGGGACCGGGATTGGGGATGTGGAGGGACTGGCATGGGGGATGTGGAGGAACCGGGATGTGCACCACTGCCTCTGACTGCCTAGTTGTTTTGGTTGAGTGCTAGACATTGTAAGTTTTGTCATGCTGAGTTTTAGATGTATTTGTGTTCCAACAAACAGTGGAAATGATTCCTTTGTGACTTCTTCAAGTCTGTTAGATGGCAGCAGAATGTCTGTCAGCTTAAGTGCCTAGATCTGCTGCTGTTCTCTCTCTAAGAGAGACTCCTGAACTTGGTTGAGTTTCTCCTTTGAGGGATATGGCTTAGAGTTCATTCCAGCAGTGAGATGGGGTGATTAAAGAGTTCAGTGTTCTGTCCTTCCCTCATGTTTGACAGCCATTTTTGTGTGGAAACCTTTATCTCTTACATTTTATCTTGTTTTTAAATTGGGATATTTTAAATACTTAGAGCAAATAGATTTGATTACAAAAGAAACTAATCATATAGTTCCATTTTTCCTACTTAAATCTCTTTATTTAGTTAAAATGACTATTTTGATTGGCAGGTACTGAAGATGAGACAAGAATAGACATGCAGTATCCTGCTCAGTACAAAGGCCAAGAGTTACTGTCGCAGGACTATGAGGAGCCTCAGGGATGGGTGTCCTGGGCCTGGTCCTTTGTTCCTGCAATTGTGAGTTACGATGATGGGGAGGAAGACTACCTTGGGAATGACCCCATATCAACCGTGCACCAACAGACAGTGCAGACTCTGAAGGACCCCGTTGTTTCTGTAGGATTTTATTGCACAAAGGCAACCGTGACTTTTAAAGTAGGTTTCTCTTTCTTTTGTTACTAGTATCTGTTAACTTTAATGTTTAAATTTTAGCAGCATCGTAATTGAACCAGGGAGAGGTGGGGGCTCAGCGGATGAAAGGTAGGATCTCATAGTTCTTCATAAAATTGCCTGATCCTTCTAACTGAATTCTTGACTTTGATTTCTTCTTGTCTTGTTAAAGTTGCCACCACTTTTCTTTCTTATCTGTGTCATATAAACTCCCCTGCCCTGGGTTATTCAGTTGGCATATAAACCTGCTTTAATATTAAAAAAACCCAAAATCTTATAGCTGGTGCTAGAGAGATGTTTTGGCGATTAAGAACTCATATTGCTCTTTCAGAGGGCTGAGTTTTGGATCCCAGCATCATGTTAATCTCCAGGGGATCCTGTGCTCTCTTCTGGCCTCTGTGGGTACTGCATTCATGTGCACATAACCCCCACATAGACAGACACATAATTAAACATAAAGTAAATCTTTAAAATCTCACAGCTGCCTCTTTCTGTGATTTCCTTATAGCAAAGTTGATTTCATATTAATTATTCATTACTAATGAGACTGAATGTGATATTTTCACACACGCATGTAGCACGTACCGGAAGTTAATTGTGCCCCTCTTCCCTTTGTTCCCCCCTTGCACCCCCTTCTCAGCCCTTAGAGTCACTGTTGCTGTCAGGCCGTCTTCCTTTGGCTTCCTCCGCCGAGTGAATATGCAGTGCTGATTTTTGTTTCTTTTTCTTTTTTTGTGGTAGTGGTGTGTGTGTGTGTGTGTGTGTGTCCAACATGTTTCATTTAATGTAATGTTTTCTAGTTTCATCCATTTTCCTGGAAATTTCATTCTTTATTACTGAGTAATACCCATTGTGTATCTGTATCACTTAAATGTCATTTATTTCATGATAGGTTTCTAAGCTGTTTCTGTATCTTGGCTATTATAAATAGTGGCATAATAAATACGGAATGGAGGTATCTCTTTAGTATGCTGAGCGTTTTCTTTGAATACGTATCTTAAGTGGGCTTCTGGATCATATATGGCAGTTGTATTTTTCATTTCACAGACATCTCGATACTGTTGTCCATTGGCCATGTTGATTTTCTTTCTCACCAGTAGTGTGGCCGAAGTCCCTTTTCTCTATATGTTTGCTAATGCTTGTAATACGTTTTTATTGTTTATGTGTAGATTTACCAATTTTACTTCATTTATGTGAGTGTTTTGTTTGCATGTATGTGTGTGTTCTACTTGTGCCCGATACTCACTGAGGTCAGAGGGCAGTGGGTTCCCTGAAACTGGAGTTAGAATAGTATCTGGGTATTGGGAACCGAATCCATTGTGAGAGTAGCAAATGTTCCTAACTGCTGAACCATTTCTCTAGCCTACATTTTTATTTATTTATTTATTTATTTATTTATTTATTTATTTATTTATTTGCATTTTTACTTTTAAAAGAACTACTTTTATCCTTCCTCTCTTTGTTTAAGACAGTTCAATTTGTGTCTAGGTCCTCTTCTATTTTAAACAGCATTCAACTACTTTCTTTATTAAAAGTGAATATAGCCAGGTAGTGGTGGCACATGCCTTCAATCTCAGCACTTGGGAGGCAGAGCCAAGAGGATCTCTGTGAGTTCGAGGCCAGCCTGGTCTACAGAGTGAGATCCAGGACAGGCATCAAAAACTACACAGAGAAACCCTGTCTCGAAAAACCAAAAACCAAAAACCAAAAAAAACAAAGACTGTAGCTATATATTCAAATAGAGTACATAACATGTATGACCACAGTGAGTAAAAGGGAACATTCTTTTGTGTAAGTATAGTTACTAGTACTTTGGTGTCCCCTGTTTGTTCTTGATAATATTTTGCCTTCCCTTCCTTTCAGATATAACTCAGCTTGAAGTTTGAGTTGTTCCCTAGCTTTTTCTAATACTATTATCATACATGTCTATAATCAGTTCTTAATTTTTGCAACAAATATTTGCTCATTTATTTGACCCAGAGTCTCATTTAATACAGGCTGGCCTCAAACTTTCTATTTAATAGCCAAGGATGACATTGGATTTCTGATCCTGTGTCCTCTTAAGTGCTGCGAAGGTTTACAGCTGTCTGCTGCTGTGCCTAACTTCAAATATTAATGCCCGCTGTGTCCTGAGTGAGACTGAGTGAAGTCAGCAATCCCAGTCTAGAGCTCCATTGTAATTGTAAACCTAAATGAGTAAAGAACGTTTGTTTATTAGTGAGTTAGGTAGAGAGAGGAAAGTAACAGTGAGGGGTGCGTTAAAAGGGAGAGAATTACACATTTTAAAATTGGTTGCTGAGGAAGGTTGTTTTGTGAAGGAAGCATTTAAGCAAAGGTTCCTGAAAGAGAAAGCCTGGTGGATATATGGGAATGAGCATTTCAGGACTAGCAAGTGTTCAAGAACTGTCAAGGAGGCAGCTAGTTTAGAACAAGAGCTAATGTGTCAACAGTGTAAACCTGTCTGACAGTGGGGGTTTGCAGCAGTGTGGTTTGAAAACCACTTAGGTCATTTTAAACTTGTCTTTATTTTGAGTGAGTTAGGAAGTTTTTGGACAGAAAAATTATATGGTGATTCAAATTATTCTTTACAGTGGATCATTGTGATTGTTGTGCTGAATGGATGCATGGATGCTGACAGGGGTCAGATTTGTACCTTCCCTCTCCCTGGAGGGCACTGTGGTGTCACATCTCGTGCTTTAACACATACAGACTCAGAACACTTGGTTTTCCTATGCTGTCCTGCACTGTTTTACATTTTATGCAATTCCAACATTATCCATTTTATGAATATTGTTTCCTAAATCTCTATGTCAAGTTAGTCATCATATTCCATACTTCTTAGAAGCTATCCACAGACTATGAGTTTTTAAACTTAGTACGTCAGTTTGTATTTTAAAAAAAAAGTAAGTAGTGAGGAAAGTCAAAGATTAAAAGTTAAGTACTACCTTTTCTAATGATTTATTAAATTACTGTAAAAATTGTATTCCATAGAACCAGTGCCTATCACTTATGCAAAATATCTGTGGAGGGACAGTATTTGTTATTAGTCAGTAAAATTTTTTTTTGTTTGTTTTTTTGTTTTTCGAGACAGGGTTTCTCTGTGTAGTTTTGGTGCCTGTCCTGGATCTCACTCTGTAGACCAGGCTGGCCTCAAACTCACAGGGATCCACCAGGCTCTGCCTCCTGAGTGCTGAGATTAAAGGCGTGCGCCACCACCACCCGGCAATTATTTTTAAAAATGTAAAGCATTTGTGCTTCTCTAATGTTCCTCTGAGGAAAATATGTTGATATGTAGGAGGAAAATATTTGAATTCAGGGTTCCGCTTGGATTTTAAGAAGGTATGGACTTAATTTGTGGTTTATATTTTGGTCAGAAAATAAGGTCATGTTTCTATATTAGCATTTGGAACAGTTGATATTAGTCCAACAAAAATCATGCTAAATTAAATGTAGCATTTTTGTAGTAATGTTTAAGTTGTTCTTGTAATGTTTAAGTCCTTTTAATCAATTAATTGCTTTTTTCTGTGGAGTAATTGTAGACAGCTGAAGGCTGATCAGGTTTTGAAATTCATTTTTACTTAAATATTTTTTACTTTCAGAATTCTTTTTAAAATTAGCAACTTTGAGAATGCCAATACTAGAAACATATAAGAAATAAAAGCCTATCTGTAACAGAAAAAAGTATAGAATCATTAGATTAAATGAGAACAATTAGTTCTTCTCAGTATAAAGTAACTAGGCTTGGCCGGGCAGTGGTGGGCGCACGCCTTTAATCCCAGCTCTCGGGAGGCAGAGCTAGGTGGATCTCTGTGATTTCGAGGCCAGCCTGGGCTACCAAGTGAGTTCCAGGAAAGGCGCAAAGCTACACAGAGAAACCCTGTCTCGAAAAACCAAAAAAAAAAAAAAAAAGTAGCTAGGCTTAAAATTATAATTTCCAGTTCAATAACTTTTATTTGGCTTATTTTTTTTTAAAAAAATGTGATTTCTTTCTTTGCATTTCAATTTGAAGTATATTATATATCCATTTTGCAGAATAACACTAACCAAATCATTGCCAAATCCAGGAAGGACACGTTAATTAAAGAAATAACCCTTTCATAAGGGAAGGAATGTTAAATTGCAGAAGAGTTGCAGCAGTACTGCAGAGTTCTCCTCTTTGCCCGTTTCTCCTGTGTTTGTTACCAGTTTGTACTGTCATGTGTGTTAGCCATGAGCAAAGTTAACCAGTAGGCAGACTGATGTAATACTATGTTTCTAGACTGTAGTTAACCCCTGTCACTTTATTTTCCGTTCTGTGATGCAAACTAGGCTGGCCCATTGTGTTCACAGGAGTGTAGTTCAGGTCAGGTGTGCTCTCTTGCCCCCTGCACTTGGACTTCAAAGGCAGGGGTCTGCTGCACATGTGAGCCAGCCTGGTGGACACATTGAGCTCTGGACCACTCAAGGTTGCATAGGGAGACAATATCTCAAAAAATCAATCTGCCAAACAAAAACAACCAAAAGGGGAAGTAATATAAATACATTCTATAAATAATATACTACAAGTTCCAGGGAACAGCAGTGTTTGTATTGTGTCACTGGTGGTCCACATGAGTGCTTGTTCCCCACAGATGACAAGTGTTTGTTGCATGAATGAATGGGTCTGTGAGATAATGTAGGGGATGCATTTTGATAAGGAACACCTGTGATTCTACCTCCTGTGGGAACTAGAAAGTCTTACTGAATCTGTGTTTCTCTGTAGCTTTTCTTTTAAAAATAGTGGAGAATCTTGGAAATGATTGAAATTAAACATATTTGAAAAAATAAATGAATTAAAGTCATAGTATATATAATACGTTTTTAATAGATTATTTGGGCCGTTTTATGAGTGGGACTGTGAATATATGTAGCTTTTTTTTTTAAACTGCTATGAAGGAGTTAAAAATGGTGCATGTTTGACTGTTTTTTAGTCCATGGATAATTCGTAGCAGCTGTTTTTTTTTCTTTCTTTCTCTTTTTGCACCTGTTTTTCTGCTTAATAATTAAATTTCCTGAATCTTAAAATTGGCCTTATTTTCATAATGCATAATGAAAATGACAATGTATTGCTATTTATGGCTAGTTTTGATTTACTTAATATCCTTCTGTTTCTTAGCTCACTGAAATGCAAACTGAAAGTAGCTATTATAGCCCACAGAAGGTCAAATCTAAGGAAGTTTTGTGTTGGGAACAAGAAGGAACTACAATTGAGGTAATCTGTCAACATTAATGTGGGAACATGGGCTGTTGTCAGAGTTGTGTATTTAAAATACTTAGATTTACAGTCTTGCAATCATTCTGCTTTAGTATTATTGATTGGAATAATTATTCCTTCAATATGCAGCATGAATTTGTTTCAGAATGTGTGTCTGTGTGAGTGTGGGAGGCTTGATGTTCACAGAGTTCCAACCATTGAGGCTATGAAGGTTTGAGGATACAGAGACAAGAAAGCTGTCTGTGTCATAGTGTATCATTGTTGAATGCATATGAAAGGCAGCAGTCCTAACTGTTTTATGCAGAAAGTCTACAAGGAAAGCCTGTACTGCTGTTATTAAATACAAGTTCTTCATTCTAATGTCCCTTTCCCTTACAGGCACTTATGATGGGAGAGCCTTTCTTTGATTGTCAAATTGGATTTGTAGGATGCAGAGCCATGTGTCTTAAAGGAATTATGGGTGTTCGAGATTTTGAAGAGCATATGAATAGAACTGAAACTGTAAGTCAAGATCTTCCCCTTATTTTAGATAGAATATAAGGATAATGAAGTGTACTAATAACCATGTAAGATCTGCTTGGCTGCCTTCGACTGTGGATTGAAAGAGGGCCTTTCCTGTTCCCTCTGCATTTCCTGTGTAAGAAATAATGTATCTCAGGAGATATAAAAAGTTGATAGCACTAACACTTAGATAGTCATTCCAAACATATTTCATTCATAAATGCTTTATTGTTTATGGTAGTTGCTTGGAGTTCCTTTTTAGTTTTTAAATTGTTCTTTGTCAAAATAGCAGTAAACAGAGATCGCATTCCTTTCCTTTTTATAGGAGGACATCAAGCTTTAGTGATTTCTGTTGAGTACTAAATGAGTGAAGTATCATTAATAGTAATGACTTTTTCTCCTGTTCAGATTTATACATTCATTTTTCAGGAATCCTGCTTCTTCATTTGTGGTGAAAATTTGAGTACAAAAGGTTTGACATACCTTACAAATTCGTTGTTTGATTACCGAAGCCCAGAGAACAATGGTACCCGTGCGGAGTTCATCTTGGATGCAGCTCACCATAAGGTCCGGGATAGATATTTGAGCCAAATACTTACTGTGGGTGGGTGGACACATTGTGTGAGTACTTGTGATTGTTGTTTGCTTCTCAGTCTCTTCCAAACATTGATTGTTTATTGAAACATTTGGAATGTTTTGGTCTAGCTTCTTAACCTAGAAAGGCTTAAGGGATGTACAGAAATGTTTAGCTTTTTGTAGTATAGCCATGGTTTGTTTATACATACTTTACTATTAATCAGTTATGGAGGAAACACAGAGAATTACCTCTGTTAATGTTTTTTTGTCTCTAAACTGTAAGACTGATGAAAAGGAACAAACTTCACTTTTCACTGCATATTTTTTTGCCATTTTTTCCAATTTTTCATATAAGATTGTATTAATATGCTTACAGAATATTAGTGAATTTTCAGATAATTAAGTACAAATCCTTTGTATTCATGTAATATAAACTTACAATTTACATTTTAATTTTTTAATTGAGATTGGCTTTCATAGTTAAAACTAAACAATTTAATGTTTCCTAGTGTGATGAACACACGTTTAGAACATTCGAGTGTATTGTCAGTGTTTGAAGTGTTTCATGTCAGTATATTGAGGTAATTGTGGACTGCCTCTATTTGAAGGATGCATTATTGAGCAGTTTTGTGATAGTGATAAAGGTCAAGAGTATATACTACATACTCATTAAAGCTATTCATTAACTAGCCAGTGTTCCAAATGTCCAATAGAGATATGGTTGGCCTCCAGTGAGGTCGGCATTAGAGGAACACTACTCTTCTTAGGAGGGAATTTTCTGGATAACCTCTCTTTTTTTGCTTTGCAATCCTTTGGTTTGACGCAGTCAGTGTAGGGTTGTGAACCAGATGTATTCTGTTTTAATACTTTGTTCTGTCCAACGTTGTGCTTATATTTCTGTGTTTATTGGCAGGAGACACACACTGAAGTAGCAGGCATGCAGAGGTTTGGTGCTTTCTACATGGATTACCTGTACACTGTGGAGCACAGCAGTGGCAAAGGTGGGCTTCTCTTGATTTGCAGTTACTGTTCCTTAAGCAGCAGAAAATCAAGGCAACTTCAGAGTTAGTTGGCCCTTGGCATACTATATTCCATTATATTACATTTATCTTCAGGTATTTTGGGGGAAAGGGTTTAATTTTGGTATTGTAATAGAATTTTAGTGTTGTAATAGACTGTTCTAATAGATCGTGGCATTTTAAATCCTTTACTTGTATAGCTGTGCAAAAATACATTTAAAATACCCAACTAATATCAGTATCCATACACATTAAATATAAAAATCTTATATATAAAATTTAATTTTACATTAGCATGTCAGAATAAACAAACACTTCTTTTTCTGTACTAAATATATTTTGAAGACTATGTATAGAGATTTTTATTAAAAGTTTGTTGTTGTGAGCACAAAAGTAGAAATAAATTCCTTCAGTGCTGAACACAGGTTTAAATAGACATTTAAATAAATAATAGTTATAAACCATGTTAAAAACAGTAGCATAAATAAGGAGCTAGGGGAGGTCAAAGTAAAAAAGTGACAGTTTGTTTGAAGGGTTGAAAATTTCAGAGTTGATCTTGAAGGTAAGGTCTTTTTTTTATAAAGAGAACATGAGACTTCCTTCCAGAGGTCCTGAGTTCAATTCGCAGCAACCACATGGTGGCTCACAACCATCTGTAATGAGATCTGGCGCCCTCTTCTGGCCTGCAGGCATACATGCAGACAGAACACTATACATAATAAATAAATCTTTTTTTAAAAAAAGAACATATCAGCAAATTTCTGTCGTCTTTTTTTGTATTGTTTTTGTGTTTTTAGTTTTCATTAATCAGAATTAAATATGGTGTTTATACATTTACTTTTTATGTCTGATTGATGCTTAAAATACTAATATAATTAGTCGATTAAAATTGACTAATATAATTGACTTCTAGGTCCAGCAAATCAGCAAGACTTTCCTTCAGGGAAAAATGAGGATTTGGGAATAGTCCAAGAAAAGTCTACCAAAAGCCTTGTTGTAGGTCCTCTGGATTTCCGCTTGGACAGTAGTGCAGTACATCGTATTTTGAAGATGATTGTCTGTGCTTTGGAACATGAATATGAACCATACAGCAGGCTAAAACCAGGTTTGTTCTTGGCTTAATTCTTGACTGCCAAGATGTTTCACTGATTGTGTGACTCAGTTTTACTTTCTTCCTATTATATTTTGCCTGTTAGCATGGGCTTTCTTTCATGTGTACATCTGTCAAATTAGTGAGTGAACTTGTTTGTGGAAATCGTAAGGTGAAATGTGTAATTTTGGCATCAGGGCTTGAATAAGCCATGTTTGTCAGTGTTTCCTTGTCATGCTTCTTTATCTTTTATTTTATGTGCATTGATTGGTGCTTTACCTACATGTATGTGTGAGGGTTTTGGGTCCCCTGGGACTGGAGTCACAGACAGTTGTGAGCTGCCATAAGGGTCCTGGGAATTGAACCCAGGTCCTCTGGAAGAGCAGCCAGTGCTCTTAACCACTGAGCCATTCCTCCAGCCCCCATTGTCATGCCTTTTACTAGTCTTTTTAACACATGATTGTGAAGTATTACCTGAACATGCATATTTAACATTCAAGAAAACTTAGGAACTACTGATAAAAATGAGTTTGCTGTACAACTAATTTTAACACATGATATGAGATATTATATTTTCTTAAAATAACTTACTTTTAGTTCAGTGAAACGACTCTATAGAAGAAAGTGCCATACTGAGAGAGTGTAGTACACCAGTTACGGACTCACCTATGGGACACAATACGGTCTGAACTTCAACCGTCACTTTTTTGTTCCATTTAAGTTTTTTTTTTTTTTTCCCCCAAGACAGGGTTTCTCTGTGTAGCCCTGGCTATCCTGGAACTTGCTATGTAGACCAGGCTGGCCTTGAACTCACAGAGCTCCATCAACTGTTGCCTCCTGAGTGCCCTCTCTCCCTTCCTTCCTTTTTTGCCTACCTCTGTGTCTGTGTGAGAGTGTTGGATCCCTCGGAACTGGACAGTTGTGAGCTACCAAGTGGGTGTTAGGACCTGAACTTGGGTCCTCTGGAATAGCCAGTGTGCTCTTAACAGCTGAGCCATCTCTCCAGCCCCTTCAATTATCTTTTTATTTATGAGTATGTGTGTATGTTTGTATGAATGTATGTATGTGTGTACAGGTGCCCACAGACACCAGAAGAGGTCAGATACACTGGATCTGGATTTACAGGGTTGTGAACCTTCTGAAGCCTGGGAACCAGATTTTGATACTCTGGAAGTGCAGTAAATGTTCTTAACTACTGAGCCATATCTGTAGTCTGTGATCTCACTTTTCAGTAACATTTCAAAATTTCTCTTCCTTTCTCTATATATACTGAGTTAAAATTATTATGAAACATAGATAATTGTTTCTTCAATATTCATTTTTTTCTTATCATAGAAACTTCTATAATAAAATTAAAGAATATGTATCTTTGGTACAGTCATGTGATGATGTTCTGGTGACCAGGATGGGAGGTGAACTTTGTGTGGAGTTTGGGGCTGTGACTTTAAAAGGAAAGAATATGCCTTTTTTCTTTTTCTTTTCTTTCTTCTGTTTCCTTCTGCCTGGAAATCAAGTGTAATCAGAAACTGGCTTTGCTGTCGTAGACTGAGCTGAAAGCTGCATGCCATCCTTAGGAACGTCAGGGCAACAAGGTGAACTCAATACTGTGGTTGCACTGTGTCGAGCCTGGAGCCTATAGACAATAGATATGTGATGAGACATTTGTCCAAGGTTAATATTCAGTGGCTTCCTTGATTGCTCTCTACCTTTCAATTTCAAGCTGAAAATAGTTGACTTTAGTGTAGAATAGTGATTACCAGTTGATGATTTTAATCATCAACCCAGGAAACAGGTGAAAGTTGTATACACACAGAGTTTCATTTTGAGGACATGGCTTTATCATTTTATTTACCAAAAGTGTGAAATGTCCTCCTATTTACCTGCAAGGTGATTTCCAAGCCCCATATAATTGACATTAATTCAAAGAGTTTTAATTCTAAATGAAAACAACAACAATAACAACAACAACAACAAACCCAAACAAACACACAAATCAAGGTGTCTTGGGTTTTTATTGCTGTGAAGAGACACCATGACCACAGCAACTCTCATAAAGGAAAACATTGAACTGGAGTGTCTTACAGTGTCAGAGGTTTAGTCCATTATCATCATGGTTGGAAACGTGGTGTGCAGGCAGACATGGTGCTGAAGAAGGAGCTGAGGGTTCTACTAATTGATCTGCAGGCAGCAGGAAGTGAACTTTCTATCACACTAAGCATAGTTTGAGCAAAGGAGCCCTGAAAGCCTGCCCACACAGTGACACACTTCTTCCAACAAAGCCACACCTCCTGATAGTGCTACTCCCTTTGGAGGCCATTTTTCCCCCCCAAATCACTACACAAGGTGATGCATATTTCAAGGCAATTGGTGATCTTTTCTGAAGGCAGATCTTTCTGTCCCACCAGCCAACTCCCAAATAACCACATGGAGACATCTTGTTAGTTATAAAAGCTGGGCTGATAGTTTAGGTTCGTTACTAACTAGCTCTTAGAATTTAAGTTAACCCACTTCTATTAATCTGTGTACTACTCCAAGGCTCGTCCACCTCATCTGTGAACTTCCCATGTTGCCTCTTCTGTGTCTGCTGGCAACTCTTGGCATCTCCCCCTTCTTCTTCCAGCGTTCTTTCTGCCCTGAAAATCCTGTCTAGCTATTGGCCATTTAGCTTTTTAATTAAACCAATCACAGTGGCATATGTTTACACAGTGTAAAGGAATATTCCCACAACACTTTCCTATAGAAGAATTATGTCTATTCATCTATATACATACATATATAATGCATGTATACACACAACTAAAATTTTAAAATATATAAAATTTGAAATAGTTGATCATCTGATAAATGTGATATATGTATATATGCCTTGTAATACTAGTACTTGGTGGTGGGAGTCGTTATACAGGGCCAGCCTGGGACAGATAATGAGACCTGGACTTAAGCAAACAAAAGCAGGAGTGCAAAGCAAGATGTTAGTCATCAGTGAGAAGGTAGATTTGTTCTACGCTTTTGGTCCAAAAATTAAAATTTCCGTTTCTGCTTATTACACATATGTAGAGAACAAAAATTAAAAGAAATTATAAAAAATTAAAATAAACTTAGAGTTTAAATTTCAAATCAGCAAGCAAGCAAATAAATACCACCCCCAAACAAAACAAAGAACCAGCCTGTGGTATGGTCAGTTCTTGTATTGTTCCTGAGTGATTTTCGTTGTAGAGTGTTCCCTTGGCATTCCTTTTTCTGTTTGGGTAAGATTTCAGGATTCTTCTCCTTTGTGTCTTCAAAATCTTGGAAATCCTGAGACATTCTTCAGGGATCTACTTGGCTTTTCTTGTGTCACTTCCTCCTTCCCCCATTGTCTGTGGTGTTTGTTTTCACCAGGATCTTCTACTTGATAAGTAGAAGCTGGAATGGTGCACTGCTGGTGTTCTGACGGCAAGCTAGTCTATCATGTATATCACTATATATTGAATATAAATATATAATATGTAAATATTTATATAAATTTATATATTGAATATTAATATGCAGCATTCAGTTAGAATTTTACTTCCTGTATTGTCCAGTTTTGTTTTTTTTGCTGTACTTTTGTCTTTAATGATCACTTTTCTGTTTAGATTATTAATTTTTGTAAAATGTCACACAGTTTTATTAGTGGTACATATTCTACTGTTTAAGCATGAGCTTAAATAGCAGATGTGCAGTAGTAATAATTGTCCAAGCAGGATATAATAGAAAAAAATGGTATGATTGATGATTGATCATGATGCTCACCTATTGCTTCCCTAATGATTTGTGGACTGAAGACCTGTAAGTTCATAATTTATATAATTGGAGTGAATATACCCTGCTAATTGATGCTTGAATTCTACAATTATGCTAGTTGAATTCTTACATATCAGCCTGTAGATATGTATGATTACATATGTTTTAAATCTTAAGTTGTTAGCAATTCTCCTGTATTGTTTTTATGTACTTCCATATCAGTATATATTTAAGTGAAAAGTTAAGGGTACAGTTCTATGAATTTTACAAACTTAACCCCATCTATTTACGTAACTGCTCTAGAAACACAAAACATGATCAGTTTAGAAATCCTCATTGCGTTTTCTTCAGATCATTCATTTTTCTGGCTTCAAGGAAAACCATTGTACTTACTTCTAACATCTGAGAGTACTTTGAGTGTTTGAATGCTTGTTTCTACTGTTTATTTATTTTTGAAATAAGGTCTCATGGTCTAGCCTTAGATAGCCTGGGACTTGCTATGTAGATCTGACTGACCTTGAACTCATAGAGATCTATCTGCCTATGCCTCATGAGTGCTGGGATTAAAGGCATGTGTTACCAAGCTTGGCTTGAATTCTCATAAATGGAATTATACAGCATTTGCTCTTTTTGTATTTGTGGGATTGTTCTTACTGATGTATAGGCTTCTTTTGTATGGATATAATCTACTTATCCATTTTACTTTCAGTGACTATTTGGTTCACTTTTAGTTCTTTTGCTGTTTTCATAGTGAACACTAGCTTAAATGTTTATACATTCCACTCTCAGTGGATACTTCCAAAATGCATGTGTGAGTGGCTGAACCTTTCACTCCTATGAGTATGAAACTTTCAGTTGCTTTTGATCAGGTTATAACCTGCTACCAAATTTTTATGATCCACAGGCAGAAATGGTTTTTTATGTCTTAAACAGTTAAAAAATTTCATTTTGTACATATTAAAATTGTATGAAATTTAAATGTGAATGTCTCTAAGTGTATGTGTGTTTTGAACTCAAGGCCTCATGTATTCTAGGCTACATCAAGTTCCACGAACAAGGATTTATTTGTTGAAGCTCATATGATTGTTCATTGTCCTGGACTGCTTTTGTGCTCCAGTGGTATATCTGAGTAATCGTGACATGATCTGGCCCATCAAGCCTAATATTTATTTACAGTATGACACTACAGATAGAGTTTACTGACCTTCCCTCCTATATGCCTGTCAAAATCCAGTCATTTCCATCTTTTAAATTTAACCGTTCTAGTGGGTGTTCTGTTATGATACCTAATAATGTCTAGCTTTTTATATACTGTTTGGTGTTTGAAGAAGTCACATTTTAGGTAAGGTGAATAAGTTAGCTCAACTCCATTTTCTCTTAATTATTTCTAAGGGGTTTTACATTTTAAAAAAATACCCATTTTGGGGCCTGGAGAGATTGCTCAGAATGAAAAGCGTTTGCTTCTGTTTCAATGAACTCAGATTCTATTCCCAGCACCCATGTGGCAGCTCACAAGCACTTGTCACACCAGTTTCAGGGGTTCTGACAACCTCTTCTGGCCTCTCTGGGTACCAAGCCCTTCTGTGCTGCACAGATGTACCTGTAGGCAAAACGTAAAGAAAATACAAAAAACACACACATAAAGAAATCCTTAAGGACATCTGTCTGTCTTTGTGGGTATCTCTGTCTCCATCTGTATATATCTTTGTCTGTGTATCTGTCTGTGGCAAATAGTTTTTTCTAGTTTGTGTTTTGTCTTTGTACCTTTAATTTTAATGTTCAGAAAATTGGTATTATTTTAAAGAAAGAAATTATGAACTCCTGAAAAGAAGTATCAAAATAAAATATTTAATTTCTGTATACCTAGGACTTACACATTTATATTATCCAGTAATTTGTATTATAATCTAGAGTAACTAGATTTTAACTATTTCATTTTGACTGTTTCATTGTTGAAGAATTGCCCTTAAAAATCATGAAGCTGATTAATTCAGTTTTTAGTTGGTTAAGAAAATTAACTTATTTAAAATATTCTTCACTGACTTTTCATCATTTTTATTTTAGAAAGTAAGGATGAAAAGGAGGCAGTAGTGACTCCCGAGGACGTGGCTGCTTTGGAGGAATACATTCCTACGCGGCATACGAGTGTTACTCTGCTCAAATGCACTTGCACGATTTTCATGGCAGAATTCAATTTGCTAGACCGTTTGCTTCCTGTCATCGTGGGAGGAAAGGTGCGTTTGTTGTTTATGACCTGTTTTCTCTGGTGCATGCAGTATTAAAGTGTATCTGCTTTTATTTTTCCCCTTATGGAGTAAACTCAATATAACTATAGTTGTTGATTTTTAGAAGCTAACATTAAATAAAAAAACTTTTGATAAATCTAAGTTAAGGCTGTATAAAGAAAAGCTTCTAGAAATGAGAGCATATACTGCTGTATCATCTCAGACAGCTGCTTTACAACTTCAACTCTTCCTTTCTCTTCTGGGTTTGATATTTCAAACAGTTGTTAATTTAGGGGCTAAGAAATCAAAAATTCTGCTGAATTATCTTTATTTCTTTTAAAAAATATTATATTTACTTTCTCTGTCTCTGCCTCTCTGTCTCTGTGTCTCTGTCTCTGTCTCTGTCTCTCTCTGTCTGCCTCTGTCTCTCTCTCTGCACCCTGTATACCTTGGCACACTTTGGGAGGTCGGAAGATAACCTGTGGGAGTCAGTTTTTGCCTTCTACCATGTGGGTCCCAGGGACTGACGTCAGGTCTTTAGGTTTAGAGGCAAGTGCCCTTACCTGCTGAGTCACCTCACCTGTCCTTTATGTCTTTATTTACACAATGAAGGCAAAATCAACATTGCTGTCAACTTCTCAGAGGACCAAGTGACTTCAATCATGTGTGAAAGAGCATATATTTGTCCTTCACTGCAGCTAAGTGTTTTATAGGTCCACAGCTGTACTCCAGGAGTGGTATTTAGAAAGCCCTAATGTCTTACTGGAATGAGAGAAGCCAATAATCTAAATAAGTCATCTTGTTCTTATTCAGGACCGGAACTGGACAGTTTTAGAACTAACACACTTCTGTTTGTTCTTACTGCTGATATGTCACCCTTATAAAGGCTCAAAGGAAAGAAGCCCGTGAGAAGGGTCCAGCACTCTCTTCTGACCTCTGCAGGCATACATACTAAGAATACATATGTTAAGCTGGGCAGTGGTGGTGCACGCCTTTAATTCCAGCACTTGGGGAGGCAGAGGTAGGTGGATTTCTGTGAGTTCGAGGCCAGCCTGGTCTACAGAGCGAGTTCCAGGACAGGTTCCATTCCCAGATACACATGCAGGCGAAACACTGCTATGCATGAAAAAAACCTAAAATAACCTTAAGACAAAATCCAAGGAAGAAATATGGTCCCTACAAGGATCAGAGATTGAGTGCACAACCACTTGCACTAAGAAACCACACAAATAAGAAGAAAGAGGGGTAGAGTAGCCAGAGTTGGAGGACCTAGAACTGGGCATTTCACAAAAGCGTGATTCAAAGTGGAGAACCAAGAAAAAAATTGAGGACAACTTTTGCCAGTAAACTCTTAGGCTTTATTAAGCTATTGGGATTTTTGAATATGGACTTCAATCCTAGTAGCATCAAGGAAAAAAATTAAGGTAAAGAATATTAACAGAAATTGAGCCAGGCATACTGTTTGCATGCTTTAATTTCAGCACTTGGGAGGCAGAGGTAGGCAGGTCTCTGTGATTTTGAGGCCAGCCTGGTCTACATAGCAAGTTCCAAGACTATATAGAGAGACCCTGTTTTTTTTTTTTTTTTTTAAAGGAAAGAAAAATTGAAAAAAAAAATATTATCAGAAATAAAGGGAACCACTCCAGAATGCTACATGTGTTTGTTTAAAGATTGAGGGACATACAGCTGTTTCGTCAAAGGGGGTATTTTGTATGATTCCATTACATGGAGTTTAAAAAGAGACCAAACTCATCTACAGTGCTAAGTGAGAATGCTGGTTTCTCCAGTGCTGGTGTCAGCCTTCTGGAGGTCCTCAATGGGCAGGAGTTCTACAGAATCCTTGTGCTTCAAAGTCCAGATCAGTGTGGTTCATTTTAGGTTTGTTCCCCAGGTACCCAAACTAATTTAGAAAGGAAAACAAAGCAATGACTGAATTGGAAGTAGTTTCACAATTACTGCTGATGTAAACAGGGAGGGCAGTATGTTCAGTCAGTTAATTTTACCCATATTTCTCTGTGATATTACTGACTTTGGGGTTAGAGAAACAGTTTGTCAATAGATTGTCTCAAGACAAGAAGGTCTTGGTTTATTGAAAGCCAGAACCGGGACATGTTGAGAGTTCTCGGAAAGGCGGGGGTACTTCCCATTAGGGTCCATTCTCTTCCAAGCCTGTCTGTGCCAATTTGTGAGCTCACTGCCACTGCCAAAACCTCCTCGAGATAGAGACTTTTGTGCCTTTAGCATTTGTATCCTTTTTTTTTTTTTAGGTTTTTAAAGGCAGGGGTTTCTCTATGTAACTTTGGAACCTGTCCTGGAACTCGCTCTGTAGACCAGGCTGGCCTCAAACTCACAGAAATCCACCTACCTCTGCCTCCCCAAGTGCTGGGATTAAAGGCGTGCACCACCACTGCCCAGCTTAACATATGTGTTCTTAGTAAATATGTTTTGGATCTTATTTTTGCTTTGTGTATACTTTATTATGTCTCATACAATGTTTGGTGTGATCCTCTCCCGTTTAGAGTGGTTAAGGAAATAAGGAGTGTTAATTTTTCTATTGAAAAATAGAAATCATTAGCTAAAAGAGCAAGAATAATTTTACCTAAAATGCATTCTTTAAAAGTTGAGGCATACTTGAAATATCTAGAAGACATTTGTATTTGGTTATTTCATGAGAGTACTAACAAAGGCATCTCTGGAGGTTTCTCACTGTGAAATAGGAGGGTCTGAAGTTTGTTTAGAGATATGTATATGTAGATCAGTCATTGTTCTGCTCAGATTAATACCATTACTTTCCAGAACTCAAGTAACTTCATGAATGCCACAAACTTCCAGTCACTTCGACCTTTGCCATCCATTCAGATATTGGTGGATAAAATTAATTTGGAACATTCTGTTCCTATGTATGCTGAACAGCTGGTGCGTGTAGTCAGCAGCCTTACTCAGCCTTCTGATAATCTTCTGCATTATTGCTATGTCCACTGCTACCTTAAGGTATGGAAAGAGAATTTTCCTGTTTGTTAGTATGTGTTCACTTTATGAATATCAAATGAATTGCTTATGAAATCTCTGTTCTTAAGGTTGTAATTTTATAAAATCAATATTTCATAAGGTAAGATTTAAGTAAGATTTAGTCACTACTCCACTGTAATTAAAATGTCTGTATTTTAAATTCCTTTGAATTCCAAGAAATTAGTAGTTTGATATTTGTAAGGCATTGTGATTTTACAGTTTTAAAGATTTAAAAATATCACCCACAATGAGTTTTGTAAGCAGTATAACCAAATGTTTAATATGGGTGCTTTTTTAAACAAACCCAGGATACTTGGAAAGAAACATTAATATAGGCATAGTGCTTCTTAACACTTTAACATACTTACTTTTAGTCAGTTTCTTCTTCTTGGACTCACAGTAATTCTTGATTTAAAGGAAACATTTGTTTAGTGAGTCTGTGTGTAGGCATGCATGCATGGATGTGAGTACACACCTTTGTCCTTGTGGCTCTGAAACTGAGGTTGACATTAGATGTCTTCTTTGATCACTCTGAACATGATTTCTTGATAGTGGGTCTCCACTGTACTTGCAGCTCATGGATTAGCTGACCAGTGAACCCCCTGGCTGAGGTTACAGGCATGTGTCACTGTGGCTGGCTATTATCCATGGGTTCTAGGGACCAAAGTCAGATCTTTATACTTGTGTAGCAAACCATCTCCCCATTCCTTCTACCTCAAACTTAGAAAACTATTTGAAGTACTCTTGTAGGGCCAGTGAGATGGCTGAGTGGGTAAAGGTGCTTGCTTCCAAGCTTGCCATGGATATGGGCACATGTGGAGTGAAAGGACCACTTGGGTGAAAAATACTTCCTCTAAATGGGTTTCAGATACTGAACTCAGCATCTTAGGCTTGGTGGTGCTTAAAAAAATTCTTAGTTATATATGTATGATGTAAAACAGATATAACACTAAAGATAATACTTTTATATCTCTTCAGATTAATTTTAAGTGTAAAATATTGAAATGTAACTGTTGTCAAACTGTTTCAAACAGAAGAATATGTTTTGTAGGCACTTCATTTGAGAAGTGGAACAAACATGGTAACATATTTATTGTGCAGCTGTTGATAGTGACTCCCATCCTCGCTTACTCTACTCTGAACATCTGATTGTGCTCTGTTGTTCTAGGTGTTTGGTTTCCAGGCAGGACTGACATCTTTGAATCACAGTGGCTCTTACTGCTTACCTGTACCAATTATTCCCTCGTTCAGCACTGCCCTTTATGGGAAACTTCTGAAGCTCCCCACTCTCTGGTAAGTAAGTACTTGTTGAACTTTGTGATTTATGTTCATTTTTATTTTGTAATTTCTGGATGGAAAAACTCCAAACATGTCTATCTTATGCTCATGTACTAGCTTTATACAAAACCTTAGAAAACAATTGAAATTGCTTTTTATTGAGACCTAATGTGGAATAATCTTTTTGTACACTGTGAAGAAGTGTCACTCTGATTGGTTTAATAAAAACCTGAACAGCCAATAGCTAAGCAGGATTTCCAGGCGCAGAGGATGCTGGGAAGAACAAGGGAGAGTCACCAGGAGACACAGAGGGAGCGAGATATGCTGGAGGACAGGTAAGCCATGAGCCATGTGGCAATACATAGATTAATAGAAATGGGTTAATTAAAGTTGTAAGAGCTATTTAGTAATAAGCCTGAGCTATTGGCTGAGTATTTATAATTAATAAGTTTCCATGTGGTTATTTAGGAACTGGCTGGCAAGAAAGAAAAGTCAGCCTACAACCTAAGAAATGAAAACCTCTTTTTTAAATTAACGTAATTTTTTAAATGATTCTTTAGGAATTTCACATCATGCACCCCAGCCCCACTCATTTTCCAATCCTTCCATGTCTGCCATCTACCCTTGTACCTCTCCCCACAAAAGAAAATTAAAAATAAAAAGAAAAATAATAAAAAAAGAGAAAAAAAATCACTCCACTCCTCTGATTTTTCCCACCTCTCCATCACATAGCCATTTGTTGCAGTGGTCTTAGGAGCTGCTGTGTGTCATAACCTTTTGTCCAAACAGCTTTACTTGCAAATGTTCATTGTAATGAGCTGTTGGTCTGGTTCAAGGCCTCTGGCTTCTGGCACACCATCAACACTGGACCCTCACCGAAACTTCTCTGGGATATTCTGCTGTTGCCCCAGTCATGGAAATGCTGTGGCTGTGATTCCACAGGACCAGTCAGTCATGTGCTCCAGTAGGTCATAGATGAGGTAGATGTTGGATGGGCCAACTCAAAGCCCTAGATGTGGGTTTGGGTGGTAGCAGAGTTGGTCAAACTGGGCCTCCACCAGGACCAGCCCCCTCAGGCAAGGGTCAGGGCCAGCTTTCCCTCGCACATGCCATTGGGGCCAGCTCTCCCTCAAGCAGGGATGGTGAGGGGTAACGCCAGCTCTTCCTCTTGCAGGGCCAGTTCTCCCATTGTGTTGGCTGGCGAGGGGGAGGACAATTTTTCCAGGGCCATTGAGGCACCTGTGGACAGCTTTCCTGCATCCATGACACTACTGTGCAGTTCTTCTGCTGAGGCAACCATCGCGGGGTGGGACCAGGTTTCCATGGCCCAGGCCACAGGGAACAGGTGGGAACTCGGGCCATGGATATCATTACAGACCCTGGCAGCAATAGGGCCACTGACTCAGACATGGCCCTGGCCTGCAACTCGGCCCTGATGTGTCACCATGGATATTCTTTTCTAATATACTGTTCCCTTAATAATATACAATTTGAAAGTGAAATTAGTAAGGTTCACCTTTTCAAAGAAATTTGCCTATTAATCCAGAAAGTTTGTAAAAGGACATAGTATAATTAACTCTTGGAATGTATCCTGTGAATAAAGCCATTTGAAAGTTACTCTTAATGCCTCTGGTAGGTTTATTTTAGTAAATGTAATTTTCCTCACATGTCATTTATTATGCTATGCACAGATGGATTTAACTTTATATACATGGCATATTCCATTTGAGTCTAATGCAGTTTATATTTTGATGTGTTAAGAAATGGGGGCTGGGCATGATAGTGCATACTTTAATACCAGCACTCAGGAGACAGAGGCAGGTGAGTTTTTGTGAATTTGAGACCAGTCTGGTTTACATAGCAAGATCTTTGACAGCCAGGGCTTCATAGTGAATAGTGAGACCCTGTTTCAAGAAAAAAAAAAAGGAAAAAAAAAGGAAAAGAAAAAGACCATAGGATTTTTTTGTAGTATCAATTTTGATATCATTTTTATTAAGTGCTTCAGAAAACTGTTATCTCAATTGTGTTATTTTATTTGCTCTAAAAACCACAATGAAATACTTAGTTTCTTTGTAAGAAAGCCTTCTGTGTTGACATTTTCTGGATAGACATGAACAGGCACCTGCATGTTCCAGAAGTTTAACATCCCAGTATTTGACTTTGCAAATCTTGCCTTTGCCTTTGAGTGACTTGGGCAGATTCTTGTGTTTTGCCCTTAGCACATCTTGATTCCTTTAGCATTTTAGGAACACAATTTATATTTTGGTCTCTATTAGTTACTTTTCTTGTTGCTGACTCAATGCCTAATGGAAGCAACTTAAGTGGGGAAGGGCTTTTTGGTTTATACTTTGAAGCTGTGTAATCAATCATGTTGGGGAAAGCATGGTGCCAGGAGTGGAAGACTGCCAGCCACATTCTATCCACAGTCAGGAAGCAGGGGCCAGAGTATAAAGTCCCACCCCCATGACCACCTCTTCCAGCACAGCTCTACCTCCTAAAGGTTACAGCCTTGCCAGACAGTATCACCAACAGGAAAGCAGGTGTTTGAACGCATGAGCACACCGGGTCCTTTAACATTCAAACCACAGTATGGTCTGAATTACTTGGATCTACCAGCGCCTCTCCTACCTCCAAGACCACATACTACCATGGGGAGCAGCAAAGTCTCTAAAGCCCCGTGGTGGTCCTGACATCCCTCTTGAATCAAAAACCTCTTTCTTAATTCTCTTGTGAACATGTTCCTCTTTGACGTGATGAACTGGGCAGCAAATATTTTCTCTCTCATATCCTGTTCTCTCAGGAATTCAGAAGTCCTAGAATGAGGACTTCTAGGTCTTGAAATTAATGAAGACCTCAGCCTGCAATCACCAAGTGTTCCTAATGGCTCATACGAGACAGCCAGTCAAAGACTGATTAACTTCATATTGCCTTAGTTTGTATAGCCTTTGTTTCTAAAGCATTCATACTTATTCCATTTACCTCCATGTTACATAGTCTCACAAGCCAGGTTCTAAGTGTCTCTTTCCCCAATTCAGGCAATCCAGTTGCAAGGTATTCTCTGATTACTATAGTTTCCTGTAGTAGGATATTTTTGTCTACTAGCTAAATTATGGATTTTCCTGTTTTTATTATTGTTGCAAATGAGGGCTATCTTCTATCTCTTATTATGTTTTCTTTCATTCACTGTTTGATTTTTATTGTGAATTCCAAGGTTTTGGATCCCAGCAAAGGCTCTATACCAGTCTTAACTTGTGTGCTCTCGTTCCCTTACCTTTGGCCAGCTGTGAAATATAGTAAGCCAACGCCTCTATCTCCTCCTTTGGTTGTTGGTTGTTTTTGCTATTTTGGGGGGCCTGCCACCCAGCTCCCAAATAAATCACTTATGGAGGCTTATTCTTAATAATAAATGCCCAACCTTAGCTTGCCTTTTTTTTCTAGCCAGCTTTTCTTAACTTTAAATTATCCCATCTATCTTTGGCTTTGGGGCTTTTTTCTTTCTCTGTTTCTGTATACCTTTTCTTTTCTTCTTACTCCATGTCTGGCTGGGTGGCTGGCCCCTTAATTCCTCCTCCTCCTTCTTGCTCCTTCTTTCTATTTATTCTCTCTGCTTGCCAGCCCCACCTATCCTTTCTCCTGCCTTGCAATTGGTCATTCAGTTCTTTATTAGACCATCAGGTGTTTTAGACAGGCACAGTAACATGGCTTCACAGAGTTAAACATGCAACATCAATAAAAGCAACACACTTTAATATTCTACAACATGCTCTTTTTCTGCCAAATCAGATGTGAAGAATGGCATCTTCATGTCTTTTTTCTGTTGTATTTTATGCCTTACATAGACAAGTTTTTTTATGGGCAGTCAGCTTGATCTCAGGTATATGTCTTAATGTCTACAACAAATGCTACTCAATAGCCACCAAAGCTTTTTTATGATATTGTCCGATAGATGCGACTTCTTTGAGAATTGCTGTATATTCTTAGTTCATCAGTTGTTTTGGAGGTATCTTCTACTCATGAGGTAGATGCCATTTTTAGTGATTGGAATAGGAACAGCCCCCATCGGCTCACATTTTTGAATGCATAGTCACCAGGGAGTGGCACTATTTGAGAAGGATTAGGAGTGTGGCCCTGTTGGAGTAGGTATGACCTTGTTGCAGGAAATGTGGCCGCTGTGGGTGGGCTTTGAGGTGCCAGAAGCCCATGCTAGGCCCGGTCTTGCTCGCTCTCTCTCTGTCTGTGAATCAGGATATAGCTCTCAACTACTTCTCCAGCACCATACCTGCCTACATGATGCTTTGCTTCCTGCAATCATGATAATGGACTACCCCCCCTGAAACTGTAAGCAAGCCCTCAATTAAATGTTTACTCTTTTAAGAGTTGCTTTGGTTATGGTATATCTTCAGAGCAATAGAGCATTGACTTAAAACACCGTTCATCAAAGAGGCATGCCATCTCATACCATGAGGAGTAAGATGACCTCCCTAAGGATACTCTACTATGAGATACCTCAGCTAAGGTTACATATCTTATCACGAATCACAGTGAACTGTCAGTACAATAAGGATATATTACCCTGTATCATATGGGAGAAGGTAACCATATCTTCTTCAGAATTGCTTCTTCTTAAATTTCTCCCTTGAACTGATCAGCCTCAGCTTCATGTCTCAGCCATTGCAGGCTACATATATACATGTAACAAACCTACCCAACTTATCTTTGTCTTTGTTGGTCCCTGTTAAGAAACTTATGCTGTGGAGCAATCCTTTTCTATACTATGACTATGTATTACTCTCATTGGTTAATAAAAATTTGACAGATTTTTGGCTGGGTAGGAAGTTAGGCAGGAAAGCCAAACTGAGAATGATGGGTAGAAGGAGGGCGGAGTCAAGGGAGATGCCAGTGAGCCGCCCAGGAAGCAAGACATGCTAGAGGACAGGTAAAGCCATGAACCACATGGCAATACATAGATTAATAAAATGGGTTAATTTAAATGTAAGAGTTAGCTAGTAACAAGCCTGAGCTACCGGTTGAGTGTAGCTGGAGTTTTCTCCAGTCCTGCCTGGCCCGTGGTCAGGACAAATCTCTCTCACCTGCCAGTCCTGCAGTTGCTCAGACCCAACTAAGTAAACACACAGAGACTTATATTGCTTACAAACTGTATGGCCGTGGCAGGCTTCTTGTTATCTAGTTCTTCTATCTTAAATTAACCCATTTCTATAAATCTATACCTTGCCACATAGCTCGTGACTTACCAGTATCTCACATGTTGGTACTCATGGCAGTGGCTGGCAGCATCTCCTCACTCAGCCTTCCTGTTCCCAGAATTCTCTTCTCTGCTTGTCCCACCTATACTTCCTGCCTGGCCACTGGCCAATCAGCATTTTATTTATACAGAGTGATATCCACAGCATGTTGAGCATTTATAATTCATATTCAGCCTCTGAGTTGGTTATTTGGGACCCGGTGGTCAGGACATGATATGTCTTTTTACAGACTTACCTTTGTTAACTTGACTGGAGAAATGTGAATAAACATGTCTTTACCTAAGATAGGGCACTGATGAAAAGTATTCTATCTTTGCTCAACTTCGGAAACTAGAAAGTTTATTGGGGTTGTTTACTGGAACCTGAATAATGACATAGCAAAGCCTACATCACTGGAGCTCCTGGTAACTTGTAGGTAGCTCAGCTGGTTGGAGTGCCTTCCACCCCAGCAGTTCTCACAGCTCAGCTGATTGGAGTGCCTCCCTCCCCAGCAGTTCTTACAGCTCAGCTGGCTGTAGTGCCTCCCTCCCCAGCAGTTCTTACAGCTCAGCTGATTGCAGTGCCTCCCTCCCCAGCAGTTCTCAGAGCTCAGCTGGCTGTAGTGCCTCCCTCCCCAGCAGTTCTTACAGCTCAGCTGATTGGAGTGCCTCCCTCCCCAGCAGTTCTTACAGCTCAGCTGGCTGTAGTGCCTCCCTCCCCAGTAGTTCTTACTACTTCTCTAAACTTGTGGATGTTGTAACATTCTGAAGTGCTTTGGCCTGTAAGTTTTATTTATTTCCTGAGTTTTATGAGGTGCTTTGTTTCCAGGAAGGATTGCTTAAATTCAAGGAAAATGGCTATGCAACACAGCTGAAATTTCCATAGTTAAAAAAGGAATATTTAAATAAGGTTTAGTATTATGTAGATCTTAATAGTATGAAATTCATGTAAAATAGGTCTACAGGCTTCTGAAGGAAAATATTCCAGTTTAAATACTTTTGAATGCATTCAACATCAAAAATTATATTTATTTGCCTGTGCTTTGTAGTTTTGCAAATAAGACCATTCCCCATAATTTGTAACACATTTTTTTTGTTGTTTACAAAGGCATGTTGCTTTGAAATATTTTCTTTATAGTTTTTTCTTCATAAGTACTACATTTCTTTAGTTCTTTTTTTGTTGTTTCTTTTCTTTTCTTTCTTCTTTTTTTTTTCTTTCCTAGATAGCGTTTCTCTGTGTAGCCCATGCTGTCCTGGAACAATCTCTGTAGACCAGGTTGGCCTCGAACTGCAGAAATCCACTTGCCTCTGCTTCCTGAGTGCTGGGACTAAAGGTGTGCACCATCACTGCCTGGCTAATAATTACAGAACTTAGTACATTCAGATACTGCTAAGATAAGTGCAATTGGAAGCCAGTAAACCACTAGATAAAACAAACCACACAGTTGGTGATTGAAATCAAAATCCACACAAAGGCCGAGCGTTCTTTGAGCACGTTTTAGATTATTGCAGTGGAACACACTGTTTATGTCTCCAGTCAGTTCTGCTCCCACTGGTTTCTCTTTCCCACATCGTACGGACTGTTTCATGTGGATTAACAAGTTCACATTCCAGATTTCTTGAGCGTAGGTAGATGATGCTGTGTGTGTAATCCATTTTGTAGCATAAAGAACATTGGAAATACTCTTAGTATGTTTTGAGTTAGCAATTAGAGTTTATGTAAATGAGCAAAAATGGTTTGTACTTTTTATGTAAAACTATTTCTAAATTGAACTGTAAATTCTGTATAAAACTTTAATCAGGTAAATTAATATTTCCAAAATATGTGATTAAATAACATTAAAAATTCATTCTTCGATTTAAATTTATTTTTTGTTATATGAAATTTTGGATTGTGTTTTATCTTTCATTCTGAACTTCATGGTTTTGAAACATAAACTTCAAAACCTCTTTGTTTACTCAGTGGTTGTCATCAGTTTAATATGTAGTTCTCTTGTCTCAGAAGCAAATTGGGGTGTGTCAGGCATGCCAGGACTCGGTGGTCAGCAGCTCTTGATAGAAGTCTTGATCAATCACTTGAAATTTGTAGTTGTCTGTTCCCAGAATAGGAGGGTATTTCATGGTCATTAAAGAGTGACCAGTGGATAATGTGGAAGCATAATCTTTTTGCTAGTATCAGTTTTAATCTTTAGTCCCATGCAGATCGCTGTTTTTAGATACCTGTTGGATTTCCAGATAAATGTTGAGAACAGAACAACGTATTTCCAAATGCATTTTTTAAAATTTCAATTTGAGTATTCTATGTAGAAAGATGTGTTTATTGTGGACATGCACTGAGATATTTCCTGACTGAACTGGACCTTTGGTAACTAGCTCAAAGCTGAAACTCAGCATTGTTAGTATCTCAGTAGCCTGTGTAATTTTCTCTATTTTACAGTTTATCATTAGCCTGATTCTAATAGTGGCTTAGTTTTAGCTGTTCTGTGTATAGCACAGGTAACATATATTCCATTTTGACTGATTTATGTCACTCAGTGCTTGTGAAATATATCCAGACAGTAGAATGTAGTTTTGAAATTGCTTATTATTGCTGGTGTATGATATTCTATTACATGAACATTTTTAATTCATATGTTCTTGATCTGAAATTTTATTCATTTGTATAAAATTTTTTTATTCCTTTGCCATTTCCCCTTAAGCTTAAGTTGTGCCATCTACTAAATACTTTTCAACTAACCATGATGCAATAGGGCACTGTACTATGTGTGAGTTTGGGCAAGAACTGTAGTAGAGTATAGAGAGCATGAATTGTCATGTGTCCTGGAAAATTAAGTAATAGTGGAGAAGACACTAAAAAGCAATCACCTTTAAATTTAAAAGGTGAGTATGAATCACTCTGCTCTGTGTGTTTAAGAAAGGAGACCATTTCTTCAGTTATCAGGGACAGCTGATAACCGTTCCTTCCATGACTGAGGGAAGATTCTGCCATCACAGGAAATACAGTGGGCCAGACTCTGCAGAGTCCCTTGAACCTTTGATTTGCGTATGAATACAGTTATCTATACTTTTTAATATCAACAGTTAAAGGCAGTTAAGCTAATTAATCATACATTTATTAGCCCTATTAGTTTTTGATGAGGCTTTAAAGTGCTGGGATTACAAGCATGAGCCACCTTGCCCAGGTTAAATTGTGAGTTTTATTTACCAAGACACATGTGACACGTTTTGAAGGTTGAGTGCATAGAGCTGTTACTTGAGGTGCCGCCATGTCTTTGGTGGTGGTGTTTGGGCCCTCACAGTGCTCTAGCCTTCTTGGGATACAGTGTCTGGAGGGTCACCACCATGTGAGTGCTAGGAATAGCACTCAGGTCCTCTTAAAGACCAGCCAGTGCTCTTAACTGCTAAGTCAACTCTCCAGGGTCCCTTCTTTAAACTTCATTTGTGTCTTTTATGTGTGTGGTTGTTTTGAAGGTATTTTTATGATAGAATCTAAAAGAATATTTCTGATTAGATGCTAAAATTTAAAAACACATCTCATCTAGAATATGCAAGCTTCTTCACTAAAAATACATAAAAAGGAATGTCCTGGCTTGTTTTATTCCAACTTGATACAAGTTAGAGTCATTAGAGGAGGGAGCCTCAATTGACAAAATGCCTCTATAAGATGGGCTGTAGGCAAGCTTGTGGGGCATTTTTCCTAGTGATTGATGGGTACTATCATCCCTGGGCTTGTGGCCCTGGATTCTATAAAAAAACAGGCTGAGCAAGCCATGATGAACAAGCCAGTAAGCAACACCCCTCCATGGCCTCTGCATCAGCTCCTGTTTCCAGGTTCCTGTCTGTTTTTGAGTTCTTGTCCTGACTTCCTTCAGTGATGAACAGTGATGTGGAAGTATAAGGCAAATAAACCTTTTCCTCTCCAAGTTTCTTTGGTCATGGTGTTTCATTGCAATAATTGTAGCTCCTTACTAAGCAAGGAGTGTGGGTGGTTTGGCTAGCTTGTCCTTTTTAAACAGTAATTTGAGCATGTATCCCTGTTGTTTTTCTATAGATTTATTTTTTAGAATGTTTATTTAACTAAATTCCTTTTTAGCTTGTTTTCATAAACATTTACTGAACGTAAGTTACAATTATGTCCTAGAGCATAAGAGCTCCAGGTATGAAGAAACCAGTCATGATACAAAAACGATTAAATTCTGAATATAAGACTAATATAATTTCTAAGTTGGTGGACTTAAAGATTTATATTAAAAAGAACAAACTAACACACAAAGCTGCCTCTCGAGAGCACTGTCGTCTTCTTGAGAAAAGCGCACTTCTGATACAGTTCTGTGAATTTGCATGAATTTTGAATGCTGGTATTTACAAGGTGAGCATGTATACCATTCCCATGACAAAAACCTGTGTGTCCTTGAGGTTGCAGAAAGGACACTGCCACAAAAAGTATTCTTCCCATGAGACCTGAAAACCCTTCATCCATCTCTGGAATTTAAACATGGCTTAGCGAGGGTGAGTGTAGTCGTTTGTAGGCCTGACTAAAGTTACAAATTCTAAAACGCAAATCAGCTGTCTGATGTGTAGAAGTCAATGAATTTAACGTTATTTACCAGCCCGATAAATTTTCAGTAGAATCCCATCAATGTTCTTTGCTACATTAAAGATTGTTTTCATCTTAGCTTTAGTGGAACTATAGATTTACTTCCTAGGTGTGTGTGTGTGTGTGTGTGTGTGTGTGTGTGTGTGTGTGTGTGTGTGTGTATATGTCTTTTCCATCTGCCCTTGGACCCTGTAGAATGTGGTCTTTTGTTCCAGGTTTCAACCATGTTATACATAACAATAATTCTTTGTTGTATTTTTAAGTAGCATCATGTATGTGGATAGACCTTATTTTGTTTCTCAATTCACATTTAAAAAATGAATTCACAATAGTAATTTTAAGTATATTACAAGAGAAAGCTCTGGTCTTGTCCATAGTCCACGACAACAACATATTTGTATTACAGTTTCTCACTTACACATTTTTAACAAATTATAAGTAATTGACTTGCATTTTTATTTGCACAGACAATTCATACATTTTATAATGATGTTTGTCTACTTTAAGATTATCTTAATGCAAGGTCTATTATGAATCTTTAAAAGTTATTTTTAATATACAATGTAATAGTTTTCAAAAATAATTTTATTAGCATATATTATCAAAATAGCAATTTTCCTGATGACAGGTTCCTAAATCCTTTGAGTTGGTCAATCTTTCCCCTCCCTCATTCTTCTGAATTTGTTTGTTCTTTGCTTCATTTTTACCCTTCTGCTCCCAATAATTCCCTCTCCACTGATAAAGTCTCTTTTTGAAACAAGGCCTTAGTTCTCTGTTCTGGAATTCACTATGTAGGCCAGGCTAGCCTTGAACTCTGAGATCCATCTGCTTCTGCCTTCCAGGTGTTGGACTTAAAGGCATGCACCACTACATCCGGCTTATAAATTGTTTTCATTTCTTAATATGACAGGATGTAATGTCTACAGTGTCCTTAGCTAGCACTGGTGGTGTTGAGAGCAGGGTGTTTAGATGCACTGCCCAGGACCTTGACCTTGCAGTGCAGCACCGTGCAGCATTGGAAGAGCAGCGAGAACAACACACACTCGAATGTAACTTAGTCAGAGGAAGCAGGCTGGCACATGTTCATCCATTTCCAAACTAACTGTTGTCACTGCAGTGCATAAGATCGATGCACAGCGTCTGTGTGTATGTTCCTGTTTGGAAAGTGGTTGTCTGGGATAGGGGAATGGACTGGGAGTAGAGAGTATCACTTTCATTTATCCTATCATTCAATTTTTAAAAAGAGCTTAAAAGGTTTTACTTTGAGTATGAAGTGTTATGTCAGTTAAGTAACCATTCTATAAAACAAACAAAAACCACAATTTTTCATGGTTTAACTGGACTCGTAAGTTAGTAAAATTTTGTATTAGCTTTCTTTTTTGGAAAAAAAAAAGACCTAATCTTATTTTATTGTACATGATATGAGCAATAACAAAAATAAATTTTGGGAATCAATCTGTTTTCAACTTTGCTTTTGGGAACTCTATATGAATCTTTATATCCAGCTGTTGATGAAAATATTTTTTTTTAATTTCTGCAAAGTGTGTCTTAGAGTGGGTAACCATGCCTGCAGTGTGCATATGGCAGATGTTTAATGCTATCTGTTGGAAATTGAGTGGATTGTTTAATTTCTTGGCATGCAATAGGAAGAACCACACTGTTGAATTTCGTTTTTATGTATTGAAAGCAAGAATTTTAAAAATAGAAATTGTGTTGTCACAGAAATTTGATTGCCTCTGTATTATAATTTGACAGGAAATGGCAGATCACAGTCTTTTAAATTATAATTAGGGTATATTCATTTAAAGTATTTGCTACCATGCAATTAAGATCTACTTGTTTCTGTTTCCTTCAATTTATCCTGGAATTTGTCCAAGTTGAGTTTTAATGAGTTTTTTATCCCACTAGTTACACTAGGATTTATTTTTCCTTAGAGAGTAATGTTTGAATTGATAGTTTTTAAATCTATTTTGTAAAATGAACATATATTCAGACCAAGATTTCTGTATATGAACACTAGACATTTGCCAAATTAATGACTTTATATTAACCAACAGAACTATTAAAATACAGTGTAGTGATACTTTAAGACAAGTCAGAACTTGTTAGCTGCTTTTGTATGCTTTTAGATTGAGTTGTTTTGTTTTAAATAAATGCGTAGTGGTATAAATCACAAGGAAAAGTCACACTTTTATTGTATATTTGCACTGACATTTTAAAGAGTCCCCCAAGGAACTTTAAGTTGTAAAATCTATTGATCTTTAAAAATTTTCTGAAGCAAAGATAGTATAACATGAAGATTAGGTGAACTGGGTAGTAGAAACACCAACATTTGTTACTTTCCCTTGCTTGGTAACCTATGAAATATAATTTAAACTTGACAAAAGAAAGAGAAAAGCCTTCCCTATTGATATTGTTCTGTCACAACAGTAGGTACATTGTGTCAGTTACTGTGTGTTGCCAAATCACTTTAAGTTTGTTTAGTTTAGTTTAAATACTAATTTAAAAGAGGTGTAGTAAACTATACTTATGTTTGTAATTGTTTTACTGAAAAAGAAAAACCTTCAAAATGTCATGTGTATATGGCAAAATTACCTTGCTTTACTATGGAAAAATGACTTGTGCAAATTGTATTTTCTCTGATAATAAATCTGAAGAAAAGAATTTTTTACTCTCCAACCTTGGCAAATAATAGAATGTAGAATAATTAAATTGTTTTTGAATTTGCATATGGTTTTTATTCAAACCAGTGTAATCCATTGAAAATCATTTGACATTACATCTGATGGTTTGAAAGTCATCGTATTGTATAAAGTATGTAAATTTATTCTGAGGTAATAAAGTCCCATTTGTGTCAAGTATCCCCTCTGTAATTTCATCTTACATTATGGTGTTCTTTTTAGCATGACTTTGGTTGTATTCCTGTGCCCAATGCTGTGTTGAGATGAAAGTACATTGTCTAGGTTTGTGACACATTTTCACAATGTAGACGACTCAGTTGTTTGTGTTCTTTTTTTTTTTTTTTTCCAAGACAGGGTTTCTCTGTGTAGCCCTGGCTGTCCTAGAACTCACTTTGTAGACCAGCTGGCCTTGAACTCACAGAGATCCACCTGGCTCTGCCTCCCGAGTGCTGGGATTAAAGGCGTGCGCCACCACCGCTTGACTTGTGTTCTTTATTAGTGTCAGTAGTAATAGGATTTTTATTTGTCCAGGAATCCAAATGGAAATCTGAGAAAGTGGTAAAGAGAAGCAGCTGTCTGTTTTGAAACTCTCAGGAAATGAAAAAAAAAATTTAGAAAAGGGTCCACATTAGAATAAATACTGTTTTGTGAATTCTGTTTGATTTTATACTTTTCCATTCTGATGACCAAAGTTCTGTTTATTTGGTGTAAAGAATCATGTGTGCAGTGTACATTTATTTCCTGATTCATTCACTTTAGTGCTTTGACTGTTGGATTTTTGAGACAGGACAGTCTTGGCTGTCCTGTAACTCGCCCAGTAGACCAGGCTGGCCTCAACTCACAGAGATGTGCCTGCCTCTGCCTCCTGAGTGGTAGGATGAAAGGTGTGCGCCACCACTGCCTGGCATATCTTAATTTTCATGGCAAAGCATGATCAAGACTGTGGATTGAAGGGTAAATTTAGGTAGAATTCTTTGATGCTGATGAATGTTGGAAAGTTGTGGGGACTTGTGGTGGCTATCTTAATGTGTAACTGGATATTTTTTTTTATCTGGCATGCCAATTGAGAGGTAGGCCATTCTAGTGCTTGTCTTCCCATTGCTGTTTTGATTTTTTCCTTCTGAGGGAGGATAATGGCTACTTGAAGCCATGTTCCTGGGATGCTATAGGGAATTTCTCTCCTTCCTTTTAAAGCAAAATTTAGCATTTTAATAATTTAACAGTACACAATTCAGTGCTTTTTAGTATTTTTATAATGTGGCAATTATCCTCTCTCTTTAATTAAAAAATTTTAAAACTGCAAAAAATAAAAAAAAATCATGAGTGTGGGAAATGGTTCAGATAGTAAAGTGCTTGCTGCACATGAGGATCTGAGTTCTGATCCACAGAACACACATCATTTGGATATGTTGATGCATCCCTGAAAATACCAATTTCACTGATGGGACTGGAAGGTGGTGGTGGTGAGCTATGGGAGGAGGATCCTCGGGGCTTGCTGGCCACTCCACCCAGTCTAGCTTAATTGGTGAGTTTCAGGGTCAGTGAGAGGCCATCTCAGAAAGTAAAGTGTAGAGTGATTGAGGAAGACACCTGACATTGGCTTCTGGATTCACTCTCAACACACATGTACACATGTATAAAAATGCATGAACATATACATGAGTATATGCACATACATGCATACCATACACAAACATTTTTAATGTATACCTTTTTCCCTTTTGTAGCAAAGTTTCTCTGTGTTGTGTATAAACACTATTCACTTACTTATTTGTATTGTTTTTCTTTCTACTTTTATGTATAGGACCAAAAGATCTCAGACTGTTGTAACTGAAGGTATATTTGAACTCCCACATCTCACAATTCAAGCAACAAGAGCACAGACACTTCTGCTGCAAGCGATATATCAGAGTTGGTCTCATGCTGGAAACACCAGCTCTTCAACAGTGAATGAAGCTTTGATGACTGAAGTCTTCCAGACTACAGGTAAGAGCATGCTTTTCCTCTTAAGGAAAGTCTATTTTAGAGGTGACTAATATTTAAATCCCTGTGTCCAGCAAGCTCAACTTAAGGTATATTTCTATGAAAGTAGATCTTTACTTGACTGATATTTATACCACATTTTTACAAACCACTCATCATTTCATGGCATCTAGACTGATTTCTTAAATTGGCAATTATAAGTAATGTTCCTCAGTGCATATGAATGTTCTGGTGTCTCTGTTTATTTGCTAGGTCATATATATCTAGAGATATAGCCATTTCTTTTGGAGTTTCTGGTTTATTGAAATATGAGTTTTTAAATCATTCTTCAACGGTCCTTTACACCCCATTGGTGTCTGCTATGATGTACCCTTTTCCTTCTCTAATATTTGTCTTCACTATTTCATTTTGTTAGTTTGGTTAAGAGTGTGCCAATCTTGTGTATCATTTTAAAGATCCACCTCTTTGTTTCACTGATTTTTTTAAACACTATTTTAACTACTTTTTACCATTTATTATTTCTTTCCATCTTGTGTGTTTGGGTTTGACCTGCTTTTGAGTTTCTAAGACCTTAGTTACATGTGTATGCTATTTATTTGAGTTCTTTCTTAACTATAGCTACTCATATCTATAAAGTTGTCTCTGAGAACCACCTTTGCTGTTTAAGTTAGATTTTCTTTAATTCTAGGAAGTTTTTGTTTCCTCTGTGATCTTCTTTAGTGACATACTTGTCATTCCAAAATCAAATTTTCAATTTCTATGTGTTTTTGTAATTTCTTTTGCTGTTTGGTTATGATTTTATTCAATTATGATACAATAAAGGTCATGAAGTTTAGTATTTTTGTGTTTGTTTGGCCTCAATGTGATGTATTTTAGAGAAAGTTTCATAAACTTTCTAGTATAAAGTCTCTTCTAGTTAGATTTCTATGAGGAGGATTGGGAATGGGGGCTCTAACTCACTAGGTTTCATCACATGTCAGTAGACAGGAGGATATTTGTCTGTCTGTCGTCTTTTGTTCTCTTTCTAGGCTGGCCTCACACTTGGGATCCTGCTTCCATTGCCTCCTGAGTGTCAGGATTGCACATGTGCAGCCTTGCCAAGCCTCTCTCTTCTTTTATGGCACTGACATCGAGTCCTGGGGGCCTACTTTGATGGTATTGTCATTTTGTTCACATCATGCTGGGCATGCATTTCAAGTTCATGACCTGATGAAGTTTCTGTCCTTTCAGTACCTCACAGATTGGGCTAAACTCCAGGACATCAACCCTTGTAGAATACACTGGTATCATATGCATCTCTAGCTGAGTTTCCATGTCCATGTACGCTCACTCTGTTTCAAGGCCATTCAAATTTTTATTATTTCTTTCACTTTTGAGATTATAATACAATTATATCATTTCTCCTTTCCCTTTTCTCCCTCCTTGTTGTCCTTCAAATTTTTCGTTCGTTGTCATATGGATGTCTGTACGTGTCTATACAAACATATGCCTAACCTGCTCAGTCTGTACAATGTTACTTGTATGTATGTTTTCAGGGTATTTGGTATTGGATAATCAGTTAGTGGTGCTTCTGAATTCTGAGGTTGGCTGAGGCTGTTCATGAAAGTACTATTATAATTGAAATTACCTTGTTTATTTTTCACATTTCTATCTCAAGTGATATTCTCTCTGGAGGTCTTGTTTTCTTTACTGTTTATCTTGCTGCCTACGGTATTCATGAAGTATTAAAATTTTTATTTTTCTGAATTGGTTCAAATAGCCTAAAAATGGTTAGTAGACTTAGGGGTATTGATTTTCCTTTGTAATATTTCTTTTTTTCTAAGCACATTTACTTTCTCTTTCCCTTTATGAATTTATAATATGAGCTGCAACATAAAAAGAAGCTTTTTGGAAATTCTCCTAAAGGGATGATAACTCAAGTATTAAAGAAGTCTTCCAGACAAATGGCAATAATTCAATGTTTTGTAACCTGGTGTATCATAAGATCTTAGTTTAGTGGAACTAATGTTTTACAGACTGAGGAATTGGGCAAATGGGATTGTTAGAAAATGTTACCTCTTTTCTAAGTACCTGAAAAAAAAGTGAAACAAGTCATCTAAAACACTTAAAATAGTATGGGAGCCCACAAAAGCTTCCTCGTGAGATCTGAGCTTGCTTTACACAGCAGGGCTGCATTAGGGGACGGCTTGACCAGGTGCAGAGTCACCAGGTGTTTGGGATGGTCTGCACTTGGCTGTGATGGGGGGAGGTCTTTTACTCCACTCCTTGGCGTCCCTTTAAAAGCCCTTTAGTAGAGACAGAAGTGGCTGGTGGCGTCTGTTTCTAACTGTCTCTCTCTTCTATATTTTTATCTATATATTCCTCATTCCTCCTTGCTCAAGAGTACCCTGGGGGAAAAAGTGTGTGACTAAGATTTTAGCATACCAGATGCAGAGATCCACGGCCAGGCGCCAGGAGTCCAATTGATGAGAGAGAGGAGGGATTCTGTGAGCAAGGGACATTGAGATCATGATGAGAAAATGTACAGAGACAGCCAGCCAAACTAGTGGAAACGCATGAACTGTGGACCAATAGCTGAGGAGCCCCATGGTACTTGGCTAGGCCCTTGGATAGGTGAGATAGCTGTTTAGCTTGAACTGTTTAGGGGGCCCCTAGGCAGTGGGATCGGGACCCGTCCCTGGTGCATGAGCCGGCTTTTTGGAGCCCAGTGCCTATGGCGGGATGCTTTGCGCAGCCTTGGTGCAGGGGACAGGGACTTGGACCTGCCTCATCTGAGTGTACCAGCCTCTGCTGACTCCCCATGGAAGAGGTAGGAATGGGGGTGGGTTGTGGAGGAAGGCTGGGGTGTGGGAGGAGGGAGGAGAGGGGAATCTGTGGTTGGTATGTAAAATGAATAGAAAATTTCCTAATAATGATAAAAAAGAAATCTGAAAAAAAAGATTTTAGCATATCGTTTTCAAAGTTTACCTGTAGTATAGAACGCATCGTCACTTAATCCTTTTTCTATTGCTATGACAAAGTAGTTTGGGTTCATGACAGTTTGAAGACATTGGTTTTGCTCACAACGTTGGTGGCTAGAGGTTTCAGTGTGGAGTGCATGTCCTGCTTCACTCTGTCAGGGACCCTTCTGGGTGTGTCACAGGTTTTAGAGAAGCAGAAGGGAACATGGCTAGTTCCCTGGTGCAGCAGGGAGAGCTCCTTTGTCTGCAGTTCATGTTGAATACACTTGTAAGAATCAGCTCCTCCTGAAGTCAGCAGCACCCTTCCCGTGAGCACGTTACACTCTGATCTCCATTCCTTTTGAAAAGGTTTATTTATTTTTATTTTATGTGTATGAGTGTTTTCCCTGAATGTATTTAAGTGTACCATGTGCATGGGTGTACCTGAGGAGAAGAGAAGAGGGTGGTGGTCCCCTGGAGCTAGAGTTCGTGGCAGTTTTGAGCTGCCATGTGGGTGCTTGGAACTGAACCTGGGTCCTCTGCAAGAGGAGCTAGTGCTCTCAACTCCTGAGCAATTCTCCAGTTCTTAATGGTTTCACCCCTTTACCTTTAACATTGCCGCACTGGAGACCATATTTCCAGCATGTGAAACTTGGTGGATCACACTCAAGCATGCATGCCTGTTACTGTAGAGTGCCATTGTGTGTGTATTTCACATTTTGTTCATCACTTGGTATATATTTGATTGTTAATCTTGTTGACTGTTATGCAGTGTTGTTATACTTTCATACAAGTTCATACAAACACATACTGTCATTTCTTCATAGTGTATTCCTAGGAGTAGAATTATTCTGTATGAATTTATAATATGAGCTGTAACATAAAAAGAAGCTTTTTGGAAATTCTCCTAAAGGGATGATATGAGAAGTCATTCTGTATTTAATCTTTCGAAGAACTGCCAAACTTTCCAAATATGTAACTGTAATACACTCTTATTGGTGTGTGTGGTGGTGTGCCAACCTCTCCACATCTTTGCTGTATTTTAATCTGTAAGGTTGGTGCTGCCGTTATTGTGGATGTCAAGTGGTGTACTTGAGGCTTGATTTTTTTTTCCCCATGAATAATGATGCTGAGCACATTGTTAGGTATCTTTTTGCTATTTATATATCTTCCACTGAAAAATGGCTATCCTTTTGAATTGTGTAAATTCTTTTATAGTTTGATTACAATACCCTTATGGTTTTCAAACATTTTCTACTTTATGAGTTCTTTTCATTTTTCTGAAACAAGTTGTCCCAAAACCCACATACTTGCATGTCCAAACAACTTGTTATAGATTAACAGAGTGTAAGCAAGCAGGTATTTTTCTCAGACAGTTCTTTTTCTGGCAGGCTGCATATTGTGGTTACAAAGAAAGGATCAATCACTTTATTACTTATATAAGGAATCTTAAAAGAATCACAAACCTAAACTTTCGTCTATGAAAAATATTCAATCAGCTCTACATTAAATCTTTAGGATGCATACCTATTCATCAACAGTTTTGTATATCAGGAGATTGAGGGTAAAAATGGGTACAAAGAATTAATCATCATCTTTGACCACCAACAAATCCCAGCAAGGAAAGTACATCAGCTAATAATAATTGGGCTGCTTTGTTCTTGATCCCTGACCTTAATGAGTCCCTCAGCTATGTGTCCTTGTCAGCTTTAGATGTTTTCGAGAGTTTTTCATTTTATAGCTATTATCAAAACATCTTAATCTAACCTGAAGTCATTCTAAGATTCGTTTGAGGTATGTTGCACTCTGAATCCTGTAAACACATCTCCCAACATTAAGATTAAAAGAATTGAAGCCAACCTGGCTCCTGGAACTCAGTTGTTTTTCTTAATTATTAACCTAAGGCACAGTCTATATGGCTCCTCAATAGAAACTTATGTCTTCTAGCTGTGTGACATTTCCTTGTTTTATTTTTTATCCTCTGCAGCCTCTGCTTTATCAGAGGCAGGGCAACATGTTATCCTACCTTAGCCTGTGTTTTCCACTAAACTAACCTCTATCATAATCCTTTACTATATTTATTAAAAACTCTCAATCATCAAAATCCTACTGAAACTAACACTATTACTATGTAAAATCACTGCTTCAGTTAAACAATACAGTTTAAGAGGAAATCGTCTTCATAATAATCGACAGGTAAAAATGCCCAGTAGAACAGGGTATTCCCAAGAGATGATCATACTGCATTAAGGGCAGTGGGGATCCCGCCACACCCATTCACACCACACCCATTCACACCACACCCATTCACACCGTGCCAGATCCCAGAGGAAAGTGGCAGCGGCAAACATGCAAAGACCCAGCAGTAGCAAGAAGTACTCTGGGGCTGAGGCTCTTGGGGCCTGTCCATCAGGGTTCTGTTTCTTGGTGGGCCCATCCCCTGAAGTCAGTTGCCATTTGGTGCTCCTGATATGGCCACTGACAGGTTCCCTCTGCCCAAATGACTCTAGCTTGTGTTGAGTTGACATAAAAACTAGCTACCACAGTCAAGTAATACGAGTATTTTTCCTTTTTAGTATTAAAATTTAGGAGAGATCACTTAATTGGAGTGTGATAATCCATCTTTTAAATACCACTTTCTTTCTTTGAAAACAAACAGACAGACAGACAGACAGACAAACACTGATCCTGGAGATTGCAGAGCTTCATAGGTGAAGCAGGTTTTCTACTACTGAGCCATATCTCTATTTTCTTAGTTTTGTTGTTGTTGTTTGTTTCATTGAACTGAGAGGTTAATTCTCTCATCTTCAAAATGGTGGTAGAATTATAGCTGCTTGTGATTACTATATATTATCTGTGGAGATGACATTTTTCTTGTCTTGGACGTAGAATCTTGCCAGGAGTCATCTATGTGGGGTATTCCCTATGGAAGTGGTTCTAGGGAATAAGTTCCTAGAGATTTCTGTTTTCCTTGGAGTCTGTTTGATTCAATGTTTTAGCTGAGCAGATAGAGGATAGGTAAAGCTGAATTAAAAGAACAAGGAGAGAAAACAATTTGGATAGAATACAGTGATGTTGATACGAGAAGAACACAATTCAAGAGGTTGGTTATGTTTTGTTTGAACTTAGAGAAAAGAGTCTTCGTTGGTGTCTCTTTAATATGCTTGATTTCAAGGTGCCAAACAAAGCTCATGAAACCTGTGATGAAACACATGTTCTCAGTTTTCCTACAGAGTCCAAAGGGGAGTGCTGCAGCACATGTGTAAATGGATGTGGCAGTGCAGTGGGATAATAGAAATAAGAAACCCTGTTCTTTCCTGTTCACATATTCTACAGCTGTCTGCTAAGCATTCTCCTCTAGTGAGCTGCATAATGGAAGGAGTGGACACCATAAGCTTTACTTAAATACTCGGAGTTGGCTCACCTATTTTAGGATGACATTTCTTATACATTAATTCAGTTGGCTTTTTACCGGTGATATTGTTGTTGGCAGGCTATAGATTCTGTTCTACACATGGAAAAATTTATGGTCAAAGTGATATAGTGTTTTTTTCCTTCCTGAAATATTATATCATAGCTATTCACTAAGTCAGTTTTTGAAGTAAGATCTTTGGATCTTTCTTTTATTATTTTTATTGTTTCAAATTATTTTCCTGGTGTAAGACCTGAAATAACTGGCAAAGATTAACATCTGGTAGCCCATTAGAAATTATTTAATGAATGTCTAGTGAATACTTGTAGTTCATTTAAAATGTAATTTAAAAGAATGTATTAGAGTTGTAATGTTTGGGCTTAATTTTTTATACTAATTGGCATCATTATTTTATGTAATTTTGTTGTTAATATTTCTGATAGTCATCAAAACAGAATTAATAATTCTTGTCATTTTTCCTGAAGATAAAATACAAAGTTACATGTGAATTTGCTTTGCCATGGAAAACAAAAACTTTCTATTCAGATAGTTCATTATTTTGTTGACTTAGTTCCATTGATCTGATATTTTCAAGGAAATAATTTGCAGATTTAAAAAGGTATAAAATAATGATCAAATGGATACTTGAATCCCCCATTTAAGTGATGTCTTAATATTAAAATAAAAATCTACTTTCCAGAAAGTAACTGTAAAAGTATTTTATGCAAGATTTCATGTGGGATACTTTAATGGTTGAATAATAAATTTTACCTCATAAAAATGAAATTCAATAATACAGTAGCTTTCTCAGCTCAGTAGCATCTGGTCTATTCTCTTGAGAGCCAATATTTTCCAACTCATTAGGATCATGTCATTCTGTATGTCGTCAACATTGACTTAGCCAAGCTACCTTTACTTACACAACCGCCAAACTATTAAATAGGTCTCTTGTGGAGTGAAGTCAAATATTCCTCTTACTTTACTTCTGTCTTAGAAGAGAGGAAGAAAATATACATACTGTAACATTTAAACATCTGGTTTAAAACCACATCAGTGTAACTCTGAGCAAATTTACAGATTTGGTATTCTTCCCAGGTGTGCATATAAAAAGGATTTGGAATTATTGAATACTCTTTAACCACTGAGAAACTGACTAAGGGATAGTGAGATGTTTTTTTCTGTTTCTCTCTTTTCAAACTATTTTCTCTGCCCCCAAATCTGAAAACATGTCTTAAGCGTTCCACTTTACATATTTTTGATTTGTTTAAAAAATATCTTGCTGTATAGTGATATTAGCTATGAATATTTATTTAATAATAAAAACACTGAATTGAGTTATATTTATGTTCCAGTGGAAAGATGAGCACTTCTTTTCTTCCTTCTCCTTCATCTTTGTTGTCTTTTTGAGATCACCAAGACTGGCCTCTTATCTTGTAATGATGCTTTCTCACCTCTAGAGTGCTGAGATTATAGGCATTAGTTAATTTGCTCCGCTAAAGCTTCTTGATATTTAAATTTAAGCAAAAAGCCATTACCTTTTGCAAATCTTGCAAAAATATATTTATGTGTTTATTAGTGTGTTTCCATGTGTGTGAGTGTGTAATCTACATGTTTATAATATATGCAGGTGAGCATATAGCTACACATGCATTCAGAGTCCCTAAAGGACTTCAGTGTCTTCTCCATCACTCCTCACCTCACTGACTTGAGACAAGGTGTCTCCGTGAACCATAAACTTGGAGTGTTGGCTAGGCTGGCTGTCCTGTGAGTCTGGGAATCTGCTTCTCTCTCTGCACCCCAGTTGTCGAGGTAGAAGCATGGTCAGCCATGCCCAGCTCTGTGATGGTATTCGTATTCTGGGATTCGAATTCAAGTCCTTATGCTTTCAGAGCAAGAGTTCTTACTATTGAACCATCTCCTCAGTGTCGAGTTTTCTGAATTTTAAGATGTCTATGTATGTTGTACTTGCTACCTTACTATTGCTGTAATAAAACACCATAACTAAAGCAACTTACAGAAGAAGGAAGATTTATTTTAGCTAGTAGTTCTAGAGAGATGAGCTCCATCATGGTGGAGAAGTGTGACATGTGGCAGATATGGAGGCCAGATCAAGAAAGCCAGGAGCTCACATCTTAATGACAAGCATGAAGCAGAGAGAGTGAACTGGAAGTAGCAGACTTTCCTGCAGGGACACACTCCTCCTGTAGAGTTGCACCCCTGGCCCTCCCCGCTCAGACAGCACCACCAACCGTTCAAATACCTCGACTGTGGGGAACATTTCCCATTCAGACCTCCATCTGTATACACATGTACGTACACACACACACACACACACACACACACACACACACACACACACACACGTACATACACACACACATTCATAATAAAAATATTTGAACATCATGCTTCCTTTTCAATTGAATTCCTGTCTGGGTATTGAGAATCCATTCATCAGTCACGTTATCACCACTAATAAATCTATTAAAAATGAATAATTTATATAGGTCTCAAGGACTGATTTCGGATGTTAATAAGGTATGTGTAACTTAATTCCTTATGGTATTTTCATTTAGACATTTGATAATGTTTCTAGAGTATTGTTGTTGTTTTTTTTTTTCAGATATCTTTTAGTTCAAGAATGGCTTCTTTTTTGGGGGGCAGGGAGGTGCTTCATCATCAAAAGGGATTGGGTGAATGATTGAATAATTTCAAGTAGGAGAAAATAACCTTTATAGAATCTGAGTCTACTGTGAAGACTTGAGAAAAACTAAAATTCTTAAGTATTTCACTGAGCTTTTGAAAAACATGCAATTTTTGTCTTTATTGTGATTTGTTAGTCTTACAGAAAATCTTTTATAAATATCAAGAGTATATTTTAATATGAATGTTGGTAATGATGTAACTATAGAAGAGTGTGTTAAATTTGTTAAGAAAACATTTTTTTTTTGGCCTACAAAAATACTGTATTGAATATTTGCTTATTAACTTAAAATGTACTTGTCAGTTCTGTTCACTAAATAAACTTGAAAATATGTATTATGTCATATGCTTAGTTTTAGGGACAGTTAGTTAACCACAAAGAGACATGGTTGTGGTATGTTTTGTATCAGCTATGACAGGATCAAGTGTGACTAAAGATACACAGCGGTTACTTACACACGCTATGGGAAGAAGCTGTTGATAGGGCAGTGCACACTGTCAGTGGTGCTTCTGACAACATGTTACAACTGGGCAGCTTCAAACAGCAGCAGGTGTTATCTTAGTCCAGAGATGACATGTCTGAGGTCAAGGTGCTGCTAGTCTGTGGTGAGTGCTCTAGGGAGAATCTTTTCTTGCCCTACCCTTTGGTGGCTGGCAAGCTTTACTTGTCCTTGGTGTGCAGTTCCAGTTCTGCCTCTGTCATCATTATGATCCCTCTCCCTCCTGCTCTTCCTCTCTCTCTCCCCCTTTCCCCCTCTGCCTCCTCTTTCTTCTCCTCCTCTCCCCCTTCTTCTTCTTCTTCTTCTTCTTCTTCTCCCCCACCCCCCCATGAATAGTCTCTTGTGTGTCAGTCTCCTTTGTATAAGGACAGTTACTCAATGTAAAAATATTCCTGGAGTGAAGACATACTTGGAGGAATGGGCACAAGGCATCTTCCTTTTCATTTACCATCTACCAGAAGACAAGACTTCTGGCAGCCATTCTGCTCACATCTGAATGCAATCTTGAAGGTGTTTGCCGCCTTCTTTGAACTCATAGATACTTCTGGCTGGATTCTTGCCCACTGCTTGCATGTCTTACACTAGTCTTCCACATGGTCAGAGTGAGCCTGTAGTAGAACCGAAAAAAGGGAAAAGGAATTGGTTTGCCATCTGCCCAGAGTGGAAATTTCTTCCTGTGTCAGTGTATTCTGGGTCTTTGGTGTTCAGTATTTCTAGTGGACTTTCTTGTTAAATACTGACACACTGGATTATGGAATGCAGCATTAGATGTGACCTGATTTGGTCTGCAGGCTGCAAGGTGGAAGCAGTTTTGCTCTATGGAACCTATTACAGCACCTCTGTATATCATTACCAGCTTTTAGACTTACGACTCCTTTCCAGAGAGCAGAAGCTGGCTACCACTGCCACAGAGAGGTTTAGGTTATCACCTTTAGTTATCAGATACAAAGGGGGCCTTGGGTCTACAGACATAATTTGAGATGTTTTTGTATAATGTGTTCAGACTTCAGGAAATATGAGTCCTCTCTGTCAGTATACCATATTATAATTATCATTGACATGATGTCAGCAGCTAACCACCAGTGGTAAGTTAGTCAGTCCACCATTATCTGAGAACTGCAGTACTGAAAAATAAAATCCATGCTTCAGGTCTGTAATGGTTTTTCTTTTCTGTGTATCGCATATTACTTATTACTGCTTTTCCTTTCCTGTTTCACTAATTAAGATTATATAATCACTATTTTCTAAAGCTTTCAATGTCCTGTTTCTATTAGTGTGTTTCAATCATTCCAATATAAATGATGGCAGGGGTGAGTAGAGGAAAACAATGACTTACTTTCAAGTTTCATGTCTTTTTCCTGCTTAGCTAGGCCCTTCCACAGTTGGTAGTGGACGTGGTGACGGTGAACCCCACTTGTTCACCTGTGCAGAGGGAAGAAGTCATTTGCCAGTTCTCCATTAAGTGAGAATGCCAGCTTTGATTTTCTCTCAGAGGTACTTGTGGGACTGAGGGGAGCCCTTTCTTCTGGGTTTGTTGTGCTGTACATTTCAGCTGACCTCCCTAGTCCATTTCTGCTTCCTGAAGGTTCTTTTGCAATGCTAGCCCTAGTTTGTGTGGAATTAAAAAAAAAAAAGAGATAGTTTTGCTTAAATATACTTTTTTCCTTGTTGACATAATGTTATCAGTGTGTTTCTCAGCAACCACTCTTCTTTTGTTCTCAGTAGACTTTGTTCCTTTTAGAGAATCCATCTTTTTGCCCTGTCAAACTGTAATCCAGTTTTTGAGGAATTGATCCATTACTCAATTTCATTTTCCTCTTCTTTAATTCTATATTTATTAGTTGGAAGCCCTAATTGAGAACGATGAGATAGGAAAGAATGTTGATTGTGCAAGTCAGAAATGATCCCCCTTCTAAGCTGTTTTCCATGGGAAGTGAGGTGTGAAGCTATGAATCGTGAGTCTGTTGCATACTTCAGTTATGCTACATTATAACCAGGAAGATGGGAAATCAGAGGAAAGGAGGCATGGTAGGTAAGAAAGAGAGGAGGAATCAGAGAAGTGGTGTGATAAAGCTGATGTCATTTGCAATCTCAGAATTTATCTAGTGTTCTTTTTTTCCTCTTAAAAAACAAAAATAAAAAATGAACTCAAGTCTGGGCTGCTTCACTAGCTACACTGAATTCAGCTTTGGGCACAGCTTTGTTTGTAGTGCTGGAGACTGAACTTGGAACTTTGCACATCATCTGAGTACCTCAGTTGTCAATCTAGACTAAAGCCTCCTGTAGCCACATAGTTTCCAGTTACTGTCACCCTAATCTCCAGTCTGTTTAGGATGTTACTCTTTTTCTTCTCGATCTTGCTAGTACTTTTATTGTGACATAAGGAATCTTGAAGGATACAGCTTGTCATAAAATGTGGGGTAAAAATTCTTAAAATGAAAACCATGTGAAATGATTGTGATACTATTTTTGGATACTAGTATTTGTAGCTTTGTTTTCCAGAATGATCATTGTTCCTCTTCTTTTATGTCTCTTCTCTTCTCTGAGATATTCTTAGTCATACCATGAAGTTTCTAGGCTAAGTCAGACTTTCATATGCTCCAAATCTCACTTTTTCTTCTTTCAGATTTATTAGTCTTTTTTGTTTGTTTGATTTCTGTTTTTCTTTTGAGACAGGGTTTCTCTATGTAGCCTTGGCTGTCCTGGAACTCACTCTGTAGACCAGGCTAGCCTCAAAATCACAGAAATCTGACTGCCTCTGCCTCCTGAGTGCTGGAATAAAGGTGTGTGCCACCCAAGCCCAGCCCAGGATTTATTAGTCTTAATAAGTATCCTCTGTAAATTCTTTCTTTTTTGTTTAATTCAGTCAAGCAGAGGTCACTCTTTCTTTCTTTGTAGTATTATGGATTATTATGTCAGTCTAACAAATGTGTTTATTAAGTGTTTTCAAAGGTCTTTCAGTCTAGCTGAGAATTACATAACATGTATTTTATTTGTGTGTGTGTGTGTGTGTGTGTGTGTGTGTGTGTGTGTGTGTGTGTGTGTATGTGTGTGTGTGTGTGTGTGTGTGCGCGCGCGCGCGCGTGCGCGCGCACATGCTACCAGTGAGATGCTACCTATAGAGGCCAGAGAAGGGAGTTAGATTTCCTGGGGAGGCTGAATTGCCTAAATTGGGTGCTGGGAATTGAACTCAGATCATTGGGAAGAGCAGAGAGTGCTCTTAACTGGTGAGTTACCTCTCTATCCCTAACATGTATTTTTTGATAGCCATCACTCCATTGCAGTAACTTTTTTCCCTGTTCTGTGGTAAGATCTCACAAGCTAGTTCAGGCTGCCTTGAGCTTATAGTCCTCTTGCTCCATATCATAGCCCTGAGATTAAAGGTTTGTCCCATCATGCCTGGCTTTGTCACAGTAACTTTGTGCTATGATTCTTTTCAATTTAGTTTGCTGTGATAGATGATATTGTTATATGAATCATAAGCTATTCCTATTAGCTATCATTACTTGTTCTTAATACTTAGATTTAGTTGCATTTTTGTGTGGTTTGGGTATCAGGGTAACTGTAGCCTCATAAAAAGAATTTGGTAATGTTCCTTATGTTTCTATGGTGTGGAACAATTTGAAGAGTATTGGTATTAGCTCTTCTTTGAAAATCTGGTAGAATTCTGTGATGAAATTGTCTGGTCCTGGGCTTTTTTTGGTTGGGAGACTTTTAATGACTGTTTCTATTTCCTTAGGGGTTATTGTTCTATTTAAATAGTTTATCTGGTCTTGATTTAACTTTGGTATGGGGTACCTATCCAGAAAATCATTCATTTCTTTCAGATTTTCCAATTTTGTGGAGTACAGGTTTTTGTACTATGACTTGATGATTCTCTGGATTTCCTCATTGTCTGTTGTTATGTCTCCCTTTTCATTTCTGATTTTGTTAATTTGGATGCTCTCTCTCTGCTTTTTGGTTAATTTGGATAAGGGCTTATCTATCTTGTTGATTTTCTCAAAGAACCAACTCTTTGTTTCATTAATTCTTTGTATTGTTCTCTTTATTTCTATTTTATTGATTTCAGCCCTCAATTTGATTATTTCCTGGTGTCTGTTTCTCCTGGGTGAGTTTGATTCTTCTTGTTCTAGAGCTTTCAGATGTGCTGTTAAGTCACTAGTGTGATATTTCTCCAACTTCTTTATGTGGGCATTTAGAGCTATGAATTTTCCTCTTAGCACTGCTTTCATGGTGTCCCATAAGTTTGGTATGTTGTACATTTGTTTTCATTGAATTCTAGGAAATCTTTAATTTCTTTCTTTCTTTCTTCCTTGACCCACTGGTGATTCAACTGGGCATTATTCAGTTTCCATGAGATTGTAGCTTTCTGTAATTTTTGTTGTTGTTGAAATCTAACTTTAAGCCATGGTGGTCTGATAAGACACAGGAGTTTATTTCAATTTTTTTGTATCTGTTGAGATTTGCTTTGTGACCAAGCATGTGGTTGATTTTGGAGAAGGTTCCATGGGGTGTTGAGAAGAAGGTATATTCTTTTGTGTTAGGGTAGAATATTCTGTAGATATCTATTAAGTCTATCTGAGTCAAAATGTCTGTTAGTTCCCTTATTTCTCTGTTAAGTTTCTGTCTGGCAGACCTGTCTATTGGTGAGAGTGGGGTATTGAAGTCTCCCAGTACTAATGTATGGGGTTTGATGTACAATTTAAGCTTTAGTAATGTTTCTATTACGAATGTTGGTGCCTTGTATTTGGGGCATAAATATTCAGAATTGAGACTTCATCTTGTCGGATTTTCCCTGTGATAAATATGTAGTGTCCTTCCCGATCTCTTTCAATTGATTTTAGTTTGAAGTCTATTTTATTAGATATTAGGATAGCTACACCAGCATGCTTCTTCAATCCGTTTGATTGGAAAGTTTTCCCAGCCTTTTATTCTGACGTGGTGTCTGTTTTTGAAGTTGAGGTGTGTTTCTTGTATGCAGCAAATGGATGGATCTTGTTTTCATATCCATTCTGTTAGCCTGTGTCTTTTTATAGGTGAATTGAGACCATTGATATTGATGGATATTAATGGCCAGTGATTGTTAGTTCCTGTTCTTTTTTGGTGATAGTGTTGTGTGTTTCCCTTGGGTATTTGTTGGTATGGGACTATCTATTGCCTGTGTTTTCATGGGTGTATCTAACTTCCTTAGGTTGGATTTTTCCTTCAAGTGCTTTCTGTAGGGCTGATTTGTGGATAGGTATTGTTTAAATCTGGTTTTATCATGGAATATTTTGTTTATCCCGTCTATGGTGATTGAGAGTTTTGCTGGGTATAATAGTCTGGGTTGACCTCCGTGGTCTCTTAGTGTCTCCATAACATTTGTCCAGGACCTTCTAGCTTTCAGAGTTTCCACTGAGAAGTCCGGTGTTATTCTGATGGGTCTGCCTTTATATGTTACTTGGCCTTTTTCCTTTGCAGCTCTTAATATTTTTTCTTTATTCTGTATGTTTAGTGGTTTGATTATTATGTGGCGAGGGGACTTATTTTTTGGATCCAGTCTATTTGGTGTTCTGTAACCCTCCTGTATTTTTATAGGCATTTCCTTCTTTAGGTTGGGAAAGTTTTCTTCTATGATTTTGTTGAATATATTTTCTGTGCCCTTAAGTTGGTATTCTTCTCCTTCTTCTATCCCTATTATTCTTAGGTTTGGTCTTTTCATGGTGTCCCAAATTTCCTGGACATTTTGGGTCATGACTTTGTTGGCTTTAGTATGTTCTTTGAGTGATGAATCTATTTCTTCTACTGTATCTTCAACGCCAGAGTTCCGCTCTTCCATCTCTTGTATTCTGTTGGTTATACTTGCATTTGTAGTTCCTGTTCGTTTACTCAGACTTTCCACTTCCAGCATTACCTCAGTTTGTGTCTTCTTTATTGATTCCAGTTCAGTTTTGAAATCTTGAACTGTTTCTCTCACTTGTTTAATTGCTTTCTCTTGGCTTTCTTTAAGGGATTTACTGATTTCTTCTAATTTTTTGTTGGACTTTTTCTCGATTTCTTTAAGGGAATTTTTCATTTCCTTTTTAAAGATCTCTATCATCTTCTTAAAGTCATTTTTAAGGTCGATTTCTTCTGTTTGTTCTGTGTTGGGATGTTCAGGTCTTGCTGATGTAGGTTCTGATGGAGCCATATTGGTTTTTATGTTGTTGACTATATTTTTGCACTGGCATCTACCCATCTCTTTCTCCACTTGGTGCAAGCAGTGTCTGTGTCTGAGGGAGCCTCTCCTAGTCCGATTGATACTTTGGTCCCGTGGGAGCTCTTGGTGTAGTTTGGGCTCTTGGTCTAATTGCTGCTGATGTACTCTTTGTCTCAGGGAGCAGCTCTTAGTCCAATTGGTGCTGGTGGGCTCTGTCTCAGGGAGTAGCTGCCTTCTCGGAGGGTGTGTGGGCTTGGGAGGGATGGGGCTTGTGAGTTACAGGGTCTGGTGGGGGATGGTGGTAGTCCAACCTGCCTGCAGGAGGTCTGCTGACTGGCCTGAAACTGGGACTGCAATGGCTGATGGTGTGGGGGCACAGGGTTGTGCCCCTGGGCCCAAAGCCTAGGGGCTGGGATGTTTCACTATGAGGATAAAAACTCACCTCTTAGTCCAATCAGGTGCTGATGGGCTCTGTCTCAGGGAACAGTTGCAGTCTTGGAGGGTGGGTGGGATTTGGGGGAGGTGGGGCTTGTGGGTTACAGGGTCTGGTGGGGGGATGGCAGTCTGACCTGTCTGCAGGAGGCCTGCCTATTGGCCTGAGACTGGGACTGCAATAGGTGGTGGTGTGGGGACGCAGGGTTGTGCTCCTGGGCCCCACCTAGACAAAGACTCACCTCAGTCCAATTGGTGCTGGCCGGCTCTGTTTTAGGGAACAGTTCTATTTGATACTTATTTAAAACACTAGTTTTTATTAAGATTTTTATGAAAAAGTTACCATACTCATTCATGTGTTTGCCATGTAACTCATAAAAATTGACTTAATCTGAGGCTCAAGAATTCCTGGGCTTCAAGAAATTGTCACTATTAATTTATTTTCATTCTTCAGAAAATTATTATATTTTGAGAGGCACGTGTGTATGTGTGTTTGTAGGTGCAGGTGCCCTTGGAGGGCATAGACATTGGATCACCTGGAACTGGAGTTACGGGCAGTTGTGAGCTGCCTTGTGTAGGTTTGTACATGAACTTAGGCCATCTGCAAAAGCAGTGTGTACTTTTAACCATGGGTCCATCTCTCCAGCCCCTGCTTTTTATTCTTTGAATCACTATTTAAAAAAAATGTTTTGCCCCAAATACATGGGTTGATAATGGCATCTGACTCCTCTGGCCTTACTTCAAAGACCTGTGCTCGTGATCAATCAATCATAAATTTTTGACACATTCATCTTGTAAATACGTTCACAACATTTATTTTTCTCCAACTTTTTTCATTTTCTCATTGTCCTAAAGAAATTCCACCATAAAATCCCCTTCCATTTTTTTGTTTTTGTCTGCCACATAGCAAGGGAACTTTGGAAATGTAGATGTAATGAAGCTACCCTATTAACTCAGGGACTCAGATAGAGTCTAGTCTGTCCTGCTGACTCCTGAAGAGAGGTGCTTCTCCTCGACATAGGTCTGTCCTTCACCTTCTTTTGATTCTCTATTCTATTTCTCTTTTTAAAATTTATCAGTTTATCCTTCAGAGCCCAACTCCAATGTTAGTTTCTTAAAGGAGCCTTCTTTAAATTTAAAATACTTTCCATGACTGTAGTCACTATGCCTTACTTGTTCCTCAGTTGCTAGTATTTCCTCAGCAAATGGTATTTACTTTGGACAGTGTCTAGAGATTGTGTGTGTGTTTCAGAGTGTCAATAGTTAACTAATTCTACTAATTTTAAAAGAGTATGTCTTTTTTCCCCTGCTCTTCCACCTGTGACACCATTTGTGGTATAAAGAATATGAAGTTAAAAATCTGTATGTGTAGTAAATGAGCAAAGTTACCAGCTCAAGTTAAGTTAGGAAATTTAAGTTACACATGGCAAATTGTTAAAGTAGATTTGCGATATGCTTTCATTGTCTTCAGTCCTCAAGACCATCATCCCTACCCCTGGAATTTCACTAGAAGGACTCACAGGTTGAGAGTAACCCTTGATGAGAGTTTCTCTAGCATTATAGTGAGGTCATGAAGGGAAAGACACGAGCAGACTGAGGAGACATGCTCCCTCTGCTCACTGCCTCCTTCCGGAGGGTGTATTTCAGTTTTCTTCCCTTTACCAGTCACAAAAATGCGACAAATTCTGTGATGTTTCTGCCTAGGGTATTTCCTTCAATACCCAAGGTTTTTATTGGTTGCTTTTCATATAAGCAACCTCTGCTTTGCAAATACCAGAATCCCAGGCTCCAAAAAAAAAAAGCAATTGTTCAGTATAAACTATATTTTTATTGGTATAAAATCTAGGCACAGTCAACGAGTCTTATCTGTCAGAGAATGGGGTAAATGAAGTTCCTGCATACTGCCATCCAAGAGACAACTTCCAGGCAATCACTCTAAGGATGGCAGTCTTAGGAATGCTATAATTTTTATTTAATCTTATTCTTACTAGGTTTTTTTCAGACAGGGTTTATCTGTGTAGCTCTGGCTATCCTGGAACTCACTCTGTAGAGTAGACTGGCCTTGAACTCACAGAGATCTGCCTGCCTCTACCTCCTGAGTCCTGGGATTAAAGGCCTGTGCCACCACTGCCTGACTCAGCTATGATTAAAAAGGTTTGTGTAGTTTTTACCTGCTGGCTTGGGAGTGTGCTCTCCTTCTTTTCCTTCCCCACCCTCCTCTCCCAGCCGGCCCATGAACTTCCATGAATTCTCATTTCCACCTTCACTTTCCATTTCACTGCAGGTATGCTGGCAAAACATATATGTTCTGTTCCTTCTGGTTTTATGTGGGTTCATGGGGATTTGATCTCTGGTCCACATAATTGTGTGGCACATGCTTTTACTGTGCTAAATCACCAAGCCCTCTTTTTGTATAGTTCTTAAAACTATCCCCCGCTCCCCATGGTATCTTCTTTTTTTCTAGTTAGGGAGGGTATGAATGGTGAATATTTTTAGCTAGATGCCTTGGAAAGTGTTAAAATTCATTTAGTAACTAAGACAAGGGAATGAGTATTGAGTAGACAGCTTTCAGTTCTACTATGTAAAAGTATTTAAAAATCTCCTTTAGGGAAAGTTTGAATGCCTGATGGAATAGATCCCGTGCCACACTTGAGTCGTGTTTGTGGAACTCAGCCACAGTGATCTGGTCTCTGATCTCCAGCTCACCTCTGTTCTTTTGCCTGTCATGTATTTTTCTCTGTTGGCATGTTTCTACTTTTTTCCCCCTCTTTCCTTTTTCTTTTTTTGGAGGTAGGGTATTTACTATGCAGCCTTGGCTGCCTTGCTTGTATTCAGTATATAGGCTGTGATGGTTTGAATAGGTATGGTCCCCATAGACTCATGGGTTTGAATGTGTGGCTTATAGGGAGTGGCACTATTAGGAGGTATGGCTTTGTTGGAGTAGGTGTGGCCTTGTCGGAGGAGGTGTGACACTTTGGGGGTGGGCTTTGAGTTCTCATATGCTCAAGCTATGTACAGTGTAGGAGACAGTTCACTTCCTGTTGCCTGTGGATCAAGATGTAGAACTCTAGCTACCTCTCCAACATCATGTCTGCTCAAATGCTGCCTTGCTTCCTGCCACGATGATAATGGACTGAATCTCTGAACTGTCAGCCAACCCCTATTAAATGTTTTCCTTTATAAGAGTTGCCATGGTCATGGTGTCTCTTCACAGCAATGGAAACCCTAACCAAGACACAGGCCAAGCCGGTCTCAAACTTGGAGCAACTTTCCTGCTTCAGCCTCCTGAGTGCTGGGATTACCGTGCCTAGTCTCACTTACCTTTATCGTCAGTATAAACTTCCTGCCTCACTACTTTCTTTCCCGTGTCTTTTAGGTTATCTTCCCCCGATGTCAATTTCAATTGTGTTTTGCTTACTTTTTATTCTTTGCCTGAGGAGTGTAGCCTTATACTTACACCAAGGGTGAATGAATGAATACAATAAGTATTTGGGTGGGGAGGAGGAGTAGGGCCTAAGGAAAAGGAAAAATGAGAGATTAAAGTTTATATAACATTTTGAGAATTCTTTATTTTATAACTAAGAATTGTCTTGTCTAGTATCTTAGGCACTAGCCACATGTGATTTTTGAGAGTTAATGTGTGGCTAGTCTGAATTGAGGGGAAAAACCCAAATAATAAAATATCTGCTGTAAAATTCATACTTTTTATGGGAGTAAAAAGAATGTGGTAATATCTTCACCTTTTTTTTTGTTCCTACATTTTATGCATCCAAAAATAATGTTTTAGATGTATCTGGGTTAATAAAATGTTAATGATTTTGCCTATTTTTATTTAATACCATGCATGTGTTACAAATTTTAAATTATGTAGGTGACTGCCATACAGTTTTATTACATAGCACTGGCTTAGAAAGTGAGGTGATGATGTTCTACCTATTGTTAAAGTTCAAGAGTTTAAACTTTAGGCTATTACTAAGAAGAAAGTGTGGCTGTATTTGTTACTTTTTATCACTAACAAAAATACCTGACAGACCCAACTTAAGGGAGGGGCGAACTTGGCTCAGGGGTTTAGAGGTATTTCAGAACTTCATTACTTCTGGGCAAGGCCCAGTGGTCGGAGCCACTTTGTCTGTGACCCTGGGAGCATGGGCTAGGGGCTCTTCACTTAGTGGCAGACTTGGGAAGCAGAGTCAGGTTGGAAGAAGGAGCTGGTATGACTTTTAAAGGTTTGCCCCTAACTACTTACTTCAACCAGCTTCTAACATGGTCCCCTAAATGACAGCCATCTTAGGAATAGGTGTTTAAAACATAAGGCTGTTGGAGACTTTAGATTCAAACTCTAACAATGACTGAAGGTGACATATTAGCTTCTCTTTCTTCTTCACTGTCTTGCAAGTAACTTTGTGGCAAAATTAGTTTGCTGGCCCATCTGGCCTACTCTTTTTGACAGTCCTCAAGCTAACAGTGTATCTTGGCATTTAAAACTGCCAAAGAGTTTCAAAAACATACAACAACAACAACAATTTGACAGAGATTATATGTCATCTATGCAGTCTAAAATAATTATTGTTGTAGAAAAAGTTTACTGACTCATAGTTCATCTCCACTGCTTTCTCCCTGTAATAACCCTGGGGGTGACCAAAAGGACATTGCCCCTTTGTAATGAGAGCTGTGTTTAGTAGTAGTCTACTTATTATTGAGTAATGTGGGTAACAACCATTTGAGTGGTTGACAATATTAGTTGCCTGTGGATTGATAAGCGTCCTTCCAGTATTTCTGTTGAGCTGTAGTGTGTTCTTTGGTATAAAAGGTACACTGCTGGCATCTATTGTGTAGCCTCAAGTTAAAAAAAGTCACAGCTTAATTTTGATGTCTCCAGTGGTGTAGGATCAACTGGCTGATGAGTAGACGGTGAATGGTATGTAGGCTTGATGTTAGTTTTCTGAGAGCAGCTTGACAGGGATGGGTGACATGTGAGCATGGCTGATTTCACAACATAACTTTTTTCATGTTAATAGTCATTAGTCTACTAAGGGTGGCAACCTTTGCATCACAAATATATTTCTTTCCTCTTTGCACCATTTATGATGCTATATTGCCATGTCTAAATGGAGATGGTTTCAGACAGTAGTACTGTCCTTCTGCTTGACCAACAGCTTGGTTCTTACTGGTTAGCTCTTCTTGTGCCATCAGCATGGGCAACATGGATGTTTGATCAGGTGTTTTTGTCTTTTTCTTTATAGTTTGTGGCACTTGATCTTTAGTTTATGTGCCTGCTGCTTCCTATAGAAATAGGCCCCTAGAAACAACTTTAAGGCTAACCGCTTATGACAAGACCCATCAAGAACAGTGTTGGCCAGAGTGAAATTGGCCTTGACATCTATACATTGCATGTGGGAGCTGTAGTTGATCAACTGTAGTACTATGATGGACACCATTAGCTTTCAGTTCTTTGTCACTATCAGGCAATTGACTTTGGTCTTTTGGAAACTTCCATGTATGACAGGCTTCTAATGGAGCTTACTGTTTTACTTCAAGTGGTGGTGTAATAGGGGTTAAGTTTCTCTCCTAGGTTTAGCCAAATGTGCTTGAGACAACTGTAGCCGAATGCCAGAGACTGGGTAATTTATAGTGAACAAGATATTTATTGGCTCATGATCTTGAAAGGATACATTTGCTAGAATATATAAATATCTATTGCCTTCCATTGTCCAGTTACCCGCTGTTTTTCACTCTGTGTGGTATTTATGTCCTTTACTTGTTCTGATTTCTCAAAATAAGATGAGTTCTTACTGGGAAAATCACAAGAGTGACTTGCAGATCTCAGATGTGACTGAACGAGATACCACAAAATACTTTGACCCATGAAACATTGCTGTAGTTGGCTTATGACTACTTTGCCTGCTTACTAATTTCTTTTCTTGTTTTTTCTTTTCTCTTTTTTGAAAGTCATAGACAGTTTACTGCTCTGTAATAAGATAAGGGGGAAAAAGACCCACCCTTGGGTAGCAGATAATAAGCAAGAGTCTTCTCCATTTGAGAAAGTTGTTCAGTTGCTGTGCATTTCCATTATTTTTCCAGGGCAGAACATATTGGAGAGATATAGAAACTCACAAGCTTGAAGCCAGGTTATTCTTATATTCTATAACTATGTCATTTGCAGGACTGTTGTTGCTATAGAAACTGGCTGTGCCCCAGACAAATGGGGTGCTATTTTGTTACCACAAATCTTTATTCCAGTCTTCATCACAAGGAAGGCACTGCTATGTGCTTTCAACCAGAGTCTCTTGTCCAGGGTTCTTGGTTTGGTTGACCACATCCTACTCAGTACAGCTCTCATCATCCCAGTTCTCATCATGTTGGGTTACAGCCTGAGGAACCTGTCAGTCATTGAATGATAAGTAGCCAATTTGTTTGCAACATTAGGAGGATTCTTTCTGCACTTGATAAATGACAAGGAAACCTGCAGGCCATAATGTGGTGATTTTGGTCATAGGGGCACAGGGTTCAGAGAGTCAGGATTAGCATCTTTGTCCTTGCTGTTGACAGAGGAGTTTGTTCAAGGCTGGCTAGTTTCTTGTTGCCTAGTCAGGTCTTCTGCAACCTCCTGCCCACCTCTGCCTCTACTGGAGTTCACTGCTTATGGTATCTCGGCATGCTACTTAAATTCTCAAAATTTATTGTTTCTTTAGTGGAAAATGTGGATATAAACATTTTTTGTGTGATTTGTCATTATGTAATTACATTAATAGCAATAGCAAAATCTATTGGCTTGTTTTATAATTTATGAAAGATGAGTTTTTTTTTTAACTATATAAAGGAAAATAAGTTAAAACTGTAAGGGATTTAGATTATATAAAGAACAACCAATGGTATTTGTAAAAAGGAGGATGGAACCTCCTAACAGTTACTTATTAAACTTCATTGTACTGTTTATTTTCTAACGCCCTTCCCCCACAGAAGCCTTTGTTTTTCTTACAATGCCTAACCTTGTATTTACCGTAAGTTGCCATCTAGTTCCTTAAGTGTTTCCAGTTTCATTTCAATGGGTTAGGGGGACATTTTGTTTTATTTTATTTCAGTCAGATAGCTTTTAGCATCTATTGCAAACAATGGTCTTAATGCAGCTATTAACTTTTCATTACTAACATATGAGTCATTCTGGATAATTTTTATTAGTATAAGGGAACTTTACAATTAAATTTTTTTTACTGTATATTAGAAAAAATATATCCTGCATGATTTTAAATATTACATAAAATATTTTTTGAGTAAAATCTTGGTTATACAAGATTTGTGAAAATTATAGATACTGTTACAGAAAATGTTAATAATGACTTCAGTTACTAAGTATTTGTTATATGCAGGCACTCTTTTGAGTGCTTGATATCTTTGTTGCACCCTATAGTGTCTTATCAATTTTAGGGGAACGCCTTTAGTCCCAGCACTCGGGAGGCGGAGCCAGGTGGATCTCTGTGAGTTCAAGGCCAGCCTCGGCTACCAACTGAGTTCCAGGAAAGGCGCAAAGCTACACAGAGAAACCCTGTCTCAAAAAAACCAAAAAAAAAAAAAAAAAAAAAAAAAACCAAAAGAAACCCCCCACAATTTTAGGGGAAGGTACCAAACTCCTCATGTCCAGGTAGACCTTGGGTCACAGGAAGGTTCTGAAGCTGGAATACCAACTGTACATGGTGACTGTGCCTGCTCTCTTAGCACTGCATCACTGACATCTGCTACCTCGCTAAGGAAAGGACAGTGCAGCTGCTGTGTGGATGACGTAGTCATAGGTTGCTATAGATTAAGTGAAGTTTATAAACGTCTCTAGATCACAGCACTTTTCTATTTTATAATGTGCACATGTGGAGTTGAGTAGCGATGCATTTAGAAATCCAACAGTAATTTTAAGCATTAAATGAAGCATTATCACTTGATTGTATTTTGGACACAAAGAATGCTTCCTTTTTAGAAGAGTCATGGTATAGTTAGCTATGGTGATGGTTTGTACCACTCTTGCACCTGCTTCTTTTAAAAAGGAATGTCACAGTTTATAAATACTAAGAGTTAGTTTTCTTTAGGTCACTCACAACTGTGTTATAAAGTACTTGACATTTTAGTTTTAGGATTTAACCTCCTAACAAACATCACGTGACATTAGCAGCATGGTGCATTGAGAGCTCTCATAGGAATATTTGGAATGGAAAGGATGACTTTGGGTCTGTGAGGTTGTGTGGGCTTGAACGTGATTTTTATTTGATATATGAGCTGTGACATAACTATTGCCTGACTGAGATGTGCTTGTAAGTGCGACACTATGCAGATGGGTTTTTTCTGAAACAAAGCCAAAAACAAATCTTGAGTGTGTTCGTTTACTGGGAAAATAATACTTCATAGAAACATATGGAAACATTTTTACATTTTTATTTCATTAAATGAGCCTTTTACTTTCTAAGTATTTTTATGATTGTTCTAGTTAATATGTCATTTACCTCATATTTTCCGAGTTTGGTGAGACACGGGAAGTCTTACACAGGAAGTACTGAGATGTTGGGAAGCAACCAGCTTACATTTAGGAACTTGTGTGTTAGAACTAGAGTAGATGCTTATGGAAAGTTTCAATTGGATGGCTTACATTCTCTAGTTATTAATAATAAGAGCAGCTATAGTTAATTCTTTTAATCTCCAGTGGGTCTCGTGAGACTTTGTACAGAGTGGTTATTTTCTTTTTACTCAAATTATAAAATCACAGAACATTAAAGGAACTCATGAGGAAAAAACAAGAGAAGAACAAGACTGTTTTTAATTTTTCTTTCTTTCAATCTCCTGCCTTTATATAGAAATTTTATGTGGTTTTATTTGCTATGTATATATCATTTTATGTTATGCTTTTCATAATATTTAAAAATTTCTCTTTTGGTGGGCACATACCACTCCCATTGGCGTTCTCACGCTGACAGGCATACAGAGACATTTTCCTCAGATTCTTTACGTCTTTTTCTAGCTCTCATTGTGTGTTCCTCTTCTGTCATGGAGAAATGATGGTGAATGTGGTGTATATTGTCTTTTCACTGAGCTCTTATATTGAGTAATTTGTGGTTTTATTTTCCGTTAGTTTCATCTGTAGCATATGTAGAACTTTTTTTGATTGGTAGCCTTTCCTGTGTTTGTGTCCTTGATTGAGGAGGGAGCACTTCAGCAGTTTGCTCTGTACCTTCACGTGTCACTGGTGTTGACGACTGGTGGGTTGAGTTGTGTGTCTTGGAACCCTTTCTAGAAAACAGTTGTGGTAAAATCAGTCAGATGAGCCCAGGTGTGTAGAATTCACTGCTCGGTGTGAAACACCTTCTTCTCTAATTGCAGCTGATGCCATCATTACTTACCCATTTGTTTCACAAAACTTTATTCTGAGACTTTATTCAGCCTTTTCACAGCTATGTCTTGCATTGTTTCTTCTTTTTTTAATCTTCCTGGCTCTGGACCAATACTTGTGTTCGCATCCTTTCCTTTCTAACTGGGACTGCTGCACTGTATCTGAGTAGACTTAGTGATAATTCTGCAGAGACATTCTGATTGTGTCCTTCTACCTGTAAGGTGAAATTGGAATTCTCTCTCAGTGTCAGTCTGTAATCATTTCATGACCTTCTCTCAGCCTTGGAAACTTTCTTCCTTGAGCCCCATTCTTTAGATGTTTGAATAACTGGGAAATGACAGTTTTTTTTGTGATCTCTGGGCATCGTTTTTTTTAAGTAGTAATTCTTAATACCAGTCTTACTCAGAGTATAGCAAGAGGGGTCTCACAAACCAAGATGGTTGGTGCTGGTGACATTTCCTGTTTAATCAATTTGCCATCCTTTAAAAACACTCTTTGCCCAAGTGTTTATACTTTCTGTAATTAGTTATGCATGTGGATAGTGCTGTGCCCTGGGCTCTGTGTAAGACATCAGCAAAATGTGTAGTTCAGCTTTCTTCCTTGTCATTATCTCCTTGGTTAATTTCAAAGCAGGTTTCCCAAGAGCTTTGAATAATAATAATATCTATAATAAAACTTGTGCATCTAGTTTGAGCTTCTTTTTAAATATGAAGACAAAATAGGGGTATCTTCAACTTAATAGTGCCTTAAGGTTAAATGATTATATATATATTGTCTGGCAGTGGTTTCCTTACTTGTAAAATTGCCCTTTTTCATACTAATTTTGAATTTCAATTTCTAATTTTTTACAGTAAAGGACTATTTTTTAAAGTTAGGCTCCAATTTTAATAATGAGTAGTAAAAATTAGTTGTTTTGTTAACAAATATGATCAATAGATTGCTGAATAGAGTTTAAGTTGTCTTTTTTGGTGACAAGTTGAACTAATGGGCTCTAGTATTTTTATATAAAATTTTGTTCTGGTATATTTCATCTTTCAGTACTCATACAACTAAGTGATTATAGAGTTTCTTTGTACATGATGTCCACATAAGAACTCTTTGTACTTTGGGCGGTCCTGTTACAAGGTTCCTTGCTAGAGTGAGTAAATACATTACCTCAGCCCTTACCCAGCCTTCCATTGCCACTGATGACCCAGTGCTTAAGTTGTAACTCTATGCTGCCGACTGGGACCCAGGGGACTTATTTTATTTTATTTTTTGATGCCTTGCTGTAGGCAATTTTAAAAGTGTGGAACTAAGCCATTCTCTCCCTTGGACTCATTTCCACTTTTATTTCCTATGGGACAGCTAACCTTCCTTTAAAATAGTTGGATTTTAAAATTGTTCACCTAGTCAGTGATTACTGTGTGTAGTAGTTATACTACTGGCTCCGTTTTAGCTCACCGATTTTTTTTTTTTTAAAGTATGGCTTAACTGTTAGTGTTAAACAATTCTCAGACTTGCAATTTTATAATTTATCATGTTCTTTTCTGTTGTACACTTTATTCTCTCTGGGTGAATGTTTTTCATGGATTACTTTTATTTTATGCTTATATACTAAGACTTTTTGGCCTGATTTTTGTACCAGGAGTGTGTAATTGAGAACTGACAGGTTATATGAAGTTGAAAAGAAATTTAATGAGTTGTAAAAACCAGTGCTTCATTTTTCCTTGGTAACTAATATGTTATTTGTGAGGAAGTATCCTAAAAGGTTCCAAATGAATAAGCCTCCAAATTGCCTAGTAGTTTTCAATTTTAACACTAATAACTACTAATTTTAAACAAGTTGAATTTTACTCCCTAAGAAGAATAAAGTTATTTTTAGAGCGCATGAATGTTTGAGGCTTAAATATGTTAATCTCAGTTGTTCAGCCTCACAGATAAAATATATCCATGTAAAAACTATATGTTTACAATAAGAAGTATGCTCTTAGTTTAGTTTGTTTCCTTTTTAAAAAAATTATAGAATTTTTTTCTTTATTTTTTTATTTTTTCAATCTTCTGAGATAGTATCTCATACTATAGCCCAGGGTGGCATCAGACTTAGGAGCAGCACTCCTATTTCAGTCTCTGAAGGACTGGTATTATGATTGTGAAAGATTATGCCCATGTGAATATTTTATTTTGATCTGCTGTATTGTAAGGCATTGGATTTATCACTATGAAAAAGGCGTAGGTCGTCTGAGTTTCCTCTTTAAGAGGGAAACTAGCATCATAGGCGTTGAACAGTGTGTTAAGTCCTCTGCAAGTGCAATTGGGAGCCAGAGAGGAGCAGAAGCTGGACTGGATTTGGTGATTCACAGAAGAGTTGACATTCTGTAGTGTGCTCGCTCTCACTCTCTCTCTCTGTTACACACACACACACACACACACACACACACACAGGAGGGACATACTAGAAAACAGACATTGAGATGGGAAGCAATACTTCTGGGAAGAAAAGACTGGGTACAGTTTTAGGCAGTTTTAGGCAGTTTTAGTCATGTTTTGAAACCGACTTGACAGGAGTCTCTGCTAGCTCCGTAGGGAGCTCTAAAGATAAGACTTTGGAGGAGATGATATGGGTGGAGATGTCCAGTAACTTCTGTCAGCATCATCAGACACTTACTGTGGGTTTCCCCAAAGGTAGTACGCCTTTGTCAAGAAATCTGAGAGGCCGGGCGGTGGTGGCGCACGCCTTTAATCCAGCACTCGGGAGGCAGAGCCAGGCGGATCTCTGTGAGTTCGAGGCCAGCCTGGACTACCAAGTGAGTTCCAGGAAAAGGCGCAAAGCTACACAGAGAAACCCTGTCTCGAAAAAACCAAAAAAAAAAAAAAAAAAGAAATCTGAGAGAAACTGTATAGAACTGGAGGCTTCGGGACAGTTAAGTTCACTGCAATTAGTGTGTTCTTGTTGAAAGGTAGTTGAAGGATCTTATCTATGTGTGTGCCACAGGAATGAGGGTGTGCTGTATCTGAGTATGAAATTAATCAGTAACACATTTGTTCATTGAGTCCATAAATATTATTTGATACTTATTCTGTGCTAGGAACAGTGCTGGGCGCAGATGCTGTGAACAAAATGGCTTCTCCCTATTTCCTATAGTGTGGCGACATGGGGAAGAATGTTTCAAGCTGATGAGAAGTGGTTACAAAGGGTCTATTATGAACAAGGTGTAATAGAAAGGAGGCAGTTTTGCCTAGAGAGTTTTGAGAGAAAAAAGTGTATGTGCATGTTTGTGTATAGTAAAATGAAGCTGGAGATTTTTAATAGTAATTAATTATTTTCTAGAACCCTTGAAAACACAATGAGAATTTTATAATTCGAATAGCAGTGGAAGCCATCAGTTTTAATCAAGAGGTCATTACAGTTTAATTTATGGAGTAAAATATTAACTGTTGCCCACTAGTTTCTGTTTTGAACAGTCATGGTACAAATGTATCTTGACTTCTGGCTTATCATGTTATGGGGAGTCCACCAGAGAAGACCTTTATTGTGAATTGAAAGTCTTTATTCCACCTGGCAGGGACTATACTCAGGTATTCAGGACCCAGAGTGTATCCCAGAGTGTTTAGAACAAGGGGCTCTTAAAGGCAAAACTCACATCCTGTTATCTTGCTGGGCAGCTGCAAGGGGAGGTTTTGTGCAAGCAAGCAGTTTAACAGAAGCCAAGATAAAGTTAACTGGGTCATCTTGACCATGGGATATCAGACAGGCTGCCATGTTTGCCTAGCATTTATGTGGGTGGTGGGGAATCTCTGAACTACATCCTCACACTTAAATGGCAAGAGTTTTAACCACTGAGCCTCAGGTAACTCTGCTTTTGGCTGGAAACAGCCAGCCTCCTTACAGAAGTCTTAACGGCATGTTTTCCTTGCTCTTAGTCATTCTCTTCTCTCCTCGACATAGCTGTTCCCACCTATGAATAACTTAGTCTTTCCTCAGGTTGGTGGGTCCTCTTTTTCTGTTGCTTGCAGCACTCTAGGCCAGTCTGTCTTCCCATCCTTTTCTGGTTTGCCTAAAAAAAAATATTTTTCATATCATTTCTTTGGGTGATCTATAAGGGCCCCTTTCATTATAATTTTTAGCATCTTGCACTACCGTTTTCATAGTATTTATCATATTTCATTGAAATGTTTTATTTAGTTATCAATCTCTAAATTAATGTAAGGCAGCAATGGTAAAAATAACAGTGTATACAGATAATAAGAAGAAAATAAATATGTTTTGAAAGAATAGCTTCCAGCTCTAGTATTTCCTAGTTTTTAAATTTAGGGAACATATATTAAGTGCTATGTTACCTTTTTGCTTATCTTGGTGGGGATGGGAGACAACAAGTGGTGACGAGCCATGGTTAGGTAAGGATGTTGCTCAGTTCAGTTGTGAAGAATGAGTTAATTTGGATCAGTAACAGGTAAAAATAGCTCACGTTTGTAGGAAATCTTGCTCTTATGTATTTTGTCACTCTTTTGGTGGAATAAAAAAAGTTGAAGGATGTTGGACTGCAATGAAATCTATATTACAAAAATAAAAATTTTGTAAGCTATTTACTTCATGTGAAAACTAAAAAAATCCACCATTTTCAAATGTTCTGTTTTTACACTGACAGTTATTGGCCAATTTGCTTCACAAGCAAAAAGATCTGATAGTTGTTCCTAAGTGCTCAGAGACTGACTGGTGTTGAGAATAAGTAACACTGTATGCTAAGCATGACATGTCACATGGTGATGCTTTGCTGCTCTATAATGATTGATAGAGTCATGCCCTTGTCAACCCCACCCCCTCTCACTGCAGATTACTTTACTCTGTTCATGTCTTTTTGTTTTCTGACCCATTGGAGTTAACTTGAGTGGTCTCTGTGACCATTGAGTTATCTAGTGCAGCCAGTGGGCTCAGCAGTGGGTACATAATACTTCTGTAGATAATGATTTGCCCTTTCCCAGAATTGTTCAGTAACCCTTAGTTCAGAAGGGAGGGTAGGCTCTGTGAGCAGGCCCCTCATCATTCCCTGGGTGTTAATAGAGCTGGTTTTGTGCAGGGCCGATGCAGGAAACCATAGCTGCGTTAAGTTTGTCACTGCAGTGGCTATGTCACGCTTAGAGGACAGTGTTTTGCTGCCCTTCTCCCCATTTGCAGGCTTTTATATTATATTCTTGCCATTCCTTTGTCTGGGATAGCCTCGCTGTAGAGATGGTCTTAAATGCCCTGCTTCTGGCCGAGCCGCTCAGCCATGCCCTTTTCTCAGTACATTAAACAACCAATAGACTCTGCATTTACCACCTGTTCACGGTTCTCCTGTGAAGGCCGAGGACAGCATTGCCTATACGTATCAACATAGATGTTGGGAAGGCAGTTTAACACCATTGCCTGGGATTGCTAAGTGCTTTGTATCCCAACTCTCCTGACTACTCAGTGTCAGGGCTGACACATTCTGTGTTCATCTGAAGTTCTTGAAAAAACTATATGCATTCTGTCATGAATTTTGACTTTTCAGTTACATTGGATGGTCCGTTATTTGTTTGTATAAAATTTTAGGTATAAGTTGATGAACAACAGTTAGATACTTGGTCTTCCTGGTCAACCGTGTTTGCAGAATGAGCTATGCCATTAAGGGTTCTTGTTATTTCCGTCCACAAAATCAGTACTGTTACTGTGAATGCCTGTGTGGCTCTGCAGCCTTGGTGGTTGTCTCTTAGTGATATGATGCCGTGTGCTTTCATGTTGTTGCTGTCCCACCAGTGCTAACTGTTCTGAGAAGCATGCCTCAGTTTCTGCATTAAACTATCAGGTTTTTAATCCAGTGTGTGAGTGTGTGTGTGTGTGTGTGTGTGTGTGTGTGTGTGTGTGTGTGTGTGTGGTTACCTATGTGTCATGGCGCACATGTGGAGGTCAGAGGACAACTGTAGGGTTGGTTTTCTCCTTCTACCATATGGGACCTGAGGAGCAAACTCAGGTCATTAGGTTTGGTGGCAAGTGTCACCAAAAGACATTGCCGTCTTGGTAAAGACCTGATGAGCAATCTTACTGCTCCTTTAAAAACTCTTCAAATCACCTCATTTATTTATTCATTAATTTGTGTTTGTGTGTATGTGTGTGTGTGTGTGTGTGTGTGTGTGTGTGTGTGTGTGTGTGTGTATAGAGAGAGAGAGAGAGGGAGAGAGAGAGAGAGAGAGAGAGGGAGGAGAGAGAGAGAGACAGAGACAGAGACAGAAAGAGAGAGAGAGAGAAATCCTATTTAAAGGACTTTGGGATATAATAGATTCCTCCATTTTATCTGATTCCATGTTGCTTATAAGACAAAGTGTGTGTATTTACTTTGCTTTTTATCTTTAGAATGTTGAAGTTAAAGTAAGTTCATGTATGTATGATCTTTTAATGTGTGACACAGTATGTGGACATGTGAGGTTTTGGTTTTAAAGTTAATTTCCTTGTGCCCCTCCCCCTCCATCTTTTTTTTTTGGTGTTGACTCAAACACATGTAGGTTGTTTTCAGTGTATATTTAAATGTACAGAAAATAGAAAGTACTTAGTTTTGTATACTTTCATAAAGAATATATTGAGTTTTGGGTCTTTCCAGAACCATTAACTTCTCTCCTGCCTTCTCGCTCAGCTCTCACTGAAACCCTTCTCTCACGGAGCTCTCCTACTTTGACTTCCTTTCCTTTTGACACACCAGGTTTAGTTATGGTTGCTTGCCAAGCACGAGTTAGGTACTGCTGGCTGGAGCTTGGGCAGCTTCTCAGTGGCTATACCACGGAAGGGAATGACCTCCTCCCTGCATCCATTAACTACCCACAGTTCCTCAGGGAAGGGTGAGGCCCTGGGCTCCCCTCACACATGCATGACGCGATGGGGAGGTGTGCTGTGTAGGGCTGTTCAGGAACCACATCTGCAGGAGCTCTTGAGTGTCATGGCCGTGCTTTGTCCATGTGCCCTGGTGATAGCACTTCTTCCCAACCACGGAGGGAATGACACAACATGTCCCACTTCGGGCTGAGCACTCCAGTCACTTCAAAGGATGCTGCTACAGTGATGTAGGTAGCACCCCACCCTTCCACCCCGAAGACTGTCAGTCAAGCTTCCTAGTATTTTTGTTCTTCTATGGGCCCTCTCCCTGAACCTGGGCTCTTTCTCTGACGTGCTTTTCACTAGTAGATTGTGGGGAAGGTGATGCTGTTTTCTTTCCAAGGCTGGGTTGTAAAAGGCATTGAGGTTTCTGCCTGGATCACTTGGATAGTGTGCTCTGAGAACATCTAGATGTTCCGTCTATTAGAACAGAGGTGTCAGATACACTGGTTCAGTTGAGATTTCATATGTTCCAGGCTTACCCACTGACAGCAGCTTCATGGGAGAAGCAAGTAGTACAAAAAACAATATTGAATTGTAACATTAAAACAAAAGATGATGTCCAAAGCCACCAGATTTTTGGAGTAGTTATACAGGAATAAGTAACTGGCCCAGATAACTTTAAGACTTGTTTTTAAGGGGGCTGGAGAGATGGCACAGCAGTTAGGAGCACCTGCTGTTCTTTCAGGGGATTTGAGTTCAGTTTCCAACAACCATGGTGGGCAGGCACATCACAGCCCCCTGCACCTCCAACTCCAGGAGATCTGACAACCTCTGTGGTCTTCTTTGGCGCTTACACACAGGTGGCACACATACATATACACACCACATACATATACTTAGATATAAATAATAAAAATAAATCTTATGAATAATTTTTATAAAATGTATTTTATCATAGAAATTAAGAAACATGATATTCTTTTTATCCTCACGATTTGATACTTTTTGGAATGTGGTAGTTTGTGCCAAAGGACACCCATGTCTTGTGACAGAATTGCAGTTAACAGATATTTTATGGTGAAGACTTCATCTAGATTTAACTTTCTATCTTGATAAAACCAATAAAATAAGATAACTCACCGTAAAGGAGCTTAAATGAGCATGAACATTCCATTCCTTTCTCTTTACTTACTCCTTTCCTGCTTTATGTAGTAGGTTGATAGGCCAGTAAAGTAGTTCTGAACAGCCTTCCTGACAGGGAGATTTGTATCAGACTGGTGTAATACTGAAGAGGTTTTGTCCATTCCAGACAGAGGAAAGCACCGATTCCTTGTGTGACAGGCTGCTGTTTCTTGATTACTAACTCTTTGACCTCAAGTTCCGCGGAGGTCAGTGTATTAGGCATAATGCATTCAAGCTCGTTTTCTAAGTTATCTCTCATGTTTTGTCAATTGCCAGGTGGACTCTGAGCATCTGGGGGAAATGTAGTTACTCATAATTATTATGGCCTGAAGTGCTTAACAGATATTTTAAAGAGTATTAATAAGGTCAAGCTTAATTAGGTTGGGGGCTTTCATATGATGGTGAGAACACCAGGCCTTTTTTATGTATTTCCTTAGCCAGTTTAGGCCAGTATGCTTGTATATCACTTTTGAGAATTAAGTGTTTTATTAGTGCTTACAGTTTATCAAAACAGTTAATTTAAGGTAGTTAAATGTTGCCTAATACATAATTTTAGGCTTTATTATCATGTATTAAGAAATATCTTAAATATAGACAGCAAAGCAGAATTTTAAATATTATACAGCTAAATGTGTAACTGGTAAGTATGTTAAGATATAGTGATTATGATTTGTAATATTATAAATATTGGAATCATGATATAAGTTCTGATAACTAAAATTTAATTTATAAAGCTGTTCACATTTTGCACTTAAATAAATTTATATAAATTTTATTATATTTAAAAGTAAAAGCAGATTTTACGTTCCTTCAGCCATTCTAACAAAAACTTAGTAATAAGCACACTTTACTTTAAAAATGACACAACCCTTCAGTTATTTTGTAAAACTAGCATAATCATAAATTTCCTATCCATGTTTTTTTCCAAAAATACTAACCCATATTGTTCTCTCCGGACCTGTTCTAAGGATGACTAATTCAGCTGCTGAGATCTCCTTTATGTGTTTGATGGAATACTTGGCTTGCTGGAGCACAGCTGTGTGTTTATGTGCACTGCACACCTGCAGGCCCTGACAAATAGCTGGACTGTGCAGAGGATACAAAATTACGCTGGCAGCGCTGCAAATAAGGAAGTTTCTGTTTTGAAGTCCATATGTGTGTGTGCTGGAGATGCCAGCTGGTGTATTTATGTTGCATGCACAGATGTAAAAGTGTCAACTGATTTTAGAGCAGAGGAAGGCCTACCTGCTCCTATGTACTTTGTGTCAACGTTAGGAAGTGGTATGAATGTTCTTACAACTTAGGTCTTTCAAAGGAAAAGCTGCTATTAAAATTGTGAATGTAGGGCATGATGAGAATAGAGGATAGTAACATAATGAGAATATTATTGCTTTACCATTAGGTAAATTAAGTCCTGACTTATTATAACCATTAATGATGTGTATCCTCTTCTGTGGCTAGCACAAATTGGCTTTGTGTCAAATTCAGTTTGTGCAGACTGAAATGTGAAAGTCAGACTCATAATAACTACTTACTTAGCTCAAAGGTTTTGACTGCACTGTTTTAAAAAATATATTTAATTTAAAAAATTGAACGGATAGTAAGTTCTTGACAGTTTTACCACATGTATTTAAATTAGTTATGATAGAGATTTCAGTCATTATAAGTACCAGGAATAGTATTTTCTAAGTTTAGGAATTTTTTATTTTTATTTTTATTTTTTTAGTTTAGGAAATATTTAAACCTATATAAAATAAACCAACTAATTAATCAATCCTTTGAAAGAGCTGTCAATTGATTCTGTTAAAATATTCTCTGCAAATGAAGACCCAAAGATTTTTTGGAAATTTATCTTCAAATTAATATTTGAAAATTAGATGCTTTGTATCTGTTATGTGACTGAGGAATTAGATATGGATTTGAAACTGTAAAATTTATGCTCACTGCAGTCATATTCCCTAAAAACTACTATAGCTTTTCAGTTAATTAAATATTTCTAGCATTTAGTTGGCTTCTAGTATTAATTAGATCTATTTCAATTGAACTATTTAAAATATTTGCTTTTACTATATTTGAAATCTATACAAATTAAGAATTTTTAGACATTTCCAAGTACAAGAGAGGAATTTTAGAACTTACCCGAATAACATAAGATATGTTAAGCTATAATTTTAAATCCTGTTTTGAATTTGGAACATTTGGATTCAACATGTAGCTCTCTATTAGTTGATTCCTCTGAATTTTATATACTTTTCATTTTTCTGAGTTTATATTCTCAAACTTTTAAAATCATAATTATGTTTCACTAATGGTTTGTGTGTTTCTAATTACTATTTTTATTGATGAAGTCAAACTTGTAAATATTCTTTTTGTTTTGTTTTGTTTTTCGAGACAGGGTTTCTCTGTGTAGCTTTGCGCCTTTCCTGGGACTCACTTGGTAGCCCAGACTGGCCTCGAACTCACAGAGATCTGCCTGGCTCTGCCTCCCGAGTGCTGGGATTAAAGGCGTGCGCCACCACCACCCGGCCCAAACTTGCAAATATTCTATGCAGTTATTTGAATAGTATTTTAGTTAGCATGTTTTCATTTTCATCATTAGATATGGTATGTTTTTCTATATAGAAAGGATATATATTTGATATAATTTTTAAAATGATTTTTATCTAAAAATCTTACTTTCAGCAAATGCGTAAAGAGCTTGAACGTTTAGCATTATATATGAACCTTAAAAGTTTGATTTTTTGACTAAATCAGGTTTCTCAATTCATGCTGACAATTTGATGTGAGATAAGTTTGTGTAATGAGGTAGAAAGATGGAATAGAAAGTACATCTCTTAATGTCTGACCTGAGCAATTCAATGTTTCTGACAAAGCATAGAATTTATCATATAATAGTGTGGAATAGTTGTTTGAGCTATGAGGACAAGTTCTTCGAGCTTTAGTTTGCTTGGGTTTTTCCTCCAGAAAAGTGGAACAGAAATTCCAGCTAAATATTGTTGTGGATATTTAGATAATGAACAAAGAGCCTTTCTGTGGGCAGTGTGTAGAGCGTGTAGGTTGTGGTCAGTGAAACTGAATATTTCTTTCACAGCAGCAGTGGTAACGGTTTGAAATTATTCTTTACATGGGAAGTAAGAGATGTGTCAGCTGGCGTGAAGATGGAAAAACAAACGCATAATTATTGTCATGCATTACTTCCTCAGGAATATTTTCAAGAAAGAACTAAACCCCATTTTTTTACAGTGGAAAGACAGAAGCTTTTACTACTCATTTGAGAGATTATGTTCCATATATTGTGAGGTTATTTCATGTCAGGGCCAAGCGCCTTTCCTAGCTATCACTTCAAACACTGTTGCCGCCACGGCAGGTTGCAAGCACATGATTGAAGCTTCTAGTTCTCAGCTCCTGCACAGATGTCTTTCAATAGCTATAGCCAGTAATTTCTTCAAATTGCTCACTTTATCAGCAGCACATGTCATCAATCCTGAAGTGGTTGCTCAAGTCAGACTGCAGAATCTTTAGCTCACAGATGCAGCTGCAAACAGGTGAACAGGCAGAAAGTAATTTGTGTAGCTTGGTGGCTGTCAGACGAAAGACAGACAGTCTGTGTTTCAAACAGACTGCAGGCCCTGTACAGGCCAGACAAAAGGGGTTTCTCCAACTGCAAATAATTCCAAGGTTAACATCTTTTCCTTTCTGCCATTAGGTGATTTGTTAAAATTTGAAACAATGAACATTATAAATCTACACAGAAATTGGAGACAAGATGAAAGAGAAAATCAGATTACTAAATAGGTTTACATTTGTCCTTCCAGAAAAGTACAACTGGCATTCATAGATGCTTTTTTCTCACAAATTAATTCAGGCTATAACAAAATAATTCTTTGATACTTAAAGATTGTAAATATTTAAGTTACATTAAGCATCACTGCTATGAAAACACAATACAGCCAGAACAGGGTAGTTTTATGAAAATATTTAGTTTCAAAATTGTTATATTGTAGATATTGGAATTTGCTTTTGTCAGACATTTTTCAGTGTTTTGTGTGACTCTTTCCTAGTGTACTTAAGAAGTAGTGTGTGCTAGTTACACCATACATTTCAGAATATCTTAATATACAGTAGCTGTAAAACAAAAACTTGCATAAAGAAAAGACTTCCAGAATATATGTATCTAAAAACTTCTCCTTGGAGCCGGGCGGTGGTGGCGCACGCCTTTAATCCCAGCACTCGGGAGGCAGAGGCAGGTGGATCTCTGTGAGTTTGAGGCCAGCCTGGTCTCCAAAGCGAGTTCCAGGAAAGGCGCAAAGCTACACAGAGAAACCTTGTCTCGAAAAACCAAAAAAAAAAAAAAAAACAAAAAACTTCTCCTTGGTTTTGTTTTCTTGGATTAGAACATGAGGTGGAAGGATACTTGCTTTTCTTTAAAATAGTCATACTTTGGAAGACTGTTCCATAATTGTATTAGTATTGAGAATATTCATCATTTTATCCATAAATCTTTTTTTTATTTTTTCAAAACTTTTTTTTTTTTTTTTTTTTCTGTGTAGCTTTGGCTGTCTTGGAACTTGTTCTGCAGACTAGACTAGCCTTGAACTCAGAGATCTGCCTACATCTGCCTCCTCCATGCTGGGATTAAAGGCGTGGCCACCATTCCCAAATGTTAGTATTGATAAACTATCTTATGAGACTCTCAAATCAGATAAGTAATAATCATCAGTGTTAGGCTGTGTAAGTGCAGACTTTCTTCACAAAACAGAACGAAGAAATTTGCCCCCCATAGTCTTCGTGAGTATCTCATAATTGAAAATTATCAGACAATACATACGCACTCTTATGTTCATTCAGATATACATATGATACGGTGTTTCAAATATACATGACATGAATGCACTTGGTGCCTCATTCATTCATCCATTCATTCATCCATTCATTCATTCATTCATTCATTCATTCATTCATTCATGTATGTCTGTGTGGCACATAGGAAGGAAGTAAATCAGTAGCTTGTGTTGTTATCATCCGGAACTTAGGTGGTACTGCAGTGATTCACAACTCTGAGTGAATGTGTGCTGATTTATCCATTTTTGTTCTTTTATTCAAAATTAATTTAATATTGTAATTATTATAGATAATGGGTCTTTATGCATAATATTTTAAAGCACAGTTTTATGTATGAAATCTGATGCTAGTTTTGTTTATATTATGTGACTTGGGGAAGTTGATAAATGTCTCCTTAGGTTTTAATGATCATAGTACCATTGAAGTCATTTTCATATTAAAACAATTATCCTAAGTATTTTGTGTGATGTCTTGCAAAGATTTCTAGTGTACACTGATGGACAGATCCTACACTGGGCCTGCAGCCTTGCTGCTGCTCTCCCTCACCCCACCCTTAACCCCTGTGTGCAGGGAAGATTGTCAATGTACTCTGTGTGTCTGTCTGTCTGTGTGTGTGTGTCCGTGTCCATGCAGGTGCCTGTTTGCCATGCAGACAGGTTCAGAAAAAGGACGTTGGACATCTTCCTCTATTGCTCTCTACCTTGTTGACTTTTGCGTCAGGGCTTCTCATTAAGCCTGACATTGGCCATTTTTTTGCTAGACTGGCTGGCCAGAGTTCCCGAGATCAGCCCGTGCCTGTCCCTAGTGCTGGGTTACAGACACACATGGCAAACCTTGGCGTTTTTTACTGGAGATTCAAACTTTGGCTTTCCTGCTCAAAGAGCAAGTGTTGCTACTTACAGAACCGTCTCCTCAGTCCTCTAGAGCCTGATCTCAAAGTCGCCACCACTGTTGGAACAGTCTCCTGTGGCCTCAGGACTGAGAAGAACTGCCTTAGGACAATAAGTGGCCCATGGATCAGACCCAGCCTAGCACCAGTTTTTGACTGTAGCAAAGGCAATCATTATTAATTAGTTTTTGGCTCAGTTATGTTCTGTGACTCCTTTGTGTGACAATAGTAGAACTGAATAAATATAACAGAAACTTACATATTGCACATACTAAACATTTATCTTTAGCGTACTAGAAAAAAAAAGTTTGCAGACCCTCACTGTAGACTGAGCTGTTTCAAGCAAAGCTTTGCATAATCCTGGATTTCATGTTTTGTGTTTTTGATGTTTTTTTTGTGTCCTTGATTTATATATTTGAATGTGCTAGATTTTCCCTGTGTTTTATTTCATGCCTAATAAATTATAACTGTTTAAGGCGTTCATTATGCTTGTAGCTCTTTGAATTCTTCAGCGTCTGTCATAGGTGTTTTGCCTTGTTTAGTAAGTTTATGACTAGTTGTTTAGTACTGCTGTAGGTTACTTATGCGGGCACCATCACGGGAGGTATGGAGCCTTTGCCTGACCCATTTCTACTTTCTGTTTTTAAGTTTATTTCTCTCTAATTTATTAAAATAGATATTATAGTATTCCTAAGTTATCATTTTGTAACTATGAAGCACCTCTTGTTTCTCTGTTTCTGTAATTCCCTGCAGTCTTTATATAGTGTACTTAATTTTTAGGTTTGTCTGAGCTATGGAACAGTAGATCACATTTTCACCATTGTTATACTTTAAATAGCCTTCGTTCCTTAATTTTAGATAGTTTTGGCAATGACTCAGCTATTTTTGCTTGGAAATGCCTTGGGGGCTCTGGTGGATATGGGCTTGCTGCAGTCTGAATGGATAGCTCCTCTGTCCAGGCCCTTCCTGGGCCAGCACCCACTTAGTTCTGGCTGCATCTCCACTGCAGTGCTTTTTAAGTACTAGGTGGTTCCAGAGATGATCAGTGGTTCTCCCAGGATTCGGCGATATTCTGAAGGAATGCTGTGTATAGCCACTTTCAACTAGAGCCTCACAAAGTCTGACCAACCGTTTTATCTCAGCATTGTATTTCAAATATACTTACCACACATACCTGCATTCTGTATTTATTAAGAGAGCAATATCATACATAATACAATTTTTCATTTGATGTCCTAAATAAAGTAAATATATTTTATTGGTCAGTGCAAAAAGTACTTAGGTAGTCTAAAGGGCTAATCAGAGTCTTTTTATGCACTGGTAACGTGCTGTGCAACATAAGCTGAAATATATTCCACAAGGGAGGAAAATGGGATAGGTTACACACACCGTTCCTCTGAGTAATGCATGTAAGAGACTCCATCACTCACTTTTGGCAGGTGATTTTATATGAGCCTGCTGGTGAGGTGACTCTTTCCACAGACACCATTCAGCATCCAGTTGTGCAGGATAAAGAAGCTGGCAGCATTCTAGCAACATTTCACCAATGTCTTGTGGGCAACAATGAGTGAGTGCTTATTAGTGGAAGCAATGCATGATAACATTGCATAGTATGTGCAGCTTTTCTGTGACTTGTTTAAGAAACATTTTCAGGGATGCAGTAAAATTTTGTACTTTTGTTCTTAATGAGGAGGAAATGTAACTTCCTGAAACGTCTTTTATAGATACATACAAGTACTTGGAAAAATATACACATTGTTTTGTTTTTCGGGACAGGTTTCACTGTGTAGCCCTGGCTGTCCTAGATCTCACTCTGTAGACCAGGCTGGTCTGGAACTCACAGAGATCCATCTGCCTCTGCCTCCCTAGTGCTGGGATTAAAGGCGTGCATGACCACCGCCCAGCTGGAAATATTTTTGAAAGACTTACTAAGTAGTATTTCTTTGTAGTTTTAACCTGTTCTCCAGAAACTGTATTTTATAGTGTTATGTTTGGGCAAATTTTGGGACATAGGATAAATTTTTAGGATAAGCACTTCAGTATAACTATGTTACTCACAAAGATTTGCAGGCCATACCTATGTATTTAAGCTCTTTTATTTCTGTTCTTTGACACTTTGATTTCCTTAGAGAGAGAATATGCATCTATGTTTAAACATTGAACATTCCTTCACAAAGAAATTTTCTTGTACATGAACTAAAAGTTAAATCAAGAAGATATTAAATTGGTATGTTTTAGAATTGTTTTAATCTTTAAACCTTTGAACGAGTGGGTTTTTAAAAAGTCTATCATTGATATAGCTTTGTCTTTCCCTCCTCCCTGCTTCCCTCCCTCCTCCCTCCCTGCCTCCCTCCTTCTCTCTTTCCCTCCTTCCCTCCCTCCCTCCCTCCCTTCCTCCTTTCCTCCTTCCCTCTCCCCTTCTTGTTACTTGGACTAATTGTTTCTGATCCCAGTTTGCTTCCTGTCTCTGTGGAATTACTTGTCATGAGCAGATCATATGAAAGAATCAAAAGTGTGAATCTCTAGAGATGTAGAAATGTTTACTGTTGTCTAATAGTCTATGATACAGTTAAACCACAGTTCGGGGTTATTATGAACAAGATTTGTTCAGATAGTCTATGATAGAGTTAAACCACAGTTCTGGGTTATTATGAACGAGGTTTGTTCAGAGCATAGTCTTTCACTTCTCTTTGATTAACATTCAAGAGTACTGCTTATGAGTGCCACAGTAGATATATATTTAGTTTTTGAAGAAACTGTCGAAGTACTTTCAATAATTTCTGTACCAGTTTGTGTGTCCTGCACAGCACATGTCCACAGCACAGTGCTCAGTGTCTGCACATCCTCACCAGCATATGATTTGTCATGTATTTGTTTTAGATGCTGGGGTAGGTGTGTAATGATGTTATTGTTACTGTACTTTTTTTTTAACCTAAATGCAATACAATGATGATACATATCTTTTATTCACAAAAATTTTACACATTTCATATTATTATTTGTGTATTTGGACGAGTCTTTATACATTCTAAATATGTTGGTTCTTTGTTGGATATGTGATTTTCAAATGTCATTTCTCAACATCTTATATCTCTTCTCATTCTTGTATGGCAGGATTCTTTATGAATTTTTTTTTTTTTTAATTTAGGTTAAGAATTCTTTGCCTACTTCTAGGTCCCAAGGATGTTTTTTCCTGTCGTAATTTTTTTTTTTTTTGTTTTTTTTTTTGTTTTTCGATTCAGGGTTTCTCTTTGTAGCTTTGTGCCTTTCCTGGAACTTGCTTTGGAGACCAGGCTGCCCTCGAACTCACAGAGATCCGCCTGGCTCTGCCTCCCGAGTGCTGGGATTAAAGGCGTGCGCCACCACCTGCCGTAATTTTTAGTGGCATTGTATGTATTAAATTTTCTTTCACTTGTGAATTTTTCTTTCTATTATTGAGTAGGGTTCAGTAACTCTCACTAATTGAATTGCTCTTACACCCCTGCTAGAAGTCATCTAGGAGATTTATGTATGCCTGTTGGATTCTCTGTTCCACCCCTTCATTTAGGTGTTGGTCTTTCACCCTGTTTGCATGGACTGATTCTTCTTCTAACATATAGATCTAGTGCTGTTAACTTCCCTTTTCACACCACCCTGCCATGTTCTGCCAGTTTTGATACATTATATTTTTATAAGTAGGTTAAATAAATGTCTTCGAGTCTTCCTCTTTGACTTGTGAAATACTTAAATTTGTTAATTTCTCAGCATTGGAAGATTTCACGTTTGAAACTGCTGTGGTCATAGAACAAACTCTATCAACTCAGTTCTGATTCTGATGAGATTCCGTTATGGGCCGGAAGACTATGGACTGCCCTGTTACATCTCCTGTGGGTCTTTGGGCACAGTGCACATTCTACTTCTTCTATAATGTGGTTGGAAACTTGTGATGTGGTTTTTATCATCTATTTCTTTATTGAAATTGAAGGTGGTTGTCAGTCCCTGGGAATGTTTCAGAAGTTTGTAACTGCAGCATTTCAGGCAAATCTGTTCCGATATTCCACATCTATGCTCCCTGGTTTACACACATATTCCACATCTACACTCCTTGGTTTACACACGTATTCCACAGCTATGCTCCCTGGTTTACACACATATTCCACATCTATACTCCTCGGTTTACACACGTATTCCACAGCTATGCTCCCTGGTTTACACACATATTCCACATCTATGCTCCCTGTTTTACACACATATTCCACATCTATGCTCCCTGGTTTACACACATATTCCACAGCTATGCTCCCTGTTTTATACACATATTCCACATCTATGCTCCCTGGTTTACACACATATTCCACAACTATGCTCCTTGGTTTACACACATATTCCACAGCTATGCTCCTTGGTTTACACACATATTCCACAGCTATGCTCCCTGGTTTACACACATATTCTACATCTATACTCCTTGGTTTACACACGTATTCCACAGCTATGCTCCCTGGTTCACAAACATATTACACATCTATGTTCCCTGGTTTACACACATATTCCATACCTATGCTCCCTGGTTTACACACATATTCCACATCTATGCTCCCTGGTTTACACACATATTCCACATCTATGCTCCCTGGTTTACACACATATTCCACATCTATGCTCCTTGGTTTACACACGTATTCCACAGCTATGCTCCTTGGTTTACACACATTTTGGGTTTCCATGTCTTCGTACAGAATTTTCTTTTGTAATTTTTTTTATTACTTGAAATTCTACATTAACATTAAAATGCTTATTGATAGAAAGGCTCTGTCTTTGTGTTCTATGGCACAATAGGGGAACAGGAATATAGCTGAAAAGAACATGTACTTCAGCATAGGTAGAAGAGAGAATTTTGCTTGTTTTGAGCTGTCGTCTGTCTGTTGCCTCAGTTGTCCTTGAACTCTGGATGCTCGTGCTGCCCCCTCACTGGTGCTGGAGTGCAGCCTCGCTGGGATCATGCACCTTTCACCAGGAAGAAGTGACTCAGGACTGAAATGAACCATATTATGTCCGTCCTGATGTAGCACATGACTCGAAACATCCCAGTGTACCCTACATTTGTGTGACAGATTATCATAGAAATGGAAAGCTAGCTCAAGTGGACTGAGACTTAATGCAAGACTGAGACTGAAGATCCTGGAAAAAGGAGAAGGGGAAAGCCTCATGGTGTAGGTGTGGACAGTCATTTTTAGGTTAAAAACCCCAAAGACTAGACAATAAAAGAAAAGTAGACAAATGGAGTTTCTCCAAATAGAAATAAGTCAGATAGTCTCCAACTGTGTTAACTGGTCAAAGGCTCAACAAAATGTAAAATCATGATAGTATGGAATAGCATTCAGCCATGAAGAGAAATGGATTTCTGGTGAACCTTAACAGTATCATGTTACGTGAAAGAACTCAAGCAAGTAGAGAATAAGGTAGTGGTTACAGGGAGAGGGGAGAGTTACAGCTGGACAGACATTTGAATATTCTCTTTGGAGAAGTGTTTTCAAGTCCTTGGCCACCCCCAATTTTGAAACAGGGTCTTGGTGTGTATTACTAGCTAGCCTGGAACTTGCTGTGTATATGAGCTTGGCCTTGAACTTGAGACCACGCTCCTGTCTCTGTCTCCTGACTGCTGGGCTTACAGGTGAGGCCACTGGGTGAAGCCCTTTGCCCCTTGTGAAGTAGGCACTCCTGGTTGTCCTGGAGGCCATGTAGGCTTTGTCACCTGCCGACTCCTAGAGTGTCCTGGGTGACTTCCGTCGCCTTAGTTGTCCCTTCTCCAGCCTTTCACTAGGTTCTTTCTTCATCTCATCTCAGTTTCTTTTTTAGTTTTTCCCATGAAAGAATGTTTACTACTTGAAAAATTAACTACTTGAAAGCTCTTTGCTATAATTGAGTGACGAATGTCCCTTCAATGCACAGTTTAGAATAATTTTCCTCTTTAGAAATCTTTATAATTGGTATTCTCTTCTATCATTTTGTAGATTTTCTTTCTGAAGCATGAGTTCTGGCTGCTTGAGTGTCCTGCATGGCATGTTATTTTGTTTTATAAAATTATAATTTTGACTGTCTTATTAGGAAAAGTGTAGTTCTTGGGTTGCTTATGATCACTGCCTTTCAGAGGCAGTTATTTTTATCTGACTCATAGATATTTACTTGAAACTCTTAAACAGCATGCTTTAATAGAGTTTTTAAATTATCTGTGTTTAGGTATCTATATAATTTTAAAAATCAAAGTCTTATTTTTGTATGTATATAGGTGTTTGCCTGCATGTATGTGTGTGCACCAAGTGTGTGCTTGGTGCCCTCAGAGGCCAGAGGGACCATCAGATCCCCTGGAACTGGAGTTACAGATGCTTGTGAACTGCCATGTGGGTGCTGGAGATTGAACCAGGGTCCTCTGGAAGAGCAGCCAGTTCTCTTAACTGCTGAGCCATCTCCCCAGCCCCCTCTTCTATATAATTTTTAGTATTGGATTTAAGGAGTTTAATTCTCTATTGTTTCTTAAATAACTTTTATCAAAACAGCATTTTTTATAAAAATTAAATTTTGTTAAAATTATGTGTTAGGGTATATGTATACATGAGTGTAGATGTCCATGGAGACCAGAGGCATTGGATCCTTTGGAGCTGGAACTAGAGGTGGTTGTGAGCTGCCTGATATGGGTACTTGGCTCCTTTGCAAGAAACAACACGTTATAACTTCTTTACCATCTCTACATCCTTACAGCACATTTTTGTTCTTACAGTTCTTTAGTATACAAGTAAGACTGAAATAAATTTCAGATAAAGTCAGGTGTCAATAGGTCTGCTATATGGAGTCTCTAGGGACAAACCTTCTTTGCCTTTCTAGGTTTCTGAAGTATCAGCAGCTAACTCTTGGCTCATGGCCCCCTTCCCCATCTTCAGAGGCATTAGTATCATGCTTCTATGACAGTGGTTCTGACTTTATGTCTCTTTCTTTCTTCCTTTCTGTTTCTAAGGGTTTTTCACATCACATTGCAGATCAACTCATTAGGGTCTTGTATGTTCTCCCTGTCTCTGACCCCCACCCCATCCCCTCCATCCCAAGTAGGTCAGTATTACTGTCCTTGCTACCAAGGTTCTAGTTTTTAGGATCAATACTATATGGTCTTCCTTTCTCCTAAATTTTTGGGCATTTTACATCATAGCTTTTTAAGACTAAGGATAGTGTTACATGTGATCATTGAAATTTTCTCTTTTAAAACTTTAGTAGTTTTGTTCTTGCCTTGTTAGTGTTTTCTGTACATATTTTTGATTTATTTTCTAAAACTAGTAGAAATTCCAAATGCATGCTTAAGTTTGAAATGATTTTTAGTATACTTTCCTCTTTCAATGTCTGGTTGCTCCTCAATCCAAATCTAAGGCGTCTTGAAATTTCTTTTTCTTTTTGCTTTTTTCTTTTGTTGCATTCTGTTTCTTGGATAAGTGTTTTCTTTCTTGATGAACACTCTTCCTGGGGTATAATACTCTACAGTTACCATTCTAGTGTAGGAAGTCATCTAGTCTGGCTGAAGAAATCCTTGTTTCTTTATTTTACCTTTTGTCCCAGTTCCATTTCTGCTGCTCAGGTAAAGCACCCTGACCCCACAATGCAGCTTTAGAGAAGAAGGCTTCATGTATGGCCTACACTTCCAGGTCACACTTTATTAATGGAAATTCAAGGCAGGAACTTTAAAGCACCATGTCTGCAGCCTGCTTCACTCTTGCTTGTGTTGAACTAATTTTCTCTACTCTTACATAGTCCAGGCCCTAAAGGTGGGAATGGAGCCATTCACAGTGTCCTGGATCTTTCTGTATCAATTAACAGTCTAGACAATTGCCTGCATCCTCAGATATGCCCACAACCAACCTGATCTAGATAACTGCTCACTATGACTCTCTCTTTGGGTGATTTTGGGTCATGTTAAGTTGACAACTAAGCAGCACATTTTATATGTGATTGATAATTTGGGTATATATTTTTAGATTGAGGTTTGTCTACAGTGTTTCAAAGCATGCTTTATTTCCTCCTGCTCTCAGGAATTCAGATGTTTGATGTCATTTTTTGTTATTTAACCTTGTGTATGTTGCCTATCTTTGTTCTTATGGGACTAGGGTTATCTTTACTTTGGTGTTATTTCAGAAGGATATTGCATGCCATACTATTTCACTCTCCACTCTATTCATTTGAAATAGGACTTCTCACTGAACCTGGAGGTGGGTTTGGACCCAGAAAGTTTCAGAGGTCCTCCTTTCACAAAAACAGTGTTGGGATAGATCTGTGGCCACACTCAGCTTTGAACTTGACTGTCAGGTTCTTAAGCTTGTGTAGCTGACTCTTATCCAGTGACCCATCTCTCCAGCCCCACCCATGCATCCATTGTAATAAGAAAAACTGTGGTTCAGATTTTGTCACTTTCTGATTCATTTTTGCCAAATCTGTATTTCTCCAAGCTTTTGTTTTCCTATGTGTAAAATGGGGATAGTAATAGCTTTCTTATTTTTTTGTGTGATGAATAAATAAATTAGGCATAATTAAGTGTTCAGCCAATGCCAAATGTTATAATAACTATACTACTAGCACTATGATTATATAAGTTTTTCTGTCATTTAATTTTCTTGAATATTATTTAAACGTTTCCTTTCATGGAATTTGAAAACCTGCGAAATACACAACATTTGGATGCCACTTTATTGGCTTCATACACTCTTTAAACCTGTTACAGAGCTCAGTTCAGCTTTTGTTCTGAAATTCTATAAATTAAACACATGTTAAACATGACAAATTAACAATTAATTGATACATGGTTGTAAAATGACTATTTTAGAGTTTCTTCTGCTGTGGGATACACCATGACTAAAAGCAATGTGTGGTAAACACCATGACCTTGGGATGGAAAGGGCTTATTTTGCTTATACTTCCTGGTAACAGTCCATCACTGAGGGAAGCCAGGGCAAGAATTCAAGGAGAGCAGTAACCTGGAGGCAGGAACTATAGCAGAGGTCGTGGCTCACCGGCTTGCTTCTCAGGGCTTGCTCAGTCTGCCTTCTTATAGCATTCAAGATCACCAGCCTAGGGGTAAGCCCTACCTATGACATCACTGACTTGCCTGTAGGCCAATCTTAATGAAAACATATTCTCAATTAAGAGTCTTTCTTCTTAGATGACTCTAGCTTGTGTCAAATTGACAAAAATCAACCAGTACAATGACTAAGGTGAAGATTAGAAAATTAAGAGTTCTTTCAGAAATGAGGGTTAGTATATGGGAAGTTTTTCCAACATGCTGTGATCATTCAGGAATCATTTGGCATGGTAATTCCTGAATACTGCTTAGGAAGACTTTCATATACTTCTGGAGAAATAGTAGGTATTCATGAACACATAGTTGGACATGAGATTTTAGAAGAAATTTTAATATGACATAGAAAGCTTATTTTTAAAATCATGTAGAATTAAAGAATCTTCAAATATGAAGGATAATACTTTGTTTCACTAAAATTTGAGGTGAGGAACAGAAGGGAAATAGTATTCCTGGATGTTTATGAATATACTCAAAATGAGTGGTAGAAAGACAAAATTATTCTGTAACATATATGGCATTGTTTAAGACTTTGGTTCTTTTTTATTACTTTTCGTAAATGGTGCAAAATTTAGTTAATGCCTCTAATTTGTGATGTTCTTATCTATACAACGAAGATACTAACATTAAATCATAGTCTTTTGTGGAGATTGAATTCATTTGTATGCATACCACAATGCAAGTCCTCAGTAAATGTTAACTGATTACAGATCCTCCTGTGAAATTTAGTTTTCGCCCCCAACCTATGCATCAAAAATGAGGATAGCAATATCTGTATTACAGTCTTCTGTGCAGACTGACTCCATTTGTGTAGCTAACACACAGTGAGTCTTGACTAAATTCTGTTAATCAGAGATGACCCCTCCCCTTTCCTCTTCCCCCCTTTCTTCATCAGTGTCATATTCTGTAGGTTTCTCTGCTTGTATGATCCTCCCTCTGCTTTATGACCAAAGTCAGGGTTGACCATTAAAATGAAGGTTTCTCAACTATTCTCTATTAATAAGTATCATCTAGTAGAGATATTGATATCTACTTTTTTGATTAATTGATAAAAAGTCCTTTGCTTTTTTTGCTTATAAGAGATTGTCTTACAAACTTTCTTGGCCTCAATCTATCTCCTCAATCAGGTAGTTTTCTTTGTAAACATCTGTGCCAAAGTAAGTTAAACTTGTTTAAAATATAAAATTTATTGTGTTTTCTAAAACTAAATATGATTTTTAAACTTCCTTTTGAGTTTTATGTAATGGTTTATCCATTTAGTTTCATGTCTTGAATCCTACTAATCAAGATCTGGTTATAAGTATAGTTATGAGAGTTCAGCCCATTTATTTTAAAATTGCATTTTTTTACCTTTTAAATATTGAACTCTGAAACCTAACACAAATACTATAAGGACATCTAAGGTAGATAATTAAAGTATAATTAACTTTAAATACCTTGGTGAAGGAATATAAAAATTATTTAAATTCAATCAGCTAGTACATTTGCAGTTTTCTTTTATTAGGTGTGAAATCTAAGAATCCCCTGCCAACTCTTGAGGGCTCAATCCAGAATGTTGAACTGAAGTACTGCAGCACATCATTGGTCAGATGTGCCTCTGGGACCATGGGATCAATAAAAATTTGTGCCAAAGCCCCAGGTATGTGCAGCTGGACCGTGTAAAACTTTATTGCCTGTGTAGGAGAATCGGCCTTGCCTTTTACAAGGAGCATTTGCTGAAATAAGAATTTACTCATTGTTCCTATGAATCAGAGCTTTTCATTGTTTTGTTTATACTTAATATTTTTAGCAGTGCAGGGATGATACTTACAAATTAATTTTTATTTAAGGTAAAGAACTTCACATATTTTTAATAGTAGTTATGAGGAAAAAATTAAAAGACTATTTATTGTTACAGTTTTGATAGAAATGTGCTGTGATAATGTATGATAATTAAAAATTGAATTAAGATGTTAGCATTGTAGGTTTAAACACCTCATTTGGTGTTACAAAGTTAGTGTGTAATTGTGTCCCTCTGTTTGCAGGGTTTTGTTGTCTTGTTGCACGATGTTCTCCTTACGCTATCTGCAGTTCTTTTAGCAAACTTAAATTTCGTCATGTCATAGTATGCATTTTGCTGAAGTATATCTCTGTCATTTCATTTTATGAACTGTTCTGAACATGTTCTGCATTCATTAGCATCATGTCAGAACTTAATTCTTACAGCTAAAATGGCGTTATCAGTCACTCTTTAGATTATTAACTAGATAGTTACAGTGGCAACTATTATGTAACCATTATTTTAGTGATACGGTTTGAGATCAAGCATCCCCAAACTATTGTAGTTTACATAAATGTTATTAAATTTTTTTTTAAGTTTTTCAATCAACATTTCTCTTTAGGTGACAGTGGAAAGGAAAAGTTGGTTCCTTTGCTTCAGGGTCCTTCTGACACCAGAGACCTTCATAGTACCAGGTGGCTTAATGAGAGCAGAAAGCCCGAGTCCCTCTTAGCTCCAGACCTGATAGCCTTTACCATCCAGGCTCCCCAGGACATGGACGACTGCCACCATTCTGGTACGTGCAGCCCATCGGCTTCCTTCAGTGTACATTGCCATTTTAGAAGTTCCTTTCAATGCGGACTTCTAAGTCAGTTTCTGTTTGTTGGGATATATTCTGTAGTTAGTCTTTAAAAATTTTTGTTTTAATTTCATATCAGTATTGATAAATGAAGTGTTTATAAATCAGGTTTTATGAGAGATTTGAACTCTTTGTGTAGCATGCAACCACAGAATTGTGTGTGTGTGTGTGTGTGTGTGTGTGTGTGTGTGTGTGTGTGTGTTTTAGATTACAGCTTTTTCTATAGTACAGATTTTCTAATGCTTCAGCACCTTGGCTGTGACCCACAATTTACCAAATTTATTTATTTACCAATTTATTCAAATTACACATTTGGCCCACTCATAACTTTTTAAAAAGTAAAAGACTTTGATAGTGAAATTTAAAAAAATCTAAAAAATCAAAACAACTCAGAAGTTGTGTTTTCATTTTTTAGGTTGTGTTTTTACTGTTTTGCATTGCCTTCTATTCAGAATCATATTTGTCATGTTGAGAGGCTGTATCATAAGGCTGAATGGGGACTAGGAAAGAAAGATGAGAAGCAGAGGCCAGTATTAGCCATGTGCACAATGATGTGCTTGGTAAACCAGGCTAGTCAGTCAGTGGGGCTAGAAATTAGGGATCCTTAAAAACTTCAGTGAGCTTTCAAATAGTGTGGAAGAGGAGAGCTCTGTTGACATCAGTCAGTAAAACACTAAGTGGAAGCACGTGTTAATATATTCAATACGGAAATTTGAAAAGATTTATAATTGTCCAGACAATAAGTATGTGTATACCGATACTAAGGAAGTAAACAGTTACATATTCAGGACTATCATAGACATGTGCAATTAAATTTTGTTACAGTCTATGTGTAGCTGAGTCATTAGCCACATTCAAAACTTGAAATGAGTAGTTTCAAAGGTTAGTTTAAAATACCTTACCATGATGCTGGCAAAGAGAATGCTTTTCAGAAGGAAGGAATTACTTGCAAAGCAGCATGCCACCAGCACACAACCAGATACCCAGACCCATGAAACAGAATAGAAGACCCAATGATGATCCCACACCACTAAAGCAGTCTGAATTTTCCCAAAGGTATCCAAAACATACTTCAATAAGAATGGTAGCTGTTCAACAAATGTTGTTGGTGAAAACTGAGTATGCATACACAGAAAACCAAAAGTAGATACCTGTTCCTCACCCTGTCTTAATTCAACTCCAGATGGTGAGAGATGGAAGGACTGGAACTTTGAAACTGTTGGGGGAAGTAGAGAGGAAGCATTGGCTCCCTAGGACTCCTAGTATACCAGAAATAACAGCAATTGAGCAATGGGAAATACGATCACATGAAGTTAAACAGCTTCCGCATAGCAAAAAATGTAGCAGTTGGCCAGGACCTACTCCACAGAGCTTGGAGCAGCCCAGAAATAAGAGGCGCAGTTGATAAATATGATCTCCTGAAGTTACAAAAGCTTCTGCACAGCAAAAGGAATAGTCAGTGAAGTGAAGAAGACACCGTTTCAGAATCAGAATCTTCACTTAGGTGCTCACAGGGAGGGTGGGGAGTATTGACATGGAATATCTAGAAAAGGGAAGCAAGATGTCAGAAAAGCAAATGATCTAATTAGTAAGTGGGCAAGTGAAGGGGACAGATACAAAGTGATAAAGTACATAGGCCAATAAGCATATGAGAACATCTTTAGAATCTTTAGCTATCATGAAAATCCAAATCTAAACTACACTGGACTGTCTTATCTCAGTCAGAATTAAATTTTTCTTTTTTTTTAATAATATCTAATGTAATACAAATGCTATATGCATACAGTTTTGAGGAAATAATGACAAGAAAGGTTTTTATACGTGTCCTTTCAGAATTTTTATCAGTCATAAGACATGAACAAATGTTTTTATGGATACAGGGAAGGGAATGGTAATATAGTATTGTTGAGAACGTAGATTGGTTTAGTCACTATAGGAATCAGTTTAGAGGTTTTGTGCTGACATTTAAAAATGGAAGTATTTCATGATTCAGGCATACCATTTCTAGACGTGTGCCTTAAAGAGTTATTCTTGGCTTACTACAGAGATACTTTGTGCCCATGTTTATTTTCCCATTGTTTACAAAGTCGTTAGAGAATCAGCACATACTCCATGTATGCCTATCACCAGGATTGTGGATGAGGGAAATGGTGCACTCAGGCACGCATGCGCTCGGAATTGTAATAAAGTGAAGCACTTGGATAGTTAATGAATTCCAATAAAGAAAAACAGCGTGCTTTTTTTTTAGGAATTATCTTCTTTAAAGAGGAAGGCTGTAGTTCATAATAGTAGTGTGTTGAACACCGACTGATACAAGCATGAGGTGATAACTGTGGACAAAATATTTTTCTAGTGTTCTAAGGCAGAGAGAATCTTGTGAATCAAATGGTCTCTTAACTGTCCTGCTCTTACAGCACAAAAATATCCTCTGGCAGAACATCAATCAGTGGCTGTGACTGTGTTCCCACACAGCTTTATCTACTAAGATGGAAAGTGGCTAGTTTGGCCTTTGGGTTTCCTAACCCCTGTGCAGAGAGGGAGGCATGGTGATTCAATAAATTACCTTTGTTAACGTCTGTTTAATCATGTTTTAAAAATCTGCATAAAATTAAGCACCTTTGCACAGTTACCCATGCTTTAGTTTTAGTTAGAATTTGTGTTCGAATCCGGAAATTATCAGGGTGTTGAGCTCCCCAGACCATCCAGGCTCTGTGCTGCCACCCAGTAAAGCACAGTGGTGTTTGAGTCCACCATTTACTGTTGAGTTAGACAGTCTTCTACTCTTTTTGTTTTCCCATGTACAGAATTAGAATAATGAGCCACGCATATTTAAATAATAATGCAATCTTTTTCCCAGCAATATTAGTATTATGCCTGATAATTACAGACCGTTCTTAGGGTTACAAAATTTATTTGCCTCTCACAAAGTTACAAAGCAGTCTAAAAACAAGTTGGTATAAGAAAGATTATCTGTGACATTTAGGGTACTTATCAGTTCAAATTTTGTAATTTCTCATGATGTTAAGGAAATTCACATAATCATATTCAGATTTATTTTGGTGGTATTTTTATAATTTCTCATAGTGTTAAGGAAATTCACATAATCATTCAGATTTATTTTGGTGGTATTTTTATAATTTCTCATAGTGTTAAGGAAATTCACATAATCATGTTCAGATTTATGTTTGGTGGTATTTTTATGGATTTGTGTGTAAAATGTTAATGTAATCATGTATTTGGTTTTTAAAGAAATACTCTTTTGGGCTTATTTTACTCCTTAAATGTAATGTATTTTTTATTTCTTTATTCAGGGTATTTTAAAATAAAAATTTCTACCCACCTTGGAACTACCAACCACATTCACGGTTTCGGATATAGTAAGGAACACATAAATATTTTTATAGAGCCAGTTTCAATGTGAGGTTGATAAATCTTTTGAACAGGAACCTGGGTTTTAATTGAATGTGTGCATCTGTGCTTGGGTATCACTGATGTTATAGGCAAATTATAAGTCAGGATGTCTGAATGAAAGAAAGGTAAACAGTTTATAAACAGCCTTTCCAGACTGAAGTGTTAACCTCTCAGTGCTGGGACCCTGTCTGGCTTAGACCTGTGCGTGCTGCCTCAGTCTCTATGAGTTCTTGGTGTGTCAGTCCTGGTGTCTACAAGGCCTTTTTTCCTTGGTGTCTTTGATCCCTTCTGGCTGTTACAATCTTTCTGCCTCCTCTTCTACAGAGTCTCCTGAACCTGAGGGAGATATTTGATGGAGACATCTCATTTAGGACTTAGTGCTCCAAGGTCATGTACTGTGCACATTGTCCAGTTGGGGTTTTCTGTATTTGTTCCCATCTGCTGCAGGAAGACGCGTCTCTGATGATCCAAGGAACTGGATCATCATGAGTATAGCAGAGTATTGTTAGGAATCCTTTTATTGCTGTGTGACTGGCAGATAGTGAGGCAGGGCCCATGTGCACCCCCCACCCCCAGGTGATACATGGTGGACACAAAACAAACTTAATGGTGACTTTGGAGGTGCTTTGTCTCACAGTGCTTTGTCTGAGTATTTTTTTTCCTTTTAACCTTATAGATCTTTTGCTTATATATTGTGGTTTCCATTTTTTTTAATAGGGCTTCTGTGTGTGCATGTTTGTGTTTCAGCATCTTTGTGTTTCTTGTGCTTGTTCTTTGGTTCTTTTGTTTGTTTTATCCCATTTATCTGGTTTGTTTTAATTTATTATTATTATTATTATTATTATCATCATTTTAGTTGCCCTTTTTGTTTTCTAAGGAGAGAATGAAAGAGTGGATTTTGATGAATGGGGAAGTGGGCAGGATCTGGGAGGAATTGGGGCAGGAGAAACAATAATCAGAATATGGGAAAAAAATCTATTTTCAATTAAAAAAGTTCCTAACTTCGAAGAGTCTCACTTTCCCTTTATAGCTTTGTCTCAGAAAGCCTCACTTGAGAATCTCACAGCATTGCTTTGCCTTTGAAGTTTTAGCAGCTCCCCTTGCACCCTCCTTCCCGGGGGGGTGGGGTGGGGGGTAGGGGGTGGGGGTGGGGGGTAGGGGGTGGGGGGGTGGGGGTGGGGGGTAGGGGGTGGGGGGGTGGGGGTGGGGGGTAGGGGGTGGGTGTGCTCTCTCCACTTGACAGACTGTGTTTACAGGGAAGGACCTGAGAGTTCTTGTGTGGTCTTAGCATGCCACTTCACATGCTATCTTCATGGTCCCCCTTTGGTATGACTGTTTAATGATGTGAACATTGTTATGTTCATATATTTTATTAGAAATAGACAAACAGGTTTTTCTGTGACTTTTTCATAAGTAGAAGCATTTGATCACTGTAATTTATTTATAGATACTACTTTAAAATTAGTTTTAGATAAAGTCTTCATCTTTTATTTATACTCTCGCTTTTCTTTATATGTTGTGTTTTGATTTTATAGCATGATTTTATAGCAAATTCTGCTTGCTAAAAAGCTCTGCATTTTTAGTAAGTGTGGTTATTGATATAGCAGTTGGTTATAGAGTGTGTACTGTGTAGAAATAGTGTTAGCAGACCTTTCCTCACATGACCCCCTCTTGGTTGGCTCAGGTCTACTGGCCTGGTTTCTCTCCCTGTTTCTTACTGTAATTACGTTTTCTGCATATACTGGTTTTTTTTTTTTCCTATTGACAATTCTTAACATCTGTCCTTGTTCTTTATCTCTGTGCTTAGCACATGTCAGTCTTAAAATCTCTATCCAGTTTTTCCCTCTTTCTCTGAAACTCCTCCACCCCCAGTTTGAGTAGGTCTGTCACTGTCTGTCATAGGTGCACGTAGTTTTCTCTCCTAGCTTTGGTGGCAGTACACACCTACCCAGTCTCTCTTTCTCCGTCTGACAGTGCTCTCCAGAGTCAGTCACTGGACGTTTGTCACATGGTATTCAGGTCCTTACGTTGTCTGACATGTAAAGAACGCTTGAGATGTTTTGGCGGGTAATGAATAAATGAATGAACATTCCTGACAAATAGTCAAGCTTATGAATGTGTTTGATAGACAAACAGTATGTTTTTAATATGTACTAGCTCTCTCAGCCGCTTCTTTCCACTGTTTAGCAGGTGACTGTACTGGTACAGAATGTCTGCCGCCGTCTTCCTCTGACGGTTCTAATCACCACTAGATAGCGTGTTCACTGGATTATAACCTGCATTGTTCTGGCTTCACTCTTTACAGTGACATGAAATGACATGTCAGCCTTCAGTGTGCCTCCTGAAACTTCCCTTCTCAGCTTTCTCTGCACATCTTCTTCTGTGATCTTGTCTTTGCTGTGGAAACCTTGGTCATTCTCGGCTCTGTTACATACTAGTCTCCATAGGCCTGAAATGTTGTTTACAAATCCCGAGAATGCAGGCACTGACTTTTGTTTTGGATTGTCGTTTCCAAGATGTCTGTGTAGTTTATAGCTTTGAAAGATAACATACAGTGTCTCCTTTAGGAATCAAAGGACGTACTGCCTATCTTAAAACAATCAGTTCCTCCACTCAGGTTCATATTGTGTGTGTCTTTTGGCATGCACACATATCTGTTTGTGTCACAATGTCTGTGGAACATGGAAACAAAGGTAGCTGTTGCCGCCGTATTGGTATCACAGTTGTGCTTACTATGTGGTAACCGAGGCTTTAGTCCCTGACTGGGGAGTCTTTTCTTCCTCAGCAACCACACAACTGATTAGTAAAATTTCAGGTCCTTCATAGTTCTTGATGCCAGAGTAATGTTGTCCTTTTTGGCTCCACCTTAAAAAACAAACAAACAAACAATTCCCTGCCAACATGTTTCTCTCTTTTCTTCCTTAAGTGTAGGTCATATTTATCTATATTTGTGTGGATGGGTGGCATATATACATGCGTTTATTGGTGCATTGGGTGTCTTTTTGTATTGCTTTCCACTTTATTTTAAATTATTGAATACTTAATGAACTTGCATGTCATCTTGTGTAGGGACAAGCTAATTATTTGTGTACAGTTCCAGTGTTATATGCCGCTGAAGTGAGTATATCATCTTGTTCCTGAGATAGGTTCTCTCACTGAACCTGCCTGGCTGGCCAGTGAGGTCCTGTCTCTGCCCTCCGTTGCTGGCACACGTGCCTTCCCGGAGTTTTCCATGTGTGTGGAGATTTGAACTCAGGTCATTTTATTTTGACAGAAACTGCTTTTACCAAGTGAGCCATCTCCTCATCCCCAAGGTTATGTCGTTAAATTTTTTTCTTTTTATTATTTATAATTGTGTATGTGTGTGTTGGGGGAATTGTGTTGTGTGGGTATGTACATGTGAGTCCAGAGTTATTGGATCCCCCTAGGGCTAGAGTTATAGGCAGTTGTGAGCTGCTCAGTGTGGGTCCTAGAAATTGAACTTGCATCTACAGAAATAGAAGTATGTAGTCTTTACCTCTCAACCATCTTTCCAGACCCAAGAATAGGTTGTTCTAAAGATGATGCTGTCACTCTCCTTCTTGCTATTTGATGATCTCATCAGTACTTGTGTTACCAAGTAACTATGTATTTATATCTCTGTGTCCATTTATTGTTTTTTAGAATCAGCCTCCAAATTTCAGCCATACCTTAGTGACTTTCCCCAAAATATATTAAAAGTGTTTAAAATCAGCATGAACCTTTCTTCTCTATTTCATAGTCCATTGATTTGCTAGCACTGACTGAATATCTCTTTCTTTTTCTTATATAGAAGATTAGTTGCTCTCTCTCTCTCTCTCTCTCTCTCTCTCTCTCTCTCTCTCTCTCTCTCTCTCTCTCTCCCCCTATCTCTCTCTCTCTCTCCCTCCCCCCCTCCCCCCCTCCCTCCCTCTTTCTCTCTCTCTCACTCTTCCTTTCACAGGTCTAAACATCAGTGTCAGCCATTTTCTGTATGATTTAAATTCATTCTCATGTTGGTTTCCTCTGTCTGTTTGAAACTGACACTTACAACAGTGCTCCAAATGGACCACAGGATTCTACATAACACAAGGATATTTCTGCATGCATTTCTCAGACTCATATAGACTTAATTTGTGTACCACTGGATGCAGTGCCGTTTTTCTCATACAAATGACTTTTGCACAAAGAAAATTTCCTATGTTTTATATATTTATATTAGTTTATGAAAATGAAAACTCTAGACTGAATTCTGTAGAGTGCACCCTAGTTTAGTTTGTTCACCATTAATAGACAAGACCTCTTTGAAAGTCTGGATGACTTTAATTATTTGTGCAAGTTGAAGTACATGCTTAATTTTTTTCTCTTTCTTTTTCTTCCTTCCTTCCTTCCTCTCTGTTTTCTTCCCTTCTTCTCTTCTCCTCCCCTCCCTTCCTCTTCTCTCCCTCCTCCCCTCTTTGTAAATGTTGGGTGTGGTGGTTTGAGTGAACTGATCCCCATTACTCTGGCATTTGAACACTTGGTTCCCAGTCGGTGGCCATGTTTGGGAAGGTTTAGGAGGTGTGACCTTGTTGGAGAAGTATGTCACCAGGAGCAGACTTTGAGGTTTCAAAGCCAGGAGCCATTTCCAGTTTACCCTCTCTTCTTTCTGTTAGTGGTTTCAGATGTGAGCCCTCAGCTTCTGTTCCAACTGCCATGGCTGCTGTTTGCTGTCTTCTTACTGACCATGACGTGAGCCCAACTGAACTCTTTTGTGAGTTGCGATGGTCACGGTGCTTTATCACAGCAGCAGCAAAGTGACTGATACAGTCTTGGAGTGTAGCCCAACCGGACCTGGAACTTGAGATCTTTCCCCTCATCCTTGCTGAGAGCTAGGATTATGGACATGTGCCACCACACACAGCACTAGGTTTTCTTTACAGTTTAATACTGAAAGCACCATTTTCATTTTAGAGTTGGAAAGATAGAATTAGGTGTTTTCAATGCTATTCTGCAATAATGTAAAGTAAGTGTTTCTTGTAACATAATCTTTGACAATTTAACATAATATTGCAAATTTAAGACATTCTTTTTATTCTCCAGAATTGTTAATTTCATAAACCAGTATAAGGGTTTTTATTTTATTAGGTTTTTGTGAATGGAAATTATTTTATCTGTTATTTACCAAATATGGGGGCGGACTTGTTATTGTTAGTGGAAAGTTAAAATTACAATTTAGGACTCAGGAAATCAGCTCAGTTGGATTAGTCTACCTTTTTGTTGATTAAAACATATCGGAAATTGCACACCATTCAAAGTTCTTTGGTCAGATAGGAATTTCTAAGGAGATCTAAGAACCTCTGCTTTCATTAGGGAAATGTCTTGTTTCACAAAAATCTCTTCATAATGGAAAATTAGGTGAATTGCCTTGAAGTTATACTTTTAGTATTTTTGACAGGACACTTGACTAGAAATGTTTATATATTGGACCAATTAAAGACAATTCACATTTGTGCTTTGTGTATAAATAGGTAAAAATTATACCCATCTATCTTACTACATTTCCTCTCTCTTCCCTGAGGACTTTACTGTGGACTTCATCTGTAATTGTTGCCAGTTTCTATCATGTTCCCACTGGGCTTCTGGTGCAAAAACCTTGTCCTCTTGATGACAGAGCTTGCCCACATGATTTCATGCTCTTAGCATTTTTGTTCATGGGAATTAGGAGCAAAATGTAACTACAGCTGAACAGAGAGTCTATTTTTGTAATTTTGGAGTTTGGGCTCTGTTATTGGAACTAAATGAAGAGATGCAGGTGTTCTCCAGTCCAAAGCCTTTGGGAGTTTTGAGGGTAAATGCTTGAAAAGAAAATGCATGTGTTTGCAGAGTCAAACAGCAGCTGTGAGACAAGGATTTATGTTTTTCTCAGAACTTTGGGATTTCAGAATGTTACATTTAATCACAAGCACAGAAAGGGGAGCAAATGTTAAAGATGTTAGGCATAAAAGCAAGTTTACTGACCTCTTTACCTTGCAAACTAGCTGTGGGAATGTGTGTACAGCATGACTTTTAAGCATGATGTAACAATTTTTAAAAGATTATAGTAGTTACAGGATATAGCACTTTGAGAATGTTACATTTGTAGTGGGAAATTTTTTATTCCACTAATTATGTAACAACCTATTTTCTATTTAGAGAAACATACACATTCTCACACATACTCACTCATTAGATAATAGGTGTGGAAAATATTATCCATATGTACTTTGATTATAGCTTTTTATGATAAAATTTTTAAGTCATAACAATCTTATTATAAAAACTAAAATATTTTTAAGTACAGTAAGTATAAGTCTATAATAATGAATTTTGACAGGTTGATGCTTAAATAAAGCATATATAAATACATTTTTTTTTTTTCCTGAGACAGGGTTTCTCTGTGTAGCTTTGTGCCTTTCCTGGAACTCGCTTTGGAGACCAGGCTGGCCTCGAACTCACAGACATCCACCTGGCTCTGCCTCCTGAGTGCTGGGATTAAAAACGTGTGCCACCATCGTCTGGCCTTTTTTTTTTTCAGAGCTGAGTACTGAACCCAGGGCCTTGAGCTTGCTAGGCAAGCGTTCTACCACTGAGCTAAATCCCCAACCCATAAATACATTTAAAATGGTTTCTCAGATCATAAAATTCTTTGTATTTTAGTTGCTAAAGAAAGACTAAAATATTTCAGTATTTATTTGTATTCTTGCATTTTTATTTAGCTTCCTTTTTTTTTTTGTTTTTCGAAACAGAGTTTCTCTGTGTAGCTTTGCACCTTTCCTGGGATTCACTTGGTAGCCCAGGCTGGCCTCGAACTCACAGAGATCCGCCTGCCTCTGCCTCCCGAGTGCTGGTTAGCTTCCTTTTTAAAACTGCTTCTTTTTGACTTTCTGAGGGTCAAATGTACCCTGGCAGGCTTGGTACTCAAGGTAATGCCCAGATTGTCCTCAGGCTTGCAGCCTTCTCTGTCTTCTGCCTCTGGAGTGTAGGATTATTATTATTATTATTATTATTCGAGACAGGATTTCTCTGTGTAGTTTTGGTGCCTGTCCTGGATCTCGCTCTGTAGACCAGGCTGGCCTTGAACTCACAGAGATCCGAGTGGGTCTGCCTCCCGAGTGCTGGGATTAAAAGCGTGTGCTACCACCGCCCGGCTGGAGTGTAGGATTGTAGGTGTGTGCCCCCATGCCTCGGCTATTGTGCTGATTCTTTTTGTGTAATCAGTCATTATTTATTAATTTATGCAACAAGTGCTTTGTTATAGATTTTCTGTAAATAATTGTCGTTACTGGTGGAAAATGCTAGTATGTTCAGGAGACAGACATAAAAAGTCATGGAAGGGCCGGGCGGTGGTGGCGCACGCCTTTAATCCCAGCACTCGGGAGGCAGAGCCAGGCGGATCTCTGTGAGTTCGAGGCCAGCCTGGACTACCAAGTGAGTTCCAGGAAAAGGCGCAAAGCTACACAGAGAAACCCTGTCTCGAAAAACCAAAAAAAAAAAAAAAAAAAAAAAAAAGTCATGGAAGAAGGAGTGAACGGTATGATAGATTGAAAGGGCTGTTTTCTGATCTTCTGGGCTCAGCTCCATCTTTGTAAATTGTAGTACTTGGACCAAGTTAATCTTTCTGAGTATTGGTTTCTCATCTTTAAAAAACTGATCTATTTTTCTCAGATTTCTTTTTTGTGAAAATTAAGTTTAACATAATAAACTCAAGTTTGTTGTTAACTAAAATGTAATGAAAGCTTCAATTATTATTTTTTAGTTAATATATCATGTTAATTAGACATTTCAAATTTTCCTGATTCTTTTATTTTCCCTCCTTGTTCTGTTCATCCCACCTGATCCCTTTGCACTTCAGTTTTTCCTCCAGTTACTTTATAAACCTGGTAGTGTTTGGTTCTAAAATGGGCAGCAAAGCCTTTACCTGGTTCCAGAATGTTCCTTCTACATTTACGCGTCTCCTGAAATCATGGTTTGGGAGTCAGGAGCAGTTTCAATAGCAACAGGAAATTACTTTGCTTCTGGATTCTGGAGGGAATCCAGAGGGAGGGACCCTGTGAGCCTGTGGGCGGTCACTTGTTTTCCTCATTTACAGCAGAAGGTTAGAAGTTTGTGTTTTTACTATATGTTTAGTAAAAGAGAAGTGATAGAGAAAATAGTAGTAATTTCACCAGTAAGTAGCAAATTAATATAAAAGAAATAGTTTGGAAATGGGCTACATGTGTACTAAGCTATAAAGCAACTATAAAATCTGTAGTATTTAATCATTTATTTAAAGTCTCTTTAAGTGAATCAAAAGTCACTGTTATCACCCAAGTTTATATTTTCGAAAATGATATAATTCTTCAAATTGTTTTAGCTTTTCAAATGCTGGTTTTTGTATTTCATGTCAGTCGCACTAACCTTGCGAATCTATCCATATTTTGAATTTGTTTGTTAGTAACATTCAGGGTTGAAATTCCTATTAATCTTTGCTGTTTTCCCCCTTCCTAGGTTTTTTAGCCCCATTCCACATCTCTATCCCAAAGACAGCTTTTGTATCTCATTGTAATATACACTGGGCAGTTCCTAAAGACAGAGGCCATTGTTACTATATGAGAAAAAAAAATATTTTTGCCATTTGGATATAGCATTACTGTTTACAGGTTTTTGTGACTTCATTCCTAAATTGCTCAGTGGGAGAAAAATGTCGTTTGGCTTATAGAGAATAATTTGGAATAAAGGTAAACTTTATGATTCTTGCAGAGATGCAAAGTATTTAAGTTTCTACTTAGCTCATTATTGGTGAGGGAACCAGGCAGATGTTACAAAAAGGGTGAAAGAGAATTTTTAAAATCCACAAACATTTATAGACCAGTAATAAAATAAATTGGGGGATTTATAAATTGGCTTTTTTCAGTAGTGAAGGAGGCTGTTTTTCTTCCTGAAGGAGTTTGTTAATATTTGCATACCTATAGTGAAGAATTATTTTATATTGCTTTCATTTACTTATAATGTATTGTGCATGCATGCATGTGTGTGTGTGTGTGTGTGTGTGTGTGAGAGAGAGAGAGAGAGAGAGAGAGAGAGAGAGAGAGAGAGAGAGAGAGGGAGAGAGAGAGAGAGGGAGAGAGGGAGAGAGGGAGAGAGGGGAGAGAGGGAGAGAGGGAGAGAGGGAGAGAGAGAACTGAACTCTCAAAGGTGATGAAAAGTGCAGAGGCCTCGAGAACCAGACTCAGAGAACCGGAAGGTGTTCTGAGCAGTGCAGAGCACCATGCTGCAGTACGTGATTTCCCCTCACCCCTAGCTGGGTCCAGATGGCCAGGCTGATTCTAGCTTGGATAGTTTAAATTCAGGCACAAGCTAGAAGTAATGTGGTGAAAGCAGAGTTCAGTGCGTGGAAGGAATTAAGGGGAAATGATATCCCGGCAGAGGGCAGTGATGAAGTAAGAGTCCCTCATGTCTGAGGGAGGTCATAATTGTAGTTAAATTTGGTATAGACCTTATTGTGAATTTGGCTTTTGAAATCTTGGCATACTAAAACTTCTTCATCTAGTTGTTTGATTAGTAACAGAAAAATCTCAGGGTGAGGTGTTTTTTTTTGTTTGTTTGTTTTTGTTTTTGTTTTGTTTTCATTGTGGTTGTGGTGTTTTAAATTAAGTGTTCAAGCCTGGCTTTAAGTAAATAATTTATTTTAAATAATTAGAATGTTCTATTGAGAAGAGAATTCAGACAGCAAATACTCGTATGTGCACAGTCATTCTGTTTTAATCATTAAGGAAATAGCTAATCCCACACACACTGGAAAGAAGAGTTCCCTTTCACAAAAGTGGCATTCTGTTAATCATCACAGTTTTATTTTTGTAGTTATTTCTCCTTTATATTTATTATGAAAATTCAAAGGGAAATATTTAAACTGCTTGAAACTTTTCTTTGAATATAACAAGTTAGGAATTCTAAGTAGATTACATTTTTATTTTTCATTTGAAAAGTAGAATGCTGGAGTTGGGTGGGAATAGCTGAATGAATATAGTAGAAAAGTTCTACAAACACTATTATGGATGACTTGTGAAATCCCATAAATATAAATATTCCATAGATAGTAATCCCAGAAAGCACAAGCAAAAACATAAGTTATTGTAACATGTAAAAACATAAGCTACTAGTCAACAAAATAGATCTTAGTATACCAAAACATCTTACTTGAAACAAGCCCCCACTGCCACTTTTTTTTTTTTTTTTTTTTTTTTTTTGTGAAACAGGATCTCTCTACAGAGTCCTGGCTATCCTGGAACTCATTGTATAGGCCATGTTAGCTTTGAACTCACAGAGATCCTCCTGTCTCTACCTCTGGAGGGCTGAGGTTAAAGTCCCTCCTGTCTCTACCTCTGGAGGGCTGAGGTTAAAGTCGTACACCACCACTACGCATGGCTTACATGTTTCTGATAAATGATATAATAGAACTGAGAAAGTTATGAGACTAATGGCTTTATTAGTCCTTTTGGATTCTATTTACAAAGTCTCCAGAATTTATAAAGCAAAGTTTATGTCAGACTTTATAGGAGTTACTCCCCACAATCCTAGTTCTAAACTGTACCCTAAGATCACTATCCATGATGCAGTGAAAGAATTGTATTTAGGTCTGTAGAGATGGCTTAGCAGTTCAGAACATTTGCTGCTTTTGCAGAGGCCCTGGGTTTCGTTTTGATTCTCCACATCAAGTGGCTCACAACTGCTTGTAACTTCAGCTCCAGGGCATACAGTGCCCTCTTCTGGCCTCCACAGGTTCTTGCATGCATGTGCAGGCCTGTGTACACACACACCCACCTATCCCTCTCCCCCCCCCCATTTTATTTAAAGTACAAGGATATTCGTGTCAGTTATTTATGGCAATCAGGAGGGTTTTTGCTGTCCAGTAGTAATTAGGAACCTGTAAAAATATTTGCTGTCATTGGAAAATGTTCATATTAAAAGCTTGTTTTAAAAAGTAGTTAATGTAGCCTACGTTGAAGAGGACTGGGAGTATAGCTCGGTGGCAGAATACTAACCAGGCCTGCCCACGGTCCTGGGTTCAAGTCAGAGCACTGCCAAAATAATCAGTACAACAAATAATGCCACACTGCTTTATTAATGACTTTTTTTTGTGGCTGTGGCACTATGCCCGTCGAAACAACCCCAGGAAGTAAGAGTTAATTCTGGTTCACTGCTGAGCCTTCTCGGTGACACCCCAGAGTCTTCAACGTGGAGGGCACCATCCCATAGACCAGGGTCCCAGAGTGAATAAGAAGAAAAAGGGAGGAAGCCAGCATTATCTTTCTGCTTCTTGACTGGGAACTCCATGTTACCAGTTTCCTCATGCACCCACCAGCATGCCTCCCGCAATGCTGTATGCAGCAGAAAGCAAAAATGCAGTTGCTGCTGTTCCCAGTCAGCTACTTGCTCAGCACTGTGAACCACAGATAGTCTCACATGGACTGCACAGATAGTCTCACATGGACTGTCCTTCGAAGCCCGGATGTCCTGTAGGTTAAGTGGGTAAATGCTCTTTTGACTTATAATGCTTCCAATTTTTAATGTGTTTGTTGGGATATAATATCATCTATTCTTAATGGTTTGGAGGCTGTTGCCATTGTAGAGCTACCATTCTTAAAGGACACTGTAAGAAAACTTTAAAGTTGATGATACCTTAGCTTTTTTTTTGAAGAGTAGGTCAAAATAGTTGTGGAATACCTTTGTATAGGAACTTAAAGGTTGAAGCATTTTCAAGACAACAAAGGTTTGTGGTGGTTGTTCCTTTTGGTTATACATTTGTTTCTAATTAACCTTTCTTTTGACTGAAGCATAACTCATGATTATTAGCTAAGATTTTTAATTTTGGAAGTAGGACATTACCTTGATGTAGGTGAGTAAGGATTGAGAGGAGGAAAAATGTCAAGAATTTAAAGAAGTATTATTACTGCATATGAGCACGAGACTTTCTTCAACAGCTCTATAGGTGTAGAAGGCAGGCCACACTTAGCTGATCAGTCTTGATAGAAAGACAGGAAGTAATGGGCTGTCCACTGTTTGACAGATGATGTACAGTCATTAAATGGAGGGAAAAGGAATAAGCAACGTTGAATTAACCGGAATAGGTGCTTTTGAAAAAACTGTTTTCCCTTATAAAAGAGTTACTAACCCTATCGGAGAATTTCAGGGTAGAAAGCCTTTCTAGATTATTTCTAGTTGAGAAGAATAAAGCAAACATATTATAGATGGCCAGGCATTGTTTTCAGATGTAAGCAGGTAGAGAATGAAAGAGGGAAAACTGACTCTTGCAACCCAGAATTCCCACTACTGTGCAGAGCAGCTGAAGTGGCCCTTTCGGGTGACCCAGTGGTTATCTTCATTCATTCAACACATTTTTTCTTTCTTTTTTCCCCCCAAACCTAGTGATAAAGAAATGAATTAAATCCTTTCTCTCTATCTTTAAAAAAAGAAATTTACTTACTTTAATATGTGTGAAGGTTTTGCCTACATATATGTTTGTGTAGCACATGTGTACAGTGCCTGTGGAGGCCAGAGGAGGGTGTCTTAGTATCTGGAACTTGAGTTACAGACAGTTGTTGGCTACTTTGTAGACGTTGAGAACTGAATCTGGGTCCTCAGCAAGAGCAACTGTTTCTTACTGCTGAGCCAGCTCTCCAGCTCCCTTTTGCCTCCTTTTAATCAACTTATAGTTCCTTATAGATATTGGGAATTTGCATTGAAGTTCTTGTGATATGGGAAAGAATTCCTGCAATAAGTCATGGCCAAGTGAGGCTTAAATTGTGAACTATATGAGGAACAGTGGGTCATTTTGGAGGGGGACTAAATAATTCCTCTGTAACCAAAGCTTAAAAATGGGACTAAATAATTCCTCTGTTACCAAAGCTTAAAAATGGTATAAGGTCATGTCCGAAAGAATAAGCAAGCCTCTTCATATTTTTTGAGGCTGTGAAAATCATTTGAAAAGACTGAATTCTGAATGGAAAAGTCAAAAGGTTTTGTCAACTTAACGTTTGGAAACCAAACTGGGTGGTGGTGTGGTTGAGTGTGGAAGGAGGGTGGGGCATAAGTTAGCAGAACGGCCCAGTGCAAACAAAAGTGCTACTGTTAGTGTAAAGAATGCCACAGTCTGTACCGCAGTAATATGCTGGAATTAATAGAAGTGGTTGATTGGATTTGATGTGTGAGGTAAATGGCACAGCTAGCAAACATTCAGCGTGTGTGTGTGTGTGTGTTTAGAGATCTGGGTAGTTTCCAGTGCCTTTCATAGCAAAGAACTTGGAAGAGCCTGTCTTAGATTGCTGTTTGACTAAATAAATTAGAAGCAGTAGACATTGGTTTAACTATGGTTCTGGATGCTGCCAGAGGGTACACGTGGCCAGGGTCCTCTTACGGCTTCCTGAATTTAGAGAGCTCTTGTCTATGCATCGGACAGTTGGGCTGCACGCCATTGCTCAGATGACTCACTCAGTGCTGCAGCCAAGGCCTCCCTTCCGGAAACTGATATTATCAATTCAGTTCAACTTGAGTTCTGGAGGTGATATTCAAACCACAGTGATGTCTACACGGATACTTCTCAGGTTCTTCATTTGTGTTGAGCGTTCTTCTAAGTAGTTATCTAAGCAGTTTGATTCAAGAATGCATGTTCAACATTTACCCAGGAACACGGGCTCTGCCGAAATCCAGACCTCGAGAATTGGTTGTTCAGTGTACTAAAGTTTGTTTTGTTTTATTTTACTGGCTGCAAGCTGCATGCAAGGCACTATAAGAGGCTGACTTTAAATTGTGGTCCAGTTAGGGCTTTGAATAAACTTGCATGTAGCTATTGTGAAAACAGAGGGAGAGACTGATCAGAATGGGAGAAAGGATTGAATAGTCTTAGGAAAGGATAGTTAAGTTTCAACTATTATTGTATATGAGTTCATAGTTCTTATTTTGGCATTTTAAGTACTTTAAGTTCACATTGTTTTGTTTTAAATGGTAGTCATTATTAACTGAAGGCCACGTTGCTTTAAAAGTATAAAAACTGCATTTAAAAAAATTGCTTGACAAGCAAAGCAATTTTTATTAAGTATTTCAGTTTCTTTAAGTAATTGTTACTAGGATATCATGCTTCTATCAGGCGCTCAGGAAGTGGAGTTGGAGGACTGTGACTTGAGGCCATCCTGGGCTATATCATATAACCCTGTCTGAAAAAAAAAATGAAAAGAAAAAAAGGAAATTAAAAAGAATATTATATTTCAAAATGTTTAACTTCAAAATTATTTTAAAGTATAAAATATTTGGATCATCATTGTCAATTCGGCTGGATTTAGAATTACATCAGAGACCCATGCCTGAGAGTGAGTGCCCTGTGAGGGCATCTCCAGAGAGGTTTAACTGAGGCAGAAAGTCTATCCTGTGTGGGCAGAACTGCCGTGATTTGTGTGGCGGGGGAGAGAGGAGGAGAGGGGGAGGAGGCACGCAGACAGATAACCCGCATGCAGATGGGAGAAAAAAGTGGTGGTGGGGGTAGGAAGGGGGTCGATAGGGAGTGAGGTGCGTTAAACCACGTTGCACACATGCCTGTGTGAGATTCTTGATACAGGGTGAGGAGGAGATGAACTAAGTACCATCATTCACCTGCCTCTGCTTCCTGACTGACTCCATGTTGTTAGCTTCCTCACATCCTGTCTCTCCACCTTCCTGCTGTGCTGTGATAGATCTGTATTCCCAAATTGTGAGCCAGAGTAAACTCTGTCTTCATTTGGGTCTCTCAAGCATTGACACAGCCTCAGGAAGAGTAAGTAATATAGCTTGTTACTGCTGCTTTTATTTTCTGGAGCAAACCTTTTTTCTCTTTATTTTTCTATTTATTCTTTGTGTCTTTATTATATATCTTGATCCCATTCATTTCCCTGTCCCTGCGAATCTGACCTCCGCCTCTGCATCCCCCTCCCCAAATAAAACAAAATTGAAGAGAAAAAAGGAAAAAAATAAAAAATGGGGGGGGGGAGGGTTTAAAAATCTGATTATGGAAGCTGCAGTGTGACACAGTGAGTCATGCCGTAAATCCCTTTGTTCATACATCTTTACTTACAAGTGTTCATTGCACAGTCATTGGTCTGGTTTGAGGCTTCTCTTTCTGCTACACTATGGATGCTGGGTCCTCGCTAGGACTCTCCTGGATATCCTGTTGTTGTTCTGTGTCATGGAGATCCTGCAGCTTTGGGTCTGTGGGTCAGGTCTTTTCATGTGCTCCAGCAGATCATAGATGGCATGGATGTTGGGGCAGGCCAAGTCATAACCCTGGATCTCAGCCTGAGCAGCTGTAAGGTTGGTCAGCCAGCCAGTTGGTCACCATCAAGATGAGCTCTCCAGCGTTGCCCAGGCTAATTCACCTCTTGTAGCAATAAGCCAGGGGCAGGGCCAATTCTCTTGCTCTCCAACCCTCTGGTCGGCTCTCCCACATCTAGGGGTAACTAGATGGGTCAACTAATAGGGTCAACTCTGTTGTGTTGCCCAGGAGAGGTACAGGGGCCACTCTCCCGAGTACTGCAGCTGGTGAGAGTTAGGGACAGCCCACCTGCTCTTCTGACCCCAAGACCAGCTCCTCCACCTCTCTCAGGTGTTGATGCTGCCCAGGTGAGGAGCAGGGCCTGTTTCCTGAGGGCTGTAGCTCTCTCATCTTTTGCAGGCCATAAGGGGGGAGGGGTAAAAGGGGTGTCTCTCACCCTCCCATACTACCACATGACAGACAAGTAGTGGGAATAGCTCTTCCACGCTTACAACTTCGGGCCTGGCTCACCTACAATGCCACCAACAAGGTTGGCTCTATTGTGTTGCCCAGGCAAGGTTCAGGACCTTCTCTCCCTAGTGGTGTAGCTGGTGGGGTGGGGAATAGGGACAGCTCTCTTTTGCTTATGACCAAAGGGCCAGCTCGCCAATCTGCCTCAGGTGTGGATGGGCAGGGTGAGGGGGGTGAGGGAGTGAGGAGGGCATCTCTCCCCCACCATGCCCCCACAAGACAAATGAATAATGGAATAGTTCTCTCATGCTCACAACTTCAGGTCTGGCTCACCCATACCTATGCTAACAGGATTGTCTCTATTGTGCTGCCCTTGGAGCGGTACAGGGCCTGTTCTCCCGAGTGTTGCAGCTGGGGGCGGGGGTCAGGAACAGCTCTCCCACCTGCCTCAGCATTGATGGAGGAGGGGGAGAGCATCTCTCTCTAGTCCATGCCGCCATATGGCAGATTTTGGGGGCGGCTAGGTCTCCCACATTCACTACTTCAGGGCTGGCTCACTCACACCTCCACCAACAAGGTTGGCTGTATTGTGTTGCCCAGGCTGAGTGTAGGGCCTACTCTCGTGAGTTTACAGCTCTCCCACTCTTAGACCACAGGACCAACTTTCCCACCTGCCTCAGGGGTTGATGGGCTAGGGGGAGGGCAACTTTCCCTTGCCTATGCTGCCACAAAAAAACAGATGAGAAATGGGGACACAAACTTTTAAAATAAATATTGGAATGGTTAAGATTATGTTTAGTTTATATGGTTTAGCTTAGAGCTAATTATTTGGTAGAACACAATTGTCTGCCTCAGAGAAATAAATTCAGGATTGAATTAAGATTTTATTTATTACTGCTGTACTCATTGTTATAAAGCATGACAAAAGAGACCTTCAATCTGCTTACAAGGGGAGGACTTGACACAAGTGTTGATGCATTTGGAGTGAAACATCTTTATCAAGTTAAGACAGGAAGCCCCCTTTCCATCCTTGAATCACTAATTTCTAATCCTCGAACAGCAGCCTGCATGTGGCCTGTGCAGTCCTATGAAGATAAGATGCCTGCACACAGCCGCATGGAAGCGCACACTCCTCACAGCTGGGACGTGGTGAGCTCTTGTTATTGCCGAGGTTTTTAGCTTCAGGGATGTGATCAGTTTAATTACTGACCAACTTTATCCACCACCTTTAATGAGTATGGTGTCTAATGCCTGTGAGGTTTGGTTAAAAAGATGATGTTCAGATGTTATATGTTCTAGATTTCAAAAATTTATCATGGGGTTTAATGTTTTTACTAGCTTATCACATGTACTCAGATCAGTAAAACAGCCAAGATTATCTGTAATCATAGAAATAAATTTGTGCATTTTGAATGGAATCTTAAAGTGTGTTTGCTTTTAAGAATTAACTGTATGTCTCAGTACTGCAGTTCCAAGGTAAACTTTATACTTTCTATTCATTCATCTGAAAACTTGGGCAATTTTCCTAAAATAGTGCTGAGGCTTATTTTGAATCACAAATATTTGTACCTCTTCTGTATTTTCTTTTCATTATCTTTATAGTGACCATCCCAAAACAGAATTTTAGAAACTCGTGGTTTGATGCTTCATAGTTAAGAAGGAGTTTTATATAGTGAAAGAATGTCTTGAAACCCAGGCTTTGTGTAAGTTACTTGATTTGTCTTTGGTCATTTATTTGTCTGTTGTACAGTTTCAATAGTCACAGCATTTACGGTTAATTTATCAACTATTGCATAAATATACCCTTTTAGAGAGGTCACCATTCATGTGGCAAACAATGGGAGTTTCTTACATGATCCTTCAGAAGATGGCAATGAGTTGCTAGTCTCACAGTATTTATGTATTACGATAATACTTTATAGTTGAAAGTTATGGTGCTGACTTTGTGGATGATGGGGCCAACACTGATGTTGTTTAAATTTATGTGTTAAAATATTTGTTGCTATTTGAAAGGTAAGGTGCTCTCACTGGCAATTGGTAACATATTTTTATTTTTGTTTTCTGTGTACAATTGTATATATTTTTGAGGTACAGTATGATGTTTCAATACAGGTATGATTGTAAAATGACAAAGTTAGAGTAATTGGCATACTCATCACGTTAATCATTATTTCTCAGTGTTAATAATGTTCATAAGCCTCTCACACTTATTGTCAAGTAATCAATATATTATTGTTAGCTATAGTCACCCTAGGGTGTAATAGAACACTAGAATTTGTTTTTTCTGACTCTGATTTTGTTTCTATTGATCAGACTCTTCCCATTCTCCCTTTCTTCCTATCTTTTCCACTGTTGGTAACCATCATTATATTCTAATTCTCTGAGGTCAACTTTTATGAATTCCATCAATGAGTGAGGAGGTCATGTGGTGTTTATTTTTTTTCCCTGGCTTACTTAATTTTGTGTTCTCCACATTTGTCCATGTTGTCACAGGTGAGGGGTTGTGTTTTCTTCTTTTTTAATGAAAGAATAGAACTCCATCATGTATATGTCTCACATTTTCTTATTCTTCATCTATTAAAGGAACTTAAGTTGCTTATATGACCCATTGCCTTATGGTAGAGTCATATTGATTTGATTTTATAGATAAAGTGATAGGTAGCGGAAGCATTATGGAGATGGGCTCCATAATGCTTCTCCATAGAACTCAATAATGTTCATGAAAGGGGCTGTCTTGGAAGCAGAGACCAGACCCTGAAGGCACTTAGTCTCAGTCTTCCCAGCTGTTAGATCCATGAGAAGTAAGTGTCTAATATTTATAGATTATCCAGTTTGGGTATTTTATTATGGCAGCATAAAGGGACTACTTCATGTTGAATAGTGTATAAAGCCCTACCTGAGTCAGCCTTTTTCAGTTTTCATGATGAAAATTCAAGCATGAGTAATTCCTTCTCAAACATAAGAAAAACACAACATGCTACCAATCAGTTGGAAAGGAAAAAGTCAAGAAGTAATAATAATTTTCTGAAACGCTGGCCTGGAGACTAGCCAGTGTTAATATTTTGGTGATCATACTTTTAAAATGTTTGTTTGGAAGATAAATATAAATTTTACCAAAGTGATTTTATTGTATGCTTTCTTTTTCTCACATCTGTTTCCTTCCTTCCTTCCTTCCTTCCTTCCTTCCTTCCTTCCTCCCTCCCTCCCTCCCTCCCTCCCTCCCTCCCTCCCTCCTCCCCCCTCCCTCCCTCCCTCCATCTCTCCCTGTTTTCCTCCCTCCCTCCTTCCTCTTTGCTAGCATTCTCTGCCAATAGTGAGAGGCTTTTCAGACTCATTTTCTGTGATATCTTAGCAGTCTTTCACAAAGCTACATGAAAATTAGTATAACTATTATCTTATTGATGGAGGCAGTACAATTTAATTTTTCGTACATATTACAGATTTTATTATGAATGATTATCTTCAGAGAATTACAATGAATCTGTCTTATATTATAATTAATATATTTGAAAGGAAGATGTGTTTTTTTTTTTAATTCGGGAAATTTCAAGATGTCATGTAAATAGTCCCCAAGAAAGATTCTCTTGCTTCAGCTTACTCTCAGAATTATTTGTGAAATAATAATAGATAGATAAATATTAATAGACTTGTGAAGTCTCTTCTTCAGTTTCCTTGTCCTAGCACCATTGAGAAATTATCTCAGCTTTGGAATCTTGCAAACTCTTTCCAGGTACCTGTTTGAGTTAGCTCTTTTTTGTGTCTTTGGGGCTTGTATGACTCTGGAGTCTCATTTCCTCCACTGTAAAGTTGATGAAACCATCTACTCTTTATGTAGTTCTTTTTCAAGATGAAGCACAGGGAACATAACCAGTCCCATGTCAAAGAGCTAGCTGATGGCCGATGCTCAGAAAACAGCATTTGTGCTTTGCAGAAATGGTTAGTTGCTGTGGTCAGGAATACAGCCTTTGGGGTGAGACACATGTAGATTCAGATCTCTGTGCTGCCCATTTGACAACAGTGAGCATGGCTGTGTTTTACTTTCTTAGTTAAAAGAAAGATAAGAGGTTAGTAAACTAGCCAGTGGTTAAGATTGTACACTTCACTGCCAGAGGACCTGAGTTCAGTTCTTAGCACCCATATCAGGAAACTCCTAACTGCCTTGGACCTCCAGTCTGGGGGTCTGTAATACTCTCTTCTAGCCTCCATGGGTACTGCATATATGCGCATACACTCACTCTGAGGTACTTGAATACACATAACTAAAAAGAAAAAGTATAAAATTATGTAACTGTCTTCATTGTTTAAGTAAAGTTATATATGTGAATTACTCAAAACAGTTTTTGGCAAACATTCCTTTTATTACTGGGAATATTAGATTCCACATTTAATGTGAATTTATATTTAGGTTAATTACTCTATTGTACTAAAGGACATTTTTTTTTTCCTGTTTTATATTCTAGAAATAAGGTTGTAGTGTTGGGAACATGGTTCAGTGGGCGAAGAACTTGCTGTGCAGTGTGAGGCCCTGAGTTTGGATTTCCTAGCACCTGTGTGAAGAGCCAGGCAGTGACACATACCTGTAATAACAGCACTGGGAAGCAGAGAGACAGCAGGGTCCCGGGCCTTGCTTGCCTAGCTGAAAAGGAAGTTACAGGGTCAGTAAGAGACCTTGCCTTAAAAATAAGGAGGAGGGATTATAGGAGCAAGGGGTGGAGGTCAAGATCATGATAAGGAAAACCACAGAGACAGCTGGCCCAAGCTAGTGGGAGCTCGTGGACTCTGGACTGACAGCTGGGGAGCTGCATGGGACTGAACTAGGCCCTCCGAATGTGGGTGACAGTTGTGTGGCTTGATCTGTTTGTGGGGCTACTGGCAGAGGGACCAGTACTTATCCTGGGTACATGAACTGGCTTTTTAGAGTCATTCCCTGTGGTGGGATGCCTTGCTCAGCCAGGATCCAGGGGGGAGGGGCTTGGTCCTGCCCCAACTTGGTATGCCAGCCTGTGTTGACTACCCAAGGGAGGCCTTACCCTCTATGAGGAGTGCATAGGGGCTGGGGTGGGGGGAGGTAGGGTGTTTAGAGGTGGGGGGGGAGAAGGGGAGGGAGGGGGAACTGTGGTTGGTATGTAAAATGAAAAAGAATTTAAATAAAATGTAAAAAAAGATGATTAAAAATTAAGGTGGGGAGTGATAGAGCTGACATCAACATATGGCCTTCACACACATGCATGAATGGGGGATGGTTCGTGCATACACACAAGGAGTGGGAATTATCGATTTGTGGTTAACATGAACTGATTATCTTGATTAGTTTTAATACGTGATTGTGTAATGAGGCCAGACTGAGAAAGAAACACATTGTATGTCTTTCCTCTTATGTGGACTCTTAAAACATACATCTGTAGATGACAATGAAAGAAGAATGGTTAGGAATAGGAAGGTCTAGCAGCAGAGAGTTAGAGGTGGGCATGTATCCTGAGGACAAATAAAAAGCAAAGTTCTGCCGGGCGGTGGTGGCGCACGCCTTTAATCCCAGCACTCGGGAGGCAGAGCCAGGCGGATCTCTGTGAGTTCGAGGCCAGCCTGGTCTCCAAAGTGAGTTCCAGGAAAGGCGCAAAGCTACCCAGAGAAACCCTGTCTCGAAAAACCAAAAAAAAAAAAAAAAAAAAAAAAAAAGCAAAGTTCTTTGTTTAAATTATGAAGATACTGTAATCAGATACATTACTTTATACAATTAATATACGCTTTTTTTTTTTAAAAGAAGAAACTGGATGAGATTTGGAATAAAGCCTGCTTCACGTGTTTCCAGGCTGGTATTCACTAAGTTCAATGTGTACAATTTAAGTCTAGTTTTAACAAGATGGTAGTGCAAATTTGGAATCTTTTGTTAGTGGGAGTTCTTTCTTGGGACTGTATAGGGAGGGCTATGCTCAGTGCCCATAAAGTAAGGTATACTATAGATGTTCTTACTAGAATGATATGCTTTTCCATAACTTATGTTTATATCTATGGTTCTCTATAACTTAAGATTAAATTCCAGATTTATACAATGCCTTGTGATCCTGGAAAGGTTTCTGATTCTGTATTTTGCATTATTATTGGTATGATATGAAAATTAATACTAGATATCTCGCCATATCATCATGAAGATTAAGTGAATTCATGTGAGTAAAATATTTAGAATAACATTTGATATTATGTTTAGTAAGGACCCTTCCCGTCTGAGGGTTTCTGTTGCTGAAGAGACACCAATACCATGACATCTCTTATAAAGGAAAAACATTTAATTGGGGTGGCTTACAGTTTCAGAGATTTAATTCATTATCATCATAGTGGAACATAACAGCACGCAGACAAACATGTTGCTGGCTACATTTTGATCAGAAGGCAACAGAAATGAACTGAGACACTGGGTGTGACTTGAGCATATATAAGACCTCAAAGCCTGCCTCCACAGTGACACACTTCCTCCAACGAAGCCAAACCTCCTAATAGTGCCACTTCTTTTGGGGGCCATTTTCTTTCAAACCACAGCACTCCCTAACACAAATCAGATCATCTTCATTCTCTCCTTATCAGGAAGCACTTCCCTCTGAGGGATTCTTGAATATAAAGACTGGAAGACATTTTAATGATGCTTATATTTTGTATACATAAAAATGATTGCTTTGAATGAAAACCAATGTTATTGAAACAAGTATTGAATCTAATGACTGAAAGGAACCAATACCAAATCCATGCCTTTTCATGTTTTTAGTTCTATAAAAATGAATTTTTTAATTTGTATCATATCCCCTACCACTTGTAGCCACAGCATTTCCTTGGCTCTGCATATGAATTTTTGGTTCTATCAGGAGTAGCTGTGCTGGACATCCCTGGTACAACATTTGGAAGTTAATTTCCTCATTTTAGTCCAAGCTTTTCATGGTGTCATTTCAGTGTGGTCACTATAGCCATATGTTTACTGATCACTCAAAGTTTTTTCCTTTCCTTTCCCATCTTTCTGAGTGGCAAGAAACTCTCAGCCTTGTCTATAAACCTTCTCTGGATGGTAGAATCTGATCTTGTTTCTCCCTCGCAGGTGTTCTCTAAGGACCTCTTCCGTTCTTTCTGCTTCATCTCACACTTGTCAGTAGGACAGCTCTGTCCTCCATGTGCAGCATCCTCCCACACTGGAACTACAGCCCTTCCGGGAGTGTGCCTGTGTCCTGCCGTCCTCCTCAGCGTTCATAGTGTAGTGCTTACGCTGGACATCAGTCTTTCTTCTTTCTTTGTCTTTCCCATTCTCCTCATCTCAGACATCCTCATTCAGAATGTTTTCATGGATTCTCCCCGCAAACAGATAAGAGCCTTGTTTACTTGCTTCTCGTCTACATCCTAGAGCTGTTTATGAATATTTTTATTAAAGTTCCTTCCAAACACAATTATTTTTGTCATTGTTTCCTACTAATTTATGAGCAGTTCAAATTTGGGGTCTGCTCCTTATGTCTGGAAGTTCACTTTCAGGTATGTGGTTGGTATTCAGTAAACATTTGTTCAATTAGGCAAGACATGGTGGTACATGCCTGCAATCCCAGAATTTCAGGTGGAGAGCAGCATGAGTAGGAGGTTAAGTGCAGCCTCCAGAGGGTCTTTCTAGGCCTTCCTGGCACAGTGAGACCCTCTGCTACTCCCCCCTCCCCCCTCCAGAAAAATGTCTGTTGGATGACCAGTCCTGAATAAAAATTTACTTCAGTAACAATTACATGATAAGCCCATCTAACATGGGAAACAGTGAGAATTAACTTAAGGCAAAAATAGGGAAATGGGCTGGTAACCAATGTTTTACCTAATAATTAGCACTGGCCAATTTGCTAGTGTCTTCCCTTATCAGTTCTCTACATTGTCATTAGTGTTTGGTCTTCTTGGTTTTCTTATTTGTATTACTCACTTTGTCAGAAGCAATGGCTGCTTCTCACTCAGAATAAGTGTGTGCTTGCAATAACTCTCCCTTTCATTCTTAGTTATTTCAGAATGGTACCGTTTTTGTTATATTAGATGAAAAACAGTTTGAAACTTGACCCTTGTGTTTTTGCACATTTATTGCACAAGTGTGAAATGGATTCACTGAAGTAATTTAAGAATGTCTAGTTAGGAGGACTAATCCTTGGAGCAGATTAAAGAGATGAAGATAGAGATCTATGGCTTGTAGGCTAAGAAACCAGGAAACTGTATGTACCAGATGAATATTATGTTAGAGAATTTTCTCATAGAGGCTAAGAATCTGAGTAAATTGGTGCGGATGTGTACAGAATGAGGTAAAAAGTCTGGATTGACAGATAGGCTGGTGTGGTAGAGGTTATGTGTCTTCATTGTTGCATGCAACATCTTCTGCTTTGTAGGTGAGAAGAGAATGAACTGGCATGGGTTGAAGTGATTGCCATTTGAAGCTGATAGACACCACACACAGGAGTGACCTGGCTTTGGGATTAAATGTAGTTACGTTTACTGCTGAAAGTCAGGATCACACGCTTTTGTCTCTGAATAACCTAGATCACTCTTAGTCTTAATCACAGGGGAGAGACTAATGTTCAGATTTATTTAGTGAAAAACCTGGAGTAGTTTTCTGTGCCATTGGTGGAACAGATTAAACTCTGACTGGTTGAGTGATTCTCCCTCTGCAGTGTGGGGTGTGGGAGGATCTTCAGCCAGTTTGTCTTATTGGCAGCAAGAGAACTCTATAAATAGAGTTTTCCCATGGAAGTGGTGTCTTAGTTGAAATTCCAGAACTTTTACTAAAAAATTTATGAAGTGGGATGATAGTAAGTTACTGAAGAGTCATCAAAGCAAGTATGTTATTAATTGGCAATTTCTTGACTTCATCCCCAGGGCCAGTTTAAAGAAAAGGGAGGGAAGGTTAGATTTGAAGCTATGCTTTGAATGCTGTGTGAGGTCTGTTTGAACTTTCTGCTTAGGCTGCAATTAATTAACTCAATTCAATTAGTATGTGAGTAAAAGTACACTTCTCTGGATCTATCAAAGGTATATTAATGGATTAGCTCCTGACAGAATTGTGATTCTGAGTCTGGTTAATATCAGAGTGCACTCAAATTTACCTGTCATCATTAATCTCTTAATAAAACGTAGCAATTACTATTCAGTATTTTATGTGTGTATTCTGAGGTTTGTTTTTCTTTAGCATATATCTCTACCTGTGTAAGGTAGTGTATGTTTATTTGACTTCAGAGGACATGACATAAGTAAGTTTTAAGCCTCCTTTTTAAATGGTATTTTAAGATGTTACCTTCCAGTTCATTTGACTACTTTAAAAATGGTTAGAAATTTCTATCCTCGGGCTTTATAGCCTTCTCAGGTGTGTAATTTTGCCACAAAGAAGGGTGTTGAAAGTTTCTAACCTTCTTTTATTTGCTGCTGTTAGTTTTTTAGTAGCTGTCTTAGTCAGAATTTTCAAGAGAAACAGAAGTGATAGATTTAACACACATTAAAGAGAGATTATTAGATTGACTTACATGATATGGTTAGAGTACTCAATGGCTTTTTTAAAAAGGAGAGGCCAAAGCACAGTAGTTGGTCAGTGCATTAAGCTAGGTTCCTCAGCAGTCCTATATGGTGCCCAAAGCCTATAGGATTCTTGGAGAAGCCCTGGTCTTCAGTCCATGTTGGAAGCCCACGGGAACTAGTTTTAATATCCACAAAGGACTCAGCAGGGTTTTTAATTGACATTGGAAGTCTAAAGAAGTTGGCCTTAATGTCATCAAAGGAGTTAGCAGCAGCAGGGCAGGTGAACATGTCAGTGCCAGTGAAAGTCAAGAGAGCAAAACCACCAAATCTTTCTCTCCCCCATTTCTGGGCCACCACTCAAAGGTACCATTTCACATTCAGGAGGGTTCTTTTCACATCAGTTAAGGCAGACATGGCCATAGGCCGACCTGATGTATCTAATCCCTTACTGAAGCTCTCTTCCCAGGCGACTCTTAAGTCATGTCAGGTTGACTGTTAAAACTATCCATCAAGCTGGGCAGTGGTGGTGCACCCCTTTAATCCCAGCACTCAAGAGGCAGAGGCAGTCGGATCTCTGTGAGTTCCAGGCCAGCCTGGTCTACAGAGCGAGTTCCAGGACAGGCTCCAAAGCTATAGAAAAACCCTGTCTCAAAAACAAAACAAAACAAAACAAAACAAAACAAAACAAAACAAAACAAAACAAAAAAACCAAAAAACAAAAAACCACCAAAAAAAAAAAAAAAAAAAAAGAACCAAAAAAAACCCCACCCTATCCGTCAAGGTGGCATTGTAACTTGATGCTCCCCTCACCTAGATGCTTGATCCCTATAGCATTTTGACTTTATTCTTAGTGGGTTTAGACTACAAACATGTATGAATAAAGTTTAGGTAGAGAATCTTATAGTCCATACACTATAAGACCAGTGTTACCTCAGTGTAATCTCTGAGGTGAAACTCCCAAGACCCATTTCACTATTAATAATGATTTTCAGTCAGGCAACAATTATTCTCCTTTCAAAACCTTTTGGTATGAACTTAGTGATGCTGAAAGCAACTGAAATATTCACAAGTTACTAGTACTTACTTGTTTCGTAGAGATACATATTTTCCAAGCAACTCATATTTCTTTGTGTGAGTAAAGCCGGGGGACCCTTGTAGAAATAGATTTCACAATTATATACTTCAAAGCTGACTTTAATTTTGTTAGCTGAGATATGAAACCATTGTATGTCTGTCCTAATTTACTACTTGTGCATATTAGTCTCTTAATTTTCTTGGTAGGTATATATACTTGAGCTGTGTGTCAGTTAAAGAGTACCATGTTTAGTAGTATTTTTCTTAAGTGAAATTTGCTATACCATATATATTTTCAAGTATGTATAGTGTATACATATTTGCAATCATTATATTTTCTTGGTGGATCAGACAAGAAAGTATACTATGGGCTGGAATGAATATATGACCTTCCAACCAAACTCAAATATTGCCTTGTTATATTGACTATTTCATCACCTTAGAATGGTTACTAATTAGAAAATTCATTTCAAGTTATTTCCAGTGACAGTAGAAAATACACGTTACAGAAAGGGATCTGTTACAAGAGAGACCTACTGTCATAACAGTATACTAATAAGAGCCTTACTATGGATGGAAGGTGGGGCAAACAGAGGCAGAGTGGGGGAATATAGAAAGGCAATAGGTCAGTGAATATGAGCAAAATATGATTAAATGTCTATTAAAGCATGATAATGAAATCCATTATTTTTGAAGAGAACAATTCCAATGACTTAATGTTAATATAAAGACTAGATTTAGATAAAGACTGAGCTGTTTCACATGTTGAGTTATTCAGTTCCTGAGCAAACTTATAGCCAAGTGCTGTGAAACTTAATACCACCCCCCCAGCTACCTGCTGGGAATGATGTAAGGGAGAGAGAACTGGATACATTACAGAAATCAAGTCCCATCTCACCATTGCAATCCAGTGTAGCCATTCCTGCCTTGCATTGTCATCTCAGGACAAAGAAAAGGATAAACGATAGAAGAAGGACCTTGAATGCAATGTACGAAAATGTTCTAATAATGAGAATAACTAATGTGAGCATCTTCCTGAGAAGAGTTGATCTAATTGGAGTGGATTACATCCCTCGGAATAGCTTAGTTACTGCCACAGGGATACAGTGATGTGGAGTAGGTCTCTGTCATAACAAATCTCTTTCTGTAACGTGTATTTTCTACTGTCCCTGGAAATAACTTGAAATGAATTTTCTAATTAGTAACCATTCTAAGGTGATGAAATAGTCAATATAACAGGGAATATTTGAGTTTGGTTGGAAGACTACACAAGGAAGTGGTCAGGTCATATATTCATTCCAGCCCTGTGTATTATATTGAGGCAGTTACACAATTTACTTGTCTATGGGTGTCATATACTGGTAATGCAAATTCTGAAATGTAGGATTATGTGAAATGTTGAATATATCAAATTTCAAATGATAACATTTTTAGTATTTCTGCTGGGTAAACTTTGAAAAGTTTCAGAATTTATTAAGTATGTACTGGCTAGTTTTATGTCACCTTGACACATGCTAGAGTCATCAGAGAAGAGGGAGCCTCAGTTGAGAAAATGCTTCCATAAGATCTGGCTGTAAGGCATTTTCTTAGTGATCAGTGGGAGAGAGCCCATTCCAGGCTGAGTGGCGCCATCCCTGGAATGGTGATCCTGGGTTCTATAAGAAAGCAGGCTGAGCAAGCCATGGGAAGCAAGCCAGTGAGCAGCTCCCCTCCATGGCCTCTGCATCAGCTCCTGCCTCCAGGTTCCTGCCCTGTGTGCGGTCCTGTTCAGACATCCTTCAGTGATCAACAGTGATATGGAAGTGTAAGCCAAATAGACCCTTTCCTCCACAACTTGCTCCTTGGTCAAGTGTTTCATCTCAGCAATAGAAATCTTAACTAAGACAGACTGGGTTTAGCCTTTTTTTTTTGTTTAAATAATAATAATAAAAAGAGATGGAGTATACATATTGAAGTAATTATAAAGAAAAATTTTACGTATGTAACCGGGAGAACATAACTTTACTATCCTTGGCTGACACTTCATGTTCTTAGTATCTCATATTCAATGTGACATCCAGAAACCAACCACATAAATGGACTTAAATACAAAAGTTACATGATCATCTCAATAGATTCAGAAAAAACCTTTGGCAGAATCCAATATGCCTTCATTATAAAGTCTTAGAGAATGTAGGACTAGAGGGAATATGCCCAAATACATAAAAGTTATTTTTGAGAAACACACAGTCAACATCATCCCAGATAGAGAAAAACTTGAAGCCATCCTTGTGAAGTCAGACATGAGACAGAGGTGGTCACAACCCCACTCCTTTGTAATATTGTTTTCTATCCTAGTTGGAGCAATAAGGCAAGGGAAGGAAATTAAAGGGATACAAATGGCAAATAAGTCAAACTATCCCTATTTACAGATCACATGATACTATATATTAGAGATCTCCAAAGTTGTACTAGAAAACTATTATAAATGATAAACAAATTCATTGATGTAGAAGAGTACAGAATCAACTTTCATAAGTCAATAGCTGTACTATATACCAGCAGCAAATGTGCAGGGAAAGGAGATCATGGATCCACTCCCATTCCCAATAGCCTTAAGGAAAATAAGGCATCTAGGAACAAACCTAACCAAAGAAATAAAGGACTCTTACAATGAAACTTTAAATGTCTGAAGAAAGAGATAAAGATACTGGAAAATGGAAAGACATCTCATGCTCATGTATTGGTAGAATTAATGTTGTGAAAATGAGTTTTACCAAAAATCTTGGTAGAGAATGATATACCCCTTATATAGAATCCTTTGGATATGGAACAAAGAACAATTATTACAGAGAGAAGACTCAGTCTTAAAATTGATTTAAAAAATTATGTGTATGTGCACATGCATGTGAATGCATGTGTACGCACATGTATGGGGTAGTCTCAGAGGCTAGAAAAAGACATCAGACCCCCTGGACATAGTGTCATATGCTCTGGAAGAGCAGCAAGTTCTCTGAACCATAGAGTCATTTCTCTAGGCCCCTTACATTTAGTTTTTAGTTCGACTTACTGACTTGTTACCAGTTTCTGATGTTGAGAAGTTAGTTGACCTCTTACAGTCTCTGCTCCTTTCCTGAAAATTGGGGTGATAGAATTTTTATATGTGTAAAATAATGCGTTTTAGGTATATAACATGTTAATGCTTGCTTATTATCATCAGTATTTAACTACTGTTAAATCACATCATGCCTCACTATTTGCTGTAAGCTGAGCACATGTAAGGGTATGACTGTTTATAATAAGCACCAGGGAATCATGTGTTTTTCCTCCAATGTTAATGTTTTGGAGTTTTAACTTTGACAGTTCTGTTCCTTTGGATTGTGGCTTCTGGTTTCCAGTAGCGTGTAATTGTTTGGCTTGGAGCTCTTACTTTTACTACTTTTCAAAAAGAGACAGTTTCAGTCCTGAAGATGTGTTCTTCCTTTCAAGGTCCTGATTGCAGTTATTAGGAAGGCCTTACCCCTGATAGTTGTTGTCTAAGAATTGCTGAATTATTTAGTGAGGCCACTGGACAGCTGAGGCCATCTTCTGTAGTAGAGCGTCTGATTAAGGGTTCACTAGGATTAGTCTCTGCCCTTTGTGACAACCCTGCAATGATTGAAGTCTCCAGGGGTGTCTCTTTAGCAGACTTGTTGCATGGTGACAAGAGGACAGAAGATACACCCAGCACTGGCCATTCTACTGTCCTTGGGCTTCCATTGTTGTGATAAACACCATGACCAAAAGCATCTTAGACTCCATCATCTAGGGAAGTCAGGTTTGGAGCTGGTGCTGACGTCATGGAAGATGCTGCTTACTGGCTTACTCCTCATGTCTTACTCAGCCCACCTTGTTGTAGCGCCCGTGACCATAGTGGGCTGGGCCATCTCAAGTAAATCATCAATCAAGAAAATGTACCCCAAGCTTGTCCATAGGTCTGTCTGGTGGGGGCATTTTCTCAATCAAGGGTCTCACTTCCAAAATGACTTCAGCCTGTATCAAGTTGACATAAGAACTATTCAGCACACTACCTGTGGTTACTTGTTTAGAGTATTTTATCTAGTGTGGATTAGCAATTGCCACACTGACAGGCAAATTCCACTAGTAACCATGTTAACCAGCCTGGTGTATGGATGGACAGGGTTTAATTATTCATGTTCTTTGGTCCTACAGAGCAAGGAAGGAGTGCAGGTAGAAATTTTGGCAGATGCACGCTGGCTCATGAATACACCATCACTTCTCATGTTCACTTTATTTTCATTCTGATTTTGTTAATCACAGGAGTATAGGAACAGAGACAGATGCCTTGCTTAATGATTTCCTTAGGAGTTAGAACAACATCTTTTACTCAGATTAGCAATTTTCTATCTATCAAGGTATATAAGGAAGGAAAGTAAAAATTGCCATTTACTATTATCAGATCCTATTCATAGCACTTTATCTTACATTTTTTAGGTAATGGAGACAATTTCTTTTTTTTTTGTTTTTTTGTTTTTTTGTTTTTTTGAGACAGGGTTTCTCTGTGTAGCTTTGCGCCTTTTCCTGGATCTCGTTCTGTAGACCAGGCTGGCCTCGAACTCACAAAGATCCACCTGCCTCTGCCTTCTGAGTGCTGGGATTAAAGGCGAGCGCCACCACCACCCGGCAATTTCTTCATTTTTAAACTGAGAAAATAGGCTTAGACATGCACATTTCAAGAGGGTTTATAAATTGTCTCAAAGATACACCAGTCATAAGCGGAAGAACCAGGAATAGAAGCAGTAAGTGTGTGCCCCATCGCCCTGTGTTGTTTGCTGTTCAGGTGGAACTGTCAACATAGTAGGAGCCTGTAGCCGGCAACACTGCACATCTTCCTGTCGCACTGCTTTGCCCGTGAGTGTGTAACTTCCAATAGTCTGCTGGTGTTTGCTTCATCTTGATTGTGTTCTGATGAAAGAGTTTAATTTACTTGACTTGCAACCTGCTTTATAAAGCTAGTGATTTATTGAATATCTTGGAACCATATCCCTGACAGGCAGTATTTTAAGGTGAAATTGCTGTGTGAAGATTTTGTTAACCTGACGTTTTGTGGTTTCGCCTCATAAAACTGGTAAAGGACTCCCAGTGTGGAATGTTAATGGGGTGAAGTAATGAGTGCAGGCTGGGGTGGAAGCAACCAGACATGAGCAATCCTCCAGTTCATACTCAGTGATTCTCGGGGACTGCTTTGTAGACAGTAGCCTTTCTAAAGATGAAAGCATTTGATTAAGTTCTGAAGCTGTGCTTAGATGCCAAACTGTGCTCTACTCATGGGAAAGTAATTCATGTTAGGCTACTAGACTCTCTCGTGATCATTTTCACCTTTTAACTGAGCAATTATCAATTACTGATTTCTTCGAGGCCAGCAGTACTTTTACGTTCTTCTCATGTTCTGATGTCTGTAACCGTCCGTTCCACTTGAATATCTCAGTTGGTTAATGAGATTAGTTTGATTTTAGGGTTAGTTGTGTGATTTTATTTCACTGGATCAAATAAATATGTATGTTTTCCCCCCTTTATTTATTTTTACTTGAAAAATTTACAAATCACAAAAGTTTAGAAGTGCCTTATTTACGGGGCTCTGAGCCCTCACTTTTAGATTCTATCAGAGGACCGTTGTGTTTTTCTCTGCCTTTTTTCCCCGCCACTACTTAATAAGATTTTGTATGTGGGAAAAATAAAATGAATAGGATTCTTCTATGAAGAAAGTTTGAAACCCACAGGTTCAGTGATAATATAATTCAAAAGTCTACCAATTTTAATATACAGTGTTGTATTTTTTGGTTTGAATTTCAATGATAGAGCAAAAGAATGATCTTGAATCTTTTATTGTGAAGGAGATGTAATTGTTTATAGATGGAGAGGAATTTTAAGGCTTTTTGGTGAAAGTGATCAGTGGTAGAGGTTATAAATGTTTTTAAACCTAATTGTTACATTTTGATATTTTACTTTTATTTAAAGGTTGTTTTTTTCTCTGCTGAGCACACTGCTTGGGTATCTTTGAGATAAAATTGAAAACTCTTTTATTAGCCCATCTCATCTTCTTCTTGTAAGCTCCTGAACGTATGACCTAGTTTGTGTTGTCACTCTCAAGACTAAACACGGTTTTAATCTGTTAGGCGATTGCTTCACAGTCAGGCAACAAGTTGTAAACTTATTTTCTTTGTGATTCACTTAAATACATCCCATTTTAACTAATTTTTGTTTAACCTCCTTTAGACTAGATTCTGAGCATTAGTCATAGAATTGTTAAATATTATGTTCCTAGTTTTGCTTTCTTTTCTTTGTGTTTAAACTGCTGAACTGTTTTGTTTTGTTTTGTTTTCCTCCTGAAGCCTTGCAGTAACTATGTATCTGTTTTCATATAAAATTTAAAGGTTTCACTCAGTGCAGCTGTTTATGTGTTATCTAATTTGGTAAACAGAAGTCAGTTTTATTTCAGGATTCCTTTGTTCTTCAGAATATTGCTTTCCAGGTTAAAGGGTAGTGATAGTTTAACCTACCTCTCAAAGGCGGTTTTGTAAAAAGCATTTAGCTACAAGCACCCATCACAGAGCAGTTTTAATCTGTGCAGGTGCATGTCTTAAGTTAGAATGTGGTATATCTAGAGAATTATAATTCAGATCTCTTAATGTTATTCTTCATGATTACAAGGACCTGGATACGTTTTTTCGTCAAGGTCTTTGGTCAAAAACAAGCATATCAGCTATGGTGGTTTGATATTAAATGGCCCTCAAAGGTGGTGGCACTGTTAGGAGGTGTGGCCTTGTTGAATTGGCTGTGGTCTTGTAGGAAGAACTGTATTTCTGTGGAGGCCGACTTTGAGGTCTCATATATGTTCAAGCCAAGATCATTGAGAAAGACCATTTCCTATTGTCTGTGAGTGAAGGTGTAAGAACTCTCAGCTCTTTCTCCAGCACAATGTCTGCCTGCATGCTATCTTGCTTCCCATCATGGGGATAATGGATTAAACCTCTCAACTGCAAGTCAGTCACCACAATTACATGTTTTCCTGTATAAGGGTTGCCATGGTCACCATGTCTCTTCACAGCAATAGAAACCCTATCTCAGACATCAGCTTTCACTTATTAAATAATTTGTATTTAACCTTCATAACTTTGTTTTATATACCTTTTACTTTATCTCACTGTTTACATGACAAGTATTTTAACAATTTCAGAAATAATAGTGATTTAAAAAAATTTGTTCTGACTAAATTATTTATTAATCATAGAATATGGCTGTGAGGGTCAATCAGTCATTCTAAACTTCTATGATGATTGATTTACTTATAATAAATTACCTCTTTGTACCAAGTTTATTGAAATAAAAATAAATATGTCTTGCTCATCCCTTTCTTAGTACTTCTCTATTGGGCTTTCTTTGGTTTGCATATCTAGAACATTTATATATAAGACTGGTGGAATGGAGAAGATAGCCACATAAATAATTATGTATATTTTTGTAGTTCACAAATGAAAATACTGCATACTCCCTGACATATAAAAGACTGATTTAGTGGCTATTGTGTGAACAAAGTTGTATTTTAACAGTTCTGCTTTTCCATGGTTTTACCTTTGTGATTTCACTTATCATGATCAGCTATAGCTCATAGGTATTGAATGTAAAAGTGGATAAATCAACAATTCATAAATTTTAAATTGTTCACTGTTTTGAGTAACATGAAATAAGCTTGGATCCACCTGCTTTATCCCGTACTGGATGTAAATCATCTATTTGTCTAGTGTTTCCCTGCTTTCTAAGTATCTTTCTGGCAGTCATCTCAGTTACATTATGAACTCTTGTGACATTGCACCGCGTATCATCAGGTAATAATGGCGCCACTGTATTAAGACTAGTGATATTGGTAATTCAGATCTGTCAAAGAATTCCTTTAAGTGAAAAGTTCTAAGTACAGTAAAGAAGAAAAATGCCGAGGTTATTAAGCTCTGTGGAAAGAATGAGTCTTAAATGAGTTTTAGTATGTCTAAGAAAATGGAAGACTAACACTTTAGAAAAATAAAATTGAAGGTGTGTGTTTGCATATATAAGTGTATAGTTATGAGAAAGTTACTTCAGAGAAGACTGATTAAAATTTTCTATTCATAGGTTTTTGTCTTGATATCTACTGCATGATTCTCTCTTCTTCCTTCCTTCCTTCCTTCCTTCCTTCCTTCCTTCCTTCCTTCCTTCCTTCCTTCCTTTCTTCCTTCCTTCCCTCCTTCCTTTCTCTTAGTTTAAAGAATCCCTCTGCTCTGAGAGTGAGGAAATGGTGTTGGCTCCAGATGTCACAACTTCAGTGGACTGCAGTGTTACTGCCACTTCCATTTTGAAGCAATTTGGGTACATTTTTGTTGTTGCTGTTTCCCGAGCCATCAGATACCATGGCTTACATAGAAACACAAGCACTAAGCCTTCCCAGGGGCCTCTATCTTCCTGTTTGCTCTATGACTGCTTATTCCCATGGGAATTCCATGAAATAACATCTTCCTTAGCATTTTGCAAGATTCTTATAAAAGACAACCATCTAATGATTCCCACAAATAAAAATAGGAAATGATAGCTTTCATTCACCTTTCTCTCCTATTCTTTTTCCATTTTTTCCCTCTACTCCTTCAGAGTGGCATAGCTAACATTTCATACCTGGAGTTCTGTCTTGTACATTATTGGATATTTTGTAGCATCTCTGATCTGTAGCATTAAATACTAGCACAACACCCACTAAGTTTCGATAACCAAAAATAGTTTTGAAGCATGTCATTTTTTCTCTAGAATCAGTTACCCCTGTTTACGAATCAGTGTTTGGAATGTATGGTACATATTAACTGTAGTATGTATTAGCTCATTAAAAATACCTATTTAGAGGGCAAGTGTTTTCCCAATTATTTGGAATTTCAAATTATTTAGATGTGTTATTTGGACAAGGTCTCCTGGCACCATTTTTTGAAAACATGTGGGACTAGAATAATTTTATGTTAAAGTACCCTTTCAAAAATTTTTGAACATATATATTAAAAATTGTAGGGTTGTCTGGGTTTAGTTGTGCATGCTTTTAGTCCCACCACTTGGGAAGCAGAGGCAGGTGGATCTCTGTGAGTTCAAGGCCAGCCTGGTCTACATAGTGAATTCCAGGACAGCCAGGGTATATAGTGAGACCCTGTCTTGGAGAAACAAACAAACAATTACAGGGCTGGCCTCACGCTCTCCTTTGCCATCCATAGAAAATGTGAAATCCTACAGAGACCTGGCATTGCATGTGTGTATTTAAGGTGCAGGCTTTGAAAAAGAAAGAATTGGAATTCAATTAAGTGTTGAATACAGAATAAAGTCAAAATCCTGGATCTTGCTCTTGAGCCACCACTTCCCATCTACTTCTTATCCCTGACCCCGAGTGTCTGCACCTTCCATGTACTTCTTATCCCTGGCCCCGAGTGTGTGTGCACCTTCCGTCTACTTCTTACCCCTGACCCCGAGTGTGTGTGTGTACCCTTCCATCTACTACTTTTCCCTGTCTTCTTTCAGTCTTATTCTCTGTCTCTTAAGTGTTTACTTTCTTTTTCATTTTTTGTGTGTATGTGGAGTGTACAAACATGTTTATGTGTGGGTGTTTGTATGTGTCCACCTTAGGCTAGAGTTACAGGTGGCTGCCTATCTTGCATTTACATGTGTTCTGTGTATGTAAATTCCAGTCCTCGTGTTGGGCAAGTGCTTACTTAACCTCTGAGCCTCTGTTTCTTCTCTTTGCCCAATTGAAAATTGACCAATGAAAAGGAAAACAATGTTCTCTTGGGTTAGCTCAAGATGTTATTTGACCTAGTCATTATCTACAAACAGATACTGGAACTATAAATATCTTGTATTTTAATTGGCTTTTAGATATTCTCCAAGTTTTCACATTAGCCTCTTTTTAAAGTACCTAATAGTCATTGGACAAAAATGTAACCCCTAATCTTAAAAGCAGTTTAGAAAGTTAAATGGATTCAGTCTCTTCAAGTTCTTATTATTCTGGACAATGATTATTTCTTTACTTTTCAGCTTCCATTCTTATGCATGTTGAAGTATTCTTCATATTGTGTAATAATAGATAATTTTCTTTATCATACATTTGATTTCCTAAAGTTTTGTTTTTTTTTTTTTTACCCTTTTCAAGTAATAAAGTGGTTTCAATAAAATCTTAACTTCTTTGGCTTCTTCTAGTGAAGAAGACCTATAAACGAAAAGTTAAATGATGACTATTAGCAATTAAGAGCCTTTTCTGTTGTTTTATGATGGACTGGCCTGTAAAGTGCTTAGAAAAGTTTACTTGAGGAATCAGTTGTGTTAGTTTGCTAGTTTTTTTTGTTTTTGTTTTTTCCTTGAGACAGTCCCACTATGTCGCTGACTGGCCTAGAACTTGCTGTGCAGACTAGGCTGGTCTCTCACACAAACAGAGATTCCCTGTCTCTGTCTCAGTCTCTGCCTCTGCCTCCTGAGTGTTGAGATTGAAGGTTTTCAATAGTAGGCCTGGTCTTAAGCAGCATTTTTATCATTGTATTGCAAGGGAGTAATTTACTACAGTAGCCATGACAGTGGCTGCTCAATGACCATAAAACAGCTAAACTATGTAAAACTGTTTATATTCTGAATCCTAGAACCTCCCAATTATAGTTATAGGGCAGTTATTATCCCTTTAAAAGGAACTGTTTTGTTTTAATTGACATGTTGAATTAGCATAAGTTATATTAGTAATCATTTTGAAATACAAATTTTAAAATTTCAATTTAAGTGACACTTAACACTGAATTAGGAAATCAAATACAATCTGTAAGAGATAGATGATTACATATCAGCATACAATAGTCTGTATTGTATTTGTACATTTTTATACAAATAAACACAATGATGTTAATGTATTTCTTCATTGGTGATGTTTGTCTCTTAGATTGTTAATATAAATGTATATTGTGATTGTACACACACATACACACAGGCATACAATTTTCAAGTTCCATGGGAATGTACATTAGGGCTTTAATTGGAATTTTCTTAGCCTTTCTTTGTTTTATGCACATGCGAACCTCAACTGACTATACATTTAAGAGTGATTCTCAACAAAGATCAAAACTACTGGGAAAACTTTTGAGGGGATTACCACCTGTGCTCTATGGAACAATGAATTAAATTAACAACTTTTTTAAGCCATTGGACATTGAGGTGTGGGTTGGTATGTTACATAGCAAAAGTGTTTGTATTGCTTTTTTCAACCTCATTTCTTTATTCAACTAATGCTGTATAAGCTGTATTTATATACCTATATTTCCTCAGTAATTGTGTAGATTATATTTGTAACTAAAAGTAATTACAAATAATGCTGCTATGAGCATTTTTATATATATCTCCTTATGTACATGCATAGAAGTTTTACTGATCTTTTAAGCTTTGGGCCTAGTGTTTAAGAAACTTAGGTTATGAGTTTAGTTAGGAAGTAGTTTTCAGAATGTGATATGACTTACCTCTGTCTCTCTTTTTTTTTTTTTTTGGGTTTTTTGAGACAGGGTTTCTCTGTGTAGCTTTGCGCCTTTCCTGGATCTTGTGCTGTAGACCAGGCTGGCCTCGAACTCACAGAGATCCGCCTGCCTCTGCCTCCCGAGTGCTGGGATTAAAGGCGTGAGCCACCACCGCCCGGCTACCTCTGTCTCTTTTATCAAGTTTGGATTGATGGAATTGATGCTGTTTCTTATTCTACATTTTTCATTTTACTGTTGTATTCTGTTGGCCCAATGGTTGTGAGATTTGAACCAGACTTTTCTTCAGTGTCTGCTAGAAGATTTCTCTTTTCGGTTAAAAAAAAAAAAAGAAGATAGATTTTATGACTATATGTTTTTCTTAAAACAACTACAGCAACAGTTCTATCTTTATCATCTCTCTCTCTCTTATCTATCTCTCTCTGTCTCTATCCATCTGTCTCTCTTCTATCTCTATCATCTATCTCTCTCTATTCCTCTATCATCTATCTATTCATTATATCTCTATCTATCGAGCTATCAAGCTATCAAGCTATCTATCTATCTATCTATCTATCTATCGTCTGTCTGCCTATCTGTCTGTCTATCTATCCATCTATCTGTTACCTACCAACTATCTGTCATCTCTCTCTATTATCTGTCTGTCTGTCTGTCTGTCTATCTATCATCTATCTTTTTCTATCATATATCATCTCTCTGTCATCTGTCTGTTTTATTTTGTGTCTGTGAGTGGATACAAGGGTACTTGTGAAAGTCGTAGGATACCTTGTGGGAGTCAGTTTGTTTCTACCAAGTGGATTCCAAGTATAGAACTTAGAGCGTCTGGCTTGGCTAGCAATAGTGTCACGGAGTCAATTTGCTGGCCCCTTTGCCTTATGCTTTTTGTTGTTGCTGCTGCTTTTTGCTTTTTGTTTTTGGTGTTTTGAGACAGGGTTTTCTGTGCAACGACTCTGGCTGTCCTGGAACTCACTTTGTAGCACAGGCTGGCCTTGAATTCACAAAGATCTGCCTGCTTCTGCCTCCTGAGTGCTGGGCTTAAAGGCGTGTGCCACCACTGTTCAGCTTTGGCCCTTCTGCTTCATGTTCTAGCAAAATAAACTATTTCTAGACCATGGTTCACATGTGATATTTCTGATGATAAATTCATTCAAGATTATGAAATAAAGCAATCATGAAAATAAAGTTTTCAGATGACAAGGGAAAGTTAACTATTTAACTTCTTCAGTGTTAACTCCACAGATATAAAATAAGTGAATCTGCTTCTTCTAGAGCACATAGAACAACTCTACTCTCGAAGCCCTATACCCATATCACATTGTTATGCAACAGTTCGGAACTTGCAATATGACCTATTCCTAATAGCTGGGAGCCTCCTAACAAGTGTGCTTATTTTTCAGGTATTCTAGAGTGTTCCCTTCTTAAGGATTCATCATTCACACTTCCTCCTGTAATCGTTTTTGTTTCCTCCTGTACTCTTAAGACAAAATGTTAATAGGTAATAATTAGTGCAAATGAGATTGAGACAGAGGATTTTCTTTTTTACAAGAATATGTTCAAATATTATTTTGAGGAAACTTGCAATACTCTATGGTATTAGTTTTTGTAATACTTGTAATAAGATTATTTTATTGAGAGATTGAAGCAGCACAATCAAGAATATTGAAATAATCTCACGTCTTAGAAGCTAGTATAGTCTTCTTCATGTTCTAATATGAGCGGAAGGACTGAAATAAAAACTGTGCTGGCACAACATCTTTGTTCCAAACCCTTCTGTGAGGGCTGAGAGTTTGCCTCAGTACCAGAACATTTGCCTGGCAGGCACAAAGTTCTTGGTTCAATGCCTATCATTGACAAGAAAATTAAAAAAAAAAAAAATTATGAAAGGAACTGACATAGTGTTTGCTGCTGAGTGGATCCCTGGAGCTTGCATGGTGGAGGAAAGAAGCACTTCTGCAAGTTGTCCTCTGGTCACCACATGCATGGCACGGCCAGCACCCCCCCTCCCCCCTCCTCCCCACACACTGAGAAAATGAGTCAAGAAGTCCTGGCCTGCACGTTCAGTGCAGCTTCAGTGCAGCTCATGGCGGCGTCTTCGCTGCTGCTTCCCTTCTCTTTTCTCCCCCCACCCCTTTCTTTCTTTTTTGGTTTTTGGTTTTTCAAGACAGGGTTTCTTGTTAGCAATGGCTGTTCTAGTATTCCCTTTTAGACTAGACTGTCCTGGAACTCAAAAATATCAGTCTGCCTCTGCCCTCTGAGTGATGAGGTTAAAGGTGTGCACCACCACTGTCCTACTGTTATCCTCTTGATTAAGCATGTGCATTGGGGGCGGGAGGATGGGAATATATATATATATATATATATATATATATATATATATATATATATAGAGAGAGAGAGAGAGAGAGAGAGAGAGAGAGAGAGAGAGAGAGGGAGGGAGGGAGGGAGAGCGAGCTAGGGGAGGCCAAGCAGGTACAGAGAGACTGTCAATGCCCTGGTGCTTTGTCTCCTTAAATATGCTCACTTTTCTTTCTAGAATACCCTTTTAACCCTCAAAATAGTGGCTTAACTCCCTAGGTTATTAACTGTCTCACAATATGAATGTCTTCAGGGTAGGAATTTCTCTTGTCAAATTTCTATGAACTTGCAAAAATCATATTTATACAATAATTTATTTATGACGCTTAATAACTTCTTATTAGTGTTCCATATAATATAAAAACTACAGTATATAAAATTCATATTATGTTGTGTTTCTAAATTAGTTGTTCAAATATTTATTCTGGTTAAATATGAGGGTTTTTTAAAAAACCCAGGCACAAACACACACAAAAACCTAGCATTTGATTGTTTAGTAAACCTTTGTTATAGTATTAATCATGTCCTGACAGAGGTGTTTTATTCCTGTCTACAGATAATAGATGATCAGATAACTGTATCAACAAATATCCTAATTTTTAGCAGAGACAGTAGATACATAGGTGTGTTATTCTACACCAGCATGGCTAGTGTTGGAGAGATGCAGTGCTGCTTGGCAGACTCGTCTTTACAGAACCACTGTTTTCTCTTCAGCAGGAGACTATGATCCATCATGCTTGTGTATCGCTGATGGATTAGTTTTCCTTTCTGGACTATTTCTCTGAATCTTAGCATTCCTTCTAATACATTAATAGAGGGAAGTAGAGATGCTACCAACACTGGCTGACCTGAAGCATTTAAAACTTTGGATGTTAGTTGCACTAGTAGACTATAGTTGGCCTCCCCATTAAGTAATTTTCCAAAATAAAGTGAAATACAAAATTGCCTGTGCAGATTCTGACCAGTATACCTGTTCCTCGTGGCATATGTGGGCATTGCCAAGCTGAGATGGCCTCGCTAGGCTCTTTCTCAACAGTTGTGCTTTTCATTCTCATCTCAGTTTCTTACTTAGTATAGTGATGTCTTTATATCATGATAGCTCTCTAGAGTTAATCTCAGCAAATAGGGAATAATATAGGAAGCTCAATTTTAAGAGATGAAAGGAAACATGGAAATGATGAGGAAACCTTGAGGTTTAACATGTAAGGGGGAATACATTGTTATGTGATTGAATAGTGAACAGATTTAAGATGTCCTGAAAGAAAGATTCTAAAAATAATAGTAGCATAATTATTTTCTAAATCCTAAGTTGACATTAATTTACTTAAAAGTGAACAAATGAAACAAGTTTATGTTCTTGATAATAAAGAAATAACTGGAGAGGACAAAGCATGTTTTTGTCTATATTTTAAAGAAAATTGTATGACAGAGCTCATGTAGTCAGTCATGAGATGCTGGAAGAAGTAGTCTCAATAGTTCACTCATTTGATGGCATAAAACAGTGTGTAGTGAGGGATTAGTGGTTATCAGTACCATACAGAGATCTGTCTCTGTTCTAGTCTGTGTATTTACTTTTTGATGCAGTACCATATTCCGGTCCTGAGCATCTAGACAAGTGTTCTGCCCCTAAGCTTGTGTTCCCCAGCCCTGTGCATTAGTTTTAAAGGCAGGTGTACTTTCAGGGTGAATACTCTTTGAGGAAGTACATATGGTACAGCTGGCAAACTTCTTCCAAAACAAAGCAGAAACAGCACACAGCAGTTGCATGCCCATGTTAGTACTTAATTGTCATGGAAAACTGCAACCCTGGATTTCGCTCTCATTGTTCTGTTTACCTGACCTGAAGCCACTTTTGATGTCTCCGCCCCTCTGCTTCCAAAGGGACTAAATGTGTTCCCCACAAGCCTAGGTCTCTGTCTTTGGTGAAGACTCCTCACGGATTTATAGCAATATAAAGTCATGAAAAGAAAGATAAGAACTCTGAAGAGCATTTTGTTATTCTGCCATATTATCTTTGGTTTTATGTGAGTTTTCCATTCTAAAATGTTTTTATTTGTAGTACTTGGATGTCTCACTTGGAATTAGATTTGATTGTAGTAATATTCAAATTTTTAGATACATGATTAAGAAAATGATGATAAAATAGATTGATCTAAGTCATTTGAGCTCTCATTTGTGCTTTCTTATTTTAGAACACAACATAAATATAAAGAGAAAGGTATTTAGAAGTCAAATAACACAGCTTGCTCTCTGAGATTTGGGCGGTGTTAGGAGGCATGGATTCAGTGAGAAGTGAGTTACAATTGTTACTCGGAAAAGCTAAAAATGTCCAACTTTTAGGTAAAATCATTACCAGCTTGCTATTCCTATCTTTTTTCTTTTTAAGTTTCAAATTATGTGCTTTCCAAGCAATATAGAAGTATTCCAGAATACAGAGAAATGCCACCCATGCTAAAAGTGGTTGTTTCATTAGATTACTAAGACTGTTTTTAGTTTTTCAAAAATTATTTTTGTATGTTCATGTTCTTGGAACTTGAATATATTTAAATACTTGTTCTTAAACTGCTTGTATTTAAAAAGTGTGTCAGCTGCATTTTTATAATGCAGTAATTTCCAACTACAGTTTAGGTTATCTTTACTGTTTTCCTATTTAAAACAGTCTGATTATTTAGAAATCTGTTCTTAAGAGTTATAGACATATAATTTATTGTTCTTTACAAAATTAAATTCTTTCACATGGTAAGTTAAGAATATTTAATTCCGGTAAGTCCAATATTCTTTTTAAATATAACTAGCTCCTCCAACTGCCTGTGAAGTTATTGTTTATTTTCTTTTAGATCACTCTTTGTAATTAACCTTAGTTTTTAACCACGTGTCATATTTTTGTTTTCTTCAACCATAAGGAATTATTATTTTTAATGTTTTATATCATTTCAGGGTAGTTTGAAGTGAACTGACTTGTTGTCTGTTTTGCATTTTGAGTCTCTTTCTTTGGTTTCTGTCCTAGCATTTGTGTTTTTCAATATATAAGCTTACTAAAAGTGAAGAGTTCAGATGAAATTGATCATTTATAGTTAAATAATAAATGAACAGCAAACACAAATCAAGACTTCTTTATTTTCTGTTAAATAGCTGTTACTTTTTGTGTTGTGTGGTTTTTCTCAACATGACACACCTAAATATATTTTTGAAGAGATATATTGTGGGAAAAGAGAACCTCAGTTGAGAAAAAGCCTCCATTGTATTGGCATGCGGGTAAGCCTGTAGTGCACTTTCTTGGTTGATAATTGATGTAGGAGGACCCACCTTATTGTAGGTGATGCTACCTCTCAGTAAATAGCCCTGAGTTGTATAAGAAACCAGGCTGAGCAAGCCGGTAAGCAGTGTTCCTCCATGGCCTCTCTAGTTCCTGCCTCTAGATTCCTGCCTTGAGTTCCTACCCTGACTTCCCTTCATGATGGACTGTTATGTGGAAGTATAAGGTAAAATAAAACTTTTCCAAGTTGTTTTTGTTCATGGTGTCTTTTCAAGCAATAGAAAACCTAGCTAAGACAGTTTTCTCCAAAGGAAATAATGTATGTTTTATCCACAGCATCATATACTGTGGGATTCTAAGTGGTACATACTTAGTGCCTTGTTACTTAGCTTGAGATTTCAGCATGTCTGTGTAGTGTTGGATGTTTCCTGGGAAGGTTATTTAGTCTCTCTGTTCCATAGTTCCTTCATTCGTAATAAAGAAAATGGCATTACCTTTTAGGTAGCAGTGTGACCTAGGCGCGAAAACAAATGTACAGTTCTTACCACATTTCTTGACACAAGTTGACACTCAGTAAATGATAGTAGTGATCTTCAATGGTAACCACAGCAGGATTTTGAGCTGTAATAGAGTTCATGTATAATGGAGTCCATGTCACATTTTCCACTAGTGACACCTTTTCAGTTGATAAAATTCTAAGTGATGTAGTTTACATAGTTACACAAACCAAACATTTACTAATAATAAACCACAAATTATTAAAACAGCTCGTATTTATGAATTTATTCATAAATTTGAAAGAAATTGAAAGAAGTTTGCATACTGATTAGACTGATATACTTATTTTTACATAAAGAATTAAATATGTGAATATTTGTCACTACAGGATGTAGAGCATCTTCAGTGTTTGTCAGAGTTGATTGATATTTGATTTTTTTAAATTATTATTGTTGCGAACATTGCTTCATATAAATGGCAGAAGTATATTTAGAACCACTTCAGAAGTTGTTAGAATTTTTACCTTAATGCCTGACCAAAATTGACTGAAATGTTCTTTTTTCTTTTCTTTCTTTCTTTCTCTTTTTTTCTTTTAAAGATTTATTTATTATGTATATAGTGTTCTGCCTGAATGCCAGAAGAGCGCACCAGATCTCATTACAGATGGTTGTGAGCCATCATGTGGTTGCTGGGAATTGAACTCAGGACCTATGGAAGTGTAGTCAGCGCTCTTAACCTCCGAGCCATCCCTCTAGCCCTTTTTTTTTTTTAAAGAAGTAAAATCCAGCCACTCAATCAGCCACTTTTACAGACAAGTATTATAATATAACATAATTCAAAGACACTTAAATGCTGGGGGAATCATAGGAAAGTACTTAGTATCTTTGTTTTCTGCAATTAAAACATGTTTCTGATTATTTTGTATGTGCAGTAAAAGCACTGCAATTCATAATTATAATCTCAAATCTGAGCATAATTTCATTGGTCTTGCATGGCAAATGTGTAGTGCAGAGTTTCCATGCTCTGGCTTCAGACCCAGGCAGGGTTGCAGTGACATTTTGCCTTTGGATCCACTGTGTATTTGATTTTGGATTACCTTTGGTCTTTGAGCATTCAGAAACTCTTTACTGTTGCAACATTTCCCATGTTCAGTTTTGTGATCGCCTGTCATGTTCTACTTCTCTAAGATCTAGGTTCTATTTTGGTAAAGATGAGATTTTTTTTTTTAAAAATCTTTGTAGAAACTTTATTTCCTCATGAATTGCTAGTGTGTTCCTAGAGCCGATTCATTAGTTCCCTTCCCCTTTCTCTTCCTCTTCCCCTTCAAGGATTGTTAATGTTAATATTAACCTAATATTAATACTTCGTAATTATTATTTCAGGTTTGTTTGTTTTTGGTAATGAGTAATTTGAACATCCCAAAGTATTGCTCTTAGTTTCCTATTGGTCTAGAAAATGTGACAGTTACTATCTACCCATATGATTGGTCAGAACATCCCAAATATTGCTCTTAGTTTTCTATTGAACTAGACAATGTGACAGCTGCTATCCACCCTTATGATTGGTCAGAACATCCAGTATTGCTCTTAGTTTTCTATTGGTGAATCTCACTTTAGGTCACATCTGAGTGGCTGTAGTAGTCTACCTTGCCAGTTATTGGAGGATATCAGCACCACCTTGTGGTGCCTCCTTTGCTCTGCCATTAACAGTTAAAATTAAGAAGACCCCAGTGTCAAAAGTACTCTTGAAAGTGTTTACAGTTTTGATCACTTTGTCTTCATGTTATTTAATCTTTCATATTTCCATCTTTAAACATAAAATCCATTTATTGCAATGATTTATTTAAACACCTTAGATTTCTATAGCTTTTAAAGTGTAGGAATATTTTAAAGTGTATCCCTACTCTAGTAGTTTTTCTTGTTCTGTTCTAAGTTATATAATATTATTATGAGTCCTTTGATCTTAGTTATTTTACAAGTTACATTTTTTGTGTGGGATAATGTCTTAGTCACTATTGTGTTGCTGTTAAGAGATACCTTGACCAAAGCAACTCTTATTAAAAAAAAAAAAAAAGCATTTAATTGGGTGCTTGCTTATACTTTCAGAGGTTCAGTCCATAATCATCATGTCAGGGATCATGGTGGCAGTCAGGCAGGTGTGGTAGCTGAGAGCTGAATTCTGATCCACAGGGAGTAGGCAGAGAGAGAGAGAGAGAGGGAGAGACAGGGACAGAGAGACTGGACTTGATGTGAGGTTTTAAAATATCAAAGCCTATCCCTAGTGACACACCTCCTTCAACAATGCCACACCTCCTAATGCTTGCCTGACAGCTCCTCAGCTGTGGACTAAGCAACCAAATAGATGAGCCCTACAGGGACCAGTCTCATCCAGAGAGTAATTGAACCCTTAATTCTTTTTTTTCCTTTGTGAGACAGGATCTCTCTCTGTGTAGCCTTGGCTGTCCTGGAACTCACTATATAGACCAGGTTGGGATCACACTCACAGGGATCCACCTGCCTCACCCTTCTAAGTACGAGGAGTAAAGGCGCATGCCACCATGCTTGGTGTAACTGAATTTTGTCTTGACTACTGCTGTAATGTAATTCATGACTTTATCATTATAAAATGTAGTTCTTTGCCAAAAAATTAAAATACACTGATCATTTCACTGAAAATAATTATATAGTCATAAAATAACATTTAAATGCAGCATTTTAATAAATGCCAGGATATTGATTTTACTCCAAAGTTTCATTGTACACTTTAAAATTTTTGAACACATTGTTCCTTAATATTATTCTCTCTTAGATTACTTTTTGATTTTTGTTTTTGATTGTTCAGATAGGGTCCTTTTCTTTGCCTCAGGCTATTTTGGAATGGACTGTGTGGCTCAGATAGGCCCAGTATTCTTGGCAAACCTACCTCAGCCTCTTGAGCATGGATGTTACAAATGTGAGCTTCCATGTCTGACTTACCTTTAGGTCTTTATAATTTTTGACTTGAAAGCAAAATATGTGAATTGTTGGGGCTGTGTAATTTCTTTAAAACAGTTAATGGAGAGGGTTGAATGTAAACTTAAGGATTCACAAATATGGTAGATACTTAATAGAAGACATTCTGCATTTTATATAAAAATATACTATAAGTGTCTCTAAAAGTAGTTAAGACTTTGTCTACTGTGTTTATTAGCCTTGACTGTAATAAGGAGCAGCTTAAATGTAGAGTGAAACAGAATTACCCATCTAATTCAGTAGATAGGTAAAACACATCTCAGATATGCTCTTAAGTAGTACCCTAATTCTAACTGAAGAATAAGGCTGGATATGTGGCTCAGGGCAAAGTGCTTGTGTGCCAACATAAGCACCTGAGCTTGGATGACCAGAATCCATATAATACCCAGTGGACATGGAGGCTTGCCTATAATTCCAGAAGGCCGAGGTGGTACCTATAAATCATCAAACTGGAAAGCAAGACTAGCTATAGTTGACTTCTGGGATTGATTGAAAGGCCCACCTTAAAAAATAAGGTAAAATACAATGGGAGAATATACCCCACATCAACCTTTGACTTTCACATGCATATACGTGTTGCACATTATAGACACACATGAGTCTATATATGTGAACAGGCATACATACTCATTCACATTAGACACATACACTAAAAATAAGGCAAGTTTGTTGTGTGAGTGTATGCCTGTAATCCCAACCCTGGGCATTGAACATAGGCTCACTGGCAAGCCGGTCTATCCAGTCACTCGGGAGCTTCAGGTTCAGTGAGAGACCCTGGACAAACTGTGGTCGAGAGCAAGAGAAGACAACACCCAATGTCGAGCTGTCTCCAACACACAGGCACTCATGTGAAAATGTGTTCTCTCTCTCCACTAAACTTTGAATCAGCGTACAACAAGAATGATGAATTACTAAATTATAAAGAACTACTGTTTTTATCTGATAATACTATTTGGAAGCATTTTATTATTATAAACTTGAAAATTTTGTAACTAAGAAAATGCTGCCTTTTAAAATTCTGTACTTTGTTTTCTATTTGTACTTTTTTTTTTTTTTTTTTTGGTTTTTCGAGACAGGGTTTCTCTGTGTAGCTTTGCGCCTTTCCTGGAACTCACTTGGTAGCCCAGGCTGGCCTCGAACTCACAGAGATCTGCCTGCCTCTGCCTCCCGAGTGCTGGGATTAAAGGCGTGCGCCACCACCGCCCGGCTCTATTCGTACTTTTAAACATATCTGTGCCCCTTTAGTCTAACCCAGGAGCAGTAATAAAGGGTGATGTAGACAGTCTGTTATGTAACTTGGAAAACTGAGGCTAGAGATTCCAGGGCCAGAGCAAAGGAATTATAGTGATGGTCAGTTTGGATGGATAAGTTCTTAACCATTTCAAAAAGGTGTTCTCTGCTCTGCACACTGGTTGTAGGTTCTATGACTGGAGTGTATGCATCACTCTGTGCACTGTAGAAATCTCTTTTCCTTGGAGGAAGTCACCACCCTCCCAATTCTGTTTTCTAGTCCCTCTTAGCAGGGAGTGGTGTTATTCTCATGGGCTTTGCCGCCACAGACTGGACATTCCACTGTCTTCTGTTTCCAAAGTATGAACTGTGAGCTGAAAAAGAAAGCAAGGTGCACCTTTTATTACCCCCTTCAGTTTTCTCACTTGTGAAACAAAGATAACACCTGCTTATAGAATAAATGCCCGGAAGTCATGGTGTCACTTGGTGTAATCACCAGAAGGGGCTGTAGAGTGATCTTATCTGAAAATCCAGTAGACCTTCAGCTGTGTTACTGGGGAACTGAGGCAGGTGTTCAGTATCTCATAGTAATGCATCTGAAGGTCTATGTGCTTTTTACCTCAGTGGTTGGCAGATTTTTTTATGAATGGCTAGATAATTCATATTTTCAGTTTTTCTGTTCTGAATTGCACTGATCCATGCTGATGCTGCTGCAGCTGGGCAGCCGCCAAGAACAATATGTCAGCGGACCAATAGGACACAGTCCAGTAAACGTTCATTTATGGAGATTAGATTATTATTTCTCAAGTTGTGCATTGTTCTTTTAAAAAAATTTAAACTAAATTCTCCCCATTCAGACTCTGTAAAAACAGATGTTTGCTTTACAGAATACAGTTTGCTTATTCCTTTCTAATGTGAAGGTAGGATCATGGGCACTACAACAGAGCACCAGAGACTGCATTTCCCATGAATGAAACATGTCGTTGTACTTCTGTTGTAAATGTGAAGCACTCTGGTGTGTGTGTGTGCGTGTGTGCTTGCAGGCACGTATGTATTTGCGTTATACACTTGGTATTGAGGTGATAAGTCTCCCTCAGATGTTGTTCCTCAGTAGCTACCTACCTTGATCTTTGAAATATTCTCTTGCTGGGACATCTAGGCCTCAACAGATAGGCTAGGCCAGCTGGTCAGAGAGGTCCCAGTGTCCTCCAGTTCCTGCCTGCCCAGCACTAGATTACAAGTACCATGTCACCTTGCCCAGCGTTTTCATGTAAGTGCTTGGGATCAAGCTCAGGTCTTCATTCTGTGGGGAGAGCACTTCCCTGACTGAACCATCTCTCCGTCCTGGTCACTCTGATTTGGGAAGGATAACTCTTAGAGGATGTGTCTAGAATGGTCATCATGGCCCCTTAGGTTATCAGAGTAATTAGCACACCCCTCTTTACCCCAGACTGACTGACTAATGAGTAGAATTATTTTATTGAGATATCAGCAGTTGCTGCAGAATAACTCCGAGTCGGTCATCATGAAGAAGTGTAAATGGAGAAAAGGTGCTATTTGGTATGATTGCTTGAGACATATTCAAGTTCTCAAGCACCTCCTGAAAAGGCCGTCTTTATTAATGTGTGCACTGCTAGTTTCTATCATTTGAACACTACAGTGTTTGAGTCTGATTGTGCTTATAAGAACACTCCCACCGTTTCCCCACTGGACACTGGGTCTTCCTTCTGTCCTTTGGAACGGTTGTTTCACAGGCTGGTCACCTAGTTAGCTAATTGAACAAACTCTGCTCTGATGCATAGCAGTTCTATTAGGAAGTATCTATCTATGAGGAGGTAGCTCTTCTTAAGTCTTTCTATAATCTCATCACAGTAATAGGCTGTTAGATGAAAGAGGATTAGATACAATCATTAAAACATGAAGAACTTCATAACTAGAGTACTATCAAAAACAATAATTGAAAAAAATAACAATCAGGTGTTAATTTCAGCACTCACTTGTGAGGCAGAGGCAGGCAGAACTATGAATTTGAGGCCAGCCTGATCTATGTAGTGAGTTGTAGGGTAGCCAGGGCTACATAGCTATAAAAAAATAATAGCATGGATGACTTCCCTCTGGTATTTGTGACCAGCACAGCTGGTTCTAGGGCTTATAATTTCAGGTCCAGGACCTTGAAGACACATGTTTTGAAGGGGTGTTTCACCAGATAAAAAGATAATGTGAACCAATAGACCTTATCATCGTCCGCTGTACCTTTTGAAACATTGAGTCATGTCGTAGCCTCTTAGTCCTCTGCATTCCATCTTCTTTCCCCAGGCTAGTGATAACAGAGCAGTGACGTTTGAAGTCCCCGACTATGTCACTGCTTGGGTAAAAGGAAAGTGTTCCTATTTAGAAATGAGAAAGTTGTTAGCTTTGCTGTATGTTATGGTCTATGTATCTAGTCTAATACAACACAGGTTTATGTTTGTTTATACATAGTGACTGACCACATTGTCTTATGTACCAATCACACTTGAACTAATTTGATATAAACAAATAAGAATTGTAATATAACAGATGGTTTAAATTTAGCCTTTAACTCAAAATAAATAGATATTGTCATGTATTTTATTATAATTCAAAAATAAAAAAAGTATTATCAGTCCTTTGAATTATTATCGGAAATATTTGTTCATGGTCTGATGCATACATAACATTTGAGGTTGGAAAATACTGTGTGTGTGTGTGTGTGTGTGTGTGTGTGTGTGTGTGTGTGTGTGTGAGAGAGAGAGAGAGAGAGAGAGAGAGAGAGAGAGAGAGAGAGAGAGAGAGAGAGAGAACGAGAGAGAGAGAGAGAAAGAGAAAGAGAAAGAGAGAAAGAGAGAACGAACTAGTAACTGATGGGGGCAAGAGGCCAAAGAGAGTGTGGGAGAAACAGTGTGACTTAGAGCTTAAGGGATGAGGAGAAAAGGATATTTGCTTAAAATGAATATTTTATAGACAGAGTATCAGACACTAAAAGAGAAATAATTTTTTAAATAAAAACTATAAGTACAGATTTTTATAGTCAAATGACCTGATTTTGAAACCTCTTCTCCAGGCTTATTAACTTTCATGATCTTAGATATGTTACTTCATTTTTCTAAGGTTCAATTTTAACATCTGTTAGGAGTTTAAATATAACCTACCTCCTTGGGTTGTTAGGACAAGTGTAGTAAAGACTGTGAAGTACTTAGAGTAGTGGCTAATATTTTACATGTGTTAGTATTTATATTTTATATCCTAGAGGAAGATCATAAGGACCACGGTTCATTTTGCATTTAAATGTAATGATAAGAATAACAAGGGAATAAAGGAAGGATAGACAAAAGACACAAGTACAGCAACGCTGGGGTCAGGTGGGCTGTGCACACCCTGATGGAGCTGCACCAATGACCTCAACTCCCAGAACCCTGCTCAGTTTACTAAGTAAAGCACAGAGGGGAGGTGTTAGCAAGTCCCACAGGAGTTCTCAGTCATTCTGGAGGAGGAAGCTGGAATTGCTAGTTTTTATACACACTGGTCAATCATTGGTAAACAGCTGTACTTGCACAGTGGGAGGCATTGCCTTTCCAGACCTGACCCACAGGAAAAGCTTTGGCAGTTTTCCTTAGGACCCCTTCCTTTGTCCTTTATATGTCCAGCTCCTGTCAGACAATATACATCCACTCTTGACCTCGCTGTTCAGGATCTTACTCATTCCTTACAATTGGTCATCTACTTTCCCATACATTCCCTACTCAAAATATAGTCACCATTAACTCCTTTAACTCAGCCTTTCCAGACTCATTTTTCTGATGATGATTTTTTTTTCTCTGAAGACTGAAGCAATTAGCAATCTCCCTTGCCCACCCGCACAATACTTCAGTGCTTCAGGGAAGTCTCCTGGTATTCTTCATGCCTGTTGTTCTGGGTGGAATAGCTGTGCTCCTGTCTAAAGCTGGTCCATCCTACCCATCTCTTCCTCCCCCTCAAGGACACTACAACAGTAGCTGTTCTCCTCTTTATGTCAGGACCATCCATGCTGCCCTCTCTGCTGGATCAGCCTCAGCAGCTCTAGATATGCCTGCTTCCTCTACCATCTTCAGAACCCAGCACTCCCCTGGATTCCATTTTCTCTTACCCACTCACCATATTCCATTACTTCTTCATGTAAAAACTCAACAGAATCGTCTGTCCTCTCTGTGTCCATTTCTTCTCGTCTTTCTGAACTTTTCTAACCATTCTTTTGAAAACCCCTCCTCTCTGTTCCATTGAAGGTGCTGTTGTTCAAGTTATGAGGAACCCATATCTATTCAGTTTGCTGTTCTCAGTCCTCACTTAATCCTGTGGCAATATTTGACAAAGTTGGCAATTTTTTTTCAAGTTTGGAACACTTCCTTCCATTTGTCTTCCCTTTGTTTCCCTACCTCTCTGGGTACTCTTAACTATTTTGTCTGATTCCTCATGATTTCCTAGGCCTCTTGATGTTGGAGGAGCTCAGTGCTGAGTGCTTGATACTCTTTGCTCTCTCCTCCTAGTCCTCACTAACATTACTGGTGCTGTCATTACATTCCGAGGTTCGAAGTATCACTTATGTCTACTGTTCTCATATTTATCTGTTTTGGGCAAGGTCCTTGCCTTTAATTGTAAAAAGTATTTTTATTAATTCATTGTGAATTTCAGACAATGACATTGCATTCACCCCAACTCCTTCCTTAACTCCTCCCATTCACTCCGTCTCCATGTCCTACTGTGGTAGCTTTGATGATATGCCCCCATGTTCTCATGCTTTTGAAAATTTGATTCCCAGTTGGCAGATGAGGGGAGGCTTAAGAGATGTGACCGTACATCAGGAAGTGTGTCACCAGGCAAAAACTTGGAAGTTTCAAAAGACTTACACAGTTTTTAATGTGCCTTTCTCTGGCTCCTGCTTACTGATCAAGATGTGAGCTTTTTAATTGTACTTAAGACTGGCTCAACCCACTACTGGAAACCTAGCCACCTACTGAGTGCTTGTGAAGTCATTGATCGTAGAGGAGCACCTAAAGCCACCACTTTACTAAACTAGCATAACTCCTAACACCAATCCAAACATTGGTCTTCATGTCTACAAATAAGGGTTGTCCTCACTCCTTACCAGAGAAATTTCGTTTTTGCAATAGATGGAAACCATTACAGAAAACCACAATCAACCAAAAGGCAGAGTTGTGGTACCTAGTCCCAGCAGATACATCTGCAAAACAACCCCACAGCTGAAGCACTGGGAACATTATGGAAGGAGTGGAAAGATTATAAGAGCCAGAGGATCAGGTAGTTTACTTTGAGACTTTGTCTCCCAGGAATGTTAGAAGTTACACCCATGAAATCTTACCAATGTGAGTGCCTAAACATGAGCTGACCAAGGATGTCATCAATAGATGTGGCAAAGTAGACCAGGGCCTGGGTAGAGGGACCCAAGACCATTACCATATACAAAGAATTTCAGGCAACTAAGGGATGCTGAAAGTGGGAGAAAATAGTTCTTCTCTAGGGAAGAGCATACTAATGTGTTGTACAACACCAAACTGTCAGTCCTGACATACCTATGAGTAACATTATAAAGACTGAGCAGGTTATAGCTAGGAACCTATATGTATATGCATATATGCATGTCATAAAATTAATGAAAAAAGAGACTATGAATTTGAAAGAGAAAGAAGAGTAGTATATGGGAGGCTTTGGTGGGAGGAAAGGGAATGGAGAAATGATATACTTATGATCTTAAAAAAAAGTGTGTGAGCTTTCAGCTGTTCTTGCCACTGTTCTTTGCTCTGCCATCATGAACTCTAACTGTCTAAAACTGTCAACCCAGTTAAGCACTTTCTTTTGTATGTTGCCTTGGGCATGTTGTTTAACATAGCAGTAGAAAAGTTACTAGTATGTTCACCAGTTGTGGTTTTTTTTTTTTAATAAAGTGTCAACTCCAATTTGTGCTAAATACACACACACACACACACACACACACACACACACACACACACACACACACACACACACACACACCCTGTGTCCCTCCCTCCCTCCCTCAACCCTTCCCTCCCTTTCTCTCCTAGGTGTGGGACCATTCACTGGAGCATGGTCTACATACTAGGAGCCATACCCTTAAAGAAAACTCTTCCCAGATGCCATCAGCTGTCTATAGATCCTCAGTTAGTGGTGGGTCTCATGAGTCTCTTCCCACTCCATGCAAGTCTCTTGACTGACTTGATCTCTTGCAGGAAGGAAGCTTTCTGTTTAGTAGCAACTCCATTACTCTGGTTTGGGACCAGTATGTGTAGTGTCGTCAATAATAGGATTTTACCAATAAGCTCTAGTGGGAAATCAAGACCAATCTGTAGCCTTTTCCTTTTAATTTTGTTTAATCAACTTTGACTTGGGCGTCAAGGAATATGTGCATGTGTATGATGAGCTTCTGCTTTTCCCTGCAAACATGTCTTTTCATCATTCTTTCTCTTAGGAAAATTTCCAAAGTCTTAAACATAAAGCATGATACCATCTTAGCTCTTTTTGCTTACATTAGTATCCAATATTATGGAATAATATAATGACCCTTCAAAATTATTCTAATCTAACTAATATGCCTTATTGATTTTTTTTATCTGTTTTACTGTAATATTAATTGCTTACTGATTTTTTTTAAAATTGTAATCTTGACCACTTACTTTGGGATATAGACTCAAAATCAGAAGTTCAACCATTAGCTGAGTCTGATAGTAGTTGGAAAGTGCTATCATATAGGTGTATATTTATTTTGTTCATGTGGATTGCCATATTTCCATGTCAGAATCCAAGTAATAAATTGTACGTCTTTCATCTAAAAATATTTCATTGAGGAATACTCATTTCATCAGTCATTTCATAAAATGCAATTCTTATGTCTTTGCCCAAGTAGAGAAATTTAAATTATGTATTTACAAAGGACCCACATTTCCAGTACAGATCATTTAACCACATCAGAGCATACCACATCAGAGATTAACTTGTTTCACATTTAAAGGCTCTTAGATACATTTAGGAAACCTAAGTATTTCATATTGATTGTACTCAGAGATGGAGTTTTATACATTTACTTTTTAAAAATATTTTACTGATAAAATGTTAAATATAAAATATCCATTTGCATGTTGGATACTTGTAATTTGGATGTTAGCATGCTTTTGTTAATTTATTTTTGCTTATATTTTTTAGAAAAAAACTACAAACACCATGATGTGTCAAGTTTATATGCCTCAATATTAAATAATGCATTTTCCAGATGTAATTCTCTTTTAGGTAAAAGTCAGTATTCTCATTACTTACTTAGCACAATTAACAGAGATTTCTTGAAGTCACCCCCAAATGACACAGTATTCCAATTTTTCTGGTTCCCCCCCCTCAAATGTTATTTAGAGACTTGTTTGTTTACAACAGAACCCACTCAAGCAATCAAGAGTCTCTTAAGCCTCTTGAATTTGGACCTTTCCTTTCCAATGTTCCCACAAGGCTCTTATTAGAAGTGACATCACTTCAGGCTTTTTATAGTCTTACTCTCATGGGGCTGTTCAACTTTTTGTTCTAACTCTTTCATTTCCTGTACATTATAAGTTTGATTTATTCCGTTCAACTTAAATTTTGTTGCTAAACCTGATAGATGATGGTAATGTATACTTAACATATATCATATCAGAGGAGGCACATATATTTGCTCATTGATAAATTCATGATCCACGACTGATTACTAAGTGGAGATTATGTTGAAATGTTGTATTTTTGTTGTTTATTTATTTTGTATTATTTTATATTTTTCGATTATAATTACATCATTCTCCGCTCCTCTCCTTTATTCTCCTCTCCTCCTTTCCACTTTTCTCTCCCTTCTCTCCTCTCTCCCCTCTCCTCTCCAAATCCTCCCATATCCCTTTTCAGATTCATGGTCTCCTTATTTCATTAGTTGTTTCATCCATGTATTTTGAGCATAACATCTATGAGAAGTCTTTTAAGTCTTCTTCTTGGACATAGGGTACAGCACCAACTTTTCACAAACGATATTATCATCTGTCTTCCAACTAATACTACTAGAGGCTTTTTCTGTCACTAAGTTCTTTTTAAAGTTTAGAAATAGAGTTAATTTCCTAAGATGTGAAACTGTAGCAGACAACAGCAGAGCAGCCATGTTTGTCACTTGAAGACTGTGCCCCTTTGATTTTCTGTTCTCCACCCGACTCCCTTTGAGCAAGCAGCTTCATCCTTAGCATCGGTCCATGAGATTTAGACAGATCATCTTTCCATGATCATTTAGACTGCCTGTTTTCAAAACCTAGATAAGTATGACAGATCTTTCTGTCACATGAATTACCAAGTTTATCAACTTTTCATTTGTTAGTATACAAGAAATTACTTTCATTCTTTATATTATTGCTATAATACTTGTAATATGGGTGGTACTGCACAGGGCCTCTGGGGCAGTCATTGAGAAGGAGATCACAGCTATTCTTATCACACTAAGGAATAGTCTGAGTGTCCTTGCCTCTGGGCATTATATGATGGGGTCTGTTCTTCCTGTTTTCGTTCTCCAGTTTTCCTGTCAGTTCTATACATAGTTGTTGTACATGAAAATGTATGTGATTGTGTAATTGAAGATGTTGCATCTGGTTAGTCCAATGCTTTGTCTGTGAATGACAGAAGCCTCATTCACCATTAGTTCCCTTTGCCAAACTCCAGGATTGTTTCAGAGTTCCCTCTCCAGCATCTACTGCCATTTTTGTTGTAGAAGAGAAGCAAGCTTAGAATTCAGTCAGTGAGCACAGAGCAAAGGATTTAAGTGTGAGCATTCCAGGGGGAGCCTTGACTTATTATTTTATGGTAGTCTATGCTTGAAAAAAAAAAATCTCTACTCTCAAAAGTTATTGCACCACAAGGAGAATGCAGTAAGTGATACTTAGCCTAGGAATCTCAAACACTTGTGTGAAGATAAATGTAAATTCACATACAACTTTGGGTTATTGGCTGTTAATATGAAAATATTATGGTATACTCTTTGGTTAATATGCCTAGATAGTATTTACTTTGTTTATGTTATTTGCTTTATCCATTAGCTCCAATATTCCTAAGAACTGTGTGTTTATTCTTATCATCATTTTAATACTGAGAAAACACAGGCTTAACCTTAAGGAAATAACTACACTGCAATTCAATCCCAGATTCTTGTGATTCTAAAATGAGCTAATCCTTGAAGTGAGAATTTGAGAACACCGTAATGTCGGAAGGACATTTGTTAGTATTTTCAGGTTATTGAGAAAACTTAACAGTAATCCAGTATCTGTTCATTTCTTCTCCATGTTTACTTCTAATTTAGTTCTTTATACAACATTTTGGGAACAAATAGTTCTCTAAGAATGTAATTTGATCATATCCACCTCTTTATACACCTTTCTACTCTTCTTCAACTGCTCCCATCCCCTTCCCAACTTGATGTCCTCTTTTTATTTTTTTAATATAAAATACTGAATTGGTTTACAAATTTGCCACTGCACCTGCCTCAGCAATATTTTAAAGTTGTATATTTCATGTCTTGCACTTTTTGTCATATTTATTCCTCAGTAGTAAGCAGTATTGTTGCTACTACAAATCATGCTTTTGAACTGTTTTTTAAAGTGAAGGCTATGAGTCATTCCATCACAGGAATAGGTTTTCAGAAATGTGGTATTAGGTGATTTCTCCTTGTATATGCATCATAGCTGTAATTATTCACAACCTAGATAGTATAGCCTAGCATATACTAAGGTGCGTGCGTGCGTGCGTGCGTGCGTGCGTGCGTGCGTGCGTGCGTGCGTGTGTGTGTGTGTGTGTTACTGTTAGGGCTCAGTGGAAAACACCATGATATTATCCTTAAGAGTCAAGCATGGATAGCCCCAGGAAGGGGAAATGGCTAAGTCCTCCTGGATAAACTAGGAGCGGGGTAGAGGGGAGGGAATGGAGAGTTGGGGACATGGAGGGATGGAGATGGCTGAGTTGGGAAAGGGACAGAGTGGGAGAGCAATGAAAGAGATATCTTGACAGAGGGAAACATTATGGGGTTAAAGAGGAACCTGGTGCTAGAGAAATCCCCAGGAACCCACAAGGATGACCTCAGCTAAGACTCCTAGCAGTGGTGGAGAGGGTGCCTGAACTAACCTTCCCCTGTAGTCAGATTGGTGACTACCCTAATTATTGTCATAGAATCTACATCTAGTGACTGAGGGAAACAGATGCAAAGACGCACAGCCAAGCACTTGCTGGAGTTCCTGGAGATCACTTGAAGAGAGGGAGGAGGGATTATAGGAGCAAGCAGGGTCAGGATCATGATGGGGAGAACCACAGAGACAGCTGGCCCAAGCTCGTGGGAGCCCACGGACTCTGGACTGACAGCTGGGGAGCTGCATGGGACTGAACTAGGCCCTCTGCATGTGGGTGACAGTTGTGTGGCTTGATCTGTTTGTGGGGCTACTGGCAGAGGGACCAGTACTTATCCTGGGTACATGAACTGGCTTTTTAGAGTCATTCCCTGTGGTGGGATGCCTTGCTCAGCCAGGATCCAGGGGGGAGGGGCTTGGTCCTGCCCCAACTTGGTATGCCAGCCTGTGTTGACTACCCAAGGGAGGCCTTACCCTCTATGAGGAGTGCATAGGGGCTGGGGTGGGGGGAGGTAGGGTGTTTAGAGGTTGGGGGGGGGAGAAGGGGAGGGAGGGGGAACTGTGGTTGGTATGTAAAATGAAAAAGAGTTTAAATAAAATGTTAAGAGTCATAATTCTATACTATTCCTAATTGTGTTGTGTGTGCTCAGTGGTCCTGCCAGCCTCGGGATAGCTTCCTCCTGAATGTCATCCTAGAAGTTCCTGGGGGTGGCAGTACAATGTGACAGTTGTGAGAGTAATGTTAATTGTCCACAATCCTCTGTTAGCAAATTTCCAGGGTCTTGCATAGCTTAATAATAAGATTTAAATAATAAGATTTAATCTTAATAATAAGATTTCTTAAACAATAAGATTTTTCATGCAGGAGTTGGAATATGGCCTGGTCACTCCATCTCAGTACCAAATAGAATACTTTTATCATTCCATAGAGTAGTTGAGGTCGAGAGTGTTCCATTTCAGAATAAACCTGTTGAGATTCTTGTGAAGAATTTACCTGGGCTCTTCTTTGCCCACCATGTGGGAGACTCACCTTTTCTTGTTCTTTTCCTGCCCTTCTGCTGACTGCTGTGGATGGATGTCGAGAGTAATCAATTGCTCTATTTTGCTAGAGGCTGTGATATTGATTTATTTCTTTGGGGAATAGAGAGCTTTCTAAATGAAATTTGAGTCCCTTCTGTGACTACAGACAGAATTTGAGAAATTCTAGATAATGCAAAGTATTTCCTTGGAAAGAAAGAGGCTGCAGCGGACTTGCTTCTCTTGGGATGTCGCACTTCCTCCTCATTTGTGACAGCGATCTCGCCCCTCCCAGCAGCGCTAGAAGATTTCATAGGGTATACCTTTCTTTTTAAAATAAGGAACGTATATTTAAAAATAAGGAAATATTTTTAAACTGTTCAGAAAGTGTTTTAGCAATAAAATATGTTCAGAAAGATAACATTTGTGTCAGAGCATATCCTTGTTTTTAATAACAGTTGCAAATTTGGAAGTATAATATATTAGTTCTCCTATTTACTTGTAAATGGTTAGTAAAGGTAATATGTAAGTATACAGATATGCACGAAACAGTTTTCCCAGCTTACATTTAAAGCTTTCACATCACTTCAACTCCCATTAGCACTGTGATATTAGGCCTCAGAAAACACTTCCTTAAAGGGCCAGTTTGATGGTAAATATTAGGTTCATGTGCTATATATATAATCTTTGTTGCAGCTGCTCACTTTCCTATTGAGTGCAAAGTTACTTTAGACAACAAGCAATATCTATGGCTGTATTTCAGTAAACTTCCTTTAAATAAATCAAGTGACTGACTTATAGTCTGTGGACCGAAGCATGTGTTAGTACTAATAAATTTATTTCCTTTGTCAGTGTTCAGATTTAATCTTTTATAATTATATGTCCAGTTTTAGAATTCAATAAGTTGATGAACCTCAGTGTAGCTATATTGTTGTTGTTAGAGATGACGTATTCTGAGATGGAATCCTGAGAGCTGCATGTGGCTATGAACTCACTGTGGACCCCAGGCTGGTACACATCTCTGATGCTCCTCTTCAACTTCACTAGTATAGAGGAATAGGCAGGAATCACAAAGTAAATAAAATTGTTTTCAATTACATGTTATTATAAAACTCCTCATTGTTAAAAACAGTACAGTAAGAAAATATTAATGTTTGTTATAATCCTACTTTAATTGTATCAATAATTCATATATTTCTGTATTTTGGGACTATGTTCTGTTTATAAATTTTTATATCCTAGATAATAATTGCCTGATATTAAGTAATACATTTACATTCTTAATCACTGCAGTCAGATACTCCATTTAATACCAAATACTGTTTAGCAACCAGAAGTCTCTATTTTTAATCTTCTTATTCCCATCTAATCTTTACATCCATGTTAAACTTTTAACCTTGAAATTCTCTGCAATATTTAATATTTTCATCTCTTTACTTTTACCTATATCTTATTTTATGATTCTGTTACAGAGAGAAAACACAAAATTGAATCCAATGTCTAATAGGGTAAACAAAACAAAACAAAACACCAAACCTTTGTACCTCACAACAGTGCTATTCCATGGAGTGTTCTGTGTAGTATAAAAACAGTATTATTCTAGTTTATCCTCATATGCTTTAGTAAGTATCAGAAATGTGAGGTAGGCTACATTAAAGATGAAGATGGTGCCGGGCGGTGGTGGCGCATGCCTTTAATCCCAGCACTCGGGAGGCAGAGCCAGGCGGATCTCTGTGAGTTCGAGGCCAGCCTGGACTACCAAGTGAGTTCCAGGAAAGGCGCAAAGCTACACAGAGAAACCCTGTCTCGGGAAAAAAAAAAAAAAAAAAAAAAAGATGAAGATGGTGTTTTACCCTATTATTTTTTCCCTCAAAGACAAACTAATTAGTGTGGGAAGTCCATTTCAGGTTACCTTTTGACAAATCTGAAACTTTGACTTTTGTTTGATTTTAAAGAATGAAATGAAGCAATTTTTTTTTAAAATGATGCTTTATGTTCCAAGGATAACAGCCATGATTTTGAAAGATTAAAAAAAAAATAACTTGCAGCTAGAATGGAGAGCAGTGTCTTGTTCGTAGCAATTTTAGGAGCTGTTCTGTGATGTGTACCACTAGCCCTTAGGTAAGATGTCAGGCTGTGATGGTAAATATCAGAAAATACTGGAAGTAAGGATTTACTATCGATAAAAATTTTAATATGAAGGAGTCTATAATTAAACAGAAATACATAGTGTCATTTCATTTGTCTTCTGTTACAATGATTTTGAAAGAGTAATTTAAAATATCTATTGGTATACAGAATTTTTTTTTTTTTTTTTTTTTTGGTTTTTCGAGACAGGGTTTCTTTGTGTAGCTTTGTGCCTGTCCTGGAACTCACTTGGTAGCCCAGGCTGGCCTCGAACTCACAGAGATCCGCCTGGCTCTGCCTCCCGAGTGCTGGGATTAAAGGCGTGCGCCACCACCGCCCGGGGTATACAGAAATTTAAAAACCTAGAGATACTGTAATGTGGATGACAACATTTATTCTAATTAATTTAGAACATTATCATAACAAAATATTCATGAGCTAGATAGATGGCTAAGTCGGTATTAACAAGACTGTCACTTTAGCATGGAGTTGTGAGTTTGGATCCTTAACACCCGTTCAGGAAGCTGGGTGTGGTGGCACTTACAGACACAGTCCTGAGCAGGTGGAGACAAAAGGGTCCCTGGGACTTGATGTCCAGTCAGTCCAACAGAATTGAAATTGAGAGAAATGCTGTCTCAAAATAAGGTGGAATATGATTGAGGAAGATATCTAGTGCAATCTTTGGCCTCTACACACATGTACACATATATGTGTGTACACACACATGAACATATACACACACACCAAGAATTATACAAAATTTTATTAGGCTTTCTACATGAATCTATAAACTAAAATACATGCATATGGTATTTTATTCTGTGCATTTGAAATTTTGCCCAGATATGGGAAATTGTATATATTCATCAAGAATAAAATGCTAAATCACTATAGTATAACATGAAGTAATAAAAAACCTGAGTCAGATGCAAGGGGGTGGACTATCAACTTTGTATGTTCTAAAACACTGTTAGAGAGATTACATCTTGAGTAACATCAAGAGTAACAGCATACAGATATATTTTCTCTCTTGACACATGGACACACACACACACACACACACACACACACACACACACACACAAGTGCACATGAAATCTAGTATTACATGTTCAGTTCATATTGTCTCACTTTGAAATCAAGACTAAGGGGAATATGCCATTCTTCAATGTTATACAGTATGTGTGTGTGGGGGGGAGTCTCAACCTTGTGACAATGTGATGTGTTGGAAAAAATTTGCAAATAAAAGGAGTCATGGTGTTTGAAGTTGTTTATGATTTTATGTGGGCAACATTCGTAGCTATCCTTCATGGTTGTTTCCCAAAGCACCTGTCGATACCTCTGTCACCTTTATTGAGTAACAACATTCTTACCTTCATTGAGAAAACTGAGTTCTCAGTGACCAAAATGAACCACATAATGTTTAGTATTGTGGTCCGTCAGAGAATTCAAGTTGAACCATGTTAGGAAGGCTCAGTGGTGAAGGATGTGTAGAACTGGGTATTTAGGGAAAGACAAATGCATTTCTAATATACTAGTGTTTAGTCAGTGTTTGTATTGAAGGACGTGACAGCAGTGTTGGTGAGTTCAGAAGATAGTGACGAACTAACTCTCTGTAGGCTAAACCAGCCTCACTGCCATGCCGCTCTCCTTCCAGTTCCCACCGCTCACTGCTCATGTTCAAAGATGAGCTTCACTTTATAGTTTTATTGTTCTTGCTTTAAAAAGACAAAAGTGATTTGAATGATATTCAGAAATAATATTTTATTTGTATATTTACTTTCAAAAGCAGCACTTGTTTTTCACTGCTGGGTTCTTTGTTCCTTGGAGTTGGGTTTCTGTCTGGTACATTTTCTTTTGGCCTAAGCCATTTCTCTCATAATATATTGCAGGATAGTCTTTCTGTAGAGAAATTATTTCTGTCATGTGTTTTTTCTTTTGACTTGTTTATCTGGTTAGGAACAGGTCATATGTAACTAGATTCTAGATACAATGAGTGCGGGCTTGACGGCCTGCACATCTGAACAGTATTTATTACTTTTCTCCTCTCTTGCAGCCTCTTATTTTGGTATGTGTCATTTTAATAATTCTAAAATATTTTATTTTAGGTGCTGTATTTCTTTGTAGTGTACAAGGACTAGCAGTTAACATTGACCCAATATTGTATACATGGGTCATCTATCAACCACAAAAACGAACAAGTAGACATATGCAACAGGTGAGTGGTCCTGTAAGTTTTTATTTTAACAAATCCAACATTTCTTCTGTTGTGTTGAGTTAGATGCTGCTGCTGTTAATGACTGAGATTTGATGATGCAGGTATATCAGGGAGTTAGATGCTGCTGTTACTGTCTTAGATGATGCTGTTGTTAGTGACTGGGGTTAAATGATGCTGTTGTTACTGATTCTCTTCTTATTTATGTGCTAGAATTTCTTTAGGCCCCATTTTATGCCTTTTAAAGATCTGTAATTTTATTTATAAGAAGTTGTGTTCAACATAGTTTGGCTATTGAAGTAATTTTCTACATAGTTGATTATAAAGCAGAAGGACCATTTTGGCAGTCCTGTTTATTGTTACACATCTTTGGTTTTATTTAATAAACATACTTTGACTTTTTTTTTTTTTTTTTTTTTTTTGGTTTTTCGAGACAGAGTTTCTCTGTGTAGCTTTGCGCCTTTCCTGGATCTTGCTCTGTATACCAGGCTGGCCTCAAACTCACAAAGATCCGCCTGGCTCTGCCTCCTGAGTGCTGGGATTAAAGGTGTGCGCCACCACCGCCCGGCCATACTTTGAACTTTAACCCTGGCAATTTGATAGTTCTGATAAGTATTCATTTGAAACAATGTAAATTACAAAGGAAGAATAGGTCATTATAGTTTCTAGAATCGTTAAATGTGCTGTGTTAGAATACATCAATGTGATTCTGACAAACTGTTACTGTTCTCATTTTAGATGAAGTGACATTTTTGAGGCTTTTGTCTGCAGTAACAGTGTTTAGTAAATAGCAAAATTTAGTCCCTGAGGTTATGTTTATGCTATATTGGATTGTATTTATTCATGAACAGTTGTAATTTTGCAGTATTCTATTCGAGATAATTTTGTTATCATTTTCCTCTGATAAACTAATGCTATTTAGTAGGAGACAGATTGTTGTTGGAGTTATCTCCCGTCCTACCCTGGCCTGCAGCCACTCAGACTCAAATAAACACACAGATGCTTATATTATTTAAACTGTTTGGCCTAATGATTCAGGCTTCTTGTTATCCAGTTCTTATATCTTAACCCATTTCTATCAATCTATAACTTGCCATGTGGCTTGTGGCTTACCGGTACTTTAACATCGTACTTCCTCTGTGTCTGACTGGCGACTCCTGACTCAGCCTTCCTGTTCCCAGAATTCTCCTCTCTGCTTATCCTGCCTATACTATACTTCCTGCCTGGCTGCTGGCCAATCAGCGTTTTATTTATCAATCAATCAGAGCAACACATTCAGATCATACAGAAAGATATCCCCAACAACAGATGAATCTATAATTACATAAGATCAATCTGTTCAATCCGAGGAGCATTTAGTTGCTGTTGTTTGGTGTTGGGTCACACTGAGGCCTCATCTTGCTGTGCACATGTTCTGCCACACCCCTAGCTGCATTACAGCTCCCGAGTAGCAGTCCTTAGAGTCTTGCCAGTCCTTTATCTTGATTGAATGTCTGCACCATATCTCCTGTTTACTCTTCATTTTAACAAGTGTTTGCTTGCTAGACACCAAGACTGTAAAAATGGTGTCACTAAAAGCTTCCATCCCTCTAGAGTATTTAGTACATTTGAGAATATCAGAGAGCACCAAAAGGCCCGTTTTGGTGATGGCTTTGCCTGTGAAGGCAAGAGGGAATTTTCCTAAGCAGATGGTCTGTGAGAAGAAGGGGTAGGTTACATTGTGTGCCACAAGAGTGAGGCTGACAGAGCTTGTTCCTTCCTGAATATTTGGGCAAAGTCAGGGAAGTGAGAATTGTGGCAAGGAGCATTCTGGGCCTGAATAAACTGTTCTAGACACCAGCAAAAATAAGGACACAGTTCTTAAAAGCTTGTGTCTGGAATCCTCGGTGCTGGTTACTGAGACTTCATCCTGAAGTATAGCGAGGAACGGCATGAAATGGTTGTGAACAGACCTGGATCTGAGAACGTTTACTGTAGTCTGGTGTTGGGAGGACCTCTAAAGGGTTATACTGTGTCAACATACTGAAGTGGAATCTGCCCGAGGATGGCTTGTCCTTTGTCTGTTGTCGGGTGCACCCACACTGTGACTTCAGTCAGTCTTACCTAAGTGTTCCATCCTTTCTGCTAGGACTTACTGTCATATCTTTGTTTTCTCATTTTTAGAAACATCCTCATTTTAATCCTTAATATGATTATAATTTTCGGAGTGCTTGATTTTCTCTCAGGTATATAAATGATGGGCAGCAGCTGATGGGTCCATCAGGCCCCTGGCCTGGAACTCAGCTCTTCGGCCTTGGAGTCCCTTGTGGTGGAATTACAGGCATATGCCACCATGCCTGTCTAACTATTTAAAGTGTTAAATGAACTTTCAACATAATTAACATATTAAATACATTATTATAATCAGGTACAAAATATTTTTGTCCTCACATTTTCAGGTTTTTTTTTTTTTCTTATTCTTAGGATAGATTTCCACTTACCTTCATTTTTCTGTGTGCTGGTTTGTGAAACATTGTTGTTGTCAGAACCACACCACAGCCAGCTGCATGTACTGTTTTATACCAAACACCAGGCTTATCATAGCTGTCATCCCTTGTTTCCCCGGCTGGACTTTCCTTCTCAGTTGTGGCTAAAGCCCAGTATTTGATGACTCATGCAGTTCAGCATTGATCTTTCATTCTACAGCAAAAGCATTTTTTTTTTTTTTTGGCCAAAAATCTGACAGGTTTGTATTGGATGTCACTGGCAGTAACATCAGACTTTATTTCACTGAATAAAGAAGAAACGGCTGCTTCCTTGTCCAGCCCTGACTCATGTGTTCAGTAGAGAATCCTAATGCTTTCCAGCTTTTTCTTTCAGTGGTGTTCTGTGTTCCTTAAATATGCTGTGATTATCGCTTCATCAGACAAAATAGAATTTTCAAAATTCCTTCAAAAATTGAACTGTTCATATAATCAATAGTTATCCCCCCCATTCCCAATAACATTATTTCCTAGTTGTCACTTTCACATTGGGAATTTAGATTTGATTTGGTCTCCCAGTATTATGTTTATATTTCTCATTACAATCTATGCTAACCTATAGCCTTATAGGTTTTCACACAGAATTCTCAACCCTCATTTGAAAATACTGTATGGGAAATTCCAGAAATAACTAATTCATAAGCTTTGATTAATTGTTATTGCAGTATTGTTGTTATGTTCTTTTGTTAACCTCTTATTAACATATAAATTAAACTTCACTATATGAAGTATTTGTATGGAAAAAAACTAGTACTATTGTCTCTTGGGATCCTTGAAAGACTATTGGTTCCAGGAACTAAAGTGTGTTGATGCTTGAGTTCTCTATGTGCAATGACATAGAATGTTCCCACCCAACCTAATCACATCCTGCCATGCTCTGGAGTACCATTAATAATGCCTAATGCAGTGCAAATGCTCTGTAGGCATGTTCCAGAAAAGACCTCTGTAAGTTTAGTATAGTTGCATTCTGCCCTGAATATGCTTGATCCACAGTTGGCCAAGCTCATAGATCCGGAACTTACAGATAGGCAGGGCTGGTTCTGTCTCTTGTGAAGGAAAGCCTCTAGTAGTATTGTAACATATTCCCTGAGTAAAAATGCGGATTACCTAACACATGAGAGAAACGAGAGAGAGAGAGAGAGAGAGAGAGAGAGAGAGAGAGAGAGAGAGAGAGAGAGAGAGAGAGAGAGAGAGATGGTGTGATTTACAACAGTGTTCAGACCCCAGCTTCTAAAAGAGTGTCCTTAGTGCTCCATCTCTGCCCTTCGTTGCTTCATTTCCCTTTGTTTGTTCCAGCAGCCTGTGGTAGCAGTTCCTCTTGTCCCTTCAGTAAACAGAAGGAAAGAAGAGGAGCTCTCTGTTGGAAGTGCCCCATTGGCAAAGCAGCAGTCATACCAAGCCTCAGAATATGCCAGCAGCCCTATAAAAACAAAAACAGTCACAGGTATGTGTGAAGAACAGATGTATCAGTTTTCTGAGGATTAGTTTACCTTATTATTCTTTTCCATGTTTTTAATTAGAAGATAATATTAATTATTGAGGGAGGAAAAATTAAACACAATTTACATGATTAGTCATTATTCTTTATATAATATAAAAATAATAGTAGAGTGATTACTTTTACCTTCAAATGATTGGTCTATACTGTGGTATTGTTTTTGTCTTGGAGAGGGATTCTGTGTTTAGTTCTCTCTAGCTTTAGAACTCTCATGCTTTCTAAGTATACTTGAAGATTTATAGATGCTGAATACCACGGGCATAATGTGCTGTTTGTGAATTATGCATCCTCTTTATCAGATGCCTACCACTTTTGCCTCTCTTGGGAGGCAAATATGGTAGCAATAATGTTGTTCCTTGAGAATAAACATTTTTTTAACTTAAAATTTAATTTTTAAAGTTTTTAATTAATTTACAGTGTTTGCTTTCTTTTTCCATTAATTGAAACTAGATTTTCCTTACCTAATATATACTGATTACTGTTTCCCTTCCCTCTACTCCTCCCATCTGGATCTACTCCCTTTCTGTCTTTCATTAGGAAACAAATAGGCTTCCAAGAGTTAATAATAAAAAAGAGAAAACAAAAACTAACACATTGCAATTGAACACAACAAACAAACAGAAAGAAAAGAGCCCAAGAGCACACTCAGGAGTCCTATAAAAACACTCAACTGGAAGCCACAATATATATGCAAAGGACCTGCGTAGACTTTGCAGCCGCTGGACATGCTGCTTTAGTCTCTGTGAGTTCATGAGTTTTGCTCATGTTGATTTAGGGGGCCTTGTTTTTTTGGTGTCTTCCATCCCCTCTGGCTCTTACACTCTTTCTGCTTCCTCTTCTGCAAGGTTCCTTGTGCCTTGAGGGAGGCATTTGATCTCTTATTCTCTGCATAGTGTCTGGCTGTGGGTCTCTGTATTTGTTCCTATCTGCTATAGGAGGAAGTTTCTCTGATAGCCAAACAAGGCACTAGATCTATGATCTATAAGTGTAGCAAAATGTCATTAGGAATCATTATTATTATTATTGAACAGTAGTGTTTGTTTTTACCCTAAGTCCCTGGGCTATCAAGTCTTTGGTTCTTGGTCACCCAAGCAATGTTGTGTATGGATTCTTATCTCGTGGAGTTGGCCTTAAGACAAATCAGATTTCTTTGAACATACACTACACATATTAGTGTGTGTGTTCATCATTTTTATTTATATTGTATAATAAATTAATGGATTTGGAAAGTTATTTATAATTTATGGTCATTTGCATATATCTAATTTTTAATTGCCTTGTACAATGGAGAAATGAATTCCTCGACTCTTGTTTTTCTTTTTAATGAGATGATTTTTTTTTCTGTTGCCAAGGCAATTCTCAACTTCATACCATCCTCTTGCTTCAGTTACCTGTACTACCTGTACTACAGGTGCATACCACAACTTCAAGATTTATGCCTCAGTTCTTACTAGAAGTGTTAGTCTTATATTTTTAGCCACTGATGCAGTGTTGATCACAAGTTTGTCTCTAATGAAATTGTGTGGCATTTTTAGTTCATGATGACCAAAGCATGGTGATCCAAAGCACTGAGTTTGATTTGGCTTTTCAATTTCAACAAGAAGCAGCGTGTGTCTTCTTTTATTCTTGTGTAAGTAGGGCATGTGCTTAAAGGCTGGGAGTATATTAACAGCACAGCAGTACAGGATTTTCTGTACTCTTCAGGAAGATCTCTGTCCTCCTAGTAATAAATTCCTAATGGTATGATGCATTTGTCCAGTGTTTAGAAGATGATAAAATACCTGCAATAAACACAAAAACTCTGAAAACATAATATTGTGAAATTGTTAATTAGAATTTTATCTTAGATATTTATATATTACTTATGATGTCAAAAATAAAATCAGGCAGAAACTATGGCAAGGAAGAAATCAATCAGTAAGAACACACTGAGAAACAGCATGGAAGAATTAACAGGCAATTTGAATTTAACATTTAAAAAAATGACATCTTCATTGAGATAGGGATAAAAGAATATGTATCATCCGTTTACCTACCATTTAATCTACAAACAAATACTTCTGTGGCCTAAATATTGGGTTTTCTCAAATTATTATGGAGGTGGTGAGAATAATTTTATGAAGGTATAAGCCCTTTACTTTTTACATACATAGAGTTCTTCTATGGTGATAAAATGTGGCATCTTCCCTTCTGTTCCTTTTTTTATTAGTTTAACATGTCATTCTAAAGTCTATACTTTATTTATATAATAAAGGAATCATTCTAGTCATAGGCAATGCACTTTTCTAGGACAATTTTAAGTGGGGAAACTGCCAATTTCTGTTAATGTGGATTCTATGACATTTTTTTTGAATATCTAATTTTAATAACTTGATTAAAAGCAAAATGAGTAAGGCCACTCCAATCAGTATCCATCAACAACAACTCATCTCAAAGTTCTCAGGCCATCCTTAATTTGGTTAAGTTTGAATTTGAACAGATATGTTCCTAATTATAGTATGGAATTAGTATTATGCATTTAAAACTACATTTTTGTGAATTTATATATTTTAGTTACTTGGTTTAATCATGCAGTTTAGCTTAAAGTTCTATTCTTTTGTAATTAATTAGGCATTTAATTTCATTTGAAAATATTAAAGAATTGAAGATAGACATTAATGTGTAATGTACTGTTGAATTTATTCTCTGAGATAAAATGTAGTGGAAAAATGTTTTCTGCCTTACACTAGAAAAAGATTGTGTTTCAAGAATTTTCTCCTTTGGGGTATTGACAGAGACCCTGTTCGTCTGTAGATTATAATGATGATCCAAACTTCCATTTATCCAAAATTCACTCTGAAGAATCAGTGAGTTTATTAGGCTTGCTTACTGAGCATGGTGACCTGAAGCAGCTTCATTGAAAAGTTGCCTGCATCGTGGAAGACGACTCCCGCATGGTTGCAGAGATGGAGCCCTAGTCTTACTCTTGCCCAGCCTAGATTCTCTGACTCATCCCAGAGACTCCGAGGCCCCCTATAATTGGGGCAGAATTGCATCCAGTTGTTGAGATGACGGGATGGATACTCAGATGAGAGTCCCATGACTCTCCTTGCTGCCTCCGTCTAAGAGGGAATGTCAACAGTTAATGTGCCTAGGTGAACATTGAAGTGGTGACTCTTTGGCGTGGGGATAGTGTGCTGTACAACAGGTTCAGAGTTACAGAAATGATACCTGACACAACATATTTAGTACTAAAACAACTGGGAAATATTGGGGAAGGCAGTGGAAAACTCAGTCAAAACTAGGTTTATCAATGTGATTGTCTCCATTTGTAAATTACAAGAAAATTATTTTTATTTCTGAGTCAAATATACCCCAGTGAGGCACTGATATAGGAGTATAATAGAATGTTCTCAGGATACTTTTTTCAGTTTAATTAATTACATTTTGGAACATTTTGTTGAAACCAAGCTAAGGAATTTCCATCTTCCAAATATAAGATGTATATTTCAATCCAACGGCAAAGGGCTGCTCTTTTTTTAAAACAAATTAATTTTATCTTTAGGCTTTGTATTTGGGTATGTTTCTTTCCCATGTCTCTCTTTTAAGGTTTTATTTTTTCATTGTGTGTATATTTGTGTGGGGGATAATGTAACCAGACTTTTCTTTTTGGACTGCCAACTCACAAAAAATGACACAGAGACTTATTATTAATTATGAAAACTTGGCCTTAGCCTAGGCTTGTTTCTAAGTAGCTCTTATAACTTAAATTAACTCATATTTTTAAATCTACATTCTTCCATGTGCTTGTTACCTTGTCCCGATTATGCCCATCCTGGTTATTCTGTGTCTGGCTGGTGACTCCTCCTTTCTTCTTCCCAGAGTTCTCTGTCCGTAGAAGTCCTGCCTAGCTAATGGCCATTCAGCTCTTTATTAAACCAATCACAGTGACACATCTTCACACAGTGTAAAGGAATATTCCACAACATTTCCCCCTTTTTGTCTAAATCAAAAGGAAAGTTTGGAATTCTAACATAATAAAATTATAAACAATAAGAACAATTATCAGATAAAAATTATATTTATAATGTCCAATCCATTTGTATTTGGCATATTTGGAGAAAATACTCTATTGTCTATCTTATATTGATGAATTTAAAGTTTTATACCTCAACCCTTTTTTATTACAACTTGTAATACCATCTTAAAACTATCTTTTTAGACCTCAGAACATTTTTTAGATAAACAATTTCAGCTTTTATGTCTCTCAACTTTATGTATTTTATAATTTTTTGTGAGTTTTTTTTTTAAATTTGGTAACAAAGAAACCTGTAACTATAACTGTCTTGTCTTCACCTCCACCAGAGACTTGAGAAGGATATAATATTACCTGGAGCATTGGAGCATTGAAGTCAGAGTCCTGCCTACCTCTTCCTGCCTAGCTAATGGCCATTCAGCTCTTTGTTAAACCACTCACAGTGACACATCTTCACACAATGTAAAGGAATATTCTACAGCAGGATGATATGTGCACATGGATGTAGGTGCCCATCTAGGCATCCAGATCTCCTCAGAGTTGGAGTTCCAGGAAGTTGTAAGCTATGGTTCCTGGGAATAAAACTCAGGTCTTCAGTGAAAACTGCACCTGCTATTAACTACTAAGATATCTCTCTGGCACCACAGGAATCTTTTAAATGTGTGCATACGTATTGAGACACTGTAGTTAAAGATAGTTAATAAAATTTGTAAAGCTGCTTAGCCATCACCAGTAAAACAAATTTTAATTATCTGAGAAAAAAAGAATGAAGAACTGAAGGGTGCTTGCCATTTCCTTCTTTTGAATGTTCATTCTTCCTCCGATATACTGACGATCATTTATAAGGGCACTAGTCTCCTTAGGCAGTTAGCTTTGGAGATCCTGTCTCTACCTTTAGAGGCTGCAGTTACAAGAGGATTGCAGTGCTCATGGAACATTTACATGGGTTCTGTGTCTCTTACGTTTATTTGTTAATTCTGCATGTATGTGTATATGGGAAAGGGTGGCACTTCCACAGCATGTGTGTGGCTGTCAGAGGACAACTTTGGGGAGTTGTTTTTTTTTTTCTGTTGTGTCTGGGGATTGGTCTCAAGTCTTTAGGCTTGATGGCAGGTGTTTTTACCTGCTAACTTATCTCCTGGCCTAATTTTGTTTTAAAAGCATTTTTAAAGATACTCCCTTTTTTTCTTTACATTTATATATTTATTATTTACTGGGAGGTAAGTGGTAATTGCAAGTACATTAACTCTCCAGCCATCTTGACAGCCTTGTGACTTTACACCTTTTTATCTTTGGCTTTCTGACATAGGAACGGCTCTAATGTCAGTATATTTTATTTAATATCAACAAACTGCATATCTTTCTCATATTTAGGTAAAATATACATAGATGCTTCAATAATTTGCTCGATAATAGTTCTGTTTATAGATTTGTATTTTATATACCTATTTTAAAGGAAACTGGTATTTTTTAAATATTATCTGGATTTTTAGAGTTATGTAGAATAAGCTTCTTCCTAATTAAGAAGGTCCAGTTACTAGGCCACCTGCTCGTTGGTCCCTAACTTGTATACAGTTAGTTAAAGGTCAAGGGCTGTATAGATAGGCGGCAAGAAACAACACAAACATACAGTTTCTCAGGAGCCAGGGTCCAAGAGGGCAGGACACCTGTCAAGGAGATCTGGTTCCTCATCAGTTTGTGCCCCATTGGAACTGAAACCTGCCCACTCTGCATTTTATCCCCTATGCTGACATGACTTGCTAATTAAAGCAGTGGCAGATCCTATATTGAATGTGAAGTAGAACAGAGCATAACTGTTCTAGTCAGTCCTTCCCTAACTGAAGATGTTACTCTTCTCTTTTCCTTCTCCTTCTCCTCCTCTCTTCCTCCTCCTGTTTTTTTTTTTTTTTTAATGTGCTCCAATAGGTATGTGTGGAGAAGTTGGTAAATCCTGAGAGCCCAAGACTGGTTGAAGACCTACAGGCTGTGTTCTAAGCCCCAAGAGCCAGGGCATATTCTTTCAGTCTTTAGAACCCAGAGTTATGGTTTTAGCATTCACGTGGGGCATATTGCTATTGGCTTTACAACCAGTGTCTCTGGTACATGGGAGTCATTACAATCTCTGGATTCTAGTTCCAGTAAACAGTTGCAGGAGACAAACCGCAGGCAGGGCCTTCTAGTGTTATAGCTCTCAAACAGGTCTTCGATTCTGGAATCCTCAGCCTTATAGTAATTTTATAGCTATAACATTGCAGTGATTTAACAGTGTTCTAACACTATTTACCTTCTACTTCAATGCTCCAGAGAAAGGGGTATCCTCTAATCTGGCTCAAGGATGTTACACTTCTAGAATATTCTACAGCTTTTTTTGAAACTACAAGCAATAAAGATAAAAGAATCCCGTAGGGTCAAAAGCACATTTTGCATGTTCCATGGAGCCAAGTTAATCTGTGAAGCATATTGACTGGGTAAAGAAAGTATCAGAGGACTGTAAAAAGTCAATAGGACCTCTAAATTTGTGGGCGTAGGCAGAATGAGGAAGATAATGACTAGTGGATATTGAAACAGGAAGTCTGAGATTCAGATTAAATAGGATCGCATAGGGTGACTAGTTCCTTAGGAAGGAAGACTGGGAGACAAGCCCCGAGATGTACAGGCATCTGGAGATCTGTGCAAGCTGGATAATGAAATGCTAGATGGGGAATGTACATCTATAGCATATTGTCTACTGGTTGATAAATCATTACTTTACTGAGAATAAACAGTTTGAAATTAGAAAGATTACTCACAAGAGAAAGAAACAATAATCAAAAGGAAGAAGGGTGTTTACTGATTTCCATAACTAAAATGATCAGCAGGAAAACCAGATCTTAGGCATGAAGTAGTGCTAGAGACTGCACCGTCAGGACTTTATCTTTTCATGGCCTGATTTTCTCTTACTGTTCATAAGTTTCCTGGCTGTAGCAGTATGATAACATGGCTATGATAACCTTGAGCATGATAATCACATGCCTAATGCTTTGTGATTAAAGAGAAACAGACCTTGTTTAGTGTCCATTGGAAGTATGCCTGGGAAGGATTTGCCTGACTTTTCCTGGATCGTGTGTCCATTCTTGCATAATTGTTATGTACAAGGAGATTAGTTGTTATGATTGGTCCACTGTTATCACAGTTGTGTATCCAACTATCATGACATACAATACCAGAAAATGAAAAGACAGCAGAAATATGGCTCATAAATATAATTTCTGTGAGCAATTACAGTTTGTTTCTACTAATGTTTCATTTTATAATTAGGTATAGCATAATTAAAAATGAGCAGATAACATATGCTGCAGTCACACATCCTGTTCTGAGAAGAGCTGAATAATGTGGGTACTGTACACATGTCTATAAGAGATTGAGGATATAATCTAAACTAGGCATGTTATACTTAAGCCAGACTAGGGACTTTATAAGTCCCCCACTGAGGATCAAAGCCAGGGCTTAAGCATGCTCACCAAGTGCCCTATAGCAGAGCTGTAGCTCCAGACCATGACTTTTTGAGATGGGGGTCTTGCTCTGTAGCTCATCCTTGCCTGGAATTTGTGGTCTTGCAGACTTGGCCTCTAGGCTTCCTAGTGCTGGGATCACAGGCTTTGAAAGTCTGCCTTACTATTTTGATTTTTAACGTAGAGTTTATTCAACCAGGGGACAGGAATTAGTATATATATAATTTTGAACAGCACAGCTTTTGTTTGTATAATTTATAATTTATTTCTCAAGCTTTATCTGTTTCATTGTAAATTTTTTTCCTAGAAATCTATGAACTTGAGTCATTATAAAAGTGATTTGAACTATAATGTCAGTTAACTATGAAGTTCTTTGAAAACATGTTGTGGTGTTGATAAGTACATTGCAAGTGTCTCGAATATGACGTTCTTTGGAATAAGTCAGTTATTCTAGTTTTTATATGAATTGGCAAGAATTCAGCAAAAATTCAAATTCTTTTTTAATGCAGTCTTTTCATTCCCTTTTAGCAGTCAGAACGAGATTATAGTTTCCAGATGAAATTCTGAATGTCAACATAGTGATGACATATATTTTCCTGGTTGGCTCAGCATGAGATGCAATTTTGCATGCCATGTCACGCTGACTAGCAGAATCCAAAAGCCATTATTTCCCAAGGGGCTTTCAAGAGTGAAACATCTAATGTAGTTTGTGTTCTCATGAACATTTTCAGGCATTATTGAAGTTTGTCACAAGTTGCTTGAAGCTTAAAATACCATCTTGCCATTAGAAATTAAAAAGGAATTGTGAAGGTCATTTTCTCTTTTAGTTATTTAGATGTATATTGCCAAGTGAAGTTACCAAAAATATGATTATTGTAAAATACAGATCAGAAATAAATAAGATCTGGGAGATAATCCATAAAGGACTAAAAACCGTAATTTTTTCACTAACCCGAATGCATCTCAAACTAATCACATACTCTGATTTACTTCAATTATAAAACAGTATTAAAGTTATTCCTAATAATATGCTATGTGCCCAACAAAGATATGTGGAAGCTCTTTAAAATTGTATACACACACCAGCAGGTAAAGATCACATTTTTTGTGTATTTTAGACATTAAAAAGGAAGTGTAGACTTGAAGCATAGTAGAACTTATTTTATCTAACAGTCACTACCTGGAAGACCTTGGGGGAGTAATCTTATTTTTTCTTTTTTCCTTTGGGTCCTAATCATGTGCAAATTCCTTTAAGTCCATTCCATGGTTATCAAGTAGAACACTTGGTGTTCAGGCCTGATGATCTGTGTTCAGTCCCTGTGGCCCAGTATGATAGGAAAGAACTGAGTCCACAATCTTGCCCCTGATTGTCATATACATGCTGTGTAATAAGGGCATCACACACTAATAATAAAACATAATCCATTATATCAGTGCATGTGTGCAGAACACTTAGTTTACATTAATGCTCTCCTTTCAGTTTTGTATTTATTTGTTATCTCAACTGGTTTGTGGCAACAGTAGTATTCTTCTTTATGAAAGCTGTCATATATCTATTTTCCAACAGCTTTCTGCTTAAATATCTTGAACGTTCCTTAAGTCTAGAATGTGTTGCGATCTATGTTTTCTTAGATATGTTTATCTCTATACCTCTCCTTCTCCTGCTATGTGACATGTTTGAGGCTGAAATCAAGATTCTTGCCCCTTGATCCTTTCCATTCTGTCTCTAGTTCTGATGCTGGTTCGTCCATCTGTCTCCATGCTGCAGCACTGGTCGTGGCCGTCTCACCCCAGTGTTAGCATTTCTGGGAAGTCCTAATTAGACTCAGTGGTACCTTCCTCCATCCCTTCAGTCTTGCCACATCTCTGCTGTCAGTTATCTGTTTCCTTCTTTAGAGTCTCACTTTCTTAACTGAATGTAGGATGCCGTGAAAAAATTGACACCAGTACAATGTTCCTGAACATGCATTGACCCAAGTTAATTCACATTCGGACATGCAGTAAATCTGATGTGTTTCTGCAGTGCTTGTCTATATCACACCGTGCAGCTTTACTGCAGGCTCAGTCTGAACATGCAACATGCATGCTTTGTATTACATTTGCCATTGTGCAACACAACACCAAGGAAAGCTGCTGAGATAACTTGACTCATATTCAAAACTGTGTGATGAGGTACAGTATTTTTACTGCATACAATGTTTCCTGATGTTATGGATGCATAATGGTTTAATTATGGAAAACAAGGACTTTTAAATATTTTTCTTGGCGTGTAAGTATCAAATTATTAGAACTTTGGGTTTTAGTATGTTAGAAGTTTGATTTAAAGATTGCTGTTTGAGTTGCTGACTGAGTTTCATGACAGTGTTGCTGTATCTGAATGGATGCATGTGTTTCTGCACTTGCGTGTACATATGCCAGCCTTGGCTTGGTTGTCATCCCTCATGACCTGGGTACCTTTTTTGTTTGTGTATCTTTGTTGTTGTTCTATAAGTTCGAAGTTTTTAAAAACAAATATCAATTTTTTGACATTATGGATAGAATAACATCACATCTGCCTTTCTTTATATTACATTACTTCTTTGAGAATTCTTCCCAGACCCACTCCTCTTTTTCCCTACCTACCCAATTTGAATCCCTCTTTAGAAAATCCATTTTGGACATGGTGACTCACTGATCTGGAACTCCCCAATTAGGCTAGGTTGGCTGGTCATTGAGCCTCAGGAATCCCATCACTGCTTCCCCATGCTGGGGTTGGAAGCATATACTCCCACTCCTGACTGTGTAAAATGAGTTCTGGGAATCTAACTCAAGCCCCATGGTTGAATAGGAAGTACTGTATCAGCTGAGTGCTTTTCCAGCCTTGCCTAACATTTTCATTCTGAAATAATCTTTTTCATTTTGATATAACTGCAGGTAATGCATATATAAAGATTATTTTGTACTGGAAGCATAAGAATAGTTGAGGACACAATCCAGATTTAACGACTGCCATTTATTGCTGTACCATATTGCTGTGCTCAGCTGTCACTTTGGATAGACAAATATTCCAATAGTATTATATCATGACCAATTCTATGTTATGTATACTTAGGTCCAAATTCTGCAAGTTTATAAAAGACGAATTATAATTTTAGGAAACCAGTGTGGTGTTCAAATCTTAGATGTTCTTTTAATAAAAAGCCCAGAGCCAGATATCAGGTGAAAGCTGAAAGATCAGAGAAGCAGAACAGCCAGCCACTACTTCTTACCTCTACTAAATCCCCAGCCTCAAGAGAGTGAGTTCCTGTGGCCTCACACCTTATATACCTTTCTCTGCCCTGCCACATTACTTCCTGGGATTAAAGGCATGTGTGCTTCCCAAGCAAAGGCATGAGATCTCAAGTGCTGGGATTAAAGGTGTGTGTCACCACTGCCTGACCTCTGTGTCTAATCCTCAGGCAAGTTTATTAGGTTACACAATATATCCCCACATTTCCCCCTTTTTTCTAAAATAATAAAAGAAGGTTATAACTAATAAAAAAAAACTATATACACTAAGTATATGCAATATATACAGTCAAGAATTACATTAACAATCTGTCCATTAACATTTGACAGATTCAGAGAAAACACTCCAGTATTTATCTTATTTTGATTAGTCCAAAATGTTGTACCTAATTCACTCTCTATCCTAACTTATATTACCAACCAAAAACTATCTTTTGATGTCTTTCAAACTTACACACTTTACACATCTTTAGTGACTTTCTTTTTTGAATTTGTAAAACTATAACTACAACTAGGCTTCAACTCCCTCAGAGACCTGAGAATGAAGTAATATTACCTAGTTAAACAGGAAGTGCAGACAAGCGACTTCCAAAAAATGTGAGGAATGACAGAAACACTTGGCTGCCTAGAGAGTCACCTGAGGTTTCTGTGCAATGTTGGGGCATCCATCCTCGGCCTACAGGCCTAGCATATCTTCCAGATTCATCTGTGAAGCAGAATTTTCTGAAGGGCCTTCCTACCTTGTCTTGGTAAGGTGCAGCAGTCCTTTCTTTTGTGTCCTGCTTGTTCATTTTGGACAGCATACTGCCAGCAGTTGAGGCAAGGGCACTGTCTTGCCCAGTGGGTAACTTTTGCTGCAAAGAAAATAAACTCCATATGGAGTTTCTTCAGTGCCCATTATCTCCTCTGAAATATATTGGTGCTGCCACGAGTAGACATGTCTCATTGTCAACAACAACAAAAGAACCTATGTTATTTAAACATCTTAAATGCCATATTATATAGATCTCTGAAGTGTTTGAAGATGACCTAAAATATATCTGTTCCATCTTGAAAATGTACCTAATCTGACTACAAGTTCGATTATAATAACTACTAACTTTCATTTTTTTATATCCTAATTAGTTGGTAATAATAACTTTCAAGGACTAGGAATTTGCATTACATTGTTAAATGAACTGTATAAGTACAATACCTTGAACAAGATTAGAAATATATGTATAATATTTTCTAACAAAATTAATCTCAAATTTGTATCAATAAACATAATTTGCATACAATATACAAAAATCCAGTCCAGTGTAAAATCTTTAAAACTAATAGTTACTTTCTAAAAGTAGATTCAGTAATTTACCTTTTTATCTTATATCCATATTCTCTCCTTTTTCTCTTTAGAGTAGATTCAGTAATCTACCCTTTATCCATCATTTCTTTATGTTTTTTTTTAGAGTAGATTCAATAATCTACCTTTTATCTTATGTCTATATCCTCGTTTTTTCTTTTCAGAGTAGATTTAGTAATCTACCTTGTATCTTATATCTATATCCTCTTTCTTTTCTTTTTTTTCAAATAAGAACTCTAAATCTAATTTTCTTTGTTTAGCATTTTTTGTGACCATTAGCAATAAAAACTTGTAACCACCCATCCTAAATAATGACAATTATCCATACCCAATGAATGACCCAAAACCACCCACCCCACCTCTTGGGAATGTCAGCGTCGTGTTCTTAAAATTACTTCCTGCTCTCTGGGGGCTAAGGCATCTTTAGGGTATTCTGAAAAGAAAAATTTTGTGTTGTCAAGTCCTGGGAGGGGTAGCTGTATCATTATTTGTTGTCTAGTCTCTGCATATTGGGAAAGTGCAGGGCTTGTCTCAAGCCCTTGCTCAAGTTATCTGTGAGGCTGGATCATCTTAGCTGACCATCTTGAAAATGTCCTGAACAGTTGGTAGTCCAAAGCTGATCTTTGGGTGGATGTTTTCAGCTTAGTGGTATTATCATTATTCTGATGGAATCTTCGTTGTGGGGCCCCATCATCTTTTTGGAGACTTCAAAGTCACTGTTAGGCGTGGTGATGATTCACTATAGAAAACTGAGACTCAAACCTGACTCATGTACAGGAAGCTAGATGCAGCCTTTTTTTCTAGAATTAGTTAGTACTTTATATTACCATTAATATCATGATAAAAATTTAAAATATTAATATATTAATCAATCTTATAAATTTTGATATAAAATTGATACCTTAAGAAAAGTTTTTAAGAGTTAAAATAAAACCAAAGAATTATGAGACTAGTGGCAATAGAATAGACTCTTAATTTTGTTTTTCCTTTTTTGTCCCATATCAGGTGGCTCTTCTGACATGATACAGAGATTTTGTATTTTCCTTTTAACAAGCGTGCTTGGGTAGTAAAGGAGAGAGTCGTACTCTAACTCCAAAGCCGGCTTTAATTTTCAATTGGACTGGGACTACAAAAGACCATTTGCATTATGTATCTATAGAGAACAGCAGAAACAAACATTTAGGAAGGTTTATGAAATTTTATCCTGTTCGGTATGTGATATACGAATAGGCCAATTTACTCTTTTTCTTGGGAAATTTTTTTCTGGATGATTTGTCTTTTTTCTTCAGCTGTCTCATTTGTCCAGTGTTCTTAAGATTCCTTAGCCTTCATTCTCCTGAAAGACAAAAACAAAAACCTTTCCCCAACCCTAACTTTTTGGAGGTTCCTTTTTGGCAAGTTATATCTGATTAAATAAGTTAGTGTAATTGAATGCCCATATATGAGACCTCAAAATCCTGCCCCCACAGTGACACAATCGCTCCAACAAGGCCACACCCCCTAGTAGTGTCATTCCCTATGGGTCAAGCATTCAAACACATGAGTCTATGGGGACAACACCTATTCAAATCAAGAGATTCAGTAACCTCAAAGACTGATTTATATACATCACGACATTTCAAATGAACAGTATTTTCATAGGAAAAATAAACGTTATTAGCTTTTTTTGATGGGTTCAAAGCTGACACTTAGCTTTTCCTGATCATCTGATAAGTGCTACAGTTGAAACACTAAGTTAAATTGGTTCCCAGCATAATACTTTTTCCACAGCACATAAATACATACATAAAAACATAAATAAGCCGGGCGGTGGTGGCGCACGCCTTTAATCCCAGCACTCGGGAGGCAGAGCCAGGCGGATCTCTGTGAGTTCGAGGCCAGCCTGGGCTACCAAGTGAGTCCCAGGAAAGGCGCAAAGCTACACAGAGAAACCCTGTCTCGAAAAACCAAAAAAAAAAAAAAAAAAAAAAAAAAAAAACATAAATAAATAAGTAAATAAGGCAGTCAATAGTGATAATACATCCCCCAAAACAATTATTTGCATTATTTTGAGCTAATAAAATTTATGTCTCAGAATTAACCTTATTCATTGCTAAAATAGAAAATAAATGTTTAAAATTACACTGTGATAATTGTAACTTTAATACATTTGCAGTAATAAATAGTAACTCACTTTAAGAATTATTTGTAGTATGATAGAAATATGACACATCCTCTATGCATTTGGTTAAATAAGATGTCATAGTGCAGTATTTGAATGACAGGAAATGAATGTAGTAGTTGAAAGAATAGACCCTGAAGGCTTTGTGTGTTAGAGTCCAGTATTTCTGTTGCCACTGTCTGTCTAGTGACTTGGGGTAAGTTAATTAACTTCCTTGTGATTGGTTGTCTTATATAGCAGTCTTGTTGCATCTGGATAATAATTTATTCTTTCTGGGCTGTTATGGCTTTAATGGTTGATTGTATGTATGTATAGTAAGTAGGTGCTGTAGAGGTTTCAGTAGTGAATGTAATTGTATATTAGCAAAGGTTTATACAGAATATTTATCCTGCCCATAAAAACATACTGAATTGTCATCTTACTTCCTGATAAAACACAAGACACAAAAGTGAGCTGTTAATTGTTAGAAAATATGGTAGATTGAAGATAGTGTACATTTGTATTTCTAATTGCCACATTGTTATTTAATGATAAATGTTAATTATGTTTTTCTGTAGTCAGAAGTTTTCTCCGGTCCCACCAGTCCCTCGCAGTCCCATGGCCCTCTTATAAAATAATCACTGAGAAGCTTATATTAATTAAAACTGCTTGGCCATTATCTCCGGCTTATTACTGACTATCTCTTATACTTAAATTAACCCATAATTCTTATCTGTGTTTAGCCACGTGGCTTGGTACCTTTTCTCAGTTCTGCCTTGACATCTTGCTTCCTCTGTGTCTGGCTGGTGACTCCTGTCTCAGTCCTTCCTCTTCCCAGAATTCTCCTCATCTGCTCCCCCCGCCTGTACTAACTTCCTGGCTACTGGCCAATCAGTGTTTTATTTATCAACTAATCAGAGCAACACATATTCACAGCAAATAGAACAACATCTCACAGCACTTCCCCTTTTCTGTCTAATCAAAAAGGAAAGTCTTAACTTTAACATAATAAAATTACATAAAACAAAACTGTTATCAAGCAAGAATTATAGTTATAATATTTACTCTATTTGTATTTGTCAAAATTAAAGAAAATATTCTATCCTATATTTGTGAGTCTAAAGTTTCATATCTAATTTATCTTTTATCATAACCAAGGACAATTATAACTGTCTCATTTTCAACTACATCGAAGACCCCAGAAGTACATAATATTACCTGAGTAAACAGGCAATGTGTTGTAAGCAACTTCCAAAATTCTGGAAATGACAGAGATAGCTGCCTACCTGTACAGTCATCCAAAGTTCCTCTGCAAGGTTGGGTCATCCATCTTCAGCTAATAGGCCTAGAGTTTTTTAGTTGCTTCTCTCTGTGTCTAGCAGAATGTCTGGCAGTTTCCCCTGTGAAGCAGCAACCTGAAGAACCATTTTACCTTGCAAAGTTCAGTCCTGTGGGTCCTGCATGTTCAGTTGATAAAACATTTTGTCAAGCAGTCCAAGCAAGAACATTTTCTTGCCCAAATGGCCAGTTTTGCCAAGAAGGTAAACTCCATATGGAGTGTCTTTGATGCCCATCTTTGTCTTTGAAGTAAATTGGTGCTGCCAGGAGCAGACCTGTCTTATTGTCCATGAATGTCTAAATTTTTAAAACATTTTTAAATGCATATTCTGTAGGTCTTTGATGTGTTTGAAGATTACCTATCTAATTGAAATATATCTATGTATACCTAGAAAACTTAACGAACATTACTATAAGTTTGATTATCATAGATGACTAATTATTAATATTTATTTCTCAACTATACACTACAATTTCAAATGAGTTGCACAAACAAAATACTTTAAACAAGAGTAGAAATATATGTACAGTATAACAAAATTAACTTTAAATTTGTATCAATAAACTACAATCCATAGCAATGTAAAACATTTCAGTAAGTTGTTAGTCTTTAAAAGTAGATTCAATAATCTATCCTTTTATCCTATCATATCTATATACTTTCCTCCTTTTTCTTTATAAAGATGTTGACTATGACCAATAACAATAATAATGGAATATGTTCTCTGAATTTGTCAAATGCAAATAGACTAGACATTGTTGATGTATTTATTGCTTTTATATATTGTATATAGTTATTGTACTTATTGTAAATAGTTTTTCATATATTAGCTATAGTTTTTTATTTTTGACAAAAAAGGGAAAATGTGGTGATGTATTGTGAACCCCCCAATATACTGTGATTCCCAATAAAATTTATCTGAGAATCAGAGGAAAAAGCCAGCCACTATAAGTAAACATAGCAGTTCAGGCAATGGTAGCACATGCCTTTAATTCTATCACTTGGGAGGCAGGGATCTGTCTGGATCTCTGTGAGTTCAAGGCCACACTGGGAACAGAGCCAGGCATGGTGATGCCTTTAATCCCAGCACCAGCCATAGGGGTCTGGAGTTTGTACAGATAGACAGGAAGTGCCAGAGCTGAGCAGGAAGAGAAAGTTGTGTAGCTGGGCTGAGAGCCAATGGGAGAACAGAACAGAAAGTCATATAGGTGTGGGTAGACAGGAAGTAGTTCTCTTTGGAGACTGAGGTTTCGGTGAGGTGAGGTTAGCTTGTGACTTTTTCTATTTCCCTGATCTCTCAGGTTTTCATTCCTATATCTGGCTCTGGATTTTTATCTAATAAGATCATTTAGCAGTTCTTCTACATTTTTCTTACTTGCACAATTCCTTTAGGCTACAATCAGATTTTAAGGACTGCGATTTTTAAAAATTGTATCTTTTGAGGACTTCATATATGGGTACTGTATCTACATTACTTCCTCACACCGGCTTCCTTATCAGATCATTGTGTGGGAGAACACTGTATTTACAGTAAGCACACAACTGTCTTGGGAGGTGGCCTCATTTCATTGTTAGGGCGTAGTTCCCTTGATAATATTACCACTCTCTAAATGGATTTATTCCAAGTTATAAAAGTCATTACTTGGCTATAATATTTTTTAGTAGTTTAAAAAATTATCATAAACCTCTGTGAAAATCTTTTATATTCATATTTCAAAAAAGATTTTAATTAAATTGATAGAAATTTAAAATGTTTAGTTTTCTACTTTCTTATGCAAAGAGGTCCAAATGAGTATAAAGTTAATTTCTGTTAAGAAAATCAAGATAGGTAATTGTTATAAAGCAATTTATATCCAAATGCACACAGTAGAACTATTGTGTTCACTTTATTTACCATGTTCTGACTGACCTCTCACAGGTATTTATGCCATGGTTTGTTGTTCAGTTTCTTGTTGCTTTTTGTTTATCTAATAGACAAGTTCTCACTAAAACTTATGCTCTATTTTAAAATATCTTTGGATTATATCACAAAATTTTAGTTTATTTTTATTTTGAAAGATATCAAAATATGTTTTTGTCAGTGCCTTGAATTGTACCTCATCTTCAACTGGCTGAATTATGCTTTTTACAGAAGGTAGTAATTATGCAGCATTTTCCATCCCTCCCTATCACCTTTTCTTCCTTTTATTCTTCTTTCTTCTCCCTCTTCTATTTTCTTTTGCATATAAATTTCCTATTTGTAGTAACATATTCAGTTTAATTTTCATATGAGTTTACTAAGATAAAAATACATAATTTGCATGTTGTTAGAAATTTAAAATAGCTTAAAGTTCCTCTTGAAATTGTAAACAAATTTTGAAGGCCTGTAGTTCTTAATGAACAAAATTTTCATTAACAGTAGAATATCATTTTTATTTTATGATAACATAAGCTTTCTGTATACTTGGATTAATTTTTGTCACCATGAAATCTTTTGTAGTTGAGAAATTCTATGAGTCTTTGTTATCAGAAATTTTCATTTATGTGAAGACCCATTTTCTATCATTTTATGATGGTGTGTAGACGAATTTCTAAATGGTTTTATTAAATAAAAAACACGGAGCCAAATATAGTGGTGAAAGCCTTAGAGATCAGGGAAATAGGAATAGCCACCAGCCCACGTTACCTCACCAGCTCTGTAGCTTTCAAATGCCTTTACTTCCTGTCTACCCAGGCTGTTATTGCCAAGCTGTTCTGCCCTCTCATTGGCTATCTTAACCCAGCTACCTCACTTCCTTGTCACTACCTGTCTATGTAGACCCCCAGGTCTCTATGGTTGGTACTGGGATTAAAGGTGTGTGTCACCATGCTTGGCTCTGTTCCCTAGTGTGGCCTTGAACACACAGAGATCCTGCCTGCTAAGTGATTGGATTAAAGGTGTGTGCTACCACTGCTTGACTTTTGTGTTGACTTAAAATTGCTTGCTATTTCCTCTGATCTCCAGGCAAACTTTTATTTATTAACATGCAAGTAAAATATCACCACATTTCAGCACAACTAAAATATCACCACAATGGTGAATTAGTCTTTTGCAGAATTTTTTTTTTTTTTTTTTTTTTTTTTTTTTTTTTTTTTGGTTTGTCGAGACAGGGTTTCTCTGTGTAGCTTTGCGCCTTTCCTGGAACTCACTTGGTAGCCCAGGCTGGCCTCGAACTCATAGAGATCCGCCTGGCTCTGCCTCCCGAGTGCTGGGATTAAAGGCGTGCGCCACCACCGCCCGGCGTCTTTTGCAGAATTTTTATTGGCTTATTACTTTAGTGCTGAGAAATCAATAAAGTTACTGCTTAGTAAGTGTTCATAAAGGGGTGCCTCTCTGTGTAATCAATTAGTGCCTTCCTTCCCTCCAGAAGTTGGCCTCACCCATCGGTGACCTGGATTGCTGCTGATACCAGTAACTTTAGAGGACAAAGTGTTGTGGCACGTATGATCTCAGATAGTTGCAATGAATTTAAGCAGAGAAAGAAACCATCTTAGGATACTTTCAGTATAGCTTTGTGAAATTACAGTGTATACGTTTTGCTAACTAACAAGCTGTTCTTATACTTAAGAGTCCCGACCACTATCAGTTCCTGTGAAGGCCATGCTGCACATTCATGAAGGTTGTAGAAGTCCTGAAGAAAGAATGAAAGAATTTATTGGAATACTATGGAATGCAGTGAAGAGCCTCACACTACAGGTAAATTTAACTATTAGAAATATTATGGTTCCTCTCATAATGTTATAAAGTTGTAGCATATTTAATTGTGGTATAATATTTCTGACAACATTCCCATGGTCTACTCATGTATATTGAGGTTCAGGATGGTGTCCTCTAACATTTCAGGGTTTCATTTGTTTTCTGAGTCTCTGATTCCTCAGTAGTACTTGGCCATTTATAGAGAACTACTTTTGTGATTTTGGTGAGATTGTCAATCATACTATCTCAAGTAAAGCACTATAAGGTGGTTACACTTGAATTAATTGAATTTTCTCCTGGGGAATTTCACCCAGATTGTGGCCAGTGATGAAATAATCATATTTTTTGGATGTCTGGTGAACTTCCTGACTTATCTTCAGGATCAGTTATGAGTAGACATTTTCGGACAGGCAGATGAATAGTCAATCACATTAATTATGAAAACATGTTTTATAACATTAATACTAACTGTTTTGTATATGCATGGTAGCTTCTTAGCAGGGATAAACCTGAAATCCAACTCTAGGAATTGCCCCTCCTCCTATCAAAATTGAATGGGAAAAGTATGGAAGATAATCCATGTTTCCCTTGGAGATTTTATTTTGTTTTATTTTTATTTAAAACTTAAACTGCGGTATCTTTAGATTCCATACCCAAAATATTCCCATGACATATTGTGCTGGCTGGTTTTATGTTATCTTGACACAAGCCAGAGTCATTTACGAAGAAGGAACTTCACTTGAGAAGATGCCCCCACCAGGTTGGCCTGTGGGCTAGTCTGTGGAACATTCTCTGGATTGATGATTAATGTAGAAAGGCCCAGCTCACTGTGGATAGGAGCTATAAGAAAGCAGGCTGAGCAAGCCATGAGGAGCAAGCCAGTGCACAGAGCTCCTCCATGGCCTCTGCATCTACTCCTGCCTCCAGGTTCCTGCCTTGAGTCCCAGCCCTAAACTGTGTTAGTGATGCTCTGTGACAGGGACCTGTGAGCTGAGATAAACCTTTTCCTCTCCCTACTGATGCTCTGTGACTGGGACCTGTAAGCTGAGATAAACCTTTACCTCTCCAAGTTGCTTTTGGTCATGGTGTTTTATCACATCAATAGAGACCCCACATAAGAAACAGACTAATAACGTAAAACAAGAAATGAATTTGGTTACAGTTTTGTGTATTTGTTTTGTTGTAGCACGACTAGAAGGCTGATAATTTTGAAAGCCCATAAATATATAGGTAAATAATAACATTTTAAAGTATGTGCATCATGTACATCCTCTTAAGTCCTTGAAGGCCAATATATTTAGTCTCACAGATAATAGTGTTTATTCGTGGATTTAATTGTTTGGCAAATTTTTAGTTGACAGTATCATACATTTTTCTGTCAATTTTGTATTTCCCCTAAGGAAAATGACTTATCACTTACACCTCAACTTTGCTTGAACTTGTCTGACCAATAAGTGAATTTTATTGATTGCCCTAATAGATTTCTTCTGTGGAACAAAATTGTGAACAGCATAAATGAAGTGATTTTAATCTCTGGTGGCAAAAATCATCCTTTACTTATTTTACAGTTGTTTGTTCAGTACCTAGTAAATGCTGGGCACTGTGTTGTGTGCTGTAGCAGAAATGAAATGGTGCGTGTTGACTTAGAGTTTATTGTCTGCTGAAAGTTTTGTAATATCCAGAAATTCTCTGAAATATTGTCAAGTAGTTTTTTTTTTTTTTTTTCACTACTAGAGAGTCTCACATGTTAATGAAGCTCTCTGCCACTGTGCTTCCTTGGACTTTATTGTAAGCTTTTCCATGTCAGGCCCATTTCTTTTGTCTCTGTGTTCCTGAGTTCCAGCTCAGATCATTGTTGATATTCAAGAGTGCACAGATGAAAAACCATGGATACCGTAGTTTACAGTGTTCATTTTCTTTAATTTGAAATTGTCTCTTAAAGAATAAAGGACATTCACTTAAAGACCACCTAGCACAGCATTAGAAAGCATTTACATATGAATTGTTTTATAAGATGGCCACTGACTAGTTAAGAGTTTTCAGATTAATGTGTAAATAGTTCTCTGTAAATGATTTGCTATCACATTTATACAGCATATAAATGACAAAAATTCTTTTTTTTCATTTCACTGAAAATAGATTCGTTCCTCATGCAATATGTCCTGATTACAGTTTTCCCTTCTTCTATTCCTCCCAGTTTATCCCCACCTCCCCTTCCCGCCTCCCCTCAGGATCTACTCCCTTTCTGTCTGTCCTTGGAAAACAACAGGCTTCTAATTTTGAAATCTCACATATAGAGCCAGAGAATACGATGGCATAGATCTGTTTTAATATCACATAAACTTGAAATTTAAGAAAAAGAATACACTGCAATAATTTCATTTGTTAAACTATGAATACCAAACCTTTTTTACTTTATTGGTTTACTATCTGTATCTGATACCTAAGTGCATAGCCCCTGACCTAGTAGGAATTAAATAGAGGTGGTTCTACTTCAAGAATTTGTAATAATCCCTTACTTTCACCCATGAATGTGTTCAGTGTTGGCAAAAGAGCATGTTGCTACCAAAACTGAAACAAGATCCTTGAAACAGAAAGGATGTTGCCATGGAAAAAATGAAGTAACACTCGGTGCAGCTGCAGTGCATTAATGAAGAGGATATTTTTTTTAAAGATCATTTGTGTTTGGTGTGGTGCAGAGGGTCCCAACCAGGTGGTTTCCATGAACAGAATCTGACCCCCGACTCAGGATGTCTTACTGGCAGATTACTTCATTTTCTTTCCCTTGGATTGTCAGGTCCTTACATTAATGCAGAATTTACAGCCTCACATTTATGCCCAGTAACATAAATCACTCAGAATTTTACATTAAACCACAGTTTAGACACAAGGTTTAACAGTTATTCTAAAAATGTGAAAAGATTCATGTGATAGCCTCAGCGTATAGAATACATGTCATGCTATAATAATTTTGAGTGCTCTGCATTGTGTGTGTTTAGATTCTAATCACCAAAGAAGTTCTCCTCACATGTGTCATCTTTAGAAAGCTTGTCTTCTAGACTGTTTACCTAGCTCATACTGTATTGTTATATATGCATTATTATTGTCTCCCTGCTAGGAAATAGTTGATGCTTAAGTTAGTAGAGTGGGATACTTTATGATTTTGGAAATTAGAGTGCAACTAAAATTGTATTTCTGATGCTGACTTTCTGTATGTGGTCACATGTTTTAATATTATTAAATGAATGGCCTCAAATTGTTGAGAACATTTTTAACATGACATCAATATTTATATGAAATGTTACTCATTATTCATATTTTGTTCTTTTAACCTGAGTTAGGAAAGAATGCTCATTTAGGTTATGCCATTGTAAACTGTACAATTAAACATTACTAATGCATTATGTTAATTATTTAAAACATACTAGTGATACATATAAGACTATTTAGACTTATTTCTCTTTATCTCTCTTTGGTTTTTCGAGACAGGGTTTCTCTGTGTAGCCCTGGCTGTCCTGGAACTCACTCCGTAGACCAGACTGGCCTCTAACTCACAGAGACACACCTGCCTCTGCTTCCTAAGTGCTGGGATTAAAGGCATATGCCACCACTGCCTGGCTTGACTTATTTCTCAATGAAGGACATTGTGATCTTGAGCTGATCAACTGTTTTACACTTGCATGCTTAAATTGCCTGAGCTGTAAGATAAGGTTCTAAAACTTACTAATATTTTCACAATAAATAATGAGGTAAAAAATGCAAACAGGCCCTCTCTGTGTCTTCATGAGTTATTTTTTTTTTTAAGAAATCCAAATGACAGTTGAAAAAGTCAGTTGATATATCATATACATTTGTTTATGCAAAAGGTTATGTGCCATTGTTTCCCTGAGCTCAGTAGTTGTCCATACCCAGAAATATGAAGCCAACGTAAACCAGGTTGTTTATTTGTAGGTCAGTGAATTATTTATTGTGTCATGGAAATCTAAGTGTAATGCCATATATTATTAGAAATATATTACCTTGAAAGCAGGGATATTACTATACCTATTGTTATCTTTTATAAAATATGGTATCCTTGCTAACCCAATTACCTGAAGTATCCCAAGGCTTAATAAGCAATACAGTTTTTATCTTACCTACAAATCACATGTTTGTTGTATAATTTCTATAGGAAACTAACACGTTGTAGTTTATATCTGCTTAACAAAATAACTCAAGTATGCTAAAATTTGAGGCAATATTATAGCCACATACAAAATATTATTTTGTAATAGTCAGCTAAGACTAACAGAACTTAATCTTTACTGGTTCTGAATTCAGCAAACAAACAAACAAACAAACAGGTATCAGTGAGTTTTGCATTTGGACTTATTCGGTCTTAATGTACTGTAAGTCTAGTGAGTTAAGTAACTTCTCAGTTTTTAAGGGGTATTAAACATTTTATGGAAAATCACAATTTACATAATAACTTGAAGGCTAAAATCAGAAAAAGTGCTTTGATTTCTAAGACTTTTCATTTTACCATGTGTAATACATATGGTGCACATGCACACACACGTTGCCTCTTAGGGTGTATACACAAAGTTTCTTACATGCACACATTCTTTTAATGGTTGTCTAGAGCTGTGAACTGAGTATTTTATGTGTATGTTCATCTATTTTAGTCTGTAATTTTAAAATACAGGGCCCTAAATGGGCGTAGAAATAGCATTATTAAAAAAAAAAGTTTGGAGCCTTATCTGGCTGCTGCTAACCAAATCTAATGAACTGGAGAAGCAGGGGGATCTTTCTCCATTTCCCAGCACATTTTCTAACTCGATCATGATTCTTGAAAAGTGGTGAAGGGCAGCTACAGGTTTGATCTCATGTCACTGGATGCTTTAATCAAGTTTGTAGCTTGAAACAATACTTTTTCAATTGTCATTTGAATTTCTTTAGTAAAATAACTCATAAAGACACACACAGGGCATGCTCTTAGTTTTGACTTCATTATTTATTGTGAAGTTATTAGGTCAAATGTATGTTTACTCTGACCTGCATATTTTCATTCTGCTTTTCTTTTGTAGCTTGATGTCCAGTCTTGCTGTGTGTTCATTCCAAATGATAGCCTGCCTTCCCCGAGTACAATTGTATCTGGTGACATCCCTGGGACAGTAAGAAGTTGGTACCATGGACAAACCAGCACACCAGGAACACTTGTCCTTTGTTTGCCACAAATAAAGATTATCAGTGCTGGTCACAAGTGTATGGAGCCTCTGCAGGAGATTCCCTTTGTCATCCCACGGCCCATCCTTGAAGAGGGTACATTTAAATATTTTTTTCAATTTTCTAAGAAAGCGCCATATTGATTTCCAAAGTGGATGTACAAGCTTGCATTCCCACCAACAGTGGAGGAGAGTTCCCCTTGCTCCACATCCTCTCCAGCATAAGCTGTCTTCAGTGTTTTTGATCTTAGCCATTCTGACAGGGGTAAGGTGGTTTCTCAGAGTCATTTTGATTTGCATTTCCCTGATGATTAGGGATGTTGAGCAATTCCTTAAATGTCTTTCAGCCATTTGAGCTTCCTCTGTTGAGAATTCTCTGTTTAGCTCTATAGCACATTTCTTAATTGGACTGTTGGGCATTTTGATGTCTAATTTCTTGAGTTCTTTATATATTCTGGATATCTGCCCTCTGTCAGATGTGGGGTTGGTGAAGATCTTTTCCCATTCTGTAGGCTGTTGCTTTGTCTTGTTGACCATGTCCTTTGCTCTACAAAAGCTTCTCAGTTTCAAGAGATCCCATTGATTGATTGTTTCTCTCAGTGTCTGTGCTACTGGTGTTATATTTAGGAAGTGATCTCCTGTCCCAATGCTTTCAAGACTAGTTCCTACTTTCTCTTCTATCAGGTTCAGAGTAACTGGATTTATGTTGAGGTCTTTGATCCACTTGGACTTAAGTTCTTTGCACGGTGACAGATATGGATGTATTTGCAGCCTTCTTCATGTTGACATCCAGTTATGCCAGCATCATTTGTTGAAGATGCTTTCTTTTTTCCATTGTAAAGTTTTGGCTTCTTTGTCAAAGAAAATTATATGTTCATAGGTGTGCGGATTACTTTCAGGGTCTTCAGTTCGATTCCATTGGTCCACGTGTCGGTTTTTATGCCAGTACCAAGCTGTTTTTATTACTGTAGCTCTATAGTAGAGCTTGAGGTCAGGGATCATGATGCCTCCAGAGGTTGTTTTATTGTACAGGATTCTTTTGGCTATCATGGGTTTTTTGTTTTTCCACATGAAGTTGAGTATTGTTCTTTCCAGGTCTGTGAAGAATTGTGTTGGTATTTTGATGGGGATTGCATTGAATCTGTAGATTGCTTTTGGCATCTTGTTATTTTATCCTGCCAGTTGTAGGTTCCCTTCCACCCCCATTTTTTGTTTTATCCATATGAGTGTTTTGACTGCATGTATGTCTGTGTACCATATAAGTGTAGACTGCAGAGACATCAGAGGAGTACATTGTATATATTGGGACTGGAGTTACAGATAGTTGTGTGTAGCCGGACATTTTTCTCTGTCCTGCCCCAGTCCCACTGTCCTGCAGCCACTTTTGAACAATAATCACTCAGAGGCTTAATATTAATTACAAATTGTTTGGTCTATGGCTCAGGCTTATTGCTAGCTAGCTCTGACATCTTAAATTAACCCATTTCTATTAATCTATGTATTGCCACATGTCCATGGTGTTACCAGTCTACTGGCATGTTGCTCTTTGGGCAGCGGGCTGGTATCTACTCTGACTCTAACCTTCTTTTCCCTCTGTTTCTCTTGGATTTCCCACCTGGCTGTATCCTGTGTTGCCATAGACCTTAACAGCTTCTTTATTAACCAATAGTAGCAGCACATATTCACGGTGTACAGAGAGACCATCTCACAGCAGTTGTGAGCTACCATGTGGTTGCTGGGACTTGAACTCTGGTTCTCTAGTAGAGCAGCCAGTGTTCTTAACTCTACAGCCATCTCTCATGCCCTGTTTTGTTTTTGATATGTTAGTATATATCAACTTTTACATGAAGATTTATTATAATTGTACTGTGTACTGGTATATTTTCTTGCTCTCATACTTTTAAATTATCATTTATATATTAACATAAATTACCTATAAAATATACAAGATAATATGATTAAAAAATAGAAACAAGGAAATATTAGGATGAAAGTTGGTTTGAATTTATTTTATTTTTAAAAAGGTTTTATAAACTATACTTGGATTATATTCCTTCTCCTTCCCTAATTCCTCCCTGGTTATCACAGCCTCTCTACCCACCCAACTTCATGTCCTTTTTCTCAAAGAAATCCAAATAACAAAAACCAGGAAAACAACAGAAAAGAAAATCAAAACTAACAAAAAGAAGATCAACAGGACATAAGAATACCAAAACAAAAGAAAGAGAACCCAGAAAAAACAGGGAGCCTATTTTGTGTCAGTCAGCTACTCCTGGGCATGGGACCTGCCCTGGCGTGTAGTTGATAGACCCACTGACACTCCATTGGAAAAACACTTTTTCTTATTCCCAATAGGTACCAGTTGCATAGCTTCTTGGTTAGAGTGGGACGTGTGCTCACTTTTCCTTCTCAGTGCCAGGATTGTGTCTGCTTTCAGCCTGTGCAAGTCTTGAGGGTGATGTCACCTTCCTGTGCCAGTCCTGTTGTGTGGGAGACATTATTCATGTGGAGTCACCCAGCAGCTCTGCTCTTACTCTTGTCTCCACTTCCTGGTAGATTCCTGTGGTCTGATAAAGACATCACATCTTGTCTGAGTGCTTCCAAGTCTCTCACTCTGCCCCCTGTTCACTTGTAGATCCCATTTCCTTATCATTGACTGCAAGTAGAAGCTTCTCTGATGACGGTTGAGTGGTGTTCAAATCTACGGGTATAGCAATATGTCTGACACTGGGAATCTTTTAGTTATTATGTTCCTTTAACTGAATAATAGTATTAGGCCTGTGACCTGTCTAGTCATAGGTTCTTCTTTAGCAGTGTTATATACATACATGGTTTTTATTTCATGGACTGGCCTGAAATCCAAACAGAGTGTGGGTCGTTAGTCCCATAGCATTTGTTCCTCTATTGCTGTGGTATGTTTTGCAAGCAGGTCTCTGTTTAGGTTGGAGGGTTTATAGCTGGGTGAAATTGATGATTACCTTTCTCTGAAATTCATGATTACTCTGGTAATGTACAGAGTACCTTCTAGCACCATAAACACTAGTGAGTATGGGTAAAGTTTCTAGTTGGGCACTAGCTCAGTTTCTCCGATGCCATAAGTTAAGTTTTCCCTTCAGTGATTAGGAGCTTACCCTCAGGTTATGGAAAGTAACCAATAGCTTGTGATGTTTGGTAGCAGGGTGTGTGTGTGTGTGTGTGTGTGTGTGTGTGTGTGTGTGTGTGTACACATTGTATTGTGAGTCCATTTAGCTTCATATCATATATGTATGTATTTTAGATAACTTGTACAGTAGTAGGCTTCTGTATGGCTTTTCAAAAGGCCCTAAGCGTTAGTTGCCCCCCCCCCACTACATTCCCTACTTTGCCTGTCCTCTCATTCCCCTCCACATCCTATTCTAGTTTCCACTTCATGTATTTGTTACCCTGTACTGTATTTCTCCTTCCATGGAAGCTCCTCTCCCCCCATCCCTTACTAGCTATTCAGATTGAAACACACACGTCTACAGCATAAAAACTGACACACAAATATCAGAGAAAACATGCAATGTTTGTTTTTTTCTGCATCCTGGTTACCTCACTTGGGATGATTGTTTCTAGTTCTATCCAGTTGCCTGCAATTTCCGTTTTTCTTAACAGCTGTATAATATTCCATCATGAAACTCTACCACATTTGAATTATCCATTCATTAGTGATGGTCATCTAGACTGTTTCCAGTTTCTGGCTGTTAGGAAAGGAGCAACAGTGAACATGGATGAGCTAGTATCTTTGGAGTATGTTGTTGACTCCTTTGTGTATATCCCCAAGAGTGGTGTAGAGTGGTGTAGCTGATCTTCTGGTAAATTTGTTTTCAGCTTTTTGAGGAACTGCCAAAGTGATTTCAATAGGGACTATATCAGTTTGCAGTCCTGCCAGCAGTGAACAGTCCAATTTGATTATGATGGGTAATGTTTTCATGTGTTCTTATTCAGCTTGCAAGTGTTCTTATTGAGAAATTTTGCATTTCTTTTCAAAATTACTAGTCTGTCACTTTCTTTTTTGGGGGAAGGGGTCTTTGTATGGTTTTGGTTCAAGGTAATAGTGGCTTTGTAAAGAAAATTAGGAAATGTTCCTTCAGCTTCTGTTTTGCTTAATAATTTGAGGAGTACTGCTGTTAGTTCTTTTAAGGTCTTGTAGGATTCTGCACTGAACTCATCTGGCTATGGGTGAAAAGCTTCTTTTCAGAATGGAGTTGTCCTTCTAGTGCCATCTGTAGAGCTGGATTGGTGCACATACATGGATTGTTTGATGTTTTTACCGTCTGTAGAGCTGAATTGGTGCACATACATGGATTGTTTGATGTTTTTCCTTTTTCCATAGATTGTGATTGATAGTTGTACTGGGTATAGTATTCTAGACTGGCATCAGTAGCTTCTGAGAGCTTGTTTAACAATGTCCAGGATCTTCTGGCTCTCAGAGCCTTCATTGAAATGTAATGTGTTACTCTCATGGGCTTGCCTTTTTAGGTAACGCCCCTGCAGTTTTTAATATCTTTTTTTTTTTTGTTCTGTTGATTTGCTATTTTGATTATTTTGTGTTATGGGAAAATTCCTTTTTTTTTTTTTTTTTAAATCTTATTTGGTGTTCTGCATGCTGCTTGTACCTTGATAGGCATCTCTTTCTTCAGACCTGGGACGTTTTCTTCTATGACTTAGTTAGAGATATCTTCTGTGTCCTGGGACTCTTTTCCTTCTTCTATACCTATTATTTGTAAGTTTAGTCTTTTCATAGTGTTCAATATTTCCTGGATGTTTTGTGCCTAGATGTATTTAGATTTAACATTTTCTTTGACTTAGATACCCACTTCGTCTACCTCATTTTTAAGGTCTCAGTTCCCTCTTCCATGGCTTTTAATATATTGTTGAAGCTTATTTCTGAGGTTTCCCTTTTTTCACTTCCAGTTTTATTTCAGTGTGCATTTTCTCTAGTGACTCTATTTCTTTTGTAAATTCTTTCATGTCTTGAATTATTTTCATCATGTCTTTGCCTGCTTCTGTTTTCATGGTCTTCTTTAAGGCATTTATTTATATCCTCTTCAAAGTTTTTAACATGTTTTTGACTGATTTTGGAAGTCCTTGTCCTGTGCTTCAGCTTAATTGCTTTTCTCTGGACCTGAAACAGTAGGGCTTCTGTTTCTGAAGGAGGTGTATTGTCTTGGCTGTTTGTGTTTTTGCACTGGGATCTGGTGTAGATACCTGGTCTCCTATTGTTGGGTGAGTATTCTGTTCTTTGATAGCTGTTGTCCATCTTAGTTATAGTCAAATGTGGAGACTGTGTAATCTTTGAATCCCAGCCAAGTGTGGTGGATGTGGGGCCCCTGGTAGACAGTCATTCTGCTGATGTGTGGGGATGTCACAAGAGTAGAGATGGGCTAGAAGGAAAGACTGAATGGGGCCACTGGGTGGGTCACTGGCTCTTCACCAAGAGTCTGATTCCCTAGGGGAATGGGATTGGTTGGTGGTTTGGGGTATTTTATAGGCCAAAGTAAAATTAAAAGAGGATGATTTTAATTGCAGCCAATTGAGTTATGAATGAGTATGTTATAGAGAACTCATTGAATATATTATTTTTCAGGTTTCTAACTTATTTACACCAAGTAACTAATTGTGAGATGACTGGAGCTACGGTTCATGTTCAATATGTACTTGATCTCTTAGATTGCAGTGTTTTCAGTTTCAAATTCATACCTCTACCTCTTTGAACTTGGACATGCTCATTTCAAACAAAAGGTGAACTTGGAAAAATTGGATTCATAAAGAAAATAGTATGATTATGTATTGCAATAACAAGACTCAAAATTTGACAGTACTACATAGGTCAACACCTTGTTCATATTATTAGAATGCAAGAATAAGAATTATGGTATTTGATTGCTGTATATTCTGCCTAGAGCCAAAAAGCTTATAGCCTGTGGATGTTTTAGCTCCAGATTTGATGTTTAATTCTCGGCCTTTCTTGAAATGAAAGCTCCATTGAAAACTTTTTTTCTGGACTGGTAATATGACGTATTAAAAGGAGGCTTTTTAAAAGTTCTTTGTATTATCTTTGTCCTGATGTAAGGCTTCTTTCTCTAGCATCTTGAACACATTCGTTCTTTCCTATTTGAATTTGGGTCCTGGGAACTCTCCCCTGCCCCTGTCTGGGGGTGTTCAGAATCCACCTCAGATCGTTGTGCATCTCATGCAAAATGCTCTGATCATAACGATTATGTCAAGTTCAACTAGTGAGTTTTGGGGACTCTTTTTCTCAAGTATAGAATTAATTTTGTAAGGTCTAAATGATTTGTCCCTACATGTTACTGACATTCATTAATGTTTGTGTAGCAGCTTTTAAAGATGTAGTTACCATGCCACAAAATTCCTTTTAAAGTATCTAATTTCATGTTCTTCAGTATGTTCACAATCTTGTGCAACCACCGTTGTCGGATTTTAGAATACTTTATTTTCCTACAAAAGACATACCACATTGGATATTACTCTCCATTTCTTGTGATCTCAGCCTGTGGCTCTTATTAATATGCATTTATATCTGTATGAATTTGGTGTTTTAGAGATTTTGTATGAATGGAATCATAGTATGTGGTCTTCTGTGATTGACATTTTAAAATCATTGATGTTGTAGTAGGTTTCATTTTTTTGGATATTAGGGTTAACAGCACATAGTTTATAGTTCTCTCTTTTCTAGGTTTCTTTTCCTTCGGTCTTCACCCCTCTCATCATAATCCTCAACCGAATCTTCATTACTTTTGTTCAGCCTGTGGTTTCTCTACTAATGTGATGAGAATAGATGTGATTCCCGTCTTACTCTATGCTCAGTTCCATCATCTAGCATGGCGTGTGAAAAGAATCGAGCTGACTGCAATGCCTGTAGTCTATAAGGTTTTCACACAATTCTTAAATATTATTTGAAAGTTCATCGGTAATCCAACAGATTCTTCATTAAAAGCCTTTCTAGAAAATTACAGAAATCATAAATGGAATGATGTAGAAGCTATCTTATGAGAGATTTAAGTCTCTTTCTGTATTCACTTATTTTTAAAGTTCAAGATGCTGAAATCTATCATCTGATTTCAGATGCATTAGGAAGAGATGGTCCCTGCTGTAGCCAGATTTAGTTTATGTAGGATGTTTTGGTCAAAGTCAACATCTTGAGTTTCATTAGGGAGCTCTTGCAGTGAGCCTTGCAAATGTAATTTGCTACATCCAGCCAACACCTCTGAGCAGATGGGTTTCTACCCTGTGCCTAACAGAGGTTTGTTATTTCTGCTTTGAAAGAGTTGCTTGTGACGTTAACAAAATATTTTGACAGAAATGGAATATTGAGATCATTTGTAAGTTCAAACTTTGCTGCTGTTGGATTTAGTGAGTTTCAGTATAAGCTAGTGTGGAAATTATTCAGCATCTATGTAAAACATAACGGTGCTTTTTCTTTGTTGTTCTTGTTCACTCTATTGGTTTATGTGCATTGTTCCAGTTGAGTTGCTGAAAATGTATCATAATCAACTTCTATCAGTTATGAAGATGGTGATGTGCTATTGCAATTATTTTATTTTCTCATTTTTTTAGGCTTATTTGTTTGAATTCTTAAATTATGTATTCAAATAGAAATCCTTTGACTCTTAGAAAAGAACTTCTAATTTTCTTTTTATGATAATATTTTTAAATGTCTTGAAAATGACCATGCATATTTTACAAATGATGTTACATTTCAGGCTATTCCTGAGCCCAGGCTAGCCTAGCGTTTACAATCCTCCCCCATCAGTCCCCCAAGTGATGAGATTAGTTGTGCAGGCTGTCTCACCTTGTGGTGCAGCTTTTGAACTACCTAAATCTGGCTAACTTGGTTGCTGCAGGCACTGTTCTCTTACTACTCACATTCAGCCTGCTCCATCTTTTATTTGTCTATGGGTTTGGTAGCTCCTAAATGCTAGAATGGATTCTTACACCATCTACTCCTTGCTCGCCAATTTTGACTTTATGAATGTTAGAACATTTACATTAAAACAAAACCTAGTGTTGCAGAACTAAGTGCTTACATAGTTTCCTGATCACCTCTTAAAGAAATCATTTTTTCTTGGTCGCTAAGGAAAAGATAATGTTTTTCCTTTTTAATATTTGTTTGTGACACCTAATTTTAGGTTCACAATAGAATTAAGAGACAATTACAGAAATATCCTATGCATTTTCTGCCTGTACACTTGCATTTCCCAGTTGACAACATCACAGACCTGAATGCTGTATTGGTTACACTTGATGGGCCTATTGAGACATCTTTATTTCTCAAAATTTGTAGTTTACTTTAGTACTGTCTTTTGGTGATTTTTGTTATGTATAATGACAAATTTCTACTATTATCTTTTCATACATAAAATTTTCATTGCCGCCAAATTCTCCAAGCTACACTTACTTATCTCTCTCCTTCATCTGTTAAAACAGCTGGCACTCAATGATAATATTGTATCCTAGCTTTACATTTTTAGCCATATGATAGTGCAGTTGACATTTCTTCTGGGAATTTTGATGATTAGTATCTCTTTCTCCTTTCTGTACTAGGCTTGCATTGTCTGTAGGACCGTTTATCCGTTCATCAACCAGAAATATCTCGGTTACTTTCAAATTTGGGCAACTTATGAATAATACACAAACTCACATATCTATAATATTTTTATGCTAACTCAACTCTGTTGGATAATTACAGAAGTGTGTGTTTGTTGGATCATGTACTCTGTTTACTTTGGTTAAAAACTGCCAAACTGTCTTCAAAGGAGGTGTGCCATTTTATTTGCAGCAGCGATGAATGTGCCTCCTTCTGATGACTGAGCCTGCAGCATGTAAGGTTGTGTTTTTGTCTGTCTCATAGCCCTGCGATACTTTCTCCTTGTTTTAAGTTGCATATTCTTTGTGATATGTGAAAGGAAGCTTCAATGCCATGTGCATACCTTTTTGTTGTTAGTGATACCTTCTAAGGCTTTTATTTTTTGAATAGAATTTTATTCTTACTCAGTTTTAATAGTTTTGAGTTTGGAATAATAATTCTTTATTAGATATCTCACTTAAATATTTTCTCCCAATCTGTGCGTGTGTTTTCAAACTCCTGAATATTTCTTTAGCACAGCATAAAAGTGTAAAGTTCATTGCAGCCAGCTCATCAGCTCTTTCTCTTGTGGACTGCTGCTTTTAATTATTTCTGAAAATCATCGTCCATTTTCTCCTGTTGCCTTTTGGGAGTTTTCTTAGTTTTGTATGTCACATTTAGTTGTAAGCCATTTTGGATAATTTTTGTGAAATGCATATACCGCTCATTTTTTCAAATAATTTTTATAATTTATGTAGTCTTAATACATTAAATGTTTTATTTGTATTATAACTTCTTTGTTTTATTTTATTTTATTTTATTTTATTTTTTACATCCCAACTGCAGTTCCCCCACACACACCAGTTCTCCCCCCCACCCCCACACACACTTTTCCTCCTCTGTTTCTCTTCAGAAAAGGGCAGGACTCCCATGGATATCTACCAACCATGGTGTATCAAGATCAGTGAGAATAGGCACCTCCTCTCCTATTAAGGCTGGACAGCTGCACCAGGCAACCCAGCAGGAGAAAAGGGTCCCAAAGGCAGGCAACAGAGTCAGAGACAGCCCTGCTCCCACTGACAGGAGTCCCCAAGAAGACCAAGCTACACAACTAATTTGCAGAGGACCCAGGTCAGTTGCTCCCTGGTTGTTGGGTCAGTCTTTGTGAGCCCCTAGGAGCCCAGGTTAGTGGATTCTGTGGGGTTTTTTTTTTGTGTGTGTGTGGTGTTCTTGACCCCTCTGGGTCCTATAATCCTTCCTCCCCCTCTTCTCCAGAGTTCCTCTAGGTCTGCCTAATGTTTGGCTGTGTGTTTCTGCATCTTTTTTCATTAGTTGCTGGATCAAGCCTCTCTGATGACAGTTGAACTAGGCACCAATCTGAGTACAGCAGAGTATTATTGGGAATCATTTCATTGATTTTTTTTCCCCTCCAATCATGTTTGGTTCTATCCTAGGTCTCTGGCTGTCCTGCCTCTGGGTCCTGGCCATCAGGAGGAAGCTCCCTCACATGGCATGGTCTCAAGCTGGACCAGTTATTGATTAGCCACTCCCACAATTTCTGCACCACCTTTACCCCAGCACATTTTGTAGGCAGGACAAATTGTAGCTTGAAGGATTCATTTCTGGGTTAGTGTCCCTGTCCCTACACTGGAAGTCTTGCTTGGTTACAAGAGATAGTGAGTTCAGGCTCTGTATTTCCCATTGCTAGGAGTCTTAGCTAGAGTCACCTTCATAGACTCCTGGGAGTTTCCATTGCACTAGGTTTCTAGTTTTTCCCAGAGATGCCCCTGATTCTAGTTTCTCCCAGGACTCTCTTCACCGTCCTTCTACTTGAGCCTTCCTGTTCCCATCCTCCCCCTTCCCCCCCATCCACTGGTTATATTTCCCCTTCACAGTATGATTTGTGGGTCCCCCCTTGAGCCTTCCTTGTTACTTAGCGTCTCTGGGTCTGTGGATTGTAGCACCACAGTTATCCCTTACTTTACAGCTAACATTCATTTATAAGTGAGTATATACCATGTTTGTGTTTCTGGGTCTGGGTTACTGCTGGTAGCTGCTGGTAGCAACAGTTTTATCAGAGGCCGTGGGAGGATACAGCAGGTGACAACTAGTATTTAATAGGTCGACCTACTAGGTGAATAACTCTCTCATGTGAAGCCCTACCTGGCAAGGCCGTGGGGTCATTGATTGTAAATGACTAGTTGCTTGTGTCTGTAATTTCTCTCATGTGCCACTACATTTCTTCTCTAAAAACTGCTATGGGTATTTTTCCCACTGCTTGTGTGTTTTATCTCGAGAAAATATTCCATCTTTTGGTACACATACAGCTGTGGATGGTCAGGAAGATGATTTTTGCTTAAGCTGTATAATTCTAATGATAGAAAGAATGCTAGAATATTTTTCATAACTGACACAGGAAAGTAACAGTATTCTTAGTCACAAACACAGCTAATTTTAGACTTCAGAACAAATTCAAAACAGACTAGATGCCCCTGCAGAGAATACACAAAGACAAATTCCCAGGTGTTTATTGCTGAATCAAGGTCAGACATGAAGCAACTTTGTTAGACATAACCCTCTGCAGTAATTGACTTTCTGCATGTACTCTCAGCCTCAGTTTATGTTTCAGGACACTTAGGGTTCTGCCAACTTAATTGTTATTGTTAAGTCCTGAATTTCAATGTCATTTTTGATCTGGGAATCCTGACTAACTCAGAGCCAAGTGCACAGCCAAGTGTTACTCACTGGCTGGTCAGTGTAACCTCCCTAGCCTGAGAAAAACTATGTGACGTAACATGTGTTATGAGAATGGGTAGGACCCTGAAAATGTAATACATAACTGTCCAGAGTTTGGCTGTTGGAGAGAGAGGGAGAGGGAGAGAGGGAGGAGAGGGAGAGATGGAGAAAGAGAGGGAGAGCGCTGAGAGAGAAAAGTAGCTGAGTTATATAGAGAGAAGTGTGTGTGTGGCGAATGTAGCTATGTCGAGAGACTTTTAGAAAAGAATTGTTCAAGATAGAGTAATAAAGGAATTTGCCTTCAGAATTACTCTTAAGTTTTCCCTAAAGATCTTTAGATAGATAGGAATTTTTTCCTAAGCCATCACTACTAAGAAGCATTCTATATACAACCCTGTAGCAGTTCTGGGAGCTGGACACCTGGGCTGCATTAGGTTACCTCACCCAGTATGTTCTTTTCTAGTTCCATCTATTTGCCAGCAAATTTCATGATGTCATTTTTTTTTTTAAAAAAAAAAAAAAAAACAACTGAGTAATACTCCATTGTGTAAATGTACCGCATTTTCTTTATCCATTCTGTTGAGGGACATCTAGGTTGTTTCCAGTTTCTGGCTATTAAGAATAAAGCTGCTATGAGCATAGTTGAGCAAGTGTCCTTGTGATACAGTGGAGCATCCTTTGGATATATGCCCAGGGATGGCATAGCTGGATCTTGAGGTATATCTATACCTAATTTTTTTGAGAAACTGTCATTGAATTCCAAATTGGATCTACAAGTTCCCTCTCCCATCAGCAGTGGACTATTCTGCTTACTCCACATCCTTGCCAACATGAGCTGTCACTTGAGTTTTTGATCTTAGCCATTCTGACAGGTGTAAGATGGAATCTAAGAGTTGTAGTGATTTGCGTTTCCCTGATAGCTAAGGATGTTGACCATTTCTGTAAGTGTTTCACAGCCATTTGAGATTCCTCTGTTAAGAATTCTCTGTTTAGATCTGTAACCCATTTTTTAATTGGATTATTTGGTTTGTTGATGTCTAGTTTCTTGAGTTCTTTATATATTTTGGAGATCAGCACTCTGTCAGATGTGGGGTTTGTGAAGATCTTTTCCCATTCTGTGGCCTGCCTTTTTGTCCTTTTGATGGTGTCCTTTTCCCTACAGAAGCTTTTCAGTTCCATGAGGTTCCATTTTTTAATTGTCGATCTTAGTGCCTGCACAGTTGTGTTCTATTTCCCCAAGACTAATTTTGGGGATGTTCCTTTTGGGCAAGTTATTATCTGATTAAATGAAAAGACATGTGTTACTGGTATAAGTTAATTTAAATTGGATGTTCATGCTGGTTGATGAACTATCACCTCCTCTAATTAAGAGGTCTCTCTTGTTCAAATTGAACCTTTATCAATTTTGATGGTACCCACAACTTATCTTCTCTTGTAGAAACAAAAGCAAAACCTCGTCCCCAACAGAACACATGCCCTGGTTTCCATTCTGAGGTCAGCACATCCTTAAAGTATACAGGCTGATTTAATTCTGTAGTTTTTTCTATTATCCAATGTCTCTCTGCAGCTGTTGTTCCTTTCTCATTGGCATTGAGAAAATTCAAAGTTAATAGAGCATTATGCAGTCTGTTTCTGGGGGGGTTTGTTACCCCTTTCTGTTTATTTAGCATATCCTTTAGAGTTCTGTTTGATCTTTCTATAACTGCTTGATCTGTAGGATTATGTGGTATACCTGTAATATGCTTTATATTGTAGTAAGCAAAAAACTGTTTCATTTTAACAGAGACATATGATGGAGCATTGTCAGTTTTGATTTGTGCAGGTATACCCATGATGGCCATAACTTCTAGCAAATGAGTGATTACAGAATCAGCTTTTTTAGAACTCAGAGCAGTTGCCCACTGGAATCCTGAATAAGTATCAATGATATGATGTACATATTTCAATTTTCCAAATTCTGCAAAGTGAAACACGCCCATCTGCCAGATTTCATTCCTCTGAGTACCTTTGGGTTATATCCTGCTGGTAATGACATTTGATTGTAGAAGGAACAAGTAGGACATTTCTATTTCTTTGGCTTGTTGCCAGGTTATGGAAAAATCCTTTTTTAAACCTTTACTATTGACATGATGTTTTTTTATGAAATTCTGAGGCCTCCAGCACATTTCCTATCAATAATTTATCAATCTCATCATTGCCTTGTGCTAGAGGGCCTGGCAGACCAGTATGGGATCGGATGGGAGTTATATATAAAGGATGACTCCTTTTCCTGATTGTATCTTGTAATTGAATAAATAGTGAAGTCAATTCTGAAGCATCAGGGATAAATTCTGCAGTCTCAATATGTAATACTACTCTTTCAGCATACTGAGAGTCAGTTACTATGTTGAGAGGTTCTGAAAAATCCATTAATACCAACAGAATAGCATACAATTCTGATTTTTGAACTGAATTATAAGGACTTTGAACCACTTTACTTAAATTTTCTGATTTGTAACCTGCCTTTCCTTGTTTGTTGGCATCTGTATAAAATGTGCGAACTCCAGATATGGGTTTTTCCCATACAGTTCGAGGCAAGATCCAATCAGCTCTCTTTATAAGATCAATTCTACCGCTTTTGGAATATTTGCTGTTAATTTCTCCCAAAACATTACTGCAAGCTCTTTGCCAAGGTTCACTTTCTGTCTATAATTTTTCAATGTCCTCCTTAGTTAAAGGTATGACAATTTCTGCTGGGTCTATTCCTGCTAATTGACGAAGTCTCAATTTTCCTTTCCAAATCAAGTCAGAGATTTTTTTCCACATAAGTTTTTAATTTTTTATTTGGTTTATTTGGTAAAAATATCCATTCCAATATAATATCTTCCCTTTGCATTAATATTCCTGTTGGGGAATGCCTAGAAGGTAAAATAACCAAAATGCAATCCAGCTTTGGATCAATATGATCCACGTGCCCTTCATGTACTTTCTTTTCTACCAAGGCCAATTCTTTCTCAGCTTCAGGTGATAATTCTCTTGAACTATTTAAGTCCTTGTCACCTTCTAAGGTTTTGAACAAATTATTCAGTTCATCATTTTTTACCCCAACAATAGTTCGTAGATGAGAAATGTCTCCAAATAATCTTTAAAAGTCATTAAGTGTCTGTAGTCGATCTCTCCTAATTTGCACCTTTTGAGGTCTAATTTTTTGTAGCTCTATTTTATATCCTAAATAATTAATAGAATCTCCTCTTTGTATCTTTTCAGGAGCAATTTGTAATCCCCAGCAAGGCAAAATTTTCTTTACTTCTTCAAACATTCTTTCTAAAGTATCTGCATTTGAGTCAGCTAGTAAAATATCATCCATATAATGATAAATTATAGATTTAGGATATTTTTTACGTATCACTTCCAATGGCTGTTGTACAAAATATTGGCACAGAGTTGGGCTATTCAACATTCCCTGTGGGAGGACCCTCCATTGAAATCTTTTAACTGGTTGAGAATTATTCTAAGTAGGCACTGTGAAGGAAAATCTTTCTCTGTCTTTTTCTTGTACGGGTATTGAAAAGAAACAGTCTTTTAAATCAATAACTATGAGAGGCCATCCTTTTGGTAACAGAGTAGGCAAAGGCATTCCAGATTGTAGGGAGCCCATTGGCTGAATTACCTTGTTAATTGCTCTAAGGTCTGTTACCAATCTCCATGTATCAGATTTCTTTTTAATAACAAATACAGGAGAATTCTAAGGGCTGGTTGATTCTTCAATATGCCGAGCATTTAACTGTTCTTCTACCAGCTCTTCTAAAGCCTGGAGTTTCTCTGTTGTTAAAGGCCATTGCTGAACCCATACAGGCTTGTCTGTTAACCATTTTAAAGGTAGAGCTGTTGGTGTCTTTGGAAGATCATCAGTTGTTGTGCCCTGTTCTTGTATGACATGGATGGCTGGTGACCACTCATTAGAATAATATCTTCTAATATTTCTCTCAGAAACACGTGCTAGTTTATGATTTGTTTCTGAGATTGGAGGGATGTTAACCTGTGTATTCCATTGTTGCAACAGGTCTCAACCCCACAGGTTCATAGCTATGTTAGCCACATATGGTTTTAATTTTCCTTTCTGTCCTTTTGGACCTACACATTCGAGCCATCTTGCACTCTGTTTCACTTGAGATAATGTCCCAACTCCTAACAGTTGAACATTTACCTCCTGAAGAGACCAAGTTGGATGCCAAAATTCTGGTGCATTTATGGTAACGTCTGCACCTGTGTCTACCAGGACAGACAACAAAACACCATTTATTTTTATTGTTAATTTTGGTCTTTGTTCATTAATAGAAGTTTGCCAAAAAATTTTCTTTATGTTTTTTCCTGAATTTTCTGTTCTCTCTGTTTCATCATCCTAACCAGCATGATTTATTCCAATAGGCATTTGGTTATTTAATTGCTCTGAGTAGGGGTTTCCTCTATGACTGCAGGAAAGGTTTGAACTGGATTTGCTGTGGGGGCCTGCCTGAGGCTCCTCTGGGCGTTTCCCGAAGACTGAGGCAAAGGATTACCGTGCCTGTCCCTTGTTGATCTACATTTGTTGGTCCAGTGTTTTCCCTTATCACACCTTCTGCATACTCCAGAAGGAAGGGGCATTCTGTTGCCATTGTTCTTTCAAGAAAGATTGTTTCTAGGAATGACCTGTTTACAGTCCCTTTTCTAATGTCCTTGCTTTCCACATCCAAAACATCTTACATTCCTTAAACCTTTTGAAATTGCTTCTCCTACCCACATATTATCATGGTCATGAGCCTCAACATTAACCATGTCTCTCATCCAATCTTCCAAGGGTGCAGATCTTGCCTTTAACGGCCTGATTATTCTTTTGCATGCTGCATTCGCGTTCTCAAAGCCCAAAGATTCATTATTATCTGACTAGCCTCTGAATTTGAGACCATTATCAAGAGAATGAAGGTTAAGGAATCTGAAGAACACTGGACAAATGAGACAACTGAAGAAAAGGGACAAATCATCTATCCCAGGAAAGAGAGTAAAATGGCCTTTTGGTATATCATCTATAAAATTTTATAAGTCTTCCTAAATGTTTGTTTCTGCTCTTCTCTAAGGAAATTTAACACTATTGGTCTTCTAATAGTCCCAGTTCAATTAAAATTTAAAGCTGACTTTGGAGTTGGAGAATGGCTCTCTCCTTCTTTAAACTCAAGCATGTTGTTAAAAGGAAAATGCAAACTCCCTGTATCATGCCAGAAGAAAAGAGCCATCTTCTGCTATGGGACAGGAGAAAAACCAAATTAATTAAGGGACTATTCTATTACTAATCTCAACTCTTTGATTCTATTCTGATTCTTTAAACTTTTCTTAAAGTATGAAATTTATATCAAAATTTACAAGATTTATATATATACATATACATATGTATATATATATACATATGTATATATATACACACATTCTAAACTTTGTTAAGGTATTAATGGTCGTATAGTGTACTAACTAATTCTAGAAAGAAAAAAGGCTTCAATTAGCTGCCTATACATGTCTTTGTGTTCGAGTCTCTTATCAGTTTTCTGAGTATTATTCCATTGTGTATATGTACCACATTTTATTTATCCATTCTTCAATTGAAGGGTATCTAGGTTGTTTCCAGGTTCTGGCTATTACAAACAATGCTGATATGAACATAGCTGAGCAAGTGCCTTGTGGTATGATTGAGCATTCCTTGGGTATATGCCCAAAAGTGGTATAGCTGGGTCTTGGGGGAGATTGATTCCCAATTTTCTAAGAAAGCGCCATATTGATTTCCAAAGTGGTTGTACAAGCTTGCATTCCCACCAGCAGTGGAGGAGAGTTCCCCTAGCTCCACATCCTCTCCAGCATAAACAAATTATCCACAATGATCAAGTAGGCTTCATCCCAGGGATGCAAGGGTGGTTCAACATACGAAAGTCCGTCAATGTAATACACCATATAAACAAACTCAAAGAAAAAAACCACATGATCATCTCACTAGATGCAGAAAAGGCATTTGACAAAATCCAATACCCCTTCATGATAAAGGTCTTGGAGCGATCAGGAATACAGGGAACATACCTAAACATAATAAAGGCAAATTACAGCAAACCAACAGCAAACATCAAATTAAATGGAGAGAAACTCAAAGTGATTCCACTAAAATCAGGAATGAGGCAAGGCTGTCCGCTCTCCCCATACTTATTCAATATAGTACTTGAAGTTCTAGCCAGAGCAATAAGACAACATAAGGAGATTAAGGGGATACAAATTGGAAAGGAAGAAGTCAAGCTTTCCCTATTTGCAGATGACATGATAGTATACTTGAGTGACCCCAAAGCTTCCACCAAGGAACTGATAAGCTTATATCCACCTTCAGCCACATAGCAGGATACAAGATCTTTGGTGAGTCTTTGTGTGGTTTATATATCAGGGTGACTATGGCCTCATAAAATGAATTTGGCAATGTTCCTTCTGTGTCTATTTTGTGGCATAATTTGAGGAGTATTGGTATTAACTTTTTTTTGAAAGTTTGGTAGAGTTTTGCTCTAAAACCCTCTGGCCCTGGGCATTTTTTGGTCTGGAGTCTTTTTATTTTTTGAATTTTATTTTCCTTTATTAAGAAATTTTCTACTCACTCCTCATACTATCCACAGATCCCCCTCCCTTGGTTTGGAGTCTTTTCTGACTGCTTCTATGTCCTTGGGGAGTATAGATCTATTTAAATTGCTTCTCTGATCTTTGCTTAACTTTGCTAAGTGGTATCTATCAAGAAGATTGTCCATGTCGTTTATATTTTCCAAATTTATGGAGTACAGGTTTTGAAGTATGACCTAATGATTCTCTGGATTTTCTAGGTGTCTGGTGTTATAGTTGTGTTTTCATTTCTGATTTTGTTAATTTGGAAATTCTCTCTCTGCCTTTTAGTTAGTTTGGATAAGGGTTTGTCTATATTGTTGATTTTCTCAAAAGAACCAAGTTTTTGTTTCATTGATTCTTTGTATTGTTCTTTTTGTTTCCATTTTATTGATTTCAGCCCTGAGTTTGATTATTTCCAGCCATCTACTCCTCTTAGGTGTGTTTGCTTCTTTTTGTTCTAGAGCTTTCAGGTGTGCTGTTAAGTCTGTGATCTCTCCAAGTACTTTATGAAGGCACTTAGTACTATGAACTTTCCTCTTAGCCCTGCTATCATTGTGTCTCATAAGTTTGGGTATTTTGTGCATTCATTTTCATTGAATTCTAGGAAGTCTTTAATTTCTTTCTTTATTTCTTCTACAGGTCATTCAGTAGAGAGTTGTTCAGTTTCCATGAGTTTGTAGGCTTTCTGTTGTTTTCTGTGGTTGATGAAATACAGCTTTAATCCTTGGTGGTCTTGTGTATGTTGATACTTGCTTTTTTACCAAGTATTTGGAGAAGGTTCCATGAGATGCTGAGAAGGTAAATTCTTTTGTGTTTGGATGAACTGTTCTGTAGATATCTGTTAGGTCCATTTGAGTCATAATATCTGCTAGTTCCATTATTTCTCTGTTTAATTTCTGTCTGGAGGACCTGTCCTTTGGTGAGAGTGGAGTGTTGAAGTCTCCTATTAATGTTGAGGTCTGATATGTAATTTAAGCTTTAGTAATGCTTCTTTTATAAATGTGGGTGCCCTTGCATTTGGGGCATAGTTGTTCAAAATTGAGACATCATCTGGATGGATTTTTCCTTTAATGAGTATGCAATGTTTGATTAATTTGATTAATTTAGGTTTGAAATCTTTTGTGAAATAGAATATTTGTATTACTATGTAAAGATGTGTTACACTTGTTTATTCTACAGAATAATTGTTTAACAGTGTTAAAGATGTGTTGCTGTTTCAACTTGCCTTCCTAAGGCACCTGATTGGTCTGACAAAACACCGAATGGCCAGTAACTAGACAGAGGAGCAGTAGGCAGGGCTGGTGAGCAGACAGAAAAGGTCAGCCAGCCCATGGCCAGGGAGCAGCCAGGGAGCAGCCAGGGAGCAGCCGCCACCCAGCAGGGGCCAGCCAGACACGGCAGAAGCAAGAAAGTAGGACATACAGAATGAAAGAAAGGTAAAAAGCCCCAAGGCAAACATAGATGAAGAATAACATGTTATATTAAGTTATGAGAACTAGGGAGATAAGCATACGATAAAGCTTCATAACTAATAAGTCTTCATAACTAATAAGTCTCCATGTCATGATTTGGGGCCTGGCAGTCCGAGAAAGCCCATGGTAGAAGTCTGTTTTGTTAGGTATTAGGATAGCTACACCAACTTGCTTCTTAGGTCCATTTGATTGGACAATCCTTTTCCAACCCTTTATCTTTGATGTCTAGGTATGTGTCTTGTATGCAGCCGAAGGATGGATCCTGCTTTTGTATTTGTTCTGTTAGCCTGTGTCTGTTTATTGGCCAGTTGAGTCCATTGATATTGAGAGATACTAATAATCAGTGATTGTTAATTCCTGTTATTTTGGTGGGAGAGAGGAGAGAGAGGGAGAGGGAGAGAGAGTGTGTGTTTCCCTTCCCTTCTTTGGATTTTGTTGGTGTAAAATTATCTATTGTGTGGGTTTTTGTGGATGGAGTTAACTTCCCTGGGTTTGAGTTTTCTTTCTAGTACCTTTTCTATAGGGTTGTTGGTTTTATTAACTCTGCTGTAGCCTTACTGAGTTTCACTTATTCTGTCATAATTAAAGAGTATTGAAACCAATAACCATTATTTTTAGTAGTATCCCTCCCTCTGTAAACCATGTCACTTTTTGATTCACATAATTTGAGTCTTTGTTATTAGATTTATATGTATCTGTAACTGGTATGTATTCCTAAAAGGATGGCTTTGTAACCGTGCTACATGAAGAACTTCTCTATTTCTGTAATACTGCTGACCTGAGTCCATTTTATCTGTTGCTTATGAACGCTCCGGCTTCTTGTGGGATGATCAGATGCTTTCCCTTCTTTTGCTTTAATTGGAATTATCTTTGAATCCAAGTGTTTTTCCTATAGTTACATTTAGCTAGGTCTGTACACTGCCGCCTGACAATGTGGGTTTTAGATTGTGGGTGGAGATTGTTTTTATTTAGTGTAATATTAATCTGTTGGGACAATGTGGGTTTTAGATTGTGGATGGAGCTCATTTTATTTAGTGTAATATTAATCTGTTGCCATCTATTACTTTTCTCTTATTTCTCTTTTAGTGTCTTCCATGTCGTACAGCTGTATTTTAGTCTGCTGCCTCCTCCGTTGATATTTTTACTATGCTTTTCTTTGTATTTGAATTTATCATATTCTGATGAAATCTAGATTAATACAAATAAATTATTTAATTGTTCATCTAATATATGCCTCTTTATACTTTTCTCTGAAAAATACTTATATCCACATGTATAGTAATACAGGATTATAATTATAATTATTGCTATATAAAATTGACTACTTTTATAGTACTGAAGAAATGAAAAATGCAGACTTAATAGAGTCTTTCATATAGCCCACATAATTGGTTATATCTATCTGCTATTCTTTTTTTTTTCTTGTGCACCTGAGTTGTAATTTAAGGCCAATGTATTACTTGTATTAGTGGCAAATTTTCTCAATGTTCAGTTATTTGACAATACTTTTTTTTTTCATCCTGTGTTTTGTTTTGTTCTGTTTGGTGGTGGTGGTAATTGAACCTAGGGCTTTGTATGTGTAAAGCGAACACCTTACTCTCACCATATCCCAGCCTCCTTGCCTTTACTTTTTGAAGAATGGTTTTGCTGGATATTTAATTCTTTGTTCCTCATTTTTTTTTTATTTCAAATTGTAGTTTGATTTTTCACTACCTGTTGTAGTCTATCATTTTTACACAACAGTCTGGTTTGTTTTGTTTTGGTTTGGTTTTTCGAGACAGGGTTTCTCTGTATAGGTTTGGTGCCTATCCTGGAACTCTCACTCTGTAGACTAGGCTGGCTTCAAACTCACAGAGATCCACCTGACTCTGCCTCCTGAGTGCTGGGATTAAAGACGCGCACCACCACTGCCTGGCTAACAGACTGTTTTTAAATATACTAATTCTTCATTGTATGTCGTGAGTTACCTTGTATTTTGCCATTTTCAACAATAGTGAATTATAGTTATGATAAAACATCATAAAGTAGTAATTTTAGCACTTAATTCTTAAATTTCTAGATATTGAAGAAAATCTTTTTAACTGGAGTTTAAGTATTTAATATTACCATTTTTGTATTTTGAACAGTAGGTGTACTTCCTATTTCCTAGTGTACAGCAATTTCTGTTCCCTACATACAGTTTTGTTGACAGAGAAAATAACACCATAGGCTGCTTATAATTTCCCATTCTATCTCATAAACTTGATATCAGAATAAGGGTCTAGGCAGTTGTTCACTGTTCACTGACTCCCAAATGTGAGGATAACAACCTTGAGTTGTGTGTGTATGTGTGTCTGTATTAAGAATGACCATTGTTATTGTTATGATCACAATATGGTTTAATATCAGTGCCATGTTATATACTGTATAGTAAAATAACAGGGCTTTTTTTTGTTCCTTGTTTTAATCAGTTGTAATTCCTTTGCTTCTCTGGTGACTGTTGGTGCTGAGACATGTAAGGAATGCATAGTCTGACTTGTTGTTTTTAAGGTTTACATTTCATCCCTCAGCTTTGGGTCTGTTTATTCTGTTTTTCCTTATTTGTTCTGAACTGCTTTGGCACTTAGTCATTTTCTGTCAATTATTTTCTTTTCATTATTTTTTCTTTTAATAAGGCAATGACTCAAATTTACACGTGATTTTTAACCTTCGTGCTTCTTTTTTTTCTTCCTTGTTATTTAGAATTTTGTTTGAAAATTAATAAATTTTGCCAGAAAGAATATATCTAGAAAATGTAGACACAGATTATAACACCTGGACTAATTAAAATGGAAACTCTTTAACTATGCGTAATAGCTTATACTTGCGTGCCAGCAGTTGAGTCTGAGGAAGATTTCTGGAGCTTAGGGATGCAGTGCCAGCCTGCCCCACACTGGGTGCCCGTCTCAGAAGTTCACTGGTTAGATAATCAAACAAGTGTGTCAGGGCTCCTCTGGGGGAAAGCTACGTGGAGTTCTCAGAATAACAGTCTGGGCTAGTAATGGGTTTTGAGTTTATTTGAGATTATTTGATTTATAATTTATGTAGATTATGAGTCTCTATTTTGAGGTGTTTATGTGTATAAATGCATTAATGATTTGTCAGTTTTTGTCATAATAGTTGATCTTTGATTTTTTTGTGATTGAATGTAAATTTCAGATCTCAGAATGTACATTTTCTTTTGAAGACAGACAACCTGAGTGCTAAGATCATGAAGTATTACTACTTTTTTTAAAGATTTATTTATTTATGTGTACCGTGTTCTGTCTGCATGTATTCCTGCCCTCCAGAAAAGGTCACCAGATCTCATTATAGATGGTTGTGAGCCACAGTGTGGTTGCTGTGAACTGAACTCAGGACCTCTGGAAGAGAAATGGTCCTCTTTACCTCTGAGCCATCTCTCCAGGCCCTATTATTATTTTAAGAGAGTATGACATAACCAATTTCAGTTTATTACTCTTATTCTGAATCGGAAATATTTTTCTAAGATTGGTACCAATGTCAATTGTGATGTTTTTAATTTAACAAATTTAAATGTGATTCTCTTTCATCAAATAAATCACCATTTGGTATTTGTTAGAATAACGTTTGGAAACTTAATATAGATACACCTATCCATTTAAAATAAGTATCTTAAATCATTCCAAAGATGTGAGACAAAGTTGGCAGAAGTTTAATTTTGTAAAGAGCATGGAATTTGATGTAATTTAAAAAATTATATTAGAATTAGTTACAGATGATTTAAGGTTCTCAGCCCCCCCCCCCCCCAATTAGGAGCAAAATACTACTCTGGGACAGGGAAAGTGCTGACTACGTACTATTATTCACTTGTTTCTAGTCAAGTTACTATTAAATACCCTGTAGCTGTATTTATTATATTATCAAAGTCCTAATTTCAAAGTTTCCTTTTTTAAATATTTTGAATGTTCACACTTTTCAAGTATCTAACTCATATATCTATATCTATATCTATTTCTATATCTATGTAGATATATCTGAATTTTAACACATTGTATGATTCACTTGGCAATATATTTCTTATATTGTCTCCAATGAAAAACAAAGCAAATATGGTCTTTGGTCCTGTGTTTTGCTTCAGTATTTCTGTCAGTCATGGAATTTATTTGGGAACTGCAGCAGAATATTAGTGTGTGATTGGGGATGGCATAATGGATAGTGGAGCCATGACTTAATTCTGATATTTAACTCTTTCATATGTCCTCAGATATCTATAGTAAGTATTAAATGCCTCTCTAATTGGAAAATGAATGATCTCTGTATGTTTTAAAATACTAGCATCATTTCAACAATAAGTATACTGTCCTTTCTGTACTTATAAGTACTCACATAACTTGACATTCTAAAATATGTGATAGAAATGTATTTTTCATAAATTGACAACAGAATAATGAATGTTAAATATTCCAAGAGGACCTTTTAAATTATATCACACTGCTTTACCAATAAACAATTCTTAGATGTTTTATTTTGTATGCTTTTACTGATAAATTCATTGTACATGAGATAAATACTAAACACAGTAAAAGAAAGGACTTTTTCTTTTAATTCTAATATTTATGCATGCTAAGTTTTTACTTAAGCATGCATTTAAAATGTACCTCATGCACTTTAAGAACCATCCAAGAATGTGTGAAATATGTCTGAGCTTTCCCAAAAGAGCCGACTCGGTCTTTCCAAGGCAGTGCCTAGAAGCTTCTGTTTTAAATAGCATGCCACAGAATTGTGGTGTGGGTTGCCCCACACAATAATAGTTATATCATTTCCCCTCTCATTTCACACCCAGATCTCCTGGCTGTACAGTGTCACTGCACATCGTTAAATGTAATCCATTTTACACAGACTCCAAATGCAGGGACATTTACTATCCACCAAACTGGGCAAAGATGGTGTTTGGACTTCTAATCTGATTTTATTTCTTGTATTTAATTTTGCTTACATGTTGTTTATAATGTACACACTGAAGGGCATACAAGTACATTATTGCAGTTACTAATATTAAAGTTAAATTGATTATATTAAGTAGCATGTAAACTGTGTATATCTGAATATCTGAGACCACACCTTTGCTGTGTCAAGTCTTAGATTTCAGATAGGAATGATAGAAAATTTTCTATTGATGTTAATTAACTGTATGATTTTTTTCTCTTATAGGTGATGCATTTCCTTGGACTATAAGCTTGCATCATTTCAGCATATATACCCTTCTTGGAAAGCAAGTGACACTTTCCTTAGTGGAGCCCATGGGATGTACCTCTACTCTAGCGGTCACATCGCAAAAGCTGTTTCCTCCAGGACCAGACGGGAGGCATTCTTTTGTTGTCTGTCTCCATGTTGACTTGGAGTCATTAGAGATAAAGTGCTCTAATCCCCAGGTTGGTACGTTGATTTATAAGAGCTAAGTGTGTTAAAAACATGTTCATTTGTTTTATCAAAGGACTCTTCTTTGGTTTTACTCTTTTTTTCCCCCCCTTTTATCTGGCCATCAACATTGTGGTGATTAGATTAAAAATGGCTTTGTAGTTCTGTCAACTTTTATAATGAGAATGCATTGATGATAGAATAAACTCATCTTTTGACTGGTGGAATATAATCAGTTGTAGTTGTGATGTTTTCAAATTCTGATGAACTTTTTTTTTTTTACTATTAAACTGGAGAGTGTACGGAAGTGATAATTATACTGAAGTATAATTTTTAAGCAGATTCTCACATCTTGCTATATTTCAAACAAAAAGAAAAGACCATTTCTTATTCAAAGTCATTGTTACTCCCATAACATTTTAGTTGCAATATGCTAATCCTGTTACCTTCTGTAGTTTTACAATTACTGTGAATTGATATTATCTGAGTTTCTGTAAATCGTTAGGTAACATGAAATTTACATTTTTAACTTGAAATATATTTTCTACATATACAGTCAATGTTGAATACTATTAAAAGTTATATTTTTAGGCCGGGCGGTGGTGGCGCACGCCTTTAATCCCAGCACTCGGGAGGCAGAGCCAGGCGGATCTCTGTGAGTTCGAGGCCAGTCTGGGCTACCAAGTGAGTTCCAGGAGAGGCGCAAAGCTACACAGAGAAACCCTGTCTCGAAAAACCAAAAAAAAAAAAAAAAGTTATATTTTTAAAAACAATCCCTTTTAGCATCTTGTTGAATCTGATCGGTCAATATTCATAAATCTCTATTCCAGCTATAGTAGTTATTAGCCATTTTTTGACATATTTAAAGAAATTAAGTTCCACTATCATTCTATATTATAAAACTCCTTTTCAGTACAGTGCAGCTCTTTTCTCTCTTGCTTGCCTCTTTTGAAATATTTGCTTATCTATTTATTTATTGGGGTGCATATACACACCGCAGGTGAGAAGACACAGAAACTGATTCAGTCATTGACCATGTGGTCTTAGCGATGGAACTTGGGTTATCAGTCTTGGTTGCTGACACTCTCCCTGCCTCTCTGCTATATGCTGTGTATTTGGTTTCATAGTGCTGTGTTTACTGCTCTAGTTGGTGGCATGAACCTGGGAGAACGGGGTCTAAAAATGAGGCAGGTTCAAGTCTCATACAATGGCCAATCTTATTCAGAGCACCAGACAGTTTATACTCTGAGGGTTAAAAAGTCACCTGAGTAAAGCCTACAATCACAAGGACAAGTCACATGTGGCAAAACCATGTATTTCCATAGAGGCACATGAATAACAACAGCTAATGTAAACTCACTCCTACCTGCTACACCTGGGAGGAGCATGAAACATGTTTATTCCAAGAACAAATCTGTGCTTTTCAAGAAAGTGAGCTCACAAGATTTAGCTTGTTTTCTTGGAGTTTTCTCACAAGCACTCAGAATTTGCCTGGCACAACTCCATTCTTGGACTGTGTTCTAACAGCACATGAGTCTTCATCTCTTATGTTGCTCTTGGAATGTTACTGCTATTGGCTGTTATCAAATGTTTCCAAGAGTAAGAGAAACTGTTGAGTTTGAGTGGTGGCCCTTGTGCACTGGGGTGTGTGTGTGGGGTTTATTCTTGTATAATATTAATAAAGGACCAGCCTTAATATTATACTTCCCAGGGGCTTAGAAAAGAAAACTATGAACAGCGAGAATTATTTTCGGGAAATGAATCTAAGTACACCAAGCTCTTTGTCCGTCTACTTTATTTCTCTGGGATAAAAATCCTATCTACACAGTTTAAGTTCTGTTCTCGTACCTGACTCCTCTCTTGCCTGATTTCTCTCTATCTTTATCTACTGCTCCCTCTAAGTTCTATCTTAATTCTCTCATCTTAATTCTGCCTCATCTAGATCCTTCTCATCTCATTCTTACCCAGCTAGTACTTCCCCATCTGGCTCTTCCCCATCTTCCATCTTGTCCACACATTCTCTCTGGTCAAAATCCTCCTTATCCCTCTCAGTTCTGTGTCCTCAAGCTCTCCACGCCTCTCTTCCTCTCCGTTTCCTTATACTACTAGGTTCTATCTTTTTTCTCTGAAAATAAAACTGCCTTTTTATCCCTTTGACCCTTATCTGTCCAAGCTATCTGCCGTTTTTCTGCAAGGTAGGGGAAAGTGTGCTCGGTTGCTAGGCAACCTTTGTACAGCTAGATGCCTCTGGTAATAGTTAAAGGGAGATCTGGAACTAGAGGTAAGATTTGGGAAAGGAGAAAAAGTTAAACTTAATTGGCACATCAGCCAGGCCTTCTCAAACAGCTTAAGTTTATTCTTAGAGAGTACAGAGGTATCTCTGATAAGGTACTTTCCTCCAACTGGGGATGGAACTGGTCAGATGCTGCCAATGACAATAATTACAGGGAGACTTGAACTGGGGTTCAGGCTGTGCATAGCTGTCAGTACAGAAGGTTATCTAAATATTCCTAGAAGTGGTTAGGTAAGGAGTTAAAGGTCTATAAAGTTAGTAAGGCTGTAAGAAAGGAGGGTCCAAGCTAAATTGTGTGAAGCTATTACTTCAGGTCCACCTGACCTAGGTGGTGTCTCCGTGTGGATTTTACCTTAAATCAGGAGATCTTCATGTGTACTGTTATTACTGCTAGTCCTTGATTGTGGCTTAGGGAAATATCTGATTCCAGCTCTAAAAGAGAAGAAATGGATGGGCCTGAGGGAATGAAGTCTTTCCTGAGGTTGTTCTCCAAATACCTTGAATGTATATGTCTAAATTGTGATCAGTCCACACTGTTAGCAATTCTTAGGAAAAAATCAGTTGGGAAAGCTGTGAAGGCACACATGATTTTCATAACAGAAGACAGCTGATATACAACAAGCCAAACAACACCAAATGCTCCTTGGAATTTGGCTTCTCTGAAGGAATTCCTTGATCCCTTCAGGTAGTGGCTTTGCCATAACCAGCTGAGTTCTTATAATACATTCCTGTGGCCCATAGCATGTTATGTTGATGTGCTATCCCCATTATCTCAGAATGTGATCTTATATATAGTAAAGGGTTGTGACGAAGGTAATCAAGGTAAAAGGAGAGGCCATTGGAGTGGGCACTGCTCAATTCCATTACAAAGAGAGGTTTGGATACAGATATTTGTAGGCAGACATTAACATGAAGGCTATGGGTACGTACTGTGCATTTGTGGAGCAGAACCTGTACTGTGCAGCTACAAACCCCAGGACACCCAGGTCTTAGGGAGAAAGGCAAGGAGTAATTCTACTCTGCTCTCCCTTGGTATGTTATAGTGCCAATCTCATGGTTTATTACTCATATTCTGGAACTGTGACACAAACATTTCTGTTGTTTTAAGACACCTCCTTGATGGTGCTTGATTCCTTAAGTTCTACAAAATAGAGCATGAAAGAACAGATTTAACTTCATATGTATTTCCTAGCTTTCCATCACTATGACAATAGTCTAGATCATGACAAAATAAAATATAACAGTATGTAAAAATGAAAATGGTGGTTTGTAATGTTGGTTTCCAAGATTAAGAGTCTGCTGCTATTTCAACTCCCAAAACTCTGAATTAATTCCTTTTCACTTTTCTTACCAGATAACTCTTTCCTTGTTGCCCAGAGTTGGAACATAGGTGATTTGGGCAAGTCTTTCCCTCTTCTGTGCACCTCTCTCCCTCCCTTACTCCCTCCCTCTCTCCCTCCCGCCCCCCTTTCCTTCTATGAAATCAGGCATTTTTGTTTTCACCTGGCTTCCTTGGTCATTGTGTAGACAGATTGCTGAATGAATAGCTGTTAAATAAAGTTGTGAGTGTGTGTTTCCTCTTTATGTTCTAGGCCTCAGTGGGTATCTATATTTAATGTTCTAGACCTCAATGTGTATCCATCTTGTGTTCTAGACCTCAATGTGTATCCATCTTGTGTTCTAGACCTCAGTGTGCACCATCTTGTGTTCTAGACCTTAGTGGGTGTCCTATCATGAGATCTCAATGAGTATCCATTCCATGTTCTAGACCCCAGTGGGCATCTGTTTCATGTTCCAGATCTTGGGGGAATCCATTCCTTATTCTAGATTTTGGTGGGTATTCCTATCATGTTCTATCTTTTTAGCAGGCACTTTTTCATGTTCTAGATCTTAGTGGGCACCCATTTCATGCTCTAGATCTCAGTGTGAGTATCCATATCATGTTCTAAATTCTTAGCAGGTACTGATTTCATGTTCTAGATCTCAATGGGTATCCATTTCATGCTCTAGATCTCAGAAATAAGCTTCCAGATGAGTTCTATTCTTTATGGTATGATTTTCTTCATCTCTTAATATCTAAAGAATAAAACATTTTTTATTTAGCCAGTACGTCATACTCAAATTGTCATTGCTATTCAGTTGCCTTCACACATAGTTCATAGAATGTTGCTTCATAGATACTTATTTTTCATTTATATCTTAATCCAGTTTTACTGACATCCACTTAGCATACAATAAACTCTGTGTTTAAGTTACCCAGTTTGAAAAAGTTTGGGATACATTCACTCATTAAACCATCCTAGAAACTACCCTCAAAAGTAGGTTATATTCCTTTGAAACCCCACTTCCTTTCCCTCAGACATCTGTGTAGATGAAATTATGCAGTTGTGATTTTATTTAGCCCCTTTTCATTCAGCACAATTATTTTTAGATTACTTCATATTTTACACGTGTCAGTCCTGTTTTTATTGCTAAGTAATGTCCAGCTATATGGTTTTGCTTCAGTTTATTCACTGCTTGTAATTAAACATTTCGGGGTATTTCAATTTTGAGCTATTACAGATAATGCTATCAGTATTAATTTTATGTCTCTGCAGACATTAGCTTTGGTGTTTAGGGATACAACTTGAAATGGCTGGATAATATAGTAGATATATACTCTGTTCAATACTACCAAAGTGGATTAAAATTTATATTCTCAGCATTAGAAAATGAGAGTTTCTGTCACTCTGTGGTAATATTTAGAATGGTTAGTTATGCTTTTCAGTTACACACATTCTAATTTTGTTGTGATTTTAGTTCTCAGTGTTCATTTCAACTCCAAGGTTGAAAATTGATTATTTATCCTCAAAATGTTTGCTTTATTTGGGTGGAGAAGCAATGTGTTAGCAAGTTTTTCTTTGAAAATGAAATTATATTTGAGCTTTATATCACCGTTTGCCAGGTTGAACACATGTGCTTCTACGTCATTTTAAACGACATCGAAGTTGAAGGAATTAGAAGTAGTAACAATCAAAACAGTATTGTGCCTCTTAAGTAAATAATCCTAAACCCTCGTGAGTAGAACTTATTTCCTTTGGTTAATGCTTCCCGTGTTAGATAGTTCTTTTATTTACACAAAAGAAAAACAATCGTTCTTAAGGATTTGGATTGCAACAAAGTTGTTTAAGAGAAAAATCTTTCATTATGAAAAAGAAAATGACTTGAAGTATTTTTTGGTAGTATCTATAGCCATTAGATCATCTTAAAACAAGAAATATCCATGACCCCAAATTTGAGAACTCCTTACACAAAGAGCAGCAGAAAACAGTGCTTTGAATCAAGGATGCATTGGCAGCAGGGTTTGTATGCATCTGTTCTGCCCTCATGAGGAGCCAGCCTCAGCATCTGGATGTGTCCTGGGGCTGAAACTTTTTATAAATAGGAGAATTTCACTTTTTAAAAATGGCAATCAGAGTATGGCATCCAGCTGTGGATTTGCTTATATGTTGTGTCTGCATTTCCCCCGGGCTTGTTTTATACAGTATATGCCAATATGTTCTCCTAAAATTCCGTGATTAATGCTTATTTATGAAATCTTGTATAAATATCTTAGAACTCAGTCAAACATTTAGCAAGTTAAACAGTTTACTCTGAATATTGGAATGACATATCCCAGGGGAAGTAGATTGGATATGTTTTCTATCTCTAGAATTCTCATAATGCAATATTTTCCTTTTCCTATTCTTTATTATATCACTTTTCATTTGCTGAGAAAGAAATCCCATTTCAGATTTTTATCTCTGAAAAATAGAGAACATTTAGGTATGAAAATTATCTGGAAAGAAGGATGATAATAATTTCATAGTTCACAAAGTAATCACATTTGCCCGGGTATATGCTTGCTTTCTGCTGTTCACCCCATTTTCTGTGTAAGAAGCTTTTGTGTTTGTTCCTTTATCATGTCTGAAAAGGAATCTACTTCTCCATAACGAACTGCTGATTACACTTCCATCCACGGAAATGCTTCTTTGGTTATGACATATCTCAGTGTGAGTTTGCGGCTGGTGTAAACAAATCATGACCCATGATGCCCTGGGAGTTATTTATTTTATAGACTTTTATTTTTAGACTTGTTAATTTTCTCTTATATAGCATTTTAGTATAGTATATTTTAGTATAGTATATTTTGTGAATAGAGTCTGAAAACCTGATTCTTCTCCCCACTCTGCCCTGCTCAGGTCCAGCTCTTTTCTGAATTGACTGATACAATGAGTAAAGTCTGGAGCAGGATCCAGAAGAGAGGCCATCTTAGTTCATCTTCAGTCTGCCCAGAGAGCACAGCAGGCCCCGGCCCTGGCTCTCCAGTGCGGAGCAGTGTTGGTACAGTTCCACCAGACACCAGCACATGCAGCCCGTCTGCTGACATAGTGACTACCACTGAGGTAAGTGCTTTTTAGAATCTGTTACCCAATGAGGTAAGTAGAATGAAGTTCTCTGTCACTGTTGAAAGTGACCATGACCCTTCCCACCATGGAAGCTGACAGATTGAGAAGGCTCCTGAGGAGCTCTAGTGTGTTCTGTTCTGTATTGTGTTCCTTTGAACTTCAAGTCGCCTTAGCACTTTGAGTAGGCTGTGAGGTGATCCAGGACTGTGCAGAATCTGGGGTGCAGGAAGGGTACTGTTTGGGAGTCTGGGAGCTTAGAAGTTGAGTGACAAAGAGACTTGCCCTCCTCTTGGGTGTCTCTGTGCTTAGAGCCACCGTGTAAATCAGAGTGTTAACTATTGTCTTAACTTAGTGGTTGTGAGGTCTGTTGTCCTCAGTGTCCTCCTTCCCTTAGTCATGAGCACTGTAAGGACAGAAGGAATGCCATTCTCCTTTTATACAGTGAGTACTTTGTAGTGACCCATTTAAATAGATGACATAAGAAATGTTATGAAAACAAAGATGGTAGAATATATATGTATGTATATACATACATACAATATTACTACGATATAAAGGAAGATAATATAAGATCCAGTAATGTATACTTCACTGTATGAATGCTGTGGCATAACTATTAGAATTCATAGCCAAATAGTCAGATACACATAAATAGAAAGAAACTTACCCAGGATTCATATGCAAAGGCTATAAGTAGAATTATATAGATCTGTATTAAATACCACAAGTAGTAGTGTTACCGAAGCATGACTTTCTGAAGCAGTGGTAAACTTTTGATACAGTTTTGAACCAAGCATAGTTTGGTCTTTATGTAAATTTCTGGGACTATTATTGCTAAATAAAAAGGTGGGGAAACGCATAATGAGGTTTTTTGCCCAAATATTTATCAACAGCATTTTTGACTGTGTGATTAGTCTGTGAGACAGTCTTCATTGTGCGGGACTGACCTATTCACCACAGGACCTTTTTAATCTCCAAGTCCTCACCGTTAAACATCTGAAATGACATCAGTCACTAACGCAGCCTAAATATCTTCCTTCATTTCCAGCTCTCATGCCTGCCCCTCCTACTGAATCTCCCTGCTGAGAACCCCGGTTCTGCAGTAGGTGGTGGTAGATGCTATAGTTTTATTTTTGCAGAGACAAGACAGTTTCCTCTGGAAACAAAGCACTTCCCAAAATAGAGAATGGGACTCAAGTAAGGGGGATGTTGCTCTGTTTTTGTAATTTCATGAATCAGTAAGAGCAACTGAACTCCTCCAAATGGCAGACTTTACCTGCCTTTAGCCTTCAAAACAGTTGGAAAAGTTATATTTCTTGTTCCCACAACCAGCTTCTCTCTCCTGTTCATCACAAAGCTCAAGAAGTACAGTAACATAAGTGGTGGGAATTTTTTTCCCTTTTTCCAAATGAGGCAGAGGTAGATAGACGGGCATCTCTTAGAGGAAGAGCAGTGAATTCTTACCTATGGTGCCTCAGTGTTATTGGTTTCCAAGGCTTTGACAAATGTTACAGGAAGTACCTGATTCCATTTGGCAGTTTCCAGATTTATTTATTGAGTACTCATTTGAATAGTGTACCTGTTATGATGCTATAAGATAAAATAGTTTGTGAAATAGAACGATTGAAGTTTGAAGTAACAAATTGCTAGATAAAGATGGCAATGAGGAAGTTGGTACAGGCAGTTAAACTGTTTTAGTGGGAGGTTAGAGAGTGTTTCATTAACACACGCTAGAATCATGCAGTGTGTAACCAGTGCAGAAGACCTGGCGGCCTGAATATACGTGAGCTGTAACAGAAATAAATAGTATTGACATTTGTACAGAAACCAGTATGCGATTTCTTCTGGGAAATGTATTGATAGTTTGGTGAAGAAGTAATATTTGAATTTTTTTAATAAATTAATGAGATTTTAATAAGTGAGACTTGGGTACAATTTTGTTTTAGTAGAGTTACAGTATAACAAACCAGAAGAATGGTTTTCATTCATCAAAGTGAAGACATTTTAAAAGGAAGAGATAAGATAGATCAACCAGGGGTGAGAAGATATTATTCATTTACTTTAAAACTAATCCTGAGCTGAAGATGGAGGTCAGTGTAGACCACTTGACAAGTTTGCTGCATAAGGCCTTGGGTTCAATTCCTAGTTCTGCCAAAGAAACAAAAGGCAAACTAATTCCGACTTCAAGAATTTTTTTCAATGGCTCACATCAGTTCATTTGAAATTAGAGTGTTGATTTCTCTCAGACTTTGATATAAAGATAAGTAATGTATTCCCTCAGAGAGGATTTATTAATTTGAATTAATTTGGTTTGACAAAAAAAAAAAAAAACCAACTAAAATTGAAAGAACCATTCCAGAATTAATCATCAAGAAAAACTATGTAAAGAAGCTTTACAGGAAGCAGTACAACATAGGGCTGAGCAGCAAGGCAGTGGCCGTCACTTGCACAGGACGGCCTCTTCTTTTGTACAGTGTGGCCAGAGCAGGAACCACTGCCACCTAGAGTCATTGAGTGACTAGGGAAGCCTGACCCCGGAGAAGTAACTTCAGATGCTTTGGCTGGTTCGTCTCCATGAAGGAGGCTGTGACTGGGACGGTTCTGATGCACTGGCGAGGCTGAGGCTGGGACTTGCTTTACATCTTAGATGTTCATGTTTTATATATCTTAAAGTTTCCTTTCCTCTCAATAAAATATTTATGTGGGGATCACAGTGAACTATGAATACACCTGAATTTAAATTTATCTCCTTGATAATTTGGTAGTAAAGAACAACATAAAATATTTGATTGTGCTGGGGAGTGGTGGCGTATGCCTTTAATCCCAGCACTTGGGAGGCAGAGGCAGGCAGATATCTGTGAGTTCCAGGACAGCCTGGTCTACAGAGTAAGTTCCAGGAAAGGCTCCAAAGCTACACAGAGAAACCCTGTCTCAAAAAAGAAAAAAAAAATATTTGATTGTTTTCTCAATTTGTAAGTGTGTGTCAGCTGTGGCTTAACCTGTGCCTGACTAATTCAACCAAAATTCAAACTTTGGGCCAACCTTTCATTTCCCATATCCTTTTGGTTATAGTGTTTCTAGGGATGTGCTTTATGACCTTTCTAATTTTCTTTCCTTCTACCTTTGAATTATACAGTGACCTGGTTGTTGGGAGCCTTTGAGTTCCCATATAACAGGTATCTGTTTTTCCTGAATTTCCCTGTGTGCTCAGTGTATGACCTGCTCATCTTAATAGAAGTAAAAGTGTGTTCACTCCTTGGAGAAGCTACTGAAAGAAAGCATGGAATACAGAGAACCTGTATCCCAGGGAACTGTCCATTTGCATCTGTTCCAGGGCTTCCTTGAACACGGCCTTGCTGGACAGCTCTGCAGTCCTTTGCTTCTCTTAGTCATTATTGCACTCGTACTGTCTTTTTCATTACCGGAAACCTTCGCATTAGCAACACTGTACGTGAACATCAGAACCATCTGAGCACAGAGCATGCACTCCATGTTTTGATTCTAGCTCTATTCCTGACCCTTGCTTGTGTGGTTGCATGTTCTTATCGTGAAGTGTCAGTAAAACTCCAGTTGACTCCAATGCACCATCCACTCTAAACCCAAGACACCACAGGCCAAGGGAGCCAGTGTGTTGGCTTTGTTGTGACAGTTCACATGCTTCATTAGCGTACAGTAAACTCTGGAGTTACACTTTTTCCAACATACAGGCATGGATTTAAAGAAAATTATTGTATTTTATTCATTTTTGTTTTCACCTTTTGTTTTTTGAAACCAGGTCTCATTATACATCCCTGGCTGGCCTGGAATTTGCTACATAGACTAGGCTGGCTTCAAACTCACAGATCCACTTGCCTCCCTAGTGCTGGGACTCACGATGTGCACCACCCTTCCTTGGTATAACAAAGTAGTAATATAGACAATAACATAGAGCTGCTTTGGAAACCCTATAATTAGTACCCAGAATCTTCCTCATACATAGTCTTAGAGGAAAATTAAATGCTAACTTAAAATAGTATAGTTTTTAACCATGATAGTTTAAAAGAATCTCTTAATAAGTTACATGTTTGATTGCTCGCTTCTGGATAAATCCTGGTATTGCTGCTGTCTGCTTTTCAAGGCCAATGTCAATTTTTGTCAAGGAGAGTCACAGTAGCTCTTTATTGGGAGTGCTTATTAAAATGATGGCTTTGCATGCATTATCTCTTTGTGTTCTCAAGTCTGTACTTCAGGTGGGTGATACCATTTCTACTTTCAAAATGAAGAATTTGTTGCTAAAAAGGCTAAGTAGCTTCCCCAAGATCATAAGGATACTAAGTGTCAAAGGTGGAGTTTAGATCTTTGCATGCTGACTTCAGAATCTCAAAAGTATAAATTCTCAAACTTAATCTACTCATTAAAATTTTCATTTGTAATAAATTGTCCCCAAGTGTAGATGCTTCTTTATGCTGCCTAACTCATGATGTTGTCGGGGCTGTTTCCCTTTGGTTCTGATAATTCTTGGCACATGCCACTTGAGACAACATGGCTCTCACATTCTCATTATCTTTGCTCTGCTTCTGGACCTTGTCTTTCCTGTCTTTCCGTCACCTCCTGCCTTCCTACCTTGCTCTTTCATTAACTTTGTTTTTTCCCATATTATTTAAATCTACTTTCTTTTCCTTTTTCTGTCCCTGAAGATGCTAATTCTTCCTGTGGTTATTTCTAATCTTCTTGGTTTCAGTCAGTCTTCATCTGGTCAGGAGATTGGAGGGTGATAGCAAGAAGAGAGGAGAAAGTGAATCCACATCTCTTTGAATCTAGTTAATTCAGTACTGATTGCCAGCACAGTAGGCCTATTTCTGTCATTCATTTGGCTTGCTTAGTTCTAACCCAGGTGATTTACAGTAGCATTGAAGGCCTGACCAGCACACTGAGTATGGTAAAGAGTACTTCAAAGTTTTGTCAGAAAACATGGGTATCAAAGATGAGAAGGAAGACATAATGTGGTGTGTTGACTTTCTAATAGCCTTTGAGGCCACAGAAGAGAGCTCGCGGGTCTTCTCTCTGAGGTGTATTGTTTGGGTCTTCTGACTGGAGAAGATTAGCTCAGCCTTGTCTGCTTTCCTCCCGGTTGTTATGGACCTCTTTTCTCTGCTGGAAGAATGAGTTTCTCCTCGGAGAGGACATTTGCAGAATTCATCACAGGGACAAAGATGTTTTCTCAGTTCTGTCAACAGCAGCTGACTTGTTGAAAGAGATCCATCCCACAGAGAGATCTTTTAGAGCAACATTTCCATTCTGTGCACTAGGAAATAAATGATAGTGAGTTAAAGTTAGCGGCACCCAGAGCGTCTGGGCCACCTTCCTACTGTGACAATAATTTATGAGATCTGTGGAAGCGACCTTGGAAATAGGCAACTTGGGCTTTTATGTCCGCAGTGTCAGCATCACATTACTTCTCAAAACTTTAATCTACTGTTTACTCAGTTTAAGTATAGTTCATCCTAGTCCCTTGGATACAATATATCGTATTTTTGCTTTTGTCCCCTTTTGTATTGGCAAGATTCTGCTTTTCATTGTATTGGGATGACTTGTTTTACACTGGTTTTATTCCTCAGTTTTTGTGGGGATCTTTTGATGTTGTTTTATGGGTTTTTTGTTGGTTTGTCATTTTGTTTTTCCTTTTTTGAAACAATGCTTCAGTATGTAGTCTTGGTTGGCATAGAACTGGCTACCTAAGTTAGGTGGACCAGGAACTCAAAGAAAGCCACTTGCCTTTGCTGGACTAAAAGAATTCATGTGCCACCACACCTGGCAATATTTGATTTTTATTCAGTTGAGATTTTTTTTATTAAGGAATTTGTATTCATTTTACATACCAACCACAGATCCCCCTCTCTTCCCTCCTCCTGCCCCTCCAGCCTTCCCCTCCCCCAACCTACCTCCTATTCCCTCCTCCAACAAGGTATAGCCTCAGTCAGCATCTAGCTCTTTCAAGTGACTAATTAAACATGAATTGATTTTAAATGTTAAATTAGCCCCGTACTTCTGGGATTTATTGTATATTTATTTTATCCTTTTGGATGCGGGGGTAAAGTTTGGCAGGTTCTCGCTATTGCTTCCCCAGAATTCATTGTGTAAACCAGGCTAGAGCTCTGGCTGTCTCTGCCTCCTGCATGCTTGGGTTACAGCTATGTGGCACCACATTTGATCTTTCTTTTCACTTTTTCTCATGATAACCTTGCCGTATTTTAGTAGAAAGAATATTATTGTTTTAATGAAATAGCTTGGAAAGTGTTTCTTTGGTTCTATTCTATGGGAATATGATTTTGTTAAGAAAATTCTTATGATCTCTATGCTACAAAGTAATCACAACTGAAATGACACTGGATGTGATAGTTGAGCTAAATAAAAGAAGTTTTAACTTAGAAGACTATCAGAACAGAGAGACTGTGACATGACACTGAATTTTATACTAGTCATTGACAAAATAATACTTCGGGATAAAAATCTGAACCCCACTCAAGTGCTTAACTAATGTCAAACAAATCTGTTGCTGACCACATTCGATGTGCTGTTTTTGGTGCATAACTTAATAGATTTATATTCCATTCAACATTATTTTAGTCTATATTTAAATACACGTCAGTCAGTTTTCCTCTTGTGGAAGTCCAGTTCATGAAAGGGATTAAAAGAGACCAGAGGAGGAGCTGAGCTCCTTGAAGGACACACACCAAACTACGAGAAGACTTCCCATACATGTTCTCTGTGTGTAAGTTTGTCTGCAAATTGTTGCTTTCACTTCTTTCTTAATTTAGATGATTTTATTTTTTGTCACCTAATTGCTCTAACTAGAAACTTCAGTACTAACTCGATTTTACATTCATTAAAAAAATTAGGCAGTATTGCAAAGTTAAATATAATTTTAACTTTTCACAATTTTCTTTATTGTGAAGGGAAATTCATCACGTTGTTTTGGCTTTAAAGAGTTTCTGTACAAAGAGTTAAAACACATATTGAAAAGTTGGCCTTGATTTTTTTCTGTTTCCATATTAGTTCTATATTTATGCTGCTTTTGTAATTTAATAAGTATTGTTAAATATGATAAACAGAAATGAAATGATCTGATTTCCATTGTTTCAGAAGTAATTTTGCTAAGTAATGATTATTTCAGGTTCTTACTAGATATGTCATACAAACTTCCAGATGAACCAAGATAAATTGACCTAGAAAAATCAACTAGGTATTTTGGCTAATTTGTCATGAACTTTATATTTTAGACTTGGACTAGGGAGGTGTGGGAAAATAGTTGAGCCTTGCTGTTTTGGGTGCAGTTTTCACTGTAGATGTGCAAGACAGAGAAGGGAATGAGCTCAGAAGCACATTTACCAATGTCACAGCACATGTGATCCAGAAAGAACGCTGAGACTGCGCGGTGGGCTAGCAGCAAACTTTTCTCAAGAGTGCTTACTAACTAAGCTGGCAGCCAGGGTTCTCAGCGTTCTTAGCAGGGTACTCTGTAGTGATAAAAATTAATTAGATGTTTTCTCAACACCTTTCCTCCAATGGGGTATGTTGTTAGTTGGAAGATTTGATTAGGAGTGTTTCTGTTAAGAAAGGTGTAATAGCCACATTGTGTCATCTTTTATTGATTTGATTTTGTAAAAAGCATCCTATTTTGGAAGTAGTTTGTGCTTTTTAGATGTTGTGTTAGACAGCCAACCAAAAATAAAATTTCTCTAGTTTCTTAAGTTCTAGAAATTTCAACTATGGAAATTTAAGATCTACTTATTTTGTAGAAATATGAAAAACCTGCAAACAGCTTTTGGTTATGTTTGGGACAAGGAGCTGCCTAATAATTTCCTGTCTCAGTAAATCCCAAGACACTAGTTCTTTACTGTGCTTGGTCACACCTTTCTTGTGAGCTCCTGCCCGGAGCACCCAGTTGTCACAGTTGTCTTTCACATTTGATCTTGGCTCCTTCTGGGGATTTCAACTGTCTTTGCACTGAAGGGTCTTCAGCTAAAGCACAGAGGTCACTGGGAAAGCCTCTTGAGCAATGTCCTAAGCACCTGCTCAGGACAACATATGTGGGAAGAGCATGGTTTCTGCTTCCTCTGGTATGGCTTTACTTATCACCCTTGCTTTTGGGTGTGATTTGACAGTGACTTCTGCTCTAACCATCTCCAGTAGAAACAGCATACTGCCCGCCACTGCATGCCTTCTCAAGGATTCTAAGAGCATTTTGCACTTGCATGATTACATAACCTAAGATATACACGTTTTGTTTGAGACATTCAAATCAACAGGGAACCATGAGAGATTATGAATGTATGCAAATGAAAACGTGTATCAAATTAGATAAATGACAAAATCAGAAAGCAAGAGGAAGTGGATACTAAATCCTACCAGAATATGCAAGTACATTTTCTTTAGTATTGCTGTAGCTTGGTGTTAATAATTAACCTACACTTATGAAATTTTTACTATGTAGAAACACTTCCTTTGTGTTCATGGTTTATTTTATGTTCTTATTTATTCTAGATTCTAAGCAATAAATATTATCATAAAAACTAATTTACAAAGGAGGTAATGGGCTCTAATTGTTACAAAGTCACATGAGTAGTGTATAAAGTCCTTATCCTAATATATCATAATGCTTACTAGGCTCAACCTAATTAAGTAGATATATACGTGTGTACAAATGCATCTTTTAACAAAAAAACATATATAGTCTATTTCCATCTAGGTTTTACATGCGCAGTAGTGGAGGCTCTGTCTCTAGCAGCATCTTTTCCTGCATCTGAGACTGAAGCTGTACAGCTCCAGTTGAACTTCAGATAAAAGGGTTTATTTTGATCCAGGCTACTAAGCGCTTTTGAAAACAACAAAACACCCAAACAAATAAACAAAATGCCACCAAACCTTTTACAGCAAGTTTGCTACCATGGAATTTAGGATGTTATACATACCCATAATTCAGTATATAGTTAAGAAATTGAATAAGCTCATACTTTATTCCTCTAGTTGTCAGTCATACAAAACACTTTATGAAGTCTAACAATCTACCAAAATAGGCAAGAGAAATATTTTCTTGATTGTTAAACTGCAGATCATGTTATTACTTTTTTTTTTCTAAATTCACCCATAAATACTCTATACCAAGCACACATTTCCCTTGTAAAGAGATATAGGGTAAATAAATACCTTAAGCTGTGTGGGTCTCAGCTTCCCTGTAGCAGTTAATCATCTCCATCTAAGAGCAGAAATAGATAGGAAATTATGGCCTTGACTGTGATCTTATAAAACTGTATTCCTAGACATTGGCTGTTTGGAGATAACCATTGGAATAGTTCTTATATACTTACAGAGAAAGCTGGAATGTCATGAACTTACATTATAACTATGTTAACAAACCTTTTGAGTAGTATATGTTTATAATACTTAGCTTTATGTGTCAGTGGTAGCATTTATATGGTTAGAATATATAGTACTGAAAAGTTAAAAATAATAATTTTTAATTTAAAGTTTTATTTTGCCTATTTTGGGTTAAATATCAACATTTGCTGGTTTCTTGCTTTTCCTCACCACAGGGAGATTCTATTCAAGCAGGTGATGATTCACCGTTCTCAGATTCTGTTACCCTGGAACAAACTACCAGTAACATTGGTGGGTCCAGTGGCCGTGTTAGTCTGTGGATGCAGTGGATGCTCCCCAAGGTCACTGTAAAACTCTTTGCTCCAGATTGTGAAAACAAAGGCACAGGTACAGGATGCTTTTCTTCCTACTGTAAAGATAAAACAGTGAGTACTGCTTTTAGAAGAAATATCGGGTTCATTTTCTTTGATGTTGCCATTTATAATTTAATTAGCTCTTATAGTGTTTTTAAGAGTGTTGCTCACATTGACTCTCATCTCTGAGTAAAGTTTATGTGTACATATTCTTTGACTTTGTAAAATCTAATTTTGCTTGTTGGTAATTAAAAATTTCCACAGAAGGTATGAGAGACTAACCCTCTGACCATAACTGTATTGACATGTCAGTATTCAAAGATCCTTGGCTAGTAACAGATTCAGTTATTCAAATAATAACTATGGTTTCTCCTAACTTGAGACAGATACACCTTCTCTCACTAGTAAGTTCCTTTGACACTAGTGTGGTCAGGATGTGTTAGCCAGTGTGAAATATAAAATTGGACATTGGATGTTGATTATGAAGACTCTCTTGATAATCGTACCCATTTCTTTGCAGAGGTTTGTATGGTCAGTGAACTAGAAGACCTCAGTGCATCCATAGATGTACAAGATGTGTACACCAAAGTGAAATGTAAGATAGAGAGTTTCAATATTGACCACTATCAAAGCAGGTAAATAATGAGTAATAAATATAGGAAAACTTCTCTTTTCTTAGAGCTCAGTCACCATAAGGATGTTTCTATTTTAAAATTATGATTACTCCCAAAGAGAATGCTTAACAGATGAAGTTGTTTTCTTAGTATTCTTTTATTCTTATCCAATAAAATTTTATGACATGGCATTATAGCTCTTCATAAATATCCAAACTACTCCTTTTACAAATCACCTCATGAGTGTGTGCCATGTGTTACAGATTTGTTCAGATGTCTGAAGCACAATTGACATGTCTAGTTATTGCTTTCTCCATGGTCTACACTGAGGTAGAGCGCCTGCTCATCCTCAACACTTAGGGACTTCTCCCTTACTGTACATCATATAAATGTCATAGACCTAAAACCACATATTCCCTATTGTAGTCTCTCTGTACCAAAAGTAAGATTGTAGGAAAATGATTTGTTTGTAATAAGTCATACAGAAAAAGTGAAGATAGAGATGTTTTTCAGTGTTTTAAAATGATCTAGCCATTATTGTTCCCTAAATAAAAGTATAAATCCATTTCCTTCGATTGACTTTATAATTCCAGTGTTTTATTTTTAATTTGAAATATAATACACACACTATAAAATCCAAAGATGCTATTGAAATATTTTAAATGATACTGTATTTTTAATTTCACAATAATTTCTCTTTAAATAGTCTTAAAATCTATTTTCTTATGAACTCATAACTCATCAGCTGAGGAGTTTTATTGTGCAGCTGTAGATGCCCAGTGTGGTTTTGTACAAATATTTATTGATTACATTACCTAAAATAATTCTGCAAACATATTTCTAGTTCTGCTTCTGTATTTGTCTATTCTCACATATCATACTGCTTATATCAGTAAGTACAAGTTCATGATAGCTGAAAATTGTCATTATGAAATATAAAATATTTCAATTGCTATGTATTAGGACTTGTCATAATAATATCTTAATATTCAGGTGGTGGTTATTTTTGTCTTATTAACAATGAATTGTTTATTGGCATTTGATGTTTATTTCTTTAATTTCTTTCTAGTTCAGTGTATTTAACATGAAATGATTTTTCATGTAATATATCAATGCAAGAACTGAAGTGATTCTGATATGAATATTATGCACTATAGTTTATTATTAGTTTTAATGTTGCATGTAAAATTTAAATTCTATGTAAATTTTACATTTAAGATAAGTTATTCATTATGACATGCTTATTAATATACTTTATATGCTGAGCTCTATGCTAAGCACTGGGAATATAGGGTTTAACTAAAATAGACAAAGATTTTACATCTCTTTACCTTCTCTTCTTATGGAAGAGACACAAATTGATGAAAAAGAAAAACAGTTAAATCTGTCATTAGGAGAAATGCTCCAGTGCCGAGCCATTGGAGTGCTGTATTGATGGTTCTGCTAGGTGCATTGTTATATCTGTGCTTTAGTACAGTGGAGTGTGCTTTGCTTTAGAACTGTTGATATGGTTATGTACAGTCAGTTTTTTTATCTGAGAGAAATTGAAGAGAACAGATAAGTTGAACTTATGTTTTCCAGGCCAGGGGAAGGTTGGCAGTCAGGACATTTTGAAGGAGTATTTCTGCAGTGCAAAGAAAAACCTGTGGTGAGACTCATTTAGTAATTTTGATTTTTGAGAATATATTTTTAATTGTTTGTGTTTGTTCTACTCTGCAATAGGACTAATAATTTGAAGAATTAGAACTCTAAGTAAATTCTTTTAGACTTCTTCCTCTAAAATTATGTTAAAAATTAAAGTTGCTTATTCTTTTAATCTGCTCATGTTTTATAACCATATTCCTTTGTAGCAATTAAGTAAACTTATACAAAGGCAAAGGTAGGATTGTGTCACGTTTATTGCTATATTTTAGCATTTTTGAATGCCATGTTGACTTTTTGGAAGGTTTGTTCCTTTTGTAAGTAAGTTCATCTGGGATTGCCATTACTAGAAATGTAAAGTAATAATTCTATATGGAAAGCAATTATTTCATTATTTTTTAATTTACTTTCATTTGCAATGATTTTGCAGAAGAAAGTACAGAGAGGCCATATTCAGGAATGGCTCAGACCTGGACCTGTGCAAACTTGAGCAGAATTAAAAATCTTGCCAGCTTTTTTTTTCTTTTGGCTTATTGCTTTTATTGCTTTTTTTTATTTTTTGTCTTTTCACCTTCTTTGCTCCTGTCCATCACCTCCAGCCATGGGGAAGAGTGTTGGTCTTTGGGGCAATGTGGAGGTGTCTTCCTTTCCTGTACTGACAAGCTGAACAGACGCACCTTGTTGGTTCAACCCGTCAGCAAGCAGGACTGTTTCCGTAATTTTCCTGCCTTCTTTCCTTCTGTAAGACATCATTTTAAAGCTGTACCCCAGAACTCCCCCGACAAGTGCCCGAAGAAGGAATTGAGCTGTCTGTGCAGTCAACTCTTGATGTTCATTCTTGTCAATCAAATTATAAGTGAACTATAATGTATTCTCATATCATAGATTGCCTTTCTACCATACTCTGGAAGTCCTCTGTACATACTATTACTATTCTGAGTTTATAAATAAGAGTGAATATTGCCATCACTGTAAGAATATCAAGCTAATTATTAAGCAGAATGGCTTTCTGGTTGACCCAGTGTTGAATGATCAAGAGTTGACCAACACTGCGTTTGCTGTTCCCTCTTTACTTCTTGCCCTGACTGCTTCTTGTTTTATTTTTTGTCATGCAGTTATCATCTTCTCATAGATAATTGGAAGTACTTTATTTATTGCTGTCTTGTATCTAGACAAGTTTGTACTTCTGTTGGTTCCTGGTTACAAAATATATTTAGGTTACTCCCTAATAACTTTCTGAAGTATCAAATGTATTTTTTCTAATGGTACAACATAAGTAAATACGTTATTCGAAATTCTTTTTAAGTGACATTCTTAAAGTTAATAAAATTCATGAAATTTTTAAATATAGCTGATGCCTAGTCTAATAAGTCACTACAAACATTAATGTTTTATCAGTGTGTGCAAAATACTTTATATTTTTTACATAAATCTCAAAAAGTCATAATTATTATCCTTATAAATATTTCATGATTTTCTCCTTACATGTAAAGCTTATTTGTATATTTGCATAATATCAATTGTTTTTTTATTTGGGTTTGAACTTTTCTAATCATTTCTTCAGTACTAGAAATAGAGTCTGAGATGGGGCATTTGTATCAGGAGCAGCTCGGCTTAGCTTTCTTCTTCTTTACTTGCATGCTCATTAATATCTATGAGGAACATTCTTAGGTCTTAATCATTTTAAATGCCTTCAGAGAACCCCACAAATTTTATTGTGAATTCCTTTAAAATTTTTGAATTTTTTCTTTCTACATTTAAAAAATTGTGTTAGAATAGGGTTGGGGCTCTGTGAGGGACTGCAAGTTGCATGAGTAATCCCTGGGCCTCAATCATCACGAGAGTTAGTTACTTCATGAAAATTTCTTAATTATTTGCTGCCTCTAAGAATTCATTTTAAACAGTATAAGATACTGATTTTTCACCATATGAAAAGAACACATTAGCTCAGGTTTGTATTTATTCTCTTTATTCAACATAGTACAACAGTTTAAAAGAATTATAGCCTTTCCCTTATGTAGCCCAGCTTTCAAGAATGTTTCTACTGAACATGTTTCAAAGATTTTAAAACGTTGATATATCGAAATGCCTTTTATACTCTTTCTAGGGTTTACATGAAAGCTTATTATTACTGGATTATTTAAATTAGTGTAGCCTTCTCCTCTAAGTACTTTTTAGACACCTGGGACATGGAGCATTGCTGTGGCCTCTTCCACTGGGAGGACAACAGACTCTTTCCACCTATTACTGCCTACTGGCCAGCAGCATAGGAATCAAAATGGTAGCACTCTGTCTTGCTTTCCTGTGGTTCTGTTTCTTTCAAGCGTAGAAAGAGAAAATCCGGGAATCTGAGAATGGACACAAGAGGAAGTTTGGAAGGGTTGAAATGGTGTGAAGGCAGACCACTGAGGGAAGGTGATAGTTAGCACTAAATGATTACCTTCTATGTGTTTTCCAGTGCAAAAATGCATACTAAGGTTTTTTTTCACCTTTCTTCATTATAAAATCCAGTTTAAAAGAAAAATTAGGAGCTTGCAATTGAGCTCAGAAGTAGCGTACTTACGTAACATGTGTTAAGACCTTCAGTTCAATCCCTAGCAATACATACACATACATGCACGCATGCACTCACCAAACCAAAGCAAACAAACAATAGGAGAAAGAAAAAACTCAAAATAATATCTGAATTGCCTAGTCATTCCTCTCATCTGCTGTTTGTTTATAGACATCAACCTGAAAGAAAGTAGATAGCAAGGTGCCCTGGGGTGATGGGATCACAGACAGAGACACCATGGCTCATGGCTTGCCACATTGCCCTGTTTTTCTAATGCGCTCCTTTCTTTTTCTTCTTCTTCTTCTTCTTCTTCTTCTTCTTCTTCTTCTTCTTCTTCTTCTTCTTCTTCCTCCTCCTCCTCCTCCTCCTCCTCCTCCTCCTCCTCCTCCTCCTCCTCCTCCTCCTCCTCTATTTGAGTTCTGTTACTAATATCACTCCATGGGCCCTAGTATCTAAAAACAATAATCTTGTCTGGAATTAAAAAGAGGTGTTGGGAATGAGATAATCTCTTCCAGGCTAATTTTATGTTAAGCGATGTGTAAAATAGAATTTTATGTACCACTAATTGATTAGGGGAAAATAGTTTTCTCAGGGAATTCTTAATTCTCAAGTCTGTCCGTCTAATATAGCCATGGAAACTTTCAACCTCTCTATAGAATTGACCACTCCCATGTTTATTAACAAGTGTAAGATGAACAATACAAAAAGATCAAAATACTAGTCTTTTTTTCTCTCATACAAGTACTGTCTCCTTTAAAAAAAAATGAAATGTGTGTTGTGCTTGCCTTTTCTGGAACAGACAACTACAAAACTTCTAGATGGTGCTCATCAGCAGCATGGATTTCTTTCTTTGACATACACAAAAGCTGTAACAAAAAATGTCCGTCACAAGTTAACCTCGAGAAATGAGCGAAGAAGTTTTCATAAATTGTCTGAAGGTTTAATGGATGGCTCACCTCATTTTCTTCATGAAATTCTTCTTTCTGCACAAGCATTTGATGTTGTGCTTTGCTTTCCTTTACTTAATGCTATTTCAAGCATATTTCAAACGAAACTACCAAGGACCCAAAAAGAGAAAAGGAAATCTTCTGGTCAGCCCATGAGGACCCATACACTGACTGCCCGCAATTTACCTTTGATTTATATCAATACAAGTGTCATCAGAATTTTTGTTCCACAAACTGAAGAAACACAGTCAACTGTCCAAGGTATAGTTTTTCTGGTTTCATTTTTTTTCCATTTGCGTGTAGTGTGGAGATGGTTGGGTGGATGTGTTGCATTAAATAATTTTCTGTATGAGGGATGGACAGTAGTCTTATTAATATATGGACAGAAGTCTTATTTTACATTTTGTCTTCTTTTTACAGGTGTTACTAAGTATCTAACTGTTAATTTAGTAGAATGAGAAAATTGCGATTATTTTCCTCTGACATTTTCTGTGTGTAATTCTAATTCTGTATTCAATTAGTATCCAGGATATGTCATTTTTGTTAAAAAAAACAGAATAATATTTATAGGGATGAAATTTATGAAAATTCTGTTATAAATACCCAATGACAGGGTAGGAAGAAAACTATCAACAGACCATCCTGGCTTCTCCAGGCTTCCTAGTGGCTTCTAGAAATCCAGTCTTTGATTGTATGAAGTTAATAATCCTGCTTCCACTCACAAGAGTGATTTTAACATTTTAGTTTCCTCTATTGGATAAAAAAAAAAAATTGAAAATTTAGGAGTTTTGAGAGACATTAAGCTCAGTTGTTTATGCTGTAAGTTTTCAGATAATATAGACTGAGGTAAATCCCAACTTTGCTGCTTCCATTTTGAAATCCTGAGCACATTAATCTATGTTTTCTTGAGGGATGGCACCAGTGCCTTGTTGGATGCAGGTTGTAGTAATAGAATATTGACACCCAAGCGCTCTCATCGTGTTGCTAGATGCTTTCAAATAATGACACTAGGAGACGATGTATAGAACAGCAGTTCCATAGTCAGTTCTTAGTTAACAGAATTAATCCCATGAGGAAGTTGTACTCTTTCTGCTAAAGCCTCATGTGAATCTCACTGTCGCAAATAAATCTTTAGCCAGATTGAATGATGTAACAGTACTAAGGTGCAGAAGATACTGAGTTGTGATCTTTTTTATGCTGTCTGTTCCTGTGGCTATAATTATCTTAACTGGGAATTAATAAATAATAAAAATTTATCTTTTACATTGGGTGCTTGAAAGTCCCAGATAACGGTGTTAGCAGATTCTCTGTGTGATGAGAGCCATTTTCTGCTTGTCCATTGGCACTCCATTGCTGGGAGTGGGGCAAATGGGACAAACTCACTGACCAAATACCTTTAATTAATAGCAGGATGAATGGTGAGGACTGCATTACTTCCTATAATTCCCACTTGTTAACACTATCATCTTGACTTTATTTTCATCATAAGCATTTTGGAGGACACATGCATTTTAACCCATAGCAACTACCCTGCTAATCATTGTAGTCTTAGGAATTCAAGAGAAATGAAAAATTCAGTATTGAGGCACAGGCTATACTCTATGCTACATAAAAATATAAGTAGTCTTTGTTTTTGTTCTCCTTATTATTCTGTAGGGAAAGAAGACTGAGTGGCCAGTGCTAACAGATACCAAAAAAGAATACCTGATTACACACTATCTTCTCAGAGTCTGTCACTGTCTGTTGTCTGTCTGCCTGGACAGATAATCTTAATAGCAGAAGATATTCTGCCTGAATATCACTAGTTACTAAGGTTTATTAAAATAGTTCTTTCCATTTCCATAATGAAAAAAGTATTTGTATAGCTTTATAGACTTGTCAAGATACCTGGAGCTAACTTCAGTTAATTAGTAATTCTCAGTATGTATTCATTCCTATCTTTATGACTATTTTCATTAGGGATTACTTCTTTTGACATTGCAAGTTAGTATCTTTCAAATATGCTCTATTCTAACTACTATACAGTTGCTTCCATCCATTCAAATAGTTTATAAAAGCGCAGGAATCATGAAGAAAAATTGACCCTTGTGAGCAAGTGATGTGTGAGCACCTGCTAAGCAGATAAAAGCTGCATGTCCTTTGCAGATGTAATGACCTTTATGCATTTACCTAATCACTGGCTTTAGTTATGTGACTATCTAATGAATATTATTAGATAAGTAATTCACATTAAATTACACAAGTAAAAAGCAAAACCTACATTTTCGGTAGATAATTCTCTAAGGGCCTAATTTGCAAATAATTGTTTTCTCATGACCATGGTAGAGATGACTGATACAAAAGACCACTTAGATTAGCAAACATCCCTTCATTATCAGTTTTTTTTTTCTTTTGGTTTTTTGAGAAAAAGTTCCTCTGTGCAGCTCTGGCTATCCTGGATCTCTGTAGACCAGGCTGACTTTAAACTCACAGATATCTGCTTGCCTCTGCCTCCCTGAGTGATGGAATTAAAGGCATATGCCACTACCGCCTGGCTCGTTACCAGTTTTTTTAACTTACAAGTGTTTATGAGGAAACGGGTGCATGCCACATGGGCATGTGGAGGGCAAAGGTCAATTTGGGAGAGTCAGTTCTCCTCCTGGGTAAAAAAGATTGAATTCAGAGCATCAAAATTGGCTTCAAGTACCCTCATCCACTGAGACACCCCTCTTATTTAATTTAAAATGCATTAATAAGCCATATTATATTTATATTATTGCAGAATGTGTTTTATGTTCTATATATTATGTTCTATATATATGTTCTCTATTCTATATATATCTAATTTTAGTTGAATGTAAATTAGTAAGTCCAAATTTCATTGAAAACTAAGACAGAAATATTGGAGATGAAAAGTTGAGATGACAGAAAGAATGCACATAGGTAGCATGCTCGGGAGAGATAGTGAGCAGGAAGACCAAGTAGCATAGAAGTAGTCCCATGTTGCTCTATCACCATATCGCTGAGATGCTTGATTTACCAAGGACTCTCATTTTAATTAATTGCCTTTAACATGTTAATTGGCCCTAAAATGAGCCTTTTCTCATATTATGTCTACTACTGTTTTCTTTTGGTTTCTTTTTCTTTTTTTCTGTTTGTTCTTGTTTGTTTGTTTCTTCCCAGTGCTGGGTGGAGCCTGTGACCTCATGCATACATTATCCTAACAATTTCTTAGAAATCCATTTCATACAATATAAGTCAATATTGATTATAAATACAGCTTTAAAAATAACTACATGGGTTCATTTCATTATCAGCTTACCTAGTTTAAAACTGCACCAACACTGTGAAACAGTGTCAGCGAGTTAGTTTTTTTCTGAATGAATTAGTCTAAGCTGGTACTTAACATCCATCCAAGCCATGATCATTGGCTGTGCCTGTAATCCCAGAACTCCTGAGGCAGGGGCAGTAAGATTGCCACAAGATCAAGACCATTCTGGTCATCATAGTGAGTTTTCAGCCGTCAAGGCTACAAAGTTAGACTCTGTTACAGGTGTTTGTGTGTGTAAGTGTGTGTGTGGAGTGTGTGTGTGTGTGTGTGTGTGTGTGTGTGTGTGTGTGTGTGTGTGTGTTAGTAATTCTACAGGTATGACTGATTTAGATATAACTTGGCCTGAATGTGGTCCTCTGATTTGTACTCACCGTTTGCACATTTGTCTTCACGTATTCTCTCTAATTGATGTACTGCAAGATTTTCACAGGCGTTGACATTTGTGAGCAGAAAGTCTATTTTCACTGTGTGTTGGACCTTTGTTTCTGCTACTTCATTATAGTATTCCTATATACTGACTCTAAATTTATGAAAAAACTTACAAGATAGATTCTTGTCCTCCTTGTCAGTGTTGATCACATCTCTTGCGTGGAGTGCCTTGTTTAGTGGTAGCTGTTTCCTCCTGAGGTAGAATTTGATAGTTGCTATGTTTTGTCATTGATTTGGAAACATTTTGTCCTTATTGGGATATTTTATTTTATTTGCGGGGGTGAGGGGGAAGGAGACACAAAATACACATCTTAGAAGATTTCTGCTAACAGTTGTTAAGTTTATAATTTGATGACATTATTTATATTCACAGTGTTGAACAAGCGTCATAATACAGTATCAGTTTTTTTAAAACAAAAACATGTCACCCCAAGCAGAAACTCTAGACACATTAGGCAATAAACTTTCCCCAGACCTTGGAAATCTTCACCTATCTCTGCATTTATCTGGTCTCGAAATTTCAGTAAAAGGAATCATGTCATATTTGTCTTTTTGTACATGGCTGATTTTACTGATCATGTTTTAAGGTTCATCTAAATTGTAACATATAAGAATGTTATTGGAGGCTGGAGAGATGGCTCACCAGGTAAAGGTACTTGCCACCAAACCTGGGGACCTGAGTTTGATCTCTAAGACCCACGTGATGAAAGGAGAAACCTGGCCCCCATGGGTTGTCTTCTGACTGCCACATACCCCACCACCCAGCTAAATAAATAAAATGTAATCAAAATATTAAAATAAAGAATGTCATTGGTTTATGAATGAATAGCATTTTTGTTTAGATAAATATGGCATTTTGTTTATCCATTCATCTTTTAATACTTGGGTCATTCTCTTTTTTTCTTTTTCTGTGGATGTGGTTAGTGTTAGCATGTGTTGTAAATACTGGCTTGAGAGTGTATGTAGGAATCCGTGTTTTTAGTTCTTGATGTATCCAAAACATAGACTTCCTGGGTCATGTAGCAGTTCTCTTCTACAGTTCTCCATTGTTGAGTAGCCACTAACCTGTACGGGAGCCCTTTTGTATTATAGCAGGATTGGGGGGGCTTTTATGTTGTCGTTTGGGTTTGGTTTTAATATTTCTACATAGTCACATTTACTTTAAGAAATGAGAATGGGAACCAACTCCAGCTGACACAGCATAGCCCTGTGGACTGAGGGCAGAAATTCATCATTTAACTCTTGATGCATTTTGTATTACACTTACCAAAAGCTTATCAAAACCAGTTCTGTCCATCACTGATGTCTCTGTATATATGTCTAAAGCAATAGGAATCTGGCAGATAGAGAGGAGATTTTTTAAAAAAAAAAAATAGCATTATTCTATATAGTTTTAAATTTCCAATAGGCTTCTAGAATTATGGAGTCCTATTTTAAACAATTCCAATAATAAACCCAGAATTTTACTACTTGATTTTAAAGCTATTTATGTTGTTTGTTTGTTTTTTTACCTTTCTTTTATTTTGGTGGCCTTATTATAACATATATAATTTCAGAGTTCAGGTACTTGTGTTCTCTTAGATCACTTTGAAGAACATTATGAGACAGAGAATATTGCTGTAGAAATCTTTGGAAATATACATGCTGAAAGCAAAATTTAATATAATTAAAGAAATCTTAGTAGATGCAACAATATCATTGTTATAATATCATTAATTGACTGGCTAGTAAAACAGAATAAAGAACAGAATGTTTGTTCATTTTATTGTAGAAGTGCTTTGAAAAGAAGTTTGTTGGAATGATATCTTGAGAAGAGTAATTAAATTGAGAATGTCTGATAAATAGTCTCAGTGAGTATAATATAATAAATGAAGAAACTCTTTAATAAAAATGTTCAGTGCAGTTTGCATGTTCAGCTGGCTGTGTACATCACAGAGCAGTCTGAGATGACTCATAAAGTGTATTTCCCTTTAGTATGCATGTGCTCATCTTATTCACACATATTGAACCTTACTGCCAACATGACAGTAACTCATTTAAGCCTTTTGTTGTGTGGCTTTTATAGTGGTTATGATGTTATAAAACTATGATATTACACATGATAAGTTCAGTATGCTTTCAACTTTAGGTATTTTATTCTATTGAGCTTATGAGAAACCTAAAGGAAAGTCTCCCAAACACCTTTATTTTATATTTGACTTTAGAAAATTTGGGTTTGAAGAGAAAAATCTTATGCTGACAATTTCATGAAAATCCTCTTATTTCTACTTCAGAATAATGAAGCAAGATTATGATTTCAGAGTTGTTTCTAGTCTTTTCACTTAAAGCACACACTCATGCGCACACACACACACACACACACACACACACAGAGGTTTACCTCCACAAGGATGATCTTTCTGAATTATAGTTCTTGCTAATGTAAAGCTTGGTAATATAAAGCTTTTTCATAACATCTGGTAATGATAAACTTATCTTTAACATTCTAGTGTTTTATTCAGGTAGGTGATTTTTGAAAGTCTGGGTCAACCTGAGTATTGTCTGCCTCTTTCACAGTTATCAAGATTCCAAATCTACAGGTATTCTACTTCCCATGTTAGTTTTTTATTTCAGCATAGAGAGCTGGTTTTTGGATATAGTATGTGTCTCCTGGGGTGAGTGGTTCGTGATGAGCCTCAGTTAAAACAGCTAAAGCGAAGAAGGAAGGCATTGATTTTCATGTTGAAAATGCTTTAAAAGAGAATATTCCCTCATGTGGCTCAACTATTAAATACAGGTTAAATAAGCCAGAAAGGTAGGCTTGTTTGTTTCCAGCTATAAAGTAACAGAAGAAAGCACTCAAGGCATTTCCATATGAAAAGTCATAGTTTTATCATTTTTCTTATAAATGAATGAAATTTTTTGATAAATCGAATACTGTTCATAATAAAATTAATATTTTGATTTAATTTATAAATCTTGTCAGTAAGTAGTTCTTTATGTATTTTACTATGTAACCTATGTAAGAACATGAGGTTACATAATCTCTCATTCAAGCACACTTGGCTCTAACAGAGTTCGTTTTCTTCTTGGACCTGGCATTGTGTGTAACACAGGCATGTAATTTTTCTCTCATATGCTCCCCATTTACTGCTTCTGTTGCAGTTGGGATTCATATGACGGGTAGTATCTGCAGCCTGGAAGGATAGTTAGCACGTCCACTAATTGTACTTCTGTGGTATAGTCTATTTTCCAGGCTTACTATTTATTGATTTAATTGCTGCCTTCTGCTTAATCAGAGGCCTTACCACATGGAACTATTAAGCTTGGCATATAATGCAAGCTCTGTGAAATGTAAACACTGTTCATAGTATGAGGACCTGTAATCAAGCCAGATCTCCTGTCATTTGAAAACAGCACAGCTGGTTGAGATGCAGTTTTCTGTTTGATCTTTTTTGCAATGGACTTTTAAAATTATTGTGTTTACTGAGATGTCCACATGCTAATATTTATTATGATAGTTCATCTCCTTACTCCCATGTGCTGCCCACCTCCTCCCACCTCCTCCCACCCCCACCACTGTGGCGCTTTCTCACTGTGTACCATCTTCCTCCTGCCCTGGGCAACTAGGTCTAGTCTGCTTTTTCATTTTCTCAATTCTAACTTTCTTTTTTTGGACTAATCAAAGTCAGACCATTCCAGCTGTTAAAGCAGCTGGAAATAATCTCCTAGCTTTTGCATTCTTTGGGCAGCACAGTTTGGAAACACAGATTGTGCCTTTGTAGGATGTCTGGAGGCCTTGCACCCAGCCCTTCTCTGTTCTGTTCGTGGCAGATCCTAATGGTTCCTTGAGTAAAGCAGGTTTCCATTTCTTTCCTTGGTTTCTAATACTTTCTATTCATATTCCCACCACCACCTTTCTCAGTGGTATTGGTAGTGTCTCACACAGGTAGGCAGGTATACTATCACTTAGCTAATTCACTGACCTCATGGGTTATGTAGTTAAGTGTAGAGAGTTGTATATTATGTTAATAATGTTTAAATAATAGCTAAACGTCTATTATAGTTGATTTATTGTTAGAAGTCATCAAATTTATTAAAAAGCGTCACTAAAAAGGCCCTATCCCTTCCAAATAATTTGAAGTAGCTGTGGGTTACACACACACACACACACACACACACACACACACACACACACACACACACACCAAAAAAAGTTGTGAACTTTATAAGAACATGAGGTTACATAATCTCTCATTCAATCCGAAGAGAATAATTAGAGCTCAGGTATCTGTTTAATCTCTCTCACACTTTGTCTTTTTATACTCTCACTTCTCAACTTCATCAGGAAGTGAAACCTGTTCCTCAGTGAGCAGCCATGACTGTTCCCAGGAGCAGTCACTGTATTTGGAGACACCTCTGCTGACAAGCTGAGATGTTCTCTCACATGCAATTCTTTGGCCTTTGTCATCTTCAACACTGGAACCATCCCATGTCTCTTAGATTTTCTGACATTTCACAGCTGAAAGTCTTGCCGTGTAATTGTGATATATTTAGTTACCGTTACACGTGTAAATTTAAATGACTGAGAGTTTTTGCTGGCTTGTTTATACTCTGTTGTATGTTTGTAATGTTAAAATTCCAGACCTGAAAATTTCTTTCAGAAACTCTACAGTAGTATGATTGTAGAATTAACTAATCATATGGCTTTAGTATTATATACATACACTTAATAGTAACAACATATTGTTACATTGGGTACAGTTGTTTTTTTTTTTCATTGTGATTTTAATTGTGGTAACAGAAAACTACAAAATAAGCTTTGAAGGAAATAGACTTTAAAAAGCATCAAAAATTTTATTCTAATATAACTTTTTGTTTTTTTTTCTCATTTATTGGCTGTGTTGTAAGGTATTGGCATCCCATTTCCTCAAATATTTCTCATTATGCATCAAAGATCCACATACACTCATGTCTCTTTCTTTTGTTGCAGTGAATCAGGCAGCAAAGGAAGACACGATGGTTTTGAAGGTTGGTTCTGTTGCCATGGCTCCCCAGGCTGATAATCCCCTTGGCAGATCTGTCCTCAGGAAAGATATTTACCAGTAAGTTGAGTTTCTTGCATTCAATCTTGCAATAATTTTTTCCTGCAGAACACAGTGATCAATAAAACTTGGTTGGTGTGGCCTCTAGAAATACTTTTTACTGGAAATCTTTGATATTTCAAACCAGGCTTTTCTGATTTTTTCCTTAGTTGTGGGTTTTTAAATTCCTTCAGACAAATCAAGTATTCCTGTGAAGTGTTGATGAACAGCAGAATGTAAGTACCAAGTCACCGTAAAGTGAAGAAGCAAAGCATGGAAAATTCTAGCAGCCTTCGTATTTGACCAAATCTCTAATCTCATAAGAAAATGAGGTCCTTTCTAGAACTACCACATCCTGCTGGAGTCTTGTTGTATCAAAGTGAAGCATTTTCTTAATTTAAGCATAAGCCATTATTTGAAGTGTAGGCTTGTGGATGTCATATGGATCAAAGCTGTAAAGAACAGCAAACTTCTAAGGAGAAATTTCACAGTAAACACTTTCTGTGAAAATGCCGGGCTCTGGATGCTGTCACCAAGTGTTTGCAAACCACACCAAGCACATAGGGATGACTCCACTGCTAAGCGTGTATAACGAGCATGATAAAAATAACACAGAACCCGCACTGAAGCTGGTACTGCTGCCAGGCGTCGAAGTGCAGCTGCAAACAGTGCCAAGCGAGAACAGTCACAGAAGTGCAGATGAACAAGCAGGTTTCTTGCTCGCCTGCTGGTCTGGACTTCAGATGTCATAGTCTTAGTCTTTTAAAACTATGGCTACTGCTATCCAGTAGTCACAGCTTTGAAAAAGTTCCAATTTAAGTGTCACTTTCACCACCTAGAAGATGACAGGGTCCCTATGTAGTCAGAGTTGACCCCAGGTCTCCATCCTGCTGCTGCAGCACCACTGTGTCCCTGTACTGAGGTCAAAAGACCATCTCTGTAATGGATGTAGATTTGACTTATAAAGTCTTAATTTAAGGTCTTATTTTACTTTGGATGGAAAAAATCCGTATTAAAAGATCGTTCTTCCATTAGTGAAATAGACAATGAGATCCCCCCCCCCCCCACCTCCTTTGCCCTTCCCTTTCCAGTTGCAGACCCTGTGAATTGCATCCTTTGTGTTTGGAACTCAGTTTGTCCTCAGTGGGATTGTTCCCTCAGGTTTGCTTCCTGTTCTTTCTGGACTTGTTACTTTCCTTGCTGGTCTTTCAGAGTGCTCGCTTTAATGTCAGCATCCCTCAGGGGCCTCTCCTCTCCTCTCCTCTCCTCTCCTCTCCTCTCCTCTCCTCTCCTCTCCTCTCCTCTCCTCCCCTCCCCTCCCCTCCCCTCCCCTCCCCTCCCCTCCCCTCCCCTCCTCTCCCCTCCCCTCCCTTCTGTGTCAGAGTGTCAAAATTATGGAATCCACAGGCCTGCTAGGGAGAGCAGTTTTTTTTTTTTTTTAGAAAGCTCCCATTCCAAGTCATTTTCATGTAACTAAACTAGCAAGGTTGACCCAGAAGTTCATCAGAACATTTCCAGACCTCATTGAAATGCTGTGTCCTTAGCGTCAGAGAACAGAAACTACACAGGAACGAAGGCATCCGAGTAGGAGTGACTCATTGGGAATAAAAATACAGGCACACAGCAAAAGACCCTGTGCCTAGGGCTTTGTTTGTTTCTTATGAATATTTTAACCATGAATCCCAGTGGACAAGGCTGAAAAGATTCATATTGTACGTTTCCTGAATATATGAAACTTTTGAGAACCCAAAGATTCACAATAGTGGATTACTATTTCTCGTGGTATGGAATGAGGAAAAAATGGGAGTTGTATTAATAATGAAAGTTTCATTTTGATTCATGAAAATACTCTTGATTTAGGCAGCAAAGGCAGTCTTTAAAAAGAGTGAGGACTCATGGTTCCTGGTCTTTAAATTTAAATCAAACAAAAGCAGAAGCTTATCCACCTCCTTTTGGGGTTTTATAAATAATTACCACATAAATAAGATTATTTACAGTTTTGGCCAATGACAGCCTTTAGCCCATGCTCCCCTAGAGACTAAATAAAAATTCCTATCATAATTTTACCTTAGTCTTTCAGAGGACATAGCCCTATTTACCTCATTAGCTTTCAAATATACTCATACTACTCTAGAGGGATAAAAAGTTTTAGGAGTTGTGTGTCAGGAACGTGGCGTAAATATACATACATACATATGTAAATATGCATACACACACACCTACATACACACATATTTACATGTGTTTATGATACCACAAAAATGCCCATATATTTCTGGTGGGAATGTAAAATGTCTATGTAAAAGATAGTTATCATATGGTGCAGCAGTTCTACTGTATACCTACATGTCCACACAAAAGTTTATAGTAGAATATAATACTTTTAATCTTTTAAATTAAAAATAACCTAAAGGCACATCACAGTGATGAAGGAAAAACCAAAATTTGGCATTCCATGTGATTGGCCATTATTCTGTCCTAGGAAGAAATGGAATAATGATAAATACTGTAACATGGCTTGACCTTGTACTCTCTGCAGCAGTGGGGAGGTGGTAGGTCACTCTCAGGTCAGATCACTTGGCTCTAGTGATTACTCAGCATCTGGGGGAGCCCCATACATACATGCAGCACTCTATTGGACCTTTGCTAGAGGAAGAGCCAGCCAGTAGAGATTGATTTGAACATTTCTTAAAAGACAAAGGCACACCAGAGGATTTGTGACCAAATCCATACAGTGGTCACAACCATATGTCACTCTTCTGCCTTTCAAATATGGCAAGCCAAAGCTGGGATTTTTTTTTAACATGAAACACTATTGGATTTTAATGAGAAAAGTTTTTTTCCTTCATTATCTTTATAATTTTATTTACTTCAACAAACATAAGAGATATATAATAGGTGTTTAGCATCCTTTTCTGATAGTTCCATCATCTTTTTCATTTTGAGATGACCTTTTAAACAGCTTTAGCAAGAATCAAAAAACATGATTGCCAAAAGGAGAAAATGTTTTAGTAAGTAAAAGACTTCATTACTATTCTTCATATCAGGTATGTGTTGCTATGGCATTTTGGTTGGTATATGGACAAATGTATTATTGCAACTGTATTCCACTTTCAAAAACCTTTTTCAATAAGACTCCATATAAATTTTGATTCGTACAATGGCTTTTCTTTGTGTTTGGTTTCATTCCCACTGAACAGTGCTATACTAGATAGAGAAGCTGTGAGTGCACAGGGAAAGCCCAGTCTTAGAGACAGTTAACAAAAGGTGATATAATACAACTAAAGTTGCAAATCATGCCACCCTGGGTCAATTCCAGTTAGATTGCAGAGATCCATATACTTTATTTTGTCTAATTGGCAAGAAAGGTGTGCCTCTCAGATGTGTGTGGGGGCAGTCGTAACTTTAGTGTCTCTTTATATTTGTTTTATATATAACAATTATAAAATATCAAAGAAGCAGGGAAATGGGACCTCTTAGCAGGAGACAAATAACTCAAAATTAAGTCAGTAAGAGAAAGACCACCAAATGACACCGTTGCCTTCCTTAATTGATCTCAATCTTTATGTTTTTAGCCATGGTTCCTCACTGAACCTGTAGCTTGCTGATTGAACTAGACTGCCTGGCCAGCAATTCCCAGGTGTCTACTTGGCTCCACATCCCCAGTGTTGTGTGGTTGATATATTGTGACCCCAATAAACTTATCTGGGGGTCAGAGAACAGAATAGCCATAATATTAAGCATAGAGGTTAGGCAGTGGTAGCACATGCCTTTAATCCTAGCATTCCAGAGGCAGAGATCTATCTGGATCTCTGTGAGTTCAAAGCCACACTGGAAACAGCCAGGCATGGTGACTCACACCTTTAATCCCAGGAAGTGATGGCAGAAAGCAGAAAAGTACATAAGGCATGAGGACCAGGAACTAGAGCTGGTTAAGCTTTTAGGCTTTTGAGCAGCACAGTTCAACTGAGAGGCTTCCAGTCTGAGGAAACAGGATCAGCTGAGGAATTGGCTGGCGAGGTAGCTGTGGCTTGTTCTGCTTCTCTGATCTTCCAGTGTTCACCCCAATACCTGGCTCCAGGTTTGTTTTTATTAATGAGACCTTTAAGATTCCTGCTACAGTGTTGAGCTTATAGATAGTGCTATCACACCTGGCTCCACTCCTGGCCCCACCCCTGGCTCCACCCCTGGCTTCACTGGGGGTTTGAACTCTGGTCCTCGTGTCTGCATAGCAAGCACATCTCCCTAGACCCAATGTTCATTTTTTAAATTCAGCAATACCAAAGTATATGCACTAGGAAATAGAGTTTTTCTTCTTACCAGTACTTATTCCAAATACTTCATGCTGTGTTCACTGTTTATACTTAGGTCCGTTCTGTTAGGGCCCACTTTCTTCTGTATGTGTCTCTCTGCTGTCTTAAGTAACAGTGTGTCCTCTACATAGTGTTTTCCAAAAGGTGTTTGTGTGAACTCATTAATATATTATGGTCATCTTCTCATATCATCCTATTCAGAATAAAATGCCTTTTTAAACTAATATTTTATACAGCATAGGACCAAGGATTATTTAAATGGTGATTTTTGTTTTGAACCAGCTAGATATTCAGCATTTTTACAAATTCCCTTAATGTAACTATTCTTTAAACATTTCTATTAAACTTCTCAGACCTGAAAGAATCATTTATGTGATAAAATGTAAAAGCAAACATGAGTTATCTTCTTCAGTGAAAGGTCTAGTAGATCTGTCCTTAAGAATAACTGTATCACTTGGTAGTTGAAATTATTATATTGTGTTTTGTTGCCGTTGAGTCATGAAGGCTGCACGAGTCACAATTCAACAGTACTTCATGAGTCCCATTGTTACAGGAGTTGAGGCTTTAATGAACTCATCAGAAAACCTCCCAGTCTTGTACTCAGCATCATCTCCCTCCCTGAGCTGACCTTACCCTGTCCCTCAAACCCCACAACTAATGCCTCTCTTCCTAGGACCATGTTCAGGTTAACTATTCCCAGTGGTGTTTATTGTGTTACATTCTGGGGCCAGAATGCACATATTTTCAACTTCCTTGAAGTACGGTTTTCTTCTATTTAAGTTTTTCAGAAGTTTTGTAGATGGATTTTTCTTTGGGACTCCAGCTCACAAAAAATTTCATATTAATTATAAAAGCTCGGCCTATAGCTTAGGTTTGTCCTACTAGCTCTTAAAGCTTAAATTGACCCATTTCTCCTCACCTAAGCTTGCCATGTGACTCGTGGCTGTTACCTCTCTTCCTGCATGTCTTGTTCTCACTGCATCCAGCTCACAACCCCTCCTCTCCTCTTCTCAGAATCTCTCTGTCCAAAAGGCCCTGCTGTACCTCCTGTCTAGCTGTTGTTCATTTAGCTTTTTATTAAACCAATCCCAGTGACACTTCTTCACACACTGTATAGGAGTAGTCCACAACAGAATTCTATTATGAAGGAGTTTACATTGGAGGGGTTGTAGATTCTTAACATATTTGCGCCAAATATTTTTTATTCCATAAGCGTTTCAGATATTTATATAATGTGTATCAATCATACTTTCCACTACCTCCCTCCAACTCTCCTTATTGTCTCCAGCGCTATGCCTCCCAACTTCATTTCCTCTTTCATTGTTGTTATTAAACCCCTTATCCAGTTAATGTTGCTCTGTGCAAATAGGTGTGTGGCCATCTACTGGACCATGAGCAGCCTACCCCAGCCAATCCTCCTCTGTAGCTAGTAGCTACCAGTACCTCCCCCAGTAGAGGTGGGGGTTTCATTTAGTGTTGAACAGTATCATTTTTAAAAGTCTTTAGAACTTCTGTCTTCGTTTTTCTCAAATCCTGTTCTGTTTTGAAACTTTTGGGATCCTTTGATTTAAATTTCATGTTCTTTCAGCAGTCCCCTGGAGCTGTGACTGACAACCCATGTGTAGTGAGGTCGTAATTGTTGTGCAGCGGCCTTTGGTTCATATAGCACGCTTCTTACAGCACACTTCTGTGTGAACTTGTGTTTTTCTCCTCGGTTCAGGGCACACTATCTCATCTGTCAACGTACTGAGCTGATGACTCAGGCATAGTGATTATTGTTTATGTTTTACGGCCAGAACCTCAGTCTGGAGGCTTTCACCTGAAGTGTTCCATTTACATCTCATCTCAGTACCCTTTTTTTTTTTTTTTGGCTGTTTAGGTAACTAGATTTTTGTTTTTCATATAACTATTCTTGTTACCAGGTAGGGAAGAAATTTGACAGTTTAAATACATTTTATTTTGCATTCTTAAAAATGTTGTATGATGAGGTAGAACTAGTATTATAGATTTATAGCTGGAATTTATGATGAAAACTCTTAAATTCCTAATATTTGCATTTCTTGGTTCTTGAGAATTCAATCCAGTTTTTGGTATGTGTGTTTTACAAGCTCTGAAATGACTCATGACCAGATACAAATATTAACATAGATTTATCTGATAAATAAAGTCAATATATTTTATTTTTTACTTTATATAAGATAGTTTTAATCATCTTGAGTGAAGTAACCCAGACCCAGAAAGACAAACATGGTATGTACTCACTCATAAGTGAATATTAACTGTAAACTAAAGGATAACCATACTACAATCCACAGACCCAGAGAGGCTAGGTAACAAGGAGGACCCAAGTGGAGTCAGGGTGTGTGTATGTGTGTGTGTGTGTGTGTGTGTGTGTGTGTGTGTGTGTGTGTGTGTGTGTGCGCACGGCAGATCTCTCTGGGAAGGGAAATAGAGAAGATGTCCTGGGTGGACTGGGGGAGGTTGGGCATTGGAAACTTGAGAGATTGTGTTACAGGTTGGGCGGAGGGGGAGAGTGCTGAGAGATGACTGGAAAAAGGGGCCTTTGGGGGATTGCAAGGTTCGAACTAGCTAAGACTCCTGGCAGCAGTGGACACATAAAGCCTAAACAGGCCATTCCCTGTGAACAGATTGAGAGAGAGGAGGGATTAGAGGAGCCAGGGGCTTCAGGAACATCACAAGAAAACCCACAGGAAAAACTAGCCTGGCTCATAGGAACTCACAGAGTCAGAACCAACAACCAGGGAGCCTGCATGGAACAAACCAGGCCCTCTACATTTATATGACAGTAGTGTAGCTTGGTCTATTTGTGGGGCTCCTGGCAATGGGAGCAAGGGCTGTCCCTGGTACTTTGGCTGGCTCTTGGGAACCTATTCCTCATACTGGATTGCCTTTCCCAGCATGAATACAGGGGGAGGTGCTTGGTCTTATGGCAGCTTAATGATGCCTGATGCCCAGGAGAGGCCTGCCCCTTTCTGAGTGAATATCGAGGGGCGTGGATGGAGGGGAGGTGGAAGAAGAGAAGGGAGGGGAGGCTGTGGTCTCCATGTAAAATAAATAAATTAATTAAAACAAAGATGGTTCTAATTCTCTTTTTTTTTCCTTAAGAAGTTTAGTTATCAATCTTGTTCTGTTTCTCTATTATACAAGGAGGCAAATTAAAGCTCGTTTTAGTTTTTCTCTTGGCCCTTAAGTAGTCATATTAATAAATCAGCTTCCAAAATAAGTTTAAAGTATTGAATTCAATATTTTTAGAAAATGGTACTTGCAGATTGTGTTTTTCATACCCCAGAACTATGTCCAAGTTAATAAGTATCCTATGAAGATGTCTGTTCTTCTCCACACTTGTCCATACAGCTGAGGAATCCTGAGCTCCACTTACGTATCTGAGACTGAATCTTTTTTTGTTTTGTTTTGTTTTGTTTTTTTGAGACAGGGTTTTCTGTATAGTTTTGTGCCTTTCCTGGAACTCACTTGGTAGCCCAGGCTGGCCTCAAACTCAGAGATCCGCCTGCCTCTGCCTCCCAAGTGCTGGGATTAAAGGCGTGCACCACCTTATAGAACTAATAAATGTGGAAACCATTTGAAATCTCTTGACTACCTATGTTATTATGCTGTCTTATTATCTAAAAATTTAGAAAAGCTTTTAGTATTTATTCTAGAAAATATTTAAGTAAACTGAGTGTAACAATATGCTTTTAAAACCAAATCAAGTAACATATATTAAAAGAATTTTTGAAAGATTGAAATCTTTTTTGTGGCATTTTAATGGTTTCTTAATTTTCCTCCTGTGCTCAGGAAAGCCGGGCCTTTTTCGTATTAGATATTCATGAGCTTTTGCATTCCACCTTACATTCATGCCACAAATACCCATGCATCTGCTTATGTCCATTCTTTAAAAACTTTGTGAATCCTCCGTTTTCTAAACAGTTCTGTGATACAAGCATTCATTTGCTAGTCATTTTTAGTTCATTCATTACTTATCAGATAGGAGCTTGATTTTCTATTTCAGTTTTTCTCCATCTAAAACTTATTCTTTTAAAAATATCTACATGTTATATGAAAATTACCTATGAATTTTGCATATGAAGAGATATCTTTTGTAAGTAAGACTTGGTCTATGGCAGTTTTGTCCACTATATTTTAGTTCGAAAGAATTCTGAAAAGTAGAGGAGCTGGTAGGCATGGTGGAGCATTTCCTTAATTCCAGCACAGGAGTCAAAGGGCGGCCTGGTCCATGTGAGGCCCTCTCTAAGAAAAAGGAGGGAAGGAGGGAAGGAAGGAGAAGGGCGCCTGGTCCATGTGAGGCCCTCTCTAAGAAAAGAGAGGGAGGCAGGCAGGCAGGGAGGGAGGAACACTGTTGTTTTCTGCTGTTAGAACAGTTGGTGTGTTGATCTCCTCCAGGGATGAGCACAGACTCTGTTTCTGATGTCATCTTTGCATCTTTCTGAGGAACTTTTGAACACTGGCTGCTCTGATTTTCTCTCTGAGCCTGAAACAGCAGAGTAAGGTGCAGAATATATGGTCAACATGTCTTCTTATGCAAATGCTGAGAAAAATGTAACTTTTGTTACAAAAATTTACTTGATGATCAGTGTTTTGATTGCATTAAAGTTTTCCACAAAACTTTGCGTTTCCTAAATGGAAACTTTATTATTTTACTCAGATTGAAAAATGTTTATAAAAAATTTAAAAGCTTAAATTTAATTGACATTCATGTGTTATTTATTGAGTTTTTAAAAATATTTAATTATTTTATGTGCATTGGTATTTTGCCCATGTAAAGGTGTTGAATCCCCTGAATCTGTAGTTACAAACAGTTGTGAGCTGCCATGTGGGTGGTGGGAATTGAACCCAGGTCCTCTGGAGAGCAGTTCTTAACTGCTGAGCCATGTCTCTAGCCGCCCCCCCCTTTTTATTTAGTTTTTAAAAGCATAATTATTCAAGTCTGGAATGTACTGTCTTGTTTAGAGTTTTAGTAGGTAAGAAAATGTTCATTTGCAGGTACACAACTGTTTTACACAGTACTTTTTAAAAATAATTTTAACATCTAATTTTAATTCATTAGTTAAATATGGTCTCAGAGATCTTTATAAGGGCAGCCCCTACTTTCAAGGACATAGATGTGACTAAGAAACTGTTGGCTGAGAAGAACTTAACTCTTCAGTTCACATTTATTTCAGCTGCATATTAAAGCACACAAATAGAAGAAATTCACAGCTGCACTCATTATCTACCCAAACATGAACTTAACATTAGTACTCTTCAGTTGTGGTTTTCAATAAAGGGCAACATTTAAAAACAGGGCATTATGTGGATTGGAGAGATGGCTCAGCAGTTGAGAGCACTTGCTGCTCTTGCAGAGGACCTGGGGTTGATTTCCAGCACCCACATGGTGGTTAATAACCATTTGTAACTCTAGTTCCAGGGGACCCAGGAACAAGGCACACACGGTGCACAAGCATGTGTGCAGGCAAACACGCACACACACAATTAATTTCAAACACTAGGAGATACTTTTTCCAGGCATTGTCATCATGAGCTTTCTTTTCTCTTGGTGAATGTAGCTCCATTTCTATCATCATTCCTTCTTGTAGTCTGCTAAAACTTACTGTGTCAACAGGGAGCTCAGTCGCCCCAGACATGCTCTCTTTCCTTCTCTCAGCCTCTGCTTTCCGTCTAATTCTGAATATACAAATGTTGTCCAGATTGTCATTGTGTTCATTTTTGACAAGGTATGTTTCATTATCTAGTGATATTATGGCCCTAATCTTACAGTACTTGGTGTTGTCTTCAAATATCTCCCCTCACACGTCAGGCTGACTCAGAAGAGTAGGTACTTAGAGGAACTTGACTAAAAGCTTTGTTCTAAAGTGCTGTTGGCAGAGTCTTAGTCCTTGTCATGTTCTTCAGCTGATCTAGTTGAGGGCTGGAGATTTACAGTTGGCTTTAACTAAAGTAACTACGTCTTTTGTGGCTTCCTGTATCAGGATATACATTCCCATGAATCTGTGTTTGCTGCCAAAAGCTTCCTCAATAGCAGTCTCAGAATGACGCTATGCTCTACTTTCATAAATTGTAGGACATTTTAAAAATATGTTTTACACTTACATTGAGTTCTTTTGCTTTTTTTCCTTTGCTCTTGTAATCCATATTGGAAAGGAACTACAGAATAGTAGGATATACTTCAGATCCTATCATGAGTTTCTTAATTTGGAAAAAAATAAATCTCTTATGGTTCTTTCAAATGCCCTTGGGTTTGTGAAGTGCACTGAATGTGGGATTTATCAATTCCTGATTGGAGTCTTTCATTAAGGCACTAACATTTTCATGCCAACTTAATATATAAACGTTATGAGCTTAAACATAAAAGAGGAGCATAATGTACCTTTAAAATATACCCAAAGGGTCAGCAAGATGGCTCAGCAAGTAGGAGTTTGCCACCAATTCTGACAACCTGAGTTCGATTCCTGAGATCCACACAGTAAAGGCGATAACCAGCTGGCAGAAGTTGTCCTCTGACTTCCACTCATACCCACTCACCCACCTACAACAACCCACAAAATAAATGTTCATAATTAAAAACAGTTTAAATATATCTTAAAATAGATGTAAACATTTAAATCTGTAAAACATTTGGAATGTAATGCTTGTTTACCATGGCTACTGACATGCCAAGCAGATCTTTAGAAAAATGGTAAAAATACTCTGCTGTATCTTTTCTCTGGTAATGGCAGTAATTGAATCTTACAGCTGAATAGTATCCTGAAGGTTTGTTTCCTATAAGTATTCATGGATGGAAGAATGGATGGATGGATGCACATGTACTTTTTAAAATGTCTTTTTAGCAAACTTGTAAGTGTGAGATGCAGTGTGGACCATTTAGTTACAATTTTAGCCTGTGTTGACTAGTGTCCATTTTCAGCCTAGAGCCTCATATCTCTACCACAGAAAAGCTAGTTAGAAGGAAAATTAGGAAGCAAGGATCATACACGTATTTACTACGTATGCATAGTAAGTTCCTGTGTATGTTGTGTGTGAGTATCTTGTAATCAGCAGTGAGGTGACATGCTGCCTCAGAAAACAGCCTTGTACTTCTCATGACAAAGCAAATAAACAGTTGTTTTATAAGTGTCTGTGTCCACGACAACTGTCCCATGCACATTTCTCTTCATCTATTGCTGTGTCCACTGACATTAGTGTCCTAGGGTAAACAATACAGTTTTTATATACAAGACATGCTTATCCTTTTTTAGGAGGCTGTCTATCCTCCTTATTGAAACCATTCCTTAATCTGACATACTTTTGTCTGTCCCTGTGATTCTAACCTTGAACTTTGGTCAGAACTAAATTCCAGAAAAGCAGTTCATGCTGACTAAAGGAGTGTGAAGCATAGGCCTGATTGTCAGGGTAGGTAAATGGCCGTTTAATTTTCTCCTATTTGTGCTTTTCATGTTTTGAAGTTTTATATTCCATAGGAGGAAATTTTAATCACTTGTACACAGTTTAATGACTTCGTGCATATGTAATCAGCCACATTAGCACTTCCCAGAACCCCAGCAGCCTTCATTCCTGCCTATAATACTATGTATGTCAGAGACACTATCCTGGCTTGGCTTTTATAGTCATTGATGAGTTTTAAGAAAACTAAATGTTGGGGATGGGGGGACAAGAAAAAGAAAACTAAATGTTAATTTCAGTTTCTAATTAAAACTAAATGTCAATTTTAATTTTTAATTTTTGAATACTTTTTTCAAACCTCTGTCACCTATAAATTTTCTTGTCATAGATTCTGAACCAAAGCAACACAATTAAACAAAAAATATAAATCAATAATTTTGAGCAATGTTAAAGCATAATGTTAACATAAACTCATATTTTAATATCAAGTGATATTTATCCTCTGTGGTATTTTTCATACAAATCTCCTAGTACATCAGTAAACCTTAATAACTGGTTATAATTAGCATTTGAACCAGTTTCTATCCATATTATTTATTGCTTTAGTTATTTAGTGAAAACTGTCATATACATACATATTTGAGAGCATAGAGCTTCTCTATAGGAAATAGTGCTTTGAATTTTGGGAGTGTTTTTCCTGTCATTGAATTGCCTGTCATCCAGGTATGGGTTTGATAAACTGACCCAACAGTGGAAGAGACTACTGTCCTGTGTCAGCTTATCAAGTACACTGTGGACAGATGCGTTTGCATTGAGTACAGCCTCAGTCACTTTGAGTTCTGAATAGAATCCATGAAGCTCATGTTCCATGAAACATAACCTCAGTATTTTCAGGTGATTTTAATGAACACCTGATAAAACTGAGGTATAGTGCCACCGAACTTAGAATTTCCCCAAATCTAGGAAAAAGAAACATATGCATAGAGTTACAGAATTATAGCATCATTTGTTCAGTTTAAAGGCAGAAGAGGAATTAATGAAATGTTCAAAAAGATAGTCCTTCAATTTTCATTCATTCTGGTAAACAGTGTCAAGTTATGTTGTGAAAATAATTAAATTGTGAAATAAGAAAAAAATTAATATATATATATAATTGAATATATATGCATATGTATACCTAGTTTGTATCATATCAAGTATTCTTCTGGAAATTTTTGCTTTTATCTAGATCTGTATTTTGTCTAATTTCAGTTATTTTATTTGAAAATGCATCCAACAGTGCACCAGAATGATTTGTACACTGTCCAGGTTCAAGTATGGTCATGTGAGAAAGAAATTTATAAAGTTTATTCTTGTATTTAAAGTTTAATTCTGGTTCAGGTGAAAAGCCCATTCATAAGATGATATGGTTTAAAATGTTATAACATTTAGCTTCATTCATATCCAGCTAAGATAAAATTGTTGACCCTTTTCAATTTTGGATGTATTGCCTGCTATATAATACACAATATGAAAACACAGTTTTTTGTGGCTCATCTTGTTTTCTAAATGGCGTTGTACAGCTACAGTACCTCCTCGGTGTGGCTCCAGGGCTCTGCAGCAACTGCATGGGTAGCACAGTGGTCCTGGGCAGGAGGTGCTGTCCCTTCTGGTAGAAACTGCAGCATCCAGGAGCTTATTTTACAGGGGACTTCTTTTAAATGTGTCTGGTCACCTCGATCACTGTGTAAACCATTTCCTGCCGGTAGGATTAGAGGAAGGAAGCACCAGGCCAAAGCGTTTGATGTGTGATGTACTGTAATTCCTTTCATGTGTTTGGTGGCTTTTCTATGATGATCAGTGTTCTGCTACCAATTGTGACCCTGGTGTGGTCCAGGTTATTAAAGTTCAAACATCTTTAATGTATAGGCTCTGTAACTATACCTAGCAGCATTATTGTAATTAAGGATACTGTTTTATTTTAAATAGCCACCTCTCATTTTCATTAAAACATTTATTTTTTTATAATTGAGTAATTTTCTTAGTGGCTGAAAGAGATGATTCTATGTTGGGGCTGTCAGTTCTTACTCCACTGAAGGTAATCACATACCTTTAGGTCTCCTAAATTTATCTTTTAGATGTGAATTTTAAGTCAGCATTTTCCCCCATAGTTTGAGTATATAAAGTTGAAAATGAAATCTTGCTCTTTATAGTATGTGTGGATCACTGCCTCACGGTATGTATAGATTACTGCCTCACGGTGTGTATGGATCACTGCCTGACAGTGTGTATGGATCACTGCTTCACGGTGTATGTGTATCACTGCCTCACGGTGTGTATGGATCACTGCCTGACAGTGTGTATGGATCACTGCCTCGTGGTGTGTATGGATCACTGCCTCATGGTTTGTATGGATCACTGCTTCACGGTGTATGTGTATCACTGCCTCACGGTGTGGTATGGATCACTGCCTGACAGTGTGTATGGATCACTGCCTCATGGTGTGTATGGATCACTGCCTCATGGTTTGTATGGATCACTGCTTCACGGTGTATGTGTATCACTGCCTCACGGTGTGGTATGGATCACTGCCTGACAGTGTGTATGGATCACTGCCTCATGGTGTGTATGGATCACTGCCTCATGATTTGTATGGATCACTGCTTCATGGTATATGTGTATCACTGCCTCACGGTGTGTATGGATCACTGCCTGACAGTGTGTATGGATCACTGCTTCACAGTGTGTATGGATCACTGCCTCATGGTATGTATGGATCACTGCTTCACAGTGTGTATGGATCACTGCTTCACAGTGTGTATGGATCAACTGTCTGACAGTGTGTATGGATTACTGCTTCACAGTGTGTATGGATTACTGCCTCACGGTGTGTATGGATCACTGCTTCACAGTGTGTATGGATTACTGCTTTTATTGCTGTTACAAAAGATCTGACCAAAAGCAATTTGCTTTTAATGAAACTGTGGTGATTACATCCTTCTTTATTTTCAGATAACATATTAAAGAACATTTAGTGATGAGCTGTGTTGGATTTAGGATGGCTTATTTGGAGGCATAAATAGGAAGATTATTGATTATATAAAATTGTCCTGAATTAAGCAATACTAATGCTTAATTGTAGACAGTGATTTAATGTTGTGATATCCATGGAGGGAAATTCTTTTTTTTTTTTTATTCTTTGAGTCTTCCACACCATGCATCTCCATCCCACTCATTTCCCTGTCCCTTTGTATCTGCCCTCTGCCCTTGCAATCTCCCCCACAAAATAAAATAAAATAAAATTTAAGAGATACCAAAAAAGAGAGAAGGAAAAATCAATCTTGTCATGGAAGCTGTAGTGTGACATAGTGAGTCACACAGTAAACCTTTTTGTCCATCTGTCTTTACTTTCAGGTGTTCACTGCAAAGAGTCATTGGTCTGGTTGAAGGCCTCTGGTTTCTGCTACACTATGGATGCTGGACCCTCCCTAGATCTCTCCTCTTGTTTATCCTGCTGTTGCCCTGTGTTGTGGATATCCTGAAGCTTTGGGTCTTCAGCCCAACCTTTTCACATGTTTCAGCAAATCACAGATAGTGTAGTTGTTGGGGTGGCCAACATATAACCCTGGTTCTGGGCCTGGGTATTTTCAGGGTTGGTCAGTCCACCAACTCTCCCCTGTCCTCACCACCAGGGTGGGCTCTCTGCATTGCCCTGGCTAGTTCACCCCTTGCAGTGAAGAGCAAGGGCTGGACCAGTTCCTCTGCCTTTCTGTCCTCAGGGTCAGTTCTCCCACACCTAGACCTTCATGGCCAGCTCTGTTGTGTTGCTCAGGCATGGTGTAGGGGCCACTCTCCAGATGGAGTGCTGCAGCAGATGGGGGGCAGGGACAGCTCTCCTGCTCTCATGACCACAGAGCCAGCTCTCCCACCTGCCTCAGGCAGTGATGGACAGGGTTGTGGGGGAGGGCATCTCTCCCACACCTATGCCACCATGTGATAGATGAGTAATGGGGACAGCTCTTCCATGCTCACAACTTTAGGGCTGGCTCACCCACACCTCCGCCAGTGGGGTTGGTTCTATTGTGCTGGCCAGGCAAGATGCGGGGCCTACTCTCCAAAGTGTGGCAGCTGGTGGCAGTCAGGGGAGCTCTTCTGTTCTTGTGACCTCAGGGCCAACCATGAAGTGAAATTTTATGCAGCCATCAAGAATGATATATATACACACATACATACATACATACATATACCATTTATTAACATAAAATGGAATGCAGGCGTTTAGTTATTCGATAATAGGATCTTAACTGTATATGTATTATGATCTTGTCTTTTATTGTGTTTATGTGAATGGAAAATGGCCTGAGGGCTTTAAGAGTACAACTGGTATTTTATAACTGTTCCAAATCTTTTGGGTAGATTGGATTAAAATGATTTTATGATATTATTTTGTATTTAATATTTTAATTGTTATATACAAAACATCATTATTCTGTAGTCAGATTAAGCAATTGTTTAAAAATATTCAACTATTAAATGATGATGACTGGATTCCCATTAGTATTTAACAAGTCCTGGTAGATGTGCTTATTTCTTGTGAATTAATTCCTATAGCCCTTATGCCATCTGAACTGGGCAGTTATGTTCCACAGTACTGTAAAGAACATTCAGGCTGCAGCTTCAGTCTGCACAGCCTACCACCAGAACCTAAAGAATCTATATGTGCTTTCCATCCTGTGCTCTGTCATCAGTGTGCACCTGATCTGTGAAATGCCCTGGGGTCCCCCATCCACAGACAAGGCGCCTCCACAGCCTCCCTCAACCAGTTATTCTCTACCTGTCCTCCCCCGAGAATTCGAATGCGTTTCTCTGTGCTGAGCTGAAGGAATCCTAAAAGTGCTTGGGATCCTCTAAGCCTGAAGATGAGATGATGATGGTTTGCTCTTCTCTGCTGCATTATCTCATTAAGTTTTTTCCTTAATAAACAGAATAGCTTAATGACTAATGTATGTAAATTTAAGAATCTTAACTTCCAGTTCCTGTTCTTCATGACCAGTTTTGTGGTATTTGTGGGTTTGAAAGTCCCCATAGATTATAAACACAATTTTATTTTTGAAGGAGTTGGGTTGTTGCATGCCAAATCTAAATGTTTTTCCTTCCAATGTTTTTTAGTTTAAATCAGTTCTGGTCTGTGACCTTGATGGTACTGTCTTTATCTAGTTTAGCTTGAAGTCTTACAATTTTCAACCATCTACATAACACAATTTATTTCAATAATATATTATGCTTTTAAAAATTTTGTTTCTAAGAGTGTTTTGTATAGAACATAGGCAACAAGAAACTGAATTTATAGTCAAGGTGTAGCTTTGGACTGTGCTGTTTCAGATCTCTCTTGCCTAAAGTATCTGCATCATAATCTGCATGTACCCCTGTGGATGGTAATCTCCCTACAAGCACTTGAAGGCAGCTGGAAAGTGCGGTTATTAGTATCATCACTATCATTTTTTCATGTGATTATGACTTTTTTTCATCACAAACACATTAGAGTTTGATAGTAGAATTCATATGGAATGAAAGTATGTAATTAAAGAAAACAAAATTTAAATGATACAGAGAAATGTGTTAGTAAAATGAATACATTAAGATAGGAAAGGAATTGTCTTTATTAAAATGTTTTATTGCAATTTGGAACTCCTGGACTAGTACATTCCAGTTAATTCAGTTGTAATTTATCTTTATTAATGCCTCTGTTAGATTTTTTCTCAATATAGAAGCTAGTTAGAAAGTTAACGTACAAGAATAAATATTTCTAAAGACTTGTAGTTGAGAACTCTGTAGTGATTGTAAATGCACACTGCAAGGAATGGGGAGGAGGAGAGGGGAACAGTATTCCTGAAGGCTAGCTGACCCATGCTAAATGAGACTGTCCATGGGGGAGTCTAGCATTTCCTCCATGCTTCTTAGTGGTTCTTGTGAGGCAGAAGAGTGTCCTGCCCTGAGTCACTCATCCGAGAACTGTGTTGGTTTGTCTGACAATCTGCCATTTTTATCTCCTGCTGTATTTATTTTCCAGATTAATGTCATTCGTGGAGAATTGGTGATCAAATGTAGACATTGAATTTATTCAATACACAAAAATTGTACTTGGATTTACGTTCCTATTTTCTGGCTTGTTTAGCATTTTGTAGATCTCAAATTGAACTATAAGTGAATGAGTTTTGCTACTTTACATTGAATTCCCAAGATATGCTTATTCAGCAATGAGCAGTAAATGGTTCAACATGAGCTGCTCCTTGTGTAAACATACAAAAGGCTTGCCCCAGACTAAATCAATTTAAAAAGGAAAACATTAAAGCTATGTTTCCTGTTATACACTTAAAGTCATCTTTGGTTCCTTATGATTACATTATTGACCAACTATTGCAGATTTGAGTTTACCCTCCTACACCACCTGCTGAATGGATCAAATGGTATGGGAGGAGAATTTCAGAAGGCCAAAGCAATTACAATTATAACTCCTACGAGGTAGCCTATAAAGCAGCCTTCTGTGTTAAGGATAAGGAAGTTATGAGAATTGTACTTCTCCTTCTTTCCGGATTCACTGCTCACTTTCAAAGGCAGCCGTAAGGACAGAACAAAGTTGGTAGAACTTTTTAGAAGCATATGCATTTGAGACAAAAAATCTGATTTATGTTTTCCATAGCAAATGTGTCTAGAAAATACTTAATTGGGAAAGGAAACAATACTATGAGGCTTTTTGCTGTAAGATATTTACATCATATTCTTAAGAAGGGTGTTATGAATTTTAGACATTCTAGTCCTTACTGATTTACTACTAGTAGTATATTTTCTTTGTAAAGAATTGAAAATATATTGTTGAGATAGTGTAAGATGAGTTGGACTTGTATTTTATAAGTACTGTACTGGTTGGCGGTGGCATACGTCTTTAATCCCAGCACTCGGGAGGCAGAGCCAGGCAAAATGGAGCCTGGTCTACAGAGTGAGATCCAGGACAGGCACCAAAACTACACAAAGAAACCCTGTCTCAAAAAACCAAAAAAAGCCGGGCGGTGGTGGCGCACGCCTTTAATCCCAGCACTCGGGAGGCAGAGGCCAGCAGATCTCTGTGAGTTCGAGGCCAGCCTGGGCTACCAAGTGAGTTCCAGGAAAGGCGCAAAGCTACACAGAGAAACCCTGTCTCGAAAAACCAAAAAAAAAAAAAAAAAAGCATCTACATTAAGTTTATTACAGAAAAAGCAAACCAAACTCAGTTTTTATATTTACTAGTTCCTTAAAATATAATCTTTATAGTGTTATACTTTTGTAGTTTCTAATATATATATGAAATTTTTACTTGGGATAGTAAATTGGAAATATGTTTATGTGTCCTGATTTTGATATCTTAGGTGCTAAGATATTTAAGAAATTATTGAAGAAACTGTTTTACAAAAATACACATATTTTTTAATTGGTCCAAATTTTCCATAATAAACTTTTTCTTAGCCTTTGGAGTACAAAATTCGTTATGCTAACCAGCATGCTATTACGATGGTTTTAGGCTAATGGAAATGTGGTTTGAATTCATTAAGGACCAGTGTTTTCTCTGTTGTACTGTTAGTTTGTTTGTGGTTTGGTTTTGGTTTTCCCAATTCTAGTGCACATTTGATATGGCTGCATCCCTTTATGTCAGACTCTAGTGCTTCACTTCTCTCTAATAGTTTACACGGAGGCTTAGGAGAGTTAAAGTAGGATGATTTCTTTCCCTTCACACCTACTAAAGATTTCGTGATGTAACAACCTCTGCACACATGCACACATGTGTATGTATGTGTACTCGGTAATCATAATTAACCAGAAACCGAGGCTTTCTCTTTTTGTACACTGTGAATATGTATTACTCTCATTGGTTAGTAGCTAATAGCTAGGCAGGAAAAGATGGGCGGCACTTGCAGACAAAAAGAGAGTGGAGTCGCCTGGAGGGTGGGTTGTAAGATGAACATGCTGTGCTGAACAAATGTACCACCATGTGGTAGAGCGTAGATAAGAAATATGGGTTAATTTTAGTTGTAAGAGCTAGTTAGTAACAAGCCTAGCTATCGGCCAGGAATTTATAATTAATATCAAGTCTCTGTGTGGTTATTTGGGAGCTGGCCAGTAGTCCCAACTAAAAACTCCACCTACAGCTATGGCATTCCATCATTTCTGTATTCTATTAGACAAGGTAAAATGACCATTGTGTGAAGTAAGCCCACTTTTTGGGCCAGGCCTCTTTATTCTCTACAGCTTCTTTGTCTCCTTTAAACTTTACCAAATAAGAAGTGGGTGGAACTCATTTGGTGCTTGATGCTCCTCTTGCCTATGGCCTTCCTTCTTTCCTGCCCATTCTCCACAGTAGCTTTTCAGAGCCTTACGTTTACTGGATCTGCTGTTGCCATACCTTCGGGCCTTGTTTGCCCTGTGTGAAATACTTCATTTGTATGAGAAGATGGGGGCTCTTTGGCACTTCAGACCTAGATATTTCCTTTCTCTTTCCAGGGCTACCCAAGTCTGCTAGGAGGTCCTTGTGTGTTTCCAGCTGTGTTGTGCTCAATCTTTTCTTCTTTTCTCTAATTGCTTCTAAATCCCCACTAGATGTGAAACGCATCCTGGGTAATGGCAGGAACCCTGCCAGCAGCCTGGAACTACCACAGAACATCAGACACAATGCCCAATAACTATCTATTCAGGAACAAATGTAACATTGCTCCTTTGAGAAAATGCTGTGTTGATAAGATGTGCTTTTCATAGTCCCAAGACTAGAGATGGTGACAGACTTCGCTACTTGCCCACTTGCTACTTTGTATCAGTAGTGATTGTGTTGTTCAGGTACTGAAATGGACCATTTTCTCTCTCTCTCTCTCTCTCTCTCTCTCTCTCTCTCTCTCTCTCTCACACACACACACACACACACACACACACACACACACAGAGAGAGAGAGAGAGAGAGAGAGAGAGAGAGAGAGAGAGAGAGAGAGAGAGAGAACTTGTACAAGGAAAATTAGTGTCCTGTTGAGTGGAAGAAGAGAGAGGATGGATGTTATTTAGTACTATGATGGGACGAAAAAGAAATACATTCCAGGAGAGTGATGACCAGGAGAGCGTTTCCTTTTGTTTGTGTTCCCTGCAGAAGTTGGAAGAGCTGACTCTGCAGGCCCGTTGTCTGTTTACTCTGTTCAGCATCGTAGCTATGTTGCCATTTCATTGCAAATATGTTATTTACTCTTTTTATCCTTTTTCCCTTTTTCTAGACATTCATCTATTGTAATTTGGCTTTGTTGATCATCTCGTACTATTTCCCTAATTTCTGCTCTTAAATCCCACTCTTTCTCAAGCCTGCTCTGCCATTTTATGTGGAGTTGTTAGTTCTGAGCCTGTCTTCCTCAACAACACATATGTGTAAACAGTCCGTTTTCCTGAAGTGCTATCTCCACTGTATCCCATGCTGTTAGTGTGCAAGATTGGAGGTGTGTCTTTCTTAATATTTTGACCAAGGAGTAACTAACTTAGAAATGTCTTTTAAATTTCTAAACATAAACAGTTTTGTAGGTTCTCTTTAATAAAGCCTTGAAGGTAATTTTATTGGGTCACAGAATACAGTCTGTATGATATTAATTGGTTGAAATGTATTGAGGCAAGCTTTATGCTAGGTGAGAATCAGTTTTTTATAAATATTGCTGTGCACTTGAGAAACGTTTTCTAATTGTCAGATACTATGTTCCATAAATATCTATATCATCAAATGTAGTAATTTGATTTTTCTAATTTTCTATTTCCTTTCCTCCTGCTTATTTTATGACTGAGAGAGAGAGTTTGAAGTTTTACACTAAAGTGTAGCTATTAAATAGAGCTATAACTGTGTTCTGTAATAACTACTTCTAACAGGTGTTTTGGACAAGTTTTTGTCTAGTATCTGTTTTTCCATTTGCTGACTTTTAATCATTCTATTGTTAAATCTTTAGCTATGTCTCTTGGGCAAGACTATAACTACAGTATGTCAAACTTGTTCTTATGTTTTAGATAGAGTATGAATCAATTACATTTATTCTGATATTTATTGTTACCAGGAAAATCAGGTTCCCTCTCTGGGATTTTAGGCTCCTTAGAAAGAATTTAAAGATGAGCTCAAACAGGAACTTTCAGAGTTTGAAAAAACAGCAGCACAGACAGACAACTCTCAATCTCAGCAGACAGATAAGTTGTCAGTCCCTGCAGACAGACAAGTTGTCAGTCTCTGCAGACAGACAAGTTGTCAGTCCCTGCAGACGACAAACAAGCTGTCAGTCCCTGCAGACGACAGACAAGCTGTCAGTCCCTGCAGACAGACAAGCTGTCAGTCCCTGCAGACAGACAAGTTGTCAGTCCCTGCAGACGACAGACAAGCTGTCAGTCCCTGCAGACAGACAAGCCGTCAGTCCCTGCAGACAGACAAGTTGTCAGTCCCTGCAGACAGACAAGTCGTCAGTCCCTGCAGACAGACAAGTCGTCAGTCCCTGCAGACAGACAAGCCGTCAGTCCCTGCAGACAGACAAGCCGTCAGTCCCTGCAGACAGACAAGCCGTCAGTCCCTGCAGACAGACAAGCCGTCAGTCCCTGCAGACAGACAAGCCGTCAGTCCCTGCAGACAGACAAGCCGTCAGTCCCTGCAGACAGACAAGCTGTCAGTCCCTGCAGACAGACAAGCTGTCAGTCCCTGCATCTGCTGTCTGAAGAAAAATGACAGAGATGAAGAGAACAGTTCATGCTTTTTGAGTTTGGGGCAGAAAACGTCACCATGGTTAGCAGTGGAGGTTGCCAAGATGGAACATGACACAGAAGTCGGGGCTTCAGATAAATAATGAGGATCCCAGAGTGTCCGAGAAAGCACGCTTAGGCTTTTGAGCAGTATCTAAAAGCAAAGGGAAAATGACACTTTTCTGAAGTCAGAAATGTGGGCAGGCTTAAGCAGCCATAGTGAGGGTGGCGCTTCTGGGAAGGATAAGTGCATTATCTCATTAAGGGGGTCATCATTTTGCCCGACTCCTTAGCATTGTTTTCAGGTGAGTTAGCTTTTCTGGGGTGTGGGCTCTTGGCCAGTGGGTTGACAGGCCCTGTTGAGTTCAGTCTTAAAGGAGGATACAATGTTGTTAGTATTCTAATCTTTGGATAAAATCAGAATATAATGACTCTCTTCCCTTGGCTAGAGGTATGTTGTTCTTTTGATTGATCAAGAAGCCTAAGGAGGAGCGGTTGTAATGTTTTCTTTTCTGGTGTTTTCAGGGAAGCCAAACATGGGGTCCAAAGCAGGCTGTAAGCAAGGGATCATCCTCCAAGGCTGCTAATCCTCCTCCTAGCTCCGTAACATGATGTTTGTATCCTCCCAGTCTGTATATTACCACCCTGAAGCTCCCTAAGCTGTCTATGTATCCAAACCCCATTTTATCTATAAGTGGACTTAGTTTCTTTTTATTTTGTTCAACATGCTATCACTAATGTTATGCTATCTGAATTTTAAAATTTAAGTAATTCTATTCTTAGTTGTAGTTTTGCATGACTTTTTTTTTCAAGACAGGGTTTCTCTGTGTAGCTTTGCGCCTTTCCTGGAACTCACTTGGTAGCCCAGGCTGGCCTCGAACTCACAGACATCTGCCTGGCTCTGCCTCCCGAGTGCTGGGATTAAAGGCGTGCGCCACCACCGCCCGGCTTTTGCATGACTTTTTAAAATTCTTTCTCTCTGCTGCATATTGAGGATGTGTGTATTTCTTATCTGCTAGTGCAATGTTCTTGAAGTCTTTGAGGCTCTGTTTCTGGTTTCTATTTCTGCTCTGTCCCACTCAAAAAACCTGAGCAGCATATGAGAGTTAGCGTTTGTATCTTTTTGTGTCTTATTTTACTGAAACCCTCCTCATCTAGGAGAAATTCTTTAAATTGAAGTTCAGTTCAATTCAGGAAAATTTGTTTTTATCTCCATCTGAGAACCCTGTCTGCCTCCCTGGGACAAGCCTCTTCAAATTTAAAGTTTTTGTATAATATATGAGTGTCAAATGTCCAAATGCTGGTCATGACCTTGCCTAACAATGCAATGGGGTTTTTAGGAAGGTGTATGATTGGCCCTGGAAAGGGCTTTGCGGAGGGAGAATCTCTAAATTATTCTTGAAGTTCTGTCCCAGGCTAACTTTGCAGCTTGGCTGTTTTTCAGCTATTCTGACCTGTTTTTAAAAAATGACCATAATAGAACCTGAATCACAACGTTAAAATCATATGTGTAGAAGTACTTAGAAAAAGGATAGTGCTGTGAAACAATCATTATACTGGATAATTATGAATATTGTACACCTTTATTAAACAATGTATGGTAAATTGCTAATACTTTTATGCCTGTGATTAACCTTGTTTATTAACTGATATCTTTCATGTTGATTGTCAATTTAGGGCAAACATGGTTATGATACTCTATTAGTAAGCAAATAACTCTGGAATATCTGTTTGCTTTTTTCATTGCTTCTCAGGAGAGCCTTGAACTTAGGAATTCTTCGAGATCCTGGATCAGAAATTGAAGATAGACAGTACCAAATAGACCTGCAGTCCATCAATATTGGTACTGCCCAGTGGGATCAACTCAAACCAGAGAGAGGCAGTGGCGCCGGAGGAGTGCTGACAGAGAGTGAAAGGAATTCTCAGAATCCAGCCCTGGAGTGGAACATGGCCAGCAGGTAGGAGAGGACTGGGAAATGGCCTCCACTTTCTAATCTTGTTCTTAGGGCAGTTAGTAACCTTAACATACCCAACGTAAATGCTTTTATAGTGTTTCTGCTTTTTGTTATAAACATGAGATCCTTTTTGCAACTATAGCTGGTTTGTTGTTGTTCTTGTAAATAACTCAAAATGATTATTCCTGGACTTCATAGATAATATAAATTAGGCACACATAAAGAGAGAAAATCCCATTATTTTAAATTTTGTAGGGAGCTCTCTGTCACTCTCAGTATGTTCTTGCTAAGCCAGGCCATTCCTGTTTCCCCTTTCAGATGGACTGGAGCTTTCTTAGCCTTAGGGGCTCAGACCTAAGGCTGCTCACCGCCTTTACCCCAGACATCCTCTGCTGGTGCTCCAGGTCGACTGCTGTTTGATTCTGCACACTGTGTGTCCTCTCAGTGCTTCTCTTCCCTCCTCTGATTCATCCTTGAACATAATTGGTTTATAACATTTTTAATTATTTTTTAAAAGTTTATCGTTACTTCAAATGTTTATCAGTGATAGCACAGAAGAAACACTCTCATTATGCAACAGAAAATGGCTGATGATTTGATGAGATTTCCTTTTTCCTGCTGTGGTAATAGGGCTTGTCTAGTTGGTGTCACTGATTTAGTTCATCACACAAGTGAGAAAAAATCCAGGATAGGGACAAGGGCCTTTTCTTCACACCGCGCTGCAGTTGGTGTTCATTCTGACTCGGTTTGCTGCCTTCCTTTCCATTTATGGCTTTTTAACGTGCCCTGTGTCTCAGCACGCCCCTTCCAGAGCACATCGTGTTTCGTGTTTCTCACATTGGTCATTTTATGGAATTTGAGCTATTAGACTGTAATTATGATGTCTCTCAGGATCTCAACCTTTCCTCCATAGTCACAGATTTTAATGTTTCTTCCTGTTGCTCTCTACTTAGCAGATCTCTTAATTCTTTCAAATTGACTTTCCTGAAATTCAATACTTATGTGTCACAGAACCAGATGATCCAATTTGCTTTTTTGGCAGATGCCATATAAAACTCTGCCCACTGGAAATTTCACAAAAGACATTAGTGCTCTCTAGACTATTCTAATTTTTTTTAAGATGTAGTAAGACTTGCATTTTATCTGCATTTTCACATGAGGTAAAACTTATGCCAATTTTCTGCTTTCAACTTTATCATTTTTATCATAAGGGAATAATAAGGTTGTACTTATGGAAAATATTAAATTAATTTTAAAGGAAATTTGGAGGTGTGGTTTCTAGTCAAACATAAACACAGTGATCTACTATTTCATAAAATGAAAACTAAAACTGCAGAGAGTTGCTGGGAACATCTGTGCCGTCATAAGTTGTGTTTCTCGGGTGTTTTCTAGTTTCATCTTCCATATCAGTACTGCTTCCTTTAACTCACTATCAATTGTGGGCGCCAAACAGAAATAATTGATCAAAGGTGAAAATGTATAAAGTAGAATTAAAATAGGCCAGACGCCGGCCAAGTTCTAGAAGTGTTGTTTCCATTGTGTGTCCAAGCTATTTCCTCATTTGTCTGATAAGGCTGATAATGATCTTTCCTTCTTACAGGATTATTTTGAGGAAGCATTAGGTTTCAAATACAAAAGCTATTGAGTAGACAAAGAGTGCTTTAATATACATATTATTATCCATAAACTCCAATGGATCTTCAAGCTTAAAGCAAAAAGAGTTAAGAGATGAGCACCATGGTGCACACCTATAATGGCAGCACTTGGGAGGCAGAGGCAGGAGGATCACTGCAAACTCAAGGCCAGGCTCCTCTACAAAGGAAATTCCAAGCAAGTCAGAACTACATAGGGAGACTCTGCTGGGGGGTAGGGAGGACATAGACTATACTGGTGAATCTACTGAGATTGGAAAGATGGCCACTGTCAAGTGAAACATACAGTGTATTAAAAATAGGAAACAAAAATTATTACAAAAGTAGTAAGTCCATTGATGGTAACAAAAGAGATATAAAACTGTAGGAACAGATAGAATTACAAACAGAAAACGTAGTTCATTGAAAGGCCTACGATGACACTGATAAGAAATTGCTTAAGTCTGTCTGAATTTCTCAGAAGTTCTTTTTTCTGACAGTGTTTTGAGATCTTACAGAACTGAAGGAGCTGACTATAAAGTCCTCAAATAGGCACTGTCAATCAAAACAGGGGTGAAATTTTGTTGTGCTGTTTATAGGACAGACTTAAACATGTTATCCTTGAAAAATATCAAGTGAGTAGTAATTTTCTTTTTTAAACTCTTTGACTAACAATTCTTTGTCTTATCTTTTTAGCATTCGGCGACATCAAGAAAGGAGAGCAATTTTAACCCCTATCGTGACAGATTTTTCTGTCCGAATAACTGGGGCACCTGCCATCACTTTCACCAAAATAATCTCCCCAGAAAATCTGCATACAGAGGTTAGAGCATAATGTAGACTTCAATTTATTCTAAGTAATGGAGTGACTTCTCTGTATGTTATACAGTTTCACTGCGTCAGCCTATCTTACACCAGAGTAGCTAATTAATAATGAGAATCCACATCCAAACTAATAAATGCTGAGTACCTTCTGCTGCCCGTAGTAACTCGTCAGGCTACTCTTCATAACTGGATTTTTATAGGTGAGAAAACTGAGGCGCAGCTGCCATTGGCCACCTGGTCTGAGGGAATAATTCTGTGGTGTTTGTGTTTACTAAGTGAGCATTTCAGGTCCATTAAGTGGGCTAGGTAACCGTGCATCTATTAGCTTGCAATCCATTGTTAAGTGAAAATAGTTTTGTATATTAATTTAAAATTATAGAACCTTAGATTCCTTCTCTAACTTTTTGGAAAGTAATTTTTTATATACTCCTTTGAGGTTTATAATATTCTAGTTTGGTTTCTTTTTAAATTAATTAAATTTTTATTTAATTTTTTCATATAATAAATTTTAATCATATTCTGTTCTCTCCCCCAACTCATTCCAGATCCTCCCTAGCTCTCTGTCCACCCAGTTCATGGTCAATCTGTCTGTCTGTCCGTCCATGTCCCCCCTCGCTCCGTTTCTCTTTCTCTCAAGAATAAAATAGAGGCTGGGCATAATGGCACACGCCTTTAATCCCAGCACTTGGGAGGGAGAGGCAGGTGGATTTCTGTGAGTTCGAGGCCAGCCTGGTCTACAGAGTGAGTTCCAGTATAGCCAGGGATATACAGGGAAACACTATCTCGGAAAAAAACTACAAACCAGACCCAATGTTTATTTTTTGTGAACCAAATATAAACAGGAAGTTAAACAGTTCTGTACTGTGTTCGAGACAGAGAAACAGTCTCAATAACAAAAAAGAAGCAAACTAAAAAACCACCAATAGATAAAAAATAACAAACAGAAAGACACACACATACACACACACACACACACACACACACACACACACACACACACACACGACAGGAAGGGAGGAGGAACAGTGGGCGGTATATAAAATGAAAAGAAAACTTTAAACAAGTAAACCTTAAAAAAAATAAACATGAAGTCCATTTTGTTTTGGCCAGCTACTCCTGAGTGTGGAGCTAGGCCTAGCCTGTGACTCTTAACACCAAGTGATCCTCCACTGGAGAGCACCCCCTTTCCCTTTCCCTACAGGAATCAGGTGAACATAGCTTTTTGGTTAAGGACAGGACCGTGTCTACTTCCCCGTCTCTGTGCTGGGATTCCGTCTGGTTTGAGCTTGTGCAGGTCCTGTGGGTGCTGTCACAGACTCTGTGGCCTATGAGAGTCAGTCCTGTTGTGTTGGAAGATCTGCCACCTCTGGCTCTTACAGTCTTCCTGCCTCTTCTTCCATATAGAGAGGTTTGATTCACCCATTCTGTTTGGTGCTGAGATCTCCAAAGTCTTTGCCTCTCTATACAGTGTCTAGTTGTGGGTCCCTGTGTTAATTACCATCTTGAAGAAGCAGCTTCTCTGAGGAGGGTAGAGTGCTACTGTGACGGAGTCCCACTTTATTATTGCAGCTTTGGGTTCCTGGTAGAGTGGTTATGGGCGTAGTCACGAAAGAATGGAGATGCTCTGGAAGGAAAGGTTGAAAGAGGAAGAACTAGGGGCCCTAGGACTACACCAAGAGGCTGCGTTCCTATGGGATGGAGGTGGGCCGGGAAGAGGAGCTGGTTTGGTTTCTTTCGAGCCCCCAAAGGTGTATAAGGACTTGGTCTTACCAGTTCGTTTCTTAGTAACACAGCTGGTTGAGACATAGCACAATACCTTAGGAGGTACTTTTCCCCCAAACTGTCATTGCTATGAAACTATGAGCAAAGATTCACACATTTGAACACATCAGAGAACTGGTTAACTTCCTGTTTATATTTGGTTCACAAAAATTAAATATTGCGTCTGGTTTGTACCTTCCTCATAGAGGAAGCCATGAGATTGGCCCCCAAAACTACCATCAAAATAAAAGAAGAGCAAATAACCAACAAGAAGAAGAAACAAAAGAAAATGGACAAGAAACAAAACAAAACACAGATCACTTTTTTCCTGGAAATAATTCCTTTCTTGTAGTCTTAAGAACTTACTATCACAAAGTTAAGAAATGAAAATAAAATTATATAAAAATGTAAATGCAATTCTATCCCAGCTTAATTAACTGATACTTTGATTTGAAGGCCTTAGTAATAATTCCTCCTTCCCAGGGAATGGGACTGGAAGGGGAGCAGGACTAGAGCTTTGTGCCTGGCTGGCGTTGGGAGCGTTGCAGGCCTTAGCTGCAGCGCTCACTTCCCGTCTTCCTCTCAGCTCCTGTATCTAAGTGCCCCAGTTCACCTCCAGTTGTTCTGGAGGTCGTTACAGGACCAATGAGAGTGGAAATTATTCTTGCCATTGTGTGACTGAGGTACTCATCCTACCCACTGCATTTCATGCAGTTCAGCACTAGGACAGGATTGCTCATCCTCTAGTTAGAGGTCATGTGTCACTAACACAACTTTATTTCTGTAGAAATTTTTATTCCTTTAAGACATGTTATAATGACAAGACAATTTTTTAAAAGGTGCCTCCAAATTATTGTCCTTTCTTTTTTCATCATGACTTGAGTAAGAAAATAAGAATTCAAGTATAATAAACTAATACAGGAAATTTGTGAAGGAGAGTTTATTTAACCCCCCTCCCCCCCCAAATTCATGCCAAACATGCTGTTCTTTATGACTTTATTTAAAGCAGCTCCAAACTGTCTGGTGTGTATTTGAACCAACCATAGTGTCCTTAAGTCTATTCTTTGCATAACACTAGCAAGGAGATCTGCTGGACATTTGCAGACATTTGAACAGTGTCCATATGGGCCTCATGACAAGAGGCAGGACTTGTGCTTATTAACTGAAGCTTCTGGATTGTTTTTGTTTTGTTTGCCTCCTCTGAGTGGCTTCTAATGATAAATGTTCCAGGGACAAGTTATGAAGAACAGCACCAATTAACTGGTGGTCATCTACCTAGTGCTGCCAAGGTTTTAGCAGTTTAAAAAAGAGAAATTAGTATAGCTGTCTTGGAGTCAGCCCTTTTCTTTGTTATAAATCATTTCCTGTGGTGTTTCTAATTTTAACTGCTTACCTTTAGTGGCCTGTCTCCATCTGTCTGCTCCAAGAGCCCGTTGGCCTTCAAGGCAACTATAACCTTGGCGGTCTTCTTAAGGTCCCAGCACTCTGACGTAGAGCTTGCTATGTAAAAGACTCTCGGTAGCTGTTTGTCCATTTGAATTGATGAACAAGATCTTACTACAGAATTACACCATTAATTACATACAAAACAATGACAGTAGTTTTAAGTGTGAGGGAAAAATAAATGGACATGAAAAGGTAAAAAAAAAATTCCCATTGTTTCCTGACTTATATATATAGCACACAGCCCAACAGACAGTACACCCTTTTAAGTACTTGTTAAATTGATCCATTACACTATGTTAGTGGCTGTGCTTGTTAGTTTTGCTTTTCTCATTAATATGTATACTTGAGTCCCTAGAGAGTTAGAAAGTAATAAGCATCCAATAACAATGATAAGTTATTTGAGGACTATCATTTTACATTTTTCAATTAAACCTATTTTCCCCTCTTCAGGAGATTTTAGTGTGTGGCCATTCCTTGGAAGTGAACATAACCACAAACCTGGACTTCTTCCTAAGTGTGGCTCAAGTTCAGCTCTTACATCAGTTAATAGTGGCAAATATGACTGGATTGGAGCCATCAAACAAAGCCACAGAGGTAACTGTTACCTGGTGTTGATTCTACTTTCTTCCTTTTTGCCAACTTTACAAAGGAAAACTTAATTAACTAAATGCTTTCTGTTAACTACTCTGCATTAATTTTTTTCAAAATATGGTCATAAATCATTTTAGATTGATAGTTTTTTATATTTTTTTTAATTTGTTTAGTCTGTTTTCCTCTTATCATGCAACATCAACAAATTACTGTGGACTGACGTCAGAAAACCTTTTGTTAAGATGTGAGAAACCTGGTGCAATTTTTATACACTCAGATATATTCTGGGCGGGAGCTCTTTTATGTGAACTTTGTAAGCATTCTACAGGAGTATCTTCCAAGAAATAATACCTAAAGCATTCACTTCGTTTGCTTGGTGATGAATGGCCATGATCATAGGCTGAATGCCTGCTTAGAGTTTCCGTTTTGTTCTGGTGTTGATTCATTAGAAGCCTAAAATGCCTTCCCTAGAGTTAAATGCTCCCAGAAGAGTGAGAGTGTGTCTCATTAGATGTGCCCAGAAAGCTTGTCTGTTTCCATGCCTCATTAGTCATATCTGTACAGGAGAATGGCTCTTCTGTGCAAACTCTCAATATGGGGAAGAGGTGTTGCTGTTCCTCCAGTGAGTGACACAGAATGCATCTGAAGTGCCCCTTGGTGAAGAAGGTGCATGCACTGTGGCCTCATTTTATAGACATTTATTCACAGATCTTCAGGCATATTCTAATAATCTTGAAAGAAGATGCGGTCTTCCCACCCATTATATAGGTGAGGCCTTGGGATCTTAAGGTGTAACTAACATGCCTAAAATAGATCCTGAGTTAAGAAATGTGGCATCGCAGAGTTGAAGTTCAGCCTTTCAAATCAGTTCACTTTCTGTCTCCCAGAAATTGTGTAATTCTCCTCATGGTCTTTATTTTAAAACAAACAAACAAACAAAAGTTAAGTATGATAAAGCTTATGTTTGTAAATGGAGTTCTCTAACCTGATCATCTTTTACCTCCTATAATTTATTTAGAAATGACTTTAAATTGACTATAAATCTATATAGTATCCAAAATATTTCTTCTAGTATATTTAAGAAAATCCATAAAAATATAAGTAATTGACATGAAAATGAGCAAATTAAAAATATTCCCCATTCATTTTCAGTGATATTTATGAAGCAAGTGATGATAGAGAAGATAATTTTATATTTCCATGGCACTTCTGCCTGTTTCTATTGTTGACTCTCACATCAAAGAAATGTAGCTCAGATTATGGGTTTGCTTTGGGAAATCATACAACTTAACAACACTGTTAAATGTTCATCTGCATACTTGTATTGTCTGTTAGTAGTTCAGGAAGCAACAGATAAAGGGACACCTAGAATTCATAACCACTGTGATAATAACTCAACTCATTCCTCAGATACTCGTGAAGTAGAAGGCATGATGGCTGCTTTTAAGATGTTTCTGGAGTTCTCTTTTCCTTCTCGGTGCTCATTTTTGAAAGCACAGGCTCTGTGATCCTTTAAAAAGGGGGAGCTTTATATTATGTGTATTTACAGTTGAAAAAATGAAAGCACAAAGGGTAATTTGGTGTTGCCCCCAGCCTTAAAGAAATATTTGTGTGAACATTTCATCTTCTTGAAGAGATTCCAGTGAACGAGGAAGATATGATTCCATTCGTGAGTTATTAACAGAAGGCACATTGGAGTGTCATGGATAGAAAGATATTTCCTTATGTTAGTATTCTTTTTTTTTTTTTTTTTTTTTTTGGATTTTTCGAGACAGGGTTTCTCTGTGTAGCTTTGCGCCTTTCCTGGAACTCACTTGGTAGTCCAGGCTGGCCTCGAACTCATAGAGATCCTCCTGGCTCTGCCTCCTGAGTGCTGGGATTAAAGGCGTGCGCCACCACCGCCCGGCTTAGTATTCTTAACTATTCAAGCTATACTTTGAAAAGGCCAATTGATTATCTTATAAACAACAACACTACAACAATTTTTCTTAATTCCTAATTTGAACTTGATTGTTGATGGACAAGTAGAGGCAGAAATGTTTGTTTAAATGTGTATCCTGACCCAAAGAACTATTGTTTCATGTTAGTGATGACTTAATCATAGAAACAAGGAAGTCATCAAGAAAGACACCTGATGTGGACCTACGGCCTCCATCTGTGTATTTGATGGAGTGAGGCCTGGCTCTAGAAATGTCTATTTGTCCTGTGATTTTCACTGTCCCTGCAACATTGCTACTGATTTGTGGTTCCCAGAATATGCTGTTTCTTCTTTTTAATATTTTCTTGGTTATCTATACATGACAGTCTTAGAAGGTATTTAGGAGAAATAAATATTACTCATAACTCCTTCTGTAGTATAAAATACTTTTGATCTCATAAGTGACCTAATTATCCAATCATGGCTGTTAGTAACAGTATAATATTTGCTGTCAGTTTCAGGAACCCTTGCAAGAATGTCTGGGGCTGGAAAGATGGCTCAGAGGTTAAGAACACTGGCTGCTCTTCCAGAGGTCCTGAGTTCAATTCCTAGCAACCACATGATGGCTCACAACCATCTACAATGAGATCTGGTGCCCTCTTCTGGCATGCAGGCATACATTCAGGCAGAACATTGTACACATAATAAATAAATAAATCTTAAACAAACAACAACAACAACAACAAAATGAGAATGTCCTTCCTCACCTAGCTTACTTCCACAGTCCACCATCCCATATCGTCTTTATATCTCCAGGATTGATTACATGGGGCTGTAAAGTACACCTACAATTGGTATTTCATTTATGTTCTTGGGTCCTGGTTCCCTCTCTTTTATATAAGGGAGAAGCCTTAATAGTAAAGCCAATGTACCATTCTGTTCTCTCCCCTTGATTTCTTCCCAGTAATTAGCTTGTCTGTGATACTGATCAATACAACTGCTTTACCTTTCAAAAGGTTCTTTTACTTTATTACAAAATGCTATTGTTGCCCATTAAGCTCAATCATGTGGATGTTGCTATCACTAACGAAAGCATATTATGCACAGGCAGTGGTGGTGCACACCTTTAATCCCAGCACTGGGGAGGCAGAGGTAGGCAGAGCTCTCAGTTTGAGGTTAGCCTGGTCTACAGTCGAAGTTCCAGGACAGCCAGGGCTATGCAGAGAAACCCTGTCTCAAAAAACTAAAAAAAAGAAAGAAAGAAAGAAAGAAAATAAAAAAGGAAAGAAAAAGAAAAAAGTCATAATATACTTTCAGAGTAAGTATGGAAGATTGACTAATTACATCTGCCAGTAAATTTCTGGAAGTCATTGCATTAAAGTTAAAATTGTAATTCATGCAGATATTTTAAGAAATAAATCATTCTTATATCATAATAAAAGAAAACTAATTATTATTGTAAATATCCCTAAAACTATCAATGTATAGATGTATAGGACATCAGAAACAGAAAATTCTGCCATTACATTATTTTTACTCCAGTAATGATTAGAGAAATGGTCACCATAAAGATTATTTATATATTATTTTAAAGCATTTGAGAGATTTTGGCCAATAAGATGGAAGATAACAAACTATCTGTAAAGTGATTGAAAAATACATATAAGATACCAAAACTATAACTCAAAGTAATTAATGTATTTTTCTAGTGCATGGTGTTGTCCCCGAATAAATAAAATAACATAAACTTAATTAAGAACGTCCTGATAAGGTGTATCAAAGTAGCGCCTGCCCTGTTGGGTCTCCCACCTCATCCTAATCCCATTTTGCCACTTTTGTCTCTGTACGCTGCTCCTTTCTGGTTTCCCATCTAATTTCTAAGGGGCAGGAATAGACTTCCACCTCTTGACTCACTGTGGTCTTAGCTGTGCACTTATTGTAAGTAAGCAAGAGGACATCATTGCTTTTGGACCCTCCATCATCCCAATGTTCCCAAAAATTCCTCTTTGCCAATGTGAAGTGTTTCATCATAAGCATTTCATAAGTCATAAGTCATATTCATTGCATAGTGGAGTATGATGGTGTGAACTTCCTTTTAGTTTTCATATTTCCTGAAATTAGTTTTAGCAGTTTTTATTTACTTCATATTTAGAAACACTATTTTTTTGAGAACTTCATGCATGAAATATACATCCACATCACTCCTGCCCTCCTTCTTCCGCCTCCTCTTATTTCCCTCCTCCTTCCCCAAATTATGACCCTTCTTCTTATCATAACAATTATCATTGTTATGCATTTATTCATAGACACACACGTATACAGCCTACTGAGTCTATTTAGCCTTGCTCATAAATCCATGTGTTCAGAGCTAACCAATGTAATTGGACAACCTATGTGGGAAATGGTCTCTGGAGGAAACTGATTCCCCTCTCAGCAGCCACTGACCCCTTGTAGCTCATCATCTAGGGGTGAGAAGACCTGGTGCAGTTCCCCATCTGCACTGGTGTGTTTGACTAGTGTTGCCATTACTGAGGTCTTGTTCAGGCAGCTGTATTGCCATGCTTTGAGAGTTCCCAGGTGCACCTTCACTGTCGTGTTTAGGGAACATTAGCCACAGGCATCGTTGCTGTTGTTATCATTGTCCCCAGTCTGTATCCTGCTCATACCAGTGGCTTAGCATCATGCTTAGCAATTTACTTTTCATGCTTTGAACCATCCCTCACTTCAACCCACTTTTCCTAAAGTATTTTCTTCCTTTTAAAATGTTTTGGACTATTTTATAGACCTAATGCACCTTGGTTCAAAATATCCAGGTAAAAGAAAACTGTGATTTTTGAAGTGAATGTGAAGATTTTTTGAGAAAGTCTAGGTGTCAGAAAAATAATGTGTTCTATGAATATAAATTAGTAAATATACCAATGGGTTTATTCCACCATAGTAAAATATTAAGTATTTTGAGTTATTGTACTAATATAGTATAATAGCATGTAAAAATATTGAGATGTGGCTTTTCATCACTGGCTAATATAATTTTCTTGGATAGTTTTAAAGTTTATTATATAATAAATATTTTCCTATGAGCTGTGATTGATTATATTACAAAGAAAATGGTGGTAGTGATTTTTATAATAGAAGATACTAATAATATACATTTATTAATATATGTTAACACATAAGTACATGTTATTAACATTGATGTCTACTGTTAATTATTAATATTATTAATATTTTAATATCTACTATTAAAACATTAATAAATAGATATTTCAGTGATTTATTTTTCTTGCTATTTTAACTTATAAATAAGCTGCTTAGTCTCCATTTTAGGGGTAGAAACTTTTTTGGTTGAAGGTAAGGCTTTGTTACCAATATTATAATAATCTAAAGATCACTAGGATTGATTTAAAGAGGTCTTGAGGGTAAATAAGAGGGAAAGGAACTCCTAAGTGTTTGGTGGTGCAGAACTTGAGTCAGTGGGGAGTGTGCCTGAGAACATAGAAGGCAGGGTGGGTCTGAGCACGGTATGAGGGAGTGTGCTTGGACCATCTGTTCTCTTGCTTGAGGAGGGCACAAATGGAGAAGGCCAGATTAGAGGGTAACTCTGAATTTATAAAACGAGAGGAAGGCTTATGATTTGGTTGGGGGGTGTGTGTGTGTGTGTGTGTGTGTGTGTGAGAGAGAGAGAGAGAGAGAGAGAGAGAGAGAGCTCTGTCTAGATGGAGAAGTTGGGATTGAATATAGAGAAAAATAGCCTATTTATTTACTCTATAAATATTCAACTCTACTTCTGTATCAAACATAATATCATGACTACTAAAATAAATAATAGCTGTCAAGTATACATAGATTTAGTAGGGAATAGAAGTAATAAATGAATAATTGGAGTTAAATGCAAATATATATTCCATTTCTCAATTCTGCCAAGATTATGTAGCTAAAGCTTCATGACCACTTTGCTCTCTAACCGTCCTGTATAAACCTCATTTGGACTACAGGGGTGGTTGTCGGGGAAGCAGAGCACCCGGGGATGGCAATTAAATTTACCATTACATAATATTTAAGGGCGCTAAGGAAATGGCTCGGCGGGTGGAATGCTCGCCAGGCAAGTTTGAGAACCTGCGTTCAGACCCTGAGAACTCGTGTAAATCCAGAAGGGGTAGCAGACATTTGTGATTCCAGCAGGCCTCTGATAAGATGGAGAGTGCAGACAGGAGAATCCCCAGAAGCTCATAGGCTTCATAGGCAACAGCAGACAAGAAACCCTGTCTCAAAATAGGAGGAAGGGAAGGACCAACCCTTGGTCCTTATCCAGGACTATCCCTGGCCTCCCATGCACACCATGGTGCAGGTGGCCACTTCAGGGCAGCTGCCCAGGCCCAACGTAGCCGTCCCAGCTGTATGCCCTCTTAGTTTGTCCGAGCCAAATCAGTTTTTCTAGGGAAGAAACTATTTAAGGAACTAATGGAAGATACACCTGGAAGTGTATCTTTGCTAACCAAAGTTTAAAGATGGGAACAGCTGGGGTGACACAGTCAGAGTGTTATTTTTGTGAAGTGTACTATGCTCATCTCTTGTTAGAAGATTTGTAGTGGTGTTCACTAAAATACATGTGTACTTCAAGAGAAGAAAAATGCAGAGCATCAGGCTGAGAGAGTGCGTGCTAGTAATCCTGGGGTTTTGCAAATGGTGGCAGAACCTTGGCTACATAGAAAGCCATCCTGGGAAACATGAAATCTGTCCTAGAAAAACAGGGATGAAGAGATAAGGAGAGAGTGTGGGAGTGGGGAAAGGGAAAAAGAAAGGAGAAAATGGAGGGAGGGGGAAAGGGAGGAAAGAAGCAAGCAAGGAGAAGAGGAAAGAAAAAGTTACTACAGGACCGTTGTTTCTAAAGAAGAATAAAAATCGAAAAACAGTCCTAGAAAATAAAATCTAGCATCATACAGATAGGATTACATACCCATGACCAGATAGTATTTACCTAGAAATACAAGATTGGCTTAACTTTGACTGTTGAAACATCTCATGAATGGAATTTTAAAACTAGATCATCACAAGTGAAAAGGGGTTTGGCGAAAGCTTGGGTACTGTCCTATAAGAATTTTCAATTTATGTGCTGCAAAGGACATTACTAACAAAATGAACTTATATAATGATGGAGAACACTTGGAATTTGTGAACCTGATAAAAGCCCTCCAGTACTGAAATAATATATACCAAACTTAAACACCGATGCAAAGGATCTGAGTAGCTCCTTCTCTAAGGATGGCACAGACATGACCAGTACATGCATGTAAAGGCTGTTCACTGCATCAGCCACTGGAAGATGCAAATCCAAACCACAAAGAAATAACCCTCCACACCTACTAAGATAGGTGTAATGAAAAAAAAATCAAAGAAAAAATTGGTAAGGAAAATTAGAACCTTGATAATTGGACTAGAATCTGTAGATGAACAATTTTATTAAATAAGAAACACAGAGCCAATTGCAGAGTTAAAAGCCCAAGAGGTCAGAACAGTAGCTAAGAGCTAAAATCCTTACCCTTCACTGACGCTGCTGTCCTCCTCCGCAAGAGAGCTACTTCCTGTGTGTTCGTCCTTTTTATTGACTTTCTGTTCTGCCTTCTCATTGGTTGTAAACCCAACCACATGACCTCCTCGTCACTGCCCATCTATACAGACCTCCAGGTCTTCTGTGGTTAGTATTGAGATTAAAGGCGTGTGTCTCCATGCTGGTGGTATTCTTGAACACACAGAGATCTGCCTGTCATGTGATCGGAATTAAGGGCGTGTGCTACCACTGCCAGACTTCTGGTATGGTTTGCTATTAGCTCTGACCCCCAGGCAACTTTATTTATTAACATACAAGTAAAATCACATTTCAGTACAAATAAAATACCACCATAAGAATCTTTTTTTGCATAGCTTGCTGTTAACCATGTTGACCATCAGGACATCGCTGCAAAATTCTGGTCTTAGGTTGAAAACAATGGCCACTCTTCTCTGGAGAGTTTTGCTGAATATCCTTGAAAACGAAAAAGTAGGTCCTCCTTGTGCTTATTTATATAGGCTGCACTAACTGAACTTAGTGGGTCATCAAAGCAGGGGGCTCTGGGAGGGAGGAGGCTTTTGGAGGGGGGGTTGACAGAGGGAAATGTGATGTGAAGTGAGATATATATATATATATATTGAATATGTAGTAAATATATGTGTACATATATACTGCATATATATTGTATATGCATATAATGTTTTCACAAATCATAAAATTTAAGACTTTTTATATTTTTCATTACTGAGCTCTCAAACTGGAATGTAGAATATAGCTAATCACTAGCGTTCTGAGCAAGAATATGTATAAACATTTAGAAAACCACTGAGATGTGAAGTCTGACCAAAGGCTATAATATTCAGTCAGTGTCACCAAAGCCCCAAGAAGATGTTTCTCTCTTATATACCAGTCTTTACATCAGTGTAGAGATGGTAGACTCTGTGTCTAGAAAACTGTGTCTTCTCCTTCCTTTTGTCATTTCTAAGGTGTCTGCATTTATTATCTGTCAGGTTTTAGTCAGCATATTCAAGGAAAGAGGAAATGAATTGGGGAGTGATATACATATCCATATAAGGACAAGCTTTGAAATTGTATACATCATTTGTGCTGACATCCTGTTGGTCGAAACTTAACATGTGCTCACTTCCAGCTGCAAGGAAGGCACAGAATTATAGTCTTTCTATAATATCCAGCTGACCATCATTTTATTGCCATACGCCTTATTGAGAAATACTTAGAAATAAGGAGATCATGGAGAAGTCCATGCAGATCATCAGCACTCTTAGCCACAGGGACTTTGAGGTTACCTTCTAAACAAAGTGAAAATATTCTTCACAAAGTAGCTTTGCATCCTTCACAATACATGACACACATCCCCGAACAGCCTAAAATTTCATACTGTATACTATATTGGAAATAATCGTAGCTTGCAAAATGGGGTGATACTATAGGGACATTATCTTCTCCCATTGTTTCTAGCACTTGTTTTGTTTTGTTTTGTTTTTCGAGACAGGGTTTCTCTCTGTAGCTTTGTGCCTTTACTGGAACTCACTTGGTAGCCCAGGCTGGCCTCGAACTCACAGAGATCCGCCTGGCTCTGCCTCCCGAGTGCTGGGATTAAAGGCGTGCGCCACCACTGCCTGGCTTTTCTAGCACTCTTAATTTGAGTGTAGGCCTTAAGTTTTGAGACAAGTCTTGCTGTATCGGCCTGGTTGACTTAATATTACCTTGTAAACCAGGCTACTCTCAAACTTATGGTAACTCCCATACTTCAGCCTCCCCAAGTGCTGATTTGCAGGGGTGTACCACCATACCCAGCTAGGCAGCTGGTATTTTGGTGGTAAAGTACATTTTTCTGTGTCATGTGATTTTGAAGCTACTATTGCAAGGTAGCCATGTTGTACATCATCTTCTAGACTCAGTCATTGGCTGATGTGGCTACAAGACTCAGGAAAGGTCAGTATTTCATGCGAAGGCATTCTAAGAACAAGCTCCCCTTCCTGTGGACCGTGTACTCACATGTTGCTGCTGAAGCTCTCACCCTGTTCTTACTCCTAATCACTGTCATGTGCAGAAAACAGGTCTGTGTTTTGAGAGGAGGTGGACGCACAGAGGCAAAGCTGGGGGCAGAGGACTTGATTGGCAGCATCTGACTTCCTTGATACAATCCTTGAACATATGGTTTAGAGAAATGTACAGAGTTCTGGAAAAGTCTTTCCTTTCTTGTCCTCTCCTCTGTGGCATAACCACAGTGGAAGTAATTGGTCACACTGTGACTGTGTGATGACAGAAGTCACACAGCACTGAGACGTAAATAACAACTGCTATACCAGATGGCACTTTACAGTCTGTGAGAAGCATAATCTATATTGTTAAGACACCAGTATCTGGGTTTCAGTTATGTAAAGCCAACAGTATTCTAAGCTGAGTTGGTACGTCCAGCATGGTTCTGAATGTGTAGTGGATGACACTGAGTAAATGCCTTGCTCTATATACTAATGACTGGATTCTGTAATTCATGGAAATTCCATCTCTCTCTAGAACTAGAAAATATAAGGCGTGTACAACATACAACTCCAACGACTTTAAAGAAATTGGTGTCTAACACTCAGTGGGGACAGACTCAGTACACGGTGTAAAGCACTGTAGAAAGAATGATGGATGCTTTAAAGCCCAAGCCCGTTCTAGTCCTCGAGGAGGCATCTGTAGGCATGTGGCTTCAAGCATAAGTGCCGCCGTAGGTTTATTTCCCTATTGCCAGTGTAAGAGACTTCCAGCTAGGAACTGAAATACAGCACTGCGTAGTGCTACATAGTCTTTCAAGAAGCTCCAATTAATCTATCTTGTGTTTTTCTTACACTATGACCACACTTTCCAAAGTGAACTGACTTAAAGAGGAAGAGGGCTGGATGCCCTGGGTAATGATTGTTATTCCTTAATAGCAAGTAATCATCTAATTTAGCCTCCTCACAGAGGTGGTGTAAGGAATAACACATGCTCATTTTCAAATCAGTGCTTTAGAGAGAAGGAAACTTTTGTAGGGAAATGTAAACCATGTTTTTGGAAGGCGGACCAGAACCACATCTTTGGAGATGTGCTGTGGGAGTCCTTTGAACCAAGCAGTGTGTCCTGAGAAGAATGAGAACCACTCACAACACTAATTGAGCACTGCTTCCCTCGCCTTCCTGCCTGCCTCCCCGACCTGACCACTTGCTCTTAGGGGCTCCCTGAGCTGTTTTCCCATCTGCCCCATTCAGATTCCCTGCTAGACTGTCCCCTGTGTATGGGGCCTGTTACTATTTTTTAAGAAAAAGTCTTACTTGTAAAAATAACTTACTTTATTTTACTTAGCCATCACAAAACACACAGTGCTTAGTCTAAGCTCCATTATGATTTTTAAAGTAATGGATATTTACACCCAAAGTGACACTTCTATTTCCCCAGACTTTTTCCTGTTATTACATTTAGTCTTGGTACAAGTACCTAATGAATAAAAAACTACGTCAAGCAGTACTTGGCTGTCTACTGAGCATGGTAAGGTCACCTCTTAAACCATGTTATTGTCAAACTGTCCTTTGCTGCTGCTGCCTCTCCATGCTCAGCAACCAGTGTCCTCTCTGGGCTGCTCTTCTGCCCTCCCCACACCTCAGGCCTCACTCAACTATTCGGCTGTAATTTATCTTCTTTCTATCCATGCTCAGGTGTCTTTCTGATGTCATTCCTGTGATAGCCTAGTGGCGGTTCAGAGTCTCGCACTGGAGCCTGTGATTTAAGTTTGTGTGTTTCTACCAAACAGACTGGAAGGCTTTCCTTGCAGTTACATAAGACGCTTGATTTAAAGGACAGTTTTCGTTTTTATTCTGAATAGGCTATACTGTTAGATTGTAAGAATAATAACCAGGGCTAAGGGTTGAAATGGAGCAGGAACCTGCTTATTAACCTGAAATTTTTACCTGGTGGATATAGATCAGAATCTATAGAAATGAATACACAATAGTAAGTTTTAATGATTTATTTAAAAAATAAATCAATAAAGCCAGAGGAATATAACAACGTAAATTCAGAGCTCGCGGTCCAAACCTCAGTCTTTACTCTTTCTGGAAGCCCAAGAGAGAGAGGGATTCAGATACTAGACACTAGGAAGTTGCTTAAAGGCTATTATACTTTTTAGAATGTGTGTCATCAATTTAAATAATTTAAATAGTTTTAGATTTATACAGTAGTGTAGAAGATTCCCTTGTGCCTTATACCTAGTTTCCTTTCTCAAAAGGAATGAGCCAGCACTGATACATTATTATTAACTGGATATCACAATTTTCACTGAGTTTACCAATGCCCTTCTCTAGAAGGGAATTTTGTTTCGGGATCCCATCCATAGCACCACATTGTTCTGTCTCTGGAGGCTTTCTTAGACCAGCAATCCTTGACCTGTGGGGTTTGAATGACACTTTCACAGGGGTTGCCTAAGACCATGAGAAAACAGACGTTTACATTATTGTTCATAACGTGCAGCAAAATTACTGTTAAGAAGTAAGTAGCAATGATAATAATTTTATGGTTGGAGTCACACAACATGAGGAACTGTATTAAACAGTTGCAGCCTTAGGAGGGCTGAGAACCACTGCCTTAGACAATGTCAGTTTCTCATGGTCCCCTTGTTTGGAATGACACTGACAATTCTGAATCATAGATTAATGTAGTACCTGTCTAAACTGTGCAAAATCCTTCTGTTCAAATTGATCTGTTAGAATATCTAAGGAAAATCCTTTAGAATCTGTAAAAGTATACCTTTCAGTGTAAAAAGATTGAAAAGCAATTAGTCAACATGTGTTGAAATGGGAGTTGATCAGTGATGTGCCAGGCATTTCTCCATCTCTGGCATCCTTCATGTCTTCATCTGCAGAGGGGTGTGCTGTCACTTCCTCTGCTGGGCTCTCGTTGGCATTTTGATGATCTGAGAGAAAGCCCAAGATAGACCTCCAGAGTAGGAGCAAAGAGTGGTTAAAGTAACTCTCACAGAGACAGTTTCTTCTTTAAAGCTGATAAGAAATCATAAATTTATTTTAAACCAGTCATTTGGTATACATTCAGTTTTACCACTTATTAAGGGTAGAGACAAGTTTGTGTACTAAAGAGATGGATGTGTGTGTTTATTTTTACATAAAGAACCATTTCTTGCCGGGCGGTGGTGGCGCACGCCTTTAATCCCAGCACTCGGGGGGCAGAGGCAGGCGGATCTCTGTGAGTTCGAGGCCAGCCTGGTCTACAGCGCGAGATCCAGGAAAGGCGCAAAGCTACACAGAGAAACCCTGTCTCGAAAAACAAAACAAAACAAAACAAAAAAAAAAAGAACCATTTCTTGGCTGAATATGTGATACTGCAAGACAGAGTGCATTTTCATTGTTTTCTAGAGTTTAGATTTTGATTTTTAATCACTGCTGAGAATATCATTTTACATAAATGCATTATAGAAAATGATAGAAGTATATTTAGGACTGTTTCAGAAATTATTAGAAATTCTGTCCTAATCCTAAGCCAACTTTTAATTATTAAAACAATATTTTATTACTTTTTTCTTTGTAACTCGTTTTTATTGATTCTTTGTCAATTTCACATCATACTCCCCAGTCCCACCCCCTTCCCAGTCTACCCACATGGTTCAGCCATTAAAGGCTAGGCTCTCAACCCAAAAACATAGACAGTTTCTTACTCATTATAAGTAAGGAAAAGTCTCAGCTGCTCTCTGACACGAGGAGGAAAGATTCAGGAAGTAGCCCTAACCTGCCACTTCCTTCTACTTCATTTGACCCTTTGGTGGGGGAAGATGAGTCTAAACTCTTAGAACTCTTTGTTGTTGGGATCACACAAGGAATTGTTGTGCTGTAGTGATTTCGTCTTTATCTTAGGAGCGTCTGAGCAGCCCTTAGCCCTAGTTCTCCACAACCATCCTTCCCCTCAGAGACCTCACTTTATAGGCCCATGTTCACATTGAAACTATGATGAGTCTCTCCCCACAACCAGAGAAAAAAGTTGTAAATATAAGTACTTTCTATTTCTAGCCATGGCTCTCGAGGAGAATCCATTTCCTTGCTTTTTCTAACGCAAGAGAGGCCTTCTATATTCCTTGACTATGTGTTCATCCTCCGTTTCCAAAGCCATCAGTGGCTTCCAAGTTGCTCTTACACTGTATCACTCTAACCACAGCAAGGACCAGTTCTCATGTGAAAAATAGTTACCAACATTTATCACAGTACAGCTTACCACATTTAAAGGAATTCATTCAGAAGACATAAGTTAGGAATAGATAAGGGTAGGAAGGGGAAGAGTGAGTAGACGTAAGAATAATCCTAATGTATGTGTACATGTGAGAAATTGTCTTCGAACAAATTCAATAGAAGTTAATTTTAACTTTTAAATGGAAAATTTTATGACAAGTAAATATATTTTCTAAATCAAAAATAAAGATTGACAGTTGCCTTAAAATTTCAAAAATCTTTCTAATATATTCAGTATGTCTTAGGAAATAGTATCCTTTTTATTTATTTTGTTACTATATTTTAGCAGTTTCATTAAAATGTAGTTCATATACCACTTACTCATTGAACGTGTTCATTTTTCTGGCATTTAGTGATATTTAGTATTATGTATTCATACTACAATCACTATTAGAATGGTTTTTTTTTTTCACACCAAAAAGAAATATCTCACTCATTAGCCATCACTCCCCAAGTTCCTCGTGCTTGGGCAACACGGACATACTTTTTTCATCTACATTGGCCTATTCTGAAATTTGACATACAGAATCGTATCACAGATGTCCTTTCACTTAGCACAATTTTATATTATTCACTGTATGTTAGCTGGTATCAGTACTCAAATCTCTTTTTTGTTTTTATTATTGTATAGATAAGTACCACAGAGTTTTGTTTTCTGGGACTTTTTATACATTCATACATACTCAGGGCTATCATTAATGGAGCTACTATAAACAGTCATGTGCATGCGTTTGTGTGAATGTGTTTTCATTTATTTTGAAATGTACCTGGGTCACTTGGTAACTCTATTCAACTGTAATCCGTCCATCCATCCTTCCTTCCTTCTTTCCTTCCTTTCTTTCTTCCTTCCTCCTTCTTTCCTTCTTTCTTTTTTTTTTTTTTACTTTTAATTTCTTTTTATCACTAGTAATATTTTAACTGGAACCTCCTGGGTTCCATAGGAACATTTTCATCCAAGTGTATAATGTACACTGAGCATCCTCCCGTTCCTCTCCCTCATGTGCCTCTCACCTTGTAGTAGACCACTGCTACTTTCATGGTACACATACATACATTTAGGAATTTTTGTGTCTATATAAAATCTAAAACCTAAAGTTGAGAGTAAACATGCAGTATTTGCTTTCTGAAACTCAGTTTACTTAATACGATTATCTCTAGTTTTATCCATTTTCTTTCAAACAACATATGGTTGAAAAGATTGTACTATGTGTATATACGACATTTTTTATCCATTCCTCTGTTGACTGGTTAGCTGTTACAGATAATTCCACAATAAGCATTGATGTGCAAGTGTCTCTGGATAACTCAGACTTTTGGGTAAATTCCCAGGAGTGATGCAACTGGATCACATGGTAGGTATATCTTCAGTTCTCCTTAGAATGCCATACTGATTTCCCAGTGGCAGGACGAGTTTACATCCTCACCACCGTTTGCTTTTTTCTTTGATTTCTTGATGACTGCCATTCTTACTAGTGTAAGATGCAAATTCAGTGTAGTTTCAGTTGGAATTTCTCACATAGCTTATTGGACATTTGCACTTCATATTTTGAGAATTTCCTATTCATTTTATTAGCATGTTTATTGATTACCCAGTCAATAATTTATTTTTTTTTTATTTTTAAGTGTATAGTCTATGTATTATTTCTCTGTCACACTGAAATTGACAAAGACTTTCTCCCACTCTGTAGGCTGCCCTTTCACTTGACCATTTATTTATTTGCTTGGCTGCAGAAGTGTTTTCATCCCAGGAAAGCTCATTTGTCAGTTGTTGGCATTATTTCCAAGGTGACACAAGTCTTTTCCAGAAAGCCCTTGCTTATGTTTATGTCTTGAAGGGTTTTTTTTTTTTAATATTTCCCCTATTGTTTTTTTCTCTGAACAGTTTCATAGTTTCAAGCCTCACACTAAGGCCTTTGATCCGTTTGAAGATGCTTTGTCTCCTTCTCCATATGACTATCCAGTTTTCCAACATGAGTAATCATTTCTTAAAGGATAATTAAATTATGGACTCCGAAACTATAATAATGAACGTTCCTTATCCTGTCATAATTAATTGATTTGTCCTGAATGTAAGTGAATATGTTACCAATACAGGATTTTGTAATACATTGGTGTTTGAAAGTACTATTTACTTGGTGTTATAGAAAGCTTCCACACACTGACATGTTGCTTACTCACATTGAAGTTCACATTTGTTAATGTCACCGCTGATCTCATCTGAAGTCTGTTTGAAGTTATAGGCAGCTTCATGATAGCAAGCAAATGCATTTTCACAAAACATTAACTTTTGCCTGAAACCTTGAGTTTTATCACTAGGAACAAATATAAATATATTTTCCTTCAAGTAGCAGACTTACTTTGTTAATTTTGGAGAAAGCATTTGTGAAATACCAGTTAAGAATAACAATAGTTTTCACACTCATTCATTCAAATAAAAATGATTTTTCTATAAAGAGCTCAGCTGGTGCAACTCGTGGTTCAGGTCCACATCTGCATATCTTCCAGACAGCTGTTGTTCTCTTTTCTTTTTTTTTTTTTGGTTTTTGGTTTTTCGAGACAGGGTTTCTCTGTGTAGCTTTGCGCCTTTCCTGGAACTCACTTGGTAGCCCAGGCTGGCCTCGAACTCACAGAGATCCGCCTGGCTCTGCCTCCCGAGTGCTGGGATTAAAGGCGTGCGCCAGCTGTTGTTCTCTTGTGTCCAGCAAAATGCTTGATCATCACACTAAATACTGAATATTAAAATGATACAGATTTAAAGTTCGGGACTTAATGAATAACTTTTAGTGTTTCATTAAGGAAAGTATTTTCTTTGCGCGTGTGTATGCATGTTTGTATGTTAGGGCTGCACGTGTGTGTGTACATACACATGCATATGGAGGCCACAAGACTGACATCTGTGTCTTCTATTACTTGCCACCGACCTCAGTGAGGTGGGCCTCTCAATGGTTGTCAGTACACCTTCAGAGTACTGGAAATGCAAGGGGCCTCCACCCATCCCCACCTGGTAATTCACTTTGTTCTGTGGCCCCTAACTCCTCACATCTGTCTAGCAAGTGCCTTACATCCTGAACCATCTCTCCAACCCCAAGAATGCTGTTAAATGATACTTAGGTGTTCTTTACTGCAATTGTGTGGTTGGGAAGGATACAGCAAAAGCAGCTCCTGTTGGTGCTTCTGCCCAGGCTCATGCTAAGGGACTCACCTTTTCTATTTCCGTGGAAATGTCACTGAAGTGCAAAGGGCAAGTGGCACTTGAGAACTGCCGTGGCACGGTTCAAGAAGTCTGTGTTACTGCTGCCATGTTAACCTCCCTATCACTTCTCAAACACATGTTAAAATTGATTAAAAGTGATTGGTCCTTTGAAAAGTAGACCAGTTCTTGTTATTATGTTAGAATATCATATTGTTTTGTTTTGTTTAATATATCAAAATAAAATATTAGATACAACAAAAACTATCATTTTGCAGCTGGACAAGAAAAACCAACAGGAGGAAAACAGCCCAAGAAAAGCACCATGATTCAAAGACCCACATGTTCACACACTCAGAATCCCATAAAAACAGTAAACTGGAAGCTATAATAGATATGCAAAGGACCTTCAGTCTATGTGATTCAAATGAACTTTGAGCGTGTTGATTCAGGGGACCTTTTTTTCTTGGTATAGACTATATGAACTTATCCTGGTGGAAATCGAACACTCCGCGAATACCCTCTGAATTTACAGTAATCATTATGCTGGAACCACCTGGAATTTTAAAAGTTCATTCCTTTAGTAAGGAAAATTATAGCCAAATATGTTTGCTAGTTCAAAATTGATGATATGAAAAATTCCTTTGGATTTTTCATCAGTCTAAGCTTAATTGGAATTTGAATACTGTGGTATTGTGGGGTAGTTCTAAATGTAGAATAATCAAGACTACTAAAAAAATTGCTTTGCTGCTAACAACAGCATCATGGTTCCTCCGATGGAGTGGAGACAGAAGACTGTGTCTCCACACGTGCTCCAACTTAACTAGCCATCAGACATGTTTTTAAAAATTAGAAATCAATGTTAGCAGATACGTTTTTGTATACCCCCTCAAACTTAGGATGCTGCCAACAGTCATGTGAGCAAGGTAACATTGTACACAGGGTTACATACCTGCTCACCGTAGCATACTTTCAACTTTGTGCATGTTTGAAAGTTTTCATGATGATGTCTTGAAAATGTATTTATAAGAATGGTTGTGCTGTAATTGAAACTACTGAGGGCGACTTGGAGAACAAAAAACGAGGATGCTCTAGACAGCAGGAAGTTTACCCCAAAAGGCTCTTCAGGTGACATGCTGCAGTAGTGCCAGCTAACCTCGGAGAGCTCAGAATTCCATTTCCTCATGGGGAGACACATGGTCCAAACTTAGGAATTTCTTGCCTTAAAAATTATTTGGTGTTGTTAGGCGTGGCAGTGCATTCCAGTAACCCAAGAACTTGGAAAACTGAGGTTAGCCTGAGCTATGTGAGACCCGCCCCCCTTCCTCCCTCCCCTTCTTTCTTACCCTCTACCTCCTACACACACACACACACACACACACACACACACACACACACACACACACACACACTTATTTGTTACTGTTTGTTATTGTTTTATGAGAGACATCCAGAAGGTAACAGGTGTATGTGAGATGTCCCTAACAGGCTTTAGAGGCCCTCAGATGACGGGAAGAGAGAGCTGCACATAGGAGGGTGTCAGAAATGGTCCTTAGCTGAATCCCTGAGCATATATGTTCAAGACACCAATTGCAAGAAAGAGTAAAATATATTCACAGCCTTAAGAGAGTTCGTACATTAGATCAGAAGGCACACTTTGAGAACATAGTGGGAAGGAACTGTTAGCAGATCTCAGCTGTTCCAGGTATGGAGGCTTCTAGTGTTAGATTATTCCAAGTTGTATTCAACTTTCCTGCTAACTTCACTAGGATTTGATAAGAAACCTAGAGATTCTGCCTCTGAAAATTGGGCACCTTCCCTTAAAAGCATGCTTAGCTGGCTCCTGTCTTACAGAGAAGAGCTGATCCTTCAGGTAACCTCTAAGGTGTGATGGCTTCTAAGGTCAGACCTCTTCCCTTGCTACTCTGCCTGGTGCTTACTCTCCCAGCCACTTTGGCCTGTTGGCTGTCTTTTGAGCATGCCTGGTAAGATTACTGCCAGCAAACCCTTGCAAAGGCTTTCTGAGAAACTTTCAGATGTTCCCACACACATTTTCTGAGAGAAGCTTTCCATAGCTTGCCTTAGAACTCCTGAGCTTCTCCACCCCGCCCTTGTCTTCCTCTTCTAATGATGCACTGAAACATTACAGAATCTAATTGCTTTTCCTCACCTCTTCAGAAGACAGATTCCACAAGAACGCAGTGGATTTTGTTCATTTCTGAACTCTTATAATCCCAGTGTCTTAAATCACTAGATGCATTTAAGGACTCAGACCAACTTACAAAATAAGTGCATAATGGATATATTAATGAATATCTGTGAATGAAAAGTTCATATTTGCACTTAGTCTGTGTTTATTCTGACAACAAAGACAATAGAAGCCTGTGTGATAAAACTTAAGCTCAAAATAAAGAAGTGGGGATATCTACACCCACACAAAGTTCATTAGTATGTTAGGTTTTGGAAATCAGGCCCTGTCACCCTCATCTGCCACCTATAAGCCATCATTGCTGCTGGTTTTGTTGTTTGGGGGGGAGAGCATTGTTTGTTTTTACCAATGATCTGAAGACAGGCTCCTGTTTTCAAGAACATGGGTATACTATTCGCTATACTCTGCCTGTCTACTTTAATGACAAATGAACTAACTTTCCTATAACTTCACGATATTGGTGTATGGGGTACAGGGATTGGAAAGGATCACTAGTGGGTTAGGTCTGGTGGCCAGAACAAGTTTGATACGACTTTTTTTCTAACTCTTGCTGACACAGTTGTTTTAGCTTAAAACAGTACTTCTGTTTTGATGTGGTAAGAACATTTTTTTCCTATAAAATCACCCATTCCTTGGAATGAAGATAGTATTAGATCCTTATAAGTCAGATATCTTTTAGCACGGAATTGTTTATTATATAAAAATATTTTATTTAGACTGAGTCTGTAGCTTGATAGTGTTTCTAAAAGTGCCAAAGAGTAACTCATAGAAGATGCCAGAAACAGCCATAGTTGGAAGAGGTGTATAGTGGTTGCATCATTTTCCTGGTAGGTGTAACCAGGTTTGAAAATCCATTGTTGCTATTTGTAAAATATGTTCTTAAGAATGTACAAAATAAACTAGCACCCTGGGAGCTACATTACATTTAAAAATAAAATACCTGCGTCAAGTGGCTGGCCACTCTCTTTATATTGCTAAGGAAGCATTCCTTATTGAGTTTTACTGCCCAAAGCAGCAGTCATGTTTTCACCGCAGTTAGCGTTTTGAGCAGGGTCTTGGTGTGTATTCTCGGCTGCCCTCAAAATCACAACTCTCCTGCTTCAGCCTCATATGCCAGCATACCTAATGTTTTCCCACATGTAATGAGTGTATTGTACCAGTGAAACCTTGGACCAACCAGGCTTTTCCTTATTTAGTTTTGAGGCAGGCGTGTTCTTGTTAACAAGTTCTGGTAAAGTATTTTAAGGCTTCAGTTCCAAAGTATCCTTTCTCAGTTAAAGCCCAGAGACCAGTATAACCAGGGGGAGCACATGTGTACAAAATTGCCTGGAGATTTTGAATAACGCACAATAATCAAGCTAACACAGCTCAGATTTCAAGATGAATAAAGTGTGTATGACAACACATCACCTATGTTTATTCTCTCATAGTACAGAGTACTTCAGAAATATCCAACTACAATTCCTTTAGTCCTTGTGAATGAAGGACACCCCAAATAAACAATGCATTCATTTATAGTAAAGGCAAGAAAAGAAGAGTCTCTCATACAGCTGCCTCTACTCATTTGGAGACGACCTGCCTGGGGCAAGGCAGGGCATGGGAAGGGCTTGGAGTGAGTTATTAACCTCTGATAGACTTGACAGAACTGACTGGGGTGGAGTGGAGTATGCCTTTGGGGCAGTTGAGGTGGTTCAGAAGGTAGAGGCCTGAAGATCCGAATGGCAGGAAAGAACCTACTCCCCGGAGTGGTCAGCACACGCATGCCCACACAAACTTTAAGAGATCTAGATCCTACCTTTTGACAGAAGGGAGCGGCTTACCCCCATCTTCTGAAAGGTAGCACAGTGAGGACAGTCACAAGCATAGCTGAAGAGCACATTAGCACAGGAGCACAGAATGCTTCCTCTCAACACTTACTCAACTTCAACTACTCTGCATGGAGAATAATTTCTTATTGTAGGATGCCAAAAGCACAAGCAAAGTAAATGAACAAAAATGCCTCCTCAACATTAGGGAAGTATAACCCAATAACCAAATAGAGGAAGGTACTTGCAAGTCTCACAGCTGGTAAGGGGCATCTATGTAGAACATGGAAAGAAACCTTATATTTCTTAAGAAGGTGACCTTGTTTAGAATTTGGGCAAAGGATCTCTACAGTCTTTTCTCTAATAAAGATGTAAAATCGACAAATTAAACACTTGGGGGAAATCTCAAAGCTCAATGTTGTAATTAGTACTTGGGAAATGCAAATTTACCACCTTCAGAAGAGCTGCCACTCTACACACCCTAGCTTGGCCACAGCCATAAACACAGGGAGCAAGTGCAGATGAGGCACTGGGCCCACCTGGAAATGAGAGAACGGAAACAAAGCCCCTTGAAAGACTAAACAGTTGTTATGGAACAGCCATTCTGTTTCTAAATATGTAAGCAGGAAAAATGAAAACATGTCCATTTGAAGACATATGTAGATGTTTAGATTATCATTATATATATATGAAAACATCTAACTGTGATTTGTTGTTCAAAACTAGTTATAGTCATATTTGCTAGACATAGAGGTACACACCTTTAATCCTAACATGCAATCAGTAGTCAGAGCAGGTGAATCTGAGTTTGAAGCTGGCCTGGTCCATAGAGTGAGCTCTAGGACAGCTAGGGCTACCTAGCTAAATAGTGAGACTCTATCTCAATAATAATAGTAATAGTAAAACAATAATAATAGGTAAATAGTGGGACCCTGTTGTAGCTTTGCCTTTAGCTTAGGCTAGTCTCAACTAGCTCTTATATCTTAAGTTAACCCACATTTTTAAGTCTGTGTTTTGCCATGTGACATTACCTCTCTTCTATCGTGCACTTCCTGTCTCCTCTTGTGTCTGCCTGGCAACTCCACCTTTCTTCTTCCTAGAGTCCTCTCTGTCTCTGGACGTCCCACCTAACCTCTTCCTGCCTAGGTATTGGCCATTTAGCTCTTTATTAAGCCAATCAGAAGGCACCTTAACAAAGACACATCTTCACAGTATAAACAAATATTCCACAACATTTCCCCCTTTTTGTCTAGATGAAAAGGAAAGATTTAACTCTAACACAGTAAAACTATATATAATAAGAACAATTATCAGGTAAGAGTTCCATTTACAATGTTCAGTCCATTTGTATTTGGCAGTTTTACAGAAAATACTCTACTATCTATCCTATCTTGATGAATCCAAAGTTTTATACCTAAATCACATTTTATCATAACTTTATTGCTATCTTTAAAAATATCTTTTTAGACCTTAAAACATATTCTTAGATAAACAACTTAATCTTTTATGTTTCTCAACCTTTTAAAATTTGTATCCTTTATGTAAGTTTCTTTTCTAAATTTGGTAATAAGAACTATAAAACTATAACTATATAGTCTCCAACCCCCTTCAGAGACCCAAAAAGGATAAAATGTTACTTGAATAAAAAGTAAGTGTAGATCTAACACCTTCTAAAAGTATAGAAATGACAGAAACATCTGGCTGCCTGGACAGTCACCCAAGGTTGCTCTGCAACATTAGATCATCTGTCTTCAACCTACAGGCTTAGAATATCTGACAGACTTTTGTGTTAGCAGGAATTTTGAAGGACTTTCCTACCTTGTCTTGGCAGAGTTTGGCAGTCACTCTCTTTTGTGTCCTGATTGCGCAGTTTGGACTGCATACTGTTTCTTGCCCAGTGGCTAACTTCGAAACAAGAAAAGCAAACTCCATATGGAGGTCATGAAAAGCCTTATGTTATTAAGACATTTTAAATGCTATATTCTGTAGGTCTGTGAAGTGTTTGATGACCACCTCTCTATCTAAAATATATCTCTGTTTAACCTTGAAAATATATCTAACATTACTACAAGTTTGATTTTTATAGATGACTAACTATTAACCTGTATTTCTTAAATATCCTAAATAGCTTTCTAGAACTAGAACTTTACATTTTTAAATGAGCTGCATAGGTACAATACTTTAAACAAGAATACAAACATATATACAGTATAACAAAAATAACCTTAAATTTGTGTCAATATACAAAAATATCTTAAACAAGAGTAGAAACATATGTAGACTCTGTTCCCAAAAAAAAGATAACCTTAAATTTATATCAATATACTCCAGGCAGTGTTGGCACACATCTTTAAACCCAGCACTTGGGAGGCAGAGGCAGGTGGATCTCTGTGAGTGTGAAGCCAGCCTGGTCTACAGAGCGAGATCCAGGACAGGCTTCAAAAGCTACACAGAGAAACCCTGTCTTGAAAAAGCAAAAGAAAGAAAAATTTATATCAATATACAAAAATCCATACCAATGTAAAATATTTTTGCATAAGTTAAATATAAGTTGCTTTATAGTTAAAAGTAGATTCAATAATCTACCCTTTTTTCCTATCGTTCCTGTATCCTCTTTTTTCTTTTCAGAAAGAGATCCTTGTAACCAATCTCCCTTGCTTAGTTTTCTCCCTTACCATGACCAGTAACAACTTGTAACCAACCTCCCAAATGATGACAAACTTTTATAACCCCCCAAGCGACCTAAAACCACCCACCTCACCTCTTGGGATTGTGGTCTTCCAGTTTCCTAGACTGCTTCCTGTTGTCTGGGGATGACAGCATCTTCAGGAGACCCTGAGAGAATTGGGATAATGCTCAAGTCCTGGGAAAACTAGCTGTGTCAATTGTTGTCCAGTCTCTGTGTGATGGGAAAGTGTAGAGCTTATCTGAAGTCCTGGCTGGAGAAGTCTATGAGGCTGAACCATCTCAGGTAGCAGCTTCGAAGTTGTTCTGGATGCAGAATTTTGAGGAAACTGCAACAGAGGCATTCTGAGAGGCTGGATCACCTGGGATACTTGTCTTTATTGGTGTGTGGCCCTTTTTTTCTGAAAACATAAACTTTTAAAGGTAACATACATATCTCCATTAACACAAGTATGGAATGTGCAGTGTGCACAAGTCAGTTAAAGGTGATTGTTCTATGTTTGATCAGGTAAACCGCATCTGTTAACTTTATAAGTTTATTTGGACTGTAAAACCAAACCTTTATCTATGCTATATGAAAGGATGGCATGTAATAATAAGTCATGAGGACTCTGTAGCCAATAAGATTTATCATTTCTCATCCAGTCTCAGAGCTGTTCCCATGTGGAGGGGTCAGCATATACATCACCTGTCCTGTAGTCTTTCTTGGTTTCTTTTTTATGTCTGTAATCAAGATTTTCAGGAGATCTTTCCCAATCAAATTTGATCTTCATTAATTTTTAAGAGAACCATAACTTTTTGTTTCCTGTGGAAACAAAGGCATAACCTCTCCCCCACCACAACATATTTTTTGGCTTCCATTCTGAAGTGGAAACATTCTTAAAATATATTGGTTGGTTTAATTTTATCTGTTTCCATAATCCATTGTTTCTCAGCAGCTATTTTTTTTACATGAGCATTTAAAAATTCAAAGTACCATATAGGATCCTAACACCTGTGTATTTCCCATTCTTGTGTGCCTTATTGTTTTCATATTACTTTAGTCTTTCTTTAAAGACTTTGTTATTTTTACACTATTTTTTCTGTGACCGTCCATAGCCATACACAGCAGTAGGCTCTGCATATGTGCCTCACATTAGACGCCAAATGCAGACAGATTTTTCTTAGACCATCAGCTCACAAATAATGCCATGGAGAGTTATTAATTATGGAAGCTTGTCCGTTAGTCTTGTTTCAACTAGCTCTTATACCTTAAATTAACCTGTATTTTTTGATCTGTGTTCTGCCACGTGGCATTACCTCTCTTCCATCTTACACTTCCTTTCTCCTCTCTGTGTCTGGCTAACAACTCCACCTTTCTTCTCCCCAGAGTCCTAGCTGTCTTCAGAAATCCCGCCTTACCTCTTCCTTCCTAGCTATTGGTCATTCGCTGGTTAGTAAACCAAGCAGAAGGTACTTTGGCAGAGTTCTTCACAGTGTAAACAAATAATTTGCAACATCTGCCTCAATAACAGTAACAACAACATTGATACTAATAAATACACTGAGGGTGGCTGACCTGTAGCATTGACTTTGTTGTTCTTAATGCACCTGTATGCACAAGGGTGACACAACTGCCTTGTAGCAATCTTACTTTTATCTTTTACATGTTATCCATCAATCATCCTTTTGCTATCAATATCTCAACATCATCACCCCATAAGTTGTTCTTTGAAACAGTTTCTTTCTGGGTTTTTCTTTTTTTTTCTTTTTCCAAGACAGGATTTCTCTGTGTAACAAACCTGGCTGGCCTGGAACTCGGAGATCTGCCTGCCTCTGCCTCCCCAATGCTGGGATTAATGGTGTCTACCACCAAGCCCGGCAAGTTGTTCTTAGAAGAAAAAAAAAAAAGAGATGGGGCGGGGTGGGGATGGTTTAAAATTTTCTCAAATCAGTAAGTTCCATATCATCTTCCTGCTCTAACAAACTTGATTCTTATGCACTGAGCTGAGCATTTGAACTTGACCTACATCATATCATTTTATTTTTACCTACACAAGCAAAAGCTGTAAACAAATCCTGTTTTCCTCACACAGCAGCACACAGGTATGAATTAATAGAACAATGGAACTCAGCCATTCATTCATTCATTCATTCATTCATTTATTTAGCTCCCTGGTTCAGTACTCTAAACTCCCAAGCTGGATTTCTGTTCTTGAACATAGTCATTTTCAAACATCATGCACCTGAGTCCCAGTACCTTGTAAATGTCTTTTTCTTTCTACATGTCAAAATAGATCCATATAACTAGAATGGTTTTCTTTTGAGAACCATCTCCCTGGAACCTAAAGCGATTAAAAACTCCCTGGTTCCCTCCAGTTCTCCTACTTAACTCCTCCAGTTCTCCTACTTAACTCCTTGCTTTGCTCATCTACTCATCTCTCCTGTTCTTTTTCTTTCATTTGTTGTGTCTACATCCAGCATTGTGTGTGTGGTAGCAAATAATAATTGTAGGTACATAAAACAAATCTTATTATTGCCATTTAGTGGAGAGACATACATTAACAACAAAAAAAGTATAAAAGTTTTTTGAATTGGGGTAAAAAGTAAGATTCTAGGAAACAGACACTATAGATTGTGGTTTCAAATGAATTATAGACTGGATGTAGATATTCAAATCCTAACATCATTACCTATTAAGACTATGATTTTGATCAAATTACTTTATATTTTGGGGCCTCTTTTTTATCTTAGAATGTGGAAAATAATAGTATATACTTTATAGGGTTAATATATGTGATAAGATAAAAAAGAGCCAAGTTCTTGCTAAGTGTCTAGTAAATATTACCTGTGAATTGATACTGTTGCTTCAGAGACTACACAGGAACCAATTAGGTCATCATTGTTACCATCTTAATCACAATTATTAGCCCATCTGCAGGTACCTATCCTGTACATGTTTATGCACAGGGCTTACATAAATATACACAGCATATTCCTAAATCTCCAAAGCCAGTAATCTAATTAAGAGAGAAGTATCAGCATTAGAAGAAGATTGCAATAGAAGGTACTGTATGCTGCTTGCCAGCAAAGTAATAGAGATCACATGTCCTACCCGTTTATAGGAGAGACAGTTCTCTGGGCCAAATGAGGGTAGGCTTCACAGAGGACAAGAACTTTTCAGAGGGAAAATAATCCAGGCTGGGTGAACAAGATAAATGATAACACAGAAGCAGGTGGATGAGCATGAAGTCCCAGAATGGGGAAATTGAAATTTGAAGTAGAAGAGTTGTGAGTACTGGGTCAATAAGGAATCCCTTGTGTAGTCATAAGTTTTGTGTCCCACCTGGCCTGCGGTTGGAACAAATCGCTCACCCCCAGTCCTGCAGCATTTATAAAATAATCACAAAGACACTTACAATAATTACAAACTCATCGCTATGGCCTATGGCTCAATCTTCTGCTCTCTAGCTCTTTTATATTTTTTTTTCTTTTTTTTTCGAGACAGGGTTTCTCTGTGTAGCTTTGCACCTTTCCTGGAACTCACTTGGTAGCCCAGGCTGGCCTCGAACTCACAGAGATCCGCCTGGCTCTGCCTCCCGAGTGCTGGGATTAAAGGCGTGCGCCACCACTTGCTCTCTAGCTCTTGTAACTAAACTCAGCCCATTTCCATTAATCTGTCTATCGCCACGTGTTCCGTGGCTTTACCTGTGGGCCATTACTTGCTGCTCCCTGGACGGCAGGATGGCGTCTCTTCCACCTCTGCCTTTCTTCTTCCTGTCTCCCCTGGATTTCTCGCCTGCCTCTCAGCTGCATTGCCATAGGCCAAACAGCTTTATTTATCAACCAATCAGAGCAACACATATTCACAGCATACAGAAAGACATCCCACAGCACTTCCCCTTTTTTTTCTAATCAAAAAGGAAGGTTTTAACTTTAACATAATAAAATTGCATATAACAGTTATCAAGCAAGAGTTACAGTTACAATATCTAGTCTATTTGTATATTGCAAAATTAAAATATTCTGTCACCTATCCTATATTTGGGAGTTAAAACTTCGTATCTAATTTATCTTTTATCATAACCAAGGAAAATTGTAATTATAACTATTTAGTCTTCAACTACATCAAAAATCCCTGAAGGATGTAATATTACCTAAGTAAACAGGAAGAGCATTGTAAGCAACTTCAAAAATCTAGAATGACGGAAACAGCTGCCTGCCTGAACTATCATCCAAAGTTTCTCTGAAACATTGGGGCATCCATCTTTAGCCTATAGGCCTAGAGTCTCTCTGTCATTTTACCCTGTGTCCTATAGAATGTCTGACATTATCCTCTGCAAAGCAGGAATCTGAAGAAACATTTCACCCCATTTTGGCAAATTCAGTGGTCATTTTCCTATGGGTCCTGCATGTCAAAAGTTTATACAACATATTATCTGCAGTCTAGGCAAGAGCAGTTAGTTTCTTGCTCAAATGGCTGTTTTTGTCAAGAAGAAAATTAACGCCATATAGAGTGCCTTCAAAGCTCATGTTTCTCTTTGAAGTAAATCAGTGCTGCCAGGAGCAGATGTGTCTCATTGTCCAGAAAGTCTAAGCTTTTAAAACATTTTAAATGCCATATTCTGTAGGTCTTTGAAGTGTTTAAAGATTACCTACCTAAATGAAATAGATTTATGTATACCTAGAAAACTTAACTAACATGACTATAAGTTTGACTGTCATAGAAAACTAATTATTAATCTGTATTTCTTTATTATCCATTACAATTTAAATGAGTTACATAGACATAATACCTTAAACAAGAGTAGAAGTATACATACAGTATAACAAATTAACTTTAAATTTGTATCAGTAAACTAAAATTTATAGCAATGTAAAACATTTTTAAACAATTTGATACTATTTATCCTATCATATCTATAATATCCCCCTTTCTTCTTTAGAAAGAGATTGTATTTATAACCAACCCCTTTAAATAAAAATAAACATTTATAAACAATATTTTGGGAATTTGGATATAGCTTCTCCTACTACTTCCTGCTGATGGGGGTGCTGGTAATCTTATGGGGATCCTGAGAAAATTTAAGAATTATGGTTAAGTCCTGACTGGAGTAGTCTGTGATGCTGTATTCTTAGCCAGTTGCCTTGAAGCTATTCTAGATGTTGGATCTTCTGGAGACCTCTCAGAGGGTCTTAGCTAATTACACCATATTAGCCTAGAAGCAATCCATAGGTTCTCATCTTCTGTGGAAACAAAAGCAGAACCTCTTTTCCAAAGCAACATATCCTTAGACATAAATTTTGAAGTCAAGATACCTTTAAAATTTATATATTGGTTTAACTCAGCAACCTTTACAATCAATGTCTTTCTGTGGTTAAAAATCCCAAAGACAATATAATCTGGACTCTCTGTGTGTTTTCCATCTTTACGTGGCTTATTTTTTATATTATTTTTACTGTCTCTTTGACAGTATACTGCATATACTCCTTTTCCTCTCTCTTCCAAGCCTACATACATTTTTATACACTCTGTAAACTGTTTAGAGTTTTATTCCATTTGAATCTGACTTATTGTGAATCTATAATCTTTCTCTGACCAGGAGAGATTTTAAAGATTTATTTATTTATTATGTATACAGTGTTCTGCCTACATGTATGCCTGCAGGCCAGAAGAGGGCACCAGATCCCATTTTGGATGGTTGTGAGCCACCATGTGGTTGCTGGGAATTGAACTCAGAACCTCTGGAAGAGCAGCCAGTGCTCTTAACCTCTGAGCTATCTCTCCAGCCCCAGGAGAGATTTTAAACTGCTAAACTGTGTGTTTAGGACTAAAGGCAGCCTTGGCTGCTGACTCCACCCATGTCAGCTTTTCAACATGGCGGAGGTAATTCACTACCAGCTCTAGGAGCCATGTTGTCTGCTGACTGTGGGAGGCAGTGCATCCATGCCTCCATCCAGCAGCATGTGGCCCAGAAACCTTTTATTTTGTTGTTGTTGTTTGTCTGTACTAGCAAAAGCTAAATCCATGCAGCATACTGCACAGCTTGGAGATGCCTCTGTGTATTGTGGCGGGAATCCACTGTGCTGCAGTTTAAGCTCACACACCATAAACCCACCATAAGGTAGCTTAAGCCCACAGGCTGCGGCTGGCCTAAGAGACACACTAGGAAGCTGTTTTTAGCTCCATTTAAGAATCTTTTTTTTTAAGTTCTCTCAAGTTTTAGGTGGAAAGTCAAGCCAACACGTTGGGCAACCTAGTGTGGTCAGACATGTCCCTGTGTCCCTCCTGGCTTGCAGGATGGCGTCTCTTCCGCCTCTGCCTTTCTTCCTGTCTCTCCTGGATTTCTTGCCTGCATCTAAGCTGCCTTGCCATAAGCCAAACAGCTTTATTTATCAACCAATCAAAGCAACACATATTCACATTATAGAGAAAGACATCCCACAGCACCCTGGAGCTGAGGAGACGGCTTAGTGGGAAAGGTGCTGCTGCCCCATGCTCTTCAAGCTCTGGAACTCACATGGTGAAAGGAAAGAATAAATGTTACAAGCTATCTTCTGAACTCTTCATTTGTGTTAAGACACAGGAGAGGGAGAAGGAGAGGAGAGGAGAACAAGAGGGAGAGATTGATTGATTGATTGATTGATTGATTGATTTTAATAGAGGAAGTCTCAGAGAGTGGGTAGATTATCCATATTCTGTCATTGTCTGCTGCCCTGCACACAATCACCACTTTCTGGAGCACTGTCCTGTGATTGGTTTGCTTAGGGACTTTTTGTAGTTCTTCCTCACATGGAACAGTGTTTTCCAAGCAGTAGTGTGCATGAAAGTTGCTGGGTACTCATCACTGATGCAGATGTCTGACACAAGAATCTCTGCTTTACTAAGTGCCTTTGACCATGCTGAACGGCATGCCCAAGGGGCCCTGCTGCGAGCCTGAGTGGCATCAAATAAAGAGTTCACATTTTTAAACCTGTTGTCGAGAGTCTTGCTTGGTGCCATCTTTCCAACTTTGTCTTCCATTATTCTCAATCATCTACCCTTTGAGCTACAGGGCCTTGTGCTTTTCTAGATACTTTGCCTGCTCTTAAATTTTTTTTTATAAGGTTCCTTCAGCTTAGGTTTGAATCCTACCTTCTTCCAGTCTTGGTTCAGATGTGTCCAGAAAGCATCTTTAGCAAGAAGGCAAGTGCTAACTTCCACTTGAACTACCCTCTGAGTGACCAAATGAGTTCTTTGTAAATGATTTGGTCCGTTTGATCCCTTTATGAGTCATTCATTAGATATTTATGAACTCTGTAACAAATATTGTTTCAGGTGCTGCTGATAACTTGGGAGGGGACCACAAACTTTATTTTCATGGTCCTTTTATTCTCCTGGGGCTAGTATTTATAATTTCATGAATATTTTGTGGTATATTTTATGTTTTAGCCTTTGGGAAGGAGTAAATAATAGAAAGGTAAGATGGGAAGGTGATGTTACAGGAAAAGAGCATTTGGAAATGACATACCAAAGTATTTTGTTTCTGGCATTGATCATGCAACATCCAAATGGAAACTTTCGGTGACAAAGCGAAATTAAGTTGAGCCTGCTACTTGGGAGATATGGTTAGCCAGTGTAGCTTGAGTTTTCCTGCCTGGCCCACAGTCAGGACAAATCTCTCTCACCGGCCAGTCCCACAGTCACTCGGACCCAACCAAGTAAACACAGAGACTTATATTGCTTACAAACTGTATGGCCGTACCAGGCTTCTTGCTAACTGTTCTTACAGCTTAAATTAATCCATTTTTATAAATCTATACCTTGCCACGTGGCTCGTGGCTTACCAGCATCTTCACATGCTGTTTGTCATCATGGCGGCTGGCAGTGTCTCTGACTCAGCCTTCCACTTCCCAGCTTTATTCTCCTCCTTGTCCCGCCCACAATTCCTCCTGCCTGACTGATGTGGGATGGTCTATATGTCAAATGTGTTGCTGATTGGTCAATGAATAAATCACTGATTGACAGTGGCCAGGCAGGAAGTATAGGCGGGACAAGGAGGAGAATAGAGCTGGGAAGTGGAAGGCTGAGGAGGGGACACTGCCAGCCGCCATCAGGACAAGGAAGATGTAAAGTACCAGTAAGCCACAAGCCACGTGGCAAGGTATAGATTAATAGAAATGGATTAATTTAAGCTGTAAGAACAGTTAGCAAGAAGCCTGCCACGGCCATACAGTTTGTAACCAATATAAGTCTCTGTGTTTACTTGATCGGGTTTGAGCGGCTTGGGACTGGCGGGTGAGAGAGATTTGTCCTAACTGTGGGCCAGGCAGGAAAACTCGAGCAACACCTGACTACTGGCCAATCAGTGTTTTATTTATTGACCAATCAGAGCAACACACTTGCCATGCAGAACATCCCATAGCAAGCCAGTATAGGACTTTTTTTTTTCATCTCTTAATGGTAGGGGAATGAAACTTTTCACTGTTGTTCAAGAAGTCCCACATGCCGGGCGGTGGTGGCGCACGCCTTTAATCCCAGCACTCGGGAGGCAGAGCCAGGCGGATCTCTGTGAGTTCGAGGCCAGCCTGGACTACCAAGTGAGTTCCAGGAAAGGCGCAAAGCTACACAGAGAAACCCTGTCTCGAAAAAAAAACCAAAAAAAAAAAAAAAAAAAAAAAAAAAAAGAAGTCCCACATGACAAATGTCCAAACTTAAGGTACATGTCAAATTTCCTTTATAAATAACTATGCAGAAAATTACCTTCTTAAAACTTTAACTGTCAAAAATTTTACTACTTAAAGTACACCACACTATGAAAACTTCCTGGTGATCTGGATCAAGCTGAGTAGAGCTGTTTTTAAAACTTTTTACCTGATTCAAATATAGTCACATTTGTATGGAGGAGTATAGTTGTAATTTTCATGGAAAGCAAAGAAGTCAGGAGCACTTTCTAATGCAGTAGAATGTAAATGTTCTCTCATCTTGGCTACCTTTCATTTCAGGACTTTTACATTATTCTCTTCAAAGTATCAATAATATAAGACAGAGGAAAACATGTGGTCTTAGTTCAGTTCACATTGGATGTGCTGTTAGGAAGTTAGGGTAGCCAGTGAGGTGTGCAAGTGATCCTTTGGTTTGCAATTACAAGGTGTGTTTCAGTGTATCAGGAAGAGAACAGAACACTGAGGTTTGAGCTACTTTAAAGATCTGGGGTTAACTGAACCAAGTTTATTTGGGAAATAGACAAAAGTCTTCTGCCAGGAGGTGCTTGCCTACTGCTAGATAAAATTAACTGTGCATATGCTCAACTTATTCTGCATATTGGGAGAGATGTGTTTATAGCATGCTGATTTTTTGCTTCATTTCTGTGAATTGTGTAATTTCTTTAAAGACTTATGTGATTCACATGATAATCAAATAAGAATTTATATACAGTTTCTTGTAGATATTTCTTCAAGTTCAGCTTAGTTGGAATTCTTAATAGCCAGTCTCCTACATTGCTGCAGAAGCTAAACACATACTTTTGTTTGACTCTTACAGAGAGTGCATAGGCTCAGTAAACTTTCATCTGCTTCAGGGTTATGGCTGATTCCATCTTAAAGCAAATTTATGAGAGTAGCTGATGTGATACAGTTGTTTCTAGTAAAATCAGACCAGCTATAAGGAGCCAATCTCAGTCAGTCTCTGAGTAACATTCTATGAGAAACAGACTCCAACTCAGACACCATTGTAAAGCCTGACATAATGAGCACTTGCAGCTGACTTAATCCTAGTGCAGATCTTTAAGCAGCCATGGGACAAAATGATTTCCACATTAACATTAGTGGAAGGAGCTTTAGATTTTATCAGCAGAAAGAATAGATACCTTGTCTGAACAGTAGCCACTTTTAAAGAATTAGCATCGTGATCCTTTCTGAGCCAGGTTGTTCCTGATCCAAACCCATCTGTGTTAAGGTGCCCAGAATGTGGTGTTTTGTTTTCTTAAAACCCGAGTTCATCAAAAAAATGAAAACAAATAAGACTTAAAACTCAGGGTATAATATAAAGAATTATATCTGTATGCAATGACCAACCTATTCTGATTCATTATACATGTGAGAGGTATAGAGAGACAATGAGGGCTGGCCTTGAGTTCAAACCCTATAATGCAAAGTTTTTCTTCGTACTAATTTGTTTTCATGAGCTTAGGAATCTCTGAAAATAAGTTTATGCTGTGAAAGCTTGTGTGTAAAGGGACCAGGCATAACAGGTAGATGTTGAGTGACCTGTGCCCCTGTGCGTGGGTTATACATCCTTTTTTCTTTCTTTCTTTCTTTCTTTCTTTTTTTTTTTTTCTGGTCTATCATTTTGAAACAACACCAATAATGATCTAAGTATTATAGTCAGTTAACACTAGGCCTGGCCCCCTTTCTTAATTTACAACGGGTAGATTAGAATACACATTGCAATAAAACTCAACTTGACTGAACTGCCTCCCCATTGCAGTTAGTCCAACAGTGTTGTGAAATGTGATGATTTAAATTGATACTAAGCAGGCCTGGGTGGCCAGTAATACTACTTCAAAGAACTGAGAATGCCATTTGGTGAAAGGGAAAACTGAGACTGTCGTGCTCTTCACTGTTCTGTCTGTTGGGTGGTAGTGAGTATCATTTGTGCTGCATTTTGGCGTAATTGCCTCATTATTGAGAAAACTTTCTTGTCATTGTCTGGGACAGATACATTGTGTGGGATGTCGTGTGACATTTCACTTGGAGAAAACGAAGCGTTAAAAACCTTTGTTTTATTATACTCTGTAATACTCAAATTTATATCTTGATTCTTTATTAAGTCTCAGTTTTGTTGTAGTTCAAAACAGAATCTCATATAGCCCATAGGCTGTCCTAGAACTTGCTGAAAGATCAAAGATGGCTTTGAACTCTGAATCCTCTTGCCTTTACCTTTCAAAGGCTGGGACAGCAGGCATGTACTACCACCCCGAGCTTAAGTTCCTTTCAAATAAAAAAATACCATTGACTGGGCTCACTGAAGGAAGTTTTTCACATGAAAGTCCATTTATTCTATTCTCAGTGGTAGAGCGCTTTGCCTAGTGTGTGTGAGGTCCTGGGTTCAATCCCCAGTATCACAAAAATATTTTATACACTAAGATAAATGTTACCTAGCATATCACTGAGTTGAAATAGTAATTCACTGTAATATTTTCTGATCTATGATACTGAAAATTTGGAAGTATAAAATTATTATCTTGTTTCTTGATAAAATTAATACATTTTGCTATTTACATAAACTTTCCAATGTGGGCAATCTTTGTATTAAAGTCCAGTAACAACCTCTTCCAGCCCCAGCATGCCATACCATTCCATAAATATTTGGATAATGAAGCACGTGAGTTTTTTCAAGTTTATAAATACTCTGATTTGTAATTTCAGTATGCTGTAACCACTCCTCCCTTTTAACTGTATTCGATTTTGTAAGGCAGACATGATGTTTACTTGTTTGAAGCACTGCTAAGTTTTAGTCAGGGCAGTAAAATTAGGGTACATGTCACAGTGATACACAGATGTGGTTGAAACTTTGATTCTGTGGTTTTACACTTGACTTTTTTTATAATTTATAAGAAGTGGAAAATGAACTCATAATTGGAAAAAGCTACTTTGATCAAGGTCAGAGTCTGACTGTTGCCTGCTGAGGGATATGTCACTGTGGTGCCACGTGCCTGGTTACCATAAGGCAGAAGCACAGGTGTGTGCACCTCACCTGGCTAAGTTCTGGACGTACTTCTGCTTGCCATATAGTGCCCATTAGACACAGAAATGGAAAGCAGTAATGCAAAGTGATACATTGGAATGAAAGCTGAATTTCCCTTCATTGTCTTCCATCAAAGCAGAATTTATTATAGTCCTTGACAATACTCAAGAGTTTGCTTTTCACACATTTCTTCATGTAAAATATTTGAACATGTTTTTATAGCATTTGTGTTCATCAAACTGGTGTGTGTGTGTGTGTGTTGATTTTGGTTTGGGTTTTGTGTGAAACAGAGTCTCATCTTCCATTCTGGCCTCACACTCATACTGTTCCTATCCCCGTCTTCTAGGTGTCAGGAATGCACTAATGTACCACCATACCTGGCTAGGGCTGCTTTCCAGTGGGATTGTTAAAATGCTGACACTACCTAAGAAGAAGCTTCAACCCATCTTATCTTTTCTATTCTAAAATACCACTGACAAGCATCTAATTAAAATAGGGAGCAATCGCTCTACTTCCTTCTTTGGTGTTGTCCCCTTACCAAGTGTGCTTTGAGTCCCGTCTCCTGAGCACCGTGAGTCTCAACAGCCCATGCTGGACTGGGAAACCTACCTATCTTGCTCCCTTGAGAAGAGGAGCTCGCTCCAGTCCTCTTCTCCGCTCCAGCTTTCAGACGGTGCTCGTTGTCTGTGTAGTGGATAGCTGTGAAGGATGGGAAGGCGCTTCAGTCGTCTCCGAAGTGAACTATCAGCATGACACGTTTTCCTCGCTATTGAAAGCCTTCTTATGTTGAAACCCACCGACAGTGAAACTGTAGAATTCCTGGGAGTTCAGTACCATCTGGTTGTGCTCCAGGCTTTAAAGCTGTTATCTCCACATAAAATTTCAGAGCCCTATACTATTTTCCTCACCAAACTATCCATTTTTAAGCCACAAATATTTTTCCATCTCTTTCAGATTTTATCTAAAAGTATATTTTAACAGTATTTTTAAAAGTTCTTAAACAATAACAATTTATCTTGATGGATAGCATGCTGTGTTTTTTCATTTTATTTTAATTAGCCATTGTGGAACCAAATTCCCTTTTGTTTTAGTCTTTGGAATATTGTTTAATTATTGTTATCATGCCAAATATCTTAAAGGTTATTTTACCAATACAGTTTCATTTAACGTAACCCATATGGAATCAATAGTCTAGTTTCCTAAAGTGAATGCTTGGAAAATCTTACATTCATATGTTAAGAGTACACATCCTTTCCTCATTAGTTGGAAAGTACGGGGATTTTGGCACAGGTTCTGTGTGGAAGCATTGTGCAGCTTTTATATGGATTTTGTTTTTAGCCTTTGATGACACTGTTTAGAATAGGAAGTATCTAATAAGTAAAGCATTTTGTCTCAAGTGCTGCCAGTGTGTTTAATATATGCCTGGAGGTCTGAAACATTATCTTCTTCACTACAGTAATATGCATTTAATTCTCTGAAAGCAGAAGGTCGAACTTTTAAAAGGGACGCAAAGTACATTTTCAAACAGAATAATTCAAAACATATGGAACAGGGGACCAGAGTTATGTACAGTTGGTTTTTATGGTTTAATCATGATCATGTTAATGCACACCAGTAGCTAATTAAAGAAAACTTTTATTGTCCATTTTAAATAAGTTAGGTAGAGAGTAGAAGAGCTGAGGTAACAGTGCCGCCCAGAGATACACAGTCCACTCCCCCGCTGCACACAGAGACTGCTGTTTTTGAAAACTTAGTCATGTTCAACAGTGCAAAGCAAAAGCTATCTTGAGACTAATTACACTGTGGACTTTTTGTTTCCCTCAGAGGAATGGTAAATTTGGTGATGCACAAGTTTAAGACCTAATACATACAATGAATCGTAAAGTGGTTCTTCACAGTGGGCCAGAACTTCCTCAGCTGAATAGGTAAATCTACAACGAGCTGGACAAACGGGTGGATTTCCAAACATGTCTCAATAGCCACCTTATCGTGGCGCTAAAATAATTTGGAAGTTTGGAAAAATGGAGGAAATCCAGGCTTTTAACTAGAGTTCTCATTTTAAGGAATAGTTTTCTAGTACTGAGAAATGTACCTCCTTTTCTTCCAAGGAGAGCCAGTCTTTTGTCTCCGGGTCACTGATTCGAAGTCCCTTCTGGTCAGTAGTGAGTAGAATGAGCTACTGTGCAAATTGTGTTCAGTAACCCGAGTGTCCTGCGTGGACAGCTGCCACTCTGCGCCTGCCAGGCTCAGCGACATGTACTGGAGCCTGACGCGCAACTCTCCATGTAGACTGGATGCCCACTTCCCTTCCCTTCCTACAGTCAACACTGTCCTAGGGGAGATGAGATTTTAAACATTTATCTGCAAATCAGAAGCAAATTCTGCGTGTATAAACACTGCAGCCTCGGGTATGAAATTGCAGCTGACTTTTCTGATTGAGACACAAAAATAGCTTATGAGGCATCAGTTCTTGGTTGGGGTTTGCCATGGAGCCCAACCTGCAGATTTACTTAAACTATATAAAACTTAGTTTATAAGGCCTCAAAATGTGGGCAATAATCCTGGATTACTTAAGTACTTATATTACTTTTTCGAATGTTATTTGAAATTTTGTGGTTGGCAATGTATTTGGAGGTCTATTTGAAAATCTTGACATAGTAACACAATGCTTTAAAATTAATCTTTTATCTTGAAAACAAGTGACTTAATTTTTACTTAGTTCCTAAATCAAGTCTATTTGTTCATGTGTTCCAAGAATATTAACAAGGTGTTCCTTCCCTTTTACTAACAAACTGCCAGCTTTCTCTTCAATGACCTATTGAGTACTCTCCTTTAGCCTCAGTTTGTTCAGCTATAAGATGGGAATAGCAATACTTTCTCCTCAAAAGATGATAGCACTTAGGAAATACAGTGTATATAATATGTAACAATATGTAGCAAACAATAAACACACTTGTTCACAATCTCTGAGCCATAATATAGGGTGGGAAGTTAAACAGCATGGAAGGGAGAGAGTTAATCTGCACCCACAAGGATTGTAGACGTTTTTATAAAGAAGGGGTTGTTTTAACTTACCCTGTATCAAGTACTTTATTCTTACATTCAGTACCTCACCTCATTCCGTGTTGTCTCAGCCTTGCATACCAGTGCTCCATTGTGAGAAGGAATCCATCCAGAGACTAAGAGGATTGCTCACACTGTGCTCAGTTCACAGTGTGGAGGATGCAGAGCCCCACAGGCTTCATGAATGAGTTCGTACTGAGAAGTCTTCCTACACATGTATTTGCATCTTAACAGTCCTTAATTCAGTCTGCTAGGTGATTTGTTTTCCTACTAGATAGGAAGATCAGTTATCACTGCACATTTGTGGATCTTCTTCAGTGTGTTGAGGATCTACTCCTACTTATGCAGTGGAAGAGAGCATATCATCTAGCGTTCTTCATCTGGTAAAAGCTACAGCTCTATAGCAGCTGCCCAGTTTAGGGAATAATTTCCTGTGTGCCAGATACATTATGAGATAGACTGCATCTCCAGATCTTCACACCTACTCTATGAGGCATAATTAACTCTATTTTATGCATATCCTTAGAGAGGTTTGCAATTTTGTCCAAAGTCCTATAATTAGAGAGTGTTGGGCTTGGTCTCAGATTTGTCTGACTCTAAAGCCCATATAGAGCTGTACATCACTCTCCCTTATCTATAACAGTACTCTGAGAAGTGTATGTACCATTAGACACTCTCATAGCTGTATGAATGTGGAGTATGAATGTATAGCAGGTCGGATGGTATAGCCTGCTGTATATGTAGTTTGAATGTATGTTTGTGTGTCTGTGTAATAGCCCATTGTTTTGGGGGCATGATTAACCAATATAAGAGAAAGTAATGCAATCAAGAAAAGTAGTAAATACAAGATGTAGAATGCTAGTGTGGGCACACGAGTATGTTGTTTACCATAAACCTTTTGTAAGCAGGAGCACACACTAAAATAAGGATACAAAATATAGCATAATAAAAACAGTGGCATAGTCACTTAATCAAGTATCGTATACTGTGCAGCACGATGTGTGTAATATATTGTACTTTCATGTGACTGACAGTACAGAAGGCTTCTTTATACTCATGTCACATAAATGTGACAGACCCATTGCATTAGCATACTCAAGACATCAAAGTGAAACAGCAACTTTTGAGTCCCATAATCTTGTGGGAACTCTGGTTTATATGCAGTCTACCATCTAACCATATTGTTCTAACACTATCTGGTATTAATGCCACAGAACATTTTAGCATATAATTTATGCTGTAGGAGAATTGTGTGAAGTACTAAGATCACCAAGAAGGAAAAGTTTTGATGGATGACTCTTTGCCAGCTGTGACCAGCACAGTGAGATGCTGTGGTAGAGTGACTTCAGAAAACATGGTGCCTCTAAAAGTAGGGATACATTGTTTTGTTTCAAATAATGTTTTTGTGTTTCTTGGTTCTGTAGAATCAAGATAAATGTTGTTGGAAAACCTTTCCATAAGTGTTTCCTCATTATCTTTCATTATTAGTTATTTAACACTTAACAATGAGTCTTTGGTAGTCAGTATAGATAACTGAGAAAATCCCTCCCAGAGTCCTGGGGAAGATGCTGCTTTGAGAAAGGAATCTACGTACACTATGCTCTTTTGTCCGTTCACTTTATTCCTTTATGACAAAACTCTGTACAGCTTCAGTTCTGTCCTGAGTCTCAGTTCCTCTTTGTACCTACATTTTTCTGTCCCCTGAAGGCCCTGGTAAATAACTAAGCCTTATGTTTTTTGTCTCATTTCCGTCCTCTTCTCCCTTGTCCTCCATCTATCCTTCCTGGCTCCTTACCCCTGGCCCTGGTAAACTCTACAAGAGATCTGCTTCACCTCTACAGAATCTGTATCCTCCCTTCTCTCTCTGCCTGTGGAATTCTGCTCCAGTCCTCACTGCATCTGGTTATGCAGAAAGCTCTATTGTCCTCAGTCAATCTCTCTGCCATGACCCTAGGCCTGAAGGAAGGGGATGATCTGAGCTTCATTTGCACAAGAAACAAAGCTATGTATCTACAGCCTGCTTGTCTCCTAGGCTGGGGGCAGGGGTTAGTTACCTAGAGGTTCAGCAGGTCTGAGAAGCTGAACTGTTTGCCCAATGGTCTATTACTATATGGGCCCACAAGAAATTCATAGTAAGGCACAGCTGAATATTAAAGCTGTATAACACCAAATATTCTGTGATAAATGGCTTCCCATTTGACAGACCCTTGGTTGGTCAAAGTATAGCTTTAATACACAGCTGAATCTCTATAATATATATTCTTGCGGCCCCCAAGAAGTCAGCTTACAATAATTTGTAGCATTTGACAAAATAGTTTTTAACCAGTAAAATTGGAATCTAAAAACTGATAAATAGCACTTAGTAGTTACACTGTGCTTTAGGAATATTTGTCTATCAGAAGTTGCCTTGAATCCTAGTGCAGTCCTTTTGGAAATACTCAGTAACTTAACAGATTTTTATGCTACTTACCTTGTAGTTTAACTTCTGGGAATTTGTCCTAAAAGTTCTTATCATTTCTTATAGACGCTTGTTGGCATGAATTAAAAGCTCAAATTTCTAATTGTTTAGGAATTGTTGAAAAAAATTACTCCTAACATTAAATTGAATGCTGTGCAGCTTTTTACAGATTCTTTTAAAGTGGTACTCATGAAGCTAAGGCAGGAGGAGAGAGAGACTGTGTGACTGTGTGTATGTGTTGGGGCCAGCGTGGCTCCACAAGTGGGCTACATAGCAAGACCCTGCCACAGAAACAAAGTAACTTACAAGGATAATACCTTGTCTAGAAATGGGTTTCAAATTTGTCTCTTCAATATGAAGTCTGAGTAGCAGAAAGAAAAAAACTGAATATGTTAAATAATATGGTTGATGTTACTTGCTAATGCAGTGGGAATAGGGAAGGTTTATTTTCTTTTTCTTATTTTATGGATTCCCCATGTTTATATGGATTAGTCTGTATCACTTCAAAGAGTAGCAAATGAAATGCCCAATGCCCAGTAGATAGTCAGAGGATCTCAGAAGAAGCTGAAGGTCTCAGAGGAATTCTACCCATCTGCTGCCACCAACCTGTCCTTTCTTCTCCACAGGGAGTCATTAATGGAAGACATTAGGGAAAAGCTACTTCCAGAGGCTTTCCTTACTGAATTATTGACTCACCTTTACTTCCTCCCAAATTCTGTTGTAGGAAAACAAAAAATTAACATCTTTTTAAATGTCATGCATTTATTTTAATTTGATGATCTTTGCTCTTCAGAGTCTGAGCTTCTTATATTTTCCCCCTTTTTTACTGCTCAAAATCCTATAAACTAGTTTTGTAATAAGGATGAAAAACACAGTACAACCTGCAGCCAGGTGGAACCTGTATTCACTAACAATAACCCTGATTGGTGGCTGGAATCTTTTATTATATTATTTGGGGGATTATTGTAAGACTACCAAAGTAATTATTTGGGGTAACATTTTTAAAGGCTGATTTGTTGTATTAATATAAAGTGAGAAATAGGGACCCTCAGAAGTACATTTGAATGCACACTTGATATTCGTTCTCAAGAATTTGAGATGGTGTCAGGCATCTTGGCTGTTGGGAGACTGAGGCATGAGGACTGCTGCAAATTTCAGGCTGGCCTAGGCCAAGGAGCAAGGAGCAAGAACCTTTTCAAAAAAAAAAAAAAAAAAAAAAAGAAGAAAAGAAAGAAAGAAAGATTCCCCTTGGATTATGAAGTGATTTAGGGGTGGGGTAGACTTTCATGTAGTTTTTGTGGTTGTTATGGCTTTAAGTTATACTAAATTCCTTTTATGTTCCTTTAAACAGCATGTTTAAGTAACATTATTCATATAGTGACACTTTATGCATAACTACCTGACATATCTGCTTGTTTTTTCTTAAAGATCTGTAAACAAGAACAGAAGAAAATGGATACATTTGATGGAGGCATAGCTGAAACTTCTTCCCGATACAGTGGTGCTCAGGACAGTGGAATTGGCAGTGACAGTGTTAAAATCCGAATTGTACAAATAGAGCAGTACAGTGGTGCCAGTCAGCACCGAATTGCCCGCCCCTCACACCAATCATCAATTGTGAAAAATCTCAATTTCATTCCCTTCGACATATTTATTACTGCAAGTAGGATCTCACTAATGACCTATTCCTCGGTGGCCTTACCCAAGTTCAAATCACCGGAACAGAAGGAAGATGGGAAAACAGGCAAGAATTCCTTAAACCTGCCAGAAGTTGATTCTGATGTAGCTCAGCCTAACCAGGCATGCATTTCCATGGTGACTGTTGAAGATCTCTTAAGCAGTAGCAATTCTTTTTCTTCAGGGAAAAAAATAAGGGTTCTCTCTCTTGAAAGCCTCCATGCGTCCACACGGTCATCTGCTAGACAAACACTTGGCAGCACTGTTGTCCGGCAGCCTGGCCGAAGAGGGACCGGTGACTTCGAGCTCCATCCATTTCTCTACTTAATTGTATCCCAGCCTTCCTTGCTTCTGAGTTGTCATCACAGGAAACAGAGAGTGGAAATATCCATCTTTGATGCTATGCTTAAGGGGGTAGCCTCTGACTACAAATGTACAGGTAAGAGCCTTGATATATCCTCGAGTGTAGTTATTTTATTTCCTGTTTCAAGATTGACCAAACAAAAACAGCTGACAGATCAGACATGTTTTCTCTTCTCTGCAGAATATGGCAAATACATGTCTGCAACTGAATTGAGTGTAAGAAAATGTTGGGAAAATGTAGCAACATTTAACATTAGTATTCTCATTGTGCCTCCGAATATTTCATCTTTTTCCTCAGTAAGCTCTTTCTTGGCTGTAGATATACTGTCTAGTGTTTGGGAATCATAGCTATTTTTACTGGTAATGGCCCTTAGGTAGGCGATCCAAATTAGTACAGTTGTTTTAAAAAAAGAATAATAAAAAGTCACAGCCCCTACCATGCCTTTCTTACAAACAGAGAGCATCTTATATTATAACCATATAGAACTTCTGAAATTTGTTGAGACTAGGAACGAGAGCTGTTCAGAGTTAAGATGTATGAACATTAAATAATAAGATCCAGTGAAAATGGAACCAGAGTGTGAGAGACCCTGGAGATTTAGCAGCAAACACTGGAGAGTAGCTATGAATGTGATTCAAGACTTGAAGAGGAACCTAGCAAGCACATGATAGTTTGGCATGTTGCTGTCACACCAAATGGATAGAAGTCAGCAGTGAGACATTTGGAGAGCTGATCTGATCTGAAACTCAGGCTGTTAATTCTTCTCATTAGAGAGAGCCATTGAATTAACTATTTTCTTGTTGATACAACAAACGCAACTTCAGGAAATGGAGGGTTTTCTGGCTCATGGTTTGAGGGTATACATACAGTCATTCCATCATGGCAACAACAGCATGGTAGCACAGATATGAGATGGCACTCACATTGTGTTCACAAAGCACAGGAGATGGATACTGGTATTCCATCTACTTTCTCCCTTCCTCCTCCTTATTCTTTTTCCCTTCTTATTTTTGAAATCCCACTCTAGTCCTTGGGGTGGTACCTCTCCTATTTAAGGAGGATCATCCCTTCTCAGTTAAATCTCTGGGAAATCCTCACAGTAACACCCAGAGGTGTGTCTCCCAGGTGACTCCAAATCCATTCCAGTTGACAACAAAGATTAAATATCACAACCATTTTACATAGCACATTACTGGAAAACAGGCAGCAAGGTCATGAAGACTCAGACCAAGGGTGTGGAACCCAAGGCTCTTGCCAAAACTGCTTCCTGGTCTCTCCTGTAATCCTCTGTAATAGTATCAAGCTGGCAGCTCATACTAGGCTTCTAAAGGCTTGCTGCTCCCTGTAAAGAACTGTTAATCCACTGGCAGTTTAAATCAGCCATGTTGAGTATTTATTTATACCATAGATATTGGGAAATGCTATCAAGCAGCTCTACTATTGTGAGAACCATTTGTTAACATTAACTGGCAACTACTGTCTTCTTTCTTCAAACATTCTCGTCACTGAGAGCCTGTGATGTAATAGGTACTTCAAGGCACTAGAGATCTTGCAGGTGCTGTGTTAGCAGAACTTCTGTTATTATCTGAGGATTTCTACCTACCTAACTGATGCCTCTTTATGGTTCGGCTTAGCATTGGTTGGAACTTGGCACAGATTAGAAGAGTAAATCTTAATTCCCATCACCTCCTTAAAGTCACTTAGCTACAATTTCTTATGTAGTTAGGGGTCTTCAGCGGCTCTGCTAAGAGGTAATTGGAAAGACAGGGAAGAATGGGGGCGGGGAGGAGCTGATAGGAACATCTATAGCCTCTTCCCAAGCTCTTGCATTGTAGATATACCGAAATCACAGATCACTCTCTTTGCTTACTTCAAGCTCAACCTATTGGTATGCTCTGTGTGTGTGTGTGTGTGTGTGTGTGTGTGTGTGTGTGTGTGTGTACACATATATGAGGCAAGCAAATAGTCCATAGTAATGAGTGGGAACTGCCAATGATGGGTTTCACTTTTCCAAATATTTAGAAGTAGGTTCAACTCAATCTATTTTATTAGTATACTTCTAAATAATATGTCTGTGTCTTTTTGTCTAAATTTGTATTCAACAAGGTCATAAAGAGCTCAAAGCAAAGACACTCATTTGGATGATAATATCTTCTTAGAATAAAAGAATAAGGAAAGATTTAGGTATTTCTTTCATGAGTTGGGAATTGGTGTAGAACCCAATTACAGCAGATGAAGCTAGAGGAAAGGTCATGGCCCTGCCTGGGTTTAAGTGGAGTCACCTTCTGAAGAAAGTCTACTGTAGCTAGAGTTTTCCTGCCTGGCCCACAGTCAGGACAAATCTCTCTCACCTGCCAGTCCCACAGCTGCTCAGACCCAACCAAGTAAACACAGAGACTTATATTAGTTACAAACTGTATGGCCGTGGCAGGCATCTTGCTAACTTTTCTTACAGCTTAAATTAATCCATTTCCATTAATCTATACCTTGCCACGTGGCTCGTGGCTTACCGGCATCTTCACATGCTGCTTCTCATTGTGGTGGCTGGCAGTGTCTCTCTGACTCAGCCTTCCACTTCCCAGCTCTATTCTCCTCCTTGTCCCGCCTACACTTCCTGCCTAGCCAATGGCCAATCAGTGTTTTATTTATTGACCAATCAGAGCAACACATTTGCCATACAGAACATCCCACAGCAATCTACTGAGGAATATTCTATAGGTGCCTTCCTCGGGCATCTCGTTAGACCCTTGCATAGAGCAATTCTTGATTATAACCAAGTATTACCTGTATAGTATGTACTTTACATGGTCATGTTTCTTAAAAGTTAGCTTAGTGCTTTGAGGAAATGTGGTAGAAAACCAAAACTGTAAGTAGTTAAGATATAATGACTTAAATAAATAAATAAATAAATAAATAAATAAATAAATAAATAACTAGACTGTAACTGTCACTGAGTACTCCACCAAGAATTGTCCTGCTTTAATACATTCTCTTATTTCACCCTAATAATAACTCTGTGAGGATGTCATGTTTCGTATTACAGATGGAGAAACTAAGAAATAAAGCTTAGAGAAGTAATTGCCCAAAGTCAGAGCTGTAGTGGGAACAGCTACAACTGCAAACCCAAGATTAGTCACTTTTCTGCAGCTAGACTGTCTGCCTCTGGGTGCCCTGAGGAGAGAGCTGTGAAGCCATTGTCTCCTTCAGACTTCCCTCTCTATACAGGTTGTACAAATGGTTCCCTCTCCAAGTTTTAACTGGTGAATTTGTCTATTAAATGTGTCCAATGATGTGACTATTTAATATAGCCTGTCTTCACAATGTGACAAACCTGACTTCGCATTCTGGTGCTATTATGGGATGTAGAATTGTCTGATAGGGCAGTTGTGATGAAGAGAGATAATTTACAAATAATTCTAAGGCACTAATGCTAATAATTCCTAGCATTAAGTCTAGTAAGTAGGAGGCCCTAATAAATGTTTATTATTACTGCTTTCATCATTGTTATATGACAGAAAGAGTACTAAGCTAGAAAACAGAAAATTGGACTTTTAGTATCCACCCTGCCATGAGTTGGCAGCTCTCTTATCGACACTTCGCTTCCTTGTGTTTCTGTTACCTTATCTACTAAATAAGATGTCAACAAGGACAACTCATTCCAGGTCTATAGCTTCGTCATTCTGTAATCTAGAATTCATCTCCCCACCATTACTTTTTCAAAACGGTGATCTGTAATTAATCCATACTGCTTTAGCTGAAAGCCAAAGATATTAGGTTAAAATCTGGAGGCAAGCCTCATACCAGTTTAATACTGCTGTTGACTTTTGAAGATATGAATTTTCCTTGGTACACGAAAATGCACTGATTAGTTTTCTCAGGGTTTTAAATAATTTTTATTAAATATTAATGAAATTGTCATTTAAAACTACATGTTGGAAAGTTCTTTTCAATTGGTCGTCCACTTGGGTGAACTGATCAACTCCTGTTATCAATTTAGTCACCAAAACAGAATTTATGTAGTACTTTTCCATGCCACCAAAAGAAACCTGTTCCATGTACATTAGTCTGTGGCAGTCCTAACATAGTAATTTTACACATAGAAAAGTGTGCGTGGCTATTGTGTTAAAGTTCATAGGATGGAAGGAGGGAAGAGTGAGCTGCAAGTGGCCAGCTCTGTATTTGAGTTCTAAAGTCCAAAGTCCTTGTTATCTGAGTTGAAAGAATAAAATGGATTGTCAAAATGAAGCTAACCTTCCAAGAAAGTTTAAGAGAAAATTCAAAACCAGCAGAAGTTAAAAATCAAGGAAGAGGGGCTGGAGAGATGGCTCAGCGGTTAAGAGCACTGACAGCTCTTCCAGAGGTCCTGAGTTCAATTCCCAGCAACCACATGGTGGCTCACAACCACCTAATGAGATCTGGCGCCCTCTTCTGGTCATACATGCTGTATACATAAAAAATAAATCTTTAAAAAAAAAAAAAAAAAAAAAAAAATCAAGGAAGAAACAGGTTGTGTCTTTCTACATTGTTCATATTTTGGGGACATTTAAATGAATATTTTACTAAAGTAACAGCCCGGCGATGGGGAATTTAGCATGTATGTATGTGCAGGCTGGTTTGGTCAACTTAATACAAACCTACACATTTCTGGGAAGAGTGAACCTTGGTTGGGGAATTATTTCCACCAGACAGACAGACCTTTGGGCATGTCTCTGGGGCATTTTCTTGTTTGCTAATTGATCCAGGAGCCTGTCCCACTGAGGTGCTTCCCTCAGTGAGCAGGTAGGCCTTGGCTATATAAGGAAGGTAGCTAAACAATCCTGTAAGTAGTATTCTCTGTGGTCTCTGCTTCACTTCCTGCCTTGGTTTCCCTCAATTATGGACAGTAACCTGTAACCCTTTCCTTCCCAAGTTGCTTTGGTCATGGTGTTTATCACAGCAACAGAAAGCTAACTAGAGCAATATGCTTCTCAATGGCTTTATTAAATCAATGTTTTGAACATACCTGCAGTTCTTAAGGAGATATTGTTTGGGTTTGGAAGGTCATTTTTATATTTAGTTAGTTTTCAACTAAAAAAAATTTATTTTAAAAAATTGACACAATGTTACTTGTAATTGTTTATTGATTTCCATGAAAGTCATAGCCATTACTGCATTTGCTCATGTATATCATATATATATATATATATATATATATATATATATATATATATAATGTATATCTTTTATATGAGGATCCTGTGGAGCAAATGTAAATAAAGAATTTTGTTTCACTCTTTTAAAGGCCCTGTTATGTTTAGAGGATAATATTTAAGAAGAGAAAAATAATTGTTTTATTTAAGAAAATGTGATGTTTAGTTTTTTGTCAACCTGACACAAGCTTGGATTTTCTGGGAAGAGCGAACCTCAATTGAGAAAATTCCTCCATCAGATTGACCTGTAGGCAAGTCTGTGGGGCATTTTATTGATTAGTGATTGAGGGGTGAAGGCTTAGCCCACCATGGTGCCAGCCCTGAGCAGATGGTCTTCCTGGTATAAGAAAGCATTGCAGTAAACAGCACTCCCAACATGGTCTCTGCTTTCTCCTGCCTTTGAGTTCCTGTCCTGGGGTTCCATCAGGATAGATTGGAAGCTGGAAGCTGAAATCAACTCTTTCCTTCCCAGGTGGCTTTGGGTCATAGTTGTTTATCAGAACAACAGAGAGGCGAACTGGTATAAAACAAAATTACCATTGTCAAAGATTTTATTTAACTCATGATGTGACATCTAATTCATTTTATTCATTCATTTGTGTTACAAAAAGGGAAAAAAATCCATGCCAGGGTCCTAGTCATCTTAGACAACAGGAGTCTAGAGTTCAAACTGTTACAGCATTAAGTGATGGTCCTTCACATCACTCCTTGTTAAAGTGTGGCTCTGGTGCTCTAGGGAGGTGGAGGTCTAATGTTAGCTTATGAAGGATTCATTCTGATAACATATTAAGGGCATCATAATGAAGATTTTGAATGCAAACACTAAAACTCTGTTGAACATTTTTAGAATGTGCTGTTATATCTCAAAATAATTCTGTTAAATATATCAGTGTAGTTTTTGAAACTATCTTTCTTCCTGTTTATTTAGTCAGCTCCACTTAATGCTGTAGGACCTCTTACCCCTTTTTGTGTGCTTTCACTCTGTCCTCAGACCATCTTTAGGGCAGTCACTCATTCATTCATTTTGAACTCCTGCCATTTATGAAACAAATGCAGATGCTTGAAAACCTGTAATAAGGGAAACCTAGTTTCTGCCTTCAAGCATCTCACTTTAATAACTGTGCTGAGAATTCCTGATAAAGATTTAGGGAATGTAGGTCTTCGTGGAATGAGGTATGTTAGGAGGCATTGAATGATGGACTTGTGCTTCTCAAGAGACACTTCAGAAAGCTACATCAGACAGCCTGAACACAGAGGACTGCTCTAATTCTGTTAGTGGTAGATTCAGCTTTCATTCTGCCCTCCATGAGTTCTAATGAGAAGTCTGTGGTTAGTGCAATCACAGTTTCTAAATCCATAATTCGTTGTTTTTCTTTAACTGTTCTCATGACCGTGTTTCTTCTCTATGCTAGTTATCATGTGTTTGAACTTGAATTGTTTGAATTTATCCATTTTTAGGTTTGGTGAGCTTCTTGATTCTGTAAATTGGGTTTTTGGTTTGTTTCTATTAAATGTGAGGTCTTGGAGACATCATTTATTCAAATTTGTTTACACTACTCTGTCTGGCTTCTGGTGCTCAGGGTATCTTCTGGTTCTGTCCCACAGAGCTCTGCAGACTTTCTCATCCCACCTTGACCCGTGTGATCATATGGTTTTTATTGACTATTTCATTTTTTGTTTCCTTGTTGGAAACTTGTGTTATTTCTACCCATTTCAGGTATGTGTGCATTGGCCTTATCAAGTGTGAGTGTAATATTGACTTACACTCTTAAATACCTTTGTCGCTGCCATCATAGCACAGACATCATCCTCTCCATGTGCTCTCTCTCTCTCTCTCTCTCTCTCTCTCTCTCTCTCTCTCTCTCTCTCTCTCACGCACGCACGCACGCTGTCAGCACAAAGCCAAGAGAGGAAAGAGAAAGGATACAAGGTTCCCTTTCCCAGTTCCTGAGACCATAGGGACCTTAGTTCCCAGAGTATCTATTGCTGTTTTCGTGGTCTGCTTCCCGTTGCTGTGCACACAGCTCAGGGCTCACTCTCAAATCAAAGTTGTAAGAAGAGAGAACAAAAACAAAGACAAAACAAATGCAGAGACTCATTGCTGAATGAGTCATATCTGTAAGCTTGGCACCTCTTCCCAATTTGTGGTGTTCTTACTTTTCAGAGTGCGCGCGCGCGCGTGTGTATGTGTGTGTGTGTGTGTGTGTGTGTGTGTGTGTGTGTGTGTTTAAATTAGTAACAGGATATGAGTTAGGTGGAAATGAACTTATTCCGTTATGGCTGGTACTAGAAATTTTGCAGTTTTAAAATAATAATTTCCAGTCCAGTAGCTAGGGCCTGGTGTTCTGAAAAATTTACTATGTGTTTTCCTGTAGAAGTCATATTTTACTGTCTAAATCTGTGAGCATGGGTCATTGGAGTAGATGGTAATGATAATTACTACTCCCAAGAAATTGTCAGTATTAACCCAAATTTTATCCATGTCACCACTAAGCTAGCTCCTGCCCAAATATGTGGAGGTAACAGTGATGTTCCCTTTGGGGTTCCTTAGTGATTTGTTTTCATACACCATTTAGAAAAGGAAATGCTGTGAAATTGTCTTTGTTGTCAGTCCACAGGATATGTGAAATATATATTTGCCCACACATATGTATATGTATTTTATATATTTATACATAATATATTATATGTTTATATATGTATTTCTGAGACAGGGTCTGGGGATGGAGCCCAAGCTTACCTGCAGCTTGCCCTCTCCTGCTGCAACCTCTCAAGAGCTTGGAATCAGCTATAGACCACAATACCTGGCATACATTTACTTCTTATATGTATGTATACATGAATTATAAATTTTGTAGATTCTAACCAGAATATGGGGCAAGTAAAATCTACTACTCAGCTACATCTAATTTATAAACTTAAAGTGTGATAAAAATTGTAGCAGTTCTTATCTTAACCATATTATTTTGTAAAGTGTAATTTCCAATCTGCATAACTTAGTGATCCCAAATTATACTAGTTATATCATTAAGTATATGCAATACTATATTTTTATTTCCTTATTCTAAAAACTGGAAGTTTATACTTAAAGACTAGCTTATCAACTTGAGTTCATTTTTGACAGTTAATAATCAATTACAAATGATTTTCAATATAGTCCAAGTAAATAATACATCTGTAAGTCAACAAATTTTTATATATTAAAGTATTATGTCAACAGCCCTTTTCATGCCCTGCCCACCTGGAGCAACCTCTAGCAGAAATGAGCTCTCTGCCAATACCTTTATATGTAACAGCTGTAGTATTGACAATTTTCATTTAAATAAAGATGTATGTAGTTGTTTTCAACATAATCATATTAGTTGTGTTTATAAATATTTTAAATAGTATTTGTTTTGTTTAAGTAATGAAGTCCAGGTTATAAATGGCCTCCTAACTTGACAGTGTGGCCTAAGGCAGCTTCAGACGTCATTTTCCTGATTTGTTTGACGATTTTGTGTGTTTTTAGTTTGTTTGTTTGCTTTTGAAGAAATGACTGTGCCATCTGGTCATTTGTGAACAAGTTCAGCCATTCTAAGGGAATTAACCAACCCCATATTTCCTTAGTACACAGTCAGTCCAGGATCTTACTTCTCAGGCCAAATGAAAACAATTCCTTTGCCCACTCAGAACTTCTATACTGATAATAACTTTTTGAATATCAGATAGATTAAAATAAAAAATTTAAAGTTTATCGGAAAGTATCATACTAAGAAAAAGCAAGTCATAACACACTTTGTTGGATGCTAACATCAAAGACACGGTGTATGTAACACTGGATATTTTTCTGTATTTTCAAATACTGTAGATATGAGGTAAGGTCCACTAAGGAGTCAGACAATGAGTGGAACCCAATAAGAGTTCTAGATTTAGAGATTATCAGTATTGAGTTCTAATTTCAGCTCTGTGTTTTTATAGCTCTGTATGGCTGTAAGCAAGTTAATCGTAATCTTTCTAAGCTTTAGTTTCACTATCTGTAACATGGGGATGATACTGGTAGCAGCTTCTTGGGGCTGTCAGGAGGAACAGACAATGTATATTTGCTATTCTTAGTTCATTGTGTGGCATAGAATTTAATAAATGTTAATGTTATTGCGATTGCTTTTATTATTTTGTGTTACTACCTTTAAGTCTATTTAAAATAGTGATTGTAATGGGCTAAAAAAAAGTCATCTGTCTCAGTGTCATTAAAGCTATTGTGCAACATGAAATGTTTCAATTACATCAGTTGGCTGGATCACCCTTTCAAATAGGACTGAAGAACATGTGCCAAGGACATTTGAGTAAACCAACAGTTGAAAAATCGTAAACTAGTTTCTTACACCTCATAAATCATATCTTGATTTCATTGAGTCATTATGGCTTTTTGAAAAGGACTGAATTACATGTGTCTTTAGAATATAAGGTTGTTAATGTCCCTGGAAAGGCTTAGAATTAATCTGTGACTTTAATGTCATAAGGATCACAACTTGAACATTTATCTGAAAATTTAGCTTCTGGGAAGATTTCTTGCTGGTCTGTAACATGAAGTGAAACTTCTTCACACCCTTAGGCAAATAAGTAGATTGCTTAAATGCATCGCTCAGGGAGAAAGGTAATGAGAAGTATGTGAGAAATGACCTAATCATTGTGGAGGATTAATAATATATGATGAAATACATTGGAAAGAAAATCACAAGACTTGACTTTTTATCTTAGTTCTGCTGCCCAGTTTCTTTCATGCAGCAACTAAATTTTTGATGATATAAATTCCTTTATAAAAGTGATGCAGCACTATCTGCTCTGTATACTTTTGTACATTTTAATGTTGCAGAACTCTTTGTTTAGAAAACAGATGTTTACAGTTAGAATTAAGTTCATCTTCCTTGGACGTATGAGTACTTTTTATTAAATAGGAGAGCAAGTACCTGTGTTAAGTTGCACTAAATTTTAATCAAATGTTATTGTAGAACTGAATTGTATTGCAAAATAAATTAATAAAAAAAAAAAAAAGGAAGGAGAACGGAAAAAAAAAAAAGAAGTTTTATGCAGAATTTTGATTTTTCTCATTTTGAGAAATTTGTGGAAGTGGCAAAGTAGAACTAACTGAATAAATATTTGAAGTTTCAAGGCCATGAAAAAAAAATATTTGAAACTTGTGCTATAATTTAACATGAAAACAACCAAATAGGAAAGATTTAGAATATCAAAGAAAGCCGGGCAGTGGTGGCGCACGCCTTTAATCCCAGCACTCGGGAGGCAGAGCCAGGCGGATCTCTGTGAGTTCGAGGCCACCCTGGGCTACCAAGTGAGTTCCAGGAAAGGCACAAATCTACACAGAGAAACCCTGTCTCGAAAAACCAAAAAAAAAAAAAAAAAAGAATATCAAAGAAAGAGCAAAATAAAACAAAATATAAAGTCAAAAGAAATGCATTGAATTGTTATTGCACACGTTACCCTCTGGTTACCATCATGAAGTAGCAATACTAACTTCTGTCCAGCAAGGTGAGGAAGACTTATTTCCAAAAGTAAGAACCAAGGACACTTTAATCCATTCCTTTCTCATTGCTGTAGGATACAGAACAGCAGAGCATGGCAAAAGAGCACTTACATATCTGTGCAGATGCCTGGGCAACAAAATGAGCTGCCGCTCACCTGGAATCCAGTACAGTTCAGAATTGAAGTCCTGGTTATTTTCTGTCCAGCACTGAATTATTAGAACATATTCTTTACCTCAGTTCCTTCACAATTTAATTTTCAGGTATTATAGGACCTCATAGACTACATTTGATTCTGTGGCTTTTTAACAAAGAAAGGCTAGCTATTTAAACTATAAATCATAAAACAAATACAGAAAAGCTTACATATTATATATTTGTTTTCCTTTTCCACGTCCAGTGGTCAGATGCCTGGCCTTTCATTGCAGGGACCTGCACTCCATGCATTGTGCACGGGAAAGCCAGGTGCAGCTGTGGCCTCACACTGCTCTCTCTCCCGTGGCGTTCACCATCTTCAGTTTCACAGACACTGATCCAGTGTGTAGGCCATCCACAATGCTTCCCAGTAAATTATCGACAAGCTCTGTCATCAATAAAGATTCCTTTTTTATGATTTGGTTTTATGTGTATTGGGTGTTTTGCCTTCATGTATGTGTATGTGCCGCATGCATGTCTGGTGCTCATGGTGACTAGGAAAGGGTACCAGATTTTTCTGGAACTGGAGTTACAGACAGTTATGAGGCCCCATATGGATGATGGAAACCACCCAGCTTCCCTGAACATCAAGGGTTTGTACCTACTGAGCGGTCTCTTCAGCCACAGTTGCATCCATTCTTGACTGGGCTTAAAAGGACTTAGCTAAAAGATGGCCTTTTCTCAAGTATTTAGAGAAATATGGTAGCTATGGGGTCCCCAAGTCCTCAAGGAAGGAATCTTTTAAGTGTACTACAATTACTGTGACATCTACGGTACTTTATCATGCTGCGCTGTGGCTCTCTGTGAAACTTCATCAAAAAAAAAAAAAAAAGCCAGTGGAATTTTACCATACTCAGTGACTTATTTGTGATTCATAGTGGGGTCTTGTTTCAGTATCGTTTTTGCATCCAGTTCAAAAAATTGAAAGCTGGCTGCTCTGGCTTGAAGATTGTGTACTTCCTTGGTTCATATGTAGGTCATATCCTTCTAATGGATGAAAAAGAGTGTATGAGTAGAATTTTGATAATCATTAGAAGTGAAATAAAAGGAAATTGTCAGGTCTGTAATATTTAATAGGGATGTAAAATGTATTGATTATTTGAAGCCTTGGTGATTCGTTTTATTTTTATATAAAGCAGCTTTTTTTATATGTTACAACTGGTGACCAAATTTTCTTATTATTTTTACCTTTTTTATTATATCCCTCTTATTTTAGATTGGAGATAAAGAAAATTAAACTAGATGGAATAGACAATAAAAGGTATACCATACACATTGTGGTAGTTTGAATGGCCTCCATAGGCTAATATATTTGAATGCTTAGTCATCAGGGGTGGCATTATTTAAAAAGGATTAGGAGATATGGCCTTGTCGGTGGAAGTGTGTCAGTGGTGGGGGTGGACTTTGAGGTTTCAAAAGCCCTAGCCAGGCCCAGACTGTGTGTGTGTGTGTGTGTGTGTGTGTGTGTGTGTGTGTGTGTGTGTGTGTGTCTGTCTGTCTGTCTGCCTGCTTGTCTGTCTATCTGTCTATCTATCTATCTGTCTATTTATCTATCTATCTATCTATCTATCTGTCTCTATCTCTCTGTATGTGGATCAGGGACTACTACTCTCAGCTACTACTCCGGTGCCTGCCTTTATGACATCATGTTCCCTGCCATGATTAAAATGGACTAAACCTCTAAAACTATTATGTGCTTTTTTTTTTAAAGAGTTTCCTTCATCATGGTGTCCCTTCACAGTAATAGAGCAGTGACCAAGACAGATGTTGGTATTGCTATGACAGGCCTCACCATGCTGTTGTTGTGGGAATATAGAAGACTTTGAGACTGTGGACTAGAAAAACAGTTGAACACTTTAAGTGAGGCTGCTGGGCCATCCTAATAGGAGCATAAAATAGGAGAACAGCAACAGTAATGCTTAATTAAATAAAACCAGCAACAAAGCCATGGTTTCACTTTTCCACATATAAGCACTAATGTACTCTTTTTCCCTGGATTAGGTGGCAGAGTACCTTGAGGAACTTAGTTTTTTAGTGTCTTGTAACTTAAATATAATAACACCAATCTGCAACACTTATCTACTGATATTATCATCAGTTGCTATGGGGTGGGGAACACAGATATCTGCTCACACGCACGCGCGCGCGCGCGCGCACACACACACACACACACACACACACACACTTTATAAAAAAATAGAACAGAAATGCTTTTGGCAATTACAATCCTGTGTCTGAATCTCGTCACATGGCATTAGCTGATATTGTAACCACCTTCTTCAACTACTCATTATATATTTCCTCTATCCTCAACAAGTGCTTCAACCTGGAGAGACTAACCATAAACTCATTCCTGAAATGTCTGAGCTCTTTGTCATCCTGCCTGTATTAGGTTATTGCACTTTCTCATTGACCTTAATGACAAAACTTAATAATACCAAGAGATACCCCAAAGGATCTCCTACATTCATAATCTTCGATAACTCTGTTGAGAAGGAGCAGTCCAGTTTACCTCTAGTGGTCTGAATCATCCACCACTCTAAACACTATAACTCTCTCTTACATCTCTACTGATGACTCAAGGACATCAGTAGCCCAAAGTGGCTGTGGTCTAACCTACCAGTTCAATGGAATGTGTGCAGTGGTCCCCTTATAGAAGCACATCCCCCTCGTCTGTAGGCCAGTGGAGCAGAAGGTCATAAGAGCATGAACCAGTTTTTTCTAGTGGGTCAGTAGAGTTGATGGGGAGTGATTTCTACCCATTGATTCCTGGACCAGTGAGTCCTGGCTGTAGGAAAAGTATTATCATACATTAGATACTGGTTTAAATCATATGCTGACTTTTGAAGAACTCTGAATGAGCCCTACAAGCTTTGGACACCTAATTTGGCATGATAACTGTGTTTTTAAAAGGCCATCCCACCATTCTATTAAGGCAGCTGCTTTGGGATGATGGGGAAATGTTAAGATGAATTGATTCCGTGGGCATGGGCCCACTGTCACACGTCTCTTTCTTGTGAAGTTAGTTCCCTTGGTCAGAAACAATGCTGCATAAAATATGAGATGTTGAATAAGGCATCCTGTAAGTTTTGGCAGAAGTATTAGATTCAGGAAAAAGCAAATCAATAACCATAAAAAGTATCTACCCTAGTAAGGACAGAACACTGCCCTTTCCATGATGGAAGTAGTCCAATGAACTTAACATGTCACTAGGTTGCTGGCTGGTTGCTCTGGGAAATGATACTATCTCAGGGATCTAGTGTTGATCTCTGCTATTGGAAGATATGCTATTCATCAAAAGCCATAATCAGTCCATGTTGTTGAGCCCAAGTGTGACTCCTGTCTCAGCCACTGTGGCCATTTTGTTCATGAGCCCCTTGTGCAGTGATGGGAATGGCCAACAAAAGAGGGTGATTATCCACGGGATGGGTTATCTTATTTACCTGATTATTGAACTTCTCCCCTGCTGAAGTCACCTCTTGATGAGTGTTTACATGGATGCAAGTGTGTTCACATCCTTTGTCTACATGGGTTGATCTGTCTACCTATCTCTTCTTCAGATGCCTTTCTCACCAGTTTTCCAGTCTTTGACCACTGAGCAAAACCATTGCCTCTACCCCATAAATCACTATATAAACATATATCTGGCCATTTCTCCTTCCAAGAAAAATGTGTGATCATGTACACTGAAATTCTATCCATTGTGAAGAGTTCTATCCCAGAAAGAAAATGTAATCCTTTAGCTGTCCACTTCTGGACACACTAAAGTGTGTGCAGAACCATCTGTAAACCATTCCCTAGCCTTCTCTTCCTCAGTCAACCAGTCATAGAACAGATACCATGAAACCACAGGTGCATGTTTGGATACGAAAAGCATTGGAACCGGAGTAGGAACTATAGGCATTTGGACAGCCACTTCAAGTAACTTGCTTGTACCAATAACACATTTGGGCTATATTGCTTATGAACCATGATGGGTTGCTATTTTGCATGCCCAACTTAATGGATTGGTATGTCAGTAGAGGTGATACTGAGTGATACTGTTTCCATTTACCAGCCTCAGCTTAAAAACAAACAGGGAAATATAGTTACAGTGAGGTATAGCAAAGCCCAAATAATCAATCATCCTCTAAATTTTACTAGACTTTTTCATGAGCAGAAATTTACAAGAGCTTTCCGCCAGAGGGAAATTTAATACCCTGATGGTGTAGCATATCTGAGTTAGCACTCATATCCATAGTAGACCAGATTCTTGTGATTAATATTGTCAGCTTGACAGGACCTAGAATCACCTGCAAAACAAACCTCTAGGCATGATTGTGAAATCTTAACAAGATAGGCTAATTGAGAGCATGCCCATCAGGGAATTTCTACATTAGGTTAATTAAGATGGGAAGTGATTCCCTAGCTATGGACAGTACCATCCCATGAACTGGGGTCCTATGCCGAATAAGAATTAGAAAGTGAGCTGAGTACCAGTAGCATTGGTCTCTCTGCTTCAGGACCAGCTGCCTCAAGCTCCTGCCACCAGGATTGGTTTACCTTGATGTGTTGTACTCTGGGACTAGGAGCCAAAACGAACCCTTCCTGAGTTGCATTTCTTGGGGTATTCTGTCACAGCAAGGAGGAAAATTACTGATACAGGTATCACAGAAATTGTACCAATGTAATCAAAACATTTTTGTGGCTCTGGTTACTTGTATCTATCAAAACAAAATATGTTGCCTGGAACTGCCAGAGAAAATCACTACTAGACAAATTTCTCTTTCTGGCATTACTTAACCAGTTCCCTCCGGAGCACCGGTGCCGCTGATGAAAGCACCATGAAGATACAAGAGGTGAGGATGAGGACAGAGTTATACTGGTTTTGAAGACCTTTCTATAAGAGATAGTAACTTTTAAGTAAATAGATTTCTATGTGCTTGGCTTTTTAAAATTCAAAATTCATTACTCATAAAATGTCCTGGGGGCTGGGAGAGATGGCTGATCTATTAAATGTGCTTGCTGCTCTTTCAGAGGACCAGGGTTCTGTTTCTGGCGCCCACGTCAGGCAGCTGTGACTGCAGCTTCGTGGGGTCCAGTGCCGCCTTGCCTCTACCGGCATGCGCACACACACATGAATGAATGATTGAATAAACAAATGAATGGAAGGATGCGTTTTTGTCTCTATGGTGGGAACAAATGAATGTAAGTATTATGTTTTTGTCTCTGTTGTGGGAATAAGCATTTAGAAGAACCTACTGGACAGTACCTGGGCCTCATCATCTGGTCACTGCCATGTCACTCTCAAAGAAGGAAACGACACTGAGATCTGTGGCAAAAGGAAATATGTCTCCCTTTAGTACCTAAATAAAAATTCAACTTTTTATAACAGAGACACACCTTCCATCCTCTGGTGGAAAAAAGAAGAATCATTAATATTCTTATTATTAATTATTATTTCACTGTTTATGTGAACTTGACAAACATTTTGTGGTAAATAGGAAATTTCAAAGGACTTTTGGATATTTATCTCTGCACCTAATTTGAATTGTCTGTTCTGAATTATGTTGCATTTTGTACAGTCCAAATGATACACTTACTGTGACTATCTGTTAGGAATTAAAAATAACAGCAGCACTTTCCAAGATGACTATCCCGGGTTTAGTGGAAGCATTCCCGAGCAGCTAAATGAAATGGCTGTTTCTCCAAAGTGGAGCAAAGCCATCTATCAGCAGATATGCCTCCATGATCATCCTTCTGAAAGCCATGGTTTTGACTATCCTGGGATTAGCTTTTGTAAAGACTTCCATAGACACTGAAAGGAGGCTTTCTGGATTGTTCTCTTTGGGTACTTTAGTGTGATAGATTATTTTCTTTTGCAAGGCTTCCTAAAAGAAAGTATTACAGCCTTGTCGCTAACTCTCTGACCTGACTTTCTCACTTTGAATAAAATGTATGGTTATGAGCAGTTGATCACTTTTTCTGTCCCATTTCCCACCCCTGGTTTCTCATTTAAGGAAAAAAAAAAACAAAAAACTTGCCCTAGTTTCTTAGGCTTAGAAACAAGAAGTTAAGTTAACTGCACTCATCCACACCGGCAGTTTATCCTCTTTGAGAGCTTCCAATACTTAAATAAGTGCTTACTACATGTGAAAAGCCTGGAGGAGCATCCAATATGAAACAGCTGTCGCTGTCACTTCATGTATACAATCTTTACAAGCTCCTTTAATCTCAGTTTATCTGGTGCTTTCTCAGGTATAGGGCCTGGAAGAATATATAGTGCACATCCCATTGTCTGGTCCTGATGATGATACCTAGGAGAAATTAAATTGAAGATAGCATTCAGGAGCACTCACTAACATCGTCTTTTTCATTGTATGGTCACTAGAGCATGCAGCGGTGTTGGAAGTGAGACAGTCCTCGAGCATTCTCACACACCTTTTTACCACCACTGCTTCAGCAGCCACCAGGACTGCCTATCAGTAGGGTAAACTAGAGATTAACATACAAGTCCTGTCCTGCATTCAGTAACCATCAGCTCTGAACTCACATATTTTGGATGTTTCTAAGTTCAATTATTCTGTCAACCTTTTAAGTCCATATACACTTTAAAACCCAGTTATCCAAATACTTTGTTAAGAAGTAGCCCTCCAAGTGCTGGTTTCCTTGGCTAGATTTCCTAGGCGTTTATAGTTGCCTTAATTCCTGGTTCTGGCTCTGCTTTGATTCTTCCCAGTTGGTTTACTGTCTCCCCTGCCTAGTCAGAGCCCTGTAATTGCCCCAGAACTGATTTCTTGCCAGAGCTCAAGGTAGCCAGACCCTCCATCTTCTGTCCTATGAGGCACCTGCACAACACCTTACCAACCTGGAAAACACGCAGACACATTTTCAGAATTAGCTTTCCATTCCCATTCCTATTACCTTCCGAAATTCTTTAAGAGTTCTATTTTATCCTCCATCCCGAATAACTTACAGTTCCATATATCAGCATGTGCTTAAGCTTGTCTCAAGAATGGTGTTCTAGTACTTAAAAAAAAAATGGCCAGGTGTTATGGTGTCCGCCTTTAATCCCAGCAGTCAGGAGGCAAACAGGTGTGGATCAGATCAGTCTGGTCTACATAGTTCTTGGACAATCCAAGCTATGACCATGTCTCAAAAATGAATGAATGAATAAATAAATGTATATTCGTGTGTGGAAAGGGGGTCATATTTGTATTTACTAAATCCGATTTCCGCTTTGTTTGTTTTATTAACTAAACAATATGTGTTGAGGTCTTCTATAGTAGAGGGTGACGTGAGCTCTTGTCGTCAGGGCGTAGCCGTCCACGCAGCGTTCGCAGTGCTGTCACAATTACTGTTCTCTTCTTCAGGTGGATATTTTTTCCCTGAATTTTGATTGGTTCAAATTATTCTGAAGTCAACTTCTTTGAACATTAATCTATGTGTTTTTAAGTGTTTCTGTAAAACTGTAGAGGTTTGCAGATGTCATTTCTGGTTCCAAGGGCATGGACATTTAGAATTTTAATGAAAAGTTATCTGGTCTCTGCCCTGTCTATGCAGAAACACTGCATGTTCAGTCATATATACCACATATGGGAGTAACCATTTCTTCTCCACCACCCACACTTAACATAATGATCTTGTATCTGTTTCACTTAATGAAAATTTGATTCCTCATTTTAACTTGTATATCCCTGGTGAACAGTAAAGGTGAGTAGATTTTCATGTTTATCTTATGTACTCTCCTGAAGAATTAAATAGTGAAAATTTAAGAAGAAAAGCAAAACATGTTTCCCCAAAACGCTAGGAATAGATTCATAATTACCTAAAAATAAGTTTTTGAAAGTATATCTTTTTTCTTTATCTGTTAAATGATGTCTGCATGCACAGAGCATTAGAATGCAGTTGAAAGACATCTAGCATACTAAGAGCAAACAATCAGTTCCTAGAAGTCAGTAAGAAAAGGAACCCTGTAGGAAAATGGGAAATAGATGTTCAGTAAGTGTGAATGCATGTGCATGTATCTATTCAGGGGGACTAATTTCTAAAGTTAGTTTGCTATCTCCAATTATTACACATATAAAAACCTCCAGAAGGGCCTCCAGTATTAGAGGACAGTTGATGTCCCCTCCCAAACCACCAAAATAAGTGTTGCTGATTGTCTTAGTGTTGGTCCAGCTTGTTCTGTGAAGATTTCTATTTAATGATGCTGAGATCTGATACCCATTAATGTTTCTATACCATTCTCAATGGTTCTGTTCAGTGGTACTCATACTGTCTGCTTACTTTCCAGACACTTTTTTTTTTTCATGATTTCTTAGTCAGTGTCAGTCTTTATATTCTCTAGTTTGGATTGTGATTGATGTGTATCAGTTAATGTACTTACAGTCCCACAGCCTGCTCAGAATCCTTACCTCTAGAAAGTATAGAAAGTGGTCTGTAGTTTTTAGATGCCATAAGTACAATAAATTTCCAGCTTCCTGCAAATTGTACTTCCTGTGAGTTGTGTGAGTCTTCCTTGCCAGTGTTCTATACGTCATGTTAGTGTTTCTGCACTAATTTAATGGATTTCTATTGATTGTCATTACGTTTAATCTGTTAGATCCTCATCATATTTACTGCTTGATTATTTCCTCTTCCAGGTGAAAAATGTCTCCTTATATAGATCTAACAGGAAGTATTTACTTGATGGGATCACTTTTGATGATGTGTAGATAGGTGATACCTTGAGAAGAGACACTCGATGCTGAGAAGTTGCACAGCTCTTGCACACTGAGTTGAGTCAACTCAAGTTGAGTTGAGTCCAGCAACAAGAAGTTACCATGCTTTCCCCAGAATGACTGTTGTATTTGAAAGAGAGAATAGTGTATTGTTCCTGTGTAATGGGACTACTCTTCATATTTCCCCTGCTTTAAATTTAACAGCCGTAAAAGGGAAGCATGCACTAGCTTAGTGTTTGATCTTTACCACATATATTGAACGTCACAATCAATCGCTTTCAGGATTTTCTTTGAAATAACATAAAGGTTCATATGTGCCAGTTTTCATAAGGATCACATGATAAGGTCAAGAAACACAAATTCCAAGGCAGAATTTATATGCCCGGTTCACATATGACAGTAATACTATATAACCATATGTTGAATATAGTATACTATATGTAAATGCTATTCTTGAAAGCAAGCCAATCAATAAAGCCTAAAATAAATAATGCTTTAATAACACATTTCAGATAGGCTGAAAATGGGATAGATGGGTTCTATGGCAAGAACATCTCTATAAAAATGGCGTTCAAAGGACATTGAAACACAGAATAAAGCAGTAGTGAAATGAAGGAAAACTGGATATTGAAAAGACTTTTTAAAGCCTATTATATTATATGCCAACATACAACAGTCATTTTTATTTAAAGAGCTATCTAAATAAAAAAAAAAAAACTATGCATTTCCAAGTCTTTAAAAGCAAGTTCTTTGGCATTACCAGTATCCAAAATATATTCCTAAAGGATATGTAATGCTAAACAGAAAAAAATTGAAATACATCATATAAAATGGAAAATGTCAAAATAGAGTCTAAAGTTGTAGTCATAATTAGAACTAGTAAAAGGCTGATCAAACTTTATCATCATGGGAAAATGGGTTTGGGGAAGGCTACCGACTGCAACTTCAAAAGCTTAGCCATAAAAAGTGGTTGTGCTGTCAGGAAAACTCTGAAACAGATCAAATTAACCCCTGAGTAGTTCAACCCACTGCATCTTTTGAACATGTATGAGCCTCTTTTGTAAGATGACAAGCCATATTTCCCCTTTGTTTCCAGCATTGTGTGTGAAGTAGAATCCAGTCATCAGCGTGCAGTCTTTACCTTCACACAGACACTGTGACTTAAAATTGGAAATTATTTTGGTCTAGTTCTGGTGTTATCCCTACCTTGTATACTTAGTTTATCTGTTTTAGACATACATATATATATTTATATACACACACCATATGTATGCAAATAAAGGAAATACGGAAGTTTACATAAAATGGTTTAGCCATACTTTGATCTTATTTGTCCACCCAAATTCATGCACCAAACTGAGATGTTTGTGGTTTGATCAGTGTGTTTCCCTTCAATTTTGTCCCTTAGATCCTGGGAAGACCCTGCCGGAAGCCCTTGACTATAACACTGTGTGGCTGCAGACGGTGCCTGGAGAAACAGACAGTAAAAGTGGGATTCCACCTTCCCTTGTTACACTACAAATTAAAGACTTTCTTAATGGACCAGGTATGGAAGTCATAATCAAGTATACTTTATTTCCTGTGTGAAGATAGACAAACACCCTCAGGTCTGTCAGTGGACAGTGAATAGCTAGCTTGTTTGCCAGAAGTATGCTCTCTTTAGGCTGCCCATCCTAAAGATCCCAAAGCAAACATGAATTTGAGTACCACCTTCGTCCTTACTGGCAGGAGGTTCCCACCCGTCAATCATAGTTGCCTGGAAGCTGAAACCTTGTATTTTATTGCTGCTTTTTCTCTTAATCATGTGCTTCTAAAGGAATTGATGCAATTTTCTGTTCCTCAGTTTTCTTACTACATATGAAGAAAATAGTATGTATGATGGATGAGTTCCATGATTCCATATATTATAAGGGATCATGCATAGATGAGCATACTTATTTCAAATACATAAAGAAGGGTTTTGAGAGGCAGTAAGTATTTGGATTTAGATAGATAGCTTAATATCAAGTCTTCACACAGGTCTAAAGAGCCAAGGGGCAGTTACTGCTCTTCTCCTAGTCTTTGAATAAGGAGACTAAGACTGAACGAACATGAAGAACACTAGCTGATGTCACAGGGATAGATGAGCTGTTCAAACGGTAGGTTTCTGTGACTCTGAAGAGTTGATCCTTGTGTGGATGATGCTGATTAGCATGGCTAGGTCGGAGTTTCCTTCCCTCTCTCCTCTTACAGGCTCCCCTTTATCTCCCCCTCCTGTTTTCACCTCCTTGGTGTGATCTTCACTGTTTGCTTACTAGAACTGACTGTATTTAGTTTCGTGTTTGGTATACTTAAAGGACTTCGAATGTATTAGTACTCAAATGAATATTGGTTTCTTCATAAGAAATTTAAAACAGGGACATTAGACTGTCCCAGAATCTCCAGTAACAACTAAAAGGTAGGAGTTTTGAGGAGAGATACTATCCCTGTGTGGACCATGCTGAATGTGTATGCTGTGGCCTGTCAGTCATTTCTGTATAATGGTAGGCAGATAAGAAGATCAGTCCTGCCTAGCAATGGTGGCGCACACCTTTAAATCTCAGCACTTAGGAGGCAGAGACAAGTGAATCTCTGAGTTCGAGGCAGCCTGGTCTAAAGAGGGAGTTCCAGGATAGCCAAGGCTAACAGAGAAAACCTATCTTAAAAGGAAAAAAAAAAAAAAAAAGCCAGTCCTGATGCCTGGACTGAGTAGACCTGGAACTGCCTGTGCTGATCTTCACTGCTCTGGTTCTGCAGCATGTGTCTCCAGGGCTAGTGTGAAGAACTGGTTCTAGCCGGGCAGTGGTGGCGCACGCCTTTAATCCCAGCACTTGGGGAAGCAGAGCCAGGCGGATCTCTGTGAGTTCGAGGCCAGCCTGGTCTACAGAACAAGATCCAGGACAGGCACTAAAACTACACACAGAGAAACTCTGTCTCGAAAAAACCAAAAAAAAAAAAAAAAAAAGAAAAAAAAAGGAAGATAGAAAGAACTGGTTCTGTTCATAGCAAATATACACATGTGATCTTAGGGAATGGGATAGCAGATGGGAAGAGTGTGGATCCCACTTCCTAGTGCATAAGAAATATTGGATATAATCAATTGTAGGGAAAAAGTAACAATTTATATCCCACTAATGAGAAAGAAAAGAACACTGCCATTGACCTGTGGTGCAAGCATCCCTCACTCCATCTGCTGTTGACCTGTGGTGCATGCATCCCTCACTCCATCTGCCGTTGACCTGTGGTGCATGTGTCCCTCACTCCATCTGCCGTTGACCTGTGGTGCATGCGTCCCTCACTCCATCTGCCGTTGACCTGTGGTGCATGCGTCCCTCACTCCATCTGCCGTTGACCTGTGGTGCATGCGTCCCTCACTCCATCAGTTGCAGGGTATCCCGGTTACAGGGCTGTTCCCCTGTAACACTGGATATGGTAGAACAGAGTGGAACATGCAGTCAGCTGCTGGAGGAGAATCAGGAATTGGGAGTTACTTGTTACTTTTCATTTAGGCTTAGGGTTTTTTTGTTGTTGTTTCTTTGTTTGTTTGTTTTTTGGCAATGGAACGAGTCTTTCTCTGTCTCACCAGCCAGCTCCCAAGTAATGACACAGAAACTTATTATTAATGAGGAAAACTCGGCCTTAGCTTAGGCTTGTCCCACTAGCTCCTGTAACTTAAATTCACCCATATTTGTATTAATCTACCACATGGCGTTACCTCCCTTTCATCTTTCACCTCCTGTTTCCTCTCTGTATCTCCTGACATCTGCCATGCACCTACATTCTCCTCCTCTTCCTTTCTCTCCTGGGCAATCCTGCCTATCCCTCCTGCTTATCTATTGGCTGTTCTGCTTTTTATTACACCAATCACAGCAATACTTCTTCACACAGTGTACAAATGTCCCACAACAAGGCAGTCTTTCAGTTTGGCTAGGAAGTTATCTTACAGTTCAGATTATTGATTTGTTTGTTAGAAGGGTGGGATCTTTAAGTCAGTGATAAATTGAGCACCGTATTTGCAAGACAACCAGATAAATTTATTTGAAGAGAAATGCCAGTGTATGAGTGAATAGTTACATGTTCATAATTCTAGCATTTAATATGACAACATAGTAAAAACATAAGCATAGCAAATGGTTTTAAAGCATTTATACTTATGTTTTTCTTAAGGTACTTTCAAATTTTGGAAATGGTTATATATCGTTTCTGATTTCATAGTTAAAGAAATTAGCAAAAATATATTTGGAAATTCAAACTTTTAAGATATTTAATTAATGTAATTATTCTCTAACTGTATTTCTTAAGTTTGAATTTGTACCTGATGCAGCTGTACAAATGGTGTTGTAGTGGGTATGTTGCTGAAGTCTGTCTCTACTACACTCCAGGTGAGGTGAATGCTTCTAGTCTAGACATTGTACCATTTGTAGCAAAGTGGGTTTTGTTTTGTTTTGTTTTACATTTATTTGTGTGTCTGTGTGTGCCACACAGTGTCTGGTGGGTCACTTGGGGGGTCACCAGACAACATGCACGAGTTGGTTTTGATCTTAGTGATGGAACTCAAGTTGTCAAGCTTGGTAGTAAGTGTCTTTGCTACGGCCTGGGAACTTTTATATGCCTTATTAAAATTCCTTTTAGACTTCTGTGTAAGCACACATTATTTCCCTTCATAAGTAATGGTTTTCCAAAGGCACCAATCACAGTTGAGCCAGGCTAGACATTTGTGGTAGAGGAGAGAGTGGTACAGAGGAAGAGGAGCAGGGGTTAGAATGCTTATTTTATTATGAAAACATTGAATGTTGTTTAACTTCTTCTAACCCTAAACATTTTTATCAAAAATACATTCATTTATTTGTTTATTTTGTATTAAGGGAATATTAGGTGAAATAGTATGTCAGCTCTGTGACCTGCCTTCTAAAACACTAGCCTAACAACTAGTGAGACAAAATCTTTCTTACAGTAAACAATGTCAGTCCCAGCACCCTGTAGGTAGTAATCCACTGAACTATTCCATTTCTCTTACTGGTTTGCCACGTTGTTCCATTATATTTAAGACTTCACAAAAGCTGTAGCAAAAGTAGGATTAATTAAACGGGAAGCACAAGGCATGTTAAAAATCTGTTCACATATAAAGAATATATTGTGTTATTCATATTAGCAACTCAAAAAAATTCCTAGGGTTTCCATTTGTTTTTTATTTTGTGTTACTGTTGTTAGGTAGTAGACCTGTAAGAGGACTGTTCCTTGTGCTAGGACTGGACACCTGCCGCCGTTCAGATTGTCCTCCACCACCATTGCTCTGCTTTGAAAGAAACAGTACAGACAACACAAAGTGTAGCAAATGGCACTTCTGATCTTATTGGCAGCATCAGTGTTAGCATTCAAATCTTTCAGCAATTAGTTTTTAAAATCTGTGTGCACATGATTCATTACCAAAGAATGTCTTCCTGTTACATCTCTAAACTATGTATTTTTATTTCCTTTTTGCTTGTTCTCTAGGTTAGGTTACAGTAACAATAAAAACTGGGATCATGAAATGTAGAGGGAAACTGTAAGTGCCTACCCTTCAAGTTCCCTCAAAGGATATGAATGTAGTTACACTCAGATTTAGCCTTTCAGATCCATTTCTAGCCTCAGTTTCTCTCAACAAGGTAGCACAAATGCATTTAAGTTGCTTAAAATGACCCTGTGTGTGTGTGTGTGTGTGTGTGTGTGTGTGTGTGTGTGTGTGTGTTCTTTACATAGTACCTTGGACAGCTGACGTATATAACCCCCATATCATAAGCTCCTCTAACGCCCTCCAAGTTTCACCTCCTTCCTCAGAGGCAAACAGTGCCCATTAGTGAGGTCAGTGGCTTGGAGAAACCCACAAAGCAGCAGCTACCACAAACCCTGGAACGGTATTTCCAGCAGGTGAAAGATTAGTTGGAACAAATTGGAACCATTGCAGTTCAGCTATCCTGGTTTCTTTCAACCTGTTTTTAAAATGTCGTCATTTTAATACACAATCTAAGCCCCGCGGAACAGTCCACAGCAGGTTAATTTGAATCGTATGATGTGTCACTGCCCTCAGCTGACATGAGCTCTAGTCCATGTGTGAAGCCATAATAAATCCATTCCCAACCGAGGAAAATTCCCCGGGAGAAGGTGAACTAATCCAGGCCTCACACTGGCATGCTAGCCCCTGTAATTGAAAGCAGGGCCACCTGTTCCCTGGACAGTTAGCCTACACAGAAAAAAATTAGTGTTAGAGCAGATATTTCTTATACTGAAAAGCCACTCATACTTCTTGCAAACTCAAATTCAGCTGTGGAGTGTTCACTATGACATCATACAGAAATGTAGGAATGCGCTTACTTGAGCCCAGTTCAAAGTTTTGCTAACCATGGCCGTTCTTAACTGTGAAAGGACTTTTTCTTTTTAATTTAATCAGAGCTGACGCGTGAGCAGAACTGGTAAGGACGCAGCCTTTTCTAATTAACTCCAGGTCATTTGTAAAGACATGTGGCTCCCTGGGATTTTTTTTTTCCCACTGATCTTTTGCAGAAAAATTTCTGAATCACCGTCACTTTAGCCATCAAGTGACATTTAAATGACCACAGAGAACAAAAGTGTCAAAATAGGCTATCGTTCCTGAGTCGTTCCTGGTTTATTATGAAATAATGATTAGTCTGCCTCATCCGTCCTGTTATTGAAGTAATGAGATTATATCCAACACAGGTTCTGAGTGGTTGCCTTTCTTTCCATCTATCATACATTACATTGTAGTTGAAACTACTGAGGCTGGGCTTGGACTGTGGATTAAAAAGGCTACTAAGGCCTTTTCTTCTAAAGGAGCCTCTTGATGAGTCCTTCCCTGTATAACATGTTCATTCATTTTCTCATCTAGTTTTCAGTTTTTCTCATTCCTTTTTAGTTTTGGATTGCTTTCATCTCTCTCTCTCTCTCTCTCTCTCTATATATATATATATATATATATATAAAAATATATATATATGTGTGTGTGTGTGTGTGTGTGTGTGTATAATTGTATATAATCTGCTTTCCTTTACTTGTTCATAATCCTTTTTCTTTTTTTTATTCTCTCATACATTACATTCCGATCACAATTTCCCCTCTGCTGCTCATCCCAGCCCCCTCCCCCTTTCCTCCAGATCCACTTCTCCTCCACTTCCCTTCAGAAAAGAACAGACCTCCCAGGGATGTCAGTCAAACATGGCATTATAAGATGTAAGTAAGACTAGGCATAAACCCTCGTATCAAGGCTGGACAAGGCAACCCAGTAGCGGGGAAAAGGTCCCAAGGACAGGCGAAAAATTCAGAGACACTCCTGCTCCCACTGTTAGTCCCACACGAGCATTTGTTGGGGTGTTCTGTGTTGCACGGGTTGGTTGAAGAAAGAAGGTGCTCCAAGATGAAATTTCAAGGTCTATGTGGCAGCAGGAAGGTCCAGCCTGTCTGATGGACTGAACCCCCAACATCCATACAAAGGCGCATTTATTAATTGATACACAAAAGGTCCTTAGTCTAATTTGCATGTCTTACTGAAGGAGAGCATCACATGCCCTCATGACTCTAGTCCTTTATTATGGGTCGTGTGCAGTACACAATAGTACAGGAGCCTCAGTTGGCCTGAGGCGTCTTCTGACCAGTCATGGGATGGCTGCAAAGCCCCTTCAGCAAAACAGTCACTGTTTTTCACAAGGATTCTTCAAGGACGGTCAAAGTACTTCTAGAAAGCAGCTGTTTGTTCTAATGTCTACCCTGGATACAGTGACTCTGCTACATTTCTACAACAAACATTCCTACACAACCATAGCGTGTATGCAGAGGACCTTGCACAGACCCATGCAGGTTCCATGACTACCTCAAGTCTCCCTGAGCCCCTTTGAGCCCTGCTTAGTTGATTCCATGGGTTGTGTTCCATGTCTTTGATCCCTCTGACTCCTAGAATACTCCCCCCCCCCCTCCGCCCTTCTGCAGGATTCCCTGAGCTCTGCCTAATGGCTGTGGGTCTCTGTATCTGTTTCCATCAGTTGCTGGGGTGAAGCTTCTCTGATGATGATTGGGCTAGGGGACCCATCTATGAGCATAGCAGAGTATCATTAGGAATCATTGGGTTGATTTTTTTTTTTTTTTTTTTTTTTTTTTTTTTTGCCAGTCCTGTTTGGTTCTATCCCAAGTTTCTGGGCTGTCCAGCCTCTGACTCCTGGCCCCCCGGGCATTGTCAGTATGGGCTCCCTCTAATGGCATGGGCTCAAGTTGGACCAGTCATTGGTTGGCTCCACCCTCAAGTTCTGTGCCACCACTGCCCCAGCATGTCTTGGAGGCAGGACAAATTGTAGGTCCAAGATTTTGTGGCTGGGTAAGTATCCCAGTCCCTCCACTGGAAGTCTTGCCTGGTTAGGAGATGGCCAGTTCAGGCTCCAAATCTCCTATTACTAGGAGTCTTCACTAGGGTCACCCTCACAGATTGGAGGGAGTTTCCGCTTTGCTAGGTTTGCCCCCCAGTTCCAGTGATCTCTTCAGTACTCTTCCCCCCAGTGTCCCACACACACCAGATATCTCCTGTTCTCATCCCACCCACCCCAAGTCCACTCGTAAAATCTACTCCATTTTTCCTCCCAGGAAGATCCATGTGTGCCCCACCCCACCCCTGCCAGCCATCATCTTCTTATTTAGCCTCTTTGGGTCTGTGGATTGTAGCATGATTGTCCTTTCTAGGCTAACAGCCAAAAATCATAATCCTGTTTCTAATCTGTCTTCTGGTACACTGTGGTTTCACTGGTTATAATGATTTTAGTTGCTGTTTTAAAAATTTCCTAAACATCCTCAACTCTTTCACTTCTGCAGACCTATTTGATTTGAATTAACATGTATACTTGTTCTGTAAAGTAATGAAAAATCCCCTAGGTACAGTGACACACCATTCAGATGGATTTTTATATGGATGTAAAGTTGAGATTTTAAAGTTTAAATTGTGTGTGTATGTATGTTTAAATATGTGTGTGTATGTGTGTGTGCGCGTGTGTGTGTGTGTGTGTGTGTGTGTGTGTGTGTGTGTGTAAATATGTGTGTACTATGTTTTAGTTTTTCTTGGTGGAACTCTGCTCTTAGGTTCTGCTGTTACTAAATCCATTACTCAATGAGAATTCAGTGTAATTTTAAACTTTATTGATGTGGGGATGTATGTAAGATATCTGAAGAAAAGCCAAATATGGTGATACACTCCTGTCATTCTGGCACTGAGAAGTGGAGGCCGAAGAATCAGGAGTTCAAGATCATCCTCAGCTATATAGTAAGTTCCATATGTCAGAGGTGGGGAAGAGGGATTTCTGAAGAAATTCTTTATAAAATAACATTTTATAAAGAAAAAGAAAAAAGAGCCTATGACTGTAGCATTATTCATGGATTTATTGTGTGTGCATACACTGCCACACAGCATGGCAAGTATAAAGCATCAATCAGATGACAACTTGCAGAAGTCACTTCTCTTTTTCCAACATGTTGGTTCCAGGGACCAAAATAAGGCCATCATTTGTGGTGGGGACATCTTCATCCACTGAGCCATCTTACTGATCATGTTTTGGTGGTGGGGGAGGGTGTTAATGGTGTAATTTATAAAGGCAAGAAGAACCAAAGTGAAAAGAAAAACAGATCTGAAGTCTACTTAATTTCTTCTTCTTCTTCTTCTTCTTCTTCTTCTTCTTCTTCTTCTTCTTCTTCTTCTTCTTCTTCTTCTTCTTTTTTTTGTTGTTTTTCGAGACAGGGTTTCTCTGTGTAGCTTTGTGCCTTTCCTGGAACTCACTCTGTAGCCCAGGCTGGCCTTGAACTCACAGAGATCCTCCTGCCTCTGCCTCCCGAGTGCTGGGATTAAAGGCGTGCGCCACCACCGCCCGGCAATTTCTCCTTCTTGACGTTGCCCTTGTCGTTACTTGAGAAGGCCCTTCCTCAGTCTCTGGAGTCCTGGCTCTGGTTTGATCCAGTGACTCCCACTGTAGTGCTCACATGTACATCTAAGAAGCATAACCCAGTTAATAAATCCCTAAGAACCTTAACTTTCCAATTTCCATTGTCAGCATATTACATGGTTTATTCTCCACATGACTTATCTGCATGAGCAGTAAATGTGATGTTGAGCTGCTAGTCAGTAAATGGACCAAGGACTTGAAAGCAGGAAAGGTGTTCATCATTTTACCCCTAGTTTTTCAACTAGAATTCACAGTTTTAAAAGAAGTGTCAAAAGTGGATAGTACTTGGGGTTTTTCATTTGTTTGATGCAGAGTCTCACTATGTAGCCCTGCTAACTGGAGCTCACTCTGTAGACCAGGTTGGCCTTGAAATCACAGGAATCTGCCTGCCTCTGCCTCCCAAGTGCTGAGATTAATGGTGTGAACCACCGTATCTTTGAAAATGGGTGATTTTTAATAAGAGACATTCCTTTTTTAAAATTATATACATATATGCAATGTATCCTATTCATATCCCTCCCTATTACCACCCCCCAACATATCTTGTTCCCAACTTTGTCTTTTTTATTTTAACAACCTGCTAAGTCTAATTAGTGCTGCCCATATGTGCGTGGTTGAGGTCATCCACAGGGGTGTGGGCACCCTACCAGTGTTTCCCCCAGAAGAAAAGTGACTCTTCCAGAAACTGTCAACTGCTATTCACTTCTTGGCATTGGGAGCCTCTCCCCATTGCATGCTGGAATTGTCACTCTCTTGATGATGTAGAGATGCTGTGTAGGTAAGTTTATTATCCACTTTTGACACTTCTTTTAAAACTGTGAATTCTAGTTGAAAAACTAGGGGTAAAATGATGAACACCTTTCCTGCTTTCAAGTCCTTGGTCCATTTACTGACTGGCAGCTCAACATCACGTTTACTGCTCATGCAGATAAGTCATGTGGAGAATAAAACTGCAGTAAGTCCCTGTGGGCAGCAGCCGTGTCTAGAGGCCAGTGTTTCACAGCACTTCTCCCCATCCTCCCACTCTTCCACTCCTTTCACCCCTCCTTTCTTATGTCCTTGAGCCTGGGGGCAAGGTTTGGTAGATGCTCCAGCCATGGCTGAGCACTCACAGTGGCTTATTTTCAGCATGTTGAACAGCAATGCTTCTCTGCATTAACCACTACCCTCTTCGGGAAAAAGTTTCCTAACCAAGTTGAGAGCAGCACAAATCTGTAGATATAAATAAATATTTATTGGGGGAGTTTGATTACATGGCCATTTAGCAAAACAACATGAATAAGTTCTCCCTTAGGGCCTATGACTTCCCTAGCCATGGGTTTTGACCGTGTTTGTAGAACCAGGCATGAATTCCCTCCTGTAGAGCAGACCTCAGATCCAATCAGGAGAGAGTTTATTGTTCCCGTAAGCTGTAGAGCAGAGCTCAGATCCAATCAGGAGAGAGTTTATTGCTCCCATAAATAGTCTTTTGACTGCTGTACCAGTGCACACCTTGCTTATTGTCGTTGTTGCAGTCTGTAGAGTCCGGCCGGGTAGGACTACTGATGTCTTTTCTTTCCCAGCAACCCAGAGAGCACTTTCTAGCTGTCTGAAAGCTAACCTGCAGGGATAGAGTTTTCTGGTCAGTTTACTTTGATTGTTCTATGTCCTGCAACAGAAGTATTGGGTGCTTCTGGAAGTAGGGTCTTACTATCTAGTTATGATGGGCACCAAAGAGCAGTGCCAATAGTTTGTCTTGTATGGGATAAGGAGGGTAACCTGTGTGTGGCATGAGATTTTCATTTACAAACCCATGTCTTTTAGGAACAATAGTGTTCACCCATGAGAGAACCTTTACTCAAACTCCAATTTTAAAGAGCATGACTTGATTAGCTTATTAGTTAGTAGCTTGTGTTCTTCATTCGTCCTTGACCTTGGTTAGTCTACTCCCTACCTTACATTTCTCCTGTCCCCCAATCCCTCCCACTTAGTTCTCAGTTTTGCTTTTCCCAATTCTTTCGTATCACATCTGTTGTACTCTCTCCTTTTTTTGTTTGTTTGTTTTTTGTTTTGTTTTGTTTTGTTTTTCAAGACAGAGTTTCTCTGTGTGGTTTTGTGCCTTTCCTGGAACTCACTCTGTAGCCCAGACTGGCCTCGAACTCACAGAGATCCACCTGCCTCTGCCTCCCGAGTGCTGGGATTAAATGCGTGCGCCACCACGGCCGGACTACTCTTTCCTTTTGTTACAATTTTTACTTGGGTTGGCAATGCATTTTCCAAAGGGGCTAATAGATTATAAGTGAGGAAGTGGAGAGGGGGATACTGGGGTCAGAAAGGGTCAAGCAGATAGTGGGTGACAGGGATAAGGTAGGGGAAGGGTTAACCAAATTATGCATGTGTACATGAAGAAGCAAAATGATTTTTAAATGAACCTTTTAGCTTTTTATTTCAGGAAATTGCTTTTAGTAACGGTTGTTCTTCATGGAATCAGCAGTGCAGTTAGAGGGAAGGAACCTACGTCCTCTCTGCAGGGCCGACAGTGATACCTCTAGGAGAGCTCACATCTCTGCTACTTCGCTCAGCAACAGGACCCCGTGGTTGCAAATGCTGCTCTGGGGTGTGAGGTAGTAGCGAGCATCTGTGACATAGTAAAGGGCAGTTGTTTACACTTTCTCACTGTCTCATGGAGCTTAATTCTGTCAGAGTTTATTCCCCTGTGAAGGAGAATGAGAGTGACTGGGAACATGGAGTAGGCTAGGGAGGAAGAGAAGAGAAACAGGAACAGCCCCTCACCTGTGCTTCTGCAGCTCTCCCCTTACTCCAGTCCCGCGCCTTCCCAGGCCACAGTCTTGGGTCTTCTGATCTCTGTACACTAACCTCAGCTGTCCCTTTTATTTGAGCAACTTCTAAATGCCCCACTTTAGTCTTGACTTACTCTCCAATTCTCAGACTGCTTCTCCATCTGTCTGAGGAGTGTGTTTCACTATTGAAACACTCACATCAAATGAAGTCATTTTTACCCTTCCTCTTGCTCATCTCTTCCATTTCTGCAGTGTTCAAATTTCTTTACAGCTTCTAGTGCTGAGGGCATTGTTCCTGTGTCTGTTCCCCACTCTGCTGTTCTCTCTGATTCACCCTCCTTTTATTCAGGTGCCGAAGTGGTCCTGCCCTGTACTTCCTTCCTCCCTGTGTGGGCCTGTGCCCCAGGCCCTGCTCAGGCAGCTTCCCAGCAGCCCTGCCACTGAACTCCTACTCAGCAGTCCTGTCCCTCTGCTTCTAGTCAGCCTCTCCTGCCAGTCCCCTGAGTCTGGACCTCCTCCCCACTGCCCTCAGTGCACCAGTCAGAACTCCCTCACCCCTGCTCCCCTGTCCCTTCCTCTGCATTTCCTAACGTAAATTGTGTTTCATTTGTTTGTATTTAGTCTGATTGCTGTTTGCTTGTTTAAGAGAGACTGTGTTGTCGGAAGTTTTGTGCTGTTCTGTCAGGATACAAACGGTGTCTGAAGAGATCTTTGTGTGTTTGCAGTCACTGGTCCTCGATGCCTACATTCTTGAGAGATTGTCAATACCAGTTTCCTGGTTCTTGCTCTTCTCTTGAAATATTTATTTTAGCTGTCATGTGCTGTAAAGAGAAAGAGTCGTCTGCTATTTGGTTACTTTGTGATATCTGTCATCAAAAATCAGAATAAGTGCTTAATTCATTCTCCTTATTTATTCATTTCAAAAGTGAATTGGTTTTCTATCTCATCCCAATGATGGCCATTTTGTTGGTATTATATGCTATTATTTTAAACTTTTTTTTTTTAAAGATGTTCAGATTGTCACATCATTTCACAGTAGGAGCCTCTCTTGACATTTTGAATCCCTGGGAATTCATGCTTCCTGTTCTTTTCCCGTGTGTATGTCTAACCCCTACCACTACCCCATTGTAGTCTGTGTTCTGTTTCCTCCGATAGTCATATCCTTCCCTGTGCATTCACTCTGATCTCAGTGATGCTCATTTCACAAGCAGCTGAGAAGATAGATTTCACTAAACTGTAAACTTACCTCAGAACAGTGTTTGGCTCCCTGCAGAAGATCTGTTCATTCTCTCTAAGGATGAATCTATGTCACTGTTGAGAGCAACAAGACAAACAAAAGACACAGGCACCAAAGAAACTGCCAAGACTATTGGAATGGGACACATTTAGCCCCTTACTAGTTTCTTTTCTTGCCTCAGAGCCAGAGTACCTGACACAAACAACCTCAGGAGGGAGAGGTTCATCTTGGCTCCCGCTCAGGCATGTGGTCTGTCTGTCAGGGCAGGTGTGACCGCAGGAGCAGCTCCTGTCCATGGTGATGGAGGCTGCCCACTCACATCTCAGTGAGTCCGGAAGCAGAGGAAAGGGGGTGCTGGATTCAGCTGACTTCCTCATTCCCCTTCTTACCAGGGCAGACCCCCCAGTCCATGGGATAGTGCTGCTCCCATTCAGAGCAGTTCTCCACACACACTCCTCTCCCGCCTCAGCCAGTGCTCCCCTCCCCAGAAACACCTCCTGGAAGTTCCCACAGCTGTATAGCACTGGGCCTCCACCCAGACTGGCAATCAAAACTAACAGTCATGCCCTTGCATAGGCTTCCCTGAGGGGAGAGGCTCACTGGATGAGTTTAGTCCAATACACTCATGTTAGAAAACCAGTGCAGTCACCTAATCATACTTTCTGTATTGTGGTTTGAGGTAGGACAAGGAATCAAATAAAAAGACAGTGCGTGCTTCATCACAAAAATGAATAGCTGAATAATTGCCCTAGGAGTCGTGGTGCTAGATCACAGTGAAGGCACCAAGGAGTGCTGCGGGCTGATTGACTCCAAGGATGCCAGTCCGGCATCAGCACGCAGACAGAACATACCCAGTCCCACTCACTGTGCTGCCATTAATTGGTGCACTCAGGTCTGCCGCTGCAAAGATCTTACATGTCACATCTTCAGTGAAGACACATGGATTTCACTGTCGTCAGCAACTTTCTGGTTTCAAGGTCTGTCCTCTGACTACACAATCTCCATTGTCCACTGTCACCAGGAATATATTTGTTTGAACAATGTAACAAAAATCAGGATTTGAATTACTAAGCAAGAGAAAGTGTATATGACCAAGTAATAAGAGGAATGTGCATTATAGGTAAGTAATAAAAAGATTTTATTACAATTATCCAGCCAGTCAGCTAGATGGTGCATCTTTAAGTCCTGTGCGTGCACTCGCCTCCCTAGCCCGGGCTCGGATCCCCTGTCTGCGCAGCCACCCCGTGTGCACGCTTTCCACTAAGCTTTGCTTGTCTCAAATAAAAGCGTTTCTTTTACAAATAAAATTCCAAAAGAAGGAACACTTAACAAAGAAGCTTTCCTTCGTAGATGTTCCCATTTGAGTGTAACAAGCCATATTGAACCCATTGGGTTTTTGGTAAGAGATTTCATAATACATCATAAATATAAGTAATATGATGACTATGGGTCAAGTCAAGTTGGAACATTTTCAATGAGAAAATAGCTGGAACTGTTTCCAGGAACCTTCTCCAGTTGGTGTTTGGTCCCCCACAAGGTGCGCATTACCATAAACCGAGGAGAGTCACCCTGGGGTTGACTCCCACTCTGTTTTCATTATTGCAATCTGATTCTTCCGCTCACTGTGAAGTCACCTTGCATGGTGAGAGCAGCATGAAATAACTGCCATTTATTTGTATTGGTCTAATCTCCTTCTAACTCAATAGTCAGTCCATCATTCTCTTTCCTGGTAGCTGTTCAGAAAGTTTGGAAGGGTAATTAGGATCTAATAATTGACAGCCATGGGTTTATTTGGTAACTTAAAGATACAAAATACGTTCCAGGCTTGGTGAGAAACTTGATCTGGCAGGCAAGATGACTCAGCTGGGACATTCTATTATTGCTGTATTTTTCTAAAATCTAAACTTTGAAAATAGTCCTTTTATTACAGTTCAGTAAGGATTATGAAAAATTTCAAAACTCTCAAGTCCAAGAATCTGATAATAATTGGAATAAAGCCCACATTAACAGTCTGCTGAGTCTAGTTATGTTTATGGTTCTTATGTAGCATTATTCTGTATAATCTCCACTGTGTCCCCGTTGGTGATGACGTTACTGTATTTTATCAATTTGAATAACAAAAGTGGATGGCCCAATTTTTATTTTAATTTTTCTATGTTTAAACATACCACACTTTTTAAAAATGATTTTCCCATTTCTAAAAATATTCTCCTTGTTATCCTTCTGATATTGAAAATACTCATTTTGAAGGCACTAATTTTCACACACACACACACACACACACACACACACACACACACCACAAAATGCCTGGCTAGCTTAAGGATGTGAAAGTATATTGACCCTTAGTAGTAAAACTATCAGCCCAAATTTAGTGAATGGGCAGGCATGACAGTTGTGATGTCAATGGAAGAATTCAGACATGCTGCTGAACTTTGTATGCTAACAAGTGTACTAGTTGATGTATGGCCCTGCACATTCTGGCGTGTGGTTCCAGTTTCTTGATGGAGCTGATACTTGGGGAGGAATACTGCCTTATATAGTGGTCTCATCTCATTTCCCCATGCTTTTCCTCTTTCCACCTACCTGTCCAGCTTGCCCGAAGGGGGCTTCCCCAGTGACGCTGTCTATGTTTACAAGAGCATGTTTGTTTGTTTTTTCTAGCAGGGTGGCTCTGCAGTCTCCCTGAGGGGAGCAGGGACAAGGGACTCTGGAAGCTGAAAGGCATCTTGCAGAGATTGCACTGTGTACAAGCATACATTTTAAAAATGAATAATTTTAGTGTTTTAAATACCACCCTGGTTCTTATTGGAAAGCTAGCATTACAGTTATCTTGTGCTATGTATGGCTCTGTAGGATTTCAGGTTCCTAAGAACGTTCATCAGTTGTTGTTCAGTGACTAAGAGGATTTACTTGTGATATTAAATCTGGCATACACAGAGCAGCCTGGGCCTGACTCCACAGGAACAAAACCAGTGTTCTAGGGGCCCAGGGAGGAGTTTTTGCAGTCACACAGTGGTGTGAGGAAGTCACTCAGAAACCAGCCCACAAATCAGCATTAAACCACACTTCACAGTCAGAAGACAAAACTGATGTCTAGGAAATGGAAACAGACTCTGAAATTATTTTCATATTCTGAGGAATCTATGCTTTTGACTTCACTGAGGCATTAAGAGATGGCCCATGTGAGAAAGCATGTCCCATGGTGCTGCTTAGAATGTCCTGTTTCTGCCCTAGATCATGGCCTTGCTGATCATGTATGCAGGCTGGCCTCCTGGAGTCTCTCACAAGACAATAAGGAAGGAAGCTGTACTTGCCTAATTAATTACACATTTGCCTTCGCACTTTTGTGCTATTATTTGTGAATAAGACTGTAGACCATCCTTTCTTCTGAGGAAATGTGTCTTTCTAACTTCAGAGTATTACAAAAAACTCATATTTAGTAAAGTAAGGTCAATAATACAACTCAGATACATTTAAAGTTGAATACTACCAAAAAATGACTAGATTTTTAGTATACATTTCTTTTTCTGAATTAATAAGGATTTGAACTCTACTGATGAACAGAAGCCTGTGTTTAGCATTAATTTTATAATATGATCACAATGTTTAAAAGACTATTCCCATGATAAACTGAGACTCCACCAAACTGGCCTGTGTTTTTGAGTTTTACTGATTAAATCGACTTAGGTTTAACTAATTTTCATCTGCTACATCTTTTGATGTTAATAAATTTAATAGTAGCCCTATAATTTTCCTAACATTTAGAAATGGTATTGCATCATTCTCAGATTCTGAAAAGGGGCCACCATGACCTCATCATTTATGGTTCAGAATAAATGTTGAACTATCTTGTGGAGACTCAGGGAGAAGTAGAAACTTAACTTGAAAAGCACACTGAGACTCTGGGTCTTCATTGCCTGGGAGAAGTCTTGCTCAGTGAGAAGTGAGCTAACGAATGCTTGGCCCTGATGTGGATCTGCTTGACCCACAAGCTTGTGTAAGCCCATTTTATCAGCCTTTGTGATATATATGTGAGACTCAAATATTGAAATGGAGGAGGTAAATCTATCCTGTTACCCATCAGATATTCAGTAGTCATTGAGCTAACTATTTTAATAAGACATAACTGCATAACCCTCTTAAACAGAGCCACACACTCCTCTTACTACTACATATTATACTGCCATTCTCTTACATTACCATTTCTTACTGTATATAAACATTTTAATTTAGTTTATAAATTTTAAAACTGTGAGTCATACTTTTGTGTGCCATCTACAAGAATTGTATCTTATCTCTAAAACTTGAAGACTCATCTACATTTCTCAAAAATTCTATATTATACCTCATTCTTAAATCTATTACACACTTTAAGCTAGTTTTTTAATGAGGTTTGAGGTCAAAGTACTGTTTTCTTTTTGTATACATAGCTAACTAACTTGCTAATACTACTGTCTTTATTCCATTTAATTGCTTTTGTGACATTTTCAGAAATCATTGGGCAATATTTGTTTGTACCCTTTCTAAATTCTGTGTTATGATCATTGAAACACACACACACACACACACACACACACACACACACACACGCCAAGTCTATTGTATCTTTGTACATGTGTGTGTGTTTGTATATATGCTTGCATATGTGCTGCTTTGGATGCAGGTTCATGTGGAAGCCAGAGGTCTCTTCCATGGTCACTCTCCACATTATTTTTTTTTTCAAAGACAATGTCTGTCATAGAACCAGGACCTTGCCAATTCAGCTATACTGGATAGCCAGCAGGCCCAAGGACCCTCCTGCTTCCACCTACCCTCCACACCAGCTTTTTTACATGGGTGCTAGGGATCATTTTTTAGGTAAGCTGGGTCACCAGAGGGCCCTAGGGATCTGCCTATATTTACCTTTCAGGGGTGAGGTTATGTGCACACATAGTCATGCCCAGCTTTTTATGATGGATTTCATCTTGTAACAATCATGTCATCTACAAATAAGCATTGTCTTTCTTTTTTCCTTTACAGTCTATATACTTTTTTGTTGTTGTTGTTGGTTTTTGGTTTTTTGAGACAGGGTTTCTCTGTGTAGCTTTGCGCCTTTCCTGGAACTCGCTTTGTAGACCAGGCTGGCCTTGAACTCACAGAGATCCACCTGGCTCTGCCTCCTGAGTGCTGGGATTAAAGGCGTGTGCCACCACCGCCCAGCAACAGTCTGTATATTTTTTATTTTTCTCCCCTTATTTTGGCTATGATTTCCAGTGTGATGTGATGAGTAGTGAGATGGACATAACGTCCTTAGCTAGTTCCTGATCTCATGGAGAAAGCATTTCAACTCTCATAATTATGATGCTAGCTCTAGACATATTGTATATGACATGCATCAGAGTAAAATATTGCTCTCTGTTGATATCTTGCTTAGGAGTTCTTAAGTTGAATAAATATCAGACTTTCCAATATTTTTTCTTCATCAATTGATCTTTTTTTCTCTCTAGGCTTTTAATTTAGTTAATCCAGCCTTCAAGTTCCTGAATAAACTGTACTTGGTTGTAGAATTTTTAAAATGTTTTATTACATATTGTGTATGTGTGTGCATGTGCATGCATGCACATGTACATGTGGAAGTCAGAGGATAACTTGCCCACTGAGCCATTACGCTGGTCCTTGATTGTGGACTTTCGTGTCTCTGTTGCTGAGAGATGTTGATGTGAGTTTCTTATGTCAGGAGTGGCAGTTCCATAAAGTTACTTCAAAAGTGGCCTTTCTCCTTCTGTTTCTGGAGCACAGAAAAGAAGAGAGGAAAGGAGTGCCCCGAGCCCCTCTGGAGCCTGGACTAGAAGTCTCCTTCTGCCCCTCTGTTGCACATGGCAGTCATGTCTGGGTTTGAGACTGCTGCTGTTCCAAGCCAATGGTGAAGGGAGAGTACAAGGAGGCAGTCAGCCCCACCTTGATAATGTTTTGAATTCTGTATTTCTTTTCTTTCATTTACCATTTGCTTTTCAGAATCTTCCAAATAGCTATCTCTGGAGATTTTACAGTTGTGGTCTTTCTGTTGGGAGAGACAGGGTTCCATCTTCCCTGGGTTCTTGAAACAGTATTGAAGGAGTAAACTCATGACAAAGGGAAGCATGCATTATATACTTAAGACATGTTTCATTACTTTGCTATGGGAGAATGGGTGAAACAAGGTAAAGCCAATTTGCATAGACCTAGAAACTTCATTTATATTCACATTCGTACCTGGATATGTTATGTGTGGGTAAGCAGCCATATGGAATGTATATTTTTGTTGATAAATAACAAATTACAACAAATATGAATTTCGTCGCTCATGGATTGTAGTTGTTTCTAGGTGGGTTCAGCTAGTTCTCTGCTAAATATGTGTGTCATTTGGGATCAGCAGTCCTATGGAGACTTCCTAAAGAGAACCTGCTTCTAAACTCATTCCAGCTGCTCCTTGTGTTTGTAGGAGGGAGGTCCCCAAGTCCCGGTTAGCTGTTGTCCAACTGTAGGGTCACATGGTTTTTCTCACCTTTTTCAGGCTTCACGTCCCTCACTTTCCCTCTTATCTTTCATGTGCCCTTTCCAAGGCACATATGATTATATCAGTCCCTCTAGATAATCTCCTTATCTAACTGGGGACCTGGAGCATAACCACAGACTCTCTTTACAGTAGACCAGTACCTATATTCTGTATCTAATTCAGTAACCAGGGCATGGGAATCTTTGGAGGGAAGTTCATTATTAGAATTCTGTCTGCCACAGAACCAGATTAATATGTTCTGAAATGTTCGAGTACAAAAAGACCAAACATGGGTTTCGTGCTGTTTGAGGCCTGGTGCAGTGTACTGAGGATGAAGGATGTCTAGTTAGGGTCTTCTTAACTAGCAGGACATATAGCTCAGAGAAAGATAGTATGCAGACATAGAACCCCAAGGAGGAACACATGCTTCACCTTGTGAATGAACTTAAAGAAAATGCTGAGCAGTATTTGAACATTGGAGATTATAGAGACACAGCAGAGATATATTATACACATGAACAAATGCCTGGTGCATGGTAAGGATCAGGAGAAGTAGGTTCTATATACTGAGCCTTTAAAGATGAGACAAGCAGAATCTACAGCTTAAAGGCAAGATTGTTTTTCTTCTGTCATAATAGGTTGGATTTTTATGTCATAAATGAATAGGAGTCAGTAAAGAGTTATAAACAGAGGTAAATGTCATTACCTGTACAGCTCGGGTCCTAGAACCCTGGCTAGGGGAGGAGAGAGAATTAAGAAAATATAGACACATACAGTAAAACTAGGATTATCTGGGGCTCTGCCATCACCACAGCCTAGAACCACAGCATGTTTACTGGGCACAGTGTAGAGGGACTGCTCAGCATGCCTCTGTAGGAAGTCTGTAGCAAGCAGCCTCCAGATGTAAACATGTGGGAGGAGAAAGCTGCAGTTGCCAGTGTTTGTACATGCTGATCAATTGTTCATAAACACTCACTTGAACTGAGAAGAGCTTTGCCACCCTCTTCAGCCTGGCCCTTACATGGAAACTACTTTGTAATGTCCCATGGGTCTAAGGCCTTGGAGTCCTCAACTTGACTATGCCCATGTCAACAATGCACGTTCACTGAGGACTCCACTCTCTCAGGTCTTCCTATGCTTCCTACAGGCGCACCTACCAGGATCACACACAAAACAAATACTTTGGAAATTGCTCTGTGGCACTGGATTGAAGGAAATGCCTAGGCAGAGAAATCAGTTAGTAGACTTTCTAATAGATGGGAAGGAAAATGAGGAGTGGTGGACATGCTGGAGAGGGGGCGATTGGAGTCAAGCAATGTTTTAGAAATCAAATTGGCACAGCTTATTTGGTAGTTTGATTGGGAGTGAGGAAAGAAAGTAGAATGAGGAACCAGAAAGTCAGAGTCCTGCTCTGAACCATGTGGTTGACTGACTGTAGCGCCGTTCACTAGCACAGGTGGCAGTACAGCAGAGAGGAGCTAATGAACTGTTCTGGAGGAGCTGATTGATGGGCCTTTGTCAGTTCAATTACGTGATCCGTTCATTTTCCTCTTACACCTTTTTCATTCAATACAAACAGTAGTCTAGGTGCTCAGTAAGTACACTAAGATGTACGACAGCTGCTTCCCCGTCGATGCACTAGAAATGCACTTAGTAACAGAGGTTATAAGAGGTGGCCTAGAAATAAGAGCTGAGTCTCAAAAAACAAGTTAGACAAGTAGCCAGGCTTATAAATAATTTTCATCTGTGTTCCTGGGAACACAGTGACAGCTGAGAGATGGGGATTCATCTCAAGGTAATAGTTGACTACTCTATGTCTACCCTCCATGGATGTTATACCAATCTGCAGTCAGAGAATAATGGATGACTTAGTGGGCCTGTCTGGGCAACCTCCTGAGTAAGTGACTTAAGTTGTTGCTATGGGTACAGAATGAGTACTTTTAAGTTCAAGTTTCTTGGAATAAAACCAGGAAGGTGAGGGGCACACAACTTACCAACTTTAGTTTTATTTGGTCTCACTATTATAATCATCTGCTAAAACTGTTCTCTGATTCTCATTGTGATAAAGTCAATGTTGCTTACTGTGAGGCCACAGAATCTGGAGGCACATATAAAGGACTGTGTAGACAGAGCAAGTAAATGTGTGAACCATTTGAACTATCTGTTTTCCCCCACAATGTTTATCCTACTGCTCTATTGTTTTCTGTAGAACCCCAAATAATACCTTTTAGCAGCATATGTTACTGGTTGACTCAGTGTCCACATACAGAGTGAAGTGGACCCCCTACCTCATATAAGACACAAAGATGGATTCACCAAAGATGGTAGACCTAAATGTAAGAGAGATAACTATAAACCTCTTAGAAGAATCATAGTACAAACTTCTGTGATCTTAGGTTAAACAGTATAAACAAAATAACGGATATGTTGAGCCTCACAAAATTTAAATATTCAGTGTTGAAAAGCTGAAAGTACTGTGCTAAAAGCAGCCAAAATAAAGTGAAAAGACAGTCCAACTTAATGGAATAAAATATTTACAAACCATGTATCTTAGAATAAGGACTTTGAAAACCCTTCAAGTGAAAAAAAAAAGCATTACTGTTAAAAATTAGCAGATTTGGGGGCTGGGGAGATTGTCCAAAGGGGAAACCACTTATTGCACAAATATGAGGATCAGCATTCAGGTCACCAGAGCTCACATAAAGCCATGTGAAGTCTAACGTGTCTATAATCCTGGTGCTCCTCCAGCACTAGGAAATGGCAGCCAGCACAGGAGAATCTCTGCGAGCTTGTGGGCCACAGGCTTGACATCTGCAGCAGGAATGAGACCGCTCAAAACAAGGGGAAGAGGAGGGCGGATCCCTGCACTTGTTCCTGAGCTCCACACTGGTGCTTGCCCTTCTCACTCATCTCTTCATCTCTGTCTCTCTCTGTCTCTCTCTCTCCCTCTCCCCCCCCCCCCACAATGAGCAGAGTTAAATACATATTTTTTAAGCATTTATACAAAATGGACAAGAAGTACATGAGAAAGCATTCAACAAATTAATCACTAGGGAAATCAAATCAAGGCCAATCAAAATTAACATGGATGTGTACCTCAAAAGCATGTTGATACATAAAGGAAGCAAGGCAGAAAAAAATCCAGTATTTTATGGTTCTATTTATATGCAATGTCCCCTAATCAGCAAGTATGCAAAAACAGAGCTTGGTGATAGTTTGAGACTAGGAGTGGAAGAAAAGTAATAAGTGATTGCTAAGTAGTCAGTTTGTCTGTCTGTCTGTCTGTGGTGATGGTAATGTTCTGAACTTAGAATGTGAATGTGTCAATAAGGTGTCTGAAAACGAATTCCTGGACTGGTAAGATTGCACGCCTGGAGAAGAGGATATGCACAGGTATGCTCTCAAGGACACTTGGATCAGCTCCTTACTAGGTCATGCAAGGTAAAAGAAGAGGGAAACAGAAGTAATAAGGCCAGTTTGAAGACATCTGACATGTGATACATGTAAATTGGACTATAAATTTTAAGAAATTTCTATCTACTTAACATTTATTGGAGTGATGCACATCAGTGTTTATCAGTGCAGAATGTACAGCAAGTCCCAGAATCTCTTCAGGTCATAACAGTTCGTAAAGGAGGAAGGTAAGGGAGGCAACTTGGTCTGGAGATCCGTGATGTTTAGGATTGACATTTTGTCCTACACTGTTCTGGTTCTGTGAGGAGTTCTGTTTCCTTGGGAGATCAAATGCCAGTTTCAGCTAGGTACCAAACTGGGAAGCCTACTTCAGTTTGCTATAGAACTTGAGGGTAGAAGGGCCTGTCCTGGTGTGGGCCTTGCATGAGGGGCCAGCAGCTTAGGCCACTAAGCAGCTCGATAATAATGTTCCTTTGGTCAACTACAGGAGAAGAGGTGACAAGTAAGACAATGCAGTGCTCTGGCACTTTGATGAGTGTTTAGAGAGCCCCAGGAAGTTTCTTAAGGTTTTGTTGTTGTTTTTGTAGCTGACATCAACTTGGATGTATCAAAGCCTTTGAAAGCAAACTTGAGTTTCACCAAACTGGATCAGATACATCATTTTTTAAAGAAGATTAAAAAGGCACACAGCTTTGCACATAGCAAAGAGACCTCAGCCCCACCAGACCCTGTACTGAATAAGGATGAGCCTCCCACCTCCAAATGTTACCACGGAAAGCTGTCTAAGCCCAAAGTTCACTGTGATGGAGCACAGAAGACTTCTTTTCAGGAAAACATGTGGAGAGCCATTTCCTGTTTTCAGAAAGTTTCTGTCCATACTACCCAGATTGTGGTCTCCATGGAAACTGTCCCACATCCTCATACACCATGTGTGTTGGCATCACTGTCGAACCTCAATGGAAGCCTTAGTGTCAAAGCAACACAAAGAGCACCTGGTGAGTGACAGAGGAAGGAGGGCGGGGCGGAGGGGGGAGGAGCAGAGGAGAGAAAACAACATCCTATGTAAGGTATGAAAATGTAACATTTTAAAGATTGTGTTGTGTAGAAATAAGTTTTAGACTCACTCGAGATTGGGAACATTTCCCGCTTGTGATCTTACTGCAGAGGTGCTGGTCCAGTTCTGTTTGGTTTGGTTTGGATTGGGGCTGTTGTCATTTTGTTTAGGCTGTTTGTCTGTTTGTTTTAACAAATCCTGTGAGCCTGGGGTATTTCCAAGCCCTAAAATCCCTATCCACCTCTTGAGGCACATTCTTGTAACTGTCTTCGAACTGTTTGTTCCTGGCTTTCTTTAGCTGAAATGGCCAAGGTGGAGCAACAGCGTGTCAGGCATTTTGAAGCGTCGGAACAGTGTTTTTCACAGTGCAGTCTGTGGAACAGCACATCAGATCACCTGAGACCCTGAGATCACCATGCTGGGAGTGTCCGTGCTAGACCCCACCCCAGACTACTGAATCCGACTCTGGGCACAGAGCCCGATAGTCTGTATCTTGTAAGCCTTGCAGGTGATTCTGATGCAGAACACTGCCTCACTGGGAACAATTGATTTTAGAAAGAGAAATTGCCATGGTAGCAGGTATGCTGCACAAAGTGTCAACCCAAGCTCAAGTCAGCGAGAATGCTGCTGAGGCATTTTTGTCAGGCAGCAACACCTGGCCAGGGGCAGGCTGAGCCTCTGTGTTCAGCCCACCAAAGGCCAGCTGAAAACTGTAGCAGGACAGGAAGCTAACTGGCCATGACATCTCCATTTTTCTCTTCTGCTACTGTGACTAAGTTGTTATGTGCTTTTCCACACTGAATCAGAAAGGGTGGGCACAAGGTATGTGAAGATAAAAGTCAAGACAGGCAGGAAATAACCATTGCAGTCACAGACACTGCTGCTGTGAAAGCTGAGAGCCAGGTGCCAGACATCTCAGGAGGGAACCATATAGTTTCCATAATCCTTTCCCGTGCCTGTGTGGAGGAGGGCTGTGGACTGATAGTGTGTTCGCTCCATCAGGCCCTAAGGTATGTGCATCCTAGCTGCATACAGAAGGGAACTGAGTGGCAGCTGCAGGCTGATTGTGACGTAGTTTACAGAGCCAGTTTGAGCACGGTAGATTAAGAGATTTTTTTTTTGTTTTAACTTTTATATATTTGAGTAGTAATAAATTTAAGCCAAAACATAGTTGACTTCTTTCTTCTTCAGTGAAGTATTTGTAACCAACCCAGCTAAAAGCTCTGTTTTTCTTTGTTGTCTTTGAAGTTAGAAATGAAAAATGCAGGGTTTGGGGGCATGAGAAATTCCAACACTGGACACTACAGTGTCGAGTCCACTGTGCTCATCTCACACCTTCCTAAATGCTGTCCCTTAATTATGGCGGGGAAAGGTTAAGACCAAACAGAGGAGCAATTTTAAACACGTTGGACTGAACCGTCTGTAGAGCAGGGCCTGCTTTTTCTCATCCTCACTCCTCTGAATTCATTTGATGCTTCATAATTGTTTTCTCTACAATACAATCGAAAACCTTTCATTTAGCCATACATATGGTCTGGTTTTTTGTAATTTCCCCTTTATATTAGAAAAATTATATAACCCTCTTATAATTAATGTTCTTTTTATCTTGTTAAACAGGAAAATAGAAACTTCCACTTTGACTAAAACTTACTTGGTATTGCTCTGCTGGGCAGTGTCCAGCAAACATTTTAAAATAGTTTTTTGTGTCACATTAAATCAAAATTGAAGTCAGTCATTCAGTTCAAAGAATTTACTATGGTGAAACCACAACAGAATTTAGTCAGCAAATCCATTGTATGTGAGTTAGATAAGAGAGGAGCAGGTGTCAGTTGTTGCTGTGGACATTATAAGAGAGGTCACTGCATAACTCTTTTGGTGTTGTTATTTGTTAGTAGTGAGGGATACGCTCTCTTTCTGGAGCCCAGGCTGCCCTCGAACTCACCTTGAAACCAGCCTAGCCCTGAACTTGCCCATCACACCAGGATCAGCACACAACTTAAAAAAATAAATAAATAAATTTTATATATATATATATATATATATATAGTTTTATATATAGTTTTATATATATATAGTTGTAACGATATTTTTAAAAAACAATAAGCATTTAACATTAATTTCATTATGTAGTTTGATGTTTTCAAATTGCATGTTTTGCAGTTTATTTGAAATACAAATATGTGTATTTTTGTGTAGTTTGGAATTTTTTATTTCGTTTTGTTTTTGTTTTTTTTTTTTGAGTTGGGGAGTTGTTTTGTTGTTTGTTTATTTTTGACTTGTTTTATTTCATGACAGAATCTCACTATGTAGCCCTGTCTGTCCTGGAACTCACTATGTAGACCAGGCTGGCCTCAAACTTAAGAGATCTACCTGCCTCTGCCTTCCCAGGTGCTGGGATTAAAGATGTGCACCATGCCTGGCAATTAGGTATAGTTTTGGTAAGCGATAAAAATGAAAAAGTTACACACACACACACACACACACACACACAAACACACACCCTACCAGTAATCACATTTTTGTAGTTTTCAAGTGGTGGTATTCTCTATGCAACCCAGTTCTTATGGTGTATCTTTGAGCTCACTGAAATGAATGTCAGATTTGTATAGGTTGACTCTAATGCAGAAATACTTCACTGAGTCTTTGATTTTACAGTTTGTGTAACTATTGTGAGCATCTGCAGCAGCTGCACTTCTCAAACTATTTGCTGAACCAAATTGAGCCCAGTGACAAAGTAGTCATCTCAGACGAGCTATTAACAGAGAGCGGGATGGTGCCGCGCACGGTACGGCATCTGCTGCACACATGGTGCCCATAGAAGAACTCAAGATAAAACCATTGTCGAAAATTTCTTCATTCGACCTCAGCAGTTTGCACTTGTTTATCCGAATCTGCATAGCTCCCCAATGAGACAGCACACTTGGGGTTTCTTCGGTTCTCACTCACTTTCTCTTTGATCCTTTTTGATGTGCTGACTTTAATAAACACACTCAAAAACACTGTGCAAGAACATTGTGGAAAAAACTACAAAGGACCAGCTCCAGCAGCAGAGCTCTGCTAATCCCTAACTTACGCAGGCTATTTTTAGAGAAATATTTTTTTAACACTCTTTATGTGACAATGTTATATAAACAGGGAAAAGCAGTCCTTTCCAGATGAATTTTAATTTAAGAGCTGAAATAGATTTGTAATTCTAGAGGAATCCTATGTGCTAAGTAATTCTTAGAGAAACACCGTTGGGAATGTGCTGTAGGCATGTTCCCTCACTTGTCACGAGGACAGAACAAATGAGTTTGCCTGATGATTATTTTTTTATCATCTAGGCTGTTAGAAGCTTATGGAAAGTATGTGGGGAAAGGGAATAATAAAGGCATGAAACAAGAAAGCTAATGTTTCCCCCAACATCATCAGTACATTTCTACAGTCTGAGGGCTTTCCTATTCATTTCCTCTTTTTAAAATGAACAGTTCCAAATTATTTACTGAGCTTGCTAAAAGAATTCCCATCTTCATCTAGCAGAACAAGGTGAAGTGGTTAAATATTTTCTGCCTAAGAAAAATAAATAAAAGAAGCCATCCAGCTCTCCTCAGACTCCTGTGCTCCTGTGGACGACTATTTCAAGGGACTTGAGTCTTCCTATTACCCCATTCTGCAGACGCTTTAAGCAGCAGTGACTCATGTGACTGACTCCGCTTTCTGCTGGAATACTTATGTTCTCTCATGTGTCTTAGTGAAAGGGCCCTTGCCATCTGATTGTAGAAGATGCCATGCTTGTATTCTTTTAACTTGGTATATACTACAGGCAATCTTAGGAATGTTTTACCAGTAACACGACAAACCTTAGTTAGAAATTATATCTTATAGTCTGAAATATTTTAAGGTCAATAATATTTCTTTGTTATCTGTTAAATCTGCCCCATTGTAGAGTACGTTCTTTAAAAGTATGTTCTTCCCCCAACATGGGCACTCAGTGCGATCCCCTTTTGCTGTTTAAAGCATGTCATTTCGGAGACACTCGAAGTATGTAGTTATAAATTCTAAACTGGCAGCAAGTCTCTTTCCACAGGAGGGTGGGGATTGATCTCACTGTAGCTCCCTGTCAGAGTAATTTATGGCTCTATTAAGATGGCACGCCTTAGATTTCTGCAAACAAGAGTACACAGTTAGGAGCTGGGAAATCCCTGGACTGAAGGTTGCCATGCTCTGTCTCGGGGGCAATTAAATTAGCAACCTCCAACTAGACAAAGAACAGGGAAACACAGCATGAACAGCTTGATGACATGTGGGGAAGATCCTGGGTAACGCCATTGACAAGAAAGACTCTGACCATGGAGACATTGAGGGGTTTTCTCCCAGGCAGAAAGCAGCGTGTTGAGCTCATTGTCAAAGGAACAGTGGTTTAAGTCACTTTCTCTGCCCTTGCTGTACTTAACTTTGTATATAAACAGAACAAGAGAGAGAGAAAGGAAGCATAGCCATTCTTTTCCATGAAACTGGAATGCCCCCTTCATGTTCAGCACAGTCAGGACCAGCAAAGCCTAACACACATAGAACCTAACACCCCCCTCCTAACACACATAGAACCTAACCCGCTCCTAACACACATAGAACCTAACCCCCTCCTAACACACATAGAACCTAACAACCCCTCCTAACACACATAGAACCTAATCCCCTCCTAACACACATAGAACCCAACCCCCCTCCTAACACACATAGAACCTAACATCCCCTCACTCCCCAAAAGTGAAACCAGGTAATTAACTGAAGCAAAGTGTTGGTCCCGCTTTCCATGTTGTGCTTATCCTGAAGGAAATCCCTAAGCATCCTCATAGCTTTGGATGCCAGTTAGCATGGTAAATTAGATAAGTCAACCTAAAATACCATGGTGCAGTGGTAAGCCATTTACAGCACCCCAAAGACCCTGCTGCTTTCAAACAGAAATGCATCTCTTTCCAGGGTCTGAAGGACAAGAAATGAACTTCTTGACAGTAAAAGACAGAAGACAAATGTAGCTTTTAGGTATCCACCTAGGATGGAAACATAAATATAGCTAGTTGACAGCTATACAAATCACCAACAGTCCTTAATGAATATTGGGTGTGGGCGTCAGGGTCCTGTCTTTTTTGACACTCTGTCCCAAGTAGCTTGAAGCCAGCACTCAAGGAAAAGTAAAATGCTCACTGCTGCAACATCTGGGGTTTTATTTGTCATGTTGGCATACCTGGTGAGCACAAAAGAAAGAGTAAAGGGACTGTCTTGACAATGAAATGAGTTACCGAATCTTGTGATAATGAGAAGCAGAAGAATTCTAATGCCTTTCCATAGTCCCTCAGGTAGAGGTGCGTTTATGGGTTTGCAGAAGGAAAATGTAGGCGGGCAGAACAGATGGGCTAGAGTCCGTGAAACACAACACCTCCTCATCCCCGACTGAGTACCACTGTTAACCCCAGGCAGAGTCCCTCCTTTTGCTCCAAGGTTCACAGTTCCTCCTGATAAGCTGGCATGGCATCTTTTCACCCTGAAATTACTCGTAGACTACTTGTTTTTATCTGTGAGAATATTTTTCTGCACATTCTGGTAAGCGATTGGGCATTCCCAAAAGAGTAGGAAGTTCTAAAACTTGAAAGTGAAATAAAACCTAGTAAAAATATTGTAATTTCTCCCCCAAATAATACTTCATATTATTTCTCTCATATGATTAAAAATAAAAAATACATAACTATAAGAGTCTCAACACTGAAATTTTTTTTTTGCTGTGGTTGTTATGATCTGTGAGTAGATGAACTATTAGACAATAATGAGCGGTATCAGTTCTACAACTTAGGAAAGGTCGTTTTTATGTTTTAGAGTGTGTATGATGCAGGGTATGGGTAAGTGCACGTGCCACAGCTCACACATGAAGGTCAAAAGCTACTCCATCTTTCCATGGATCCTGGGACTCAAACTCAAATCACCAGCTTGCACTGTGAGTGCCATTACCCACTGGGCCGTCTCACCAGCAGAAAAGGGCTTTTCTATGCCATGTCGGGCAGGGGTGAGGGATGAATAGCTATGAATGTTTAGTATTTTTAAAAATTAGTCAATTTTTGCTATTTGGACATGTTTGTTTGTTTGTTTATTTATTTTGGTTTTTAGAGACAGGGTTTCTCTGTGTAGTTTTGGTGCCTGTCCTGGATCTCGCTCTGTAGACCAGGCTGGCCTTGAACTCACAGGAATCTGCCTGGCTCTGCCTCCCGAGTGCTGGGATTAAAGGCGTGTGCCACCGCCACCCGGCATTATTTGGACATGTTTATACAGAAGTCATTTATTTTGTTGAAACAAGTAATGTCCCTGAAATGTCCATATCTTCAGTTTTGTGAAATGTGTATATCATTAAAATGTTTCTTGTTTGTCGGGTACATTTGTGTTTTAGTGCTGATGAGGTTCCCATATCTGGTAGCCCAGCAGGAGTCATTTAAAATTCACAGTACAGTAACTTCAGAGAAATAGAAGTAAGCAATGTGTTCAGTCTTTCGTTTCAAGGCAGCATGAAAAATGAAAACTTTCTAATGAGCCACAGAACAGGCTATCAAGGCAATCTCCTGTGCAATGGTGAACGTGATGTACCTGCCCAGCCTTTCTAGAGGGAGATGAGCTCACAGCAGAAAGATAGCCATCTCTGACTTTTTATTCTGATTCATCGCTGACCTGAACTCCATTTGAACCTGGTTAGACAAAAAACAAGCAGAATTCCTGGCCCAAACTATAAAATATAATTAAGCCCTTTTGAAACGATGTGTAAAAGAACATTGCTGTACCCCCACTTATAACCACTACCACCACCACAACCAATAAAGTTAAATCAAGCACTGCCTGTAATGGATTAAAATAATAAATGTTCCTGGACTTCAGTGTTTGAAGTGCTTGAAGAAAACAGGCTTCCAATAGCCGAGTAGCTGAATGGAGGAAAGACATTTATTAATGACGAGTTCAAGGATGTGGCCTGCTTAAGATCAGTGCTTTCTGTTTACTGTGTGTTACACATCTCTTGTGTTTTTACACAGCCCACATGTGTCCACACACAATAATGGAATTCTTTTTTCAGCAAAAGAATTGTTAATTGTATAAATCTGGTTCTCTCGGGAACTTTCATAAGACTGTGCTTTTCTCTGATAGGAAACAATTACCATTGTTATAGTGTCTTGTGTAACTCCACCTTCAACCTTGTCTCTAACAGCACTAGCCTATCTTCCAATCAAATCTAGTCACCAGATTTCAAACTTAATCCAATTTTTTTTTTTTTGCCAGACTACTTTTGGCCTCAAATGATATATTTTCACCATAGTCCATAATAGTGACATGTGCCTGTCCTGTATGATGCCAGGGTGTGGTGAAACAGTGTTTTCTATTTAATTTCTCTAGATTTGGTTGCATCTGAATAAAAACAACAACTGTACAAACTTCACACATAATCACATTCAAACTGTGTGTTTTGTAGAGAAGAAAGGAGGTCTTTAAAACAACAAAATTGCAGTCAGTTGCTATGAATGTCATTGCACAAAAGGTTACTATAGAAGAAAGTTCCTAGTCCTAGTAACTCAGTACTAGAGAGAGATCTTTTCCTAGCAGTCCTTCTTTGCATCCTAACATAGCACCTGTTAGTTTAGTGTTCTGTGAAATGGGTGTATGTTAAGAGTCACAGCCCTGAGAATATAGGAAGCCACAAGCAATCCTCCACCCATGCAGTTGGTTGAATGTGTGACGATATTAAGTTCTGCCTATGGCCACAGCAAATTGTCCTTTTGTCCACATAAGCCATGTGCTAAAGAGATTACTGGCAAAACAAGGCTGGCAGGAATGAATGAATAAAAATATATTTGAGGTACTCTTATACCGTGGCTGGTTCCCTAGACCTGTTGGCCACGCTAGCATTACATACTGAGGCTGTGCAAGAGAGCTGTGACAGAACAGCATTTATTTACAGTGCTGTTACCACCTCCAAAGTGACATCTGAGAGTGGAGTGTCTGTGAAGCAGCAGAGTGCTTAAGTCAGAATGACAGACTCAGTGCTCTAGCCTGCTTCCTACTGACTAGCTGCCATCTTCCTATGGAAGGCAAGACTACCATGGGAGTCTGGGTGCTTGGCATGAACTGAATGCCTTCTTTCTTTTTAATCTTCTTTTCCCTCTCTCAATAAAACTACATCACTTGTATGCTGAAGTCATCTATCATTAAATGTTTGAGCTAAAAATTATTTCAAAAGTCATACTTTTCTTTATCAAGAACCCCTTTGTCCTTTCCTCCCATAAACCTTATGAACCAAACACATTGCATTTAATACTAACTAGATAGGTTATGATACCAATTTGATAGAATAGTAATTACAAATAAAAACCTTAGTAGGTCTCCACAACCCCTGTTTCGGATTCCTGACTTGTAGGTTATTTGAAATAGTAAAACAATGTCATGGACTTTTAGTTATTTTGTGCCCCTAAATGTCAAGGAATGCTGGGCTGAAGCCCAGCGAGGTAGTCTTCTGCTTCATTGAGTTAATCCTGAAAAGGTAAAGAGATTTGCCCAAGGAAATTCTGAGGGAGAATGGACTTTTATGACCTCTGGTTTGTCTCAGACTTTTGATCAGGCTTTATTATGTAGACCAAGACCAGTTTCTAAGCCACTCCAGTGAATTACCTAGCAAGTCATTTTGCTTTCAAAATAAGTTTATATGCTGGAGTCCAGCTCTGGATGAGGGCAGGGTTTGAAGATGTATGGATGCAAGAGCGGCAATGGAGGAGTCAGACATGGGACACTTCTTAGTTTGATTTTAGGAGAAATGGACAGAGAGGAAGCATACAGGAGTCATCCCCAGTGGGACAGGTCCCAGCAGAGGATGTAAGGAGTCAGCAGGCAAGGAAGTGAGCCAGGCCATGGTGGTTGGGAGAATCTTGCAGCCAGACTGACTAGCAGCCAGAGTGTTTCTTTATTTATACAGAATTTAGTTAGCAGGGATACATTCATGATGTTCCAAAACATAGATCATATCATTTTTGGTTTTGGACATGTGTTTCACTTCCTTTTGCTCATCTTTTAGTCATCATTAATAAACTATGACAGAACAGAGTTATCACTTCCAATCATTTTCCCTCAAGTTTTGACATCATTAATAAAGAGTTATCATTCTTACTCATTAACCCCATAACCCAATTTTTGAGAACCTAGAGGCATATGACAGCCTGTTCTCAGGCCAGTAGCTTTGGTTGCTTCAAGGACACTAGACCAAAACAAAAATCTTTCAACCACCCTGGGCATTTTGCCATGTCCCAAGCAGTGTATTATTAACTCTTAGTGGTCAGAGTGCCCAGGAAAAATCCTCAGGCTAAAGCTGTAGTTATTATTCAAATTCTGGCATAATGCAATCAATGTTCACATTTATATCCTTATAGAATTTGTCTATATGTCTAATCCTGGCATTCTGTTGTTCCTTGGTCATATGACATTATAGTGGCTCTACATGAGCAAACTGTTCTAAGAGAGGGAGGTCCTGACACCTCATACTTTTATCATCTTTCCACTCCATACTTTGCTCATCAATGTGTTTCTATATAGTACCAAGTTGTATGCCACGTAATTGTCTGAGTGTACAGTGGGAAGAGCCTTGTAATTCGAACTGTGGACAACTCCTCGAGCCCACCAGATCTTATTGACCTTTTTGAGTTTACTTTGTTTTGAATATCTTGTTCTGGTATAAGTCAGGGACAGATGTCTCAAGAATGTCTCATAGCCTAATGAAGAGACCTCTGGCTTCTTTATTTGTCACAACCTCCAAGGCATAAGGAAGACCTTCAAGTAGATAAGGATATCTCCCTAAAAGCGGAGGAATAGTATGTTCAGCACTTTTCTGGGGAAGCTTAGAAGCAGCATTCCTGGGAGAAGGCATAAATGATTCATAAGGAATTTTCCATCAATCCAATATCCCCAAACTATACAAATATTTAAAGTCCCTCAAGTATGCAACAGGTGGAGATGATAACCAAAGGTGACATGGCAGCTATCATGTGGCTCAGCTCTGCTGGATCTTTGTCAAGCAGCTGTGCTGGCTTTACGACTTCTGCCATTCCATTCAGATATGGCTGTGCCATTTATACCCAATCTTCATCCATGTCACTGACTGCAGAAATGACTTCAGCAGGCATGATGGCACATACCTATAAATCTAGCACTAGGAGGGTCTGAATTCATGGACAATGTGGGCTACAATGAGACCTTGGCCAACCAAGCAAAAACAAAAACAAAGAAAAACAACCAAAAAACCAGCCCAGCAGAACTTTCTTCATGGAAATTATGTACTGTGTTCATCTCAGAAACTTTACAGATATCTTTTACCATTCTTCCTCTCTAAGAAGGCTACCATTTAGTCATGTGGCCAGATGTGCCAACCTGCTTTCATAAAGTAAGTCTGTAGGATCAAATCAAATTTTATTTTTCCAGTAAATTCATACAGTGTTAAGAAAGAGAGCATGATGGCAGACTGGAAGAGAGGAAAGAGCTATGACTTTTTAGTATTTTCATTTTGGTTTTCCAAGATCCAAGAGTTTTTTTTTTTTTTTTTAAATATACCTTCCCAAGACAAGGACCAAGTATAAGCAGCCAGTGTAGAAGATGTTTCTTCTTTCATAAGAAATTTTCCTTTTATATGGAAAGGAGAAAAGAAGAACTTCCTTTTCTAGCTTATTTTCCGGATTTCTTGAATTCAGAAGACCAGGTTTGGGTTGAAGTGGGAGTCTTGACTTCTAGTCTCTGACAAGCACTGAGTAAGAGGTCTTGGGGACTCTAAGTTCCCCCTACAGGAAATGAAAAGGTGCCTTGGAGACAGCCCAAGCTGAGCTCCCAGCTCCTGTTCTTTCGTTCTGGGCACTGGTACTCTATTCACTGAACAATGGGTACAGCTCCATGTTTTATTACATTACTGTATTCTGTCTTTTCATTTATGATAGTCATAGGCATAATATGTTTACATAGGCTTATTGCAAAATTGAATATGAGTAGGATCCAGTCAATTTGCACATTCTGTTTGAGGGTGGATAACAAGGTGTTTTTGTTTCTGTTTTTTTATGGTTAAAACATGCAAATGCTGTATTTTATGTGCTTCAAAATAATTGCTTGAAGGAATATGAAGTGGAAAGAGTTTAGTCTTTGGTAGTTTAGTCATATTTTTGTGAATTATACTTAAAATATTTTTTTCTTCCTTTCTTTTTGAGGCATCCTGATATTTCACTGTTATACAAATTTGCTCCTGGATGTTCTAACATATCCTTGCAGATTTTTAGTAGCCCAAAATTACTTCCAGCTGGGTTAAAAAACCAAACCCACCTACCTGGCTCTGCTTTGCCAGCACGTGCCTTCATTGAGCACCCTTGCGAACTCAGTCTGCAGGGGCTCGGTTTAGGTTGCACTTGGCGCAGACGGCATGTGGAAAGGAGGAACATTACGTGGGGTCTAGTACATCCTGATGCTGACAGGCTGGCAGTGTTTTTAAATAGTTTTCTAAACAAATGGTTTACATTTATTCATCTTCTAAAGGAGTATTTTAAAGGTCATAAGACTATTTGTTCCTTGAATGTAGTTTTTATATTCACTTGCAAAGTATATCAATATGCAAACAAAGCAAGATGCCATTTATCCCATCATTTACTTCTGACATTATTCCCCAGTGTTGTTGCACCTCATTTACTCTAATTAAATGTCTGCCATTGGTTTTCAAAAACAATTTTAAAATATAAACAGATTTTTGAAAGAAGTAGTTCAATTGGAAACAAAAGCATTTCTTTAATGTAGGGAGACAGAAGTTACACAGAGTGACGATCACATGGTCACTGAAAGCAACATTGGATCTTGGTACAGTAAAGAGGTTATGAGAGGAAAATCCAGTGGGATTCCAAAAATGTCTGTGATTATACCACTGTCAATGTACTTGCTGTTGAGAGTATACCCTGGGTTTGTAGAGTTTAGGGGAAGAACATAACTTTGCTGAAAGACTAAATTTGAGAATTTGTTTTTGTTTTGTTTTGTTTTTTGTTTGTTTGTTTGTTTGTTTTGGTTTTTTGAGACAGGGTTTCTTTGTGTAGCTTTGGAGCCTTTCCTGAAACTCGCTCGGTAGACCAGACTGGCCTCGAACTCACAGAGATCCTCCTGCCTCTGCCTCCCAAGTGCTGGGATTAAAGACATGCGCTATCACTGCCCACTATGAAGTTGTAAAAATGACTTGATCAGTGGGATGTGGTGGCTTATACCTTTAGTCTCGGCATTTAGGAGGCAGAAGTGAGTGGATTTCTGTGAGTTCAAGGCCAGCCTGGTCTACTTAGTCTCTGGCTAGCCAAGGACTATGTAGTGAGACCCTGTCTCAGAAATTAAATAAACAAAAATGCTTGATCTCTAATTGAAGTAAATTTAATATAAATATTTTGAAGGTTGTGATAATTTTATATCTTTTAGTTGAGAAATAATTTAAATCTATTTTTAAATAAAATATTTCTTCTAACATTAAAAATTTAGAGAACAAAATATACAGAAAATGTAACAGATAGGATTTCAAATACCTTTGTACTTCCCAGCCAGCAGACATGTGTACATGTCATATTTGTTGTCAACACAAGAGAACTCTATGGAGTGATGCAGCCATCTCCAGTGTGTGTCATTTCCATTGTGGACATGGTGTCCAGCAGTTCAGAATTCCACTAAGCAGAACAACATGTGCCTTAACTTACCGTCTCCTGCCATTTGTCCAGAGTTTAAATGTCCTGGGATCCAATTTACATAAACTCTGAGAATTCACTGTGAGAGGTGGATCTATGACAGCCCAAGAAAGCTATGTAGTATGTTTTTTAATGACAGAAGACGAGGTTAAGGAGGCTGTCACAGAGATCGGCTCCTTAGACTGGAAGAAAGGGGAAAAGAAATGAATAACCATGTCGCCAGTCCCGGAGATTATGTTCTTGTTTTGTCAAAATTACGAAGTTGGTGACAAAGTTTTGAAGTTGATCTACTTTCTCTTTTGACTCTGAAATTCATCGCCACTCTTTGTTAATAAAAAGTTGCCATAGTCTTACAGTCTCTTTTACCAAGATTAAAACCATTTGAACTAATGTTTTCCTATCACCACGCTGTAGCTTTCTAAAACTATGGCAGATGTACTGTTAAAAACTTACAAGACAACGCTTGTGGATGAACCTGTCTGTGGTGTCACAGGTAACAAGGTCCCTTACTAGGAGCATAGTCATAGTGGGTTGATATGTTGTAAGCATGGCAGGCAGGGAAAACCCGTGGGAATGAACTGAGTTAGTCTTCTAGTCTTGAAAGTGGGCCGTTCCTAACCTCCTGTTAGCTGTATGACAAGAGCATTCAAGAAGGGGGTGACAAGGACCAAGAGGATGTTTCTATCTGCAGGCCGTGTGTTTTCCTGACGCATTTCGCCATGCCCTTTTCTAGGCTCTAGTAACATGAACATGGTAGTTTCTTCGTCCTTTTATTCATCCACATATTTGTATTTTCTTGGATATCACTCAGGTGTTTATTGTTATCCTCTAGGAGTTCAATGAAATGTTTCTTCATTTTGTTTTTAACTCCAATGAATTCTTTGATAAAGTTCATCATTGTTTTAAAGTTTTTGTCCTGGTATTCATCTAGGCACTTAGACAGCACTTCTGTAGGAGTAGTGGGTGTGATGGGAGACATGCTACATTGTCCATTCATGTTATCTTTGCTGTTTGACCTGGACATATGGTTGTGCATCTGATGTGATAATCTGGCTTTCATTAGATTGGGCCAGTGCAGGAGTTGCATACGCTGAATTAGACTGGGTGAAGCTGGTGGATGAGCTGTTTAACAGACTCCAACATGGGTCTGGAGCTAGGCCTGTGGGTGCAGAGATGGTAGTGGACAGAGGGAAGGATGGGCATGGGAAAGAGGTTCTCCCAAGTCAAAGGTGACTCTTGAACAAAGTAGATTTGAAGGCCACTAATCTGGACCTAGACCTGTGGGTGGGGAGATGCCCACAGGCAGCAGCGGGGTGGATGGAGGAAGGACAAGAAAGGAAAGAAGCAACTTACCAAGCAAAGGCAGCTAGGAACTAGGCCTGTGTGAACTAGGTGGTGGGACAGAAGGGGCGTCCCCCGTGCTGGGCAAAGGTGGGTGAGAAGGACGTGCCCCATGCTGGGCAAAGGTGGGTGAGAAGGGGCGTCCCCCATGCTGGGCAAAGGTGGGTGAGAAGGACGTGCCCCATGCTGGGCAAAGGTGGGTGAGAAGGACGTCCCCTGTGCTGGGCAAAGGTGGGTGAGAAGGACGTCCCCCGTGCTGGGCAAAGGTGAGTGAGAAGGACGTGCCCCATGCTGGGCAAAGGTGGGTGAGAAGGACGTCCCCCGTGCTGGGCAAAGGTGGGTGAGAAGGATGTCCCCCGTGCTGGGCAAAGGTGGGTGAGAAGGACGTCCCCCGTGCTGGGCAAAGGTGGGTGAGAAGGACGTCCCCCGTGCTGGGCAAAGGTGGGTGAGAAGGACGTCCCCCGTGCTGGGCAAAGGTGGGGTGAGAAGGACGTCCCCCGTGCTGGGCAAAGGTGGGTGAGAAGGACGTCCCCTGTGCTGGGCAAAGGTGGGTGAGAAGGACGTGCCCCATGCTGGGCAAAGGTGGGTGAGAAGGGGCGTCCCCCCTTGCTGGGCAAAGGTGGGTGAGAAGGACGTCCCCCATGCTGGGCAAAGGTGGGGTGAGAAGGACGTCCCCCGTGCTGGGCAAAGGTGGGTGAGAAGGACGTCCCCTGTGCTGGGCAAAGGTGGGTGAGAAGGACGTGCCCCATGCTGGGCAAAGGTGGGTGAGAAGGGGCGTCCCCCCTTGCTGGGCAAAGGTGGGTGAGAAGGACGTCCCCCATGCTGGGCAAAGGTGGGTGAGAAGGACGTCCCCCATGCTGGGCAAAGGTGGGGTGAGAAGGACGTCCCCCGTGCTGGGCAAAGGTGGGTGAGAAGGACGTCCCCTGTGCTGGGCAAAGGTGGGTGAGAAGGATGTCCCCCATGCTGGGCAAAGGTGGGTGAGAAGGGGCGTCCCCCCTTGCTGGGCAAAGGTGGGTGAGAAGGGCCATCCCCCCGTGCTGGGCAAAGGTGGGTGAGAAGGATGTCCCCCGTGCTGGGCAAAGGTGGATGAGAAGGGGCGTCCCCTGTGCTGGGCAAAGGTGGGTGAGAAGGACGTCCCCCATGCTGGGCAAAGGTGGGGTGAGAAGGACGTCCCCCGTGCTGGGCAAAGGTGGGTGAGAAGGACGTCCCCTGTGCTGGGCAAAGGTGGGTGAGAAGGATGTCCCCCATGCTGGGCAAAGGTGGGTGAGAAGGGGCGTCCCCCCTTGCTGGGCAAAGGTGGGTGAGAAGGGCCATCCCCCCGTGCTGGGCAAAGGTGGGTGAGAAGGATGTCCCCCGTGCTGGGCAAAGGTGGATGAGAAGGGGCGTCCCCTGTGCTGGGCAAAGGTGGGTGAGAAGGGGCGTCCCCTGTGCTGGGCAAAGGTGGGTAACAAACAAAAGTTGGTTTGAGGGCTGAGGGTCTGGTGCCAGGTCTGTGGGTTTGCAGACGGTGGAGAGGCAGAGACCATGGTAATTCTCAATGCCACTAATATGTTCAAATAAGCCAGTGATCAGTGTTAGTAAGGCTAAGATACAGGCAAGTGCAAACTGTAGATGACTAGGAAAATCAGAAGTGAGGGTGAGGTTTTGAGGAAGAATTAGAGAGACCAGAAAGAAGACAGATGAACAACATTTTTTTATTCATTTTACATACCAGCCATAGATCCCCCTCTTCCCTCCTCCTGCCCCTCCAGCCTTCCCCCACCCCAACCCACCCCCATTCCCTCCTCCAACAAGGTAAGGCCTACCATGGGGAGTCAGCAGAGCCTGGTACATTCAGTTGAGGCAGGTCCAAGTCCCTCCCCCTGCATCAAGGCTGTGTAAGGTGTCCCACTATAGGTAGTGGTCTCCAAAAAGCCAGCTTATGCACTAGGGATGGATCCTGATCCCACTGCCAGGGGCCCCTTAAGCAGATCAAGCTACACAACTGTCTTGCTTATGCAGAGGGCCTAGTCCAGTCCCATGGAGGCTCCACAGGTGTTGGTCTAAATTTTGTAAGTTCTCACTAGTTTGGTTTGGTTGTCTCTGTATGTTTCCTCATCATGATCTTGATGCCCCTTGCTCATAGAATCCCTTTTCTATCTCTTCAACTAGACTCCTGGAGCTCGGCCTGGTGCTTGGCTGTGGATCTCTGCATCTGCTTCCATCAGTTACTAGATGAAGGCTCTGTGATGTCAGAGTATTCACCAGTTTGATTACTGGAATAAGCCAGCTCAGGCATCCTCTCTGCTATTGCTGGTAGTCTAGGATGGGGTCATCTTTGTGGATTCCTGGGAACTTCCCTAGCACCAGGTTTCTCCCTATCCCCATGATGTCTCCCTCTATCACGGTATCTCTTTCATTGCCCTCCCACTCAGTCCCTGTTCCAGCTCGATATTCTTAATTACAATAAAAGAATTGATAAGACATAAAGTGGGTTTTTTTTAAATACCAAGAGTAATGGAGTTTATGAGCTATCAAGAGGAAGTGTTCCTGCTCTGCAGCAGTTCATATGCTCAGCAGTCCCTACATAAATGTTGTTGGTTAACTTTAACCCCTTAGTACTTACTGAGATCTCAGAGCCTGAGAGACTCTAGTATGAAAGAAAATTCTAAATGATTTCCTTTATCTTGGTATACTGAGTGGATGGTAGGTAACTAGTGAATGTCAGTTCAATAATAAATGTCCAAAATCCTCATAAATCGACAGCATAGGAGTGCCACTTGTCTGAAAGCTTAACCTGGCTATATGGACACTGTCAACAAGAAGTTACCACGAAGGCCATTAAGACAAAGTCAGGTTCACTAAAATAGGAGACTGTGTGTGCATGTGTGTGTGTAGCAGACCTTTCAAAATCCAATTTTGGCTAGAAGATATGTATCAGATACTGGGGGAATGGATCTGTCTTTAAAATGCTTTCTATAAGAGCTTAAGGACCCAGGCAAGATCCCCAGCACTCACATTAAAAAGTTGGTGTGGTGATAATTTGTAATCCCAGTGCTTGGGAAGTAAGGGCCAGGGAATTCCTGGGACCTAGTAGCCAGCCAGCCTATCCTAATTGGAGAGCTCCAGGTCCCATTAAGAGACAGTCTCAAAAATCAACTTGGTTAAACATCTTGAGGAACAACACCCAAATTTAACATCTGACCTCCACATGCATGTACACACATGAACACACACACACACACACACGTACAAACATGAACACAAGGAAGTAGAAAGGGGCCCAGACAGGTTAGCACTGAAGGAGGCAGCAATGTACCTGAGATACAGAGATCTTGCAACTGAGACAGGAATCGTGCAGCTATTGCTAAATAGTTCAATGACAGCAGAATTTGGTGACTGAAAACTTGATACGTTTTATAGATTCTAAAACTTCAGAGAAAGAAGGTAAAAATAAAGGCAGGGAAATGACTAGAAACCAACCAGTGATATTTAATTAGAGCCAGAAATACCAGTATTAGTTCATGGTTTTAATACATTTACTGATGGGTACATACAGAAATAGGTATAAATGTGTATATACATGTGTTAGTATGTATTCACTTCTTATGGCTTTATCTACAGCAAGTGTGTGGTTGTTTGAATGAAAATGACCCCCATAGACTTATAAGGAGTGGCCCTGTTGGGAGGTGCGGCCTTGTTAGAGGAAGTGTGTCACTTGTAGTAGACTTTGAGGTTTCAGATGCTCAAGCCAGGCCCAGTGTTGCTCTCTCTTCCTACTGCCTGTCAATCCAGATGCAGAACTCTCAGCTCCTTCTTCTGCAATATGTCTGCCTGCGTTCCATCATGTTTCCTGCCATGATGATAATGGACTAAACCTCTGAAACTGTAAGCCAGCCCCAATTAAATGTTTTCCTTATGGCCAGACAGTGGTGGCGCATACCTTTAATCCCAGCACTCGGGAGGCAGAGGCAGACGGATCTCTGTGAGTTCAAGGCCAGCCTGGTCTACAGAGCAAGATCCAGGACAGGCACCAAAACTACACAGAGAAACTCTGTCTCAAAAACAAAAAACAAACAAAAAAATGTTTTCCTTATTAAGATTTGCCATGGCCATGGTGTCCCTTCACAGTAATAGAAAGCCTGACAGAGACAGAGGACTGGGAAGAGGTGAAACCCAAGGAGTAGTAGGCATTCCTGCCATTCAGAATTGGGCTTAAGTTACCACTCTTCTACAAGAACGAGGCTAGAAAGTAAAGATGTTTATCCCCAAAGGATAGTTCAGAAAGACCAACTTAAAGGTTTAGTTCCCAGGGACCAAAGTTGGTTCATTTTAAGCAGTAAATAAAAATAATAATTGAGCCAGGCATGGTGGCGCACGCTTTTAATCCCAGCACTTGGGAGGCAGAGGCAGATGGACCTCTATGAGTTCAAGGCCAGCTTCTTCTACAGAGAGAGTTTCAGGATAGCCAAGGCTACACAGAGAAACTCTGTCTCATAAAAACAAATAATAATAATAATACTGAATTTTGATTTGTAGAGTAGAATTCCATACTAACACTAACACAAAGACAACTTGTAAAGCAGGGCACTAGAAAGCCACCATTATCACCCAGCATAACAATAATCATTATGAATGAAATGCCATTAGTGAATAGTAACAGTGTGTGGAAGTTAAATGAAAAGATATCTACTTAGTCTCCAGGAATCTTCCCCCAAGGGTAACTCTATAGTGAGTGGAAAATCTGACAGACAAAGCCCTCAGGGTTACTGTACATAGCAGTGAAATAGAAAGATCACATGTCCTGTAGGATGCCCCAAGGGCATCCTTTCTTTGGTTATCCTGTGGGAAATGCCTCGCCTCATTCTCCTCATGGGAAAACAAGATAAAGTGAAATTGACAGATGGGCCATGGAATAGTTGAGATTCAGAATCTCAGAGTCACATAAGCCAAGAAAGCTGGAAGGTTGGTTACACAGATTAGGAAAAGTCTTGACTCCTAAACTCAGTGGCATTCCAGCTTGGGTTGTAGGCCAGGAGAAAGACATCATGGGGGAGGAAGAGAATTTTAAATAAGATCTAGTGAGGTGTGGTGGTGCACACACACCTTTAATCCCAGGACTCCGGAGGTGGAAGCAGACTGATCTCTGTGAGTTGAAAGCCAGTCTGATCTACAAAGCAAGTTTCCAGGTCAGCCAGAGACATTGTAAGACCCTGACTTGGGGAAGAAAAAAAAAAGGAAACAAATAACATGGCTGTGTGAAGGATGTATTGGAACTCCATATTTTTGAAGCTAAAATATTTCAAAGTTCTTGGTTTTTTGTTTGTTTGCTGAGACCTAGAGGAAGTGGCTTCCAAGGTTTTCCATTCATCTTTCTTCTCTTACGGTGATGTAAGATGAGGAAGGTCAGGGATGTGGGCACTTTCTTTCCTGCCTGGCAAGTCAGAAACTTGGAGGGCAGGTCCTAAATGGGGTCCGTTCTGTGGGACAGCCTCATCAGCACTTAGACCACACAGCCTCTTTTCCTTGATGACCTCCGGAGATACAGTAACTCCATTGATAAAGACACTTTTTAATTTGGGGGTAAATTGGAGCTTCTCTCTAGGTTTTTACTTTGTTTTTTTGTTTGTTTGTTTGTTTGTTTTTTAGTGTGTAAGTGAAACATAGTTTCAAATTAAGATAATCAGCTGGGCATGGCAGTGAATGCCTTTACTCCCAGTACTCCAGAGGCTGAGGCAGACTTCTATATGTCTGAGGCTAGCCTGTTATAATTAGCAAAGCCTTTTCTTAAAAAATCAAAAATCCTAAATGTAATTGTGAAAAAGGAAAAGTTTCAGTAGTACATGTTTGATAAAAAGACTTAAGAAACTCATTTCTCACCATGGTAACTTTTAAACAAGCCATAGCCCTAACACTTGTGGTCTGATGCCTTCTGTGGAGGACTTAAAGTTGTGTCTCTTATTTCCACAATAAGTACATACAACATATGAAATTTTCAATTCTCCACAGAACTGAAAAGTCAGTGCCGGTACTGTACTTTAAAATGTACATACACCCTGGGCTGAAGGTGTTTCTTAATCTTTCATCTTTTTGCAGGATCAAACAGCGTTAGGAAAGTAAGCCCTGAGCATTACAAATGTGGCCTGGTGAAATTCAATATTCACAGTGACAATTTAGAATATGAGTTTCTTGGGAGGAAAATGAACATACCACTTTAACTGTGCATCTAAATATCTTAAAGTCTGCTGTAGGCTTATGAAAAGGTTTTGATCCACACTCCTACTTCAAGTTCAAAAGGAAACCTATGTTTTAAAGTGTATTCCTTTTCTGGGTATATTTACTTTGAACTATAACATATAGTTTTTCTCATAAATCTAACCTGCCACTATCTGTTTTTAAGGCTTTGTAAACTTCAAGTGGTTATGAGGTGTGAAGTTTGGATTAAGCTAAAGTTTTTAGAAAGCACATGTTTTGTATTTTGATTGTTTTGAATTTTAACATGGGCCAACCCAAAACTTGAGTGTTTAGCAGAGTAATATACTGTACTCTGTTGCTGTCAGAAATCACAGAAAATTGCCCTTTCACATCATGTTAGTAATGGACAAATGAAGCAGCTGTTCTTATTCTTAATGGACTTGTTTGAAAAACTTGAAAGTTTAATGAAAATATCTCCACTCATAAAACCTAAACTGTGCACACATGGAAAAAGTCATAATGTTTTGGCAACTATCGCTTTGTTAGGAATGTGAATGTCTACCTGCTTCAGAATTCTGTAATAATGGCCCGAAACTGCTGGAATGCCAGCTGGGAAAGACCCTGGCAAAGGAGAAATACCCATTGATTAAAATTTGCCCAGTCCTCTCCCTAACCTTTTTGCTTTCTTGGTCAAGGAGTAATTAAACTATACAGCGTTTCTGTTTATCTCCTTCAGGCCCAAGTCTTGGATCATCAGTCCTCCTCAACATAAGTGATTTTCTCCTTAAAACAAGCCTCAAAGAAAGAAGTCGAATTCTGATAGGACCATTCTCTGCTGCTCTGAATCTGGAAGCTAAATGGTGTAAACACAGCGGCAATCCAGGCCCGCAACAGTCCATACCAAAAGTAGCCATGGATTTAAGAGGTGGTCTGCTGCAGGTCTGTAGGACCCACCGTATTTTCCCCATACGTTTTTAACGAAACTGTTGTTGTTTTGTTTTGAAGTGCCTCACTAAAATTTAAATTTTTGTGTGACAAGGAAGTGTAGAGTATGATGGTGCCCATTTTAACAGCATTATTGAAGAATGAGTCATATATCATCTGATTTACCTGTTTCAACAGCATAAATCAGTGGATTGGGTTTTTGTTATTTGTATATTCAGGGTTTTATGTTCATTATCATCATGGTCAACCTTAGAACATCTTCTCATTCATCAGTTGAGAGAGTTGGGGTATCTTTCCACTTGGGACTATTTCCAAATAATGCTTCTGTGAACATCTGCAGTCAAGTTTCCATGGACATACATTTTTCTTTCTCTTGGTTGTATAATTGAGAGTGGAAATGTCTGGTGAAACTTTTCAGTGGGTGGAGTTTCTAATTATAGAGTGGTCAGCCTGGATCAGATCCAGTGTCACCGAGACACACAGAGCTGTGCCATAGCTGTACTTCCTTAGGTATATGATGCTCGATTAAAACTTGACATGTTTTACCCCAACCTCTCATTCATGTGCCTATAGCTGGATATGGAATGCGTAAGATTCTCTGTCCTATTTCATGATAATACTTAGGTAGTCTTAACTTCCTTATGCAATTTCATGTCCCTCAAGGTTGTTAGACATCAAAAAAGTTGTGAGATTCACAATCATAGAAAATTTAAGTGACTAGTTTATTAGTAAAGGGACCATATTAAATATGAATTTCTTAAAATCATCAACAAATTGTAATTTTTCAACTGCTCACCGCCTTATACTGACATGAACCACATTTTAGGGGATTACAAAGAAATTACTTGTGACTCTGAAAAGGCTTTTATTTCTATCAGTAACCTTTTAAATGTGTGCTGCTTCACAGTGAGTTTCAATTGTGCTACCTTTTTCCAAGGCAGGAAAGTACACATTAAGAACAATACAAACAAGAGAGACAAATGAAGTTTATCCTCTCTGCATCCTAGCCACTTGGCATTAATCACTGTGCCCCACAGTCATACGGCACTACGGAGCTCTGTGCCCTTGGTTCTCAGACTCCTCACACTGTACTCCAGATTGTCAGAGTCGGGGTGTATGTTGACAGTCTGACTAAGCACAGATTCAGAATCCTGTAAGTTCGAGTCCGTTGGTCAGCTCCCTTCTCTCTTGTTAGAAAGCAGCTTTGGCCAGGATTATTTGATCTCATGACAAATGGAAGAAGCTATTCCACAAGGCTGTTTATCATTTTATTAATATTTGGCCTAGAGAATCTGTGTGTCCTAATCTTGGACTTTAAGAAATGTTCTTTTTCTTCTTTGTTAAATGAATTCACAAATAATACTTCACACCAATATAATATCGTCATTAATCTAAAGTTTAAAGTTTACTGTTATTCACACTATCTGAAATATGATTTTCTTGCTGTTATGTATTTATTCAAATATTAGAATATCAAACAACAAATTATTATTTCTTGGAAATTATAGTTTATTATCAGTAATTATACTGAACATGATTATAGTCTCACATTAATTCAGATATGATTTGTACCTAATTATCCTCAAGATAATGTTTAAAGACTGTAAATATTTCATACCCTTTTGAAGGTCTTCTGGGGTCAAGAACATTTGAATTGCCTGGCCCTTCTGCATGAATTATGCAGTGGGTATCTTAAGGAGGAGGGAAAGTTTGAAGTGCCGGTTCCCGAATCAGTACCCCAAATGCCATCTCCCGTGGATAAGACACAAGCTTTTAAAAGTGAACAAAGTTCAGATGACCTGCGGACAGGCATCTTCCAGTACATACAGGATGCTGGTAAGTACAAACAGTGTCAGCATAAGAGTACATGTGTCCAGATGCACTTAAAATGAGTTCACTGAGTAGCACTGTGGAGCACTAGAAAGTACATCCATCCACACTTAGAGTATGAAAGTTATATATACACCAGTCATTTCCTCTTTTAAAGTTGACTTTTCCCATCTCAAATCTTTAAACTCATCAGTTTCATTCTCTATATGATTTTCTTTTATTCTCTTTCTGAGAAATCAACATGTTCCTTTTTTAAAACATGCAATTTTGTTTTTGTCTGGCAGAACCTTTGAAACTCCCTGGTACCTATGAAGTCTTGTTTTATAGTGAAACAGAAGAGAGCCCAGGGATGATGTTATGGAGGTATCCAGAACCTCGAGTACTCACCCTTGTGCGAATAACTCCTGTGCCTTTCAATACCACAGAGGACCCAGATATCAGCACAGCAGACCTGGGTGATGTGCTGCAGGTGTGTAGTGGCTGGTTTTTCTTTCTAAAATAAAATCAGTATGAGGAAATGCTGACCATTCAGTAAGGAAAAAAAATGTTTAGAGCATACTTATTTCTTATGTCAGTAGTAACAAAGATAAGTGTATTCACTTGTATACTGTATTATGCATACATGTATAAAAAGGAGAGCTGTATTTTGATGTCTCTGGACCACCTAGAGTAGTGCAGATCTGGGCAGTTCCAGGTGCCCAGGTAGCATGCAGAAAGCTTGCCAGTTCTCAGCAGCCAGAGTCAATATCAGGTTCTGTAATGTTTTATAACTTAATAAAAATATAAGGAACCAAAGTGTAGGCAGAGTTCAGAATTGGAGATGCTGGCCTAGGCAACAAGACAAGGCTGTGGTTTCTGAAAGCTGAGGAAAGCTTGCTCTAGAGTTCACAATATGGATTCTGTATATATAGTAGTATGGAATTCTCAGTAAGGATAAAGGAACAGGACATGACAGTTGGGAGAGATGCCCTGATGCCATCTCGGGAGAGATGCCCTGATGCCATCTCCTGAGATTCTGAAGCTGTCCTCCTATTCTGCCAACGAGCAGCAGCACTGAACTTGGGGCTGGAATGGGTCTCCTAGATAGAAACAACTCGTAGGCTGCAGTCCTAGAATCATACAAATCGTCTTGTTTCCTTGGAGAAGTTGAAAACAGAAAATATGTAGCAGTGGTCACAGGTTTGGATCAACTGAGATTTTCTCCTTTGTACCTAAAGTGCCAGGCCCAGAGTTGCTCTTGTGGATCAGAAGGCAGCTGACATGCTCTCATGTGCTGGGAGCTCAGTCTAGTGTAAAAACTTCTTTGGTTGTTGGGGGGTAGAAGAGTCTCCCTACTTGATCTTCCAAAGGGAACCTTCCTGTTGTCACTGCCATTTTATTGTGAGGGTCTTGAGGTCTGTCCTGGAGGCTCAGGTTGGATGTTGATGGCTGATCGTGAGTGGGAGGACAGTGTGAAGAGGGTGCCCTTGGTCAGTGTGGTGCAGTGCATATACTGTATGCTATGTCATCTCTTCCCCTGACCCTCTGTGTACTGACTTGGTCTCCTTAGGCAAACTCTGGCCTCCTAAAGTTTCCATTGCCTTGACTAAAAGTAACAGTTGATGTTATCAACCTTTCAAAGTAATTATGGGCTATTACAATAACTGGGACATTACAGTTCATATGCTTAAATAAATGCTTTACACATAGTGAGGTTCTAAATGTTAATTCTTCTTCTCTACTCATTTTACACAATCACCTAGAGATTATTGTGAGACTTCTCCATGTCATCTCAGCCTCCAGTCTCCCATCCAACCTAGCCTACTAGAAGCCTATAGGAACAGATGGATCATATGACTCCCTGAGGGGAACCTTCAGTGACTCTGTCACCCTGCTAGGCCTGCTATGATAGCCTGGCAGGCCGTAGACATGGGACATGCTTTAGTTAAACTAACCTATTCGATATTCCCCAAACCAGCTTTAACTACCTATTTTTCTTTTGTTTATTAGTTTGGTTTCTATTGTTATGATAAACTCCATGACCAAAACAACTTGGGGCAGAACAGATTTATTTCAGCTTACAATTCTGGGTCACAGACTACCGTGGGGGAAATCAGGATAGGAACTCAAGCAGGAACTGAAGCAGAAACCACAGAGGAACACTGCTTTCTGCTTGCTCTCCTGGCTCATGGTCAGCCAGCTTCCTTACACAGCTTGGACCTCCCTGACTAGAGCTGTACTTCCCACAGTGGGCTGGAACTTCCTACATCAATTAACCATTGAGAAAATGCCCCAGAGACATACCCACAGGTCAGTCTGATCTATGTAATACCTCAACTGAGGTTCTCTCTTCCCTTTTGACTCTAATTTGTGATGATGATGATGATGATGATGATGATGATGATGACTAAATAAGCCAGCATCCTGTCAATTTCTCCTTTCCTGAAAACTGAAGCCCTGTCTACTCTTGGGATAGCTAACATTCTGTCTGTCCCTTGGAAGATTCTTGGACAGCATGTCCAAATGTGCGTTCATCCTCCTGAAATCCTGGAGTGTTGATCCACTACTTTGATGCTGTTTTTCACTTTACCCTATTCCTCTATATTTTTTCCTTCTAGATTATGTATCTCAAGAAAAGGATCATATAACTTCCTACTCTGTTCCTTATATTAAATAGGGCTGTTCAAAAGTTGTTTGTGGTAAATACATGGATGCCTGGGTCCTGCTGCCTGCTATGCAGAAGTATTGCACGGTTTGGCACACTGGGGTGATAAAGCATGCACACTGATTTCTAACTTGAGCTGTGTCTTGATGTAGCATGCTGTTCTTCAGTGGTATCATCTGCCATGAACACATTACATAGCACAGGCTCTTGTGAGCTGATTGAATATTCTGCCAAGATCATTTTCCCTAACAGAGACTAGTTTCTGATTACCAGGATAAGTCAGTCTGTTGGCCTTAGTCTAAAACAGAATTGAGTTTGGTTGGCTTTTTCCTTCAGGACCTTAAGTTCACTAAAAACTTAAGCTTCTGACTAAATATATAGGCTGACATCCCATCATTTCCTCATGACCAATGGGGTTTAGAAACAAATTATTCATATTTTCTTAGTAAATTTATTTTGGAATTTTAATGGAACATATAGGAACATGCCTATATTATTCATCTAAATAGGTTCTAAATAAAAACCCTGAATTTAATGTTTATAGAAACAAAAATGAGTTTATTTTGTGTCCATTTATAATTTTATCACATAAATTTTAAGGTTATAATACTAACGTCAACAAACTTGGGGTCTGTTAAGTAAACTAAAATGATGATGTATGTGGTATAACAAGAACTGGGGTTAAAGGAACGCCACCAACCTGAAAGGAGTGTTGTTTTAAATGGAGTTAAGTAGAAGAACTTCCTGCTATTACGATTTTATGTGGCAGTTTTCAGGTTTCCCTTTTCCTCACCTCACTTTTTCACTTTTTCAATGTGGAAAGTCTACTTTCTGAACTTGGCAATGGATTTTTTTTTTTTTAAGATGGAATCTCACTGTACAGCCTTGGCTAACCTGGAACTTGCTATACATACACACACACATGCACACGCACATGCACACGCACACGCACACGCACACCAGACTGGGCTTGAACTCACAGAGATTTGCCTGTTTCTGCTTCCCAAATTCTAGGCTTAAAGGCATCTTCCACCATACCTAGATGGATATTTTAATCTTTAGATAGATCCATTATGTTACTTTTTAATGGGAGAGGATAACATTTAGCTTGACTGATTGTTGTATACAGCATATTAATGAGAAAGCAAGAGTACAGTACTGATGGAACAAGAGCAAAATTAGAAAATGCCTTTTTAAAGTATTTTAAGGTTTATTTTTGTTATTTATATGTATGTATCTCTGCATTTGGGTATATACTCTTGAGTGCTGGTGCCTGTGGAGGCTAGAGGCATCGAACCCCTTGGAGCTAAACAGACAAGTGTAATCTACCTGATGTGGGTACCTTGAGTTGAACTCGGGTCCTCTGGAAGAACAGCAGGTGCTCCTAACCACTGAGCCGTCTCTCCAGCCCCTTGAAAATGTCTTTAACCAGGGAAGTACTTTGACATCTTTTAGTGACAACTTTATTCCTCCCATTTAATTTTGCCCTTCAGATCTCAGAATTCCCCAAATTGAATGATTTTCCTTAGTGAAATCTTCAGAGTTTGGTACATAATTCTTCTATGAAAGCAAGTCATGTTTGTAATTCCTTAAAGGTTTGTGCAGGGGGGAGGCAAGGTCGATGGTGTCATTTGTTTATCATGAGGGAGAAAGAGAATCCTCTGCCGAAGAAGTCAGTGTGATTGTGCCCAGTTCTCTTTCGTTTATCCAGTTTAAAAGTCAGAACAATTGGTTTTTCTTTTTCTGAAAACCCATTTTTAATTATGTTTATCTTTATCAGGAATGAGCACGTGTGAGTGCAGGTATCTAAGGAGGACAGAAGAGGGTGCCAGGTCCCCTGAATCTGGAGTTAACAGGCAGTTGTGAGCCATCCAAAGAACTCAGGTCCTCTGGGAGAGCAGCAAGTACTCTTAACTGCTGAGCCATCTCTCTAGCCTCAGAAAAATTAGTTTGTAAAAATCAAAGTGAAGCCCCAATGAATGAATAAAAAAGTAATTTCTTATGAAATGGGCATTATCTCCATTTTACAGTTGGGTAAACTGAGACCTAGAGCAATTAATGAACTGTTCCTGAATCGCAGAATTTATAAGTAAGGGAGTCACAACTTCACACCCATCCGTCTGACTTCAAAGCCTGTGTTCTACATAAAAATCTGGGAAAAGAATATTCTAGATGGTTTACCTGAGTGACAGTGAGCCCTACCCTATTGAGAAATGTGGGGGAAAAGAAAAGAAAATTATCCTTTTCCTTTATCATAAAATAATTATCCAATAATATGCCTAAGTAGCTTTAAATCAGTAAAGTAAATGCAAGAGAGATTAGCTCTTTGCATATCTGAAGAAGGACCTGGAAGAGGGAAAATGCCCAGACAAAGCATTATGAGACAAAAATAACCTCCAAAAATACCATTGAGAGTTTTTTCCCCCCTGTTGTTTGCCATTTACTGCTGGTTCTAGGACCTATCTTTAAGTGTGGTTTGTATACCCAGTGAGACTCCATTGAAGAAAATTAAGTTTTCACTTGCAAATGATTATCAGTTGGCTATAGCTTCTAGGTTAAGGATGGTAGCTTGTGTCCACTTCCCCTCTTAGTGCTGGAACCTCCTCTGGCTTAGACCTGTACAGGTCCTGTGCGTGCTGCCTCAGTCTCTATGAGTTTGTAGGGGTGTCAGCCCTGGTGTCTACAAGGCTCTGTTTTCCTGGTATCTTCCATCCTCACTGGCTCTTACAATCTTTTACCTCCTCTTCCACAGAGTTGCCTGAGCCCTGAGGAGAGGGATTTGATACGACATCCCAGTGGGGACTGAGTGTTCCAAGGTCTCTCTGCACATTGTCCAATTATAGGTCTCTGTTTTTGTTCCCATCTACTGCAGGAGGAAGCTTCTCTGATGATGGCTGAGTGTAGTAAAATGTTGTTAGTCATTTTATTGCTGTGTTCCTTCAGCAGAATAGTAGTTTTGGTTTTCCCCTTGTCTCTGGCCTACCTAGTCTCAGGTTCTGTGCCACCTGAGCGTGTCGGGGATGGGTCCCTTCTCAAGCAGAGAGTGGTTGGTTACTCCCCCACTTGAGTGCCACTGTTGTACCAGTGTGTCTTGTGTACAGGCCACCATTGTAGATCTCAAGGTTTGTGGTCAGGTTGGTGTTTCCCTTTCTCCTCTGGGAGTGTGCAGAGCACCTTCCACTTCCATGAACACTGTCAGTAGGGGTGAAGATTCTAGGTAGGCACCAGTGTGACTCCTATGTGTTCAGGGGTTATATAGATATCGTCTTCAGCAATGGCCTTGCCATCACTTTGTGGAGAGCAGCCGTTAGCCTTGGCAATGGCCTGGCTTGTTTGGGTTTCCATGGAGCCCCTTTGGGCAATCTAAGGACATAAATCTTTTAAAAGAAGAACAACTTTGAATTTACTGTTAGAAAAGAAGCGCTGTCTTCTGGGAAAGTTATCTTTTGTGTGCGTAGCTTGTTGGTGTCATAATAATTCTGGGGAATGCTGGATCTACATGTGATTAATGGATGGAATGCTTTTGCTGACAAAGTGACAGCCAGAGGAGACAATGCCTTTCTCACAGCTCCACCGTCAGTGGTTTCTGGGTATTATGTCCAGAGGAAGAAACTCCAGTGAGGGCAACTTGAGCAACAGTAGGGAGAGTTAATACCAAGAGTCAGTAAGGAGAGCAGCCCTAGAGCAAGAACATGGTGGTGTGGATGGGCCCCAGGGGAGTACCTCTGGGAGAAGGGCCAGCCCTGGCAGAGGGGCTCAGGGAAGACTCTTTCTTAAACAGGAAATAAGAAAAGAAGAAAAAAAATAGAGTTTATTTACTGTGTTTTTCTAGCTTCTCCTCTTGCACCCGCCAAAATGATTCTTGCTACTTTAATCCCTTCACTGTCCCCATGGCCTCTTCTGTAGACAAGGTCTCCTGTCACTCAAGACACACAGGAGGGCATTTCTTGTCTCCTGTCACTCAAGATACACAGGAGGGCATTTCTTGTCTCCTATTACTCAAGACACACAGGAGGCATTTCTTGTCACAGCAACTTAAAATCAGTGCTTGCATTGGCCAGTACAGTGACTGTGTGGCATAGCAGTTTCACAGATTCACAGCGATAATGAGGCTTCAACACTTTATATACCATTTTTAATTTTAAAAATTTGAGTTTACAATATGGTGTATTGATATCTCTAGATTAGCATGGATTTGGTTTTAGTTTACTAATGGCATTTAACCCATTGTTTATCTAGATACCAAACTAAGACTTCATTAATTTTACAATTGTGTGATTTTTTTCTTTTCTCTTTTATAATTATGTGGAAAATATTCCAGGTCAGGCATATATACTTGATATTATGAAATAAAGTATAAAAGACTTTTACTGCTCTAAAATCTAAAATTTCACAATCTCCATATAATTCTAGAACACATGGATCCAACAGGCAGAGATTAGGGTTATTCACAATGTAATATGATTTGTCTCTTCCACACATAGCTTAAGAAGAATAGAAGGAAGTAGTCTTGGGTGTTTCTTTTCAGCAGCGTTGAGCGGTTCACTTAGAATCGCACATGTGTTCCCAGAATCCTGAGCTTTTTATTTTATAAGCGCCTCCTGCCACTGGCAGCTGTACTAATGTGTCCCAGAAGGCTTTGTGCCTATCCATCATCTTTAGGAGAAGTGCTCAAAGCCAGATAGGAGATTCATTGTTGTTGAAATGCAGAAATGGAAAAAAAAAATCTGGATAGGCCTGGAGGAAGTGAGGAGCTGGGCCAGAGTCTTAGGACTTGAGGAAAGGGAAATGCTGTGTACCCAGTGGATACTAATAAATGTTTGTGGATGATGGACGGTGCTGGGTGAGCCACTAAGAGTGGTAACTTCCGGAAGCCACTGCCTCCTCTTTTGGATGGAAAGAGGAAATACAAATAGAGAATTCTCTGAATACACTTTTACTCATTCTGTTTTTGTGGTGTTGTCAAAGTCTAGAACAGTTTAGGAATAGATCCCAAGGAACTTCTGATCACATCAGCAGATGGAGATGAGGAGAGCAGACTTAGGTGCTGGGAGTAGTGAGAGGACTCTAGCTCTAGTCTCCAGTCCTGTCACTTCCAAGAGGCCCAAGTCCACAAAACAAAGCCTGGCAGAACCTGTTCTAGAATGGAAGAGACACAGAGAGGATGCCTCTTAGCAAAGCAAGTTTCCAGCTCACTGGAGCCACCACCACAAGACTGCATGGAAGAGATGGCTAGCTAGGTGGCCAGTGGTGAGTAAGTAGGATTTCAAGAAGTAGAGAAGGGAGAAAGGGTCTTTTAAAAATCACTATCAGGGCTGGGAATGCAAAACTCAGTGGTAGAGTGCTTGTCTACCATATGTGAGGCCCTGGGTTCAGTTCCCAGTACCATTAAAAAATAAGTATGTTCAGAATTAAATAGAGAAAGTTCAACATAACATTTCTAGGAATTAGAATATAGTCTGATTTGACCAAGACAGGCTGAACAAGGGTGGGGTGAGTAGAAAAGCTCTAGTTGTGGTCCTTGTGTGCTGGTCTGTACCCATTCCGTTGAGGGAAAGGAAGTGATGATTTGCTGAGCACCTAGATGCACAGAGCACCAGATTTACCGATTCTGTCATGTCTCTTCATTATCCCTATGAAATAAGGACTGTGATTCCACTTTGGATGGAAGGTAAGTGAGGTCTAAGAAGTTGAGTAATTTCAGAAAGTGAGGAGGAGAGAAAACCAGGACTCACACTGAGATTCCTGTGGATCCCTGAGTCCTGTGTTGTGTTGCTTCAGCTACATGAAGACCATGGAATTCATCTTTTACTTTATAGCTTCATAAGCCATTGTCAGTTCAGTCCTTAGAACTTAGATTGGCCCACTGGTCTGTAAAGACGGAAAGGAAAAAGGGAAGACAAACTGGGAATGAGAATCTTGCCAGGACTCTCAGAGATGACCAGGTTGTAAACCAAGAAAGCAGTTTTGACAGAGAAAAAAAGGAAGAAACAGACAGACATGTCTTTGGCAACTTAAAGTCAAGGTGACAGGCAGATGTCGGGCAATGAGAAGTATGTCGTGAGAGCATTCCCATTGTGGAAATAAAGGGTGCTGCTGTGCCTTTTTTGTGTGGTTCACTTTGCAAGGCCTCACATGGATGTGAGAGCTGAAGCTAGCCCTGCGGAGGGATTGGTGGTATCCTCATGTCAGAGACAAGGGAAGTCTCCTTGGGCATCTGCCCTCAGAAAAGTGGATGAATTCACAGGGATTTGACTCTGGAAATTTACAGGCCCTATGAGCTGTGATTCTCTGCTGAAAGTCCCAGTAGTGCCAGAAACACTGCTGGAGCTTTTTGTTCTCTGGGACAAGATGCAAATTACCAAGAGCTCAAACAAAACAGTAGCTCATCTCCCCTCCCATGTGGGAACCGTTGAGGTAGGTAATCTCAGACTGTCTATACATAGCCTGCAGTCTAGGTGTCACCAGCTTCGTGCTGTCTCCACACTGGATGTTGGCATCGTCCAAGACGGCTGCCCAAACTTCAAGTGCCTTATTCCCACTCTAGCATGGGAAAAGAACAGGACAGACAGGAGCCATTCTCCTCCCTAAGGCTGTTTCTTGATGCCCACATACTCCTGTGCTGCCAAGATCCAGAGTCCGGTCACTTGGCCTCACCTAGTTAAGGGGAAATTGGTATTGACTTGCTGAAGAGGCAGGAGGAGAAGATGCTGGGAGACTAGAGCAGTCCCACTGTTGCAGAAGCAGCCGAAGGACCGTGTCCAGTTCTGTTTTATTTACTCCAGAGCTTTCCTCCCTCCTCCCCCTCCACTATGGGATGCAGCATCTAGTCAGTGGTTCAGGAAGAAAACTCATTTTTTAGTTCATTGTGTGAAAAGTCTGTTAAGGTGGAATTAGATAAAACTCTAAGTTACTGGGACTGGGAAATAAAAAGCAGTAAATAGTTTTAAATGATAACATTCCTTACCCTTCAGGAAAGAAGCAGGGAAGGAGCCTGTTGATAAGATGTGCTTTTAGAGTAAATGGAAACCATTTGCAAACTGGAAGAATCCTGAAGTCTTCTCTGTCCTGTCACTTTATTTGGTGATAGAAATTTTATTAGCCTCTTTCCCTCTTCCTATTAAAGACTCTTGCACTTAGGGATGGAGGAGGGAGCTGTTTCTTTCTGGAAACAAAGGACTGTGTTTAACAACTAGAGTGTTTGATGTTTACTATTCAGCACTAAATATGTTTGGGAGGGGCTGGGAAGATGACTCAGCAGGTAAAAGCTCTTGTTGGACAAGCATGAGGACTCCAGTTCGAACCCCAGTGCCAACATAAAAGCTGGGTATGGCTATGTGGGTGCCTGTAACTCTGAACACATGGTGAGCAGAGGAAGCAGGATCACTCCAGTGAGAGACAATCTCCGAGGAGTGAGTTGGAAAGTGGTAGTGCGGGCCACCCAGCCTCTTCCTCTGGCCTCTGAGTACGTGGGCACACATACATGTGCGTGTACCACATACACAAAAGTACAAAAAGTTTGGGTGTAAAACTATCTAATGAAGCAATAGTAAATATTACTAGATAGTGTATGAATTCGTTTCCACTAAATAGAATTTCTCCTTCTTAGATCCATTGTAAAAATCATGTTCATTTCTTTGGCTTTTTTTTTAACTTGAGGATTTACATAATATATCTGCATCCTTCCTACCCTCCTTCTCTCCCATGACCTGTTCTTCCATATTTATGATGCACATACACGCCACTGAATCCAGGTAGTGTTGCCTGTATTTGCATGTGTTCAGGGCTGACCCCTGGGATTGAGAGCTCATCCTGGAAAAAGAGAGGAGTAAAACTGGTTCTACTTCTCTCAGAAGCTGTTGACTTCCTGTAGCTCGTCACCTAGGGGTAGGCTTTGTGAAGTGTCTCGCCATCTACATTGGCATCTCCGTGGGTGTGGTCTTTGCAAGTCTTGTGCAGGCAGTCATACTTTTGAGAGCTCATGGGAGCAACATCCATGTCCTGTCCAGAAGAAACTGTTCACCACAGCAGTTGTCCAGGTCCTCAGGCTCTTGAAGTCTTTCTGCATCCTCTGTGGCGATGTTCCCTTGAGCTTTAGGTGGAAGGGCTGTCTTAGAAGTTCCCACTGGAGGCTGGGCACCCTACAGTACTTAGTCTCTGCATGTTGGTTTATTATGGATCTCTCTAATAGTCTCTATCTGCTGAAAAAAAGTTTCTTTGATGAGATATGAGAACTACGTTTATCTATGGGTATAAAGATGAGTACGTAGGAGGCAGTTGGAAACTCTATTACTTTAGCATATAATGTTAGTAGGTTTTCCTCTAGGGTCTGTGACATTTCTAGCCACTGGATCTTGCCAGAGCTTACAGTACTAGGCATGAGTTTCCTTTAACTAAGTGGGCTGGAGGTCTGATCAGACAGATGTCAATTGCTTCTGAGATAGAAGTGTCACTATTGCACCATCGAGGCTCAGTTTTTAGGAGCACAGATTGGGCATAAAGACTGGTTCCGCAAAGCTGGTGACCATGGGCGAGTTGTGTAACTTCTCTGCTCCTTGGCTCCCTGATCTATAAATTATGGATAACACTGAAAAGAGCACTTAGCACAGTGTCTAGCATGTGGGAGGGGCTGTATGAGTGTGAGCAATTAACATATTCAGCTAAGGGCTTGCCCTAGGCAAGTACCAGTTTGCCTCTTGTCTTGCCGAGACTATGGATGTTGAAAGACAAGTAAGTTTCAAAAGCATTGCCGTACAAGTTCTTTATCCATTTCCTATCCTCTTTATAAAGACATTCCCCTGTAACCTCACACTGTAAGCTATCTGAGAGTTTGGGCCATATCCATGTGCTGCTGTGTGGTGGCTAACAAACTTCGACAAGTAATAACAAACCTATGGTCTTGGGACTGGAAGAGGCCATTTCTTACTTGTTCTTGGTTCTCTGTTCCCATTCACTGTTTTCCTGTTCGATGCCAACATCGTGCAGGCCACTTTAAGGGACTGCCTTGGTGCTCGAGCTATGAAAGTCACTCTAGTTTTATCACAGCTGTCACTCTTTGTATGCAAGAAAGCTGAGGCTCACAGAGGTTACAGAAGACTGCTTAGGCCATACCATTGGTAAAGGGCAAAGCCAGAACTCCAGCTCAGATGGATGAACACTTTATTGACTGAGGGACCGCTTTGACTTACTCAATTCGAGGCCCTTCAGGGCATGAGTTTATCTTTCCCAAAATACGCCTTCACATATGGTCAGTGTGCCTCAAATTTACCAGTCCATAGATGCTGTCCCCAAGCAGCAGACTCCTTCCTACAGCACATTTTTTTTAAATCACCTCTTCTTTTCCACTCGAACTCTGTATTCTGCTCAATACTGCATTGTATTGCTTCTATAATTATGAAATAATATTTTAATTTCTATCTTACTACCTATGTTATTGTTGAACAGGTCATCTTGCATTGTATGAAAGTGATCTAAATCAAAAGCATGTGTCACATAGTTTTCTAAATATTGGTCACAATGTTTGAATAACACAGACTTGCATAAGTCAGTAACTACAGATGGCAATGATTTCATGACTTTATCAGCCACATAGTAGCAGTGAGATACTTGGAATGCTGCAGAAACAGCTGAATTATATCTTGATTCTAGGCTACCAGTGGAACCCATTCTGGTGTCCTTCCTAGGGTTTTTTGTTGTTGTTTTGTTTTTTTCTTTTTTGAGTCATCTATTGGTCTGGTTGCTTTTGTACAGAGAATACAGAAGAGTCTTAGCTGTAGGAAATTCTTGTCAAAAGGCCAATTTCAGTGGAAAGATGAGAGATATGTGTATGTGAGAGAGAGAGAGAGAGAGAGAGAGTCACGTATCAGCTGACTTAAACAATCTCAGAGGACTCTTCACCTCAACCAGCGCTTTAACACACTCTCAGGTGGCGTTCTGCTACACTGATTTTGAAATAAGCATCAATTGAATTCCTAGATTTGCTTTATTCAGAGCCAACAAAATGTAATATCATTCCTTACAAATACTCAACATGGATTCTCTTCTGTGGTAATGAAATTTTGTTCGCATAATTGCTTTTCCACCTCAGGATTCCACTGAGGCTCATGAATTACATTAATTTACAGATTTCTCTTTTTTATTTCTTTCTCTCTCTCTCTCTCTCTCTCTCTCTCTCTCTCTCTCTCTCTCTCTCTCTCTCTCTCTGTGTGTGTGTGTGTGTGTGTGTGTGTGTGTGTGTGTGTGTGTGTGTGTGTTGGCATGTGTGCATGCATGCATGTTTGTGTATGTGTACTTGTGGGGGGTAGAGGTCAAAGTCAAGTATCTCCTATTGCTTTCCACTATGTTTTAAGACAGTCTCTGTCACCGAACCCAGAGCTCACTGATTGGCTAGCTGACTAGCCAGTGTGTTCTGGTGATCTTCTTATCTCTATCTCCCCAGTAGGGTTACAGATGCATGTTGCCATGGGTGACTTCTTTTATGTGTTCCTCAAGCTTGTGTAGCAAACATTTCACTAACTGGGCCATCACCTTGACTTCCCCTTTTCCTTCCTTCCTTCCTTCCTTCCTTTCTTCCTTCCTTCCTTCCTTCCTTCCTTCCTTCCTTTCTTTCTTCCTTCCTTCCTTCCTTCCTTCCTTCCTTCTTTGCTTGCTTGCTTGTCTTGTTTTATCACCCAAGCTGAGCTCAAATTCTTGATAATCCTCCTGCCTTGGCCTCCCAAGTACTAAAATTCCAGATGTGTACCAACACACCAGGCTGCACTGATTGATATATTTCTGATATCTCTTTTAATTTATAACAGTTCTCTCCTCCTGTGCCGTGTATTTGTTGGGGGGAAAGGATTCTTTGACCTGGAACATCCCATCTTCTGTGCTATGGACCACAGGTTGTGGTAGTAACACTATTGAACACCTTCCTTACCCCTCTTTCTGTAATCTTGCAGTTGGGTTAGAGCTTGCTTAGATGTAAATTGAATTTTGGAAAGGTTACTGCACAGGCAATATAGTATTGACATCACAGTAGGAGGCACAACATGCCTGCTCATCTCACTTTCAGCAATGTGAAGATTGACCAGTGTGACCTGTCATATAAAAGCCCCATGAACTCTTAAGCAGCTGTTCTAGCATCTAGTAATATGTACTGTGTAATTTCCCTAACCCACAGATCTTAAATCCAGTCGTGTATGTTGACAGCATTACAGGCAATCCCTCCATAGCCAGAAGGTTTGCTGCAGTTGACCTGCATTCTGACTTTGCCCTTGCCCATATAATGGATATTCCATGTCTCCCTGACATGAAGTTTGCTTAAGATTAATTAACTTAAGGTCATGTAACAAGTAAGGTAACACAATCATAAATTTGGAGAATTGGTTAATGAAAAATTAGCTATAAAATACTGAGAAATTAATAAGGTAGATTCAAACTGAAATCAAAAGAATCACAGTAACAGTAGTGTTGAATCATTATGAAAAAATCAAGACTAATGTCCTAGAGACGTTGTATCTTTCTAACACTAGCTTTAAATCCAAGCCAGTGATGGATCTCAGTGTTAGTATCCGTTTAATGAGGTAAAACCGTAAGCTTTGTGGCAGCTTGCTTTGCATAAAGCCATGATGTGCAGCAAACACCATTCCATAAAGTGAAAGTATATCACAGAACAGTTCCTACAAGGCTCTAAATGTCATTTGCTTTCATGACTTGGAGTTTATCTTATCCAGAGCAGCAAGTTGCTGTCTGTATGACCTCCCACCCTCCTTCTGAGTCCTATGGTTCTCACCCTAATGAATTCAAATAGAGAAGGATTATTGGGCTAGAACTCAGAGTCTCTTTAGAGCCAGAATGGAGGAAAAGTTACAAAATACAGATGTCTTTCAGGGATTCCGTCCAAAGAGAAAAGCATGCCAGAAGTTAGAAATAGATATGTTATTCTACCAAAAAAAAAAAAAAAAAAACCCAACTTGAATTTGGCTTTTAGCCAGAAAAAAAAATTTTTTTTTCTTAAATACTCAGATCAACCTATTAAGCCTTAATGTACTGTTATGGTACGATGAAGTGTGTGACTAGAAAGACATACTTTAAAAAGTCAAAGTTCATTATGTCCTAGTGAGGGCAAACCTGCTTTCACTTCCTCACAACCTTGCCAGATTGTGCCTGTCAAGGTTCTGTAATCCTATATTTTTATTCGTGACTAAAAGTGGTCTGATATTTCTGAAATCATTAGTTTTTGCATAATAAGAATTTAAAATGGAACTCAAAACCTCCAAGGTTTTTTTTTTTTTTTGGTTTTTCGAGACAGGGTTTCTCTGTGTAGCTTTGCGCCTTTCCTGGAACTCACTCTGTAGCCCAGGCTGGCCTTGAACTCACAGAGATCCACCTGGCTCTGCCTCCCGAGTGCTGGGATTAAAGGCGTGCGCCACCACCACCCAGCTTCCAAGGTATTTTTAAATTACGTGTAAGTCAAAAATGTCCATACTTCCAAATACTTAACGAAAGCCACTCTGTTCTTGTTGTTTTATTGGGAATTCTGTTATGTTTCTTTGTTTACTCTGTCACTGTGTGTGTGGGCACACACTTGCCGCAGCATGTGTGGGGATTAGAGAATTTGCAGGACTTGATTCCAGTTGTGGCCTCCAGTGATCAAACGCAGGTATTCAGGCTTGGCAGGAAGCACTCCAAAGTGTCTGGCCCTCTCACGAGGCCCCATTTTATTGTTTTTTATTAATGGAAAAATCTCTAAATTCAGTGCGATTTATTTTGATTACATACTAAACTTTATGAATTGGTTATATTAGGGGGAATTTGTTCTTTGTAAAGTTTGGTTCGTTTTTTGTTTTGTTTTGTTTAGTTTTCCCTTCAGTAAAGAGTTACTTATTCCAAGAGGCAGGAAGTCTGGGATGAGGAGTGGGAGACAAGAAGGTTCCTGGTTACTCTGCACTCCATGCAGACTTCAGAACATGTGTAGACACCAGTGCTGGGCAGTATTTTCTTTTTGACTCTCGTTACCTCTAGCCAAACTTTATATTAGTTTTCTACTTCATACTTTTGTTTTACTTTCAATGAATCTTGCTAGGAAAACAGAAGCAGCTCTCACTGCAGTCTGCTTTGTACCCCTAAATGAATCTCGTAGCTGTGCTTTAGTTGTAGCTTATGATGTTATGAATTTGACTGAATTGTCTAAATAATTACATTCCTAAAACGTATTTTTTCCACATCACATTCTTTCTACATGATGATCTATTTAATAGGACTTTGGTCACCACCAAATAACAGTGGTCATGGCAGACAGTCATTCTGACTGAGAAAATCTGCCTCGCTATAAATGTTTGACGAGTTGATTTAAAGACTTAAGAATTAGCAATAGCTTTGAGAGCACTCTTTGTTCTGTTAGCTACCTGGAACCTGAAAGGGAGCTAAGTGAGCAGAGCTGTGCTTTGACATGTCCGACTGAGATGTCAGCAGGCATGCTTTTTACACTATATGTCTACTCTTGTGATAAATCAAGGAAGTATAAGGTTAAGATTGATTGGGACCTAACTACTGGAAGTTATTATTTCAGGCAAATTTGATATGACAGAAAATAAGCAGACAATGATGATCACTGTCAAAGACATTCATGTATTTTGTGATGCTATATGTCATATACATGACTACTTTTTTGCATTCCACTTGGCTATAATGTTGAGGTGGTCACTTATGAATATGATTTTCTTGATAAAATAGTTTTATTCTCTTTAATTCTAGTTGAAGAAATACTTTTAAATTCCAAGAACTTTTACTTTTGCGAGCAAAATTTAATACACATGTAATGATAAAAAAAAATTTGCTAATCTTTTGATTTTACACTTAAGTAAGTTTAATCCATGTCTTTTCAAAGATGTGCTATGGTATGTGCCAATAACATTGTCATTTCTTGGTAATTTGATTTATGGATATTTGAAATGTGATAACTTAAAGTGGTGTGCATTTTGTATTCATAAGGAAATCTTTTTTTTTCCATTGTCCTTATTTTTTTTTTTAATTTTGCAATACAATTCAGTTCTACATATCAGCCACGGATTCCCTTGTTCTCCCCCCTCGCGCCCCCCTCACCTTCCCCCCAGCCCACCCCCCCATTCCCATCTCCTCCAGGGCAAAGCCTCCCCCGCGGACTGAGATCAACCTGGTAGACTCAGTCCAGGCAGGTCCAGTCCCCTCCTCCCAGGCCAAGCCCAGCGACCCTGCATAGGCCCCAGGTTTCAAACAGCCAACTCATGCAATGAGCACAGGACCCGGTCCCACTGCCTGGATGCCTCCCAAACAGATCAAGCCAATCAACTGTCTCACCCATTCAGAGGGCCTGATCCAGTTGGGGACCCCTCAGCCACTGGTTCATAGTTCATGTGTTTCCATCATTTGGCTATTTGTCCCTGTGCTTTATCCAACCTTGGTCTCAACAATTCTTGCTCATATAAAGTGGGGGTAATGAAGGGCGAGGGTCGAGGGAAAGAAAGCTTGGGGGAGCGGGAGATCTCAGATGGATCAACAACAGAGAGGGAGAACAATGAATAGGAGACCACGGTAAATGAAGACCACATGAGAATAGGAAGAAGCAAAGTGCTAAAGAGGCCCACAGAAATCCACAAAGATACCCCCACATCAGACTGCTGGCAATGGTCGAGAGAAAGCCCACACTGATCTACTCTGGTGATGGGATGGCCAAACACCCTAATTGTCGTGCTAGAAATCCCATTCAACGACTGAGGGATCTGGATGCAGAGATCCATGGCCAGGCCCCAGGTGGATCTCTGGGAGTCCAATTAGCGAGAATGAGGGGGGTTCATAAGGAAATCTTTTAAGGTAAGTGAGGCCTTATCATGAGCCTCAAGGATAATCAGGAACATCCTATACCTTTGAGTTTATGTTTTTTTGGGTTTTGAGGATTTTTTGTATTTTCATTTCTTGACTCTTCAACAGAAAACCATGTATGACATCCAACCAGACGTAGGAAAGTTGTACTTCTTTAGAACATTGCTAATACCTGGGTCTGTTTGTATTATTGACTCTATCCTTCACTTTGCCTTCTTGAGAAGAAAGATTTTGTGCTATTTATCTTTGTTCTCCAGTGCCTAAGGTTGTACTCACTGAGTGAAAACTGTGCCTGAGTGGAAACTCAAAAAGAAATAGACATTGTCTAATTTGTTGAGTTTGTCTCCTGAAACTGATGGTAAAATTAAAGCCCTGTCTGTGTATTCACTGTAGTCTGGACTTTACATACGTCACCATTTTCTGTGGATCTATGAAGATCAGTGAATAATTAGGCTAAAGACTATGAGATCCTTGTGGTACTTCTGGTAAGAAATTAATACACACCACCTAGATTTGGTGCAAATCTGCACCATGTACCATCAGGGAAGCACAGAGTCCCAGAGGCCCACAAACTGAAGTTCCATCCGTGTGCACAGCTTTTAAGTGCAGTGAGAAATCTGTGTATCTGATTTTGAAGTTCAAAAAAGAAGTGCCTTTTAGCTTGAGTGGTTCAGAAGGGGTTATTTTTGGCTTTTGCTTTTCTAGGAGGGAGTGTAATGAGTAGTTTTGAGAGAAGGGGGATTTGAAGAAACACTGAGGAGACAAACTGATAGCATCTAAAGGCCTGTGCAGCATAAAAGCCGGAAACTGGTCTGCAGAAAGAGCCAGGGGCCAGAATTGGGACTCATTCCTTAGAAGTTTGCGGACAAGTTCATTTTGATGAGTCCAAGTTATTCTCCTGGGACATTTACCCAAAAGTACTAGAGGTCAGCCAAGCTCATTACTTGCTGAAGTGTATCATCCAGTCTGCCCTGTACTCAGGAGTTGTTGTTGTGAGCATGTATGTCGTGCACGTATAGTTTCACATTTCTAATTTTTCCTTCCTGATATCTACAACTAATTTTTCTTCCTGTCAGAATCAGAAATCTCAGGTCTATCTTGCCTCTTTGTCATTATCTCCATAGAATACCAGGTTCTCTTGCTTTGATGTTTAACTGCACTAATTTATACTATGAAGATAAACTCAGATTTGTCAGAAAAGTATGGAATTTGTACATTGTGAGAAAAAATATGCTTTTAAAAACATATTTCAAATCTTTGGTGGCAACCCAAAGTATCTACTAATTTTTATATTACATGTTTCTGAGTTTCCTGAAATCAAGAACTGTGTGTGTGCTGTCCCGACACTGGTCCCCTCTGTCATGGAAACATTACATTAATACTGATAAATTAAGTGTAATCTGAGGATAAATATACATATGTTATACATACATTTATTATTGTTATACATACAGTCATACTTTCTGAAAAAGCATGATGAGTCTGTGTTTTACCCTATGTGAAAGTTAGTTAGCCATTGAATTTTAAAGTATGCTGTGGACAACAGACTGCTTACATACAAAGGAATAATGTTCTTAAATACTTAGAGATAAGATTAAAATATATTATGAATTTAGGGTTTATATTAGTTTTATTGAAAAAAGCCCTATAATAGTAAAATGATCTCTATTTTAAGTTAGTTTTTATCCAGAAGTTCTTAATATATTGGTATTACTCCTCTTTTGGGAAAAATATGATCTTGAAAGATGTCATATTATACACCTGCATCTGCTTGAAACCTGGTAGCTTGATAAATTGATAAGATAACTGGGTCATGTGTTAAGTTTTCTGAAAAACCAAGCCAAACAGAGATCCTAATAAAAGAATGTTACACATTTCCTTTTAAATACAAAAAAGTATTTCTCAGGGCTCTTAAATTACCGTGTTCTAATACCAAGGGAAAATAAAATCTGGACTTCGAGTCTTGTTTGTACTTAGAGGTTTTCCGGACAGGAAGGCAGTCTTGATGCAGTACAGTAAGCCACAATACCAGTGGGGCATTACAGGTGAAGAGCACAGCTGTGCCCACACTCCAGTGGGGTACAACTGTACGCTGAATAGTTCCTGTGCAGAAAGAGAGTTTGCTTAACTTGGTTTCCCAAGAGTAGATCATATTAAAATGTTATAAAATCATGATTTCCTGCATTTGAATACTTGTGGTTTCTCAACTGGTTCCAAGTCTCTGTGTGTGTGTGTGTGTGTGTGTGTGTGTGTGTGTGTGTGTGTGTGTGTGTGTGTGTTTCCACATGCATACCCATGTGACTTCCATTAGCTGAAGATGTATAGAAGCTTTTCCTTCTTAAAAAATAGCATGAAAGGCAAATGCATGTTAAAAATACATATAAGCAGAAGTATTAGAGATTAAAAACATTTGCATTTTACCTCATTAAATGGTAGACTTTTATAGTGAAGTAGAAACACAAAATAAGCAGATTCTGTGGTCAAAATATATTTTTATTAATTATTAAAAACTATACTCAATTTGCATTATTCTATTTGATGACTATATCTCCTATTCTGCATTATAAATAACTGAGTGTAAGAAATGGTCTTCTGAAAAAAAGAAAGAAAGAAAGAGTCTTCTGAACAGCTTTAGAAACCTGGAGCATGCCATCAAGTGCACTAACACACGCAGAATGGGAGTTCCAGGATAGCTGATGAGAGGAAGGGTGATTTGACACAAGCCTTTATGTGTGGTGATATATTGTGTACCCCAGTAAAGCTTACCTGGGGATCAGAGGACAGAGCCAGTCACTATATTAGACATAGAGGTCAGGCAATGGTGGCACACACCTTTAGTCCTATCACTCGGGAGGCCGAGATCCGTCTGGATCTCTGTGAGTTCAAGGCCACACTGGGCTACATGAGAGAAACAGAACCAGGCAGTGGTGACACACACCTTTAATCCCAGGAAGTAGTGTGGCAAGACACAGAAAGGTATATAAGGCATGAGGAAACAGGAACTCTCTCTCTTTAGACTGAGGATTTCGTAGAGGTAAGAGCTAGTGGCTGGCTGCTCTGCTTCTCTGATCTTTCAGCTTTCTCCCTGATATCTGGCTCTGGTATTTTTATTATAACACTTTTTAAGATTCATGTTACATTTATGCATCTAAGAGGCCCATTGAACTCCCACTGAATACACTCAAATATAGCTGTACTTTGTCAGAAAGACAAAGAAAATATCCTAGAAGCAACCAGAGAAGCAGCTTATTATATACGTAGACAGTCGATACGATTACCATCTGATTTCTCATCAAATATCGTAGTGCTAGAAAACAATACATTCAAAGTGCTGAATGAATACTTTTAATTAAAACTGCCCAACTAAAGTTAAATGCCTGAGGGAAATGGCAAAAATTAAACATGTATTCCACATTCATTTTGTTCCAAAGAATGTACTTTTTAAAAACCTGAAAGTACATAAGCACTCAGAATGGCTGTGACTGCACGCACAAGCCTTGCACCCGGACACATCACTCAGAAACTCAGCGTGGACAGGGGAGGGAGAGTCACTTTTCTTCAGGAAGACAGCCCATGCAAGGTTCCAGTAAACGGTCCTGCACCCCACATATAGACCGCACCAAGCACTCAGCGTGCTCAGTGAGTTCAGGAGAGAGAACACACGTGAACTGGAAAGGGAAATGTGGTAGGTTAGAGACTAGGGGGGAATTTGATCAAAATAGATATGTATGTGTGGAATTCTCAAAAAAAACTGTAAAGTATAAATGACATATAAAAATAGTCTTAAGTCTCCCATCCAAGTACTAACCAGGCCCGACCCTGCTTAGCTTCCGAGATCAGACGAGATCGGGCGCGTTCAGGGTGGTATGGCCGTAGAAGAAGCAAAGTGCTAGAGAGGCCCACAGAAATCCACAAAGATACCCACACAACAGACTGCCGGCAATGGTCGAGAGACAGCCCGAACTGACCTACTCTGGTGATGGGATGGCCAAACACCCTAATTGTTGTGCTAGAAACCTCATCCAACTACTGAGGGATCTGGATGCAGAGATCCATGACTAGGCCCTGGGTGGATCTCTGGGAGTCCAATCAACGAGAATGAGGAGGGTTTATATGAGTGAGAATTGTTGAGACCAAGGTTGGATAAAGCACAGGGACAAATAGCCAAATGAATGGAAACACATGAACTATGAACCAATGGCTGAGGGGTCCACACTGGATCAGGCCCTCCGAATGGGTGAGACAGTTGATTGGCTTGATCTGTTTGGGAGGCATCCAGGCAGTGGGACCAGATCTTGTGCTCATTGCATGAGTTGGCTGTTTGAAACCTGGGGCCTATGCAGGATTGTTTGGCTTGGCCTGGGAGGAGGGGACTAGACCTACCTGGACTGAGTCTACCAGGTTGACCTCAGTCTGTGGGGAAGGCTTTGCCCTGGAGGAGATGGGAATGGGGGGGGGGGGGGGCGTTGGGGGGAAGGTGAGGGGGACGGGAGGGGGGAGAACAAGGGAATCCGTGACCGATATGTAGAACTGAATTGTATTGCAAAATAAATTAAAATAAATTTAAAAAAAAAAATAGTCTTAAAAAATAGTCTTATTTTTCCTCTTTAAATAATGAAAGAGCATAGTTTTTATAGCCACTAATTATGTATCTCTGAGTAAGTTCCCTACCTTGTATCAGCCACAGCTAATTTATCTGTAAAATGGAAATATTTTCCTCACTAAGCTAATATATAAGAAACATAGGAAGTGCAAGGTGGCTTGGTGGGTAGAGATGCTTTGGCACAGGCCTGACATCCTGAGCAGAGTCCTCTGACCTCCACCTTCTGGCCGTGGCACACCTACACCTCATGCATCCGCGCACACACACAAGGCAAATGTGACGAAAAGGTGGGATCTTCTCTCACCGTAGTTTTCCCTCGGTTGTGACCATCGGTTAACTGGACTTCCTGGAAGTGTGCTGGGAGGAGCAGGGAAGGTCCCAGACTGTTGTGTAAGCAGGCGTCAGTGACCGAGTCAGGAGTGCAGACTGCCTTTGTATTCACTAACCAGTCCTGCACCGGCAAGCCTGCCTTGTTTGTGAGACGACAGAGGAAAGGACAGCTGAGCAGGGTCATGGACTTGAGTGACCTAGTCTGTCCTGTCGACCTAACAGCACAGGTGTACAGGAAGGACAGTGCCCCTGCCCTCCGCCTAGGTGCCGTAGTGGGACTGGGCCTATGCGGGGTGGCTAATTGCCTCACTTCAGCAGCACAAAGAAATGGGAGCTATTCATCATGAAGACAGACGGGCAGTTGTAACTGCTAATAGTCTTGGCAGTACTAGTGAGTAATAAAAACAAATTAAGTGCCAAAATATTCTTTGTACCAAAAATATTTTTAAATGGCCAACACACATGCAAATCTTCCCAAATTAGCCATCAAGTGGAAACAAATTGTGGAATAACATTTTAAATGCATAAATAGATGAGCTTTTACCAACTGGCAGATATACGGCCTAAAATGTATTCGTATGCAAAGGCCCCATATGCTTAGAGTGCAGCGGATTATATATGGCTGGCTAATTTTTTAGATCCTGTCAAATAGTGAATAGGAAAACAAAATGTAATAAAAAATTATAATCTTGACAGTCATTTGAAATGTACCATGTGTTACGTGGGGAATGTGAGACCAGTCTGCTTGTCCCACTTCCCATGACTCAGTACTAGATAGCCAGGCTTTCTAAACTGTTCTTTGGCAACCAAACTTTCTTGGAATAGTCATTTTCTTTCAAGTTATTCAGCACAGGCATTAGTCATAAATCCTCAGTTATAGATATATAACTAAAAATCATTCACATGGCCTCCTTCAAACCTAAAAGCTCATACTAAAATTATTTTAATAGATCACACAAAGCAGAGCCAACTCTTCCTTGGGAATAATTAATTGCTACCATATGAAGCTGTAAGAACAATGTGACCATGTTTGATTTTTAGTTTTATTATGTCACTACTTATCTAGAAACTAGCTGGGTGACGTTAGCTTCTAACTGAAAGACAAAGGAAGATAAGTGAGCTGCAAGCAACGTTGTTCACAAATGGGTTTGATGGCAAAGTCATCTGAATGAAAGAAGCAGGGCCTAATGGATGCTCTTAGAACAATGCAGTGTCGAAACTGACACTGTTATCTCTTCACCAGCTGCCTCCCTCCATTCATTAATTTGGGGTGTGGATAGTACAGGAGACTGAACCGGGCCTCTCTCACACTAACTAAGCAAGGGCTACACCCAGCTGTATTAAATCAATTGAAAACTTTGCTCAGAATATCCAGTGTACTAGCCCATAAGCAGCTACAGCTCTTTAAGAATATTCAACCAAGAATACATGAGATGCAAAAAAGTCTGAAAGAAGTAGCAATGGGCTCCTTTTAAAACCAGACATTGATCCTCTCTTCCACATCAAGACTCAGTCGCAGCTTCCTCTCTCTCCTCCCTAGTCACCACCGAAACTGAGATTTGTCCTCTCCTGTCTGGACACTGAGTTGTATCTCTCCCTCTCAACCTCGCTAGACTCGTTTCACCGAGCACATCCTCCTTACCCTCTTGGTTGGCGCTCGCTCTCTCTTGTTCTCAGAAGTCCTTTGCCACAGCTGCCAGCCTTTTTCTTCAGGGCTCTCAGCAGTCATGCAGATGATGTAGTCGACTTCTGCTCCTGTTTTCTCTCTCTAGTGATCCCTCGCTCCCTCATACAAGCCCTGAGCTTGTCATCTCCCAAAACTGTCCTGCCCTCCATGTCAATTCACCAGCATCCTGATCTCCGTCAGTGTCTCATAGCCTTGTAGCCTGACGACGGCCCAGCAACTTCTACTACTCTCAGCCATAGCGTGCCCGGAGTTCCTGCTGGCCTACTGTGTTTCCATACTCTTAACCAGTCTAGATTCCTAACTCATCATTAAAAACACCCTCTAACAAATAAATACCCCAGACCCCACTAGTTGCCACCCTTCCATTATATGCTCCTGATGGAAGGGTGATGCAGGATAGCCTGTAGTAAGTTCTGTATCAGCAGTTAATCCCCCTTTGCACTCTCTGAAACAGCCAGCTCCTCACTGACTGTTTCTACTGGGCTCCTTGGTACTTCCTACTCAGTATGTCTACACATGAGTTCATGGTTGTCCTTTCTCTACCCCACACATAACACAAACCTCCTCTCCAGAGACAAATTGATCTTACCCATCCCACTAGATAAGATCAGCATGCACACAATTGCTCAGGCCAGCAACCTTGACATAGTGTCACTCACTCATTTATGATCAGTCAATAAGATTGATTATTATGCCCCAGGAGTCTCTCCTGGTAAATACTCTAACATCTCCAGCAAAAATCTCCTAACTGACTGCCTTTCCTCTACACTTACCTCTTAAATCCATTTTCTATAATATCTAGAATCTTTTAGAAATACAGATTTTACTGCATCATTTCTATGTCCTCTAAAGGACATTAAGATAAACTGAAATTCTTACTTTGCTTTTAAAATAACATATGTTTTATTAGCCTTATTTTGCAAATTAGGGAGTTGTGGCTTATACTCATTAAGTTGCCCAAGAACTGTGATTTTATTTGCCAGGACCAGGACTTTTTCCCTTTTATTGAAAAATAGATCTTTTCCCTCATGTAATGTACACTGATTATGGTTTTCTTTCTCCTATTCCTTCCAGTTCCTCCCCACCTCCCCTCCCTCCCCTCCCATCTGAATCCACCCCCTTTTAGTCTCTGATTTGAAAAAAAAAAAAAAACCAGACTTCTAAGGGATAATAATAAAACATAATATAGTAAGATAAAATAAAAACTAACACATCAGAACAGGACAAAAAAAAAAAGAAGGAAAAGAGCCTAAGAAAAGGCACTAGAAATAGATCCAGATGCAGAGACCCACTGGAGTGTTCGCACACTCAGAATCCATAAGAACACTAAACTGGAAGCCATAATGTATACTCAAAGGACATGTAAGATAAAAGGAGAGAAAAAATATATAAATAAAATAAAAATAAAAAATAAAATTAAAAAAAAAAAAGGCCCTGACATGACATTACGAGACAAGGAACCTCCAGAGGTGGCCAGGACCAGGATTTTTCTCACATGGAACGCTAGTGAGGCTTTTCTGTTTATAATGTTAGGATGAAATGATGACATCAAGATGACCATCTATAAAGTTTCCTTTTAGCAATAGATTGCTCAGTTTGTATTTGGAACACTGAATAAAATTATCTTTAAAATACTAGTAATACTTAAGTAGATTTTGTTTTAGTGGCACATACTTCTTTTTTGTTTTAGAAGGCAAATCTTTTCATCTTTTTCCATTTAAAAATTTCTTTGACAGTTTCAAACCTGTATATAATGAACTTTGGTCATTTCATTCCCTCTATCCCCTCTTCATATGACCTTCCTTTCCTGCTAAAACCTTTCCTCCTCCAAAATATCTCCTCTGTCTTTATGTCTTCTTCTGGTTTGTGATCCACTGAGTTCAGTTATAGTTGCTTATAGGAACATGGATGAGAGATTATTTACTGGAGTGTAGGCAGCTTATCAGTGGGTATGCCTTTGACAAAAGTGACACTTCTTACCCCCACATCCATTCACTGCCAGTAATGCACAGGAAGGAATAGAAGGTCCTTCTCCAGTGATGAAATGCTGACAGACCCCATCTTGTCCAGTCCTTGTACAAGTAACCATAGCCACATTGAGCTCACGAGTACAGTGGCTATGCCATCCACATCTCCCCACCCCCTGGCTCTAAGATCCTTTCTGTCTCCAGCTTATGTAGATGTCCAGTGTAGGACAGAGCAGTCCAGCATCACTTCTTAGCTCTTTGGCTAGTTGTGAGTTTTTGCACTAATCACTGTTACCACTGTAAGAAGCTTCTCTGATGAAGGCTGAGTACAACATGTGTATAAACATGAGTATTCAGGCCGGGCGGTGGTGGCGCACGCCTTTAATCCCAGCACTCGGGAGGCAGAGGCAGGTGGATCTCTGTGAGTTCGAGGCCAGCCTGGACTACCAAGTGAGTTCCAGGAAAGGCGCAAAGCTACACAGAGAAACCCTGTCTCGAAAAAAAAAAAAATGAGTATTCAGAAGGCAGTTTGACAGAATGACCATTTAGCAAGACAGCATTAATTAAAAAAAAAAAAAAAAGTCTTCCCCTCGGCAAACCCTTGACCAGGTTTACAGAACCAGGCATGAGTTTCCTCCTGTGGAGGAGGCCTCAAATCCAGTCAGAAAGCAATGGGTCACCCACAGGACACTTAGGCCACTTTTGCACCGGAGGACAAATCTTACCTGGCAGACCCTTATTGTAGCTTTCATAGATGGGTGAGACTATTCATGACTTGTTCTTCACCAGGTCCCTGAATATCACCTTCTGGCCTTAAGAGAACCAGCCGATAGGAAGAAAGCTGTCTGGTCAGGTCTGTCTTTGTTTCCTTATGTCCATGACCAAAGTGTGTAGCAGGAATCTTAGAGAGTCTTATTAATAAAATCAAACCTGAGCCAGGTAATGGGGTGAAATACTAGAAGATCAGAGAGACAGAACAAGCCACATCTATCTCACCTCGTCGGATCCTCAGCTAGTCTTGTTTCCTCAGACTGTAAGCCTCTGAGTCCTCATCCAGAATGGGTCTCAGCTGAATTGTGTGGCTAGAAGCCTGAATGCTTAACCAGGCCAAATGCTTAACCAGCCAAAATGCCTAACCAGCCAAATGCTTCTAGTTTCTGGTCCTCACACCTTATAAACCTTTCTGCTTTCTACCACCACTCCCTGGGATTAAAGGCTGCTTTCTGGGATTAAAGGCGTGAGTCGCCATGCCTGGCTGTTTCCAATGCAACCTTGAACTCACAGAGATCCAGAGGGATTCTGTCTCTGGAATGCTAGGATTAAAGGCGTGTGCTAACACTTTCTAGCCTAAGTATCTTGTGCCTTTTCTGTTCTCTGACCCCAGATAAGTTTATTAGCATGCACAATATTTGGGGGAATACAATACCACAAAAGTGTATGGCACTGAAGTCAGATATATCCTTAACTCTTGTAAATTTATGCATAGGCATATAATTTGAATGTTTTCACAAGAGTTTCATGTGAATTTAATAATGCCTTCCATTAAGCAATAAAAATAGGATACATAATTAAAAATCTTGACAAGCACATGACTGGCATGTGGTAGAACCTATTTCTATAGTAGTTTTCTATTGTTTCCAGAATTTTCTGAGTCACTTGGAATGTTCTAGTTGAGGAATGTTAACTGTAAAGTCAGCCCCCAACAAGTTGTGAACTCTTTTTTTTTTTGCCTTTCCTTATTTTTTTTAAACTGCACAGTTCTCTTCCCTCCATCCCCAGTGTTGAAACAACCGGCTTTCATTGACTGAATGGCCTCAGGATTCCCACACTGCCGGCTTTCATTGACTGAATGGCCTCAGGATTTCCCACACTGCCTCCAGCTTAGATTTTCTTCTGTCAGATACCGAGTCCATTAGAACCTACTGGTATCCTTTTCCTTCTAATTTCCAATATGACAGCCAATTTTCATTAGCTATTGTGTGTTTACTTTGATGTAGAATTTCTGGTGCAGAGTCAGAAACAATTTTTAACCCTATTCACAATGTAAACCTCTCCACCAAGACAATGCAGAATTTTACTTTCCATTATTTATATTATGGAACACACTGAGTATGTTAATGTGCTTTTCTAAACTCCTCTAGTCTTACACCAAGGTTCTTGAACTCCTTTCTAAGGTTCCTGTTTAACTCATATCTCATATTTCTTCTGCCCCTAGTTATGAGTCCCTCTATCCAAAGAGCAGGCTCACTGGCTGCCCAGAGAGGAGTTAAAGAATGAGATGCTTTGATCTCTTAAGTCGGTGTGTATAGAGAGGACCATGGTTGATGGTTGTGTAGCAGAAAAAGCATGTGGAGCTATAGTGTGGTCAAGGTATATTTTATTTGTGAAAGTTCAGCTCAATGTTTAAAAAAAAAATCTAAAAAAGAGCTAAAGAGATGTCTCAGAGGTCAAAAGCACTTGTTCTTGCAGAGGACCAATGTTCATTTCCCTGAACCCACATGGAGGCTCACAACCATTGTGACTCCAGTTCCAGAGATTCTAATGCCTCTTCTGGCCTCTGTGGTTACTTCAAAATACTCTACACATAAAAATTGTTTAAAGATCTAACTAGCGACCTTACTGCTTACCTGTTTGCAATGGCATTCAAGCTCTGGGGCTCCTTGGGCAAGAGTAAGTAACTTAAGTGCTAACATTCTTTAAGGGCTTACTATATGCTAATGAATTATTTTGCCTCATTTTATTCTTACAAAAATGTATGACAGTAGTTACGTCATTATCCACTTTTTAGAGGAACTAACGTTAGAAAAATCAGTTTACCCAAGAACCTATAGTAAGTGGAGCTGGGATTTAAATCCTGATAGCTCTGGCTGCAAAATGCATGCATTTGTCTTCTGTCCGTTTTTGTGGCAAATTGATATGGGCTGAGTCACCCATATCAATTCAGTGTATAAATGTTTGCTCATTCACATATGAATTATGCACTCATTCAGCAACTTTCTGAACATTTGCTGTACACCTTTGCCAGGTGTGTGAAAACATGGTGTTTGCCCAAATGGAGATCATTCCCTCAAGGAATGTGTCTTCCAGAGAGAATACCATGTATAGAGATAAAATAACATGTCATGGACATGAGAAGAGCTGTGAAATAGACTTATAAAAAAAACTATTGGCATTCAGAAAAGGGAGAAAATTTTTCTATTTGGGAATTGAAAAGCTCAAAGAAAGGTAGCATTTGGTTTGGGCTTTGATAGATGGAAAGGATTTAAACATGAGACAGTAAGAAAATAGGTATTTCCAGTTTGAAAAAAATATAGAAATAATGACCCAAAGAGGCCATAGAAAAGTTTGCCATAGAAAAGCTTGCCATGGGTATCAAAAAAAAGAGAATTTATTTTCTTTTTACTTCTTGATCTTCTTTGTGTTTTGTTTTGTTTAGCACAGGTTGGCCTCCAATTCCCCAAGTGCCTGCATAGCTGAGGATGACTTGGAGTTTGTGATTACCTTCCTCCTCCTCACAAGTGCTGGGATTAAACATGCACACCTTACTAACAGTTTCAAGAAGCAGTTGCTTTCACTGGCTACTCTGACTGTAGTACTTTTAAGTTCCCCAAACAGACACATCTGTTTCAATGTACTCATGCATTTTGATTTCCTTTCTTCTTCATCCAGCATCTCCCTCCTCAGACGTGCATGCTCAGGATCCATCACTGTGGGACTGGAGAGGTGACTCAGTGGGCAGAGTCCTTGCTGCCTGTGCTGGCCAGTTTTGTGTCACCTTGACACAAGCTAGAGTCCTCTGAAAGAGTAGAACATCACTTGAGAAAATGCCCCCATAAGAACATTATAGGGCATTTTCTTAATTAGTGGTTGGTGTGGAAGGGCCCAGCCCAGGAGGGTGGTGCTATCCCGGGGCTGGTCATCCTGGGCTCTATAAGAAAGCAGGTTGAGCAAGCCATGGGGAGCAAGTCAGTAAGCAGCACCCCTCCAGGGCCTCTGCATCAGCTCCTGCCTCCAGGTTCCTGCCTTGTGTGAGTTCTTGCCCTGACTTCCTTCAGTAATGGCCTACAATATGGAAGTGTAGCCAAATAAACTCTTTCCTCCCCAACTTTCTTTTGGTCATGGTGTTTCATCACATCAGTAGTAGCCCTAAGACACTGTCTAATCCTGAGGGCCTGAGTCCAGTGAAAACCTAGTGTAGCAGCCTCCACCTATCATCCCCATGCTGGAAGGCAAAGATGGGAGAGTCCCCGAGGATCCTTGCTGACCAACCAGTGAGCTCCAATTTCAATAATGTGAAGAGTGATGACAGAGGACACTTGACACTGATCTCCATTCTTTTCATGTGCATGTGCGTGAGCTTCACTGTAGGTGGAAGTGAAATATGTTCCTGCTAAATGATGAAACATAACCCATTAAGGAAGGAAAAGTTTATTTAGGAAGGTTTTGTTTGTTTGTTTGCTTGTGTTTGTTTTTGTTTTGCTTTGTTTTTGTTTGTTTGGGGTTTTTTTTAGATTTTATTATGGCCTCCAAACTTTTAAATGCTAAAGACAAATTAATGTAAAGTAATGTATCCTTCTTCGCTCAGGGGTCTCAAAGTCTAGTATAGTCTAGTATATGAAGAGTTAAGGGGTCTGAAGTATGTTAGAGACATGTACAAGAGTTAGTGCCAGCTCTGTTTGGCAACTAGGGAATGCTTGCAAAAGAGGAAACACATCTTAGTACAGCACTTTTTAAGACAAACAGGATTAACCCATATGTTGTCATTTTAAAGCTAAAATTTTAAGTTTAATAACACATCTTGCCGGGCGGTGGTGGCGCACGCCTTTAATCCCAGCACTCGGGAGGCAGAGCCAGGTGGATCTCTGTGAGTTCGAGGCCAGCCTGGTCTCCAAAGTGAGTTCCAGGAAAGGCACAAAGCTACACAGAGAAACCCTGTCTCGAAAAACAAAAACAAAAAACAAAAACAAACAAAAAAAAATAACACATCTCATGTATCTTTTGTGTATATGAATATTTGTTACTCAGTTTGATCTTTGTAATTAATCTGCTCTGTAAATATACAACAAAGATATTTGAGTTGTTTTCACTTTTCCTACTAACACTGCTGAAATACATATGCAAACACATAATATGCATAACAGAGACACACATGTACATATACATGCTGTCTCGCATTGTCATAACAGTAAAACAAAGCCTTAGAAATAAACTAAGAGATATAAGCACTTAATTCATAGTGGCTAGGAATGTTTTCTTTTCCCACATACATTTGCAGAAACTGGAGCCGACAATCTTCTTAAGCTGCCAGATTAATAAATACATTATCTCATTGTTACATATTTGCTTAAATTACAATTTCTTGAGTATTACTAAAGTTTCGTAGCTTTCCCCGTCTACTGGCCAGTTTTATTTGTTCTGTGAAATAGTTGCTCTTAAGATCTGTGCGTTAGCCTGTGCAAGCTGGTAACTGTTTCATGGGTGCTATGGAAAGCATCCGTCTCCTCAGTCAGAAACAAGACTGCATTAGCAGACAACCCCACAAGCACTCTGAGCATCACATGTGTGTTGATTCCCCTTGCTTTCTAACAAGGGCTATACAGAAAGGTCCTGGGGGATGCTGCACTGCAGTGGACACTGGGTACAGCTGAAGTATGTGGAGCTAGAGTGGTGTGTCTCTTTAAGGCACATATGTGTTCTTCTTTATGCTTCCAGTTGGTTTATAAGAGCTGTCTCCTGTCTGAACAAATAGTGCCTGGTCTCTCATTGAGTCTTGCCTGTCTTACCTTGTCTGAATTTTTATATTTGACTTTTATTTCCTGATTGCTGAGTTGTGTTGCATACATAGCAATACTTTGCTGTTTCAAAATCAAAATCCAACAGCTGTCTTTTCTCTTATGCTTTCATGCTGTGGTCGTTACCGGTTTGCTCCTGTATTTACTTCTGTGTGAGCAATGATGGGGTCTCATCTGGTTTTGTCTTTAAAGGTCCATCTCCCCCCACACACACACATCTGAAAGCCTGCTCTTACTTCATCAGCACTCGGCGCTCACTGCTTCGCTGTTCTCTTCCTTTAGTCTATTTGTATCTTAACTCCGGCCGTAGCCTTTGAATACTGTACTTTCAGAAAAAGCATAGAGTTTATTCTCCATTATTTTTCTTTTAGATAGAAAACTGTGGGTGTTTTTGCTATTGAGTGAGTTTTTTAAAGAATCTTCTAGAGTAAACAGGGTTAATGTAATGGAAAAGGATAGCCTACACCATTCTTTTATACCTTTATCTTACTATCAAATTGTAAGGTTATAATTTTTTGAAGGTTTAATTTGCATTTCAGTGAGTATAGTTTCAATTTTATTATTTTTTAAATTTTATTTATTTATTTTATGTGTATGGTTGTTTTGCCTACATGTATGTCTATGCATCATGTACATGTGTGTGCCCTCAAAGCTCAGAAGAGGGTGGGGTGTCCGGTCTCCTGGGGGTGGAGTTACAGATAGTTGTGAGCTGCCGTGTTGGTGCTGGAGATTGAACCTGGGTCCCCTGCAAGGGCACTGAACCATCTCTGCAGCCCCATAGTTCCTAGTTTATAACTTTTTTTTTCCTTTATTTTCCTATAGGTCCCTTGTAGTTTGGAATATTGGGATGAACTCCAGAAAGTTTTTGTTGCATTTCAAGAATTCAGCCTGTCTGAAAGCAAAGTTTGTGAATTGCAGTTGCCAGATATCAATCTTGTGAGTGACCAGAAGAAACTGGTGTCCTCAGATCTGTGGAGAATTGTCCTGAACAACAATCAGAATGCAGCAGATGACCAAAGGTAACACAGACCGATGACAGAGGCAGTGGAGTTACACTGGAGAATGACAGCTGGCGGCTTGTCTTCTCCCACGCCTCCTTACTTACCTGTCGAGTGGAGAGCTAACAGGCGTGTGCCTGGGTTAGAGACCCAAAGAAGCAAAGCTCGGGTCTGCTGTTTGACAGTCTGGGCTTTACTCGTAATGTAGTCTGAGAACCCTAATAACAGAGAACCTGTAACCTAAATGGAGAATAAAAACAATTTCATTCTAGGTCATTCAAACCTAACAAGCCATCATCCTGAACTCAAAAATACAGGGAAAATAGCCTAATAGACTCTTGATGTTGCAATTAGTGGGATGAAAATAAACATGGGACAGTAAAAGGAAGATGATGTAAATGTGCTTGTCAGCATATAAGTCAAACTTTGAAAATATATTCATCTTTAATGATTTTTTTTTTTACTCTAAGAGGTAAACCTTCAGACACTAGGAAAATTTGACCAACCAAGGCCAATTAGCTGATGTTTGCAGCTGTGAAATCACATTGGTCATAATGAATTCCAGAAGCTATAAGCTTCAGATAGTCTGATCATGTGTCCAGAACTTCCTAGTCCACATTATAATTCCAGATTATGCCCATTTCTAGTATTTGCCTACTTGGTGTGTTTATAGACTTAAGGTAGAGAAAAATAACTCCAGAAAGCTATTCAGCATGTGTCCTGGTTTACGTGCCCTGCCAAGCCTTTGTCCTTATGCTTTCATGAAAGGTGAGAAGAAGAATGTGAGCCTCAACCAGGGGCCCTTCCCTGGTCCATAGGCTGTATGTGCAGTGAGACCCCGCTATTCTTCCCTTTTAGTGTCTTACCTTCGGGCCCTCCTCATGGGTTAGCCTAGGGGCTGGCTGCCTTAGCTCCCTTGTCCAGTCCCTTCCTTTTCTTCCTGGATAACATTCAAGCACTAATGGGAAGGAAGACATCCACCACTCCAGGGCTTTGCAAATCAGGTGTTGTTTTGTTTAATGTAACTTTGATTCTGCCCATACGTAATCATCATAACACAGCATGTTGTGCTGGTTTCTACTTTATGTTGTAAATAGTGGTAGATGGTTTTTGTTCTGAAAGTATTTATTTGTGTTAATAATACGAGCTTGTTGAAGCACTACACTGAAGTGACTCTGAGCAGCATTTTGGACTATAGCCTCACAGTCTCTTTCATTGATTACATTGTATGTTTCTTAATAATAATGTTTTTTAACTTTATATATTCTATCTCCAGGATATCTAGGCTCTTTAAAAATAATTACCTTCCAACGTATTACCTAGTAACGTATTGTCAGAGGTATATGTGAGAGGTAGGGTCTTGATTTTACTGAAAGTAAAAGAGCAGCAAGCCTCCAGGGATTTAGCAGATGTAGCAGGAGATTGCTTTCTCAAAGTAGAGGTTACCTCATCACAAACCAGGAGATTTCAGAGAAGAAGCTGGAGACAGCTAAATTGATTTTTTAAAGCTGTTTCATTAATAGTATCAAGTTAGAAATGATTTCTTGATTTTAATTCTGGAAGAATTCATTTTCACCATGGAAAGTACTCTGGGCAAGGTCAATCCCTCTGACTCTGAAGCATTCATAAAAATTTCTGTTGTGGCGAGTTTGGCGCTGTTGAAGTGCAAAGCCCTCAGAGGATAGAAATGCATGCAGCCGTCAAACTCGGGCTCTTTTCCATCAAGCTGTTGACATTGCAGGCTCAGACCTTTGGCCCTTGCTGGGGAATTTTCACATTACCTAATATTTTGCAATTAATCTTATTTTGAATTGTTTGGGATGAATACCTTTTCAAGTAGGAACTGGTATTAATGAGATTTAATTATAACTGTTTTAAAATCGAACATAATAAACACTGTTACTGTTGAACTCGAGTTGGGAAAAGCAAGTCGGGTTTCAAAATGGAGAGCCATGAGCCACAAGAAGCAGAGCAGTTGAGGAGATGCTCTGCTCTGAGCTTTGGAACTACAATGGTTATTTAAGAGAACACTCTGGAAAGGGCACAGTTACAGACTGTGTGGTAATAAGAGACCCCCAAACAAAATATTCCAGGAGGGAGCTTTGGTATTGAGACTTGTTCCTGTGTTGCTGAGGTGGAGGCAGCAATGAGTACTTCACACAGAAGGCTAATGAATGCACACATAAGGTTGTCAATCTCTTTGGTTCCACTGCTTGTAGAAGAGGTTTCTGGAAAGCTTGCTGCCCACTGAGCAATGCAGAACATGTTTGCCGGATGTATTAGAATAAGATACAGAAGAATATAATTTGAGAGGCTGCTTTGAGAAGTGTGGCAAGATTGAGACCAGAGAAGTTATGGAAGACAAGCAGAGTGGGGGAAAAAAGAGAAGATTTGCTTTTATAGCTTTTGATGGTCATGCTACAGTTGATAAAATTGTCATTTAGAAATACCACACTAGTAATGATCATAATTGGGAAGTGAAAATGGCCCTTTCTAAACCAGAGATGTAGTCTGCTGGAGCACAGAGAGGTCATGGAGGTGGGGCTGGCCATTTTACAAGTCATGGAGAAACTTTAGGAGAAGAGGGGGCTGGGTCAGTAGAGGTGGTGGCAGCAGAGGAGATTATGGAGGAGGTGGTGGTGGGTGGAATGGTTTTAGAGGTGGTGGTGGTCCTACTTACAGTGGTAAGGAGGCTGTGGTGGTAGTGACAGTGGATAAATGAATGTGGAGGTGATGCTGGTGACTGTGGCGGTGGTCCTGGTCATAGCAGTAGAGGCAGCTATGGCGGTGGACCAGGATATGTCCCGCCTATACTTCCTGCCTAGCCAATGGCCAATCAGTGTTTTATTTATTGACCAATCAGCAACACATTTGCCATACAGAACATCCCACAGCAATAGAGAAATGCCTATTGACTTGCAGTTTAATAGGACTCTATTCTCCTGTTTCCAAAACTGTGATGAATGGGCATGGCATATGGGGAAATAGCTATTTTTATGTTTGCAATGTGTGTCTTAGATAATTAGGGTTGGGTAATTAAATTAATGTGTTTGTGAATTTAATAGTATTAAGATTACCTTAAAATGAAAATATATATATATATATATATATATATATATATATCGAAAGTTCCTGTTTGATTTCTGTGCATTTTCTTTCAAAATATAATCTTGTTTTAGGTGTTAGGTTTATTGAGTCCTAGCTGTGTTACTAACATCCCTGTTCCTCGTTTACATGATCACAGTGAAACTGCTGATGATAGTCTTAGGGTTAATACATGTCTGTTGCTCTTTGCTAGATTCTGGAAAGGGACAATAGATGTTTCCCACCTCCCACTTTAGCATTCTTAACTGATGATACGGACCACTGAGTATCTCTGAGCAAATTCAGAGTACTTGGTTTTATTCTGTTTTCAAGTTTTATGGCCCAGAAGCCCATAAACCTTCAGTCACTTTCTTTGCTAATTTTGTTTGGAGTTTTTGTCCCATGCAAGTTTTCAGAGCAAAAGAATAAAAGTCACTTAATGAACCCTTAACTTTCCAGCACACATTTCCTGTCTTACCCTATATATTTTGCTGGATGAAACCAAGGATAATTCATGTGTCATTGTCCAAAATAAGTACAGCATAGTCACTCAGTGCAGGCCTCTCTCTTCCCCATTCCCCATTTGGATAGTTTCATATTTCCTAAGAACTCATGACTACTCTATGTATTTCAACCCAAAACATGGTACTGTGAGTTACAACTAGTTTGGAAGGTCATGGTTGAAAAGAGTTTTAGAATAGAAGGTCATATATCTGCGAAGTCACGTCTATTATTTTGCTCCAGTTAGCACTTGACAGTTTCATTCAAGTCCTAAGTGGATGGCCTGCTGTTACTCTTTCTTTGGCAGTTGAACGCTGAGTTCAAAATTTTTAAAATGCTAAGCAAAAAATCAATAAAAAGGGGGACAGGGAAAAAATAAATCACCATTAATTATTTTCCTAAAAGGAATATAAATACATTTTATTCAGTTTCTAGAAAGAAAACATCAATTCTTTGATAATATGTCAGTATTACATGCAAGGGCTGGGCTGTAGTTCCATGGTAGAATGTGCCTCGCATACACAAAGCCCTGACTTCTCTTTTCAGCACCAAAACAACAAAAGCTTGCATGTAAACAGATGCTTTTATGGTTAGTAATGATGTGTTTGTCACATAGGATCCAAATGTGGACCAAACGCCAGCATTCTTATGACTGGAGATTTTCTTACCATAATCCTCTAAGATTTAGGGTTTAGGAAAGATCGGCTCAGACTCTTGTGCTTTACTGGAAGAAAGGTCATGAAAAAAAAAAAAAACAAACCATCTCATGGACCAGAGAGAAGAAGGGATGGGGGTGAGAAGTGAGCAGCCTCTTGCCGACAGTTGAGAATAAGTAGACAGCTGCAGCTTGACAATGGCATGACTAGATATATGTAAATAGCAGTATGTTTGTTAGAGGACTGAAGCCAGAAGACCTGGGACATCAGTGGGGTGACTGGCTTTGAAAAAGACTGCTAATCTGAGAATTTGATGAGCCATTCAAGTATTACCCTTCACATTTGGAACTACTTGTCACCCATTTCTAGTCACAGTGGTATAAAAGATTTACAGAGGAAAGTCTTTCACTCTTTCCTACATCTAAACCTGTCTCTTTTGCCTTCTCTCCCTGGGATGGAAGTGACTGACCTTTTGAAGCTTTTTGCTAATTCCTTTCAGCTGATACTTGATCTCACCAAGAACTTGTCTTTTGCTATATACTCCTCCTATTCACATTCCAGGGTAGATGGCATTCATGGGTTCTCACTGAAAGTTCTGGACTGATGGCACACGTGCACATGCACATACACACACACACACACACACACATACAGAGAGAGAGAGAGAGAGAGAGAGAGAGAGAGAGAGAGAGAGAGAGAGAGAGAGAGGAAATACGTCTGTCATATTTCCAGAAACCCTTTCTGTTTTAGATGTGTTTACAGGGTTCTAATGAAGATATGTTGACTGTATCGGGGTAGCATGTAGACCTTTGAAAAATAACACCTGTAGGGAGCAGAGGGCATGTGGTGCAAAGGGCAGAAGCCCTCGTGTCTCCTCATCCATTCAGCACTCTTCCAAGATGAACAGAGCAGGTTAGAGGCAGGAAACAGTGCCCACAGAGGTGAGTGCCAGTGTAGTACCCGGCGTCCAAGAATAAATGTGAGACTATATAATCAGTTTGGACTTTGTTTTGCCAGTGCAGAGGGGCAGTTCTAACGTTAAATGCTAGACATTACTGTAGTCTGTATACAGTATCTCATTTAATATTCAAAAAGCAAATCTAATTACTATTTTCACACATAAGACTAAGACTTAGCCAGGTTGAAGGAACTTGTGCATTTCCACTAGAACTGCATGATTTTAAACTAGATTATCTTCCCCTGTTCACTCGGCTTGCCTGTGTGCTGTATTATAAAACCGTATTAACCATGTAGAGATGCAGAGGTCAACTGAGAGCTTCGTTGGTAAAGACAGATTATTGTTGGTAGATGTGCCACTTTTAGGAGTTCACTCCGAAAGAGCTTATATGAATGAATTTGTAGATATTATATCTGACCCTCATGTGCCATTAAGATAGGATCAGTTTACATCCTGAAATCCTGAATTCCCCCCCCCCCCCCGTTTTATTTAAAGCATTCATGACCTTCTAGAGGTCACCCAGAAAAACTGAGAAGTAACCCTTTGGCTGCCCTGGAGATACAGCTATGTAAAAGTCCTGTTGTGTGTTCTCTGTTTGGGCTGTTTTCACGGCTCTACACATTTGCATTTACAACAGACTTCACGATGGTTCAACACAATGCCGGATGATGGGCTCTGCCTACTTCTAGAGTTATTACTTCTAGGAACTGTTTTCTTAGCCTGTTACAAGTGAGCAACATCCAAGTACCCTCTAAATACTCTGATTGGCCATAAATTTGACCTGTTTTGAAAGGATGAAGTATGCAAACATGAGTATAGGTTGTGAGGCTTGGGGTTACTTTCTATTTCTGCCTGTTTCCTACAGCTTCTTTACTGTAGCATATTAAATGCAGGGACAACTAATATATCACTCTTTCTACAAGTAAACATTTCATTTTAACCCTGATGATGAAATTTCATTTGAAACTGCACACACAAATTCGTAGAAAGTTGCTTAAACCAGCTTTCCCACTTAGAGACATTCTGAGAATTCCTCATGTTGGGCACAGTGATGCATGCCTGCAATTGTAGCACTTGGAGGACAGAGGCAAGAGGGCTGCGAGTTCTAGGTCAGCCTGAGCTGTAGAGCAACTCTATCATAAAGCAATCACAGCTACATTTTTGTGCACAGTGTTGGTTCGGTTCTGGTGCCCTGGAGTTTGTATTCTGTCTGTAGTCAGTGTCAGTTGACCGGGCTTGCAGTAAACACGACCACGTCAGCGTCAGCGGGACTGCGGTCAGACGATGCAGTCAGCACGCTGGGGTGCTTTGCCTTCACACCGCTCCTTTCACAACCACTTTCAGACGGCAGCTGGAGTCACACCTCAGAGACCCCACACATCCATGCCCTCCTTCCCACGTCCACTCCCTCCTCCAGGAGAAGGTTCTGTTGTATAATGGATACAAATGGCAGTGTCGCAGGTTAGGGTGAGAGTTCTTTGAAAGCCAAGGACTTAATCCTTCTGAGACTGGATGATTCCACTCTTCATTTTAACCAGACCACCGTGGATAAGAGGACAAGCAAGTGAAGAGAGAATTCTTGTAGTGTAATTACCCACAGGACCACATTCTTTGTGCATGGTCATAACTTTATGCCACTTAATGCAATATTCAGTGGGTCTTCAATAAAGAGTATAAATTAATTCACAGAATACATATTGGACAGTATAGAGAAGTAAAACAGTGATAAAACATTTGTGGTGACACAGGAAGTTTTAGGTTTTTAAACAGAGTCATGCTCACAATTGTGCTCTCCTTACACCAATGGGACACCAAACTGTCCATAAGTTTTGTGAAATGAGTATAGGAAAAAACTGGATTTGATCTAAGTCAACATGCATGGAGGCTGAAGAATAGTTTGAAAGTTTTCTGCAAATAATCCAAACAGAATATTCAACATAAACTGAATTTTAAAACAAAAACAAAACTCTCGTGTGTGAGTAATGCATGATACTTGATGATTAGTATATTGACTGGAGGATTTTCAGTTCCGGCTTTAAAGGCCTTTTAGAAAGACATTGTGCTCTTGTGATGCTGGGAAATGGACGTTGCTGAACTTGTTTTTCATAGCTCTGCAAGTGAATCTGGTTCTCAAAGCACCTGCGAGCCCCTTGTGACACCAACAGCCCTGGCGGCTTGTGCCAGAGTCGACTCCTGCTTTAGCCCGTGGTTTGTCCCGGCGCTCTGCATGGCCTTCCAGTTTGCACACCTGGAGCTCCGTCTGTGTCATCACTTGGACCAGCTAGGCACAGGTATGCATTGTCTCAGCATCAAGAGGACATCTGCTTAGTAGTGCCATGGCACTGAGTGTTCTCCATATGGTGCCTCCCTTTACCGGCACCAGCCCTGGACACTGGCAAAGCTACTCTAAAGTTGACCTGGTACAACAGGTGTGACCCCCCTTCTCCTCACTGAGCAGAACTGTAGTACCATGTTGTGACATGTTTCCTAAGAGCATTTTCAAGGAAGTTTTTTTAACTGCAGATTTTACTGTTATTCCAATTATGATATCTTTGAAAGAAACTTGTTTTAGTCTGTATCATACATTAGTGAGAAATAGATCCCCAAAGTACTTGGCGCTTATCACCTGAGTTCACAGTGCACATTCTCATTAAATTATAAGATTCGTATTTTCACACATTTAAAAAACATGAATAAATTTTCCCCACCTAGCAAAAGTATGCTCCTATAAATTCCCAGTGTTACTTGAATAATTATTTCTCAAGCATTGTGTTCAGTATCAATGCTTTTCTAGTTAATACAGTTTGATTTAGGTTTTGGGTTTTCAACCTACATGTTATGGCAAAAGGAGGGGGACATTAAAACTGGACACAGCTCCTGTGAAGCACCTTGCCTTTTCAGCAAGAATAGGGTTTAACTGCCTTTGCCTGAGTCGGTCTTTGTTGTTGTAGAGATTGGGGTGGTTACAGAGATTTAGATGGTTGTCTCCTCTTGTTACTGTAATCAAAAATTTTATCTGTGGAAGCGAAAATTTATAAACATCAAGCACTAAATTCAAGAACAAAGGGAGTTCTTTAAAAGTCACCTCATCTATCTCCATGAAAGACTGGCACATCTTAATTGGTATTTGTCTTGTTTTCTTAAAAGCCTCACCACAGCACCTGCAGCCGTTCATTCCTGATAAAAATGTACCATCTGAACTGGAGTACATGGTTATTTCCTTCAAAGAACCAAACCTGTATCTTCGACAGTGGAACGGTGACTCTGTCTGCCAGGAGATCCGGTTCTCATCTCAAGTAGACTGTAAACTGCTGGAGTGCAGAAACGTCACCATGCAAAGTGTGGTGACACCCTTCAGCATCTCTGGGCAGATGGCGGTCTCCAGTGATGGGGTACAGAAGCTGCTTGACGGCACCATGATCATGGACTCTGTGTTGGTAAACTTCGGGCAGCATGTTGTTCATTCCCTGCACACTGCAGTGCAAGCTTGGCAGCAGGTATGCACATTCCAGAACGGTTGGCCATTTAGCCGCGTGTGGTCTGTTATTACACACTCCATGTTATCGCTTGTAATTAATTATGAGTTAAACACAAACCAGAACATGAGAGAATGAAGAATTTGATGGGCGCCACTGTATGCTGGCCTTCTTTGTCTAGGTAAAGTGATGTAAGGGTTCTCTTTAGAAAACTCTGGAGAATGTGGGTTCACACACGCATCAGAGATCATGCCCATCTACAACTAGTATATGACTAATATACCATATCTGGGTGGAAAGTAACATATTCCCAGGAATTTTTTCAAAGTTCTATGGCTTTATTTAGCTGAAGCTTTGACTTTGGTGTGCACCAGTGTCTAAATGTTCAGTGCAGAAGTGAAGGGCTTACAACAGAAACATAATGCACAGTCGGATAGAACCTGGGAACAGAGCAGTCTAGTCTTGTCCTTTGTTGACATCCTGCCTTTTTGATTCACTAGAGTATTCTTATACTCATAGAAAATCATGGTAACTTTAATAATTTTCTTGTATTTTTGTAAGAAATTGTTCATATCAAAAAACAGAAGACGTATAAACCAGTGTTGCATGGCAAATTTAAAATAGGAAACCTAAGCCAGGCGGTGGTGGCACACGCCTTTAATCCCAGCACTTGGGAGGCAGAGGCAGGCGGATCTTTGTGAGTTCGAGGCCAGCCTGGTCTACAGAGAGAGATCCAGGAAAGGCGCAAAGCTACACAGAGAAACCCTGTCTCAAAAAACCAAAAGAAAAAAAAAAATAGGAAACCTGCCTGTGTCTGGCAGTATGGAAATGGCCCCACAGAATGTCTGAATGATAATACATCCAGAGATACAGCAGTAAGTTGCTTCTGCTTTGGGGCTAATTTTCATTGCTGCATTGTGTTGCCCTCTTATTTAGTCACCGTTTAGGCTGAGACATTTGTTTCCATTTGCGCATGTTCCAAACACTTTGGTAGAGCTGGTAGAGCTGGCTTCCCTGATGAGTCCTTCTCCTGTGCTGAGCTCCTTCAGTGGCAGGCATGAGGAGGGCGGGTGGGAAGGGGGCTGCTTCTACAAGAAGTTTCTTGGGGATGAGGAAGAGAACTTGGGGGGAATTTTTATGAGAATAACTTGAGGATCTTTATGGAAACAATTTTATGAAATAAATAGTTCTAAATTTTTTAAGTTCTCTAACCTAAAATGTTTATGAGAATTAGATTTTATAAAAATAAAATTTAATGTTCGCATGAAGACCTATACAAGACTAAGGAATTAATTGCTTGACATGGTACTACAATAGCAAAGGGAAGAAGATAACACATCTGGTTTATATTTTAAGTCTTTTTTAAGGGCATTCCATGGTTTTCTTGTTGCAAAGGACATGCGTAAAATAAGAGCTAGTGTGATCTAAATCTTTGCAGCTGGTTCAAATAGCAATGTGAAAAAAACTTCCATAGCTCCAATTTCTAGGGTGTTTTTTTTCATATATTGAACAATGCATTTAATAAAAAACAAACGTAGAAAATAGAAAAGAGTTCTTGATAGAGCATTTAAGCCCAGGACATTTTTGTCTTGGTGTGAGAGCTTTATAAGAAGACTCATATGTAGCAACTACTGCAGGATGGCCTTCAAAATATCAGTTTTCTCCCAGAGAAAAAAAATTCTCCTAGACACAGCTATACACATAAGTAAAATATGGTACATAAATATTTAAATGTTTTAAACCACATCAGACTGTGAATGACTGACTGGTTAGCGCAGTGCCTTGCAGGAATATTCCATTAAATAGAGCCATGTGTCACACAGCAGATTGCTGACAGGTACATTCTATGAATAGTTGGTTCTGATTTATACAGGGATTTGGCAATGTTAACATGAGCCACAGAGGATATGCTTCTGTAATTGTTGCTGTAATTTTCTTGTTTCCTCCCATGTCAAGGGTACTTGCCACCAAGTTTTAATGTGGTAGGCGTCAAACCCTGTGTATTCTAAAGTAAATACGAAAGTACACTACTTTGAAATCAGAGGACATTTGACATTGAAATGGGCTAATAAAGGCTTATTAAATTCATTATTTCTGTCCTGAATATAGTTTATTGCCTTTAGAAGGAAGTTTATTTTGAAACTTGGATTTTATTGTATGTTTAATAATGCTGACATATAGTATAGTTATTGGCAATGAAAAATGAATTTAATAAGTAGAACAAGAGATTTGAGTTCTTCATTTACTCTTTAAAATCAGCTTATTATCAGGCATGAAACAGTTTGGCCCTTCACCTTCAAGTCATAAGTTCAAAATTAACAGAACTTTGCATCAGTTCTGATTTCTGTGGTTGTAGAACACCCCCCCTCCCTCTCTGTATGTATGTGTGTGTGTCAAGTGATGATGGCTTCTTTCATGAAACTAAACTAAGAACTCAAAACACCACTTCCTGTCTGTTTCCTAGGTTTGAACAAAATAGCATTAAATGGAGGTCACGCTCACATGTCTCCCTTCTTCCAAACGTTAGCTCTACTCTGCCGATTCCTGTCCAACATGACATGAACTTGCAATATGAATAAGCCATCTTTTAACTACAAATCCTTGCAGGCATTCTGGGACTTAGTGTAGATGATGTCACATAAATGAATATATGCATTTTATATGCTATAATGGAATCTAAAACATTCCAAGAAATGTTAAGGCTTATTACAGTTATAGTAAATTCCATAGATGAAGGAGAAGTTGAGAAACTTCCCCGAGGACCTCAAGGATTCTTTAAAAAAATGTAAACAATCCCTTTGTGTTCTTTAATTTACATTTTCCTCCTAAAATTCTCATCACATTAAACCATCATCAGGTTTTAGGGATGAGGAGAGGGATGTGATTTTTTTTTTTAACCTCCAGCTGGTAACTTAACCTTTATGTTGTGATTGATCCTAGTTCATTATGAAAACTGAATTTTAACCTCAGGGTGTGGAACTGAGTGGGAACTGTAGTCATAGCCTTCCTTCGTGTTTGTACTCTTGCATGGAAAGGAGAGAGAAATGTTTACAAGGAGAGCAGTCTATTTTGATTATATAATACCAAGTGGAAAAATCAAATCAAAACTAATCACACACTGTGACTCTGGTTTGATTAAAGGTTTTAGATAAATACATTAAATAAGATTGGGTAGAGCAGACTTAAGTAGTGAGGGCCAGAGCAGTCAGGAAAAACCCTTCCAAATGAGCATAAAAGGGATGGCGTAAATCCATTTTTTGAATATTTTTCTAGTTTTTATAAAATTAATATGTTTTACCAATATAATTATTAATGTTAGGCTAGGTATGGCTCTTTGGTAGAGTGCTTACCTGTGTGCATCTGGCCCTGGGTTCAATTCCCAGCATAGTTAGAAAACAAACACCTACTTGTTTTTGTTGTTTCCTAAATGGTTATTGAGAACTCAAGCATCAGCAATTACTATGAGTATTAGAGGTAAAGTTGTAAAAGATCTCGGTCCTGTTCCTTCCCATAGGCAGCAAGCATAGCATCTGAGTGGAGCTGATACATGGTGATACACCAGCATCAAATAGAGAAACCTGATCAGGCCTGGGGAAGGCTCAGAGAGCTACTTTGAGGCACTGGCTTTATACATAGGAACCTACAAGTTGGATACACGCAAGTCGGTCCAACAAGAGGTAGAGGAAAAGAGGTCCCAGCAGAGGGAAGGGACTGGGCCAGGAAGCAGCTGGACACCTGACTGAATAAAGGAGAGCAGGGATGTGAAGTGCCTGGGGGAAGGGGCAGGACTGGAGTGCCCTTAGAAAATGGCACTTGAAATGCAACTAGTGTTGTAGGCACAAGCCCAGGAAAAGCAGACACCTGAAACCCAACAACAGATATGTTTTAAGCTCATGACTAAGGTTAAAAGCCATGTCAGAGAGCATTCATGGTTATAAGTGTTTGGGTCTCAGCCAGATTAGTGTGCCCGTCAAGCAAGATTCTCCACTATAAGAATTGAGAGGTTAAGCAAGAATGGATAGATAATTTAAAAAGAAGAGAAAGAAGAAAGAAGTAATTGTAGTAGTAGTGGTGGTGGTAGTTAGTGGTAATGGTGGCAGTGGTAGTAGTTATAGCAGCAGTAGTAGTTGTTACAGTAGTGGGTAGTAGTTATAGTAACAGTAGTAGTTATAGCAGCAGTAGTAGTTATAGCAGCAGTAGTAGTTGTTGTTACAGTAGTGGTAGTAGTTGTTATAGTAATAGTAGTTATAGTAGTGATCTTCAAGGTTATCTGGGTCCCCTCACCACCCAAAACTATAGAACACACACCTTGGGAGTATTCTGCATGGCTGGGGTTGGATTCTGTTTCCCACGATTTTTTTGCTGATGGAGCTGTGGGTCTGGTCTCTGTCCTGGCTGGATATCACTGACGTTCATCCATACTCACCTTGGACTTCATGCTTCCCAATCCCCTGTATCATCCTGCTTCTGAGTTATGTCACTCTTTGTTTTTCCTCTCCTCAGTAAAGGGGCATACTGTAGAGTGTGGCTTTCTTTAGATCCTGAGCCAGAAAACAGGCCACTAGAGAAGTATCTGCTGTCTGTTACCTCCCATTACCTGCAAATCAATGAGCTACTTGGGAATTCTTCTTCTTTCCTCAAGTGGATACCTTTCTTAGCTGCACTCTTAGTTTCCCAAAAGCATTTGATTGGTTCTTAAGCCACAAGCTGGGTGACAGACAGTGAAGCCAGTGTTCTGATGTCCCAGCACCCAGTAGGGACTCCTTTAGGCTGAGAAACAGGTATCAGCATAGGAACTTATTACTAATCAGATGAGCCTTCGCTGTTTAATGGAGCATATTAGCTACTGAGCTATTTGCTAAATGAAACAGACACTGGGAACTTTTTCAGCTCACATTATTCCTCTTAAAAACTGCAACTTGGCCTTTAAATGGATTCTGGAGTTGATCTGTTTTGTATGTTCAGCCTCTTAACAATAGAGGGAAAGTTATGGTTTTATTTATATCTGTCCCTGAGCAGATTTACACACACACACACACACACACACACACACACACACACACACACACACACACACACGCACACCCTCCTCCATCCTTCCTTCCCTCCCTCCCTCTTAAGAACCCAGGGTTGTAGTAACCTAAATGATCCTTACTTTCTGTAGGGTACAAACTGTGGCTTTGGTAATTGGCCTTGATTGTGGAGTTTAGAGGACTAGGAACATGGTAATTCTAGCCTCTAGTACTCTGCTCAGAAACGTGCATGACCCAGTACAGCACTCTTTATAGCATGTTAATTCATTTTAAGAAACGTTAAATGTTTGTGGGATCTCATTGTTCCTTTCTTCTTCTGGTGTGTATGATTTATTTTGTAGGAGTATAAATTGAAACACATTCCTGGAACGTATGATGTCTTTAAGATATTTTTGTTGTGCTTATCCTGAAAGTGTAGAATATTCTGTATACCAGAGCTAATGACAACAGATCCTTTAACATTTGTGTGTTATAACAATGGCCACTGGGCAGACAGCTGCCAAACATCTTGCAATTAATCTGATACACATATTGGCTTTCATATTCTTTTTCTTTCAGAACAAATGCCCTGAGGTAGAGGAGTTGGTCTTCAGCCACTTTGTGATCTGTAATGACACGCAGGAGACACTGCGGTTTGGCCAGGTGGACACTGATGAGAATATTCTGCTGGCCAGTCTCCATAGTCACCAGTACAGCTGGCGTTCTCATAAATCCCCACAGGTATTTGAGAAGCAGTCTTACAAACAGCCATTGTTCAGGTTGGGATTTGTTTATTCTGCATTTATGTGTGTGTGTCCGGTTATTTCCCTGTGTAGTGGCATCTGATGGAAACCCAGGAATGTTCAGAGGCCATGCTTCCCGTGGAGTAGAGTGCTTCCTGATAGCATAGGTGCTGCTGCTCAGGACAGAGAGAGGCCTCTAGAGCTGATGCACAGAGGTCTGAGTCCTGTGCTGGGCAAGCTTGCTGTTCCTTCTGTGGTTTGGTTTTCCCATCTACAGAATGGGGATGAAACAGTCCCCGCTCTGTAGAAGGTGCTGGACTGCTGCCTGGTATGCAGTCAGCATTATGTGCTGAGCACAGCACCCATTCATTTACTCAGATCTCCTCTGTGCACATGTACAGCACCCATTCATTTACTCAGATCTCCTCTGTGCACATGTACAGCACCCATTCATTTACTCAGATCTCCTCTGTGCACATGCACAGCACCCATTCATTTACTCAGATCTCCTCTGTGCACATGCACGGCACCCATTCATTTACTCAGATCTCCTCTGTGCACATGCACGGCACCCATTCATTTACTCAGATCTCCTCTGTGCACATGCATGGCACCCATTCATTTACTCAGATCTCCTCTGTGCACATGCCTTGTACCAGGTCCATGCTTGTCTCTAGCAGTGCAAAAACAGCAAGTCAGTTTGTGGTTTCAGGGACAGCTCAAGACAGCGACTATAATGACACACTGTGCCCTGGGAGCACTGAGAAAAGACATAGCAAAGGATGTCTGTTTCCCAAGTGGTGTAATTCCACTTTCCTGTGACTCTAGATGGGGATAATTAGAGAGATGTGCCCTGCAGGGGTAGTCTAGGGATGAATTAATGCAAAGATGTGGTCTTAAATGAGAAAAAGAAATCCGAGCAAGTATTCTTAAGAAGGATGTATTTCTAAAACTCTGGGCAATAAACTATCTGCTTGTGATTAAAAGTAAGCCATTAAAAAAAATAAATAAATAAAAGTAAGCCATTAGATTCGAGAGCATGTTTTCCCATGTGGTCCACAGGTCTGTTCCACCCTCAGGCTCCACCTCCCTTCTTTCCTTTTCTCCTCTGTACCCCAAAGAGCTAGATTCTTGTCTTTTACTTATTTTTGAGTTTTTTCACATGAAATGACCCCACTGTTGTTATAAAATTTGGAAAAATAGATACGATGGAATATTCTTTAACTATCTTAATTTTAAATCAAATTAATCTGACAGGACTTTAAAATTCTAAGCTTTTGTAATAGAAATTTTTTGTAAAGATTTGTTTTTATTATTTTTAATTATGTGTGTGGGAGTGAGTAGGTCTGTGTGCTTGAGTACAGGTGCCCACAGATGCCGGAAGCCTAGGGTCCCCTGGAGATGGTGTCATACACAGTCATGAACTGCCTGATATCCATGCTGGGAACTGAACTCTGGAAGAGCAATACATGCTCTTAGCCACTGAACATCTCTCCAGTGCCTTGTAATATAAATTCTTACAAAAGCTTCTCACACAAGGATACTGCACTCACAATTTTGTCCTAAATCACACATATTTCCATTTCCATTTCCATTTGAAAATGTCCCATGCTAGAGTTTTCATTTGTCCTGTGTGACATGATGGACATTGTATTTAGTTCAACTTTTTCTTCTTGTTTGTTTTTTTTTTTTTTTCTTATTGGCTGCAAAAGTTAGAAGCATACAGGAATATACCCAGAACAAGGGCCCATCCACGCACTTGCAATGCCAGCCATAGTAGCGCTAGCTGTATAGCCTTTTAATCCTCTAAAGGTTTCCATGGTCACTGCATCCCTAGAAATGCACTACCAAAGGCAGGAAGTAAGCCTCCGAGTAGCTACAATAACATGTGGCTGTGTACTCTAGTAGCCACATCACCCACACACGGCCAGCTATGGGCCTCAGCTGACAGAGAGCAAAACAGAAGACACTCAACCCTCTGCAGTGTGATACCCGCACCACCATTACCACCCCCACCACCTCCATCACCACCCCCACCCCGACCACCTCCACCATCACCACCCCACCACCACCACCACCACCTCCACCACCTCCACCACCACCTCCACCACCTCCACCACCACCACCATCACCATCGCCACCACCCCCACCACCCCAACCCCGACCACCACCACCCTGACCACCACCACCACCCTGACCACCTCCATCACCACCCCCACCCCGACCACCTCCACCATCACCACCCCACCACCACCACCACCACCTCCACCACCACCACCACCACCACCACCACCACCATCACCATCGCCACCCGCCACCACCCCGACCACCACCACCCTGACCACCACCACCACCATCACCACCATCACCACCACCACCACCACCACCCCGACCACCACCACCACCATCACCACTGCCACCCCCACCCCGACCACCACCACCATCACCCCGATCCTCAGGATTCCTAGACATTGGAGCTCAGCTGGAAAGGCCTCGGGACTGTGGGGGCATGCAGTAGAAGAGAGGTCAATGAGAAACAAGAATGGAAGGCCACTGTCACCATTACGCCTGTCATATTTATGCTTTAAAACAGTTATTACTAGTTTATTTCACATCTCTATGTAGTTTGTTGCTAATATTTTAAATATAAGGGAACTTATTTTGTTTTCTTCTCTGGACACTTTTATTAGTTTATATATGTAGTTCTATACCCACAATCCTGTCTTCTTCCCCTAGATTTTGGCTGCATGATTTGTTTGTTAAACTAGCCAAGCTGTGAGATTTTAAGAGAAGGGCTGAGGAATCTCTGATACAGTACACCATGTAAGCCTAAAGCTAAAGATTTAGAGGATTCTTGGTCCAGGTGTGAACCCTTGCAGAGGGGTTAACTGTATCACCAAACTTCTGTAACTTTTCACTTACATAAATTAAGTTCATGTAAAACATTATCTGTAGCCAGGTGTGATGGTGCACCTGTAATCCCAGCAGCCAGGAGGTTGAAGCAGGAGGATCAGAAAATTCAGATTATTCTCCACTACATAGGCCAGTTTGAGCTGAGTGAAACCCTGTTTCAACCCCATCCACCCAAAAAAAGAAAACTTTGAGTTTAAATCAGACTTCTTTAAAAGAAAATGATGTCCTTTTTATGTTTCTATGTATGCTGAAATGTATTTTAAGACCTCTGAAGCCAGAGGCCTTAATGGGCCCAGAGGGTGCTCCTGGAATTCCTAACATCCACAACAGCACATGCTGCTCTAATGAGAGGTTACATCTGAGCTCAGATCAGAAAAACCAACCCTTAACTCTAACTGCACCTGGAGCTCATCAGAGACGCACAAGTGAGCAAAATGTTCCTTTTCCAGATTCCAGGGCACAGCCTGCACTGCCCTGCAAACTTGGTTTGGGGAACGTTTGTGCCTGCGTGTTTATGCAACCTCAGGATTAGTCGATTCATAGTCTCCAGGAGAATTTCTAAAGTTCGTGGACCTAACTCCACCGAACAATGCAGCTTATATTACAGAGATCAAGGAAGTGGCCGTGACACCCGGGAAGGCTTCAGAGGTCAGGAGATCTTGGAGATCTTGGAACCACACAGAAGGTTGCTAACAACACTGAATCCCCATAGGACAGGAAGAAACATGGACATGGCCAATCCCAGAAATCTCAAGCTGAGGAACCTCTTAGGGTTGAGAAGTCATAAACTTCTCTTATAGTTTCTAACACATGCTCTGAATCACTTCAAGTGTTGGACATTCCACAACAACTTCTTGCCTAAACAAACAAAAGAAGAACAGAGCTGTTTCTTAGGGGATAAGTGAACATGTTCAGCTGCACAGACTTGTAGATGACACCACAAAGGACTTGGAAATACTGGGTTCAGCTCACTCGATAGGTTGAATGACCACAGTAACCATCAAGGAGTTGGTCTTCAAAGAAGTTTTTCGTGTTATACCAAGTTGAATCTAGATCCTGAAAATAGAAGTTCATGGCATCTTCCCAGAATATGAGCAAGTGTGTGCAGCTCAAAGATAAGGGAAGTCTTGTTTGATTTAACCAAACTAGGTAGAGCAACACCTCCATAAACTGTAGGCTTTATGTATAAGCTATCAAAAATAACTTCCTTTCTGGTTCTAGAGAGTACTTTGGTTAATCTCTTGAATGGAAATACTTCTGCTCTGTGTGTAAGAGTTCACACTTCCTTTTACCTTCAAAAGGCACAATTTATGAGTTATGAAAATTTTTAGAAGTGTAGAATTCCAATTATTAGTGATTTAGTTTGTTTTATTATACAGATTTATTTTGATTTCATGTATATGTGCACCATTGTGAGTAGAGTTAAGGAAGGTTGCTAGCCACTACATGGGTGCTAAGAACTGAACCCTGGTCTTCTGCAAGATCAGTCAGTGTTCCTAACTCCTGAGCCATTGCTTCAGCCCCACAGTCATTTCATTTTAGTAATGAAATCAAGCAAGGTAAAGAAGGGGGAGGGGGTTCTTAGAGAGTGTACATAAAATAACAAAATATTTCTTTGCAATGAATTTAAAAGTAGTTTATAAGTTCATGAACATCTTTTAAATTGTAAAATGTAGCTAGGTAAGAATTAATTTTGATGACCAGCGCAGCATCTTGCAAAATATTCAATAAACAGACATAGCACCAAAAATACAAACCCTACATTAAAGATGTAGGTTGGCAAATGATCTCTAAGGGCCAGGTGGTAGATATACTAGGCTTCTATAGCTTTCCAACCTGTGCTGCAGCTTCTCAGGATGCAAGAGCACAATAGAGTCCATACATGAATGAGCAGGGCTGCATCCCAGGGAGACTTGATTTATATATAGGTAAGGGGTTAATTTCATTCCACTTTCACACATGTTGAAATGCTTTTATTTTTCAACATCAGAAATACAGTGGTTCAGGCTGGAGCAATAGCTCAGCAGTTAAGAGTACTTGTTGCTCTTACAGAAAACCCAGGTTCGATTCCCAGCACTCACGTGATGACTCACAGCCATCCCTAACTCTAGTTCCAGGGGCTCCAGTGCCCTCCACTGGCCTTCTTAGGCACCAAGCATGCACATGGTGCACAGACATACTTGTAGACAAGACATTCACACATTAATAAAAATGAATAAATCTGCCGAGCGGTGGTGGCGCACACCTGTAATCCCAGCACTCGGGAGGCAGAGGCAGGCGGATCTCTGTGAGTTTGAGGCCAGCCTGGTCTACAGAGCTAGTCCAGGACAGGCTCCAAAGCTACAGAGAAGCCCTGTCTTGAAAAACCAAAAAAAAAAATAAAAAATAAATCTAATTTTTAATTTTTAATAAAATCTTTTTTAAAGTCAATTTTTAAAATGTAAAGGTTCACAGCCTAACCAAAAATGCTCTGTTTGCTCATGAGCCTGTGTGCCAGTCCCTGTTTTCAGGCCTTGTGCTAATAATAGACTTCAGTAGGCTCAGGTTTGATTCACAGGACTCCTCACTCTGACCTTTGTGATGTTCTCATCACTTCCAAACCTGGCCAAACTTCTCTAAACCTTGAGAAATGATAAGTAACAGTGTACCTCATACAATAAGCATGCTCATGAAGTAGCAGTGAGGTATTTTGTTATTCTCATTCTGTACCCAGGCAGTGTATGAGCTTTGGAAAGTTCCCCAGTTCCCTTTGGGGATGTAGAAATATTTTAAGGTGAAATCTGATCATTTTTTCATTTTCTTAAAAAAGAAAGCAGTGTGTATTTTGAGTACAAGACTGTCTTTTGTTTGTTTGTTTGTTTTTGTTTTTCCTGATTTTGGAGAAAGTGTTTCCCTGTATAGTCCTGGCTGTTCTGGAACTTGCTCTGTAGACCAGGCTGGCCTCAAACTCAGAGACCCACCTACCTCAGCCTCCTGAGAGCTGGGATTAAAGGCGTGCACCACCACCACCACCACCACCACCACCACCACCACCACCACCACCCGGCTCAAGGCTGTCTTAGAATTCCAGCCAATTGTCTGTTTTGTGAACTGGACCATAACTCCTATTCAGTTGCCGCTCTTTCCAACTGCGTTCATGTAACACATTTGCTCACACACATCCAGAGAAAGAACAGAGTCCTTATTGCCTCAGTCACAATTTAAAAACTCAAAACACAGACATAGGCAGCAGGAAAGGCTCTGTGTTAACAGCATTGTCAAATGTGTCAGGTAGGCTCTGTATGCACACACATGTTGAAGCTGGTTTGGTTTGGTTTGTGGTGCTGGGGACTTTGAAGTCTGTTTAAAAGAGCAAGTGAACAATATTTTGAATGAATTATTTGAGAATGTCACTTATATACACAATGATTTTTTCACCCCTCCCCCAGTCCTGGATCCTACACGCACACTCCACACCTTTTTTGGGTGTGTCCCTCTTATACATTAAAGTTGCTAATGGAACTGGAACTTCCTTTCTAGAATTGTTTGGGTAAGAAGCTTCGACACCATTAAAATAAGCCCAGACTTTGACCCCCTAACTTTCTTAGTAATCTCACATTAGAAAAGAATGCAAACTAAAGCAACTTTAAAAACACTAAAAAAAAAAAAAGATACTCAAATGCTTATGTTTTAAAATACATTTTAATTAAAATGGAATTACATCGATTTCCTTTCCTCCCTCCAACCCCTCCCATGTCCCCTTCTCAAATTGATAACCTCTTTTTATTTGATTATTATTGTTACATATGTATACATATGCACAAGTACATAAATATTACCTGCTGAATCTATTTTTGTTGTTTGTGTGTATATGGTCTCAGGGATGACCATTTTATATTGAATAGTTAATAGAGGCCCATCCCTGGGGACAGTTACTTCCCCCTCCCTGTAGTCATTAGTTGCCTGGAGTTTTTGTGTAGGGTAGCCCCATGAAATTTCCCACCTTCACATCAGCATGCCTTTTGATCTTACAGTTGCTCCTGTCTAGTTCATGTAGCCATTTCGAGGAGAGACTGATTCATAGAAGACTTCCTGGTGTTCTGTCCCATCTTCCAAGATGTTCTCTGAGCCCTAGATACAGGAGCTTTGACGTAGATGTACCCACTGAGGCTAGGATCCCCACAATCCATTGGTCTCTACATTGTGTCCAGTTGTGGTTCTCTGTAATGGTCCCCACTGGGTGTAAAGGGAAACTTCTCTATGGTAACCACACTTACAGCCAGAGTTTTCACGGCTCTGGTTCCCCGCACGTGCACCACTCTGCTCCTCCATCTTTCACACCTCTCCATCACATGTTCCTTCATTGTAGAGGTACTGGAAGCTGCAGTGTGTCACCCAGTACACCCTTTTGTCCAAACAACTTTCCTTACAAATGTTCATTGCAATGAGTCATTGGTCTGGTTCAAGGCCTCTGACTTCTGCTGTGCCATCAATACTGGGCCCTCTCTGAGACTCCTCTCAGATATCCTGCTGTTGCCTGAGTCATGGAGGTCCTTTGGCTGTGGTTTGGCAGGACCAGCCCCTTCACCCACTCCAGCAGCTCATCAGCGGGGTAGGTGTTGGGGTGGGTCAACTCAAGGCCCTGCCTCTAGGCCTGGGTGGTAGCTGAGTTGAACAGCCAGGTTCTCTGCCAGACCTCCCTCCTCCTCAGCAAAGGGTCGAGGCCAGCTCTCTTGTGCCCACATTACTGCTGGCACTGCAGGCCAGCAAGGGGCATGACCAGTGCTCTCCCGAGTGGGGTGGCTAGCGAGGGACATGACCAGATCCCCTGAGTGCGGTGGCCAGCGAGGGGCATGACCAGATCCCCTGAGTGGGGTGGCCAGCGAGGGGCATGACCAGATCCCCTGAGTGGGGTGGCCAGCGAGGGGCATGACCAGATCCCCTGAGTGCGGTGGCCAGCGAGGGGCATGGCCAGCGCTCCCAAGTGGGGTGTCCAGCGAGGGGCATGGCCAGATCCCCTGAGTGCGGTGGCCAGCGAGGGGCATGACCAGCTCTCCCGAGTGCGGTGGCCAGCGAGGGGCATGACCAGCTCTCCCGAGTGTGGTGGCCAGCGAGGGGCATGACCAGCTCTCCCGAGTGCGGTGGCCAGCGAGGGGCATGGCCAGTGCTCCTGAGTGCGGTGGCCAGCGAGGGGCATGGCCAGATCCCCTGCCTGTGGCTGCTGTCAAGAGGCGGGACTAGCTATCCAGCACCCAGGTCTCTCGCAAGCACTGAGGGGCAGGACCAGTAGGACATCAACACGGCTTCAGGGGGCAGCCACATGGACATCCACTTGGCCTTTGGTGGTAACATGGGCCTCAGACATCAACACAGACCCCTGCTACAGTGGGTCCGTGGACCAAATGTTTATTTTTATGGAGATACAGTAAAGTAAAATCTAACAAGCCTATAAGATGATCAGTCTTTTAAAGATTTTATATAGGAAATAGGAGTGTTGTCATCTCCTATAAGCAAGAGAAGAATTTAAATTCTTTATATAGAATGTTATCTTTACAATATAAGGAAAATGCACAAAAATATTGAAAGAGATATGGTATTTATATGATATAGCACAGTGCAGTGTTAAAAATCAAGGCCTGACTTAGTTTCCTCACAGGTCCTTCTGTCATTATTTTTCTCCACCTTAATTAGTCTCCTTTTTTCTGTTCATTTTTTAATTGATAGTGGTTAGTTTCTTTTGATCTATTGTATGTATTAAACATGTGCACATCCTCCTAAGGAATGTATTCTCAACTGAGATAAATTTTGTAGACACAATCAGTACCTATCGGGATATCCCTGTAAAAGTTCAGGACAGGGAGAAATGCTCACTGACTAATTAAAATCCCCGCTTTGGGAAGAGATGCCAGGGAATTAGGAACTAAATCGGTTGTGTTTAGAAGCAAAGTCTTCATGGGAACATGAAGGAAATGTTTCCAAGTCTGAAATGAGGTGAGACCCTGGCAAGGCTTCTATATTAAGCAGACACGGGACCTATATTAACCGGCTACCAACCCAGTGAGGTGGAGTGCAGGTGGTGGTCCAGATACACGGACGGCATGAGATGGCATGCGTGGACGGCATGAGATGGCATGTGTGGTAGGGAACTTAACTAATCTGTTGCCAGTGTAGAGTCCATGTGTGGAACTGCCAAAGGGGAACATGGGTGAATGCTTGCTGTGAGAGCTATGATATGTTGTGCTAATCAATTTAAGATATGAGATGTGAGGTCATAAAGGTAAGACGATCAACATCCCCAACACAGGCTGGACTGAAGGGTAAGTAGAGGTAGCCAGTAGACTACGGTGGAGAGAGCACCCTGCAAAGCCTAGGAGATACATGCACATAAACAGCATGTCATGATCAAGAAAATTCAGTATTTTTTCATTGTAATTCAGGGATAAAATGGCAGGTTATGCTAAAGAGATGGCTCTTAAGATGGGTTGGCCAAATTTTGAGGTGTAAATATTCCTGCAATAGCTGGTTTCAAGCTGTCAATGTCTTAACAACCTTCTAGAAATCTCTGGCTACTCAGAGACTGGTTTTCATAATCAATTATAAGCCAACTTTAGTTTACCAGTGTTTGGAGAAGTTCCATCCTCAAGAGCCTGCTGGTCATCTGGATATGCCCCTGTGTGTAGCAGGTGCTTTGGGCAGCTGTTGAGTTATGTGAGCAGAGGAGTGTCACAGTCACAGACAGTCAGCAGCAATGTTTCTGGTAGAGTTGAGGAGAAAGACGGCGGAGATGAAGCACACCACAGGAGAGTGGTTTGTACACTGCTGCATATCCTAAGCCTGGACAGACGCCGTGCTGAGCACAGGAGACCGATTGCTCGAGGAATAACAGCTGGGAGTTCTGAACAGCACTAAAGCTGCTTGAGGACTCTGGGTTCTAGACAAAGTGGGCAAGTTTGGGAAGGGGTCAAAACTAAGCTACTAATTGACAGAGTTTGTCTCCTTTCTGTGGCTTTTCCTTGAAAGCAAATATAGCCATGGCAGTGCAGGGTGGGTACAGGGTGGCCTGTCATTTTTTGGCCCAGGACACCAGCACTGCTAAGGAATGAAGAGAGAACCCTGGAAAGAGGAAAGCCATGAAATTAATCATAATGTGTATAAATTTGGCCCAACGTGTGTACACAGAAAGACTGCGGTGCCTTGCATGTCAAGCTTGAACGGGGCTGTCTCTCACCAGGTGTGAGAGTCTTCTGTATGACTCTAAACAAATGGACTCCCCCAAATCAGCACTCCTCAAAATCCACTCTCTATAACATAGCATTTACAGTGTTGCATGGTATAATGTAATAGATCAAAAAAAAAGTCACCTCAGAGATTGCTAAGTCAAAAACAAACAAACAAAAAAGAAAGAAAGAAAGCTACTCATTTTGAAGTAAAAGACAACTCCAACCCACAGTGATCCACATGTTGGCTTTATCAGACATAAATCTTAAAGCAGCCATCAGAATGAAGGATTTGATAGATACAATTAAGATTCTGAAGTGACTGGTTTTTAGTTAATCCTGGGTGGGCCTAATTTCATCAAATAAAAGCCATGAGAAGCTCAGAACCTTAGTGAAGTGAGACCTAAGAGTCTGCCTACCTTTCGGAACCCCCCACCCCACCCCCTGTGACCCTGTGAGTAGGGCAGTAGGCAGTGATCTCACTGCAAGAGCCACACAGACCTGGAAGGGGTGCAGCGGCAGCCCACGGGAGGCCTCAACCTTCATCATCAGGCCGCCACTGGAGTAGTCGGAACTCGGTCTTCCCCACGTCTACCTTCCCAGTGAGGAGGGAGTCCTGCTGACAGCTTATCTCAATCTTGTGACACTGAGCAATGGACACAGCAATCCTGCTGCCCCCAGACCTACAGACTAAGGTGTATGGGTCAGACTCCTAGATGCTGGGTAACTTGTCACTTGTCTATAGAAATGTACTAAAATGTCAGAGAAGGAAGACATTTATGTGGAAGTCAACTGGAAAATATTGATTAGAAATCATCCAATCTGAAGAAGAAAAAGAAAAAAGACTCAAAATGATTAGAATCCCAGAGACTTCTGGGAAATTGTCACAATGTGCAGCATATGAGTAATTGTAATTCCTAATGAGCAGAGAGGGTAAAAGGACACAAAGCATTAGTCCTAAAAGACATCCCAAATGTTGTAAAAGATGGAGATTTGTAGGTCTAGTAGCTCAGAAAAACTCCAAACACAACCAGACACATAATGAAACTACTAGAAACCACCATGTCAGAGCATGTGAAAAGCAGCCACAGAAAAACAGCACACAGTGACAAGGACAGTGAGGATCTCCACAGTGACAAGGACAGCGAGGATCTCCACAGCACAGTGACAAGGACAGCAAGGATCTCCACAGCACAGTGACAAGGACAGTGAGGATCTCCACAGTGACAAGGACAGCAAGGATCTGCACAGTGACAAGGACAGCAAGGATCTCCACAGTGACAAGGACAGCGAGGATCTCCACAGTAACAAGGACAGTGTGGATCTCCACAGCACAGTGACAAGGACAGCGAGGATCTCCACAGCACAGTGACAAGGACAGCGAGGATCTCCACAGTAACAAGGACAGTGTGGATCTCCACAGCACAGTGACAAGGACAGCGAGGATCTCCACAGCACAGTGACAAGGACAGCGAGGATCTCCACAGTGACAAGGACAGTGAGGATCTCCATAGTGACAAGGACAGTGTGGATATCCACAGCACAGTGACAAGGACAGCAAGGATCTCCACAGTGACAAGGACAGCAAGGATCTCCACAGTAACAAGGACAGCGAGGATCTCCACAGTGACAAGGACAGCAAGGATCTCCACAGCACAGTGACAAGGACAGCAAGGATCTCCACAGCACAGTGACAAGGACAGCAAGGATCTCCACAGTGACAAGGACAACAAGGATCTCCACAGTAACAAGGACAGTGTGGATCTCCACAGCACACTGACAAGGACAGCGAGGATCTCCACAGCACAGTGACAAGGACAGCAAGGATCTCCACAGTGACAAGGACAGCGAGGATCTCCACAGCACAGTGACAAGGACAGCGAGGATCTCCACAGTGACAAGGACAGCGAGGATCTCCACAGCACAGTGACAAGGACAGCGTGGATCTCCACAGCACAATGACAAGGACAGCGAGGATCTCTATAGCACAGTTACATGGACAGCGAGGCTCTCCACTGGCCCCACTCTATAAGAGGTGAGAGATGGAATCTCAGCTTTAACCTGCTAAGAGCTCTGGTGTGGTAGAAGTCTGTTTGGATGATATGTGGTAGGTTAAAATCAACAGATTTAATTATTATGGGAAGGAGACTCTTGTTTGACTCTGGGCTTGGAGGTGACAGTCGCCCATGACAGAAAACTGAGTGGGAGAGTTGATTTTGAGAAAAAAGATGGTGTGCCTGGAAACATAAAACAAAAACAAAAAACCAACCTAAAAACTCTTTGGCTACCTTGAGGTGTAGGTTGCTTTGGAGTGCAGGAAAAAGAATATATGGAGGAGAATTCACACTTGAAACATGAAATACCAAGTTCCACTCCTAAGAAATGAAGAAATATCAGTTTCTTCATTTCTCAGCACTTCCAGTTTCTCTTCTGCCAAATTAAAAAGTTATTTTGGATAATCCACACCAAAAAAAATGTAGAAAGTAGCTAGTAACAAGTTCTACTCTCTGTAATCATGGCTTCCTCCCCTCTGTCTTCTTAACTGAACTCTAGGCTGTCTAGTTGGGGTTTCCGTTACTTTGATAAAACACGGAAAAAAAGCAAATCAGTGAAGCAAGGTCTGTTGTAGCCTCTGGCTGATGGGAGTCAGGACCGGAGCTCGAGTCAGAAACCTGGAGGCAGGGATTGAAGCAGAAGCCGTGGAGAAACACTGCGGACTGACTTGCTCCTCCTGGCTTGCTCAGTGTGTTCTCTTATACACCCAGTACCACCTGCCCATGAGTAGCAGTGTCCACAGTGGGCTAGGTCCTCCCACATCAATTATTGATCAGTTATTTAAAAATGCCTCAAAGGCTCACCCACAGACCAGTCTTATGGAGGCATTTTCTCAGTTGAGGTTCCCTCCTCTTGGGGGAGTCTAGCTTCTGTTAAGTTGAGGAAAAACTAGGCAGCACAGATGGACATATAGAACAGGCATGCTCATGTGTGTGAGTCTAGAGTGCAGCATAGAGTCTCCAGAGCAGTGATTCTTGGGTCATGACCCCTCTGGCAAACCTCTATCTCCAAAAATATTTATATTACAGTTCATAACAGTAGCAAAATTACAGTTATGAAGTAGCAACAAAAACAATTTCATGGTTGGGGGGTCACCACAACTTGAGGAACTGTATTAAAGGGTCACAGCATTAGGAAAGTTGAGAACTACTGCTCTAGAGATTCAATTTTGGCCTATCATCAATGTCTGGGCAGCACTTGGCTGTCTAACAAATCCCCAAGCGAGTGCTAAGAGAATAAGACCTTTGGTCCACAGTGCTACTTAAAGGACAACATGCTGTGAGGACCCCTGTAGGTGTTCGAGCCTGTTGACAGGAGGCATGCAAGGGCTGCTGGTCTAGAGACAGTGTGCTATGAGGGTGTAGAGAACCCCTGTAGATGCTTGAGCCTGTTGACAGGAGACATGCAAGGGCTGCTGGTCTAGAAATATTCTGAAACCCCACCAAACAAATGCTAGGCCTCCCTTGGTTCTTAGTCCCCCTATTCTGTTAGGAAGGATTCTCCGTGGCTGGTAGCTTCAGGCCCTTGGCTCTAGCTTCCGCACCATCCATCTTTTTCTATGAAAGTCATCTCTCTGTGTCATTTTCTTAGCTTGCTTTCTGCTTGCAGAATTTTGAAAGTCTGAAGACCCTTCATTTTATATTCTGTCTCTTTGAGTCTAAGGTGGCAATATTCCTGACAATATAATCCTTTAACCAACTTTGTGGATCACTCATTGATTTTATTGAGGATCACTATATCAGGAAATTAAACCCACAAATCTCTCCTAGATAAGCCCTTCTGAAATTCTAGACTCTACTGACTGTGTGAAGGATATTGCACTTAAGTGTCTGAGACAGCAATATCAATATGCCTGTGGCCTTAACAAGGAGTAGTATAGGCACACTTGTATTATCTCTAGACCACTTTTCCTTGCCATGTCCTACTTTTTTGATTTTTCGAGACAGGGTTTCTCTGTGTAGTTTTGTGCATTTCCTAGAACTCACTCTGTAGCCCAGGCTGGCCTTGAACTCACAGAGATCCACCTGGCTCTACCTCCTGAGTGCTGGGATCCAAGGTGTACGCCACCACCACCCAGCTGCCATGTCCTACTTTTGATTTTAGCCTGGAAGCCATTACTTTGTTTAGTGTCATTTTCTATTTGATAAAGCTGGAGCTTTCAGAACTAGCCAGTTCTGGCCTCCTTTTATCTGACAACCGTTCCTTAGTCTTATGCATCCCTCCTGGATTTCAGCACAGGCAGGAAGTAGAAACTAGGAGACTCTTCAGCACTGTCTGGAAACCTTAGCCATCCCGTGGCTTAGTAAGCCCATTTGCTACTTTCTGTGACACTGTAGGTGACAGTGCTGCTGGCCTTGGTGACACTGCTCAGCAGCCAGCCCTTTTCCACTTTCCTCAGCCCCAGCTTCGGCTAGCCTGTCAGGTTCCTGCTCATCTTCTCTTAGGAATTCACTAATACTTTCTTATGTCTGTACAGATTTTATTCTTCCTTGCTCCAGATCCCCTCTCCATCTTAGGCTTCTGTTACAAGAGCACCCATTATAAATAACAAAATCTCTCTTCTTTGGCTATTGCTATCTAGCAAATTATCATAAAACTTGACTACCTAAAATAATAAGCCTTATATCTCAAAGGGTTTTTTTAGTTGGGAATTTCAGGGCTAGATTAATAGTTATAACACAGGGTCTGAAAAGACTGTAAATAAGACTTCAACAAGAGCTGAAGTATAGTAACCATCTGAAGGCCTGACTGGGCTGCAGAATTGACATCCAAAATGACGTACTCACATGGTTCATGGTAGGAAGTTTCAGATACTCACTTCAAGGGTCTCTCTATAGAGTTGCTTGTGTATTCTCTTGATGTGGCAGCTGGCTTCCTCTAGGTTAAGGAATCCAAGACAGAATGAGGCAGAACCAGTGTCTATTCATAAGCTTAGGAGTCGTTATCATTTCTGTAACATCCTAGGGGTAACAAATCAAGCCTATGTAATGTGGAAAGGACTACACAAAGAAATGGATACCAACAATCGAGCATCATTAGACTGTCTTAGAAATGAGCTTGGTAATAATTACCTGTAGTAGAATTGGTGGGGCATAGTTTGAAGAATGGGATCTGTGCAGGGAGAATAAGATACATAATAAAAAATAAGATGTAGTAAGAAAACTGGGACATACTAGTATTTTAAAAGTCAAGAAAGGAAGAATTGGGGAGATGCCTCAGTCAAGTAAAGTACTTGGCATGCAAGCATGAGGACCTGAGTTTGTATCTCCAGTGCCATGTTTAAAACAAATGAAAATCAAAACCTAAGGACAGCGCCATATGCCTTCAGTTCCAGTGCTAGGTAGGTAAGCAAGGGAATCTCTTAGGCTTACTGGCTAGCCAGTCTAGCCAAATGGTGAGCTGCAGGTACAATAAGAGGCTATGTCTCAAGAAAATAAAGTGAAGGACCATGCAAGAAGTCACCCAACATTGACCTCTGGCTTCTTCACATACATGCACACAGGTACACACACATACACACGTCAGAAAAAAGAGAGTATCTAGCTGGATAGAGTTATCAATATTGTTAGATGTCATAGGAGATTGAGTGATGCAAAAATTGAAGAGACTGTTATATTGGATATTTAGGACATCAGTGATGGCTTCATTACTGAAAGAAAGCTCCTTGTGTGGAAAGATAAAGATAGAAACCTACTATGGAAACATACTATAGTGGGCTGAAATGATTGGCAAGTAAGAAAGTGGGGAGGATAAGCCTGGAGTTTTTGTTTGTTTGATTGGTCAGTTTCATGGTTTTGTTGTTCTTTTTTAAAACATCTTATTTGGAGATTAGACACAAAAATTGCAAGGCCAGGGAAGATTTTAAATAAATTTAAGCATATGAAAAGAAACTGTGAAGAGATTGATGATGTAGAACAGAGAAAGAACTTTTAATAACATGAGGACTTAGAAAAGAGGACATTTTGAATGTTAGCCACAGGCTGACCTTGGATAGTGTCTTAGTTGGGTTTTTATTGCTGTGAAGAGACACTATGACCACAGCAACTCTTATAAAGAAAACATTTAATTGGGATGGCTCATTTACAGTTTCAGAGGTTTAGTTCATTATCATCATGACAAAGAGCATGGCGGCATGCAGGCAGACATGGTGCTGGCTGGAGTAGTAGCTGAGGGTCCTATATCTTACAGACAACAGGAAGTCAACTGAGACACTGGGGATGGTGTCATAGGAAACCTCAAAGCCCACCCCAGTGACACACTTCCTCTAAAAAGGCCACTCCAACAAAGCCACGCCTCCTAATAGTACCACTCCCTATAGGATTATGGGGGCCAATTATATTCAAACTATCATAGATACCTATTGTTGCTTAATAAACTACTCCAGGCATAGAGGCTTAAAACCTTTCATCAGTTCATGAGTCTATGAGAGATCTAGAGCCACTCCAGCAGAGACTTTGCTGTTCCCATCAGGGTACACTCGGGAGACCATAGTTATCTTAAAGATCAGCAGATGCTGAGTGACTTAAGATGGCCTCACCCACATACTTGGTAGTAGGCAGGATATTGGCCAGGTGTCTTGGTTCTCTGGCATGCACAGAATTCTTCACATGGCAAAATTGTTCTGGGAGAACAAGAAAACTGTGTTGTCTCTTAAATCTCAGCTAAGAACTCTTAGTATCATTCTGACACATTGGCCAGAGCATGTTACAAAATTAGGCTGGCAAAGAACCTGCACAGATGATTTGTGGCCATTTACAACTTAGAAGGGCCTCTTCCTAGAGGTCAGAGAGACAGGTTAAATGGAATGGGTTTACCCAGCGTGAAAGGGAGGAAAGGTATAGGAGACTATAATGATGCTGGCTGTGATTTGTGATAGGCCTTCAGTAGATGCTTACTGAATAGAGAAAGCTAGGGGTACTCAATTACTTCTCAAATAGTTCTCAAGATCCAGAGGTTAAAGTAATAATTTAACAATCCTGTGCTACAAACCCCACTTCTGTATCATTCTGGATGGCTCTGTATATACTATGCAGATTTTTAAAATATATATGTATGTGTATATACCATCAGGGCAGTCAGATTCTTAGCCGAGAATAGTTCCTGGTTCTCTCCATCCCTGCCTTTTTGGTTACAAAGCCAGTGCTACAGAAGGAGATGAGGTACATGCTTCGAATGGAGCCAACCTCCAGGCCCAAATGCATGTCCAAGTTTTCACACTCCTGTTTAATCTTCTATATTTATTCTGTAGAAATTATTACTTACCATGAACTAAAACTGCATAGAATAATTACAAAATGTTGTGTATTGAAAGTAGACTTCACTACACATTAAACTTAGCACATGCTGCCTTTTTCTTGAATCGTGGAAATCATTTCCCAGAATCGACAGTACCCCCTTATTGTTGTTTAGGGCACAGCTGTCTTCAGCTAGCAATCCCTTTGGGAAGAAGGCTTTTATGCCTGGCTCTGTGGTGACAGTAACAAGGTTCTTTTCATTGTTGCTGACATCAAGATAGCTAAAATCAGCAGTGAGGTAAACACTTCTTGGGACCATCTGGCAAGAATTGTAATCCAAACTGTTCTGTAAACATTGACTCTGTTTGAGCACCAGGAACTACTGTCCATTTGCCCTCAATTGCTTCCTTCATTTTACACGGCAATCAGAGGGCTAAAGGGGGTTCTAGACTAGTTTCTTCACTCTTCCTCTTTTCAAGGATTCCAGGAAAGTCACATTTCTCTGAGGGACCTTCCAGTGCCTTCCAGAGTCATCTGTAGACTAAATGAGGCCAGAGTGGGTTCCAACACTAAGTGTCTAGCAATGGTGACATCTTACTTCCTTCAGTTGGACACAGGAGTTTGAGACTCAGCTTCTTTATAAAAATCATCTGCACTATGACCTTTCCAATCTTTTACAAGATAGGACTGTGATGGGCACTTCATCCAATCCCAGGGCCCATTTCTGGAGCTTTCTACAAGGCTGCCTGGAGGTTGACTGGGGATTGTTTCAGCTGTGAGGCTCAGAGGAACGGCTACTGGGACTGCTGATGCCTCTGGGACAGAAGTCCAGGGTATGCTGGGCCTGACTCTGCCTCTCCCTGGCAGTAAATTCCATATATTGAAATATAGTTTGGAGAATACATGCTACAGATTCCGTAAGGTTTTTTTTTTTACAAGACATTCTAAGCCTTCCCACAAGCCATTACCCTGCAAATGGGAGTCCTCAGTGTCTAAACATAAAGGTTCTTTACAGGGCTAATTTTAAGTGTGAATTTGAATATGGAGTGCTTCGGAAAAGGCTATGCAACTGGACCATTAAGCATGATGCTATTTTGCCATTTTTAACTTATGGGAAATACTGATTAGGAATGTTATAATGACCTCAGCATACATAATGTGATTGTCTTTAATCATGACCCATTTCCATGGGTCTGTGTGACAAGCACATTAACTGAAAGACAATGGCATATTCTTGCACTGTGGCACTTCTAATTGTCTCCATGCTTTTCATTGTTTCCAGGATATCGAATAACTATTATTTAAAGGTCAGAATAATGCCCAAGATATGGCCAAACCCAGTGAGTGTCAGACACAAGGAATGTTGGATGACTTCAGTTATGATTATTTCATTTCTCATGACAATTCTTGACTTGCCAAGTTAGTGGATTTTAAGAACGCAGAGAGCAGATTTTAAGATAAATGTGAACTGACCCGTTCTTGTGGAGTCAGGGGCTTCCCTTCAGGCAGCAGTTGCTGTTTCTCTTGCCCGGCTTGCACTTCGGGATAACATGAGTTAGGACAAGGTCTTAGACTGCACATTCCCTCACTGGGAAAGAAAACCAACTGCACAGCTTGGAGCGGCTCTGAGAGCCCGCGGTTACCATGGTTACTTCGGCCTTTATAAAAGTGTTTTCTCAGTGTGGCAGCACAACCCAGTTCAATGAAAATAGGTAGGAATTTTGGATTTCTGTCTGTTGATTTCTTTTTTCTCTAATTAAAAATTAGAGATAATGATTTTAATTGTCCATAAATTTAAACTCTCAGAAAACCTCTCAATCTTTTCTTAGGACACATGTTGGCAGTCTCCTAAATTAAGCAAAATTTTCCTGAACAATGACTGTTGCATTTGAGAGCGATTTAAAAATCAAGTTTCAATTCTAACTTTGGATAGCTTTCTCCATCATTTAGTTAGTCAACAATGGATTTTTAAACAAACAAAAGCTGACAGTTTTGATTCACAGACTCAAGGATATTTATGCGAATCTGAATGGCTGTCACATGGCCTCTGCAGTTTATCTTCTTGGCTTCTGTTTCTCAGCTCTCCTGAGTCACCCTTTCCATTCCATCCAACATATTCTAAACTCTTCCTCAGAGATTATACCTGACTGAGTTCATGACTAGCATCAACTGCTGTGCTAGCCAGAGAGTGGGTCTGCGTGTCAGCAACACCAGAGTGTGTAGGTATAACTGTATTAAAGAATAAGACATTTTTATTGTTTTACTTATTAATTAAGAAAATGTAAACATCTTCATCTGCATGCACATATCAAAGTTCATTGAATTCTTGCCTTAGACGCTATGTGGTAGAATTAAAAGTAAAAAGGCTCACAAAATTCTGAACTTAGAACAGCTATCTGTTAACGTCAGAGCTCAGGTTATTTTAGTCACATATAACTTAATTATAGGGAACACCCACACCCCTTAGAAACATATGTGATGTTGAAATGAACTCTTTCATAACAAGCCTGTATATCATTGCATACTTTCTTAAACCATGTATATCTTTATCTGGTTTCATGATGGAAATGTTTGAAATATCATTAATGATAATTTTAATAAATGAACAAGCTTGGTTATTGAACTTTCTGTCCAAAAAAAAAAAAAATCCCTATTTTGTTTCCTCTAGTCTGATGCATTTAGAATTGATCATCTTTGAAGCAAAGAGTATCCATGAGATAGCCCATTGTTGGGAGGCAGTGTCTAAATGGGAAGTGCGCTGCTGTTCATGCTGCTCCTCCTAGCATCTCCCAAATAGTGTAAGCAGCCAACAACTGAACAGATTGATGTGTACACAATAAAAGTCCATGAACAGATTCCACAGACAGATCTGTTAAAATAGTGACTATTTCAGAATGCTGGATAGAAAGGTGTGGTATTGGACATCACAGCTTACCTCTGGAAATTCAAATGGCTATTATCAACTTAGGATGAAATGGCACAGTGCAGTGACTGAACTTTTTGGGGGTGTCAATAGAATGTGTGGGTACCATGTCCTTCAACCAAGCACGCTCTTTGTTTCCACTCTTCTCCTGTCTTCCCTGCTTCAGTCTCGTGTGTTTATTGGTCAGTGGCTTCCAGAGGAAATGGCCGCAACTGACCAAGACTCCACTGCTTCCGCCTCTTTTACCAGCTCTTCCTGCTGACCCTCACATCTCCATATCCCCTCTTGACTGCCCAAAAGTAGGATTTGACTTCCTAAAACAATTGTTTTTATGCCAGTGTGACTCTTCCATTTCCAGGATGAATATTCAGTGGCTCTATTTGGATTATAAGAAAAACTAGTAGAGAAAAGAAGACAAAAGAGTTAATAACATAAAATGTTCTTCCATGCACACTGCTATCAATGGGTCAGATTAAAACTGAAATAGTACTTATACTTAAAACTTTCACCTTTTCCTATATTTGTCTACTGAAACAACACAAACATGTCCACTTCCTGTAGAAAATCCATTCAAATGACTGAAGTAAATTACTTCGCAATCATTCTTTTCTTTAGTAGCATAAACAAACCTAGACACTCAGGACCTGATATGTAGCTGTAATTGAGCCACTGAAGAACAATCAGTGTTAAAATTCATGTTTCAGACAAGAATTACCAATGGTTGCTAATGTGAGCAGACGGAGGTTTGATAGCTGAAGAATAATCAGGTTATTTATAGTTTCAAAACAGCCATTAAAAAGGGGGAAATGAATTGGACAGTACAAGAATCTGAAAGACTACATCATAACCAGATGATTAAAATTAATAGCACTAGTAACAAAATTAAATGCTATAATGTGTCCTCTGATATATACTATAAAGACAAATTGTATCATTTTTTGTTGTTCTTGCTAAAAATACACAACTATGTATGATACTGGACAAATACAATGTGAGGGATAGTCCACAAAATAAATGGTCCAAACTTTTCAAATATTTGTTAGACATGAAAAACAAAGATTAACTGAGGATATGTCCAGATTTTAAAAAACAAACAAAAAAGACAAACATGTTAAATCAATGAAATGACCATCCTGGATTAGATCAGACAAACATTTTCTGTAAAGTCATTGGTGAGATAACTATGGACATTAGAATAAGCTCTGGGGATTAAATTATTAGCACTATATCAACACTAACTTTATAATTTCAGCAATTCTGTGTTATGTAAAAAAAACTTTTTAAGAAACTCATTCTAGAATTTTTACAGGTAAATAAATAATGTCTGTGGACTTATTCATAAAAAGACCAGAAGAATTCTTACCATAAATACAGGAAGAAAAGGAAACAGAAAATGATATAAACATTTGTAAAATATTAACATTTAAGGGATCTTAACCAAAGAGCCAGCTCTCCAGCCCTCAAATAAATTAAAAAAAATAAATAAAAAAAAAAATTATCCCAAGCCGGGCGGTGGTGGCGCACGCCTTTAATCCCAGCACTCGGGAGGCAGAGCCAGGCGGATCTCTGTGAGTTCGAGGCCAGCCTGGGCTACCAAGTGAGTCCCAGGAAAGGCGCAAAGCTACACAGAGAAACCCTGTCTCGAAAAACCAAAAAAAAAAAAAAAAAAAAAAAAAAATTATCCCAAATATTTACAATTATTTTTGCAAGGGTATGATGTTGAGCAAAGGAAATGTATTTAAGTAAGTCTGTGTCCTCAAAAGTGAGGCTGCACATAATCAGAGAAGGGTGTGTGAAGATATCTTACTTTTAAATGCAACATTTTTGTTTTTATTTGCTTGTTTGTTTATTTTGTATGCATGAGTGTGGAGACAAGAGGTTCACATTGAGTACCTTCCCTGATCACTCCTCACCTTATTATTTGAGGCAGAGTCTCTTACTTAACCCAGAATTTATGTATATGGCAACTGCCTGACCAGTGAGCTCCAGTGAATATAGGAATACTCTGTACCATTCTGCCTACTTTCTATAAGTCTGAAATTATTTCAGGTATTGACATATTCAAAACAACAACCTTTAAAAATGTTCTCTTCCAATCAATGCTAGAAAGATGTAAAGTCAAAGAAGGGGCCCATATAGACAGTGACATCTGAAATGAGATTGGCAGAAGCCTAATGGTACCTGTCAGACACAGTTCCCACTGTAATTCCGCTCAGGAGTACCAGAGCATGTAGTAACGAGGCCACGTACCTCCAGTCCACATCCAAGTCCTCGCTCACACTGGAGTCATCCTCAAGGTTGTTGTTGTTACCGTCCAGCATGAAGGCTTCTGGCTGAGCAAACTCTTGGCAGGCTCGTTTCCTTCATCACTGCTGCTCTCATTGACTTGGTTGAATCGCTCCTCTTCCCTAAGACAAACATTTGTAAGGAAGGAAGAAAACAAAACGTTGCTTTCACACATACCACACTGGACTTTACAGTCACTCTACTTAGTACATGTAATCCCGAGTGCTGGGATTAAATCCCGTGTGCCACCACTGCCTTTCTTGGAGTTTTAAGTCCTTGGTACTTATGATTCTAAATAACTGTTTTCCTCACCTGCAGAAGTATTTCAACAGAAAATAAGAGGGCTGGTGAGATGACACAGTGGGTCAAAGTTCCTGTCACCATACCTAAGGACTTTGAGTTCAAGCCCTCGGACCCACATAGTAGAGACAACCAACTCTCTCAAGTTGTCCTCTGAGAGACACACACACACACACACACACACACACACACACACACACACACCTTTTAAAAAAGATTTCTTTGTGGGGTGTGGGTGTGGGTGTGTGTGAGTACGCAGATTGTGCATGCCTGTACACAACTCAGAAGCCAAAAGAAGGCATTAAGCATCCTCCTTTGTAATGCTCCACTAATTTCTTTGAGGCAGGGTCTCTCCTTGAACCCAGGACTTGCATGTTCTCTGTAAGCCAGCAAACCCTCAGCAAGCTTCATATCTCTACCTTCTCAGAGCTGGGGTTATAGGAATGAGCCCTTGGGTGCAGGGATCTGAACTCTGATACTCAGATTGTTCAACAAGTGATTAAAACTACTGAGCCATCTCTCTAGCCTCTACATTTTTTTCAATCTTTAAGTTTGTTTTGCAAATGTTAATGTAACTGTTATAGTTATATTCTGGTTAGTGTTTGCCTGAAATATTGTATTTCTCTTTTCATCTTTCTATATATTTATACTTTAGTTAATTAATTAATTAATTAAATTATTTATTTTTGGATTTTCGAGACAGGGTTTCTCTGTGTAGCTTTGCGCCTTTCCTGGAACTCACTCTGTAGCCCAGGCTGGCCTCGAACTCATAGAGATCCGCCTGCCTCTGCCTCCCGAGTGCTGGGATTAAAGGCATGCGCCACCACTGCCCAGCTAGATTTATACTTTAATGTGTCTCTTTTTATCTTTTAAAATTCTGATAAGCGTTACCTTATCAAAACAAAGATCAATCAATTTATATATATATTTGCAACTAGTAATTGCAAGAACTGTTTCTATAGCCTATCTTCTCACTCTTTTTTTCTCTTCTTCTGTGTTTTTCTTTTTGGGTGGATTTTAATGTTCTTTTTTATGCTTCAATTCCTTTCTCTCTGGTACTGGGGACAAAACCCAATATCTTGTGCATACCAGGAAGCATTCTGCCACTGGGCTACATTTCCAGTCCCTAATACATATGGTTTTATTTTCGTCATTGTAGCAATTATCCTTAGAATGTTACTATACACATGCAACACAATGCTAACTAATACTGTAGACCTCTCCCAGCCATTTAAAAATCAATGGTGTCCAATGTTGAGCTCTATCCCTGCCACACTTAGAGCAATGCAAATTACCAGGTACATTACATTACATTAAAGAATGTGTTGATGAAAACAGCTAATATCCCGAAATGTACTTTATTTATTCTTACGTGTCTTGGTATTCAACTTCAAGGAAGAACAACATCCTCTTAAGCTTCAAACTATATCTAGTTATCTGTCATCTGTAGTGCCTAATAGACAATTAACACTTGCAAGAAAGTTCCTATTTCCTAGCTCTCCCAGAGCTGTCTGTCCATCTACTTAGTGACCAAAGTGAAAACCTAAGTCATAACTGTTGCTCATTTTCCCTCATCCAACAATCTACTCATCCAACAATTTATTTTATTATCCGAAACTTCAAAATATTCTCAAACTTCGAGTTTTTTTGTTTTTGTTTTTGTTTTTTTTTTTTTGGAGGGAGAGGGCCTGAGCTGATAATCAAACCCAGAATTTTATGAATGCTAGCAAGTACTCTCCCACAGAGTTATATACTTAACCATAAAGGTTGTTTTCTAAAACTCACAAGTATCCACTAATCAGAACAATTCATTCTCCTTTTAAAAACTCCAGTCCATTTCCAATTAATCAGCACAAAATAATCTCTTTAAATGGCCTATCAGATCAGTTAATTCTCCATTTAAAAATCTCACTGCTGCTCTGCTGGCTGCAGTGGTAGTGGTGAGCACAGCTTTAATCTTAGCACTTAGGAGGCAGAGGCAGGTGGATCTCTGTGAGTTCAAGGCCAGCCTGGTCTAGTTCTGTCTCCGGGGTGGGGAGGGTGTCAATTTCTGAGGCATCTCCCTGACCACTCTAATTAATGACAGTTTCCTGTTAGCTACCATTTGTCTCAGTACTTACTGTCTTACTCTCTCTGCAGTAAAGTCTGTAATTAATGCTTTTGTTTTTCTTATTATATACCTTTCCTACCTAAATGCTTTTATATAATTAATACCAAGCTAGAAATTTACACAGTTCAAAAAGTACAAATGTCAATGTTAGTCTAAAAAATATAACTTATGAACTTACCCTATTAGAAACTAAAAATTGAAACAATTTAGTTGTCATTATAAAAATTCCTTATAATGAGTACAATGAATTATGAAAATTTTTAAAGCTGTTGGAATTTTTAGTTCCTCTTTAGAACATGATACATTACTCTAGAGTAAATTATAAAACACAAAAGCAAACCTCACTAATTTATTTTTGAGGTGTGAAAATCTTTATTACAACAGTTTTTAAATGAATAATGAATGTATTAGTTCACAGTAAAGTATTTGGCAACTGTGTCATGTAGACTTTAAATGTAGTGTACAACTTTCACTTATCCCTTTCCCTTCCTTGGTCTGCTCTGTTTTTCTAGATTTCATCTTATTTTTCTTTCTTCCTGAATGTATCAATTCAGGAATTCTCTTTTTAGACTTGTCTGTGGGTGGTCCTCAGGGTCGATGTCTAACTCCCCAACCACTAATTCTGTTTTATTTTGTATAGAAAAAAAAAAGAGTTGAAAGCTGTCTATACTCCCATCTGAAATCTTCAGTAGTAGGATTACACATTTAGTCTGGCTGGCAGCGCAGCCCTCAGGATCCCCCACAGTTGTGGCAACTGTCCCTTGCCCAATTGCTGCCTTTAAGTTGTCCTTTAGAAGTCTAGCAAGTGAGTCCTGGGCCAGTTTTCCACTCAGTGGGAAATATGCAGCACTAGCTAAGTAGTCCAGAGAAGATGAAAGCCTGGGTTGATGGGAAGGCAGCGGGGAAGTGACTCAGTAAGGAAGACTCTTCAAATAAAGCTCCCTAGCTGATAGAGGAGCATAAAGAGCCTTGGGCTCTGGGCAGAAGGGGGAGCCTGGTCCTCCTCTCTCCACATAGCCTCTCGTCCTGATGTTCAGCTGTCGGGCCTCCACACACCGCTGACTCTTCTGTGGATACCATGCTCGGGGTGCCGAAGGTTCTGTGACTACCCGCTAATTCCTAAATAGATCACAAACTCCTTAGCTTCAGAAATCAGTGCCTGCTCCACCTAGGCCACCTGTCCAACTCCCACCTCCCCTTCTCCAGCCAGCTGACACTCTTAACTGTGTATGCTGCTGCTTTTCAAATCTTACATTGTCCCTCTGGCCTCAAATGAATTGTGATCTTTAATAGAAGTTCTACCCAAACTGAGACCTGGCTGTTGATGAAACAGCCTTTCCCTTGTCTGACTGCCCCTGCCCCCCCCCCCCCCCCCCCCCCCACACACACACACACTGCTGGTCTGCTTTTTCTGCTCTTGAGTATTCTCCCTAGACATAGTCCACTCCTGGTGGCTGAACACCTCTGCCTCATCTCTTCCACAGTGCGTCCAGTGTACCTTATGCAGCTGCAGAATAAAGGTGTACTGGGTGGATGACAGAAAACATCTCATTAAAATTAGGTAGTCTAACATAAATTTCATATTTTTGTGCCAGATTCTATATTTATGTCTAGAAGTTAAAATCCAGATAGGAGTATTAATTCTTAGTGAAAGCGTTCCGGTCCTTGAGCAGGGAACTTCAGTCACTGGAAACAGGAGATGACTCCCACCCTAGCAGGTGTCTGTGGGTAACGAGTGCCAGAGTCCCAGGCCTAGTGATTCCACCATGAGCAGGAGAACTGGTGTGCTCCTGGGCCTTCCCAGTTCCTCCTCACAGATTTTCCTCCTAATAATATAATTGCTTTCCTGGTAAATTATATGCGTGCAATTACCAGTGATAGATATTTTTTAATGGTAGACCCAGAACATTGTAAATACCCAATTGATACATATGGAGAGAAATGGTTTTTTCCCACGTAACTTTTTTGTATGAACTGAATCAAAATGTATCTGAAATTTTATAATTCAAAGAAAGTATCTATGCCCACATTGAGAAGAAATAACTGCCAAGGAAAACCCAACTGTATTCCTTGGTGGTACTGAATCAATAAAAGTTGTGTGCAGGAGGGAGAAGCTTTAATTAATCGAGCTCATATGCAAATGTGCACATCCTCACTTAAAACTGCATTGTGTATATAAAGCCTTCTCCGGAGGCTTTGGCATGTTCAGGAAGTTGAGCTTGATTTAACCCTGAGTACCTTGCGTCTTTTTTTTTTTTTTCATTTCCAGCTACTAGTATCCAAAGAAAACAACTTTGTTTCCTTTAGCTTTGTGTGGACCTGAACCTTATTCCCAGTTGCTGCTATTAAAAAAAAGGAAGGAAGGAAGGAAGGAAGGAAGGAAGGAAGGAAGGAAGGAAGGAAGGAAGGAAGGAAGAAAGAGATGGTTCCAAACACTGCTATGTGTTTCTCTCTTTTTTTCCCCCTTGTAACTAATATTTAACCATCAAAGATACTCTGGTACTTTTATATTGTGGAGTGTATGTAGGTGAGAACATATTTCCCCTAAGGGTACTTGCTGTCCTGGATTTTTGCATTTTGTCCCTACAAAAGCCTGGTTATTTCACAGGCTCCTTGGCCATTGTGTGGAGGAAGAATTGAAGAAAGGCCTGAATAAAAGCAGGGGTGTTAGGAGGATTTAGGGGAGACTTAGCTGTTCTCAAAGGAAATGCTACTGCAGTCAGCAGCAAAACTCATCTTGTAACAACTAGTGACCTCGGGAAACTTTTAAACTAAAGCATGTTGTCAACGCTGAAATTAAAAGAAAACGATCTGCTTCCATCAAGACTTTGATTTTGATGATAATTCTGTGTGTACCTTAGGGCATCTTTGTGGATTTGTAGCTCTGTGGATGTTTTCAGTTTCCCTCAGTCTGTAGTTCCGTGTTCCATGAGTTTCACCTTTAGTTAGATCTACTAAATAATAGAATGAAAAGTGTTAGATTTTTGTATCATATAAACACTTTACTTAAACTATCAGTTTCTTTATAATTACAAAGCATATCAAACGTTGCTTAAATATTTTATAAAGAAGTACTAATTATTATGTTTACTATATAAACTGATTTTTATAGTTTAAGTTAGTGATTAATGGTCAAAATAGTAAATATTTGAATGACTCACAAAATGTTATTACCAACACTCTCAATTCTAATGAGTAAGTGAAAATATGCACCCAGAGGTTCAGTTGGTAAAAGTTACAGTTAGTATATATTGCAAAAAATAGAAAAGCCAAAGGTGTTTATCTCATATCAAAATGTTGAAGATTTTTCTGATTTAATACTGCAATTTCATAAGAGGTATATTAAGTAAACTGCATCTTCTGTTTTGTGTTTTATCATAAGAAAAAAGTAAGGAGTGGTAATTTAGAGTCAAAAATAGCGCCACAAGCCAGACTCAGCTGAATCTGCTATCAGCCAAGACCAATGTTCTTTGATCTCACATTTAAACCTTCTTGTCCTCCAAATGAATGAAATGGCCCTTTTCCTCCTCAAATGTTCAACAGACCTTTTGCCATTTGATAGGACCGTTATTTTAAAATGTGATCTGGAAAACAACGTTGACTCTGTGGCACAGTTGCTATTTCTAGCCTGGTGAGATGAGCTGGACGCAGATGAGTAATGCAGGTTACAAAGAAAACACATGCTGGAGATTACAGATAGAGAGCCTTTCCAGCAATGAGACTTTCCTTTTAGGACTAGGTTTTTGTTGGCATGTTTGGCATTATGACGATTATTGTTTTTCTTTCCAGCTGTTGCACATCTGTATTGAAGGCTGGGGCAACTGGCGTTGGTCAGAGCCCTTTAGTGTGGATCATTCCGGAACATTTATTAGAACGATTCAGTACAAGGGTCGAACCGCTTCGCTCATCATCAAGGTTCATCCCCTCAGTGGGGTGCAGAAACAGGTGAGTTCCCTTGTGCTCATGCCCAGACAGCTCCTGAGTCTTTGTATAATGGACATGAATCCTAATTGTAACCACGTAATATGGAAAATGAAGCAGAGGTTGTGTGTCTCTGCCTCCTGACACCACACACAGGAACACTTAGTGAATGCCCTGCTGGTGATGCTGCTGCTGCTGCTGCTGCTGGTGGTGATCCCAAACCCCTGTCCCTGTCCTTTACAGGAGCTGCTAACGAGCAGTCAAGTTTACTGAGGTTACTTCCACCTTTTCTCCCTGTCACCACCCACCTCTGGGAGAGGTGCTAATGAGCTGTGAAATAACCAAAAGGCCTTTTCTGAAGAGGAAAAGAAGCAAACAGTAGTAGAGATCCACCAGTGGGTAACCAGGAGCGGCTTCTCATGCGTGCACACAAGAATAGTATGTGCGAAAGTGTTGCGATTCTCTCCTGCGACAGACTGAGCTCACGCTCCAGCAAGCTTTGCTTTTCCTAAGAGTTAATAGTAACTGCAGTAAAAGTTCACTGCAGGCTGACTCTTGGCATATAAAACCTCAGCTCTCAGCACATATTTTTACGTATTTTATAAAACTTCCTTTTGGCTGTTTTTGAAGTTCTAAGACTGCAAAGGGAAAAAAGTATCTGACACTTTTTTTCTGTGTTCTTAAGATGTGAAAATGTGGTTTCTAAAAGATATTTTTCAAGTATGGAGCATATGACAGAAGGAGAAAGAAAAAAAGGAAGTATTAAAATCTGGAAACTGGCTTCACCACACACACAATAGCTGGATTTGTCATAAGGGTTTTAACAGACACGCCTGCATCTGGATTGTAAAGGCAGAGCAGAGCTTATGTGAAGAACTGAGGACACCATAGGCTGGGCATTAGTCCTGGGAAAGGGGCGCCCTCTGAGGGAGCCGCAGGGGCTCTTCTCCAGGAACAGGCAGGCAGCAACTGGCAGGAGGGAGGTCAGGCCCCACCACACGTCCTCGGTCTGTAGCTATCAGGAATCTGGACTTGAGGTTCTCATGACTGTGGACAAGAGCAGTGAAAACAGAACTCCCAGCAGAGCCAGACAGGAGGGAAGGGGAGAGGAGTCCTGGTTAGACCTTCACTCCTCAGAGTAGTGACTGTCCACAGGAAGACTCCAAGGATGGGACACCATCTTTGATCATAAGTTGCAAATTCATGTAAACCCTGGCCTGTACACTACTGGCAGTAAGTGGAAAGGGAATGTTGAGGCCTCGTTGAAGATGATGCTTCATTGTGTCTTTGAAAAACAGATAGACTTTCGAGACAGGACACTGCAAACAAACATAGTCAAGTAGACAAAGACATAAGTGTAAAACAAATGAGTCTTTCTTATGAGAGGACCTGCTTGCTTGTATGAAGGAGAATCCCAAGGAGCTGAAGTATTCGCAGGCTCCTATCTGCCCTAAGAGTTCTTATATGGTTGTACTCATATATGGTAAATGTGGTCATTCAGAAATACATCATCCACCTTCCTTCCCATTTATGCTAGTCTCAGAAATGGTCATTCAGCTTTGGTTCAAATAGTTTAGACAGGAGGCCTGATCCCTCATACCTCACAGTCCTTTCTGTTGTTAATCTCTACCACCGCTTAGGAAATTCTTCCAGAAACTGGATACACCATCTTCTACCAAACTTTTACTGTTCTCCATAATTGTCAGGCATACACAGCCAGCACACAACTTACTGTGAGGATTCTGCAAGCAGCCTCTATATTACAGTCCCTTAAAAATACTAGAAAGCACAAACAACAGAACCATCCTCAGCAGGCTGCATTTAGATATGTGCATATATACATATGCACAATAAAGAAAAAGAGGCTACAGTTTGAGAGTCGGGGAAGATGAAGGAGCTAAAGGGAGGGAAGGGAAGGGGCAGTGATGTAGTTATATTTTAATTAAAAGTATATTTAAGGGGCTGGAGAGGTGGTTCACTGTACCTGGGTTCAATTCCCAGCACCCACTTGGCAACTCACAACTGTCTGTAACTCTAGTTCCAGGGGATCTGATACCCTCACACAGACATTCATGAAGGCAAAACACCAATGCAGATAAAATAAAAATAAAAACATTTTAAAGTATATTTAAAAATAGGTAAGAAAAAAGAAAGACATTCCAACATGGATGGGAAGGTTTGTAAGCCCCAGGTTGCAACAGTACATACATACACACACAAAAAAAACAGTTTCTAAAAAAATCTTATCAAAGTTTTCTCTCTCTTCTCCTCTGTCCTTCCCACTCATACACACAAGCAATATTTAAATTTTTTTCCATTAGATTTCATTTCTGTTGCCATGATAATTTAGTGTTCAGATCTGGTACATCCAAAACACAATATTTTCAAGTGGTTGAGGTTACGAAGAAAGAAAGTAACCAAGCTTCTGGGAGCTTTGCCTCTTCTCTTGGCCTCTTCCCTTCTCTCCCACCTGGATTTAGAAGTCTGCAATAAACAGCAGCTGCCTAATTACTGAGGCTCATAGGATGCAGGTCCCTAGCATGTGGTAGACAGACATGTTGATATGCCGGACAGTGGGGAGGTGGCCGGCACTCGCTTTAATATTGATACTTGGTCGTCTTTCTTACATCACTTCTCACAAGTGAATGGAGCCTGACCACGTACACAGTTTGCCAGGATCTTCGTGTGTTGTGCAACTACGGTTGTGCAGATCTTGTACCCACGTTTGCTTCTGTGTTTCCTGTCTCTTCACTGACAGTCACCTACCAGTCTAAAGCTGGAATGCATGTATTTGTGCATCTCTGTACATCCACTTCGAATCACAGTTAAGATACTGTTTTCCCTGCATCTGGCACTCTGGAGTTACTCTTTGATATCACTGTTCTTCTTGGCACTGATCTAAGAGGAGCTCTGAAACCTGCTAAGTGAAATCATGTGTAGAAGTCTTCGGTACGCATCTTTGTGGCTTTGGGGAGAGAGGAATTAGTGTGAAACCTGGAAATGTGTATTAAAGAGAAACCCTACACTTAAAAAAAATTAAGTAGCTGTCTTCAACTGGTAAATTAATCTTGAAATTCTAACTGTGATTTGCAAAATAAAGGCACTGTAGGTTGGCCAGTTTGAAGAAAACCAGACAGCTCTCCTGAACCTGGTTCCCTGAGAGAGCACCCTGCCAGTGACTGGGCATTTTGGATTTTCCCTCATCTAAATAGTCTTCCCTCCCTGGCCATTTTTAAGGATTTTCCCTTTTATCAAATTTGAAAGCCTATTTAAAGGACATTTTACTTTAAAATGAAGCTATAAAACCCACCAAGAGGATCTTTGCCTTTAAAAGAAGTGAGTCCCAGATGGTTACAAAGGTGCTGTGGTCTCTGTGAGAGCCAGAGTCTCTCTCAGTCCTGGGTGCGCAGACCGTGAAGTAAGCTTCATGCCTACATGTTGCCAGGCCTGGCTATATTAAGAATTAGCCAGTTAGATACTACCTTAGAGTTTTCAAATGTTTATTTAAAACTAGGTGCTTCTGTGGCATCATAAGACGGACTAGCCCATGTTAAAAGGAAAGCTTGCCTATTAATTTAGGACTCACAGTTGAGTTTTATGGTTTGCCTCTGTGAAAGCATAGTTCGAGAGGATCATAATGGCTAGCATATCTAAGGGAAGTATAACAGTGGAGAGCAGCTTCGTTCACAAATGTACTCCTAAAGAAATTGAAACAAATGATTGTGAAGCAAATGTTTAAGAAAAAAAAATGCTAGGAGTTGGAGAGATGGCCCAGGACTCAAGAGTGCTTAATAACTTCAGTTTCAGGGAATCGAAGCCCTCTGCCCTCCAAAGGTACCTGAACACACGTGATCCACACAAACTCATGCAGGCACGCACATACACATCAATAAAATAAATCCTTTTTTTTTTTTTTGGTTTTTTCGAGACAGGGTTTCTCTGTGTAGTTTTGCGCCTTTCCTAGAACTCACTTGTAGCCCAGGCTGGCTTCGAACTCACAGAGATCCACCTGGCTCTGCCTCCCGAGTGCTGGGATTAAAGGCGTGTGCCACCACCGCCCGGCCAATAAAATAAATCTTTAAAAATAAAATGCCAAGTCTTTACTACTCAAATAATGCAGTGTACCTCAGAAAGGTCATTTAATATTGGGTCTCTCATTCTAGGAGGTTTGTCCTGGATAGATAATAGTTCACTCAAATTCAGTTACTCATGGGACTGGAGAGATGACTCAGCAGTTAAGGACATGTCCTGCTCTGCCAGAAGACCTGAGCTTGGTTCCCAGCACTCACAATGGCTGACTCACAACCACCTGTAACTCCAGCTCCAGGGGATCCACATCCTCCTCTGCCCCCCACCTGCACACATGGCAGACACACATCCACACCCTCATCTCATAAGTAATAATTAAAAATAAATCTTTGAAAAATAGTTATTCGTGTTTATTCGTATAAATAATGGTGCATTGAAATCATGGTCACAGTGTGCTGTCAATGAAAGGAAGCGTGTTGACTTTCGAGGTGACTTACACCTTGATGTTATAAATGACGCCTCCTAGTCTTCATAGCTGTGGGGGGTAGAGCCTGCCGGTTTTCGGGTTGCTCCTCCTCAGAAGGAGGAGGCGAGCCCCTGCTGGTTAACTGGGCATCGCAGCGCTGAGTCAACTTCCTGCTCCTTTCTGTATTTGACTTCCTAGTCTCAGCGCGGCCACACAGGCTCTGCATGTCCTCGAGAAGACATGATGACAGATGCAGGCAGACTTTCTGAGTCCCAGATGATCAACTGTACCATTGAAGAGTGAAATATTCACATTAAACACACAGTTCCATGTTTACCCTAGGCATTGGCAACAAGAGAAAGGAATTACCTTATACCACCTGTAGTACAGCTGAGGGCCAAGGAAGGTACCTGGCTGTCTTTGATACCTAAACCAACTCCAAGTGTTTAATAGCAAGAGAAAAGAAAGGTACGCTATTGAGATGAGCAGGGAGCCAATGTTGCTTGTCAAGTTTGTGTATTCTCCTTCTTGTAAGGTCTGAATTGATGAGTAGGTACTGGTATTTTAAGACCCAGGTTTATTGGGGTTATCTTCGGTATAGACTATGGGACAGATTCTGTGGGAGTCACCTGGCAAGCTACTCAATATCTGCATACCAGTGTTTTCTTCTTGTCAAGGAGAATCATAGCAGCACCTACTTTATAAGAATTAAAATGGCTAATTTGTGAAAATGATTTGTATTGAGTTAGGGTTCTCTGACAAAACAGAGCCAATATAGTATGGGGAGGGGTTGATTGATTGATTATAAATCAGTTCCCTTTGCTATGGAAACAGAAGTCCCAGGATCTGCAGTCAGCAAGTTGAGGAGTCAATATTATATTGCAGTCTGACCCTGAAGTCCTCAGAACCAGCAGAGCTGCCCAAAGCTAGCAAGTATTTTCATTTGCATGAAATGACCAGAAAAGACCAGTTCCCTACTGAACAAAATACACACCCTGTACTATTCACATTGGCTGGATGCTGCCCTTTCACTGCAGGAGGGGCAGTCTGCTCATTCACATGGTAATGTCATCCAGAAGTACCCAGAATAGATAACATTTGGCTAGATAATCTGGGCAATCCATGGTCCAGCCAAGTTGATATATTTAAATTGGTTTCATGTGCTTAGACTTGTAATAATATGTTTATTAGTTATTGATATTATTTTATAATCTGGAAAATATCAGAAATAAGTGGTACAGTTTATAAAAGTATTATATTTAGGGTCTGCAGTTATAGCTCAGTGATAGTGCACTTGGCTAGGATGTGTGAAGAAGCCCAGGGTTCAATCTCTAATACTACAAAAAAGAAGGAAGTCCTGTTTCCCTTAGTAATGGTGAATATTCATATTACAGATGGATTTGCTTTCTAAAAATATTACCTATGTAACAGTAAATTTTACAATATCTTTCCAATTTCAATCAATTTAGAAAATATTTCTTACTATCCCCTATAGCCTATACACTTGTAGCTGGGTGCAAAATTAGATAATCCATGGGATTGTTTATTTTTCAAGTTGTATAGTTCTACAGTGTGGAAAAACAAAATGTAATTCTGTGTTTCAACCCAAGCTCATTTGTATTAGTTTCCACTGAGATCTTGAATGGATAAGATGAGCTCTTGGAAAGCAGCCTGGGGGAGCATGGTAATGGCACAGCCGCCCTCACCTCCCCTTCCCTGAGTCTCAGCTTCTGTGTCCTCTCAGTACTAACCACCACTCCTGGCCAGTCACCTTCAAGACAGGACAGAAGGGCTTCCTGCAGGCTCCACTCTATGTCTGTCACCCTTCTCCTCCAGCCCTTCTCTGACTTCTCACTCTGACTCTACTTACGGTAATCCGGTAATCCGTAGGGCTGAGCTTCCACCCTGCCTGCCAGGTAAACGTGCTGGCATGCTTTCACAACTTTTATCTCACAGCTCTTTAGCTCAGTCATCTCTCTCAAGAACCTGACCATTTCCAGCTGTTACTGGTCCATGCATATGTATCTCCTCTTTAAATATCACCAACTCTGTATGATCAGAACAAAATTCATTTCTTCTTTAAAGACGCCTTTCCCTGTCTTACTTCATTTGTAACGAGCATCCGTGGATCTCTGCAGGTTAACGACATCCAAACTGATGAATCTTTTGTGTACTTATATGTCATCTTTTAGATTATCATCTGTGGAAGACAGATCATCTGTAGTTATTTGTCTCAGAGCATAGAGCTGAAAGTTGTTCAGCATTACATTGGTCAAGATGGACAAGCTGTAGTCCGAGAACACTTTGATTGCCTCACAGCCAAACAGAAATTGCCTTCATACATATTAGAAAACGGTGAACTAACAGAGTTGTGTGTGAAAGCCAAAGGAGATGAAGACTGGTCAAGAGATGTGTGCCTGGAACCCAAGGCCTCTGAGTATAGCACTGTCATCCAGGTATGTGAGATACTGGCATCTTAACAGAGTGACTTGAAAAGAGGAAATGGTCTCCGTGTGTACCTCACTTGTTGTAGCCCTTGCTCTGTAATAAAATTACAATTGTAATGTGCAGAAAGTGAAATCTGAAAAAGCATAGAAAGACTTTGGTGAATGCTTCGGGCAGCTGGCTCCCTGTCAGTCCTTCCCAGATGCTACTGCGATGCATCTTGAGAGTCTGATGCTCTGAGGCTGAAGTGGGACTGTGGTCCTCACTTCCCCACTTGAGGATATATTGCTTTTTATTTCTGTCTGAATATTCGCCACCATTTTCATCCATTTAGAAAATGGATCTCTTCATTCTCCTAGCCCATCTTGCATCACTTTCTGTATGCAGATCCTTCACCTTTATGGAAAGGATTCCCTTTGTCTCGCCATATTCTGTCTGTGCCATTAGAAAGTCTGGTTTTGCTTAGTTGGTTTTCTTAGTGGCTTTTTCCTATAGCTGTAAACTTCTTTCACCATCTAAACTGATATTCTGTGACTTATTTTGCTTAATTATCAAGCTGTTTAGAATCTAATGGGGCCTTTCCTGTCATACGTGCAGGTGCCTGCTTCCAACAGTTCCATTATTTATGTATGGTGCACAGTTTTGACTTTGGAACCCAACTCTCAAGTTCAACAGCGAATGGTGAGTGCTTTCCCAATCCTGAAATATGGTGTACGACTCAGACCTTTCCTATTCTCAAATAAATAAGGTCAGAGTGACCCAGGGAAGAGATTTATTACAAGTTTGTTTCAGCATCTAACAGCTGGAATACTGCAGCAAAGCAAGTATGAATGTTGTTCTGTCCTTTTGCTTTTACAGATCGTGTTCAGCCCTCTTTTTATCATGAGGAGTCATCTTCCAGACCCCATTATCATACATTTGGAGAAAAGAAGCCTGGGTCTGAGCGAAACACAGATTATCCCAGGCAAAGGGCAGGAGAACGCACTGCAGAACGTAGAGCCCGACCTTGCACACCACCTGACATTTCAAGCACGGTATGAACAAAGCGGGGTCCCTAAGAAGCTTGGCTGAAAAGTCACCTCGAACTCTTTTTGTTTGCATGGACGCTTATGTCTTTATCTGAGAAGAATGTTACTTTAAACTGCTCTACCTCAGCCATGTGCTTAGATAGAATTTGGCCTTTTTCATTAAGCTTATAAATAACCAAGTGGAATCATTAAAAGTGTGATTTAATTTAGATTTTATTGACATGTTACTACAGAGAAGAAGAGATGGCTAGAGATCTTACCCAAGTATGGACAGGTGGGAGGAAGAGGTAGGGCCCAAATCATCTAATAAATGTCATAAAATCTCTTAACTCCCTCCAAAAAGGGGGAGCACTCCCCACAAAACAGTATGTCAATCTAAGAACATTTATAATTGGATTTTTTTCAGTAAATTATAGATCACTTGGAATCTGATAATGTTTTTTCTTTCCATTTCCTAGAGAAGAATATGATCCTTCAGATTGTGCTGTTCCCATATCAACAGCCCTCATTAAGCAAATAACCACTAAGATACAACCTGGAGGCACAGTTAATCAGATGCTTGATGACTTCTATGGGCCAGAAAAGTCCCATGAACCCATTTGGCCTTACAATAAGAAGGATTCTGACAGGTAACGTTCATCATTAATTTTCTACATGTACTTCTAACCATTAAGAAATAACCATTCATGGGGCTGGAGAGATGGATCAGAGGTTAAGAGCACTGACTGATCTTCCAGAGGTCCTGAGTTCAATTCCCAGCAACCACATGGTGGCTCACAACCATCTGTGATGAGATCTGGTGCCCTCTTCTGGCCTGCAGTCATACATGCTGTATACATAATAAATAAATAAATCTTTAAAAAAAATTAAAAAAATTATGCATCTTATAAAAAAATTTAAAAAAAAGAAATAACCATTCACAAAATACTAGCTGTGTCACTCAGATTCTCTGCTGCTGTGACAAAATGCCTAAGGAAAACACCTTGCAGGAGGAAAGATTCATTTGTCTCACAGTTTCAGAGGTCTCAGTCCATTATAGTAGGGAGGGCACCACAGAGCAGAGCAGAGCCGGTCATGGCCATCAGAGCACAGAAAGAGAATGTCTTTGCTCTTAGCTTTCTTCCCTCTCAGTCCCAGCCTATTGGATGGTGATGCTCACATTCAGAATTAATCCTCTCTTGGAATATCTTCATCAGCATACCCTGAGGTATTTTGCTGGGAATCTCATATGTATTTCTCAGTCCAGTCAAGCTTATAGCTTGATTAACCGTTATGCTAGATACAGTAAATGCGGTGGAGAAGATCATTTGCAAGCATCGTTCAGATTCTGATGTCATCTAGTTTGGTTTAGCCTTATGTATATCTTTACTCATAAGGTGAAGCTTCATTACATGACAAGCTGCTTTCTTCTGCTTGCAGATGCAGCACTGGGTGAGTCTGGTGTGCCAAGGTATTCTGCGGGAGCATTGTGTGTCTGGAATGCTTAAACATACTTCATAAATTCTGAACTCATCATGTTTCAGTGAGTCACTTGGATGTGTTATTTGGAACAGGAATGAACAGCTGAGTCAGTGGGATAGCCCAATGCGAGTGAAGCTGTCAGTCTGGAAGCCATATGTGAGGACCCTCTTGATAGAACTGCTGCCCTGGGCCCTGCTGATCAACCAGTCCAAGTGGGACCTCTGGCTATTTGAAGGAGAGAAGATTGTTCTACAGGTCCCTGCTGGCAAAACTATCATTCCTCCTAATTTTCAGGTAATATGACTTAAAACTCGCACATTCGTTTTCCTCAATAACTCGATTTTATTCTTAGGTTATACTTAGGATCATAACAGGATGAATCACTTATGAAAACTGACCTGGTACGTGCATACATAAAGGGTATGGAATGTTCTTTGATACTGAAACATTTTTCAGATGTGTTTTTCCTCATCAGCAGTACTACCCATGACTGAATTATCATTACATCTAAAAACACATACTATTTACATTCTCATTCTAGTTGTGTACAAGATATTTGACAAGCACAAGAGCTGTATTAAACACTAAACACTGAGCCTCTTTTCCTTATAACTGGACTTGTTGTGAAAGTTCACTTGGTGATCATAACACCATAGAATCATTTGTGACACATGGTAGAAAATCCTCACCAGAATCAAAATTCACAGAAAGACACCAGAGAACTAACTTTTTAAACCTAACCCATTTCAAGAGGAAATATAAATTTATAAGGAAATCTTAAAAAGTATTTTCTAGTAGAGAACAATTTCAGAATCTTCTTTTTGAGTTCCAGTTTATAAACATCTTTATTCAATTGTATATTTCCCTACTTCTTTTTTATTTTGTGTGTGGGGGGGTGTTTCGAGACAGGATTTCTCTGTGTAGCTTTGCGCCTTTCCTGGATCTTGCTCTGTAGACCAGGCTGGCCTCGAACTCACGGAGATCCACCTGCCTCTGCGTCCCAAGTGCTGGGATTAAAGGCGTGCGCCACCACCGCCCGGCTATTTCCTACTTCTTAAAGCAATCAGATGCTGTCACCTTATGGACCTAATGTTGCATATTATTCTGATGTCAAATGAGATGGAACCTCTCAGTTTTTAAGTCTTTTTAATTCATGGTGTAGTCATAGCTTGAATTTGGTTTTTCTTTCTTCCTTGAACTTGAATTTCATTGTGAACCAAAAAGGATTTTAGAAACCAAAATAAAATACATGTTGTTGTTACAAAAAAAAAAGTACAGGGGACTGTTTGGTCGCCTTAATAGACCTGTTGTATAATTTTGGTTTAGTTTGGTTTGGTTTGATGTGGTTTGGTTTGGTTTTTTGAGACAGGGTTTCTCTGTGTAGCCCTGGCTGTCCTGGAACTTGCTTTGTAAACCAGGCTGGCCTCCAACTCAGGGATCAGCCTGCCTCTGCCTGCCAAATACTGGGACTAAAGGTGAGTACGACTACACCTGGCTTTGTATAATATTTTTTTAAAATCCTGGAATAAAATACAGAAGAATTAAGAACAGTAAAATTGAGGCATTGTTTTTCCAGGAAGCTTTTCAAATAGGAATTTACTGGGCAAATACAAACACTGTGCACAAGTCAGTAGCGATTAAACTGGTCCATAACCTGACCTCTCCGAAGTGGAAAGACGGCAGTAACGGTGAAGTAGTGACGCTGGATGAGGAAGCGTTCGTTGATGCTGAGATCAGACTCGGTGCTTTCCCAGGACATCAGAAGGTAAGGTCTGTGTGGCTGTGTTGCAGGGAGATGATCAGCCACTCTCCTAGACTGTCCAGTGCGTCTGCCTCCCCCTTCAGCCCTCCTGGTGCCATTGTCTAAGTCATTACAGCAGTAGATACCTGGTTGCTTCACTTCCTACACTCCTGCTTCACAGTGGAATTTTTTCCCTTACTGATGATAAACCCTGGGTTACGGAATTCACCCCGTAACTGCTCCATTTCAGAACACTCACCAGTCACTTGATTTACGATATGGGGAGTGGACTTACTGTGAAGAGTATTCACAAACTGCTTCTGACCTCCTCCTTCAGAACAGGAAGTAGGGTATCTAGCACTGTGAGCATTGAGGAAAATGTCAAAGACTGCACAGGAATGGTCATCTTGCTGGAAAGGGCGTCCTGACCAAAATGATAAAACTAATTTGATTCTCTTGTGGAATTAATGTTATAAGAAGGAATTATATTCTTCAACGCATGATTGTAAAACATTTTTATTGGTTGAGAGTCTCATACAATGTGTTTTGATCATATTCACCCTTCTCCCCCAATTCTTCCCAGATTCACCCCTACTACCATACCCACCCAACTTTGTGTTCTTAAAAAAAAAATCGAGACCAATTTGTGCTGCCCAGATATTATTATTTGATGTGTGGTCTCCCACTGGATCAAGGACAGCTTACAAGGGATGGAGGGCTGCACTCTTAGAGCGCACACATACTCTCCAATAGTTCCACTGCTGGGGATGGGATTCTGTATCCAACTCCCATCTCCATACCGGAGTTTATTCTGGCTTGGCTTGCACAGATTTGCGTGTCCTGTCACAGCTGCTCTGAGATCATATGTGCAGCTGCCCTGCAGTGTCTAGATGGCCACCATTTCTTTGTTTCATCCACTGCCTCTGGCTCTTACACTCAAATCACGCCTTCTTCTGCAATGATCCCTGAGCCTTGGGAAGTGATAGAATACATCCATTCCCTGCAGGGCTGAGTAATATGCAGTCTCTCTGCACCTTGGTCATTTGTGGAGCTCTGTGTTAATCAACATTTACTGTAAATAGAGAATGCTAGTAAGTACTCCTAGAAAAAGGTAAAATTGGTACTGTCCTGGGCAAATCTATATATAAAACAACCCTTCAAGAATAGTTGAGGCTAGGTGTAGTGGTACACACCTGTAATCAAGCACTTGCAAAATATAGAGGCCTGGGGATTCAGAAATTGGGGCTAGCTTGGGCAGTAGTTAAAAACTGTCACAAAAGAAACAGCAGTCCAGAAGTCTCCGTGTGTGTGTGTGTGTGTGTGTGTGTGTGTGTGTGTGTGTGTGTGTGTGTGTGTGTGTGTGTGTAAACACTGCTGTCTTTCCTTGCTCTCCACAGCTGTGTCAATTCTGCATCTCCTCCATGGTGCAGCATGGCATCCAGATTATCCAGATTGAAGATAAGACTACAGTAATCAATAATACACCGTACCAGATATTTTATAAGCCACAGTTGTCTGTCTCCAACCCCTGTTCTGGAAAGGAGGTAAGCAATCCATAACATGGTTGTTCTCTCTGTTTCTGTCCATTCACTAGAAATAGACTCAACTCTTTTCAGCCCAGGGCAAAGAAAAAGCTAGTACTGAATATAGAAATCCTCCTATTGGTGCTGGATTTGAAACCATCGACGGCAAGTTGAAGTTACACAGTGACAAGTGAACAGAACGCTGGCTGTAGCAGCCCTGGACAGTGCTGAACCAGCTCTCCTCAGCAGCATCTCCTCAGAGGCACCAGCATGGTCCTGATGCAGGCTCTTCGTAACCTACTACACAGTAGTGGCTCCAGAGTGTGATTGTGAACATGAAGGCTAGTGCCTGAACTGAGCCATGGCTCTGAGAGCAACGAGCTTTGTGTCCACAGGCAAGCAAATGTGCTCATAGGCCAGTTTATTTTGTTAACATCTTATAGTGGCAACATGTTCGGAAAAGAAATCCAAGACTATCCAGGATTTCTAATGTGATTCTTTGTACAATTTGTACAATACAACAGCAGTCGTAGTTTAAGAAGGTAAAGAAAAGCGTTTTAAAACAATGTAGAAGCTCCTTCACGCTGTTAAAACTATCTAGTAGATGATGATTCTCTAGTCTGTGCTCAGCATTGTACCTTTCAGCTCGGAAAAGTTGTTCTCAAATAATCAAGTATGGCGAATGTCTTCCTTTTAACTTACAGTGGGTTGTGGTATTTACAAAAGTGTCAGAACAATGACATTTTCATCATGCTTCACTGCTTTGGCACAGCTTCCTCGAGAGGAGTGGAGGCCTGATTCCTCCCCAGGTCCCTTTTCAACAGTGACCCTGCCTCAGGCAGGTAGGACCGTTTTGAGATATGGAGTCCCTAGCCATTCTGGGAGACGATGGGACAGTAGGGACTTCTTTTTCAAGTCTAAAATTCAGAGCTTGAGTCGTTGACTGAGCTTAACAGCCTGAGTTCATTCTGCAAAACCCACAGTAGAGAGACCACAGTAGTTAGTTCTCTGACCTCCTTGTGTGTGTGTGTGTGTGTACAGACGCACTAAACAAACAAACAAAAGGTAATAAATACTTATGTGAAGAGGCTCTAAAGTTGGAAACTGTAAAACTCCATTTGAAGGCTGGGCTCAGAGCATGTTCCTCCTGTGAGCCTTACAGCTTGCCGTCTGAGTCCCCAGTGCCTTTTCCTGAATCCTGCTGAGATCTCTCTCTGCAGATTCCTCCTGTCCCATATGACTCCTTCCCCAGTGCATGGCATCTCTTTCCCCAGGCCATGAGGATTTTTGCAGTGCCGAGGGTACTTTGGTACTGGCTCACAGGTCAGCCTGACGCCATATTGTTTGATTCTGCCTGAGAAGCAGCCGATGCTTCCACAGCCACCGCTGTCACGCCAGGGCCTTTGAGTGGAGGCAGGACCGCCAGCGCACCGTGTCTCCATGTTGGTCACTCTGTGAAATCACAAAGTTACTGTTTCTTAGAATAGATGCTGCTCTGTGCTGCTGGAGTGAGCATGCTCCTCTGTCTTGTCTTTCCAGTATTTTCATGTTCCAGACTGTGCTACCTTCAGCGTTTGTCCAGGTGTAGAACATCCTGCTATGAAATCCAGCTCCCTGCCTTGCTGGGACTTCATGCCTGATGTGGGGCCATCAGTGGACACAGCCGTGCTTCAGAAACAGATACTGCTGGGCTTTTCTCCTGCACCAGGTGCCGACAGCTCTCTGTGCTGGAGCCTGCCGGCTGTCATTAGACGAGAGTTTCCTAGACAGAGTGTAGCAGTGCCCTTCGGAGCCCTACGGGAGAACGGATTCAGCACCAGGTATTTTACAGTGTGTGTGCTCTTTGCCTGTCATTGTTGCTGCTCATCAGGAGGCCAGGACAGCAGTGCTCCCATATGTGATTCTAGGTTCCCTTTCATCTTTAATGATTGTAGATATTGGATACAGTCGAACAGAGGTCATGATCACAAACAGGTTGTCTGCTTAGAAGATTTTCCCCCTTTGTCCCATATGCTGCAGGGAGCTGGGAATGGTGTTGTACCAGAATGGCAGTGATGTATGGTAATGGGAAAAAAACCAAAAAAAAAAAAAAAAACAAAACAAAAAAAATCCTTTTAAGAGCTCTTACTCTCTGTAAGAAGGAAGGCAAAAGATTGAAGAAAGTACACTCGGGAAGTTTTTCTTTTCCAGTATTTTACTTTTACTTCAAAATGGAATTTTTCACAGAAGACATTTAGAGAGATAATAACATAGATAAACCCAAGCCAAGGAATATGCTGTGCTGTGGCTGTTCCTGCACGCAAGCTGTTCCAATTGCAGATTACCAATTATGCAAATAACAACCACAGGATTGGGCAGAGACATGGAACGGTTTGTTCCTACTGCACGTGCAGCTTGTGGTTGTTTCTTACTGGGGTCTTCTCTGCAGCTGTCAGGAATAACTACTGTGGTCCATGCAACCACAAAAGACCTTGTGCTGTGACCTCGTGAGAGGCACCTTCTTCTCAGGGTTCGAATTCATACACTGAGATTTAAACCATCCAACTCTTTGGATGTGTGTAGAGATTTGTAATAATTATTTTAAAGATTACAGCCTAACTGAAGATCTCCAAAATGGCCGGGTCCTGTTCCCTCCACACACACTTTCTTCTCACATGTCACGAAGACCCCATTGAACAAATCTTTTTCACCCCTAGTCCTGTGAGGATGGTTGCTTTGTGTTTGGTTTTAGAGAACATTAAGCATGTTGAGTTCTCTTGAAAGGTATGTGAATTACTTTTAAATGGAAAGTCAAAATTTTTAACAAAACATGTGGAAATTAGGTTTAAATTTGCTAAGACTCACAGTATAAATTAATCTTCTGTGCAAATATTAAGTTAAAAGTATGACCCTGTAGTCCCAGCCCCAGCTTCTGTGGCTCAAAAGGAAATTGGAAGCTGGCTTACCCAGCCCTTCCAAATGAAACAGTTTCCTTGTCTGGGTGAAGACTTCACTCTGGAAGGAAATGTCCTCTCTGTTCTCTGAGCTCCTCCTCTTTCCCACCTCAGTCCAGCAGTGGACATTTGGTAGCATGGTGGCTGCATTTTCACCAAATCTTAGTGGATACTTCCCATTGTCACTCCAGACAAGGACAGTTTTAGGGGAAGCCTCTCTGTAAATGGGGAAATTTTTGGTGCAGCATTGACCCTTTTTAGTCATCATGAACTAAGAGCTGCATTTGGGAAATTACCTAATTTCCTTAATTTGATAATCAGTGCAGTGTATCAGAATTTTTCTTTCTGTTCAGACATAAATACCATTTGTAATCTGTAGGACAGTGGTGGTTTTCTCTTTATAATAGTAGTTATCTGCACCTGTGCAGCCACTTAAAAACAAGGACTCCCAGCCTGCTCTGGTGGCCAGATGTACATCCTGTAAAGTATCGTCATTCTGTGCAATTTGACAGCACACTGATGGATTTGCCTGCCTTTAAAATGGAAAATAGGACAAACACACAAATTCTCTAGAAATTTCTTAAAAAAAAAAAATAGAAGTGGCTCAGTTCTTTCTTTACCAAACTCGTTTGAGGAGGAAGAAAGTGCAGTACTTAAAGAGTGTAAGGCACACAAGCACAGAGCCAGGGTGACAAGCAGGGTCAGCACAAGGCCAGCAGCTGTCTGTCTCAATGACAGTGTCATGGAGGGTTTAATTTAAAGTCATTTTTCACATTTTGAGTATTTTATAATAAATGCATATTACTACTTCTATAAAATTAGTAAACCTACGTTCATGTACCCCAACTATTCAGTGGGGGACAGGCTCCTTTTCTGGAAAACATACCCTCTGAGTTAGAAAAGAGGCATTCCAGAGTTTGGAATCTGCACATTCAAGTAAACACGAACCAGAGAGAAGCCTATATTCCCATGTAAACCATGCTGTCTCTGGTCTCTTCCAGGGCAATAGCACTGACCTATCAAGAACACTTTGGAATCACTTATTTAACCCTCTCAGAAGACCCAAGTCCTCGAGTAATTTTCCACAACAGATGTCCAGTAACGATTCTCATAAAGGAGAACATAAGAGGTATGCTTCACAGCCCTGAAGGGAAATGATAGAAGACATAGATTCTTTGGGGAATTTTGATTTAGTAGATACCTGTAGTCCTATGAAGAATACTTATTAAAGCATCATTCCTTCCTTCCAGTGTTTGATGTCCCTAAGTCTTTGTCCTTAAAACAGAGGTCTGCATGCCCCCCCTTTTTTTAACATTTCAGATATTCCAAAGTTTGAGGTTTATTGCAAAAAAATTCCTCCTGAGAGTTCAGTCCATCATGAGCTGTATCACCAGATTATCAGTTACCCAGACTGCAAGACCAAAGACTTACTTCCCAGCCTCCTTTTGAGAACGGAAGTGACGGAAGAAGTGACAGCGGAGTGGAGTGATGCTGTCGACATTAACAGTCAAGGAACACAGGTCAGTGGTTGCTTTTTCTGAACACAGCTTCCTCCCTTCCTCCCTCCTTCCTTCCCTCCCTTCCTCCCTCCCCCCTCCTTCCCTCCTCCTTCCCTCCCTCCCTCCTTCCCTCCCTTCCTCCCTCCCTCCTTCCCTTCCTTCCCTCCCCCCCCTCCCTCCCTCTTTCCTCCCTTCCTCCCATGTTGTATTATTTGTGTATGTGTGTGGGCACACACACACCATCGTGTGCATGTGAAGGTCAGAGGATAATCTGTGAAATTCAGTTCTCTCCTACCTCAAGTTGGGTCCTGGATATTGAACTCAGATTTCTAGATGCTGAACTTGTTGGGTTGACAAGACAGTCGAGCAGGTAAAGCACTTACTGCCAAGCCTGATGGCTTTAGTTTACTCCTTAAGATACATGTGGTAGGAAGAGATCCAGCTCCACAGGTTGTCTGTCCACACACACACACACACACACACACACAAACAAACAAATAAATACATGTCAGAAAATGAAAAATCACAGCTAAACTTGTCTCAGTGTGAGGGCACTTATATATACATTTTTATATCTTCATCAGGCTCTAAATTCTTAAATACCAGGCACATGAGGGGAACCCATCTCAGATCTAATACGTGTCAAAAATACAATAAAATTATAGACTTCTTTGTATGGAAGGTTCAGCTGTCCAGGTTTTCAGATGTTTATAGTATTGATTCTAGATTAATTCCTTCTTTTGAAAGCATGCCAATTTAAAAATTATGCTAGTAATCTATAAATATGTTTTTAGACTTCAGCAATAAAATATATTACCTTTTACTCTAAGTGTTCCTGGCATTATTTTTATTGAAATGACACTTTTTTTTCCCTGTTGTACTTAAAATTTAAATACATTTACAGTGTTGTACAATCACCAGTTTTCTGTCACTATGACAAAACACCTAAGAAAATCAGCATAAAGTTGAAAAGATTGGTTCTGGCTCGTGGTTTCAGAGCTTTTAGTTCCGACCAGTTCTGTTGCTCTTAGGCCAGTGATAAGGCAGGAATATGGCAGAGCAAAGCCTCTCAGCATGGGTGCAGCAAGCAGAGACCAGAACAAAATACATCCCTCCATGGCATGCCTGCAGCGGCCCACTTCATCAGCTAGGAACCACTTCCTAACCGTCTGTTTGGCTGTGAACTTGGAATGGCTGACTCCAGGAGGAAGTTAGCTCCCTCCTGATCCACTAACCTCCATAGCATCACCTGCTGGAGAGCTAGCCTTTAGCACATAGACCTTTGGGGCCTTTTATATCAAAGCCACAGCACTGACTACCTGACTTCAAAGCTTTTCATCATTCCCAACAGAAACTGTAATCTTCCTCTCCCCTGCCCTGGTAGCCTCTATTCTGCTTTCTTTCTCTATGAATTTGTCTACTCTAAGCATCTCAGATAAGGAGATGATGAAGTATGTGTTCTTAGTGCCTGGTCTATTTCATGGAATAGTTGTCTTAAAGGCTTATTTATGTTATAGCATGTATCAGAACATCATTGCTTTTTATGACTGAATAAATTTGTGCTTATACTTTCTTATAGGTCTTTCACATTAGTTATTCTTCACAAAAGCTTGTAAAATATGACCTGTTGTAATGGCCATAAGTATGTGTTAAAAGTATAAAGTATTTATGAGAATAATAATAGTTAACATTTGACAGCCACTCTGTGTCTGATGCTGTGCTGAGCACCCTGACTCTTCTTTAGGCTTTACAACAGTCAAGCAAGTTACGACTCGTTCTAGATGTGGGAGGGAAGCCCTCCAACAGTAGCATGACCTAAATCCCATGCGTTTAGAAGACCCTAAGAGTGTATCCAACCCTGCCTAGCTCCAGCATGTGCTGCCTATGCCAGTCCTTATTTGGATGCCCTTGACTTTTCTTTCCTGGTCCTCAGGAACACTCTCCTCTCAGGACTTATAAGAACCCCTTGACAGTCTCCTGCCTCCCTCTTTGGGCCCTCCATGGTCTTGTATAGCATTTGTAATTTTAATTATACTTCTCTTTTCTTTAAGCATTAAACATCCAGAATCCTCTATGTGATATTTATTCAACTTGAATGAAAAAATATCCAAGACAGTTCTACATTATAAATACAAACCATTGAGGTGTTGTATTTGTTCCAAAGAAGTTGCCATACTCACTAATTTATTTAATATCAAATTGCACATAGATGTTCTTACTAGGATTTTTGGGTTTTTTTATATTTTTATACATGTATATCATATACTCTGATTGTGAAAGAGAGAAAACATACAATTCTTGTCTTCCTGAATCTAGTTTATTTCATTTAATATGATGATATCCAGTTCCATCCATTTTTCTGCAAGTGACATAATTTAGTTATTTATGTTTGAATGGTATACCATTGTGGGGATATATATCGATAGGTAGGTAGGTAGGTAGGTAGGTAGGTAGGTAGGTAGGTAGATAGATAGATAGATAGATAGATAGATAGATAGATAGATAGATAATAGATCATAGATAATTTAGATAGATATATGTTTTCTTTATCCATTAATCTGTTGATACCCACCTAATTTGTACTTAAATTATTTCCTATCATATTCCTCATACCCCATCCACAGCCTGTAGCCAAGTGCCTGTCATCACTCTGAGATCTTAATAAAGGTCCGCTGAATAAGTTAATGACCAAATGAACAGACTGAATAAGAAGCAATAGTTACCAAAAGACAGGAGACCACGAGAGTCTCAGGTGTGACCTGTAAGCACAGAGCACCAAAAGAGACAAGGAGGAAAGGGCCAGATGGTGATGGGAAGGTCCTCAGCATGAGCCTGACTACAAGGTCCAGCCCAAAGCCAGAGTAAGGCAATAAAGAGAGTTGCAGGCTGGGAGCAAGCAGAAGGCCCGAAGACATAGGAGGTGAGCATGTGTGTGGCCATAAAAGTGAGGCCAGTGTCGGGGCAACTCTTCATGCCCAGAGAGGAGCAAGTGAGAAGGTAGTAAAGGAGACAGTGCCCGGAGAGACAAAGCCAAGGAACCAGAGAATAATTCCACTTGCCAGAGGGGCACCTCCACTTCTTTGCTGGGGAAAGAGGCCGGAGTGGGCACAGGAGTGGGTGGAGCCATGTAGACGGGGAGACTGGAAAATATATGACTGGGTTTTTAGTAGACTAGAGTTTATGAAGTAGATAATGAATGGTCTGCTAAGAGAGAGAAAAGAGGGTAGTGGTCTGAGAGGAGCAGTAGCTGTGAAAACAGATGAGGGGTGGGAACAGAACAAAGAGTGGGTGAGCAGCCTGTGGAGCTGCATCCACTATGGTCACCTGCGTCTCCCTGGGACTGAGCCTTACATCGGCAGTCCTCATTTGAACTGAAACTCTGCTGCATCTGTGCAGCCTCAGATGGCTACAGTCTCAGTACTTTACACATAAGTCCTGTCAATCCCAAGTGTCCCTGAACCCCCCTTACCCCCCCACCCCCCCCCCACCCCCCACCCCCACCCCCCGCATCAGCTTGAGCGTTTTTGAAATCTTAGTCATGTATGACTAGGGAATTCCTTACCATAGGCATGCTGCCTGCCAAACTGTATTTTGGGAGTTCCCATTTACTTTAAATTCCTCAGCCTTTTGTACTGGGGGGGCACTTCAAAGCTCAGAAGAGGTGCTCTTTCCGACACCTTGTCACCTGTGGGGGGAGGACCATGGAGGCTCATGTTCCCATTCATCTTTTGGGGAGCTGTGTGCCATATGTCCTGCAGACTGGCGCACTTCCTCCTCTGAAAGAAGATGTCTTTCAGAGCCTCTCACACATCTTCTCAATAATAACCAGGCATATAAACCACTGGGGAGAGAAGTCGCCGAGTCCTGAAGGGAAGGCAGTCCTTGGTAAGCATTGCCTTGCCCTCCGGGAGCACTCCTCAGCTCGAGGTCCGAAGGACAGGACACGAGGGAAACACTGACCTAAATGAGCAGAATGAAATCACTCAAAATTTGTGATGGGTCCAGACTTTGTGTTAGTCCTAGCTACATCTCCAGGCTATTTTGTACAGCAGACAGTCCTGTGTTTTATAATTTTGAAATGGGGTACATGAAACAACACATACGAATAATTTTATGATCTCACAAAGAAGATTCTTTGGGCACAGAGAATCTCAGTAAACAGTGACGGCCTAAGGAACAAGTCTTAAGCCACTGTTTTGATCTTGATAGCAGAATGGTTTGGAGCCTGCCGTAGCACATGGGATTGCAGTTCTGGTAGTCAGAACCTTATTTGGGGTAGTTAGTCAATGGTATGTTGAAAAAGCCAAATCGAGATGTGGAGAGCACATAGAAGTTACTGTGTAACTAGCAACCTTGGCCCAGCCTGCTCCGTCCAGTACAGATACTGGGTTATGACACATACCAGCCATCAAGCTTGGTGCTACTGGACAGAGGTGTCACAGCCCATGCCATCAAGTTCACATGTGAAAGAGACACTCATTAGTAAGAACAAGCAGTCAGCCATCATAGCACTGTGGAGAAAGGAGACAGGTACCCTCAAGGGAAGCGGGGGCTGGGAGTGTGCCTCTGGACGAGGACCTGCCTACCATCAGTGCCATTAAGGCTGGAAAGGCGTGAATTAGACAGGGCAGTGGGAGAACTGTCTAAGCTGAAAAAACACGTTGGAAGCTCCAGAGCACAGATTGGAGCATAATCCTTCTAGGGCACTAAATGCCAACGTGGCTGTGATGCCAGGTGAAAGAAAAGGAGAAAACAGAGGGCTCTGGGGCATTTAGAATTTGCCAAGACCATGTGTGACCTTGCAAAGACTGGGCTTCATCTTAATATCATTGGAAGTCACTACATTGTTTATGCAAGCTCTTTTTTTTTCTATCTTTCTTTGTGCATGCATGTGAGTGTGGGTGCATACGTGTATGGCATACATGTGAAAGTCAGAGTCCTTCCCTTCTACTGTGTTTGAGGTAGTCTTCAGGGACTTTCTCCACCTTCCAGCTCGCTGTAGGAACACTGAGAGTCACATGTGTTCTTGGGATCTAAACTCAAAATCCACACGTTTAGTTTGCAGGCACTTCACCCATGAAGCCATGTCCCACTGCCTGTGGGCAGCCATTTCGGAGCCATTAAATGACAAAGGGAAAAAATTGTTTTGTTTTTTTGAGACAGGGTTTCTCTGTGTAGTCTTGGCTGTCCTGGAACTCGCTCTGTAGACTAAGCTGGCCTCGAACTTACCAGAGATCCACCTGACTCTGCCTCCTGAGTGCTAGGATTAAAGGCATGTGCCACCTCCACCTGGCTAAGGAAAAAATTGAGACAGGGTCTCTCACTGGAACCTGGGGCTCATGAGGCTAGCCAGCTTGGGAGCCCCAGAGAGCTTTTTCTCTCCACCTCGCCAGCATTGGGATTACAAGAACGTGGTACTGGTAACGTGTCCCCAACTACGGTGTAATTCTCAACTTGAGTAAATAGATAAATGTAGTTAAGTATAGTAAATCTAAGGTAGCTCCTTTGATCACCACAGGCTCTCAGCCAGTAGCTTTTGAGTTTATTTACTGATGAGAGGCTGCAGGCTCCCAGCATGTAATCAGTTAGGTGACCTAACACTAAACTCCAGCTGATTGGCACCTGGAGTTACTCAGGAGTTCCCCACTCTGTTTTCCCTCCACCAGGTAGAGGTCGCTGACTGGCCTTTGGGGTCTTGCCTTGGCTACAGATGCTATCACCTGCAAGTTCACCAAAGCTTCAGTCAGACAAGCTTTCTAATCTCCCCTTTGCCTAGTACAGAGCCTCCTCAGTGGCATCTCGTCTCAAAGCATCCGTGTGTCACACTTGTAGCCTTTCCATTGGAGATGGTGAGGAACCTCGTTCTTCTAGCTGGAAGCTGTCTCAGTAGCATCTACTCTTTATCCTTGTTTTACCCTCTAGGGCAGTGGTTCTCAACTCCCTTTCACGGGGATCACCTCAGATATTTGCATTATGATTCATAACGGTAGCCAAATTACAGTTATGAAGTAGCAATGAAAATGATTTTATGGTTGGAGTCAGCACAACATGAAGAACCGTATGAAACGGGCCCAGTGTCAGGAAGGTGGAGAACCACTGCCTCACAGAGTATTACTTCTCCTTTATACAGTCCCACTACAGGTTTTTGATGACAGCCTAAACTGCTAAGTGTTTTCTTACCCAAGCCAAACATTCTGGCTCCTTGAATCACTCCCTCAGCAAATGTGATTCCAGACACATCCCTAGTTACCCTTGTCTGAACACACCAGTGTGTTATGTTCCTTTTTTAAAATCTGGCAGCCGAAATTACACCCAGTATTCTTTTTTTTTTTTTTTGGTTTTTCGAGACAGGGTTTCTCTGTGTAGCTTTGCGCCTTTCCTGGAACTCACTTGGTAGTCCAGGCTGGCCTCGAACTCACAGAGATCCGCCTGGCTCTGTCTCCCGAGTGCTGGGATTAAAGGCGTGCGCCACCACCGCCCGGCCCTACACCCAGTATTCTAAATGTGGTCTAACCAGCTACTCCTCCCTTTCCTTTCATTAATAAAGCAGGAACTGGGCTAAACTTTTTATTTACAAGTTCAGACTGTTTGTTATTACTGAACTTGGGGTCAGCCACATCCCCCAGGTCCTTATCATATGACTTGCTCTACAGTTGACCTTTTGAACCCAACGATAAGACTTTACATCTATTCCCAGTACATTAAGTCTTGTTAATAGTGGCCTAGCCTATCTTAGTGAAAGTACTTTTTGTTAAAAAACGGGCTGGGGGCTGTCATTTAACATATTAAGTATTCATGGTAGTTTTATGTCCTTTACAGATGTGGTGAACATATATTCTACATAGTCACCCAAGCCAGTAATAAGTATATTAAGTGAGAAAACCCAAGGTTCTCAGTGGAGAAGCCCTGGACACTTTTCTCACAACTGGGTTAGATCACCCCGTAGTTTACCAGACAGTACTTTCATCTACTCCACAGGTCTAAAGTAAGACAGTGGGCCCCAAAGCACTTTTAAACTATGCTAACCATGTCACATGTATAAAAATATTGTGAGACACATCCATTAAGGGTGATAATGAACCAGGACACAGATGACAGTCAGTTCATATCACAAGGGGTCACCATGAACACTGGTGCTTGACACAGGGAGTATCTAACCTCCGTCCCGGAACTCGAGTATGGAAGAAATTGTCAACCAGTGTGGGGATCTGACTGAAACTATGTAGTATGGGTACTGGAGCTTCTTGCTTGTTTCTCACACACACCCCAACCCCATGTTGGGGCCAGAAGTGATATCAGCAAGTTGATACCCACTTCCAAGTGTCTGCCAAGTGGCCTGGTCTAGAGCCTCCTTATGTGTTCACAGTTTGTTCTGGCTGAGTCACAACCATTTCCAAGATAGTCAGGAGCAGAGAGATCTCTTAAATGTTTTTTTCAGAAAGTATATAGCTGGTGAAATTATATCCAGACTATGTACTGCTCTCTTTTCATCCCCTCTCCAAGCTTTTCTATTTTAATCATCTTAGAAATTTATCTTTCTCCTTTTCTTTTCTTGGAAATCTGATTAAATCCACAGCATTAGCTACTGTCTACCACCCGATCACGCCCAGACATCTCTCTGGCCCTCAGATTTCTCCTAAGCTCCAAGTCTGTATTTTTGGCTACCTACCAAACTTCTCAGCCAAAGAACTTTACAAGCACCTCAACCTCAACCTGTCTGCAACGAAGATGATCGTTTCCCAGACCGTGTGCAGCCAAGGGTAGCTGTGAATGCAGCCCAACAGAGAATCACAAACTTGCTAAGAGAGTTTTGAAAATTTGTGGTACTCAATTGCGTGGATCTTGAGCATGAACTTTGTAGATGACACTATTGTGTTGTCAAAAGGTTGAGCACACCTGACCTGTCTCTGCTTCAGTTAGTGTCAATATTTCCTCAGAACAAACACCTCATATGATGTTGATATAAATGCATATATATATACGCTGCTTGTCTCAGACACTCCGTGTTGCCCTCAATTCACCACAGCCCCTCAGTGTAGACGCTGCACCCAGCGCTGGAGGAGGTGGACTGGGAATTTAAACCCAAGACTTGAACACACCATCCAGCACAAAGACAGCGTAGAACTGAGCATGGCTGACAGCAGCCTGTATCTTCCCGTCCCCTCCCCCTGGGTGAGAGGGGGCGGCTGACAGCAGGCTTTGTCTCCCCATTCCCCCCCCCCCCCGGTGAGAGGGGGTGTCTCAGCACACTCACACACCTCTTTGGAGGCAGTCTACAACACATCAGTGCTCCTAGTTGAAATGCTTTTTAAAGAACTTCTCAGCATAGCTGGGTGTGCTGCTGCATGCTAGAATCCCAGCCCTTGAGAGATGGAAGGAGGGTTAGACATTCACAGCCAGCTTCTGCTGTGTACCAGGTTTGGGGCCAGCGTGGGCTACATGAGAACCTGTCCCTGTGGTGTGTGTCTGTAACCTCAGCACTTAACAGCTGGGGCAGGAGATCAGGAGTCAGGCTCATCCTTGGCTCTAAAACAAGTTTGGGGACCACCTGGGCTCTATGAAACCACCTCAGAAACTTGAAGAAAACTTTTAAATTAGTACTTCATACATGCATATATAAATAACAAGATTTAAACTTATTTCCAATATGGGGATGAATATTTAATGAAAAATAAGTCATAGCTTAAGTCAGCTGAAAAAATAAAATGCCTAATTATCTTTAGGTCATTGTAGACATAACAATTCCTTGCTCAAGGTAAGTTTTATATCATCTTTAATGTAAAATTTCAAAAGTAGGAAACTATTGTCTTTTATCATTTTTAAGAATAGAGTTTCTCCGAAGGAGGAAAAGTCTCTAAAAATGTTACGTAATTTTGAATGTGTGTGTGTGTGTGTGTGTGTGTGTGTGTGTGTGTGTGTGTGTGTGTGTGTGTGTGTGTTACAGAATGCACACTCTGTAGCACAGTGGAGAGGGCAAAGAACAACTTTTTGAAGTTGATTCTCACTTTTCACTTTAACGTGGTCTCTGGGAGGAGACCCAGGCCTTCAGGATTGCTCAGCAAAACACTTTTCCTGAGGTCCTGGCTAGTCTTACGTAAACCTGATGCAAGCTAGGCATTGGAAGAGAGAACCTCGGTTGAGAAGTGCCCCCACCGTATTGGCCGTGGGCTAGCCCGTGTTACACATTTTTGACTGAAGCTCACTGTGAGAGGGGCCGCCTCTGGGCTGGTGGTCTGGGATGTTGTAAGAAAGCAGGCAGAGAGAAGACCAGGAAGCAGCACTCCTCTGTGGCCTCTGCATCAGCTCCTGCCTCCAGGTTCCTGCCCTGACTTCCCTCGTTGATGGAATTTAGATGAAATAAACCCTTCCCTACCCCAGTTGCTTTTGGTCATAGTCTTTAGCACAGCAGTAGAAACCCCATCACTAAGACAGTGGGATTTTCAGTTTTGTTTGTTGAAAGGTAGCCAGAATAGGCTGGGAATAAAAGATAAGGATGCCTAAACTCTTCCACCTAAGGAAAAAAACATGAAAATTTCAGGTGATGCAGGAGCACTCGGGTAGGAAGTAAGTTGCAACAGGAAGTCAGGCCGGCAGGATGTATGGTAATGGGAACTGGGGACCATGTCGGGGGATTGGAAAAGATTGGAGGAGGAGATAGCATAAAAAATTTCACTGACAGGAAGAACTTTTATTTTAGTGTGACTACCATACTAAAATGCTTTATAAGCCCCTTCTGGTACCCCCAGATCCTCTCATGGGTTTCTAGGGGCTACACAAGGAATGTCTGCCTGTGTATCACCACAGAACTGATCTGCATGGGAAAGTTAAATTGGTATAATTTTAAAATACTGCTTGCTAAATATAAATGTGATAATCATTTTGATGAACATGGCTGAATGACCAGAAAAGCACAAGTTATATTCCATGTTTATTATTGGTAATGGTGATAAGAGGAAGGCTCGTGGCGTTCTTCTCGACAGCAGGTAGGACGTGCTTGGTGAAGTTCTGTAATGCAGACTCACATGACACAGCACGCGGCAGCTCCTGACTGTGTTTGCTCTGCCAGTCACCGTTCCCTTTGCAGTCACTAAATCTCTGACAAGAAGAAGCCTGGTGTGACAGGGGTTCCTCTGGCTTGTGGGCCGCCCTGGCAGGGAAGGCAGTGTTATAAAATATGATTTTAAGCTGTGTTACTTTTGTTTATGTTGCATTTGTTTAACTCTGTGAAGCTGTGTTACTTTGCCTGTCTAAAATGCCTGATGGTCTAATAAAGAACTGAACGGCCAATAGTTAGGCAGGAGAAAGTATGGGTGGGGCTGCCAGGCAGAGAGAATAAATAGAAGGAGAAATCTGGAAAGGGAAGAAAAGAAGCAGCCAGGGAAGGAGGAGGACTCCAGGGGCCAGCCACCCAGCCACCCAGCCACCCAGCTACACAGCAAGCCACAAAGTAAGAGTAAGATTTACAGAAGTAAGAGAACAGGAAAAATCTCTGAGGCAAAAGACAGGATAATTTAAGAAAAGCTGGCAAGAAACAAGGCAAGCCAAGGCCGAGCATTTATAATGAATAAGCCTCTGTGTATGATTTATTTGGGAGCTGGGTGGTGGGCCCCCAAAAGAGGAGAAAACCCCAACAACAAGGCAGAGCAGCAGAGTGTGTCTGCAGTCACAGAGAGAGTGCCGGTGCTCGGTACCCTCTGTCCCATTTCTCTCTCAGCCCAGGACCCCATCCCCTGGAACAGTGGTACCCCACATCAGGCAGGTCTCCCGTCACTCAACCCTCTCTGGAAACCCCAGGAGTGTCTATGATACTGAACCCTGTCATAGTGACAATCAGGATTGCCCATCACAACTACCTCAACCATTCCACACAAGCGTGTACTAGTGTGCAGTGGAAAATGTAAGCTGCGACTAAACGATGGTATTGTTCTTGAAAAGGTTACTCTGTGGTAACAAACCACTGCCTCCCTACTCCCCTCAAGAAAAGTCTGCTTGGCCATCCGTCATTCGGAATCTTTTTTTCACACAAGAAACAAATTAAAGCTCTACCCACTCATTACATCAAAATTGAAGTTCACTATTTCACAGTGGTGCTGGATCTACATATTCTAGACCTAAGAATTTAACTACTCCCTCTCCCTGCTATTCTACAGAACAGAATAACATCTCTAATTTGGAAAGGGGGGAAATAAGAGACATGTTGCAGCTGTTTACCCATACCAACTCTGAAGTTTCTCTGGGAACATACTGAGGAGTCTGTACCTGAAACAAGAAACAGTCTTTAAGCCCTGTCCCTCCTCCTGGGAGCAGAGCACCTCAGAACTCTTCAGGTATCTGGTCAGCCCTTAGGGGATCTTCATTGACTATATGAAACTTCTGTTGGCACTCAGATAGTAGGTTCCACTTAGCCTGGACTTCTCCAAAGTTCAGCTGACTTGTTACCTAAGTCCCACTAGGCAGTGACTGTAATCTTGATCCTTTCCAAGGCCTATCTCTTTGCTTTCATTCTTCCCTAAGTCCTTCTGTGCTGAAGGCAGGTCTTAGAGAAAGGTATAGCATTCAAGCTGAATTCTTAGTTACTTCAACAGTTAGAAAGTTTTAATCAGTAATGTGCCATCTCCCATCAGTTCCAGCCTGTGTGCTGACTGCCTTCATTCAGAGGCCCTCAGACTTCACGTCTTGCTAAGGGTTAATATTAGTCTACTTGGACTGTAAAAAATACTGTGGACCGGAAAGCTCCTAATAGATTTATTTCTCATGTTCTGGAGTCTAGGAGGTCCAAGAAGAAGTTACTGGTAAATCCATTGTCTGACCCAGGCTTCATTGTCTGACATTGACTTCTTGGGTCATGGGTAACCATCAACCCCAGCAAAATATCCATTGTCTGGTGAGAACCTACTTGCAGGATCATGGGTAGCTGTAGCAGGCTTTCTTTTGGGCCACCAGCCAGCTCCCAAATCATGATGTAGAGACTTATTAGTTATGAATGCTTGGCCTTAGCCTATGCTTGTCCCACCAGCTCTTATAATTTAATTTAACCTGTGTCTCTTCATTGACATTTTGCCTCAGGGCTTTTTTCCTTTCTTTCATTCTGTATATGTCCTGCTTTCACTGCTTCTAATGTCTGGCTGGTCCCGGGCGTCTCCCTCATTCTCCCCCTCTCTTCTTATTCCCCAGCCTAGATTCCTCCTCCTACTTAATCTCTCTGCAAACCAGAGAGATTGTCCTCTACTATCGCTATCCCTCTACTGCCTAGCTATTGGCCATTCAGCTTTTTATTAGACCAATCAGGTGCCTTAGGCAGGCAAGGTGAAACAGCAACACATCTTTACATAATTAGACAAATGCAACATAAACAAATGCAACACACCTTTACATCATTAAGGTAATATTCCACAACACATAGCCATCAGTCCCAACATAATATGCAGCATTACTCAGAGACAGTAAATCATTTGTGATTTAGTGAGTGTGTAGTGCTGTTATTTATTCCATGTGTAGGAAAAGAACAAACCAAATAACTGACGGCCACAGGTATTTATTTACTGTCATTTTTCATGCCAGAGAGTGAGGACTTTCTTGGTAACCTTCTAATAGGGAAGGTGGTTAGGATTTTGACATTCCAGTTAAAGGGAATACAGACATGGAGACTACCAGTAATCGTAAGAACCCTTTTATTTTGTAAGTACAGAATTTCTAGATGTGTTCTTTCATTTGTCCTCACAGCCTGGCCCTTCTTTCTCATTCATTACTAGACATAGCCAGCAATGGCCAATCATGCTGTCAGTGTGTTCTTACGTCTCCATCGTCTGCCCTGGCTTCATGGTTTGTCTCCTAAGTACTTTCTTTGACACTTCTATGATAACCTCCATTTTTGTAGCTTTCACTGTCCACTTTAACTTCTTGACCATTAAGCCAGGGCCTCATCTTTCGGGGTTTTGTTAAGACCCTACCTCTATTGCAAATGTGTGTGTCAGCAGTCTAAGGTAGGTTGTGCCTCGGTTTCAGTCTGTAGAGCAAGGGAGGAAGCGGCTCCCATGATTTCATCAGTGGTAACGTGTATCAGTTTTGCCTTCAGCCTATTGGCCAAAGCTGATGGATGATATGGCTGTGCCGATTTGCAAGGATGGGTGTAAATCGTGCTCTGTACTGGGAGACCTAGACATGGAGCACCAGGAAGGTATGATCTTATCGTCTCTGACAACTGATTCTTAGTAGGTTCTCTACATAATTCCAAAGACTGAATAAAGAGATTAAATGACAGTACCATCAGAGGCAAACAAAAATCTCCTTGAAATTTCTGGCAACCTAGGTATTGGTCCCTAAATCTCTTGGGTATTGTCTTTATTTGTTTGTTTGTTTTCTTTTGCTGTGACAAAACACCATGACCAAGGCAACTTAGAAAAGAAAGCGTTTAATTTGCCTATGGTTTCAGAGGGTTAGAGTCCATGATGACATAGCAAAGGCATGGTGGCAGGAATAGCTGAGAGCTCACATCTTGATCTGCAAGTAGGAAGCAGCGAGAGGACACTGGGAATGGCCAAGTCTTTTGAAACCTCAGAGCCCACCCCCAGTACACACCTCCTCCTACAAGGACACACCTCCTAATCCTTCCTAAACAGTTCCATCAACTGGCAACCAAGGATTCAAATTTAAGAGTCTAAGGGAGCAGTTCTCCTTCCAAGCACCACAGGTACCTAATCCCTGACCAGTCCTCCTACACTGTACAAAGCTTTGAAGTTGTGGCTTGTTGCCCTGACTACAGAAAGCGGCAAAGAGAGGTGTTATGGGTCAAAATCTTTTTCTTTAATTCTCAGTGTAGAAAGAAAGGGACATAGACCACAGAATCTCTTTTCAAAGTCCAGACTCTTTGGTCAGAAGTACCTTGAAAGTTTAGGTTCATTTTCTTACTATCAAAAGTCCCTTGGGCACTTAATACAAACCATCAGTCAGCCTTGTCTTTATTAGCTTAGACTGTTTAAACATCTTTACTTCATAATGCCTGGAGATTACTCTGAGGATGAGCTGAACACTAAATACTTCCCTGTTCTGATCATTTCATTTCCTTCCTCAAGGCATGAGGCAAGTCATGGACAAGACAGTTCATCCCTGAGAAAACAGACTATAGATGGAAGCAGAGAGCTTTATAGGTTACACCAAGTTAGTCATCCCAGACCTGCCAACCTGGGAGAAAATACCATACAAAGGATGATTTTAAACAGCAGAAAAGCTTTCGTACAAAGGATGCCTTTAATTTTCTTTTAAATTCCATTTATTTATTTAGTGCATGTCTGTACACAAGGCGGCTTGCAGTAATAGAGACAGACTCCCCTTCTGTCACGTGGACCCCAGGGGTCAGACTCAGGTCTTTGGGCTTGACAGCACGCACCCTGACCTTCTGGGCGTCTGTCCAGCACGCACCTTGACCTGCTGGGCGTCTGTCCAGCACGCACCCTGACCTTCTGGGCGTCTGCCCAGCACGCACCTTGACCTGCTGGGTGTCTGTCCAGCACGCACCTTGACCTGCTGGGTGTCTGTCCAGCACGCACCTTGACCTGCTGGGTGTCTGTCCAGCCAAGAAGTGGCTTTTATCACTGGGAACATTTCTTTGAGAATTCCTTTAGTTTAGATTTATAAGATGAGACATTAATTTTTATGATAATTTAATTCTTATGTTGGAACAATTAGAGCAAATTCAAGATACACCAGCCCAGCAAACTGACTTTGTCTTGCTGTTAGGAAGTTTAGAAATGTGATTGAGTCAGATCTGGAAATAGGTAACTGTGATGCACACATGAGAAACTTTGTGATCAAGCAGAAGTATGTTTAACTGCTTTTAGAACGTGGAACTGAGGAGGGGAATAGAAATAATAATCCCATAGAATAAGACTTCCCTTAAACTGTGTTGAAGATGTACAGGTTTTGAAAAGGGTTTGGGGGTGTTCTAGGCACAGAGAACCCAGGAGTCAAGGTGAATGCAGTGAGGGCCAAGACTATAAGAGTAGCTGGTCACAGTGGGGAGGAAGAGGAGGCAGGGTGACATCCAAGTGCCCTGGAAGCTTCGGAGGGTCAGGATTTCTGAGGGAAGAGCCACTGTAAAAGAAAGAGGCTCAGTAACCTTGACATTGCTTCCGAGTGTGAGTTCGCACCTCTTTCTGTGGTCTGTGTAAACACTCCCTGGTGCCTTTGTGTGCCACTATTAGAATACGTTCGCTGCTCGTCAGAGAGGCACCTAGCTTATTTCCTCATCCGGGGTTGTCAGTCTGCTCTTCGCTTACTGGCATTGGACCTAGGTGCTATTGCCAGTCACAAGACTCAGCACTCAAGCACAAGGAGGCTCTTGCCTCTGCCCTCAGGTAATCGTAGCTGTGAACATGATGTTCTTGGAGTTGTTTTTCGCATAGCTCTGGTCTGTTTTCAACTATTTATCCATTTAGGCATCCTTGGTATTTAATGCTAAAAGGCCGTCGTCTGTTCTGCTGGCCTGACATCTGGCTTCTGAGATAGTAGAGGCTCTTATTTTTTAGCTTTTAGTCCACTTTCTCATGGTTGAGCAATTAATTTTGATAAGCAAATTAACTTACCTGAAGTTTCTGGTCATGTGAGGGACTTTGGGGGTCTTACTGCTAGCTCTGGAGAGAGTTCATTTTTGTGTTCTACATGTCCCTGTAATAGTAAGTCAACAAGCAGGCACCTGAAAAGGTTTGCACATTGCATTTAGAGTCCTGAGTTGTAAGTTTTTTTCCCCACAGCAATTCATATGCACATAAAAAGCTGGCCCCATGGCTGGCCTCAAGCCCACAAGGGGCTGGTGCCAATTCCACAAAGCAGAGAATGAAGACACACTCATGCTCCATCATCCATCATTTTTCTCCTATGAACCTTACAGCCTGGATATTGAAAAATCTGGATTTGATTTTTTTTTTCCAAGTCAACCAGATAGCCTATACACATGGTTAGAAAGTATGTGCGGTGTTGAATCAGAACTGGAGGACTGACATCAGCCATTTCAACACTGTTCTTATTTCTTTTTAATCAGATCTGGAACATTCTTTTGGCAGGTTGTGTTCCTCACTGGCTTCGGATATGTGTACGTGGACATTGCCCATCAGTGCGGCACAGTCTTTATCACGGTAGCCCCAGAAGGAAAAGCAGGACCTGTTTTAGGCAGCACCAACAGGTGGGTCTGTTTGCCTAGTAGCAGTGCAGTGAGCTTTCTTCTTTGATATTGTAAACCTACTAGTTATCATTCTTGTTGTGCCCATGCATTCTAAAGGTTTTGGTTAACTATGACATTATCCACAAGTAACACAACTAGTAAGATCTAGTTGTTAAATTATTCCTCCAGCATATATAGATAATAATAACATCTTTCTTGAGTCTTCCGGTTCTATGCTAAGTTCAGGAAACTTATTTTCAAGCTAAGATATGCTCCTCAGAATGATGCCATTATTTGTAGTATAAAATGCAAGCTAGTATCTCTAAATCCACATAACACTTTGTCAATAACTAGACTTTTCAGTTAAACTGACAATAAATCTAAACATACAAGCCCGACCATCAGACTTTAAAAACATGAATCAGGGCTGGAGAGATGGCTCATGCAGGCACAATACTGTACACACAATAAATAAATAAATATTTAAAAAAAAAAAAACATGAATCAAGGAGGCTGGGGAGGTGCTCAGGGTAAAGCGCTGGCCATACAAGCATGAGGACCTGAGCTCAGCATGACACAGAAGCCGAGCACAGCACCACGGGTCTCAAATACAGTGTTGAAAGACTGGAGACAGGCAAACCTCAGGGGCCTCTGGCTGGCCAGCTAGCCCAAATGGCAAGCCCCAGGTTCAGTGACAGACCCTGTCTCAAGAATAAGGTGTGGAGGGGATAGCAGGATGGCTCCCAGGTAGAAGTTTATGCCACCAAATCTAATGACCTGAGTCCATCCCCATAACTCACATGGTAGAAAGGGAGAACCAATTCCTGAAAGTTATCCTCTAACCTGCATACATGAACCAAAAATGAGCATTCGCCCCAGAAAAGGAAATAAAAAATAAAAACATAAGCCATGCAAATAATTAATATCCTTAACTTAAAATAATCATATAATTCAGTAGACGTAATGTAAAGATACCCCCTACTCCAAAAACAAAAATGGCAAGAAAGACATGAACAGAAACTATAGGAAGAGAAAGTATAAATAAGATAGTACCTATCAAATTAACAGTAGTATTTCATCATATTCAGTTGTCATAGAAATGTAATTGATACAATTTTTTTTAACACACTTTCTACATATTAAAAACTTTAAAACCCCTTTGGTTTAGGATAGTGGTTTTCAACCTGAGGGTCAAATGACCCTTTCACAGGGGTTACATATCAGATATCCTATATAACTGATACTTAATTATGATTCATAACAGTAGCAAAATTATAGATATGAAGTAGCAACAAAAATAATTTTATGGTTTGGGGGTCACTACGACAGGAAGAACTGTGAACGGGTCACAGCATTAGGAAGGCTGAGAACCCCTGGATTAGAAATTCCACTTTGAAGAGTTTGAGTTCAGAAAATAATAAAAACAGTACACGGATATACATAGAGATGTTTATTTCACTGTTAGTTATAGTGACATAATATTGAGAGTGCAAATGCTTATCAAATATATCAAAAATGTTGTATCACAGGATATAGGTGTTAATGGCTGCTGTGGACTGGAAGAAGCATATAATCTAATGTAGAGTAAAGCAAGCCTGTTATGATGCTGAATATATGTTCCGTCTGTGAAAATAGACACCAGTATATTTTTAGACAACACTGGAAGAGAAAGAAATTTTCAACATTAGTAATAGATGTGGGTTTTTCAGTGCTTATTTAGTAATTTCTGTGTGCACAGATTTTTCTTTGGGCTGCCAGCTCACAAATAACAACACAGACTTATATTAATTATGAAAACTTGGCCTTAGCTTAGACTTGTTTTTAACTAGCTCTTTTATATTAGCCATTTCTATTAATATACATTCTGTCACGTACCACCCATCCTGCTTCCTCCTTGTCTCCTTGTGTCTCTCTCATGCACCTAGATTCCTCCTCTTCCTTTCTCTCTCTGCCCAGAAATCCCACCTATACCTCCTGCCTAGCTGTTCACCGTTCAGCTTTTTATTACATCAGTCACAGCAATATACTTTCACACAGTGTACAGATATCCCACAACATTTCCCTCTCTTTGTCTAAATAGATAGGAAAGGTTTTAACTCTAACATAGTAAAACTATATACAATAAAAACAATTATCAAGTAAGAAATATATTTACAATGTTCAGACCATTAGTATTTGGCAAATTCAGAGAAAATATTCCATTATCTATTTATCTTGGTGAGTCTAAAGTTTTCTACCTAATTTATTTTTATCTTAACTTTTATTACCAACCCAAAACTATCTTTTTAGACCTCAAAAAATTTTCTTAAATAAACAACTTAAGCTTTTATGTCTCCCAACCCTATATATTTTACACCTCTTTTGTGAGTTTCTTTTCTGAATTTGCTAACAAGGAAAACTGTAACTATAACTATCTTGTCTTCAACTCCATTAGGGACCTAAGAAGGAAATAATATTATCTGAGTAAACAGGAAGCACAGCAGTGCAAACAACTTCCAAAGCTATAGAAAAGACAGAGACAGCTGGCTGCCTGGACAGTCACCCAAGGTTCCTCTGCAATGTTGGGGCATCCATCTTTGGCCTGTGGGCCTAGCATATCTGACAGACTTTTCTGTGAAGCAGGAATTTTGAAGGACTGTCCTACCTTGTCTTGGCAAAGTTTGGCAGTTGCTTTCTTTTGTGTCCTGCTTGTCCAGTTTGGACAGCATACTGTCAGCAGGCAGTTTCTTGCCCAATGGCTAATTTTGTCACAATGAGAGCACACTCCACATGAAGGTTCTTTGATACCCATCATCCTTTTTTGAAATAAATTGGTGCTGCCAGGAGCAGACATGTCTTACTATCATGAAAAGTCTTAAGTTATTAAAACATCTTAAATGCCATATTCTGTGGGTCTCTGAAGTGTTTGAAGACCACATATATATCTAAACTATATCTGTTTAACCTTGAAAGCATATATAGCATGACTACAAGTTTGATTATTATAGATGACTAACTACTAACCTGTATTTCTTAATGATACATTACATTTTTAAATGAGCTGCATAGGTACAATACCTTAAATAAGATTACAAACATATATACAGTATAACAAAAATAACCTTAAATTTGTATCAATATACAAAAATAATCTTAAACAAGAGTAGAAACATATGCAGAGTATGTTCTAACAAAAATAACCTTAAATTTGTATCAATATAGAAAAATCCATACCAGTGTAAAATATTTGAGATTAATAGTTGCTTTTTAGTTAAAAGTAGATTCAATAATCTACGCTTTTTTCCTATCCTTTACATATCCTCCTTTTTCTTTTTAGAAAGAGATTGTTGAACCCAACCTCCCTTGCTTAGTCTCCTCCCTTACCATGACCAGTGATAATTACCTAACAACCCCCTTAAGTGATGACAAACATTCATAACCAGCTGAACAACCAAAAACCACCCACCCCACCTCTTGGGAATGTGGGCATCATATTCTTAAAATTACTTCCTACTGTCTGGGGGAGATGGCATCTTTAGGGGACTCTGAGATAATTGGGATAATGATCAAGTCCTGGGAAAAGTAGCTGTGTCAATTGTTGTCCAGTCTCTGTGTGATGGCTGGAGAAGTCTATGAGGCTGAACCATCTCAGGTAGCAGCTTTGAAGTTGTTCTGGATGCAGAATTTTGAGGAAACTGCAACAGAGGCATTCTGAGTGGCTGGATCACCTAGGCTACTTGTCTTTATTGGTATCTGGCCCTTTTTTCTGAAAACACATAAACTTTTAAAGGTAACATACATATCTCCATTAACACAAGTATGGAATGTGCAGTGTGCACAAGTCAGTTAAAGGTGAGTGTTCTTTGTTTGATCAGGTAAAACGCATCTGTTAACTTTATAAGTTTATTTGGACTGTATAACCAAACCTCTATCTATGCCATATGAAAGAATGGCATGTAATAATAAGTCATGAGGACTCCGTAGCCAACAAGATTTACCATGTCTCATCCAGTCTCAGAGCTGTTCCCATGTGGAGGGATCAGCATATACACCACCTGTCCTGTAGTCTTTCTTGGTTTCTTTTTATATTTGTAGTCAAGATTTTCAGGAGATTTCCCCTAATCAAATTTGATCTTCATTAATTTTTAAGAGAACCATAACTATTTGTTTCCTGTGGAAACAAAGGCATAACCTCTCCCCCAACACATTTTCTGACTTCCATTTCCATTAAGACATTCTCCCCACCACCCCACCCCCAGAGCTGAAGACCGAACTCAGGGCCTTGTGCTTGCTAGGCAAGCGCTCTACCACTGAGCTAAATCCCCAACCCCAAGACAGTCTTAAAATATATAGGTTGATTTAATTTAGCAGTTTCCACAATCCAGTGTCTCTCAGTTTTCTGTTCATTAGCATTCAAAAAATTCAAAGTCAACAAAGCACCATACAGGATCCAGACATACTATGTATTTCCCATCTTTGTGTGGCTTCTTTTTATATTACTTTACTCTATTTTTAAAGACTTTACTATATTATCTTTAAACTGTTTTTTTTCCTATGATTGTCTATACCCATTTTTTTCTTTCTTTAGCAACTAAGCACATTTTTAAACATACTGTACCTTTTTAGAGGTTTTCTATGTCTGGACCTAGCTTTATTAAGTGCCTGCAGCATTTTCTGACCACATAAGACAAATCTTAAACTACCATGTCAGCTGCTGTGTGGTTCAGCTTAGCTCATGGTCCTGGCACATGGTGCTGTCTGGCTCAAGCCCACAGGCAGCGGCCAGGAGCAGCATCTCTGTACTCTGAGCACCTGCCTGAGAGACTGCAGGGCTAGGAAGCTACATCCAGCTCCTTGTCCCAAACTTTTCTTAGCTTTCTCAGGCCCTATGTTTGGATATTCAAGCCTCCACATTGAATATCATATGTAGATAGATTTTCCTTTGGACTGCCAACAAATAACAACATGGAGACTTATTGTTAATTATGAAAGTTTGGCCTTAACTTAGGCTTGTTTTTAACTAGCTCTTATAACTTATATTAACCCATTTCTATTAATCTATATTCTGTTACATACCATCCATCCTACTTGCTCCATGTCTCCTCACATCTCTCTCATGAGCCTAGATTCCTCCTTCTCCTCCTCTCTCTCTCTTCCCAGAAATCCCACCTATACTTCCTGTCTAGCTATTGGCTGTTCGTTCAGCTTTTTATTACACCAATCACAACAATACACCTACACACAGTGTACAGATATCCCACAACATTTCTCTACTTTAATTTTCTGGAATAGATTTATATATTTTATAATCATAAAATTAAGTTACAATATAAAATAATAGTACCAATTTTCATACATTTGTTTAGGACTTTTAAAAATATATTTCTTGTATCTACATATGACTAAAAACTCATTAGTTCAGACAGACCTTGCTGATTTTTTATAATATTTCAAATAATATTAGATAGGATGCTTACTTTGCCCAAACATGTTTGTTTAAAAAAATAGTATAACAAAATTGGAGAGTAAAATTAAGTTATACAGAATAAAATCTCAAGCCTACACATGTATTTCAGAAAATTTTATCTAAGGCATAGTAAGTGTTAATGATAGTAACCACAACCCACACATTTGAAGGTAAAATTAAGAATAACACAGTATCTGCTCATATTTGTTTGGCTTGCTCTTCCCAGGTCATGCATTCAAGTGCTTACTAGATGTCAGGTCTGTTCTAGGGATGGGGAAACAGTGAGGAAAAGGGGGGAACCCCTACTTGACATTCCATTCTCACAGGCACAGAATGGGAGAGGCCGGACGGAGCAAAGAAGCTCCTTGGGTACAGTAGATCAGCCCAATGAGAGAGGTGTGCGGTGGCAGGGCCTTGAGACAGGGAGAGTGGATTCTGGAGAGTGAGTTGGAGGGAAGCCTTTTCAAGAGCCTGGCATCGGAATGTGGACTTGAAATCAATAAGGCAGTTAATTTAAGAGCGTCAGCTGCTGGAGGAAGTGCGTCCCAGACCCAGCACACAGTCAGCCACAGCCAGCAGAGTGCCTGGCCTAGGGAGAGCAAGCAGAGGACAGGGTGGGCCCACAGCAGTGGGTGAGGGTGAGATTAGAAGAGGAGAAGTGTGTGGTTCAGCACCTCGTGAGCTCCTGTGAGAGCGTGAGTGTAACTGAGTGAAATGAGGAACTTGGGAGCCGTTTAAGCAGAGTGCTTACGAGACTTAAATGTTTAGATCATTGGCTGTTTTGTTGAAGTAAGATTGAGAGAAAGCAGTCAGGAACCTCTTTCAGTTATTATGGGTCTCCACACTAGAGGCCCTGGTATCGGTGAGAGTGGTAAACATGGTCAGAATCTTGGCATGCTTTTACAGAGAGCTAACGGGGTTCCCTGCTGTTAGGAATAGGGATTGAAATAGAAGCATCAAGAATGATTCTGACCCGCTGGTGGGATATGGTTGCCATTAACTGAAATGAGAAAGGCTGTGTGTAGACTGCGGGTATGATCAGAGTTTGATTACAGACAAGGTCAGTTTAGTGTCACTTAGGTTAGTACTTAGGAGCACAAGAATGGAGTCAGGAAAGTCCTAGGCACCCTTGTGGGTGGTTGTCAGTGGATGGGGAAGAAAAGAAAACCGTGTGCTAACTCTGAGCACTACGAGGGTAGGTAGGCAGAGAGGAGGGGAAGGATTCCCAGGGTGGCTGAGGATGAGAGAGCAGACGGGAGAGAGATCTGCAAGGGCCCAAGGAAGGAAGAGGAGGCTGCTGACGGAGGTGGATGGTGCAGAGCTGAAAGTCTGCGTTTTCCTTAGCACCAGTGACCTTGGCCAGGGTGGTTTCGTCACACTGGGGAGCATAAGCCTGCTTGCAACAAGCTTCAGAGAAAAAGAAAGGGAAGGATCCGAGATGGTATGTGTGGGAATGCTTTAGTTTTTACTAAAGAGGATTGAAGAACTGGGAAGTAGGTAGAGAAGAAGTGAGGTTGGAGTAGGGTTTGTCTGCTCAGAAGAGGAAGACAGCATGTTCGTGCACTGGCAGTATTACAGAGGAAGGGAATGTGGGACACATGGCACTCCAGAGTGATGGCTTTGAGCAGGTGAGTTGGGGTGGGGGTGGTACTGAAGTGCCCCCAAGAGGGCATGGACCTGGCCAGGGACTCTTCAGCTCTAGAAGTGGGTGCAGGGCTGGCAGAACATACTTGCACACAGTGGTTGTAGGTACGTACTAAGCTGAACTTTCTTCTTGCTCTGCTTATCTTTTTTAACATGAGAAGTGTTGTTTATTTCTCTTTCTGCCATGATCATCATAACAGAGAATTAGTACATAAAAAATGAGGAATTTGGAGTAAAAAAAGGAATCTGGTGTTGATGAGAGAAAACACGTATAAAAACGTGACAAGAGCTTGTAATAGTCCTAATGGGAACGTTTCCCAAGAATCTTCAAGCATAGCTGCCTCTGTCCAGACATGCACTGCAAGTTGAGTTCTTGTTTTTTATGAGAATCTCTCCCAACATGGGGTCCTCAGTGAGGCACTGTCCTTAAAAAAGAGAGCAGAGATACTAACGAGCTTTGCCCTTCCTCTAGAGCGCTGCAGAAGACTGCTACTTTTAAAATGTTCATCACCCGCTTGAGCCTGGCAGTATCTGACGATCTCACACACCACGAGGTGTCAACTGAACTTCTAAGGCTCACTCTGGACAACATTTTTCTCCATGTATGTCCTGTGCCTGGTGTCCTCCCAGGGGAAGAGCCCCCCTCCAACCTCCTCCAGCTTTTCAGTGTGGAAGTCTACTTTGGGGACCTGCAACTGGACAACCAGCTTTACAACAAGTCCAATTTCCACTTCGCTGTCTTGGTCTGCCAGGGAGAGAAAACTGCACCAGCCCCGTACTCCAGAGGGCAGAGTCTCCTGCTCCCCACCAGAGACTTGGAGAGGTACAAGGAGAACTGCTTCATCAAACTCCGCCTCACTGGATCTGAGGGGACAGACTTCCTCTTTGATGTCAGCGAGTTCTCTTTTGAACTGAAACCAGCAAGGCTCTATGTGGAGGACACCTTTGTATACTACATCAAAACTTTGTTCGACACCTACCTTCCTCACAGCACGGTGGCTGGTCGCCATGCACAGCTCTCTGCAGGGAGGCAGGTGCTGCCCCTGCAGGTGAGACAGCATGCCAGGGCCTTGGTGAACCCGGTGAAGTTGCGGAAGCTCGTCATCCAGCCAGTGAGCCTGCTTGTCAGCATCCATGCTTCTCTCAAGCTGTACATAGCCTCCGACCACACCCCTCTGTCCTTCTCTGTGTTTGAAAGAGGACCAGTGTTCACTACGGCGAGGCAGCTGGTGCACGCACTGGCCATGCACTATGCTGCTGGGGCTCTTTTCAGAGCAGGTGAGGATGCAAGGGAAGGGTCTGTGGTGGGCTCGCACCCAGACAGAAACGGCACACGGGGGTGGAGGGCTCTGTCTGCTTGACAGCGCAGGGGAGAGCAGGGAAGAGGTGAGGCTACACATCTAACAGAGCTAGGTGTGAACTGTGGCAGTGTAAGCCTTGGGTGACTTCACACCTCCCTCAGTCTGCGTCTTCATCTGTAAAGTGGATTTTAAGATCCTGAGATCAGCCGAAGTATGTCAAGCCTGGCATTTTGCTTGGCACTTAACAGACTCTCAAGCCTTCGTAGCTGTAATAGTTTAGCTTTTACATAACATAGATTAGCTAAATATCGGGGACTATGGGGGTCCAGCCCCTCGATAGTCCCCTCCCAGGGTCCGGGAAGAATCTACAACCAGCTGATAATTAATCTTTGATGGGAAGAAATGAATCTATGTACACGAAACTCCTTAGTCCATAAACTTTATTATTCTGTGTCAGTTACAAGCTTATATTCTGCTCTCATATTTAGGTCTTTTTTTGCCTGATTTCTCTCTACACTTGTCCGCGGTCCCCTCTGGGTTCTATCTTAATTCCTTCATCTTGTTCTGCCCCTTCTAGGGTCTCATCCATCTTGTTCCTTCCCATATCATCTTTTCTCCCATCTCTTTCTCTCTCCTCATCTAGTTCTTCCTCATCTTGTTGTTCCCCATCTGGCTCATCCTCATCTTCCATCTCATTCCTCTAGTACTCTCTTCTAGCCCTTCAATCTAGTTCTTCCCCATCTCAGTTTGTTCCTCTCAAGTTCTTACCCGTCTAGTTCTTCCATTCTCTTTTCTCTTCTCCGACCCTCTGTCCTGGAGGTCCCGGTATATAAAAGGAGGGTCCGAGCTAAATTGTGTAAAGCTATTACTTAACGTCCACCTGACCTAGGCGGTGTCTCCTTGTCGAATTTACCTTAAGTCAGGAGACTTGTATGTGGGCTGTTATCACTGTTAGTCCTCGGAAATTGGGCGACCACCTGGGCGGTGTCTCCTTGTGGAATTTACCTTAAGTCAGGAGACTCGCCTGTGGGTGGTTATCACTGTTAGTCCTCGGAAGTTGGGCAACCACCTGGGTGGTGTCTCCTTTAGCCCTTGAAAGTGGCTAGTGGAGTTATCTGATTCCAGAGAAAGCCTTTCCTGAGGCTGTTCTCCAAATGCCTGGAATGTGTATGTCTAGAGAGTGATCAGTCCACATTGTTAGCCGTTCTTAGGGAAAAGTCAATTGGGAAAACTATGAAGGCACACATGATTTTCATAACAGAAGACAGCTGATATATAACAAGCCAAGTAACACCAAAAACTCCTTGGGATTTGGCTTCCTCTGGAGGAATTCCCTGATTCCTCCAGGTAGTGACTTTGTCATAACCAGCTGAGTTCTTATGATATATTCCTGCGGCCCGCAGCAGCTAAATGTAGCAAACACGTTTTTAGTACCTTGCAGGCACAAGACTCTGTCTCAGTGCGCTAGTGCAGCCAGGAAAGTGAGCCTGGGCTCTCGACTCCTGACTTAAAAGATGTCCAGCTCTAGGTGGCCAGTGCCTTCATTTCTGATCATGTAGGTGAGAAGGTGAGAGGATTCGAAGCATGTACAGAGAGCCCTGTGCATCCCCAGCAGTCACTGCCTGTCACGCAGAGCACAGGGAAGGCTGTTGGTGGCTCTGCTCTCCACAGACTCTTCCAGAGAAGAACGGCCCTTCCTACCCTCTGCTTGGTGGCAGGCAGATGGTCTGCTGCAGGCTGTGGGGTGCTTTAAACTCGGTGTCAAGGGGAGAGGTAAGGCTTCTGTTTCCCGTCCGGCTGGAAGAGCCTGCGGGGTGTCTGCTGTGAGGGCAGAATTTCCCATGGGGAAGATGAGAAGTAAGCGGCTCCCTGGGATCTCAACCACTTGACAGCTGTGTTTCTGACTCAGGGTCACTCTTAGACAGGCCCAGGTTGATAGCCTGGTCCTCATGGTCATTAGCACTCATGTCAAGAGCAGTATCCACACTTGGCTTTGTTACGTCTTCTCCAGTAAAGAACCTGAAGACCAGCCGGGCGGTGGTGGCGCACGCCTTTAATCCCAGCACTTGGGAGGCAGAGCCAGGCGGATCTCTGTGAGTTCGAGGCCAGCCTGGTCTCCAAAGCGAGTTCCAGGAAAGGCGCAAAGCTACACAGAGAAACCCTGTCTCGAAAAACCAAAAAAAAAAAAAAAAAAAGAACCTGAAGACCGACTTCCCGAAAGTGACGAGGGTAAGAGCTGCTGTCCTTCCGTCTTCGTGACCTTGTGCTTATGAATCACCATAGACCAGTCAGACTGTGGCAGCAAGGGACTGTATTACCGTTGATGAGAGAGAGGCCAGTAATCATGCTCCATGCGTAAGACTAAACTTCCCCCATAGTGACTACGTAGAGAATAGGGCCGTCCTGACTGCACTACCAGGGAAAGTGACAGCTCCTGGCTGCTGGCCTTACTGACCTGTGTCTGGATAGTTTGCACAGTAGTGAAGAAAACATCCCTCCCTTGCCAAGGAGTCAATTTAAAATGATCCATAATACTTCAAATTGAATAGATGTGTATATCTGCAAACTACCCCAGACACTTAGCCTTCTGGGAGCTTGGCTTGTAACAGCTCTGCTCAAAGGCCGAGGAAAGAGGGAGGCTTCCTGCAGTCAGAGCTGGCACTAAGCTAGGAAGACGGAGGACAAACCCCACCTGTGCCCAAGTAGTCATGGCCTCTGGAGCCTTTGTGCTGAGCTGACTGCCTCGTTTTACTAGAGGAGTCTCATGTGAACATTCTCTTGGCCTTTTTTCTAATTCACTTAAAAATCCTGTGATTATGTCAATCTCGGTATGTAGCAGGAAAGAAATTCTAATACCAAAGCCATTTTAAAGCTGTTGAAAATATTGTCACTAAAACTCAGTGGTCAGTCTGAATACTGTCTGAAGAAAACAGCCTTTGGAGGAGTGGGGAAGAGAAAGGTCACAGTGAGGGCGGCTGACAGAACTAAGGATAACGGACTAGCATTCCCGTCGAGAGAGGGCGCGGGCTGGCTGGGAGGAAGCAGGTTGTGTCCATCTCCCTCGGGTCCGCATTCACCCATTGGGCTCAAGAAGGTTCCTGGCTGGGACAGTCGAAAACACCCTGACCTCATTTCTAGGGAAGTTTGTGAAGTCATTTGAAGAGGCTTTAAAAATAAATAACAGCTAACTAGAAGTGAGTGACCCTACTCAAAGGGAGGCATGTGGGCTTGAGAATTCCCCAAGGTCCTTGGCTACCTCCAGCTCTTACTCTCAGACTAAGCCATGTAGACCCAGGTTATCAACAAAATTTCCACAGCTAAGCCACAGGTATGCAGATGGCCCTCTGTATTCTTGAGTCCAACCAACTGTAGCCTGAAAATACTAGAATTACGTGGGTTGAAGTAAACTTTTGTTCTTGACATTATTCCCATAAATATGCAGAATAAAGAGGCCAGCAAGATGGCCGGTGGCTGGCGCAGTGGGTAAAGGTGAAAGGAGAGAACTGAGTCGTAATTACAGATTGTCTTCTGGCCTCCACAAGTGTACTGTGGCCTTTGTACACCCACATCCACACAAATAAGTAAATGTAATAAACATTTTTAAATTCAGCATAAGAACATTTGAGGCAGCTTTTGCGTTACGCACAGTCCAGAGGCCATTTCCATATACTGGAGGACAGAAGAGTTCGATGCATACACACTCTGTACATCAGGGCTGGACATCTCTGGACTCTGGTGCTTGCGGGGTCCTGTGCCTGGTGAAGCTGAGACCACTTCATTTGCTTTAGGGGAAAGCCAACAAGGAGTGTCCTCAGGTACTTTGTCTTCTCTGCCCAGCATAGATGCCACTGAGTTGCATCTCACTCCATAGACAGCCCTCTGGTGGTGTCAGGCCTCACTGAGCACAGCAGAGGAAATGTCAGCACCACCCTTCATATAGCTAGGAAGAACAGGAAAGAACTCCCAGTAGCTGAGTGGGAGCTAAGAGACGAGGCTGGGCTGGCCCCTCTGTGTTCCCAGATTTCCAAATCTGAAGCAGCAGTCAGAGAGATCTCTGCCTGACACAAACGTCAAGGGAAACCAGTGCTTCTAAACCAGCCCTCGGATAGAACTTTATGATCATTCCAGACAAAGGAAAATCTTTTTTTTTAATTTTTTATTTATTTATTTATTTATTTTTATTTTTAACCTCCACAGAGTACCTTTCACGGATAACTTATTCCATATGACCCTGCTTTTTTGTGGGGGGAGGGGAGCAGGGATCAAGTAAACTAGCCGAGATTGTAAACCCTACTCCCTGTCTTACCAGCCAGAGACTTTGACTTACGACATAATCTTAGCCTTAGTGTCCTCTGCTTCCTGCCCAGTGGAGATGCTACCCCGCAGCACCAAGTGAATACCCATACAGCTCTGAGCCTAGAAGCTCAGTGGTCAGGGTACATTTGCAAGGTGATGATGGCACTGTTTGCCTTGCTGCTTGGGGGATTCCATGATCAATGCCTTACCCCGATGTGGCTCCACTCCCCACTTTGACTGAACCCATCTTGTCATTCTAATGTTCCAGGGAGAAGGGCTCAAAATTTATGGGTGTCCTTCCCTCCCTGCCTTGATAGTGACCTGGGAACTTGGGATTCCTCTTGGGTTGGTGACTTAACTGCACATCTCTGTCACCGAGACGTGATGTTGAGAGAGAACCGTTCTCACATGGGCCCTGGCCTCACAGCTTTCCCAATAATAAGGCCACAGTATCGGGCTGGTGCTTGAAGATTCCTGGAGGAAGTTGCTTTTGCAGAGTTCTCCCCACTTGACCCTGGTCCTTGCCTGGCCCTGGAGTCCTCTGGGTTTATAGCCCTCAACCCCCATCCTCTGGTCCCCTCCCCTCCAGGCGGAAGGGGAAAGGCAGCTGTGGACCGCACTATAGCCTCGTTCCCACAAGGCAGAAGGCTGTGTAGGCCACTGAGCAGGCCAGCTCCTGGCAAGCCTGAGTTTAAACAGGAAAGCAAAGCCACCCTCCTGGGACTCTGGTGGGGAGCACCACTCCCTCTCACTAACCTAATCAGTACATCCCTGTCACTGATGTTTACACAACTGAGGCCGGGGTGGAAGGGGAGACATTTGTTCACTGTGGCTCCGCTCTAGGAGAAGCGCTCAGCTTGATAGGGTTGGGAAAGATTAAAAATAGCTCCTCTCTCCTTGGCAAAGTTTGCATCCCTTTTGCAACACCCTGTTTAGCATCTGCTCCTCCCCATCAGGCAGCTCCTGCTGCTGCTGCTGCTCCTGCTGCTGCTGCTGCTGCTGCCTCCGCCGCCGCCGCCGCTGCCGCTGCAGCCCTGGCAGGTTGGAACTTCCCAGCCTGTGAGCACCTGCAGCCCAGAGCGCCTGCCTGAGCTGGGGGGTGTTCTCTGCACATGGTTCCCTTTACAGGAGTACAGGAGGCTTAGACACAGAAGTCATATTAGAGCCATTTGCAAGGCTGCCAAAGGATCACTGTGATTTATAAAGTATGAAAGTTCACCATTTATGAATTCACAGAGAATGAGTTATTTCCCATGTTTTGCTCCAAAGTAGCTTATGATACCCTCCATTCTAGTGTGAAAGGGGATTTCAGGGAGAACAGGCCGCTTTTCACACATGTTGAAACCCTGAACTCAAGGTCTCACTAACCCTTTCCCTTTGTGTCTTGCAGGCTGGGTGGTGGGGTCTCTGGAAATTCTCGGCAGCCCCGCCAGCTTAGTGAGAAGCATTGGAAATGGGATCTCGGACTTCTTCAGGCTTCCATACGAAGGGTTGACACGAGGCCCAGGGGCCTTCGTGAGTGGAGTCTCCAGAGGGACCACATCCTTCGTCAAGCACATTTCCAAAGGTAACTGGGGAGGTCCTTGCCAGTCCTTGTCTGGTTTTTCCAGTGTTCAGGCTTATAGCAAAGCTCATGTATAAGGCTTCATGTTTTAAACAAGTCACTGCTTGCCTGTTGTGTATGAAAATGTTTCAGAAACTGGAAGATTTTAAACCTCTCATTGGGAAAACATGGACTAGCTCAACCGTCATTCCATGCAATAAATACAGAAATATTGAAAGTGTCCATGACTGCTGCTGAGCATCAGGAATCCTACACTAGTTGCCTCATGATATTTTTAAAATGTAGATACAGTTGTCCCAACTTTCTTAAGGACATGAATACATTGTGATGAGGAATGAGCTTAGGAAGCTGATTCCTAAGCCAACTTCACTCCAGCTCCCTGCATACACAGTGCCATCTTGTGGTCCACACAAGTCCTCAGGCATGGAGGCCTAACTGCTTCCCACCAGGAGAATGTTTTCATTTCATCCAGTGTTTGCTTGATATTTTGGTCAGGTTGGCAGTGACTGGGAAACTAACAAGGGCCATCTGAGTCCCCTTCTCTTCTCAGCAGGAGGCAGAGAAAACAGGGCAAAGGCCTTCTTGCCCATAAAAGGCATTTTACTGTAGACAATACCATAACTCTGTTATGAGTGAGCAGGTTATAGAAGTCTCTAGAAGGCTCAAAAGAAGACTTAAGGTTGAAATATGAGAACCCATGATCCATAGCAAGGATGGGGCTGTGGGTGGGGGGTTGGCAAGAGAAGAGCAAAAGCAATAAAAACGAATTCCATGGACAATGAAAGGGAGCCTCCCCCAGCCCCAGATCCCAGGAGGCCTGGGAGCTGACGAGCGGGTCACAGCTGTGTTCCTGGTGGGCTTCTCGTTCCTGCCGTGCGTGCGTCTCTGAGGTTCTCTTGTTTCTGTTTACAATATGACAACAAACACCTGCTAAGCTGAACCTCAGTGGTAAATTTAGCATCCTGCACGCAAGCGTGCGTTCAGACCACAGGTAGGTGGTAGCTGCAGAAATGGAACATGCCATTCCTTTTCCTTCTGGCTGTGCTGACTGAGACGCACACGCACTTGGTGGCGGTTCGAACTGTTCAGCCCGTGGCTGAAGCTGCCTTTCTCAGGAAAACCAAACAGAATCATCGCTTTGATGCCTTTGTTGTCTTTCCCAACAGTCAACGTCTCGATGACCAAAGCTACGTTTAAGTTTCCTGTACTAAATAGTTATTTCCTCAGAATTCCAAATGGTAAGGGTTTAATGTCTCCCTTTTTTAAGATTGAAGTCATGGCCAGGTGTGGTCATGCTTGCTGAGGAAGATCCCAAATTCAAAGCCAATCTAGCTTGCATAAGAGAACAAAGGGAGAGGGAGAAGACTGAATTCATAAAAAGACAATAATTTGAGTCCTAAAGTGGGAACATTTCTTGGCAATCTATCTAAAACTAAGTAGCATACACATAACCTTTCTGAGCTCAAGAAGGCAGGTAGGCTGGGGATGTGGTCAGTAGTAGAATGCTTACCTAGCATAAGCAAGGCCGAGGTTCAATCCTCCCTAATGTACACACACAGCAGAGCAGGTAAATTTTAACCTTTTAGAACCGGACCTCATGGAGGACTTCAGAAGTATTTCCCCAGGTCTCAACAAATGATTGGAAGGGTGTAAAACTCTAGGCTGCTTAGCGATATTTCCTGTGCCCCACTGGGGAGTGCCAGCACCCCATGTGCAAATGGTACATCTCCTGCCTCTAAAGGCTGGGGAGAGAAGAATGTCACTCCCCACTGGGCATATCAAGGGAAGACCCCAGTCTGCCGGTGTCCCCTCCTCCTCCTCCTCCTCCCTACATACCTCTAGGGCCACCACCTCGGGTCCACCGTGTCTGTGACGAGGAAATCAGCCCGTGCTCTTGTACCCTTAGGTACCTTGACGTCCATCACCAACTTGGCCACCAGTCTGGCCCGAAATATGGACCGGCTTTCGCTGGATGAAGAGCACTACAACCGGCAGGAGGAGTGGCGGCGGCAGCTGCCGGAGAGCCTGGGCGAGGGGCTGCGACAGGGCCTGTCCAGGCTGGGCATCAGCCTGCTCGGTAAGGGACTGTGGCGCTCCTGTCCATCTGACTCAGCTCTGCAAGCTCTCCCAAGAATGGCCACAGTGCCCTCTCCATGGGAGTGGTTGTGAAGTTCGTGACCTTTCACAGGCAGAGCTGAGCTTCGACAGGATCAGCCACTTGCTGCAACGCCTGCAGTTATCTGTGGAGCACTGAGACAGGACCAGTTCCACAGAGTTGTGCTCCTGAACAGGGCTATCTCAGGACTGTCTGGGGAAGAGACTCCCCTGCACAGTGCCTAACATGGGCTTGGTGTAAGGGCTCCATCGCAAAGGGAACTGCGCAGGACAGCCCTGAGCACTTTTCGAAGTGAGTAGCCATCAGCCACAGCAGTTACTCCCCATCACCATGGCTGCCTGAGCAGTGTGCACACGCCATGTAAACTGTAGTGAGGAGCCAGCTTCCCCTTCAATTTCTTTATTTCAGATCAGCCCATCTCAAAGCAACTATTGTTTGTCAAGCAGCCAGATAGTATAGTTAGAGGTGAAGATTGCTGTGGGTATTTCAAAGTATCAAGTGTTTGGAAATAAGTTGCTTTGGAAAAATCTATAAAAAGGAAGCTCCAGAGCTGGAAATGTGCAGGGTGGGATTTTCAAGGGTGTTCTTTGTTTATTCGCTTGCAAAGGAATTTAAAACTGGACTGCTTGGCCCCCTGCCTCCCACACGTCTGAGGGAGTACGCAGTGTGTGGAGATCAAAGTGACCATGAGGTGCAGAGCACAGGGTGGAAGAGATGAGGCTGAAAGGCTTCCTCCCGCCTGTATCCCGGTCTCCACTCAGCTGCTCGCCCTGCAGCAGCACAGCAGGCTGAGGCTGTGGGAGGAAGCGGTAAAACATTCCAAGCACAGGTTAAGTTACTAGAGATTATGGAAGCAGTAACAGTTTGTGGCGTGGGGTGCTGTCATTTGATAACGTGTGGAAAGGGGAAGCCAGTGACCTGTGATGAGTGTGGGTAAATCAGCAGCCTCCTCGATTGATTCTGCAGCCCAAAGACTCCTGGGGGTGGGCACAGTGGACAAAACTGTGTCCCTCAGGGCCCTGGATTCCAGGCTAGGTTATCCAGGTCCTTTCTTAGTGACCTTAGGCAAGGTTTTAAGGTCTTTAATCCTGGACTTGTTTGTAAACTGGAGCTGATTAATGCAGTTATGAGAAATAGTGAACAGGCAGGGGCCACAGGGCACTTCCGGGACAGACATGAATTGGTGTTCTACAACCAAAGGAATTGTGAATACTGTCCTGACTTCAGAACAGCATTTGAGCAACTACAGGAATGTTCTTGGGGAAGTCTGCCTGATGAAGTCACTCTGTCCAGAGGGAATGACAGCAAGGTTATCTTGGGGGCTCAAGGTGGTTATTTGGGGACTTGGGGTTGTTTTAAGCTAAGAATCACCCTTTGCTTTGGTCATGAGTGCTCCTTCACCTGTCCAAGAGATCTGAGCTGGCTGTCAAAGGCTGGTCATGACTCCCTTTTGGTCCTAGGATTCTATACTCTTCCCACAAGGAAGCTGCCTCTGTCCAGCTTCCCCTGTTCAAGTTTACCCTCTGGCAGAAGGCTCTGCTGTGTTCAGAGTGTCTCTGCCACGCTGGGAATGGCAGTGGACTCATGTGCTGTCTGCATCTGAGGATGATTCGAGTGTCCACCCCACCCCTACCACCAGTGCCCTAGCGCTGGCCAGCTTGGGCCCCCAGGAGCTCCAGTCCAGACTAGTGCCCCTCCCCCGAGGGCTGCAGACATTTCTGGACTCCTCAGGTTTACGGTGAGTGGCTGCAGCTTGGTGGAGTGACTTCCTGTCCTCCAGGGTTCAAGGGCCTGTCCATGTCTCACGGAATATACAAGCTGCCCTACAGTGCATGGTCGCAGGTTCTCAGCTGTGTGCCAGGAGGACAGGAAACAAGCCTCAGTGTCACATTTCAAACTGATCCCCAGAGTGTTTAAATTGCCACGTGAAGCTCCGAGCTGTGCACAGGTTGGAGCTGTTGTTCTGTAATAATTGAAGACCCCAATGGGGACTGGAACTCTAGCTGCTCAGACTTTTCTGTCTATAAGACTCAGTTACTGAGATACATTTACAGAGCATTTTAGGGTGACAAAGTCCCTTCACACATGCCATCGTACTCTACCTTAACAGCCTTGGTGTTAACTTGTGACTACTCAGCAGGAACCTGCCTTTCTCCCCAGTCACCTCCTCTCAGGGCTCCCAGTTAGAACCAATCAGGACAGTAGAATGAACTGCTGAGAGTCCCAAGGTAGGAAAAATGCATTGCCACTAAACGTGCCCCTTTCCTACCTCCTTGGGGACACTGGAGTGCCATAAAGCACTTGAAAGTCCAAGGATGTCTGTAGCTACTTCAGGCCATGTGGCTCCAAGTCATTGAGGCTCATGGGCTTTTGCATGAGCTTTACATTTGGGAACTGGTGGCCCTGCAGAATTGGCACTGGCTTTGCCTACATGTACCAAATTCACTTCACTTACCCAACCTGCCACACATGCTTCTGTGCCCTGGAGCCTAGCTAGGAAAAGCTGACCACTTCCGTGTCACTGTTCAATTCCAGGTCCCCCCAGCCCTGGCTCTCCCACCCACCAAGGGTACTGCTGCCTAACTGATGCCGTCGTGCCCAGTCTCCCCTCTCGAGATCTTGGCACACATGGGGGCGGCGGGGAGGCAGCAGAGCTGGGGCTTTCAGAATCCCCACAAGACAGGCCTATAATAGATAGAGCCAGAGCCACAGAGGAGGTCCCCTTAAGGAGACCCTTGGGCATCAGACCTGCTACCAGCAGTGCCATTTTCAGTTAGTTGGGACCTGCAGAGTGACAGATTCCAGTTAGCTGCGTCCTAGTTTGCTCACGGTTCCGATGAGAAAGGCTGGCCCCAGGCTGGAATGCCAGCCGCACTAGGTTCTCTCTCTTGCAGGTCCCCAGCAGCACGGTGTCCTAGCTTAGGCCTACACTCCTGTTGTGAACAACAACAGATTGCACTGTGTGAAAAGCTACCATCAAAATAGACTAGTAATAAATGTCCTCGCTGATCCCTGGAGCAAGTCACAGGAGAGAAGGAAGCACTCAGCAAACAGTTCCTTGCTTCTTCAGGACAGGCCTCCTACAGCTCAGGGTACAGAAAAGGCTGTTCCCGTTCCCTGGGGCCCCTCCCACACACTGCTCCCTCCTCCACTCACTTCATCACATTACAGCACTCTCCATGTGGCCGCCCACTCCACAGGCTGGTTGCCAACAGACAACTCTTGAGATCAGTTTCCACTACCTAAAGCCTTAGAGCAGTTTGAGAATATGACAGTAAATAACTTACCAGTTGTGGGACTTGGCTGGATCATACCTACAAAGAAGCCTCCTAAAGCCCTCCCCAAGCAGCTGCTTCCCTCCAGCTAGATTTACAAACTAGGGGCTGGCTATTCATGTGTAAAGAGCCTGTTCTCCAGATCACTGGCACAGAATAGCGGTCCTTGGCATCTGGTGGTGGGTGAGCTCCACGAGGGCCCCTGGGCTACAGGAAGGGTGGCTGATGCTTGCTGCAGAGTCTGGGGCTGCACTGAAGACAAGTGACCTGGCAACCCCTTCTCTAACTGGTGGAATCTAACACTTGGCCCTGGAGCATAGGGTCCCACTTTTCTGGCTGTCCCAGTGGTGTATCTATCAAAGCCACTGCAATTGGCGTCTTCGTAAGTACAACGGAGTCTGAGATCAAAAGGGAGTCTCACTGAGGTACCTGTCTACACGTAAGGAGACAGAAGTGAGCACCATGTGGACAGACAGTACCAGCTATAAGGGGCACATCCCTTGCCCGGTTAGGTCTGGCACATGAAAGGGAAATGAGGGAAGATCCTAAATGAGGCAAACACCAACCCCCAACTCAGAGTCAGTAGTTATAATGAAAGCCACACTGGGAAAGGGCATTTTCACCTAGAACATTGGCAACAATTTGTGATGTATTTGCAATTATTTATCCTAGCTAATAGGTAGAGGCATAAGGATCAGGAAGTCAAAGCCATCCTTGCCTCGGTAGTGACTCAGAAGTCAGGCTGGGCTACAAGAAACACTCTTACAAACCTGTTTCAAAGCCAAGACTCCAGTCTCTGGGTCTTCAGTGCACTGCTCCCTGCCCCACCCCACCATGTCACTGTGGCCCCCTGGTCTTAGAGAGAGCAGAGAGCAGCTGATGCTTTAACTGACAGCACCTACCCAGGGCCCTATAGGAGTGCTGCTCTGTCCTAGGAGCCAAGACAACCTGGACCAGCGGGAAGCTGGCATCTCTCCTCAGTCCATCATTTCCTTAGGTTTGGGTGGCATTACCCTAGGCCTCTGTCAATGCCTAAACTTAAATGTCTGTTAAAACCTAAAGGCCAGGCACCTGTGAAGAACAGTCCCCTTGGATATGACCTGAAGGAGCTAGTCTAGTCTTCTGTTTCAGTGGATTTTGCTCAGTGGAACATCGCTTGAAATTAGGTCATTAACTGAGACCTGGAAATCTCCTTTTACCCAAGAGACGTTGAATTGGTGGCATTTGGAATAATGGGATTTGACATGTACTAAGATTTCCACCAAGGGACTGTGGAAATGTTTGCGGTACACCTACCTGCCAGGCTGGAGCTGAAGGCAAAGAGCTGTCAGGAATTATAAAGCAACCTCTCCTGAGATAAGGAGCCCTCTGTATATCATGAAAAGTCAGGACCCATGAGGCCCTTCCTGACCTTATCACTGACCCCTGAAGTTAGAGGATCAAAAATGAGTGGCAGAGGGATGCCTTTCATTTGTAACTACCTTCAAGCTCAGTTTAAAAAAAAAAAATGGGGGCTGCAGTGGTAAAGCTGTTCAGCAATTTGTCAAGCAAGTAGTGTTTTAATGGCTATTCCGAAGTCAAGAGTGTAACCAAACCTCAGCTAAAGTGAGAAAGAATGTAGTTTTTTCAATATGGAAAAGGAGAGAAGAGCCTGTTTGATAAACTGGGTGAGCAAATAACCCAAACTCCTTGGACTCAGATCAAGGCCCAACCACTCAGCAGTTTGTGACCTTGGGAAGATCCCTTAACTTCTCTGTGTCTGTTGGCCTTACTCACAGGATGATGATGACTGAATGACCTCATCGGGTGGAGTCCTTTGTACAGTGCTCAGTTCATAAGCACTCAATAGACGGGCTATAGCAGAAATCATCTGCCAATGACTACTTTTACTAAGTAAATATTAAGTGATAATATTGAATTAGTACAAAATCATTGTTTTAAGGCAAGGGAGTAGAGAGAGGGGCCAGTGATTAAGAGTGGTGGCCGTGAAATCTTGAGGACCTGAGTTGAAATTCCCAGCACTTATGTAAAGTAGCAGGGCATAACTACATAACTATAACCCCAGCAACAGAGCAGATAGATCCTGGGCACTCACTGGGCAACCAGCCTAGCTAAAACCTAAGGCAGAGAGCACTAGAGGAAAACACCTGACACCTCCCTGTGGTCTCCAGAGGCACCTCTCCCTACCCACACACAAAAATGGGGGCACAGAAAGGGGCTGATCACCTTCCAGTTAAGTTTATTGAGCTATGCAGGCTCTCGAGGCAATGCTTTCTCCCAAAAATGTATTCTTTCTGCAGAAAGGCACATGGGAAACTGTTGTGGGATATTTGTACACTATATGAAGAAGTATTGCTGTGACTGGTGTAATAAAAAGCTGAACAGCCAATAGCTAGGCAGGAGAATATAGGCGGGACTTCTGGGCAGAGAGAGAACTCTGGGAAAAAGAAAGGCGTAGTAGCCAGCCAGACAACGAGGAAGCAGGATAGGTAGTAAGGAGATGAAGTAATGAGTCGTGTGGAAGAATGTAGATTAAAATATGAGTTAAGTTATAAGAACTAGTTAGGAACAAGCCTAAGCTAAGGGTGAGCTTTTATAATTAGTAAGTCTCTGTGTCATTATTTGTGGGCTGGTGGTCCCGATGAGAAAGTACTACCACAGATAACACTCCAGAAGTCTCAAGTTTCTAGATCCTGACTTATGAACCAAACCCAAGCTAAGTACTGTTTTGATGAAGAAAACATCTAGTGTAAATGTTCTTTAATATAGATTATTGGTGAATAAAACATTACAATGAGGGCAGGGATTCATTTTCAGTCAAGGTTAAACTGAGTTCCAGATTGAGATTTTTCATAATCTGAAGATTCTAAGCCTCTGTCCTCCCCCGAAACCTTCTGTTATTTCAGGTGCTATTGCTGGTATAGTTGATCAGCCAATGCAGAACTTCCAGAAAACATCCGAGACCCAGGCTTCCGCAGGACATAAGGCCAAGGGTGTCATCTCAGGTGTGGGGAAAGGAATCATGGGGGTATTCACCAAACCCATTGGGGGAGCTGCAGAGCTTGTGTCGCAGGCTGGCTATGGTGAGTAGGTTAAAAGAGATAGGCCAACTGAGATCTTATTAACTAATGTACATTCCTACTCAGGTTCTCTGAATCTAGCCTTTCACATGAGCAAGGGATGAGGAATAAAATGGAAAAATAGTAGCTATCTTTTTGTATCCTAATGTTTATTTACAGAGTATGACTATTGCCAGTTAGTAACATCAGTGAGTACTTTCAAATATTTCATGCCCCCCCACTTTTTTTTTTTTACAGTACACTTAACAGACTTTAATAAAAAGTAACCAGTTAGAAGTTTCCAACAGTATGGCAACAGATTACTTTTCATGTGATAAATTGGGACAGATAAACAGGTCTTAAGTCAGGAAGACATATGTGCCTGTTGACTATGGAGAGCAGGAGAGGGCATGCACACTCATCTTTGGGAGTCATCTGCATTTTCCAGTTGAGTCTCCTGGCCAATGAGAGCAAAGGCCCATGGTGTGCAGCTAAAATGCCTTTCTCCAGGCAGACACTGGGAGGCCTGGGGCAGAGGCCAGGCCATCTCCCCAAATGTGCCGTGTACAAGTGCGTAAGGGATGGTGGGAAAGGAAGCAGCTCTTGGCAGAACACGTTAAAGTACCTTGCAGTAAACATGTGACTAGATTACCTTTTTACTTAAACTTGATGGCATCCTTTGGTCATGCAACAGGCAAATGAGCTGGCATTTCAGGCCACAGGAGGGCCACCCACTTGTCAGACAGCATATTCTGTGTCTGCATCTGGCCAGACAGTCAGGACACATTTCACTGCAGGAAACCTGTACCTGAGTTCTGACAAGACACAGCCTCATCACACACAATATCCAGAGCACCCTTTGAGAAGCCACACTGGCAGCCATGCTTCTGCTCCGTTCTCCACTCCAATCCCCTATGGGCAGCAGGTCACTCACAGTGAAACTGACCGTACAAATTGCTACAACTCAGAGGTGGAAGAGGTTAAACTCTCCCTTACTTATTAAGAAAGAAAAAGTGTTCTCTTTGCTCCAAACCCAAGTGGGGTAACAACTCGTACTTCATAAGCTGCTGGGGTTTTAAAATGCCATTGTCTCTTACATGTTTCCCAGGCTTAGGAACTTATGTAAGAGCGTCTCAGAGCAGAGCTTCACATGGCCTTTTTGGTTTCCATCACTCTTGTAAAACTTTTATTACCACACTGAAGGTTTTACAAACCACTAACTCTTAGTCTAATGACTATGCCTCGTTTATAAACATTTACAAGCCCTCCGAAAGCACACACGCTGTACCATCTTTGGTTCTGGAGTCTCTTTGGAGGCTTATGTGGCTGCTGCTGGGTGCCCTCATTTGGTCCTGGCACCAGCGAAAGCATGTAATAAACCAGAGGCCCCAAGAGCACTCATAAATGTATACAGAATCTTGTTTAACAGCTGGATTAAGTCATTTAAATTTAAATACTCTATCTGGGCAAACCGTGTGCTTTTGTGTATGTGCTTTTGGTTTTGTTGTTTTCGGCCAGTCATAACAGATATAGAAATACTGTATTAAGCAGCAAAGCCAAGTAACAGTGACTTTTAAAACATGTAAGTCTTAAATGACATGTAAGATACTGTTGATGACCAGTTCTCTTAGCATTATGCTTCCTCTAAGTCAGTGGTTCTCAACCTTCCTAATGCTGTGACCCTTTAATACAGTTCCTCATGTTGTGGTGACCCCAACCATAAAATTATTTTTGTTGCTACTTCCTAACTGTAATTTTGCTACTGTTATGAATCGTAATGTAAATACCTGTGTTTTCTGATGGTCTTAGGTAACCCCTGTGAAAGCAGTGGTTTAATGGTTATCTATAAACTTATTTCCAGAGATGTGACTTCATCTTGAATCTGTAACATTTTATGGATAGCTGTAAGATAACATCACTGTAGCAGAGAACTGTTTTCCAGAAAATTAGTACAGCTCCTTTGCTTCTCATACCACAGGTATTTTACATGGAGCTGGACTTTCTCAGCTTCCCAAACAACGGTACCAACCAAGAGATCTACATGCTGACCAAGCTCCAAACAGCCACGTCAAATATGTCTGGTAAAATTCTTGAACCCCTCACTCTGTTTACATTCACACTGCACCTTGGTTTGCTCTCTTGCTAATGGAGACCAAAGGATCAGCTGGTTTCAACAGCATTGTCTTGGGCAGTTTTAGGGAAAGGCTGTTCTTCCTAGAGGGAAGCTGGAGAGAGAACTCCGCTCCACGTAAGAGGCTAAGGCAGGATTGTCAGTTCAGGGCCAGCCTGGGCAACACAAGGAGACAAAATTATCTTCTCTACTTGGATCTCTTAAGGATACACACCGTTAAAAGTCTGGGCCTGCAACAAGGATCAAAATTCCCTGTGGAACCAGAGTTCTAATTGGGGGTGTCATTTCTAATGGGAAGAAAATAGCTAAATGAAGCATAAGAAAATCTCTTCTCCAGGATCCAGGCTCTGCTGACCAGAATCAACTTAAGAATTGACAATATTTTTTTTTTTAGCCAGCTGTAGCAAATACAGAAATACTGTAATATTAAGCTAAAGTTAACAGTCCACTCTGCCCTTGGGAAGGGCTTGCTTTTTGAGGAGACATGCCCCCATCACTGATATACAGTGAAAGCTGTTGTGACTGCCTTTCAGGATGGCTCCTAACCACTTCCTTCCTTTTAAACAGGAAAATGCTTCAGTCTCTGGGTAGACCAGAAGTCCACATGGCCCTGGATGTAGTCCTGGTGAGGGGCTCAGGCCAGGAGCATGAAGGGTGCTTGCTCTTGACATCTGAAGTGCTCTTTGTCGTAAGCATCAGTGAGGACACACAGCAACAGGCCTTCCCCATCACAGAGATCGACTGTGCACAGGACACCAAACAAAACAACCTGCTCACTGTGCAGCTCAAGCAACCAAGAGTAGCCTGTGATGTGGAGGTACAGTTCCCAAACCAGGATGACTGGGGCTAGCTTTCGGGAGTTGAAATGTAGCATTATCACTGGTGCTTAGGCATCTAGACCAGGAGAGACAGGAAGGACTGTAAAGGAGACAAGGTCGGTATTGCAGAAGGGACTAGGAAGGCCCCACCCACCTGTGTGTGTGAACCCTAAAGAGAAGAGGAACAGTACCCTAGATGTGCTAGCTACTGGATCCTGGCAGTGTTTACATAGAATGGACGCTCAGGTAGAGCATCCAGAATACCAGGATTCAGAAGCCCAGCCTGAGCAGAGTGGTTCTGGCCTTCTACAATCCAACCTACATTAAGCAGATGCACCCACTGGGACACTGCTCTCTTCCTGTCTACCTCCCAGTAGATGTGGCCTGAGCCACACATCCTAATTACTGAGTTTTTTTTTTTTTTAATTTATTTTCCCATATGAGATAGGGTGGTCCTTACTGGGCACTGAAGACTGAAATCAAGGTTACAAAACTACCCCCAGCAGGACCTGCCCAATTCCTTCTTTCATGATTCTTCCTGATACAGGATCTTGTCTCTCTCACATTATTTGGGTAGAATTATCTGAGCAGATGGAAAGCAGCCAACCACAACATCTCCTAAGATCTCTCCTATTTCTTGGACTGTAATCAGTCAGGCTTTAAGCTGGGGCTTGGCACCAAGACTACACTGCAGCTTTCAGTTGATGACTTTCTGGGAATAAACAGGGGTCGGATGTCCAGGCTGACTTTATTAGATCTGCCAGAAATCTTCTGATCCAGTTGACAATAATTATAGCAGCAGTGATCTGGCTACAGAATTTGGCAAAGGACAGTAGCATTGTCTTCAAGTCCTTAGTCCTGGAGAAACCTCCAAACCCCAAGAAGTACCTGTGACCAGTATTTTTCTTAGTTGGCATAGAAATACTTTAGATCTTCAGCTATGTGATTTATCTTTTACTGATATCTAATTCTCATCCTCCTTTGCACTTCTGTTTGAGGATGGGGGGAGGAGCAGGGGCGGGGGGAGGGGGGAGGGGCGGGGCTGAGACCTGGGAACACCAATCGGCATGTTGGAAGCTGTGAAGGTTGAGGTGATGAACTCGCCAAGCTAAGAGACGGAAGCATCAGAACCTGCTCATGTCCAGGGATGAAGGAATGGCAGTTAGAGGCAGAAACACAGAGCAGTCCTTCAAGACAGCCATTCAATAAACAGCACCCAGTTCACACACCTCTCTCTGGTACTGTGCAGACAGTAGAACCCACTGGGCTTTCTCAGTACTGCTTTGTCCTACCCTTACTTCAGCTCGTACCTACTCCCTTCTTGTGTCCATGACCCAACCCTCCCCAGTGAAGAAGACTGAAGCTGCAGGACATTGGAGACCCTTCATTGAGAGCTGGAAAACAGTGTCTCAGCAGGAGGGAAGAGTCGTGGAGGCACTGGTTGGACTGTCTTCTGCAGCTGTCCTGCTCAAAGCAGAACCTAACACAGTCCCAATCCAAAGCCTCCTGCTGTGAAAACCAAGAGCAGTATTTCCAGCTCTATAAAGTGCCCCTCACCTTAGAGGCTAGAAACAGAACTCCTTTGAATTCTGGAAGGAATTAATTTGTAGATGACATCACTGAGTATATTCAAATATGGCAAGTTTTGGATTTTTTTTTTTAATCAGCATTGCTTTTCTTGGTTAAATGCAGTCATTTTTTTAGAGATAATTGCTTAATATGCCTGGCACATTATTAAAATCCCCTATGAGAGGCTCAAAATGAGTCAGGAGGTCAATTTATTCCTTGGCCAGGTTCCTTTCACAACACAGGCTTTCCTGCTGCTGTTCAGGAGCAATTAAGCCTTTTTGTATATTCAAAGCTCTCCAGCTGAATTCTGGCCCCATCAAATGATATCATCAGAACTCTGGCCTTTGCCTAGTGGTGCACAGCTTTCATCTGTCAGTGAATCTTAAAGGCTTTTCTTTTCTTTCTGAGGCTGAAAAATATAAGACCCAAACTCTAACACAAGCCTTAACTTACACCTCTGGCAGGCCCTTCTACTCTCTGCTTTCTGTAGCTTTTTACAACTTTTTATACTTTTAGCTACATTTTTTTCTGGGCCCTGTTTAAATTCTTTACATTACCGCAACTCTGAGAACTAAAACACCTCTATTAAAAGGTTTCTAATTCTTCCCGAATGGCCTTGCCAATATTCAGTAGGTCACAACACTACAAGGTTAGTGGCTACTAACTTCTACAAACCAGTGGCCAGCTCTGCCAATTCCCTCCTCGGCTTGATCTGTGCACTAGATAGCTGGTGGGACTTCAGGATGAGAAGAATTTATAGTCCCAACTGCCTTTGATGGGTGCTTCCTCAGACTGTCTCACTTAAGAACTTAGGTAGTTTATCTATCTGTCTCAGTTCTTAAGTTCCACTGAAGATGAGCCAGACTTTTATGAACTATAAATGTAGTTTGCATCCTCCCTTTTTGCCATAAAAATTTCCCCTTCCTCTGCCCAGTTCTATTTTTTTTCTGGCTTTAAATCCTAGTATTTATAAAAACAGAAAATGTTACAGTTCAAAAAGGTAGGAGGTTTTGTTTTTTAAAAATGTTCTGCCCAAAGCCACTGGTATGAATGAGGTTCTCTTCCCTGCCTTCTGACAAGCTGTGGCAGCTCTGGGAACCAGGGCAACTCTTACTTTGGGAAGCTGAGTTGCACACTGATTACATTTAACCAGAGGAGCCATTTTTATCCTTTGTTCCAGGGCTGCTTGGTAAAAAGCAATGACAGATGTGTTAACAGTTAATGAGCACTATCAAATGGTTAACTTTAAACATGAAAATTTTATGCAAAAGAGCCATTTATTCAAAGGGAGGGTGTCCTGATAGTCTTATGGAAACTGGTTACATGTGCCAAACTTGCACTGGGATTGCTTTTTCTCAGAAGTGGTGCTGATGTGGACAGAATGGCTCACAGGATGGCCTAGGAGACACAGTGGACAAGTGCATCCAGGAGAACAGTTTTGTTGTCACAGTATCACAAAGGTTGGTGACTCTTTCACAAACCTTTGCTTTTGGCAGGTGGATGGTGCCCGGGAGAGACTGTCGGAGCAGCAGTTTAACAGGCTCGTGGACTACATTGCAAAAACTTCTTGCCACCTGGCTCCAAGCTGCTCTTCCATGCAAACAGCATGTTCTGTGGTAGCTGTGGAGCCTCCCCCTGCCACTGTTAGAACCTATCATTATTTAGCTGACCCCCATTTTGCTCAGGTGTTCATTAGTAAATTTACCATGGTAAAGAATAAAGCCCTAAGGAAAGGCTTCCCCTGAGTCCCTGAGGGAGGAGGAGTTTGATGTTTTGCTGAGCAACACAGAGTTCCAACACGCAACATGGACAGAAGGCCAACATGTCTGTAGTAACAGGCATACTAATTTTGTAGGGATTTACATCTTACCTTCTCCCCAAACAAAAAAAGATACTCCTTCAAGGGGGGAAAAAAAAATTCCAAGTGGGAGAGGAACAAATGATCGAAGAATCCTATATATGTTGTATTCTTACCATATATAGACAATTCTTTTTTTTTTTTTTTTTTAACTCTATGCCATTTGCAGAAGTTTTCACTGTAATTTCAATCTATTAATGCTCTGCTTTGTAGTAAAATGTGGACAGGCCCTAGAATACAGACTCAGAAAATAAAACTCCACCACCTCTGTAATACAGTTGTTTCGCTTGTTGAATGTTTCACTTAACTACAATACCATTCTTTTTAGGAAAAACAATGTATATTACCCTCAAAGTCAGTCATCTACTGATTTGTCAGACTTTTAACTGCTCAGGTATATTTTGGAAAGCTTATGTTTTACAAAGCTAAAAAGTAACATTTTGTGTCTACCAACAAGAACAGACCATAATGCCTGTAAATTTGTTTGGTTCTAGAACTCCTTAGTATATGGGTGTGAGTTAAGAAGGACCCTAACACTGCTGAGCCGTGGTGGTACACACCTTTAATCCCAGCCCTCGGGAGGCAGAGGCAGGTGGATCTCTGTGAGTTCCAGGCCAGCCTGAGCTAGAGAGTGAGTTCCAGGGCAGCCAGGGCTACAGAGAAAGCCTGTCTCCAGCAATGCCACCAGTCAGGACAGTTCTCTATGAACTGACTTGGCAAGGCTTGGAGATAATCCCTAGTGTCTGCTAAGTACTATTTAACACCTAAAGAAAGGCTCAGATGCAAGGCCTGGAGTCAGCAGTGATCCTAAAGTTCTCTGTGACTGTCTCAGTGTACCCACTGACAGCAGGCATGCGGTGGCCTGCAACCTGTTCCCTTCAGCTCTAAGTACGACGGTGCCATTTCAAAGGCCACTGCCCTTCAACTCTCAGGTCTGCTGGGCACACATCCCCACTATATCCCCATCACTGAAAAACAAGTCATTGGTGGACAACTCAAGCCAAATATGAAAACCATCCATGCACTTAGTCTGTGACTCATTTAGGAAAGCAACATTTTTGTCACCCTCAAGAATAATTATTTTTAAGAATGTAAATATGTACTGATTCTTGTATGGCTTATGGAAATTTTACATAATGCCAGGAATTATATAAATAAAGTATTGCTGACCATGGATGAATGTCTGCTTTGAGTTTTTAGTTGGCGGGTTTCGCCGATACCCTATTTTAATATAGCTCATTCACTGAGTCCTACACAAGTTAAACAGAATAAGGACTACTACTGATCCAACTTGCTTTGTCGTTGTACACACTGGATACAGCGCAGTCATACAGCTCTTATGGGGGGGAGGGGGCTGGGTTCAATGCCTGTACTACCAAAACAATAAAAAAAAAACTAGACTTGCATCAAATAAATATAACTTTGGTCACAACAAAATCTAAAGGATAGAAAAATTCCGAAGATATTAATGAAAAAAGTTTTATCTCCAAAAAGAAGAAAGTTTCATCGTTTATTAGACTTTTTTAAATGACCACAAGACATTACTCAGTACTAGTTAAGTGTTTTTCTAGATACTACATGTATTTCCATTTCTCATACATACTGTGGTTCATTAATAAAAGCAATTATTCGCTAGGCAGTGGTGGCGCATGCCTTTAATCCCAGCACTCGGGAGGCAGAGCCAGGCAGATCTCTGTGAGTTCGAGGCCAGCCTGGACTACAGGGTGAGATCCAAGACAGGCACCAAAACAACACAGAGAAACCCTGTCTCGAAAAACCAAAAAAAAAAGGCAATTATTCTAACAGCATGTCGTCATATTTCCCTATTCTTTCTGGTGACAGCAGCACTACCAAACAGTTTGAAGGAAACCCAAGGACAGATTTTCTTTAAGAATGCCATCTAAACATCTATTCCCTAGCTGATCTGGAACCCCCTATGCTGGCCTCTAACTCGAGATTCACAGACACCCATCTCCCTCTGCCTCCTGCAGAGAGAGATTTTATTGATAGGACTGGAACACCCAAAGCTGGAAGTCTAACCACTCAGGTACTCCAAGGGACCAAAGGCAGGACCAAGTAACTGCAAGAAGGACCTATCTCAGTGAAATGACAGAATATAAGAGCGATTATACATGTGCTGAAATAATGAACTGAGAGCTGGAGAGATGGCTCAGTGGTTAAGAGCACTGACTATTCTTCCAGAGGACCCAGGTTTAATTCCCAGCAACCACATGGCAGCTAACAGCTGTCTGTGACTCCAGTTCCAGGGGACCCGACACCCATGGCAAAACACCAATGCACATAAAATTAAAAGAAAAAAAGAAAAAAGAAATAATGAACTGACAAGTTATCTTTATAATATTCATCCAGTTATATGAATAATAGATGTCAGATTTTTAAGCCCCTGAATTATCCATAATAATAACCAAGCAAAGACTTACTGTCCATATAATTGTTAATTGTTTATTGAGGTAAACTACTCCTTAGCCCACATATTCATGTTTCATAGTTCAGGAACACAGGTCAGCAATGAACTTCTATCGAGTGCAATCCAAAGAATTCTATGGAGAGAAACACAATGGCTATGTTAATGAAGATCAATCTTTATTAATACCAATGAGGTCTATACCTACTACTTACTGATACTCACCTTCACCCATTTCTGGCTGCCTAGCGTCAAGCTCCCTGACCACCCTGCCTAGCTTCCATTCTGGGCAGACCATAACTTACTCTTATTTTTGGCTTTTATTTTAGCAGCATTCTTGTTCCTCTGACATCTGCATGCTCTTCTTTAAATTGTTTAACTTTCAATAACATTTTTTATGTCTCTTGATATCAGTGCTAAATGACATTAACAGTCCATGGTATGATAAGATTATTTTTACTAATTTCCTACCAATGGAAAAATGAAGTTGGTTTTGTTTCTGTTTCACTATAATGATAAATCAGCAGTAATACTCTGGATATTTAATGCATGCAGCTGTGGTGGCTTGAATAAGAATGGTCTCCATAGGCTCATTCATCAGGGAGAGGCACTACTTGAGAGGGATTAAAAGGTATGGCCTTGTTGAAAAAACTGTCACTAAGGGTGAGCTTTGGAGTTTCAGAAGCCCAAGCCAAGCCCCAGTGGCTCGTTCTCTTCCTGGTGCCTGCCAATCCAGATGTAGAACTCTCAGCTGCTTCTCCAGCACCATATCTGCTGTGTGCCAAACACTGTAAGCAAGTCCCAATTAAATGCTTTTCTTTATAAGTTGCTATGGTCATGGTGTCTCTTCACAGCAACAAAACACTGATTAAGAGAGCACCTACCTGCATTTTGGATAATAACCAGAAATAGAACATTGCAGAATTAAATCTTCTATTAGGCAAAATCTAATTACCTTAAAACATCTGTAATAGAAAGGTGTAATAGACCTTTTCCTCACCCCAGATCTTGGAAAGGGTACATATTTAGTGGAGTTGAAATGCTCAGCAAAGAACAGTATATATTATCTACATCACATCAAACTCATTTTACTGAGCACAGAACCAAACTGAAGGGCAGAGTATTTAAATTGAAATGAATAGGACCCTAGACAGTAACTTCAAGCTACACAAAGACATAAACTCTGGTTTTGCTCTGGTCAAAGGATGCAAGTCTATGATACTGTAATTCTAGTTTTTAACTCTCACTTTAAATCTTTTTATAATATTTAAAAAAACATAGGCACTGAGAAACAACTATAAATCTGTTAATAAATACACAATATATAAAATGTGTAACTTATGGCATCAGTAACGGGGGAGGCATTATAAGGTGGTGTTTTTGTGCTGTAATTTACATTTGTTAAGTTTATTGTTATAACTGTTCTATGTCTCATAACCACAAAAATACTAATTTATATAAAAGGAAATAAACCAATTGAAACTTGTCTTTCATAGGCATATGTATGCATACACACAAAAGACCACCTAAATACCAACAAAAATAGAAGGGGCAAAAAAGGCCATAAAACATACCAAGAAGGAAAGAAATGTAATAATGTCTTTCCATACTAATAACTGACTTACCTGTGCATAAATTAAATTCCCCAATCAAATTACACTTAAGGTCCTAGAAAGTGAAAGGAAAGCTATTCCACAAGTAAGTAACTAATTTTTGTCTGATACCAGACAAAACCAGCTTTAAGGGCAAAAAAAAAAAAAAACTGCAAAAAACAAAGACATGATGGTAACAGGGCCAGTTACCAGGAAAACAAAAATAACTGCACCACACATCAGAGATCCAAACAGATGGCATCAACAAAAGAGAAATGAAAACTGTTCAATGAAGTAGTAGAGGACTTACTCTACTTAACACTAGACAGAAGATGAGGAAATAGAAGGCTTAAAACAGAGATAATTGGAATTCATATGTCTGCATCTGCTCAGTAACAGAACATGGAATTCTCTAAGACATTATATGTGTGGTGGTTTAAATAAAAATGGCCCGTGTAGGAGGTGTGACTTTGTTGGAGGAAGTGTATCACTGAGGGCAGGCTTGGAGGTCTCAGATGTTCAAGCCAAGCCTAGTGTAGCAGTCTCTTCCTGCTGCCTGTGGATCAAGATGTAGAGCTCTCAGCTCCTTCTCCAGCATATTGTCTACTATGTACCACCATGTCCCAGCATGATAATAGACTAAACCTCTGAAACTGGCAGCCACCACCCTCAATTAAATGTTTTCTTTTTAAGAGTTGCCATGCTCATAGTGTCTCTTCACAGTAATAAAACCCTAAGACACCATGATAGGGCAAAACAAGCCTTGACAAATCTTGGGAACCTTGATGAGTATCTTCTGATCACACTGGCTTAATTAAACTAGGAAATCCAAAATGCACTAAAGCACTGGGTCGATGACGAAGTCACAAGGAAAAGTTAACTCAAATGCACAACCTGATAACATACAGCTCAGGGAACTGAAAGAAGAGCTAGTAAAGCCACGGAAAGAAAGGAGATTATTAGATCAACAAAATAATAAGCAATAAAGAAAATCTTGATTCTTTGTAAATGTCAAGTATACTCAAAAATCTTTAGTTAAAATGAATGGCAAGAGAAAAGAGAAAGCTCAACGAAGAACAAAAAGTTAACTTGTAAGACTTGCCAGCATGAACTCAAGAAGCAATAGACACTAAGTCTACACAGCAGACTGACGTTATTAAATTAGTAAGATCAAATCAGAAATCAAAAACTTCACAAATGAAAGTTGAGGACCAACCAGATAAATTTTACCAAAAATTAAAGAATTAACACCAATCCTCAAATTCTTCCCAAATAGATGCGGTTATTTGAATAAAACTTCCACACTGATTCTAAGTCCAGCACTGTCCTGATACTTAAACTAGACAGACATAAGAACTCCAGTCCAATCACAAAGCAATGCAAAACTCCTCAAGACTAACAACACAAATCAACCACCCAGTGAAAGGACTGATTATATACAAAGCACAAGAGACTTAATTTTCAGAATGCAAGGGTGAATTAATATATAAAAATTAATAGATGTAGCCGGGCAGTGTGACACACACCTTTAATCCCAGCACTCCAGTACTCAGGAGGCAGAGGCAGGCAGATCTCTATGAATTCAAAGCCAGCCTGGTCTACAGAGCTAGCTCCAGGACAGCCAGAGCTGTTAAAGAGAAACCTTGTCTTAAAAAACAAAGTAAAACCACAACAAAAAACAAAAACAAAAAAAAAAATTAATAGATGTGATACATCATACATAATTTTTAAAAATTCCACAACCATCTCAATAGACGTAGAAAAAAATCCGATCAAACAACTTTTTCATGATTTAATAAACAAAACAAACAAAAAACACATTGGGACTGGAGAGTCGGCTCAGCAGTTAAGAGCACTGGCTGTTCCTCCAGAGGACCAGGGTTCAATTCCCACCATCCATATGCCTGCTCACAACCATCTGTAACTCCAGTTCCAGAGGACCTAACAACCTCTTTGACCTCTTCAGGCACCAGGCATGCAAGTGGTCCACAGTCATACATGCGGACAAAGCATCCATATATATTATTTATATAGCTACAGACTTAGATTTATGTAGAGATATATACGTGTTTTGTTTTTTTTAATTTGGTGGGAGTGATGAGATAGGTAAATCTCTTTGTAGCCCTGGCTGTCCTAGAACTCACACTGTAGACCAGGCTGGTCTTAATCTCAAGAGATCTGCTGCCTCTGCCTCCTGAGTGCTGGGATTAAAAGCATATAAGTGTTCTAAACTGTAAAGACACACACCGGGTACTCTAGTACAGTGTATCTCAACACAGTCCACTACAGAGGAGTCCACGGCTAGCATGCAGCTCATGCAGCTCAATGAAAAACTGTAAGCTTTTCCTTTAGACTCCTCAGGAAAGTAAAGATGCCCATTCTTGCCACTTCCATTCAACATAGTATTGAAAGTCCTAGTAAGAAAAATTAGGCAAGAAAAAGAAAATACACCCAAAAAGGAAGTAAAATCTCTTTGTAAGTAATATTTTATATGTAGAAAATTCTAGTAATACACACAGAAACAAAACAAAGCTGCAGGGCATAAAATTAAAATACTTTAATAATAGAAGAAAATGAAAACAATTCTATCTCTAATGGACACTTAGGCACAGACTTCTGAGCACAGGGACAAAGCACCACTGAGACGAACACTGTTAAGATGACCACACACCCCAGAGCACTCTGCAGACTGAACACAATCCTTATCAAAATCCCACTGTCATTGTTGATAGAAGAAGAAGAAGACCCACTCTAAAAGTGAGATCTCAAACAGCTCCAACAGCTGAGGGGTTGGGATGGAAGACTCACGTAGCCTAACTCCAAACCTACTATACAATCAGAGCAATGAAACCAATGTGGACCAACGTGGTAAACATAGACCAGGCTGAGGTCACAGCTCAGTATGTGAATGCTTGCTATACAAGCATAAGGATTTGAGTTCAAATCCTCAGCACTCACATAAAAAGTCCCCCAGCCTCAGAGAAGAATCAGGTGGAGCTCAGGAGCACACTGACCAGACAGTCCAGTTGAAACAGCTTCTTGTTCAGTGAGACTGTCAAAAAACTACAGCAAGAAGCAACAGAGGAAAACTCTGAGGGGGAAGGAAGGATGTGTTTTAAAAATGATTCTGGGACAATGAGTTATCTATATACTAAAGAATAAAGCTGGGTCTTTCCATTTCATCATAAATAAAAATTATCTTAAAATGGATCAGAGAAGACTTAGAGCAGTGGTTCTCAACCTTCCTAATGCTGGGACCCTTTACTAACTCCAACCATAACTTATTTCACGGCTACTTCATAACTGTAATTTTGCTATTGTTATGAATGGCAATGTTACTTGAAATGCTGAATATCTGATATGCAACTTCCTGTGTCTTGACACACAGGTTGAGAGCCACTGACTCAGAGGTATAGCTAAATTATAGCATGTACTTCATATACACAATCACCCAGCACCACCAAAAAAGAAAGGATCAAAGACCTAAAAAGCATTAAATACACAAAGTGTAAGACTTTTGAAGAAAGGATTTAAGATGCTGGATTTGGCAATGATTCTGGGATATGACACCAAAGCCCATTCAACAAAAATAAAAAATTCCCCACCAAAGAGAGAGAGAAAGAAAGAAAGAAAAAGCCAGGCAGTGGTGGCACACGCCTTTAATCCCAGAACTCAGGAGGCAATGACAGGCGGATCTCTCTGAGTTCAAGGCCAACTTGGTCTACAGAGCGAGAGCGAGGACAGCCAAGATTCATAAAACAGTGAAATCCTCTCTCTCTCTCTCTGAAAAACAAAAACAGAGAACCGCTCATCTGAATGAAGATTTAAAAGTAACCAGCAGAACTGAATGAAGAACCCCCAGGGCAGAAAGCTGGCCAGTGACTAAAGCACAAAGACACCAAATCAAATCCAGAGTTGAGAGTCCCAGAATCTCCACAAACGCCAGACACAGCGGCTCACCTGCAACTCCCATCCCCAGAGTAACCGACTCAGCCAGACTAGCCTCATCAGGGCTCTGGGGTCAATGCAGTCCTGCCTCAGTAAGGTGGAAAATAATACAGGAATACTCTCCACATTAACCTGGGACCTCCACATGCCCACACACACATGCCAACACAGTACAGGGGGGAAAATCCCCAATATACCCAGAGTATATACAAATAGCCAATACATGCAACCCCCCAAACTACAAATCATTAGGGGAGCTCTAATCAAAACCACCCTGAAGTATGTCAACCCTATCTAAGATATTCAAGATAGCCACTATAAAACAAAGTAGGTAAGTGCTAGGAAGCATGTTCAGAAAGAGATCCTGAGCACTGTGGAAGTGCAAACGCTGCAACTACTAAGGAAGACAGTAGTGACTGCAAACACACTATCCTATCATCTGCCAATCCCAGCGACGGACAGGCAAAGACACCCTACCGTCTACTGACAAACCAATGGACTGAATCAGTCCACACAAACAACAGGACAGGCACGGTGGCACACACTTAGAATCCCAGTCATTCAGGAAATAGTTCACAGCCAGGTTCTGCAACTTGATAAGGCCATGTCTCAAAATTAAACATCTTTAAACAATATATATATATTAAACAATATATATATATTACATATAACATGATACATTGTATATTACTGTATGTATTATATGTGTGTATGTATATATATGTGTGTGTATGTATATGTATATATAAAGGATAAGATGTAGTCAAAGTCAGTGATATAATGCTTGCCAAGTATGCACAATGCTCCAGGTTCAATTCCCAGTAACAACATAAAGTACAGTATTTTCAGCCTTAAAAAGGAAGAAGTTCCTGACAACATGATAAAACACTATGCTAACTGAAATGAGCCAATCACAAAATGACAAACAGGGCCAGCAAGATGGCTCAGAGGGTTAAGGCACTCGATGCCTAAGTCTGGCAAGCTAAGTTGGATACCTGGAACTCATATGCCAGGTGGAAGAAGCTGTAGCTGTTCTATGACTTCCACACGCATAAGAGGAAGAACAACTCCACAGAAAAGCAAATAATGTGGTCAAATTCCTAACGAGGAAAACTACCCAGGTCTGGGAGAAAGGCATAGTAGCAGTTTTGTAAGAACTTGGCACCACTGAACTGACAATTAAAAATTTTAAGATTATTCATACTTTGCTAGCTAAGAACATTTTGACATAACTTCAAGTAACTGATCACCTGTACATTCTGAAGTCACTTCGCACTCTGGAAGATACCAGCCCTCCTCATCTCTTCAAAGTCCTTCATGGAGTCATAATGCCTGTAGAAATCTGCATATGCCTTCTTTCTGGGTTCAGCCACGCCAAACTGAAAAGGAACATCGCCCATTACCATACTTATTTTTCAGATTAGAAATGCCTAAAAACAAAATAAAACAACATATTTGTGTTCCTTCTTTACTGAACCCTCTGTTTCCTAAGACAAGGGAGGGTTAACACAATGACAGGAAGAAAGTCTCATGGTAACTACACAGCAGACGCTTACTAGGGACAAATCACCCTACTCTTGGGTAAGGTTGTGTGTCCATATTTGTATGTGTGTTTGGTAGAATAAGTGCACAGTTAAAAGACAGTACAAAATAAATGAACAGCCTTCCCTCCAGCAAACCCTAAATATTGCCAGTTGAAACATGGTAACATATCCTCCTGGCTCAACTAAGCAGAATGTGACACAGAGAGACACAAGCAAGTGCCAAGTTACACTTCAACAAAGGAGAGACTGGAACCCAAAGTGACAGCTGATTACTTCAAAAGAAGGCCTTTAATAAAATCACTAACATTTCAGCATCAAAGAAGAAAAAGATCAGGAAGAGGTGTGTTCATTTTGGGTTTTGTCTTGCATAGATGATCAGCACAGAAGGAAGGAATGGTATTTCAGAGACCAGGTGGAGTTCAAGCAACTGATCAGAAGCTAAGCAGGAGCCATGGCTGCCATCTGGTGATCCAAATGCATGTCTGGGACATGGCAAAGATTTAGTCTCCAACAACATCGCTTAGTGTATTCTGCCAAATTCAATCTCATCCTGCACATTAACAGTACAACTTCAAGTACCAATCCACATCAGTGAGGTGCTACAAGAAACGCACAGAATCATTCTGCCTAAAATGAAGTAATACAGTCAATTTTACTGTTCCCCCTCCTACTAGAATCCCCAATTTCTTCTAGCAAGAGAACAGGAGGAAGACTCCTCCGTGCTCTCTGCAGCCTGCTGAGGCCCCTCACTCTATTAGTGGTTAAGTTGATGTCTACAGGACAAGGCTAAAGGATATCCAGACAGCTGGTGTTCTGTGAGGCTGGTGTTGGGAGAAACTGGACTAACAGTCATCTACTGTCCACGATGTAAATGGAGGTCATCCAATGCACAGAGGACCCAAACACAACAAAACGTTCACAAAAGACAAATGCTCACTCTTCTTGAGCTAGAGACATCCATCTTTTCCCACAGACAGTAAACCTCCTAAACTTCCAACTCTGGGACTTATACCAGAATACCCCATTTCCCACGGGCTTTTGTATTGGGTAGTGGACCATCAGTTCCCTTGGTGCTCAGATCTCCTGATATGGAATAAATTATACCACCAGGTTTCTTGGTCATCAGTTAACCTGACACATCCAGGAAGAGGCAACCTATGGGCATACACATAGGGCATTTCTTAATTGCTAACTGATACAGGAGGGCCCAGCCCACTACGAGCAGTGCTATCCCCTGGCAGGTGGTCTTAGGTTATACAAGGTAGATGAGCAAGTCAAAAGAAGCAAGCCAGTAAGCAGCATTCCTCCTTAATTTCACTACGGATTGCTACTATAAGCTAAACAAACCCTTTCCTCCTAAGCTGCTTTGGACCATAGTGTTTATCAATCATAGCAACAGAAAACAAACTAAGACAACTCGACAAATTGTAGATGGCGCGAGGTGGGACTTTTCAGTAAGTTCATAAGCCAATCGCGCAATAAACCTTGGTGTCTTTCAGTACCCACAAGGGGGATGTATAAATGCACATGCACATATATCATGCCGGGTTTGTTTCTCTGAGTACCATAATACAACGGGCAAGTCAACCATGAGTTATTTGTTAGAACAACAAGTATTTTTCATTAACATAATTTGAAAACAGCATGGCTTTATAACCTCATCTAAACTAGTGAGTACACATATTTAGTCATCCATCCATCCAGTCTTCCACTACATAGTAGGTAGCGAGGATCTGGAATACCAAGCAAGGACCGAGGTTTTTCTCTCGCTTTCAAATGGTGGCAAGGCATGGGCACACTTACCACCTCCAAGGGTTCCCCTGTCAGCTCTCAAACTCCACAGGGACTCCCATCCCTGCTCCCCACACACTCTCTTTTATGCTCTACACGGCAGTAACTTGCCTTAATGAGACAGACTGAACCCTGTTGTTCTTTGTATCCTCCAAACCCACCTACAATACACACTGTGCCCCTCATTCAACATACACTTCTAAAGACCCACTGTGTGTCCCACACTTGACAATGGAGTGCCCCATTTAAAAAGAGAAAAAAAAAAGGCACCTGACCTTAAAAAGCTCAGTCTGGTAAAGATTTATCAAAAGTTTCTAAGGTCCTGATTTTAGCCAGGCAGTGGCGGTGCACACCTTTAATCCTGGCACATGGGAGATAAAGGAAGGCAAACCTGAGTGGAGGCCAGCCTGGTCTACAGAGTGAGTTCCGATAGCCAGGACTACACAGAGAAACCCTGTCTCAAAAAAAAAACACAAAGTCTTCAATTTTCTCATGGTTTTATTACAAAAACATGACAACATGCATACTAATAAACATTTTGAGAGAGGATCTTAAATGACAAGGTACTCTGACTAAATAGGGGAGGTAAGTGACAGGAACATTAAAGTCTATAGCAGGGCCAGGCCTGGTGGCACACACCTTTAATCCCAGCACTTGGGAGGGAGAGGCAGGTGGACAAATGTTCCCAAAGAATCCACTTTGGACACTCCCTAATCCTGCTGACCCTCAGATCTCTCTGAGTGGTCTATGAGCAAGTTCTAGGCCATCCAAGACTACATAGTGAGACCCTAACTCACTACCCCTCAGATCTACAGAAGGCCAGCATTAAAATGCTACTCTGGTCAATTCTTCAAAACTGCCTAAATGAGGAACTGTTTTCTCTATATCCTGCACATCTACCCTCTGTTGAAGGTGGGAGTTTATTCTCCCCAAATGGATAAAATTCTACCTTGTAAGACCTTTGGAAATAAGGTCTTAAAAGACGTTCAAAATGGCATAGGTCCTAACCTAGTCTTTATAAGAGGAAATCCAGCCGGTTACAGAAGACGTGTGAAGAAGACAGCAAAGGAGAAAGGACCTGGAAGGCATTACCCTTGCTCTTTAAAAACTGAAGAGTGTGGTGGCACAAGCTTTTTAATCCCAGCGTTGAGAAGACAGAGGTAGGCAGATCACAGGAGCTGAAGGCCAGCCTGGTCTAGCCACAGTTATATATCTCAAAATAAAATAACCTGTGGGAAAACAAATTTTTAAAACACTCAGTCTGGTTCATCGATATGGCAGCCCTAGTAAACTAACACAGCTTCATCTGAAGATGAGGGCAAACTACATGGGGCCTGAGTGTTCCTGTCACACTGAAGCCCAAGGGAGGTAGAAGGAAGGAATACATTTAAAATGGAGTTTCTTTTTTAAAAAGCTCTTAATAAATATAAAAATGTTTTAAATAAAAAGCTTGTGACCTAAAGCACAAACAGCAAACACATACCTTATAGGAAGCGGCAACTCCCAGGGCCATAACGAATGCGCCAACAATGTGAACCCGCAGGCGCTTGGCCAGAAGACCACGCATCTGAGGTTTTGGCAATGTACCGGAACTCATGGTAGCGGATGTCCTTTACAAGTAAAACAACAAAAAGAAAACGGGGTAAGTGACTGAATGAACTCTTCATGCACGACGCATTTTTTGTAACTACAGCCGAGGCCTGCCTCCTGCAAGGCTGCAGTGACAGGCGGCTTCATCTCTGCCCCACTGCTCTCCTACGCGGCTCCCTATCCGCTACAAAGGCTACGGTAACTGGCACAACCAGCAACCGAGGAGCAAAAACTACGAAGAGAAGTGTTCCCCAGCCACAGAAACGCAGAGCTGATCTTGCTATTGCGTTTCAGAATTAAGTCTGCGGCGACAGCTCCCGTTACTGAGACTGGAGCCTCGAGGCCCAAACTCCCTGGCTGCAAAGGGCCGCGCGCACCGCTGCCGGAGCCGGAGCCGGAGCCGGCGGGACGGGTCGGGGCCCTCCAACTTCAGCTCTACTCTCACACCCGGCCCTCCCGGTGTCTCCGGTGCCTGCGTCGGCGGAGGCTGCACCCCTTATCCAGGTGCAGCACCAGGCCCCACAGGTCAAACGACCCAGTCAAGGTCACCCTGGCCTCGGCAAAATACAACGGAAAACGGGCCCGGCGGCCACCAGGGAAGCCCCGAGGCTCCGCAAAGCTCCTCAAAGGCCCCGGCGGCGCACAGCGGCCGGCGGCGGGGTCGCCGGAGCCCTCCGAACCGCCAGGCCCGCAGCCTCCCGAGGTCGCGGCGGGGACGAGCGCAGCCGCGAGGAAGGGAGGCCGCGGCCCCGCTAGGCCGGGGCGCGGGACACATCCTAGTGCTCGGCCCCATGAGAGGCCGAACCCCGCAGCTGTCAAACCCCAGGGTCTCTAACGCCACCCGCCTCACCTCTACACCAACGTCCTTCCCGGTCCTCGCAGAAATGGAGAGCCTTCCGGCAGCACGCAGGCGCACGAATCCACGGAGGGCACGACTACGGTAGCCGCTGGAGTGCAAAAGTGTGCAATCGCGTATCCAACGGGTCATAGCCGAAACGTAAGTCAACACTACTTTCCTTTCTAGGTGCAGCCTTGAAAATGAGTCTTGACTACCTAAGACGGTTTCTTCAATAAATTGGAAATATTTAATCTTGCCCCGTGTTGTGAATTTATTAAAGAATTCATTGATATTTCACATGTGGGGAAAAATCAATGTACTATATAAATGCATTACATCATCTTGTTGAATGAAATATAAAAATGGGCACAGCAAAGAAACCAAAATAGCCTCTCCGTGGGTTAAAAAGGGAAAAGTTTATTCCAAACTGCAAAGGCTGTCTTCCGGGAAAGCGGAGGGAAGCGACATGTGGATGGGGGTGGGGAATGTTCTCAGGGTTATAACTGAATGAGTACTTGGGAGGAAGGCAGCCTAAAAGCCAGGCTGGGGCACCACTGTCATATGTTAATAGAGAGCTACGTGTCCATTTTCATAGAGATTAGGAAAATGATTACTTTTAGCATGAAGGAACTTTCTTCAAGCCCTGAGATAGTGCTGACTTTTGTCTAAATTCCTGACCTTGAGAAAACGTATGTCCTGGGGGACCTGATACTTGCATCAAAGGATTGCCCAAACCACGTGCGCATTTTCATTACAGCTATCTTGACGCGAATAAACACTTGGTGTTGGTAAAGAGAGAAAAGACTGATTTTAGAGCTTAACAGATATAAAGATATCAAGCCCTAGGAAGAATGGGAGATGTACCCCACAGACTGCACGACGAACCTGAGCAAACTGTAATTGGTATTTGTGTTCTTAATACAAAAAATAACTACTTCCAGTGATAACAATGTGGATGTTTTTGGAAAGCCAACAAGAGAAGAAGACCTTTTGTGCCTTGGGATGTTTATCTTGCTTTTTATTGAAATCAACTAGATTCACAGGTGTTACTTAAGTAAACTGAGTAAGCCTACTTACATGAAGGGCTTCAGATGGAGTAGAGTGGTGGTTTAGGAACCCTGGCAGAGAAGCACACGCCAATCACAATATATGGTAAATAACCAAAGGTGGTGTAACCCAGGGCACAGTGAAACCACTGAATTATACCACTCCATGGTTAGAAAGAAAGGTATATCGGGAATCAAAGTGCCAAGGCTATCAATAATCCCACAGGGTGAGAATAAGACCACTACCACAGTTTTTGAGCCAAAGCAAGCTTTGTTAAATACTAGTCAGGTAGATACCCAGGATTCCCAGAGCATGACACCAAGGTACATTAGTCAGGAGCGTAAAGGCAAAACCCACAAGGCTACATACTTCTGTCTTTGCCCAATCAGAGCAAGCATACATCCTGACATATTTCCTGCCTAAGTACCTCCCACCTACATCTGCCTACCCTCGATCAAGCACTTCTTATAAAGTTGGGTCAACTGAGCTTGTTTACTGAGTGAAACACTAAGGCTTGTTATCTTACATGAACAACAGCCCCAGCATTCCAGTAAGTTATCTGCCCTTGGGCAAGTGGGGCTTACAAGTTAGAGGCATCTTTGTTTTATACATCTCTTGAGCACAACTTAAGCCATCACACTATCTCTGCAGGAGGGGAAGCAAAATGGCAGAAAAGCAAACAGATTTTATGTGACAGTAAATAGTCTGGGGTCTTTGAGCTGCTACAGGCTGTTCAGACTGACTTGGAACTAGATGCCTTTGCCAACCTTTGAGGGCAGAATTAAGAGAGGTTCCTGCTAAACAAAATCTCACTATTAGTCATGTTTACTCAGCGAAAGTCCTTCTGTTTAGGGCATTGTCACCAGCACTGCTATTTTGGGGACCCACTTTGGAACTGGATTGTAGGGTGAGAAAGGCCAAGGAAAAACACCTTGACCACAGGACCAAGGGCTTGAAAAAAAAAAAAAAAAATCCCTGAGATTGTCCCAGAGTCAGGCTGCAGAATCCCACCAATCCCTGAGGTCCCTGAGCTCAAAATGCCACCAATCCCTGAGCTTGCCCCAGAATCAGACCACAAAAATACACCAATCCCAAATCACCCTGGAAAGTCTCTCCCCCACCCCAAGAAATCCTATATAAGGTCTGTACCCTGTTGAGTTTGCTGCTACTTCTCACCCAAGGCAGCCACCCTCCCTAGTTCTTCCTTCCCAACAAATCTCTTGAGCGAGGTTTGTTGTGTAGTGTGACATTTTCGCTGGAGCTGGAGCAGAGCAGAACTGTAACACTGGGGACCCTCACCTGCTCAGGCAGAGTTGTTACACTTGCGTTGGGGAAACCTTTCCTTGGAGCAGGGCTGTAAGCTGCTATACTCACGGTGACTTTGTGGTAGTCCTTGGTTCTGGACTGCCAGGACACCCTTCCATCCGAACTGCAATGCTTACACAGCAGTTAAAACAGCTCAGCCCTGACTTTTATTATAGCTAGCAGATATCTTGGTTTTGGTATCAGGATAATAATGCTGACTTCGTGGAATGAGTTTTGTAGTGTTCCCTCCTTTTCTAGTTGCTGGAACAATTTCAGGAGCATTAGTGTTAGCTGTTCTTTAAATCTTTGGTATAAACTGCTGAGCCTGGGCCTTGTTGGCAGATTTTTATTACACCTCAATTGTTATGGATCCATTTAAGTTGATCATATCTTCTAGATTTAAATTTGGTAGCTCATTTAGGTCTAGAACTCTATCCATTTCTCCTAGATTTTCCATGTCTTTAGAATATGTTTTCAAAATAACCCCTTGTGATCTCTGAACTTGACTGGAATCTGCAGTCACCTCCTCTTTGCCATCTTTAATTATATTAATTTCGGTCTTCTTTGTTTCTTTTCAGTAAGTTTGTCTAGGGTTTTGCCAATCTTGCTTATTTTCAAAGACCAACTTTTTAATGATTTTATGTGTTGTTCTTTCAGGCTCTGTTTTACTAATTTCTGCCCTTCTCCCAAACAAACAAACAAAACCCTGAAGTACATCATTAGGTTGTTTGAGATCTTCCTGTAGGGTTTGTTTGTTTCTGAGATGAGGTCTCTGTAGCCCTAACATTTGCTATGTAAACTAGGCTGGTCTTGAACTCCTGGATCTCTGCCTGCCTCTGCCTCCCAAGTGCTGGGATTAAAGGCTACTGTGCCCAGCCTTTCTCCATTTTTAACATAAACACTCATAGCTATAAACTTTCCTCTTATAATTAATTGCCTCTGGCTGGATCCAAAGGCTCTTTGAACTGGTGGTTCTAGAATTTTTGATTCTAGAATTTTTAAAAATGTCCTCCCTCATTTAAATGACCCAGTGTTGAATCAAGAGTATATTGTCCAGTCTCTATGTAACCATGTCACTTCTGTGGTTTTCCTTGCTATTGATTTTTAGTTTCTCTCTGAACTGATAAGTTACAAAAAATAATTTTGACTCATTTGTGTTTGGTAAGACTTGGTTTGTAAGTTAGAATGTAGTCTACCAACCCCCTTAGTCTGCTTTCCCCCCTAAAATGGGACCTGTTTTGTTGGTTGTAGTACAAATGAAATTTGATAATAAATGTATGTCTAGTACTTCTAAATAGACATTCTGAACATGGAATCCTCCCTCTGTCCTTTTGTTAATTTCTATTTCTTCTTCTCTGCTTCCAGTGCTAGTATCTGATTGCTTTCCAGAAATCAGCTCTCCCCCGCTGTCCTCCACACACTTCTAACAAGTCCAAATCTGATTTTAGTTTCACACAGGACCCAAGTGGGCCAAATGGTATCATACATCCCCTTGGCCACATCCATTTGCTGGATATGAGCACAGGTCCTAGAGAGGTCGAGGAAACTCAATTCTACAACTTCTGTTAAAATTAACGGGCCTGGGGGATCTTCCAGGTAGGAAAACAGTATGTGAAAGAGTTTTGTAGATCTGCAAGAGGACAAGGCCAGAGAGTAGTGGATGCTTACATGGACCAAGTGTTGTTTGGAAAAATAAATGGTGTTAATAATTCACCTTTATAATGGAATCTTTAGGAAGTTTTAAGAGTAATTTTATTTCATTTGCACAAAAAATGGGCTCAGAAAAAAATAATAAGCTTTAAAAATAAGCATCTGTGGATGCTCGAGAGATAGCTCTGTGGTTAAGAACATGCACTGGTCTTCTAGAGAACCTAAATTTAGGTCTCAACACCCACATCAGGCGGCTCACAACCACCTGTCACTCACAGAGGACTTAATTCCTCTGGCCTCCAGGACAGCACCTGCACAAATAATAAAATCTTTTTTTTTCTTTTTCTTTTTTCTTTTTTTTTCTTTTCTTTTCTTTTTTTTTTTTTTTGAGACAGGGTTTCTCTGTGGAGCCTTGGCTGTCCTGGAACTTGATCTGTAGACCAGGCTGGCCTCGAACTCAGAGATCCGCCTGAATCTCTGAAATAAAATAAAGATTACTTTAAAAAAAAAAAAAGGTAGGTTGAAAGCTTATGCTGTGTGATCTAATCCTGAAACATATACATGCATGTATACATATGTATTTATATGCAAAAGTGATGCTAAATTGGAATCCCCTCAAAACTTGGGGATATTTGTTTGTCTGTTTGTTTTATTTTTGTTGTTTTTTTGAGACAGGGCTTCTCTGTGTAGCCCTGGCTGTCCTAAAACTGGCTCTGTAGACCAGGCTGGCCTTGAACTCAGAGACCTGTCTGCCTCTGCCTCCCCAATGCTGGAGTGCTGGGGCTAAATATGGTGATATTTTATTTGTGCTGAAATGTGATTTTATTTGTATGTTAATAAATAAAAGTGCCTGGGGGTCAGAACTAATAGCAAGTCATAGCAGAAGTCTGGCAATGGTAGCACACGCCCTTTAATCCAGATCACATGACAAACAAATCTCTGTGTGTTCAAGGACACCACCAGCATGGAGACACATGCCTTTAATCTCAATACCAACCATAGAAGACCTGGAGGTCTGCATAGACAGACAGTGACATGTGGAGGTCATGTGGTTGGGTTTACAACCAATGAGAAGGCAGAACAGAAAGTCAATAAAAAGACAGACACACAGGAAGTAGGTCTCTTTCTGAGGGGAAGGATGGCAGCGGCAGCAAAGGGTAAGAAAGGGTTTTAGTATCAGCTCTTAGCTACTGCTCTGACCTCTTGGGCTTTTAACCCTGCATTTGGCTCTGTGTTTCTTATTTAATAAGACCGTTACATCTACAGCTAAAGGTGTGAATTCCTTCTCGAGGGTCTAAGGAAGAATCTGCTTTCTTGCATTTTCTAGCTTTTGGAAACAGTCTACAATTCTTTGCTCATAGTTCCTATGTGACTCCATTTTCTGTTACCATCATGAAATGCTTGAGACTGGGAATTCTATAAAGGAAGGAAACTTATGAAGCTTTCAGTTAAGAAGGTTCAAGGCCGCGGCATAACCATTGTCTTTCAGCTTTGGTGAAGAACCTCTTGGCTCTGTTACATGTTAGATGGAATCATGGTGGACACATCTATGAGAGCAGTGATGTGGTAAGACCATACTTGGAGAACAATAAACTGGTCAGGCTTGCTCTTTTATAACAGTCCCTTCATGAGAACTAACCAGGTCCCAACAGTCTGCATCAGCTCCTTTTAAAGGCAACTACTCCAGTGACCTTCTACTGGGTCCTACATCCTAACAGTTCTACTTTCTCAACATAGCCTGCAATGGGGATCAGATTCCAGTACCCAAAAAGTGGGGGCATATCACACCTGAATCATAGCAGCCACTTTTTCAGCTTCAAAGCTAGCCGCCACCCCCCACTTCTGTATTGTGTGAGCACGTTTATCCTACATGGATAAGGGTAATCTCCCTATTTTAATATCATCTAATTCCACATGAAACTCAGCTTCCCTTTGCCATGTAATGTAATCCAGGGGTTAGCAAGTAGAATTTTTGGATGGTTGTCGTTATGCCTACTACAAGAGATGTAGTCATAATTAATACCATATAACAAATATTTCTATTCTCCATTCAGGCACATAATAGCGTATGTTTCTGTTCCTCACCTCCTTTTTTGTGGTATTGGGAACAGGCCTAGTACTTCATGAATAGTAGGCACATGCTTTACTTCTGAGCTATATCCCCAACCCTTTCTGCTCCCTTTCAAGTTAGAGCCGTATATGGCTTGCTTTGACTGATGAAATCTGACTGGAGGTGGCTGTATTGTTTCAATAGAAACTTTGCAATCCTGTAGTAAAGCTTTACCCCTGCCTTTGCTGTGATGTGTGTATCAATTGAGATGAGAGCCTCAGTCTGGGAGACTGAGTAGAGTCCTCCTGGCCTGTGTGAGGCCATGTTGTGAGAAGAGCTATGTGGTGTGTTATCCCACGGAGAGTCAAGGGGGGTTTGGAACTTGTTCTAGTTAGATTTAATTGTCAACTTGAAACAGCCTGGAGTGATCTAAGAGGAAGCCTCAATCTTCCTGAGGAATCACCTACATCATATTAGCATGTCTGAGAAGATTGTCTTGGCTCTTAAATGATGCAGGAGGATCCAGCCCACTGCAGGCAGCAGCAACCCTAGGGCAGGTGGGCCTAGGATGTGTAAGAAAGCAAGCTGAGCATGAGCCAGAGAGAAAGCCAACAAGCGGAATTCCTCCATGGGTCCTGCCTCCAGGTTCCTGCCTATATGAAGCACCTGCCCAATGTTCCATGGTGATGGATTGTGATCTGGAAGTATAAACCAAATAATTCCTTTTTTCTTGCAAGTTGCTTTTAGTCAGAGTGGTTTTTTTTTTTTTTTTTTTTAATCACAGGAACAGAAAGCAAATTAGAACAAAATGTGTATGTGTCCAAAGGCCATAAATTAAAGGCTTGGTCACCAGCCTGTGACACTATGGGAATGGGGTAGAATCTTCAGAAAGTAAGGACTAGAAGAAAATTGGGTTATTGAGGTATGGCCTTGAAGGGGACATTGGCATCCCTGCTTCCTCTACTGTATATTCTCTGTCAGGGTTCTCTAAAGTAACAGAATGTATAGAATGGGTCTCTGGATATATATAGAGAAAGGGGGGTTATTAGAATGACTTATAGGCTGTGGTCCAGCTAATTCAACAATGGCTGTCTGTGAACAGAAAGTCCATGAATCCCAGTAGTTGCTCAGTCCACAAGGCTGGGAATCCCAGCTGTTCTTCAGTATGTGCTGGAATCCTGAAGAAGTAGGCTGTAATGCCAGTGAAGGAATAGATGTGTTATGATGGAAGAGCAAGCAGGCAAAGAACAGAAGCTGCCTTCTTCCATGTCCTCATACGGGCTTCCAGCAGAAGGTGTGGCCCAGGTTAGAGGTGTGTCCTCCCAACTCAAGATCTGGATTAGAAGTGGGTCTTCCTACTTCACATCAATCAAGAATCCTCACAGGTGTGTCCTCCACCTTCAAGTCTGAGTTAATTTCAGATATAGTCAAGTTGACAACCAAGAATAGCTGTCACACGGGATGTGCCTCCTCACCACAGGCCCCAGAGCATCAGGGCCAGGTGACCACGGATTGCAATCTCTGAACCCATTAGCGTCAGTGACTCCTTCCTGCTTTCAAGTTGATTTGCTCAGGAGCTTTGTAACAGTAATACAAGAGGAAGAATGGCATCCCGGGGCTGAGCTCCCCCTGACTATGCAAAGGTTAAGAGTTAGGTTCGCACGCAGTGTGGACGCTGAGACATGAAAATACAGTAACAATGGGTAAGCAGGGGCTTACGGTGACACTGGAATTATATTATGTTGAGCATCACCATATCTTCCAGGTTAAAGACAAAAGAAAATTTGCAGCTCCACCCTGGATTAATGGGCTCCCAAGGCCTAACTCTGGCCACCAGGGGAGCTGGGAAAAGGCCCTGAGTCTTGAAATGGAGCCTGCCTTGTGCTTACAAGATCTGCATGTGTGGATCTAAGAAACCCTAGATGTTTAGGCACCTTTAGGTGTTGAGGGCCCAAGGCATCAGCTCCCCCAACATTGCTGATGAGACACAAGACTCCCTCCCCTAAAGCTTAAATGTGGATCAAGGTCAATGTTCTATTGCTAGCGAAAGGACTGAGCCACTGCTTCCTGTACTTACAAACCCCAGGCAGCCTCTAGCAGTTTGCAAAACATGCACATTCTTGTGGTGACATTTTATTTGTGCTTTGATAAATAAAGCTCACCTGGAGATCAGGGGGGAAAGGCCAGCCATTTTAAGTAAACAAAGTCAGGCAGCACATGCCCTTAATCCGATCACTTAGCAGGCAGGGTCTCTGTGTGTTCAAGGTCACACTAGGGAACAGAGCCCAGTGTGGTGACACACGCCTTTAACCCCAGTACCAACCATAGAGACCTGGAGGTCTGTACAGACAGGCAGTGACAAGGAAGTGAGGTAGCTGAGCTAAGAGCCAATGAGAGGGCAGAAAAGCAAGGCATATAAAAGCCTGGGTAGACAGGAAGTACCTCGCATTTGGAAGCTGCAGAATTGGTTAGGTAAGGTTGGCTGGTGACTTTCTGTATTTTCCTGATCTGTCTAAGGCTTTAACCCAAATTTCTGGCTCCGTGTTTTTTCTTTAATAAGACCATTTAGAAATTCATCTACATTTCTCATTGCAGCCTCTTGCTGATCCCATGAGAAGAGCATGGGTTCTTGTTATCCGAGATGGACCAAGGGATGCAGGGAAGGAACTGGCAGAAGCAGAGCCAGAAACTAGAGCGCCAGGCTCTAGGGATTTCCTGTTCTACAGAAGCTGTAGAGAAAATCTCCAGAAACACAGATCTAGGGCTGGAGGGGTGGCTCAGTGGTTAAGAGTACTTGCTGCTTTTGCAGAGGACCAGAATTCGATTCTCAGCTCCCACATTAGGTAGCTCACTCTTCCATACCGCCACTTAAAAGGAATCCAACATTCTCTTCTGGCCTCTACAAGCACCTGAAAGCCCATGTATGTCTTCAGAAGAAAGAAAAGCAAATCTACCTCACTGGCAGCCTTCATTGGCCTATGGTGATGATTTATTGGGCACCTACTGTATACTCTGTGTTGTTGCTAATGGCTGGGAGTATTATCCCAAGCAGCCAGGAGGACACTCTCCCAAGTTTATTTTAATTGGACAGATATGTCCTCCTGAATCCTCATAATTCAGCCCACTGCGGTGAGGTCTGGGCTTCCTTTGGGCGTTTCAGAGCTAGTACTAATTAAAACAGCTTTCCCCGGGTCAGTCTGCTATCAATCACAGAAGCCAGGCACAGATGTTCCAGCCTGATAAAGGCCCTTATGAAGTGAAGCCATTAAATGTAAGAGTTGTGTTCAACTTAGCTACATTAAGCAGACAGAGAGAGAGCAAAAGAATCAAAGTTTACTAGGTCAGAAAAAAAAAAGAGGAGGGAAGAAATAGCATCTTTATTTTCAAGAGGATGCAATAAAGCCAAAAGATATAAATTATCTAAGATAGGACACTTGATAACGACCTTTTAATTGACTTGAAAAAAATTGGATCTCTTGGTAGTTACTTCAGAATCCCACTTTGAACTTATGTTTATTTTAATTTATGGACATGGTGAACTAATCAAATCCAATAAACATGGGTATCTTTAGTTACCAGATGTTCTGCAGGGCAGACAGTCACTGTGTGCCAGCAGGACACGGTTTACACAGTTGTTAGAGGAATGAACGGTCACACTGACACCGTGCTGCATTTCAAATCTGGTGCCTGGGCCTGGGGAGATGGCTTAGTTGTTAAGAACACTTATTGTTCTTGCAGAGGACACAGGTTCGATTCTTAAGACCTGTGTGGTGACTCACAGCCATTTGTAACTCCAGATTGCTCTTCTGGCCTGTACAGGCACTGCATACACACAGGCATACATGCTGGCCAAACACCCCCCCACACACAGAAAACAATTAAAACCTGGGGGCCCCAGTCTCTTCTGAAAAGACCATGTCCATCAACACTAAGAACGAGTAGACCTGGCCCCTTTTGCACCTTCCCTCTGCGTAGTGACCTGCTGCATTCTCTGGACTTAGGATTGGAGCACAAAGAGGATGAACTGTGTGATTTCAACCTCATTTTCAGGAATTAGCTAACTGAAAGGCACCACCATAATTCAAAGTTCTCTGCACCTGCGCTTGCCCTTGTGTGGAGGGGTAAGAGCTGTGTAGCCCACCCCCTTACCCTTAGCAGCTAAGAATTTTGTTAAAGAAGACTCATGAGCACCAAGACCAGAGACTAGAACTCAGTACCAAATGAGATAGAAATATTTAAAGATAAGATGGGAGATCACTTGTCCATTCTTGTATTCAACAGTCATGAGACAAAACCCACATTCAAGCATTGCCCAACCTGTCAGAAGACAATGAGAAGTTCTTGTCCTCACACAATTTACACTTCTGCACTGATTGCTCTGCTTAGCACAAGGGTAAATAAATAAATATGTCTTATATCTTCTAACAGTGAGAAATTATGTGAGGAAATGAAGCAGAGAGAGCATGCCACAGCACCCTTTTGGACGGGGCCGTCTTCTAAAGATACAAAGTTATGTGAGAAAATGAAGCAGAGTGGGCATACAGTGCCCTTATAGATGGGGCCATCTTCCTCTTAGAGGAGGGGCCGTGAGCAGAGTCCTGACCTATCTTAGTCACTGCTCTATTGCTGTGAAGACACACAATGACCAAGGCAACTCTTAGAAAGAAGGCATTTAGTCAAGGGTGTGCTTGCATCCTAGACCATTAGTCCATCGTCGTCATGGTGGAGAGCACGGTGGAATGCAGGCAGGCAAGGTGCTGGAGAAGTAGCTGATATCATGGTGGAGAGCACGGTGGCATGCAGGCAGACAAGGTGCTGGAGAAGTAGCTGATATCATGGTGGAGAGCATGGTGGCATGCAGGCAGGCATGGTGCTGGAGAAGTAGCTGATATCATGGTGGAGAGCATGGTGGCATGCAGGCAGGCATGGTGCTGGAGAAGTAGCTGAGAGTTTCACATCCTGAGCCCCAGGCAAAAGGCAGAGGGAGAGACTGGGTCTGGCATGAGCTTTTGAAACCTCAGAGCCCACCCCGCAGTGACACTAAACAAGGCCACACCGTTCCAACAAGGCCACATCTCCTAATCCTTTTAAATATTGTCACTCCCTGGTGACTAAGCATTCAAATATATGAGCCTGTGGGGGCCATTCTTACTCAAACACCACAGGTCCCAAAAAGGAGAAAAGAAAGATACAAAAGAACCTACAGATTGAAAAGCAGTCACGTGGTCAGCAAGATGGAGTGTGTGCCAGCATACGCATGTGCGTGTGTGTAGATGTAACCAACGGTCTTATTAAATAAGAAACACAGAGCCAATTCAGAGAAGAAAGCCAAGAGGTCAGAGCTAAGAGCCTCACCCTTCCTGCTTCAGCGATCCTGTTCAGCCAAGGGAGCTCTCCGAAAAAGGGGCCTACTTCCTGTGTGTATGACTTCATATACTCTAGTTGTTCTGCCTTCTCATTGGTTGTAAACCCAAACATGTGACTGCCTCGTCACTGCCTGTATGTACCGCCCTCCAGATCCTTAAAGGCGTGCGCCACCACCGCCACGCACTTGCTATGGCTCTAATAGCTCTGACCCCCAGACAACTTTATTTATTAACATACAATTAAAATCACATTTCAGTACAAGTAAAATACCACCACACGCGTGCACACGTGCACACACACACACACACACACACACACACACACCCCAGAAATTTTTAAGTATCCAGAAACATGTCAAGAATCACAGTTAGTGAGCTATATTTTTAAAAACCACAACTGAGCAAAGGAAAAACAAAGACTACAAAGACCTGGAAGTCAACAGACATGTGAGCAGGAATTGGTTATTGTAAGCTGGGTGCAGTGAAACCACTGAGCTAGACCACTCTGTGGGTAGAGAGACGGTTTCTTTGGGAAATCAAGCTGCTGGGCTGTCTCAGGGCATGGAGGGGGTGAGGATGGGGCAGTAAGGAGCAGGAAAAGTCTCCTCAGTTTTATGGGGACAGATAGAGGCAGGAGGAGAGGCAGAGGCCAGGAAACCCTGGGGCACAGCATGGGGCTTTGATCTGTAGCAGGCCCTTTGAGTTACTAAGGAACTAGATGCCCTTTGCTGGAGGCAGATAATGGATTTTCCTGACAAACAGAAACCCATTCACAAGGTTTGAGGAATACTGAGTTTGGGTTTTTTGTTTATCTGCTGGCAATCCTGTTTACTGGGCGGGAGTCTAGCCTGAGCTGAGCCCCCACTGTTACTCTGTCAGTGACTCTGCCACTGGGGCACCAGGGAGGGGGGGCTCTTTGGACTTAATAGTGATTTGATGATATTAAGGAGTACAAGGGAAATATCTTTTTGAGAATTCAATGACACTAGAACTTAGAAATGTATGCATTGGAATACTTATTGATCAAATGATATGATGATGAATATTTGCCTCAAAGTAATCCAGGGATAGCTGACAAGCTGAATCTGAGGAGAAGTGTGGATCCTGAGAGGAAAATTAGGGAAAACAAACCGGATAGTAACTGTGCATCAAAGTGTCTGCTTCCACTGCTAAATGCTGCCATTGTATCATGTGAAAGCAATCACAGGCAAAAGACAAAGAAATGGCTGTGTGTTCTAATAAAACTTTATCTACAAAGGCATTCAATGGGGCTGGGACTCAGGCTTTGGACTATGTGGTGGTTTGAATGAAAACAGCCCACGCACTCATAGGGAGTGGCACTATTTGGAAGGATTAGGATGCCTGTCCTTATTGGAGTAGGTGTGTTCTTGCTGGAGGAAGTGTGTCATTGGGGGTGGGTGGGCTTTGAGGTTTCAAATGCTCAAGTCAGGCCCAGTGTCTTTCTCTCTTCCTGATGTCTGTGGATTTAGATGTAGAACTCTCAGCTCCTTCTCCAGCACCATGTCTGCCTGTGTACTGTCATGTTTCCCGCCATGCTGATCATAGACTAAACTCCTGAAACTGTAAGCCAGCCCCAGTTAAATACTTTCCTTATCAAGAGTTGCTGTGGGCCAGGCGGTGGTGGCACATGCCTTTAATCCCAGCACTCGGGAGGCAGAGCCAGGCAGATTCTGTGAGTTCAAGGCCAGCCTGGGCTACAGAGTGAGTTCCAGGAAAGGTGCAAAGCTACACAGAGAAACCCTGTCTCGAAAAACAAAAAAAAAAAAAAGAAAAAAAGAGTTGCTGTGGTCTTGGTGTCTCTTCACAACAACAAAACACCAGCTAAAACAGAAGTTGGTACCAGGAACTGGGTTATTACTCTGATAGGCCTGACCATGTTTCTTGTTGGTGGAATGTAGATTTTGGATTAGGAAAGAAGCTGAATGCTTTAAGTGGGGCTTGATTGATATGTTAATCTAATTAATCTTTATCAAATAAAAAATCAGGATTCAAATATTGGGGTAAGAACTTGAAAGATCAGAGAAGCAGGGCAGCAGATGCCAGTTGCTTCCTACCTTTCTGGTTCCTCTGACCAAAAAGAAGCTAGATCCTCTCTACACTCCACCTTATCACTTCCTGTTTCCTCTCTGTACAGACCTCCAGACCTCTATTGTTAACTAGTGGCTAGCTCTGCCCTCTGACTCCAAGCAAGCTTTATTTTTCAGAACACAAACAAAATATCATACAACATTTCCCCCTTTGTGTCTAAATAAAAAGTAAAGGTTTTAACTAACATAGAAAAACTATATACAATAAGTACAATAACTAAATACATATATACAGGTAATAATTACATTTACAGTGTCTAGTTCATTAACATTTGACAAGTTCAGAGAAAATACTCCATTATCTATCCTATCTTGGTGAGTCCAAAGTGTTGTACCTAATTCACTTTATATCCTAACTTGCATTATCAACCTAAAACTATCTTTTTATGTCTCTCAACCTTGTACACTTTACACCTTTTCTTTGAATTTCTTTTCTGAATTTGTTAACAAGGAAAACTATAACTATCTAATCTTCAACTACATCAGAGACCAGAGAAAGATATAATATTACCTGAGTAAACAGAAAGTGTAGAGCAAACAACTTCCAAAACTAAGAAACAACAGAAACATCTAGCTGCATGGACAGTCACCCGAGGTTCCTCTGTAACATTGGGGCATCAATCTTTGGCTTGTGGGCCTAGAATTTTCGACAGACTCTACTGTGAAGCAGGATTTATGAAAGACTGTCTCACTTTGTCTTGGCAAGGTTCAGCAGTCATTTTCTTTTGTGTCCAATTTGGACGTCATACTGTCAGCAGCTGAGGCAAGGGCACTTTCTTGCCCAGTGGCTAACTTTTGCCACAAAGTAAACTTATTGAGATTCTTTGAAGCCCATCATATTCTCTGAAGTAGATTGGTGCTGCCATGAACAGACATGTCTCAATGTTATAAGAAAAAGAACCTATGTTATTAAAACATCTTAAATGCCATATTCTGTGTGTCTCTGAAGTGTTTGAAAACCACCTATCTAAAATGTATCCCTGTTTGACCTTGAAAATGTACCTAACACGATTACAAGTTTGATTGTAATAGGTGACTAACTACTAACATGTATTTATTTATTATCCTAAATAGTTTGTAATAATATTTTTTGAAGGGTTAGAAATTTACATTACATTGGTAAATAAGCCGTATAGGTACAGTACCTTGAACAAGAGTAGAAAAGTATGTACAATGTGTTCTAACAAAAATAATCTTAAATTTGTATCAATAAACAAAAATATCTTAAACAAGAGTAGAAACACATATACAGTATAACAAAAATAACCTCAAATTTGTATCAATATACAAAAATCCACATCAATGTAAAATATGTGACTAGTAGTTGCTCTTTTGGTTTAACAGCAGATTCAACAATCCACCCTTTATCCTGTTTCTATACCTCCTTTTCTTCTTTTTAGAATGAGATCCCTGAACCTAATCTCCTTTGTTCAGCTTTTATCCTGACCATTACCGGTAACAACTTGTAACCAACGCCCCCCCCAAACAATGACAACTATCTATAACCCACTGAATGACAAAACACCACCCACCCCACCTCTTGGGGATGTGAGCATCATGTCCTTAAAATTACTTCCTACTGTCTGGGGTGAACCCTGAAAAAAAATTGAGGTAATTGTCAAGTCCTGGGAGAGCTAGCTGTACCATTTGTTGTCCAGTCTTTGTATAATGGGAAAATTCAGGGCTTGTCTGTGAGGCTGGATCATCTCAGCCCAGCCACCTTGAAATTGTCCTGAGCAGTTTGTAGTCCAAAGCTGATCTTGGGGTAGTGTTTGTCAGCTTAGTGTGGTTACCACAGTCCTGGTGCAATCATCATTGTGGAACTCCATCTTCCCTTTGGAGACTTCAAAGGTCACTGTTAGGCATGGTCATGGTTCACTGCAGAAAATGTAAACATTTTAAATGTCATACACAGCAGATCTTAAAGAGGTTAAAGGACCATAATTTGTTACATATATCCAGAGTACAAAAACATAATTCCTAATTACTGACAGAGGCTCAAACCTGAAATCATGTACAGGAACCTAGGTGAAGCTTTTTTCTAGAATTAGTACTCTATATGACCATTAATATCATGACAAAAACTTAAAGTATATATATATATATATATATATGTGTGTGTGTGTGTGTGTGTGTGTGTGTGTATAAAAGAAAAATTAAGAAAAATTTTAAAGAGCCAAACTAAAACCAAAAGATTATAAGACTAATGGCAATAGAATAGTCCCTTAATTTTGGTTTTTCTTCTGTCCCATATCAGGTGGCTCTTTTGACTTGAGACAGAGATTTTGGATTTTCCTTTTAGCAATCATGCTTGGTTTTAGAGAAATAGAGAGCCATATTCCAACTCCAAAGCCGGCTTCAATTTTTAATTGATCATTTGCATTATGTGTCTGTCCAGAACAGCAGAAACAAAAATTTGGGAAGACTTACAAAATTTTATCCTGTTGGAAATGTGATATACCAATTGGCCAATTTACTCTTTTTCTTGGGACATTTTCTCTGGATGATTCATCCTTTATCTTCAGATGTCTCATTTGTCCAGTGGTCTTCAGATTCCTTAGCTGGATGCCTTCATTATCCTGGAAAGACAAAAATAAAACCCTTCCCCAACCCTAATTTTGGGGAGTTTCCCTTTTGGCAAGTTGTATCTGATCAAATGAAAAGCACTTGTTAGTTGTATAAGTTAGTTTAGATTGAATGGCCATGCTGTTAGACAAACTATCACCTCTTCTAATCAAGAGGTCTTTCTTGTTCAAATCTAATCTTTTTAATATTTGCTTTATGGTTTCTCCTGAAACATTTGTTTTATATTCTAAAGCTGTTCTATCATCCAGAGTAGTATGGTTTTTTTTGTTTTTGTTTTTTTTTGTTTTTTGTTTTTTGTTTTTGTTTTTGTTTTTTTTTTACAATAGGCATTAGGTCCTTTAATTACTCTGGGGAGGAGTTTCCCCCATGGTGACAGGGAATAATTGAACCAAATTTGACATGGGGGCCTGAAAGAGGCCCCCTGAGTACCTTCTGTTTGGATTATTCCTAGAAAAAAACACTGTTTCTAGGAATGCCCTGTCTACAACCCATTTTTAGGTAACCTTGTTTGCCACAATTGAAACACCTGACATTTTGATTTTTCTTCAAGCCTCTAGAAATCACCTCTCCTATCCAAGCATCATTATGGTTATGAGATTCAATACTGACTATATCTCAGATCCATTCCTCTATGGGTGCTGATTACCCTTTTGCATTGTGAATTAGCATTTTCAAAAGCCAAAGATTCAATTATTATTTGCCTAGCTTCTGAATTTGATATCATTCTATTTACAGCTAAAGTCAATCTTTGTAAGAAATCGTTGAAGGTTTCTTTAGGGCCCTGTATAACTTTAGTAAATGGCTCAGTTCTCTTTCCAACTTCTTCAGTTCTGTCCCAAGCATTCAAAGCTGCTGCACAGCATAGAGCCAGAGTGTGGCCATCATATAGAGACTGTCTTTGTACATCAGCATAATTGCCCTTTCCAAGAAGTTGCTCTTGGGAAATTTTAATACCTCTAGCCCTACTTTGTTGTTCAATGGTCCTAGCCTCATCTTTCCACCAGGTCCTCCACTGTAACTGAGGACCAGGTTCCAATACTGCTGTAACCAAGTCTTGCCAGTCTTGTGAGACAATTCTGTTACTAACTGACCATGAATTTAACATCTGCTTCACAAAATGTAAATGTAGACCATATGAGACCAACTCTTCCTTAAATCTCCTCAAATCTAACATTTCCACAGGAGTCCAGGCAGCTCTTACACAGCTTTGGGGATATCATTTGGCAGTTGTTCCCATAAAGTGACTGGGTAAATTAAGGTTGGTTGTTTGAAAACCTTGGCTGTTCCTCACTAATTTTATAATATAATGGTGAGGTTGGTTCTCCTTTAAATTTCTTTGTCTGAATATCTCTATTATATGTTTTAGTGTGGTTTTTCTAAGGCTTGTAACTTATCAGTCAAAATGGCAATATTTCCTATAGTAACTTTTTCTAAGGCTCGTGTCTTGGTACTCATATCAACCAACTTTTTTTAGAGATAAAGCAAGAATTATTAAACCAATAATGTTTATAATTGACATTATCTAAGTTAATTATCCCCTCATTTAATTGTTCCATTTTTAAATCACCAATTGTGTAATCATACAGAGACCTAACTCTCTCCATTGTAATAATGCTTCCCATTTTTCAACCTGGGAAAAACTCTCTTTTTTAAAAAAACTAATTCCCCACTTTAAGAATTCCCAATTGTCTCACCAAATCTGCTGACGATGACATGAAGTGTGAGACTGGCTGCCTCTGTGTAGCATGTCTGAGCAGAGAACACAGTCAGTGCACAGCCTGGCTAAGGACAGCTGCAGCTGCTAGAGTGTAGCTGTGAGCTGAGAGTATGTGATGGTCACAACAAGAATAAAAGCCTGAGTGGGTGTCAATGCAGCTATCTAGTATGGCAGCAGCCTGAGGAGTGGGTCCAGGGGAAGCCCACAACCCACGGGGAGAGGGAGCAGGATGTCTGAAAAATGCACACAGGGGATCATGTGGAAGAAGCATGTGTGGTAGGAGCTGCTTGAAGGCAGAGCTGGCCAGTGGTGATGGGCTAACTCCCGTGGCATTCGGAGCCCAAGTGCCTATGGAGATTGTTATAGAGAGGCTGCAACAGAAAAATCCCAGACTCACTCAGAGGGCTTTTGGAAGAAAAAGAAAACCCAGCCAGTGGGGTGGTGACTCCAGTGCCGACTTCATGAATTCGTGCCCCAAAAGTTGGATGCCAGATAATGTGTTAATCTAATTAATCTTTATCAAATAAAAGTCAGGACTCAAATATTGAGGTAGAAACTTGAAAGATCAGAGAAGCAGGAGAGCAGTTGCCAGTTGCTTCCTACCTCTCTGGTTCCCCTTACCAAAAAGGGGCTATATCTTCTCTACACCCCACCTTATCACTTCCTGTTTCCTCTCTGTACAGACCTCCAGACCTCTATTGTTAACTAGTGGCTAGCTCTGCCCTCTGACTCCAAGCAAGCTTTATTTTTCAGAACACAAAGAAAATATCACACAACAGGGCTTAATGGGCTATCCTGGTAGGAGCATGGAGGGCAGTCATGCTGAGAGCAAGGTAGATTATGATGGCTTAGCTCAAAAGGCTTCAGAGAAGAATATTTGTATGTGGCTTAGACACAGTTCTTGCAATATTTTGGCCAAGAATGTGGCTGCTTTCTGCCTTGTCCAAAAGTTTGGATTAATGGCATCAGCAGAGGAGATTTCAAAACAGCCTAGTACTGACTGTGTTGCATGGTTATTAGCAGCCAGTCTTATGTGGATCTATAGTGAAAAGGAGCAAACTGAAAAAGGAAAAATACAAAACGTACAATTATAGGAGACATGAGGCACTAGGAAGTGTAATGGAGCTAAGTCCTGTGCTCAAATGAGATAAACAGATTAGAGGAAAGCCTGATATTAAAAGGAATAAAGGAATGGTGATCCCAGGGCAAGATCCCACCCAGCTAAGCTTCCAATTTGTGAAAAGAGATTAAAGAAAAGCCTAGGGATGTGAGTGATGGTACATATTTTGATCCCAGCTCTTTGGAGGTAGAGGCAGACAGACTCCAGGCCAGCCCAACTTAGGCAGTGAAGAAAGCCATCAAAAACAGAAAGCCAATAAAGATGTAATTGAATGAGGGGACCATATTACAGTCCCAGCAAGCAGCAGAACTTGGCAGCTTTGGTCACGTGGTTCTGGTTTGAGACTTAAGGATACAAGAAAGGGGTTGTGGAATCTCTCTTCAGAGCCGCTGGGGCCAGACATGTGTCAGGTGTGTCCCTGAATTGGTGGCCTAGAGAGCCCATTGTGTGAAGCTGTGAAGGTGAAGCCTGATCTACCTTGGAGAGCCCAAGATGTTGGAGATGCCAGAGTCATCGGAGAGCTGCTAACAGGGAGTGGAACCAGCTCAAGACAAAGAAGTGTGTTTCAGTCAACAAAGCTGAAAGGAGTTGGAGATCTGACAAACATTTTGACATCAGACATGGAAATGCAGAGTTTAAAAGTTTGCTCAACTGGTCTTCTGTCAAGCTTTGGTCCAGTATTTCCTCACTATGCTCCCTTCACTATGTTTTGTAATGTATCACCTATACAGTTATATGTTGAAAGTATGGGATCTGCTTTTTTATTTTTATTTTATAGGGGATTACAGTTTCTTACCATGAATCTCCAAAGAGACTTTGAACTTTGGACTTTTAAACATTGTTGAGACTATGGGGACTTTTGAAGTTAGACTAAATGCATTTTGAATTATGATATTGTTACAAGTCTATGGGGGCCAGGGAGTGGAATGTGGTGGTTTGAATGAAAATGGCTCCCAGAGACTCACAGGAAGTGACACTATTCGAAAGAATTAGGACATGTGGCCTTGGAGTAATTGTGGTCTTGTTTGAGGCAGTATGTCACTGGGGGTGGGGTTTGAGGTTTCAAATGCTCAAGGCAGGCCAAGTGTCTCCCTCCCTTCCTGCTGCCAGTGGATCCAGATGTAAAACTCTTGGCTTCTTTTCCAGCACCACGTCTGCCTGTGTGCTGCCATGTTCCCTGCTGTGTCAATAATGGTCTAAATCTCTGAACTGTAGGCCAGCCCAAGTTAAATGCTTTGATGGCACTAGAACAGTGACTGAGACAGGCTATAACCTGCCTACCCCCTGTAAAATGATCATTATTGTAGTTGGGTTGTATATGCATGGAGTTCACTGTTTTATTCTATTTTCACACATAAGCAACTCTGCTTTTTTTTTATAATAAAATCTTGAAAATAATTGTATGCTTTTTAGCATCACTAACAAGACCCAGTTCAGTCTTCAGCCTTCTTAGCATTTGTCTTAAAGTGAACATTTCTCTTATATTTTACTTACACTACTCACCTTTTATTTTCTCTTTTGTAAATGACAAAAGAACCTGAGAGCCCCTAAGCAAAAACACTGTGTTTGCCTTCCCTGTTTTCGGCTGTGCCAACATTATATGCGGTTATACTTCAGTTTTAATGTTTCTCCTTTACTATACTGTGTGTCACTTCAAGTCCTCTTCTTCCTTTCAAGTCGTTCCATTTGAAGTTCTCTAAGTAACTTAATACAAAAAGCATCTTGCTTTCGGTCGAGGGTGCCCAGTCCATAGATAGTCACGGAGGCTTGTATTGGCCAGCCTGTGCTAGTTCTGTGGGAGTGAAGATGACTGTCCAGTCTTAAACCCTGGGCAGCTCTCCAGACCTTCAGCCCACTTCTTGCTTATCTCTAACAATGTCCTCCAGGATTCCATGATCTGACAATAACTGACTCTTCTGTCATCAAGGAACCAATTATTTGCACGATGTCCCCTGCTATCTAGGGAGACAGACTAAGAGCAAACACAGATGTAACCCAGGAAATGACTCTAGGATCCCATAAGATGATGCCACACCAAGCCTTTCCCAGCCTTCAGTTATTTGCACAAGGACATTATTTATTTAAAGTCTATCTGCCTCATTTTATTTACTTTATGTTTGTGAGTGCTTTACCTGCATATATATCTGTGCACCACATGCATGCCTGTTGCTGGTGGAGGTCAGGAGAGGGCATCTAATCTCCTAGATCTGGAGTTATAGATGGTTGAGCTGCCTTGTGGGTGCTAACAAGTGAATCCAGGTCCTCTGCAAGAGCAGCAAGTGCTCTTAACCACAGAACCATTTCTCCAGACCCGTCTTTGGCTGTTGTTAAAGACACCATAGTCGTGCATACTGTGAGATGCTGGCTTGGGTTTTCACATCATCCATTCCTTCCATGGTCACTAGGGAGAGAGATTCTTCTCACAGAGTTCTTGGGAGTGCTCAACTTGCTAAAATGATTTAAACCTCACAGATAGAGGCAAATAATCTTAAATGTCATAGCTTTTGGTTAATATTTTAAGGGAAGAGGATGTTTTAGATAATTATTCATTAAGTCTATCCAAGAGGAAGGGCATAAAGGATAGATAATCAGTAAGTATAAGATATACAAAGCTATCTAGCCAAAGGGAATTGGATGGGAGGAAAGTCAAGAAAAGCAGCCATAGAGTAGAGTTTCCCTGGTGGCTGAGAAGGGCCTTGGGATGACTCTAGCAGGCACTGGGAAGTAGTGATCCTTAAACTTTAATGTCATATAGATTCTGATTCAGTCACAGGGCCTGACAGTCAACATTCTGACAGTGCTTGGATGGTGTGATGCTCCTGATAGACCACATTTTGCTCAGCAAGGCTGTAGAAGATCCTAAGTGTTCCCATGGCCTCCACAGGGTTAGGGTGAAGGATGGGCTCTAAGACTGGTTGGTGACGGATCCAGAAGCAGATGAGAAGGGCAAGACCCTGAAGCCAGGAACCAGTGCTCAAGCACACTGTGTAAGACTTGGGAAATCACAGTGCATTCTACGAAGGAAAATAGTATGCCTGGTGCTGGCTCACTCCCTAACACCAGAGCACAAGCTACTTCAAAGGACCCAGGGGATTGGGATGCCCAGCAAGGCAGAGTGAGGAGGGCATACATGAGGAGGTAACGTGGCTCCGAAGAAACTGCAAATGGATACATGATAATGTTTTCACCCAATGCATGCTATGCAGCAGTAAGTATAACCCTTACAGGGGCATGGCACATACCCAGTCTTTAGTTCTGTAGTTGTCTGACATTTCTAATACAAAAAAGATAAATGAGTATAAGACAGATCTGTTCAAATAAAAATATCAAGTAAAATAGGAGGGAACCATCTGTGCAGAATACTGAACTGGAAAAAACAGCTGGCACCCTTAGGAATGAACAGCTGTTTTAAAAGGAAAACCAAGCAGGTCAAATGTCAGCAGAGATAAGACTAAGGATGGAATATTGGCCAGAAGAACCAAAATATGACACACTAAACCATGTGGATAAACTTCAGGAAGGTGATGGGTCGCAACTATCACCTGGCAGGGTATCCAAAGTGCTTGCAGCAAATCAGGTCCCTGGGCTGAAAGTAATGGCCAAGTGTGGTGGCACATGCCTGTTACAGCACTCAGCAGCACTCAGAAGGCAGAACTGGGAAGATCTCTGTGAGTTCTAGGCTAGCCTGGTCTGCAGGGAAAAGGGACCAGCCAAAGAAACCCACGCTGGCCCTGAAACCAGAGCTACTGAAAGAAACATACCCTGGCCCTAAGACCCAAGCCAGTGAAAGAAACACTTTAGCCCTGATCCCAGAACCAAAGAAACACACCCTGACCCCAAAATCAGAGCTAAAGAAACATACTTTGTCTCTAGAAAAAGAGCCAATGGGAAAAAAAAATACACACTAGCCCTAAAATTAGCACCAAAAGGCTAAAAAGGACCAGTGAAAAAAATACAGTTTGGCCCTGAAACCAGAGCCAATCTGCCCCTGACCAACTGACCAACAAAACCAACCAATCCCTGAGCAAGAAAACCAACCAATCCCTGAGCAGGAAAACCAACCAATCCCTGAGCAGGAAAACCAACCAATCCCTGAGCAGGAAAACCAACCAATCCCTGAGCAGGAAAACCAACCAATCCCTGAGCAGGAAAACCAACCAATCCCTGAGCAGAAAAACCAACCAATCCCTGAGCAGGAAAACCAACCAACCCCTGAGCAGGAAAACCAACCAATCCCTGAGCAGGAAAACCAACCAATCCCTGAGCAGGAAAACCAACCAATCCCTGAGCAGAAAAACCAACCAATCCCTGAGCAGGAAAACCAACCAATCCCTGAGCAGGAAAACCAACCAATCCCTGAGCAGGAAAACCAACCAATCCCTGAGCAGGAAAACCAACCAATCCCTGAGCAGGAAAACCAACCAATCCCTGAGCAGGAAAACCAACCAATCCCTGAGCAGGAAAACCAACCAATCCCTGAACACAAATTCTAGCACCCTGACCCTGAACCCAGAACCAAAGAAACACACCTGACTCTAAAATCAGAGCCAAAGATACACAGTTTGTCCCTAGAATCAGAGCCAGTGAAAAAGACACCCTGGCTCTAAAATTAGAGCCAAAAGGCTAAAAAGGACCAGTGAAAGAAATACAGTTTGGCCCTGAAATTAGAGCCAACTTTGTCCCTGTCCAACAAAACCAACCAATCCCTGAGCAGGAAAACTAGCCAATCTTTGAGCAGAGACTCCACCTCTAAGAAGCCCTATATAAGCCCCTCTACCTGTTCAGTTGTGTAGTCAGAAGTTTTCTCTGGTCCCGCCAGGTTCCCACAATCCCGCAGCCTTTTTATAAAACCACACAGAGGCTTAATATAATTTATAACTGCTCGGCCATTAGCTCAGGTTTATTACTGACTAGCTCTTACACTTAAATTAACCCATAATTCTTATTTATGTTTAGCCACGTGGCTTGGTACCTTTTCTCAGTTCTGCCTTCACATCTTGCTTCCTCTGTGTCTGGCTGGTGACTCCTGACTGCTCTTCCTCTTCCCAGCATTCCTTTAGTCTGATTGCCGCCTATACTTCCTGCCTGGCTACTGGCCAATCAGCATTTTATTAAACCAGTGTACAGAAGCGTTATCCCACAGCACAGTTGGGGGCTGTGCTTTCCCACCCTGGCAGAGGCAGCCACTCTCCTGGACTCCTCTTTCCCAAATTAATCTCTTTCTTAAAAGAGTTTTTAAGATCTTCATTCACCAGTAGAACAGAAGAATCTTCCTGAAACATCCCTTAGGGGGACTGAGCAGATAAAACCTTGCTTAGATGTTCCCTTAAGTGGGCTGAGTAAGGCTGAGCAGAAAAAAAGTAAAAACTTTTTGCCTGAGCTGGAGGAGATTGCTACATTTCTGCAGGAGTTTCCCCTTTAACATAGTGAAGACGAAGAAGCAACATCTTGAGCCAGAGAAAAGAAGCTGAGCTCTTCTGGGAAGCCACTTTAAAGGGGTGGGGGGTGTGGAGCAAAGCTCAGCTGTAATGGCTTTCTCTAGAAAAGAGCAGATTGCTACATCCTGCAGGGAGACCATCCCCCACCGCTCAGTTTCAGGTACCACCTGACTTCCCAACAAGTCAGGACACCTCTCCCTCTAGAGCTGTCCTATTGCAGCTCCAGGTAGAGCCTGGCTTCCTGACAAGTCAGGATTCCTTTCCCTCCAGAGCTGTAACACTCGTGTGGACTACATATCAAGTTCCAGGACAGCCACGGCTCCAAAGTGGGCAAAGTGAGAGCCTGTCTCAAAACCAAAATAAAATAAAAAATGAGCTTATTGGAGCAAGGAAGTGAGTCATATACCCATATTCTAAACAAACAAACATTTCAGATCTTCCAGAGTTCCAAGGGAGTGTCATGAACAAAACAATAAGGCTTGCTACTCCCATTAGCCAAACAGAAATTGCTGCTCTCACTCAGTCATGAAGTAAGTATTTGATATGCTGCTGCCTTTGTATTATTTAAAATTTCCATAACTTCATTTATATATTCCATAATGGAACTGTGCACTGCTCATTAATGATTTTAAATTTCTTTTTGAATTGAAGAAAATCTGCTTCAGAGAGAAGCAGGAGGGACATGAGTGTGAGGACGGTCCCCAGCTGATGCAGAAACATGGAATTTTAAACTGAGACTGAATTCAATTCCACTTTCTGTCACTAACATAAAAAAAGGGCACAAGAGCCAATGTGCTCAGTTAAAGAACAAGGTAACTTCTACATGCAGAAGCATGTCACTCAAAATTCATATTTGTTAAAATAATTGAACATCTTACAGTATCTCTGTATGTTAAACAGTGGATCTTAGCCATTTGGAGAGCACATGTTGGTAAGTTGTGTGTTATAAACCTAACACCAGGATTAATTGTAAACCAAACAACCTGATGTCTTACTTGTGTCTCTGAGCAGAACTAGATAGCAAAGGTTAGAGGTGCCATCTAACTAGGTGGGTTAAAACGTGTTGGAAAGGGATAATATTCCCACTGTGTCACTCAATTCTTAAAAAATTAAATTTGAAAACTGTCACACACACAGTTGGGTGGGAAGTCTAGAAAGTTCTTGTCACTAAGCAACCATAGTACTCAGGATAAATATCAGGGACCACAGTTCCTCTCAACTCCCCATCCTCTCCCCTAACTGATTACTTGGAGCCAATGCCAGATGCCGGCATGTAATTTCCCCTGTACATATTTTATTAATTGCCTCTAAAATATAAAATATATTTTATAATGACAATAACATTATTATCATACCTGAAATGAGGATAATCTTTATTGTCATAAAATTTATTATCATAAAATTTACAAGTCTGTTTTTTGACTACTTGAATCAGGACCCAAGTGAGAGGTAACATGCTAATGGCTGGCAGCCTTTCTATCTCTTTTAATTCCTAGTTTCTTCTCTCATCTTTTTATTTCCCATGGCAAGTTATGGGACAGTTTTTTTTTTTATTGCAGTGGCTGTATGCCACAAAATGTCATATTGCAGTTAAAGCTAGCTGCTGGGACAGCACTGTGTCCTGCATGCAGCTCCTGGAGCAGAGGATGCAGCATCAGTATCTGTAGACAGGACAGCACTGTGTCCTGCACGCAGCTCCTGGAGCAGAGGATGCAGCATCAGTATCTGAGGACAGGACAGCACTGTGTCCTGCACGCAGCTCCTGGTGCAGAGGATGCAGCATCAGTATCTGTAGACAGGACAGCACTGTGTCCTGCACGCAGCTCCTGGTGCAGAGGACGCAGCATCAATATCTGTTAAAGGAAACAAAAGCCAAGGAAGACGGCAGATTGGGAGGGAGGAGCAGGTAGTCATGCTTCCTGCTTCACCACAGTCTGAGGGAAGACTCTCCCATGAGTCCTAGGTCACTACGGTCACCTGGACTAAGGTCCTCAGTGGCCTTCTCATTGCCTCAAGGCAAGGCCATGCTCATAACATTGCGAAAAAGCAGTTCTAATGGGCCTCAGTTTGCCTTTCCAGTTTCTTGTCCAGTGTCACCTGACCATAAAGGAACTAATCCATGTTCATGGTTATAACACCAAATAGCGGGGCTGGAGAGGTGGCTCAGTGCTTAAGACCATGTACTGCTCTTACAAAGGACCAGTAAGGACCACCCAGGTGGCTCAAAACAGCTTACAGCGGAATCTCTTGCCCTCTTCTGGCCACTACAGGTAACTGCACTCATGTGCACACAATTTTAAAATAAAATAAAGCTTAAAATGAATCAAACACTGTAGGTGGCTTTACAATGAAGTACCACAGACCTCTGCCCTCCCGTGTCCCACTGTTACTGTACTTTCCAAAATCAACTATTTTTACCTATTCAGTTGATTACCTTTATTTTCACAGATAACATCATTGTGTATTAATACAATAGATTGAAAATATGATATCAAATAAGTTTCTTGCTTTGTTGACATGATGTTGACATGAGACATACCTCTGAATCCCAGCTATGATAGCCAGCTGAGTCACTCATCCCATCTCACTAACCCTTTCCTGTTTCTCCAAATACCACCTTCTTGGTCACTCTGAAAGCTACTAATAGTCACATGCCTCATTTGTTTTACATGCTCCTGAAGTTTAAACTTTATCAACTGATTTCTCCTCTTGGTAGAAACCAATAGTGCTTAAGATCTTGCCCTTGGAACCATAGGAAGGAGAAATCTAGAGAGAAAAATGTTCTTGTTTCCCAGAGAAGACATAGAAGTTATTTAATGGGCTCAACAAGAAAGGCATTTCCCACTGTTAGCATCTGAGAATCACTGAAGAAAGACCCCAGATTCAAATAAAATGCAAACACAAGGAGCATTTATTCTGCAGAAATACCCAGCATGCAGGGTCTATCATCCTCACAAAATGGTGATGACAGCCTGAGACAAAGGGCACAGGTCTTTTAAAAAGCGACTTGGGGAATTCTAGTGTGATGAGCTAATCTCTATTCTAATTGGGCAGTCAAGGGGCAGTTGCATGGGGCACATGTTGATTGGGCGGGGCCAGCAACAGTCCCACCCACTGTGGGCTTTTGTCATATATGGTCAGTGACAGCCATATCCTGTAACTTTGGGCCCCCAAATTAGCTAAACTTGGCTGGGGACTTCCAGGACACAGGCACAGTCCATTATCTACAAGGGAATTGTTCTGTGTCTAAGATGGGTGCATATTCCAGGCTCTTCACCAACGAGGTTGGCAACCTGAGTTTGATTCCTGGGACCCACATGATAGGAGAAAACCAATTACTATAAGTTGTCCTCTAACCTCTACACACATGCTATAGTAGATGTACACACACACACACACACACACACACACACACACACACACACACACACACACAAGACATAAATAAATAAACATAGCTTTTAAATCACTTACTAAAAGGTATCACATTCCTTCTGGAGAGGAAGTAGATATGACTATGGACTGTGCTCTAATCAGGCAGACCCAGCCTGATGACAGGCCTTGCTGGAACCCAGAGGATCAATACCAGCTAGTCTGACCTCTTCTTAGAGGCCAGAGAAAAACAGAAATCTAACTCCCAAACTAGTGCCATAACTAACCCTTTCAAACACTCCTGCAGGATGCTTCTTCCTAAAAGGATTACCGCAATGCTTTCTGTGACATGAGTTTTGAAAGTGAAAAATATAGAAGAGTTGATGAGGTATTTCCTTTTTTATTTCATTTTATTTTTACATTTTTAATTGTTTATGTGTATGACTGTTTTGTCTGCATGTATGGGCACCACATGAACATACCTGGTACCTGAGGAGACCAGAAGAGGATGCCAGATCCCTGAAGCTTCTGTGAACCACCATGTGGGTACAGGAAGCCACATCCGGGTCCTCTGAACGAGCAACAAGTGCTCTTAATGACTGAGCCATCTCTCCAGTCCAAGTTGATGAGTATGGTGATATTTTATTTGTGCTGAAATGTGATTTTATTTGTATGTTAATAAATAAAGTTGCCTGGGGGTCAGAGCTAATAGCAAGCCATAGCAGAAGCTGGGCTGTGGTGGCGCACACCTTTAATCCTGATCACATGACAGGCAGATCTCTGTGTGTTCAAGGATACAGCCAGCATGGAGACACATGCCTTTAATGTCAATACCAACCATAGAGACCTGGAGGTCTGTATGGACAGGCAGTGATGAGGAGGTCATGTGGTTGGGTTTACAACCAATGAGAAGGCAGAACAGAAAGGCAATAAAAAGACAGATACACAGGAAGCAGCTCTCTTTCTGAGGGGAAGGACGACAGCAGCAGCGAAGGGTAAGAAAGGGTTTTTAGTATCAGCTCTTAGCTACTGCTCTGACCTCTTGGGCTTTTAACTCTGCATTTGGCTCTGTGTTTCTTATTTAATAAGACCATTACATCTACAGACGAGGATTTTACAGGCACCAGCACTAACACCTCTGAAGAGTCAAATGATCCAGGCAAGCTCCAAAGATGTCCTGTAACAATTTCCTCTGGGATTCAAACTTCCATCTTGGAGGGAAACTTCTTAAGATTTAGTATTTAATAGGGAAAGGAAATAACAGAAAGTTTTAGGCAGGATGCTTACACGAAGTCTAAGGGGAAGTGAAACACTGCATCCTGCAGGGAAGCCCAGTAATGCGGAAGTAAATGTGGTGACATATTATTTGTGTTAATAAATAAAGTTTGCCTGGAGAGCAGAGGTCATAGCCATAAACAGAAGTCAGGCGGTGGTAGCACACACCCTTATTCTGATCACATGGCAGGCAGTCTCTGTGTGGTCAAGGACACAGCCACGCGTGGTGACACAAGCCTTTAATCCCAGTACCAACCATAGAGATCTGGAGGTCTGTATAGACAGGCAGTGATGAAGAAGTGATATGGCTGGGCTTAGAGCCAATGAGAAGGTAGAACAGGAAGGCAATAAAGGCATAGGTTAGACAGGAAGAAGCTGCTTCTCTTGGGAAGCAATGGGAGCGTGGTGAGCTAAGGTTAGTTGGCGGCTGTTGCTCTGATCTCTACAGCTTGCACCCCTGTATTTGGCTCTGTGTTTCTTATTTAATAAGACTGTTTAGAAATTCATCTACAAGTAAACACCTAAAGATAACTTCAGGAAGTCCCTGAAACCAGCCAAATCCACAAGTTCCCCTCCCTCCTTATAAGTAAAGGCTGCAGGGACCTCTCAGACAAGCCAAGCTGCAACACAGAACCTTAGACACGCTGAGCTGCTAGGGGAGGTTCAAACCAAGCAGCTCAGAAAGGTAGAGACAGCAGAGCTGCTGCCTTCACTCTCCAGCCTGTTGATCGGCCTGCAGGCTGTGCAGTGTGCTCCAGGTTCCCAGCTTTGTGAGCTGTCACCCACGAAGAGGTGGACTTTGGTGACTCAGCTGTCTTTGAGTCAGTTTTGATCCTATAAGTATCTCCTCACCCATACTCCTATAAATAGTCCCAATAAAACTCATTAGCTCACCAAGATGGACTTCGGTGGTATTTGTACTTTGGTCTCTTGTTGATTCTTTGTCTTGTTGAGTTCACATCTCCTCAGGAATAGTGTCACAACAGGTACCATCAAAAAGAAGCCTCAAGGCATCAAGTATGAATATCCAGTAAATGGTCCAGAAGACCTCAATCAGATGAGCACTGCTAGAAAGTCAGCTGGATCCTTAGCTGCAGCCTCTGAAGGATGCTCTGTGTGGTCCATTAGTCAGTACAGTAAACAGAAAACTGCTGCGTTGAATGCCAGTCCTCCCTTGGTGTATGTAAAGTGAATACATTCAGGCCAAGGTTCACCAGGGTAGGGGCTATCCTGTCATCTTTCAGGGTGCACTAAGTATTCTATAAACACATGCAAACACCACCCAATAAACGTAACCTCTAAAGTTTTATTGGTGTGAAATTAAATTCTTACTGGCTAAATGTTGTTTCTCATGAATTGACTCATAAAGATTTTTGTTAAGCTCAAGATTTTAATACTGCAGCTCACCAAAAAGCCCGAGCTTTGTGAAGACAATCACCATGTCTGTGTTAGCCTCCACGTTTCTTTTGCTTAGAGAGTAAATCATAATCTCTCTGTAAATTTGGAACATAATTCCTTTATTCTTCCTTGATCAGAACAAACTAATGGGCCATACTGTCTTTATAACACACACTGACACTGACTCATACTTCCAGTGGGAAGGCTGAGTCAGGCCAGTTTAAAATTTAACCGTAACTGCCCCAGAATGGTAGTGCTCACTCACATTCAGCTGGATCTTGAAAAGCATCATTCTGCAAACATTACCTGCGGAGTGAGAGAGCTGCTTTGAGTGACCTGGCCTTTTGGAAATCAAGGTGTATCCTCAGGAGACTGCCATGTTTTGTAGCAACTAATTATAATGCAGATTAAGACTCCTAATCTGCTTTGTTAACAAAACTAACGGTATACTGAGAAAACTGGACATGTTGGAGACCTTTCTTCTCCTGCAGAACTGGGCTGCATCAGTGACTGTGAGCAGCAGGAGAAAGTGGGAGTGTGTCTCCTCTGGGGTCTGGGAAAGGAAATTCCTAGAACAATTTAACCAGGTGCTGTGAAGTGGGAGCAGGTGCCAAGGGTGACATTCATGGGGAGTGTGTAGTGAGGGTGACATTCACTGAGGACTGCCCAAAGACACTCAGATGTCAGTGTTGCTGACATCACAGACATGACACCAATGTGGAGATGCACAAAGTTGGAAGCAACAATACCAGCTTTGTATTAAAAATAACATTGTAACTTAGCAAAACAAAATAAATAAAAATGAATGAATAGTTCCTCAGTTACAGTGAATTAACACTAACCCTATCCTCCCACCCCCAATACCTATCTTCCTTCTCCAGTGTGAAAAGCACTGTGAAACCAGACAACCCTATTCTAGGCTCTATTGCTAAAACATTCCTTTAAAGTTATTTGTATGGGGACTGAAGAGAAAGCCCAGTGATTAAGAGCACTTGAGAGTCTTACAGATGGCCCCAACCTAGGTCCTAGCACCCACACTGGGCGACTTACAAGTGCCTGTAATTCTATCCACCTCCAGGGGATCCAGTGTCCTCTTCTGGCCCCTGTAGACAACACACACACACACACACACACACACACACACACACACACACACACACACACTCAATAAATAAATAAAAATAAATCTGAGTCATTTGTACAGACGTAAGAAAGTTAGCCTTTTCCGTCAAACACTTTAAGAAAACTTGTATTTAGGACACACAGCACATGTTTTTATCTTCTCCACCTTTATGCAAATATATTAATCCTTCAAAACCCAGTACACAGCGTTCTGGTGGGAGCTCCACCTCAGCCCACCTGGCATCCATATACTCAAAGAGTCTGGAATGTTCTGGTGGAGGCTCCACTTCAACTCTTCTCCCCCATCTCTCCCTGCCTCATCTCAGGAAGTCCTGCAAAACACATCTCCTCCCCAAGATATGCTCAAGACCACTCCCACAGGTTATTCAAACTACACCCCAGAAATAGACACATGGCTTTTCTGTCTCCCTTCCCCATCTCTTCTCTGGGGGTGGGGGGCTGGAAAATCATCCGGGAGTGTTTTACCCATTAAACCAGGGCTTTTTCTAATTCGGTTTAATTTGGTCTGATTTGGATTGCTGCATTGGCAGAGAAGCTTAACTGGGTACAGAAACTTTCACACAGGAGCCCTGATGCATTCCAGGAGCCTGTGACCTGAGCAGTAATGGAGAAAAGACACAGCCAGCCTGTGTTAGGATTTTTTTTTTTTAAAGCATGCTTCCTGTCCCTTTGTACCTGTTCTTCTGATTTGGTGAACAAGGCACCTACTTGATCAAGAGTAAGATTTTTTGCCTTGTTGAAACACTTCAATTAGAGTGGAGTTCTCTTTGTGACCCAGAGTCATTTCTAACACAATGACATGTAAAGATGTCTACACTTTGAAGTTCATGTCCTTTAAAATGTAACACTGTCCCCCATTAGGCTGGGTTTTGTTTTGGTTTTGGTTTTTTTGCTTGTTTGTTTAAGACAGGGTTTCACTAGGTAGTCCTGACTAGTAAACCTTTCTTTTTGATTAGACAGGGCTATGGAATGGTCTTTCTGTATGCTGTGAATATGTGTTGCTACCATTGGTTAATTAAAGAAGCTGCTATGGCCTATGGCAAGGCAGAAGAGAGCCATGTGGGGAATCCAAGCAGAGAGACAAGGAGAAGAAGGCAGAGTGAGGAGATGCTGAGTGCTGCTGGGGGAGCAAGATGTAATGGAACACAGGTAATGCCATGAAACCACATGATAAAACAGATTAATAGAAAGGGGTTAATTTAAGATGAAAGAGCTAGCTAGCAAGAAGTCTGAGGCATAAACCAAATAGTTTGTAATTAAGCCTCTGAGTGATTATTTTATAAGCAGTCGCAGGACTATGGGTGGGATAGATTCGTCTGGACTGTGGGGCTAGGCAGGACAGAGAAACTTCCACCTACAACTAGTGTCCACCATTAGACACTAATCCACATAGACCTGAAAAATCTTTAAAAAGATTCTGAGAAACAGAGCCAAGAGCAGCTTCTTAGTTCATGTCTTTCATGCGGGCCATGGAACAGACATTGCAGCATTCGAGCTTGAACACAGTGTGGCAGATTCTCACCGCAGTACACAGAGGCATCTCCAAGACATGCAGCACATTGCATGGTGGATTTAGGTTTTGCCAGTACAGACAAAAAAAGATTTCTGGGCTACACACTGCTTGATGGAGGCATAGACCCACTGCTTTCCAGAGTTGGTGATGAGCATGGCTCCCAGAGCCAGAGGTAAACATGCCTCTGCCATGTTGGGAAGCCGAATTGGGTAGAGCCAGCAGCCAAAGCTGCAGATTCAGTCCTGGTCACAAAGCTTAACAGTTTAAAAACTCTCCTGGTCAAAAAAATGATTACAGATACACAATAGGATAGATTCAGATGGGAAAAAAACCTCTAAATGGTTTACTGTATGTTTAAAAATATATGTAGGCTTAAGAAAAAAAGAAAAAGTGTAGAGAAAGTCCTTAAAAAATGGAGTAAAAAAAGCCATGTAAAGATGGAAAATACACAGAGAGTCTGGATTCTGTGTATTATTGTGTTGTCTTTGGGATTTTTAACTACAGACAGACATTTGATTATAAAGTTTGCTGAGTTAAACCAACATATATATTTTAAAGGAAACTTGATTTCAAAATTTGGGTCTAAGGATATGTTGCTTTGGAAAAGAAGTTCTGCTTTTGTTTCCACAGAAGATGAGAAGCTGTGTATTCCTTCCAGGTTAATATGGTTCCACCAAGGAAGACCCCCTGAGAGGTCTCCAATGGGAGACATGCAGAACAGCTTCAAGGCAACTGGCTGAGACAATACAGCCTCACAGACTACTCCAGCCAAGACATAAGTATAATTCTAAATTTTCTCAGGATCCCCATAAGATTGCCAGTGCCCCCAATCAGCAGGAAGTAGTATGGAAAGCTATGCCCAAATTCTCAAAATATTGCTTATGAATGTTTGTTTTTATTTAAAGGGGGTTGATTATAAATGCAATCTCTTGCTAAAGAAAAAGGAGGATGTGATATAGAAAGGACAGAATAAAAGGATAGATTATTGAATCTACTTTAATCCAAAGAAACAACTGTTAATCTCAAAATATTTTACATTGGTATGGATTTTGGTTTATTGATACAAATTTAAGGTCAATTTTGTTATATTATATGTATACTTCTATTCTTGTTTAAGGTACTATGTTTATGCAACTCATTTAAAATTGTAACATATAATTAAGAAATACAGATTAATAGCCATCTATGATAATCAAATTTATAGTCATGTTAGTTAAGTTTTCTAAATATGCAAAGATATATTTCAATTAGATAGGTAATCTTCAAACACTTCAAAGACCTACAGAATATGGCATTTAAAATGTTTTAAGAACTTAGACATTTCTGGACAGTGAGACACATCTGCTCCTGGTAGCACCAATTGCTTCAAAGAGGATGATGGGCATCAAAGACATGTGGCTGGAGAGTTTTCTCTCCGGGTCCTACCAAGCCCCAGCAGTCTGACAGCCCATTTATAAAATAAACACACAGATGCTTATATTACTTATAAACTGTATGGCCATGGCAGGCTTCTTATTGTCTACTTCTTCTATCTTAAATTAACCCATTTCTATTAATCTACAAGTTGCCACGTGGCTGATGGCTTATATCTTGCTTGTCATGGCAGCGGCTGGCTGGTCTCCCTGCCTCAGCCTTCCACTTCCCCCAATTTTCTTCTCTTTGTCCCGCCTATACTTCCTGCCTGGCTACTGGCCAATCAGTGTTTTATTTATTACCCAATCAAGTAACACACGTAACATACAGAACATCCCACAGCACTTCCCCTTTTCTTTTTTTCTAAAAGGAAGGTTTTAACTTTTGCACAGTAAAATTACAGATAACAAAACAATTGTCAAGCAAGAATTATAGTTATAAAGATATCCCATATGGAATTTATCTTCTTTTTGACAAAATTAGCCATTTGGGCAAGAATCTGCCCTTGCCTGGACTGCTTGACAATATGTTGTATAAACTGAACATGCAGGACCCATAGGAAAGTGACCACTGAACTTTGTCAAAGCAAGGCAGGATGGTCCTTCAGGTTCCCACTTCACAGAAGAAACTGCCAGATATTCTACAGGACACAGAGAAAAGTGACTGATGAACTTTGCTAGAATGGGCAGAACAGTCCTTCAAATTTCCTGCTTCACTGAAAAGTATACCAGAGACTCCAGGTCTGTAGGCTGAAGATGGATGCCCCAACATTGCAGAGGAACTTTGGGTGACTGTCCAGGCAGCCAGATGTCTCTGTCATTTCTAGAATTTTGGAAGTTGCTTGCAATGCACTTCCTGTTTACTCAGGTAATATTATATCCTTCTGAGGTCTTTGATGGAGTTGAAGAATAGTTAGTTTTAATATAGCTTTCCTTAGTTATGATAAAAGGTAAATTAGATATGAAGCTTTAGGCTCACAAAGATAGGATGGATGATAGAGTATTTTCTGTAATTTTGCCAAAGACAAATAGACTAGATATTGTAACTGTAATCCTTGTTTGATAACTGCTTTGTTATAAGTAATTTTACTATGTTAAAGTTAAAACCTTCCTTTTTGATTAGACAGAAAAGGGGAAGTGCTGTGGGATGTCTTCCTGTATGCTGTGAATATGTGTTGCTCTCATTGGTTAATAAAGAAGCTGTAGCCGGGCGGTGGTGGCGCACGCCTTTAATCCCAGCACTCGGGAGGCAGAGCCAGGCGGATCTCTGTGAGTTCGAGGCCAGCCTGGTCTCCAAAGCGAGTTCCAGAATAAGGCGCAAAGCTACACAGAGAAACCCTGTCTCGAAAAAAACCAAAAAAAATAAAAAATAAAAAATAAAGAAGCTGCTATAGCCTATGGCAAGGCAGGATGGAGCTAGGCAGGGAAACTAAGCAAAGATATGGGCAGCAGGAAGGCGGAGTAAGAGGAGATGCTGAGCGCTGCTGGGGGACCAAGATGTAATGGAACACAGGTAAAGCCACAAAGCCATGTGGTAAAACACAGATTAATAGAAATGGGTTGAATTAAGTTGTAAGAGCTAGTTAATGATAATCCTGAGCCATAGGCCAAACAGTTTGTAATTAATATAAGCCTCTGTGTGTTTACTTGGGGCTGAGTGGCTGAGAGACACAGGAAAACTTCCAGCTACACCGAGAGTCATTTCCAACACAATGACATGTAAAGATGTCTATACTTTGAAGTTTATGTCTTTTGATATGTAACACTATACCTTGTTAGGCTGGTTTTTTGTTTGTTTGTTTGTTTAAGACAGAGTTTCACTAGGTAGTCCTGACTGGGCTGAAATTACTGTAGATTAGGCTAGCCTCAAGCTCTTGGAGATCTACCTGCCTCTGCTTCCTGAATTCTGGAATTAAAGTTGTGTGCCACCATGCCAGGCCATTAGTCAGTCCTAGTAGATTATTTTAAGAAGTTGATCCCCAGGCTAGAGAGTTGACTCAGCAGTTTCGAGTTTTTGCTGTTCTTGCACAGGGCCTGAGTTTAGTTCCCAGCATCCTCAGGGCAGCACACAACCATCACTCCAGTTCCAAGGCATCTGACGCCCGCTTCTGGCCTCCTCCAGCACCAGGCACACTCATAGTGCACAGACAGACATTCGTGCAGGTACTTGCATATGTATATAAAAAGAATTTTGTTTAAATTTTAAAGAATTAATGAGCTGGGCTCCTAATCATTACATTTATTTCACCAGTTTCTGAAAGATAACTGGGAAGTCTATTTTTTTTAATTTGCCTTTTTCCTTTATCACAAAGGTCGCATTGACCCTATCTCTGTGTTAAGGGAGTTTGAAACCCCTGAATTAACTTACCTTAATAATTTCAAATGACACATTTTTTTTAAAAAAACAATTATTTCTGGATCTGTTAACTAACAATATCCTACTGTTCTCTTTTTAGATATTGATTTTAATGATCTTACCTTCCCCTTTACAAAATTGCATGCATAAGCATTGTTTTACTAAATAATATAATATATTGACAGAGAAAACATGTCTTCATAGCTAGGGGCTTCAGGTCAAGAACTAATATTTAAAGCTAAAGCCAAGCATCGCATCTTAGAAAAATCAAACACTTGTAAAGACTTCACTCTTCCCCACAGAGGTATGAAATCTGTACTTTTCACTCAGGGATCTCCCACTTTGGTCTTTGACATGGTCAAAGAATTAAGGATGGAGAGAATCATGATTTGGTGATGTAAGCTGTGGTACCAGAGCCATAGACAAATTATTTAATCCTTTGCATCCCAATGATCTAATCTGTAAGGTAAGTTTTACCGGTTATTGTGAGGAATACTTGGAACAACACAGTACATGAAAACTACTTAATGAATGCTAGCAATTTCACCACGATTATGTTAACTTCCTTTCTTGTCACTGTAAAAACTACCCAACAGAACAAATTAGGGGGAAAACATTGAGTTGACGTTTCAGAGAGTCCAGTAGTCCAGCATGGCAGAAAGGACACGGAAGCCAGGTGAGGGAGAGGGGAGTTCTGAGTGCTTGGCTGCCTTTCTCCCTTTCCCCCTTTTCTTCCAGCAGGGGTTTCAGCCCCTGAAACTGTGTCACCTACATTCAGGGTGGGTCTTTTCCTCAGTTAATGCCATTGGAAAAGCCCTCATATACACTCCCAGAGCTGTGCCTCACCAATCTCCAAGATGAATATAAATTAAGTCAGGGTGTATCAACAAGGATCAATTCCCATCTGAAAAGTTACTGCACCCCGATAAGCCTCTGCTGATGCAGTAATCCAAATCAGACCAAATTAGAAAAGCCCCAGTTTAATGGTAAAGCATTCCCTGGTGATTCTCCTGCCCGCTAGAGAGGAGACAGGGAAAAGAGACTGAAAAACCGTGTGTCTGTTTTCTGGGTGCAGTTTAAATACCCTGTGGGAGAGTGGTCTTGAGCATCTCTGGGGGAGGAGCCATGTTTGGTGGGACTTTCTAAGGGGCAGGGTCTGGTCAGAGAGGTGGGACTTCCACCAGAACATTCCAGACTCTTTGGGTATGGGGGTGCCAGTTCAAGTCTGGCTACTTCCTGCAGGTGTGGGGCAACATGGAGAAGGGGAGTTGGGAGTTGGTGGGCTTACATTCAGGAGGTGTGAGTGGAGAAGCATCTGGTTAATTGTCATCCTGGAGATCTCAGGCATCTGTTTCTTGAGGAAGTAGAGAAGGCAAGCTTCTAGGAAAAAAATAGATCATTAACATCTGCCCTAGTTGTACTGAAAAGATGAATGCAGTGTAGAAGAGCAGATAGGCCCTTCATTGGGACATCTTGGGAAACCGGAGGGTAGAGGCTTCCAGCTGCTGGACAGACCATGTATCCTGAATAGGTGCCCACTGGAGCCTGCAGAGATGGTACCAGCATGGATGTCCCAGGAGCTTGGCAGCCGAGGGGGTGGTAAGAATCACAGTTTAAGGTCCTGTCCATTGGGGCTCGAGAAACTTAGGAGCTAGCTGTTTGAGGATAACTCTGTCCCCACCTCCATGCCCCAGGGAGAGTGGGGCAGGCTCAGGGGCAGTTGGGTCTGTTGGTGTTGAGGCAGGGAGATAGCTGTCAGCATGTGAGCAGAGAAGGGACCTCAGGAGGGAGAGGTAGGGGAGGTACCCGGCCAGTGGGGGAGTTTGGGCTGGGAGGTGGTGATTGAGGAGGAAGGGCCTTCTGTAAAGGAGCTCAAAAGTCCTCAGGCCTGTAGGAGAGTGTGGGGTGGCCTGGAGGCAGATAAGGGCAAGGGAGAAGGGAGGGCCAAGATAACCTGAGTTCAATGGAGAGCTTGGTGAGCTGTTGTTTGCTGAGTCCATTGGCCTTCTCAACCTTTCCTGATGATTGTGGGCAATAGGGAATGTGGAGCTTCCAGGAGATGTTGGGAGCATCCGACACAAGTTCCTTGACCCTGGAAGTGAAGGCTGGCCCATTGTCCATTTGTATGGTCTGTGGCAGGCCAAATCTAGGGATGATGTGGTCCAGGAGTACTTGGGCCTCCACATCTGCTGTTTCCCTGAAGACAGGGAAGACTTTTATCTGTTCTGTAAAGGTGTCAACCAGAGTTAGGAGGTAACCGTTTTTTATGTGTGGGCATGTGAGTGAAGTCCACCTGCCAGTTCTTGCCTGGTTGGTGTCCTCAAAACTGGTGTAGAGGCTGACGTATCTAGAGAGCTCCCTGTGGATTGGCCTCAGAACATGTCTAGCAGGAGGAGTGGATCTGGGAAATATGAGCTCAAAGGTGCATGGGGTCAAAGAGGGGCTCTAAGAAATGGAACAAAGCTTTGGGGCCTGTGTGTAAGGTCTGGTGGATGTCTTAAACAATAAACAGTGCCTGGTCCTGAGGAAGAGTGAGGTGGTCATTTAAGTAGAAACATCCATCCTTTGTCTGTTGGCCCCTTTTTAGAAGTTTGTTCCTCTCCCCTGGTTGATAACAGGGCTCATAGGAGGGTGTCAAAAACAAAATATGTTCTGTTGATCCAGTGGAGTCAGAGGCCAACCCCGGGCTACTGAGTCAGCCCTGGCATTGCCTAAGGCCATTGGGTCCTTGGAGGACTGGTTTCCCCTGCAGTGAATAATAGCTACTTCTGCAGGGAGCTTTGCTCTAAGGGGTATGTTAATTGTGGGAGTGCCCCTGGTAGTGAGGAAGCCCCTTTTCCTCCACAGGACAGAATGAGTGTGGGCTATTAAAAAGGCTTATTTTTATAGTCAATACAGACGTTAGGATGTTGTCCCGTTGACCCTTGGCTATCTGGAGTACTCTAGTCAAGGTGATTAATTCGGCTTTTTGTGAAGAGGTCCCCATTGGCAGGCAGGTCACTTCAACTGTTTAGTGGAAGTGGCCACTGCATACGCTGCCTAGTGGTTTCCTGATCTGTCTATAAGAGAGTTTCCATCAACAAACAGGGTGAGTGGAGGTTTGTGTGTGGTTGGTCTAGGAGACCAGGCCGGGGTGAGCGGGGTGAGTGTAAGGCCTCCACAGCCTCTGGGCAGCAGTGAGAGGAGGTACCCGAGGGGGAGAGGACAGGAAGGAGGGTCGCAGGGTTTAGAGCAGGACTGGAGGCCAAAGTAATTTGAGGGTTTTCTAGAAACACTAAGTGAAGGACTTGGACTATGAGGGCCCAAGGAGGGAGAGAGAAGAATGACTCAGAAGGTCTGAGAGGCAGTGGGTGAAGTACTCCGTAATTGGCTGCAACAGGTGATCTTGAGAGCCTGGCTGTGAGTTCAGCTGCTGTTGCTAGGGTTCTCAAGCATGGCTGCCATCCACAGATGGTGAGGTCCAGTTGTTTGGACAAGAATGCCACAGCCCTGTTCAAAGGCCCAACTGGTTGGACTAGAACCCTGGTGGCCGCTCCCAACCTTTCATCTGTATAAAGGTCGAGAGGGGTCTGGAAGAGCAAGGGTGGGGCTGTTAGCAGGATGTCTCGCAGTAAAGAGAAATGGCAGCAGACAGTGGCTGGGTAGGTAAGGGGCCCCTTGGGAGTCTCTCTGGCTGCTTGGTATAGAGGCCTGGTCATAATGGTAAAGTTAGGGACCCAGTGATGGAAGAATCCCATCAGGTCCCAAAATGAGAGAATCTGGTCTGTGGCAGTCGGGGGTTGTAAATCCCACAGGGCTTGGGCCCTGTCAGAGGTGAGGGTCTTAGGCCCCGGGCTGAGTTGAACACCCGATACACCTCAGTGGGAGAGCACAGCTGAGCCGTAGATGGGGAACACGATATCCCAGGGAGCCGAGGTAGTTCAGGAGCGAAGCGGTGGCCTGTTGGGACAGAGGCAGAGTCAGGCTACAGAGAAGGAGACCATCTATGAATTTAAGGAGTGTGGTAGGACTGGAGTCAAAGGTGGAAGAGATCCCAAGCCAGGGCTTGGCCAAAGAAATGGGGACTGTCCCAAAACCCTGTGGGAGAATGGTCTATGTGAACTGTCTGGAGGACTGGGTATCGGGGTCCTCCAGGTGAAGGCAAAGAGCAAGTATGTGTCAGGGTGTAAAGGGACAGTAAAGGCATCTTTCAGGTCCAGAACAGTAAAGTGGGAGGTGGCAGGAGGTTGGAGGGGTTGTTAACCACTGGGTGTGTTGGAATAACTGCCTCATTAATGAGGCGGAGGTCTTGAACTAAACCATAAGCCCTGGAGGACTTACACACAGGAAGAATGGGGATGTTGCACGATAGGTATCAAAAGTCCCTGAAATAAAGGCAGGTGATCATAGGCTTAAGGCCTTGGTTTCAGAAATAGGAAACTGGGGTCTGGAAGGGAAGGAAGAAGGGTCCTTAAGGTGAATTAGAACTGGCTGGTGGTGAGTAGCCACCATTGGAGTTGAGGTATCCCATACTTGGGGATCCACTGGATAAGGGAGGGTGGGGACAGAACAGTCTGGGGTAGGAACTTGTGAGGCTGTGAAAGGGAGGAGAAAGTGGGACTCGGGAGAGGGTGTGGGGGTCAAGGTGAGTGTGGCCCCAAAGAGGCTGAGAATATTATGACCAAGTGGAGGTGCAGGGCAAGCAGGTATGACCAGAAAAGAGTGTGAGAAGAATCGCCATGCAAGAATGCAGGGAAGTGTCAGGGTCTTAAGTGGGAAAGAAGGGATCTCGTCCACTCTCATGACAGAAATTGATGAGGGAACTGTAGGACCCAAGTGAGATGTTAAAACAGAGTAAGTATTTCCCGTGTCCAAAAGAAATTCAATGCACTTACCCACTACCTGCAGCATCACCCTAGGCTCAGAGAGGGCAATGGGAGTCACCAAGTCTAAGCTGCACAGGCTGAGGAATTCAAAGGCCAGAAGTTGCCAGTGTTGGTGAGGCTGGACCTCCGTGGTGTGGCACAGAGGATGAGCCTGCGTGAAGGCATTCAGATCTCCAGTGTCCAGGCTGTCAGCAGACAAGGTATGGACTCCTGGACGGCTGGGGGTCAGGGCAATACTGTGACCAGTGGCCTGCTGGCCACATTTGAAGCAGGTTTCTGGTGGAGTTGACTTGGACTGAGCTCCGGTGGGATGGAGCCTCGTGGTTGTCCTGCTTGTGGGGACCCCAGTGGCCTCAGAGCAGCTGCTAAGGCTTGGGCTTGGAGCATATTCTGTTGCAGCCTTGTCTGTCAGGATGATTCAGTTGTCTCTTCTTGAGCATTAAAAACTTTAAAAGCCATTTTCACCAATTCCTGTAGGGCAGTTTGGGGACCCTCCTCAGCCTTTTTAAATTTTTTCCTAAAGTCTGGTGCTGACTGAGAAATGAGATGGGTGACCAGGACTGTGGCTCCCACTGGGGAGGCTGGGTCAAGGCGAGTGTACTGAACCATGGTCTCTTGTAACTGGTTTAGAAAAGTGGCTGGGTTTTCATCAGCTAGCTGTTTAATCTCTCAGGGCTTATCAAAATTAACAAGTTTGTCTGAACTTATCAAATTTAACAACCATTTCCATACCTTGGAGGAGGCAACAAACCATGAGGCCTCTTCTCTGGTGGCAGTTTTGACCTGGTTGGCAATCCCAGTAGGGCTCTGTAGCTGGCACCGCCATATCACCCACAGGGACTGTATTGTCCACTAGGTGGGTTTGGTCTGCTGCCTAAACTCAAGCTCACTCCTCAGGAGTGAGGGTGGAGGCCTGGATCACATAAAGGTCATGCCAGGTCAGATTGTAGGCCTGGGACAGATAATGGAACTCCTTGATATAAACAGAAGGATTAGCAGAGAAGGAACCCAATTGCTTTTCTATTTGTAAGAGATCCTGAAGGGAGACGGGTGCATGGACTCAGACAATTCCATCAGCTCCAGCTACCTCTCAGAGAGGGTAGAGGAGGGCAAGAGTCTAGTGAGACCAAGTATGAGAAGAAACTGGGGAAGATTCAGGGGCGTTAGGCCAGTGTGTAGAAGGGAACCAGGATGTAGGTTGAGACATTGAGGGATGGGGGAGCAGTGAGGGGAGGGGAGAGCAGGAAGGCAGGTAAGGAGGAGGAATTTGGTCTTCCTGAAGGGGAAGAAGTAGGGAGGGGTGGATAGAGGGAGGAATGTGAGGAATGCTGGCCACTGAATGGAACAGGTGGCATTGTAGAAAGGGGTGGGTAGAGAGGGTTGGGGAGGGGCCAGTGACTCCAGCATGGTCAGAGCAGAATTTTCAGGGTCCCAGTTCCCAGATAGGCAGGAATTTGGAGGTGCTGTGACCCTAGCCAACAAGACCAGTGTTGTGAGACACCAGCTGCTGTAGGGAAGAAGAGAATGCAGTACCCAAACCATGTTCTGTCCACTTATCTCCATGGCAACAAAAATTTTCAAGATGTTGGAGGATGGGAAATTCTAAGGGTCCCTTTGGAGGCCATCTTGATTGGTTATTAAGGGTGTATTGTGACCAGGCCTTAGTGCTTAGAGAAATAAAGCATTCAGGACAGATGGTATCAGATAGCCCCAATTTTGAACAGAATCTGTAAAAGACACCCCAGGGGTGTTTGTGGATCTGACTTTGAATTTCAAGTGCCCATTTCACAAGTCTATGCCGGGACCAAAGCCTAGCACAGTGCATCCACTGTGGTATGCTTTGGGTCAAACAAGGGGTGGTGGTGGGAGGGGTAGATATTCTGTTACTATTCTGACCTGCCCCTTGAAATCCTGCCCCTTGGTGCTGCCCTGTGTCCTGACATAAAAGCCTCATTTTAAGGAAAAACTCTCTCTTCTGCTTTTCCTCCCATGAGGTGTGCACCCCCTCCCCTTCTCTCCCTCTTTCCTATTTCTCTTTGCTTCTCTATTATAATAAATAGTTTCCAGGTGGATCACGGATCATGACCGGATGCAGCATCTAGGTCGTGAATCACTGTTTCCTGCCATCTTGCCGCCATGCCTGCATGGTGTGGGTCACCAGCCAGCCTGCCACTGCAGATGCAGGCTGCCCAGCATGCCAGCATGTTTCCCTGCACATTCAGGATACCCTCAGGGTCCCACATGCAATATATCATAACATTGGTGCTAGCGATTCGGCAGAGGTCTTCCTGGCACATTTCTCCTGCTGGCCGGCAGTCTGAGACACACTAGGAGCCCTGGAACCTTCAACACTCACTTCATCCAACACCGACATAATAGGTCTCTTTGATATGGCCATCTATATTTCTTTCTGACTGACTTTTAAAGGCTTCAATTTATCTGCTCAGTTTATTTTGGGGAAAAAAAACCCCACATGAACACATGGTCAGGCACCATATTTGATAGGGATGATCATGTGGTCAGGTGGCACCATCTTAAATAAGGGCAATCATGTGGTCAAGCTGCCATCTTAAATAAGGTCAAAACAGACAGGTCATATGGCCTCACCACTGTCTTTACTAAGGGCAGCAAAGTCACTCCCTGTCTGTGGCTCAAGCATGGGCAGGGCACTGGTGCTCAGGCCATCTGTACCGGGGAGAGGTCAGGAAATTGCTCGCACCACACATTGTTTTACCATTGTTTAATGGACTGAGAAAAGCCCTCTGGTCTTGGCCTGATGTTTCTCAGCAGCCGCTCTCAGGCTCAAACAGGTGGGGCCTGGAGACCCATCCTTACATGCTGCAATATAGCCAACTTGCCAGCCCATTTCATTGCCTGACTCAGTTGTGGGCAGGGGCAGCATGTTCCTATGCCAGGATAATGTAGCAATAGTGATGCTTAAGAAATTTTAAATCTTTTTAAAATGCCATGTACATTATTTTTGATATTGCAAGAAGACATTCGAGGGATCTTGAACCTTTCCTTGGGAGCAGATTTTAGGAAATGGTTCAAGATATAAATACCAGTTACACATACTTTTTAACACTAATCTGTGATTCTGCTAGAGCTCAAGGGTACGAGTCTACTTCTGCTGTCTTGCAGATATTCATTGTCTGCTCTTCTACGATATGGATTTCAGTACTGATTGATAATGCCAATTTATCTAAAACTTTTATTCCTTTTATAAAATAATTCATATAAGCCTCAGAGTATCAAAAGAAACCATTGGATCCACTTCACAGAGGTCAAAGGAGCTCCAGATAAATGAGTTCCTCACATGTCTGTTCCTGAGGATGGTATTTCTCTCCCTCCTGGTCTCCCTTTCCCAATCACTAAGACCATGGGCCAAGAGGCTCCAAATAGATTAATAAATTTTAACTCCCATCTCTGGTCTGTATTTCAGCAGGCTGGCAGAAACATCAAGGCAGCAGTTGACAACAATCTACAGCACTTTCCCTGCTACGGATGTCAGCAGAGACTCTTGTCTATGTGATGTGGACCAACCCAGCAAAATGTAATTATTTCCTTTCTCTACAGCTAGGTCAGATGACCACATGCCTGCATTCCCTCCTTACCTTTTACTAGCCAGAGTCCTGACCACCTGAACCCCACTTCAGCTTGAAGCAGCAATGGCTAATATGTCATCCTGTGCTCCCTGTTCCCAGGACAGGCTGAAGGGCTACATTAAGGATGGAAACCCTGGCATAGAGTTCACCAAGAGGGTCTTCTTCCTTTTTTCAGAGGGTCTGTTTCTCAGAGTTAGGCTATATCCTAATTCTCAAGCCCCTTTGCTCCTGTTCCCCTGTCAATCTTCTTTGCCCTCTCAGGAGACAGTTTAAGAAATAATTATTTCTATATAAGTCATTCAGGATTGTAGTCTGGCTATACTCAGGGATCAGAACTACAGCTACAGGGCATTAAAAGTGGTAGTGGATTCAGCTTACTGCCAACAGCTTAGAGAATGTCTCTCCTTGCTCAGGATCTATTCAGGCTTAAGAATGTAGACCTCCCTGTCCTTGCTGACTTCATTGGGCTGTGACCAACAGGGAAACCTGTATATTCAGATTTAATTTATATATATATGCTCTCAAGTTACATATATACTCTCAAAGTTGTGTATATATATATATATATATATATATATATATATATATATATATATATATACACATTTAACAGATTTTGTTCCCCCAGTCCTCAAACACCTGTAGAGATCTGAGAAGAATATGGCATTTAATATAAAAGTTTTTGATGATAGGGAGACATGTTCAACTCCTGGCAACATCCTGTATCTCCTCCAAGAAGATGGATGGTCACAGAAGAACTTCAACCTGGAAGTTCATGGCAAGGCTGGCCACACAGTGAAAAGCTGAGATCCTGTCCAGACTGTGAATAAAAGGAGGAATAGGGATTAGTTTCCCTCTCTGCCAAGACAGGTAGGATGACCACCCTAACTTCTACTTCACAGAAAAAATCCATCAGATCTTCTGGGCCTATCAGTTGAACAACTGCTGCCTTTGGGGCCTCTGTACCCCAACAACCACAGAGAGACTTGGGATTGCTGCCTAGGTAGCTGGGAAGCTGTCTCACTTCTTAAATTTATCCTTCTCAGATCTGACAATATTTGATGACTAGGGTATCAGTTTAACAGCTCCAGTCCCAAGATTATTTATATATATATATATATATATATATATATATATATATATATATATATATATAACTCTCCAATTACAGACATGTATTCCTCATTCACAGACTTCATGGTACAGGATAGACTGGTTTCAGATATAACTCCAGAGGTTCAAAGGTTTAATACTGATAAATGCAGCTTTGATAAACCAATAGAACATTGACTGCAAAGCATTCTTAAGAGCCCTTAAATGGATTTTTAACCATTTTGCTATGATAAAAATCTATTCTAGCTGTCTTATAGATACCTACAAGCTCCTGGGAAAAGTTCTGCTACTGTATCAAGAAATCTGGTCTGATGAAACCCAGCAATCTCCAGAGCCCATTTTTGACCTCACCCATTTTGGAGCAGATTTTGCAGTTTCCTTCCTCCTGCCTGGGCCAAAGGGCTCCCCAGATATGCCAGCCCCTGCACCAGCTGGCACCAGCTCTGAGGATGCCAACCCCTAAATGAGGATGCCAACTGGGATGGATGTTAACCCCCCCCCCCACTCCAGAGAAATGGCAGATGTGATGGCTTCTGTACTCCTAAAGAAACATCTCCCTCAATTCACTGCCAGTACCACCTCTCTACTCAGGTGGGCACCTGCCCAGCAACTGGAACCTGGTTTTCCAAGATGTCCCAGTAAAGGGCATATCTGCTGTCATGTCTCACTTACTCACCCTTGCCTCTTCTGTACCACCGGGGCACTTCTCTGTCCATTCTTTCTGGAGTTATCACTCTGCCCATGGCTAGCCCAGTTCATAAGGCCAATGATAACAATCTATTTTTTCTCCTATCTACCTCAAGGAACAGACGCCTGAGATCTCCAGGATGACCACCAACCATGCTTCTTCACTCCCGCCTCCCGTCGTGTGTGACTCCCGGCTCCCCCCTCCTCACTCCGCCCCTTGTCAGGTTGAAGCAGTCTCGGGAATTCAGCGTCCTTGTTCCCGCACTCGCTATCCATAACTCACCTTTTTATAATCATCAAAATGGAGGAATGTTAATATTCTGACTTGCACCATGAAATCCTGCCCCTTGGCCCCGCCCTGCATCCTGACGTAAAAGCCTCATTTTTAAGGAAAAACCCTCCCTTTCCTCTCTCTTGCTTTTCCTCCCATGAGGTGTGCACCCCCCCCCCCCGTCTCTCTCCCTTTCTTTCTCTCTCTTCTCTCCCTCGTTCCTATCTTCTCTTCGCTTCTCTATTATAATAAACCATTTCCATGCGGATGCAGCATCTGAGTCGTGAATGACTGCTTGCTGCCACCCGCTACTGCATCGCCCAGCATGCCAGCACACGCGAGATACCCTCAGGGTCCCCCACGCAATATATCATAACACATTCCCTTCAACAGAACATCTTCTGAATAAGGGGTCCCATGGAACAAAGGCAGGTCTTTGCTCCAGGAACGGGTCAGGGCCTGGCACAGCCACGTCTTTGGCAGGACACCCCGAAAATCGGAGGAGGCCCTGGGCCTCTCGGGCAATGACTTGGAAGTGACAATTTACCCAGTTGAAAGCTGATCTTAGTCTGGTGGAGAGCAGGTGTGGGGGAGGAGGGTGTTTTCCCACCATGTGGACCCGGGCCAGTGGGGGAAAGTCAGCCCCCTCAGTGGGACCTCCAGATGAAAAGTTTTTGCACCCCGATAAGCCTCTTCACAGATGCAACAATCCAAGTCAGACCAAGTCAGACCGAATTAGAAAAGCCGCAGTTTAATGGGTAAAGCGTTCCCAGGCGATTCTTCAGCTCCCCAGAGAGGAAATGGGGAAGAAAGACGGAAAAACCACCTGTCTGTTTTCTGGGCAGCAGTTTAAATACCCTGTGGGAGTGGTCTTGAGCATCTCTGGGGGAGGAGCTGTGTTTGGTGAGACTCTCTGAGGGGCGGGATCTGGGCAGAGAGGTGGGGCTTCCAGCAGAACACCATCGTTAGCAATATCGTCACTCTGTAGTAAAGAAACCTAGACATTATTAGTTCTGACCTCAACCATGCCAATCACTTTGTATAAGAACATGAAAAAGAGCACAACACATTTTTATCATTTTGGACCTTTCCTCAACTCCCTTTAGTAAAATACGGATATTGTTATCAGTATTGTTATTTTTCAACTCCCTTTAGTAAAATACAGATATTGTCATCAGTGACACACATTAGAGAACCTGAAAGCTATGACAGGTGCTTAGAAAGGAGGCAGAAGGTGCTGCTGAGACAGTTCAATGGGAACCCAGGACTGGGGTCTGAATCCCCAGCACCCGGGAGAAAGTCTGGCATGGTTGTGTACACCTGGAACTCCGGCTTTGGGAAGTAGAGACAGGTACCACGTAAGCTTCCAGCTCAGGGAGAGACTCCGGCTCAAGAAAACAAGATAGAGAGCCACAGAAGAAGGCAACTATTGTCCTGTTCTGACCTGCACAAGAGCACACAGAGCACACACCTACACGTGAACATATGTGCAGAACACACACACACACACACAGGGCAGGGGGATTAGAGGAATAGAATTCTCAATTAAGGTTTTATTTTTCAGGTAATTTTCAATTAAATATTAGAAAAACCAGACCATGACACCTTGGAAAAGATCATTTAAAATTATGAAGACAATAGCCTTAAGTGAGCCGCACATAGGCTTTTCCATTATACTCCTAAAGATTGTTTTGAAGTAAACTTGTCATTCCTTTGGGTCAGGCAAACACTGACAGGCATTACCTAATATACTAAAATTACCTTTTTGCTGCCTAGTGGTGAATCGCCAGGCTCTTGGAAGTATGGTAGAATTACCCGATGCTCTGGAAGGTCTTAAAGTGTGTGTGTGACTTTCAAACAAATGGGGATTAAGGTAGCGAGGGGATAGGGCAAGTAGTGCTTCAAATGTGGTGGTGGGTGCTGGTTGCTGAACCCACGACACAGACCACCTTCTACAGTGTGTAGCAATCCGGTTAAGTGAGACACTTTGCCAGCTACACATACGTGCTATGCTCCAGGTCGGCGGACTGAGTTTTAAAGTGGTCTTTCCTCTTTATCAGCTGAATTCCAAGAAATCTGAAGGCTTTAACTCAGCTGCATTCTGTAGTCTACAGTTTCCAGAATTTAGGACTATCATCCAAGTAGCCTTTTCAAAGTTTAAACACACTGAAAGTCTGGGCCAAATACATGGCACAAAAGTACTGAACTGACATCTACAGACATTAACACAAGACGGCACGTGGAGCTGTGAACCTTAGAATCAATCAAAATGCCATAGCATCATGTGGATCTGCTACAAGGTTGGTAGGTGAATGAACACAGGTAATTTTCGGTTCATCTTAACTAAAACGACGGCTGTATCAGATCACCGACCTAAATTTACTGAGTTGTTGCTAGACACAGCGTCTGCCAGCAAAACAAGTGCAGATGTAAACTTTGCTGTCTCCACAGGGTTTCTATGCAGGTCTGAACCCTATAGTTACCATTCCTTCATGTTGTCACAAAGATCCACAGAGGCACACAACTGTTCTTCTAAAGCCACAATGCTATTGTTCTGTGCACTATTTGGGACTTTTAGAAGTCACAAAATGGTCTATTTTTACTTTATTGTTTTACTGGGAGAAAAACCAACTAGGAAAACGTAGATCTCCTATTTCTGCTGCATTGAAAGGCTTGCACTGGGTGATGAACTGTTTTGGCAACAGATAACAGTGTCAACGGCCCCCACAAATGTCTCTTGGTTAAACGCAGTTAGACCTCCATGTAAGATGCATTCTGCGGTGTTCAATACGGTGCTAGACACGGGGAGAAAAAACCAGCGCATATGTAATTCTTTCAAGCAGGAGGCATGAGGTTGCTAAAATCCTCAGCCTCCACAACAGCATTATTAATCAGCGTGTTTCACCAACCAAAGCTGTGAGGTTTGTGGGAGAAATTCTAGAAGGAGCATCCAGCTAGAACAGGATATGGAAGCCAAATGGAAAACATGAACCAATAAAAGAAAAACGTTAAACTAGCTGAAGTCTCGGTTTAGTCTTTGAAGTCAGTTCAAGTCCCGCATACTTGAGTTCTGATGTAATCTTAAGATGGTGGGTACAAACAAGGACTCAGAAACAGCTTTTGTAACTTTTGGACCGATTGCACAAGAATCAGCTTGCTGATGGCTGTAATGATTACGCAGTGGCCTTTGCTGAGCTACATTTGAATGCAAGCAGTCATCCTCCCCTGGATGAAACACGTTAACAAAGACTTACCAAGGAGAAAGGCTGGGCTCCCAGCTCACACCTCCCCACACGTGTGTGTGAAAGACTTCACACGTATGTTACGTCTTGCTCCTCCGTGAGCCGGTTCTCTCAGACAGCAGTAACGCATAGGCTTTTGCACGCAATCGCATTCTTCCCGTGTGACACATGCTTGTTCCTTGCTCGCCCTGTCATCTGTCGCTTTTCACATTCTAGTTAACGAGATGATTGCTTTTCTCTGCACAAGAATGCTTTTCTGAGAAGAGATAATTCCCTTGATTTGAAAAAAAAAAGATATTTCTAGTAGGATGGGGATTTCAAACACACATGGTATCAAAGGGCCATGCCCATAATGGACAAAAATGTATTCAATTAAAAGCACATCTCATTAAGTGTGTCCTTTTGTGCTGACAAGTCTTAAAAGTAAATAGTATATAAGATGAAAGTACACAGTGATTTTTTTTTATAATAATCCATTTAAAATCCTTAGATGAAATGAGTGTTGTTATAGTGCTTCACTTTCCCTCCCTCCCTCCCTCCCTCCCTCCCTCCCTCCCTCCCTCCCTCTCCCCCTCTGCTGCTGTGATTTTGGAGACAAGGTCTCATAAGCAGCCCAGGTTAACCTCAAACAGCAAAGCTTCTGCTCCCAAGAGCTGAGACTCCATGTGGATGCCTACTCCTCAGTTATAAAGTGAGATACTTTGAACGACATTCACCTTCTGATGACAACCGGAAAACTTAGTAAATAGTGCTTTAACCTTAAAAAGACAGAACATTGCTGACTGGCAGTACTATAATCTTAGTATAGTTATGATGCCAATTGGATAGAAACTCATCAATACTTCTTTATAGACTACATATCAATAATCAAAAGTAGTATAACTAAGAAATACAGCTTTGTACGGATAGACTGTTCCACACATAGTGCAAAGTCCCCTGGTGGCAGTACTGTCACATGTAAACACAGTAGCCCACAGAAGAAAAGAGTTGCCATTGCCATGACTTCTGGGGGTAGTTACAGGGCAGCTTTTCAAACTATTGAGCACCTAATCAAACACGCAACCCAAGGTACAGCATGGTGGATGACTACTACTAATGTACATGGTAAGACAAGAAAGAAAATGAAGCTAATTTAGTTGAGGGGAAACTAGGGATAATTTTAAAGGGATAATTTGTAAAATGAGTCTCTGAAAATGAGTTGGGCAACGAGGAAAGGCGGGATTCCCAGGCAGATGGACAGACACAAAACTGCCACAGGCCACTGGAGTGGTAGATGACAAGTGCAGAATTGATCCAAGTGTGCTCTGGGCCCATTTTCAAGGGATGAAAACTCTTTTCATCATGGCGCTCAGCCACCAGGAGTATGTGCAAGTTTACCGGTGGCCACTCCAGCTATCTCAGATTCCGTTTTCTTTCTGGTTTGACTACTAGTTTATGACTGCTCAACCAGTGATAGAACCTCAACCCAAGTGTGAGGTTAGCCTTCCTGTATTTCTTGCTGTTGTGCATGGGTTATTCAAGTTTTCACAACAATCCTGGCCCAAATTATACCTTTCCAGGAGAAAAACATCTTTCCCAGACAAGTAGGGCTGTCACATTATGGTAGCTGGGCGATGTGCAAGCGTGCGTGTGTGTGTGTGTGTAAACAGCATTAGTTCGAAATGGCACAGGCTGTAAGCTATTTGTATTAGGGTTCAGGAATTTTTCCTTGAATTGGTGCCTAGAATTCTTTGGTGGTAGTCTTCGACAATGTTTTTCTTTTTGTTTCTTTTTTGTGAGATGAAGTTCCACCCTATTTAGCAATTCAGCAATTAAGAAAACTTGCTAGAAACTCCACATTTGCTATGTGAAACTATATGCCTTATGATGTACCCTTTCTTAAAATCTCACAGACAGGATGATTAAAAAAAAAAGCCAAAGAGAAGGATGCATTCATGTTGAGGATGGGAGAGGAAGCCGTGAGTGCACCAAAGACTTGGATAGTGTGTGAGACAGAGGATGGAGGGAATGACCCTGACGTACAACCTGAGGAGAGTCTGAGGGCTTGAAACATGGTGCATGGATAACGTGGTAGTCACAATTCAACCTGTGTCCAGGAGCCCTGAAGAGGCCTCCCAATGCCTCTGGGCATTGACTTTGACTTCTAGGAATTTTTTCCTCACCCTTTTAACTTCTAGACTACATCTGCAGTTGGCATCACAGAGGCCTTTTGTGGGGGTTGTACAAATTTCATAGCTTGTTTCTGATGCAAGTTTGGGGGCCTAGTGGTTGTTTCAGAAATTGAAAAATTATAGCGTTTTCAAGCCAGGTTAGTGGTTTTGTTGAGAATACAATCACATCAAAATTTTAGCTTTCAATCTAGTTAGTATCAGTTCCAAGTCAAAATCTCTTCTGATTATAGTGTTTAAGCAGCCGGCACACATTTCTGTGCTTAGCGTAGTTCTCCCTTGTTTTAATTGTGTCTATTTTAAGGCCTTCTAAAATAATCGGTTAGAATAAAAATGGTAGTCATTTTTATTGAGGTGGATGTTGTGAGAGTGGGGGAACCTTTCTGGATTCTTGGTAGGCTCTCAAGGCCAGTGTGTCTGAGGGCTACTGGTCACCAGAGCCATCCTGAGCCAGTGGCTTGAAATTTTTTCTGAATGAACATAGATTAAGGAAAAATGTGAAAGAACTCCCAAGAACAGGAAGAGTTCTAAGGGAGAAACATCACAGTGTTGCCCTGCCCAGGGGTCTTTTCTGAGTCTTATCTGTTTGGTTGTGAACCTAACCTTCAAGGGCTGAGACATTTCTCCAGCCCTCTTTTATGGGTCTTATGGCAGGAATCAGAGACTGAAATTATCTTTATTGAGATTGGTCATTTTGAGTACATTGTTGGGTAAGCCAGCAAGGAGTCTTCATGCTCTATTCATGCTCTCTAGCATGACCAGAGAAGTATTCATGTGTTTGTTACTCATCCAATCAGGGCTGTAGACACGTGTTTGTGACTAGCTGGTGGTCTGCCATGAGCCCTCCCTAACTCCTGCCTCATCCTTACTTGGGCTTTCGCCAGGAGGCTACCACTACCTAAATGAAAACGTCAACACTTTTGAAAAGGGGAGGTTGCAGTTGACTTTCTGAACTTGGAGAACTCAAGTCATCAGATTTCATACTAAGTTTAATTGCAAGACATAGAGAACGGGCCTCCTGGCTGGACTGTGCTTCCTTCCACATCTACTAGTTAAATGGATTAACTTCTGCCCAACAGTACTTGCTAAAAAGCAAAGATCACAAAATGCACAAACATCAACGCCTTTTAGTCTCTTTTAGAGGTCTGGACACATAATGCGCATGATCTGCCCTCCAAGTCATCAGAGGCATCAGTTTCACCAACTATTTTGCCATATTACAAACTTGTTACTTTCCTGCCTGAGATTGTCTCCTTGATGGACACTGGCTGATTGGTACCTTCCATTTTGGGTTTTTGTTACCCTATACCTAGTAGTAACTTTGCATTAGTTAAAGCCTAGATAAGCTCCTGTAACAAAAAGGCATGAAAAGAAAGTAATTAAAAAGATGGCAGTTTTGTCTTTCTCTATATAATTGTCCAGAGTGAGAGAACTCTAATTCCATAGAGGTTCCATCTATGTGCAGGAGCTTGCCAGCCAGCACAACTGTTATCTGGCTTACAGGGAGACTTGAAATGAATACCATACACTTCTGTGCACATCCTCTGGGCTTGAACTTGGTCAGATAGCTATATCTACTGTTGCAAAAATCCCTCCCCTGGGGGTACCTAAACAGCAGTCACCCCTCCTCCTAAGGCCCCAAGGACAAACCAAAGTTTAATTCCCTCAATATTGACCCTGGGAAACAAATGACTGTATGAGGCACGCTGACAGATCCTGGGTGAGGAGGAGTTTCCGGTAGGAGCATGGGTTACCCTAAAGCAGCAGATCTTAGAAGGCTTGGGCTCAGTGGCAGCATAGAACTTGTGGGGATTGCCAATGTCTGATTTGGCTTAAGGCCCACTCCACGAGAAGGAACCCATACCTGATGCTGCTTGGGCAACCAAGAACCAGAGACTAGATAGCTCAGAGACCTAGGGTAAAACCAAACACTACAGGTCTAAAAAAAAAAGGTATCAATAAATTGACTCCATAGATATTCTGCTATACTCATAGATCGGAGCCTTAACAGTCATCATCAGAAAGCCTTCCTCCAGCAGCAGATGGAAACAGATGCAGAGACTCACAGATAGATTTACATGGAGTGAGAGTCCAAATGGGAGGTCTCCATCAAATCCCCCCCTCAGAGCCCCATTGAAGGGGAGGTGGAAAGATTCTAAGAGCCAGAGGAGAGGGAACACCAGGAGGACAAGGCCCTCTGAATCAATTAAGCAAGGTGCATATGTTCTCAAAGAGACAGAAGCAGCAAGCACAGGGCCTACATGGGTCCTCTGCATCTGTATCACAGCTCTCAGTTTAGTGTTCTTATGGGACTCCAGAGTGCAGGAACGAGAGGGTCTGTTTCTTATGCCTGCTCTTGGGACTCTCTCCCTGCTCTTGGGACTCTCTGCCTGCTCTTGGTTGACTTCTCCATCTTCGACATGGCTTTTGCTTCAGGAGGGGAGGTGGGGAGGAACTGGGAGGAGTGGGGGTAGGGGACACTATAATCAGGATATATTGTATGAGAAAAGAATATTTTCAATAAAAGGAAAAACATGGGGAAAAACCAAGGCTTGCGCTCATCATGGATGATGGCTGCCTTCATGGGTCCTCTTCTGTTATTATCCCCCAGTTTATACTCTGGGGACCATACATACTTAAGGCAGAATTGTATGCAGATGGCCGAGAGGAGTTACTGGAAACTCCAGTGAGTGTCCAATGGTCTTCTCCACCTGCTCCTTTGAGGGAACGTCAGCAGTTAATAAGCCCAGCTGCTGCAAGGAGGCAAGCTTACCTGATGACGACGGTGGCTGTTTTGCTCTATAACATCTACCCATGAAGTAGCCTGAGACATGACGGTGAAATACATTATGTAGTTATGGGAATTCCGTTACTAAGAGGAATGAGGAGAGACGCTGGGAAACAGCAGTTTGTTATAAGGGGATAAATAAGAAGACCCCACTTAACTGTATCATGTACTGCTGAGTAGGTTAGTTCTATGTGACCAGCCCCAATCAGTGGATAATTCTTTTGCTGTTCAGATGGAAATCATAAACAGGTAAAATCTGGCTGCCTTGGTGATAGCAAGTTAAGCTCACACTGTCAGGACTGCACCCAGTGTGACAGTTCTGGACTGCACCAGTGACCCAGCACACAGGAGTTAGTTGTAGCTCTGAGCTTACAGTGTTGGGACCCTTGTTTCTTAGCAAGAAAGCTCCAGGCTTGGAGTGTCAGCAGCCAGACCTTGTAGCTCTCAGCAACTTTCTGGCTCTCTCCAGGTTGGATCTGCAGCTTTTCTGGAATCTGCCACATCCCCTCTCCCAACCACTCCCCTATAGCTGCTGCTGGGTGCTGGTGATGGCCAGCACTGGGAGGTGCTTGCTCAGTACCAATGCAGCTATTCAACCCACAACAAAGAGTACAAGTAGACAACAGAGCAATCAAATGAGGCTTTACTGGGGTCTAGGACACAACACCTGGGGAAAAGTGTATAGGAAAAAGCTCCCCTAGACTGCTTAGAGGAGACAGAGGTACACCATACCTAACTGTCATTAGTCAGGAGGTATTCTGCCCAGACAGATTGAGGACTACAAGGCCCAGGGTGGCTGTAGACCAGTTCATCTAAGTCAATCTGAAGGCATTATGGCCAAAGTAAGACCTCTGGAACTCTTAGAGGGCCTATGGGACAGTTGAAATTGAAGCAGAGTCCTCAGAAGCTGTGTTTGGAATGGCAGTAAAGGCAATTGCAGCCACAGTGATGGAAGTGGTTCCCGCTGCAGTGGCAGCCACGGAGATGGAATAGTTCACACTGCAGTGGCAGCCATGGAGATGGAATAGTTCCCGCTGCAGTGGCAGCCACGGAGATGGAATAGTTCCTGCTGCAGTGGCAGCCACGGCGATGGAATAGTTCACACTGCAGTGGCAGCCACGGCGATGGAATAGTTCACACTGCAGTGGCAGCCACGGAGATGGAATAGTTCACACTGCAGTGGCAGCCACGGAGATGGAATAGTTCACACTGCAGTGGCAGCCATGGAGATGGAATAGTTCACACTGCAGTGGCAGCCATGGCGATGGAATAGTTCACACTGCAGTGGCAGTCATGGCGATGGAATGGTTCACACTGCAGTGGCAGCCATGGCGATGGAATGGTTCACACAATGGCAGCCTCTCGGTCTCTCGGACTCAGTGGCTGGGTAGAATCCTCTTGAGCAGCCTGAGGTTTTGGTCGTTTGTTTTTGAGATAAGGTCTTGTTATGATGCACAAACTAGTCTCAAACTCATTTTCCTGCTTCAGTCTCCCAAATGCTGAGATCACACACACACACACACACACACGCACACGCACACGCACACGCACACACACACAGTTAGAAATGACTATAGGAAAGGAACCTGCCGAGAAGAGGTGGGCTTAGCAGTGGTGGGAGGAAGATATGACAGGTGGAGGCTAAAACTAAACAGAATGCCCTCTCCACACAAGGAAATTGTCGAAGAACAAATTTAAACAGGAAACTCCACCATTACAGTTAAAGCTACAAAAGATTCTGAGTTCTTTATGAACAACTAATCAGAGATTCAAAGAGATTAAATAAAATGCCCCAAATAAGAAAGAGCAACAGATGCAGAACTAGACCTAATTTCTGCTGAGTCCGTGGATGGCTTGTTTTGTCTGGTGCTCGGGCCTCCTACATGCCAGGCAAGTGCTCTGCTGAGCTACAGGCCCGCCCTCACTGGATGTATTTCTGTAGGCAGAAATTTCATTGTCATTGTCAACAGTATGAGAATTAGAAAAAGAAAGTATACTCGGTTTATATGCTGTATTTTTCAATTATATGACAAATGGAAAGACACGTTTAAGAAAGACAGCATGCCAAATGTGGTAGCACACGCCTTTAATCCCAGCAGAGGCAAAGCTGGTGAGTTCAAGGCCAGCCTGGTCTACATAAAGAGACCTTATTTCAACCAGGCAGTGGTGGCGCACACCTTTAGTCCAGCATTTGGGAGGCAGAGGCAGGTGGATCTCTGAGTTCAAGGCCAGCCTGGTCTAGACAGTGAGTTCCAGGACAGCCTGGGCTACACAGAGAAACCCTGTCTGGAAAAACGAAGGAGGAGGAAGAGGAGGAAGAGGAGGAGGAAGAAGAAGAAGGAGAAGAAGAAGCGCAAATTATATCTTTAACTGGCCAGAGTACTTTCGGGTTACTTCTACTGAATTTCCTTCAAAATACTTATATTTATCTCAAATAATGTAACAAAACTATGAGCTCAGGTTCAAGCTTACAAAATTGAGGTATTTTTTTTTAAAAATAAAACTCATTAAAATCAAGAAGAATGTTTCATCAAATGCCCAAATATAGTACAACTAGAATTTATTTAGTTATCTGTACATACTCAGGTCAGATTTAGAGACAGTTAAGGCTGTCTAAAATACAGCATCATTATATTAAATGCAAGGGACTGACTTAGAGAAGAAAGGGTTTGTTTGGTTTACAATTCCAGGTTACAGCCCTTCATCTGGGGGAAGCAGAGGCTTACAGTTCCAGGTTACAGCCCTTCATCTGGGGGAAGCAGAGGTGGGATCTCAAGTAGCTAATACATCACATCCACATTGAAGAGCAGAGAGAAGTGAATGGATCTGTGCTGCCTGCTCATTGGCTTCTCCAGTGTCTCCTGCCTGGTTCAGTTTCAAGTCTAACCCATGCTGAAGGTGAGCCATCCCACCCAATCCACAAACAGACAGTCCCACACTCATGCACGGAGGGCAAAGGAGACTCTTGGGTGGTTATAGGCTCTGTCATGTAGATGGTTCACTATAGCTCATCGCTATAGTACACATTTTCAATGAACAGTAGTGTTTACCTTCTAGGGATTTAATACTAGAGTCATTTCCTTTTTTCCCCAACAACTGTTTCTTGAACATCTGTTCTTTGGGTGTTCTATGTAAGGTACTAGAATAAAAGTAAACTGACAGCTGCATCTAAGCTGTGCTGAGGCTGCTGCTGTGCAGTGACTTCTGCAGCTGTGTGGTGATCTGTGTCTGTAAGAAAGCAGTATCAGCAGGTCTGACCAATATCAGGAGGAAGAGGCCTGTGTTTCAGCCCTCACCTCAGCAAGGCACTTAGCCAGGAGAGTATCATGTTTGCTTTTAGAGAGTTCCCCGAAGGTGGGTGGAAGGTGGCCATGCAGGAGAAAGAGATAAACTAAGTTCCAGATTCCAGGTTCTAGAATAAGGTAATTCAATTATCCAGCAATAGAGAGGAATGGAGAATTCAAAGGATGATAAGAACAAGCAGGCCAGGACCAGACACACACAGGCACATGGCTACAGGAAAATCTTTCCTAATGGCAGCGATTCTATTCCATGCTTTGAGGAACCAAAAATGAACGTGTAAATACTTATAGTATAAAAATGACCATCAATTTAATAGTTAAACTAACCTTTCTTAACTATAAATTTTATAGCTAAGCAAACTGTCTACAGAATACTTAAAACACAGATGTCAAACATCAGAGCCCACTCTGACATGTAAAGTGTTGGAAGTCATCACAATCACTTCTGCAACAAGAAAGCAGCTCAGTGAACAGAAAGGCAACAATTCATGGGGGCATCAAAGAACTGTAATAACAGGGTGATCTCCACCTGCAGAAAGGCGGTGCCTGCAGACAGGAAGGCAGGCAGGAACACACAAGCACAGCACACCAGGTGCAGGGCAGCAGGTGATGAGGCTGACCACAGAGTTAAAACCTCTCAGTGGCTCAGTCTTAGGGGTGACTCCATACTTCCTTGAGGGTTTTGTTGTTGTTGTTTGGTTTCTGTTTCAATTTTTATTGATTTATTTATGTGTATAAGTGCTTTGCTTGAATATGTGTTTGTATACCATGTATGTGCCTGATGTCCACAGTGGCCAGAAGAAGGAGTCGGATCCCCTAAGACTGGAGTTACAGAGAGTTGTAAGATACCACATGAGTGCTGGGAATTAGCCTGCATCCTCTGGAGAGCAGGTAAATGCTGTAACTAGTTCCATTTTCTTGAGTTTTACCCCCTTGGAATTCTATCATGTTCCCCTTTGAAGACCAGAGCAAACCTCTCCTACTGCTAGAAGGGGGCTGCTGTGGGGTAATGCTTTTGTACACTGGTTTAATAAAATGCTGATTGGCCAGTAACCAGGCAGGAAGTGTAGGTGGAATAAGCAGACAAGGAGAATTCTGGGAAGAGAAAGGCTGAGTCAGGAGATGCCAGCCCACCATCTGGGGAGCAGCATGTAATGGCACACAGGTAAAGCCACAGAACATGTGGCAAGATATAGATTAACAGAAATGGGCTGAGTTTAAGTGTAAGAGCTAGTCAGTAGGAAGCCTGAGCTAATGGCCAAGCAGTTTTAATTAATATAAGCCTCTGTGTGTTTACTTGGGTCTGAGCAGCTGTGGACCAGGTGGGACACAGGAAAACTTTCAGCCACCTCTATAGTTCCTTGAGTTTTACCCCCTTGGAATTCCATCATGTTCTCCTTTGAAGACCAGAGCAAACCTTTCCTACTGCTGGAAGGGGAAGGAGTAAAGCAGCCGACATGAGGTCGCTCAGGTTCTGATAACCAGGCCACCACCAAAGGCACAGCTTTACTAGAACTGACAGAAGGAAGACTAAACCAATGCCCCAACAACCTGGCAAAAGAGAAACACTCCATTCAGGCTCATTAAAACACTGAGACCTAATCATAAGACAAAATATGTTTTCTTCTTTCCACATAATGAGGTTTAACAAGAACTTCAAGCCTTCCATACTATCAAGGAGGCTTTAGGAAAAACAAAACAAACAAGTAAACAAAAAAACTCAGAGAAGATACAAGTAAGAGCACAGCAGAAATCTCAGACTCCTCTACCACAGTAAGTTCAAAATTACTGCCAGCCAGATACACACAAAGCCCACACCTCTATCTAGCTCATCTTCTTTTGCTATGTGCATGTCTTACTTTCAACAAAAATTAACAACTCTAAAAGCAGACAGCATAGTCCAAACTGCAATAGCAACATCTGAACCAGGCTCAAAGATGGCAGGAATGTTGGCACTGTCAAGATGAGAAGCATACAATGACTGTGTTTAATAATGAAGAGTTCCCCTTTAAAAACTGGATGATAACTGGGTGGTGGTGGCAGCACATACCTTTAATCCCAGCAGAGGCAGGCAGATCTCTCAGTTCGAGGCCAACCTCTTCTATAGAGCTAGTTCCAGGACAGCCTGGAGAAACCTACACAGAGAATGCCTGTCTATAAAAAAATAATCAAACCAAACAAAAACTGGATGATAAACAAGATCAGATTCATAATGCAAGCACAGAGAAGAAAATTCCAAGGAAAAATCAAATGGAAACACAAGAAATAAAAACCAGTATCTCAGACATGAAGAACATGTGATGAAGTTATCTAGAGTGGTCACTGCTGAAGAGAGACTAGTAGAAACTCCCAAAACTGAATGCAGAGAGGGAAAAGGATTGGAAGGAAGGTGGCTGTGGGGGATGGGAAGAGCAGAAGGCAGAGACAGGAACGGAAGCAACATTCGGCAGTGATAACGGCAAGTCTTTCCAAAACTAATGACAGATGCCAAGCTACAGATGCAAGAGGCTTAGAGACCAGCACCCAGGACAGATGTGCAGAAATGTGCAGCTGAATAAAAGCTCTTAACCACTGAGCCAGCTCCTTAGCCCCCGGCACAGGCCATTCAAACTCAGGAGGACCAAGACCTTGGAGCCAGGGGAAGGGTAGAGCAACTTCCCCACAGACAGGCAAAGGTGACATCTGACTTTTCTTCAGAAATTACACAAGCAAGAAGAGAGGGAAATGAGATACTTTAGGCACTGAAGGAAAAAGCCTGCTAATCTATACTTTTGTATCCTGTGAAGTTATCTGTTAAAAGGGAAGGAGAAATAAAGGTTCTCTAAGTCTCAAATAGAGCTGCTTTGCAAGAAATGTCAAAACAACTTTTAAGAGAAGAAAAACTGTATAGGTTAGAAACTCTATCTGTATAAAGAAAGGAAGAATATCAGGCAAGGAATAAGTGAAAATAAGTAGTATGTATTAAATAACTCCTTATGGGGTTTACTTTCATTGTGGCAAGGTTAGCCACTGGGCAAAGAAACTGGTCTTGCCTTTGACTGTTGACAATGGGCTGTGTAGACTGGACATGCAAGACACAGAGGAAAAAGACTGTTTAACTTTGCCAAAACAAGGCAGGACAGTCTTCAAAATTCCTGTTTCACTGAAAAGTTTGCCAGATATTCTGGGCCTATAGGCTGAAGATGGATGCCCCAACATTGCAAACGAACTTTGGGTGACTGTTCAGGCAGTCAAATGTCTCTGTTGTTAGGTAATAGTACATCCTTCTGGGTCTTTGATGGAGTTAAAGACTAAATAATTAGAGTTATAGTTTTCCTTAGTTATGATAGAAAGTAAGTTAGGTATAAAACTTTGGACTCACTAAGATAAGATAGACAATGTAGCATTTTCTCTGAATTTGCTAAATGCAAATGGACTGAATATTGTAAATTAATTCTTACTTGATAACTTTTTGTTGTATATAGTTTTACTATAATGTTAAAACCTTTCTTTTTATTTATACAAAAAGGGGGAAATGTTGTTGTAGAATATTATTTTAAGATATGTTACATTTGTTTATGCTGTGGAACATTTGTTTAATGATGCAAAGATGTGTTGCATTCTTTTATGTTGCATTTATTTAACTCTGTGAAGCTGTGTTACTTTGCCTGTCTAAAACACTTGATGGTCTAATAAAGAGTTGAACAGTCAATAGCGAGGCAGGAGAAAGGATAGGCGGGGCTGGCAGGCAGAGAGAATAAATAGAAGGAGAAATCTGGGAGGAAAAATGAGGAGGAACAGGAGAACAAGGAGAGGACACCAGGGGCTAGCCACACAGCCACACAGTAAGAGTGAAAGTAAGATATACAGAAATAAAAAAAGGAAAAAGTCCTGAGGCAAAAGGTAGATGGGATAATTTAAAGTAAAGAAAAGCTGGCAAGAAACAAGCCAAACTAAGGCCGGGCATTTATAATTAAGAATAAGCCTCCATGTGTGATTTATTTGGGAGCTGGGTGGTGAGCTAAGAGTTACAAAAAAAAAAAAAAAACCAAACAAACAAACAAACAAAACCCTACATTGTATTTTATTTTTATCCTAATTTTCTTCATATCCTACAATGTTTGTACTACTATCTGAAAGTGGGCTTTCATTAGTTGTAATGAACCTTGAAGACTCTGCGAAAACCAGAAATTTCAAAAGAATTATAACTAATATGTTGAGAGGACAGCAAATTGAACCACAAGAAAACAAACAAACCAACAAAATCTCAACTGAAAGTAAAGGAGGCAGGACGGGAACCACAGTGGCCAGTTCCACAGCCAACAGAGATTTCGGGACATTTTGTCGAGCAGGGCAAGGTGGTTCACACATTGTCTGGTAATCCTGAAGATTCAGGAGGGTCAAGGACAGCTACACAGCACAGCAGGAGCCTCACCTCCAAACCCAGAACCATCTGTTAGTCCCTTCTTTAGGAGAAACATGAAGTACGCCAGCTGATACTTTCCCCATTTAAAATTCCAAACTACCTAGAGATTTGGGATGACAGTTCTGTCTTTGAACAGTCCTCTGGGACTGTGTGGGACTGTAGGACACAGTTTCTAACCTGGGTTGTAGTTCTTGGAGGTCCTGAGTTTTGTGGGCCACAAATGCCCCTCTCAGGTCACTCCTTACACGTCCTCTTTCCCAGGACGCACATCGGAAGGTGCGTGTCTGGTTCTCTTTTGCCACAGGTGTAGCCCTGGACCAGAGCTTGTCTCTTTTCGAGCACCGTTTCTTTCTGCCCTAACAGTGTGCCTCAATGAATAGTCTGTAGTGTGAGTCTGTATGGAAGTCACCTAGGCGTCTGGTAATGATGGCAATTTCAGAGTATCTCCCATGAGTAACTGGAAGGTTTGCATGGAGTGCCCCATGGAGTCTGAAATGCTAACCCACATCATGTGGGCCTTGAACACATTGCTCTGTAAAAACCACTGCTTCAGTATAGTCTCATTATAGCCGGGAATGGAAGTGGAAGGCTCTTCTATTTCTTGGGTTAATTATACTAGGAATAGTCACACCCTTAGTCACCCAATGAATAATAGATCTGCTAACCAGAGTAAGCCTGCCAGGAACATTTGTTGAAAGATCGCTCAAGGGGCATAATATTGCTTTTTCCTTAAGGACTATAATAGGCAAACAATTTTAATTCTTCTAGCCTAGATAGAATAGTATTCTAAAGTAATACAGACTATCCAAAAACTTGGGTTTTCAGCTTCTCATGTTAGTTAAAGTTGGCTTAAAGAAATCCTGCAAAAGAAAAAAAAATGAATGAGAAAAGACATACAAACAATAATGATAAAAATCTAAAAGAGCTTTCCACTAGAAACAAATAAATGTGGTGTCCTCAATGTTCAGGGCATTATGAAGTTAACCTAAGAGGTGGGGGACTTTGAGGGTGTGGTGTGGAGGCTGACTAGAAAGAAAACAAGATCAGCAGCCTGAGAACATTAGCCACCCCCTCCCCCTAAGCCCCCAAGTGCTGGAAAATGGGATTCTGTGAAACCAGATAAGACAGAAGGTAAGAGAGGTGCCTTTATGGGCTACTTTTAGTATATGGCCTGGCCATTTACACGCACACCACATTCTCCCTCTAGACTGCTCTGGAAAGGGCTTGTTAAACTCTGACATTAGAATCCAGTAAAATCTTACAGGTCCATCAGTATCTGAATGGAGAGGGAGCTGGGCTTGGCGTTTAGTCTGTTACACACTCCCAGCTTAGAGGAGCTTAGGAAGCCTGAGCTAGTAATGCACATTTCCCCTCCCAGGTTCTTGATGGTGTAGAGTAAGCAGAAGCAAATTATCCCTGGAGAAATCTCCTCTTGGGAGACTGTACATAAATCAGAAGACTAGCTGTTCCTACCCTTTGGTTTGGTAGTGAGGCATGAGTGTGTGATCAGTGTGTGTGAGTGGGCATGTGGTTTGGGTCTGTGTAGATTTGTCTGTGTGGGAAGGTGTTCAGTCAAAGGGAGTCTCACACTCTGGCTTACCTGGTACCTATCAGCAGCAGAATGTGAACACGGGCTTGAATGTTGCTACCCTGGAAAACAGGAGAAGTATTAGGTATGGGTCCTTGTTACTCCTCCTTAGAAGAGGAGAAATTCTGGAGACACAGAGAGACTGAACGTTCTCCTAACTGGAGGGTGAGAAGTTGGTGGTGGGGAGAGTGGGTGCCTCTGGTTCTGGAAGGTTAGTAAAGAGGCAGAAAGAGGACCGGAGCTGAGGATGACCACCGGGAACCGACTCTGAGTGCTGTGGAGAGACAAGTTCTCCTTCAAAGACAGCGGAGCCAGTGGGAAGCTTAAGCAAATTTGTGAAAGATGATGCACCTGCACGAGGTAAGAGAAAGACAAAGTGAAGCGGCTGCTGCAAACTCCAGAAAGTGTCTGTGCGAGGCGTCCACAGAGCGGCTCTGCACAGGAGGCAAGTTACCTGTAAACATCTTTCTTTCCATTTCCTCTTGAATTTTCAGAAGAATTCGCTCCTGTTCCAAGGCTTCTATATACTTTGAATAGCACCAGGTTGGCTGAAAAAAATAATTTCAAACTTAATTATTAAAAATTTTGCCAGATTTCCCTTAGGAAACAAACTAGATGTAAACTAAATCTTTACTATTCCTTTATTTAAACTTTTTATTGACATATAACACGTACCAAGGAAAGTACGTCTTAGGTATAGCGGCTCATGCCTGTAATTCCAGTGTGAATGAGTCTGAGGCAGGAAGATAAGCATATTTTTGAGGCTAGCCTGGGGTACATATTAAAGCCCAGGCCAGCCTGGACTATACAGTGATACTGTTTAAAAAACAAAACAAATTGAAACAAAGAGGAATATATTTGAGATATTTCTGTCGTATATCTCTTTTTTTGTTTTGTTTTTTTGAGACAGGGTTTCTCTGTGTAGCTTTGCGCCTTTCCTGGATCTCACTCTGTAGACCAGGCTGGCCTCGAACTCACAGAGATCCTACTGGTCTGCCTCCTGAGTGCTAGGATTAAAGGCGTGTGCCACCAATACATGGCTGTATATCTCAAATGATAATACAAATTTTCCCCATTTATGCATTTTCATCTTTTTAACTGTGTACCACAGATCATTATCAACCTACTTTATTCTACTTTCATAAGAATATTTATTCCATAACAAAGCTACTTCTGTCTGTTGCCTTGACCTGAATCTGTAAATTCTCTGAGTGAGGAAGAATGTGAGGATGATGATACAGTTGACCACTGAACAAAGTCACAAGAGCTTATGGATACAGTAAGAGTGACTCAGTTATCTTTATCCTGATTATGAACTTAGGTGCTTATAAAACAGCCAAGATTATTTTGGGGGTGATAGTTTTGAATTTAGGCTGACTACTGAACAATAGTAATTGATTATTATTCCCTAATTTTCTAGAGTGACAACATGCAGAAATAAAAAAGCAAAAGTCAGTAGTAAATATGAATATTTTTAAGGTGCCTCTGACATCCAGCAGCCATTCAGTTTCCTACAGAAGGGACACGATTGTTATCAACAACGTCATCAGCATCAGCATCATCACCTTTTTCTCTTTTTGCTCAAAGGAGATTCTATTCATTTCGGGCAGCAGAGTAAACTTGGATGTCGACAGAGTTCAGGACAAAGCCTTCATGTCCACATCCCTCATTTAAGCTTATGGTGTACTTCCAACAGGTCATGCCGATCATTTGCTGATGCATGTACTGGCCATCATCCACTTCAGATAGATCTGTCAGTACACATCTTTACAAAATCAGCCATTTCTCTTCTTCCGTGAGAGTTTTATAGCCTATCAGTTATCTCAGTAGGGTAACAACTTATTTGGCATTTTTAAGTGCAGAAAACGTTGTTTTATGAGTTAGTATTCTCCTAAGATGCAAACTTTTTTAATATAAGTCATTAAAAATGGATATAAATTAAACTCATGTTTCAGAGAATTGGTATGAAGGCACCAGTTATAAACAAAGGAATGCAAATGTATTAGGTGGTGAGTGTGTACTACAAAGAATCAAGAAACAGACTAAGTATTTCGCATTCTCCTCCATCTCTGAACTCAGCACACTAATCTATGGTGGTTGTCGGATTCATACTTTTTTCTTCAGGAAGACTGTCACTTCACTGTCTTCAAGTTCTACCTTTGTGAGCTAAGGAAGAACTCAGCGAAGGACCACATGCCTAGTATGTACAAGGCCCTGAATTTCAATTCCTGCATGCGCTGGGGAAACACTTCCAAACCCATAAAACATGATTTTCCTTTATTATACTGTCCATGATCGGGTAATGTACACGTTCTCTGCAGGCTGGAGGATGTTTTCTTCCAGTCTCTCTGAGGATTACCATTTTAGCCCATTTTCATATCTGTACCATACACGGGCCCGTTTCATAGACAACCTCCGGCTGCTGAGTGACGAAGTCACTGTACACCCACTGCTCTGGAGAGGAAGTGGCCCTGCTGTCTTACCTGTCGACCATAAGCTTGCAGGCCCAGTAAGGATTCGCTGGCTAAAGGAGCTTTGGTTAGAGAGCCCGTGGTGCTTGCATACTGCTTGACGGCCTGTAAGGAAAAAGGAAGTTATTCCAAAACAGATCATGAGACCTTAAGAAGTTACAGTATCACATAAGAAATTAGTTCATGGCGAGTACTACACTTGAAGCCTCAAGCCAGTCACTTTGATCTTTAATTTTGGCATATTATTACAAAAACATTGAAAATAAATGAGACAAATAATGAGGTAGAACATAAAAATCCAAGCATCAAAGAAGGACTACAGTTCTCATGAACACAGAGCCAGATTTTCCACTAGGGAAAATGCATGGACATAGAATTATAATCTGCCTACAAATGGAATCAAGGTGTATGTGCTCCTTTTTCATGTAGGTGTATTGGGATATGTCCCAATACGAAGAAATGCAGAACTGAAGGGCAGGCCTTGGATTGCTTAGCACCAAGTGTTTGCAGAACAGTATCTCTGTTGTGTGGTAAAATGAACACACAATGTCCACTGTGTCCACTGTGGTGGCTGATGGTCTCATGCACTCAGACATGTGCTGAATGGCGACATGAGTAACTGTGCCGTCACGTTGTACGGACAAATAGAGTATGCCTGATGCCTACCTCCATGCTCTCAAGTGGAAACTAAGGTCATTTCCAACTTTGTATACTAGAAATCAGTCAGTATACATACATCTGTGTTCATTTTTATGATGATTCTCTCATGCATAGTAATTTCCTAGAAACATGTTAGCTGAACTAGAAAGAATGAACATGTTAAAAAATATGTGTTGTTGTTGGGCGGTGGTGGCGCACGCCTTTAATCCCAGCACTCAGGAGGCAGAGCCAGGCGGATTTCTGTGAGTTTGAGGCCAGCCTGGGCTACCAAGTGAGTTCCAGGAAAGGCGCAAAGCTACACAGGGAAACCCTGTCTTGAAAAACCAATATATATATATATATATATATATATATATATATATATATATATATATATATATGTGTGTGTGTGTGTGTGTGTGTGTGTGTGTGTGTGTGTGTGTGTGTGTGTGTGTGTGTTGTCAAACAAGTGTGTATGTGTGTTCGTAAGTGTACAGATACATCTGAATATGGAGCCCAGAGAACAGCCTTGGGTGTTGCTTCTCAGCACGGTGTTTATGAGACAGGGTCTTTCTTTCTTTTTTCTTTTATTTTATTAAGAAGTTTTCTATTCATTTTACATACCAACCATAGATCCCCCTCTCCTCCCTCCTCCTGGCCCCCAGCTTTCCTCCTCAATCCACCCCCAATTCCCACCTCCTCCAAGGCAAGGTCTCCCATGGGGAGTCAGCAGAGCCTGGTACATTCAGTTGAGGCAGGTCCAAGCCCCTCCCCCCTGCACCAAGGCTGTGTAAGGTGTCCCACCATAGGCACTGGGCTCCAAAAAGCCTAGGGACGGGTCCTGATCCCACTGCCAGGGGCCTTCAGCAGGTCAAGCTGCACAAGAGGACAGGGTCTTTCATTCCTAAGGTAGGCTAGGCTGCTGGCCAGTGAGCCCTAGAGATCCTCCTGTCTCTGTCTCCCAGAGCTGGATTACAAGCACATGCCACCATGCCCAGCTTATTCACATGGTGCTAGGGACCAAACTCACGGCACTTTACTGGCTGAACCATCTTGTCAGCCCCCAAAGCTTGAAATTTGTATTTAGTTACATTGATGCGACACTGTTTTTACGATCTTGGTATTAAACTGGATGTTCAATTAAAACTTTTCCTAAGTCTTCTTCAGTCACATTCTTCAGGTGGTCTAACTCCATTTAACTCCTCTCAAGAATGAAATGGGTGATGCAGTTGATGCCATTTTGATAGAAAGATCTCGATGACTGAAGACAGCTGGTCTTTTTACTGGGCTGCATATACCCTTTCAACCCTGTCCTCTGGGATACAAGTGTTGTGACTGTCTCCATTTACTGACAAGATGAGAACTTGGAGAACTGAACTGCTTTGCTTAAGATGACCGAATTGACCGAGGGATGGCTTGATCTGCCACACAAGCCTGGTAGCCTGAACTGGATCTCCCTGAGCTCATGTAGAGATGGAAGAAGCAGACTTCAGAGGGTGAAGGCCCTGGCTGCCAAGCCTGATCGCATTCTTGAATTTGGCCTTTGGGACTCACATAGTGGAAGGAGAGAATGCACTCTGACAGTTGTCCTCTGACCTCCACATCACACTGTGGCATAAAAGCTGGGTGTAGTCAGGCCCCCTGCTACCCCAGAGTTGTGGGCATGGAGACCAGAGGATCACCGGGCCAGGCTATTTCACTGTGGGACCCTGCCTCTAGTAATAGAGCAGAGCGTGATAGAAAAGGACATGAGTTCCTGCTCTGGCATCTACATGTGCATACATTGGCACCCCCACACATGCATACACACACATACACCCCTCTCAATCTCTCTCTCTTACACAGGCACCCCCACACATGCATACACACACATACACCCCTCTCAATCTCTCTCTCTCTCTTACACAGGCACCCCCACACATGCATACACACACATCACACACATACACCCCTCTCTCAGTCTCTCTCTCTTTTGCACAGGCACCCCCACCCATGCATACACATAACGTCACACACATACACCTCTCTCTCTCTCTCTCTCTCTCTCTCTCTCTCTCTCACACACACACACACACACACACACACACACACACACACACACACAAGAGGAACATCACTCCAGTGGATGGAAGCTGTTGGTGTTGTCTAGAGGCATCAAGAAACCCTTCATGAAGAAGAGAACATATCTGTCATTAATTTTGGGAAACTCAAGAACAGTCTGAGAGCTGTGAATGAAGGTTTTAAGTCACTAAAGCCTGTATTCCATAACTCCTCTGCATATTTCCCCATCCCACATTCTTCTATAAACCACACATATCACCTTATCTTTTAGAAGTGTGATTCCATCTAGAATGGATTCGGTCTTACCTTTCCAATCCTGTCTTCCTCTGACTCTGACATTCTCTTTTTCTGCTTATATTCTTGTCTTCTCTCTAAAACACTCATAATTTTTTCATCTGTTAAATTCTTCCTAAACTCACAAAACTGTGGCCAAAATTTAAACAGAACTCCAAAAATTGTCATCTGTAAAAAAAAAAAAGTACGTCTCTGATTACAATTTTCTACAAATGTACCGAATTAACTCTAACTTGCCCCAATAATGGATTAACTTCTCCATCCTCAATGTACACTGCGTCCTCTCCACCTTATCGTTTGAGATGGAGAGCAGTGAGCTCAGTGTGAGCTTCAGCGTCTTTACCACCAATGAGAAGCCCTTTAAACACTCACAGGGTACACTTAAAAGAGACTTTATTCTTTATGTTTCCCTAACCAATTGATTACATTAATAAAGACTCCATTAGGTCTTTTTAAACAAGAAATTCGTGTTTTCTTTTAAACTGCCCTGGTTGGTGAGCCGCACTCCAAAGTTTTATGCAAGTATTCCAAGTATTCAGTTCTTCAAGGGAACCCTCCCCCCACCCCCCCACCCCCCCAGCCCTTCTCTGTCTTTTAGAGAAAGGAAATACCATTTTGCCTCTGGAAAGGCTCTTAAACAAAGCTGCAGATCTGAGAATAAATCTTGAGTAACTTTTAAATGATACAATCTCTTTTATGTGAGAGCAAGAAAAAGAAACATTTAAAAAGCAAAACGGTATCCCAGACCAACGCTCTATGAGGACACTGCACATTAAGTGATTAATTGTGATATTTATGGAGATAAGAGTAACCGCTGTAACTCCCGTGCTGGGGTTTTACATTAGCTCCAGAGGCGTACATTACTTCCAAGAAGGTAGGACTTGCCACATCAAATCAAGCCCAACATCTTATGGCTAAGAGTGGCCTTGAAGAAAAACGAGCCGTCCCATTAGGCTCCAGGCCAGCTCTGTAGGGTAAAGAGGAATTGTTTTCAAAGTCAACGCTTGAGTCTTGAATTAGCAAAAGTCACTACTCACGTTTTCTAGTCATGAATATAATTACTTATTCACTCTTTTTGTTGTTGTTGTTGTTTGTTTGTTTCTCTGTAGCCTGGAATGGCTGTCCTGAAACTCACTCTGTAGACCAGGCTAGCCTCGAACTCACAGAGATCCACCTACTTCTACCTCTCGAGTGCTGGGATTAAAGGTGTGTGCCACCACCACCTAGCAAAAAGTGCTTTTTGTTTTGTTTTTATTTTTGTGTTTTGTTTGTTTTTTGAGACAGGGTTTCTCTGTGTGTGGCCCTGGCTGTCCTGGAACTCTCTCTGTAGACCAGGCTGGCCTCAGTTCACAGAGATCCTCCTGTCTCTGCCTCCCAAGTGCTGGGATTAAAGGCGAGTGCCACTATTCCCCAGCTATTAGTCACTCTTTTTTTTTTTTTTTTAAAGATAGGGTTTCTCTGTGTGATAGTTCTGGGTGTCCTAGAACTCACTCTGTAGACCAGGCTGTCTCAAGCTCACAGAGATCCACTTGCCTCTGCCTCCCGAGTGCTGGGATTAAAGGCGTGCGCCACCATCGCTATTATTCACTCCTTTTAAAATATAATCTTGTCATTGTATTCTGTAGCTCCTTGGGAGCATGAATGTAAAAATTTGGAGACGCGTGCCCATGGATGCCTTAGTGACAAAGCATTAAACTGATTCTGAATGACATCATTCTACCCATGGGTTAGTGCATCTTTCAGCCCTCATCAGATGCTTCTATTTGCAGTAGATGGTGATTAATACAAAAATCCAAAACTGTCCAAGGTGCAGAGAAGAAGAAACTCTAGAATGCATAGCCCCAAATGGAACATCTATACCACACCCCCTCCTACAAAGGCTTGGGAATCATTGCAGAAAAGGGGACAGAAAGAATGTAAGAAGCAGAGGGAGTGGATGACCACAAGGACACATCTGGACAGAGCAGGGCAGCTTCACATGTGAACTCACAGCAGCTGTGACAGTGTGCACAGCATCCATGCAAGCCCAAGCCAGACCAGATTCCAGAATGGAGTTGGGAATCAGGCACAAAATCCCAACCCTAGAGGTGGAGCTACGGTAACTCTCAGCTGTTGGGAGAGGGGGAGTCAGTCTTCTAAGAAGGTAGCTCCCTATAAGATACCATACTTCAGTGGAAGGCCACACACCAAGATTATTTGGGCAGCACAAATTTGGTCTGGATGGGTTTTAAAAAGAAAAGACACTAAGTTGGGTAGGTAGGCAAGAGGGCTGGGTCTGAGAAGAGTTGAGGGAGGTTGTGAATACAATAAAAGCACGTTGTGTGTGTGTGTGTGTGTGTGTGTGTGTGTGTGTGTGTAGATGTAATGTATGCTATGAGTCTCTTCAGCTCGAATGCTTGGCTTAGTCGTGGGCATCTACTAACCCTACTTCTCAGTTATCTCTGTAAAACCTGAGACATTCTTTCTTGTAAATGTTACCCTACCAGGACCCAAGCTTTCAATGGAAGGCATTAAAAATGCTATAATCCCCCAAAATGCAGTAGACGTTTGAGGCTAATATTGGTTATTAATACATAGTCTCCTGTACCTGCAGAACCTTAAAAATGACCAGATTCTAAGATATTTTAATGTATCTAGGCCCGTCTCGCTCACTGCCAGCAGACGGGAAACCTTCAGGGGCGCCTGGCAGTGGTGTGGGGACAGACAGGGGCTAAACTGATGCAAGGATAGAAGAGCAGCTTCTAATTTGTAACCTAGCCCTTTGGTTCAACTTTGCTCTCATTTCTAAGCTGACCTTAAACTCTTCTGTCATGACAATCTCACACATCCACGTGGTCAGAAATACCTACTCTACATTTAGACCACAAAGATGAGTAAGAAACACTGTCCTCACAGACTTGACAGTCTCCTTTGGATTTCGTGTTTTAAGTCTCACGACAGGGACAAACACAAGGGAGAGAAGAGTACTGCACGAAGCTCAGGACTAAAGATGGAAAAGTCCATTTATGGAACCACAGCCATTTCAGCGACCCTGGGGGAGAGAGAATGGGGTGGGAAGAGATGCGGCAATAGATCTGGAGCACACTGACTTTGCTCTGTGGGCAGCGGGAGACAGCAAAGCATTTCCAGCAGAGGCTGGCACGATCCCACGCCCTTCTGAGACAAAGTGCTCCACTTGCTGCGTGTTGGTTGGAGAGAGCCCAGAGACCACAGCTTTGGTAATGGTGAGAGGTCTGCAGATCTGAAGTGGTATGGGGGTGAAGAAAAACTGATAGTATGTCACAACGGGAGGTAAGGACTGAGTTTTAAGGATTGATCGAATGTGGGGTTACGGGAGTGAAGGAGAGGAAGGACATAAAGACGGCTACCAGATCTCAGGCTGGCATCTCAGAGCTGCCCCTCGGCAAACAGAACTAATTCCGGATTTAAGGAAAGAGGACCTGAAATGAAGACTCTGTATTTTCAGATGTCCTAAGGTGCCTCTCTGACTCCACCTCAGGAAATCAGATAGTGGAAGCCTGAGGACACGGGTCCCGCTCTGGACGTCCACGCTCCGACCTGAGATCGGACACAGAGGAGCATGTCTTGTTCTGGTGTGTCAGGCCTGCAAGGCCAGGCCAAGTCCCCGGATCTTAGCAGATGCTGCAGTGTTGGTGCCATTCTTTCTCTGTTTCTCTCTTGCACATCCTCAATCACTCCTCTGCCTGTCTTAATGCATAATTTGGATTGTGAGTCCACTTTCAGTTCCTTAGCGGACTTGAATACAGCTGGCTTACAAATGAATGCTAAGGGATAATGGCCTTTTTCCATGCCCCAGGGCAATCACACTCCAAATCTGTTTCATATCACTTAGTTTGTGACATGGCCTTCCTCGTTACCCCTATTATAACTTATTTTTCTTAATCATTTTTTAGGAACAACATCACTAAAAGGGTTTTCAAAATGCAAATAAATTATGCCCACCAAGTCAATGTTTTCTATTATTTATCTTAAAAAGAAGTAACTTGAGCAGGTTAAAAGAGGCATGAGTTTCCTCTCATGAGTGTATGTACTTTATGCTGGTTGAGCACTTAAATCTCCTCTCACTTTTTTATGAGCTACGTGAATATTTCAATCTTTAAAAATATACACATTTTAAGGCACACATATTTTACACATTTTTGTGGTAGCAGATATTTTAAAAGGGAATATGAATAGTGGGAAAGGAAGGAGGAGTTACCTGGAGTATTTTTACAATTTGTAGATAAAAACAGTAACTGTGAAAAGTCAAAGTTTATTATTTAGTTCATGTATGACATTATCAATAACGCAGTATGTAAGTTACTAGTTTTATATATTTTAGTGGTATAGGCAGAAGATATCTACGTTAAAGAGATCAAACCCCAGTATTACTGGGGAGGTTAAAATCTTGCCATACAAGAGTAATGTAAAAGCTTTGAAGAACACGTTGACTGCTGGTATATTTAACACATGCTCAGCCACTGCCTTCAGCTCTTACCTGTGCCTCTCGGAACACATATGGTCCCAGCTCCTTCCGGTGTTCAATTATCTTCTGGGCCTGCTCAACTGGAATATCGATCTGCAAAGCCGGCGGGATACAGGAGTTGATGAAGCAGTTGATGATGGTCGTGATCTTCTTCTGGATGATGGACTCATCACAATGTGAGTGGCACAGATCCTGAATAAGGAGGAGAGAGACAGAGCAGACGCCATCAGTGCGTTTCCAGAGCACTTTACAGTCTATACCTCTTACCTTGGGCTTGTGAGGGCACGGCGACATGCCAGAACTATCTTTAAAAATCCTTTCTTTTAGACCCAGGGAGCCTGTCACTTTGGTGCACGTGCCTTGCTTTCATTTAATCTGTCACTAGTTTCCTGAAGCAGCGACAGTGTTAACGCCTGGTGTGACTCCTTAACAGCTACACTGTCCGTTTAGTACCTGCCACATGCCGGGCACTGCTCAGTCTCCTTGCAGGAGACATGTGAAAGCCTATTGCTCAAAACGGGGATGGAGTCCTAGCACAACACTGAGAATCTGCATTTACCAAGTTACAGCTAGTTATAAAAGCTTTCCGAGCTGGGCAGTAGTGGCACACACCTTTAATCCCAGCACTCGGGAGGCAGAGGCAGGCGAATCTCTATGAGTTTGATCTCTATGAGTTCGAGGCCAGCCTGGGCTACAGAGTGAGTTCCAGGTACGGTGCAAAGCTACACGGAGAAACTCTGTCTCAAAAAACAAAAACAAAAAACAAAAAGCTTTCCATCCTGACTGTTGTCACAAGAAGCTAGCAAAAATCTGCCTGTTGCTGTTAAACAAGAATGTCCTTACAATTACTTAGGATCCATAATACTCCAATCATTTCATCTGTATGAGGTGCTCTTACATCACTGTGAACAAATACAAGGAAAAGCAACTTTGATATGGGCGGGGTGTCCTCCATCTGGTGTATAGCTCAAGACCCCAGTCCTTGGCTAGGTGGATTCTGGGTGCCGGTGAAGCAGAACCTCCTGTAGGCCGAACATGTGGCGGGGTTTTTTCACTTCTTGGCAGATAGGAAGCAGGAGGGAGGGGACCAGGGTTGAGGCCTACGTCCTTCAAGGTCATGCCCTAGTAACCCATCCTTACGAGGTCCTACCTCTACTTCTCAAAACAGTGCCTCCAGCTGGCAACCAAGTATTCACCACCTGCCACATGAGCCCCTGGGGGACATTTCGTGTTTCAACCATAACATCATCATATTATTCCTTCTAGAAGGATTTTAAAAGTAGTGATAATACATTAAAATGTTCTAGTTTTAAAGTCATAGTTGAAGACAGTATTTTTTAATAGATAGCTTGGCTTGAATTACAGCATTTTTATGTCAAGATTTTTGCTCTGTAAATCAGTTGAAAGCAAACAAATTTGGAAACTTCTAATTCTAGGCCAGAAATGAGCTAACACTGAGTAAGTACTTGGGGGATACCAGTTACTGTAAGAGATGCTTTAGGCTATCAAAGAAAGGAAACTTGGCACCAGGCATGTGAAAGTTTGTGTAGGGTTTACCATATGTTATGTAGAAGAAAAGCTTGATATTAATATTTCATTAAAAACAGCATGTCTATTCAACTTAGCATCAACTCAAAAAAAGCCTATTTGCACTGCATAAATTTGGTATATTACCAGCTATTCACTATTTACCATTACTTGTAGGATTAGTATATAATTATTTGGTGAACTTGATTATAATTATGGAATACAAACTTGTAAAGTAAAAACAAGTTTGCAATGTTACAGAATATTAATTCTGACTAATGGGATAGAACTTAGAATCATAACTGATATTTTTTCCCAATTTCTTTTTTTTTCTTTCCAAGACAAGATCTTACTATATAGCCCTGGCTGTCCTGGAACTCACTTCGTAGGCCAGGCTGGCCTGGAACTCACAGAGATCCACCTGCCTCTGCCTCGTGGGTGCTGGGATTAAAGGTTCTTGCCTTGTTAACTCTCACCTATTACTAGGGTTAAGAATGCTTTCCTCTAGTAAGCTTTCTGGGGCTCCTTCAGTCAGTAGAGATGCCATCTTACCCTCTTCCCTAACATCCTGGGCCTTGGATGTGTCTTGTTCACCCATTCATCTGTCTCTCTTTAGATACTGTAAGTCTGAAAGGGAACACTACTTGGTCTTTGTTGTATCCTTAGCATTCAGCTTAGCCCTTGTTGTCAAGGGGTGGAGTCAATAACAAACCTGAGAGATTAGAATACATCCTCCCAATTTTTTTCTCTACAGATATTCACATGAACACAGACTTCATATGAAGTCCTATTACTGCTCAGTAACTAGCTCTAGAGAAATCAATAGGTAAACATTATTTTACATCACGAATCATTCTCCTAAATGATTTTTATTGACTGTAGAGATGAATCAACATCTCAATTAAGTACACAATATCCTGTTGTAGACTTGGTTCTTTCTGAATTTTCACAATCCAGAACACCATTTGTCCAAGATTACTGGAGCTGTCTCTTTGCTCATTTCCAATGTCACTACTAGGCTGCAGCACAGCTTTGTGACTAACAACAGAGGCACCAGAAACACGATGACTTGGTTGAAATTCCACCCCTGTTGCTTCATGAGCTATCTCATGTTGGACGTTTCTTAGCTGTTCCCTGTTTTAGCATCCTCACTTGTAAAATGCTAACTATAGCACCCCTGATATCACAGAATTCTTGTGAATACTAAACCCATGATCACAAGACAAGCATTAAAATGATCCCTGTCAGATGGGAAACAATAAGAGTAAGTCGTGGGTGTCAAGGCAATCTAACTGTGATATCTATTACCCCATTGACTGCCGGGGTTGATTTGGCAGGTCTAGCTGGCTAGGTGGGTGTCCCATTCCTCCATGATGACTCCATGTGTCTCTCCCAAAGCTGCATGGTCCATGGTAGAGGATGACCATTCTTCCATCAAGAGTATATGATTAGTTGTACTCCTCTGCTCGGACCTCCAAACAAGTTTTCAAAGTAAGCTGTCTAAGAGTTAGTCCAGTATGAGACCTCCAGGTAGACTGCCTTCCAACTGTCACACTCTCTCAAGACCTAATACAGATCAATACTTCCACTGAGACCTTCCTAACTTACCATCCCTCCATCTCAACCATCACCTGCTCTGAGCTAAAGTTCCCCTCATCAGAACGTGGTCATAACTGACACTCCTTCCTAGTAAAAGGTGCTTAGATCATGAGAACATGCTTTGTGGATCCAGAGTATAAAGCCATCACTGGGAGGTGGTGAGGATGGAGCCTACCTGGAAGAAGCAGGTCACTGGGACCTGTCACTGGCCTACGCTGTCTTTTTCCTTCCTGTTTTCCCTTTCTCTGCTTCCTGTCTGCCACAGTGTCTACGGTTGTTCTTCCACATTCTATCGGGCATGATGGACTGAGTGTCTGAAACCATGAGCTAAATTAAGTACCTCCTCTCTCTAAGCTGTTCTCTCAAGTATTTTGGTCATGGTAATATAAAGTCAGAGCACAATTATTAACTGCACAGCTGGCAAGGTGTGGCAGTACACACTTATAATGCCAGCACTCAAGAGGCTTGTCTCAGTGTTTTCTATTGCTGTGACCAAACACCATGACCAAAAAGCAGCTTGTGGATGAAAGGGTTTATTTGGCTTGCACTTCAGCATTACTGTTCAACAGTGAAGGAAATCAGGGCAGGTACTCAAACAGGGCAGGAATGGATGCAGAGGCCATGGAGGGGTGCTACTTACTGGCTTGCTTCCCATGGCTTGCCCAGCCTGCTTCTTACAGAACCCAGGACTGCCAGACTCCCAGGGATGGCCCCCCCACTGTGGTTGGTCTTTCCCCATCAATCACTAATTAAGGAAATGCCCTGCAGGCTTGCCCACAGCCTGATCTTGTTGGAGAATTTTCTCAACAGAGGCTCCCTCATCTCTAGTGACTCTAGCTTGTGTCAAGTTGACATCAAACTAGTCAGCACAACCGACCCCTTGTCAACTTGGCACACAAACACATCAGTGCTAAGCTTTTCCTTTCATATTTATGGTGGTTTGAAAGAAAATGTCTTGTCGGAGTAGGTGTGATTTTGTCGGAGGAAGTGTGGCAACAGTGAGGTGGGTTTCTGAGGTCTCGCATATGCTCAAGCCATGCCCAGTGAGACAGTTGACTTCCTGTTACCTGCAAGATACAGGACTTTCAGTTCTGGCACGATGTCTGCCTGCACGCTGTCATGTCCCCGCCATGATGATAATGGACGGAACCCCTGAAACTGTAAGGGAGCCACTCCAATGAAATGTTTTCTTTATAAGAGTTGCCATGGTCATGGTGTCTCTTCACAGAAATAAAACCCTAAGACAATATTCATCCCCGAGATCTCACATTAATAAGAACATCACAATATAAAATATCCCACAGTATTTAAAAATTGAAACACCTAAAAATCCAGTCTCTTTAAAATAGCTAGTCTCTTTTAAAATTCAAAGTCTCTCAACTGTAGGCTCCTGTCAAATCAAAAATAAATAAATACTTTTTCACTTCAAGAGGGAAGAACAGGGCACTGTCACAATCTGAACAAAGCAAAACCAAATTCCAAAAGTGTAAATAACTCAACATCCAGTTATCTGGGATTCACTCATGGTCTTCTGAGCTCCTCAAAGGCTTGGGTCACTTCTCTAGCTCCGCTCCTTGTAGCACACACAGCTTGTCTTCAAAGTCCCATCTGGCTCCACTCCATATCTGTTGCTGTTCTTGGTGGTCATCCCATGGTAGTGGCATCTCCACAATGCTGGGGTCTTCTGTTGAAAATGGGCTGCAGTTTCACCAGTAGCCTCTCTTAGGCTCTCTTCAGCGACTCCAGCCCTGCCACACCGTGCCAATCCTCAGCTGCTCTCTATGACCCCTTCATGCCTTCAAAACCAGTACCATCCGGGTGACTCTTACACTACCAAGTTTGGCTGCCAGCACAAGAACAGAGCTTCTGGGTGCTAACTCTGAGGAAACATTTCCCAGAAAATTTTCCCTCAGTGATGCTGGTCTCTTTTTAATCACCCCTAATTGCTTAGCTTCAGTTGACCAGCATCAATTGTCCCAGTAAAGCAAAGGTTTCACTTCAGTGGTTCTGATCTCTTGTTAATCACAGTGGACACTTCAGTCCCAGATGACCAGAACCACAGATCCTCAACTCAAAGTAGCAAACAACCCTGAGTCTTTAAGTGACTCTCAAACTTCCCTCTGGAATTTACAAGTCAGGCCTCTGTTACACTTCCTGGTGTTCCTTTTCATTATAAGTCTGCATAAGACTGGCCACTAATAATTACATGACACAGTCAATACTACGCTGTCTTGAAATCTCCTCTGCCAATGCCATCAATCCAAAACTCTTCAATTTAGTCTAAGGCAGATTTTTTTGGACAAGGGCCGAAAGTAGCCATATTCTTGTCTTTAGGCCATTTGCTAATATTCTGCTCTTCTGAAACCTCTTGTATGGGGCCATCACAGTCCATGTCACTCTCAGCACCACTGCCTTCCATACTCCCACTAGTATGGCCATTAAGCTTTGCTTAGAGCATTAAACTACTTTCCTAATCCAAAGTTCAGAAGTCTACATTCAGCCAACAAGCAGCATGGTCAGGCCTATCACAGCAATACTCCACTCCTGGTACCAACTTCTGTCTTAGTCAGTGTTCTACTGCTGTAAAGAGACACCATGAGCAAAGCAACTCTTATGAAAGAAAGCTTGCTTATTTAATTGGGAGCTTGCTTATAGTTTCAGAGGTTTAGTCCATTATCATCACGGTGTGGAAAATGGCAGCATGCAGGCAGACACTAGAACAGTAGCTGAGAGCTACATCCTGATCCTCAGGCAGAGAGAAAGAGTAGACCCTGGGCCTGGCATGGGTTTTTTGAAACCTTGGAGCCCACTCCCAGTGACACACTTCCTCCAACAAGGCCATACTTACTCCAGCAGGTCACAACTCTGCTGTGGGATGGTCTGTATGTCAAGTGTGTTGCTGATTGGTCAATAAATAAATCACTGATTGGCCAGTGGCTAGGCAGGAAGTATAGGCGGGACAAGGAGGAGAATAAAGCTGGGAGGTGGAAGGCTGAGAGAGACACTGCCAGCCGCCACCAGGACAAGCAGTATGTGAAGATGCCGGTAAGCCACGAGCCACGTGGCAACTTATAGATTAATAGAAATGGGTTAATTCAAGATAGAAGAAGTAGATAACAAGAAGCCATGGCCATATAGTTTGTAAGCAATATAAGTCTCTGTGTTTACTTGGTCAGGTCTGAGCAGCTGTGGGACTGGCAGGTGAGAGAGATTTGCCCTGACTGTGGGCCAGGCAGGAAAACTCTAGCTACACACCTCCTAATCCTTCTCAAGTAGCGTAACTCCCTGATGACTAAGCATTCAAATATATGAGCCTATGGGGGCCATTCTTCTTCAAACCACCACAAGGCCAAAGGCAGAATATCAGCACAAGTTTGAAGCTATATTGCAGAAGAAATATTAAAACAGAGAACAAGAAAACTAAGCTCATGGTATCTTGAGGAAAACTTGGATTTTACTGAACAGCTACACATTGAACAACTCATTCAAGACACACTTAACTTATGAGCCAACAGAAATCACTATCTCAATTAAATGTATTCTTTTCCCACACTTTTGCAATGAGATAGAATAGGCTCCTTGTTAGGAAATCAGCCTGTACACCTGCAAGTATTTGGGTCTGGGTTAGGTACCCCTTGGCATGTCTAGACAGCAAAACAAAGTCTCCTTCTCTCATCCAAGGTAAAGACTCTATATGATTCCATGAAGACTTCCAAGCCCGAAACTAAGCTGCCTCTGCACCTAAGCCCTGTCCTTTTTCTTCTTTGGCTCTGACTGTGGCCACTGTTTGTAGCAGAAGAGCTTCCCTGTCCCTGCCAGTCCACCAGTATCTTTGGTTATTATCACTGTACACTTGGTTAGGAAGAATTCTTGTAAAAAGGTCTTTGTCATATGGATATATATTAGGAATGTCTCCAGGAAAAATGTATGTGGTGCATTTATGGATGCATGAGATAGAGAGGTGTAGTTAAAACACTCTTCAGAAATGTACTAGACCATATTACATGTTCTTGAAAGCACAAATACTATCATGGGGGCTCATTCTTATTCTTCATTATATAGCAAGAGGTGTCTCTAGATAGTGGACAATAAGTATGCCAATGTTTAAACATTAGCATGAAGGAAATTGGTGATATTGGGATATATTATACAAATTCATAAGCTACAGATGTGCATCTCCTATCTTACTGCACCATTTCTTCAAACAAAAGTGGTTTTCTCCAGTTTCCAATACAATACCTTAAACTTCTGTACTTCTTGCCAAAAAAGTACTCCATTTTCCAATAAATCTCCTTTCAGGGCCACAAATCGTTGAAATTGCCTTGCAATGACTGGATTCAATAATGCTTTACGGAAAGCAATAATCTCACAGGATGAAGATATCCACTTACTTGCCACAGGCTGTGCAAACAATACAGGAGATCAGACATGTCCCCAAAGTAGCAATCAAGTCGTTAATTAGACTAAAACCACCAACTTCTATTTCTTTTGATTTGGCTACTGAAATTTGTGATGTGGATATAATAGACTCTGACAGCTTTCCCCTCTCACTCGGCCTTTTGTCTTTTTTTTAATGGCTCCATTAGTTTTAGAAACCAGAAAGAAGAAATTACTGAGTGATTTACATGTAACTACACTGTTAAAACATTTTAATAACCATTACAGTTCGGGACCAGTGAAAAAAAGAGAACAGCGTAATCGTAATGCTATGACTAGGTGTAATTACATTGTGATTTACCTCATGATTGCATCATTTTTAATTATTTATTTTATTCTTGGGATTATAATATTTTTAACTAAAGTCAAATAATTCTGTAATTTAAGGTGAAAATTTACTCTGATTCTACCCTAGTAAGATCACGTTTTTATATGACATGCTTTTAAGCCACTTTAGTAGACTATGAATTCTAATGAATAACTCATAATAGTAATTCACAATTGTTACTTATCAAATGTATTATTGTTGTGCTGTTAGGAATGGAAGCCAGGGCCTTATGCATGCAAGGCAAGCACTCTCCCACTGAACTTCACTCTGGGACCACTACTAATTCTTTCCTCAGCCTCACTGTGTAGCCCTAGCTGGGCACTCCCTGTGAAGCCCGGCCTGGCCTCACTTCACAGAGCTTCACCTGCCTCTGCCTCCTGAGTGCTGGGATTTTTTTTTTATATAATGAAATTCTGACTGAAGATTTACTTTACAGATCACAAAATCTAGATGTACCCATGATGTTTTACTAATGCTTAAAGGTATTTCATCTACATCCATTTTATAGTGTAGCAATTTTAAAATAAACTTTTAAAAATATTTTGCCCAGTTAAAGTCACACACTCAACTTCTTTTATTCTCTCAGATTCAAAAACCATGAATAGATTTTTATTAAATTTACCACATTTATATATTGAAAATAGATTTCAATCCTGTCGGAATCTGCTGGAGTTGATGCTAGCAGACAGTCACACAGGGAGGCATCACTCTAAAGGCCACGTTTTAGAAGGACATACAAATTGTACCGATGACGAAATGCCATTACTGACAAGGACTAAATGAGTTCCTCGAGACAAATCACATGTGACCATCCATACAAATGTTTGAGAGAAGTTTGCAAGAAATGCCCCAGGACACCAAGGGAAGAGTAATGGATTCCGCCTGGAGAGGGGCAGCCAGGACAGAGAAGGGCTGAAAGGGGACAGCAGCTCCGGGCAGTCTGGGTGAGTGGTGGTGCCATTAACCCAGACACGGGACACAGATGCCTATCACTGTGTAGTGAGGCACATGCCATGTTCTCTGGACAAAAACTCAAGACTCTCAACATCTGGTCCATATTAAGATTACAACCCTATAAATAGGAACAACTATGGATTAAAGTGGGATGTTTATTTAAAATCCACTCAACAAAGACTGTTTTAAGACCTGCTTCTTAAGATACTAAAACTTAGCCATTTAACAAAAACCTGTAATTTAAATAAATAGAAAATAATGCAAAATATAATTCACAGTAATATAAACTATAAGCTCACTATACTTAGTATTTCAATAAAACTATAACAAAGACAAACCTTTCAAGAGTGCCTCCTTTCAAGAGTGCCTCCTTTCAAGAGGAAGCCACAGAAGACAGCTTCACGATGGATAACGCATTCCTCCAGTATATGAGGATAAACCTGTATCTTTGCTCGCTACTTTGGAGGGGTCACCTGGGTCTCCTTTTACATGACCTCAAGAAGATAAATCCTCAGGAGCTTATACACTCGCTAACAAGACTGTGCACATCATACTTGCTAAGAAGCAAAATAAGCCATCTACTAAAGCCTGGCATTACAGAGGTTGTAACAATCTCTAAACTTACAGCTGCCACAGTTGCTTTCAAGCTCAGCTGTGATGTGAAGTACGGGGTAGGGAAGGATGATTGAACCTGCTAGTTGTGCCAATGTAACGTGTTTGTTCTGTGTAATCCACTCTCCTGATACTAAACTACCACCCACTGTGAGAATAACTTGTCCAACACACCCAGGACATGCACAATTAAACAGATGTACATGGGTCCATCCACCCTAGTGTTGGGGAACACACCGAGGGCCTCAAGCGGAAAGTGCATGTTTAAAGTCAACCACGTGCTCCACAGTTGAGGTCAGGAGCTCTACAGAGTCATGCTTTCCCCCAAGTCCCATCTACCAGCAGAACACAACTGGCATTAGTCAGAGGTTTAGACAGTAAGGGTCAGGAACAAGAAGTGTGTGTGTGTGTGTGTGTGTGTGTGTGTGTGTGTGTGTGTGTGTGTGTGTGTATGTGTGTGTGTGTGTGTGTATGTGTTGGAGAGAAAGTGTATGTGGGTGTGAGTATGTATATGACTGTGTATGAGTGTATGTATGTGAATGTGTGAGAGTATATATGAGAGTGTGAGTGTGTGCATGTGAAAATTGTGTGATATACGTATATGATAGTGTGTTTGAGAGTGTGTGTGTGAGAATGTGTGTGAGTATGAGTGTGTGTATGAGTGTGTGTATGTATGTGTGTGCTACTTTGACAGAGTAGAACTAATGTGAGAGAGAATATAATTACTTGCCTTCCAAACTCCAATTTTCCTGTCACGCCGCTGCAGTAAAAGCTCATCAGCTATGTCTTTCATCCGTATCTAAAAGCAGAATCAATTCTTTTATCAACATACTCAGAATAGCCAAAGCTTGAATTGTTTATTATTTTAACAGCTTAAGAAATGAGGCAAATGTCAGGTTAGGTAGGAAAGTGTCACTCAGGAAAAAGCCACTCAGGCTGAGAAGCGAACCCTGCAGGCCGCGTCCTGGGTGGGGGCGGGGTTCTCTGGGAAGCCAGTTCCCTCAGAGGCACTGTCACCTGATACTGCTCCAAATGCAGGTGACAGTGTCACTTCAGCTGTGCAAAAACCGAAACTGTGGAGCTGGAGACAGCCTCACGGGTGTGGTGCCAGTCTACATTCTCCATAAGTGATATTTACAAGAGGCCCAGAGTTCAAAGGAAGGCAGAAGGTACAGCTGCCTTCCATATCCGCTGGTTCTTCAGCTGTGGATTCAACTAAACTCAGATGCAAACTATTCAAACAAGAAAACTGCATCTGCGCTGAGCACATACAGGCATCTTCCCCTTATTATTCTAGATTTATTTAGCATTTATTTGTATTATGATTTTATAAGTAATCTAATGATGAAATAAAGTATATGGAGAAATGTATGTAACCATATGCATTTTATAGAACAGACTTCAGCATCTTCAGATTTTTAGTATTCCATAGTCCTCTCCAGATACCAAGAGACCACTGTATTGGGGGGTGGTTCTGGTTATGGATAATATCTCCCTTTTCTGGGGAACTACTCCTGCCAAATCTATGCTGTGTGTCTTTTGTTCATTATCCATAAAAGATATTCCTAGTAGCTCATCTAAAAAGGCCAGGTCTGTAAAACAAAACAAGGCTGCAGCTTGAACCTGGGGCTACCTGCATGCTAGGCAAGCTCACGCCATGCCCTGTGTCTTTGTGACAGCCACAGGTCAAAGGAAGGAGATCTGTCTTTCTTGCTACATTCCAGAGCTACCCCTGACTCTATCTTTTCTAAAGCTCGGATGTCAGTTCCTCCCGCAAGCATGTGAGATGATGCCCTAGTCCCGTCTGTTCAAACTTCCCACTGCTTTGATCTTCTGCTGAAGGCTGCTAGAATCCGTTTGTTTTGTTGGCCACTCGAAGAATGCAAAGCCAGGAAATGACTACAAGTTACACGACTGTGGTAAAGATAAAGAGAAAATGTGGTAAATAATATCACTAAGCCAAATGTCACTTCACCTGGTTATGGAGAGAGAGTTCCCCTCAAGTCCAAGGGGATTTGAGTTTCCCCAAAGCTTAGGAACATCTTGCTAAGCGAGTTAGCTTGTGTATATACTATAACCTGTGTTCTAACTATACTGTGTCTTCCTAACATGCTCAGCTAAAAAGATCAAGGCTATCTCCAGATAAGTAGGCCCCAAAGAGCTTGACAAATTGAAAATAATAGAGGATATTTTTCATGTTTTTTTCTGATCAGTATTAATGACACTTGTTTAAAAGTCAAAATTATACATGATAGGCCAACCTCTTTTTAAGTATACTGCTGATGTTTTAAATGACCAAAGTAATGTTTGCTTCATATAAAAAAAGCAAAGCAAATGATAAACCTGCTTTAAAAAATAAAAATCGAAAGTCCTCACTTTCTAAACATATTCTTCAGTGGGCAGATCTTTCCAGTACTTTTTTCATAAGCACAAACATCCAGAAATATGGCAGATGGTTGTGCATAGAGACATGTATGAAGATCCAGAGGCAGAAGTAGACGTAACAGAGTTATCTCCTCTATGCTGCTCTGCACCTTCTTAGTTTCTCAGTAAATGACATCTGTCATGCATGTGGACATGTCTGCACATGTGGACAACTCATTTTTATATGAAAATTAAGTATTCTCCCATGTGATACTGCAATGGATGCTCTTGTATATTCTTACTCATCTGTGTGAAAACTTAATAACATTAAAAATACCAATTGCCTGGCCAGGCACGATGGTGCAAGACTGTGAGTTCCAGGCCAGCCAGGGCTATGTAGAGACCCTGCTTCTAAAACAAAAAATTAAAAATTAAAAAACGAAACAAAACAAAAAAACCTAAACCAAATGACAACAAAAACAAAAAGCAAAACCCAATTGCATTATCAGATGAAATTTAAGTCTCTTCTCCTTGCTGGGTGCCATGCTGAGAAGCCAAGCACACATCACTGTTGAGATGAGTCCTGGGTTACAGACACAGGCTGCCATGGTCTAGCGCAGCTGCTGTTGAGAGTCTTATTTCTCAAATGAGAAAGACTACAGTAAGGAAAGGGGAGGAGCCACAAATGTGTGGCAACTGTTGGGGCTAGAATTTGAGAAGCCTGAGTCCACGCTTTTAATGATTATCTACTGAAGGATCATGACTGGTCAACAGGTACTCACATTCAAGGTTTGGCTAGGTCCTGCCAACTGCTATCCCAAGATTATACTGTCATGTACCTTTATCTTCTTCTTTTGTTTTTTTTTTTTGTTTTTTTTTTTTTTGTTTTTTTTTGTTTTTTTTTTTTGTTTTGTTTGTTTTTTTTTTTTGGTTTTTCGAGACAGGGTTTCTCTGTGTAGCTTTGCGCCTTTCCTGGTACTCGCTTTGGAGACCAGGCTGGCCTCGAACTCACAGAGATCCGCCTGCCTCTGCCTCCCGAGTGCTGGGATTAAAGGCGTGCGCCACCACCGCCCGGCTTCTTTTGTTTTTTTAAAGATTTATTTATTTATTATGTATACAGTGTCCTGCCTGCACATATTCCTGCAGGCCAGAAGAGGGCGCTAGATCTCATTACAGATGGTTGTGAGCCACCATGTGGTTGCTGGGAATTGAACTCAGGACCTTTGGAAGAGCAGCCAGTGCTCTTAACCGCTGAGCCATCTCTCCAGCCCGTACCTTTATCTTCTGACGTGCTGCGAACTGTTCACTTGTGAGAAACAATGGCAACCACACGTTTTCCAGTCTGTGCAAGACGTGCTTCACTCAGGACCTTTGGAAGAGCAGCCAGTGCTCTTAACCGCTGAGCCATCTCTCCAGCCCGTACCTTTATCTTCTGACGTGCTGCGAACTGTTCACTTGTGAGAAACAATGGCAACCACACGTTTTCCAGTCTGTGCAAGACGTGCTTCTGGATTTCCACCAGCACCGGCGCATCAAGCTGCTCGTGAAGGATCCTCCCCCAGCCGCCGCTCAGAAGCATTATCTAGGAGAATAAAGACAGAACAGAAAGCACAGGCTTTGTTTCTTAACCATTATTTCACCGACTGGTCATTCTGGATAGGAGCCACTATTTCTGTTTTCACAGAACGTCTTCTTAATGTGTGGCTTTGCTTCCTAGGGAATATTGGAAAAAGCACAGGAGTGAAGGTGTTTTCTTGTTTTGTGCTTGTTTGTTTTCTATGTCAGGACCTAATTTCTGCAACTGAGCTCCACCCTGGCTCCCAAGTACTAAGTTTTTCTCTCTGTGGTCTCAGTAACTATGACACAAGGCAGTGAATGTGGCTTTTCCGAGTTCTGTTCTAGACCTAATATTCTTATAAACATGTGATTCTAGCAGAACTGACCCATTCGAGGAAGCATATTTCTTTCTGTAGGTACGGAAAATGAGGTATCCAATTAGATAGGTGGGATTCTGACCCAGCCCCTGGAGATGTACACATCAGCAACAAACTGGGTCGCTGGCTTGTTGGCTGGAGGTGGTGGGGGTGACTGCTGCAGGCACTTCTCTGACAACATTCGGGAAGAGCAGAGAGGAAGAGGCAGGTAGAGGAAGGTCTGTTTTACAGGTGCTCATCTGATTTGTACACTGACAAATATCAGGAGTCCGCGGCCTGAATCTTCACTCACGGCATTTCTAGCAGCCAATCATGGTGGTTTCCATCTGTTTCTATGTACTGTCAATATTCTGCTCACTGGGAAAAGCCCTCATTGTTTAGTTCACCTTTGATAAAGAAAATACTACTAATATTTTATGTAAAAACAAAGCAGAAATCATCTTTTTAATCGTCCCTAACAATATTAAATAAGAGTAAATAGTAAGATTTCATTTTCCTGAAAACAGAGACTGTCTTGCTGCTGAGAGAGCTAAGTGGTTTTAAACTCAGTCAGGGACAGGACGAGCTGTATAAAATGTGAGGCCAATTCCCAAGTATAAACTAGGTAGAGACAGACTGAGTAGAAGGCAAAGACCAGGACTGGCCTGCAGGAAAGTCTGCTGTTAGCGAGACCACTGACTTGCCGGTAATGGGGACTTTCCCACCGGCATCATAATCGGCATGTGCTACAGCACGTTCACACAGTAAATTGGAGGCCACGAAACCTCACTCGATGGAGCACGAGCCAAACAGGAGACAAATGCTTCTCATGTGTTCATCCCACACGTCACCTCACTGAGATGCCCACCCACGCCTCTGACGGGCCCCAGATCTGTATCTCGGAACTAGCATGCTGCTCTTCTTGCCCTCCAAGCCAAGACAGCCTGTGGGGCTGGTTGGCCGAACTCATGAATATCTCAGAGCTTTTTCTTTACTGAATCGAACATTAATCTGAAATTTCCATTTTCTAAGTATAAACCATTAAAGAATATTCATCCTTATAAGCTCCTAAAATAAAAAAACCATACACAATCCATTTGTTTTTTAGATAGAAAAACCCCAACAAAACAAAACAGACCACTTCACACTAAATAAATTATTTTTAACTCTGAATTTCAAAAGCACAATCAGATTGCTTCCTGTAACTGATGGCTTTATTGTTATTAGAATCTGTAATTCAGGCCAATGCCATGGTACAACCAAGTGACTAAACCTATGTTCACAGTCTATGAGAAATTTCTAGGCTGGGCATGGAGGTACATGCCCTTAATCCCGGCACTTGGGAGACAGAGGCAGGTGAATCTCTGTGAGTTTGAGGTCAGCCTGGTCTACATAGTGAGTTCTAGGATTGCCAGGGCTATGTAGACAGACACTGTCTAAAAAAACAAAAACAAAAGTAAAACAATCATTCCAGGATAACAGAATCATAAACAGGGTTTTCAAAGATCAAAAGCCTTTTGAGCGAAAGCAGTTTAGAGGAAGAAATCAGAGGTAGTGGTGGATAACGGCTCTTTTCTGCTGTTGAAGATGCAAGGCCTTGTCCATATGGTTTCACACTTGGTCCTGAGCATCTAAAACAGTGTGTGACATACTAGTGACACACATAGTCACTCAGTGAATGAATGACAAATTCAAATCAGTGTGCAGCTGTCATGGTACCGCCAAATTTATGAACACTGCCCTTAATACTGACCTAGATGAATGACATCTTATCTAATAAAGGAATTTAAAAGAATACATTTTAGGACATGTAATACTTGAGTGGATTTTAGATGTCTGTAGATACTCACCAAATACCTAAACCAAAGTGTCTATCCAAAAAGGCAGCACAGGATAAAAAGAGACTGTTGTGCTGTTGGCAGGAGGAGGAGGAGGACTGCTTTCACACTTCCAACATGCTCATACCTGGTTCTGCTGATACAGAGAAGCTGGGCTGTTGGGGCCGAAGAAGTACTTTTTATTGAGGTATTTGTTTTTAATGTAGATAGACTTTGCTTCCCTTTGCTTTTGGTCTTTAAACAGGATTCTTCGGAACTGTTCGATATCTATCCAACACATAAGGTCGAGGCTGGAAAGAAAGCACATTCCTTCTTAGTTATTCCTCTAAATTCAATTGGACACCAGCCAAGCTGTTGACAGTTGGAAGGGGGCTGTCTGGGCAGGTCAAGGACTAGTGAATACAGCGCAGCCTCAATCCAAGTCCTGCACAGGACGCTCCACTGCTGCACAGGCTTAATCCTTGCTAAGACTTCTTGCAAGGAGTCCTGGGGTTGGAAACAGATCTCTCCTTTACTGGTGGTGTCTCAGAGTTATCACTTAATATTGGACTAGTATCTTCAATTTCAAATATGGGGAAATGCCACATATATGTCACAGTTATTCAACAACAGGACAAATTTAGAGTAATTCTCATCAAGATGAGGAGAAATGATCAAGTTTGGCTCTAAGTTCAAACCAGTTTCTGTTAATGTGAGAGAGAAAAATATGACCAATATTTCAGTTTATAGCACATAAGTTTCTAAAACTGCAATGTTTGATTTATACATTAGCTAATAAAACTGTGAATTTTTACAATTATTAGTGAAATATAAGAGACACTTCCCAGAAATACTAAAGGAAGCAGCAGAAAAAAGGAAAGCTTAAAAAGTGTTTCAAGTTGCTAGTGCTAAAAATACCAGCAAGCATCACATGATCGCTGAGAAGGACACCGGGAGCGGACATGGCGGCGGCGCTGAGGAAAAGTCATCCAGTAGATTTTTGTTCATCAATTTTCACGACATAGGTAAAGAGCTACTACCAAGCCATTAATACAGCATCAATCAAAATCAGCACCAAAAAGGATTTCTTTTTACTGAGAAATATATTTAAAACTAGGTATTTCCTCACCTTGAAGAATGAGACTCTAGGAACTGACGGAAATGTTCAAATTCCAGTTTGTTGTTAAGTAGATCATTAAAGGTAAAATGCTTGTATTCCTCAGGAACATTACTCCAATATTCTGTTTGTTTAGAGACTTCGGCCAGTGACGGTATGCAGGTTACAGATCCAGTAGTGTCCTAGTGACAAAATACTTTCACAAAAATCTCTTACAGCAACAAATTATTTATGATTTTAAACAGAACCCCTGAAATAAAAATTAACTACTGGGCCAAGGCTGGTTAACAACTGGTAGAACTGGGTAAATAAACGAGATGTTCACACTGACTCTCAAATTCTTTACTGTTCCTTTTTACTCTTTTCCTTTTTAATAAATACTTTGTAAACATTTATAGACAAACAAGTACTCTGTGTGCATGTATGTATGAGCACAAGTTCATATGGGTACTTATGTGTGCAAAATATTTGCTTTCAAAATATTACTTTTATTTCTCAGTAAAAGGGAAATGTCTTTTGTAATAAAAACAAACCCATAAAGTAATACTTCCACCCAGAGATAACTACCATCACAATATATAGCCTCTTTGCCCTCCTCTCTCTGTATATGTACATACACACACATATAGATTATATATAAACATATATAAATACACACACATATATAAATAAACTACATATGCATGGTGCACACCTTTAATCCCAGCGCTTGAGCGGAAGAATCAGGTGGATCTCTGTGAGTTTAAAGTTAGCCTGGTCTATAGAGTGAGTTCCAGGACAACTAGGCCTACACAGAAAGCTTGTAATGAAAAAATACCAAAACCCAAAAAAGTTGTCTTCTAACATCCACAGAAACACATTAAATAAATAAGTAAATGCAATTTAAAAACATATATATAAATATAGCACACATATAAATATAGCACATTTTATATAATACATATAAACATAGCATATTTATATATAATATATAGATATAGCATACACAATATTTAAAAATCTTATATATTATATACAAACAATAGAATATATATGCTATATTTATAATACATAAAATATAAAACATGTAATATAACATATATTATGTGAATAATATATAATAATATAGCATATATAATATATACATGTGGCATATTTATATATTATGTATTAAAATATATGTGCATATGTAGTTCATTATAAATGAAGATATGATCATGTACCTATGGTTTTATAACTATATTTTTTATTTCAATAATTTATAATGACATAAAATATTGTTCCATAACTATTTAAAATTTTTTAGATTCATTTTATGTGTATGAGTATTTTGTTGACAAGTATGTATGTTACCACATGTGCCTGGTGCCTGCAGAGGTCAGAAGAGGGCATTAGACCCCTGGAATTGGAGTTACAGACCCTCGTGAGCCACCATATGTGATGGGGGAATTGAGCCCAGGTCCTCAGTGACTCTTAACCACTGAGTCATCTCTCTAGCACAAACCACATGTAATTTTTAATATAGCTTTATCACCTCTCTATTGTTTAAAAATGTACAGCCATGAGATAAGCTACCAATGTTTCAAAAAGCGATGCTCCTTATATGGAAGAATTGTGTACAGCATTATAAATTGTGTTCCTGAAGCTTAAAATACAACGTTCTATGGGTTACCTCCATGATGCTCACTACCTCCCAGGTCCGAATTAATGGTGCATCCAATAGAGAACTCTTCACCAACAAAGCAACTATTGAGGTTTTATTTTAAAAACGATTGTTTTTGAAAACTTTATTTATATAAAAATAAAAACTTCAGTTAAACAGAAAAAAGAAACTGAAAATCACCCCAAACCCACCATTCAGAACTCTCTCTCTCATTTCGGTGAACTTTTTCCCAGACATCTCTTTTTGCATATATGTACACGTGTGTAAATACATGTAATGTTACATAAGTAGGATTACATGATATGAGTGGAGGGTTGGTTTTGTTTTGTTTTGTTTTATTTTGTTTTGTTTTGTTGACATAGGCGCTGTCTTTGTAGCCCTGGCTGTCCTGGAACTCTCTATGTAGACCAGGCTAGCCTCGAACTCACAGAGCTTTGCCTGCCTCTGCTTCTTGAGTGCTGGGATCAAAGGTGGGAGGTATGTGCCACCACACCCAGCTTGACATTGGTGTTTCTATTTCATGTATTTTTATATAACTGTATACCAAGAACAGATCAATTAACCACAACTTTTATGTAGATGCATACATTAATTTTATGGTTTTATGGACCTATCAAGATTTGTCTAATCAATACAAAACTTGAAAACTTGAGCTGGTCATTACGGCACATACATGCAGTACCTCCCAGACTTGAGAGGAGGGTCAGAGCAAGGCCATCCTCAGCGACAACTAGGTAAAGGCCACTCTGGTTTACATGACTGTCTCAAAACAAGCAAATAAATAAATGTCACAATTTTGTAAATAAATATAAGAGTTAATCCCCTAACCAATCCTATGATCTTTTTATTGACTTTTCCAACTATTTTCCCCATTTTCCTTTTTTAAAAATCTGTTGCTATAGGTATGAGAGATTCTTTTTGTTCAGAAAATGCAACTGAACTCTTGCAATTTGACAACTAATATAGTTACTGACATGTGGAAAGTAGTGGGCACCACTTAAGGGATTCTCCTGTAGTTGAAGCCAAGTCTCCGGTCTTAGGAAAGTCCCTCTGTCACTTTACAGCCTGCTTTTCCCAGCTATGCTGAACACGGCATTACGACACCGTGACCTGTCAAACGTGGCAAGTGTGCCAGGCAGAGGGGCGGCAGGGTGGGGCGGCAGGCTGGTGACTCTTTAACGAATATGCATCTCAATATAAGATCACTTACCAGCAGCGTACAAGACAGAAACTGTCTCTAGGATTCTGAACGGCGGTTTTCTAAGTACAGAGTGTCTTACCTCAGCCAGCTTGGAAACTGTTTCTTTATGCAAAGCTTGTAGCTTTCTGAAGTATGTGGAATCCAGCTGCCGAGTCTCTTCCTGTAGTTTCACCTAAAAATCAACAAAGCTTATAATGCTAGTAGAATTCGCATTATGAAAATGGGGGACAGAACACAGTTTTCCAAAAACAGTGAGCTTTTGCCAAGAAGGCGAATTGCTTCTGAGGCAGGAGCAGAGAGCCCTACGTCATTAAAAATATTAGCTACAACAAAGGGACACATCAAATACACACAACAAAGAGTGGACATTTTCCTTTTAATGACACAGTTGCTGTCAATGAACCCCTCCTCCCTGGACACACACGTTGATCACACTCTCAGTCTCTAATCAAAGTAACAGACGAGTCATGGAGAAGGCAAAGGCTGTGTGAACCAAACAGTTCACAGGAGAACAAGAAAGGACAATGTTGTTTACTGGTGTTCCTAAGTGCTTTATTGCTATAGCAAAAGAGGAAACAGTTGATCAAATTACTGCTCATAGCAGGTCTGTCTTCCTAACACATAAAGCGTCAATTCTCTACAGGCAGGACAATAAGACCACTTTCCAATTCTCTATTGCAGGGAAAAACCAGTCATGCCTGGTTGGCTAGCTGCCTGAGAACTTTCTGTATTTAACAGCTAGCTTTGGGCGTCTGCTTCAAAGTCCTTCTGTATACATCGTACAGTCAGTGAGTCTTTTCCAATAGCCTTCTGGATTGAAGTTAAGGAAGATTCTAGAACTAAGATTAAAGTTTTCCCTTTTATTAAGAACAAACAGTATATAATCTGTCTTACACATTTTTATAAGATTCATTTGCTAATGCCAAAATGTTTTGGTTCAGGACACTTATACAGTCCAATGTCTTTCACAATTACAGGATCACATTACAGACTTCTTGTCTTCTATGAAATGCAGTATATATTATAAATGTGTTAAGAGAGACTTTTAAAGTATCACAGGATATTCTAATTTTTCTACTGTACCTGTACATTCCTAAAATAGAAAGGATACTATGTTAATTTTTTAGAACTGTAAGAATTAAGGAATGAAATCTAATTATTTTGATCTCTGAATTTATTAAGGCTTTAGAATTATTTTAGTTACAATCCAATGAGACGAGTCTATGCAAAGTTTTTCTGTACTAATTTTATCATAATTGCTTAATTTATCCTTCTTGGTAGACAATGCATGTCCTTGGGTAGATATTAATAAAGAATAGCAATTCAGCAGCAGCACCCCCACCTCCAACACACACACCAGGTACATGTATTTACCTAATGGAAAAAATAACCAAGGACAGTTTTAATTTGTGATTCAAAAGAAATATCTAAAGAAATTTCCTCTATCCATCAATAATAATAATGATACTCCAATCCTGACATCTTTTGGAATATAAAAAGCTGTGTACAAATGTATCCAGTTGGGCATTATGATTTGGTAAACACTGGTACTTTAAATAGCAGCATTGAAGTCAGAAGGTCTGCTTTTCACCATACACGGGAGGGAAGCATTTAGATTTCTACGGGTGTGCTATTTACTATAACCCATCCAGCAGAAAATAAAATGGGTCTTTTCCATTCATCATAAGCCCACTGCTGAGGAACGTCAGTGGGGACAATAGCAATCTGGCTCGTTTGCACCAAGCAAAAGCTCATATTCCTCTTCTGACATATTTGTGCAGAGAACTAAGAATGGCAGAGATTAAGTCTTTTGCTAGGAGACAATAAGGAAACTGGCAATAAAAAACAAAACAAAACAAAACAAGATTAAAAAAAATAAACAGAGTTAATAAGCATTTTCCCTGCATGGATCTTGTGTCTTCCCCAGTCATGACTGCAGAGCCCTGGCCCCCCTGAGGGTGTACCCCCTAAGGGTGTGCCCCCTGAGGCTGTGGCCCCTGAGGCTGTGGCCCCTTGAGGCCGTGTTTGAGCTCTTTCCTGCAAGCACTGTTGACCAGGCCATCATACCTTTCTGTAAGCCGCTTGGTCTGACATCACCATCTGTGTCCAGGGCTCCAGAAGGATGAGGAGGATGTATTCTTCTGCTGTGTCAAAGAGATCCTCAAACGGTGGCTGGATCCTCATGTAGATGTCTTTCTTCTCTTCCTGTTGAAGTCCAATGTCCAGAGTGGCCGACGGAGCGATATAAGTGGCAAAAAGGTACTAGAGAGGAGAGGGCGGGACAGAGAGGCTGTGAGGAGCCACAAGTTAGCCAACTCAAAGCGGCAAAACTAGGACTTGTCCAAAGTATGTTGTCCTCTTCTTTTCTTTTTCACTAGAAATGAGCAACTAGTCATTTTTTCCTCAGATGACAAGTGTATACAGATACGCTATGATTGACTGATGTCACCCTAAGTGCTGGGTTTTCCTTGTGTGTATTATGGAATGACTGCTGCATGCCAGGCAAGTGCCCTACTAGTGACCCACACCCCAGCCTTCTCAACAGCCTGCAAATATCCTTTGGTTCTACAGCCTGCAATCCTAGCACTCGGGACAGGGCCAGAAAGGTCAGTTCAAAGTCACTTCGGCTTCATCGTGAGTAGAGGCCGACACGGGCTATGATGCTGCCTCACAACAACAACAGCAAAAACCCAAACCAATAAGAAACAAAAGCCAAGATCATATAGGACTAAAAATCTGGCTATTGGTAGTCTTCTATCCTAGATGTCTAAGGAATTACCCATCCTGTATTTCTAAGAATGCCTAACTGGTGCCTTTGGGGCATAAAATGCCTCCATCTGGTATCTAAGGCTGTGGGATGGATACAGGAAGGTGATGGGTAAATAGGAGGACACACACAGAACTCCCCACAACTCTCACAAATGCCCCCATTCTACTTGTCTTGTTGCTCAAAAATAGCTATTCAGACACAAGGAGCAATTTAATAACACTGTCATATCACTATCCCTGAATAGTAGCTATTGTTTATATTTATAAATTATATATTAAAAATGTTTTTAAGGCTCAGGAAGTACTGCCCCTCACATAACCCAGACCTGCAGAACCAGAAGAGGCCAGAAGTAGTGCAGGAATCCAAGAGAAACTACCAGGAAAGAACATATGGCCTCACCCATCACTGGCAGAGCCCCAGGAACTCTGGGGCTGCAGAGACCAATGGCTCCTCCTCTCCCTTCCTCCACATCACACCACTTGGAACCTGCCAGAGATCCAGAGGACACCGAGAAATTCCAACTCGGCACAGCTGACAACAATTAACTCCGGGAGTCTTTTTATTTCTCATTTTCTGCTTTGTCAGTTCCACTCTCACGTTTATTTCTCACGGCGATTTTGCTGTTGTTCGTACGTTGCTCAGTTAGGTTTTAGGACCCCACCCTGTTGGCTATAAGGCCACCTCTTATACCCTGCTCTTATGCCTAAGTCTTTTCTTCCTTCTTTCGTCCTTACCCCTCTTCCTTTTACCTAATTGTAACCTGCCAGAGATCAAACAATCTCTAAATCTACGGCCCTAAGAGTGTCCCAGCGTCTCCCTCCCACCGACTTTACCTGACTCGATTCTTTTTCAAAGTCAACCCTTGCTCCTCATACTTGGCCACCTTACTTCCTCCCACTGCTCATCTTAGTAACTAAAATCCAAGCACACTCCACACTATCCTCGATTGTTTATCCTCCAACAGTCGCTGAAATCAAAGGCCCACTCTGGCTAACTGGCTAGCACAATGTCTGCTTAGCAGAGCTACCAAGAAGCCATGCTTGCTTCCCCAGTCCTTCTACACAGGGAGTGATAGAAAGCTCACACCAGACCCCTGAGCTCCTCACACCAGACCCCTGAGCTCCTGAACCAAGCAATTATTTTCTCAAGGACACACCACCACAGCCAAGTCTCATCTGAACATTGTAAATACTTCAACTAAAACAATATAGCTGATAAAACATAAAGAAAGGAACAAAATAATACCCGATCTGCAAATCCCAACACAGGAGCACAAGAAACATGGAAAACCAAGTCAATATAACGCCCCCCAAATGATTAATCCTACAGTAGTGGCATCTAGTGAGGGAGAGTTAGATGATATCCCAGACAGAACTGAAAGTGTCTATAAATATGTACAAAGATACAAACATGTGAATAAGGAAGATGGTGGATGATAGGAAAGAAGATTTCAGCATAGAGACAGAAAAAATGAAGAAAAACCAACCGGAAATGTTGGAAGTAAAGATGCAGTAAGTCAATAAAAAGCTAGAAGGTTGTAGCAACAGTGAGCACAGGAGAAGCTTGCTCTGGAGGCATAGAAACATTTTCAAAAGGATCATACAGACACTCTCCCAGTAAGAAACGAGATGCCAGTCTAGAGCTGGAGACAGCTAGGAAAGCAGAGAGAGTAAAAAACAAACAAGCAAAACCAAGGGAGACACCAAGTCACATACAAAGGTGGGTCCCCAAAAAGTAGATTCATTAACTGGAACTATAAAAGCTCAGAGTCTGGACAGGTAGATTTCAGGTTCTGAAAGGCAACTGCCAGTCCAGACTACTATACCAGGCAAATCCATCACAACTGAAGGAAAAATAACAACTTTCCATGATAAAAAAAAAAAGTATGACCATTGAGCCGGCTGTACCAAAGATACTCAAGGAATCTTACATAATTAAGAGAAAGAGCATCCATCCATGAGGCTGTAGGAAAGAATAAACCACACTAGAATAATAGTAAAGCAAGAGAGGAAGACGGAAAAAAATCAAGCACTATAAAACCAAAAATGACAGGAATTAATGCACATCTTTTAGTAATGGTTCTGAATCCTGATGGTCTCAATTCCTCAGTCAAAGGCACTAGGAGATCAGGTGAAACATTGGGATCCATCTATTTGTTGCCTCAAACAAATGCACCTCATCACAAAAGTAGACACTGCCTTAGAATAAGTAGATGGAAAAAAGTTTCCAAGCAAATAGACCTAGCAAATAAGCTGGTACCACTGTTCTAACATCTGACAACAGATTTCAAAGCAGGTGAGAAAAGATAAAGGTCACTGCTCATGATTAAGGGAACAGTCAGTCAAGAGGACATTAGAACTCCAACATACGAGCCTAAAACACTGATACAATCAGTTTCATAAAGAAATACTACTAGATATAAAGTCACAGATTGACCCAAGCACAAAAGTGCTGGATGACATCATTCCCACTCTCACCAATCGACCAGTTATCCCATCAAAAAACAGGCAGAGAAATACCTCAATTAAATGATATCACAGATCAAATGGACTTAACAGACATCTTTAGAATTCCATTCCATCCAAACACCACAGAATACACTTTTTTTCTCAGAAGCCCATGGAACTTTCTCCAACATAGCTCATATATTAGGCCACAAAAAAACTTAGCAAACTCAGACAAACTGAAATAGTTCCTCATATTCTACCTGATTCCAATGGAATAAAAGTACAAACCAAGGGCAAGAGAAACCCTAGACCACATGTGAACTCGCGGGGACTAAGGAACACACTGTTGAACGATGAGTGGGGCCTGAGGAAGTCGAGAAAGAATACAAACATTGCCAGAATCAAATACAAATGAAAACACAAGGTATGAAAACCCACGAGACAGGATGGGAGCCATCCTAAGAGGGGCACTTACAGCTCTAAGTGCCCACAAAATCAGAGTGCGGGGCTGGAGAGATACCTCTCGTGGGAGAACACTTCCTGCACTTCCAGAAGACCAGGGCTTAGTTCCCAGCACCCACACTGGACAGCTCACAACTGCCTGTAATTCCAGCACCAGGGGATTTGACACCTTCTGGTCTTAAAAGGCAAATCTTCAGGTAAACTAACCAAAAGAAAGAGAGAAGACCCAAATTAATAAAATTAGAGACAAAAAGAGAGCCATTAAAACAGACATCAATGAAATTCAGAAGATCATTAGCTCTTACCTAAAAATATATATTCCACTAAATTAGAAAAAAATTTAAGAATGGATAAATTTCTAGACATACATGACTGTAAAAATTCAACCAGGATGAGATAAACAGTTTAAACACAGGTATAATATGCAATGAAATTGAATTAAAAATTTACTAACTGAAAGAGTCAATGCATATATGGATTCACTGGTGAATTTTACCAGACCTTCAAAGAAGAATGAACATCAATGCTTTCCAAACCAGTCCATAAAATAATGAAAGGACATTACCAAACTCCTTTTACAAAACTGGTATTTTCCTGACTCCAAAACTAGACAAAAATAAAGAAAATACGAAGAAAATCACAGACCGATTACTGATGCAAAAATCCTCAACAAAATACTTGCTAAACAAATTCAAGAAAACATCAAAAAGGTCATTCATCATAATCAAGTTGGCTTTATTCCAGAGTTGCAGGGTTGGTTCAATGAATGCTGTAAATTGCATGAACTGTTTCAAAGACAGAAATCACATGCTTATGTTGATAGATGCAGAAAAAATGTTCTGGAAAGGTCCACCACCACGTCACATTGAAGGTGCAGAAGGAAGACTCTAAGAGTCTCTGCTTTGCAGATGACATGACTTATACCAAAGAGAGCATAAAGATTTCACCAGAAAACTCTCAGAACTTAACATTTTCAGCAAAGCGACAGAATACACAATTAATATCCAGAAGCTAGCAGCCTTCCTTCATGCCACCACAAACATACCAAGAAAGACACCAGGAAAACAATCTTAGTCAAAATAGCCTAAAACTTCCTTCTAATAACCCTAACTAAGGATACCAAAGACTTCTACAACTAAAACTGCAAAACAAGGAAAGAAGAGGACCAGAAAGACGCTGTGAGAGGGAGAGCCTGTCAACAGGCGGGCACCTCCGCTGGATGACCATCCCCAAGTGTGGCACTGATTTCCCTCTTCTTCCTCGCTTTTGCTAACTCAGACTTCGGGGTACTGTTTATTATCATCTAAGTAATTTCTCCTTGTTCAAGTCCAGCTCCTATGATGATCAAGCATGATCCTTAGAAGTAACAAGATTTATTCCATCTCCTTGATCCTTTGTATTTTTTTGTAAAATCACAGATGCAGAGGGTTTGTGCTTCCTCACCTCTTCAAGGTGATGGAGGCAAAGGCAGACAAGGGAATAAAGACAAGAAGGCTGAACTCAGTTGCCAATTCTTAAAGGGTACGGCATTAGTTTTCCTGCAGAGAAGTAAAGAAATACATACAAGCTCTAGATAAGAGTACCAGGGGCAGGTAAAAGAGGGGTGGTGGTGCCCACATCCAGCTTACGGGCCAGTTACTAGGCCTACTTACAGGAGACTGGGTGAGGGATTACTCACAGGTGTGTGGTTGACTGCCTATCACTGAAAAGTCCCCTACCAACATGGGTGACTTCAACTTCCCAAAAGCGGCATATGTAGAGCCCCCCTTAGCTAATTTCCACATCCTATATGTAATACAGCACTTCCCAACACCTCATACAGGTAGGAGAGAATTGCATACTGCTGGGAGGGTCAGGAGGAAGTGGCCAGAATTTCAGGTTAGAATCCAATGACCCTCCCTCACCCCTTTCCTTCCACAAGGATATAGTAACAGGCTTTATCAAGCCCGGTAGTCACAGCTACTTTGCAAGATAACAATGGCCATGTTATGCCCAGGTGACAATGTTCCACAACTTCAGAAAACCAAGTAAATTTACAGTATAGTCAACTGACTTCTAGCATTAAAATCTGAATATCAGGCTGGAGAGATAGCTCAATAGTTAAAACCATTTGTTGCTCTTCAGAGGAGCTGAGTTCAGTCCCCAGCACCTGCATGGCAGCTCATCAGCATCCTTAATTCTAGTCCCAGGAGATGCAACACCCTCTTGTGACCTCTGAGAGCACCAGGAGTGCATGCAGGGCACGTGCGTCCTGTAGATAAACATTCACAAACATAAGAGACAATGAATCTTTAAAAAAATTAAAATCCCAAAATGTCTTTCTAATAACCAAGGAACAACTTGATGACTTATAACAACTATAGGATACTCATATAAATGAAAAAGATAAAACAACATACATAATAAAAAAGTTAAGCACCTTTATAATTTTTGTAAAGGTGAAGTAACTTTAAGTAGATGCTACATAACATTTTGATGACACACAAAGACTATATCATATATTTCCTGAATAACTAATTTAACTACGAGTTAGAGATATTATTACCAGATCTTGGGTCATTTGGTGCTTTTCTGGCCACCCAGATCTTTTTCAACCACAAAATAAATAACAACACAGCTCCTGTTAAAGAGAAAATGCTCCCTTCATGTTCTACACAGCCACTCTAACTATAAAGCAAAGATTCACGCATACACAGCTGTGGCAGACATGATTCCAATTTAAACATTAACTTATGATGCTTTCCCAGGCCAGGAGGGATACAAGCATCGCCTGTCTATGATCAGGCTTCCTGGCACTGTGCACAACACAGCTCTTAGCTCCATCTCTCTTGGAGACCCTCAAAGGTTATATAATCAGGAAGTGCATGCTGGGCGTCCTGCCCACACCTCTACACCTGCATCTGTGACTCACTTTCTTGGCAAGTGTATCAAATGTGGGGGGAGGGAGCAGAAGGCTTCTCCCTTAAAAATAGTTTGGAAATTCTGGGAGTCCATTTTCTTGCCTTGTTGAACTGAACTCTTAGTAAGACTATTTCATTGCTAACAGGACAAGCCAGAGAAAAGGATGTATGATGGGTACCATGGAGACAGGAAGAAGAGCTGAACAGAGGAGGAAAAGGGAATAGCAAAATGAACCCAAAGAAACAAGGACCAAAACCAATTAAAAGGGCATGGAAGGGAAAAAGAATGTTTTGATAAATATTTTGCTTTTTAATGGGCAATAAATGAAAATAATATTTAACTTACTTTGGGGGTGATAAGAAAAGATCTCACTATTAGCCCAGGCTAATCTTGAACTTACAATCTTCCTGTCTCTGCCTCTTGAGAGCTGAGTAAATAAGTGCACACCCACCGTACCCATTTAATAAATTATTTTTATACACATTACTTATTTTGGCATCGTATGGAGAAATGCTTGTATTCTTGCTTAAGGAAATCTCAGCTCTTTATTAGAGATGGCGTTCTGCACACTATCTGTACTGCACTACCTAGGACATGGAGCAAACAACTTATGACACTGGCCAATGAACTTTGTATTTTCCAGGCCTATAATATTTTTGCATGCTAGATTAAAGTATCACCAACTGATAATTTTCAATTTTGTGGGTAAGCATTTGCCTGCCATGTGTTCAATACCCAACACCATGAAAATAATAAATAGTAACAGTGAGCATCTTCTTCATTTAGTAGACACCACCCTCCTTTTAAATACGCCCTAACACAGGAAGATTCACCTTTACCATGCCAATGTTTTCCTCTTGGTTTTTTTGTTTTGTTTTGTTTTTCGAGACAGGGTTTCTCTGTGTAGCTTTGCGCCTTTTCCTGGAACTCACTTGGTAGCCCAGGCTGGCCTTGAACTCACAGAGAATGTTTTCCTCATACAATCAAGCTTGGACAAGCACACCTGACAGACGAGAGTACAGGATTTCTAAAATATCCTCTTTCTCTCTCTTTTTAAAAAACAATTTAAAAAGCAAAGCAACTGTGAGACATTCCACAGTTGTCTGTGATAGTTGGGTTTCTTTTTGTACCAAGTACTAACTGATGAAGTGGGATTCCAGTCACACTCTAGGAGTGTGCTGCGTCACACGGAGGAAGCACCTAGTGAAGCTTCACCGTGCTGAAGGTGAGCAGTGCTGGGAAGGAACCTTCCCATGAGTTCAGGCTGCCTGACGAGCTGCAGCCCAACACTCATCTGTGTTCCAATGAAAACAAGACCAATTTCTGTGCAGCCTTAAAAGGCAAAGTCAAGAAACCACCAAACACTGCGCCACATGTGCTGATTCGCCCTGCTACACTGCAGCTGTTGGCCGTGTTAATGGAATGGTTTCACATGCTTCCTTTTGATGTATTCATTTAATGACGGGGTGTGGGATCTTAATGAGACTGCCTGGCTACAGTGCTTGCCTGATGTTTGACTGTCCCCACCAGGCCGGGCCTGGAAGTGAGAGAAAGAGAAAACTTTAAAACTGGAAGATGTTCCTAAACCTACACGCTGTGAAACCTTAACACCGGCTTATAGGACATCTGGCAGATGAGATGGGCAGGCAGACATTGAGGACACTTGTCAACTTTCCTTGATGGTCTCAAATCAAAGAAATGGTAAGTGTATGAGATATGGGCACACTTATTAGCCTGCTTTGTTCATTATATTAGGTCTGCACATATCAAATCACAATGTACCCATAAACACATAGAGTTATGGTGTGCTGATTTAAAAAGTAATAACCAACAGATTTTTCAACATAATTAGCTGAAATAACGAAGAGGTTAGGAGAAACCATGTACGTTTCAGCATGTTGTGCCATTGAGAAGTCCATTTTTCTTAGACTCATTAATTGACTATAACGGTAAAGTCAGCAGAAGGCATTTTAATGTGTATCTTTCATATTCTTCTAGGAGTTTTCCAAGATATCTACCAAAGGAATATCAGAAAAAAAGGTCCTGTCTGCAGTTGCTTCTCCAGGTAGGTCCTCTGGGGTTTGCCTTACAGACTGACAGGACGGTGCCAGCTGAACCCGTCAGTCCCTGGAGGAGAGGAGGGAGACGCTACCCACGCTACCACTTCTTACACTATAAAGACAGAGGAAGGGGAATCTCTGGGCTGTGGGAACGCACAAAGTTTGTCAAGTTCTAATTTTTTAAAATCAGCTCCTGTTCAAGTTTACAGTAAGCAAACTATGGGGGACTCGCAGTTCTGGAACAAGGGTAAGATGCCGTCTGTGAGGCACAAACAAGGAGGTTCTGAGCAGTTTCGGAAATCCGGGGAAATTCTGAAGGTGGAGGGTAGGGCTTCCAGCTCTAACGTCAGTGAAACTTGAAATGGAGAGGGTCAGAACGGCACTTCTCCCCCTCCTTCCATCGTCAGAACGCAGACTGCCTCGTCCTAGCTCATGGGAGCTAACCAAAAAACTCAGAAATTTTGTAAATCAACTATTAAATTTAGTCATTGTCAAAAGTTGAATTAAATAACCTTTTAAATATAGAAATTATATTAAAATCAAAGATAATGACCACTTAAAACTCAATGCTTCCCACTGGCACCAAATCACTGCCACTCAGGACTGTGATGTCATTTGCCTGTGCAGAACGATCCGGTGAAAAGAGTACATGCTGCTGCTGCTGCACATCTCTGCCCAGCTCTGTATTCTACCCTGTCATATTAGGAGCTCGAAATCACCTACCCTGAGCATATTTCCACCCAGAGATTAGTGCATGCTACAGACCAGGGTTACCCTCCACCGTTAGCTGCTAAACATTCCCTATCACACCGCTGACTAAAAGGCAAAGATTCCCTTTTTCTACCATGACCACTAAAAGGCTTGAGATGGGGTTGGGAAGGAAGAGAGCAGATAAGTCACCTAGTTCTAATGTTTACTGGAGGTAAAGCCACATAGCTAGAATATCCCATATTCTACTGGCACATGCCAATTTATAACATTTTCCTTACAGACTGTTTAATTAACCCCCGTTTTGAAAGTATGTAGTATAATAATTTCCCTGTAGTTTCATCAAAGTGAAACTATCTGGAAGAAAAGTATTTCTTTAAATTCGCCTCTTCACACTCCGAACAGCATTCAGAAGGGCAAAGCTAAACCTGAAATGCTGAATTTAACTTGAGTCAGGGGATAAGGATATCGTGGGAGAGAACTTGTCAATCTGTCCTCCTGAGGAAGTGTAAGGAACGGCTCTGAAGAGGAAACAGTGAAGCATGAGGGGAAATAAAAATGATATTGTTGGGTCTTAACTCAGCGCTTCGTCTGCCTATGGAGCCAGCTCACTTTACAGATCATCTTCAGCTCAGCACAGCAACTGTGGGATCAACCCTGACAGGAGAACACATTGATGTGCTTGAAGGCCAGCAGCAGGGCACAGGAACCTCTCAACTGGGCTCAACAACTCTGCTCTTGGAACTTATATAAAACACTGAGATGAAACTGCTCTCTGAAGCTAAAGGCAAAAGGAGTCCCTAGGGGTGTTTATAACAGGGACATGAATGCCCCGATGCCGGATAGTTCCAGAAACCACAAAACTCGGCAAAAGAGAAGTCTGTTTTTATAACCATCCACAGCTCTACTGGGCACAGAACCTTGTGATCTGAGTTCATATGAGGCAGAAAAAGAAAACAACAAGCAAATCCAAGCAATCCAACCTTTTTTTTTTCTGCAAAAGGAGGAAAAAAATGATGATTTTTAATGACCTCTCACATCCCACTAGGAGCTCAAAAACATGACTGAGAGTCCGTGCCGAGAGGATAAATTACAGATGAAGCCTTGCACAGATGGACTCGCATGTGAAGAGCCTTGCATTGTTCAATTAGGAATCCCGAAGATGGGGACCTAGGCATTGCAACATCGTGATCCTGAGAGGCAAAGTGCTGCAGAGATCTGCACATGACGGGACTTCACCAAGAGATGTCAACATGGTGACAGGCAAACCGAGAGCTCCTGGTCACTGCTCAGCCCTTACTAACGAGACCTTGGAGCAGAACTTCAGAAAACGCCAATAGGATATCAGAGAGACACTGGCTCGAACCAGTTTGGACAGAGAGAAAAATCAGAATATGTTAAGAAAGCCGGAAACAAACCATAAACTCAAAGGACAAAATAGATTAGAGTTTTAAAACTGACCAGTCATTGCTTAAGACATTTTGAGCAAAGCCAATTAACCAAGCGCACAATGCAGTAAAACAGACAAATACCTAAGGAAATCCCAACAGTCAAAGGCAATCTGAATTGCCCAAGGATTTTATCGTCTCAATATTTTTTATTAAAAAACTAACAAAAGCAGCATGGATTTCAGGGAGATACTTAACCTCTAAATATCAATATAGAAATCAGTGAATAGTAATTCAATAAAAACATGATTATAGTCACTTTTTTGGTTTAAAAAAAAACCCGACAAAACCCAGGCCAATTCAGGAAAGCAGACCGTCAAGCAGTTCCAATGAGAAAAGCGGCCATCAAGCAGGCTGCGTCCACAGCAGGTACAGCCCCTTGGAAAGCAAACATTCACGCAACAGGTTACCTGCCCGCTCAAGAGCAGACGCCAACTCTCTGAGCCCTACGGATATTCTCTCCAGCTAATGTGTCAGGCAGAGTAGCAGACACTCAGGACGGTGAGCTGGGACACGGTCAAGGATGCTCTGGGACACTTCCCTTCCAGGGAGTCTCCTCTTGACTGGATGTCCTTCCTTGGATGCATTGGCACCGTCAGTACAAAAGCAGTCAGTGTGGCTTTTTACCTCTAGACAACCACTCAGAGTGATTTTGAATTATTATATATGGTCTACGTTTCAAAGGGAAATTTAAAAATTATTTGAGATAAGAGGGGAGGAAATGTCACTACTGTTCACGTCAACTTATTAGAGGATAAATGTGGCATCTGGAAAGCCGGGCTGCAGATCATTGTTGAAGGTGGGTGGTGGGATATGAGAGATCATTAAACCATTTCACTCAAAAAAAAAAAAAAGCTATTTAAAAACACATGGCTGGCAATGACATTCATAGAAAAATAATAATTAACTGTGATTACATTTATACCATGTTGCTGAAAATGCAAGCATGCCAACAGATTATTTCATTCATTAACACAAGCCAGTTCCAGTTTTAAACATCCAAACTGGACACAAAGATTATCTTCACAGACTCCCAAGTCTCACGGGGAAAATGTCAGTGGTGAAGGTTAACATGTAACGTTCACAAGGATATCTTAAAACATTAACGTGGAAGATTAAGCAAGGTAGTAGACACTCATCTTTGTAGAGGAAATAAATAACAATAAAAGCTTACAGTTAGTATAAGGTCTAGAGCCATGACAGCTCTATTTCCATAATTACCAACTGCTGGGGAACGCCCTTGGCAAAGTCTCAGCTTTCTAATCTACAGGCTGGGGGTGGGAGCAACAAAAATACCCACCTCTCAGGTTTGTCAAGAGTTACAGCAGCACACAAATGTATCAGCACAGAACCTAGGAGATGGTAAGCATTTCACAGCGTACATGATAATTGTGACCCAGAGAAGTTCAGGTCCTAGCCTTCCTCAGATAAGATGGTAAGAGAAAACCTTGGGTCAGGAGTGGGGGGGGGGGGGCTCATTTTTTCTGATCCGTAATATGTGCAGAACATTCAGGCTGCATTTGGGCAGCTGGTACAGACACCAGCAGGAGGACTGGAAATGAATGGCAACTGTGAGACAGAGAGCTGGTCGCTGGACGTGTTCACCCTGAATCCACTTCCCTAGCAAAAATGAAGGTCAAGCAAGAGCTGTGCCGACTCTGCTCGGTGATTCACTGCTACAGGGGATACCATCTCTCTGTGACGAAAACAGATGACGTAACAAAGCTTGAGAGTGATTGCCCAGCACTCAAGAAACTATCAAGACACCGAAGTTTCCAACAAAGCTCTAAGGAGGCCCATGGCTTCCCACACTCACTCACATCCAACCTCACCCCTCACCCTGGTCCATTCATCTTTGAGACATCGCAGCTTGGTAATTACTGCTGTGTAAAGCAAGGAGTTCTGTTAGCGCACCTGGAAATACATGCCGGCCTAGAGGAGCACTTAGCTCATAGCACTTTAATGAAAACGTCAGGACCACCCTGAAGTGTCTAAGCCCCGTAACCACCGAGAGGAGTTAGACAATTATGGTAATGGATGGCAGTGAGCAGAGGAGACTCATCTTCCACACAGCCCCTCTTAGGTCACCTTTTTTTTTTTTTTTTTTTTTTTTTTTCCAAATGAGTTTGTGGTAACAACACCCAAGGTTTGGGTTAAACTAAAGTTGGCTCACATGTCACTGGAAAATGTTGCAAGGACCATGCAAACTTAGAGGAAAAGGTCTGCCTGGTCCTTTTCTCCGACCTTTCAATGTCTCCCTGAAAACTGGAAAAGGCCCGGAGGTCTGGGGTCTAGCAGCAGTGTGTGCTTTGTGAGCCCACAGGTTCCCTGCTCAGCTCCGAGCCTAGTCAAATGCAGGCGTCTGTGGGCACACCAGTGAAAGTTTCTGGGCTAAGGGTGATGCGCCGTTGCTGATCCGATTGCTCTTTGGTTTGTCTTGTCTGTCGCTGCGGTTGCAGAGCGGGAGCGCAGCAATGGGGACAGATGCGTGGACACTTGGAGAATCCCCAGGCAGGTTACCCTGTGCAATCTAGTGTGGCCGTCGGAGCCACACTGCCTCCTGCCACCCCATCGGAAATGAGGTAAGGCTGCAGTGGACAACTTCTGCATGGGTGTGTGAACGAATTCTGCACTGTGCTACAGCTGAGGCGTCCTAAGATCAGTGCGTGGGTCTAGGTCTTATGTTATCTGTCAGCTCAGCTCCTGTGTTTCCTTTCTCTCATGAATGTTGGAAACTAAATGGGTGGCAATACACCTGGGGGAGACGGCTGTCAGTAAAACGCTTGTCACGGACCTCGAAGACCTGACTTTAAGCCCAGTGCCCACTGTGACAGCGCACATCCGTAATTCCAGTGCTGGGATATGCAGGCAGATCCTGGGAGCTACCCAGGGGTCAAGTCTGTGAGAGGCCCTGTCTCAAAAGATAAGGTGGAAAGAGATGGAGGAAGACAGCCAACATCAACCTTGCCCTCCTCCCTCGAACAGTGTTCTGAACCCCAGAGTCACGGGAACTAACTTATTCACTGGGCCTCTTCAGGGGGATCACTGGAGGAATGTGTGGGACAGAAGCAGTCAGTCTCTTACCACAGTCTTGGGCCAGAGTGCTGACAAATCAGTGTAGGGGGATGTCAGGGTGGGACTTCCTATTATCAAGATGGAACCTAGTTACGGTTGGAAAGATTGGGAAGAACTCAAATTTAGTCTGAAGCTGTTAATATGAACAAAATGGAAAAGAACCATTTTTGTGTGTAAGGGGTTGTCATCAAAAGAAAGATTTATTTTGTGTTAAATAAGACTAAAAGGAAAGATGCTTTTGGCTCAAAAATTAGAGAAAATGAAATAGATCCCTCATTTCTAATGCATTTCAAAAGTTTTATTTTTAAAATTATTAAAATATTTTAAAATCACCGTTACCTACCAGTAAAGGAAGAGAGTATTTCCTCTCCCCCATCACTCCACTGTCTCTTTTCTTTCCAACACAACTGGGTTACTTCAGCAGTTCTTCCTCCTGAGGGAGCAAGCGTCTCCAAGGACACTGCTCATTCTTGTGTTCGGAGGACCCAGAGCGTGAAATACTCCTTTTTATTTTTTAAAGATTATAATAATATAAAAACATCATTTCCCCCTCCCCTTCATCTCCCATAGGGCATATATTCTCACTCTCTTTCAAATTCATTTGATTGTTAAGTATATCTATGCACATGTACTGCACATATATTCCTAAGAACACAGCTCCACCCTGCTCAGTCGTATGTATGGATGGATGGGGCTGACTCTTTGGTCTTGGGTAACCAATCTACGAGTCCTGGGGAGGACTGCTTTTCCTGTTCTTGGCTTCCCTCACTTTTCCTCTAGCTCTGTGTGTGGGGCCAGGGCCTTGTGGGCTTTCCCCATCCACTTTGGCACGCATGTTGTCATTGTCCTTGCTCAGCTCATGCTTAGGTGGCGTGTTTGTGAGACTTAATGGGTGCAGCTTCTGACAGTACTAGGAGACACAGTCTCACAGGAAATCCCTCTGCGAAACTCTCAACAGAACGCGGTTCTGGTCGGTCCAGTTTCATCACACTGTATTTGAACCCAGAACAAGTTGTAGCAAAGGCTAAGGTGTAGTGGTGGCTAAGGTCGTGGCTGAGGTCGTGGCTAAGGTGTAGCGGTGGCTAAGGTCGTGGCTAAGGTGGTGGTGGTGACTAAGCAAACAGCCCTTGACTTAGTAGCTGTGCTTCTTCTATTTTCTTCAATTACTGCAAGTTCCTCTTTCCTTCCCTGCTATCCAGACAACTGGCAGAACAGCAAGATTTCTTTCTTCTCCAGGTTGCTCTGCACTAACCACAAAATGTTCTCACCTGCATCACCTGGTACAGTCCCTGAAAGTCCACATGCGGCGTGAGAACTTTCATGTAGAGAAGGAAGCAAAGCACAACAGAGGCTCTGAGCTCATGACTGAACACGAGACAGCCCTCGGGGAAGCAGCAGCCCTCCGGGGAAGCGGCAGCCCTCCGGGAAGCACTCGGCTCTCCTGCCTTCAGTGTGTACAGCTATGCTTCCTCAAGCTTCTCCTTCATGCTCTCTCTAACACCTGTGCTCAATTCGCTATTAAAACCTTTTTTGCCTGGAATGGTGATCGTGCCATTAATCCAGGTGGATCTCTATGAGTTTGAGGCCAGCCTGGCATACAAATCGATTCCAGGCCAGCCGGGGCTACATAGTGAGGCAGTGTCTCAAAAACAACACAAAAAAGCCTTTCTGGAGATATTCCAACTTTCCCTCAAAAACAAACACTGAGCTCGGCTTTGTCCCTGCCATGTGACTTTGCCTAGTAAGTGCTTGCCATGCCTGAGTTCCATTCTCAGAACCCACAGAGGAAGGAGAGAGCTGACTCCTGGAAATTGTTCTTTGACCTCCTCACAAGCGTGCTGTGCTGTGTGTATGCCTTTGCGCGCGCGCGCGCGCACACACACACGCAGAATAATAAATCATAAAAATAAAAATTAAACAAGTAAAAACATCTCATATGCTTACTATGGGTTATATATAAATGTAAAGTAGAAAAATATGTATTTGAATTAAATACTAAAATATATTTTAATTTATGCAAATAATATAATTTGCACTCTACATTTCACTTTGTGCACAACCATTCAAAACTTGTGTGTAGAAGTCTCAACATAACTTTCACTTCATGACATCTGCCACTTAGTCCCCATGTCCTCTTTCTCGGGTTTGGACTGTCCTGTTGTCCACTCAGGCTAATTGCCAGGTTTTCAATGTACTCCTCACTCTGCCCTGAACTTTCTCCCTTGCTATTTCAGTTATGTGTTTAGATGGGTGTTTCTTATACTTCACCCAGCATTTCTAGAAATTGTATAGAAGAGGCTTTTCAAGTCATCTGGGCTGCCGACACACCAGAAAGAACGTCTCAGAAGGACAGCTCACACATTTTCTTTATGAATAACCACAGTAATCACCACACACACAAGATTCTTTCTACCCACTGAGCCTGGGAAACAAAACCCAAGCGCCTGTCTTCACCTTACTTTCTGTAAGAGAAAAACAATTGCCTTCCCTGAGAATTTGTCACTGTTTCCCCTTGTGGTGAGCCTGGTTTTCCAGTTCACACTTTGTCAACTTTCACATCTCTCCAAGATAAGAAATTAGCATTTAAAATGTGCCCAGCAGAAGAGTGACATAAAAAAAAACCCACTAAAGAGCTCATAATTCAAAATTACTAAACACACAAAGAAAGAATCCACTATGTCAGCAGAACTAAAAATTAGTTCTTCCAAGAACTACAAATCATAGAATTATTGAGCACTGTGGCAGCCAGCCTCTAGGGTAGCCCCCATAAACACCCTGATATCCAGGCTCTCTCTCCTTTCCTCTCTCTCCCCTTCTCTCTCTCTCCCCCCTCTGGTTTTTAGAGATAGGGTCCCATTATGTAGTTACAGTTGTCCTATGTAGACCATTCTGGCCTTGAACTCACAGAGATCCTCCTACCTCTACCTCAAAGAGCTGGGACTAAAGGCGTGTGCCATTACACCTGGCTGCCATGCCCTCTCTTGATCTCCCCCAGGTGTGGACATAATGTGTGGCTTGCTTCTAACCAACAGCACACAGACACAGAGTGATTTATGTGCAAAGACAAGTACACAATTATGTGAAAAGGTAACGCCCACCTTGCTAAGGAGTTTTCTCTTGGTTGAATGGACAAACAAGTTGTTGTATTGTATATAACCACATGCAGAGAGCCACATGGTGCAGCTCCAAGTGTGGCCTCTGGCCCACAGCCAACAAAAGGTCTCAGTGAGGTAGTTTGCTGGGAAGTGAATGTTACTAACAACCACAGGAACAGTAAAGCAGACCCTTCCCCAGGCTGGTCCACGGTGAAAACCACGCAGTCTTGACCACAGAGAACCCAGCACTGCTGCCCCCAGAATCCTGGCCCACAAAGACGGGTACAACACATGTGTGTTGTTCTGAGCCACAAAGTTTGTGATAAAACTGTCATGCAAGAATAACAAATAACACCTGCTCTAAATGATAAAATTTAAAAATATATGAAATGAAAGAAAATACCAGTAAGAACTATAAAACACAAATATGATGTTTAAGAATTAACATTATAGCTGTGCATGGTGGCACCAGCCTTTAATCCCAGGCAGAGGTGGGCACATCTCTAAGAGTTCCAGGCTAGCCTGATCTCGTAGTAAGTTCTAGGCCAACTAAGACTATATAGTGAGACCCTGTCTCAAAAAACAAACAAAAAAAGAACAAAAACAAGCCCCCAAACAAACAAACAACAAGCCTTATGAATAAAAGACATAATTTAACTCAGTGGGTGGGTTGCCTAGCAAAATGAAGACAGCATGCATTGCAAAGCACCAGCATGGTTCCGATGGGGAATCCAGGACATGACAGAATCCCCAAGTGTAAACACTGAAAGACGTGTCAGCTGAGGGCTGCCCAGAGCCTGAGATTTGAGAAGCAGCTGAAGCCTAAGAAAGAGCATGGCAGCAGGCACATTGTAGTAAAATCCAGAACTCTGGAGTCAGAGGGCAGGCTGTGAAGCAGTCAGAAAAGGCATCCAAGAGCATCAGCAGATTCTTCAGCAGCCCCGCCTGAACACTCCGCACAGTGCTGAGAGCAGTCTATGGGTCGGAAGGAGGAGGGGATCAATGGACATGGAAGGAACAAGACGGGGTAATGGGGTGGATACGGTCAAAATACGTGATTTACACTATGGAAATGTTACAATTACGTCTGTTATTATATAATTAATATATGCTAACTACAAACAACGAAACTATCACATCCTTAAGTCTATAATGAACTAAGTCATCAGAATAAAATGAACATTTTCAGGCAAATAAAACCTGTGATTTTTTTTAACTGCCTTCTTTTCCTTTGTACAAACTTAATTTTTATTTATTTATTATAGTGCTGGAGAGTGAACCCAGGGTCTCACACATGCTAGGCAAGCACTTGCCAATAAGCCAAATGCCTAGCTCTGTTTCCTGTTTCCTGAATCGTGTGTGTGTTGGTGTGTATGTGTTGGAACACTGTCCAAGAATGAATATGGGAAGAGATTTCTGAGTGTTTGTGAAACTCTAAGAAACCAAGACAAGAGTCTTGTGGCCTCTCTTTCTTCAAAAACATGGAATTGGTCTTGGATTGTGCTTTTGTGTACCCTCCATCCATATAGCAGATAGGGGTGATTTTAATTCAGATTATTCATTACAACTGGCTATAGTTTTTACTTTATATGTCTCTATGGAAAAACAACTGTTTGCAATGCATGGCCTGCCCCTGTGGTTGTCCACTTTACTATGTGACTCCTCGTCACCCTCAGAGTACGAACTGTCTGATGCTCTGAATAAAGTGGCTGTCGCATGAGACTTAGCCCACCTCGTCTGTCAGCTCCCCTCTTCCAGATCCCACCGCCTCTAGGTCAGCTCCGAGATAAGAGAGAGGGGACCCTCACAGGACGGGAGATGAGTGAGAATAACGGGAAGGCTTTGCCTTATGCCGAGCTTGTGAATCATTTTTAAAGAAAGAAGGAGCACAAGTGTTAAAATCACGACTATTAGATTGCTGGCAGTTGTTTATGATTATAATCCCCAGTTTCCAGAAGGAGAAACTTTAGGTGAAGAGGCATGAGACAGAGTGTAAAAGAATATTGAAAATGTATAAAAACAAGGGGGAGATCCCTACTCAATTTGGGGTCACTTGGGCATTAATTAGGACTGCTTAAGGCAGCCTCAGTAGTTAAGAGCACTGGCTGCTCTTCCAGAAGTCCCGAGTTCAATTCCCAGCACCCACATGGTGGCTCACAACCATCTGTAATGAAATCGGGTGCCCAGTTCTGGCCTGCAGGCATACATGCAGGCGGAACACTGTATACATAATAAATAAGTCTTTTAAAAAAAAATCAAAGGAGGACCGCTTAAGGAAGATGAGGAGGATATCAATCATGAGGAAGAGAAGGCTAATTCCTTGAATGAATATAAACTGGATGATCAAACCTTAAATTGGTAAAAGAGACAAAAAAAATCTGATCACCCCCCCCCACCCCACCCCCTCGGCCAGGCAAAATTGAAAGTAAAAACAGTGTCAATGACAATGATGTCAGTGACGGTTCCCTCAGCTCCCTTACTGGAGCCTCTTTTAGGTGCATATCCCCCATTGCCTGGGAAAGACCCTGGAGCATGGGGTGAAGAATTCAATAATCAATGTAAGCTTAAATTCCCTCCATTTCCTGATGAGGACTCAGAAGAGCCTATGAAAATGCTAACTTCACAACCTAGGCAAGCTAGGGCAGGAAAAAGGAATCGTTTCCCAATTCCTCACCATCTTATGAGCTGTGCCTGGTGTTTCCAGTGCACTAACCAATCTATTTAAAATTCTCGAAGGAAAGAAGACTGCATTGGACAGTCCTCGAATATTATCTCAAGAGGCAAGAAAAGACCTACAGCTATTTGAATATAGACTAAAAGAGGAATTTGTGTATTATGTGGATCCGTCACTTCCTTTAAACTTACTTATTTTCCCCCATTAAATTGTTTCCCACAGGTATTATAGCATAAGAGGATAAACCTTTGGAATGGACTTACTCACACCATAAGGGTCATAAAATACTAACTGCTTACCTTTCTCTTCTTGCTCAATTAGCAAATCAGGGGAGGACTCAAGGTTAACAATTATATGGATTTGATCCTTGCTGTATTATAATAACCTTAACTAACAATCAATTTTTTAAAGTGTTACAGAACTCTGAATTTTCAAATTTCATTTGCAGATTACTATAGAAGTCTAGGAAATCATTATCCAGCTGGCAAGCTATGGGATTTCCTCATACAACAAATAATCTTCCATTCCATCCATCCAACCATCTCGTGTTCCACCGGCAGATACTTATCGTATTGATGGCTCATGTAAAGACATTCATGGTCTAGATATTCATCAATCTATTAATACTTCTTTTTCCTCAGCCCAACAAACTGGCTGTTTTGATTCATCTATTATGGTTAATTCATAAACCCTTCAATATCATTTCAGATTCTGCTTATGTTGTAGGATTATTCCCAGCAATAGACTCATACTCATGCACACTCCAACCGCCCTGGTTTTATTGCAGAAGGGAATAAGCAGCAGATGCATTAACCTGCCCTACTTTTACTCCCCAGAAGAAAACTGGGAAGAGGTCTGCATCTGTCATTGCAGATGGATCCACTGGAACATTAAGATTCCTCTTTGATTCCTCCAGCCCTTGGGTCATCAAGGACAATGGCTAAGGGTGAGGAGACAGTGGAGGTCACCAGAAAGATAGCAGACCTCCTGCTAAATGGCAAAAGGAGATATTCACCATGCCATCACAAGTCAAATCTGTCTGCCTGGGTCAAGTTAAGGCCCTTGCACCAATGGGGATGTTATTCTATGAAACATACAGAGCCTACGTCACCTGAGAATCCTTTTCTGCCGAAGCTTGCTGTTTTGATCTGTGCATTTGTGGTGCCTCTGAGCACATGTATTGGAGGTTCCACATCCTCCTTTGTTTCAACTTGTAGATTGGGTGGATCCAGCTCCTGTTATCATTACTAAGGACTCTGTGTTTGTGCCTGGACCTTGGGACTGTAATAGACTCATTCATTCATCTGATTTGAATCACTTCCTATTTGCATAGCACATCATAACATTTGTATTCCTACTAAAGGCAAATATGGGCTTATGTTCTACAAGACACTGCTAATCATGTGGGTCTCTTTTCAAGCTATTGTCTAGATCTTTCTGACCAATATAATGATGTAACCAATAGTACTGGACACAGTTTGGAAATGCTTCCACTGTTCTAATATTATTCAATTAAGTTTATAATTGCTTACTTATAGGATACTCATGCATCAAATGACAAGTAGATTTATCTACAACATCTCAAATCAAAACCACTCTGGCTATCCTGCTATTAAAAAATAAAAAAGAGAGGGAGATTGGAACATGGTTCATGAATGAAGCAATGTTGAGATTTCTGAGTGCTTGTGAGAAAATTCCAAGAAACCAAGACAAGAGTCTTGTGACCTCATTTTCTTCAAAAACACAGAATTGTTTTTGGAATGTGCTTTTGTGTCCCTCTTTGCTGTAGCAGATAGGAGTGAGTTTACTTCAGATTATTCATTACAACTGGCTATTGTTATTTGTTTATATGCCTCTAAGGAAAAACATGTTTTTACTGCATGCAGCTTGCCCAGCACATGTGGCCTGCCCTTGTGATTGCCCACTTTACTCATGTGACTCCTCATAACCTCAGAGTATAAATAAATTGTCTGATGCTCTGAATAAAGTTGGTTATTGCATGAGACTTTAGTCTGTTTCATTTATTGGCTCCACTCTCCCAGGTCCCACCAACTCTAGAATGGTAAACATGCTTATAAATATAAGCATATCTAATATGAATCTATCATATGTATTTATTATATTTAAAAATATCAATGTTTATGCTAGAGAGAGTGGTAGATTCTAAATGCAGCTTTTATTGCAACACAAATTTTCTTAGGATTTAAGAACACAAGTTAGAGGAGGCAGCAGTGTTCTGTTGTGAGTCCTCACTAAAACAAGCAAGCAAAGTAAAGTGCAGAATCTCATCTCCAAATCTTCTCAGTGCTGTGTGGCCCTCTAGAGGCAGGAATTGTACCTACACAATGCCAAGGCCATCGTTCACTATTATGTTCTCTTGAAGTTGTGTAGAGAAATCCTCAAGGCATGGCCAGGACACTAGTTCAAACTTCTGGGCTCATGAGTCACACTAAATCCTTATTGCTTACTCTCCCCTGTGTACTCCATCTACTGCTGTCCCTATACTACTACTGGGAGAATAAAACTATGTTCAGAAAATCACATAGGTCCTTTGTCACCAACTCTTAGTCCTTTAGGGTATAACTTGGCAGACACATGAAAATGATACAAAATAAAGTTCATAGCACATTCAGCATGTAGTGGCAGATATATTCCCTTGGTGGCATTATCATTTGAAAGATCTGTATTATAAATGAATCTTTGAAGAAAGCCATACAATACTTCTATTGCCATTAAATGAGTGATATTTCATACTGTAAAACAAATGGGTAATACAATGATATCATAGACAATTCCTGTATCTAGAAGAATAAAAACTTTGCATAATAAAACCCAAGTTGTTGTTCTTCCTCCAAGAATAAAAAAGTAAAACAACTATGGGTACAAGATTAAAATACATTTCTAAAACATCACATGAATTCTCTCCTTTTATTTCTCCCTATTCAATCCTTAAGGTGAGTATTCTACACTGGCCTGCTCTTCCCATTCCTGCCTTGACTCCCAAAGAGCAAACCTTGGGGGAAATCTTCTAGCTCTTGGCAATCCCCAAATAGAGCAATCCATTTCTAAATAACCCAAACTGCCCAGTTTCTGGACGAGGCAGAGTTAGCTGAATAATAGCGTTGCTAAGAACCAGGAAGCCTACAAATCCCCAGTAGAATCTCCTTCTTCATATGTATACGAAATCTGGTTAATTATCAACACACAAATAATCCCCCTTCACTGGGCAGCTGAAGACTTTTGGGAGGAGTACTTTCTGAGCAGTGAAAACATAATAAAACTAACAGATGGCGCTGCAGCAGATGGGGGCGGTGGGTTAGGGGAGGGGGGCAAACTGAATTACAGGTAGAGGATTAACAAGCAGAACTGTGTGGTCCCAGAAAACTGGTAAATTAGAGATTCATCTCAAGATTTCACGGAGACATCTGGGCTACGTCGGAGTTCAATCCTTATTCTCATGGAAAAAGTGCAGAACTGTCACTGAGCTACAAAGCACAGTTACTCATGCTGGAGTTGAGGGGGTGGGGTGGGAGCAGCCAGACAGCTAGCGGTGCATTCTGGTGTCCTGAGCAAGATTGTAAAATAATAAATAATGTGATGAAACTAACTCCCTGAGCAGCATTTGGGGCTAAGATCCTCTGGGATGGGTTATTCGGGGTTATAAGAATTACCAAGTGATCAACAGATAGAGAAGTGGTTCTTAGTTGTCTAATTCTAGAGACCTTGCTCCATAAAAGATCTGAAGAACCTAAGAATAAAAACCTCAAAGAGTCAGCTCAAGTCATAATTCTGTTCTCATCCCCACCTCCTGCCACTGCCCCTGAGAGGCTGCCCTCTCTGTCCCCATTTGCAGGGAATCTTCTGTCCTTCCTGGCCTTGTCTTTTGTTGTTGTTATTCCTTCCCTAGTTTGCTTCAGGGTGGTCATGAAACGCTCTCTCCTCCGCCCTCTTTGTGTCAGTCTCATATGGCCGGGAGATGGAAGCCCAGATGCCTACATGGGGCCTGCACATGCACAGCGATGTGCCAGCAGCCTGGCACATCCAACAGCTGACATCTACAGGAAGCTCCGGGGACACTAGGCAGAGCTACTCCTGGTCACTGCAGTGATTCACTGCACATCCTCTTAGTGTTCTCTTCAATCCCCACAGGCAAACCCAAAAGGCACGCTAGGAGTGGGAAAGAGACGAGGCATTCTTTATTGGAAGAACAAGTAGTTGGCAGGAAAAGAAAATAAAGCAAACCAAATAAAACAGATAAAACGGAAAACTCATAAATCAGATTAGAAAACGACACTCTGCCTCCATTTAAATGAAGTATTTCTGAGGCAATGCTCTGATGTCTGCAACCCAGCTCTCTCTAGCCTGGGGCTGGACACAATTTTAATTTTCCTTTGTACTCACAGCTTTGCATGGAGCAGTCTATCTGCTACTTACTTGGGCTTGCTTGCATACTTTAAAAGGCTGAAGTGTCTCTTGATAGAACAGCTGATGGTAAGCCTGGAGGTCAAACCAGAAGTACACACTGTGCTTCCACAGCTGCAGACGGAGAAGGGCAGAAATCAGCACAGCCAGTTAGTAAGGCCCTCAGAGCTCCGATTCCATACGTGTGTGTAAGTGCTCGCTGCTACCACAAATCGTGTGTCTACAGCAATATGTAATACAGTTATTGCTCTTGTAAACTGAACACTATATTTTTGCATGTAATCCTCCCATACAGTTGATCATTAAAATAGAAAATGTTTAGAAATAGTAATGAATACAGAAGTCGCAAGCATTCTAGTTGACAGACAAAGAGCATGTCTTTGTGGCATGAAAGCACAGTCTGAAGGTGGTCTGATATATCAACATATGGGCAAATGCATATCATAGCAGAACTAAATATTAACTACTAAGCCAATTAGTCAATGCTCATTGTAATTTTAAAAACATTACTGGAAATCATTTTACCTCTATTCATTGTAGTTTATGGTTGTCAGAATTATTAAAAATCAAGTATTAATAGAAATAAACTGAATATGGTATATTAAATTGAGATTAAATCATATAATTATAGTTAGTAATATATGTCAATATTTATCTGTATTTCACTTTTCTTTGTAATTTCAGTAGGGTGCTAAACCAAAGAGAATTGTAATTCAGTTGGATGGTTAAATATTAACTAAATATCAAGTGTAGATTTAAATTTATCAGATGGGAATCTGAACATCAGATCTATTTATATGAACACCAAGTTATTTTAATGCCACTTATTTTTAAATCAATTAAAATAATAAATCCAGATTTTAAATAATTATTTTCTACCTTGTTCCCTGACTTCTCACAGAACTTAGTGAAGAAGAATCCAGCTCTATTTTCAACATACAAAGACTGTAACAAGTTTTCCATGTCAAATCCTCCCAAGGCATCTGATACAGTTTTTACCTAGATAACAAAACAGAAGTTCATTATTTCCCCCCAAAACAATGCAACACTTCATAGCCCTGTACAAGTGGGTTTCATAAATTCTGCTGGGTTGTCATTTTATTTTTGTAGCATTTATGTAATTGATGCAATGTGCTTGCATCTGACTGTCATGTAAGATTCATTTATGAAACTCAAATTATGGCAAGAGAACCCATTCTGTTATAAACCAGTGTGGTTCCAAGCCCGACATTAGAGTAGTTCCCTGATCTCAATAACTTTCATGTTTCGGACGCAGTGGCTTCATTGGAGAGCCTTCCAAGTCTCCGTTGGTGGGCTGTTTCCTACATATTTACTGTTATTTTAGCCTTGAGGTGCTGCTTTTCTGGCTACAAGTGGGTTATAAAAAGAACCATCTCTAAGACCTCTTCGTGCTGCTTGTTAACTGGGAGGGAGCAGTCTTTGGACAGTCTCACTCCCACAGGTCACGGCCTTGGGAATGAAATGGCCATGGAAGTTCTCATAAAACTCTGCTGTTGATGGCTTCTCTGCCAACAGTGCTAGTAACCCTGATCCCACCCTTGAAACATGGGGAGCTGGCTACTTCTCAAGCACACGGATGGCTCCAGAATTCGGCCAGGAATGGACTGTTCATGGAAACTCACTTGATTTTATGGAACTCTGACTTCTTCACGCTCCCCCCAAACAAGCATGATGGGGACACGTTTAGCGAGGCTTTTTATTCCCTGCATCACACCCTCTCTGCTTGCTAAACAAATTCTGAGGCGAGAACATAATGTTTGTTGTTTTTAATGTCTAACTAACAGCATTTGAAACTAAAATATCCTTATTTTAGTAGGAAAAGAATCCTAATTAGTAGAAAAGGAGAACTATTTACTTAAAATAAAAGAATTATGCAAAACTATAACTAAGTGTTCAGATAGTGTTGCAAAATGCTGAAGATTCTACTAATAGTACAATTCTCAGAAGACGTGAGATCTTCACTTAATACACCTCTTTAGATGCTTGTTGTCTAAGTAGCTGCACTCTGGAAACCCCTGTGGTAGTTTGAATGTAATTGCCCCCATAAGCTCATAGGGAGTGGCACCATGAGGAGGTTGGCTTTGTTGGAGTAGGCATGGCCGTGTTGGAAGAAGTGTATCACTGTGAAGGCAGACTTTGAGGTCTCATATATGCTCAAGCCGTGCTCAGTGCTCAGAGCACTTTGTGTCACCATATCCCGTCGTGATGATCATGAACTAAACCTCTGAACTGTAAGCTATCCCATTAAGTTTTCCTTTATAAGAGTTGTGGTGGTCATGATGTCTCTTCACAGCAATAGAAACCCTAAAACACTTTGCCTTCATAAAATAATTTGAAATTTCCAGGACATGACATCCACTGTTATTTTAACCAAGAGTTAAAAACTAAACAAGAATACTAAAGGGTCTTATTTTGTGTCTGAGGTAGCATCAATCCAGGCCATAACAATTGTTTGTGAAAAGACTGATCACCAGCATTTGAAAGGCAGAAGCAGGCAGGTCTCTATGAGTTTGAGACCAGCCGGAGCTACACAGAGAAACCCTGTCTTGAAAAACCAAAAAAAAAGGAAGAAGGAAGGAAGGAAGGAAGGAAGGGGGAGAAAGAGACAGACAGACAGACAGACAAACAGGAAGAGAAAGAGATCAGGACTAATGCAGGGCTGAGTAGAACAATACTATAAAAAAAGTCACAGGTGAAGAGTTTGTGGGGAAATTCCTTTGCAACTAAAAAAAATAAAAGGTGGTGTTTATTAGAGAAAAAATTATAAGTTTTTTTAAATCTCTAAAGTTAGGGACATTGGTTGATTAAATGAGGAACATGGTTTTTTTTCAGTCCTTAAAATACTTACATTATGCTCTTCTGTATAAGTATATTTTCTCTCCAGCTGGGGCTTCAGACATTCAGAGATGTCAGTAAAAGATGTCAGACGAACTACTGTGCTTCCCTCTGCCAACTGTGACCTAAATTATAGACATGAGACAAACTGATCAGTTAGCAAATCTGAGTGCTGTTGAGCTATGTGGCATCAAAGAATTAATTCTTCAAAGTACTAAAGACTGGATGTGAAGCATGTAGTTATAGCAAAAATTATAATTGGTCTTAATAATAAAAACCTGGAGCCAGATATTAGGATAAATATATTCAGATAAATGCTGAAAGATTGAAGAGACAAAGGAACAAGCCACAGCCACCTCTTACCTTGCCAGCTCCTCAGCCTGAAAGGGACGAGCTCCTATCTCTGCCTGCCTTATATTCCTCTCTCCACCCAGCCATATCACTTCCTGTTTCCTCCTCCCTAGTGCTGGGATTAAAGGCATGTGCCTCCCAAGTACTCAGATCAAAGGCATAATATCCCAAGTGCTGGGATTAAAGGTGTGTGCCACCACTACCTGACCTCTATGGTTAACTTGTTGCTAGCTTTGCACTCTGATCCCCAGGCAAGCTTTTTTTGTTAGAGCACAAACAAAATATCACCACATTTCCCCTTTTTGGTCTAAAATAAAAAAATACAGTTTTAACTAATATAAGAAAAACTATATACAATAAGTACAATAGCTATACACAATATATACAGGCAATAAATACATCATCAATGTCTAGTCCATTAACAATTGACAAATTCAAAGAAAATACTCCATATCTATCCTATCTTGGTGAGTCTAAAAGGTTTTTTCTAACTTGCATTACCAAAACTGTATTTTAATGTCTCTCAACCTTGTATACTTTACACCTTTTTAGTGAATTTTTTTTTGAATCTGGTAACAATGAAAACTATAACTACAACTATAAAGTCTTCAACTCCATCAGAGACCTGAGAAGTAAATAACATTACCAGAGTAAGCAGGAAGTGCAAGCAAGTGACTTCCAAAAAATGTGAAAAAAGACAGAAACAGCTGGCTGCCTGGACAGTCACCCAAAGTTCCTCTGCAACATTGGGGCATCCATCTTCAGCCTACAGGCCCAGAATATCTGACAGAGTCTTCTGTGAAGCAGGATTTTCTGAAGTACTATTCTACCTTGTCTTGGCAAAGTTCAGCAGTCACTTTTTTTATGTTCTGCTTGTCCCATTTGGACAGCATATTGTCAGCAGTAAAGGCAAGGGCATTTTCTTGCCCAGTGGCTAACTTTTGCCAGAAAGAAAGTATACTCCATATAGAGTTTCTTTGATGCCCATCATCTTCTCTGAAGTAGACTGGTGCTGCCAGGAGCAGACATGTCTCATTGTCATAAAAAAAAAAACCTTATGTCATTAAAACATCTTAAATGCCATATTCTGTAGATCTCTGAAGTGTTTGACGATGACCTGTCTATATAAAATATATCTGTTTGACCTTAAAAAAATACTATGACTACAAGATTGATTGTAATAGGTGAATAATTACTAACCTGCATTTCTTTATTATCTTAAATAGTTTGTAATAATAACTTTCAAGGACTAGTAATTTGCATTACATTGTTAAATGAGATGTATAGGTACAATAACTTGAATAAGATTAGAAATGTATGTACAGTATGTTCTAACAAAAATAATCTTAACTTTGTATCAATATACAAAGATCCATATCAATGTAAAATATTTTAAGCAAGTAGTTGCTTTTTAAAACTAGATTCAATAATCTACCCTTTTATCCTACCATTTTTATATCCTCCTTTCTTCTTTTTTTTCAGAATAAGAACCTTGAATCTAATCTCCTTTGTTCAGTATTTTTTAAAAACTATTACCAATAACAACTTGTAACCAACCACCCTAAACAATGGCAAATATCTATAACCCATCGAATGACCAAAAACCACCCACCCCACCTCTTGGGAATGTGGGCGTCATGTTCTTAAAATTACTCCCTGCTGTCTGGGGGCAATGGCATCTTTAGGGGATTCTGAAAAGAAAATTTTGGGTTAATTGTCAAGTCCTGGGAGAGGTAGCTGTATCATTCGTTGCCCAGTCTCTGTGTAATGGGAAGGTGTAGGGCTCATCTCAAGTCCTGGCTAGAGTAGTCCGTGAAGCTGGATCATGTCCTCAAATTGTCCTGAGCAGTTTGTAGTCCAAAGCCAAATTTTAGGTGGTGTTTTTAAGCATAGTGGTGTTATCACAGTCCTGGTGGAATTGTCGTTGTGGGGCCCCATCATCCTTTTGGAGACTTCAAAGGTCACTGTTAGGTATGGCCATGGTTCACTGCCGAAAACTTGAACATTTTAAATGTCATATGCAGCAGATCTCAAAGAGGTTAAAGGATCAATATTTGTTATGTACATCCAGGGTACAAAAACTTAATTCCTAGTTACCAAATAGAGACTCAAACCCGAAATTATGTACAGGAAACTAGATGAAGCCTTTTTCTAGAATTAGTATTCTTTATGACCATTAATATCATGAAAAAAAGTTTAAAGTACACACACACATATTAATGTGTATATTAATCTATAAGTTTTGGGATATTTAAACTTTAAGAAAAGCTTTAAAGAGTTAAAAATAAAACCAAAGGATTATGAGATTAGTGGCAATAGAATAGTTCCTAATTTTGGTTTTGCTCCTGTCCCATATCAGGTGGCTCTTTTGACACAGAGATTTTGGATTTTACTTTAACAAGCATCGTTGGGTTTAGGGGAGAGAGCCACACTCCAACTCCAAAGCCAGCTTTAATTTTCAATTGAACTGGAACTACAAAAAGACCATTTTCTTCCTGTATCTGTAGCGAACAATAGAAACAAACATTTATGAAGATTTATAAAATTTTATCCTGTTTGAGATGTGATATACCAATAGGCCAATTTACTTTTTTTTCTTGGGACATTTTTTCTGGATGATTTGTCCTTTTTCTTCACATGTCTCATTTGTCCAATGTTGTTTAGATTCCTTAGCCTTCAGTCTCCTGAAAAGACAAAAACAAAACACTTCCCCAACCCTAATTTTGGGGAGGTTCCCTTTTGGCAAGTTATAGCTGAACAACTGAAAAGCATTTGTTAAGTCTTAAAGTTGGTTTATATTGAACAGCCACACTATTTGATTAACCATCATCTCTCCTAATTAAGAGGTCTCTCTTGTTAAAATTGAATCTTTATCAATTTTGATGGTATCTGAAGCTTTTCTTCTCCTGTGGAAACAAAAGCAAAACCTCTTCCCCAACATAACATTCATCTTGGTTTCCATTCTGAGGTCAGCACATCTTTAAAGTATACAGGATAATTTAATTCAGCAATTTTTTTCCTATTATCCAATGCTTCTCCTCAGCTATCATTCCTTTATCATTAGCATTGAGAAAACTCAAAGTTAATAAAGCATTATGTAATCTATTTTCTTTCTATTTATTTAGTATATCCTTTAGCATTCAATTTGATCTTTCTATAACTGTTTGCCCTGTAGGTTTGTGTGGTATACCCCTAATCTGCTTTATATTATAATAAGCAAAAAAAAACCTGTTTCATTTTACTAGAGACATATGCTGGAGCATTGTTGGTCTTATTTATACAGGTATTCCCATGATGGCCATAACTTCTAACAAATTTGTAATTACAGAGTCAGCCTTTTTAGAACTCAAAGCAGTTGCCCATTGAAATCCTGAATAGGTATCAATGGTGTGTTGTACATATTTTAATTTTCCAAATTCTACAAAATAAAACACATCCATCTACCATATTTCATTCCTTTGAGTACTCTTTAGATTACTTCCTACAGGTAGTAGAGTTTGGTTGTATAAAGAACAAGTAGGACATTTCCTTGTCATTTCATTAGCTTGTTGCCAAGTGATGGAAAAATCCTTTTTCAAACCCTTGTTATTGACATGGTATTTTTTATGAAACTCTGAGGCCTCCAGGATATTTCCTACAAGTAGTTGATCAATTTCATCATTACCTTGTGCTAGAGGGCCTGGCAGACCAATATGGGACTGGATGTGTGTTATATATAAGGGATGATTCCTATTCCTGATTATTTTTTGTAATTGAATAAATAATGAAGTTAATTCTCACTCATCAAGAATAAATTCAGCAGTTTTAATGTGTAAAACAACTCTTTCTACATACTTAGAGCCAGTAACTATGTTAAGAAGTTCTGTAAAATTCACCAATACCATCAGAATAGCATATAATTCTGACTTTTTGGACAGAATCATAAGGACTTTGAGCCACTTTACTTAAATTTCCTGATTTATAACCTGCTTTTCTTGATTTGTTTGCATCAGTATAAAATGTAAGGGCTCCAGAAATTAGTGTTCTCCATATAATATGAGGAAGAATCCAGTTAATTCTCTTTATAAATTTATTTTTCTTGCTTTGGGGATATTTGTTAATTTCTCCCAAAAAATTATTGCAAGCTCTTTGCCAAGGTTCACTTTCTGCCCATAATTTGTCAATTTCATCATTAGTAAAGGGTACTACAATTTCTGCTGGGTCTATTCCTGCCAATTGATGAAGTTTCAATTTTCCTTTTTAAAATAAACATAACTTTTTAATTTTTTACTCTGTTCATGTGGTAAAAAGATCCATTCTAAGATAATACCTTTCCTCTGCATTAATATTCCTGTAGGAGAATGCATAGAGGGTAAAATAAACAGAATGCAATCAAGCTCTGGATCCAAATGCTCCACATGTACATCCTGTAATTTCTTTTCCACCAAAACCAATTCTCTCTCAGCTTCAGCTGATAATTCTCTTGGACTATTTAAGTCCTTCTCACCATTTAAGATTTTGAACAAATTACTCAGTTCATCATTTTTTACCTCAATAGTGGGTCATAGACTGGGAATGTCTCCTAGCAATCTTTGAAAGTCATTAAGAGTCCACAATCAACCTCTCCTAATTTGCACCTTTTTGGGGTCTAATTTTTGGAGACCTATTTTGTATCCTAAATAATTAATAGAATCTCCTCTTTATACTTTTTCAGGAATAATTTGAAATCTCCAACAAGGTAAAATTTTGTTTACTTCTTCAAACATTCTTTCTAAGGTATCTGCATTTGAATCATCTAGTAAGATGTTGTCCATGTAATCATAACCTATAGATTGAGGAAACTGTTTATGTATCATTTCCAATGGATGTCATACAAAATATTGACACAGGGTGGGGTTATTTAACATCCCTTATAGGAGAACCTTCCATTAATATCTCTTAACAGGCTGAGAATTATTATAAGTAGGCACTGTGAAGGCAAATTTTTTTCTGTCTTTTTCTTGTAAAGGTATAGTGAAGAAACAGTCTTTTAAATTGATAACTATAAGAGGCCATCCTTTAGGTAACAGAGAAGGCAGAGGAATGCCAGGCTGCAGAGAGCCCATTGGCTGAATTACTTTGTTAACAGCTCTTAGATCTGTTACCAGTCTCCGTTTTCCAGATTTCTTTTTAATAACAAATACAGAAGAATTCTAAGGTTTGGTTGATTCTTCAATATGCTGAGAATTTAGCCTCTCTTGCCAGCTGTCCTAAGGCCTGTAGTTTCACTGACATCAAAGGCCATTGCTCAACCCATACAGGTTTGTCTGTCAACAATTTTAAAGGTAGGGCTGTTGGTGCCTTTGAAAGATCAGCAGCTGTTATGCCCTCTTCTTGTACAACTTGAATGGTATGTAACTGTTCTTTATAATACCTTCTAATATATTTCCCAGAAACATACATTAATTTATGGTTTATTTCTGAGATTGGAGGAATGTTAATCTGAGTATTCCATTACTGTAATCAATCACATCCCCATAAATTCATTGTTATGTTAGCCACATATGGCTTTAATTTTTCTCTCTGTCCTTCTGGCCCTATACATTCAACCCATCTCACACTCCATTTTACCTGAGATAACATTCCAATCCCTAAAACCTGAACAGTTACCTCCTGAAGAGGCCAATTTGAATGCCAAGATTCTGGTGCAATTTTGTTATGTCCACACCTGTGTCTACCTTCAATGATGATATTATTTATTCACAGTTTTAATTTTGGTCTTTGTTCATTTATAGAAGTTTGCCAAAATATTAGCTTTATGGTTTCTCCTGATTTTTTTTGTTCCCTCTTTTATAGCTGTCCTATCATCCAGAGCAGTATGGTTTCTTACAACAGGCTTTAATTGCTCTGAGAAGGTGTTTCCTCCACAATGACAGGAAATCACTGAACCAATGGGGGCCTGTGAAAGGCCCCCCAAGGTGTTTCATGATGGCAAAGGGTTACCTTGTCTGTCCCTTGTTGATCTACATTCATTAGTCCAATGCCTGCCGTTGCCACACCTTCTGCATAATCTAGAAGCAATTGTAAATTGTTTCTTTAAAAAAAAAAAACATTGTTTCTAAGAACACCCTGTTTACAATTCATTTTTAGGTGACCTTATTTACCATAGTTGAAACACCTGACATTTCAATTTTTCTTCCAACTTCTGGAAATCACCTCTCCTGTCCAAGCATCATCATGGTCATGAAATTCAATATTGATTATATCTTGGATCCATTCCTCTAAGGGTGCTGATCTTTCCTTTAAAGGCCTAATTATCCTTTTGCATTGTGCATTATCATTTTCAAAAGCCAAAGATTCAATTATTATTTGCCTAGTTTCTGGATTTGTTATCATTTTATTTACTGCTGAAGTCAATCTTTGTAAGAAATTAGTGAAGTTTTCTTTTGGGCCCTGTATAACTTTAGTAAATGGCTCATTTTTCTTTCTTCTTCAATTCTGTCCCAAGCTTTCAAGACTGCTGTGTGGCATAAAGCCAGGGTGTGGTCATCATATAGAGACTGGCTTTCTACATTAGCATAATCTCCCTCTCTAAGAGTTGATCTTGGGAGATTTCCATACCTCTAGCCCTACTTTGTTGTTCAATGATCTTAGCCTAATCTTTCCACCAGGTCCTCTATTGTAATTGAGCACCAGGCTCCAAGATTGCTATAACCAAGTTTCTCCAGTCTTGAGGGATAATCTATTACAAGTTGACCACAATTTTAACATCTGCTTTACAAAAGGTGAATGCACGCCATGTAAGACTACCACTTCCTTGAATCTCCTTAAGTCTAACATTTGCACAAGAGTACGTTCAGCTCTTACACAGCCTTGGGTATATCTATCATTTGGCAGTTCCTGTAAGGCTACTGGATAAATTAAGGTTGGCTGTTTGAAAACATTAGGATGTTTCTCTCTAACCTTGTAATGCAACACTAAAATTGGTTCTCCTTTACATTCCTCTGTCTGGGTCTGATGATCTGTTTTTAATAAGATTTTCTAAAACTTGTATCTTAGCACTTATATTAACCAACTTTTTAGTGATAAAGCAAAAATGATAAAACTGACAATACTTATAATTGGCATTACATAAATCCAATCTACATTAATTATTCTCTCATGTAACAGTTCCATTTTCAAACCATCCAGCAAATTATATACAGAGACCTAACTCCCTCCATTATAAGAGTGTTCCCAATTTTTAATGTGGGGGAAAAAATCTCTCTGTGTCTTTTTTTTTAACTTATTCTCCCCTTTAAGAAATCCCAATTGTCTCACCAAATCTGCCTGTCTCACCTTTACTGACAATGACAGTGAAGATGTGAGGTCGACTGCTTCTGTGTAGAACAGTAGAAGCCCAAGCAGGTTTTCAGGGCAGCTACCTAGTTTGTCAGCAGCACAAGGAGGGGGTCCAGGAAAACCCCACAACCCACTGGGAGAGGGAACCCACTGTCTGAAAAATGCACATAGGGGATCATGGGGAAGAAATATGTGCAGCTGGAGCTGCCTAAAGACAGAGTTGGCTGGTGTTGAGAGGCTAACTCCAGCAGCATATTGAGCCCACGTGCCTGTGAAGCTTGTTGCAAAGAGGCTGTAACAAAAACTTAGCTGGTAGGGTAGTGATTCCAGTCATGTGCAGCTCCAGTCTGTGCCAGTGGCTGTAAAGCCACAGGCAAGCAGCTTTCATGAATTCATGCCCCAAAAGTTGGACACCAGATGTAGCACAAATTCTAATTGGGTCTTAATAATAAAAACCCAGAGCCAGATATTGGGGTAAATGCTGAAAAATCAGAGAGATGAGCAACCCGCAGCCACCTCTTACCTCACCAATACCTCAGCCTGAAAGGGCCAAACCCCTGTCTCTGCCTGCCTTATATTCCTCTCTCCACCCAGCTATATCACTTCCTGTTCCCTCCTCCCTAGTGCTGGGATTAAAGGCATGTGCCTCCCAAGTACTCAGATCAAAGGCATGAGATCTCAAGTGCTGGGATTAGAGGTGTATGCCACCACTGCCTGGCCTCTATGGTTAACTAGTGGCTAGCTCTGTATTCTGATCTCCAGGCAAGCATTATTTGTTAGAGCACAAACAAAATATCACCACAAGTAAAACATGAATTTTTCCCCTAAAACTGTGAACAGGAAAGCCTTAAAGTCTGGCCCAGATAGGGCAAGGAAAGAAACAAAAGGTGTCTTGAGTGGGGGGAAAAATGTTAAAATAATTGTAAGATGAATTGCTAAATAGTCTTATAAATAAAAAACCTGGAGCTAGACATTGGGGTGAAAAACTGAGAGACCAGAGGAATAGGACAAGCCACAGCCAACCTCACCTCACCAACTCCTCAGCTTCCAGAGAGAGCTACTTCCTGTATACCCACACCTGTGTGCCTTTCTGTTCTACCATCTTATTTCTTCTCTCCACCCAGCTGCATCACTTCCTCTTTCTGACCAGCTCTGTCACTTCCTGTCTGTCTGTACAGACCTCCAGACCTTTATGGTTAACTAGTGTTGGAATTTAAAGCATGTGCCACCACACCTGGCTCTGTTCCCAGTGTGGCCTTGAACTCACAAAGATCCAGATGGATCCCTGCCTTCTGAATGCTAGAATTAAAGGTGTGTGCTACCATTGCCTGACTGTTTAATATAGTGGCTGGCTTTTTCCTCTGATCCTCAGATAAGCTTTATTAGGGTGGACAATATATTGGGAGACACAATATATCACCACAAATGATCTTTACTCTCAGATAATATACAGTGTCTACAGAAAAAAAACCCTGCTAACACTAATAATTGAGTTCAGTTAGATCACATGATATAAGCTAAATGCACAAAAATAAATTATTTCTGTATACTAACAATGGACAGAACAAAAATAAAACATTTCATTCAAAATAGCCTTAAAAATGAAATATTTAAAAATCAAACTTTAAACTTTATCCTCCACATCCATTGACTTTAGACTATTATTCTCTTCCTAACATTTTTTTCGAGACAGGGTCTCACTGTGCTGTCTTGGTGGCCTGGAATTCACTGTGTACACCACACTAGGCTGGTCTCCAACTCATAGAAATTCACCTGTCTTTGCCTCCAAAGTGTATCACCACACCTGGCATGCTATTCTTTTTCTTTTACTTATTAGTACAAAAAATGCTTTTATTGTGTTCAAACAAATCTGAAACCAATAACATAAATATATATGATAATTCTCAGAGAGGTGAATTTTTCAACAAAAAAAACCCTCATCTATTTATTTTATTATATATTTACTCTGCAAATTTCACACTTGTATACAATGAAATATAATCATTTCCACCTTCCATTTGTCTCCCTCAACTTCCCCCAAGTCCTCTCCCTCATAACTCATGTCTTCTTTTTCCCTTGTTACAGCCAGTTAGGGCTGCCCATGTGTACATGGATATGGGACGTCCACGTCTACCAGTGGTTACACCTTCAAAGAAGACTCCCCCTCCCCCAGCAGTCTCACCTCCCAATAGCTCCTCAATGAAGGACGAGACTGGTGAGCATCTCCTTCATCTTTGTGGGGAACTTTAACTGCTTGATCATGTAACCACTGGTAGTGTGGGGTCAGGGCACACCCAGAAGACAGCATTTATAGCACTCCTCCCCGCCCTCCAGCTCTGAAATGCCTTCTGCCTCCTCTTCTTGGTGCTCCCTGAGTCTGGGCTGGTGTCGATAAAGATCCCCTTTAGGGTTGAGCACTTCCATCAGTTACGCATCTCTGTTCTGACTATTGTCGACCGCCAAGGGAAACTTCTTTAATCAAAGCTGAGAGCAGCCCAGTCTCCACCCCAGGTCAGCAGCGAAACAGCTACGAGCTGAGCGCCTTGGGGCTGTTACTCTTACTTCTAGCTCCATGTCTCATGTAAGTGTTCAAGACAAGGTAGCCCACATTGACTTAAAACTCACCATCCTCCTGCTTCAGCATCCTGAGTGCCGGGGTTATAGGCATGTGCCACCAAGCCCAAGTATGCACAAATTAAAAAAAGAATAAATTATGGAATATTATTCTGCATTAGAGGAACAAACTGTGGATACATGCAATCATGGGAATCATGCTGAGTGAATAAGGTCAAGTTCAAAAGGTTGTACTGTCGGGGTTGGAGATTTAGCTCAGTGGTAGAGTGCTTGCCTAGCAAGCACAAGGCCCTGGGTTCGGTCCTCAGCTCTGACAAAAAAAAAAAAAAAGGTTGTACTGTCATGATTCCATTTACATACCATTGCTAACAGAATGGGCTATGTGAATGTCTCTTGTTTCTAATGCTGTAATTATTCAAGACTCCCTGACCCTGACCTTAGCATTGAGCACTGAACTCAGCATCCCATGTTTAAAAGCAAACATGGTAACAAAAATATATATGCTTCCCTGTTTTGTTTTTTACTTATTTAACAATTTTTAATTTATGTGCGTGTTTACCTGCATGGATATGCACCACATGCATGCCTGGTGTCTAAGGTGGTCAGAAGACAGTATCAGATCCCTTGGGATAGGAGTTATAGATGGTTGTGATCTGCCAATGTGGGTGTGGGGAACTGAACCTGGGTCCCCTGGCAAGAAGAACACATGCTCTTAACCATGAGCCATCTCTTCAGCACTGCATATTTTTGCTCTTTATTTTGAGACAAAGTCTCATCTGCAGCCCAGGCCTGCCTTGAACTCGTTGGGCAGTCCAGACTGGTCTTGACCTGCTGCTTAACTTCTCAAATAGTTGGGATAACAGGTCCCTCCACCAGGCCCAGTTTCCTTTCTGATAATAACATGTAAACTACACTTCTCTCAAAATAAAAAGTTCAAAGAAGGGTGATCTGTACTAATTGGTTCATTTTCACCTTCAAAATATTTTTCCAGGTACTACCATCTGGCCTTGAATTCATGAAGTCAGTATTGGTTATTAGTCAATCTCTTTGTCATGGAAAAGCAAGCATTTAACCCGCCTACTTTGCAATACACTCCCTTAAAATCCCGCTTTGTCCTCCAGGACACTGTGCTGCTCCGCGTGTGTGTGTCGTCCACTCCTCGGGCCTCTGTAGGTCTCTTCTGCTGCCTCACCCACTCCACCTTACTAGACACTCAGTGACTCAGAGTTCCTCTCGGGCTTTTCTGGGCTCCAAACCCTTCCTTCCTTCAGTTGTTTTGGTCATAAATATCTCAAGCATATCCTAATGTATTAGACTTTTATTATGGTAACATTAACAGTTTTAACACACAAAATTTTTGTTGGCAAGGATATGGAAAACCTGGAACCGAATATACTTTTGACTCAGCCATCAAGAGGACTTTAAACTCTACATTCATTCATTTAATTCTAATTAAATATACACCATTGCCACATATTACATATGATTTGCTGTACCTATAACTTATATATCTATATTCATATAGGCTTTTCCTATAACTGAATGGATCATCTCCTTCCTCCAACTTTATTTTTCCTGTTTCTGAGCACAGGTTTACAAAAACTAATGTAAAATGGTTCTTAAATGAAAAGTTCAACTTCAGTGAAGAGAAATTTCTAAAGTCTATGTGCACATCAAAGGTAACATATATCATGTTGGTGACAGTATCATGAAGATGTCACTCTCATTCATACCAGAAAGATAACAAATTGTTACAATTCCTAACAGAGACAATTGTGTAATGCCTAAAAGAACTTAGCGGCTCTGAATTTGTCTTCATCCGTACATATGAATGAAATACAGGTTCTGAATTTGTCTTCATCTGTGTATATGAATGAGATACAGGTTCTGAATTTGTCTTCCTCCATATATATGAATGAGATATAGGTTCTGAATTTGTCTTCCTCCATGTATATGAATGAGATACAGGTTCTGAATTTGTCTTCCTCTGTGTATATGAATGAGATACAGGCTCTGAATTTGTCTTCCTCCATATGTATGAATGAGATACAGGTTCTGAATTTGTCTCCATCCGTGTATATGAATGAGACACAGGTTCTGAATTTGTCTCCATCCGTGTATATGAATGAGATACAGGCTCTGAATTTGTCTTCCTCCATATATATGAATGAGATACAGGTTCTGAATTTGTCTTCCTCTGTGTATATGAATGAATCACAGGTTCTGAATTTGTCTTCCTCCATATGTATGAATGAGATACAGGTTCTGAATTTGTCTCCATCCGTATATATGAATGAGATACAGGTTCTGAATTTGTCTCCATCCGTATATATGAATGAGATACAGGTTCTGAATTTGTCTCCATCCGTATATATGAATGAGACACAGGACTTACACCGTGGTGGTGGCAGGACGACTTTGTAAACACGCTGAAAACCAGACTGTATCACTTCACATCATTTCAGTTGCTAACTTTATTGTTAGCAACAATGAATTTTACTTCAGTAAAAAAGAACAAATGTCAAGTAATACATTACAAAATAAAGAATTGTCCAAAGCTAATATCAAAGGATATTCTTCCGGATAAAGAAAACATCTCACTGGGAATTTGGAGTGATATAAAGTGAGGAAACAGGAGCAGGAAGACAGTGCCCTGTTTTAGTGGTGCCAATGCTCTTCAGGTCCAGGTTCTCAAACTTGAGAAAACCTGGACTAGAAGAGAGCCCAGTAAGTATTAGAAGGCCCTCCTGGGAGGTCACTTACAAGTCCTGACTGTGGCTGGACACCAACACCGTCTCTTCTAACTTAGTGTAGGCAGGTCAATCCTGAGCCTCCAACACCTATTACTGAATCCTAAGAATTCATATTAAAAACCAATAAACGACTGCACTTAACATTAAAAACAACCTGAACCTACCCTTTCTCTGGCCCATCATCCTTAGAAGGAACTGGATGCAAGGACTCGCTCCTCCCAAATTTTTGAGCCCCTGTGCTTACTCTTGATAATTTCTTAGATTTAGATTGTTGAAATAAACCGATTTCTTCTCCCTAAAGTGAGAAGATAGTGAAATGGAAAATGAGCAAAAGGAAAACAGAGAGAATAAAGTTCTGCACATATACCTCAAGCTTGTTTTATCTCTAGACTTTAAGCTTCCCTCTACTGCCTACTAAATATCTCATTGAAATAGAAACGCTACCCTCTTAAACAGGCAGGTTTTATGGGACAGGCCGAGTGAAATACAATAGCAGTTCAGGCAATAAGAGGAACCAGAGGCTGGCTAAGTCCTTACTTCTAGGACCATAGAGGCAGACTCCTTCCTGGGAAAGAACTCGGCAGCCATCCCTTCTTCCAGAACATAGGTTTAAAACTTGTGTGGGAGAGCACCAGGAAGTGGTAGGCAGGGAAATAAAACCAACATGCTTGCTTAGCTATAACAAGGGATCTAGAATTTAATAGTACTGCATCTTTCCTTTTCAGGACATTTTATGTTTATAGTTATTTTTCTCATTCTTAAAAGTTTCTAATGGAACAAGCAGGAAAGATGGCTCAACAGTTATGAGCTGGTCTTAACTGGTTGCTCTTCGAGAGGGCCTGGCACTCACGTAGTGGCTCACATCTGTCTGTACTTCCAGTCCCAAGGGATTTGAAGCTCTCTTCTGGCATGCTCACAGTACACAGTTATACATGCAAACAAAGTACCCATACATACAAAAGTAATAAAGTATATTCTTTTTAACAAGAGTATAAGGAAAACTGTGCACCAAGGGCAGCTGGGAGCGCTCAGGCAAGCTCCAAGAGAGACCTTGGATAAAGAATAGTGAGTGGGACAGCGGAGGGGACCACTAGCAAAAGAGAAGAAAAGCCAGCCACGGGAAAGAGAACGGTGCTCAGGAAATGGGCTCAGCTGCTCTTCGCTGGTGGAGCTTCAGGTTAAGCCTGGGGGTGTGGTGCTTGTCTATAATCCCAGCACCCGGGAGGCTGAGGCAAGAAGGTCACAAGCTCAAGGCCAGCCTGGGCTACACAGCAAGTCCCTGTCTCAAACAAATTACAAATAGTTTTAAGTATTAAGCAACTGTTAATGAGAAATACTATAAGAGGCTGACCTTATAAGTAAACATATATTATATAAATATGGTTAAATTTATAGAAATAGAAAATAGAACAGTAGCTTCCAGGGTCTAGGGTGGGAGAAGGAGGCAGAGTAATCTCGAGGCTATGAAATCATTTTTATTTATGTATTCGAGGCAGGGTCTCACCATGTAGACCTGGCTGTCCTGGGACTCACTATGGAGACCAGGCTAGCCTCAAACTCACAGATCTGCCTGCCTCTGCCTCTCAAGTGCTAGGATTTAAGGTGTACATCACCATGCCTGGTCCATACATTATTTTTTAAGTGTGTGTGTGTGTGTGTGTGTGTGTGTGTGTGTGTGTGTGTGTGTGTGTGTGTATGCTCTCAGAGGTCAGAAGATCCTCTGGAGCTGGAGTTGTATACAGTTATAAGCTAGGTACTGGGAGCTGAACTCAGGTCCTCTGGAAGAGCAGCAAATTCTCTTAACCACTGAGCCATCTCTCCAGCCCCTCCTCATTTAAAATTAAATTAAAACATAGTTTAAGTGTATAATACATGGAAAATCCTGTTGGTAAGTTTTTGGATTTGAGTGTGTGTGTGTGTGTGTACACACACACATGCCTGAATGTATATGTATGCATAGCACACTTGTGTAAGTGCACACAGAAGCCAGAAGAGAGCATCAGATCCTCTGAAACTGGAGTTACAGATATTGGTGAGCTGCCTTATGTAGATGCTGGAAACAAAACCCAGTCCTTCTATAAGACAAGTGCTCTTAACCACTGAGTCATCGCTTCAGCATGTTGGCTCAAGTCTTCGAGTTTGGATGTTGTTTCTTAGCTGGCAGCCATAGGAACAGCAGAGAGATGGTTCAGCAGGTAGGGGTGCATACTGCCAACCCTGACAGCCTGAGTTCAGTCCCAGGGACCCACATAGTGGAAGGAGAGAGTCAACTCCGCAAGTTGTCCTCTGAAGCCCCCAGAGTGCTCTGTGGCATTTCACACACACACAAAGTGAACAAACAAATGTAATTTAAATAAGAAGAGAATAGAGTAAATGATGGGAGAAAACTAACAAGTCGCTGCTGGGGATGTCTTTCTGCAGGCTGTGAATATGTGCTGCTGTGATTGGCTGACAGCTGTTTGGCCTCTGGCAAGGCAGCTTAGAGGCAGGCAGGAAATCCAGACAGATACACAGAGAGAAGAAAGGCAGAGGGGAGAGATGTGAGCCAGCCGCCCAAGGAGCATATAATGGGATGTAAGTAAAGCCATGGAACATGTGGCGATACATAGTTAATAGTTATGGGTTAATTTAAGGTAAGAGTTAACTAGCAAGAGACCTGCCTTAGAGCATACAGTTTGTAATTAATATAAGCCTCTTTGTGTTTACTGGGGTCTGAGTGACTGCAGGACTGGGCGGGACACAGGAAAACTTCCAGCTACAAGTCACAATAAAACAGAAGAGGAATTACCCTTCACTGTGAATGTGTTGATGCTTACACACTGTATGTATCCATGTGCCAAATTTGTAGGACTACATATTAAAAAGACCATAATTTACTGGTTATAAAAGTTCCACTTCTCGCCGGGCGGTGGTGGCACATGCTTTTAATCCCAGCTCTCAGGAGGCAGAGGCAGGCAGATCTCTTTGAGTTTGAAGCCAGCCTGGTCTACAGAGCGAGATCCAGGAAAGGCACAAAACTACACAGAGAAACCCTGTCTTGAAAAAGCAAAAAAAAAAAAAAAGTTTCACTTCTCAGAGCATTTTCTGCCAAGGAGTGATAGAGCATGTTGAATGGGATCAGAACACATCACGTGGTGGCGGTGCTCACCTCAGGAAGAGTATAGAGAAGTGGCAGACAAGTCTGGTTTATGTTACTTTCCACACAAACTAAGCTCTCTCCACTCCTCGGACACTGCCCACTCACTGGAGCGTCTTTTCTTAATGTGTCACTTACGTTTTTTCTCCTCTACAACTGCTCAGTTTGATGATGTTTATCTAAATCATCAGATATCAACAGATGGCATGCTCACTGTACTGTGCCTGTAAGACATGTCTTTACCTAGTGTGGGTAAACTGCATGGGCTAAGACACTCAGTGCACAGGCGTGTGGTAGGGCCTCAAGGCAAAAAGCAGGTCAGGAAAAAGGAAAAAATGGATAAGAAAACAATAAAATGGGTAATAAAATAATGAAAAGTGTGGTCTCTAGTGACAAGAACATCACTCGGGAGAGGGAATTAGAAATGTAAGTCCTACTGATTCTTGATCTCTGGTGAAACCCAGGGTCTCTGCACAGGTTCTTTGGGTGACACTAAAAACCACCTACTAGCAGCAATGCTGAACACATAAATCACCTAGAATTTTATTAAAACACAGGTTCTAATTCGTGGCTTTCATGTTCACATGGGGCTGGAGATGTAGGTTCTAAGCCAACTCATTGGTTTCAGAGTGAGCCCAAGCTTTCCCAGGACAATGACATCAATCTGCGAACTGGCATACTTGGAAATTTCCTGGGGAGATTTCTAATGTGTACCTGGAGTTCTGAAACCGCAGAGAAAGAGACGCTGTGACCCTGCTGATGACACTGAAAATGTGTTACACATCTTGCTGCCTTCAAAATGAGACATGCTGACTAAAACAGCCGTGGGGCAGTTCTGTGTGGCTGTGTCCAGTAACAGAATATTCTGTGATACCCTTAAGGCAGTAAAGATGAGTGAGGGCCCTTACCACTGAGGTCAGTGCATCAATGTGAGAAAACACATAAGGTTACTTACTATTTCCTTCAATTACCGTCTCTTTTCAGACTTTCCCCTCATCTTCCTGTCTTTTGATTCTTTACTGTGTGCCCAGTTCCCTTCCTTTGGTTTTGGTGTGCTGCTTTCAGCCTGTCTACTCAATTCCTACTATATATACTACAGGACTATTCTATGCTAGGCTGTTCTAAGGACACGCACTCAACACAGAGAATTCCCTTGTATTCTAGAAGGAGGTAAAAGGCAACAAACAGGTGAATCATATGACTGTAAATTCAATAAAGCAAAGCAAGTCAGGGCAAAGGGCACAGACAACAATGGAGGATGTTCTGTATGTGAGAGCTTATGTGGAAGACAGTTCTCTCATTAAGTGATGGATGAGCTGCCATTCAAAGGATGTGAGAGGTAAGATTCATGGCTGTGTAGCAAAGGTGCATCAAACACAGGGAACAGAGAGTGCCAAGCCCTGTAGGTTCCATTGATGTTCAATGACAAGCAAAGAAACCAGTGTGACTGGGTTGGAGTAAACTGGGAAATGAGGGGGCGAGGCTAGCAGGGACCTGCACAGCCATGCACAGTTTTCAAATCTTATTCTAAGTGGAGAACTTCCAGCAGACAAGTGAGTGGCATGGCTGTTATGTCAGAAGGATCTCTCTGCTCACTGAACACACAGGGCCTTCCCTTCCTTCCTACCTGAGGTGGTGTGTATGCTGCAACAGCAAGAACTTGTGATAAATGCCAGTATCCATGGCTGCCTTGGTCATTTCTCATTGCTCTGATGAATTATGCTAATAATGGCAACTCAGGGGAGGAAGGTGGTATTTGGACTCACAGCTCCAGAGCGATTCACTCCATCATGGTGGGGAAGGCATGGTGGTGAGAACCTGAAGCTGGCTGATCACACTGCACCCACCTTCAGGAAGCAGAGTGTGAACAGGAAGTGGGGCCTGGCCAATAAGCCTTCAGGATCCAGCCCCAGTGACCCACTTCCTACAACATGTCCCCACCTTTAAAGGTTCCACAACCTTCCTAAATAGTGCCAAGTGGAGACAAATTGCCCAAACATGTAACCCTGTAGGGTGTAATTCACATTCATTCACAGCAGTTGGCAAACACCCAAGGATAGATGTGAACTGTGCAGTTACTAAAGAGTAGTTCACATACTGGACACCCTACCTGGACCTCAGGAACCTGTGGAATGCAAGACTTTGGTCTTAATGGCAGGAGGGTAGCCATCTGTGGGAAAGGATCAACATCCTTCCTTGGTTTCTCTTGACGGAGGCGCCAGAATTTCAGTTCAGCACTCGCATTCTTTGTTGAAGGTGAATGAGTAACACAAAATCGTGGTGCCCTGTTTATTGAAAAAAACAAATTTAAGGTTCAATATGTTACGATGAAACTATAACAAATCTCAGACTCAAAAGCCTACAAACCACATAATTTACTATCACGATTACTAACCCTTTCTGTTATTTTCCATTTCTTTTTCTGCTGGTTCACCTTAAAAATATTTTTTCTATACATTACTTCATTATACTTCATTCACTAATAGAAAAGGTAATATATATTAGAAAAATTCATAATATTAAAATTATCTGCTTGATAAGAAAAAGAAATGCATAAAACTATTAAGTAATTTAAAAATAACATAAAATGTGCTGTGGTAGTTTTAAAACAGTTTGGTATTTATTTATAATATCAAATAAAAACTGGTCAAATTAAGTTAATATTTAAAAATACATAAACTCATTTTATTTTTTGTTTTTGGGGTTTTTGTTTTGTTTTATTTTGTTTTGTTGTGTTGTGTTTTGTTTTTTTTTTTTTTTTAGGCAAGGTCCCTTTATATATCCCTGGCTGTCCTGGAACTCACTGTGTAGACCAGGCTGGCCTGGAACTCATAGATCCCCCTGCTTCTGCCTCCCCAGTACTGGGATTAAAGGCGTGCGCCACCATGTCTGGCTAAAAATATAAATGCTTGAGAATATTCAAGTTCACTACTGAAGTGGGCTATACTGCACATTTACATATTTTTCAAGTCTTATACTTTGAAGGCAGGAATTAATTTTACAACAATTTATATAAATGAAATCTGAACTCTGCTTCAGAAACTGAAGGAAAAGGCTGGCACAAGACTGAGCCCACACCAGTTGGAGGACTATCCTAGTAGTCAGTGCTCAAACCCTTTGTGGTACTCAGTGCTAACTCCAGCCAGCAGGTCTGTGACGACATTGCTCTTTAGACCAGGTTTCACCTGAAGACTAATTCCTATTCTGTAGCTAGAGTTTTCCTGCCTGGCCCACAGTCAGGACAAATCTCTCTCACCTGCCAGTCCCACAGATGCTCAGACCCAACCAAGTAAACACAGAGACTTATATTGGTTACAAACTGTATGACCATGGCAGGCTTCTTGCTAACTGTTCTTACAGCTTAAATTAATCCATTTCCATTAATCTATACCTTGCCACGTGGCTCGTGGCTTACCGGCATCTTCACATGCTGTTTGTCATCATGGTGGCTGGCAGTGTCTCTCTGACTCAGCCTTCCACTTCCCAGCTTTATTCTCCTCCTTGTCCCGCCTATACTTCCTGCCTAGCCAATGGTCAATCAGTGATTTATTTATTGACCAATCAGCAACACACTTGACATACAGACCATCCCACAGCACTATTCCATGTTCCAGAGACTGACAGAAAACAGCTTCTCTTTAAAACAGGAGGAGAGAATATGCTCCCAGTGTGGACATGTAAGGAGTGAAGAGAATCCAAAGGCCACAGTCAGTTTAAGAGCAGAAAACCATGCAGTCAGTGTGGCTGCTCCACAGTATGCTCCTGAACTTTCACTTATTTCTTATTTGTGTGTTAATAGGAAGTGGGTCCACAAGCACCTTCTCAACTCCTACATGTAGTATTCAGGGAATATAGACCCCCTCAATTTCTTGATTCACATCATTAAAGTGTATTCATATGGATCCACAATTCTCTGCTGCCCTTACCATTTTAACTGGCTCTTATTCCACTCACAGCATTAATCTTTGATGAGCCCCTCTATGAACTCCAGTATAATAGGACAGTCCACCATGAATTCTAAACTGGCACTGTATTATCAGACAGCATCATCATATAAGCTCTCACGTACAGTGGTTTTACATGTCTTTATTCTCAAGATCTAGTGATCAGAGAGAGAGCAGAAACAACTCTCTAATGTTTTTCAATGAGTGACTGGCCATACACACAAGGGAAAACAACTCAGAAATAAACAGAGCATACTGTTGATACACACAGCTTGGCTACACTTTGAGAGAGTTATGCCAATCTTGAAAAGCTTGTGCCAAAAGAGTACATGTTATACAATTTGTACTGATGGTTTCCAGGAGTTGGGGAGGGAGGAGAAGAGGAGGTTGGTGCGGCTCTGGGACGGCAGAATGAGGCTCACTTGTGGTACATCCTATGTCTTGACTTTGACAGACATGCATGAATCTATAAATGATAAAATAACATCAAACTAAATATACACACACACAAATGAGTGCATGTAACGTTGATGAAACGTGGAAAAGATAGGTACATCAATGCTGATTTTACTCATTTTGATATTGTGCTACTATGATGGCTATTATTGGGTGTCAACCTGATTACAACTGGAATTAACTAAAACTCAAATGGTTGGGTACACCAGTGAGGGAATTTTTGTTTTTTTACTTAAGCAGTTTTTAATGAAAGCTGTATATGAGATGCCTCCAATCCTGCATCTTCTCAATCATTTCTTCCTTGTATTTGCCCTTCTCCTTTCCTACTGTTGAGACACGGCTTCTCTTTCCAGGATCTTTTGGTGGTCTCTGTCCAGCTTTAGCCTGACAACCACCTTGCTGGGGTGGATGCCCACATGGACAGCTGTGCCAATAGTCTTTTCTCGCTGCACTCATTCGATGTCGATGATGTGTTTCTTCCTGTACACTCGGACCACTGTGCCAATTTGCTGGCTGCTGTAGTGTCTTTGGACAACCTGAACTTCATCATCCTTTCGAATGGTCATAGATTGCACATTGTACTTCTGTCTGAGCTCTCTGGAAAGAGGGGAAGACATGATCTTCCTCCAATATGAGAAGATGCATTGAAATGCCTTTTGTAGCTCTTGCTTTGGTCAGAATTCACAAAGGGATTGAACTTTGTTTTAGCAGCTTCTGTCCAGTGATGGCCACGGAAGGAAAGAGGGATTATTTTTTTCTTAATTAAATCATTTGAAGTATGAAGACCCACTTCTAATCCATATCTTTGTGGTGGGAAGATCCATCTTTAATCTGGCCACACCTTCTGCTGGCAGCCTATATAAAGGATGTGCAGGAAGGATGCTTGCTCCCTTAGCCTGCTTGCTCTTGCTCTAGCTAGCTAGTCATTCCTCACTGGCATTGAAGCTGACTTCCCCAGGATTCCCCAGTGTATACAGAAGACCCACTGAGACAACCAGCCTTATGGACTGAACAACTACTGTATTCTTGCACTTTCATGTCTTAGACTCTTGTGGGCTGCAAGAATATATTATGAAGATTCAGCTGTGTATTAAAGTCTTACTTTGACCAGCCAAGGGTCTGTCAAATGGGAAGCCATTTATCATGGAATATTTGGTGTTATAGAGCCTTAATATTCCAGCTGTCTTCTGCTATGAAATTCTTATGTGCCCAAACACTCCCAGACCATATTGGCAAACAGCTAAATTTTCTCAGATCCCCTAGGTAAAATAACTCCCCTGCTGAGCCTAGGAGACAAGCAGGTTGCAGATTCACAGCTTCATATCTTGTGCAAATGAAGCTCATATCCTCACTTGCCTTCAAGCTTAGGGGCATTACAGAGCAATAGACTAAGGACAATAGGGCTTTTTGCATAACCAGGTGCAATAAGGACAGGAGCAGAATTCCACAGGCAAACACAGAATCATGTGGCCAGAGAGAGGTGAAGTCAGAGATTCTATAGTGGGTAAAGCAGATCTCTCGTAGAGTTTATCAGAGCCAGGGGTTGCTGTAGATATCGCTTTGTGTGCTGTGAATGTGTTGCTCTGATTGGTTAATAAATAAAGTACTGATTGGCCAGTAGCCAGGCAGGAAGTATAGGAAGGACAAAGAGAGAAGAGAATTCTGGGAAGAGGAAGGCTGAGTCAGGAGTTGCCAGCCAGACATGGAGGGAGCAAGATGTAAAGATACTGGTAAGCCATGAGTCACGTGGCAAAGTATAGATTTATAGAAATGGGTTAATTTAAGATGTAAGATCTAGCTAGCAAGAAGCCTGCCATGGTCATATAGTTTATAAGTAGTATAAGTCTCTGTGTTTACTTGGATCTGAGCAGTTGCAGGAGCCGGGTGGACACAGGAAAACTCCAGTGACAAGGGGTAAGGAGCCAGGAAGGATAGATGGAGGATGAAGGAACAGAGGATGAAGATCAGGTCAAAAGCATAGGAGCTTACTAAAACTATGAGGACAGCAAAAGTGGGCACAGAGAGGAGCTGAATGTGAGGACAGAGCTGAAGCTGTATAGATAGAATTTTTTCATAGAGGAATAAAGTTAATGTACAAAAGAGCATAGTGTACATAGATTCCTTTCCCTCAGATACCTCACGTCATATGTAGCATCTTTCCCAGGACTCTGGGAGGAATTTTCTCAGGGTAGGAACTTGGGAAAATTCTGTTATCCTTAGTAGTCCACAGCCTGTAAGCCATTCTAACAAATCCCTCTTCTCTCTATATATAGGGAGATGAGTTCTATAATTGCTGTCCCTCTAGAGAACCCTGACTGACATTGCAGGAACACTATCACTGAAGGAAAACACACTTATCATCTCTTTGGATTGTTTCTTACAACTGTATAAATATATAATTATCTCAAAACAAGATGTTTAATTTTGAAAAGAGATGCTAGAGAGATGGATTAGCAGCTAAAACCTTGTACTATTTGTTTGGATGCCTGAGTTCAGTTCCCAGCACTCACCCCAGGCAGCTCACAAACTCCTATAACTCCAGTTCCAGAGAATTGGATGTTATCTTCCTGCTTTCAAGGACACTGCACTCATGTGCACATACTCACACACAAACACAAAAATATTTTCATAATAAAAATAATAAAAACAAATTAAAGAGCCAGAGTTCTTCTATCCTGACAATTTTTCTGAAACTCAATGATAAGTTGGGTGGTGTGTATATATGAACCACCTATAATACAATTTATACCTTTCTGTGTGCCTCAAGATTTATTTTACTTTTATTTATGTATCTGTCTGCATGTGCACAGATGGATAGGTGCCCACAGAGGCCAGAAGAGAGTACTGGAGCCCTCTGAAATCTAGGTGCTGGGGACTGAACTTGGGTTCTCTGCTCTTAGTTACTGAGCCACCTCTCCAGCCCCAGGATCATTTTTAAGGAAAGAGAACAGCACGAGTAGGTGAGAAAATACAAGTGAAAGTCATCACAAACACAAGCTGGTAGGTGACATTGGTGATAGTGGAGTCTACATGATGTTAGAAACATCAACATCATCAAATCAAATGTACCACAGTGAGCACATGCTGGGCTTCTCTGGCAGATATTTTCTCCACTGTGTCCACTTCTCTGTACCCTGTGCAGTCCCAACACTTCTTATTACATTCATTTCACATGGTGGTGATATATTGTGCACCCCAATAAAGCTTGCTTGAGGATCAGAGGACAGAGCCAGCCACTATATTAAACTAGAGGTCAGACAGTGGTAGCACATGCCTTTAATCCTATCACTCGGGAGGCAGAGATCCATTTAGATCTCTGTGACTTCAAGGCCACACTGGGAACAGAGCCAGGCATGGTGGCACACACCTTTAATCCCAGTATTGGGAAGCACACATGCCTTTAATCCCATGAAGTGATGTCTGGGCAGAGAAAGGTATATAAGGCGTGAGGAAACAGGAAGTCTCTCTCTTGAGGCTGAGGATTCCGTAGAGGTAAGAACATGGCTGGCTTGTTCTGTTTCTCTGATCTTTCAGCTTCCACCCCAATATCTGGCTCTGGGTTTTCTATTAATAAGATTGTGTAGCACTTCCTGTTACATCTGGCAACCCAATGTTGTGTCACAAATTTACTAAAAAGCCACTTCCTGGGGCTCAGGCCTGAGCAGCGAACAGCTGCAGTCTCCACCCGACGTGGGCTGTAGTCTCTTTGGATTCTTCTCTCCTAGTGGGTTGTGGGCTCTGTCTGGATCCCCATTTCATACTGCTACCACACTAGGTAGTTGTCTTGAAACTTGCTCAAGCTTCTACTGCTCTACAGAGAAGCGGTCAGCCTCATATCTGAATCATCACTATCAGCAAAACTTGGTGAGTCAATGAAGATATCTTAAAAGGAGAAATTAGTTAAAAGAGAATCTTTCCCTTTTAATTTTTCCATTGTAAAAAATTTTACAATGGAAGGTGTTTGGTCTCTGTTTGATAACACATTTGGTGGTCTGAAAATGGAACAATTAAATGAGGATAATTAATGTTAATAGGATAGATGTAATGTCAATTATAAATATTATTTGTTTGATCATTTCTGTTTTATCATTATAAAAGTTGGTTAATGTGAGTGCAAAGATAAAAATTTTAGAAAAATTTGTTAAAAGAAATCATAGAGAAATTCAGACCCAGACAGAGGAATTTAAAGGTGAGCCAATCTCATCATTGCATTACACGGATACAGAGAAACAGCCTAGGGGTTTCAAACAGCCAACCTTAATCTATCCAGTAACCTACAGGAATTGCCAAATGCTCAAGACTGTGTACAAGCTGATTAGACTCCTGTGCAAATGTTAGATTTGAGGGAATTCAAGGAAGCTATAGTCTCATATGGTGTGCATTCTCCATTTGTAAAGCAGATGTCAAACTCGTGTTCAACTTTAATAGAATTATCCCTCAAGACTGGAAAGATTTGGTCACAGCCATCCTAGAAGCTGGTGCACAGTTACAATGGAGGACCTGGTGGAAAGATGAGACTAAGACCATTGAGCAACAATGTATGGAAATTCCCCAAGATCAATTTTGCAGAGAAGGCAATTATGCTGATATACAAAGGCAATCTTAATATGATGACCATACCCTAATTTTATGCCAAATGGCAGCCTTGAATGCTTGGGACAGAATTGGAGAAGTAGGAAGGAAAATTGAGTCATTGACAAAAGTTATGCAGAGCCCAAAAGAAAACCTTCACAGATTTCTTTAAAAGGCTATCTTCAGCAGTAAATAGAATGATGCCAAATTCAGAAGCTAGACAGATAATAATTGAATCTCTGGCTTTTGAAAATGCTAATGCATAATGCAGAAAGATAATTAGGCCATTAAAGGAAAGATCAGCACCCTTGAATGAATGGATCTGAGATACAATTAATATTGAATCTCATGACTGTGATGATGCTTGGATAGGAGAGGAGATTTCCTTATGTTTGAAGAAACTTAGTAATGTCAGGTGTTTCAATTGTGGTAAAAAAGGTCACCTAAAAAGGGATTGTAAACAGGACATTCCTAGAAACAATATTTTTTCAAGAAATAATATCAACAGAATGACCCTCCTTCTGGAATAAGGTGTGGTAAAGGGAAACATTGGACTAACAAATATAAATCAACAGGGACAGACAAGGTAATCCTTTGCCTTTGCCATCAGGAAACTCCCTGAGGAGCCTCTCACAGACCCCCATGGCAAATTCAGTTCAGTCTTTTCCTGCTATCGTAGAAGAAACCCCTTCCCAGAGCAATTAAATAACCTAATGCCTATTGTAAAAAACCATACTTCTTGGGGTGACAGATATGGAAGAGAGAACAAAAAATTCAGTAGAGACCATAAAGTGAATTTTTTGGCAAACTTCTATAAATGAACAAAGACCAAAATTAAAAATACAAATAAACAATGTTCTCACTGAAGGTCTTATAGACACAGGTGTGGATGTAACAATAATTGCACCAGAATCCTGGCATTCAAATTGGCCTCTTCAGGAGGTAGATGTTCAGCTTTTAGGGATTGGAACATTATCTCAAGTGAAACAGAGTGCAAGATGGATTGAATGTATAGGGCCAGAAACACAGAGAGGAAAATTAAAGCCATATGTGGCTAATACAGCTATGAATCTAGGGGGCCATGATTTATTACAACAATGGAATACCCAGATTAACATTCCTCCAGTCTCTAAAACAAACCATAAACTAACAGATATTTCTGAGAAAAATATTAGAAGGTATTATAAAGAACAGTCACCAACCATCCAGATTGTACAAGAACAGGGCACAACAGCTGCTGATCTTCCAAAGACACCAACAACCCTACCTTTAAAATGGTTAAGACAAACCTGTATGGTTCAGCAATGGCCTTTAACAACAGAGAAACTACAGGCCTTAGGACAGCTGGCAAGAAGAGTTAAATGCTCAGCATATTGAAGAATCAACCAGCCCTTGGGATTCTTCTATATTTGTAATGAAAAAGAAATCTGGTAAGTGGAGAATGGTAACAGATCTAAGAGCAATTAACAAAGTAATTCAGCCAGTGGGCTCTCTACAATCTGGAATTCCTTTGCCTACTCTGTTACCTAAAGGATAACCTTATAGTTGTCAATTTAAAATACTGTTTCTTCTCAATACCTTTACAAGAAAAAGACAGAGAAAAATTTGCCTTCATGGTAACTGCTTATAATAATTCCTGGCCAGTCAAGAGATATCAATGGAAGATTCTACCATGGGGAATGTTAAATAGCCCAACCCTGTGTCAATATTTTGTATAACAGCTGTTGGAAGTATTATGTAAAAAATTTCCTAATCTTTAATTTACCATTACATGGATGATATTTTACTAGCTGATTCAAATGCAGATACATTAGAAAGAATGTTTAAAGAAGTAAAGAAAATTTTGCCTTGTTGGGGATAGCAAATTGTTCCTGAAAAGATACAAAGAGGAGATTCTATTAATTATTTAGGATATAAGATAGGTCTACAAAAAGTTAGACTCCAAAAGGCGTGAATTAAGAGAGAATGATTACAGACTCTTAATGACTTTCAAAGATTATTTAGAAACATTTCTTATCTATGGACTGCTATTGAGGTAAAAAATTGAACTGAGTAATTTGTTCAAAAACTTAGAGGGTGACAAGGACTTAAATAATCCAGGAAAATTATCAGCTGAAGCTGACAAATAATTGGCTTTGGTGTAAAAGAAAATACAGGGTGCACATGTAGATCATTTGGATCCAAAGCTTGATTGCATTTTGGTTATTTTACCCTCTAAGCATTCTCCTACAGGAATTTTAATACTGAGGGAAGATATCATATTATATGTGATCCCACATGGGTCTGCCAGGTTCTCTAGCATGAGGTAATGAGGAGATCAATAAACTATTGATAGGAAATGTCCTGGAGGCCTCAGAATTTCATTAAAAATATCATGTTAAAAGTAAGGGTTTAAAAAAGGATTTTTCCATAACCTGGCAACAAGCCAAAGAAATTTTAAGGAAATGTCCTACTTGTTCTTTTCTTTTTTTTTTTAACTTCAGACTCCCTGAAGTCCTTTGTTTTTTATTTACTTATTTATTTTTTATTTTATGTGAATTGGTTTTTTGCTCACACAAACTGTGTGAGGATGTTGGATCCCCCAGAACTGGAGCTATAGAGAGTTGTAAGCTGCCATGTGGGTGCTGAGAACTGAACCTGGGTCTGGAAGAGCAGCCAGTGTTCTTAACCTCTGAGCCATCTCTCCAGTGCCCCCTTCTTGTTCTTTTTACAATCAGACTCCACTATCAGCAGGATATAACCCAAAGGGTACTCAGAGGATGTACAGATGGATTTGTTTCATTTTGTAGAATTTGGAAAATTGAAATATGTGCACCACACTATTGATACCTATTCAGGATTTCAATGGGCAACTGCTCTGTGATTCTGTAATCACACATTTACTCGAAGTTATGGCCATCAATGGTATACCTGTACAAATTAAAACTGACAATGCTCCAGCATATGTCTCTGGTAAAATGAAAAAAATTGCTTATTATAATATAAAGCATATTACAAGTATATCACACAATCCTACTGACCAATCAGTCATAGAAAGCTCAAATCAAATTTTAAAGGATATGCTAAAGAAATAGAAAGGAGTAACAAAAACCTCCAGAAACAGACTGCATAATACTCTATTAACTTTGATTTTTCTCAATGCTAATGAGAAAGGAACAACAGCTGTAGAGAGAGACACTGGATAATAGAAAAAAAACTACAGAATTAAATCAGCCTATATACTTTAAAGATGTGCTGACCTCAGAATGGAAACCAGGATATGTTTTACGTTGGGGACGAGGTTTTGCTTTTATTTCTACAGGAGAAGAAAAGCTAAGGATACCATCAAAATTGATAAAGGTTCTAGTTGAATAAGAGAGACCTCTTAATTAGAAGAGGTGATAGATCATCAACCAGCATGACCATTCAATTTAAACTAACTTATTACATTAACAAATGCTTTTCATTTAATCAGATATAACTTGCCAAAAGGGAACCTTCCAAAAGTTAGGGTTGGGGAATGGTTTTTGTTTTTGTCTTTTGGGGGAATGAAGGCTAAAAAATCTGAAGAACACCGGACAAATGAGATATCTGAAGAAAAAGGATGAATCATCCAGAAAAAAAATGTCCCAAGGAAAAAGAGTAAATTGGCCTATTGGTATATCACATATAAAATTTCATAAGTCTTCCTAAATATTTGTTTCTACTGTTCTCTAGAGACACATAATGCAAATGGCCTTATATAGTCTCAGTTAAATTAAAAATTAAAACTGGCTTTGGAGTTGGAGTGTGGCTCTCTCCTTCTCTAAACCCAAGCATGCTTGTTAAAATAAAATACAAAATCTCTGTATCATGTCAGAAGAGTCACCTGATATGGGACAGAAGAAAAACCAAAATTAAAGAACTATTCTATTGCCACTAATCTCATAATTCTTTGGTTTTATTTTGACTCTTTACAACTTTTCTTAAGGTATGAATTTTATATCAAAATTATAAGATTTACAATTAAAATTAAAAGATTTATAAACTTTTGTCATGATATTAATGGTCATATAGAGCACTAATCCTAGAAAAAAGGCTTCATCTAACTTTCTGTATATGATTTCGGGTTTGATTCTCTATCAGTTTTCTGAAGGGAACCATGACTGTGTCTAACAGTGACTTTGAAGAGGATGGGGCCCTACAACAATGATTCCATGAGGATGATGATAACACCACTAAGCTGACAAACACCACCCAAGGATCAGCTTTGGACTACAAACTGCTCAGGACAATTTTGAGATGGCCAGCTGAGATGATCCAGCCTCACAGACTACTCGAGCAAGGATTTGAGACAAGCCCTACACTTTTGCATTATGCAGAGACTGGACAACAAATGATACAGCTACCTATCCCAGGACTTGACAATTAACCCCAAATTTTTCTTTTCAGGATCCCCTTAAGATGCCTTCACCCTCAGACAGCAGGAAATAATTTTAATAACACAGTGCGCACATTCCCAAGAGGTGGGGTGGGTGGTTTTTTGGTCATGAAAATAATTTTAATAACACAGTGCGCACATTCCCAAGAGGTGGGGTGGGTGGTTTTTTGGTCGTTAAATGGGTTATGGATAATTATCATTGTTTAGGGTGTTTGATTACAAAGGAGATTAAATTCAGAGTTCTTATTTTGAAAAAAAAAGAAAAAGAAAAAAGAGGATATAGATAAGAGGTATATTATTGAATCTACTCTGAAAAGAAAAAGGGGAAGAATATAGATATGATAAAATAAAAAGGTAGATTATTGAATCCACTTTTAAAAGGCAACTACTATTTAAATATTTTACATTGGATTGGATTTTTGTATATTGTATACAAATTATGTATATTGATACAAATTCAAGAATGAAAATACTGTACACATATTTTTAATCTTGTTCAAGGCATTATACCTATGCAGTTCATTTAATAATGCAATGCAATTTTCTAGTCCTTGAAAGTTATTACCAACTATTTAGGATAATAAAGAAATGCAGGTTAGTAGTTAGTCATTACAATCAAACTTGTAGTCATATTAGGTATGTTTTCAAGTTCAAGCAGAAATATATTTTAGATAGACAGATCATCTTCAAGTCCTTCAGAGATTTATAGAATATGGAATTTAAGATGTTTTAATAACAGATTTTTTTCTTTTTTTATGACACATGGCTGCTCCTGCCAGCACCAATCTATTTCAGAGAAGATGATGGGCATCAAAGAAACTCCTTATGAAGTTGACTTTCATTGTGGCAAAAGTTAGTCACTGGGCAAGAAAGTGCCCTTGCCTTGACTGCTGACAGTATGCTGTCCAAAATGGACAAGCAGGACACAAAAGAAAGTACTGCTGATCCTTGCCAAGACAAGGTAGGAAGGCTCTTTAGAAAATCCTTCTTCACAGATGAGTCTGTCAGATATTCTAGGCCTGTAGGTCAAAGATGGATGCCCCAACATTGCAAAGAAACCTCAGGTGGCTGTCCAGGCAGCTAGCTGTTTCTGTCATTTCTCACAATATTTGGAAGTCGTGTATTTGCACTTCCTCCTTACTCAGTTAATATTATTTCCTTCTCAGGTCTCTGAAGGAATTGAAGATTAGATAGTTATAGTTATAGCTTTCCTTGTTAACAAATTCAGAACAGAAACTCACTAAAGAGGTGTAAAGTGTCTAAGTTTGAAAGATATCAAAAGATAGCTTTCAGTTGGTAATGCAAGTTAGGATAGAAAGTGAATTAGGTACATTTTGGACTCACCAAAATAGATCAGATAATGGAGTATTTTCTCTGAATCTGTCAAATGCAAATGGACTGGTAATTGTTGATGTATTTATTGCCTGTATATATTATATATAGTTATTGTACTTATTGTATTTAGTTTTTCTTATCTTAATTATACCTTCTTTATTATTTTAGATTAAAAAAAAGGGGGGATGTGGTAATATATTGTATACCCCAATAAGGCATGCCTGGGGATCAGAGGACAAAGCCAGCCACTGTATTAAATATAGAGGTCAGCACACACCTTTAATCATAGCATTTGGGAGGAAGAGATCCCTCTGAATCTCTGTGAGCTCAAGGCCACACTGGGAAGAGAGCCAGGCATGGTGGCACAGGCCTTTAATCCCAACACTAGGAAGGAAGGAAGATGGCAGGGCACAGAAAGGTATATAAGGCATGAGTAAACAGGAAGTCTCTCTCTTGAGGCTGAGGATTTAATAGAGGTAAGAACATGGCTGGCTTATTCTGTTTCTCTGATCTCTCGGCTTTCACTCCAACATCTGGCTCTGGGTTTTCTATTAATAAGACTGTTTAGCAACTCATGTTACAGTGTTTCCTACTAAACCATGAACCCTGGAATGAAGCAGGTTTTAGCCTATAAAGAGTTATCACAGCATTTTACCAAAAGTGCTAAAAACAATTCAGTGAGATGACAAATCTGTACCAACAACTGCACACACATTATGAGAACTGATCATACAGTTAGCTGTACAGGGATGTACTTACAGAGATCAGCCAAACCTTCCATGCATCTAAAGATACCCAAGCACACCAAGTGTCTTAGTCACTGTTCTATTGCTATGAAGAGACGTCATGACCACAGCAACTCTTATAAAGGAGAACATTTAATTGGGGGCTGGCCTACAGTTTCAGAAGCTTAGTCTATTATCATCATGGCAGGGAGGATGGCAGCGTGCATGGTGCTGGAGAAGCAGCTTAGAGCTACATCCTAATCAACAGGTGGGGGTGGGGAACTGGGCCAAGCACGGGACTTTGAAACCTCAAAGCATACCCCCAGTGACACACTTCCTCCAAGAAGAGCACACCTCCTAATCCTAATCCTTTCAATTACTTTCACCCCCAGTAAGCAAACATTCAAATACAAGAGCCCATGGGGGCCATTCTTATTCAAACCACCACATTCCACTCCCTGCCTCCCAAAAGCTTGTAACCATAACATAATGCAAAAATGCATTTAGTCCAACTTCAAAAGTTCCCATAGTCTATAAGAGTCCCAATACTGTTTTAAAGTCCAAAGTTCAAAGTCTCTTTTGAGACTCAAAGCAATCTCTTAACTGTAACCCCCTATAAAAGCAAAATAAAAGAGCAGATCACATACTTCCAACATACTATGGCACAGAATATACATGGCCATTCTAAAAGGGAGAAAATGGAGCATAGTGAGGAAATACTAGACAAATCAAGACCAAAAACCAGAAGGACAAATTCCACATTCTATCTTACGTCAAAATACTCCAGATTTCCAACTCCTTCCGGTTTTGTTGACTGCAACATATTTCTCTCTCTTGGACTGGTTCTGAATTCAGTCTGCAGCTTTCCTTCACAAATATCCCAAGACTCTGGCATCTCTAACACCTTGGGGTCTCCAACACAATCCAGGCTTCACCTCACAGCTTCACACAGTGGCCTCTCTAGGCCTACATTCAGGGACACCTCTGACACACACCTGGCCTCAGTGGTTTTCTTTAGCCATAGAGAGAAATTCCACAACCCTTTTTCTTGTATCCTTAACTCTAAATCCAGAACTACATGGCCAAAGCTGCCAAGTTCTGCTCTACTTGCTGGGACTGAAACATGGCCCCCTTGTTCAATTACATCTTTATTAGCTTTCTGTTGTTGATGCCTTCCTTCATTGCTTACATTTTTCTTTAATTCTTTTCCCCAAGTTGGAAGCTTAGCTGGGTAGGATCTTGCCCTTAAGTCACCATTCCCTTTATTCCATCTAGCATCAGACTTGTCTTTAAGCTTTTTCTCTCCTTGAGCACTGGACTTAGCTCCATCATACTTTCTGGTGCTCCTTTTCTCCTCAAACTGTACATTTTGTATTTCTCTTTCTTCAGCTTGCTCCTTCTCATTATAGATCTGCATACAAGTGATTACTAATAACCACATTACACAGTCAATACTAGGCTGTCTTGAAACCTACTCTACCAACACCATTAATCTCAGGCAGATTTTAGGGACAAGGGCAAAAAGCAGCCATATTCTTTGCCAAAATAACACAAAAAATGGTCTCTAGGCCACTTACTAAAATTCTTCCCCTTTGAATCCTCTTGAACTGGGCCATGATAATTTACATTGCTTGTAGTACCACTTTCTTCCATACCCCTATTAGTATGGCCCCTTAATCCCTGCTTAAAGCATTCAGCTGCTTTCCTAATCCAAAGTCCCCAAGTCCACATTCCACCAACAAGCAGCAAGAGCAGGGCTGTCACAGAAACCCCCACTCCTGGTACCAACTTCTGTCTTAGTCACTGTTCTGTTGTTGTCAAGAGACACCATGACCACAGCAACTTTTACAAAAGAAAGCATTTAATTGGGGGCTTGCTTATAGTGTGAGAGGTCAGTCCATTTCATCATGGCAGGGAGCATGATGGCAAGCATGGTGCTGGAACAGTAGCTGAGAGCTACATCCGGAGACACAGGTCAAGAGAAAGAGAGAGCCTGGCCCTGGCATAGGCTTTTGAAACCTCAAAGCCTACCCCCCTCCCAGTTACATACTTCCTCCAACAAGGCCACACCTCCTAATCCTTATAATATTTACAAGTAGTTTCACTCCCTGGTGACTAAGCATTCAAATATATGAGCCTATGGGGGCCATTCTTCTTCAAACCACCACACTAAGCATCTAAAAGATAAGTGCTTTTCAAAAAAAGGCAAAGATAAATGGGTCACTTTAAGTTTCCACAGCTATATAATCATGAGACAAAAGGTATTATTTATAACTAGCCTAAGAAAAATAAAAGAAAATAATTTTAATCCACATTATTTTCCTTACCAATACAGAAGCAGAGGTTTTATAACCTCAATCTGAATGTTTTTCAAATGTTCTTCTGTCCACCGGGATCCATGCAGCAGTTTAAACTTTGATAGGATTTCTGTAGAAAGGTAGCGCTCCCCACTGCTCACAAGGTAGCATTTCTTCATTTTCTCAAGATGTCTTAGATAAAAACAGTTATACACATGTCAATACAATATTCAACTTCCCAAATGTAAATGTTTCAGACAAGCAGTAAATACCTCAGACCAACACTCGTTACAGAGTACTAAAGGGTTTTGTAGACATAGACTATTTCCCAGGGTGTTTGCTTTTCTCAATAAGCTGGATGGCCTTGTAGAGCTGTGCACATCAAATCTCTAAAATTTAGGTAAATTTTTTTAGGTAAAATAGGTAACTGTGTTACCTATAATGGTAAAAAAGGCAGCAGATGTAGGTAAGTGAGGACTAGAGAGAAATCAGCCTGCTAATCCCAAGACCCATGGGAATGCCAGAAATTCTTCTACAGGAGACACAGGGGGGCCAGAGCCATGAAGATGTAAGGGAGACATCAGAAAGAAGCTGTGATGTCATGCTGCTGGCTTTGAAGGTAGAGGAAGGAGTCCTAAACCAAGGAGTATAGGCAGTCTTGTTGGAGCCCATTTTTAGGTTTCCTAGTAGCTTTACCCAGCAGGTCTGCATAGAGAGGATGATTGGATCACAGGTCTGAGTGTAGGTGTCTGAGATGGTCTGCACTTGGCTGTGCTGGGGGAGGTCTTTTGCTCCACTCCTTGGCATTCCTTTAAATATCCTAGGGCAGAAACAGTCAGAGCCTGATGGATTAGGATCCAGACCCTCTTGAGGCTATCCTATATTTTCTATCTACTTCTCTCCCCTCTATCCTTCTAACTAGTATTTCCTGCTGCTCCTACTCAAGAGTACTCTGGGGGTAATGTGGGGGTGAGGGATAGCCCCCTACAGATGGTGCCCAAACAGAGACTAAGACAAAAAGACTAAGAAAAAAAATTCCAGAGGGCTTGGCAAAAACAGGAGTGAGGTCCTGCCAGGGCTGGTCTAGTTTTGTAATGTAAAAAGTTAAATGGGGCAGGGGGTTTTATCCTCAAGAGAAAAAGAAAAAACAGACTGGAAGGATGTCTGCATATAATCTTCTCTATCAAGATTTCTCTCTTTCTGTCTCTCTCTTAATTTCTATCTATGAAAATTAAGAAAGGTAGAGTGTAGTAATTTACTGCAGGAAGAAATTTAGAGTAAGGTAGTGTAGAAAAAATTTAGAAAAATAGCATAAAGAAAACTTAGGATAAGATAGGCAACTACACAGAGAAACTAGGTCTTTAATTTTCTAACTTTGGGGCTATGAATGAAACTAGGGAAAAATCTATCCTCTTTGAGTTTAACGGGCAGAAAAAAACTCTTCTTTGAGCTTATCAGGCAGAATAAAAGATTCCTATGGAAGCTTTTGGCCTGGGGACAGCTAAAATGCTAAGTCCAAGCAGCAGACGAAAGAGATTTCCCCTGGGGCAGATGCAGAGGACAAAACAAAAATCCTCTGCTGCATCAGCAGTGCCCGTGAAAACTTGTGTAACACCTTACCAGCAGAATTTGCTTCCTCCTGGCCATGAAGCCAAAAAGATTGGAGAACAGATGTTTTGGGGAAATGTGATGGTCTCTCTCTCTCTCAAACTAAAAGCTTTCTTAAAAAACTTAATCTCTCTCTAAAAAACTAAAAAGCCTTTCAGAACTTTCTTTCTCAGTTTCTCTTTCTGTAAGAGAAAAATTAGATTCACCTGAAATAGTTCACCTGTGGTTCTCTCTAAGAAACAGAAAAACCTCTTGGAACAGGGCCAAACCTCTCTGCTAAGCTCTGTCTTTCTTTCAAGCCAGGAGAAGCAGCAGTCAGAATCCCCTGAGGTTAGATAGAACCTAACCATAAATGCTTGGGAGAATCACCTGTAACGGCTTTAGAAACAACAAACCTCTTGGAATATGGCAAATCCTCCCTGCTGGTAAAAACAGCAGCCAGAAGTTCCCTGTGGTTAGTGCCTAGTGAGAGAGTACAGGTAGGAAGCTGAAGCAGACAGCTTCCCTGAAGGTGAAGCCACAACAGAGGCAGTACAGGACCTGGGCAAGGGCTACTGGCAAGGAGGATGCAGGAAAGCCAAGCCTCTCAGCTGCAGCTGCAGCTGAGGCATCTGTCTGAATGAAAAGGTTGCTCATAATCACCCTAGTGCAAAGATCCCCTGAAGCAATGCAAACCCTCTCTGTTAGTGTTGTCTCTTCACTTCTAACCAACAACTGAGAAGCGATTAGCCAGCACCTCTGAGTTTGAGTGCATTCCGGAGATACTAGGGTTCCTGCAGTTGTCAACAGCTTCCTCCAGCATGGAAAAGAGGCAGGAAGGTGCAGGACCTGGGGAAAAACTGCTGGCATACAAGCAAAGCCAAAGCCAGTGGGAACAGCACAGTCACCTGCCTGACTACAATCCCTGGGTTGGTAGATGAGGCTACACAGCATCCATGGCTGCAAAAAGAAATCTCTCTAAGAAAAGCTCTTTTCTATCAGAGAAAGGACCTGGGGAAAGTTGCTAGAGTTTGAGGCAGATTTGAAGAGAAAAGTTCCTACCTCCAGAGGCAGCTAGCACAAGAACAGAGCCACAGCCTGAGGCATCCGAAGCTCTGCATCTGGGAGGAAGAAACAAGCAGGACTAGATAAAGATCCATCAGGGAAAGTCTCTCTGATGGAGCTGTAGGAAAGCTTAGCTTTAAGTGCTTTTGTTTCTTTTCACTGACTGGTTGGGGCAAATGAACAAGCCCTGAGGAAATTTTCATATCAGGGATGCCCACCTCTATGCATGCTAGCAGGGTAGGTGCGATTCTGATCTGGGGCCAGTATCAAATGAAAGAAAAACACCTAGTGGGGCCAGCTCAGGGAGAACAGAAATCTCTCAATCTCCTGTGGTGAAAAAGCAAAAAGCTTGACTCAAATCTCCCAGGCTAAAAGCATGAAAACAAGCCTGGTAAAAGGGAGCCAGAAGTTGGCTCTCAGACCCGAAAGAAACTATAGGAAATAAAGTCTGAAACATAGTGATGCTATAGAGAAAGGCATCCTGGGAAATGTAGTATAAAGAAGCAAGATAGCATAGGCAAGCCAGTACAGAGAAAAGGCAGACAAACTGGGACAAAAACTTTCAAATGTTCATCTTAAAACATTGCTTTTATTCCAAGCACTGCTAAAAAGCTTGGCTTTACCTCCCCAAAGCAAACAGGTGATCAAAAGCTTGCTCACAAGAGATAATTAAAATGAAGAAAGCTTATGAGATTGTGTTGTGTTTAAGATTCCAGAGAAACATTGATAGCATTAAAAGATGCTCATGGTAAACTTAAAATACAGTTGTTGTTGTTGTTTTTAAGTAAGAAGGAGGAAAATTGAGAGTTTGTTGAATGTCAGTTCCAAGGAAAAACTGTAAGGAACTTGGAGCTGTGCCACTTTTGGCTCCTTTGGGAAAATGCCTTATATTGCCTAATAACTGCACAAGAAATTTTTGCTAAGACCTTTATGGCAGTTCAATACAAGAATTTCACCCTCTGTCTAAGACAAGGCTTTTTGGTAGCTTTTCTGCTATAACAGAAACATTTGCCTGAATTATGACACAGGGAAGCTGTTACGTTAGGGAGTGGCATTGTCCTGAGAGTGTTACAGTCCCCTAGCAACAAGTGTTACAGAACTCACTAACTCCCAGCATGGAAAGACATTGAGAAATTAGGTTCTTGTTTCCAACTGTCAGGAGAACTTTTAGAATTATATCAAAGCTACTGTAAACTCTGAACTTTATTTGAGTACTTCCTGTCTTGTTAACAATTTTGGTAAATAGTGCTTCTAAAATCTTTTCTAAGAGATAGGTTAAGAGATTCTTCCTAGTGTAAACTAGTTCTGTTAAGAGTAAGAAGTAGAGCCGGGCGGTGGTGGCACACACCTTTAATCCCAGCACTCGGGAGGCAGAGCCAGGAGGATCTCTGTGAGTTCGAGGCCAGCCTGGGCTACAGAGTGAGTTCCAGGAAAGTCACAAAGCTACACAGAGAAACCCTGTCTCAATCCCCACCCCCCAAAAAAGAGTAAGAAGTAGAAAATTAAGAAATCTCTTTAGGTGTTTGCTAAGTTAGACATTTGCTAATGGTAGCCCTATTGAGAGTTTGCTAAGAGATTCTTCTAGTGTAAGTTAGTTAAGAGTAAGAAGTATCTTTACTAAAGTAGTCCTATAGAGTTTCCTTATAAATATGTTTGTCAAATATATCTATAAAATTTCTTTAAGACATGTAGTCCTATAGAATTTTTTTAAGACTATAAGCTTGTATAAATATAAGAACTATATTTGCTAAGGTAGTCCTATAGAGTTTCCTTAAGAATATAAGCTTGTAGCCGGGCGGTGGTGGCGCACGCCTTTAATCCCAGCACTCGGGAGGCAGAGCCAGGAGGATCTCTGTGAGTTCGAGGCCAGCCTGGTCTCCAAAGCGAGTTCCAGGAAAGGCGCAAAGCTACACAGAGAAACCCTGTCTCGAAAAAAAAAAAACAAAAAAAAAGAATATAAGCTTGTAAGAAGTATAAATAAGTATATGTTGAATGTGAGTTTGTGAAAAGTGTAAATGTTGAATGTGAGTCTAAATGCTTATTGTAAATACATGTAAATGGCCATGCTTGTTGTAAATGTAAGAAGTGTAAATAAAGTAAATCATAGAAATATAAGGAAGGATATAAGCTTTAGGTCTAGGGACATGGTGAAGGTTCAATTAGAGCATGGTTTCCCAACCTGGGATGCAGAATACAGCATCCATAGCAGACTGCAAAATTGGCAGTTCCAAAAGCCCCCCAACAACAACAAGAAGCAGGTTCAGAGACTGCCAGCTTCAGAAAGCAGCAGCAGCAGGCATGACCTGCTGAGACCCACGGAACGTCAACACAGTGCAGGTGGCAAATGCACGAGGGTCTGCAAGCTTTCTACCAAAGGAAGTCGTGGGAAGAACAGACACACTAAGCTACGAGAAAAGTGAACAACAGGCTTGGAAAGCCCAGGCAAGATGCTAGGCTGAAAGAAAGGCAAATGGCAGCCAGTGGCTTGGAGAGCCCAGTGGCTTGCGTCGCTGAGGGAAAGGTGAATGGTGAGCAGCAGTGAGTAGTGGCGACTGCAGAAACCAGACTGCTTTCAGGAGTGGAAAAGCGATGTCAGTCCTGAACAAGCAGCTGAGACATGCGGGAACTGCTGAGTGCTCCAGGCTGAACAGCCAGACCAGGATTCTGTGGAAACTGCTGAATGCTACAGAGGATTCCTAGACCTGAGATGCTTAATACTGGACTGTCAGCAAGGCAGGTAAGGGGATCCAAAAAAGCTACAGTTTGTAGCAGCTGGGTTTTCTACCAGAGCCAGGGTTGCCATGGGAGGATCACAATTCAGCTCATGGCAGCTGAAGGAGCCTTGAGCCCAGGTGGCTGTGAGGTGAAGCTCTCTAGCCTGGCCCAGGGGTGGTCTGGTTACAGAAGGCTACAGACTGTAAAGTGCAGCAGTAGCTGAGAGTGAAAGTTTCAGAGAGACTTGCTTGAACTGAAAAAGTTTTGGTTATGGAACTCCTCATATTTGGAGTTGTTTGCTATATACAGACTTAAAGGCAGCTGACAAGCCAGGCCCTGATTCTGAGCACTCAGAGGAACTTTAAGAAAGGTACCAGAACTCTTTTTGTACTTTTGAACTTAAGAAAATGAACAGTAGCAATTTCATTGCAATGGGACAGGTTGAATTTGCTTACACAAATAGACTCTAAGAACTCTGATGATTTATGGAACTGTTTATGTAAAAATGGAACTGCTAAAAAGTTGAATTGTTTAATTAGAGAATTTTTTTCCTAAAAAATTATAAAGAAAGGGGGGAATATTAATATTCCTTAGTCTATTTAATTAAAAAAAATTTTAGTGTTACTTGAGTTAATTAATGTTATGCTTTATATAGTTCTATTAAGAAATTGTTTTTTTGAATGTAGGTTTGTAAGAAAGTGTTAATGGTCATATTGAGAGTAGGTTTGTAGGAATTATAATGGTGTATAGTAACATTTATACCTATTGATATTGATGCACCATGGTTTGGTGAAGTCAAGGAAGTATTTAAGTTTGATGTGAATACATCAGAAGTTTATCCTATGTTTTGTTAGCAAAAAATTCAAATGGTTCTATTAAGAGTTTGCTTTAAGATGTAAGGTTGAGAGAATTGTAACTATGTATAGCAATATTTATGTTAGAATTATGTTAACCTGTTAATGTCAATGATGAAGCTAAGGGAGTTTTTAAGTTTGATACAGTTGCATCAAGAGGTTTTTTTTTTTTATTTAAAGGGCTTGATGCACCTAAGACTGTTGTAGTCACCTTAGATGAATTCCAAAAAGAAATGACATCTTTATCATCCTCTACTCCTATACTAGAAGATATGACAGCTATGGAGAGTGCTGTGAGCTCTTAATGGGGAGTTGTTTTTATATATTAAGAAGGGGGAACCTGCTGGAGCCCATTTTTAGGTTTCCTAGTGGCTTTACCCAGCAGGTCTGCATAGAGAGGATGATTGGGCCATGGACCTCAGTGCAGGTGTCTGAGACAGTCTGCACTTGGCTGTGCTGAGGGAGGTCTTTGCTCCACTCCTTGGCATTCCTTTAAACACCCTAAGGCAGAAACAGTCAAAGCCTCATGGGTTAGGATCCAGGCCCTCTTAAGGTTTTCCTGTATTTTCAATGTTTCTCTCCCCTCTATCCTTCTAATTTTCCTGCTGCTCCTACTCAAGAGTACTCTGGGGGAAATGCGGGGGTGAGGGATGCCCCCCACAGTCACCTCAATAAACTGGAAAATGTAAAGAAATAGGTTCCCTCTTGAACTGTTGCTTTAGGTCACTGAATGTGGGAAATTCATTATAGAGACAACAGAAGTCCATGGTATTGGTCCTGAAAATCCCAAGGTTTTTTGCATATGACTCTCTTGATATGTCTTACAAATATGGATCAAGTCAGGTTACAGAATCAGAATCAACCATTTGTTGAACCCTATTCAAAACATAAAACCTGTGACCCAAATACTATTCTAATAAATATAACAACCCAGTCACTAGTAGATCTCTACCAAGCCCTTAAGAAGAAATGCAGCCTAACATGCTTCAGATTAGATTGGGAGCTACAGACATAAGGACTTCCTTAAAGTAGTATCCTGTTAAGATGAACAGTCACAGTAACCTGAAGCATAGGGAGCTAGCCACAGGCAGATCTGAGCCCCACCAAACTTCAGAAGAGACTTCATACAAACAGACAGCTATGTGGAATCTGACCAAAGACCACAGGATGTGTTAGCCAGGCAGGTTGTTGAGCTAAGAGGCCCACACACTGGCATCCATCCCTGTCTATATGAGTGTGGTCATATAGCTGATAAATTACTTTTTGTATAAAATTTTTTATAACATTTTGACACTATAAAAATTTTAGAGCAGATATATATAGAATAATTTTAGAGCAGATCTGGAATTTATGGGAAGAAACATTATTCAAACTGTTACCGGTATATTTTTCATTTATTTATTTACTTGTTTGTTTATTTTATTTATTTTGTGTGTCTTGAGTGTTTGGCTTGCATGCATGTATATGCCCTACATGTGTGTCTAGTGCCCATAGTGTTCAGAAGAGAGCAACAGATCCTCTGGAGCTGGAATTATGGATGGTTGAAAGCCACCATGTGGGTGCTGGGAACTGAACCTGGGTCCTTTGCAAGAGCAGCAAGTACTCTTAACCATTAGGCTACCTCTCCATCCCTGGTATCTTGAAGCTAGGAAATCAGAAAACTTGTGATATCAAAAATTTATTATCATAAAATACATGTCATTGTTTTTATCCCTCCCAATGCATAAACTATATTTTTAATATTTAATATTTGTGCTTAAATAGCTCAAACAAATAATCTATAATTTATTTTTTAAAACTTTTGAAAATACCTTTGATGTCTTCCAGGGTCCTTAAGGACTTTTAACCTCTCGATGTCCATCCACAGCCACCAGTATCTTTCTCCTAATGTTCCCTTTAGAAACTTCTTAAATCTTTCAAATTCCCTTCTGCTGCCAATGTCATAGACTCTGTGAGAAATACACCAGTCGGCCCTGCCCTCCGGCCCAAGACTCTCACTCTTTGAACTTAAACTTGCTTTTTCCAATTTCTCTTCTGAGATTTCCTTTTCTGTTTCAAACTGAGGTGATCTCACAACCTTCCTTCTAGGCACAGGATCCATGCTATCGAATATCAGCTGGGATACGTTGTAGAAGTTGATGTAGCCTGGGATGTCCCTAAAGGAGTGGCCTGTGATGTGCTCAATGGCTTGTCTCAAGATAAAGACTATATAGTTGTTGAGAAATTCTTCAACTGATGAGAAATGCATTGTCAGGTTCTTGTCAACCTGGCCCTCTTTCCTTTCAAGGTATATTCTCAGAAGAGCTTGGGAAGGAGTATCTTTTATTGATACAGAGCCTTCTTCTTCTTCTTCCAGCTCAGGAATTATTTCAGTGGTTTTAGTTGGGCTCTTTGTTTTCCTGGGGTGAATTCCATCATCAAATATAAAGCTCTCTGTATTAAATTATAAAAGGCTGATAGGTTAGATATGACACAAGCTCTTCCACTGTTAGGTGCTGTAGAAAACGGCAAATGGGGCAATCACATGGACCAGTAACTTCAGAAGAATTCTCAGACCTTGTTGGGAGACCATGAGGGAAAATCTGCCAACAGGAATTAACTTTCCCTTCATGCATATGTACTAAATATTTATAATAGGCTTTAATAACTATCATGCATGTAATTCTTATCATTAAAGTAACAAAATAACGTAGGGACTTATAAAAGATTACATCCCTCCCAAACAAAATATAGTTTTAGTTCTTACTTTCTCTTTCAGAATTCAGTGAACTATGAAAGTGTCACATGTCAGTCTATCCTCCCAACTCCACAGCTCAGGAGATTGTCATCAATGTGCCTGCCCTTAGTGACCACTTTCTGTTGCCAGATTTGAAATCTCCATTGACTAGAAACATTTCATTATAACTCTGTATTGAAAATGAATACAACAACTTTCCCCCAAGTCTGTAAACCTGTGAAGGGATGCAAGCACTCTTCTCAATCCCATAGAACCGGAAGAAGGCTGGGCTGGGCACAGAGAGCAAGGAGAGCATTTCTGCCCAGTGCCCTTTGGCCAGCCTTTCTTTCTGCTCACTATCATGTGCTCTAGTCTTCCACTTCAATACAGTGAGAAAGAGCAGGAAGCAGACAGAAATTTAGATATTTTCAACCACAAAGGTTGGTTGGTTTTTAATCTAGACTTTTCGGTCAATTATTGCAGCTAGGTCCACCTTCTCTGGGCACTACATACTTATCGCGGAGAGGGTGGGGTGAACTGCTAGCAACTTCCTGAATTCTCAGGAATCATATCTGGAATTTCTACCTCCATAATATCATAGTTAGTGACTCCCATTTTGTGGCAGTTTCTTTCAATTTTTGTGAAAAATTGGTATCACCCACGAAAATTCCCTATGAACTGATCTGTTTTCCAAGAAGAAAAATAGTCTAAACTGAGAAGTAGGAAGCAAATTCAATTTCCATCAATGATTATTTCCATGTTGTTGTTGTTGTTGTTGTTGTTGTGAGACACAATCTTCTTGCCTTAGCTTCTTGAGGCCTGGAATTCTAGCATGCTCCAACAATCCCAGTCCATTTGCTTTTAGGTCAGAAATATCATACCTACTTTATTGCAAAGATTTAGTAAGAGGAATTTATAAAGTGTGACAGAAATAAAGACAAGACACTCCCTGGCTGACTACAGAAGGTGTGCCGAGCTCTGGGGTTGCATTTTCTACATATTTACTGTATATAATTAGTCTAAGCTGATAGATGAGAAAAAGCAGGATTCCAAGTGGAATAACTCCCAAGGACCATGCTGCTAAGAGCTGGTCATGCTCAGGTGGTCCCGCCATGCCAACACAGCAGAGGCTGGGGCGAGAAGGATCACTGTGACCGCAACGCCCGCCAGAGGAACTGAGCAAGTCTGCAATTAGCCTGGACTGCACAGTGTGACCCTGTCTCAGCAAACAAAATCACATGACTAATAAATATCGGAATTCAGTTCTAACTGCCTCCATTTTACCATACCCACTCCTTGAAGTAGTAAATGAACCAGGCACACGTCTGTAATCCTGGTACCTGGGAGGTTGAAGTGGCAGGACTGAGTTTGAAACCAGCCTGGGCTACATAAGGAGACTCTGCTTCAAAAACAACAACAAACAATAACAAAAGCCAAACTAAACAACAACAACAAACAAAACCCACAAGGAAGTGAAAGGCAGGCAGGGACTGTGTGGTGAGTTTTTCCTCCGCGGCTCCTGAACTCAGACAACCGCTCTGAAGGGCCTGGTCTTCGCTTACCCGACACGGAAGAAATAGCTGGGGGCGCAGTTTTGTGGTGGGGTTTACAGCAGGGTAACGAAAAGGTCGTTACTGTTTTCTGACTTTCCTTTGCTAGTGTAAACCAGTCTTTGGTTTGAGTATAGGAGGCCTAGGAAGAAAGAGAGACATTAGTTTAACACAACCTTAACAGTATTCTGCCAATAAAAACTCTAAAAAAAACCTTTATAATTCAATCTATGGAATATAATGTGTGAGGGAAATATTTCATTAAAAGACGATTGTACTAAAATTCAGTAGACAGGAGATTGGAGGCTGGAGAGGTGGCTTTGCAGTGTAGAGCACTTGCTGTTCTTACAGAGACCCAAGTTCATTCCTAGCACACAGAGTGATCAGAGCCCCCGCCACTCCAACTCCACGGCAAACATGCACACAGACAAACATGCACACGAATAAAAAAATATTAAAGGGAGAATGCGAAGGAAATAAATTTCAGTTCTTTTTTTTATTATTATAATGGTGACCACAGGGAAAAACCTGTGCCTGCCGCCCACCACACTCCTCTGTCCTCACGTCCACCACACTCCTCTCTGTCCTGACGTCCACCACACTCCTCTCTGTCCTGACGTCCACCACACTCCTCTCTGTCCTGCCGTCCACCACACTCCTCTGTCCTGACGTCCACCACACTCCTCTGTCCTGATGTCCACACTCCTCTGTCCTGACGTCCACACTCCTCTGTCCTGACGTCCACCACATTCCTCTCTGTCCTGACGTCCACCACACTCCTCTCTGTCCTGCCGTCCACCACACTCCTCTGTCCTGCCGCCCACCACACTCCTCTGTCCTGATGTCCACACTCCTCTGTCCTGACGTCCACACTCCTCTGTCCTGACGTCCACCACATTCCTCTGTCCTGACGTCCACACACTGTCCTGACGTCCACCACACTCCTCTGTCCTGACGTCCACACACTCCTCTGTCCTGACGTCCACCACACTCCTCTGTCCTGACGTCCACCACACTCCTCTGTCCTGACGTCCACCACACTCCTCTGTCCTGACATCCACCACACTCCTCTGTTGTGACGTCCACCACACTCCTCTGTCCTGACACCCACCACACTCCTCTCTGTCCTGACGTCCACCACACTCATCTGTCCTGACGTCCACACACTCCTCTGTCCTGACGTCCACCACACTCCTCTGTCCTGACGTCCACCACACTCCTCTGTCCTGACGTCCACCACACTCCTCTGTCCTGACATCCACCACACTCCTCTCTGTCCTGACGTCCACCACACTCCTCTGTCCTGACGTCCACCACACTCCTCTGTCCTGACGTCCACCACACTCCTCTCTGTCCCCAGTATTACCAGTGTCTTCAGTGTTCTGCCTGACTCTATGTGTCAGAAGCTCTCTATACACTGTCTCTACTCAGCCACCTCTGTGTCTCAGGCCAGACTTCAACAACTTTGCTTGGGCTATGGTCACATAAGTGACTCCTGACTCTTCTTGCATCCAGGTAGGCCTTCAGGCTCTTCTTTAATCACCCACAAAAGCTCCCTGAAGTAGAAATTTCTCTGTTGTTCGAGGGGAAAGGAGTCTAAACGTAAAAACACAAGGGAGATTGCTTTGTGCATCTTCAAGCCAACCGAGTCAATCTTCTTTGTGCACCTTCAAGCCAACCGAGTCCATCTTTGAGCTGCCTGTTTACTAGGAGTTAGGAGGACCACAGCATGTGAGGTCCCAACTCTAGCTGAGGAGCTACTGACAGTGGCTACTGGGAGGGGTTATTTTTCTTTGAGGGTATAGCCACTAGTATGCTGTTCATGATCCAATAAATAACCCCATACTCATGCACATGCAAGGAACCATAATTAAATGCTCAATGGCTGCTCTTCTTATAAAACACAAGGATGTGGGAGGAAGACAGCTGAGGGAAGACCCTTCTGTATGCTGTGAATGTGTTGCTTTCACTGGTTGATAATAAAAAGCTGACTTGACCTATAGCCAGGCAGAATAAGACTGGGCAGGAAAGCCAAAATCTAGGAGATACTGGGAGAAGGGCAGAGTTGGGGGAGATGCAAGCCAGTTGCCCAAGGAGCAGGATGCCAAAAGACCAGTAAGCCATGGGCCATGTGGCAATGCATAGATTAATGGAAATAGGTTAATTTAAATGTAAGAGCTAGTTAGTAATAAGCCTGAGACATCAGCCAAACATTTATAATTAATATAAGCCTTTATGTGATTATTTGGGAAGCAGCTGCAGGATGAGGCAGGACAGAGAAAAGTCTCTGATTACAGGGGACTTGTTAGAGGGGGTCTAGAGGGAGGGGGGATAGCACAAAAGTCCTGAAGAGTCCAGTGCAGCTCTGTCGTCTCATTCATTCATTCATTTATTGTCTTGAGTTTTGTGAAACAGTAGATCTCTATGTATTGCTCTAGATGGTCTCAGACTTACTAAATAGCCCAGGCTGGTCTTACACTTCAGCATCCCAAGTAGTAGAATACAAGTGTGCTACTACACCTAGCGTATATCCAAGTCATTTATTATTAATAGTTATAAATCCATTCAACGTTAACTTGGGCCATGACTCTATTTCCATTTGTTAAAAGGGAGGAAGAAGTGAGCAGTCTAATTTTTCCACTTGGTGCTGTTAAGAAATGGACCCATTGTTTGTGTGTAGATGACACAAGTGGAGACTCAGAGAAATATCACAAATGATCACTAACAGCAGTTTCCACCTACAGCCTGGTTTAAATAATCTGAGTATACAAAGAAATTTAAATTCTCAAACTTCAAAAGCTGTGACAGATAATTTGCAATTGAGGTTGTAAGAAAGAGAATGGCGTCTCAGAGACAGCAAGGATACTGCAGCCTGGATTCTCACTGTCTACATGGTAGTTGTTCCCTTGCCAGAGGGACCTCCCCTTTGAGGTTTATTGACTCTATCAACAAACATTTCATGGCACCTCTGACATTTCTATAATATATAAGAGAAAAAATACTGAGGATAAGTATAACAGAAAAGAAATTGAGTCTTTAACACATCATCAAGCATTATTCAGCAGAGAAAGGGAGGTAGCATACTTCTCTTAACACCTCGTAAATATTGCTGGATAGGAATGCCCAGACTACAAGAGTGACTAGGTGTGATATAATAAAATGAAAAATATGCATTCAAATAACATAGATCTATCTACTGTAGTACAAAAGGCATAGGTGACTTCTTCCCATCTGTTGTTTGTTTGTTTGTTTGTTTGTTTGTTTGTTTGTTTAGACAGAGTTTCTCTATGTAGCCTTGACTTGTCCTGGATCTCCCTCTGTAGACCAGGCTGACCTTTAACTCATCGAGATCCACCTGTCCCTGCCTCCCGAGTGCTGGGATTAAAGACATGAGCCACCACCACCCAGCTCCATCTGATTTCTCTAACTGTGGGTCTAGAACACTCTGTTGATAAAAATTGAAGCCTAACTCTAGTTTAGCAGAAAAAAAATGGCCACAACTGATTGGCAATGTCTGACACAGACAAAGAATAAAAGAATAGCGCATGTGGGCCACATGCTTGACAGTCCAGATTTCATATAGATTCGTGTATCCTGGGTATATTGCAAGAGGAAAGAGTTGGTGATTGGAGGCAAAAAATAAAATAAAATATAAATTCTCACTATAGTATAGACAATCTAAAAGGACAGTTGATTCTAGGTCACATCTATTTAAATCACTCACAAAGACTCCACACTTAAGCAATAACAGAAAAGGAATCTGTCTGATAACAGTTAAAAAGTGATGCATTTCTATAACCAAGTATCATCTAGACAATGCTCAGCATCTTTACTGAATTGCTACAATAACAAATTCAGAATATACTCTGTAGTGGGTTGCTGGGGATGTCTTTCTGTATGCTGTGAATTTATGTTCCTCTGATTTGGTTGATAAAATGCTGATTGACCAGTAGCCAGGCAGGAAGTATAGTATAGGCAGGATAAGCAGAGAAGAGAATTCTGGGAACAGGAAGGCTGAGTTAGGAGTTGCCAGCCAGACACAGAGGAAGCAAGATGTGAAGGCAGAACTGAGAAAAGCGGCTGCAGGACTGGCGGGTGAGAGAGATTTGTCCTGACCACGGGCCAGGTGGGGCACAGGAAAACTTCAGCTACAGTGGGTGGCTCTTCCATCTTTGACCTGGAAGTACTACCCCCATTGAGGTTTCCAGTAACTGTCACGCCTACAAGGTGGGGCCAAGCAGGGAGCCCTTTAGAGCTGAGATCAGGATGTGCTGGCTTTCTTGGTTCCTGGATCCTAGATGCTAGATGTAGACAGAGCAGAGTTCTCCAGAGAACACTGCTGGACTGCACTTCACCTCTCCCGGATCCTGTAACCTAGCCCTTTACTTGTAAGTTACCCCCCAAAATAAACCTCCTTTTTAACTACATGGAGTTGCCTTAATACTTCCACCAATAATAGTCTCTATGCCCTTGCTTCCTCGTGATATGGAACATGTATCTCAATCCCCTTTGCTGCTTTGAATCCACAAAGTGCTTCTATTTGCATTTGTGTTTCCGCACATCCAAGGAGTCAGCATACACCCATAAGGAACCGGACTCTGCTTGGGGGTGGGGCTTTAAATCCACTTCTCGAGCTGAAACAAAAGGTTTTGTTGGTGCTGAGTCATAAAAACCCTCATCTTACCTGGCCGAGAGAAACGTAGAACTTTTTCATAATCATGAGATGGTCCTCTTCAATGGTAGGAGGAGGTGGAGTGGGCAGCTTTCTCAGGATCCAGGGGGAAAAGTTTGTGCCTACTATGAAATTCATGCCTGAGTTGCTCCATGTTGCTTGTGAGATCAACTTGGCCAGTCTGTATTGTAGAAATCACAAACTAACAAAGGCTTACTCGTGGAAATATTCTCTTTTCATTTGTATTTTATTTAAAATTATTATTCTAAGCAAAGGTAAAATTTTAGTAAAATTTCAGTAAAAAGTTTCCATGTTTACACTTTAAAAGGGAGTCCTCAGCCCCACACAGACTTTCTGTATTTTTAAAACGTTTTTAAAGATTCATTTACTTTTATATTTGCCTGCCTGTTTGAATATGTAGCACATGCATGCCTGGTACCCATGGAGTTCACGAGAGGGCATCCAATTCCCTGGAACTGAAGTCACGGTTGGTTGTAAACCACCATGTGGGTGCTGGGAATCAAACCCATGTCCTCTGCAAGAGCAAGTGCTCTTAACTGCTGAGACTTCTCTCTTGTCCCCCACATTCTGTTTTTAATGTCACACTAACATTCCCTTTGTGTTTACATAAACACCACTATGGATGACAGGTAGTTTTTAAAGTAAATGATCAAAGAGTTAAAACTGTGAAATTTCTTTAGAAAGGCTGTGTGATTTTTGCCAGTGTTTTAATTACTCCTACTCTATAGCAGATAGGGTCCAAACTCAAATCAATATCATAAAAAATAACTTTATATGAAGCAAACAGCTATTTTAAAAAAAACACATAGGCAGATGGCAGCATGATACCTGTATTCAAAGTAGCAATCACTCTCCAGAAATGCCGGAAGTCTTTTTCTTTTGATCCACTTAATACCTTGTTCACGGTTGAGACACTATTAAGAGAATGTGAAGAGAAAGTCATCTTTGGGTTCCCATTGCAACCGTTTGCACAGTGCTTGCCTAGAATGCATGAAGGTATGGGACCAATCCCCAGCACAGGCATGTGCATGGTGGTGAATCACTGTAATCACAGGCATGTGCATGGTGGTGAATCACTGTAATCACAGGCATGTGCATGGTGGTGAATCATTCTGATCACAGGCATGTGCATGGTGGTGAATCATTCTAATCACAGGCATGTGCATGGTGGTGAATCATTCTAATCACAGGCATGTGCATGGTGGTGAATCATTCTAATCACAGGCATGTGCATGGTGGTGAATCGTATTCACAGGCATGTGCATGGTGGTGAATCATTGTAATCACAGGCATGTGCATGGTAGTGCATTGCTGTATTCACAAGCATGTGCATGGTGTGAATCACTGTAGTCATAGGCATGTGCATGGTGGTGCAAGCCTATAGTCCAGCACAGGAGGATCAGAAGTTCACGACTATGCTATTTCTTCTTTACTTTGGGTCTCAGTTAACTTTTCTGTTTCTTGTTTCCCACGGTAGTAGATAGATCCCTGACAGCGATGCTTGGTATTTTTATTTTCTATTACATATTTCCTATTACTTAATTGTACAAATTTCCTTCTACTGACTAATTTAGCTACATCCCAAATTGTGATAGTTTACTTTAGTTTCTTGTTTTCTTTGAGACTTATCTTTTGACTTATGGGTTATTAGAAGTACATTGCTTAATTATTTAAGTATTTGGAGATTTTTCCATATTTTTTGTTATTGACTGGTGGTTTAATTCTGGGGTGATCAATAATATATTTCATATAATTTAATATATTTTCGTTATTATAATAACTTTAATGCCAGAATAACATCTATTTTGAAAATCACTCTAAGTGTACTTTGTAAAGAACATGCCCTTTGGCTTTGTGGGGTGAGGTGTCTCTAAGCATCAACAGGTTGGCTTCATTGCCAGTGAGATACAGAATTATCCTGTCCCTGTGATCGTGTTCCTCCTGATTACCAAGAGCAATGTCTTCATCTTAAACCTCAACTAGGGTTTTGGCCATTTCCTCCTTGTTTGATTAACACTTATCATGTATTCTGAAGCACTATGGTTAGGTGCACACATATTAAAGCTGGGTGTGTTTTCTATGAATTGACATTTCATTACTGTGTGATACCCCTCTGTATCCATAGTAAAAGTCTGAAGTCTACTTTGATACTAATATAATAACCCTAGCTTTCTTTTAATTATTAAGTATATGGCATATACTCTCTTACTTTTAATATATGTATTTGATACTTAAGGTTGGTTTCTTTTAGACAGCAAATAATTGAGTCTTTTTTTTAATCCCATCTTACTCTAATATTTAATTAGGATAGGTAAGCTACATACATTTAATTAATTAGTGATGTGTTACTAATTATTGTTGCTACTAAATATTTGCAAACCTAGCTAGAAAATGCTTAGCTAATTCAATTTCTCTGATCCACCTTCAAAACAATGCTTTAATGTAATTATTATTAGCATTACAACAATAGAAATTAAAAGAAGAGAAATATATCTGAATTTAGTAGCAGGAGAATTCAAGTTGAGCTGTCTGAAGCTATGAGCAGACCTATTTTTCAGCCTACTTCTACCTTGTTCTAAAATAGCATTTTAAAATAAACCTTGTCCATGTCACTATCCACACAGCAAGTCTGAGGAGTAGTTAGTGGCGGCATATATCCACACAGCAAGTCTGAGGAGTAGTTAGTGGCAGCATGTGTCCACACAGGAAGTCTGAGGAGTAGTTAGTTAGTGGCAGCATGTGTCCACACAGCAAGTCTGAGGAGTAGTTAGTGGCAACATGTATCCACACTCAAGTCTGAGGAGTAGTTAGTGGCAGCATGTGTCCACACAGGAAGTCTGAGGAGTAGTTAGTGGCAGCATGTGTCCACACAGCAAGTCTGAGGAGTAGTTAGTGGCAACATGTATCCACACTCAAGTCTGAGGAGTAGTTAGTGGCAGCATGTATCCACACAGCAAGTCTGAGGAGTAGTTAGTGGCAGCATGTGTCCACACAGCAAGTCTGAGGAGTAGTTAGTGGCAGCATGTGTCCACACAGCAAGTCTGAGGAGTAGTTAGTGGCAGCATGTGTCCACACAGCAAGTCTGAGGAGTAGTTAGTGGCAGCATGTGTCCACACAGCAAGTCTGAGGAGTAGTTAGTGGGCACATGACCGATGGGAGAAACAGGGTTCATCATGTGACTTTTTCAAGGGACACAGCTGGTGGGTTTAGCCAGCTTTGGTTTGCTGACCTAAAGCGAATGAGACAGAAACTAGCAGCTGATAACAGAATGTAAAGCCAGGGAGGTCAGAGTCACAGGGTATCCCTGGAGGCTTCAAAGTCATCTCAGTTCCCAACTGTGAGTAGGGTTTGTTCAGAACCCCAGAAGAAATAGCTTCTTTCTACACACATTTCGAATTTAGAAACTAAACAATAAAGAATATGCATATTTATACCAGCATAAATGCACCTGATATTTTATACATTCAAGGCAAACCACATGACCATTCTTATATTGGTTGATAAAAATCAACCAAACTGCTAAACTGGCCATTCTATGTGAACAGACGACACATGCTTAAAGGACTCTCTGTGTAAGTACAGCACACTAACAAATGTGACGGCACTTCAGAAACTCAAGTCAGTTTCACCGAGTGCTCTCTTTTAAAATGATTTATTCCTATTTTCTGTGAATGAGTGTTTGCCTGAATGTATGTCTGTGCACCCTGTGCATGCCTGGTGCCACAGAGGCCAGAAGAGATCCAGTCCCTGATGCCCTGGAACTGGAGCTACAGACGGTTGAGATCCCTAGTGTAGGTGCTGGGATCAGGGTCAGGTCTGGAAGAGCAGTAAGTGCTCTTAACTACTGAGCCCTGTCTCTGGCTCACCAAATGCTTTCTTGATCTTACAAGGAAGAGACTCAATCACACCGGCTCACCATGATAGTGTAGTTGACACTAATGGCTTCATCTTCACTGGGGACGCTCTTCTGAAGAGATGTAGCATCATGTTTCCCTTTCCTTATAACATCATAGATGGGATTTCGAGGTTGCTGGTTTCGCAGAACTCTTTTCAGTTGCTTTTCCAGAAGTTGTGGTGCATTATTAATCACTTCAAAAACTCCATAGTCTACATTAAATCTAATTGCCTCTGAAAAGGTCTGTAAAATAAAGTATGAAAATTTTTTAAATTTAAAATACAGAAATTCATTGTCTCTCGGAGGACCTGACGTCATATAGTCATCATCTCAATCATTATCTCTCTTCCCTTTTAGATTTTGGAAATCCCTTGGCTAGAAGACATGGGATCCACTGAAGGCTTCCTTACCAGGAATTTATGCCATGAAAAAAGTGCCAGGGAATGCTATGTTAGAAATCCTGTTTGTGTAATCTTACCTCTGTGATTCTTTGAAACTAGAGGAAAATATATACCTGGCTTCTCTGAAGCAGCATCGCCCCCACAGGAGGGAGGAGGCGGGTTACTGGGTAAGCGTGAAGAAAAGGAAAACGAAATAATAATTCTATTGCCTTCTAGCCTCAGGAGTCATGAAAGCTGACAATTTCTCTTTCCTAAAGGGGACAATTAGCTACAATATGCTCTTCATTTAAGACTGCTTCAGCACCATTCTTCCCATCATGACAACAAAGGAAAAGAGACTGACATTCTGAGCTTCTCTTTAAAGTTCCCAACTTTAAAGACAGCCAGTTGATATACAGCTACCAGAGATCTGGAGTTTGAATTGTTGCTTGTCAGCAAATGGCTCTCCGACTTTGGGTAAAATTGTTAAAGAATTTTAGGTCCTTTATTTCCATAAGAAATAATGGTACATTGACTATATCGTCTCTAATTTTCCTTCTATAAATCTAGGATCAGGGCCCTTTTTCAGAGTATTCATTTACTTAAGGGTACCGTCAGTGAACTGGCCACTCATTCATGTAATTTACAGATGCTTAGCCAAGTGGCAGAAAGGATCAAACTCTTTCCTGTGGCTCACTAAGTGCCCCAGGAGAGTTTTGCTGTATAAATTATAGTTATAATGCAATAAGTGGCATTATAAGGGTATCTTTGTAAACTTTAAGCTAAAAGTATATATTATATATGTCATATGGTATCACATCTCAAGAGTCTAAGGTATTCAATGCATAGACAACAGACTTAAGACACACATCAGTCTACAGTATATCACCCTAGAGTTCGACTCCAACCTGACAAGTTTAACTCAGTAAGTATAAACAATCAGGAAATTACCTAGAATGTTTCTTTAATAACCACATTTTATTCATAATCTATTACATTTGTCTTCTAAATACAGGATTCAAACAGACAATCTAAATGTCAAAAATACACTTCTTGATATGGTATCCTTGTACTAAAGAGATGTACAAGTCTGTAATACCAGAGACAAGATTTATCTGGTTAAGGGAAGGAGATGGACTAAATATGTCAGAGAGTCATCACACTTACAGAGTCGGGGAAATGGAGCTCTACAACTGGAAGGGCCATTTTCGAAACATCTCCTCTACTCCTGCAGGTCTGCCGTGTACCTGTCTCCACCCATATGAGATACAGCAGCCAGATGAACACGAAGATAGGATAGATCCAAAGTAAAGGATGCTAAGTAGTTAGCTCAGTGAAGAAAGAAAAATTTCCTACTAATCAAATAAATGTTCAAACAACAGTGATGCTCTGAGCCCACATGTAGCCAATGCTTAGTACTACTAGAAAGATATAATTGACAGAAATAGCAGCAGAAGTGGTGCTGCTTGCTGGGGTCTCCCATGTCTGTGACGATCACCTTAGTGCCCCATCACCAGCACTTCTAGCTCCTGAGACAGCTGTTTAGGAGACTACCGCTGCAGTGGTAAGGGACAGCCTGGATTCAGAGCTATGGAATGACACATCTGAACCACACGAACAAGCCTGGCCGGTTCCTAGGATAGCACACGTTCTCTCTTTACTATGTGCTTCAGATTAGAAAGCTAGTGTGTGCGACCCTTTCCTACGCCGGGTACTGCGCTGAGTAGTAACCCTGAGGGTCAGTAGAGCTCCACGGTCACCAGGCTGATGTTTAATGCCTAGCTTCTTATTTTCTCTGGTATTACTAATAAAGGCACAAATGCATGAAGCAACACCACATATGGAGGTAGAATTGTCATGGAATAACTACAGGGGGAAGAGAACAGTGTAAGGCACAAAAGAGAAAGGCTTCCGGTAAACAAGGCAGAAGGACCAGATAACGGAGGGGTTTGCATCTCACTTTCAGACCAAAGGTTAATGTTCTGGGAAATAGGAAGCATGGCAACATGGTAACTATGAAGCAGCATAGATCTCTTCAGTTCCTTGGTAGCAGTCTGGAGGGGGTGTGTCTCCTTGCCAGTGCATGAGCTGGGGGCTAGACTGAGAAGAGACATCACCATACTCTGGGGAGGTGTCACTACATAGAAACTGCCATCAAAGCCATGTTTGGTGTGGTAACTATGGGCTCTCTGTGTAAAGCAAACCGGAAGCTAAGGAAGGGTAAATGGTCTCTGTGGTGTAACAGCAAGTGCCCTGATGTACTCGCTTGCTGCGGAACTCAGGAGTGATGACTAAGATGCCTTTAAAACCGGGGAATTTTAGTCAAGGCTCATGGTGAGTGCTATCACCCACCCAGAAGCCATCCTAACTTCCCGAAGTGCACAACCTAGAAAACTAAACAAATTTTTTTCCAGACTACCTATTGTACGGTTTGAAGAATGGCTTAGGTCATGCTGCTTATAGGTACTTACAAAGCCAGTTGGACTCTGAACCAAGGTAAAAGGTAAAAGATGTGCATCCGTTACAGGAGGAAAAGCTCCTAAGCAGGTTAAAATGAGGGAAGTGGTGCTGGCACGTGCCTTTAATCCCAGCACTCAGGAGTCAGAGGCAGGTGGATTCTCTGAGTTCGAGGACAGCCTGGTCTACAGAACTAGTTCCAGGACAGCCAGGACTATACAGAGAAATCCTGTGTCCAAAAAAAAAGAATGAATGAATGAATAAAAATAATAATAAAATAAAATGAGGAGAGGAACTGATCAAAAAGTAGTACAGGGCCAGAAACAGCTGAAAAAACAGAACAAGGGAGACTGAGGCAGGAGGATCCAGAGTTCAAGGCCAGGCCGGTCTATATAATGAGTGGCTAGTTAGCCAGGGCTGCATAATGAGACCCCATTTCAAACAAGCAGATGCATAAATACAGAATATTTTAAACTGTCCACAAACTGTGCACGGTATCATGTGCCTACAGTTCCCGGCATCCAGAGGGCTGAGGCAGAATTGCTTGAGCCCAGGTTCAACAGAAAACTATACCAGCCTGGACAGCACAGAGACCCTGTCTGCGCAAACCACCCAAGCCAGCCTGGATCACAGAGAATATTTTTCAAACACTCAAAAACATTTTCAATGTTTGTGCTTAAGAATGTTTAAAGGCGGGGCTGGAGAGATGGCTCAGAGGTTAAGAGCACTGCTTGCTCTTCCAAAGGTCCTGAGTTCAATTCCCAGCTACCACATGGTGGCTCACAACCACCTGTAATGAGATCTGGCGCCCTCTTCTGGCCTGCAAAGATACATGCAGACGGAACACTGTGTACATAATAAATAAATAAATCTTTAAAAAAAAAAATGTTTAAAGGCAAGCACAGTACACGCCTCTAGCCCTAGAATGTGGGAAGCTGAGGCAGGAGGAGCAGGAGTCCCAGGTCATCTTAGGCTACATAGTGAGTTCAAGTCCACCCTGGGATACAACTAGAGCCAGTCTAAAAAATACAGAACGAGATCACCTACGGCTTAACCATCTCTGCCAAGGGTAATGTTTTTCTGCTCGAAAGCTATGTGCTAGATTTGATCTCAGAGGTCCTTAATAGCAGTATGGCTCCAAAATGATAAACTGTCGAATAACAAATTCAATTGCTTCTTTCTCTGAAGGAACAAGTATATAAAAATTCATTATTTTCCTATGATAAAGTCAACAAAACATTCACTTACATTAAAATCCACATAAATGCAAATGCCAGTGGGGAAGTATGTCCACAAAGATGGGGTGCAATGCTAGGGTATTAAGTCTGGTCTACTCAGCACACGTGAGATAGATTCGGCTAAACCAGAAACGCCACAGGAAAGAGCAGGCAGAGCGATTGAACTCGAGAAACACTGGGGAAGCTACTTTGCCTTCCTGAGCTCAAAGGGGCAGAGACTTTAACTGGACAACCTAAAGGTGCCTTCCATGTTCAGTATTCTATTTGCTCACGATTGTCTCCCGGGAGGAAGCAGTCTGTATTTGTCTTAGTTGGGGTTATCATTGGTCTAATGAAACACCATTGACCAAAGCAACTTGGGGAGGAAAGGGCTTATCTGGCTTACACTTCCACATCACTGTTCATCATCTAAGAAAGTCAGGACAGGAACTCAAACAGACAGGAACCTGGAGGCAGGAGCTGATGCAGAGGTCATGGAGGGGTGCTGCTTACTGACTTGCTCCCCATGGCTTGCTCAGCCTGCTTTCTTATAGAACCCAGGACCATCAGCCCAGGGATGGCACCACCCACAATAGTTTGGACCCTCCCTCATCAATCACTAATTAAGAAAATGCCCTATAGCTGGATCTTATGGAGGCATTTTCTCAGTTGAGGTTCCCTCCTTTCAGATAACAGTGCCCAAGTCCACTGCTCCTCTATTGGGTCATTCATTTATACAGTACTGAGTCTCTGGTAAGTGACAGAGTATGACAGATGATCTATTACTATACTGAGGGAGCATGTATCACAAAGCCCTAACTGAAATGAGCCACAGAGTATGCATAATCTAATAGAAAAGATACATAAACACACACAGACAGGAAAGACTGTCTTCACGAGGAATGAACTCTAAAGCTAGGACTGAAGTCAAATCAAGATTAATCCTGCGGAGTCCTTGAAAGCACTATACAGAGTAATGTTGTCTTCATCATTGTTTAAGTTGAACACGGCCAGTTCTCCTCCGGTGTGGAAATGAGTCAACAACTCAGTTATTGACCAGGTGATGTTGCAAGCCTATGTTTAATGTTCATGTTGCACAGAATATTCATGTTTAATGACAGAGTTGCTCTTACATAGTGAGACAAGTACATTTTTAGGAGGCAAGAAGGATGAGATCCATTAGGGAACGGCAGATTCTCATGGTAGGCCTCAAACCTTTCTAGGAGACATGTTCATGGGATGGTTCAACACACAGAATCACCTCCTATTGAAACCACCTCTGTTCTGTGTGCTAGTGTGGGCATCTCAATCTGTGTAATAGCATGTATGTTTCAGGGCCACATTAACACGTAAGAGGCACAAGAGAAGCGTTGTGTTGCACATAGGGGTCACTTAACTGGCTTCAGAAAACTAAGGAAGAGGTGTAGAAAGTGGAATGCTCAAGTTGGTCTGAAAGAATGAACTGGCAGCCATCAGACAGACAAAAAAGAAAAAGAATTCATCAGAAGGAAGAGCCAATGCACCAGTACACAGGAGCACAAAAGAACAGGCCAGTCTGGGCAAACCGCAAACAGCAAGGCGATGTTGAAGCTTGTGTGAGGAACACAGGAAGGACGTAAACCTGGAGGACGTAAACCTGGAGGACGTAAACCTGGAGGACGTAAACCTGGAGGACGTAAACCTGGAGGACGTAAACCTGGAGGACGTAAACCCGGAGGAGAGGCCGGAGTCCGTCCATCCAGGACCCGTCACTGCACGCTGCTCTTCACAGTGGAAGGGTCCACAGTTCATGGTGGTTCAGGCCGTTCCTCGACCAGCTGCACCAGCACCTGTTGTTAGAACCTTTGGGAAATGCCAGTTCTCGGGCCCCTCCCTAGAGCCGGAAACAGGATGGAGCCCAGACCTCCAAACCCTGTGAAGCCCTTCAGTAGTTCCAATGCTCCTCAAGTGTAAGAACCTTTGCTTTAGATGGACAGAGTGCTGCTGAAGAGCTTTTAGTGAGAGGGAGATAGGATCCTGGCTACGACCAACTCTGAAGTCCACATGTGCCCACTCCCTTACGCGGACTCTCTTACACAATCATGTATGTGGTGGTGCTGGCCATCTATGTCCCACCATGAAAGAAACAGGCCAAGCCTTCAGTACAACCCAAATTTGACAAGTCCTTTTTTCTTTTCCCCATTTCTAAACTTATCTAAAAAACTTCTAAAGTGAATTCAGAAGTAATGGTAAAAGGCACCGCAAGTGGGGGACATGGAATGAATAACACAGAACATGTTCGGGGCCCAAAGCTGACTGGACTGATTTTGACGACACACAGCTTCCAACCCTACAACAGCAAAGTCTGCAGCTTGCGCCTCAGACCCAGACAAGCTCCTGCAGACTACCCCTTTTCTGACTTAATTTTCTCATTTTGAGAGTGTCATTTTCTAAATGTTCTAAAATGGATTGACCTGGAGGTGGTGAGAGCTAGCTTTGTGGTACTAGTCATCCATGTGCGAAAAATATTTTCACAGAAAAAGTAAGTGCATGAAAATATTTTTACCACAATAAATTGCTGGTTCCACATTTCTCTGGAAAGAAGAGGGGGGAGAAAAAAAACCTGTGAATAATTAGTGATGTGCTTAAACTGCCAGCCCAGCACCACTGAAACTTACTGGTGCCAAATTATTTAGCTGAACAGTATTTAAATTAAAAACTAATGACTAGGTTAATTTAAGACATGTCCATCTCTGCTCCAACTCTGTCTCTACTAATTGAGCTCCAAAGCTGTATTTCAAACATGAATCCTCATGGTGGATAAAAACCATCCAACTACTTGAGTATAACAAGTTGGTTACCATTAACAACTTCTCTCAATTTAACTTTTATTGACGTTTTAGATGCTGAACTATAAATTGTTTACTAGACATTCAACAATGAGATAGAAGGAATAGTGTGCCACATGAAATAAATGTACGGAATATCCTTAGTTAACAAAATGAGTTACAGTGGGTAATCTGAGTGTTTTATGTTAGAGCTAAGGGTTTATCAAAATGCTCAAGGTATAAACCCTGAACTAAACAGTCACCTAGAGTTCCATCAACGTGCCTTTGAAAATCAATCTCTGAGTATTTAATTTTTGGCAAGGGAAGACCCAAGCTCTCCATCTCTTCTCAGCCCACTCATCTCTCAAATTTATATTCTTTCTCCATCCCCCCTCACCCAGCAATTCTTCAAGCATATAACTCTTTCATAAAGCTGCAAGAAATTATAATAGTTTACAGATTAAAAAAAAGTGTGGAGAATCAGGCCAAAAAAAGTTATGGTAAAATTCCAAAAGTGCATAGCTAAGCATGGTCTGGCAAACATATGACATACCTATCCTTTCAAGGAGGGTATAGAACAGGCCACCCCTTCAGCTTCTGCAAACCATAAATGTCACAAACATTTGAAACCACCCACAGAGGACCAACCTAAATCTATGTGGGCTCATCTACTCAATCCCACAACAGTCACTGAGCATAAAACACACAAAACAAAACCAAAGGGAAAATGTTTTCACACTATAGCACAGAAGACAAGCTAATGAGCAAACACTTGTCCATAAAGAGTTGACAGGAAACAAACCCTCCCAGACACCAAATGAAAACAATATCTGAAAGTGAACTTGGCTTGAGAACAAACAGAATGAAGTTATGAAAGCTGAGATCTGGAAAGTGCCATGATCATTTATAACAGCGGCGACTGTCCTGGATTTCCCTCGTCAAGAGCAACATGGGGCAGGCTACCAGCCATCGGGTTCTGGATATCACAGCGTGTCCCAAGAGTGTGATGGTGTAATGGAAGGAAGTGTGAGAGGAGCCAAAGGCTGACTCTGGCCCATTTTGGCCTTGGGCTTGTCCCTACAAAGGTGGGGTGGGGTCTCAGAAGGTCTAGAAATCTAGATTGACCCATATGAGCATATGATAGCTGTATTCTCGGGCTTAGAGTGTGTGTGATGTGGTAAGGAGGTAAGAGAGGAAGAGAAGTGAGAGAACACATTATAAGGATTCTCGGTTTCAGAGATTTTACATGGAAGACATAGAAATGAAAAAAGGAAGGATCTCTAAGGAGTTTGGGGAGATGCAGGAGAGGCCTGGTTTGCCCATTTACAGTATTGATTCTAAACCGAAATAAGCAGGAAATGAGGAATTAACATTTTTTTCATTTGGGTAACTCCAGCCTTCCACCATAGTAGGCAGACAGATGATAAATTAATAGCTATAGATATATGACAAATACTCTTTTTCTATACAATAAGAATGTGGGATAAGATTCATCCCACATTCATCATTATTGTGATTTTCTAATATCTGTCATAGAAATCGTCTTAAGGGAAAATTTTATGGAGAAAAATCTCTCTCCCCCCACTTCACCCCTCCCTCTCTTCTAATACAATACATTTCCCAGCGTCCACCTGAATACCTCCACATACATGAAGGCTTACCACTTCCCCAAGTCAGCCATCTTATAATTTGAAAACTAGACTCTCATAAATGGGGCTCTGGCCTGCCTGTGGATTCCCATTCTGTGAACCCATTTCCCTTGATTAGATCTTTACATGTTTGAAAGAGTTACCCATTCCACCCCTGCCACCTAGCCAGGTTAAACACGCACATTTCTTTCAACCCTTTCTCATCTGACATGGCTTCCTGCGTGTTTACAGGCTGAGTCTCCCTGAGACCGGCTTGGCAAAACAACTCTTAACATATGGGACCAAGATCGCAACACAATATTCCAAATGTGGTCTAACAATTCAGCCCTTTCCAAAAAAACACCAAGGGCCTTCTATGCTCCAGACTAATATTTGTCTTGATCTGAACTACACTTCAGCTAATGTACCCTAAGAACACATTAGCTTTGTTTGCTTTACTTCATTTATGTATCGGGATAAGCATGTGGCCGCAGCCTTATCCGAATGACTTGTTTATATTTTGTCCCCAGTTCTACAGTGGGACACTCAAAACTTTCCGGGCATGTAGCCTTGGGTGGACCCTGTCATTTACTAGCTGAGTGATCTTAAACTGGAAAAATATTGGTTCTCTTATAATTTTTTATCCAAGTCTCTAAATTTTTAAAAGGCAAAACTAATGCCAGACTTGTGTGGCATGGGAGAGTCGTCTGGATTGACACTGACCCACCAAGTCAGCTGCAGGGATTGCATTGCCTCCTGTATTTCAGGAGTGAAAGGTGAGTCCCTGAGGTTACAGAAAAAACGAACTCTAATATGTCACACACATTACCTCACTCCATAGCAATCCTGTAAGATGCACTGGTTTTGTTGTTGAGAAAGAAAGAAAACGGTTAAGTGGCATTTCTGGAAGCACGGGGGTGATGAATGGAGGGCCAGAATCAACCGCAGCTCCTTCACATGCCTTCCTAATCACTATAGAGTGACCACTGAGCAGGGTATGTGGAGTTTGTATGTGGGATTCATGTAGTTTGGTGGGTTAAAGGACATAGAAACCAGCAAGACACAATTCTGTGAAGGTAGTCTGGGTAGAAAGGTTAATCTGAGGCCACACGGCAAAAGTCTTGAATTCCACACTAAAGTAATGTTCTGTTCAGCCTATTGGCTATTAAGAATCAACCCTACAGGTTATAGTTAGTGAATCAGTTCAAACATTTGAAAATTAATTTCACAGGTAAAAATGAGGGTTTGGATGCAAATAAAGCATTATCAGGAGTGTGTACTGGGGATATTATTTCAGATGGAGTTGGTGTGAAGGCTAACGGAAGTGATGAAAGTCAAAGAGATGGTGGTATCTCAGAGAAGAGAGTTCCAAGCTGGAGCACTCGGTGTCTTCCTTAGGGTCACTATTGCTGTGATGAAACACCATGACCAAAGCAGCTTGGGGAGGAAAGGGTTTGTTTGGGGCTTACATGTCCTGAATCACAGTCCATTGAGGAAAGCCAAGTCAGGAACTCAAACTGGGCAGGAATCGATGCGGAGGCTGTGGAGGGGAGTTGCTTACTGACTTGTGCCCCTTGGCTTGCTCAGCCTGCTTTCCTACAGCACCCAGGACCACCAGCCCAGGGATGGCCCCACCCACAATGGGTTGGACCCTCCCGCATCAATCACTAGGAAAGTGCCCTCCAGGCTTGCCTACTGCTGAATCTTATGGAGGCATTTTCTTAATTGAGGTTCCCTCCTCTCAGATGACTTTAGCTTGTGTCAAGTTGACATAAAACTAGCCAGCACACTTGGCATATTCATTTTTAAGAAACACAAAGAAGGCTGGAGAAGAATCAGGACATCAAAAGGAGAGGAAAAAAGATCAGGAAATGGAAAGGCCAAATCCTGCCATGGTTTAAAGCAGAGTAGGAAGAAACATGATTTAATTCATTACTTTTATAATACTATACTGAAATCATAACACACCATATTCACAGGTGGCTAAAATGTCAATATCTGATCCCAAAGACAGCTTAGTTTGACACACTTTCTCTAAGTGAACCCATACTGGCTGCTAATTCTTATCTAAGTGCTCATAAACTAAACATTACTAATCACTAATCTGATCTAGAACTCTGCCAGGCCCTTGCCTTGAGAATTCATCATTCCTCTCCTTCCTGTCCACAAATCCATTCTGGAGATCTGGGACAGCTTCTTCCTTCTTTTGCAGTGTGAAGAACTGGCAATTGATAGGTTGACTAAGTGGCACAAAATAGGCAAAGAGAGCTGGAGAAACAAGAGGTCTGGGGGTGGAAAGGCAGAAGGAACGAGAAAGATGGAATGGAGCCAGGGGGATTGCTGCCCTGGACCCTGACCTGTGTGAGTGCTGAGGGGTGAAAAGGAAGCTCCCCAGGGAGCTTCACGGATGCCACACCTGCCAAGTGACCTAAGGCCTGAAAACACACACACACACACACACACACACACACACACACACACACACACACACAAACTGGGCGTGTCTATTTTGACTGGATGGCAGGACTATGGCTGAATTTTTCCTTTTTATTTATTTATTTATTTTTTATTTTAAAGACGGGGTCTGAAACTATGTAGCCCAGGCTGGACTCAAACTTAGGGCAACCCTTCTGTCTCACCCTTCCAAGAAACTGGGATTACAGACATAAGCCCTCGTGCTTGGCTTTGATTTTCTGTTACTGTTATGTTGATTTGTACAGCTTAACACAGATTTTCTGACCATGCCCGGGAACTCATTTACTTCCTGGAGGCAGCAGGCAACTCCATTACTTCCTGGAATCATCAGGGAACCCATTTACTTCCTGGAGGCAATAGGGTACTCATTTATTTCCTGCATCAAATAAGCACCAAAATAGTCTCCAATCTTGGTACCAAGACATAAATGCTGAGAAACTGAAATTTAAGATTTAAATTGTTTCTTGCTTGTTTGGTTTGGGCTTAGGGGGTGTTGTGAGGTGTGTGAGGTGCTGGGAGGTGACCCAAGGGCTGTGAGCATGCTGGGCTAGCACTCTACCATTGAGCTATATCCTTACCCCACCCACCCCCTGCTTTCTTTCTAAGGCGGCCCCAGACAGGCCCTGAACTCACTATGTACCTCTGTGTATGACAGCCAAGCATGATACCAACCTTTCTTTTTCACACTTTACAAAATGTGCTTCTTTGGAAAGAATGGAGATTGCAGAGCCTGGGGGGGGCGGGGGCAGAGATTATATAATCTGGAAAAGCAGAATTCTGGCAATTTCCTGATGCTACTGGAGGCTGCATTACACAGGAGTGGGCGCTGAGAGCTGGAAAGAGCCACGCCCTGAGGACCCCATGGGAATCCCAAGGGCAAAGGTGACTTGGCAGCTCAGCTCCCCTGTCTCTGGTCGTATCAACTCAAGAAGAGAGCACCAAATACTTTGAGAGAAAAAACATTCACCAAACCAGCACTCGAATACCTGTGGGTCATTGGTACAGACCTTCCCCCTTCAAAAGACGTGGTCGGTGGTAGGACTTTAACACAGTTTATGGTCCACTCTTCAAAAGTACTTGTGACTTCTCTATGTTCCATTTTCCCCCCAGTTAAAACTTTTTGTTTGCTTGGTCTTTTTTTGAGACAGTGTTGCATAGCTAAGAATGACTCCGAATGTATGATCCTGCTGATCCCACCTCCCAAATGCTGGCATGCACCACCACCACTGTGCCTGGTTTTGGTGGTTATCATTCCCAGCCACTTTACAGTTACATGACCACACATGCGCTGTCCAGCAACCAGGCAAAATGCTTAGTCACTCCAGGGCCTTACTTGCCACGTAATCTGTGCGCCTTGTGGTCATGTAATCCGTGCACAGCGTGATCACGTCATCTATGCGCATTCATGGCATAGCTACGTAAGCCCATATGAGAGGTGACCCATAAAAGCAGGGTCCCCGACCCTCTCCGCACGATTCCTTTCTAGTAGGCCTATTCACGTTCCCCCTTTCCCCCCTAACAAAACTCTTACAGTGGGTTCCATTGTACCTCGAGTTCTCTCTCGCCCAGTAGACAGCACGCAAATAAATAACAGTGGCGCTGGCATTACAGGCATGCACCACCACCGCCGGGCCTGGTTTGGGTGATGCTGGGGATCAGTACAGGGTTCTGTACATGGTGACTAAGCACTCTATCAACTGAGCTACATTCCCAGCCCTTGGCTTGTAAAATTTCTAATGAAGAAAGTTTTCACGCTTTAAAATTTTTAACTAATTTCCTTTGAAGTGCCACGCCTCACTGACTTCATTTCTACAGGACAGTGCAAACCATTTCAGAAACTGTCGTGTTATGCTCCCCAAATCTCTTCATACCTACTCTGTCAATCATTGCTATTGAGCTGAAACTCTATTAACTGCATCCACCTATGTGTCCTGAGTCTTATTTACTACTGATACAAACTCTAGTTGCCGTAAATACAAATTCTGCTTTAATATCTTCCCAAGAGGATAACAATAATAACTAGAATAAGAAAAAAAGAGTAGTTTCTTGAGGTTTTGATATTGTCCTTATCAGCCTGCTCGAAGTCTAGCGTGCTGCCAAATACACCAGTCAGGACTTTGTACAGATGCCTTAGGTGGTCAGGGAAACTCCAGCTTTCCTCAATAAGAATATTTCTACATAGGATTCAAGCCCAAATGTTTAACTATAAAGAGATACAAACTGAGCAAAATTTCTTAATTGATCATTATTTATTTATTTACTTATTTATTTATTGTTAAGATCTCATTCTATAGCCCAGGCTGCCCTCTAATATTAATGTTAATTCTCCTACCTCAGGCTTCAAAGTGCTGGCATAGGGGTGTTAAAGGTGTGATTAATCACATCCACAGTTTACCTTAATTGAACTTTATCTCTTATATTTTATTTTATTTTACTTTTGAGACCAGGATTCAGTATGTAGCTCTGGCTGGCTGGAGACTTTCAATGTGGGCCAGGCTGGCTTCCAATTTACAGAAATCCACCTGGCTTTGCCTCCTGAGTACTGGGATTAAAGGCCCGTCATCTCACCTAGTCCTTTAGTTTATCTAAGAAAAACTATATTTGATAAATATGTCTGACAAGATAGTCCAGCTTTGGGGCTGGTGAGGTGGCTCCATGGTAAAGGTGCCTGCTGCCCAAGTCTGACAACTTGAGTTCCATCACCAGGTTCCATAGAAGGTGGGAAGAGAAAACTGACTCCATGACATTCCTCTGACCTTCACATGTGCATGTATGCACTCACATGCACACACACTCTCTCACATATACTCTCCAGCACACACACACTCACATACACATGTACACGCACATACACACACATGCACACACCCATATGCACACACATACACACTCACACATACACTCACACACATGCACACTCACACACACAATACACTCTCACACACACTAATAATTTGTAAATACCTTACTGAAATATACCCAATAGAACATCATAATGTACTCACAGGTAGGCTTAAGAACTCATTAAAGTAATCCACAAGGAAGTCATCTGTTGCCAAGCAATTTTCCTGCAAAAACATAAAAACATATTATGGCCATGTTTTGAAGCATGCCTGTATTATGATGACTTAGGTCTCTGAGGCGTTCTAAGTCGGTTACACGTTGAACCCTCACTACAAACCTAACACCGTCTCTGGAAGGGCCAGGAACATGGATGAGCACTCAGCAGGCACAGAACTCAGAGTTCAAAGCCGCTCTCAGCGAAGCAGTGAGTCCAGAGTAAACTGGACAGCTTGAACCAAATAGAATGGATCTTCTCTCTGAAAAGTCCTCACTACTGCAGCCAGCTAGCAAATGGGACATGAAGGATGCAGCATAACATGTAAACGAAGTATTAGCAAATACAAACTGATGCACCACATGATAAACTTCTCAGACTTTTAAAATATGCACTTCATAAAAATAGAGGCAGGAGGTCTACAAGCTAGCTCAACAGGTAAACGTTCTTGCCATGAAAACCTGATAACCTGACTTCAATCCCCATAACCCTCACAGAAGCAGACAGAGAACAGACTCGGTAGAGCTGTCCACTGACTCCCACATGTGCACTTGGCACACACCCAATATTAATAATAATAATAATAATAATACAAATTTAAAATAAATAAAAATGAAGGCAGCGTCATGGTTGAAGATGTGAAGCTCGTTGCTGCTCAGTTAAGGTGACAAGCTACGCACAATACTCATCTTCTTCTCTGTAAGTGTGAGATGCAGTCCGCAGGATCTGATCCTGCCTGATTCCGAACACAGACACGCTGGCAGTGCATGTGTTCTGCACACAGATCGCATACATTGTTTTCTATAACCGTCTCATCCACCGACATGGCCACTTTGGAAACTGGCAAATCTGCATAACCACTGCCAAGAACAAGCTGCTCTCCCAATCCTAAAACACCTTCTCTCATAGTCACTGTTTCCATTGTGTCAAGAGCACATCATGGCTCACTCGGCCGAACAGTACATGTGGTTATTTTGTTATTCATAATTATATTTCAATTTTGCAAATCTAACACGAAAGTTGAAACATGACACAATGCTATTATTTCCATATGGCTGATAATTTTCTTTTTATGAAGTACTAGTTAATTTTTAAAAATTAATGAATGAGTGACTGGAGAGGTAGCTCAGTTGGTTGGCTTGTTGTGTGGACTGGGTGGCTTTGTGTGTCAACCTGACACCAGCTAGAGTCACCAGAGGAAGGAGCCTTAGCTGAGGAAATGCCTCCTTGAGATCCAGCAGCTCTAAGGCATTTTCTCATTTAGTGATCAATGGAGAGGGCCCAGCCCATGATGGGTGGTGCCATCCCTGGGCTGCTGGTCCTGGGTTATATGAGAAGGTGGGCTGAGTAAAGCAGGGGAAGCAAGCCAGTGAGCAGCACCCTCCATGGCCTCTGCATCAGCTCCTGCCTCCAGGTTCCTGCTCTGTTTGAGTTCCTGTCCTGACTTCCCCCAGTGATGAACAGTAACGCTGAAGTGTAAGCCAAATAAACCCTCCCTGCCCCCAACTGGCTTCTTGGTCATGGTGTTTCATCACAGCAATAGAAACCCTAACTAAGACACTGTGTAAGCATTCGGGCTTGACTTCAATCCCCAGTGCTCACACAGGAAGCGGGATGTGGTGGCGTGTGCTTGCAATACCAACTCTGGGGAGGCAGAGACAGGAGGATCCCTGGGGCTCTCTGGCTTGCCAGCCCAGATCTCAGTGAGAGACCCTGTCAGAGGAGGAGGCTGGGGAGAAAGTGAAAGTGGGGGAGAAGGGAAGAGGAGGAGGGGAGGAGAAGGAAAGAGGGAGAGAGCAAAAACCAGTGGGTAGACTTCCGAGGAACAGCACCCATGACTGACCTCTGTCTGCACTCACATACATGTGCATGTGCACCAGGAGTGGGGGGGGGGAGGAGGAGAAGACGATGAAGATGAAGAGGTAGCTCTACACAGGAAGTACCATGGTATATTTAAACCTACTTTGGAAAATAGATTTGTTTTCGGTAACTTTTAGTAACTGCAGTGTCTGAAGAGAATTATAAATAGTTCTAGTTCAAGATTCATAACAAGGAACGTATTAGAAATCTCAACTAATCAACACAGGGTTTAGTTTGCTAAGACCCAAGTGATTAAAACAGACGAACCAAGGAGTCAGCAAACGTACTACCTTCAGAGCAGCACCTTGGCAGCGAGGCTCCGAATGCTGGTCAGCAAAGGCCTGTTGAGGTGGAGCGAGGCGGACACCGTTGGGGGAAGCTGTAAGTTAGTAACTGTCTGAGTTTGGTTTCCACTGCTGCAGGCCAGGCCCTCCCTCGTCACTCATCGGCTGGGATGGGGACACCGGTGGGGCTTGCTTACAGGTCAGTCTGAGGCTGGTATTGTCTCAGTTGAGGGTCCCTCTTCTGAGATGACTCCAGCTTGTGTCAAGTTGACAAAACACTGGCCAAAACAATAGCTTCATAGATTTTCAAGCTTCTGAACTTTATTTAGTGAAGCACCAAGTTAACTCTTGAGAAACACATCCTAACTCAATAATTTTTAGTGTCGCTCAAGTAGAAGGCATTTGTGTGAAATTAAGAGTAGCCAAATGTGGGTAGTGGCGATAAATTCCAAATGAAATAATACTTTAAAACAATAACTATGTCTTTCAGGTGATTCATTTTATTAAATTCTGTAAGTAATTTTAAAAAGTAACCAAACTTTATAAGCCACCAATTATGAATCCATGGATAGAAAAATGTATATTTTATATTAATTTTACAAATTAACTATATGATATCAATAAACATATTAATAGGAGTGGGTATAAAATTTCTTGTTAGGTTTTCTAAAATATGCATTTCATTTTTAGCTGATTTAAACTTCGCTCTATGCATTTCGTGAGCCTTGTGGACCAGCAACACCTCAATAACCCTCAGATTCACAAACTCACTCTAGAGCAGTGGCTCTCAACCTTCCTAACGTTGGGACCCTTTAATACAGCTCCTCATGTTGGGGTCACCACAACCATAAAACTATTTTCACTGATACTTCCTAGCTGTAAATTTGCTACTGTTGTAAATCATAATATACCTATCTGTGTTTTCTGATGGTCTTAGGCGACCCCGGTGAAAGGGTCATTCACCCCAATGGGGTTGTGACCCACAGGTTGAGAGCCTCTGCTCCTGACGCTTTCAGTTCTGAGAGCCTCTAACTCACTTGATGAAGCACCTGCTTTATTTTGACCTCATCATCCATTTCAGACATGAACTTTCCTGAAACACACCGAGAGTGAATCTCTAGGAATGAAACCAAAGGGCATATATTGCAGTCCGGTTCTCACTGTAAACTCTACAGTGATAAACACTTCTAGTGGACACAGCATTCCTCAGCATCTCTTCTTGGTTGCTGAGCTCCTCCTGCTTGGGACTGACTGCCCTGGGGTCACAGTGGCCCTGCCTTTCCTCCATGGTGAGTTGGCACTGTGGTACTGTCACATGCTCAAGTTTGTAGGGACAACCATAGAAACTTACAATATTGTTCAAATACATCAAAATCAGCATTTCTTTTGTTTAGCTATATCTTAACTTTTATGGTTATTAAATATTATTATATCGATTTGGGGCAGCTATGACATGTGAAATAAGTGTATATGGCAAGTGCTACCTGCTCTGACCTTAATGGCATTTCAGCAGGAAGCTGCGTCTCTAAATAAGCGAGTATTTCCCACCACAGTTACTAGTTCAATGTGTTGACACATCTAGTTACATCAGCAGGCAGTCCTGCAAATCAAAGAGGCTAGGCAAGTGCTCTGCGTGTGTGTGCGTGTGTGCATGCGTGCATGTGTGCATATGTGTGTGTGCACATGTGCGTGTGTGCATGTGTGTGTGCGTGCGCGCGTGTGTGTGCGTGTGTGTGCACATGTGTGTGTGCACATGCGTGTGTGTGTGCGTGCATGTGTGTATGTGTGTATGTGCACGTGCATGTGTGTATGTGTGTATGTGCATGTGCATGTGTGTGTGTGCGCACGTGTGTGTATGTGTGTGCACATGTGTGTGTGTGTGTGTGTGTGTGTGTGTGTGTGTGTGTGTGTGTGTATGGTACTGGGATTAAACACAGAATTTTGAGCATGCTAGGCAAGAATTCTACCACAAAGTAGCATCTCTAGCCCTAAACCTATGGAGATCTGAGAAGCTTTTTACTCCCAAAGCCCTTGAATTATAAAAGAAAAGCCTGAAAGTCTTTAATCTGGGTTAGTGGCTCTGCTTTTCTCACTAAGTTTCCTCAGTCCATTACTTGGACATTTTTAAATTAACTAAGTTTTCCAAGTCAGGTTGGTATCTTCCAAATACCCAGTAAACTTGATGGTTAAAGGAATAACAAGAAAATCGAGTTATACTTAGTTCCTCCATTACATCATCCCACAGGTGTGACTCAGTGTGAGGTGGAAGGAGGTGAGGGGGAGAGGGAGGAGAGAGGGAGGGAGGGAGGAGAGAGGGAGGGAGGGAGGGAGGAGAGAGGGAGGGAGGGAGGGAGGGAGGAAAGGGAGGGAGGGAGGGAGGGGAGAAGGGAGGGGAGAGGGAGGGAGGGAGGGGAGAGGCAGGGAGGGAAGGTCTCCTTTAAGTCTGCCGTTTACTACAGGTGTGCCTCCTGAGAAAGTGAAATCAGCGTGTCCCATTTTAGTCCAAACTTGCTGAGTTTCTTACAGAGGGAGGGTGGACCGGTTGTCTCTGCACGCTCGCCAGAGGGTGGCTTTCGTGCTCTTCCTCTGCATCCTCATCATTTCATCACAACTCTCTCTTTTTGTGTAGTGTGTGTAGGTCGGAGGTCAGCTTTCGGGGTTGGTTCTCCTGCCATGCAGGTTCTCGGGACCAAACGCACATTGTCAGTCTCAGCAAGCACCTGCTGCGCCATCTCACAGGTCCGCATTACACTTCCTCCCTTCCCACCCATTACTTAACTCTAATCTCAAACATCCAAGGCTTCCTCCCTGTATAAAAGTCCTTCCAGCCTGATACTTTTTTTTGAAGAATTTATTGTGTACAGTGTTCTGCCTACATGTATGCCTGCAGGCCAGAAGAGGGCGCCAGATCTCATTACAGATGGTTGTGAGCCACCATGTGGGTGCTGGGAATTGAACTCAGGACCTCTGGAAGAACAGCCAGTGATGATAAACACTGAGCCATCTCTCCAGCCCCCAGCCTGATAGTCTAACTTAAAGGAGACAGTGGTTCTCACTTTCTCCCCTTCTCCATCTTAAAGGGTAAAGGTGGATGTGATAATATCTCTAAGTCTGAACCTCACAATTAACACATAAATGTGACGCTTATCATCCTGACGACAGGAAAGGTTAGTATCTTCATTTGCTTTTTCATGTTGTGATAGAACTTAGGGAGGAGAGGGTTTATTTCAGCTTACAGCTCCCAGGTCCATCCCAGCGAACAGTCCATTGAGAAGGGCAGTCAGGGCAGGAAGTCAAGCCAGAAACCTGGAGGCAGGAACTGAAGCAGAGGCCGTGAAGGAACACTGCTTGCTGGCTTGCTCAATTTGCTTTCTTATACACTGCAGAACCGCCTGCCCAGGAGTGGCACCACCCACACTGGGCTAGGCTCTTCTGCAACAGTTATCCATCAAGGAAATGCCCACAGCTGCACCTACAGACTAATCTGATGTGGGCACTCTCTCAGCTGAGGTTCGCTCTCCCCAGGTGACTCTAGCTTGTATCAAACTGACAAAGGAAAGCCGAACCAGGACACCAGGACCGTTCTCTCTCCCATCAGAGGGAATGCGGATTTTGGAATTCCCGACTGGTAATGTGTGTCCCCAGAACAAGCTACAGCCATTGACTACTTTATTTATGGAGCAGTTCCAAAAAGCATTAGAGAATTGATCCCTGTCCTGAGTATAGATCTCCATAGAGATGAGTGATCTCCAATAGCAACACTCTCCAAAGGCCCACTGGGATGCATCTCAGTTTCCAGAAGCCTTTGCTAAGTACCCTTGCTCCTAGCTCGAAGATGTCTTCAGGAAAGAAGGGATGAAGGGCGCTAGGACCAATGAATCCTGCATTTAACTGCCCCGCCCTCCACGGTTTCCACATGAAGCCACCTATTACCAACTGAGTATGCTCACGGTCACTCAACCCACCATGTTCCATTTGGAAAACAAACACTAAGTGATTACAGCCATGCAGCCTTCTTCCTTGGGGCTGGGATTATGGATCTTTTGATATATTGTGTTTAAATATTTTAGGGTTTCTGTTGCTGTGAGGAGACACCATGACCACAGCAACTCTTATAAAGGAAAACATTTAATTGGGTGGCTTACAGTTCAGAGGTTCAGTCCATTATCATCCGTGGTGGGACATGGTGGCGTGCAGGCAGACGTGGTGCTGGAACTGAGAGTCCTTACGTCTTGATCAGCAGGCAACAGAAAGTGGTCTGAGACACTGGGCGTGGCTTGAGCATATGCAATCTCAGAACCCGCCCCCACAGTGACACACTTCCTCCAACAAGGCCACACCCACTCCAACAAGGCCACACCCTTTGGGGCCATTTTCTTTCAAAACACCACAAATAAGGATGATATTTTCATGTTTTGGAAATCTCTCTGTTTACTATAATAATATCCAAGCTATAAAGATAACAGAGTGAATCTGAGAAAGCTAAGCCTTAGTTGAAAACACCAGTTTTCACAATTAAATGCTGTAAATACTGTTAGAAGCTAAAGGCCCTTTTTAAATGAATTTTTTGAGAATTTCCTTCATAAATCCTCTATTTACATCATTTCTAATCTTCCTCTCCCCTGTGACTGCCCCCTGTGCTCTCCTACTCCCTCTCGAATCCACGGTCTCTTCTTCAATTATTATTATTATTATTACAACATACACACAGAGAGATATACAACCTACTGAATCCATTTATGTTGCTCATATGTGTGTGCTTAGGGTTGGCCATTTGGGCCTGGGTAACCTGTCAGGGGCTTATCCCTGGAGAAAACTATTCTCCCCCCTTAGCAGCCATTGGTCCCTATAACTCTTCATCCAGGGCCAGGGCCTTGTGAAATTTCCCCCCATTCACATTGGCATGTCAACTAGCGTTGTCATTATGCAGGTCCTGTTTCGGCCACCGTATTGTTGAGACTGGATTCAGCTTCTCAATCACGTCTAGAAAACATGATCTCATAGCAGGTGTGTTAGTTACTTTTCTATGCTGTGGTAAGACACCATGACCAAGGCAACTCATAGAAGAAAGGGTTTATTGGTTTCAGAGGGTGAGTCCACAGCATCATGGCAGAGACCATGGCGGTGGCAGGCATGGTGCTGAGGAGTGACTGAGAGCTACAGCCTTGGTGACAAGCAGGTGGCACAGGGAAAGTCACATGGGAATGGCATGGGCTTTTGAAACCCAAAGCCCACCCCCAGTGACACGCCTCCTCCAACAAGGCCACACCTCCTAGTCCTTCCCAAAGAGCCCACCAATTGAGGACCAAGTATTCAAGCCCATGACCCTCGAGGGCTGTTCTCATCCAAACAATCACAACAGGCATTTCGGTCCTCAAGGCCTTTTGCTTCTTTAACACAGGGTCTAGTGTAGCTGCAGCTGACCTCGAACTCTGCAGTGGACCTGACCTTGAAGTCCTGATCTTCCTGCCTCTACCGCCCAAGTGCTGTGGTTACAGATGTGTGACACCCCATCTGGCTGAAGTCCCTTTTAATTTGATGGTAAGATAAAGACATACTTTCTCTTTTTAATTTTTTTAATTTATTTACTTATTTTTTGGTTTTTTGAGATAGGGTTTCTCTGTGTAGTTTTGGTGCCTGTCCTGGAACTCGCTCTGTAGACCAGGCTGGCCTTGAACTCACAGAGATCCACTTGCCTCTGCCTCCCGAGTGCTGGGATTAACAGCATGCACCACCACACATAGCTCAGGAGCCACTTTCATAAATTTGACTGAATGTGCGCACTGCATGTATCATGAGACCATGTGAATCAGGCCTTTTACCATGGAGATTGGTGGTGTAGATCTGCTGCACTGTGAATGCAGAAGAGGAGTCAGGATTGCAAGCAGTAAGGGAGCATTCACTTATCTGTAATACTTCTCTCTCTCTCTCTCTCTCTCTCTCTCTCTCTCTCTCTCTCTCTCTCTCTCTCTCTCTTTCTGAGACAGGGTTTCTCTGTGTATCCCTGACTGTCCTGGAACTCACTCTGTAGACCAGGCTGGCCTCGAACTCACAGAGATCCGCCTGCCTCTGCCTCCTGAGTGCTGGGATTAAAGGTGTGTGCCACCACCGCCCAGCAAGAACTCATGCATCATTTACATAAAAAATATGCTCTGCAAAGGACATAAAGATATATTAGTGTTTTTGTACTTGTTTCTCCAAAGAAAATTACCAAAGTTCAACCAAACACACTGAAGATGCTAAGTAGGGTGTGGTGGCGTGGTACCGCAGCACATGGGAGGCAGAGGCTGGCGGACAAGAGTTTAAGGTCATCCTCATTTACAGAGTTAGAGGTCAGTCTAGACTACTTGACACTCCATCTCAAAAATTAAAATAAATGAAAAACCAATCCACTGAACCAAATTAATCATCTAAGTAGCATGCTCTGTATTGCCATGTGCTTGGGAAATAAAAAGGTATGCCAAGACAGTTCCAGCCCACAGTTTTGTTAAGAAATTTCAAAATTTATAGATAAAATGTTTAAATAGCTGGGCATGATGACTTATGCCTACAACCCAGCATGTAGGAGATAAAGGCAGAAGGGCCAGCCAGCTACAAACCCAGTCCAAAGACAGTATAGTCTACACAGAGTTCCAAGCTAGCCAGGGCCACATAGCAAGACTCTACCCCAAAACAAGCCTGCCACCTAAAAACAGAAATTTAAATATACACAACGACCCTGGCAGACAAGCAGTTGATTCCAAACAAATTATTCTATGCTTTGAAAGTGAAGACCCCATGTGAAGGTTAAGATCTTTTGTAGACATCCATAATAAGAATGTAGTTTTCGATTACTGGTTGAAAAAATATGAAGAAAGTTATTATAAACACTGGAACACCAAAACACTTCTCAAATGACATAGGAAATTATTTGTGTAATCAAAGCAGTTTCCCGGCTGTTACTGAGGTTCCCTTTGGTCACGTGATTCTGTTCTCCTCAGAATGCCATCTCATGATCCAAGGTAATTGCTTCAGTTCAGCCTCACATCGTTGTCCCAGCAAGCGAGTAGGAAACTGGCTTACTCTTGCTTTCTATACTTATATGAATTTTAGAAGCTCAATAACCCAGTATCTGAATGTGGCTGAACCACAATAACAAGCCTGTGATGACGGGGTCAGTCCCCCCTCTGTAAACAGCAGCTCTGCAGAGGTAGGGCATAGCCCTCCTACTTACAGCCTCTCAACCAGAACTCAGTTACATGACCCTGTTTAACTACTGCAGGAGAGACTGAAAACAAGGCTCGGGGTCGCCCTCACCCTTCTCTAAGAATGTGTAGTTTATTGATGAGAACACCACCATCACACTTTAGAGAAGAAGGCCAAGCATCTGTCTGAGGCAGGTTAATGATTTAATGAGTAGCCAACACTTGGTTGAGCATGTGAATTTGAGAATCTGGTCACAAACTGGTTTCCACAGGAAGCTGTCCAGAGTGCCAAGGCTGTCTGCATGATGTTAGGTTGGGAAGGCTTCAGGGAGATGAGCTGGGCCTGAAGGAATGTGCCAGATTGTGCAATGGATGGGGAGGGCAACCCAGTCAGAACTGACAGCAAACGCAGGAGGGAAGCAGGACAGCTTGGCTGGAGCCGGAGGCATGTGGAAGTGCTTTGTAAACTCAAAACAGGGTGACTGTGGTATTCATCGTAGAGAGCAGGGTTGGGAGGCCAGATTGAGGAAGACTCGATGTTTGAATGGCTCTATAGGCTACTAGATAAGTGGCCTCCGTGGTAGTTAACTTCTGTGAACTTTGACCCCTCGTCTGTGAAATGTGGGAAATAGCCGCCCCCTCATAGGGCTATCTTGAGGTTAAATATTAGTCTGTGGTCAGCATTCAAGGACACCAGCTATTAATCAAGTTTCTTACAGTGGAGCAACATGGTAATTTTGGAAAGAGTTAACAGCAGTATGATAGCCATGGTAGAAGCGATGAGACACATAATCCAGTACAGCTGATGCACAGAAGTTTGCTCTTTATGCTTTAGACAAGGAAAAGCTATAGTTGAGAAAAGGAATACTGAAGCAGTGATACCAGTTAGGACTGCAGCCAAACTCTGTGCCTGGGGATGCAGCCTGAAATAAAACAGCAGGTGTGCAGATGCAGAGAAGGACACAGCTAGGAAAGGAGGTGGAGGTAGATGCTTGCAGTCAAGGGATGAAGAAAGAAACTTGGATGACTCCATACCCAGTGTGCCATTTACCAAAACACAAGAAAGTGACGGAAATGCAGAAATGGGGGCTGGAGAGTGGAAGGAAGCATTCTGGAGAGGTGACATGGGACGTCTAGAAGGTGAAGACACCGGATATGCAGGAGCATCAAAAGTGGTGTCTGGACCCAGGTGTGGTGGCACACATCTGTAATCCATCCCAGCTCTGGGGAAGCTGGAGCAGCTGGATGGAAAGTCTGACGTTATCCTGAGCTACATACATAGCAAGTTCCAGGCCAGCACAGGTTATTTGGGAGACCCTGATTTAAAAAGAGTCTGAGCAGATGGGCTAGGGGTGTACGGACAAAAGAGGAGCTCACCCACAAAATTCTGTAGAACAGATCCCAAAGTCAACAGTTTCACAGGAGAGAGAGAAAAGAAGCTGGAAAGGGGGAAGAAGGCAGCTCTGAGGACTGGAGACAGCAGGCACCAGTGAAGCCGAGGGGAACAGGACCAGGCAAGAGTGTCTTCCAGCACGTGCTCTAATGTTAAGTGGTGTGTTAAGTGCTCTCAAGACGCCCAGGCAGGAATAGTGCTGGAGAGGAGGAGCTGGCTCAGAAGTCCTGCTTCACTGAAGAGCACTTCAGGCTTAGAGCCTGCAATAACTTAAATTTCCCATAAATGGGGCTTTGCCAATCTGCTGGAGCACTTCTGACGTGCTGTGTACCTGTATGTTGGTGTGGATAGACACTTGGAATTGCTCTTTCATCCTCCTCCTCTTCCTCCTTCTAGCCCCGCCCCTCCACCCTTCTTCCAGGATCTGCTGACTTATCCCTCTCTCCTCTATTAGCCCCCTAGACTGTAAATGTCTTGAGACTTAGCCCCAACATTAGGACAATACTTTGAATATACAATCACTCATGTTTGTTGAACAAAAAGCCAAAAGTCAGATATCAGCCAGCAAGAGAAATAAGTGTTGGCAAACATTGGAATAATGGAAGTGGTTAGAGTCTGGCCCGGACCTTGGTGGGAATGGGCTTTGCTACAGTCTTCTGTACCCTGGGGCAAGTTCCTCAAATGTGCAATAGGCTTTACAGAAAATACTCCAAAGACAGCACTCTCCCAAACGACGTGTGTATTTGCAGATACTTAGGATGCTCGGTTTCTCCAAAGTCTGACCTGAGAACCATGTATAGAAAAAATTTTAAACAATTATAAATGGACCACTGTTTTTGTTTTGGTTGTTTGGTTGGTTATTATCAGGGCTTTTTGTTTGGTTGGTTGTTTTTTGTTATTTATTTATTGGAGTTTTTTGTTTGTTCGCTTGTTTGAGGCAGGGAGGGTCTCCCTGTGTAGTCCTGTCTGTCCTGGAACTCTCTCTGTAGACCAGGCTGTCCTTAAACTCACAGAGATCTGCCACCTCTCTCTGTCTCCCAAGTACTGGGATTAAAGGCACACTACCATGCCCAGAGTTTTGTTTTTTGTGTTTGTTTTTTTAAGCAGGGTCTCGTGTAGCCTTGAACTTGTTATGTCACAAAGAATGACCATGAACTCCCAATCCTCCTGCCCCCATCTCTGATGCTGGGATTATAAATGGGAGCCACCTTACCGCTAAATCGACCCCTTTCTTCAATGCCAATGCCGTATATACGAATGTTTACTGCAGCCAGGAACTGCCCGGCACATCACAACAAAACCATGGAGATAAGCCTGCCCTGGTGGAGACTCTGGGAGTACGGAGACATTAAATGCCCTTTTACAGGGAACAGCTTTGACAATGATTACATCCTTATACAAATCAGGCCCGTGCGTTGTTCTCACCGATGTGTTAACTGAAAGGGCAAAAAGGAAAAGCACACACCTCTTCCACCATCTAATCCTTTCTATTAAAACAAAAGCCGAGGGGGAAACACTAAGTAGCCCCTCTAAATTATACTTACAAAATCTTCTTCTGTAATATCTGGCGGGTCTGAAACGAGACAAAACGTTACATTTGAGCACTCAGATCCATCTGACTTTCTTTTAGACTAAGTGAAATACTCGGATGAAGTAGGGCAGCGCCTCGCCCTGCTGTATAGACTATAGCGGGGCCCGCGCGGGCGGGCGCGGGCGGGCGCGGGGCTGCGGGTCCCACCTACCGGCCGAGAGCCGCTTCTCCGGCATGCCTCCGGGCACCCGCTGCCCGACCCCGCTCTCGGGGAGCGAGCGGGGCCTTGCGCCGCGGCCTGGGGCTGCCCGCTGCCGCGCGTCCGGGGTTGCCATGGAGCTGGACAATGCGAGGCTGGGCTGGGGGTGGCGGCTGGGGAATGGCCGTTACTGTGGAGACCGCCGCGCTCCCAGGAAGAAAGGCCGCCAGGGCGAAGGGTACTCACCCACGAGAAAGGACCTGAGAGCCAGGCCCCAGTTTCCTTAGTAGAGCCACACAGTTGGTCAGACGCCTGTGGCAAAAGGTAATCCCCCTGGCTCCGTGTTAGGACCGATGCGCTTTCATGAACTCAGACCATTAAAAATTACCCGAACAGGCGAACACAAATTAAGATTATCCTGTAATGTGTGTTCTGGAAAACAGTTAGGGTAAGAGAGCTGGGCATGGTGGCGTACACCTGTAATCCCAGCAGTTGAGAGGTGGAGGTAAGAGAAATCAAGAGCTGCGGGCTGTCCTCAGCTATGTAGAGTTTAAGGTCAGCCTGGGCTACTGTGAAGCGAAACCACAAGAAAGAATGTTTGAGAGAGGGGAGAGAGGGGGGGGAGGGGAGGGAGGGAGAGAGAGGGAGGGAGGAAGGGAGAGAGAGAGAGAGAGAGAGAGAGGAGAGGAGAGAATTTAAACTAATAATTATTCTAAATATTAAAAAACATTCTATAAAACATGTGTCTGTATCTGTAGGCGCGACAGTGTGGCAAGCTCACTGCTTGCGCTTACCCGGCAATGCTTCCAAGACCAATGCCGAAAATGAACCGCTCCAGCGCACCCTATCACCCCACACCCCATCCCCAAAGCGCATCTCCGAGCTTCCATCTTCTGGCCAGGGTTGTGGCAAAGACCCCCAAAGCCCGCACTAGGAAGGTGGAGGCAGAATGATCAGGAGTTCAAGGCCAGCCTGGGCTACATGAGACCCTGTCTCAACTAAAACACAGATCAGATAATACATCTCTTAAGGCAGAAACCTGGGAGTCTCCCTCCAAACCCCATAGTCAGCATGCATTGGATTCAGCCAATTCTACCTTAAAGTATGTCTGTGTTTGGAACCTTCTCTCCATTCCCACTAGCAGTCACACACAGCCTTAGTTAGTCCTGGCTCCCATCTGGTCTGTTGTAAAAAGCATCCTGACTTGTCTGTCTTCCAGTCTTTGCTTCCAGCTAGGAGTTCTCCTTAAATCCATTATCCATGCTGAAAGCAAACCCAGTTATCTCAGTGCAAATCTGACCTACTTAAGAACCCTCAGTGGCTCCACATTGCCTCCTCAGTGTGGGGCAGGTATTTGTGTGCCCTGAAGACAATGGGTGTCTGTGTTCCAGGGAAGCAGGACACCTGCTCGCCTGGTTGTATTTATTGCTCTTTCAGTATGACATAGAAAAAAGACAAACGTGAAACCCTGCCCTTGCCAGGCAAAATCAGAAAGCCAGATGAACCCAAGGGAGAGCAGTAGAAAGCAGCAGTGAGGTGAAGGAAGATGAGGGGGTTCCTCATAGTCTGCATGGACCCAGTGAATTCTGGTTTTATCAGTTGACTCTTGTGACCAAAGTGCCACTTTGGATGCTGTCCAGAGGATGTGGCCAGCTCAGGAACAGACAGGTAAGAGCTGAGGGTGAGCTAGAGGATGGCTTGGCATTGACAAGCACTAGAAGATCCAACTTCAACCCCCAGAACCTACATGGTGGCTCAGAACCCCAACTCCAGAGGACCTCACACCTCTTCTGGCCTCAACTAACTCCCACAAGGATGTAATGCACATATGTAAGACACATACACATAGATTTTAAAGAATGGAGCCAGAAGATCTGAGAAGTTAGATGTGGGAAAGAGGTATTTGGAAATGATTCTTGAAGATTTTTGTCTGAACAAACAAAAGGGTATTGTCACCAGTGGAGATACTGAGGACTGTGTAGGGTCACTGTGAAAGAAGACCCCAAACCAAGATTTTGAGTTTGCAGTTAGCACAGGACTGCAGAATGTGGGATATTGACTTGAGAATCAGTCCACAAATGAGTTTCTTCTTTCGTTTCTTTCCTGCCTCCAGAGAAACCCTCCTGGTCTTTTCTTTGCCAGGAGCATTCTTCCAGACTCAGCTTGGGAACGCTTCCTCCCATATGTAGGTGCCCATGGACTCCTGGCCTGGGTCCCCCTTGTTCTTGTATATCCATTGCAAACCCACACCTTAAAGCCACACTAACACTGAAGTCACTGAATCATGCCCTCGTATGCCACCACCAGACGGTAAACCCTGGGCATTTTGGAGGCTGCATTGTTCACTAGCCTCTCCCTCTACACCACACTCATGTCGTGGAGTGGCTACTGGTTAAGATGAGCCTCTGGGTTGCCTCCTCATTGCAGACAGAGCACTGTGCTCTGCTCATAGGCACGTGTGTTCCTTCTGGTCAGACAGCCACACTGATGAGCACATCTATTTAACATGGATGGTCCCTCATGTATTGCCTCCTCTTACCAGGAACCCTGAACAAGAACCTCAGCAGAACAGCATTTCAGCATTGTTCTCATTTTCTAGTTTAGAAAACAGATCTAGAGAGGTAAAGAGAGGTTAAAAAAAAATTTACACTGACACCTTTTTTTCCCCACATTCCAAAGCCTTAGATGATGTGTTAGTTGTAATGGCAACTTGACACAAGCTGGAGTCATTAGGAGACAGCTTCAACTGAGAGAAGCCTCCATATGATCAGGCTGTAGGCAAGCTTACTGAGCATTTTCTTAAGTAGTGATTGATGTGGAAGGGCCCAGCCCATTGTAGGTGATGCCATCCCTGGGCTGCTGAGAAAGCCATGATGAGCAAGCCAGTAAGCAGCACCTCTCCATGGCTCTGCATCAGCTCCTGCCTTCAGCATCCTGCGCTCCTCCTGTCCTGAAGTTCTTCGTTGATGGACAGTGATGCTGAAGTGTAAGCCAAATCGACCCTCTCCCCCCAAGTCTCCTATGGTCATGGTGTTCCATCAAAGCAATAGCAACTCCAACTAGGACAGATGGCTGCATTGTATGGCCTTTTCCAAAAAAAAAAAACAACAAAAAAAACAAAACAAAACCTCCCAAGATTAAAAAACATGGGGATCACAAAGACAGTAACTTGAACCCAAATGCCCAGACTATTTTTATAATAACTTTAATGATATATAATTTATATACCACCCATTCCATTCATTTTAAGTGTAGAACTCACTAGTTTCTTTTAATATGTTCAGAAATGCACAACCAGGCAAAGTTAGGACATTTCTAACATCTCAAAGAAGTCACAATACTTAAAATAAATCCCCATCTATACAACCTGTCTACCTTCTGTCTCTATCAAACCCATTCTAGACATTTCCTATAAATGAGATCACATAGCTTGTGGTCTTTCATGTCTGACTTCCTTAATGTTTTCAAGGTTCAGGCACATTGTGTTTTTTTATGAATAGATAGTATTGTTATATGGTTATAGCACATTTCTTAATCCATTTATTAATCAGTGGACATTTAGGTTTTAGGGATAACGATGTCATGAATATTCTTGTATGGATGTCTGTGTGCAGACTTTTAAGTACCTAACAGAACTGCTGGGTCAACTGGTAACTCTACGCTTAAAGTTTTGAGGAAATAACAGGCCATTTTCCAGATTGTCTATACCAGTCTATATTCCTTGACCAACACTTCCGACACTCTTCCTCTTGGGTGTGAAGTGGTTTTTTGGCATCTCCTTGATGACTTGGTTCTCTTGACTTTCAGTGCATTATAGTCTGTCTCTGCCTCCCATAACTCACATGATAAATGTGGTTTTTCTCCACAATTAATCTGTAAATACCCAGGATAGCTTAAAACCAACATCTTCTTTAGAAACGAAGTCTACATGAACAGGAATTCCGTTTATTATTTTCTAATTAGAGAAATATAATCAGAAACTCCAAAGGGTTTGAGAGAGTCTAGCATAGAGGTTCCTTGTATACTGGAAGCTCCCCTTAGAGAGCCCAGGAAAGCATCATCGTCTCCCCAGAAACAACTGAAACCATGCAGCAGTGAGCCATTTGGCCAAAATGGATAGAAGTGACACCATATTAACTTTCTAGAGAAAGAAAAAAATACAGATTTTCAATATGAGCTTCCACCAAATGCCCCCAGAGCCAAGCTTCAGAACTAAGGCGTTGATGTGTATTCAGACCAGTTTATGTAGCCTGCTCGGGGGAGAAAGTGATGGTCACACCTGCAGAGACTAGTGTGTGTGGCAGTGCAAGCGTTTCCTTGACAGTTGAACACATGTTTGAGTGTCCTGCCTCTGCTCAATGATGTAAAAGTGCCAGCCTTTCCTTGGCTTTGGAGGGACAGAGTCCAACCTAAGCCCCATTCCCAAGTTTTTTGAGTGTGAACAAATATGAACTCCATATTAATTTTGATAGTGATTTAGTTTTTGACATTTAGCATGTCAAACTGGCCGAGCATCTGGATATAGAAATGAACAAAAAGTGACCTAATATTGGGATAATAAACTCTGACCTAAACTCCTGCAGCAATCCACCTTGCAGGCTAAAACACAGTTATTGGCTCAGAACAGTCTGGACTTGGTCATAACTGCCAGCTTCTATAATTGTGCCCCCATGTCTAACTCAGAACCAATCAGAGAAAGACAACTTGCTCCCTAAACTCGTCCCAAGGACGTGTGCTCAATGCTAGCTAACCCACTTTCAGCTTCCTGTGCCACAGTTTCCGCGGAGACCCCAACGGAGCCCGCTCTGCCTTTCCCCACAACGCGTTCCCCTCCCTCGCCTGTGTTGGTTCCTGAAAACCACAGGCAGTGGGCGTGGACGCCGGCCACAGTTCTCAGCGGGTCTGTTCCTGTTTGGACTGTCTTATTGCTGCATGGAGAGACTACAAGCCAATTCGAATGTGTAGTCAATGCACCGGAGTGTTTTCCGAGATACCGCACAGTGCCTCAGCGGGTAATACTGTACGATGGCATCTCCACTCTCCAAGCCCTGAATCAACTGCCAGCATGGAAAGGAAATTTAAAAACAAGACTAGAAAGTTTATACACCAAGTATTTCCACGATCCTCTTGGTTACTATTATCTTTTTCTGTTGTTAAATTATATACCTTATCTATATTGGAAAACAATTACACACACCCACATGGCATGTAGTTGGAAAATGCCAGGGAACTTTTCATACTTCCTAAATTAACAGTTCATAATTTTTGGAAGAACATAATTAGTTTAATATATTCATTAGGCAATTTCTTAACTCACCCAAGTTCACTACCATCTGGACCTGCTGGCTTAGATTTGCTCTAATTGTCGATATATTCCACCCCATTGCCTTGTTTCTGGTCCACACTGATGAGATAATTCCATTTCATTTTTAACCTTTTCCTGGTCAATGCGAATATTGAAAATGCTAATATTACTCTAGGATGTTGTGATTTTTTTACAGGTAAGGAATACTTTCTTCTGGGGCTACAGAGATGGCTCCATGGTTAACAGCACTTGCTGCTCTTTCAGAGAACCTGGGTTCGATTCCCAGCACTCCCATGGCAGCTCACAACCATTTATTACTCCAGTCCTAGAAGACCCAGTGCTTGCTTCTGGCTTCCTTGGGCACCAGGCATGCACATGGTGCACAGATATACATGCAGCAAGCACTCAGACACATAAAACAGTTTTTTTTTTAAAGAAAGCACCTCTGTTTTTCTCTTCTCTCCCCTCACCCTGTGTTTCTTCTTTCCAAACTCACTTTCCTTTTTGAAAATGAATTTGAAAGCTCTTAGTGATAATTTTATGTGTAGTGTGTTTTGCCTACATGTGTGTCTGTGCACCACATGTGTGCCTAGTGCCCACAGAAGCCAGAAGAGGGCATCAGATCCCCTGGAACTGGAGTGACAGACTGTTGTGAGCTGCCACATGGATGCCAGGGAATGAACACAGGTCCTCTGAGAGACCAGCCAGTGCTCTTAACCCCTGAGCCATCTCTATTAAGGGATTATTTTGAATTAAGTTGATATCTCTGATATCTCCAAAAATTTAGAACAAAGCTCACCATGATGCAGTAATGCTCAATAAATATGTACTAAACAAATGACCCCTATTAAGATTATGAATATTGGGGCTGGAGAGATGGCTCAGAGGTTGAGAGCACTGACTGCTCTTCCAGAGGTCCTGAGTTCAATTCCCAGCAACCACATGGTGGCTCACAACCATCTGTGATGAAATCTGGTGCCCTCTTCTGGCCTGCTGTCATACATGCTGTATACATAATAAATAAATAAATCTTTTAAAAAAAAAAGATTATGAATATTTGCACAAATATACGTCTGTGTACCATATGCATGCCTGATACCCACAGAGGCAAGAAAGGCATGGGATCCCCTGGAACTAGTGTAGGTGGACCTTTCTTTCCTGCCATTCAGTTTGAAATAACCAACATGAAGACAATATAAATTATAAATGCTCAGCCAATAGCACAGGCTTATTACTAACTAGCTCTTACAATTTAAATTAACCCATTTCTATTAATCTATGCATTGTCACATGGCTTGTGGCTTTACCTGTCCTCCAACATGTCTTGCTCCCTCTGTGTCTCCTGGCGACTTGTCTGACTCTGCCCTTCTTCTTCCCAGCATTCTCTGTCTGGTTGTCCCTCCTATACCTCCAGCCTAACTACCAGCCAGTCAGCTCTTTTATTAAACCAGAAGGTACCTTGGCAAAGACACATCTTCACAGTGTACAAAAAGATGATTCCATAACAAACTAGAGTTATAGTTGTGAGCCACCATGTGGGTGCTGGGGAACAAACCTGGGTCCTACTAAGAAGGAGCAAGTGCTCTTAACCCCTGAGCAATCTAATCTCTCCACTCAAACAACATTACCTAATGAGGAAACTAACACATTATTCAAAGTTATGGAAGAATATTGTTTCAAAAATATGCTCTACACACATATCAGTGGTTGGGAGCAGGGAGGAAGCCCAACAGCTCAAATTTCTTATTTATTCACCTGAAGCCAAAACCACAGCAAGTAGTCCTTAAGAAGGAAGAGAGCAATGTGCACAGAGGTCCCTGATGCAGGACAGGGTCCATATAGGCACCATGCCAATGCTTGAGGAAGGAGACAGCGTCTTACAATTCCTGACAGCAAAGGGGGAAAATGGGGCATGTTAGAGTCCTTTGACACAGAAGTGGTCCCTTCTCCCTGCCTCACTGTGCTCTGTGTTCCTAACCTCACCAAAGATGAGTAACCTCATAAAGAAAGGTCTCTGCCAAACACAGGACGTCTGTCCAGACTAAGGACCGGGAACACAGTGGATCAGAGGATCACTGTGCCGGGAAGGAACAGAAAGGCCGGGAACGTGCAGAGATTACAGTACAAAGGAGCTCCAGCTGCCCTGAAGGAGACAGCCAGCCTGGGACAGGAAGCAGGTGACCCACTGTGACCCCATGGAGAAGCAAGGAGAGAGGATGACACCAAAGGGAGAGAATGAACGGCCCTGGCATAGGTGGAAAGGGATCGGAAAATGAAACATGGTGGAATCAGGACAGCAAAGATGTGGCGTCTCGATTCTGACTCACTCAAAAATGACTGAAAATTAATAGCTGCAGTTGAAGTTTCCTAGGCTACTGGCTGGAGAAGGACAATGAGACGTGGATAAAGTTGTCATGTCACATGGCCACCAACTCTTATCACTGCGGCCATTCAGCCAAGCCTCTCTGCAGTCCACCACGCAGGAGGTGCTTTGCCAACGGAGGTAGAAAGGTTCGAGTTCTGCCCTCCAAGAACTCTCGAATGGTGGGAGACAAGGCTTTAACACCAGTGAGTCACGGAGAAGACCACAAAGAAAAGATAAACACGAGATTCAAAGAAGGTAAAAATTTCATCTTGGAGAGATCAGATGATGACAGACAGGAAGGAACGATGGGCAGCTGGAGTCTAAGTCCATGCGGCAAGAGAAGGAAGAAGCAAGAGAAGTACAGGGGAGCTGAAACAGCTTGTTTGGAATAGAGAGTGCACAATGAATAGTGGGAGAGACTGCTCAGTCTGGACTTTAAGAGGAAGCCATGTAGCTGGGCGTGGTGGTGCAGCCTTTAATCCCAGCACTCAGGAGGCAGAGGCAGTGAGTTCAAGGTCAGCCTGGTCTACAAAGAAAGTTCCAGGACAGCCAGGACCACACAGAGAAACCCTGTCTTGAAAAAACAAACATCAAAAAGGAAGGAAGGAAGGAAGGAAGGAAGGAAGGAAGGAAGGAAGGAAGGAAGGAAGGAAGGAAGGAAGGTGGTGTGGGCCACGGTTTAGTACAAAGAACCTGGAATGAGACGTTGCTGGGAACATTCGCAGGAGTGTCAGGATGTGACTAAGATCTGAACCCTGTCCCTGCTTCCTGCAGGAACATGACACCATTTTCACAGTGCACACTCATCTGCCCATCTCCACAGTCCACGATGAGGGAGCCAGGGGTGGGGGTCTGGTGGGCAAGTTAATACAGTTAAAGCACACATATGCATCCACCGACAAAGTGCTCTGTCAACGTCCTGGAAAATATTACACACTTTCAAGCTAGTCAAAATAACTGAGTAATAACTATTTCTCAAATTTATTCTACATATACTTTTTTTTTAATGAAGTAAAGAAACAGTTCCCCTATTTGGAAATGTCACAGTATGTGTCAAACTCATAAAAGCTAAATTTACTTGTGGAAGGCCCTTATCACCATAAATAAGTCTTTGGTGCCCCCTAGTGACATGTTTTAGTATTCTCTTTGAAAAATTAACTGCTGTATTTGAAATGAGTAGGTAATTTGATCTTTCAAAATACTATTTTAAACAGAAATAATTTAAAGAAATAGCCGGGCGGTGGTGCCACACGCCTTTAGTCCCAGCATTCGGGAGGCAGAGCCAAGTGGATCTCTGTGAGTTCGAGGCCAGCCTGGGCTACAGAGTGAATTCCAAGAAAGGCAACAAAACTACACAGAGAAACCCGATCTTGAAAAACAAAAAACAAAACAAAATGTGGGGGAAAAAAAAAAGAACTAGCATAAACAGGGATGTAATTTATTAAGTGCCAAAATCCCCAGTAAATCTTTGTGTCATGCATTTATAACTGTAATGTATACAATTGGTTAAGCCAATGGACTAGAACTTAGCTTTGGTGGTTGGAGCCATGGCTCAGAGGTTAAGAGCAAGTACTACTGTTGCAAAGAACCCGAGCTCAGTCCCAGCACCCACCCTGGGCAGCTCACATGTGTGACTCCAGGTCCATCAGGCACCTGCCCTCATATGCACATACCCATACACAGATACAAATATACACATCATCTAAAATAAACACATTTTAGAAGAACTTAATTTAACAGTGCCAAGGTATCAAAATGTTTCTTGTATCAAATTACATTGTACACATATATGAAATTCTAAAAAATTAATACAAATATATTAAAATAAAGGTCTCTGGACTAGAGGTATGCCTTGGTTGGTAGAATGCTTATTCGGCACACATGAAGTCCCAAGTTCAGTCCACAGCATCCCATAACCCAGACATGCTGGCACACACCTACAGGTTCTTGGGTCATCCTTGGCTCCATAGAGAGTTTGAGGCCAGCTTGGTCCACATGAGAACCTGTGATGCCTTTTGTTTTGTTTTGATTTTTCTTGTTGTTGGTTTTTAAAAGCTAGCAACATAAAATGGCTTTAATATCTTGCAATTTCAATCTTAATAAATCCACAATTAAACCTAGTGCTTTAAAAAGTCACAATAAATTTCAATACCCTTCTTTGTGCCCACGGGAAAACTAGTATGAAATGATCAGCTTGCTTTTGTTGTTTTCTCTTCATATTTGACACAGTTTGTTGCCTTTTTCCCAAGCTATAGGAGATGAGAGTCAGTTCACTAGAATATTCTTGCCTCAACTATAAAGGCTGTCAAAGAGACTGACCATGGCAAGTGGGGAGAGGAATTCGACGTCCTTACACCAACAGTGAAAGGTAACGTTCCACTGCTTCTCCTCGGAAGCAGTGGTCTTTATTTCCTTGTTTTTAAAGAAATGAAACAGAATGAGGAATGAGCCAACGTCCCCATCCCTTTCTTTTGGAAGCCCTGTGAGAACACGGAGCGGCCCCACATAACTGTGAGTCTTCCTCACCTCTCCCTTCTCCCAGCAGCAGATGAGGACGTGGGGTGGAAAGCCGAGCCTGGTGGCGCTGCCCTCGGAGCGAGCGCGCTTGCGTCCGAGGTGAGGAGGCCGTGGGACTGCCATGAGCACAGGTTCTTTGTTGTTGCTGTTGTTTCCCTGGTTTTGAGTTGTTTTTTGAGGGGGATTGTTGTTGTTGTTTCATTTTTGGTTTTGAGACAGGGTCTCACACAGCCCAGGTCAGCCTCAGATGCGTTAGGGAGGCAAAGATGAGGACGGACTCCCGGCCCTCGCACGCTGGGGTCCTGGGAGTTTGCTGCACGCCGGCTTCATTTACGTTTTTGAATGATAAGAGTTTTTAAGTCATGCAGGAATGGAGGAATTACTCAAGTAGAATTATTTGTAATTAGAATTTTTCCCCTAAAATGGGCCAAGAAAATTGTTAATAGCAAAGCCACCTTCCATTTAAGGCACTGTAATCACACATGTATTGAGTTCTCAAACAGAGCTGTGCAAAGACCTCTGTCCTGCACCAACAGAGATGCCTCTGCTATAATCCTGACCTTGTGCTGCCTGTGTGGCCTCACACAAAGTCATCTCCCCGATCCCCAATTTCCCGTTATATTAAAAGGAGTAAGATGATTTCCTCCAGGGCTGGAGAGATGATTCAGCAGTTAAGGGCAACAGCTTCTAACAGATACGTTCTTGGAATCACAGCGAGGAAGGGCTTAGAACAGAGTCTTAGCAACTCAGTGAATGGCCTGTGCATCTGTGTTCAGCCAGCCAGTTTGTGAGCAGTTCAGACACTGACCCCACGGTTCACTCCGCCTCAGGTTCTGTGCTATTGGCCCACACTTCTCCAAATGAGCAGCAGCACCAACTGCTGTCCCTTTGGAGTCTCTGGGCGGCTTCCCAGTACACTGTCCTTAAACTCCCTCCCCTGAGGGATGAAGGAAGCAGTCAGCATGAACCTGCCCAGTTAGTGAGCAGTTCAAGAGAGGAAGTAATCGAAGAGGTGACTTCATACAGTAAGAGAATCAGGACTGAAGTAAATTCCCAAAAAGTACATTTAAAAGCCTCTGCAACCAACAGTGAAGACTACAGTATCATTAGTACATTTCAGAAGACGTCTCAGGAAATTAAACAGATACCAAGATGGGTGTGATGGCCTGTAATCCCAGCACTCAAGTAGGCTGAGACAGGAGGATTGCCTTGTGTATGTAGTAACTTCCTTGCCAGCCTGAGCTACATACAAAGTAAAAGTCTATCAAAAGAAAAAGAAAGAAAAGGAAACAAAAAGACATTCAACTTAATTAAAACCAAATAGAATATATATATATATATATATAAATCTTAAACACTTGAATTATTTTCCAGCTTCATTTAAATACGTACACACACATACTGTTCATACAGCAGTCACCTAAGCACACAAATTATAAATCTGTTGTCAAAGTTTCCCTCTTATGAGTCTAGAGAGATGGCTCAGCAGTTAAGAGCACTGGCTGCTCTTCCAAAGGACCCAGGTTCAACTCTTAGTACCCACATGGCAGCTCACAACTGTCTGGAACTCCAGTCCCAGGAGATTCGACACCCTCACACAGACATACATGCAGATAAAACACCAATGCACATAAAAATAAAAATAAATAAAATTATTTTTTAAAAAAGTTCTCCTCTTGTGGCCAGGTGTCTTTAAACCCAGCACTCGGGAGGCAGAGGCACTCGGATCTCTGTGAGTTCGAGGCCAGCCTGGTCTACATAGTGAGTTCTAGGACAGCCAGAGCTACACAGTGAGACCCTATCTCGAAATAACAAACAAAAAATGTCCCTTTTTATACTAATTTTTCAAATAAAACTTATCTCTTTTTGCCACTGAAATTATTCTTGGAAAAAGGTACATTACATACACAAATTATAGCATCCATTATCAATGACTTCATACATTTTCCTATTCAAAACCTGTCTTTTCCACCCAGTCCAGATTTTTCAGAATATTAGAATCTGTGGCTATAATTCCAAAATTTTTAAGTATTTAATTATAAATGTGTGACTTATAGGAGTTTGTTAATAAAATTCTGTATGAGTAACTACAGAGTCTCCATAATTGACATTTAAATTATTAGTATTAAGTAAATTTTACTGAGCCAAAAGTCTACTAAAATAGCAAGTAAGAGAAAGATTGAAATTATGGATTACATTTGATGGAACTTCTAAAAACATTTTATTTATATTTAATTTCAGCCATCAGCTCATTTTCTAAACCTGTAAGTGCACTGGTCTAAAGTTAAAATTTTTCAAATTATTTGGGAAATTATTTAAAAAAACAATAGAAGAACATTTCAACACATAGTTATGAAATGCACAAATTTAAAAGTTACATGAAGCAGTAAAACACACATATGTAACAACCCTGAAAATTCTTTATTTAAAATATTAAGTTATTCAAAGTGGGAATATGACATAGTAAAATAAAATTCTCTCAAAACTAATCACTTTAAAGAAAATATACAATGGTATGCATTATAACATATACAAAACAGGAAATAAATCATCATCTGTCATCAATGGGAAGATTTGCATGTGTTCAAAACAGCCATAATTTTAAGTCAGACAGAACACGGCCAGCCAGCAGGGGGGGTTCCTTAGTCTCTTTAGAGCCGTCTTAAATTCCGCTTGCTCTGGGCACTCCCTGGAAGAGCATCTCCACTGCTCCGTGGCTTTGCCGACCCCCTCACACACTCTTCAGACTCATGGTAGGCACACAAACAAAGCACACAAAAGTCAAAGCCGCAGGCCAGACGACTGCACAGCCCCCTCTTCCTATACGGCTGGTACTTAGCAGGGGACTGGCACCTTGGGCAAGGTTTTAACGCTTCGTCACTGAAAAGAGTCCTGGCAACCTGCAGTGGAAGCAGGACACTCAGTCTTCCAGTGCAACTCCGACATCACTTTATGCCACACTATAATTCCGATAACTTATGATCCACACTCACCTTTACGTACTGTTCCTGTTTACTCCTTAGGTGGGTGAAGGAAGAACTTGCTACGGGCGTCAAAACATCTCCCCAAGGGGACAGAGTTGGTGTTGGCTCGTTCTGAGAAGTGGGTGCCTGCGCCTGTGCCTGCACTGACCTTAAGGCTGAGCGACTTAGAAGCTGGAGCCGAGTGGCAGCATCCTGAACATGTAACACAGCCCCCTGTAGTAAAGACAGGAAGAAGTGATACTGAAAAATCAGAAACTTCCCAAGCCAAGACAGCGTTCTACCTGGGCTGGATTTCAATGTTGGGAGTGGTTTGTACGACCAGGCTCTTCCCCTGGATTAGTCCTCCTTTAGGAGTGCGGGAGCTGGGGGCAGGCAATCTTTTCCCATCTAACTTTTAAGTCAAAGAAAACAAGTTTGGAGATAGATCTGCAGGGAAGTGCATTAGCCATGAGAGCCTGATGTGGTCATGCACGCCTACGAGTGAGATGGGATGTGGAGGCAGGAGAATTGCCTGGGAGTCTATAGCACAGCAGCCTAAACAAGAGAGATCCTGTACCAACAAGGTGGATGGCCAGAACCAACTCCTCAAAGTTGTCCTGACCTCCATGCTCAAGCCTTGGCACGGGTGGGTGGTCATGATCTCTCTCTCTCTCTCTCTCTCTCTCTCTCTCTCTCTCTCTCTCTCTCTCTCTCTCAACCTGGTTTTCTGTGGATATGATCATTACTTTTCCATTTAAGTCGTTTATTTATTATCGGCAAACTTCTCCTCTATGGAGTCAGGAGGTATAAACTAGCACACATTAGACTGCAGACCATGTAGCCACAGCTGCTCAGCTCTGGGCTCGACAGCAGAAATACCAAAGAGAAGAGCTGTCCAATCAAACTTACTTTGAGAACACAGGGGACAGAAAGGACTTGGGCTACAAACCACAGCTTGCAATCCATTTTAGAGCCAATGTCTAAAAAGAGGAGAGTTGGGGAGGGGCCAATCTTTTCAAAGTCTGCCGTGGAATCTGCAGTTCTTACCTTAAGCACATGTTGGACAGACAAAGGACTGCTGAGGTCATATAACCCAGGGTCTTTGGCTGGTCTGCCAAGATCTGGTTCTGATTCATTGTTATGGTTGTTTTATATAGCCTTGATATTTTTAAAGGAGCAAAAGCATTTCTCATCTGAACTAGATTCCCACATTATTCAAATGTTCTGTCAAAAACTTGTTAATTGGCTTGTACACCTTAAAATTATACAAGGTCCTTTTTTCAATTAGATACCTCAATAAAATTGGAAAAAATAATTAGAAAAGCATTTTCAATAAGTGATCTGTACAGTCTTATACTTTGTTAAGGTTGTAATGGGGGGAATGTCTCTCTAAAAAACAGGCAAGGTGGCCGGGCGGTGGTGGCGCACGCCTTTAATCCCAGCACTCGGGAGGCAGAGGCAGGCGGATCTCTGTGAGTTCGAGGCCAGCCTGGTCTCCAAAGCGAGTACCAGGAAAGGCGCAAAGCTACACAGAGAAACCCTGTCTCGGAAAACCAAAAAAAAAAAAAAAAAAAAAAACAGGCAAGGTGAGCCAACTATCAGGATGAACACACTAGATGAGTTTCTTCACAATTCAACTGTAATTGTACTTCTCTCGGGAGTCTCCTGAGCTGTACTTGGCCCCAGCAGGAAAATGAAACATGAGAAATTATAGTAGACTAAGACAGGGGTGCAGTTGGTGGGTCCTGAGAAGCAAAGTGGTTACAGTTTTCAAATCCCTGGAATGAGCCAATGCTGGCCTTCAGTTAGAGTGTGAACGCAGTTGCACGTGTTGAATGTGTCGGAGGACTGTCTTTTATGACAGTTCTACCATTTGTAGTGTGGGCCACAGTGCCCAATCAAGAGCTCACTAAAAGAACACCTGCTGGGTCCTGACGCAACTCACGAGTGTCAATTGAATGAGTCAAGGTGTCAGCTGAAGCAAATCGAGAAGAAACAGTCATTCATTTAGTGAGTACTTATGGAATGTCCAATTGGTGACAGTTTTTCTGGGTTTGGTTTTAATGTCTAGGAGACAAAGCAGTCCACAGACGCGTGTGTTCACGCCTGCTAACATTCTACAAAACACAGTTCTCTCTCCTGTAGTCCTGCCAGCCTCGAATCCAGACTCACCCACCTCTGCCACCTGAGTGCTGGATTACTAAAAATACTTAACTGTGAAAATGGAGTCGTCTAATTGCTGTTCATCCCACATGTATGAGAGCAGTGGAGAACACATGAGGACTGTTGGGGAAAGGAACAAGCAGCTCCAGCGGGCGGGCGGGCATGCACACGGGTCTAAAGATGGAGGAGAGATGAGGCTCAGCTCCTGGTGAATGCACTCAGCCCAGTACCTTTCGGAGACACTGTGCAATCTGAGGAAATTCGCTAGACAACTGTTTTGAAATGTTTCTGTTTGGGCGAGTGATATAAGACAGGCCAGGGGCTGGAGAGATGGCTCAGAGGTTAAGAGCACTGACTGTTCTCCCAGAGGTCCTGAGTTCAATTCCCAGCAACCACATGGTGGCTCACAACCATCTGTAATGAGATCTGGCGCCCTCTTCTGTGTACGTAATAAATAAATAAATCTAAAAAAATAAAATAAAATAAAGACAGGCCAGACATAAGTGCATGGGTTCATGTGGACTAGGAGGGCATGGGGCTCTGGGAAGGGGACCTCTGGGGAAAAGGAGGAACGTAGACTGTGTTGGAATTCACATAGAGGAGACTTCAAGAGAAGATTAATCCAGAATCTGTAGAGAGAAACACTGAGAGGGGACAGACACACACACACACACACACACACACACACACACACACACACACACACAGAGAGAGAGAGGTTGGGGGAAATAGATGGACAGAGCACGCAGAGAGAGACACACAGAGAGGCAGCAATAATTCATCCTGGGAGGAAGTTCCACAGGAAGACATGTAGAATGGTGTGCTGGGTGTGACAGCATGTGCAGTGATCCCAGCACTGGAGGGACAGAAGCAGGAGGGCCCAAGGAGTTCAAGGCCAGCCTTAGGGACAAAGTGAGTTCAAAGCCAGTCTGAGTTCCATGAAACCCTGTTTACAGTCTGGGGAGCTGGTTCAGTGAGGAAAGGGCTTTTGCAAGTGTAAGGAGCTGAGTTTGGATCCCCGGCCCTCAGGGAGAAGCTGGCCAAAGTGGTCCGTGCCTGCAACTCCAGTCCTGGGCAGGCAGAGACAAGCAGGTCCCTGGAGCACAGGGACCAGCCCAGCTTAGCCAAGCTGCTGAGCTCCAGTTCATGAGAGATGGTCTGCCACAGAAGTAAGGTAGGGAACAAAAGGAACACACCTGACATTGGCTTCTGGCCTCCACATGGGCACACACACATACGTACACATGCATACATGCACACACACACACACACATACAGAGGCACGTGCACACACAAACATACTAAGCAGGACATGGTGGTATACACCTGTAGTCCCAGCATTCAAGAGGCAGAGGCAGGAGGATTGCCACAAGCTTAAGGTTGGCCTTGTCTACATACAGAGTTCCAGGCTTTCACAGTGAGACCCCCCCCCCTCAAAAAACAAAGCACAAACGTTTAACAATAGCGTACATGTCATAATCCTCTTGATATAGCCTCTCTTCACACCTGAGTCTGACTCACCCATGACTGGTGATGTAATTATGGCCGTAAGACAGTGATCCAGAGAGGAGAGTGGTAGGGCGAGGTACTAGTGCTGAGTGGCTGGAAAACCAACTGAATCCCTTCCAGATAAAATAACAAAGTTCGGCTGGGCATGGTGACATACACTTTTAATCCCAGCACCTGGGAGGCAGAGGCAGGTGAATCTTGAGTTCAAGGCCAGCGTGGTCTACAAAGTGAGTTCCTGAACAGCCAGGGCTACACAGAGAAATACTAAATACTGTCTCAAAAAATAAAAATAAATAAATAACTAGCATTCCAAGTACATTACCTAGAAATACAAGAAATAGAAGCAGAGACCAGGAGTCTGGTGTGCAGTCTCATACAAACCTGTAATCCCAGAACTCAGGAAGGCGAGGCAGGAGGAGGACCACCACGAGTTCGAGGCCATCTGGGGTTACACTGTGAGTTCTGGAATACAGCGTCAGACACTGTCTACAGAAGCAAGCCCGACAGTGCCAGAGGAGAGTGAGAAGCTTTGGTATAAACCTATAATCCATTTTACTGTGAAAGCTTGTTGTGATTGGAAGGAGCTCTGATAGCAAACGCGTACAAGGACGTGTATCGGGAAAACGCAGCCTTTGAGGAGCCAGACCGGAAGCCGGGAGCGACAGTTCTGGGGGACAGAGATCAGTGCCAGCTTCAGCTACACAGTGAGACTCGAGGAGGAGGAGGGTGCATCGTTCTTTACTGACATCTCTTTACATGTGGGAGGGTCACGCATGCGCCACCGCATGGAGAAGCATAAGACAACCTGAGAGAGTTCAAGATCCCGTTGTTGGGTTAGTCAGCAGTGCCTTTACCTGCTACTCCACCTCACCTCCTCCAACCTCACCTCCTCCAACCTCACCTCCTCCAACCTCACCTCCTCCAACCTCACTCCTCCAACCTCACCTCCTCCAACCTCACCTCCTCCAACCTCACTCCTCCAACCTCACCTCCTCCAACCTCACCTCCTCCAACCTCACCTCCTCCAACCTCACTCCTCCAACCTCACCTCCTCCAACCTCACCTCCTCCAACCTCACCTCCTCCAACCTCACTCCTCCAACCTCACCTCCTCCAACCTCACCTCCTCCAACCTCACCTCCTCCAGCCTCACCTCCTCCAACCTCACCTCCTCCAACCTCACTCCTCCAGCCTCACCTCCTCCAGCCTCACCTCCTCCAGCCTCACCTCCTCCAGCCTCACCTCCTCCAACCTCACCTCCTCCAACCTCACCTCCTCCAACCTCACCTCCTCCAACCTCACTCCTCCAACCTCACCTCCTCCAACCTCACCTCCTCCAGCCTCACCTCCTCCAGCCTCACCTCCTCCAGCCTCACCTCCTCCAACCTCACCTCCTCCAACCTCACTCCTCCAACCTCACCTCCTCCAACCTCACCTCCTCCAACCTCACTCCTCCAACCTCACCTCCTCCAGCCTCACCTCCTCCAGCCTCACCTCCTCCAGCCTCACCTCCTCCAGCCTCACCTCCTCCAACCTCACCTCCTCCAACCTCACCTCCTCCAACCTCACTCCTCCAGCCTCACCTCCTCCAGCCTCACTCCTCCAACCTCACTCCTCCAACCTCACTCCTCCAACCTCACTCCTCCAACCTCACTCCTCCAACCTCACCGCCTCCAACCTCACTCCTCCAAGGTTGTCTCTTCTCCCCCTCCTCTTCTTCCTCCTCCTTCCTCCTCTTCTTTCTCTTCATTTTATTTGTTTGTTTGTTTTTGTTTTTTGGGGACAGGGTTTCTCTGTATAGACCAGGCTGGCCTTGAACTTGGAGATCCGCCTGCCTCTATCTCTCAAGTGTTTGGATTAAAGGCATGTGCCACCACCACCCAACTATTTGAAACTATTTTTTAAAGCTTGTCCCTCATACATAGGACAATAGTCTTTAAAAACATTATGTGGGGCCTGGTAAGATGGCTCAGCATGTTAAGGTGCTTGTCACCAAGGCTGCCAACCTGAGTTTGAGCTCTCTTATCTTCTGACCTCCCCAAGACCCACAAGGGGGAAGGAGAGAACCAACTCTTGTGCGGTGACCTCCACGTGTGTGCTGTGGCCCAGGAGAACATGCTTGCCAATGCGAGTGTGCATGCACGCTCAGGCACGCACACACTTTAAAAAACACACATGAAGGAAGTGGTTATAATGTCAATGGCTTCACTGTTTGGTGGCCCCAGGGTCAGGTGCCACAGCTGTCAGCGGCCAGACACTGAGAACACGCCCCAATGCTGCCTCACAGTAACAAGGTAAAACTTTTCCTCAGAGTTTTACTTGACATTAGTCCCCAGTATCTCACAGGAAGAGAAATCCACAAATGTGCACTTAGATGGTCTTACTTGTTTAGATCATGTTCCATCCCAGTTATTATGGTGTTCCCACTGTCCGTGACACAAAGCCGTGTCTCTGTGATGAATTTGTCAGTTTCTGTAAGACTCAAATTCTCAAAGGAGGACAAGCTATGCCACCCCTCGACCTGCCAAGGGCACCCTCCTGAGCCACTGCTCCCCTGCCTTGCCTGCCTCACTGACCTGCAACTCCTGGCCCAGGTCTCAGCAAGGTCTCCTTTTGATTCCCAAGGACCTGTTCAACAGTCCTTTGAAATGTCAAGTAGAACTTGAGACTCTCTAGACACACCTGTGCTACAGTCTCTTGTCCAGCTGTGCCATCCCAGCACATGACCCCCAAGCAGCAGGGGCCATGTCAGAGACATCAGAGACGTCCATCATAGTGATCTGAGCAACTTGTACAAAGGCTGGCATGCAATGTGTGCTTAAAACACTGGGTTCTTAAATGCTACAAGGGCATCTAACTATGAAGAGGCTCTAGAAAGTCATTGGTATTTGAACACTGTCAACAAGTCCACCATGTAAACAGCTTGGTTCTCCACTGTACTTATGGACTAGGTGGAAAGAGTTTAGAAAAAGTAGAACTTCTAAGGGAATGTTTGCTACATGGAAAAGACTGGCAGATAAGAGAAAGACCAAGCTTGGAGCTCAGAGATGTGGCGTCACTAGCTGCAAGCCACTTCTGGGAAGTGTCCTGCACATTACCTGAGTGTTTGCTTTCAGCTGTATGATATAGAGCTTCCTCCTCTCGTTTGCCTTTTTGTCCTGAGCCACAATTTCACGCCAGTTTCTGCTGACATTCCAAGCACTACAATAGACAAGTCAGTCTGTTACTGTGTGCTCTCCAAAGGTTGAACTTTTCTTATAAGATAACCAATAATAAACATAATTTTAAAGCTCTTGAACAGGAAATTTAAGCTTGAAATTACATAATAATATGATTTGATCAACTCACTGTTTCAGATTGAGTTACCATATGAAAGAATTCCTATTAAAATACTAAGCACATAGTGGCATTATCTTGATAGATCACTCTTCCATTTATGCTCATTTAATTTTTTAAAAACTGTATTTTTGTATATATTAAGGGCACATACATGCCTGGTCAGAGGACAACTAGTGAAATTCAGTTCTCTTTTCCAGCATGTGGGTCCCAGGAATTGAACTCAGACCATCAGGATTGGTGGTAAGTGATCTTACCTGCTGATCACACTGCCGGCCCTGTAAACCAACGTAAGCCGTGGATGGTGGTTTATAGCTCTAATCCAAGCACTTGGGAAGATGAGGCAGGACTGACTGCCATGAATGCAGGGCCAAGCTGGGATACACACACCAGTTCAGGGCCAGGCTGGGATACACGCACCAGTTCAGGGCCAGGCTGGGATATATACACACACCAGTTCAGGGCCAGGCTGGGATACACACACCAGTTCAGGGCCAGGCTGGGATACACACACCAGTTCAGGGCCAGGCTGGGATACACACACCAGTTCAGGGTCGCTGGCCTGTTAGGATCATGTGATATTTGATATAAATTTGGAACACAACACGCAGCAAATGATTATCATCTAGTATGAGAAGCTAAGTTGATTTCTCCTATTCTCCTGTGCCTAGCAAATCTGCCACTTTTGGTCAAATGGACATAGGAATAGCCCTTCATCAGAAGCATAAGTGACAAATAATAGACCCCATTGGGGGTAGCGCCATATTTAATCATATAGGGTCCTGTGTCTAATGCTGAAGAGAGTCCTGTTGCCAATAGTGTCTATTTTATTCACAAAGCTCACGGCGGCGGCAGCTAGAGCCCAGCTTCAGCCTCTTTAGCTCTCAACAGCTACGTAGTGAAAAGAACCGTTAGTCTTTCTTTCGTGTTTTAATTTAGCCAATCACGGAAAGAGAGCAGAAGACTAGGAAAGAAGGTGCTCACCCTGAGGGCCCAGGCAACGTTCCAGTTATCAACACTGATTGATGTTGCCTTGGTGATGCAGAGGTGTTGCCTTGGCATCACCTCTCTAAGTCAATCTACATGCTTTACCTCACACTAGAGGTGGGCAGAAAGTCACCCGGGGCCAGGGGTCATGCCAACGTGACAACCTGAGTCTCATCACACATAAAAGTGAAGTAGAGAACTGATTCCACAAAGTTGTCCTCTGACCTCCATGAGTGCCATGGCATGCACTAGCGTGGGCGCGTGGGCACGCGCGCACGTGCGCGCGCACACACACACACACTTCTCCATAACTATCTCATCTTCATCCCTCATGTTATCAAAAAGAGTACCATTAAGATCATAAACACACATTCTTTGCTACAAATACTCTACAGGGGGCGGAAGTCACTGATGTACGGCCAGTACCAGTGGCTCATGTAAGCAGCCACCTAACTGTCGCCCAGAGCTCTGACTTTCCTGTTCTGAAATACTTCAACGTTTAAAAACAACATTCCTGTATTCAGCCATGGTAATTTTTTAGACAACTTACCATTTGAACACCTTTGAAATGCACACACAGATGCACACACATGTGCATATGTTATCCATCTGGGTTACACCAACATGTGCTTTACCAAATATACTCTGAAAGGGGGCAGAACATTAAGAGTTTTCAGGAAGATGTTGGAGCCCGGGGGGTAGACCTCCATCTATTTCTGGACTGCTGCAGGTGATTTAACTTATCTAGGGATGTTTTTTCATCTGCAAATGACACAGGCAGACAAGATACCTCAGAAGACTTCTAGCAACAAAATGTGTAACTTTCTACAATAGCCTGAAATAAACGTGTGGGAGAAAAGCAAAGACGGGTTTGGGGAGCAGCAGCCATAAAAATAGCAAGGACATAATCCACACAAGATACCTTCCCATGAGGCAGGAGGTGTCACCAGGCCTGAGGACCCACACGGTAGAGGGGGAACTGATGTAAATGGTCCTCTGATCCCCACATGCAAATAATTACAATCTTTTTAAAGAGGGTCACTGACTACTGCATGGCCCCTGGCCTCCTGTGCCACATGGCTTCTTCTCGCTGGCGTGACATCTGAGTGTCCTGCCTTGTGACGGCCCTGCAATGCAGTCTTGTTTGTGGTCATTGTCATCTGATCCCACCCTCCATCCCCAAATCTCTGCAAGCCCCTCCGTAACCACGAAACCTAGTACAGTATCTGTGGACACAAGTTCCTCAGATTCGAATCTCTCAGACACAACTACCTCTCTCTGCTGTGTTAACAACAGAGGAAACAAGGCCTCTGAGGACCAAACCCTAAAATGAAAGCGAGCTATTTTTCTCAGATTCTAGCGTTTGGACTAAATAATAATATCCATTATTTGTGATAGTTTCTCAGTTACCATAATTATTTCTCTTATTTCTGGTCAAGTATTATAGCTTTAAAACAATTTGTAGCTGACAATGGGATGTGAATTTTTAAATAAAACGTTTAAAAATCTGTGGAATAAATTGGGCATGGTGGCACACACCTTGTAACACCAGAACCCGAATGGTGGAGGCAAGAGGATCAGGAGTTCAAGGTCATCCTCAACTACATAGTGAGTATAAGGCTAGCCTGGGATACAAGAGACCCTGTCTGTCTGTCTGTCTGTCTGTCTCTGACTCTCTCTTTCACGCACACACGCACACACACACACACACACACACACACGCGCGCGCGCACACACAGAGTGGGAGGGTAGGAGGCACTGGAGAGACCTCTCAGTTAGCAAAGTACTTACTGCGTAAGCGAAAAGACCTGCGTTTGGGTCATCAACATAAAAGGCCCAGCACACACTTGTAATCCCAGTGTGGGAAGGTGGAGCCAGGAGGATCCTGGGAGCTTGGCCAGCCTAATTGGTGAGCTCCACATTCAGTAAGAGACCTTGTCTCAAAAGGTATAGTGGAGAGCAGTTAGAAAGACTGAAGAATATGGGTTGACTTCTGGCTCCCACACAGCCCACCACCACCAAAAACATCATCTTGATTTTTCTTGTCTTGACCTTGAACCTGAGCAATCCTTCTGCCCAGGACTCTCAAGTATCTGGGATTACAGGCCTGCACCATTATTTTGCTTTTAAACAGAAGGAATTACTTAGCAATCTCTACTCAGGAGGTCATTTAACCAACCTCGGATGTAGTGTAATACAACCAAAGACAGAAAAAACAACAAAGCAAACACCAATTTAAAAGGCGATGAAAGTTTTCTTTCATGAGCAGTTTTTATTTCTTACCTGTATAAACTCTCCGAAGTCAAGGAATCTAAAACCATAGCTAAAATATGCTTCAAATTTCTGTACTGTAATTCTGTCAAGATATCCAGATGTTCTATGCCCATCTTCTTGCCAATCAGTCCGGCCAGAACACGCTGCAGTCTGTCTATTTTCCCATCATCCCTTTCCTCAAAGAACTCCTGGTCATCCTCCTGCTGGGATCGCTTCCTTTTGCTTTTCATAAAGAGCTCATGCACTAACTGCAAGGCTGGCGTATTTGATAACTTCTTAAAGCTTAAAGCCGAATCCACGATCTTCTCATTGGAGCCTCCCTGACCCTCCAAGATGCCAGAAGCTGCGCCCACTCGCGTTTCAGAGTTGGGAGGAGCCACCTGCTTTTCATCTTCCGTCTCTGACTGGGAGCCTTGCTCCCGCAGAGTAGACAGCCTTCTCAGCCTTCCAAGATGCTTTGGCTTTTTTACGAGGTTCCCCACTCTGGGAGTTCCCTTGCGTTTCTGAAACAGTTCTTGCAAAGAGCCCTCTTGGTCAGAAAGGGAATCTTCCGACTTATCCCAGCTAAGGGAGCTAAAACCACTGTCTTCAGGGGTGGAGACACTGTCTCTCACTTCTGCTGTAGAAGAAAGCGTTTGGCCCCCTTTAAATCTAATTTTTGATATGAGACTACTTACTGGAGTTACAGATGTGGTTACATCTGCTCCGTAGGTTGTCTGACTACCAGAGGAGCCCAGAAGTTCAGGACATGTGTTCTCATCACTAACACTTAAAGTGCTGTCACTAAAGTCGTGTGTGATAGAACCTGTAAAATCATTGCCTTGAATTGGAGACAGGCACTCTACTTCGAATAAGCCGCACTCCCCTGTGGAATCATCAATTGTGGAAGTCTTGTGCTGAGAAAAACTTAACCTTGAGTTCTGACTGCTAGAAGTCACATCCTCTGTTTTTATTGAGCTGGTAACTAATGGGCTGAAGTTGTCCTGCTTTGGGAAACCTGAAGTGCTGTCTGGGATATGCTTTTCTAGGCTAAGAACGCGGCTTCCACTGCTTTCCAGAGAACTGCTTTGTGGATCAGAATCCCCCTTCAGAAAAGTGAAAGATAAGTCGAGCCGCCTGCGTAATGAGCTTGTTCTTCTTTTGACTTTAGGAGTCTCACAGAGTTCTGGGCTTCCACCCTGCTCCTTCCTTGGGAACACAGATTTCTTTCTTTGACTGGGAGATGCTGCAGGATTGGCTGAGCCTCGCCTTGGCGTTTCAAGATGCTCATGGGTTAACACTGGGTCTTTTTCCTTCTTCATGAAGCTGCAAGTTCCCGAGAGCTCACGATGGCCCCTATGTTGGAAGGAAGATGTGCAACAAAAATCTCTGAGGCTGGACCACTTGGCAATGGCAGTAGGGGAGTCTTCTTTGCTCCCTGCTCCCTGGCTGGCTGAGTACCTTTGGGACATCTTCGAGCTCTCTGTTTTAACAAAGTAAAAACAAGTTTATCCTTCTTTTGCAATGAGGAGCCAAGCAGCTTACACCAAAATATATTATTTGCATTAAATACAGAGAATGGGAAATTATAAAACGATTTTTTCAGAAGTTACTTAAAAAGTAAATCCTCATAATATACTGTCACATATTTCCTACTTAAACAACACCTTCTATAAAACCAGAATGTAAATATTCTGATTATGTGACAACTGCAGGCGAAGCACTGTGTACAAATATTTTATTGAAATATTCTTGTTTGTTTTTGTTTTGTTTTGTTTTGTTTTCCCTGGGACAAGCTTTTTCTGTGTAACAGCTCTGGCTGTCCTGGAACTCGCTTTGGAGACCAGCCTGGCCTCAAACTCATAGGCATCTGCCTGCCTCTGCCTCCTGAGCACTGGGATTAAAGGCATGTGCCACCATCACCCGGCTCTTGGAATATTCTTAACAAAAACGTAACAGCTTATTTTCAGATTATTTTGTTACTGTATAGTTTTGAACTGAAGAATGTACATCTAGTTTTAGTATTCTAACTTCTTTGTGTCCAGGTAGTTATTTCTTTCAAAGTTCTGGAGCCACTTAAAAATCACTGTGGGAGAATGGAGCTACAGCTCAGAGGTCAAGAACTCATACTGCTCTTGAAAAGGACCCGGGTTCAGTTCCCAGCACCCACATTAGGCAGCTGTCAGCCCCTGGTTCCAGCTGCCCTCCTTTGGTCTCTGTGGGCCCCATACTCATGCACATATATAGACACACATGATTAAAAATAAAACAAAAAATTAAAAATCACTGTTTTTTCTTTCCATTTATTTGTGGGTGTGTGTGATGCACATTTGTGTATGTGTGATGTCATAGCACATTGTGGAAGTAGACAAGAACTTGTGGGGGTCCATTCTTTACACCATGTGGATTTGGTGATCTATGTTACATAAGTTAGATATATGAGAAAAAACGAATATTACAGAAGCTACTACGGTAAACACAATACTAGAAGATCATTTTTTTTGTTTTGTTTTGTTTTTTAATTTTCCAGAGCCTTGAGGATCAAACCCAGGGCCTTGTGCTTGCTAGGCAAGCGCTCTACCACCTGAGCTAAATCCCCAACCCCATAGAAGATCATTTTTGCAGAGCAAAGTAATTTTCAACCTTTACTCTTTTTGACAGTTTTGACCCCTGATGCCCAGAAGGTCAAGATGATTAAACTTTGCTTTCAACAAATTGCATTATACTTTCAAAAATTTTTGTCTCCCAAATATTAAGGAATAATGTTTCATCTCATAAATCATTTTCTCCTGAAAAAAAAATATTAAATTCAAGCAATTTGTTGAAGTTGGATCAAAGCTTGTTTTTTATTCCACGTGGCCAGCGGCCTTCTAAAATGTACCTGTTCTCCTACTTCACCACTAGGTGTCTCAGCAGCCTAGGATTTGGGAAATGAAGCCGAAACCGTTGGGGATAGATGGGAGCCCAGATATGCTCCCTCTCCCCGAAAAACCACAGGCTTTGTCTGCTGTTGTCGTTCTCATCTTTCCTGTACCCCAAAATGCCTGCTTCAAAACTTTGGAAATTATTCACGCAACCACAGATCGCCTGGCTTACTGTACTGACCCAACAGTTGACTGATGGCCCAAACGAACCTTTTTGATGCTCACTTAAAAACAAAACAAAAAGCAGGTCCTGATAAAGGGCTCAGAACTCTTTTATCTACAAATGAAAACGTCCAAGGTCAGAGAACGACTTAGTTAAGGCAGCTGTCCTCATCCGTTCATGTGCGATGTCTTACCATCAGTCAACCTTGAGTTCTTAAGACATGTCAAAGTAAGGCGGGCTTCCAAGTAACTAAGCCTCTCATCTTTGCCTCTAAAGTTCATGCCAGGGTACAACCACTTAAAGAGAAAAACCTGAGCAATCAACCGAGCGGCGCAGCAGCGCCCCGACGGCTGCGGCTGGACGGGACAGGCGGCATGCGGGGAGGGTCAGCCACTGGGGACGTCTCGCCGGGCGGCAGCCGCGCCCCGGCCTTCCTCCTCCGCTATCGTGGACGTGGGGGCCTCCCCGATTCCGGGCCTGACCGCCCCGGAGCTGCCGCGCCGTCTGCTGCGGGCGGGGCTAACGGTCGTCACCCTGGCGTGCGGGGAGGAGGGGAGCGGGCGGGCGGGCGGGCGCACCTGGGCCGCGCCGCCCACCTGGGGCCGGCCGCCGCAGGGTCCCGGGCCACCCTGCCCGCCCCGTGGACGCCGCCCTCCCCTCCCTCGGTCCCGCGCCCCGCCCCGCCCCGCCCCGCCCCGTGGACGCCGCCCTCCCCTCCCTCGGTCCCGCGGCCCGCCCCGCCCCGCCCCGCCCCGCCCCGCCGGGCCCCAGCGCTCTGCCCCGCCCAGCATCACTCGGTGCCCCCCGAGGGATCCGCCTGTTAGAAACCGTGCGGCGCTGGGGATCGTCACTGGAAACGTTTCTCCAGACGTTCAGTGTCAACGCAGCCTGCCAACCGAACTGCCTTTGGATGGTAAAGTCATAAACATCCACAGCATGACTGACTTCCTCACTACGTGATTTGGGGGTAAGAGAGAGGCAGAGGTCTCAGCGAGTCCAGGCTGGCCTCAAACTTAACTTGCTAGGTAGCCAAGGCTGCCCCGGAACTCCTGATCCTCCTGCCTCCATCTCCCAAGTGGTAGGATTACAGGGGTGCCCCCACCACCCCCTCATTTTTTTTTTATGTTTGTTTTGAGACAGTGTCAGGTGTAGTCCAGGCCGGACTTGAACTTGTGATCCTCCTCACTCTGCCCACCGCCCCCCACCCCCATGTACTGGGATTATAGGCATGTGCCACCACACCTGGCTAATGATTTTTTAAAATAGTTCTTTTATATTTTCGGCCTTGTTTCTACAACAAACAAACATAGATCTTGTGAAAAGAAAAAAAAAAAACTGTGAGGCACAGGCCCACAGTCTCTGCAGTGAGGAGGCAGAGCCAACCGCAGGATTCCCATAGAGACCAGCTCTGTATGCACACCAAGTTTCAGGCCAGCCTGGGCTACATAGCCACTGTCTTGAAAAACCATCCAAACAAAAGTTATGAATAATAAGAGAGATCCGCTCCTTGTTTTCAGACATTCCTTTTTAGGGACAGAAACATCCAAGAGCCTCTGATGCCAAACACATTTAAAGGCCTGATTTTCATTCACTGTTTCCTGAGTGCAGAATGGAGGCCAGGCACAGACCTGTCACCCTGGGTCGCTTCTAGCCGCTCTGCTTTGGGGACCTGTCTTCCGAGGCCCACACCAGTGAGACCTCCCACCTAGGTGCTTCACCGTCCCCAGGTTAACATAGTCCTCACTCAGGACCTGGCTGCCGCCTTTCAGCCACAGACAGCCACTTTACACCCTCTCCTCTGAGGATGTTTCTCGGCCTGGATGCCCCTTAGGCATTGCGAAAATAGGCGCCGCGTATCTAAACTCAAACTCACAAATATTAAGCTCAAACTGCATGCTAGCTACTCCTGCACGGACGATAGGGCACAGCCTGCTAACGAGGCTGGCTCGCAGAACAGGTGAGACCCTCCCTCCCCGGGGCTCGGGCAGGTGATAACCATTATTAAAGCTCAGGTAAAATTTGATGGCTCAGCTGTGAAGAGCACTTGCTACTCTTCCAAAGGACCCAGGTTTGGTTCCCAGCACCCATATCACACTTAAAGCTGCCCGTAACTGTGGCTCCAGGGGATCTGACACCCTTTTCCGACCTCTGTAGGCACCTGCACACACATGTCATATACTCACACAGACACATTTAAAAATGTTTAAAATCGCTGTGCTTGTGGTAATGACTCTTCGTGTACATTTTCCCGTAAATAAAGATGCTGAGGTGTGGGCAATTTGACTCCCTAATTAGCAGCCCTGATTGTCCTGAGCTAAAGGACTGGCAGGCAGAGCCACGTCCATGCCAACATCAGCCATTCTGAGCACTCCACCAGTGCTCTGAGAAATCTACACAACCGTCTCTGCTAATGCTCCGGCTTCTGCAGAGGCAGCCTCGCGGTTCCAGTTTTTGCTACACTTTTTGCTATCCCAAGCCTTAGTGACCCCTCAATGACCCTAAAATCATCCCATTTTGGCCAGAGGAGTAGTACTTCCCCCAGTGATCCAGCAGAGAGACACCTTTGACCTGGTATAAAAGGGCAATACTGTATTTGCAGTACACACCCCTCCTCTGGCTGTATGAGCAGGCTATTTGATTTACTTGGTGAGTTGCCTAGGAAACACCCTGATATGATGCCTCCCCTGCTCTTGAGATGTTAGGCCCAATAAAAGTCCTCTTGCCTGTTTCTATTTTTTATTCATCTATTTTAAATTTTTTAAGATTGTGTGTGTGTGTGTGTGTGTGTGTGTGTGCACGCACATGAGAGCACACTTGCTTTTGCATGCATGTGAAGGTCACAGTAAAGCCTGACAGCTTACTCTTTCCTCTGAGTGTGTGGGTCCCAGGGCCTGAACTCCATTTGTTAGCCTTGGCGATAAGCACCTGAATAGTGCAGGCTGACAGGAAGGAAGTGGCATGAGGTAAGAAGTGCCGAGCATGGCAAGGTGGCTGACTGCTTGGCAGCTGGAAAAGGGTCGGCTGAAGAGCTCCGGAGCGCAGCTGGGGCGGGCGGGGAAGTAGAGAGGGTGGGAGCAGAGAGACTGGGTGGACCCAGGCCTGGAAAGAGTCAGAGAATAGAAACCGTAGGCCCTGGTGGCCGAAGAGCTCCAGAGAGCCGGCAGGACTTTAGGGCAAGGGTCTCTGATACCTGGATCCCGAGAATTATATCACTGGCCACCTGTCAAGGACTCAGGAGTCCAGACTTTCTAGTCCTAAGCCGAAGCTGTAACATTTGCAGAGCTGATTGATGGTCCTGGTACCCTTGGCTTCATAAGAACCATAGAGCAAAGGGTGAGGCACCCGAGGCTTTCACAAGAGCGAACACTGGAGGGCGCCACTTGCTGCTCTCCCTGGTCTGCCATTGCTGCTCAGGTCTGGAGAGCTAGACATGCTGCAAAGTGTTTTTGCCACTTACAGTTTCGATCTGGGTAGAGCAAGAAGCCCCCGTCAGCCTACTGGTAACAGTGGCTGGCACAGGACAGGACGGCACTATAATGTCATAGCAGCAGTGGCACAAAGAGCCAACTAACTCCACTTGAGGAGAGTACGGTGCTGACTTGTAAGCACCCACCAGGTGGATTTTGATGGGTGGGTAGCAATTAAAGGCAGATAACAGGGAATTCCAAATTTAACAAGCAAGAGCAGCTTGTTAGACACATTAGAAAAGCTGTCCATCACTCACTACAGACTATTACAGAGAGTGCTTTCCTCTGAGGACTCTCAGGAAGTTGAGCGAGCTAGACGGCATGTCTCAGGCTGAGTGAGAAAACAGCTGAGAGAGTCAGCCCCTGGATACCCAGTCTGCAGAAGATGAGCTATTCACCCGCAGCCGCCTCAAACAAGTGACGGGGCTACAGAATTAGACAGAGAACAGCCAGGGATGCCGGACCTCCAAGGCAAGGCCAGGTGGGGTCCCTGCCATCAGCTGAAAGACACTTCCGAGGAAAGTGTCATGAGCAACAACATCAGCAAAGTCGGAGCTGAAGGAGCGAGGCAGAATATGAAAGACTAGATTTTATTGCCAGCTGCACGTCACCTGAAATGATGTAACGCCTTGTTTTTTCTGATACTGTGGAGATGTAGTTTTTTAAATCTAAAAATCAACAAAAAGCATGTTTATTACTTAAAAAACAATTTATAACCAGCATGGTGGTGCACATCTTTAATCCCAGCATTTGGGAGGCAGAGGCAGACACAGGCAGATTTCTTATGAATTTGAGGCCAACCTGATCTACACAGTGAGTTCCAGACCAGCCAAATCTACATATTGAGAGTTGATGATGATGATGGTGATGATGTAATGTTACAGCTGGGAACCATGGCACAGTGGCTGAAAGGGCAGGAGAACAGCGCTTGAGAAGTGGGGACATTATGTCTCAAGAGTTGTGGATGATTGTTAAGACAGGTTTCCTGCAGGCAATGCAGAGCATCTTAGAAAAACGGGTGCATAGAATAGAGGACAGAATGAAAAGAAGTGAGGGAGACCAGTAGAGAGCTGCTGTGTTACTCGGGAAGACCGCTAGTGGGGGTAGTGAGCAACCTGGACCAACATGCTCCGTCAGCAGAATCAACAGCATGGGGGTGGGGGTGGGGGTAACAGAACTGCCTTTGAGGGAAATGTGATATTAATATAATGTTGAGGAGGTACCTGTACAGTTTAAGGGGCCAATGAACTCATGACACATACGACACTTGGTGTTCCCCCACACTTCCACGTACAATAAACGGTACTCTCGGGTCTCTTCAAATAAAGTCTTTGTTCTAGCCATTTCATCCTGCTTTGCTCAGAACTGACAGTCCTTCCCTCTGCAGCACTTCCCAGGTATCGTCTTCTAAAATTCAGTCACCTAGAGTCGGGGATGGAGCTCAGTTGGTGGAGTGTTTGCCTAGCATGCACGAAGCCCTGGGTTAACCCAGCATACCCCAGACAGCACTGGTGTAAACTCAGCATCTGGGAGGGAGGCAGGAGGACCACAAGTGCAAAATCACCAGCTAGATAGATTTGAGGTCAGTTTAGGATGCATGAGCACACCCCCAAACAAAGAGGATGATGTGGTAGTTTGAATGTAATTGCCCCCATAAGCTCATCGGGAACGACACTATGAAGAGATGTGGCTTTGTTGGAGGAAGTGTCTCTGTGGAGTCAGACTTGGAGGTCTCATATATGCTCAAGACACACCCAGTGTCACAGTTCATTTCCTGTTGCCTTCACTTCCTGTTGAATTATCAACTCCTTCTCCAGCACCATGTCTGCCTGCATACCACCATGTCCCATCATAATGATAATGGACTAAACTCCTGAAACTGTAAGCCACCCCAATTAAATGTTTTCCTTTATAAGAGTTGCTGTGGTCATGGTGTCTCTTCACAGCAATAGAAACCCTAACTAGACAAATGATATATGTTATAATCATGAAGATAGTTTTCCCTGGGGTGAGGCTTATCCACTGAATTCTAGATGTGATGACACCAGCAATTTCCCCAAATATGAGAAACTCTGCTGCATAAATTCATGGTAGTTGTGGACTTCATTCATACTCTCCTTTGAAAATAAAGGATGTAATCTACTTTTTTTTTTTTTTTTTTTCGTTTTTCGAGACAGGGTTTCTCTGTGTAGCTTTGCGCCTTTCCTGGGACTCGCTTGGTAGCCCAGGCTGGCCTCGAACTCACAGAGATCCACCTGTCTCTGCCTCCCGAGTGCTGGGATTAAAGGCGTGCGCCACCACCGCCTGGCCGTAATCTACTTATTTTAATTTCTCCACCCCAATGTAAACAAAGAAGGACTTTTTGTTTATGGCTAAAAATATCCAAATAACCACTGTATTGCTATTTTTCAAATTTAAAAACGCTTATTTACTTATTTTTCAGGAGACATTTTATTACAAGTGAAGAAAACTGAGTTCCCCAGAAGCAGGCACGGTGGCTCCGATGTTCCCCAGAAGCAGGCACTGTGGCTCCAGTGTTCCCCAGAACATGGGAGGTGGAGAAGGATGAGAAGTACAAGGCCCTCCTCGGCTACATAGCAAGGTTTGAGGCACCAGTGAATCATCTTGCTGGCCCTGGTATATTCCTTATCTATCGCATCTTTTGCTCTTGGATCTCTTTTCTTGGATCAGGCTCCCATGATAGAATTCTACCTACTTGGTTCCCACAAGATCTAATTTCTTTTGAGGCTCATTCAATAAAACACCATGAATTTTTTCCCAGTGACCTCTACATTCAAGCGATGCAGAAATTGTTATCATTAAGCATAAAAGAAATTCAGAGGTTCACAGGAAAAATGGCAACTTGTTTCACTATAACCATTTTATAAAGGGTTAAAAGCCTCAGGATGGAAGGACAACCAGCTTCACTAGGAGAGAGCCATGAAGTGATTTCTGGCATGTGATGAATGTTCAAAGAGTCAGTTTAATGTTGTAATTGAAAACAGGGTAGCATCTGTAGGGTATGTTCCATGGTGTTACAGTTGCTGCTAATAGAGTGTTGGGTTGGGAACTAGCACCAATGTGAACTATTATGGAAATACTAGATCTCTTTACTGAGACTAGGCACCACCATCCTGTAGATTCACACGGTACATTTATGATCAACATGTGGTGATCCATTCTAACCTTCATACCTGTTTTGTGATAAAAAAAAAAATTTGGTATGTAAACAGATTTAGAATCCAGGAAAAAGCTATGCTTAATAGTGCATACTTGATATCTCAGCACTGGGAGACAGAGGCAGGAGGATTTGTGAATTCCAGGCTAGCCAGGCTACATAGCAAGACTGTATAAGAAAAAAACACCCATTCATGCCTGGTTGTGGTGGTGCTCACTTTTGATCCCAGGGCGTGGGAGCAGAGGCAGGCAGACCTCTGAATTCAAAGCCAGCTTGATCTACAGAGAGAGTTCCAGGATGGCCAGAGCTACACAGAGAAACCCTGCCTCGAAAAACAGAAAGAAAAAAGAGGGAGGGAGGGAGGGAGGGAGGGAGGGAGGGAGGGAAGGAAGGAAGGAAGGAAGGAAGGAAGGAAGGAAGGAAGGAAGGAAGGAAGGAAGGGAAGAAAGAAAAATGCAAGAGCTGGAGAGGCCGCCCAGCGTTTAAGGGCACTTGCTGTTCTTGCAGAGGACCAAATTCAGTTCCCAACACCTATGAGGGCAGCTTCTGATGTCTGTAACTCCAGTCCAGGGGATCCAACGACTCTTCGGGTCTGACACTAATACACACACACAACTTAAAATAACAACAAAATCTTAAAATCCAAGATGTCTTGCAAGTGTGAAAGTCTCACATCCTCGATAGCGGTGGTTTTCACCTAGTATTTATTGACAGATGCCTGATGTGCACATTTGATTACCTCTCCCTTTTGCTGAGACTTTGTAACATGGTTGAGGGTCAAAACAGGCTGTTCTTCTGTGTGTAGAGGAAGAAGCTGAGTACTACTGTTTTCCTGAAGATTTCCTTTTTAAAAAATTACCGCTGTGAGCCCATGCAGGTTAAGCAGGCATTTTACTACTGAGTCCTGAAAATTTTTTGACATCTAGGAAGATGTCAGCCTGGGAAGAACTGGAAATTTCTCAAGCTGGTCTGTGGATACCACAGGTTTGAACTCCTAGAAATAAAAGGCAAAGCTCAAAGTTCTCCATTTGGTGGATGGAGAATGGGAAGTACAGCCTACTAAGATGCCAGGATGTGCATTGGGAGAGAACCCTATTATTTAATGTGACTTTTGTAAAAGAATTGATTGAATATAAGTGACCTGAACTAAACAGATATGTTTTACTGAATTAAATGTTTGATCTTTGAGAGCACACACACTTTCTACTGAACTGTCACTTTCTTCCTGTGTGAACACAGGTAGGAGGAGCCGACGCCACCGACTGGTGGGAGTAATTGATGGAGCTGCTCATAAGAAAGCCTTTGCTTCCAAAACGGAGGGAGATGGCAGGCGGTGTGGTTTGCACGGGTTATCTCTGCACAGAGGAGGCAAAAGGGCAGGACTGTGCGAGTTTAAGGCTAGCAACACAGAGTACCCTTTCTCTACCTTTCCACTCCCTAAAATAGAGTGGAAAAGGAGTGACAGGAGGGAACTGGAAATTGAAAAAACAGACGAAAAACAAAACAAAAAAACCCAGCCGCACAGGTGTTGAACAAGTTGAAAGCCGCAATGTAGAAGTGTCTAACTCGTGAAAATGACTGCTAGGGTCGCCCGTTCGTGTTTGCCCGGGCAACGGCTCCTTCAGGATTCCAACAGCGCATGTCACCTGGGTTCCTGCTCTGTGTGCCCTGAGAGAAGCACAAACCTTGGAATAATGCTGAGCTGTGGAAACGTTTTGCTTCCGTGGGGAGAGGGGAAAATAAACACAGAACCCACGGGAATTAAGTGGGAAGGAAACACTATACCGGTCTCAAACCCCAGCGCACGGGGCTCCTCCGATTTGCCGCGATCGGAACTTCAGGGCGGAAGGGGCGGGGCTCCGGTGCGTCATAAGGCCGCGCCGGAAGCTGACGAGCAGCGCCGGTAGTGAGTCTGCTTCTGAGGGCCGGAAAGAGGTTTTGCGTGCATATAGAACCTTTTTGACCTGCCGAGGTAAGAGATCGGCGACTGAGGACTTTGAACGTAGACTGGGGGCAAAAACTGGAGAGACACGTGGTTTTAAAAAGTTCCCGGGTGGCCGGGAGAGGTGGCACACGCCTGCCATCTGAGCGCTTGGGAAGCAGAGGCAGGAGAATGCCGCCTTCAGCGAGCACCTTGATTTTGAGGTTAGCTTAGGCTATAAAGTGAGTTCCAGGCCAACCTGAGCTGCAAAGTGAAGATTCTCCCAAAGACCAAATACGTAAATAAATAATTAATGAAAAGCTCCCCTGTGGAGTTAGTGTTGGGAGAGGCTTTGATGTCTGAATCCCTTTGCTTCTTAGTAGTGGGGTGATACTGGGCTCACAAACCCGTTCTTAGCCTCAGTTTCTTCGTGTGTAAAGAGTGATCCCCTCCAGGATCTTGAACAGTGGAGTAAACATTCATAATGTATTTAATGTTGAGAATGTGTTTCATCGTTCAGACCCAGCCCACAGTCTGGGGGGGATTTTACTCCCCGCTGTAATGCTGGGGTTTGATCTTCGAGCCTCTGCATGTCGAGAAAACATTTTATTCTCAAATTTTTCTTTTCAGCCCAGGAATCAGGACCTTGTATAGCTTCTGGGAAAATGGGGCCTGGTTGGTTTTGTGCAAAAGCCCTGTTATTCAGTCTTTGACTCTGATTTCAGGCACTAACAATGGACACTCAGAAAGACGTTCAGCCCCCAAAGCAGCAGCCGATGATATATATTTGTGGAGGTAAGATTAACATTTAAGCCGGGCAGTGGTGGCACACGCCTTTAATCCCAGCACTCGGGAGGCAGAGCCAGGCGGATCTCTGTGAGTTCGAGGCCAGCCTGGGCTACCAAGTGAGTTCCAGGAAAAGGCGCAAAGCTACACAGAGAAACCCTGTCTCGAAAAACCAAAAAAAAAAAAAAACATTTAAGTAAGAATGTTTTACTTAAACTTTCCTTACATGAGTACTAATCTTTAAAGTTACAAGTGAAGCATTTTAGCCGGGCAGTGGTGGTGCACGCCTTTAACCCCAGCACGTGGGAGGCAGAGACAAGCAGATCGTTGTGAATTCCAGTGGAGCACTTTAGCAGTCATTAATTTAAAAATCCCTCATTAAGATTCGTCCTTTCATCAGGACAAGGAGCACTGCCAACAGCTCTCTTCTTTCCTCGTGGTCTGTTTAGTAATAAAAAGGCACTTGGCTGCCTTGGGTGCTCTGGCTTGCTCCTGAAGAAATCCCTGGTTATATTCCGTTCCCTGTAGTGTTTCTCTTTCAGGCATTGAATAAACATGTTTTATTTCCTAGAGTGTCACACCGAAAATGAAATAAAGTCCAGGGATCCAATCAGATGCAGAGAATGTGGATACAGAATAATGTACAAGAAGAGGACTAAAAGATGTATCCTTTTGACTATGCTTTCTAAATGTAAGGGGAAAATAATATTTGAGTTGATAAAAACTAAGTTCTGGTAACAGTAGTAATAACTTTTGGATTATTTATTTATTTATTTATTTATTTATTTATTTATTTTATTTTTTTTTTTGGTTTTTCGAGACAGGGTTTCTCTGTGTAGCTTTGCGCCGTTCCTGGAACTCGCTTTGGAGACCAGGCTGGCCTTGAACTCACAGAGATCCGCCTGGCTCTGCCTCCCGAGTGCTGGGATTAAAGGCGTGCGCCACCACCGCCCGGCTGGATTATTTATTTTTAAGCAGATTGAACATGGATTTATTAAGGAAGAGTGAGAAAGAACTGAGAATGTAGGAGGCTCGAAAGGAGGTATATCTAGATTAATTATTGTAATAGGATTTATTTTTCCCTAAACTTGAGGGTAGAGGCAGGAAGAGCTTTCTGAGTTCCAGGCAGGCCAGAGCTACTTAGTGAGACCCAGTCTCAAAAAAACAAAACAAAAAAAAAAACACAGGTGGCACACACTTTTAATCCCAGCACTTGGGAGGCAGAGCCAGGCGGATCTCTGTGAGTTCGAGGCCAGCCTGGTCTACAGAGTGAGATCCAGGACAGGCACCAAAACTACACAGAGAAACCCTGTCTTGAAAAACCAAAAACAAAACAAAACAAAAACAAATGGGGTCTGGAGAGATGGGTCAGCAGGTAAGGGCATTGGCTGCTCTTCAAAGGACCTGGGTTCTGTTTCTAGCACCAACAAGATTGCTCATGACCATCTGTAACTCCAGTTCCAGGGGGTCTGATCCCTTTTTCTGACTTCCACCTGTACAAGGGACCCAAATGATGCACATATGTACATTCAGGCAAAAGCACTCACACGCATAAAATAAACCTAAATAAATATATTTTTTAAAACTCAGTAGATAATTGTAGATTTTTTTTATTTTTAAAGTAAACATGATTAGCACTTTCATGTGTCATTCATTATGGGCTCTAAGTAATTAAAAAACTAGTTGATTTGAGTTTGCATAAATATTTTTATTTTTCAGGAATTCTTTATTTTTAGAAGTAGTCATTCTTGATTGTTAGTTTATGGATAATCTGAAGTATGCAAGAAGAAATTAATGGAGAATAGTGAGGCCTACATATTAGTCCAAATACAGAAAGGAAATTGTTTCATGGTAACTGACACAAACTCTTAAAAGTCATCATCAAGTATTTCAGTGTTTTTAAATTATTTTTATTATCTTTTAAAATTTATATTATTTTGTATCATGGAAATGAACTAATGAAAATGGAAGTTGTGCCGGGCGGTGGGGGCGCACGCCTTTAATCCCAGCACTCGGGAGGCAGAGACAGGTGGATCTCTGTGAGTTCGAGGCCAGCCTGGACTACCAAGTGAGTCCCAGGAAAGGCGCAAAGCTACACAGAGAAACCAAAAAAAAAGAAAAAAAAAAGAAAAAAGAAAATGGAAGTTGTGTACTTTATTCTTTTAATGTCTGATGGCCATAGTGAAATTCACTCTTGTTCATTTTATACCAAATAGCAAGCTTGGTGCAGAGGTGGTTACTTGGAAGCCTTAGTATTACACAATTTTAAGTACTGTTCAAAATCCTTAACTCGTTCAACAGTGGTGGTCTTTGATGCTCGATGAAACGTGGGGATTCGGGAGAGTCTTCATTCATACATTTGCCCCATTGATGTTTCTCGTACAGCTTTTGACTTAGCTTACTTAGGACAACAACTGTAAACCTCTGGTTTCATTTTAGAAATGTGATTGTATTTTGATACTTTGTATAAAGGAATTTTTGGTTTAACATATGGCTTTAATTTATTGTGCTCTTAATCTCTCACACAGTGAAGATTAAAATTGTTTCCCCAAACCACACTTTTATTCAGATTGTTTTGACCTTTTTCAATTCAGCATAGATTGTACATAGCCAGAAGAAAACGGTACATGTAAAAGGAGAATTACAAAGCCCACAGAATGACAGCCATTCTCCAGATTGTTACAGAGTCTTTCTCAGCTGAAGTCCTTGGTGTGGGAGTTCAAGTTCACCTGGAACATGTGATGATGTTTACATTTAGTGAAGCGGCCTAAGGATTATCCCAAAGCTGGAGTCTTCATCTATAAACATGCATCATTCTGTATCATTCATTCTTTATGCCCGCAATGGCCGCTGCCAGCAGACTTGTCTATACTTAAAGAGTGTATCTTGATTTGATAAAGAGTATTATCAAATTCCGTTACCGGCTGGGTGCACACCGGCTGCTTCGTTCATCTATTTTAACGAGTCTGAAATGTATTTGAAATGGAAGTAAATTTTCCACAAATGATCTCTAGTGTTTCATTCATCTGAATTGCTTAAGCCTTAATCATATTTGTATCTCCAGCACACAGTGGGGTGCCTTGCTCATTGCCAAGCTTTTAGGAAATGTCGGCTGCGTGAAGAGGGAAATTTGCCTTTCATATTCTTGTTGAAAGGACAGTAGGTAAATAAACATGGGGTGCAATGCCAAGTCTGGAATTTTAATCAAGGTTTACAGTTACGTAGGAATAAACACCACTCATCAGGAGTACAGCATAGAAACATTTTAACTCACTGTAAAACACTGAAACCAAAGGAAAGGAAGGGCAAGTCTGGCCCTCAATTCTGGTCCTGGGGAGGGCAGAAGTGGGCTGGGGCCGGCGAGGCCAATCAGCGGGTGGACAGCCGGGGTAGCCAGTGGCGGCGGAGGGCTTGGTCTCCGCCCAGCTGCGTCGAGCACCAGCTCCCAGTCGATCTCCTCCGCGTCGCTAGCTGGGCGCAGGGTGAGAGCCAGGTGAGCACCCTCGGGGCGGGGACGAAGCGGGGACCGCACCCGCACACCCGCACTGGACTGGAGCGTGCTGGACGGACTGCTAACTGCTTCAACCCGGGGGACCACAGCCCACGCCAAGGGAAGGACTCCCGACGCAGGCGCTGGCAGGTGGGTTGTAGAGCGAGCTGCTGGGCGCGTCCTAGACCGTTTTCCCGGCCTGTGGGTCCTGGAAACAGTTGCCATGGCTGGGGGATGCCAGTTCCCGTTTCTGGCAGCAGAGGGCGCCCGGCCACCTCGGTGGGAGAAGCCGGCTTTTCCCGTTACTAGGGTTACCACGAACCGCTGCAGATGGGGAAATAAGGGAAGTGGACGTGGAGCAGGATGATGGAGAATAAATCAAATCCAGCCAAGATCAAGCTTTAGAGACTTAAGACTGCCAAGAAGTATGAAAAAATTCCCTAGGGAATACATAAACCACCATTTGGAAGTTGAGAATTAACTTGAGTAATATATAATGAGGCAAGGTCTCGTGGAGCTCAACTTCACTATGTTAGTAGCTGAGGATGATCTTGAACTCCTGGCTCTCCCAAGTGCTGGCATTATGCCAGGCCCAGATAACATGCAGTAATCTTTTGTTTGTTTTGTTTTGTTTTTTTAGACACAGGGTTTCTCTGTGTAACAGTTCTGGCTGTCCTGGAACTCACTTTGTAGACGACTAGCCTCGAACTCACAGAGATCCGCCTGCCTCTGCCTCCCGAGTGCTGGAGTGCTGGGATTGAAGGCCTGGTATATGGTAATTTTAGGAAAATGTATCCTGTAGGGGGGAAAAGCAAGATAACTCTCAAAAGATTCTCAGATTTTAGAATAGTGTTCAGAATGAAATTTTCTTGGTTAGGTAAGAGACGGCTCTATCATGTTTTTTTCAATGTGTTTTATTCCAATAAAAATGCCAATGATTATGGGATATTTCCACTCAAGGAAATGTGTTTTAATCCTGTTAGATGCTCAGTTCTCTCCCACAAAAGGTTTTCCAGCCCTTTTGGAATTTTCTCTCAAGAAAACATTCTGTTTTGCACACATCAATGGAAGTTCTTCATGCTTCGCTGGAGTGTTAGCTCACTGGTTAAGAGCACTGCTGTGCTTCCAGAGGACCAGAGTTCAGTTCCCAACACCCACATCAGGTAGTACATAACGGCCTGTAACTCTAGCACCAAGGGAACTGATGCTTTCTTTTGATCTCAGTGGCTCGAGTACACGCACACACACGTAAAATTCTTCAAGTTTTCCCCCAATTCCTTTCAAATCTTCAGATTATCCTTGTGATGGAATGCATTCTTCGTTCTCAGCCTAGAGGTGAGGTATGAAAGCTACAGTCTAATTCCTTGGCTGGCTCTTATTCCAAAGTTGAAGAACTGTTATCTGTATTCTATACCTAACCAAAGCCAGCAGCAATATGGAAGAGAGGTCTACAGCCCTCGCTCTGTAAACCACACTCCCAGGGAGCAGTGATGCTGAAACAGATACTTCTGTGAATTAGACCTCTGCTCGTGAACAGCAGTAGGTTTAGAGGCAGAGCCAGGCGGATCTCTGAGTTCGAGGCCAGCCTGGTCTACAGAGCGAGATCCAGGACAGGCACCAAAACTACAGAGAGAAACCCTGTCTCAAGAAAACAAAAACAAACAAACAAAACACCCAGTAGGTTTAAGTGCAGTGGCTTTAAAAAGAAAGAAACTTTGGCAGTGGTGCCCAGCACCCCTAAGAAATGTATTTCACTTTGCCAACATGCATTTATATGTATAGACGTGAAATAGAAAATTTTATAAAACTAATGTTACATGGTACATAGGTTTTCTTTTTATTATTTTTAAGTGGGGTGAGGACTAAAGTGATTAATTGAGGCCCCATGCCTTGCTATAGGCAAGTGCTGTAGCATTGAGTGGTATTCTAGTATATTCTGTTTTCTGTTTTCTCTCTCTCTCTCTCTCTCTCTCTCTCTCTCTCTCTCTCTCTCTCTCTTTCTCTCTCTCTCTCTCTCTCAACAGTTCACTAACTACTAGTAGAATTTTCTGGAGAATACCTAAATCTAAATAAATCACAAAATTGTTTCATCCAAATGTGTGATGGTTCAGGTGTCCTTCAGAATTGATGGAGTCCAGCACGCAATGTGATGTGTCTTCTCTCTTAGCTTCTGGTCAGTCTCTGCAGGAGGAATTGCATACAGACAGTCCAGCCAATGTCCGGGCAGCACAGCTGCATCAGGAAAGCAAACAGGAGTATGAGGAGAGAGTTCCAGCCACTGCTGAACAAAGCTGGAATGATTCAGAACACACAAATGATGAGTTCATCTTTTCCATCTTTCATGTATAATTGACCTCCCAGTAAAAAAGCTAGCATTTTTTAATTGTCACAGGTTTAAGGATTTTACACAGAAAAAAAAAAAAAAGTACTTAGCAGACCTTAAAGGAGCTTGTGAATCTTGATCAATGTGATTTTTATTGCATGCTGTGACTGAACTATTGCCACAGAAATTTGTGATACATGCTGTTTGTGCTGGTCAGTTGTTTTTTGTTTGTTTTTGTCAACTTGACGCAAACTGGGGTCATCTCTGTAAGCATGGCAGCTCGGATGGAAAGGTGTCCTGGCAGCTGGAAGCCAAGGAATACCACAGTGTCACACCACACAACAAACCTCAAAAACCAAGAGAGTAGCTGCCGCCTCTGCTCCAGAAAGACACAGCAGCAAACGGAACAGGACACAAGGCTTATATAGAGTTTCTTGGGAAGGGGGTGGAACTTTTCATGGTGGAGCTTCCCAGGGTGGAGATTGGTGGGATTTCATGTCCAGAGATTGGGCTTTTTGCTCTGCAGGGTGGGGTCAGGGGCCAGCAGTTAGGGAAGTTAGAGTATTCTGTGGGTGGAACCTGGCAGTTAGAGGTGGAGAGGGGGAGCTGGCCACTCCTGTGCAGGGTGGGGGCAGGGCACAGCAGTTAGGGCAGTTAGAGTGTTCTGAGGGTGGAACCTGGCAGTTAGAGGTGGGGCGGGGGCTGGCCACTCCTGTGCAGGGTGGGGGCAGGGCACAGCAGTTAGGGCAGTTAGAGTATTCTGTGGGTGGAACCTGGACACTCGAGTGGTTTGAGGGGCTTACATTCCCCCTTTTTGTTTATTATTAATAAACAGGTCACAGGAAAGGGGCAATGTCATCACTAGACTACTTCCTGCTAGATCAGGGCATCGAAGTTCTTTGGGCAATCTTGATCGTCATCAGCAGGATGTAACCCGGTGCTGCAGGTCTCCGGCTCTGTAGCCAGAGGCTGGTAAAAGTCTGGATAGAAATCTCTTGGATCTGCAGTTGAAGAAATCTAGACAAGAAGTTTATAAGGCAGGGTGCAACTAGCAGGATTAGGAAAAGAAGGAGAAGAGGGATGAGAAGAGCAGCATCCAGTGTCATATTGGACAATCAGTGACCCAGTGGCCAGAGGCATCAAGATGTTTCTTATGTTTTGAAAGTGTCTGAAGTTGTTGGATCTTATCTTTTATAGGACTGCTAAGGGCAGCCTACATCTGGCCAACAACGATGGTGATCTCTAGTTTAATCATAGAGAAAGAAGGAATAGGGGACAGGTGTTTCAGAAGTTGATTTATGTATCACAGGGATAAGTATCTCCTTTTGGCAACCTGCTAGTGAGCAATCTCCAGACCCCACCGTACAAGTGGTCTAGTTGAACCATTAAGTATAGATTTAACAATAGCACAGAGGGGAAAGAAATCTGAAACATTTTCCATCATCCTAAGTCACTTTCTTGTACCTTCAGAACTTTCACAAACATGACACTTTCTTATACCTTCAGAACTTACTTCAGCTTTCACATGCTCAGACAACGCTTTCTTAGACCCTCAGAACTTAAGTTTCCTCAGTGCTTACTAAGTTTTCACATTCTCAGACCTTTATAACATCTGTACGTTCCCCTATGAGTACATGAATGTGCAGCTTTAATACCTTATTAAACAAGCATTGTTTTTTTTAATTCTATCATAAACCCTGTTTTTATGATTCTTTGTTTTCAGGACAGGAATTATCATACAAGAATAGAGAAGACATGCATAGGTGATAAGCCCCAGTGAAGGAGAGATGGATAGGGGAGGTACAGGGGACTGACTCAGCCTTTGACAGCCTGATGTAATTTCCTGACCCTATTAGGATGGGCTGTTGACTAGAGGCGAGGGTCTCTTGGATGACAAACATCCATATGTAAGAGCTACTCCAGATAAGTGTAGGTAAGAAGAAATAGAGAAGAAAGCAAGTTTCGATATAAGAGAATTTTGGATAATTTGTTTGTGCAGTGGCAGAAATTGCCATAATTGAAAATTGGGGGGGGGGGGGTTGTGGATTTAGCTCAGTGGTAGAGCACTTGCCTAGCAAGCGCAAGGCCCTGGGTTTGGTCCTCAGCTCCGACAAAAAAAAAAAAAGAAAGAAAGAAAAAAAGAAAATCAGGGAATGCCAGTTTTGGCCGTTTGAACTTACTAAGGCCAGAGAGAAGCTTTAATAAAATTAGAGTCTGTGGAGGAAGAGGGGAAGGGTTACAAAGTGAACTCTGCCGGAGGGAGTTTCTCTCAGCTCCAGGTGGTTTTGAAATATTAAGACATGGGCTGAAGGGAAACTACTGCTAAGTTGCTAAGTCGGAGATCCTGAGCCAAGTAGTAGGTTCCATTGGCTTTTATAACTGCGAGGATGGGGGTATTAAAGGGAGAAGTGGGGAGCAGATCTACCTGAGAGTTTGATAAGGGAAGAGGTGTGTCAGATCGTGTGGTTTGGAGGAGGAGGAGGAGGAGGAGGAGGAGGAGGAGGAGGAGGAGGAGGAGGGAGGAGGAGGAGGAAAGGAATGGCTGGTGAGCCTGGGGTCAAGCGGATGGGGGAGCAAAAGAAACAGAGGTTCCCACTTTGGCTAGGAGGTCTTTTCCCAGCAAGAGGACAGGACAGGTTGGCACCATTAGGAAGGAATGGGTAGGAGAATACTCCTCAAGATACCGCTAAGTGCTAGGGTTTGGTGAGCCTGGTAAGGCTGTCTCCTTACTCCAATAATAGAAGAATGAGGAGAGGTGGGTCCCCAGAACTTCATCAGGACCAAAGAAGTGGGCCCAGTGTCCAGAAGAAAGGAGATGAATCGCCCTGATACTGTGATAACTACTTGAGGCTCCCTGTTGGAGATGTCGGCCATCAGGCCAAGGGAGCCCAGGCCTCCTCACACGTTCATGGCCAGACCAAGGAGGTCAGATGAAGGGCGATCTGGACTTGATGTCCTCATGCCGCAAGGGACATGGGGGCAATCAACACCTCAATGGCCTTCTTGATGGCTCCTTGGACATTGTCTGGGTGGTTTACAAAGGTTCAGACAGGTCCAGGCCCAGTGACCCTCCTGACCACATTTGAAACAAGGACACCGAGGTTCTTGGGCTTTAGGAGACCAGGGAGCCTAGGCTTTTGCTTTGGTCAGCTGAGAGGCCTCAGCCATCATCAGGTATTCTTGTTTGGGGGCTCTTTCCTCTCTCCCATGGTTCACCTTGAAGGCGCAGTGAAGACTTCTGCCCGTGGAGTCAGGGGTCCTCTCCTTAGACATTGGAGTTTGGCCCTAATATCAGGGAAATTCTGAGAGAGGTAGGTCATAAGGAGTTGTTTCTGACCCGGGGGTCTCAGGATCCAGATTGGGATACTGCAAGAGGACCTTGTAAGACAGTCTAGGAATCGAGATGGGTTTTCATGCTTTTCCTGAATGACCCCTTGGACTTTTTTATAATTTACCACCTTAAGGGCAGCCTTGTGGATACTGGTCAGGAGGCAAGTTATAAATCGATTCCTAGCTAGGATGATTCCTGGGGTATTGTAATCCCATTCAAGGTTTTCACCAGCTACTGCTATAGCCTGGTCCCAGACTCACCTACACTCCTGGAGGAAGATTGTTGGCAAGAGTCATATGAACGTCATGGAAGGTGAGGGTGTACTGTTGGGTAATATATTGGATATACAGTTGGTTTTCATAGAGCAAGGTCTCATGTGATAGTGGAGTACTCTGCTTTAATGCCCCATACTCAACCCTGACTGAGTGGGCAGCCTGTTTCTGAGGAGGGGGAAAGGGAAACTATAGAAAGAGAAGGGATTAGTGGCTGAGGCTGATAAGGGAAGGTTCACCGGTGTGATAGAAAATAGTGGAGGAATTATTTGGTTTGGGCTTCAGAGCTCGGAGTTGTTTCCTCCTTGGTTGGCTTATCCTAAAATGGCATCACACCACATGGTTCCTTTAAGATTACCTAAGTATGGATTTTTAACTATTAACCCCAGTGTTACTGATTTCTCAGACTTGTATCCTTACCCAATATGCTTACAGATCTTTGAGGCAAGATTTATACCTTAGCAAAAGTTTCAGAGAACAAAACCAAAAGCGTATGAGATGAGTAGCAATGGTCCCCACTGGGAAGAGTCTGTCCCTTTGTTTCATTTTGCTCCCCTTTCGGTCACATAGCAGATGGCTCGCCTGATATGGGTCGGAGATTTTGGAGGAAACCTTTTGAACAAGCATGCTTGCGGTAGAGGAGGGGGATTCATACCCTAACTCCAGAGCCAGCTTTTAATTGAAGTGGGACAGCATAAAACAATGATCCAGTGCCCCTCATACCTAAAAGACACCTGAATCCCAGTAAAACTGAACCCAGTAAGCTAACAGAAGGCTTAAGGTGGGAATTTTTGAGCCCTGGACACAGACAGAGGACAACACAGGAAGGAGCTGAGAGACGCGCCAGCCAGGGAGCAGTGTGTGTGCAGGGTGTGTGCATGCTGCAGCTGGCTACTCCTGAGCTTCCTCCCCTCCCGCTAGGTCTCCCTCCTAGCTCCCACTTTGCAACAAACTTACAGATCCATCCAGGGTCACCTAAAAGACAGGACATTCACACAGTCTGTGGGGGTGGGGGCTAGACAAAAACAAACAGGGCTTGGAGCAGAGAAATGGGGGATGGGGAATCTCTTTCCATTTCCCAGATCACTCACAGTATTTTAAAGGTCTCAAACAATATTAGGATCTAAGTGTCATTAGATAGCCCTTCAGATTGATTATCTAAGGGGTATTGAACCCGAAGTTGATTGCAAAAGCATGTAAATTTAGTGCCCTTCAGGTGGGGTGTCAGGTGGAGAGGCTGGAGGTTTCTAAGAGGCATCCCAAGGGGGAATGGGAGGGTGTGGAGTGCTGAGTTCCCATGGATGAGAGAGGTGAGAGAAAGGTCACTGAAGCCTGTAGTCGCCGGCATCACCTGCACTCAAGGAGGACCAAATGAACAAGGGCCAACTAGGGCTTCCATAGGGGTGAGAAGGCAAGAGAAAACCGAGCTCTAGGGGAGGGTCTCATCCAGAGGAAAGGACTGGAAAAAGGAGGCTTTTGTGGCTCCTTTTTGTGGGGAAGACAGTGGGAGAACACAGGACACAGGATGGAATGCTATAACCCAGCTGGGCCTGAGGAAACTGCCTGATTGCAGCTCCAAGGGTGGGGGAGTGTGGTCAAGTGACGAGGGCCATCTGTATGTAGCCTTAAAGATGGTGGCTGGGGGTACCTCCACTTCCAAGAGTACTAGAGGGGTGCCGGACACACAACAGCCACTTCCTCAGACTCAGGGAAACATTTACACTGACCGAAGGGAAAACTTACCTAATTGATTCTGGTGGATGGGGTGCTGAGCGATCAGTGAGCCAGAAGGTGAGTCTGTTGTTGCAGGCAGACTGGAGATGAGGGGTAGGGTCCCAGTGCAGCTTAGACCATGAGGGGAAATGCAGGCACTAGGAGAGCCTGAGTCACGGCACCAAATGTAAGCATCGCAGCTCTGATGGAAAGGTATCCTGGCAGCTGGAAGCCAAGGAATACCACAAAGTCACACCACACAACAAACCTCACACAAGAGATTTATTGGGAGGGAAAAAAACCAGGAGGGTGGCTGCCTCTGCTCCAGAAAGACACAGCAGCAAACTGAACAGGATAGAGGGCTTATATAGAGTTCCTTTGGGAAGGAGGTGGAACTCTTCAGGGTGGAGCTTTCCAGGGTGGAGATTGGTGGGATTCCATGTCCAGAGATTGGGCTTTTTGCTCTACAGGGTTAGGCCAGGGTCCAGCATTTAGGGCAGTTAGAGTGTTCTGTGGGTGGAACCTGGCAGTTAGAGGCCCTGGGGGGAGGGGCCTGGCCACTTGAGTGGTTTGAAGGGCTTGCAATCTAGGAAGAGTGAATTGAAATTAAGGAATCGCTGGGCAGTGGTGGCACACGCCTTTAATCCCAGCACTCGGGAGGCAGAGGCAGATGGATCTTTGTGAGTTCGAGGCCAGCCTGGGCTACAGAGCGAGATCCAGGAAAAGGCGCAAAGCTACACAGAGAAACCCTGTCTCAAAAAAAACAAAAAAAAGAAATTAAGTAATTGCCTTCATCAGATTGGCCAGGGTGGGGGACATTTTCTTGATGAATGATTGATGGAGGACCCAACCCTCTGTGGGTGGTCCTGGGACATATGAGGAGGTAGCTGAACTGGAGCCATGGGGAGTGAGCCAGGAAGCAGTGTTCCTCCATGGCCTCTGCTCTCCTCCTGCCCTGACTGTCACCCCTCAGTGATGGCCTGTGAGCCGGAAGATGAAGTTAACCCTTTCATTCCCAAGTGGCTCTCAGTCACGGAGTTTGTCACAGCAACAGAAAGCAATCTGGTTTTGGTTTTTGGTCACAGCACCCCACCCCCAGTCTCTGTTAGTGTGAAGGTTTTATGACAGACACATTTTGTAAATTTGAAAATTTTTCAGATATTGAATGCCATTTATTTATTTATTTTGAGGCAGGATCTCACTGTGTAGCCTTGGCTGGCCTAGAGCTCTCTATGAAGACCAAGCTGGCCTAGAACTCATAGAGATCCCCCTGCTCCCAAGTGCTGGGATTAGAGGTGTGCGCCACCACACTTGGCCCTGCCTTTTTTTTTTTTAATTCTTTAGATTTTTATGTTTGAGGAAAGCCCTGAAGAGACTTTTTAAAGTAAACTGTTATTTTATGGACGTAGGTGTTTCACCTGCCTGTGTGTTTGTGTGTCCCACATACCCTGTGCCCACAGAGGTCAGAGGAGAGCTCCAGATCACCTGAAAGGAGTTACTGTAAGCCCAGCGGAGGTGCTGGGAATCACACCCAGGCCCTCTGCGCTTGGCCACTGAACCAGCTTTCCAGCCCCACACTTCAAGTTTTAACACATAGACTGTTATATGTCAAGCTGTTAAAACACACGAGTTCCTTGCAGGAGGCTTTGACATCTGTCTGGGCAGTAGGGATTAAGAAGGCTTTCATGGGGGAGGGGGGCCGGGAGGGGGGAGAACAAGGGAATCCGTGGCTCATACGTAAAATTAAATTAAATTATAAAATAAAATTTAAAAAAATAAGAAGGCCTTCACTCTGTCTGTGGCAGCTTCATTTCATGGCAGAGGCACATAGTTCTATTTCATCAAGAAAGTCTTCCAAATTGATTGTTTTATAAAGCATACTTCATGCACCAAAACCTGTCCAGCAGTTCTGTTCCTGTCTTGTTTAAGGTGAAGACTGAGAACACATGCCTGAGGAATAGTTGCCTCAGCTGATGTTAACACTTGTTATCAGAGAGATTCAAAACAGCCTTCCTCTTTGTGAAAAAAATCACTCTGCCCCTTATCCTCTGGGAGCACTCCACAATCCCAGCTACCCAAACTGAGCTGAACTATTGTACATATTAGGTCACACCTTGTTGCTTGGATTCTAACGGCTCCCTCGGGGGAGGGGGTGAGAAGGTGCAGCATCAACGGCACAGACACCGGGAGTCAGTTGAAGGCAAATAATGAACTCATTTATTCAATAACAGGCAAGGCCTTATATCCCCTCCTCCCAGCACCCAGTCTGTGTGGTCGTCCCTCATTGGCTGGGCATGATCAGGAACTCGGACAGCTCCTCTTGCTAGGCCCTGAGGCAGAATCCAGGTTGGCTCAAAAGGAGAACTTTGTGTGCATGCCTTAGCACTGGTCTGAGCCAATTTCCTCAACCCTGTGGGCCTGTACTACTACAACACCTATTTTCTTATACTGTGTTTCAGCCATGACTGCTAAGGATTGCCCATCATTGTGGGGCTTTGGAACAACAAAGACATTTAAAATTCCCGTTGAGCATTTGGATTTCAAGTATATTGAAAAATGTTCAGACGTGAAACACCTGGAAAAAATTCTTTGTGTGCTGAGGTAAGCATTTAAAAAATAATTTCGTGCTTCAACATGCCAGTTTTAATTATGCGCTTGCCCTTTATTGTGAAGTATTAGAGAATTTTCAAATACTGAGACTGTTATGTGGGTTCCATATCGGTTGTATACTGTGGTTCTGGAGGGTTCTGGCCGCATGTACTTCCACATGGACTTAGGCTGGTTTGGATCCGAGGGGGTTCTCTTCTTGTTTCCTCTGAATTGTCCAAGAAGAGGTAAAGCAGCTGTAAGCACAGCTCCTGGGGAAGGTGTGACAGCAAGCGCCACTCACTGCTGCCTGGTCCCAGGGAAGAGATGGCTGGGGAGGCCTGAAACAGGAAGTTACCAGAGCCCCATGGTGGTGCTGTCAAACTGTATGCGTGTATCCCAGGTGCGGTGGTTAAAAATGCAGGTTTAAGGGCCTGGTTCCCAGCCATTCTACTTCAGAAAGCCTGAGGGGGAAATGTGCTGTTGACAGTGCAACTCATTGTTCTGTGGTGTTCAGAGTCTGCGTCCAGAGCCACTGCCCCGTGGACTGCCGACCCCATGGACTGCCGACCCCTTGCCAGGACATGGTCGTGGTGCTCGGCTCTTCACTGGTTCTTGCTTTTTTCTCTGACCCTCTTCCCTTCAAAAACACAGATTTATTTATTTTATTTTGTATGTATGTCTGTATATAGTATGTGCACCACATGCGTGCCATGCCCAAGGAGGCCAGAGAGGCCAGATAACTTCATTAGCTTTCTAGGGAAGGAATTCTGTTTCTTGCATGGTTCACTTTAGGGGCGTTTTGTCTAAGCTGTTTCTCTGCCATTTTCTCCTCATACATTAAAAAAAGTGACAAGGGCTGGGGACGTTTAGAATGCTTGCCTAGTTAGTATTCATGAGGCCCTGGGTTTGATTCACATCAATGCAATTTGGTGTCAAATGTTGCAATTCCAGCACTAGGAATGTGAGCCCAGAAGGATTAGAAATCCATGGTCATCCTCAATCACACAGGGAGTTAGAAATCAGCCTGGGCTATATGAGACCCTGACTCAAACTGAGATTTTTTTTTTTTAAACAGAAACTCCTTGAAAAGGAAGCCTATATTTTCTCTCAACTTGTCTCTAATATTGAATTTCCAATGTGTTTTGAAATTGCTTTGTGCATGAAATGAACACATATGTTAGGTAGGATTCAACTTAAAATGTGTTGTTTTATGCATATGGGTGTTGTGCCTACACGTATGCCTGTGCACTGTGTGCATACGGCAGCCACAGAGGTCAGAAGAGGGTGGAGGCCGTCAGATAACCTGGAACTAGAGTGACTAAGTTGTGAGCTGCCACGTGGGAATAAGTCTCAGGTCCTGCGGAAGAGCAGCTGAGCTCTCAACAGCCAAGCTATCTCTCCAGCCCTCGTGTCAGCCTTTGATGCACCTGACGCACCCTGTTTCCTTGGAATCCTCACCCTGTGTGTGCTGTAGATCTGCTGGATTCCGACGCCAGTCCTGCACAGCCTTTGAAATCAAGTACCGGGGGTCCCAGAGAACCCAGTTTGCAAACCAGCAGTCTGGAGTCTCTAAAGAAGATGCCGATCTAACGTTATAACTGCTCTTTAAGGTCCGGTGAAGAAGGCTACTATCCTGAACTCATGGAATTTTGTGAAAAGCGCCTCATGGGCTTGGCTCCTGAAAGTCGAGCTCTGAGGAAAGACAAGCCTGCAGCAACTGCGTCCAGCTTTACAGCAGAGGAGTGGGAAAGAATTGACAGCGATATCAAGGTAGAGTGCGGACCCGTTCGGGGCAGTGTGTGAAAGCACCACTGAAAGTCTGGCCTTCGTCCTTTCAGTGGTGACTAGTTAGAAAGTGGTGGGGGCGTCTTGATTCTAGTCGAATGTTGTGAGTGTGTGTGTGTGAGTGCATTCTAAATTTCTGTATCATGTCCAACCACAACGCAATCACCATCCATACCTTTATATAAAGATACCTGGGCTGGGAGTGGTGCCTCCACCTGTAATCCTGGCACTTGGGAGGCGGAGGCTAGAGGATCAGGAAGAGCTCAAGCTTGGTCACATAGTGAGCTGGAAGTCCATCCTGACTACACAAGACTGTCAAAAGAACAAAAGCAGAAAACCTGATGGCTGGCTGTGGGTTGGTTTTTTTTTTTTTTTACTTTCTTGATTTCTCTTGGATGAGTGATATTCAAGTTATTTGAGCAAACATATTTTTGTTTTAGGCTTTTTTGAGAGATGTTCAATGTCTGGTTGAGGATGGCTCTGAGCTTCTAACCTCCAGCTTCTACTTTGTGAGAGCAGGGATCACAGGCTCATGTCTCCACACCAGGTTCTGCTTTGTCTTGATGGGAGTGTTTCTATAGTAAACCTTGAAATCTGGTAGTGACCATCCTTAATTCTGTTTTCTTAGTTAGGGTTACTGTTGCTGTGATGAAGCACCATGGTCAAAAGCAACTCTGGGAGGAAAGGGTTATTGAGTGTCACAGTTCGTCATTGAAGGAAGTCAGGACAGGAACCTGAGGCAGGAGCTGAGCAGGGGCCATGGAGAGTGCTGCTTACTGGCTTGCTCCCCATGGCTTATTCAGCCTGCTTTCTTATAGCACCTAGAACAGTTTCTGGGGTACCCTCCCCCATCAATCACTAATTAAGAAAATACTCTACAGTCTTGCCTATGCCCGATATGGAGGCGTTTTCTAAATTGAGGCCCCTCCTCTCAGATGGCTCTAGCTTGTGTCAAGTTGACGTAAAACTAGCCAGCACACCTGTTCTTTTTGTTAGCTGTTTTGCTTCATTTAGGTCCTTTGCTTGTCAGTTTCTATGCAATAAATGTGCTTCTGTTTGGATGGAACTCTTGGATCTTTTTATTGTTGGTATTATATTGTTGCCCAGGATGGCCTAAAATCGAGGTCTCTTACCTGTGTGTCTCAAGTGCTGAGATTGTATGCTGCCACACTTGCTTTGTGAGTCAGTTTTAGAAGAACTAACATGAACTAACATCTTGTTTTGCTCTGTTTTTTCTTGAGACAGGGTCTATGTCTCCCTGCCTGGCTTGTAACACACTATGTTGATGAGATTGGCCTTGAACTCACAGATCCACCCAAGACTAAAGGCGTGCTCCACCACACCTGTCTTATGAACAGAATCTTAACAATATCGAGGCTTCCATTCAAGAACACTGTAGAGTTTTCCATCCCTTTAGCTCTGCACACGAGTCTGCTTCCTTACAGATGAACTGGGCCTCTCACCATTCAGTCTAACAGTAGCTTTAGATTTTATGTAGGTACCTTTGCCAGACTAGGGACTCCCCTAAGCCTTGGCTCATTTTGTTGTTGTTGTTTGTTTTGTTTTGAGATAGGGTCTTTCTATGTGGCCTTGGCTGTCTTGGGACTTTCTGTGTAGACCAGGCTGGCCTTGAACTCAAATATTCCCCTCCTCTGCCTTTTGAGTACTGGGATTAGAGGTGTATGCCATCACACTCTGCCTGATCCTTATTCAATAAGAATTTTTTTCGTAAGTGTGCTTTAAATTTTGTAAAAATAAATCTTTTCAGCATTTATTGAGTTGATAATATGCATTTATTTGTAGTTTCTTAATATGATTTAATAAGATATGTAGACATCCTATACACACAAGTATGTGTGTGTTTGCATGCGTGCGTGTGTGTGTGTGTGTGTGTGTGTGTGTGTGTGTGTGTGTGTGTGTGTGCTGATGCTAGGAATTGAATCTAGAGGCCTTCCATTTTCTTCGTCTAAGATTTACCAGGCTGGAGAGATGGCTCAGTGGTTAAGATCACTGGCTGTTCTTCCGAAGACCTGGATTCAATTCTCAGCAACAACATGGCAGCTCATAACTGTCTATAACTCCAAGATTTGATACCTTTAACACAGACATACATGCAGGCAAAACACCAATGCACATAAAATAAAAATAAATTATTAAAAAAAAGATTTATCACTGAGGTGCATCCACAGCCCAGATATTCTTTAATTTTATACAGTAATGTCTTAATAGTTTTTCAGTATATACTTTTTGCATTTTTTATTAAATTTATTCCTATTTTATATTTCCTTGTTATTATTTATTGTCACCTCACTATGAAATTTGTCATGAGATACAAAAACATTAAATTCATCATTTTAACTTTGTTTTAGATACTGGAGATAAAATCCAAACTTTATACGCTCTAAGAAAAGCGAGCCAGATTGCAGCCATTTTAAACATTTTATCGTTGTCATCGACAGTTCAGTAGTGTTGAGCATATTCTGAGTATATTCACATTCTTGTGCACCCACTCTGCAGAATGTTTTCACTGTGCAAAGAAGAAACTCTTTGCTTATCAAACAGTAGGTCTTTATTCCCCCTGCTCCCAGCCACTGCCAACTGCTTTCTATTCCTGTTTGACTACTCCAGATAGTTCACGTTAGTGGAATTTCAGTTACTTGTTTACTTGTGTATTTATTTTGTGTGTAACGCGTGTGTATGTAAGGGTACATGCACCTCTGTGTGTGTCCTCAGAGACCAGAGGAGGGCGGCATTGAGAGTCTTGCACTGTCATGCTCTGCCTTGTTCCTTTGAGGCGGGATCTCTCCCTAAACCTGGAGCTTGCATGTTTTATGTTTTTGCTTTTGCTAGCCCCATAACCTTTCTGTTTCCACTCTGAACATTGCTAGGGCTACAGGTGTCCATGAGACCACTCCTGGCTTGTTATGTGAGTCTTGGGATCTGAACCCATTCCCTCATGGTTGTGTACCAAGTGCTCTTAGCCATAGAGCCATCTTTCCAGTCCTGGAATTTAAAATTAAATTGCATTTGAGTTTATAATTATCAAATTGATCTTTAGAGATTAACTGTATATCTGTGTTCTTGTTAAACTCATAGATTAGTTCAGAGGCTTTTTTTGTAGGTGCATTGAATTTCATTTTATGTTTTGATACACTGGGGCTTCTACTTGCTACTTTCCGAGTGGAATCCAGTGTGGCTGCTGTTTGTTTGTCTATTTATACTTGCCATATCTTAAAATTACATTTATTTGTGTGTGTGTGTGTGTGTGTGTGTGTGTGTGTGTGTGTGTGTGTGTGTGTAAGACAGAGATATCACAGATTGTTTTTAAATGTACTACTCTGGCAGGGAAGATGGCTCAGTAGCTAAAAGCACTTGGCACCCAAGTCTGATGACTTGAGTCACCCCCCAAGCCCTGTAAAAAGCTGAATGCAGTGGTGCGCATCTGTAATCCCCGCAACTGGGAGGTGGACTCAGCCGGAAGGTCTAGGGCCAGCCAGGCTGGAGCGGGCCGTGCCCCAGGAGAGAGAGTCTCCCCAACTGTAGCATGTGCACACCTTCCCTCCCTCTCCTTCTCCCCTGGAACTCACAGAGATCCACCTGCCTCTGCCTCCTGCGTGCTGGGATTAAAGGTGTGCGCCACCACCACTTGGCCCCCTCTGCAACTTTTTTATTTTACCATTTTGTAAGTAGCACTTTTTGCGCATCGTCCTCGTTTTAGAGGGCACACAGCTTATCATGCGTTGTGGACACTGCTTTCCTTTATTATCCTCCGCTTCCTGAGCATCTCCTCATGACCCTTCCTTTCTTCTTCGTCTTCATTGCGTGTTTTAGTTCTTGTCTGTCTGTCTGTCATCCTTTCTGGGGCGTGTGTCTCTGTAGCCACATGTGTCACATCCACGTGGGAGCATGACATTACCTCAGCTGTCTTCCTCAAGCATGTCTCCACTTTATTTGGGGACAGAATCGCTCTGAACCCGGGCCTGCCTTACTGGTTATGCTGGACTGGCCAGGCCTGGGACGCTCCAGTTCTGTGAGGGAAGTGCAGGTGCAGGCCACCTCGCCAGGTCCTCGTGCTGTGTGGCCAGCCCTGTACCCGTCAGGCCGTCACCCCGCCTTCACCCCTTTCTCTGTCACTTTTTTTTTTTTTTTTTTGGTTTTTTTCGAGACAGGGTTTCTTTGCGTAGTTTTGATGCCTGTCCTGGATCTTGCTCTCTGTCACTTTTACAATGTTCTCCTACTCCCTCCCTTCTTTATAGTCCTCAGTTTACATTTAAATCTCCCCGCTGTGGCTTTTCTGTTTCTCGTCATAGCCTCCTTTTCAACCACTCTTTCTCCTGCCCGGATCGCACAGGTAACATAGCATGTTATTCAATTCCAACGTTTTCAAATCTTTGCCAAATATTAAAGCTATCTATATATTTTCTGAATTATCAATAAGAAGAATCTCACTGATTATAGGGAAATCTCTTAAGTTTTCCTGGGCATCTGTGAACTGGTAACTCAGTTCAGTACCCACTACTTAGGATCTAACGTGTGAGCCATGTATGGTGGTGCATGCCTATACTCCCAGCATTTGGGAGGGGGTGCAGGAGAGTGAAGAGCTACCTTCAGCTACATTGTTTAAGGCCAGCCTGGGCTACATGAGACCCCCAAAAGATAAAAGTAAGATAGGCAATAGCAACATAGAAATTCTTTAAAATTTTTATTTCATCCACCCATCATCTCTCTATCTCTCTATCTATCTCTGTGTGTGTGTGTGTGTTTGTGCACACGTGTGTGCATGTGCACATAGACCACATATGTGGAGGTCAGAGGACAACTTTTGGGGAGCAGTTCTTCACCACCCTTCTCATCCTGAGGACTGAATTCATGTCATTCATCTTGGTAACAAGCTCCTTTTCCCGCTGGGCTATCCCACCGTCTCAATACTCTTTGTGTTATTATTACGTTTAGAGAAAGTGAGGAGTGAGAGAGAATGTGTATGTACGGGGTGTGGGTCAGAGGACAACCTGCAGGAATCAGTTTTCTCCTTCCACCGTGTCTTAGGGTTTCTGTTGCTGTGAAGAGACACCAGGACCTCGGCAACTCTTATAAGGAAAACATTTAATTGGGGTGGCTTACAGTTTCAGAGGTTCAGTCCATTATCATCATGGCAGGGAGCATGGTGGCGGGTAGGCAGACGTGGTGCTGGAGGAATAGCTGAGAGTCCTACATCTTGCAGGCAACAGGAAGTCGACTGAGACACTGGGCAGTATCCCGAGCATAGGAAACCTCAAAGTCTGCCCTCACAGTGACACACTTCCTCCAACAAGGCTGTACCCACTCCAACAAAGCTACACCTCCTAATAGTGCCACTCCCTATGAGACTATGGGGGCCAGTTACATTCAAACTGCCTCATACCATATGTCCTGAAGTTGAACTCAAGTTGTTCAGACTCAGCTGCAAGCACCATTAATAGCTGAGCCATCTAGTGCCCGCCCCCAAATATTCTTAATGAGACTTAACTACACACTAAAAAGAGTTAGTAACATACATTTTGTATTATGGGTATTTATAGCAATTAAAAAGGAAGGACCTTCCAGAGAGAATGACGTGGGAAGCAGACTGAGAAAACTCTTTACAGTCCTTCCTAATGCGTGGTCAAACTTCAAACTCTACAGTTACCTTCTGCTCCATCCTTCTCAGAGTTGGGTGTCGGAAATCAAAAGAGAGGAAAACACAAGGTACTTCCATGACCCCGAAACACAACCAGGAGTGGAAGATCATTTGCCTCCAGTTCGTGGCTCCGACAGCTGCCCTCACAGTGGCAAGGTAGGCCCTTCTGGTTTGTGGGATGGGGGGTGTTGATGGGGACAAGGGTGGTGGCTGTGGCTTACAGGGACCTATATCCCTGTCTGGTCAGAGTAAACCACTGTGATGTAAGTGTGTAGGGTTTCCCTCTTCTGGTAACTCCTGGTTACTCCTCTTCTCCTCCTCTCTTTTCCTCTCATTCCTTCCCTCCCCCTTTCTCTTCTCTCTCTCTCTCTTTTTTATTTTTGGTGTGGTACTAGAGTTTACTTGGGACCTCACACTCGGCGAGGACTGTACCCCTGAGCTGTGGCTCTGCACCTCTTTGACTTTTTATTTTGAGACAGTGTCTCCCTCGGTGTTCTGGGCTGGCTTTGAATTTGTGACCCTCCTTCCTTATCTTCCCAAATAGCTGAGATTACAGGCTTGTGCCATCAGGCCCGGCTGCCCTCTTGTGTAACTAGATCTGATCGTTTGGTGATGGAAACAAATCTACCTTTTCTCAAGGCTTGCGTTTTGGGGTCAACAGCTTTCATCTTTTCCCTTTGCTACTCTGGCCAGTTTTTAAGAGCATGAGAGATGTGGCTCAGTGTTTGGGACTTTCAGAGAACACTTGTGCCCGTCTGGTAGAGGTCAGTGACTGTCACCGTGTAAGTCAGCTGACTGCCCATGTGCAGTAGCACACACAGTTTAAGCACGTGGAGATGGCCCTTCGCGCCTTAGTGCGTGTCTTCTCGGTTTCCGTTCTTTTGTAGGTGGTCCCTATTTGGTCTTGCAAATCACCCCTTTTTGACTCAAGGGTCACAAAGAAAGGATCTGTTGGAAGTCCAAGTCCCTCTTGTCCACTTAAAGTCAAATCTAGACTTTTAACACCCGATCACCTTGCTATTTCTGACAGGATGACTACCCAAGGCTTTCTTTCCATTTTGTGTTCCTGTTATTCTTGTGTTTTGTTATTGTTAACTTACATTTATTTATTATTTTGTTTTATTTATTTTTTTTTTGATGATTGTCTTCCTATGTAGCCCTGACCGGCCTGGACCTTACTATATAGACCAGGCTGTTCTTAAATTCACAGGCAATCTGCCTGCCTCTGCCTCCCAAGTGCTGGGATTAAAGGTGTGCACCACCATGCCTGGCTATTTATCTTTTATCTTGTATACACACACACACACACACACACACACACACACACACACACACACACACACGTTTGGGGACATGCTTATGCCACAGTATGCGTGTGCAGGTCAGATCTGGCAGGGTGGGTTCTTTCCTTCTACCTTATAGATTCGGGAGACTGAGCTTAGATCTTTAGGCTTGGCAGCAAGCACATTTTCCCACTGAGCCATCTAACTGGCCCCTCAATTTTTCTAGACTCTTCAGTTGTATTTCCAGATCACGTTCCATCACTCTGTTCTCTGATAATTTACCTTCCTAGACCTCTTTGCTCCTCGTTAGGGGTTACACAGGTAGTGGGGGATGCTGCGGTCTGTAACCAATGAATGCTGAGTTACTAATGGAGCACTGTGGGCTAAGTCTGTGCCCTAAACCATAACAACATAGAATACTTGACCTGGCCTTGATTTTTGTTTGTTTATTTATTTATTTTTAGGTGTTTTTGTTTTTTGTTTTTTTGAGACCAGGGTTTCTTTGTGTGGCCCTGGCTGTCCTAGAACTCGCTCTGTAGACCAGGCTAGCCTGGAACACACAGAGATCCACCTGCTTCTGCCTCCTGAATGCTGGGATTAAAGGTGTGCACCATCACCACTCAGCTTTATTTTTTTTAAAGATTTATTATTTATTTTATTTTATGTGTATGTGTCTTTTGCTTGCATACTGTATATTATTTATTTTATTTTATGTGTATGTGTCTTTTGCTTGCATACTGTATATTATTTATTTTATTTTATGTGTATGTGATTTTTGCTTGCATACTGTATATTATTTATTTTTATTTTATGTGTATGTGTCTTTTGCTTGCGTACTGTATATTATTTATTTTATTTTATGTGTATGTGACTTTTGCTTGCATATTGTATATTATTTATTTTTATTTTATGTGTATGTGTCTTTTGCTTGCATACTGTATGCATGCAGTGCCTATAGAGGGCAGAAGAGGGTGTCAGATCTCCTAGAACTGGAGTTACAAACAGTTGTGAGCTGCCATGTGGGTGCTGGGACTCAAACCTGGGTCTTCTGGAAGAGCAGCCAATGTGCCAGAGAGACATCTCTGTAGCCCTTGACCCGTCCTCTAAAGAGCTTTTTATAGATGGACTTTTCTTTCCTGCCTGCCAGTTCCCAAATAACCGAGATGGAGACTTAATATTAACTACAAATGCTCAGCCAATAGCTCAGTCTTATTACTAACTAGTTCTTACAACTTAACTTAACCCACTTATATTAATCTACATTCTGCCACATGGCATTACCTGTCTTTCATCTTGCACCTCCTGTTTCCTCTTCGTGTCTTGCTGGCAACACCTCTGACTCTGCCCTTCTTTACCCAGTGTCCTTAGTCTGGCCCTTCTGCCTAACGTTATCCTGTCCAGCTATTATTGGCCAGTCAGCTTCTTTATTAAACCAATCATAGTGTAATTTACACAGTGTGCAGAATGATTATTCTATAGCAGCTTATAATCCACTGGTGTAGACAGATGAGCAGCACAGTGATTCTCAGCTTGGATTCCAGGGAATCCCAAGGTCAATGCTGTATTCCTTTGTTTTCCTTTGATATAGAGTTATGCTATATTGCCCAGGCTGGCCTGGAATTCTTTCATCCAAGTGATCCCTCTGCCTCAACCTCTTGAGTAGCTGGGATTTTAGGTGTGTACCACCACATCCAGCAGTGCTGTCTGAAAGAATAGTATTAGTGCCTCAGCTTTCCCACTGTCTTGACGTTGGCATTGAGAATAAAACTGCTGTGGCTTAGCTTGAATCAAGGCAGGGTACCAGTACACCTGGTGAATAAAACGACCAGTTGAATATGGTGACACCTTTGGGACAACAGTAAATTGTTTTGTTAAATATGAAACCCTAAGGACATGTACTTTTAGTTTTGTTTTGTTTTTTTGTTTTGGGTTTTGTTGTTGTTGTTTTATTTTTTGGGTTTTTTGAGACAGAGTTTCTCTGTGTAGCCCTGGCTGTCCTGGAACTCACTTTGTAGACCAGGCTGGCCTTGAACTCAGAGATCCCCCTGCCTCTGCCTCCTGAGTCTTGGGATCAAAGGCGTGCACCAGCACTGCCTGTGATTTTACTGTTGTGTGTGAAAAGCTGAGAAGTATGCAGAAAGCCTTGCACTGAGCAGGAAATACAGTTTTATTATGCATCTCAACAAAAGTACTGTGGGCCAGCAAGATAGCTCGGCTGGTAAAGTACCTGCCTCCGAGTCTGATGACCTGAGTTCAATTCCAGGGACCCACATGGTGGAAAGAGAGATTTTTTTTTAATTAAATTTAATTTAATTTATGTTTGCCTGCACGTGCACCATATGCATGCCTGGTGCCTGCAGAAGTCCAAAGAAAGCATCAAATCCCCGGAACCCGAGTTAGCCTCTGGGTGGGTGCTGGGAACCGAACTCAGGGGTTTGGGAAGAATCACAAGTGCTCTTAACCTCAGAGGCATCTCTCCAACCAAGAAAGAGCCAGCTCTTGAGAGTTGTACACACACACACACACACACACACACACACACACACACACACACGCACAATGTATTTTTATTCTTGAAACGGAATATATATTTCACATGGGGATGTTGAAGAACCACATAAGAATTTGAGTACCCGCAGTTTCTTTCTCTGAAAAATTTTTTAGATTTATTTATTTTATATGTGTTTTACCTACATGTGAATATGTGCACAATACACGTGCATGTTGCCCAAGGAGGTCAGAAGAGGATGTAAGAGCCTCTGGAACTGGAGTTACTAGTGCTGCGAGCCACCAAGCAGGAGCTGGGAACTGAACTTGGGTCCTCAGCAAGAGTTGCCAGTGTTCTTATCTGTTGAGCCATCGTTCCAGCCCTAGTACTCCAGTGTCTGTCTCTACAGCCTTTTTTTTTTTAATTAAGAGATTTTCTATTCATTTTTTTCCTTTGAGTATTCATTTTTAATGCTTCCTCAAAAATTATATTAAACAACTCTATGATAAGATACATATGAACTTTGATACAACAAAAAGGTACTGATTTTCCATATAGACTTTTTCTTTGATAATGAATGAGATGAGAATCATTCAGATGGCTTTATTTAGAGATGCTGCATGGGCTGCCTTAAATGTTAACTGGATTGCTAGGACTGCTAAGATCTAGGTGATTTCATTAACTCCTAGAAACTCAAATTAGAAGCAAGGATGATATGAGCAGGTAATGGCAGTTAGGACAGGAAAAGTAATCAGAATCCATTTCAGTGATATACCTGTAGAGTGTGAGAAAGTTCTGTTTCTTCTATTCATTCACAGACAATGGCTTGTTACCTTCCAGATGATTTAAAAAGAGTTTAATAAGTATAATAAAGTGAAAAATATGAATATTTTCATAAAAAACGTTGCTCTCATTACCGTCCTCTCTAAGGTTCACCACACAGTTCCCTGCTTCCCAACAGCATCATTCTTTTAGTTGATCAAGAGAAAGCTCTTGTGTCAGCCTGACTCATCCATTTGCTTTGAAGCTCACATCCAGTTTTCTATTCATTTTACATATCAACCTCAGTTCCCCTCTCCTCCCTCCTCCCACCCCCAAGCCTCCCCCCCAACCCACCCCCCATTCCCACCTCCTCCAAGGCGAGGGTTGCACCACTTGTTTTAGTCTCTAACAAACTGGTTGGCTTAAAACAAAAGAACGTATGGTGATATTTTATTTGTATTAAAATGTTATTTGTATGTTAATAAATAAAGTTGCCCCAGGGGTCAGAGCTATTAGCAAGCCATAGGAAAGCCGGGTGGTGGTGGCGTATGCTTGTAATCCCAGCATTTGGTAGGCAGAGCTAGGTAAGTCTCTATGTGTTCAGGGATGCAGCCAGCATTGGATACACATGCCTTTAATCTCAATACCAACCATAGAAGACCTGGAGGTCTATACAGACAGGCAGTGACAAGGCGGTCATGTGGTTGGGTTTACAACCAATGAGAAGGCAGAACAGAAAGTCTATATAAAGACTTTAACACAGGAAGTAGCTCTCTTTCAAAGAAGTAGGACTATCGCAGGAGGAAGGGTAAGGTTTTTGTTCTTAGCTCTGACCTCTTGGCTTTCTTCTTTGCATTGGTTCTGTGTTTCTTATTTAATAAGACGGTTGGTTACATCTACAAGAATGTGTTTTACAGTTCCAGAGGGTGGAAGTCTACGGCCAGGGCATTGGCAGGCATGCTTCTGAAACCTGGAGGGGAGGATCCCTCCTTGCTCTTCCGGCTGCTGGTATTGCTGGCCATCCTCGGCTAACAGCTGAATCTGGTGTCTCCCTTCTTCTTCACAGCTCCCCTCTCCTGGTACACTCCTCTGGTAGCACCGTGTGGTGTGTTCCAGGAGATCACGTCACCTCAGCCTATTGTGCTTTGCTCCTGGTGCAGAACCTGCCTGCTTCCCCATCATCAGCAATGGGTCTGGGACCTAGTTTGGGCCACTTTGCCCCTGAACAGCTCCTTGGAGCCCTTTCCTGTAGTTTCTCTGAGGGATGGAAGGGGGAGGGCTGCTCTTTTGCTCTCTCCGATGAGGCCTTGGTGGTTATAAACCTAGACTTCGGTGCCCATATCTTCTGCTACATGGAGAAAGCACGTAGTCATCAGTGGGATAAGCTCAGCAGGCAGGGAGTGCAGCATGTCGGGAAGAGCAGAGGCTGGAGAAGAGATGGCAAGCCTTCAGCGGCAGCCCCGGCGTCCAGCGGCATCCTCGGTTTGGCTGTGACCCGCTTTGGTTTTGTTTGTTTGTTGTCTGTCAGGACACACAAAAGAGCCCTGACCAATATCGCGAAATCGCTTTTCTTGTTTCTCTAAATGCCTCGGCTCTGAAAGAGTGAAGGAATTCAGTGTTATTTTCATTTTAAGAAATTTAAATTTAATGCTCACACGTGAGTTTTCAAATATTATATATGTCCTAAAAACCTGTGAGACTGTCCTCAGGATTAACTACAAATTTGAAATCCTGTCTCTTACCTCAGTATTTTACTATGTGGTGATAGTGGAGTTGTTTGACCTCAAGAGGACTTGTTGTTTGGGTCCACTGCATTTGTATGTCTTACTCCCATGGTTCACAGTGCACTCCTAATAAACCCTGGGGGTCTCACTGGAAGTATCTCACGAAGTGTGATGTTATTCTTTCAGGAAACATCTTCTAGAAGTAATCCAGTTAAGACGAAAATTCCAAGGGCTTATGCAGAGTGGGATAAGTATGTTTCATATTTCTTAATTTAAAATTTGTCTCTGAAAAATTGTCTACCATTAGATTCTATAATTTAAAATATCATAAACCTGATAAATCAAGTGTATCAAATTACTTTAATAAAGTTACCATTTTACCAAATACTTCCTACCCACCCCCCCATTCTTGTTTCTTTTGAGACAGGGTCTCTCACCATGTGACTCAGGCTGGCCTCAAACTCAGAAGTCCCCTGCCTCAGTCTTCCAGTTTCAATAATAACAAGCATGTATTGCCACACTTGGCTAGTCTAAGCACTTTTAATTTCTTTTTTTTTCATTAATAATATCTTTTCTTGGGGCTAGAGAGATGGCTCAGAGGTTAAGAGCACTGACTGCTCTTCCAAAGGACCCAGGTTCAATTCCCAGCACCCACATAGCAGTTCGCAACTGTTTATAACTCAGGCTCCAGGGCATCTGACACCCTCACACGGACCTACACGTAGGCAAAACACCAATGCACATACAATAAAAAGATAAATTAAAAAAATAATACCTTTTCTGTGTCCTTTTAATTATAAAACCAACCACAAAACAGATTAGATTTAAGTTTGATGTTGGCTTTGTTGTTGTTTGTTTGTTTTTTTTTTTCTTTTTAAGACAGGGTTTCTCTGTGCAACCCTGGCTGTCCTGGAACTCACTCTGTAAACCAGGCTGGTCTTGAACTCTCAGAGATCCACCTGCCTCTGCCTCCCAGCACTGGGATTATGAGTGGTGCCACTGTGTCAGCAATTGCTTATCTTAAGAAGGAATGCAGACGAGTTGAGGGCAAACCTCTGAGGAACATTCTGCATAAGAGCATGGACACAGTACAAGTTGACATTGTAACACAAAAATCAAAATCCACATGTCCCCAAATCTGAAACTCTTACACTGCCGGTGGATAATTCCACCCATGAAACTTCAGAAAATTAGTTAAAGTATTATATGAAACTATGCTTAGGTTACTTGTATGTGAAGCAGGCATGAGTGTCGTATTTGAACTTGTGGATTCCCCACAGACCTCATGTGGTATATGCAGATATTTGCTAGCACACATTTAATCCCAGCACTCAGAAGGCAGAAGCAGGCAGATCTCTGAGTTCAAGGCCAGCTTGGTCTGCAGAATGGGTTCCAGGACAGGGCTACACAGTGAACCCTGTCTGGAAAAACAAGCAAACAAAAACCACAAACAAACAAACAAAACAAACCCAGCAAATCTCAACTCCAATACAAAGTCTGTCCCAAGCGTTTCATCTTCAGATACAGGAGTGAGTCTTCTTTCTTATTGTAGCATGCTGTTCATTTTTTCCTCATTTTGGTTGTTCTTTCAGATTTGATGTGGAAAAAGAATGTTCAAAAATTGATGAAGATTACAAAGAAAAGGCTATAGTAAACAACAGGGCTCATTTGTCTAAAATTGAGACAAAAATAGACACAGCAGGTAATGAGAGAAAACGGGAGTTGTCCTTTTCCAACCTTTTAATTACGATAAGGACTTGTCAGCCTAGGAAACATCACCTTTGAGCACTGTTGACTTCCACTAAAGTTTGTAGATTTTTGGCCAGAGTTGACCACTCCTAACAAACTTATTTCTGTCTTTAATTACTCAATTTTGTTTGAGACAGGGTCTCATGTAGCCCAGCTTGGCCTTGAACTCCACATGTAGCCAGTGATGACCTTGGCCTTCTGATCTTTCTGCCTCTTTTATCCAAGTGCTGGGATTACAGTTGTGTACCACTGTGCCTGGCCATAATAATGTTTGCATACAAACCTATTTTCCTCAGAATATTCTTTTGTTTTCCATTTCCTATTTTCAATCCTCTTCCTTTAAAACTTCTCATGTTTTTCTTTTGCATCAACAGAAGAAGTGAGACCATCTTCTGTCTGAAGTCCATACATAACCTTTAAAGTAAAGCAAACTAGTTGTAAGAAAACTAACCCTCCAAAGACTGGGAGTGATTAGAGAAGAAGAAATAGCCCTACACCCAGGAAATCTTTTGTTTTGTTTAATCTATGGCTTTCTGCTTCAGTTAGAATAAGTATTCTTGGGGTGTGGGAATGTAGCTCAATGGTAGAGTGCTTGTTGGACATACCTGAGTCCTTAGGTTCTATTTCCAGGACCGCCCTTAAGCAAAAGCTTTTAAAGGAGTTGTCTTTGGGTATGTTTTCATATGTGTTTGTTTCTAGGTCTGACTGAGAAGGAGAAGAGTTTTCTTGCCAGTCGTGAAAAGGGGAAAGGAAATGAGGCCTTCTACGCAGGGGATTATGAAGAGGCTGTGATGTATTACACCAGGCAAGTAGGTTTTCATTTCACTGTGGCTTTCTTTTGCTACCTTAGGGGCTGGAGCGATGGCTCAGTGGTTAAGAGGACTTGGCTCCTCTTCCAGAGGACCCAGGTTCAATTCCTTGTATCCCCGTGGCTACTAACAACCTGCTGTGACTCCAGTGCTGGGAATCATCCAAGTGGGTACTGGCACACATGTGGTCTCCGACATATATGCAGGCAAAGCACCCATACGTGTAAAATTAAAGTGATGTTTTAATTGTTGAAACCACATAAATAAACTGAATAGTCTATGTTGGAATCACTTTGGATATTGTACTTGTGACATCGTGGATTCTCCTCTGTGGATGTTTCCCTCCCCTCATTATCTTCTAGGACTTAGCCCACGCTTTGACTTCCTAGAGGCATCTTCCCTGACCTCCAGCCACGTTAGGTCCCTACTCTGTAACGCAGCATGCCGTCCCCTGGTTAGCCGTCCCCTGGTTAGCTGGCTCTGGGGGCAGCTCACTGTCCTTGGTAGCTCTTCTCAAAGGTACAGTTCCCACTGGTATGGTCTGGGACTGAGGCCCCGTAAGCTCCCAGGGCAGAGCCCATTGGCTTAGTCCTTTATGCCCTTGTCCCTCATTGCTTGTCTCACAGCAGGTTTTCAGTAGAGACTGTAGACAGGCTCCTCGTGGACTGTTCATTAGTACAGCCCCCCATATTTAGTCAGGTGGACATCCACCTGACACCCACATTCACCCTCCCTCCCTCTCCCCCGCTCCTTTTGCTGATAGTCTTATGAGCCCAGGTTGGCCCTGAACCTCTGATCCTCCTGCTTCCATGTTTCAGGTTCTGGGCTTACATGTGCCCACCATCTCACCCAGCTGTTGGTTTGTTTGTTTTCTTTTTTGTTGTTTATTTATTTATTTATTTGAACTTTTTTAAAAAAAATTACATTCATGATATTCATTAATTACACTCATATTAATTACATTTGTGGTATTCATTGATTACATTCGAATTATTCATTCAATAACTATATTTATGATATTCATTAATTACATTAATTGTATTGATTTATTACATTCATGATATTATGTCCTGATACTACTGTCCATTTGTGGGGCTTTTCCATCACACAAAACAGAGATTTTGTACTTAGGAAATAATTGCTCTATATTTCTTTCTTCTCCATCTTGAGATAACGTCTAATCTTTCTGTCTCTATGAATTTGTATATTCTATATATTTCATGTAATACAATTCTATAGTATTTGTCCTATTTTTAATTAATTAATTTATTTTTCTATTATCAGCTTGATACAGTATAAATTCTTATCCTAATAGTGAAATGTTTGATTGAGGCTTTGTTTGTTTGTTTTCTTGTTGTGGATTTTCTCTAGTGGAGAGTCTCCTGGCCGTTACAGGGGGTGACATTTTCCTTACCTTCTTTGGTACGGGGTCAGCTAGTTGAAGAATTTAAGCAGTATGGTCTGATGGACCAGGGAACTGAGGTCTGCTGCCATCTAGCCTTACATCTCGTGCCTTGTTTCCTCAAGGTGATAAAGCTCTAAGCATGCCACCCTCAGTGGTACTATGAGGACTAGACAGTTACTGGAGACAGCAAGCTGACTCTCTAGGCATGACTCCTGTCTGTTTTTATTATTATTTTATAATAACATTTATTATTATTATTAATAGGCATACCTGAGGTTTTCCGTGGCATGTTTTCTCCTCTTCCAAACGGGCAGAGCAGTAGCCTTGGGACACGAGCTACGTGTGTAGGATACTGAGTGCCTGCAGTAGGTGTGCTATATCGTTTTATGTCAACTTGACACAAGCTGGAGTCCCCTGAGAGGAGGGACTGTGTCTCAGCACTTTCAGTGACATAGGTTGTATTATTTAGCTAGGACTGCCGTCCCCAAATACCACAGACCTAGTGGCCTGAACAAGTCTAACAGTCCTGAAGGCTGGAAGTCTAAACTAACTCAAGGTGAAGGCAGGATTGGTTTCTTCAGAGGCCCCTGTCCTAGGCTGGCAGGTGTCTGTCTTCTTCTCTTTGCTCACATGGTGTGCCTGTCACTCTATCTGGTTCCAATCTCTTTTCATAAAGGTATCAGTTTTGTTAGACTCAAGTCCACACTAAGGACCTCATATTAACTTAATTATCTTTTTTTAAACCCTTTTGATGGTGGTGCTGGTAACGACTGGTATTATTTGTAACCTTGGCAGAATCTGGGGGCTGGGTCCCTGGGCTGCCTGTGAGGGATTATTATTTTGATTATGCTGAGTTGGGACAACCCGCCCAATGTGCCACTGTGGGGCTGCCATTCCCTGCCAAGGATCCTGGACTGTGTAAGTGGAGAAATGATGTTTCGCAGTGGTACACATTCATCTTTTTCTCCTTGACCTGCTTGTGCATGTGATGATTTCCCCACCATGATGGTCTGTATTTGAACTGTGAGCCAAAAGAAGCCTTTCTGCATTAAGTTGATTCATCACAGTGAAGGTGGTGCGGGGGGTGGACCGAGGCCAGCGCTCTGAGCTCCATCCTTGGCTTAATTATCTCTCCAAAGCCTCCGTCCAAATGTACTCATAGCCTGAGACACTGTGGGTTTAGGATTTCAACATATAAACTTTTTTTTTTTTTTAAAAAGATTTATTTATTTATTATATATACAGTGTTCTGTCTGCACATATCCCTGCAGGCCAGAAGAGGGTGCCAGATCTCATTACAGATGGTTGTGAGCCACCATGTGGTTGCTGGGAATTGAACTCAGGACCTCTGGAAGAACAAACAGTGCTCTTAACCTCTGAGCCATCTCTCCAGCCCAACATATAAACTTTTAAGGGACACAGTTCAGCCTTTATACAGCATATATTTATTTTACTTACAATTTTTACCTGTTCCTTTTACATAGCTGTCACCTAAATACCTGAGAACTATAACTTCAAGGAGGGAAATCTTTATTTTGGCTCATGAGGGTTGAACCCATGCTTGGTGGTTTGGCTGGCTCTGTTACCTTGGCTCTGAAGGGAGGCTGAACATCTTGGTGTGGGAATAAGATATTTACTTGATGGTGGGTTGTGGGAGGGGGGCGGGGATGGGGACACCCATGCACTGGGGGTGCAGGGTGAGAAGCCCATGGACACAGTCCCAGTAATTACTTTCTTCAGCTAGGCCTAGCCTCCTGATATTTCCAGAACCAGTCACCACCTATGCCTCCGGCCTGTGAGGACATTTCATATTCTAACCACAGCATAACTTTAGCTGAGTTTCTCTGTCTTTGGCCTCGCTATTGCCAATCTGTGCTTCTCTTGTAGGAGCTTATCAGCCCTTCCCACCGTGTCCGCCTATAACAACCGAGCTCAGGCGGAAATCAAATTACAGCGGTGGAGCAGCGCGCTCCAGGACTGTGAAAAGGCCTTGGAGCTGGAGCCCGGAAACGTAAAAGGTGAGCACACAGTGAGTGAGCAGCTTGTCTCACAGTCCAGGAGTCTCAGCTTTCTATCTTTCTATATGGAAACCCTGGGAACATTACTTTCAATGAATTTGATTGGAATTTAAGTCCTTCATTCTTTGAATTGTGGTAGCCAATCGAGAGACGGTAAAATGTTCACATTAGAGGAAGCTTCTGGAGGTTTCTGAGAACCTATACTAGCTTTACAACTCCCTGATAACTCAAATTATTCTAAAATTAATAATTACAAAAAATTTAAAAATTAGAAAAATAATTACAAAAATAATTCTATCATGACTATTTCTTCATGGGAGTTTAGTTTAGAGACCCAAATAACAATGGCAATACACAATAATAAAGTTTGATTAAATATTTTACAAAATGATTTATCCTTTAGGTTTTCATGGCTCATTCTAAGTTATATAACAAGAGAACTTTACTTATTTCTAATTGTTTGTTACGATAGTGTATTAAAATACATCTGGTACATCCTTTCTTACATTTCAGAATTATTAAGCCTGATTTTTTTCTCGATACTGTTTGACTATGCAGCATTCTTTCATATGATGGCCCAAAGGACTATAAGGGTACATTGTTAGCATTAAATGATTATAAAATTATAAATTGAAACCTACAAAAAAAAATCTGACACAAATTACCAAAGTGCTCAGTTTCTGACCCCAGCTAATGTGATCACTGGGACTACATCATGGTTCCACATGCTAAGTTAAGTTTTGGGTAATTTTAGTGTAGTTTATTGTTTTGAGACAGGCTGACCCAAACTTCACCATCCGAAATGCTGGGATTTAGGCCTTTGTCACAACCACCACACCCAACTCTGATCATTTTATAAATAGCTATCAGAACTGGGTAAAATGCCTGTAATTCTAGTACTTGGAAGGTAGAGAGGGGGACCGGACCAGCGTTTAAAGGTACTTGGCTGTACGGTGAGTTCAAGACCAGCCTGTGCTATGAGACCTTGTCTCAAAAAGCTAAACCAAATTAAGCCAAACAAAAACAACCGTTCCCACTACCACCAAACAAAAATAACTGCCTCAGTCGAGTTCATTGATGTGCTCTTTCTGTCCTGTCCCGACCAGTGCTTACTAAATTTCTGTAAGGAATCTTGTAAATTTCCAGAAGACGATGAACTGGAAGCTGGATGATTGAAGAAGTCAGGTGGTATTGTTCCGTGAAAAGCTTCCTAGTGCTGCTGCTGGGAAGGGGGAGCCAAGGAGCTGGCAGGTCTGGTGAGGCTGCCAGGGAGTGTCAGTTTTCTTCAGACCTCTGAGAGGCCACACGCATGAGTTCTTTTCTTTGCTGATGAAACACCACGGCCAGGGCAACTCAAGAGAGAGTGTTTGGGGTTTATGGTTCCAGGAGGAGAGTCTGTCATGGCAGGGAAGCGTGGCAGAAGGAGCAGGCAGCTGAGAGCTCACAGCTTTAACTGCAGGCACCAGAGAACTTCCTCTAGGAAGCCTGCACCTCCTACACTCCCCCAAACAGCCCCACCAGCTGGAACCAAGTGTTCAGAGACTGAGGCCCATGGGGGACATCTCTCATTCAAACCACCACACTGTTCATGCTTCACTCAGGCAGCACTGAGTGGACTCAGTATGTTTTTTGGTTTGTTTTAAGAAAAGAGCTCATGCAATTGAAAGTGAAAAGTGGTGGGAGAATGGGCAAAGAATCGGAGAGGGGAGGGTAGATTTGACCAAAGCATAATTTGCATATATGAATGTCTCAAGTGAAAAGCGGGCTGATGCCCGATGAAAGCCTTCTGTGTACAGCAGGGTCATGTTGTATGTGCTCCACGACACGGACCTGGGGTTCAAGCTCTGCCTGCTAGCGTAGCGTCCTGTGCAAACTGTGTTGAAGCTATCATGCTATACATTAAACTGTTGAGCATTTGTGCTGGCATCTTTTCAGCTCTGCTGAGACGTGCTACTACGTACAAACATCAAAACAAGCTCCAGGAGGCCAGGGAAGATCTAAAGGAAGTGCTGCGTGTGGAGCCTCATAATGATCTGGCCAAGGTAAGGCTAGAGAATGGTTTTTAAAAACCTAATTCTGGAATTTTCTGTTTCTGATTTTCTTTATTTATTTTGGAGGTTTAAGACAGGGTTTCACCATGTGACTCTGACTGGCCTGGAGCTCCCTAGGGAGACCAGAATGCCAGTGAATTCACAGAGATCTGCCTGTCTCTGCCTCCCAAGTGCTGGGATTAAGGGTGTGTACACCATCACATCCAGCTGTTTCTGAGTGTATGTTAAAATGGTATCAGTCTTGTTGAGTAGGTTTAGCATATTGACATCTACTTGAAGTGGAAGAAAGCAAACTGTTATGGGAAGCTTGTGTGGGGACTGGGCCACTGCCCAGGAACCTGGCTTCAGCTCCCAGTAAGTCACTGTCAGCACCAAACAGCAGCGTAACAAGAAAGGAACCATGTAGACATATAAAGCTACCACTGAATAACAAATATTTTCTCTTTTCTATACTGATGCAGTCAGTGCTTTTCTCTGAGATAATCTCAATTTATTATGCACAGTTCATAGACGTTTTAGATAGGGTTATGAGTGAGCACCAAGGCCACAGAAGAATGTCGTTAGCGTGGTAAGGCTGGCGTGGCAGCGCTGCTCCCTGAGTGAGTGAACCAGCTCAGGGCAGCAGTGCTGAACTGAGGCCTAAAGAGTAGCCGTGGAGCACCAGGGAATTCGGAGAATTCACGCTATTTGAAAATTAATGAGATGGTTTTAGTGGTACAGCAAAGTGTCTGTACTGCTCTATTGCTGTGAAGACACACCACGACCATGGCAATTCTTATAAAAGAAGCATTTAGTGGGGGCTTGCTTACAGTTTCAGAGGGTTAGTCCATGACCATCGTGGTGGGTAACACAGGCAAGCATGGTGCTGGAGCAGTAGCTAAGAGCTTACGTCTTTGTTTTGTGGCTTTTGTTTGTTTTTAAGATGGGGGTTTAACAGCCCTGGCTGTCCTGGAACTCTCTTTGTAGACCAGGTTGACCTTGAACTCAGAGATCCACCTATCTCTGACTTTTGAGTGCTGGAACTAAAAGTGTGTGCAGAGAGAGCACTTACAATTTACCCACAACCAGCAGACAAGGAGATAGAATCCTCAAAGCTCACCCCCAGTGACACACCTCCTCCAGTAAGGCCACACCTCCTAATCCTGCCCAAAACAGATCCACCAATGAGGGACCAGGTATTCAAATATGAGCCTGTGAGGGCCACCCTATCTTAGTCAGATAAGAGGGGCTTTCGCTCACAGTCGACAAGTTCCCCAAGTTCCCAAGTCCCACACTGGTTATACAGAGTAACCCATATGAGGGCTACATACTCAGTAGGAATCCAAATTTTAGGATGCCAACCCCCTAGACACACATATGCACACACACACACACACACACACACACACACACACACACACACACGCATGCACACATGCACGCACATCAGGCAGCCTACAAGGGCCTGTAACTCCAGCTGTAGGGGATTGACACTCTCTTCCGCAGACACCAGCGTGTGTGTGGCATACACTCACACAAGAACTAAATAAAATAAATTTTAAGCATTTAATGGGGAGTTACTATACACGTTTTTCTTTTTAATGGCTTAAAATATCTCAGATCTTTGACCACTCCTTCACAGCATGTGTGGGTACTTCATCTATAGAAACTGCCTGCCTCTGTGAGTGTGTGCACACAGAAACACCTGGAAGCTCATGAAAATGTCAGTATTATTAAGTGAATGGGAGGAGTGTGGGCGACTTTTTTTCCTTCTTTAATATATTTTATATGTATTGGGCGTTTTGCATCTTGTCTGTGCACCATATGCTTAGTGCCTGAGAAGCCAGAAGAGGGCGTCAGGGCTTCGAGAACTGGAGTTACAGACAGTTGCGAGCCGCCATGTGGGTGCTGGGAATTGAACCCAGGTCCTCTGCAAGAGCAGCCAGTGCTCTTAACTACTGAGCTGTCTCTTAAGCCCCATTTTGCTTTATTTATTTTGTTATTCACTGATCACTTATTTGCTTATTATATAGTGGACATAAGTAATTTTAATCAGATAAAACAATGAAATTGTTGTAAAAAGAAAGCTAGACTGAGTTTTAAAGTTTTTTTGTTTATTCACTTTAAAGTAGCTTCATATTCTTACCAAAAAAAAAAGTCTGTGGCAGAATCCACTGGCCTGGGCTCTCGGGGCTCACAGAGACTGAACGAACAACCAGGGGGCCTGTGTGGACTGACCTGGGCACTCTGCACATGTTAGTTGTGTAGCTTGGTCTTCTTGGGGGGCTCCTATCAGTGGGAACATGGCTGTCTCTGGGGAAAAAAAGAATGATTGTGTTCTTTATTAAAAGAAAAACAATTAATTATGTTGCAGAAAACCTTGTCAGAGGTTGAAAGGGATCTGAAGAAACCAGAGCCTGCCTCTGAACCCCAAGCCAAAGGGAAAAAGATGGTTATTGAGGAAGTCGAGAACTCTGGAGATGAAAGTGAAAAGGGAACCGGAAATAAATGTGAAGATGGTGGTGTGGATACGGGTGAGACATCTTTTCTTTCTGGTTATATGAACTGCTGTTCCCATGATGAGCTTATTTGAGGGTCTTTGTTGCTACAGAAATTGTTAGTTTCCCGAACTCTGCTCTAGCTTTACCTTAAAGTCTACAGTCCAGTTTAGCCCTGCTTTTCTTTTTAGATTTATTTTTACATGTGTGTATTTTGTGTGCTGGGGAGGGACACATGAGCACATGTATGGAGGGCAGAGGGCAGCTGTACCCGAGTCCTGGGATTGGTACCATGCACACCCTTACCAGCTGAGCATCTTGCTGGCCAGTCTTTTTTTCTGGTGGTTTTTCGAGACAGGGTTTCTCTGTATATCCCTGGCTGTCCTGGAACTCCCTCTGTAGACCAGGTTGACCTTGAATTTGGAGATCGGCCTGCCTCTGGTTCCTGAGTGCCGGGATTAAAGGTGTGAGCTGACATCCTCCCACCCCACCCAGCCCACCCAGCTTCTATTTCTTTTTTCTTGTTTATGCTGGTATTGTTTTGAGACAGTTCTATTCCGTAGCCCAGGCTGGCCTGGATTCATGGCAATCTTCCTACTTCGGCCTCCTGAGTGCTGGGCTTACAGACGTGAGCCACCAAACCCCTTGCTCCTCCATTCCTCAGTACAGATGCCCTTAGTTCCCGACTGCCTTGCCTCTGCCTCCCACTTTTGGGATTGCAGATAAATGCCATGGTGCCTGAGACTTTTCTTCACTGAACGATAGCTTTTTTTTAAAAAAAAAAAAACAAAAAACTTTATTTCTGAAGGAATTGTTAAAGGTGGACAGTTCTTTGGTTTGCCAGTGGGAAAAACCAAGTGGAGGTTTTTTTTGTTTTTTTTTTTTAATCTTAACTGGAACTTCTATTGCCATTACTATTTATGTGTGTGCACGTGTGTGTGTGTGTGTGTGTACACGTGTGTGTGTGTGTGTGTGTGTGTGTGTGTATGTGCGTGTGTGTGTGTGTGTGTGTGTGTGTGTGTGTGTGTGTGTGTGTACATTATCACAGAAGGGCACTGAATGATGGGTCAGAAATGGCTCTCTCTCTCTCTCTCTCTCTGTTTCTCTCTCTGTCTCTCTGTCTCTGTCTCTGTCTGTCTGTCTCTCTCTCTCTGTCTCTGTAGTGGGGGAGTACTGCTTCTGTGGTACTTGGCACAGGGACCATCAGAGAGAAGCATCTTAAGAATCTATTTAGTAATAATATACCATAACCATCCAGATTCAGGTATCTAATCAGTGATGTAAGGCTCCGTGGTTGAGTATCTACTGAGAACACATAAGGCAGGCCCTGGCTTTGATATAGCCACAGACACAAACACACAGAATACTTTCACCACACGCATGCAGACCACATCCACACCCCCACACCCCCACACACCACAAAGATACACACACACATAGAGACATAGACACACACATATACACCAACATATACACACTGCACACATACAAACCACACAGATACAGACCACACACACATACACACACAGACCTGGAAAACATAAACACACAGACCCCACAGACTCAGAGACACAGACACATATATATCACAGACACACACGCAACCACACATGTGCATATACACACATACACACAAACTTACATTTATCACACACACACAACCACACACACACATACACACACACACACACACACCATACACGTACAGATCACACAAACACACACGCACACATGCACGTGATCGTTCCTTTTCTGCTTATGTATCTTTATTTGGAAAGAAAGGCTTTCAGTTTAAGAAACAGTCACACTCTGCTCTTGAACATAATTTTCAAATTTGGCAGATTTTGGTGTTTTTGACAACTTTCGCCACTGTCTAATTTGGGGACATTTTTATCACCCACCAAAGCCATGTGACTCCTTCATCCATGGCTCCGCCTGCCCCACCTCCAATCACTAGTCTCCTATGGTTTTGCCTATTCTTTTTGTTTCATACTAATGCAAGCACAGACAACGTAGCTTTTTGTTTGTTTTCCTTTTGAGACAGGGTCTCGATGTGCAGACCATGCTGGCCTGGAACTTGAGATCTCCTACCCCTGCCTTCCCAGTGCCGGGATGTTAGGCGTGCACCACTATATCTGGTTTGAGATCGAATGATTTTCTGATATTGAAATACCCTTTTCTTCTTCTTTCTAAAATTTATTTTATGTTTACAAGTGTTTTATTTGCATAGGTGTAAGTGTACCACACGCATACCTGGTGCTCTCAGGGGGTGTCAGATCCCCATGGAAATGGAGTTATGGATGACTGAACTACCGTGTGGGTGCTGGACCTCTCTGCAAGAGCAGCCAGTGGTCTTAACCGCTGAGCCACGTCCCGAGCCCTACCTTTCATTCTTTAGCTGCATCCCTCTTAGCCACGGTGTGTGATCCTTTTGGTGTGCCATTCAAACAGACCAATGGTGTTTACTACGATTTTCTTGGGTCACTACCACACCGAGGCCTTGCTGCTAGCCATCCCTCTTCTCATGTTGATTATGGCTGGCTCCTCTGGTCCTGAATCCTCCTGGCTTCTGAGGCAGTCCGTGTTCTGTCTCCTTAGACACTCATCCACCTCCACAAGAGACTTCTCGGCTTATCTTTCTGGTGTATTTCTCAGGGACCTCCCCGCCCTGCCCCGGGGGCGGGGTCCGGTGATGGCACCCACCCACTTTGATGATCTTTCTGTCTGTTTATGACACCGCCTCCTGACAGCCCACCAACATTGTCCCATCACTAGCAGCAGGACTCACAGGCAGGCCCCTCTGCTTACCTTTCCGGAGGTGTGGAAGGTTGTTCAGACATGTCACATGGCAGCTGTGCTGGCCTCTCTGTCCTTGAGTGGATCCTTTGTGTCTCTCACCCTTCCCTTGTACAGTGGGATGATACTGCTGAGCCTGAGGGCTAATGAAGATGTGTGCAAAGGCCTTGACCCCCGGTAGACATCTGGTGGTCATTTTGGTCAGACATGAGGGGATGCCACACAGAGGGGTGGAAATAATGCTACATTCCCCCATCTCTGCTGGCAAGTCAAAAGCTGCAGGAGGCACGGAGCTCCACTGTAAGCTGTGCAGCCGGAGGCTCTCCTCACTGGCCTCCCCTCAGGAACAGCAGATAGTCTTGACTTACAGCGGGAATACTTCCTAGGCCTATCGGTGTGAGGCAGAAGTTGGGTTTATTAAGAAAGGGTTTTAATATAGATGTAAGCACAGGAATTAGGAAGGCAAAGGAGGAGGGGGAGGAGCTTGAGACAAGGATGGTGTCCAGCCCAAATGTGACACTGGCTTCTGAAGACACGCTCCGGTCCGAGGGTCTTACCCACACTCCACAGAGAACTTCAGTGGCCTTGAGGGTACATTGTTCAGAGGATTTGGGGGTCAAGGGAAAGGTTTTAGCATACCATTTATGTTAAGAACTTTCCTTTAGTACAGGAGGGTATAAGGTACTGTATGAAGTTCATTGAACCGGGTTTACAGGCTGAGAAGATAAAAATGGGTCAAAAGGGTCCAAGGAATCCTCACCATACACAGGCCACAATTCAGACATATTTTGAGTATAAACATGGCTCATAGCCTTGTTCATGTGATTTTTTTTTTTTTTATTCCCAGCCAGCATGGGTGCCAAGCCTCCTTCCTTCCCCACATTTCCTTTTCTCTTTCTATCCACCTTTTATACCAGTTTGGGCTTACATCACACAGCTCGATTCAGGGGGAGGCTTTAGTAGTAGGTACCAGTCATATGACTTACTTCCATTACACAAAGTCTTTTCTTTTATTATAATAATGAGCCTCTTTTGGTTGGTGATTCAAATTGAATTTTTTTTTAAACTTGTATTTGAACATGGTGGCTCACTCCTATAATCTCTAATACGCAGAAGGCTGAGGCAGGAGAGTTGTCATGAGTACCAGGCCAGCCTGGGCTATAGCATGAGAATCTGTCTGGAAAAAAAAAAAAAAAAAAGGAGGAGGAAGCGGGGGGGGGGGGGGGGGGGGGGGGGTGTGTGTGGGGGGGGAGCAATTGCATTTTCTAGTCTTTAGCGTCTCCCTGTGAACTGGTCACCAGTCACGTGGGGTTTCATGAGCTAACTGTGGTTTTCTCTGCTGTCTCAGATGATGGAAAATACAGCCAGGAAAAGTTGGATTAGAAATTGTTAAAAAGAGGAAACTTGGGAACTTGGGTATTTATGGTTTTTGTTCGTTTGAGACAAAGTCTCTATATGCAGCCCTGGCTGCTTTATAGAGGTCTGCCTGCCTGCATTAAAGGTATGCACCAACTTTAAGGAAACACCAAACAGCTGGGCGGTGGTGGTGCACACCTTTAATCCCAGCACTCGGGAGGCAGAGCCAGGTGGATCTCTGTGAGTTCGAGGCCAGCCTGGGCTACCAAGTGAGTTCCAGGAAAGGTGCAAAGCTACACAGAGAAACCCTGTCTCGAAAAACCAAAAAAAAAAACCAAAAAACCAAAACCACCAAACAAAAAACCTTTTTTCAGCATTGCTTTGGCATACTTAGCTACTCTGCTTTAGATATTGATAAGACACCCACAATTGAAATTCATATCATTTTCATATTTAAAACTAGAATCAAGTTACTAATGCCTGAAACTTGCAGTTGAATTAAAAGAAAATTGTACTTTGAATAAGGCATCTGAATGGAAAATTCACTGTTTTGTTTTTATTTTTTGAGACAGGGTCTCCTTATGCATCCATTCTGGCCTGGAATTTGTCATATCCTCCAAGGGCTGTGATTATAGGCATGTGCCACCACATCCAGCTATGAATGGAAAGTTTACTATTTTTAGGGCCCCATAAAACCTAAATACTTTCTATGATTTTGCTGAATTCATTTTGAAATGAATTGAAAATCACTTTGATGTTATCTTTCAAATGACCATTTTCTCCTAGTTCCCTGACCTTGGGCGGAGTCCTCATTCTGTGGATCAAGGTCTAGTGACTTCATTCATTCCTAAATTGAGAATGAATGAGTGCAAGCTCTACCTGTACAGATGTGGTCTGGTGAAGGAGATGGCTTTGAAAGACCAGCTCTCAGTCGCCTGCTCTTCAGCGGTTAAGGAGTTAATCTGTGCAGATGGCCACTGGACCTGGTCCTCGGGATCCTGGGGCCGGGCGGGCAGGACGCCCACTCGGGGCGGCGGGGAGCTGGGACTCCGCCCGCGGGGTGGCGCCGCCGCACCGGCCGGCCGGGCTGGATCGCGCGGCGGCCGGGGATGCACTCACCTCCCGCGCCTTCCCTACAGCGGCGGCCAGCGCCATGGGCAACATCCAGAAGAAGCTGATGGGCCGGGGCCAGGGCAGCCGGCGGTCGCGGCGGGGCCGGACCCCGGGGCCCCGAGCCGAGCAGCCGGGAGGTCTGCAGCAGACGGAGACGGCGCGCGCCGACAGCCCGCACCCCGGGGAGCCCCGAGCCGCCGACGGTCCCAGTGGCCTCAAGAGCCACGGCAACCAGCTGTTCCGCGGCGGGCAGTTCGCCGAGGCGGCAGCGCAGTACTCGGCGGCGATAGCGCAGCTGGAACCTGCAGGTAGGGGACCGCGCCGTGGCCACCTCAGGTCGGGACAGAAGCCGGCCTCCCGCGGTGACAGGCACTGGCCCGCATTCCTTCCCGGTGACTAAGGGCACCGCGCCACTTGACCTACGTGAGCAATACCTCGGAATGCGAAGCCAGTGCCGGCCAGGCAGGTTTGCACGGGTCCCTGCCCTACCTTCCCGTGTGGCTGGTGCGGGGACAGCTCCTCCGAGCTCTGCAGGATGAGCAGGCTGTGGGACTGACCGCAGTGCCGCGGAGACCGCAGTCCTGTCACGTCATTTTGGTGAACTGTGATTTTGCTAATGGGTTTTAACTGTGTTTAATTAAATGTGGTTTTAGGAAATGCAAGTGCGGATGAGCTGAGCATCTTGTATTCAAATAGAGCAGCATGTTACCTCAAAGAAGGGAACTGCAGCGGCTGCATCCAGGATTGTAACAGGTAAATGCACTCCAGGTTGGTCAAGAGACGGTTGTAATGGTACTGTGAAGAAGGCAATGTTTAATAGTCTTCTAAGTTTTCTGTAAGAGCCTAGTTTCCTAAGACTGGCTTAAGTGCTGTGACTAGAATATGAAAAACCCCTGTCTACACACACACACACACACACACACACACGCACACGCACACGCACATGCACACGCACACACACACTCATAACCTATAGGAAATTATCCAAACTTTTTCCCGTGCTCCTACTGAAATTTGTACTTTCCTCTCCGGATTACCAGAGATGCCCAATAACTAGTTTCAGGCCACTTGTCACCAGGGTAACTTCTACTGAATTTTGCCCAGATGGTATTGTCTTCAGATCAGCTTCCTTGGCACCAGCTTGCTCCCCAAACTGGACCGCCTCCCTCCACTCACCACCCAGGCACTAGGCCTTCCGCTGCCACCTTGTTCAGATAGGGTCATGCTCTCTGCCCATCTTCGCTCCTGAAACCCTCTCAGCTGCTGGTCGACCTGGTGGGTTTCCCCAGACCCCCGGCTCCTGAGCCTTGGTTGTGCCTGTAGATCCTCCAGCCATTCACTCCAGCACACACTCATTGATGGTAACCTGCTGGGCTGCGTGAATGTATGCACATGAATAAAACATTTCGTTTTCTTTCACCATTAAGTAATAAACCCTTTGGCAAGAAGTTACTATTAGCACATCTGAAAACAATAGGAAGTCATGTTCTAGATTGGCTAACACAGACCTGGTTTACTCCTGCTCTTCCTGTAGAAATTAGAAATGCTCACACCTTTCCACTCAGAGAAGCTCCAGTTTGGAAAATAACTTCATGAATCCTGTTTATAAGACAAATACTTTTTCTCGTTCAGCTTATTGATGTAGATTAAGCATGGAGTGTTTGCATCTCCAGTGTCAGAAGAAGCGCTACGGCACTTTGAGTTTCCTTGTTTTTGCCAGTATTATAGACTGCAGTTTAATGTAATAGCGTTTGTTTTTTGGTTTGGCCCGTCTTTAGCCACAGTTGTGCTGGTTCCCATTAGCTAACTGCTGTGAATTAGGAGTTCATGAGCTAGTTGACATCAGGTGGGTAGCTTGAAGTCTGTCATGGTGTGAGCACTGACCCTGTGAACACCATCAGATGCCCCAGATCTGAGCTGTGACTGGCTGAGGGGGAAGGCCATGCGAACTGACGAGACAGGCATGTTGTGATCAGTAGTGTGCATCCTTTCGATGTAACTGCTTGTTTCTGGTGTATTACTCAGGAGGAAACCAAAGAGCGGCCTCCGGTCCTGGTATCCACGGAGGCTAGACTAGGAGGAGCTGGTCCTGGGGGAGCCAGGGGCCTGCTGGGACGTGGGGTGGGCAGTAGCTGAGGGAGAGTGACCCCTGAGCTGTGTTGTAAGCCAGGAATGTGGCTCTGCCAGCCAACACCGACCTCTGTGCGGCTGACCTACTTAGGTGTTTTCTTTGATACCTGGTGAGAGTCCCAGCAGGAGAGCTGGAGAGGACACCTGTGGGATGCTGTTATTCTCAGGTTTGTTTAAATGCTTCAGGAACATGTTCATATATGGATGCACTTGAATCTGTATGAATGAGGAGCAACTTATTTTTACAAAGTGTGATGCTCTTTTATAGCCCCAAAGACTGCACACATTTTAATGGAAGCTTCTTATTTTTAAGATTTGCTTTTTGAAGAGCTCCATGAGCTCTTATTACAGATAAGTGGAATTATAAGTCAAACCTTGAAAGAGAAGCCAGGAGTTGTGGCTCACACCTGCAAACCCAGCATTTGGGAGGTGGAGGCTGGAGGATTAGAAGCTGAAGGTCATCCTCAGCTACAGAGAGAGTTCAAGGCCAGCCTGGGCTACATTAAACACTGATTGAAGAAACAAGCCAGACATTTTAAATGAGTAAAAACTTTTAACTTGTGAAGATACTGTTTTTAAGATTTATTTTTAAAGTATTTAATTATTTTAAATCATGTGTGTTCATGTATATGCCATATGTGTGGGTGCCTGAGGAGCCCAGAGCTGTTGCCTCCCCTGGAGATGGAGTTATAGATGGTTGTGAATTGCTTGATGTGGGTGCTGGGAATCAAACCCAGGTCCTCTGGAAGAACAATATATGCACTTAACAGCTGAGCCATCTCTCCACCCCAAGATTTTTGTTTGTTTATTTGTTAGTTTGTTTTGTTTTCTTTCGAGACAGGGTTTCTCTGTGTAGTTTTGGTGTCTGTCCTGGATCTCGCTCTGTGGAACAGGCTGGACTTGAACTCACAGAGATCCGCCTGGCTCTGCCTCCTGAGTGCTGGGATTAAAGGCGTGCACCACCACTGCCCGGCTAGCCCAAGATTTAATTTTTTAAAAAAAGTGTATGTATGTGTGTATGTGTGGGTGTATGCATGTGAGTGCTGGTGCCTAAGGAGGCCAGAAGAGGGTGTCAGATCCTCTGGAGCTGGAGTTCCAGGGGACTGTGAAGCCTCACTATGTGAGTGCTAAGAACCCTGGTCCTCTGCAAGAACAGCAGTTGGCTCTAACCACTGAACCATCCCGCCAGCCCGAAGATACATGTTTGTGTATCTTTGGAGCAGCAGTGTTGCCCAGAGGTTGTTTGCAGAATCACTCTTGGGAATGTTGGTGGTGTACAAGGGGCTGTGGACCTACTCCGCCTCATGCCATCCTTCTCCACATTTTAGCTATCATGCCTAAGCAAAAATCCGAGAAACACTGTTCTCAAAAGCATTTTTACTGCATAATTGTCAGCCAAAAAAAAGCCACATCACATTTCCTAATTTCCTATTTGTCAGAGAACTTCTTCAAGTTATCTGAAGAGCAGTCACGCGCGCATGCATCTCACACACACACACACACACACACACACACATAAACACACACAAGCATGCACACACACATATACAAACACACCACTGGACAGCTTCCCATTTAGAATATTTAAATAGACTAAAGTTGCCTCTGCTCCTGACAGGCTTGCCCACAGCAAACTCTTAAGTGTCTGAGTTAACCTGAGTAGCCAGCCTCCTGTCCTGGTGAGCTCTGTCTGTGTTTATGGTTGGACGATTCTTCTCTTTAATGGAATTTCCATTCATAAACTCATATTCATTTAAGATTGCAGTTAAGGAATAAAAACACGGATCCTTTCATTTCCTATGTTAGGAAGTGCTAAGAATCATGTGTCTCGTTCTATTGATTTTAGATCCCAAGCTTGATGTGGTGCTTGGAGGAATGAACGCCTGCCGGGAATGGAGGTGGTGTGGTGGGTGTGACGGGGCACCCTTGCACTCTCTGGTCAAAGGTGAAATTTATCTTTAGTGATACTGGAAATACTTTTCAGACTAAACAGTGCGATATGAAAACCCATGACCGAGAGGAAAGTGCGGTAGGCTTAGCCCTCGATTCCCAATTCCCTCTGGTCTGTCATTGACACCTTCTTACAATTAAGTCATAACGAACCACAGAAGGTGATAGAAAGCTGATTTCAGAAAACATCGTGTAAGTTCTTGTGGTTTAGTAGTAAGGCACCTTATTAAATGTAGGGATGCAATTAAGAATTATCTTTCAAAGTGTGTGTGTGTGTTGTGTCAGAGGTCAACATCCAGTGTCCCCCTCACCATTTTATCTTTTGAGACAAAATCTCCCACTGATCTCAGAGTTGACTGATCCTGGAGTTGACTGCTTACGGAGTCACCTAGACCTGCGGCCAGCGAGCCCCAGCGAGCCCCAGGCAGCACACGGATGCTTCCCTAGTGCTTTCCTATAGGTGCAGGGAATCCCAGCTCAGTCCTCACGGTCACAGAACCGGTGCATTCCTGTGAGCCACCTCCTTCGTGGCAAGACGTTGTAAGCTGTCCACACTGGTTCTGCCGGGGGGACCAGGAGGCTGCAGTCTAGGGAACTCACACTTAACTATAGAACAAGGACACTCCAGAGTGCTTTCTTGTCCGTGGATTCAAAGACAGTATGATTGCTTGCTGCCAGGACCCCAGAGCAGATACCAGGTGTGGTGTGCAAGGGTCCAGTACTGCAGTATACACTGTTAAACAGAAATTAAAGGGCCCCTCTCAAGGTAAATGACATGGAATATTTTGTCCTCTTAGGGCTCTGGAACTTTGTCCATTCTCAGTGAAGCCTCTTCTGCGACGAGCAGTGGCCTATGAAACCTTAGAGCAATATGGGAAAGCTTACGTGGATTATAAGACAGTGCTGCAGATAGATTCTGGAATCCAGCTGGCAAGCAGCAGCATTAACAGGTAATGGAATCTGAGGCTGCTCTCCGAGGTCTGCCTCCCTTAGAGGAGCGTCACGCTTTCTGGGGACCTCTGTTAGAGGAGGGTCACGCTATTCCCTTTCCCCTCTCTAAGAATGCTGTCAGATCGTCACAGGTCCTCATCTACTTTACATTAACTTGATTTCTAATGACCCCTCCATATTTCCTGGCTTATCCTCTTACCTCTGTTGATTTCTGTGAAGTTACTTCATTTTGAACACACCACGTGTGCAGCTTCCGTGTGCTTTCCGTGGATGTCTAAGTCAGTGCTGACACAGGACAGTCTCTAACTAGGAGCTCTGGATAGACTGCATACACACCTCAGAGTCCGTGCATTCCTGTGGGCACCGGATCTGTCGGGGAATGCACCTGTTGGTTATGCTCAGAAGGGATGCTTCGTGACCTGCTCACATGCCCTTGTAAGCAGACACTCCCTAGGAGGAGGAGTATTACTTAGTAGTAAAACTGCCAAGAGTTTGATCTAGTTAAAATTCTGGCTGACTTCTCCCATGAGGGAGAATGAGAAGGCAAGAATCTTCAGACTATGGGGCTGGAAGTGTAGCTTAGGGCTCTGAGTTTAAACCCTAGTAACACAGACATCATAAATATTCAGGTAAAAATTGAAAACTCTGCATCAGATAACATTTTCTATTATGTGCAGTATTTTATAGTATTTTCTTATTCCATTTTCCCAAATGGCAGCTTTTCAAGTGTTTCTGACTGTCCTGGACCCTGTGATGGTCTTAGTACGCCATGCCTCACACACTCCGCAAAGGACAAAAGGTAGAGCTGGCATGGTCTGCCTCTCAGCAAGCCAGAATGTAGATAGGGGGAAGCAGTGGAAGACAGAGAACCCCAGGTAAGACAGTGTGTTTGGACAGTGAGGTGGAGGGATTGCAGAGGGGTGAGGCAGGCCTGGCCACAGCTGCTGCAGAGGAAGTGTCTTTGAAGGGTGCCAGCAGAACATCAGATTATGCAGCCCTTGCTGGCTGGAACTTGATATGTGGACCAAGCTGGCCTTGAACTCACAGAGATCTACTTGCCTCTCCCTCCTAGATATGTGCCTGGTGATATTTGTGGTTGTTAAAATAGTTGCATCTATAGGTGTGTGTTTGTGTGTGGTGTGTGTTTGTGCGCACACCCATGGATTTGAGCACTCAGTAGACAGTGAGAATGACCTGGCTCACATGAACTCATTTTTCAGTCATGTCCTGTCCTTCCCGGAGCCTCAGCTTTGGTGGGAACTTTCCCTTGGCAGTCACCCAACTCACTGGAAAAAAAGGGACATAAGCAGTCTGAGCACCCCTAATTCTGAAAGCCCAAAACTCAGAATGGTTCAGAACTGGAACTGTTTTGAATGCCTACATGAATTTCAGGTTTAGAATTGAGCCCTATTGTAACACCCACATGTGTGCCCTAGTATGTGCATGGGCGTGTCCGTGAGCGCATGCGCAAATACACACACACACACACACACACACACACACACACACACACACCTATATATGCAACTAGCCTAACAACAACAACAACAACAACAAAATCACCAGGCAGTGTGGCACATATCTAGGAGGCAGAGGCAAGTAGATCTCTGTGAGTTCAAGGCCAGCCTGGTCTACAGAGCAAGTTCTAGTCATAGTCAGCCAGGGCTACATAGTGAGACCCTAACTCGGAAAATAATAACAATAATAATAATAGAAATTCCCAGACTGGAAACACTTCTAGTACCAAGCTCTCCAGGTATGAGACATTGGCTTTTATTGGTTATCTGTGGTGACACTAGACAAGACATCCCCAGGCTCCTTGATAGTGACTCAGGAGAACCACACGGCACCTCACACTGCCAGTCATTTGCTTCCCTGAAGGCTGGCTTGTGGTGTAGTCTTCTGGTGCTGTCTCTTTTAGGAGAGCATGTTTCGTCTAGGAAGTGCCCTGGCCCACCAGCTCGCTCCATCAACTCTCTTAGGTTCCCTTTCTCAGTGCCCAACAACCGCGTCCATCTCAATCTTTATATTCTTTTTTTTCCCCCTCTCTCCCTCTGGGGTGTGTGTGTGTGTGTGTGTGTGTGTGTGTGTGTGTGTGTGTGTGTGTGTATCTGTGTGTTTTACTAAAGCAAAATAGATTCATTAAGGAAAGCAAGTAAGAACTCCCAAGTGTGGATGGGCTCCAGGGAGGAATGTCCTGCAGTGTGTCCCTTTTTTGTGAATGCATTTTCTTGCCGTTTTACTAGAAGCTTCATAAGGTCAGGGGTTATGGTCTATCCATCGTCATAGCTGCAGATTGTGATGAGAAGGTGTTGAATGAGTGTGTTCTCCAACACAGAAAGCATGTGCACGCCTCTGTTTGGGGTTTTGCTTTAATGTACCTGCCTTCTACCTGGAGTGCCACCCCCCTCCTTCTGTCTCTCGCTTTCTGCCCATTTTGCAGTTCTGGGGCTGCCCCTGGCCCTCATGCATGCCAGACAATTGCTGTCCTACATCCCCATCCTTCCTAGAGATTTTCAAGATGAAGTCTGGGAAAGGAGCATCATGTTACAGTCAGTTCTCAGGGAATACCCGGGACTCTGACTGAAAGGAGGCTTGGCCAAAGGTGCTTTAGGTCTGAAAAGATGGCTCTGGACCCCACACATGAGGACCAGAATCCGGATCCCCAGCACCTGCCCAAGTGCCAGGCAAGCATGGCTGCTGCCTGTCATTCAAGCACTTGGAAGGCAGAATGGGATGCCTCCAGTGAACTGCTAGCCAGACCAGCTGCTAGGTGAGCTCTGAGTTCAACCGCAAGACCCTGCCACAACAACCAGACCGCGATGGAGGAAGACAGCTGATGACAGCTTTGAGCCTCTATGCACACATGCACACACAAATGCGCCCTCACCACCGTGGTATTCCAGGAAGCCAAACAATAGGCTGAAAGCATGCGGCAATAGTCTGAATGGCGTGAAATGTGTATGCGAGACCATGTTGATTCTAATCCTCAACTTTCTGCGCTGTTCTTTTTAAAAACTAAGATGAAATTGATGCAAGATTAAACACCGTAGTGAGCATAGCACCATGGAGCTATCAATCTCTTCTTGTTTATCACCTTCATCATGCTCAAAGGCCATCCTGTCCACAGTCCACTGCAGCCAGCATCTGCTTCCTGCCTTCTGGAATGGGTTGATCCATTCAGAAATTTCATAGAAATAGAATCACAGATTACACGATGTTGTGGTTGACAAAATGTTTCTGCATTTTGTCCACGGGGCAGCATGTGCTAGTTCTGACTTTCGTTATGTCCCGTGCATGTCTGCACAGATCACATCTTTATTTTTTTATTAATCCCTTGGTTGATGACCATTTTGGCTGTTTCCATTTCATTTCCTTTGGTATATACATAGGAGAGGAATTGCTGGGCCCAGTGGTTTAGCTTTCTGAGGTTGGTATTGGACATTTACGTAGGAGGACAGTTTCAGAGCAGCTGACTTTAAGACTCTGTCACTTTTTAATGGAATTTAAAAGCTGTGTTGTCGTTTTATAAGAAAGACGAGGAAGCTTTAGGTTTTCCACAGTCTTTTTTTTTTTTTTTTGAGACAGTTTCTTTGTGTAGCCCTGGCTGTCCTAGAACTCACTCTGTAGCCCAGGCTGTCCTCGAACTCACAGAGATCTGCCTGCCTCTGCCTCCCAAGTGCTGGGATTAAAGGCGTGCGCCAACATCAACCGGCTTCCGTGTTCTTGATTAAAACAATTTCACTTCGTGTTTGTGAGCCGTATTCATGCTTACTTTCCCATTTATACAGTTCATTGTGTAAAAGCAGGCACCAACAACTTTTTTTTAAATTTAAACATCTGTGCCTAGTTTCTTTTCGTTTCCCATTAACATCTGCCCCTCCTCCTCTCTAGGGGCCTTAACATGTTAGACCCCTGCATTGACCCCCTGCATTGACAACCCCCCCGCATTGACCCTCTGCATTGACCCCCCTGCACTGACCCCTACATTGACCCTCTGCATTGACCCCCCTGCACTGACCTCCTGCATTGACCCCCCCCCCCGCATTGACCCCCTGCATTGATCCCCCTGCATTGACTCCCCTGCACTGACCCCCTGCATTGACCCCCTGCATTGACCTCCCTGCACTGACCCTCTGCATTGACCCCCCTGCATTGACCCCCCCCTGCATTGACCCCCCTGCACTGACCCTTTGCATTGACCCCCTGCATTGACCCCCTGCATTGACCCTCTGCATTGACCCCCTGCATTGACCCCCTGCATTGACCCCTGCATTGACCCTCTGCATTGACTCCTGCATTGACCCTCTGCATTGACCCCCTGCATTGACCCCCCTGGATTGACCTCTGCATTGACCCTCTGCATTGACCCTCTGCATTGACCCCTGCATTGCCTGCTCTGGCAACACAGCATCTCTCTTCAGCTGCCTCTTCCTTCCTCTCTTCTAGTAATACAAATTTTGCTTAAAAATCTTTTTAACAGTCTTTTTCTTCTACAGTTGTGGATGGTTATACATTAATGTTCAAATTTACCTTTGCACACCCAACCAATGAGATGTAGTTATTATAGCTGTAGTTTATGAAGGAAATTTCTGTATAAAAAACTATAGGAAAAGCATGTATATTATAATATCTATATATAATTATATATTTTGTTTACATAAAAGTATGCAATTACAGACCCAACTAACATGAATGCATTTCACTAATTTTCAGCCAACCTTCCCAGTCTTGGGAAGTGCCTTTTTTAAAACCAGATATTTGTCCCAAAGACAAAATTCAATTTTGCTTTTAAATCTAAATTGACTCAAACAAACAAGCTTTGAAATAGGGTCTCACTGTGTAGTCCTGGCTGGCCTTAAACTCATGCTGGGATTAAAGGCATGCACCACCTTGCCCAGCCTCTGTATGTTTAAAATAATAGGAAAATGATAACCAAGAATGGTTATCTGAATTTTAAGGTGGTCATTGAGGTAAGGACCTTAGTGAAATACTCTGATAATTCTATTTCTTTTTTTTCTTTTTTCTTTTTTTGGTTTTTCGAGACAGGGTTTCTCTGTGTAGCTTTGCGCCTTTCCTGGAACTCACTTGGTAGACCAGGCTGGCCTCGAACTCACAGAGATCCGCATGGCTCTGCCTCCCGAGTGCTGGGATTAAAGGCGTGCGCCACCACCGCCCGGCTAATTCTATTTCTTACCTTTATTTATATGAGAAGAATATAAGTGGATACATTTAGAAATGAAAGAACACGTGGGAACTGTGTTGATGCACATTTTGCCTTAAGAAGCAGCAGTGGGGGTTGGGGATTTAGCTCATTGGTAGAGCGCTTGCCTAGCAAGCGCAAGGCCCTGGGTTCGGTCCTCAGCTCTGGAAAAAAAAAAAAAAAAAAAAGAAGCAGCAGTGTCCAGGGAGAAGCTGGCCTCATCAGTCAGCATGAGCTGGCCCTCATTGGTCAGCGTGAGCTGTGCATCTGTCTCAGCCATCATGGGGTATAGTTTGAGCAAAGAAACCCCCGAAGGACTCCCAGCTACTTTCAAGAGTAACACATTGTCAGTTCAGCAACTGATTAAGGGTTATGGGGGGTATTTTCTTCAAGTCCTAAATTTTAGTTGCACTTTTCACTTTTTCAAAAATTAAAATTTTATTGTTCATATGTTGAAATTTTAAAACAAATTAACAAATAACTTTTTCTTTCTTTCTTTCTTTCTTTCTTTCTTTTTTTTTTTTTTTTTTTTGGTTTTTGGAGACAGGGTTTCTCTGTGTAGTTTTGTTGTCTGTCCTGGAACTCGCTTTGTAGACCAGGCTGGCCTCGAAGTCACAGAGATCAGCCTGCCTCTGCCTCCTGAATTCTGAGATTAAAGGCGTGCGCCACCTGCCAGGCAGTCAGTCTGACTCTTGCTCGAACCTTTATTAAGATGAAGCACTAATTCCTTGATCGTATCAACAGTTCATTCTCTCTTTAGGATAACAAAACTCTTAATGGAGCTAGATGGGCCAGAATGGCGGGAGAATCTGCCACCCGTCCCAGTTGTACCCATGTCTGACCCACTGCGAGTTTGGCATCCTGCTGCAGAGAGCCCAGACCAAGAGCCACCTCCCAGTGGCTGCCCGCCCGGCATCACAGGTAGGGAGGACTACCCGTGTTTCCTCCAAAGGCATCTTGAGCTACACGTGTGTTCTGGGGTAAAGCAGAGGGGGCGGAGCCTGAACTGAGTTATTACTGTCTGTAACTCCAGTTCCAGGGATCTGACACCCTCCCGCAGACAAGCATGAAGGCAAAACACAAATGCACACAAAACAAATGAATATTTTTAAAAACAGACTTGCCTGTAGGTAAATCTGCAGTGCTTTTAAAAATAAAAAATGATTGATTCAGGGCCGGCGAGGTGCTTGGTGTGTAAACAGCCAACCTGAAGGCCTGAGTTCAGTCTGCGGAGTTCGTGGTGGAGGGGGAGCAGACTGCCCAAAACTGCCTCGGAACTCCGTGTGCGTGCTGTGGCACAAGTCACACGCACACATCACACATACAAATAAAAAATTCTCAACTGATAATACGCTAATATGTAGTAGGGAAACTTGGATGCTGGGTAAACACCACATCAGGCTTTAAAAGTTTGACATTATTCATCAAATATTTATTGAATCTTTTGTTTTTAAAGATTTATTTATTTTATGTGTGTGTTGGCCTGCATGTACATATGTGTACCACATATGTGCCTGGGACCTGCAGAGGTCAGAAGAGGACGTTGAATCCCCGGAAACTGGAGTTACAAATGGTTGTGAGCCACCACATGGGTGCTAGGAACTGAACTCAGGTCCTATGCAAGACAGCAAGTGCTCTTAACCACTGAACCATCTCTCCAGTCCCAGCTTTTAAGAACTGTGTGTATGTGTGAGTATGTGTCTGTGAGTACAGGTGCTCACAGAGGTCTAAAACATCTGGCATGGTGCTGGGACTCGAACCCAGTCCTCTACTAGTGCAGTAAGTGCCTTAATCACTGAGCCACTGCTCTAGCCCCAGCTTTGTGGGTTTTTCTTTCTTTTTTTTTTTCACATAGTCCAGACTGACCTCTAATATGGTAGGGAGCCATGGATAACCCTGTGTGCTGAGCCTCCCAGACTGACCTCTAATATGACAGGGAGCCACGGATAACCCTGTGTGCTGAGCCCCCAGACTGACCTCTAATATGACAGGGAGCCATGGATAACCCTGTGCGCTGAGCCCCCGCCTTCACCATCCAGGCGCTGGGATTGCAGGCGTGCACCACTCTGCCGGTTCACTTATGGTGTGTGGAGCCATTTCATAGACTTATTCTGCCATAATTCCAGCTTAATGAAATGTCTTAAGTACTGTTACCTAAGTGCTTTGCAATTACAGGACACTGTGGGGCTTGTGACTTCATGGAAGTAGTCATGTCTGAGACTGCCTCACGCCGTCTAGTTACCGGTGTCCTGGTGTGTGGCTTGATTCTCTCCATCTCTCACACAGTCCTTGCTCCTGGCAGTGTCTCCAGAATTCCAATGGAGAGAAGAAAACATGCCAACATGTGTAACACATTGCTTGCATTTTATTCTCTAATTTGAAAGTAACAGTGTCATAATTATTCATTTATTCAGCAGCTTCTCCTCTTTAATTTTTTTATTCTGTATAGCTAGCTCCTCACGGTATGCAAGCACGTAACTTTGCAATGGAGGGTTTACTGATAACCGTTCTTAAGAGTTTATAGATGTCTTACAGGAATGTTTTCTCTATATGTTTATTTTATTGATCCTATAGATGAAAAAATGTTTCAAGTCCTTAAAGAAGAAGGAAATCAACTTGTAAAGGACAAAAACTATAAAGATGCCATTAGTAAATACAGCGAATGCTTAAAAATTAACAGCAAGGAGTGTGCCATATATACAAACAGGTAAGTTCTTTGTGGTATTCTGCAGGTCTTCTGGGAATAGCATTTATTATTTTAAAATAACTTTTGATATTAGCGTAATAAAATTCATTACTTGCCAGTTCTATGTAGTGCTTCTAGGTATCTGTACACGTTGTCTTGGGTGTTTCTGAAAGAGCTGGGCTATAAGCGGTGGAGAGGGTTGGGAATGATGAAGGTCTGATGCACTCTGGCCCTGCACTGTCTGTCTGGCCAGGCCGCACCAAGCTGGGCCAAAGCCCTGTCCAGGGTGGGAGCTGGGACATGGGGGGAGAGGTAGCCAGTGGCCTTCAGAATCTATCTTATGGAGCCATGCCCTTGTCTTCTGAAGTGCCGAAGGAAGGGTAAGCCTTTTTTACAGTGTGTAGTAGGATGGGCAGGTTGTTCTAGAACCATCTTTACCACTGAGACACTTCAGGGATTTGATGGGAGTAGGGAGGGTATAGTAACCGGAAGAATAAAGGATCAGTTTTAAACATTGTTCTAGCTATTTCATACAATTTAAAAACATTTTGAGAATTTCTTATGTGAGTACTGTATTTACATCATTTCCGCCCCTCCCCCCAAAGTCTTTTTTTTTTTTAATGTTTGTGTGTTTTGCCTGTATAGATGTCTGTGTACCATGTGCATGAGTGGTGGTACCTGTAGAGCTCAGAAGAGGGTCCTTGATCCCATGGAACTAGAGTTGGAAATGGCTGTAAGCCACCATGTGGATGCCGGCACCAGACCAGATGCCCTGCAAGAGCAACATGTGCTCCTAACTGCTGAGGCAGTTCTCCAGCCCCTCAGATAAAATTCTTGACTAGCCTTTACGGTGGCTTTGTGCACATTTCCCTCTGTGGCCACTGCTGGCCAGACACATTGTCACTAAATCCAACAGACAGTTTCTGCCCCTCTCCTTCGGCCTTTGCAGAGTGGGCAGGAATGTCTCTCTGGTTTCTTTGAAGACCCGTTTGCCCTTGGCTAGAGTGGCTCGGAGCTCATTGCCTGGTTCTCCTCTCTGCAGGCCTCCCACTGTCTGGTATCTTGCTGCTTGGAAGATCTGGATCCCTATTCTCTGCTTGTGCTCTAGACCAGCTCATCCAATTCTCACATCTGTCAGCACTCACCTCTTACCCTTGTGCCTCCCTGGCCTGTTTTCTGAACTTCCCTTTGAAGAAGCTGATCCCTTTGGCCTTTCCTTCTCAAGCAGGCAGTAATCTTGGGTGGGTCCACCTCTACTACTCTCCAGAGTGCCTGTCAATCCCCCTTAGCCCCGCCCCCACTGGTATCTCTGACAGGCTTGCAGCGCCCTCTGCAGCATCCCGGCCTTCTCTTCTTTCCTCTTGTGAGCGGATCACCATCTGTTACAGACATGCTTCTGCCAGGCTCAGGACAAAGGCCGTCGAACAGGGCCCTTTGGGATCTGGCCTGTGCTGTCTCCCAGGCCCACCCTCCATTCCAGCCACGCTTTTCCTAGATCACCCTGGGAAGGCTGTGCCCAAGCTGCGTCCTGGGCCTCCCTCCGCTCCTGTCCCTTTTCTCTGTCCCCTATGCCTAGTGCCTTGGCAAGGTCACTTCCCCTTCATACCACATGCCGGCCTCTGTTCTGGTGAACATATCTTCGGGAAGTCTCTCTGATTGCTCTTCTCGCTCTGTCCCACAAGACCTGCTGTGGGTCTCAGCTGTGTGCTCCAGAGCCCTTTACAGATTTTATTAAGATGCTCATTTTGTTCTCTTTCCCGCCTTGTTACATCCTCCTTTTGGGTCAGGGTATGTTTTGTTCACAGCGGCCTCCCAGTGATGTAATTTCAACCCCTGTGAGAGCACCATGGCTGACTTCAGGTGTTATGCACCAGTTGAAGCAAACTGTGGCTAAAACAGACTTAAGGAGCTGGTTTTGATCCTTACTAGCTACTCTTTCTTCTTTTTCAAAATACTATAGAATGCTGTTGTTGGTTTTTTTTACATTTTATCTTTTATTGTGTGTGTATGTGTGTGTCTGGATGTGTGTGGGTGTGTGCACATGAGTGCAGGGGTCAGAGCAGGTGTCAGATCCCCTGGAGCAGGAATATTAGGCAGTTATGAGCTACCCAGTATGGGTGCTGGGGATTGAACTCTGGTCCTCTGCAAGAGCAGCAAGTGCTTTTCAACACAGCCAACCTCCCCAGCCCCATGAGCTGTCCAAATGCACTGATCAGCTTCCTTTGCCTCCCCTTGCATTGTGCCAGAGCCCTCTGTTACTTGAAGCTGGGCCAGTTTGAAGAGGCAAAGCTGGACTGTGACCAGGCGCTTCAGATAGACGGAGCGAATGTGAAAGCCTGTTACAGACTAGCGCTCGCCCAGAAAGGACTCGAGGTGAGGGCATCTCTGTCTTTGTGTGTCAATTTCATCCTTGAACTGATGGAGTGGTTTCAGGAATGTAAATGTCAGGATTATGAATTCATAATAAGATTGAATCCTGGTGTACACTGACCTGCTCAGAAGCCTCGGAATAGACTTCCAGCTCTCACCCTTATCTCTAGTTTCTGAGTTCCTGTCCAGCTCAGCTTCAGTCCACAGGGAGTGTTTTGGCTGTAGTTTTTCAGCTCTACCTCCTAAGGCATCAGGGAATGTTCACTTTAAGGGAGATGGCTATTGCTGCTGTGTTGTTGTGTAAATATAGGAAACGTTCAAAGAAAAAATAGTATTAAAACAACAATAAAACTCAACCACTAGCAATGCCATTGGTTCCCAGCAAAGACTGTAGCTGGAAGTGAGGAGAGGAGCATCCTGATGGAGCACGGGCCACTCAGTGGAAGCTGGGAGAGATGTAGCCAAGATCTAGAAGTTTCCAGTGGCCTGGGCCCTGACTGCAGAGGACATTCTTCTCACAACACATTGTGAAGAAAGAAGGCTGTATATAAAATGCTTTTCCTTATGCAAACTCTTTTTCCCCCTCTATTTTTTAAAGACAGGGTGTCAAGTAGCCCAGGCTGGTCTCCCACTCTCTAGATGGCAGAGCCTGGCCCTGAAGTTTGTTTTCCTGTCTCCACCTCCCAGGTGCTGCTCTGCATAGAATTATGGGTCTCTGATTCTTCATGTGTAGGGAATAACATTACCAGGGACCTGTCTGCAGAATGCATTTCCTGAAATGGATGGAGAGAGAAACATTACCAGTCAGTGCAGAATACATTTCCTGAAATGTATTTTCTGGGGGAAGGGGACATAATTCAGACAGGGTTCACTCTAGTTCAGGGTAATCGAAACTCACTATATAACTCAGGCTAGCCTCAAGCTGGTGTTCCTCCTGCCTCAGCCTCCCAAATACTAGGAAGATAATTGGTCCATGATGGCTCCCACTGCATTCTTTTTTGTTTTGTTTTTGTTTTTTATTTTTCAAGACAGGGTTTCTCTCTATAGCCCTGGCTGTCCTGGAACTAGCTCTGTAGAGCAGGCTGGCCTGGAACTGAAGAGTTCACCTGCCTCTGCCTTCTGAGTGCTGGAATTAAAGGCATGCACCATCACTACCCAGCTCTCACTGGACTCTTAAATGCCCCCTATCCCCTATCCCCTATCCTCCTCCTCCTCCTCATTCTTCTTTTCTTTTCCACCTCCTCCTCTTCCTTCCTTCTTCTTCTCCCCGTGAATGTTGACATTTCTCCTTGATAGGACAGTCATCACCTGGGAATAGGAATCACCTAACACACCTCATTACCTCTTTCAGAACCCTCTCCAAATATGGCTACATTCTAATGTACTGTGAGTCAGAACCCAACTATGAACTGGGGGAGGGAGGAGTCAGACCATAACAGCAGGTGAGGATAATTCAAGGTTATTTGAAGGTGAAATTGGGAGGACAAAGCAGTATAAAGTGTCTGGGGCGAGGGGGGGGGGTGCCTCCTAGGCCTCTGAGGTGATAATGGAGAATAGCCAGGTTCAGAGCAGGGGGTTGTTTTGACCTAGTTGAGTATGAAAGTGCACTTTTAACTCCAAGTTTGTCACTGAATGGGAAATGTGGAGGTTTTATTGCATTGGATACCAAACAATAGCTATCGGTGAGCACCAGATCATCAGACCTCTGTAGATCCCTCCTCCTCTGTGAGCACTGGTCATCAGACCTCTGTAGATCCCTCCTCCCCTGTGAGCACTGGTCATCAGACCTCTGTAGATCCTCTGTGAGCATTGGTCATCAGACCTCTGTAGATCCCTCCTCCTCTGTGAGCACTGGTCATCAGACCTCTGTAGGTCCTCTGTGAGCATTGGTCATCAGACCTCTGTAGATCCTCTGTGAGCACTGGTCATCAGACCTCTGTAGATCCTCTGTGAGCATTGGTCATCAGACCTCTGTAGATCCTCTGTGAGCACTGGTCATCAGACCTCTGTAGATCCCTCCTCCCCTGTGAGCACTGGTCATCAGACCTCTGTAGATCCTCTGTGAGCATCAGACCTCTGTAGATCCTCTGTGAGCATTGGTCATCAGACCTCTGTAGATCCCTCCTCCTCTGTGAGCACTGGTCATCAGACCTCTGTAGATCCCTCCTCCTCTGTGAGCACTGGTCATCAGGTCTCTCTAACTCTTGCACCCTCTCAGTCTATATAGAACAGGCCTGTGCTTCCAGCAGCCAGGACTTCCAGCAGCTCTTGGGGGAGGGGTGGGGTGGGGTGGGGTGGGTGGGACGGGTGGGGTGGTGGCTGCTTCATACTGTGGCTGTTCAACCCCACCCCTGCCACCGCCTTGCTGGCTGGCAACATACTAATCTGTGAGCCCACATAAAGATTTCCTAGATGGTACGTGGCACCCGAAATTCAGGAGCCGCCTTCAACTCTGACTCAGCACTGAGCTCTGGGCCAATGGCTTTGAGCCAGTGACTCATGCACTCTGTAGGGCCACACCTGGAGCAGGTAGCTCTTGCTGGCCTCTCCTGCTGATTGAAGGTCAGAAGCTCTGTGTAAAAAGCACTGGAATTTTATACTTCCTTGGAGTGAATCTCAGCAATGTCTATGATGATGCAGACAGATGATATCCAGTTGGAGCAGCTCTCTCTCTCTTTGGATTATGCCCTCACAGCTTGTTTTTCCCGCTAGGTTCTAATCTATACATTATCACAGAAGGGCACTGAATGATGGGTCAGAAATCTCTCTCTCTCTCTCTCTCTCTCTCTCTCTCTCTCTGTCTCTGTGTACATGTCAGTGCACACATGTGAGGTCAGAGGGCAACCTCCATTGTCTTCAGCTTCTCCATGTTTGAAACAGGGTTTCTTATTCACCACTGTGCACAGCAGGCTACTGGACCGCAGGTATCTTCCTGTTGCCGCCCCCCCCACCCCACCCCCGCCCCTACCCCCTGTAGGAATGTTCTGGGGGACCTGAACTTACGTCCCCTGCTTTCCCTGGCGGTCAGCAACTTCTCTCCATTCTTGCCAGAGTCCACTCTTGGTGGCAGCGTGCTCTCCAGCGGCCCCTCCCCCCAGCTGCTTTCTGGGGGGCGGGGGGGGGGTCTCCGCTTCTCTGACAACTGTCACCTCAAGCCTTGCTTCCCTGTTTTGCAACAGGACAGCTCAGCGGTATTGCAAGCTGTTTCTTCTATTGTTTCCTCTGATAGGATCTCAGGTACCATAGGGACAAGTCCCAAGGCTTCCTGTCACCGCACTCCATCTCCTAACAGGGACAGCTCAGTGACTACTGTGCACCAGGTGGCCCTACATCCCGCCTCATCTGCTGTCCATCCTGCTGAGCTGCCCCTCACCTTGCTGCCTGCCTAGTCAAGGGCTTTCTGATCTCTCCCCACTCCTGCAACCAGACAGACGGATCTTCAGGCAGACTCTTGAATGGGTGAAAAGCCTGTGTGAGTGATGTCCGCTTCCTAGTCTAGGTTCCCAGATTCATTGTTCTCAGACCTTGACATTGGGCTGCCCTGGCTTATCACCCAGCTCTGGGCATGACTGCCACGGTCTTCTCAATGATTTTTGTTTATATCCGTTTCATCCCTTTTGAGATGGGGACAGTCATTTGTCGATGGGGCTAGGAGAGTAAATTACAGCTTGGCATGGTCTTGGTAAGTCTGTGACCGTCGCCGGCCCACACCTTGCCCTCTGGTTGTGTTCCTGGCCTCTCGCCTGTGGTCCCCATCTAGGACATCGTAATGTAAATGTCATGTCCATTCTCCCCTGGTTCTGTCGGAGCACTCCAAGGGTGGAACGTGGACATGTGTTAGAGTTCGCACCCCAGCTTTAGGGTTCGGTCTGAGACATGCCACTCTTCTCGAGTCATTGTGGGAGGAAGAAGGGACCAGTGTTACAGCTGGTCTCCCAGGAATACCATGCCACCGCTAATTCAGGAGACTCCATTCAGCCTCCAGTGCATGCTGCCACGATGCATCTCAAGTACTTAAGAGAGTGATGATTCTCCACCTCACAACTGGGCTTAATTAAACATGGTTCTGGGCTGTAGTTCTAGAACTCTGCTGAAATGGCACATTTTGTCTCTGCAAGTAGAGTCTCTTCTACCTCTCCAACTTACGTTGTGAGTCTAAAATGAGATTAAAATCCAATGCTGGCCAATTTCCAACTGGGAACTGTTGTGCCCTGGGCGCGAGACCCCTGAGAGACCACCAGAGACAGGAACTCACCGAAATGCAAAAGCAAGGTTATTGAAGCAGTTCAAGCCACGGCAGGGCCCTCGTCAAGCCATCCAACACAGTAGAGGCTGGAGGAGGTGCCCGCCCCTCTGCAAGCTCAGGTTTTAAAGGCAAAACCACAAGGTTACATCATTTAGGGGTGCTAGCACAGGTACAATTCTGATTGGCTCAAGTTTTAGGGGCTTTCCAGAATTCCTGGGTTATCTTACTTTGTAGTTTTGACCGGTTGTTTGTCAAACTTTATAGACTACCTCCGGCATTGGGGCATTCTGTGGTTAATCAATTGATACCAGATAGTCCTTCAAACATCCTGACTTTGTACTTTTGACCATCTCCGGCATTGGGGCATTCTATGGTTAATCAATTGCTACCAGATGGATCTTCAAACAGCCTAACTTTGTCCTGGGACCTATGTCAGCAGCTCTGAGAACTTTGAAACTCAGGCCTGTTTCAAGCTGGGGTGAGGGGCTTGCTTGAAATGGGGGTGCTTTGGTTCTTCAGGAACAACTTTGCAGGGTTTTATAGAATAAGATGATTAGAAAAGCTACACCCTGTGGTGCCCGTTATGGGTCCACTCACTCATTCATTCCTTGCTGCAGCCTTGAGAAAGCATTTTTTACTGGGAAGTTCATCATGCTTCGTTGCTCAGGGGCTTTTGGACTTCTGGGCTCGAACCATTCTCTGGCCTCCAGAGTAGCTAGGGCTAGGGCTGTGCACCATACCTCACTTGGGCTCTCAGGCCTCACTAGCAGGGACTGTGATGGTTAATATTTGTCATCAGTTTGATTAGATTTAGCATTACCATGTGTGCTAGCTGGTTTTGTGTGTCAACTTGACACAAGCTAGAGTCTTCAGAGAGGAAGCAGCCTCAGCTGAGGAAATGCCTCCTTGAGATCAAGCTCTAAGGCATTTTCTCAATTAGTGATCAATGGGGAAGGCCCAGCCCATGGTGGGTGGTGCCATCCCTGGGCTGCTGGTCCTGGGTTTTATGAGAAAGTAGCTGAGCAAGCCATGGAAGCAAGCCAGTGAGCAGCACCCTCCATGGCCTCTGCATCAGCTCCTGCCTCCAGGTTCCTGCCATGTTTGAGTTCCTGTCCTGACTTCCTTCAGTGATGAACAGCTATGCTGAAGTGTAAGCCTAATAAACCCTTTGCTCCCCGACTTGCTTTTTGGTCATGGTGTTTCATCCCAGCAATAGAAACCCCAGCTAAGACACCAGGGGAAACGTCTCTGGGTGTGTGAAGGAAATCTAGATTAGGGTAAGGAGGGAGGAGCCGCCCTAAATTTGGGTGGTAGCGTTTCATGGACTGCGTGTTTGGACTGAATGAGAAAGCAAGCTGAGCACAGACACTTGTCTCTCTGTGCTTCCTGAGTGTGGATGCACGTGACAGCTGTCCCTGCCCCCGTCACACCTTCCCTGGCATGACGACTGTGCCCTTGAACTGTGAGCCAAAATAAACCCTTCCGGCAACAAGAAAAGTTATTTGGGGGCTAATCAGTTCACCCATTTCTTTTATTCATTCAGCAGATGGGTGTCTACCGTGCTTAGAACAGAAGGTTATTACGACACAGAATGGGCCCTGGCTGGCTAACTGTCCTTTCCACCACAGTGGAGGTTTGCTGTAGTACAGTGTGTCCATCTGTCTCACAGCGGACTCATCCACACCCACTGTGTGAAAGTCACTGACGGAAGCCGTTGTACACACTGTCATCCAGGCTAGCCCAAGAGCCTTGACTCATGCAAACCATCCTGCCATCACATTTTTCAGAATTGCCAGGAAAGCTTAGCTGACCCCAGTCAGCACCCAGACATGGGTGAGGCAAAGATGGAGCTGCAAGAGGCAACCAGGCACCTTGATGTGAAGGACGGCGCAGCGCCTCCCAGCAAAGGGAGGGAGAGGAAGAGAATCGAAGTCCAAGAGGTATTTGTATTTCAGACTCTGAAAGCACTCTGCTGAGATCTGATATGGATCCCAAGCCAAGGTTATCGTCCTGTGAGTTCTACAGAATCTTTTCCTTTTCTGATTGTCAATGAAAATTTGAGCCAGTTGTGAAGACAGAATTTGCCTTTTGATATACAGTTAGCCACCATGTTTCTCAGCATGGGCCGTGGATAGTGGGAGTCTGTATGTCAGGGAAGTTCTTGTTTTAACTGTTACCTCTGCCGGATTGTGCCCTGGGAGCCCGAGGCCGTAGGCTTCTCCTGGGGTAGACATGGAGATGACGGGCGCCTCCTCAGCCATGCAAACCACTCCTGGTGGGGACGTTCCCAAGCTGATGTACTGCTGTTGTTTTGTTTTGGTCGCTCTGTAGACCAGGCTGGCCTTGAACTCAGATCTGCCTGCCTCTGAGTGCTGGGATCAAAGGTGTGCACAATCACTCCTGGCCCATCTTTCTCTCTCTCTCTTTTTAACTCTTCAATAGTATGGCTTCTCCAAGAGAGCCCTGGCATCATTTCTACCTCTGTGACTCCTAGAAAGCCACATTATTTGCTTTGCCATTAATGAAGAATGGCAGGACATAAACTCCTGTACATCCATAAATGCTAATATCTATTTGTGGTCTGACATTTCTAATAAGAGGCACCAAGTGAGGATCTATGACTTTTTCCCCTTTCTTGCTTAAGCAAGAAAAAACTTTTAAGAGAAATGAAAAATGTAGGCTCACTTCACTAAATATAAGGAAATGAAAATGAATGTAAAATTAATCATAAAAATAAAAAACCAATAGAAGCCTTCAGTTTGTTTTTAGTGTAGAACAGAGTTTTTAAACTTCTAAGAATATTTTTATACCCTAACTTCTTCTTAAAGAAATTATGTATCTTATAATGTATTAATTTTTTTTTTATTTTTAGCCTTGTGGTAGTGGCTCACACCTTTAATCCCAGCACTCGGGAGACAGAAGCAAGTAGATCTCTGAGTTTGAGGCCAGCCTGGTCTACACAGTGAGTTCCAGGACAGCCTGGTCTACACAGTGAGTTCCAGGACAGCCAGGGCTACAGAGAAACACTGTCTCAAAAAAAAAAAATCTGAAAATAAAGAAAAACTTATTTTCACTTAGAACTTGACTACTGAAATGTTGTACGTGGTCTCAGTTCACAGTAACTTGTGATTGTGCGGCTGGTATTCAGTGTCATGACTTGGTATCATTTTCTATTGTGAAGGTTAATGAAAGCAGTGATGAGGAGTGTGAGAGACCTGCAGAGGCCCCTGCCGCCTCCCTGCCCGCCAAGGAGGGAGCTGGAGCTGGAGTGTCTGTAGAACGCTCTGGAAAACTTGAGGTCTCCAAGCCCAGGAACGCCTATGAGTTCGGACAGGTCCTAAACACTATCTGCACGGAGAAAGACGCAGAGGCCTGTGCGCACCTTTTGGCCGTCACTGCACCCAGAGATCTGCCGGGGTTGCTAAGTAACAAACTGGAAGGGGACATGTTGCTCCTCCTCCTTCAGTCACTCAAGAGTCACCTTGTGGCTGAGGACCCCTCGCTGGTGTATGAGCATCTCCTGTATCTGAGCCGAGCAGAGAGGTTTGAGGTAAGCAGCAGCTCGCCTGGGACGAGCCCTGGGCTTCGGGCTCTGTAGCTTTGAAAGTGTTGCTTGGGCTCACAAGACTGTCCCCTTTTCCAGATGACCCTGACACTAATTAACAAAGGCCAAAAGGAGCAGATGGCGCAGCTGCTTGACAGCCTGTCACAGGCCCGGGCCGAGCGTTTCTCTGCCGAGGATGTGCAGGCCCTAAGAAGGCAGTACTTGCTTTAAGGTGGGGATGCTGACTTCCCGACACTCCGAGCCAGCATGGCGGCAGAGTCCCACGGGTAAAGCTACACCCAGAAGGACCCTGTTGGACTGTTGGACATTGTACTTATTTTTATATCCAGAATATATATATTCCACAATCTGGTTTTTATTTGTTGTAAATATTATCTTCTTTAGACAACACCTTTATATTTAATAACTATATTCAGAACTTGGCAAATTACATTCTAATTTATAGTACATATTTTCTTTCGATGATATACCAGTAAAAAATTTAAATTACATTTCTTTGCCTGGGCAGTTCCTTCAAATTTGACAGGAATGAATGTCTTTAGTTCTTTAAAAGTAAATGTTAACAGTGATGATTCTACCACTTTCTATCCCACTCAGATATGCACAAAATCCATGTTAGAGTAGTGGCTTATTGTCAGTTGAGATGAAATACAACACATGTCTATAAGATCACTATTAGTTTATTAATTTAGAGCCACAAGGAACTTATTTTTTCTAATATGAAAGCAAACATTGCCTAATAAAAATTGCCAAAATTCCAATCATTTTTTACTACGTGACTTTCCTTATATATATGACCTGTAAGCAATAAAACTGCATGAAACAAATTCAGCCTTCATTTTCATTGGAATTGCCACCCTGTCCCTTATTTCCCAAACACTCAGATGTCCCCACCCAAGTTTTTGTTTTCTGTTTTATTATGTATTTATTCCTTTACTGTAAAAAGTAAAGTGAAAAGGTCACTGGATTCTCCTTTTTCCTTTGAAAAGATGCATTTCTTTATTTATTGTGTGTGCCGAGTGTCTGCATATGCACCTCATGGAGGCTACAGAGGCCAGCAGAGAGCACTGGACCCTCCGGACTGGAGTCTGAGATGACGTGAGGCTCCTGGGCCGTGAGTCTTCTGCAAAAACAGCCATCTCGCCAGCCTTAGCATTCAGGTCTTAGTTGGTGTATTGTCCTTTACTTCTGTATTCCACGGGCATTCTTTTTCAGGAGTTATTTGTTCATTTGAAAGTTAAAGTGAAAGATTAACATTTTCATATCTTTTTTTTTTTTACAATTAGAGTATTTAAGACTCATCACAGATAAATGGTACCCTTCAAACTGCTGATTTCCCCCCTCAAACGGTTCTCTCCTTTGTTTTTACTTGAGAACCTAATTGATTGATTGTAATTGGTTCTCTAGTCCTTAAATACATGTTTCTCCTTCTTAAGTTTTTATAACAGTAGATGATGGGTCATTATGTATACATACATGATGGCAGTCTCTTAAGATTGTATCATCTATTGAGGTTACAACAGCTTGTTCAAGTACACCCTGCTGTTCACATACACACTAATCACCTTATGATGTATTTCTCCGAATATATCCTCATCAGGGATGGATGACAATTGCTTTCATCCATGTTATTGGAAGAGGATAGGAACATCACTGCCTTGAATGCTATCCACATGCTATTATATAGGAATACTCTTCAGGAGAAACACAACCAGACAAGGGGCTGATGCTGGCACTCTGGCGCCCCCTCCTGGGACACAGTCCTGTAACAGCTGGCAGGTGCCGCTGCACACCTTCCCAACACAACCATAAGCAGGTCTGGACCAGGATGCTGAGTGCCAGTTGTTGGATCTAGAAGGCTCCTTTCCAAGGTTAGAGCAGAGACGTCTCTGAGGGGAGAAACTCTAACCCATACTTGGAGTGCCTGCATAGTCATGTGGGAACCAGAGCATCCGAAGGGTTGAGAAGGACCTAGAGGTAGCTCCTGTAGCCCCCGGATGGCTACAACACATGGCCAGCCCATGGCTCAGAAGCTACACGTGTAGTAACTAATATAGAAGGGTCCTAAACTATTTGTGACCCTCAGAATAAAGCACCCGTGGTGATAACCCTAAATAAGCTGATGATTAATTTGGAAAAAAAAAAAAAACCCAAACAAAAAACCAAAACCAACCAACCAAAACCAATGATATCAAATATAAGACTCTCTAGTAGAAAAACAGAAGTGTCAATGGAGTGTTCAAGGGACCCAGGGACTAAAAAGGACAAGGGTATAAAATCTAAGCTAAGTTCTGAAATAGACTCCAGTCCATAAGAGCGGAGAGGAAGAAGTGCTTTGGTGCAGACTCCCCAGGGTCACACGCAGCACAAACAGCCCACGACTGCCACCACATCTGTACCACTGTGACAGGAAGGAGCTGGACAAGACCCTGGCAAAGCAGCTTGACTGTCTCTCCTTGGGGTTTTAATAGTGCCTAAAGTCAAGTTTTTTGTTTGTTTGTTTTTGTTTTTTGAGACAGGGGTTCTCTGTGCAGTTTTGGAGCCTGTCCTGGAATTCACTCTGTAGACCAGGCTGGCCTTGAACTCACAGAGATCCACCTGGCTTTGCCTCCTGAGTGCTGGGATTAAAGGTGTACGCCACTGCTGCCTGGCTAAAAGTCAAGTTTTAAAACTTTGCTCCATGCCATTTTGTCTCTTTTAGGTCAGTAGTTTTGTCTGTGTACTAGGAATGACTGTTTCCTACAACTGAGTGATGTGTTGGGAGCTTATTCGGTTGGCAAAGTTTCAGCCCCGAATAAGGTAAACCCTGAAAGGTTCAGCCTGTGCTGCACAAGAGTTTACTAGAATGCCACAACAAAAAGACAGTCAAAAGTACTGGCAAGTGTGGAGGAGCTGGACTCTCACAGTGCTGCTGAGAACAGAAGGTGGACTGCCAGTTTCCCAGAAACTTGAAACTACTTTTAGCCCAGTAATTCCCAAACCCAAGAAAACAAAATATATGTTCATATAAAAGGTCACAAAAATTCACAGGAACATAACTATAGTAAAAAAAGCAGGTCCAACTGAAATGTCCACCACCCACTGCCAACTGTGTGAACAAATGATACAGCCACACCAAGGATGCTACCCAGCCGTAAGAGGAGTGATGGAGCTGTGCTGCTGGACGTGGCTTGGAATCAAAGCTACAGGAGGCAAATTTCATGAGTCTGCACATAAGAAATGTCCACATGCCCAAATCAGAAACCGAAGGCAAGTGGGCAGGAACTAAGAGAAGGCAAGGGGAACCGATGATGGGGGTGAAAATGGTCCGGAATTAGTGATAATGGTTGTACAAACCTTTCAATAGAGTAAAACTACTGAATCGAACACTTTAAAAGGTGGATTTCATGGTATGTGAACTGTATCTCAATGTTCTAAAAAGTGAGAGAGAAAAACAAACAAAAGCAAAGGAGAGATACATAGATAGACAGACGGACAGATAGGAGAGAGGGGGGGAGACAGAGACAGAGACAGCGAGCTGCCTAGGTAGTGGAAAATGAGGTAAAACCCAAGGTCCTCTGACCAATTCTAAAAGGCCAACAGTTTGAGCTTTTTGGGAATTTACTGTGATGAATAAGAGCTAAGGAAAGTGGACGGGTAAATACCTGTGATTAAAAACAGGGTAGGATGTCCATGCTCCGTTCCTAGTTCTCACTGTATCAGCAGTTGAAGTCAGCACAACAGGCCAAATGCCAAACATGTTAACAAAAGGTATCCAGACTAGACAGGAGGAAGGAAAGCTGTATTTTCAGACACAATTATCTACAGAGAAAATCTGAAAGTATCTGTAACAAACAGGTATAGATAGGACTATGGTGTATGGGTGAAAAATCAATACATGAAAATCAATGGTATGTTTGAAACAATAAAAAACCGAGGCTCACAGGGAAGGACGTAGTGGTGGCACATACCTTTAATCTCAGCACTGGAGGGAGAGCCAAGCGGATCTCTATGATTTGGAGGCCAGCCTGGGCTACAGAGCAAATCCCAGGCCAGTCAAAGCTACATAGTGAGACCCTATCTCAAAAAACACCAATACATAAATAAAAATAAAAACTAAGACTGTAAGTACAATGTAAGGCTAGGGAAGAATTTGCTCATGGCCAGAAGGTCTGAACGTTATAGTCAAAACACACTGCCGAGACATCTATTATATGCAACACCCACAAAACTCAATAGCAAGGCATGACTGCCTGTGAATGGAAACTTGGGCAGCTATACTTGGGAGGCTATAAAGTTTTTTTTTGTTTTTGTTTTTTTGTTTTTTTTTTTTTTTTTTGGTTTTTCGAGACAGGGTTTCTCTGTGTAGCTTTGTGCCTTTCCTGGAACTTACTTGGTAGCCCAGGCTGGCCTCAAACTCACAGAGATCCGCCCGGCTCTGCCTCCCAAGTGCTGGGATTAAAGGCGTGCGCCACCAATGCCCGTCTGCTATAAAGGTTTTTAAATAAAAATATTCACGGAGCTGGAGATAAGGCTCAGAGGTTAAGAGCACCAACTGCTCTTCCAGAGGTCCTGAGTTCAATTCCCAGCACCCACATGGTGGCTCATAACCATCTGTAATGAGATCTGGCACCCTCTTCTGTATACATAATAAATAAATAAACCTTAAAAAATATTAAAAAACCCACAATTTATATGTATATTTCCAGGAATCAGGAACTATTAGAATGAAAAGAATGAAATTCCTCAGAAACAAAATTATTCAAAAATCAGATATTTTTCTCTAGCATTAGTTACAAACAGGAAATGCCATTTTAAAAAGGTAATACTGTAACAGAGCAGTACCTGGAAACAAGATATAGAGGACATTACAGACAGCTGCAGACTCTGTCAGAACAGATAGAACTTGACAGTCATTCTAAGCTGTTTGTGGAAATGTAGAATGCCAACAATAGCCAAGACATTTCAACAAAAACAAGACTTGCCTACCTATAGGACATCCACTTCAATTCCAAGGTTCACCTCTAAACGTCCCACTAACTGATCTTGCGGGTCAGTTTCTGTCTACAGGTCCTTCTTAACTTGGAAGTTAAGTTTTATTTACCAATGAACCAATGGCTGTGGACAGAGTGGAACTATTTTTGTCACTCAAGATTAACACTATGTGAACACTAACTCTTGGCAATGAGATTTACCTAAATGAGAGATATGTAAGACAAGGGCAATAAAAGAACCACATACATGAATAGATGAGTAAAGAGAAAGGCCAAATAATCCATGGGGCAAGATTTCTTATTTTGATCATGTCATGTAGGAATTTTTTTTTTTGAGACATAGTTTCTCTGTGTAGTTTTGGTGCCTGTCCTAGGACTTGCTCTGTAGATCAGGCTGGCCTCGAACTCACAGAGATCCACCTGCCTCTGCCTCCCAAGCGCTGGGATTAAAGGCGTGCGCCACCACCACCCAGCTGTCATGTAGGAATTAAATGACAGCTTTTAACATAAACTTTAACCTTTAGTGATCTAAGTCTCTAATTAACTAGATAATAAATGATGTTAAGTTTTAGATATTTCTAAATTATTCCAATTTCCAGCACAAATAAGACTGGTAAATTATGAGCCAGGGAGTGGTAAGATCACTACCACAATCTTGAGCCAAATTTGAAGCAAACTTGATTTTACTGGGGTGCACACAAGAGCTGTCCAGCAGACTGCCTTCTAAGTTGGGTTAAAGAGAACAGCCCGGGTCCATTTCTTGGGCCCTTTTTAAGGAATAAAATCATGAGTACTTGCAAAGCAGGTTTGCAGAAGAGAGACAATGGAGCGATAAGGAAATACAGAAAAGTCTCAAAAACCACCATGTGGTCTACATGTGGACTGAGGGTTAGGGAGGGTCAAACAAGTCAAGGGCATAGGTTAGGGCAGGTCAGGCTCCAAAACAGACTTCAAAGCAACAACTCAGCTCTAACATAAATGGAAACTCATTCAACTGTAACTCCAGTCCCAAGGGATGTGACACCCCCTTCCGGCCTGAGGGCGCTGTATGAACATGGTACACAGACAAAACACTGCACTACACAAAATAATAAAATCACATAAAATATTTCAGTGAATGGGGGCTGGTTTTCACTTAAACTCTAGAGGAATCTGACTTGGTCCTTAATTTAACTGTCCTCCATGAATTAATCCAAGTCCGGGCCTGCAGACAAAGGCACTTTTGAAGCTATCCCTGCAAGGTCTGGCTCATTGTCAAGTGAGCTTGAGTGTGATGGTTAACAATGTCAATTTGACAATCTAGATTCTCCCAAGAGACAGGCTTCTGGGTATACTGTGAGGGATTATCAAGACGAGGATAACCAGTGTGAACCCACCTTCACTCTGGGTCCTCCCTGGGCTGGGGGCCAGGAATGAAAAAGGAGAAAGGAAGGGTGAGACCAAAACGGGAAAACACACCTCGCAGGCTAAGAGTTCTGTCTGTAGTTAAGACAGTTAACAAGAGTAAGTTCCTGGGCTGGAGAGATGGCTCAGCGGTTAAGGGGACTGGCTGCTCTTCCAGAGGACCCAGGTTCAATTCTCAGCACCCATGGCAATTCACAACTGTCTTAAACTACAGTTCCAGGGGATCTGATACCCTCACACAGACATGAATGCTGATAAAACACCAAGGCACATGAAATTAAAAAAGGAAAAGACTAAGTTCCTGGTTGTCCTGTTTGTTTGACCCATCAGCACAAGACAGGCTTGAATATGTAGGCGGTATATATGTACACTTGCCCATGACTAGATGTAGAAGGGAGGTTCACAGGTAGGAAATACGTCAGGATATGCATGCCTCTGGACCTGATGGGAAATGCATAACCTTATGGGTTTGCCTTTATAAGCCTTGGCAAATGTGACTCGTCACCATTTCCTGGGAACCCTGGAATGCCCTGGCCAGTCCATCCACCTGGCCAGTATTTAAAGCTTGATTCAAATTTGGCTTTAAATTGTGGCAGTGGTCTTCTTCTTGCCAGTGGGATGAACACAAGCTGAGCGGCAGCACTCATCACCTGCCTCTCCTGTGAGGAAATGCGACCAGCTGCCTCAAGCTCTGGCTACCAGGGCTTTCCCGCCAGGAGGCGGCACTCTGGGACCGCCTTAAATTACTTTTGCCAGGGGTTGTCCCAGCAACCAGACAAGTAACTAGTACAGAGAGGCTCCGCCAGAGGGTGGCAAGACCGACGGGCACACTGGCGTCTTAACGACACCACTTTTGCTGTAGTCCTTAAAAGGTATCTGGCTTTCCCATTCATTTTTAACTTTTAGACTTCTGTAGAAATGTCGACGTATTCACAGAGATTAGGCTAAATAAAGGTTATAAGAGACTTCATAACCATTAGTGAGAATTTAAAAGTTCTGGGTTCATTTCCTACAGTGGGAATTTACAGTGACAATCTATTCTACAACTCAACAAGAGGTCTCTTTGCTCAGATAAAATTCAACAAATCTTTTCTTGGGGTGGGGTGAAGGTAGTGTTAGACATCAGACCCATAGCCTCAAGCATGCTAGGCCAGTGTTCCACAGCCGAGCCCCATCCTTAGCTTCCAACTCACTCTTTTCATTTCTGGAGACAGGGTCTCAATGAGTAACCCTGGGCTAGAGCTCACTATGTTCAAGGCTGGACTTGAACTTAGAGATCTTCCTGCTTCTGCCTCTAGGACACCACCACACCTGGCCTCAGTTCACTCGTAAAATCATTTTTTTTTCCCTGGGGTAAAGGTGGGAATCTGATACGGAGAAAAAGGTTGGTTTCTAATGCTGTTGGTTGAAAAGTTCAGCAAATATTTTCTTTTGGGTTGAGACCAGAATCATCTCAATGGCTTGTAATGTTGATGAATTTTGCTATATAGCAAATGTGATGGCTATCCTTGGTCGTGAACTTGACTACATCTGGAATTCATTTAAAACCCAAGCAGGTGAAACATTTGTGAGGGGTTATTTTTAATTAAGTTATTTGAAATGGGAAGACCCACTCTTAATCTGGATCTTCTGAGATCCACCTTTAATCTGGCCACACCGGCTGCCAGCAGCCTATATAAAGGACATGAAGAAGGAAGCTTCTGCCCTTTGCAGAAGTGAAGTCCTTTCCTTTACTGGCATTAGAGCCTACTTCGCTGGTGTATCCTGAAGACCTGCTGAGACATCCAGCCTCATGGACTGAACAGCTACTAGATTCTTGGGCTTTCCATTGGTAGAGAGCCATTGTTGGACTAGCTGAACCACAGCCTGTAAGCCACAATAAATCTCCTTTCTACATACATATTCACTTTATCAGTTCTGTCCCTCTAGAAAACGCCCACTAATACACCAAATGAGTATTTGTTCTTGTAAAAATTTCTGTGCACGCACCAAATTCATTAGTATTTACATTTATTTCATGTATGCTGTTTACACACTCATTATTGAACAAAACTGGAATGCAAACAAATGTACAAATACCATAATAAGCATTATCAAATAAAATAACTGGCACTAGTGTTATACAAGCAAGTTAATGGACGCAGTGAGGAAACGACGGTGAACAACTGCAGCCCGGGACATTTTCCTTTATCAAAAGAAAATGCTCAGTAGCACCATCATGGCAATACTTCAAAGCAACACCTAAAGTGGAGCATGTGGCTGCTGTGAGGTCAGTCTACTGGGAGTTCCGTGGGAAGGGAGTAGTCCAGGCAGTATTGTGGCCAGCTTCTGCTTGTGTCAGCTGAGCATCCTCCATAAACAAAAGCCAAAGGAAACAAAGCCATAGACCTTTTGAAGAAGCTTGGTGCAAGCTCTGCATTGCTTTGATTTCATGGTTCGAAAAGATAGACAAGTTAAAAATTGAGGTTATGTAACATTAAATTTACTAAAGCCTGAGTGTGTCTTTGGTAGGCGAATACTTTTTCAGCATAGTTAATAATCACATTCACGTTTATCTATTTCCTGTATTTTTCTATATAATCCAAGGTAACTAGAGAAGACATTATGGGAAATGATATAGCAAAATCCTCAAATAACTAGGCTTGTAAAACCCAGTCTCTCCCAAAGGCACCAGGAGTCAAAGGGCACTAACTCCCCTCAGTGAAGGTGACTTTTGTGGTATTGGGTCCTAATGGGATTTCACTTTGTAGTTTTATGTCGTGGTTGTTGTGGTCAGGATACTTAATTACCTACTTTTACCTTTTTCTTCTAAAACGGCATGAAGAACAGATGAGCTATGTAACAGTACCAAGTATTTCTACTTCAAAGTTGTGCAAAAACTGCCACAATCTTGCTCAAGTGTCTAAGTATCCAATGGTTACAACGGGCTGCATGAAGCTTTGTCTCCACACTGCATGTGAAGAAACAAGGAAACGGAAGCTCAGCTAGAAGAGAAATGTGACGAAGAGCATCACACACCGAGTAACCTGCCGAGTTCCTCCAAACACCATCCTTAGTGGTTTCAATAAAATGTCACTAACCACTCACCCCAAGCCTCCATTTTCCTTAAGAATGCAGTAGAACAGCGTGAGGATCGTCTGATTATAATGAAGCCAATTTCTATCTAAATACACAGGTGTGTGCATCAGCAGTGTTCTGTGACAAGAACACAAAACATGCCTTTTGCTTAAGTTATGATTCTCCTAATAATGCACTTTTAAAGCCTTCATTTCATAATTTGGTAATTAATATCCACATGAAACACAATGCTTTGCTGAACATACAAAATGTATTTGCATTATGATTATGAAACCTGGCTTTTGCTGGTAACTTAAACCTAACAGTCGCACATGGCTCAACCAGCTCCAAACAAGGCTGTTCAGTGGTTATTTCTCTGCAGCATTACGGGCCTAAATTTCAGTGTGAATGGCAACTTTCAGGTCCACTGTCTGCTGTGGGTGGTTGTTATTTGTTTCTTTCAGTGCATCGCCAAAGCACAAATCCCCACTCGGCTTCACCCCGCTTCTGCCGGTGCCGAGCTCTTCCGCACGAATCGGCTGCGGGCCTTCTGAACAGGAAGCAGTTTTGGAAAGCAGAGAACTGCCGCACTGATGGGGTGAATTCTCCAGACGGTCATTTTCCACCTCAGGAAGGGTGTTCACAGTCGCAAAGCGGGCGTGACAATCCGTGGAACCGTGACTACACGATGTTCTCATGCTTTCCAAGTCTGAACAGCTAAATTCAGAAAAATGACTAGAGTGGGAGTCGGCTACAGACGGCATACTGTCACTGAGGGACGGCGCCTCAAATTCACTCGAGTTCGTGCTCTGCTGTTCCAGCAACTGCGCATCCATGTCCTCTCTGGTCTCGTTGATCTTCATGTTCCCCTTTTTCCTCACTTTACCACCTTTTGATTTTTTCCCTGCGGCGGCTTCTTTGGACCACTTGGCGGCACCAGCCTTCCCTTCGGGCAGTCCACCGGCTGGCGCTCCGGTGTGGCCCCGGGCAGCACCGCCGTCCTCCACGCTGCTGCTGCCACTGTGGTGCCGGAACTTGAGCGGCTTTGACTCGATGTCCACTTGCACTTCCATGCTGTTCCCTTCTCTGCAAGGAGACAGGCAAACATGAAACTGCTCTGGCTTCGCTCTGTTCTGGTCGGACGAGGGCGGAGGGAGGGGCTTTCCTATGAAGTACCAAAGCCTCATAAGAAGCTTCTGGAACATCCCAGTGCAGGCTACTCTACTAACACAGATGAGGACTGTCTTTAGCCAGCTGGTGGCAGTGGTGGTGCAGCCTTTGATCCCAGCACTCAGGAGGCAGAGGCAGGCGCATCTCTGTGAGTTCGAGGCCAGCCTGGGCTACACAGAGAAACCCTGTCTTGAAAAAACAAACAAACAAACAAACAAACAAAACAGGACTGTCTTTGTTCCTGTTTTTGTTTTTGGCAGCGCTGGCTGACCTCACTATGTAAACAAGGCTGGCCTTGAACTCAGATCTGCTTGCCTCTGCCTCCCAAGTGTTGAGATTAAAGGCGTTCACTGTCATGAACAGCCCCAAAAGACTGTCTTAATGTTTCACTTTTTAAAAAAAGATTTATTATTTTATGTGTATTTGTTTGTACCTGAGTGTATGTGTAAGCAGGTGCCAGCAGAGGCCAGAAGAGGGCCTCAGATGCCCAGAAACTGGAGTTACAGGAGATGTGAGCCACCTAACGTGGGTGCAGAGCTGAACCCGGTCTTCTAGACCTGGAACAAGTACTCAGCTGCTGAGCCTTCTCTCCAGCCCCTTAATGCTTCAAGTTTTACAATAGTAGTCGGGGCGGATCTCTGTGAGTTCGAGGCCAGCCGGGGCTACAGAGTGAGTTCCAGGAAAGGCTCCAAAGCTACACAGAGAAACCCTGTCTTGAAAAACAAAACAAAACAAACAAAAAAAAAACCCACCCAGAAAAACAAAAAAGAAAAAAGTAGTGTTGCTTTCTGTTCTGGGCACGACCATCACCATGACCTAACTTCAGAACATTTTTCACTATTTACCAACTCCAAACCTACATTACTTAGAAGTCAGTGCCCGTTCTCCCTCTCCCCAGCGTTGAGCAAGCACAGATGTACTCTCTACCCAGACGGGTTTGCTCCTTTGAACACCTCACTGTTTTCTTGGAGACCTGCCCAGTAGGAGAGACAGTTCCCTCTAAAGGCTCACCAGCACCTCCTCTTACCTGTCCAGAGGGAGGTAGGAGTTCAGGATGGAGCCGGCCATTGCTCTGGTGCTGGCACTGTCACTCACTGTCCCCAGGCTCACTGTGCCGGACTCCCCACTTAGACTGTGCCGCTCCTTCTGGACATCTGCTTGCACCTCCAACCTTGAAGAGGAGGCACCACATCAACTCCAGTCGTGTATAGTTCAGCAATCACAATACATATCGAAATTGTGGACACTAGTTTTTCAGTTCCCACTTATTTGATTATGCAGATTTTACTGTGGTGTATTAAACAACATCAAAGAGAGATCAAGAGAATACTACCAAAAGGAAAAACAAAATAAAACAGATCTGAATTTAAAGACCTCCAGTATATTTTCACTAGGATGAAGTCCTTTGTCATGTTTCAGTACAAACTACAAAGTCAAAATATATTAATCAATAAACATAATAGATCAATTAATAAATAGAAAATCCTCTATTAACTGGGTGTAGTGGCAAATGCCTTTAATCTCAGCACACAGGAGACAGAAGCAGGCTGGTCACAGTGAGTTTGAAGCTAGCCTGGCCTATATGGTGAGTTTTAGGCTAGCCAGTGCTACACCAGGGCTTGCTTCCGCTTGCACTCAAACTGCCAGTCAGACCACCAACACTCCCTTCTCCTATGCTGGGGTTGTGCCTTGCTTCTGCTACTGATGTTGTATCTAGATGTAAAGTAATTCAAGAAATGAAGAAGAATGATTACTCATTTTCCTGCCTTAGACTCCTACGTGATTTCAGAAAGGACAGCAGACGACACAGAGTACAACCCACACTCTATCTCAAATAATAATGAAAAGAAATCCTATACTGAAAGGGTGCTAATAAACAACTTCAGCCCACATTTGATTCTGTAATGAGAGGTAACAACATATACCACTACAACTTAGCTTCTATCCAACTGTTACCTACCTAAAATAAGATAAATACGACTTTTAATTCGCCTACCTTCCTCCACATAAAGAAGCTAATAAACCGAACAGTGAATAGAGAAACAAGCCAACCACGGTAAGATCAACGTTAATTTCTCCTCCTTATCTCCATGGTATCAATAAAGGACTTGGTGAGAGCTGACCATTATCACTTTAGGATGCAGCAGGCAAACTATTCCAGTCCTGCTTCATCCGTCTTGGGTATCCTGACTCCACTTGTTCCCACTCCTAACATCCAGCTGTCACCACAGAAACAGTCTAGGCTAAGTGCGGCCTTTCCTTCAGTGTCCACAAACGCAGCTCCAGCACTCACTTATCAGATCAACTTCATCAAGTGCAACGGTAGTTCTCAGGACTTACCTTGTATTCCAACGTAAGTACCAAACACAGTACTTTTTAACCTTAGGATAATTATCATGCTTTGTATTCAGATTTTTCATCTAATTTATGTCTTGTATCTAACAAACAAAGCAAACAGCTATGTCTTACCTGTTGAAACAACTGACCATGGCACTTCCCGACAGACTTCCTGTTATACTCGCTCCAGCGAGGGCCATGGTGCTGGCTGTCTCGCTCAGGTTGTCTCTGATGGTGCCTATTCGGTCCATGTGGCTTCCGCTTGCACTCAAACTGCCAGTCAGACCACCAACACTCCCTTCTCCTATGCTGGGGTTGTGCCTTGCTTCTGCTACTGATGTTGTGTCTAGATGTAAAGTAATTCAAGAAATGAAGAAGAATGATTACTCATTTTCCTGCCTTAGACTCCTACGTGATTTCAGAAAGGACAGCAGACGACACAGCACAAACCACACTCACGGTTAGGCACAGAGAGCTACTGCAGGGGGACAGCTCAGTCTGAGACTGGCTCTAAATTTAAGATGGTCACTGTTTGCTGTTGCTGTTGCTAAGTCCAGAAGATTTAGGAATTTTAAATGAACAAATGATTCAAAAGGCCTTCCTTGCCAGCACTAGGTTCCAGTGAGAGATCCTATTCTCTAGATCAATGAGATTCGGACAAAAGTTGATTTCTAGATACAGTTCACACTTCTAATTGTCTATAAACTATCACAAGATGTGTTATGACTATATTCTAATTCTACTGAGAAATGCACGTATTTATGGCAGTATCTGAGTTCCTAGTACATATCCAATCACATGACCAAAGCGATGAGGAAATCCAGCCGAGGGGAAGGAGCGGGAGTGAGGGCAGTGCCTGGGTGTCATCTCTGCACACTGCTTCACAGCATGACCAGGGAAGGCCTCTCATAAGGTCACACTATAAGACTCAAAGGCCTGAACAGGTGAGCCATACAACTATTCCAAAGAAGAGGATTTCAGACAGAGGTAACTACAAGTGTAAAAGCCCAGAAAGAGCTCTGAGTATTAACTGTCCTCTTCAAGGAAAGGTGGTATAAGACAGGACGGGAAGGGCAGAACATGAGAATTAGGACTGGACACCTTGCTCCCCATGTAGACAATCAAGAGTCTTCAAGAGAAGGTACACAAAAGAAAAGTGACAGGGTTCTGATGACCTGGCTGAAACACTGTAGAGGTGCACAGGGGTACAAAAGGGCTTCATTCTTAGACATTTACAAAGACAAACACATGTGACAAAAACTGCTGGATACAGAACAAGCAAGCTGGCCAACTAACACTTCCCCCGGCAGTGTGTGGAGCCTTTATTCTTCAATATTTCTGCCCACTACAGTTCTAATTTGTATTTCTTTGAATGATACAGAAGACATTTCTGGTTTATTGACCATCTGCAATTCTTTTAACTGCATTACTCTTTACATCCTTTTCATACTAGTTTATCATGTATCAAGCAAAACACTGTATGAAAAGGTTCTCATTAGTCCCAGATGTATTCTCAGTAAGAGTTAAGCACCCAGAATCACTCCATCCTCTCTCACACATGCCCTTCACAGGTCCTTTCACAGCTATGCTTCCGGATGAAAACCACAGGCCGTCAGGCATGCACCTCTAATGCCAGCACATCTGAGGCAGAGCAAGCCTGGTCTACACACCAAAGTTCAGGACAGCCAAGGCTACACAGTGAGACCCTGTCTCAGAGAGGAAAGGGAAGAGAGAGGGAGAGTGTGTGAGCCAGTGTTCGTATAATGAGGCCTAGGTAACGGAAGACAGTGGAAACAAGCACGTCTCTTCCTGTTTAAAGGACTTACCCATAGCCGTGTTAGCTCCACCAACATTCACGTCGTTCTCATCATCAAACTCAATCCTCACCCCTTTCCCGTTGCCTGCTGAGACTCCACAACCCCCGCTGCGGCAGAGGGAAATTGGAACAACGCCATAGACATAAGCTAACATAATGGGAACACCAATGCCTAAAAGGGAATTAATGAAATTGCATATTAGAAACCAAAACCTGAATCACGGAATATGAGGTGTAGGTCTTTTCAGGAGAAGGTGCACAGGGTTCTAAGGAACACAGCAAAGGCTGGCACACAGCAAAGGCAGGACTCCCAGGTGGGCTTCAGGTAACAGAGGGACAGACAGATTCTGTGAACTTTTTAAGTGCAAGTCTCTGAACTCTAGTGGAAGGAAGGGCTATCCACCAGCTATCCTAACAATAGGTTCTTGGGGATTGAACCTAAAGGCCTTATATGTGTGCCTGAGGCATGTGCTGTACCACTGGGCTAGAGCCCTGGCCCTAAAACTAGGTTCTGGAGTCTACAGCACTTTTAATGAAGTTACTGTGAATCCTCCTCTAAGTTGTACTTAAACCACCCTTCATGTTAAAAGTAATCCTCACAGCAACATACAAGTTAGAAATCCCTCTTCTGTCAACTTCCCAAGATCTGAGGTAATGTTTTAAAGCATGCTCTTACCTACAGTCACTGCAGCTACCACCGGAGATACAATTACAGACAGTGTTACACCACCTGCTATGGCCAGATTCCGCTTGTGTTTTGAAACATCTTTGCCTTCATAGCGATTATGAATCTTAAATTTAAAAGGGAATGGAAATTTAGAGAAGAAAAACATTGCATATTTAGTTTAAATGAAATAGTCTTTTACACACAAGAAAGCTGAAGTCACTTCTCACACAACTTCAGTCAAATGCCCTACTTCAAGGTAACTGCAGCATCACACCTCACTCCTTACTAAGGACCTGCTCAGAGAAGGAGGGCGGCAGTGGCTCAGGAGATTCAGCCTGTGTCAGAAGTTCACCATCACCCTTGTGTACACTGCTAGTTCAAAGCTGGCCTACACCATGAGACTCTGTCTCAAAAACAATACTAGAGTTCCACAGGTTTCTTTCTAAATAGGATTCCTTTGCACCAGCCCCCAGGAGAGGGTGCCACAGTCTTTTTTACTCCTAAAAGTTGAGTCTAAAAAGGTACTGTATGAAACAATTATCACTTAAGTAAAACTTTTTTTCCAGACACCTTGTTATGACAGAAAATTATTAACAGATGACCCCAAATCCTATCTACTTATTTACAGTTTAAAGAAGTAAAGACAAAGGAAAGTAATGGTTACCAGCGAATAGGAGTTAAATCTACTTAGCATCATTGCATAGTCCACATTCATAAACACAATTACTGCCCTAAGACTGGCTTGTGACTTATTACATGAAACTGGGAAATAGTTTAGTAGCTTTGTTCTTGGGCCCTGCAAGAGGCAAACTAAAGAAGGGTATTTTCCCATCTGTTTCATGACATCTGTGAGCAGTCTCCAAACCACACAGGCAGGCAGTCAGTCTCTATAGTAAGATGCTAGGTCCTTTCCACATTCTTTTTCCTGCAGCTCCTTTCCAGGCCATTCCTGGACACAGTCCTGTGGCAGAGCAAAGCCAAGCCTACACATACGCAGGGTAGATCTGTGAGGACAGGCTGCTGAGGGAAAAACATCCTCCATCAATCAACTTTTGCTCCCACCCCCCTTCTTCCTTTCCTTTTCTTGGAGACAGAACCTTGTTATATACAGTCCAGGCTGGCCCCCAAAGTACTGAGATGTACACCACAAGCCTATCAACTTTGGCATCCTTACCCCACGTGTGGAGTAACAGTGACCACATCATCCTATTATTTTTGGTTCAACTTAACTGTTTCTGTTTGCTAATTTTTTTCCTTCCAGTTTCTTCCATTTTTAAAAAACTTTTATTTATTATATGTGTATGGGTGTTTTACCTACATGTATATTTGTCTCATGTATGTATGTGCCCTGTGGCCACGGAGGCCAGAAGAGAGGGCATCGGATCCCTCGGGATTAGAGTTACAGACAGTTGTGGGGTGCCTGCTGGTACTGGGAGCTCTTCTGCAAGAGCAGTGGTGCTCTTAATCACTAAGCCATCCCTCCGCAGGCCCCAAACCCTCAGTGAAGAACTGGCTTCACGTAGCGCAGGCTCTCTCCTCAACTCACCACGTAGCCAAGGGTGACCTTCTGAGCCTGCGTCGCTATCTCACAAACGCTGGGCTTTTAGGCAGGTCTAGCTGGTTATTCTTGTAGCATGTTTTGCTTTTGTTCTACCCAAAAGCTCAGTTTTCAGGCATTTCCTTGATTTACTAGGTTCTCCTGCTAATGCAGATCGCAAACACCACAGAAAATTAAAGAATGACTCCATCAACTCGCCCTTTAGGTGCGCGTGTGACTAACACCAGGAACAACAAACCCCTCACAACTTTGGACAAAAGCGCCGCAGACTAGCCGGCCTGTAGCTGCTGCACCCTGCGTTAGTTCCGGAGTACTGGGTCACCAGCTGTGACTCCATAAACTCGCTGCCAGTGTGGATAGTCTCTCTTTTTCCCTTCTACTTCTAAGTACCTGAGCAAATAGTTTTGCTTTTGATAAAAATCTCTTTGGTATTCTACATGAAAAATTATTAAAATCAGTTTCTGTCCTGGTTAACTTTTTTGTTAACTTGACACAAGCTAAGAGTCATCTGGGAAGAAGGAACCTTAACAGAGAAAATGCCCACACTAAGCCTGGCATGGTGGCACATGCCTTTAATCCCAGCACTCAGGAGGCTGAAGCAAGTGGATGTCTGAGTCTGAGACCAGCCTGGTCTACAGAGCGAGTTTCAGGATGGAGGAGGGCTACACAGAGAAACCCTGCCTGGAAAATTTTTTAAAAAAGGGAAGGAAGGAAAAGAAAAGAAAATGCCCACACTAAATTGACTAGTGGGCATTTTCTTGATTAGTGATTGATATAGGAGGGCCCAGTCCACTGTAGGTGGTGCCACCCCTGGGTGGGTGGGTGGTCCTGGGTTGTATAAGAAAAAAAGCAATAAACAGTATTCCTCCAAGGAATGTGCTTCAGTTCCTGCCTCCATGTTCCTGTCCTGACTTCCTTCCATGATCAACCGTGATGAGAAAGCTAAACCAAATAAACCCCTTTTCTTGTCAAGTTTTTTTAAGTCAGAGCAACAGTTCTCATACTGGAGATAACTTGTCTTCTCTCTAGTGCTGGGAATCAAACCCAGGCGCTTGCACACGCTATATGAGTGACGCCATGCTGTGGCGTCACTCACTGAGTTTAGAGGGGCGCCACTCATTGAGTTTAGAGGGTTACTCACTTAAGACCCTTCTGAAATAAACAATCAACAGAAATATCTCTGTTTCTCACCAGTCACAAACAAATTTTTGTTTTGTTTTTGTGCTGTCTATGATCTAACACAGAACCTCCTACAAATTAGGTAAGTACCTACCAAGAAGCTATATGCCTTTCTATCAAAACTAATTAAAAAATAATGTTTTTTGTTTTGTTTTTCAGACTGTATTTTCAGGGCTAGAAGAGATGGCTCAGCAGTTAACAGTCCATGCCACTGCTCTTGCAAAGGACTGAGTCTGACTCCCAGCACCTACACGGCAGCTCACAACTGTCTGTAACTCTAGAGCAGTGGTTCTCAACCTTCCTAATGCTCTGATCCTTTAATTCAGTTCTTCATGTTGTGGTGACCTCCAACCACAAAATCATTTTCGTTGCTACTTCATAACTGTAACTTTGATACTGTTAAGAACTGCAATGTAAATACCTGTGTTTTCTGAAGGTCTTAGGCGACCTCGATGAAAGAATTGTTTGACCATAAAGGGTTCACAGCCCCCAAATTGAGAACCGCCATTCTATGACCTAACGCTGTTTTCTGGCCTTTGCAAGCACCAGGCACACATGGTACACAGGTATCCATGCAGGCAAACACTCATGTCAATGAAATAAACACAGCTGTCTATGGAAGAGGATCATTCTTACCCTGAGTTTAGCAGCAGAGCTCAGAAACAGAATTAAAGGACACAAAGGAGACAGCTGGAGTCAGCCTAAGTACTGTCTAATAACAGCGGTCACGTGGCAAGAGCACCGGCTTCCTCTCCAGTTGGTGCTTTCTCCAGGACTGGGTGTCCGACTGGCTAGACTGAAATCTATGATGGCTTCATACACTGAATTCATTCACCTGGACCCAAATCCCTTTTCTAAACCACAGTATTAGGCTGGCAGGATGGCTCAGAGGGGTAACAGTATTTGCTGTCAAGCCAGAGTATGACCCTGGAACAACACGGTAGAGGTTAAAAAACCAATTCCAGCAGCTGTCCTTTGATCTCTACTCATGTGTCCACACACATACCATAACCAAGTAAATGTAAAACTCATTATTTCACCACATCGATTAGAAGCTAAAATACCCAGGGTGCTACATGAGGATCCCTCAATGGCTGGGTGTGATGAAACACACTTTCCCTCTGGGAGGCAGAGGCAGGGGAATCTCTGTGAGTTCCAGGCTAGCCAGGACTATATAGTGACTATACAGTGAGACACCCCTGCCTCCCCAAAAAAGACTAATGCAGGCTTATAAATCACCTGCCATTAAAGTTTGGGCTTTTCAACTATTAATTCCCCTCTGAAAAACTGTTCTCTTTGTTCTGACTGTGTTAGGATCATGTAATTTCTTGACATTCAATTAATTTAATTTAGATGGCAACAGGCTTCCTAGTACTTCATAAGTTATCCCATAACTCTCCCAAAGAAGTGACTGCTTAGCTAATGATGAGAATGGCAGGATTAGAAAATGCCGGTGTCTGGATTACCACATAGACTGTTATAACTTGTAAACTGTACTTATAAACAGCAGCATACAATGGAGGTGGAAAGGCTTTGAACTGAAGAGTAAAGAACTAAAGAACGGGTTAACTATTCTTTGCTTGAGGGCACGAATTATGCAGCCATGAATTTCTATCTTGAAGATCTTACAGAAATAACTTTAAAAGGATATACCCAAGAGAGAACAATGTCGATTATCCTTCAAAACTTTATACCAGGCATTGAATCTGTAGTGCAGACTGTAACAGTTTCAAAGGAAGGCTGCTTTTTATGCACACATATTAGCTTGCCAAGCACTGAGCGTTTACTGTGTAAAATGGGGACTTTTGTTAGTTTACTTATTTATTTTTGAGATATATGGGCTGGCTTCAAACTTGCTGCATCCGGAAGATGACTTTGAACTCCTGAGTGTTGGAATTACAGGTATGGGACACCACACCCAGTTTACGTGAATCAAATCCAGGACTTCCTCCATGAAAAAAGTCTACCAACAGAATTACATCCCCAGTCCAAAACTTTCATAATGAAAAACTAAAACCAGCCGGGCGGTGGTGGCGCACACCTTTAATCCCAGCACTTGGGAGGCAGAGGCAGGCGGATCTCTGTGAGTTCGAGGCCAAGCCCGGTCTCCAAAAACCAAAAAAAAATAAATAAATAAAAGAAAACCAACCAACTAAAACCAACTCCTGTGTTAAAAACAAAGCAAAGCCACTTCAGTTCTAAGAAGACGCGCCAACCATTTAGGAGAAGAGCTCACCTTGCGGCCCACATACACAGGGATGCCGATGATCATGGCAGGGATGGCAATGCCGGCTATCAGCGCGATCCCGACCGGAGCGCCAACAAGGGTCCCCAGCTGCCACAGGATCTTCTTCTTCCGGCTCCAGGGTTTCTTCCCCCAGAAAGTACAACCTGATGGACTGAGAGGAAAACCATACAGTGGCTGTTCAGAAACAGTACAACAGATGACAACAACACACCAGAGCAACAACTGCAGAAGGGAGTCTCTCATACTTAACCACCACCGCCCCCCTTTGTGTATTTTGGGTTCATTTAAAAGCCAAAATATTAAAGACACAACTTTAAGTTACATGAACAAGATATTGCTAGTTATGATTTAAAATTTATCCATAGTTCTCCATGACCTTCAAAACCTCAGTTTCTGAAGACTATACTGATGTAAAATAAAATGTTTATTTTATCTCCATTTTAGGCACACAAGTATGTAATTACATCATAAATTCATGTTGGGGCCTAAATGAGAAAATTTATTTATAAGAAAATTAAGAGCTGGATTAATTGTATAGAGTAGCAAATATTAGCACTAAAGTTCAACAATAACAATGTAAAAACAAAGGAACCTCTATTTCCTATCTAAGTTATTTAAGTATAACTTGGTAGTTTTTAAACTTATGTAAATAGGAATACAATCCATCTTTTTAAGTAACTTATAAACCTCAGAATAAAAATACTTAGGTTAATACTGTGTGGTGGTTTGAAAGAAAACAGCCCCCAAAGGGAAGTGACATTATTAGGTGTGGCCTTGTTGGAGTAGGTGTGGTGTGGTTACAGGAAGTGTGTCACTGTGGGGACGGGCTTTGAGGTCTCTTCTCAAGTTTCACTCAGTGTGACAGTCAGTAGACATCCTGTTGCCTATAAGATGTAGCACTCTCAGCTCCAATACCATGTCTGCCTGTAGGCTATCATGCTCCCAGTCCTCATGGTAATGGACTGAACCTCTGAGACTGTAAGCAAGCCACACCAATTAAATGTTTCCTTTATAAGAGTTACAGTAGTCATGGTGTCTCTTCACAGCAATAAAACCCTAAGACAGAAATTGGTACCAGGGACTGGGGTATTGCTGTGATAGGCCTGACCATGTTTCTGTCTGGAGGAATTTGGACTTTGGTACTTTGGGTTATGGAAGAAGTGGAATGCTTTAATTGTTGCTTAATGGGCCATACTATTAGGAGAGTGGAAGTGTAAGAGTTACTGAAATTGTCAGGGGGTGGTAGCGTCACTCAAGGGGTTTCAGAGAAGTTTAGTATGTTGCCTAGAGATTGTTCTTGTGATATTTTGGTGAAGGAAGTGGCTGCCTTTTGCCCTTGTCCGAAGGGTCTATCTGAGGCTAAAGTGGAGAGTTTTGGATTAATTTCATTGGCAGAAGAAATCTCAAAACAGCCTAGTACAACTCTGTTGTGTGGTTTTAGTTTAGTGGTAACTCTAATGAAGATTTATAGTGTCAAGGGGCAAGGGGAGCAGGGTAAATTACAAAATGCAAATTTTGAGGAGAAAAAGAGCACCTGGGAGTGGAATGTAGCCAAATCCTATGTTCAAGGAGATAAATGGATTAAGAAATGGAATATAGAGAGTGGTGACCCCAGGGCAAGATCCTACCCAGCTAAGTTTCTAACTTGTGAAGATGAATTAAAGTTTAGAGCTGGGTGTGGTGGCACATGGAGATGCAGAGTTTGGAGTTTGCCCAGCTGGTTTTCAGTGTTGTTTTGGCCCAGAATTTCCTTGCTTTGCTCCCTTTCCTGTGTTATAGAATAGTAATGTATATCCTGTGCCACTGTATGTTGGAAGTATGTGATCTGCTTTTTTATTTCAATTTTACAGAGGATTACAGTTAAGAGACTGCATGAGTCTCAGAAGACACTTTGGACTTTGAAACAAGTTTGGAACTATTATAGACTATGGGGACTTTGGAAGTTGGACTGAATGTACTTTTGCAATACGATATGGATACAAGCCTTTGGGGGTCAGTGGAATGTGGTAGTTTGAAAGAAAATGGCCCCCAAAGGGAGTGGCACTTTTAAGAGGTGTGACCTTGTTGGAGTAGGTGTAGTCTTGTTGGAGGAAGTATGTCACTGTGGGGGCGGGCTTTGAAGTCTCTTTTGCTCAAGCTTCCCTCAGTGTGACAGTCAGTCGACTTCCTGTTGCCTGCCAGATGTAGCACTCTCAGCTCCAGCACCACATCTGTCTGCAGGCCTTCATGTTCCTCATCCTGAGGATAATAGAAACCTCTGAAACTCTAAGTAAGCCACCTCAATTAAATGTTTTCTTTATAAGAGTTGCAGTGGTCATGGTGTCTCTTTATAACAATAAAAACCCAACTAAGACATACTGTTTTCAAAACAAAAACTCTGATATACAATGTAAAGTCTATTCATAAATAGTTCTCTCCATAAGCTTACCTTAGATAATGTAAATCGGATATTTCTTTCATGCACAACCAACAAAACTCACAACCACAGACAGCACATGTCATATGATTGCAGCTCCCATCATTCATCTTTATTATATAAGCAGCACATCGTGGGCACGGCTTTATATCATCAGCTATGAGGAACACAGACAAGAAAATTTAAAGTGTGTAGAAATGGTTTCCAGATTAGCAGCTGTAAAACTGCCCAAACAAATCTTTGCAATTACATTCAGTAAATGGCAATTTTAGCCTGCTGCTTTTAGTATAGAAAACAATTTTTTCTTTCCTTTTAGGAAATATACTTTGTACTAAATTTTCAGGTTGTAACCATTTTCAAACATGGTAGCAAAGCAATGAGAACCAAGAATAATAACAGAGGAATTCAAACTCCTGTATGCTGCCCTTTAGTGAAGAGGCACCATTAGGGAGTGACCACTTCATAGTCACCTAAGGCACTGTACACAAACACTCCCTTTTCTATTATAATAACATCAACTAAGAACACTATAGCTCATAGAGAATAGCTTTAGAATAAATGTAACCATTCTTATCCTCATGACTGCTAATAAGCAGTCTCCATCTTTTCTGTTCATTCATTCAAGAGTTGTTGGTGCAACTGCATTATACTAATGTGCTACAAAATGCACAACAATGCCAAGTTAAAAATATCATGGTAGATAACCTTAGGTTTCAACAAAGAATAAGAGTTATACCACCATTTAGAATTCTAGCTGCTCTTTAAATAACAGCCTACAGCTATCTAACGGTTACTATTAGCCAGTTACATTGTCTATCTATATGTAATTTTTTAGAAAATGTATTTACAATGCTAGCCACTGAGTTTAAGTATTTGTTTATGCTATTTTATAAACATTAAGCTAATATTCTATTTTCATTTCTGCAAGTTTTATGCTCAGTTTTTAACTGCTTTATCAATGAATTCAAGTTTCCTTAGTGTTTTTTGAAAGGCTAAAGTTGTTTATAACTAAGAATTAGTAAGGCTCACATTAAGTGTTTTAACAATTCAAGCTATTTTGAGCAAACCAACAGTTCTAAGCAGTCAAAGACAAAGAGAAATGATCATTTCTAGAATATAAAATGTAAAAGTATTTATAAATTATGATTTAAATGACCCAACGACTATAACATTTGCATTACAAATTTTAAACATAGGGTAGAAAAGAAAAAGGTTAGCTTTTATACCTAAAACTTTTTGATGTACACATCAAAAAGAAATACTAATTCTATCTGCTTAAGAAGCAGTAAACATGGGGCTGGAGGGATGGCTCAGTGGTTAAGAGCACCGACTGCTCTTCTAGAGGTCCTGAGTTCAATTCCCAGCAACCACATGGTGGCTCACAACCACCTGCAATGAGATCTGGTGCCCTCTTCAGACCTGCAAGGTACACGTGCAGACAGAACACTGTATACATAATTAATAAATAAAATCTTTAAAAAAAAAAAAAAGAAGCAGTAAACATAAAATTGTAAACTTAATAAAATATTATGAAATGATTTTTAGACTTTTTTGAGGGTGGGGGCAACTAAATTGCATAGTTCTAGAGTGTGAACTAGATAACAATGCATGTCACAACATCAGAAAGCTGCACACATACCTGAACCAAAATCCCTGATTTACATGGCATGATATCATTAGTTTTATTTAGCTATAAAAGAACTTTTGGTTATCTTAAAAGATAACCAAATGGAAGTAAACTGATACTACCTTTGCAGAAATTGCTAGTTATGCCAGCAAGCATTCCAGTATAACATGGCTACATACACTCTCCCATGGTGACTACTTGGAGGAAGCTCAATATTTGTTTAGATAACTAAGTTATAATGTTCATTTAAAAAGTAACAAAAGCCACTTCAATGTTCTTTTTGATTTAATGCTGGTTCACACAAGCCCAAATCTCTAGCAGATTTCTGTGGTGTTTCCATATCTAACATTATAAGAACATGTATGAGGCAGAAATATTGCAACCCTACAGACATAAGCGTTGTACTGTCTTCATTTTGAAGATGAGAGTAGCGCCTTGCTCAGGTCACACAGAGGAAGAGGAGAGTCTGGACCTTAAATTCAGTCCAGATTCTGGATTCCAAATCTGGTTCTGGAGTCCTTTCTATTACCCTACATGCCTGTACGCCGTGACCAAAAATACCTCCTCCACTCTTCAAGGAAACATCCAATGGCTACTGCTAACTCTTCAGGAACAGGTCCTCGCTAAAAAAATTCTTCTGGATCCTTAACTGAATTATCACAATTACTGCTAATATCTTTGCATTCTCCCCAAATCTTCAGGAGAGGAGATAGAAACAAGCCACTAAGCAAATAGGAATGAAAACCCAAGTATATTGTATAAATTATTAAACCCATATTAAAGCTTAAAAGACTTTTTCTCCAGCAGGATAAAGTACATGACAGTCTCACTTTTTTTACACCGATTTCTATATTTTTGAAATTTTTCCGTTGTAATTATCAAGACAAAATGTTTTCTAGGGATTAAAATTCCAATGAACAAAGAAAATTCTGTTAATAGGAAATAGTGACTTTTTTTGATCATTCAAAGAACATTAAGAAATCTGAGTTTTTTGGTTTTTGTGTTTTTTTAAAGATTTATTTACTTATTATGTATACAGTGTTCTGTTTGCATGTGTCCCTGCAGGCCAGAAGAGGGAGCCAGATCTCATTACAGATGGTTTTGAGCCACCATGTGGATGCTGGGAATTGAACTCAGGACCTCTGGAAGGACAGTCAGTGTTCTTAACCTCTGAGCCATCTCTCCAGCCCGACATCTGAGATTTTTTAAAAAAAAAATTTAATTTTTATTTTGTGATTTATGAGATGTATGCTTTACAAACAGATCCCTAGGTAATTTTTAAATTTCCTTACCAAAGACATACTTAAGTTCTGTGTGTCTTCCCAAGTAAAGTATGATTTTTATGCCCTTACTCCTAGAATATATCTGAAATGTTTTAAATTTCACAAAATACTTAAAAGATTAAACTTTTGTGTGGTCTTTATACAAACAGAAATAATTGTAAATTGTTCCACTCCAAATTACTATTTTATTAAATGTATTTACAAGTTCTGTGTACCATGCATTTATGAGTAATAGGTGCAGACTGTATCTAGTGGTCTAGCACACAAAGAGTCAGGCAGCTTTCTTTTTCTGCTGTCACTGACAATAAACTCTTTCCATCTCAGAACCACTTTCTGGATTTATTAAACAAAAATACATCAAGAATAAGGTTTCTAGGACAGAAACACGCGTAAAACATAAAACACATTTTAACAGGAAAGGGAAAATAAGGTAATTAATGGTAACTGAATATTCTTTACATTAAAATCACCAAGCAATCTCTATACACAGTCAGACACAGAAGTGCACACACTTGCAATCCCAGTGCTCCTGTGCTGAGACAGAAGGCAAGGACAGGAATTCCTGCAAGTTCACAGGCCCGCTAGCCTGACGTACACAGCAGAGAAAAACAAGACACCTGTCTCAGACAACCAAAGGTGAGGACCAGTACTCTGTTATCCTCTCATCTCCACTCTCTCCCCACCTACACACACACACACACACACTAAAAACAGACCTACTACCTGCTGCTCCGGACTCCTGGCTGTAACTAATGGATGAAGAACGTATCGTCCTTAAGCGTAAACTCTGGGCTCTCTCCTGCCGAGCAGCATCACAGGTCTGGTTTGGATGCCAGAGCTGTTTACAGTGGTAGCAAAACTCTGTCCCACAGCCTTCTCGCCCACAGGTCAATTTGGGACAGCTGGCACATCCAAATGCTATCACGGCATATCTTGAAAGAACAAGGAAAATGATTTAAAATGTGACACAAAACAAGATCAATTCAGTAAAAATTTAAGAAACATCCAATTAAAATGCTACTCAGAAAACACTTTTCCGATATGCATTAATAAAATACCATAAACCCTAACACAACCTCACCAACATGAAAAAAAGAAAAATGACAGTTCATAAACGAAAGTAACATAAATACCTTTAAAAAATTCTAAATTCTTTACTTTCAAATTTTACCCAGGTGTGGGGGTGCATGTCTTTAATTTCAGCACTCAGAGGCAGAGGCAGGTGAGTTCAAGGCCAGCCTGGTCTACAGAGTGAGTTCCAAGACAGCCAGAGCTACATAATGAGACCCTATCTCAAACAAAACAACAACAAAAAACAATGTCACATAATAATTTAATACAAATAGACTTTATTCGAACTAAAACAGGGTATCTGGGATCAAATAAAAGATGAAGAATACATTTATGATTAGCCTTAATGTCTATTCTCTGAGTAAATATTTTCGATACTTTAAATTTTTTTAACTTAAATTTGGGTACTGTTAGACATCTGGCCCAGAGAAATTCAATTTTCTTCACATCAACTTTCATAGCAGATGTATTCATAATAGCCCCAACTGGGAAAAAGCTCAGCTGTCCATCAACAAGCAAATGGTTAAATTGTGGTGCATACATGCACACCACAGAATACTACTCAGTTAAACTGTGGTGTATACATGCACACCACCAAATACTATTCAATCAAAGGAATGATGGACACAAATAACAAGACAAAGAAATCTCTGAGGAATGACACTGAGTTAAAGAAAAGTCAGTTTTAAAATGTTACAAGCTATATGCCTCAGTATATGTAACACTTGAAATGACAAGGTTTCAGAAATGGAAACTAGATCAATGACTGCCAGGGTTCCAGGAAAAAGTGGAGTGGAAGTAAACACCGTTAGACAATGACATGAAGGATTATGGCCCTTAAAAAGGATTTTTGTTTTTTTATTTTAAATTTAAGACAGGGTCTTGCTAAATTGCTGCCTCTGAACTTGCTATTAGTCAGGCAGACCTTGAACTTGTGATCCTGCCTCAGCTTCTGCAGTTAGCTGGTAAGTAAGGCATGAATGGGGCTGTAACTGGCAACACTGTGATATCCTTGACTGTGATACAGGCACACAAACCTACACCTGATAAAAATCCCATGTAAGTAAATCCACCCCACATAAATTAGCTAGTCCATGTAAAAAGAGAAATCTGAGTAAAACCAATAGACTAGACTGTGTGTGGCGATTTGAATGATTCATACTCCTCAACCCTCAAAGGCTTTTGAATATTTAGTCCCCAGTTTGCTGTACTGTTTGGGTAGGATTAGGGTGTGCGGTCTTCCTGGAGGAAGCATGTCACTAGGGGTGGGCTTTAAAGTTTCTAAAGTCATGTGCCTTTCCCATTTTGTTCTCTCTGCTTACTGCTTGCAAGCCGAGATGCCAGCTCTCATCTGTCCCTTCCACCATGACTGCCTGCTGCCATGCTTCCCCACGATGGTGGTGATGGTCTCATCCCTGGGCATGATGTTTTACCATGGCAACAGAAAAGTAACTAATACACTGTATCAATGCCAATATCCTTATATAGCAGAAGTGGCAATCATGTGATAATGTTCTACATCTTTGTAAAATGGGAATGGGGGAGGAGGACAAGCTGTGAATCACACGTAAGGGCAGCTCTATTCCTGTAAGTGCATATACATACAACCATACAAATGAACTGTCAAAGAGCATTTTAGCTCTCTTTGAAAGCAGTATCAAATAAATTTGTCTATATTTAAGTTTTGGGGGATTTTTGTGTTTATTTATTTTTAAATATCAAATATTTCCTGGAAACTTAGGGGAGTTTTGGTGTTCTTGTTATTGGCAACAAAATTTAAGTAATAATCATAGCTAAGATTGTATCAAATTCCAAGTCCATTTGCATCAATTGTGCAGGATTTTAAACAGACGAGCATTCCTCCCTTTGTGACTTACTACTCTCCTAAGCATCCCATCCTTCAAATTTAAACTCTGCACCTTAAATTCTATTTTACTTCTGGGAGAATTTACATTAAAATAGTACAGAATTAATGGCAATTTAAATCAAAACAGTAATTTAGCAGCATTTCACTTCCCTAGATTTTAAGAGAACCAATGAGGGGCTGGAGAGACGGCTCAGCATTTAAGAGCACTTGCTGCTCTTCCAGAGGACCTGAGTTAGAGTCCTAGCACCCACACGGTGGTTTGTAACTGTCTAACTCCAGGCACAAGGGATTGATGTCCTCTTCTGGCCTCCATGGGCACTGCATACATGTGGTTCACAGACTTTACATGTAGGCAAAACACCCATACATATAAAAATAATACTTATTAAAACATCTTTTTTAAAGGATGGCTAATTCATTGCAGTCCCAGGAGTGGGGGAAAGAATCTACATTTTATTTTCAACTTTTAAAGTATATGATTTAAAGTCAAGTTTTTATATAAAAATAGTAATTTCAGCTGGGTGATGGTAGCGCATGCCTTTAATCCCAGCACTTGGGAGGCAGAGGCAGGCGGGTCTCTGAGTTGGAGGCCAGCCTGGTCTACAGAGTGAGATCCAGGACAGGCTACAAAGCTACATGGAGAAACCCTGTCTTGAAAAAGAAAAAAGAAAAAATGGTAATTTCAGTGAAAAAGAAAAAGACATTTTATTCTAAGCCTCTTCCATATCTTACCTTCTCCTGAAGGAATGAAGAGGCTAGAAGAGGGGCAAAATGGGAGATCATTTTGTAGTCTTAAGTTCAAAGGCTAATGCTAAGAAAGGCTGGTTTTTATGTTTGTCTGTTTTAAAATGGCAGCAATGGGAGATACATACGGCTCAATAATTCAGAGCGCTGGCTGCTCTTGCCGAAGACCCACATTTGATTCCCAACATCCACCTTCATGATGCTCAAACTATGCATACAAGTTTTATGTTAGTGGGTAAAGTTTTCTATACAATACCAATATAACACCTGTAACATTACCAGCTACATATAAATTATGCTCTTAATCTCTAGAGAGCCAGCACAAACAATAATGTAAAAATAAAGGGACTCTAACTAGTTTTCTGTCCTTTGTAGTAAAGACTACTGACAATCATCAACACCAAATTACTGTACAGCCAAATTAATGAGGGATAATTCTTTACTACATTTATATAACCACCATAAATTTGTTTTTAAGAATATAATTTATTGAATTAGGTGTTCCTATTTTGTTTCTCTTGGTGTTAATCTCTCTACTGTAAGGTGTACTCGATTTTAATAGATAATGTGGCAAGTGAGTAAATTATCCATGTATATTTTCTTATTTTACTTCTATAACTACCTCTGTAAGCTGCTCTGATTCTGTTTAATGTATTATGTGTGGTGACAAGATAATACAGAGCTATTTATCAACCAGAAGTTGTGGGCCCTTAGATTTACTGTCTCAGTTTATGCTGGCCACAGTTTCTGACACTTCATTAAATAACTCGTGTCCTGGGGTTCTATGAAAAATACTCTTGAAAACCACATTCTTCCTCCACATGATATATACAACAGAAATCATTTCTCAGTGTTTGAAGTGTTTTATGGGAGCAGTAGATATAATGATTCTTAAAAGGATAAGGTAAAATGTTTTGCCCAACTCAAAATCTAATTTGAGGAGAAAGATGTTCACTCTTGAACCAGTGAAAATACTGTACAAGTGGTCCCTACACTCCCGAGTGACACAATCGCATCTAAGCTGTCTAAATAGGATACTCTCTCGCTCAGATTACTTGAAACCATTGCTCATTAATCCTATTTTCTAGACACAGAGTGTAACTTATCACAGATCCCGGAGTTTGGTTCTGCCATTACCCCTGGAAACTCAGCTGGCTGTGGCCTAGTTTAAAGAGTTACCTTCTTTTTACATACACACATACATACTACCAGCTTATTTTTGAGGAAGGGTCTTATGTAGCCCTGGCTAACTCTGAACCTACTATGTGGCTGAGGATGATTTTGAACTTGATTGTCCTGCTTCCACCTTCCAAGTGCTAAAATTGTAAGCATGCACCAACATCCTCAGTTTATATGCTGTGCTGCGGATCAGACCCTGGACCTCACACTTGCTAGGCACGTACCTTACCCACTGAACTACACCCATAAGCCCTTATATAGTATTGTTAATGTATGCTTTTGTTATAACAGAAACTCTTTAGTATCGGGAAGCATAATTCAAATCTGATACTATATTCTATCTGAGACTTACACAACTAATGAATTCATAAAGTATTAAGTAACTAAGTTTTTTAATGCTTTATATGACACAGTAAGCCTTGGTAGACAGTTGTGTATTCACTGATTTACCCAGATGGGGAATACTTAACTTTTTCCATTTAAAATTAGGGAATATAGACTAGATGCAATCTGAAAATTTACTCAACAAGTTTTTAAAAACTAGTTTGATTCATGCAATAAATTCTGAAACTATAATTTAATAAACCCTGTAGCACGAATCTTAGGTCTTATTAATAAAATCAAACCTGAAGCCAGGTATTGGTGGTGAATGCTGGAAGACCAGAGAAGCCGAACAAGCCACAGCTTCCTCACCTCACCAATTCCTCAGCTGATCCTGTTTCCTCAGACTGGAAGCCTCTGAGTCCTCACCCAAATGAATCTCAGGCAAACTGCTGCTCAAAAGCCTAACAGCTTAGCCAGACTAGTTCCTGGTTTTCCTGCCTTATATACCTTTCTGCTTTCTGCCATTACTTCCTGGGATTAAAGGTGTGAGTCACCATGCCTGGCTGTTTCCAGTGTGGCTTTGAACTCACAGAGATCCGGATGGATCTCTGCCTCCCAAGTGATAGGATTAAAGGCGTGTGTGCCACCATTTTCTGGCCTCTATGTCTATCTAGTGGCTGTTCTGTCCTCTGACCCCAGATAAGTTTATTAGGATGCACAATATTTTGGGGGACACAATATATCACCACAAAACTCACATCCTAGTTTTTCCTGGATCTATAATCAAATAATATAGAAATTCCAGGTTTTCATAAGTTCTACTTATATAATGTATGGGATACTAATAGTATGTTAAATTTTACTATTCATGGATTGTGTATCTTTTTAGTAGTCTTATATGTCTTTTTTGTGCTATGTGTAGGGTATGTACACACAAGTATGTTGGAGGCACATGCACGTGAGGCCAGAGGCTGATAATGGCTGTCTTCCTTCAATCATTAATTTAGCTAGGCTAGCTGGTCAACGAGCTTCAGGAACCACCTATCTCTGCCTGGCCCCTAGCACTGGAGCTACAGGTATATCCACCAAGCCCAGCTTTTTGACATGGATTCTAGGGATCCAGACTCAGGTCCCCCATGTTTGCAAAGCAGTCATTTTACCGAATGAGCTACCTCCCTTTTGTGGCTCTTACTATAAAGGGCATATAACTAACTTAAAGGGCAAATATCTGGTTTTTCTTAGTTCTGACAACCACACAACATGCAGGCTGCAGTTACATAATAATCTAATACATATGCAAAATTATTTCCTTTTAAATGCGGAGGAAATGACATTTGTCATTTAGAACTTGAGGTAATGAATTATAGAATTCCTGTGTAGCAATTTTTGAGACCTGAAAATGTTCACATATGAACACAAACACACTTATTTGTGGTATAAATGCCTTTCAAAAGCATCATTTATTTATGACAACAAATAACCCTAACACTGAGCATTCTGTTATCCCCAAATAAAAACTGTTCATGGGTGAGGACATTCAAATTTGCTTATAACTTAATCCTGTTCCCCACCATCTCACCAGCAGTTGTCTTCACAAAATGTAGGTAATAATTTAACAGAGACAATATAAAAACAAGTTAGGATTTCTGAATTTCAATACTTAGTACGGTATATACCCAAAATGTTTTGTTCTTAAATAAGCTATTTAGAGTGTTAAGACTGTTTTTTAGACTACAAGAAAATTCTTGTCTTATCCCTAGAGAAAAACAAACTAAGAAAAGCCAAACGGTATGTTCTCACCCACAGTCTGGAGCTGGACACCACCTACAGTCAGGATCTGCAACAAGCCATCGTCGAAGCATAAACTCTTCGTATTTTTCCATTAAGACATCATCACTTAATATCAAGCGAATGTCATGGGGATTAAACCGTTCGGTACATTCTGGACAACTGATATTAACTCTACTTTCAGAGATTTCTATCCTTAGGTATTGTCGTAAGCAATCCACACAAGATCTATGGTGACATGTCATTATATCAGGAAATCTGTCTTTAGAATGCCGCAATAGGCACAAAGGACATTCTATGAAGTCTCCAATTTGTTTGCTGATTGAAGTCAATCCATTGTCAGAAGAGGTATTTGTAGAGAAAATGGAGTTCTTATCCATACACATTTCAGAATGTATACTTTCAATACTTGCAATTCCATCCACTCCGCCATTGAGCTCCCTTGATTTACGCCTGTTGTCCTTTTTCCTCCGAAAGAGCGAGCCTATTGAAATTCTTCTCTTTTTGGGTGCCTTTTTGACAGAAGGCAAGCTCACAGATGAGGCAGAAGACTGAAGATCTCTATCTGAACCCATTTGCCGATGTAAACTCATGTCTAAAATGCTCATTAGAATTTAGTTGGGGGTCAGTGTTCATACGCAGCCCTTCATTATACTTAAAAATAAAATTTATTTTTTGTTCTTGTATTCAGATTAAGTCATGATGCAGAAAAGTCCTATTGGCTCCTTCAGAGAATCTCGAAAAAGTTCAATTAGAGAAGACTGTTGTCACAGATGTCCTAAAAAACAAAAACCAAACAATTTAACTGTATTTTTATATGTATATGTTTTTATAATCTTACAGGTTCTCTGTGAAATTTTTAACAAATATGTTCTATAACCATAAGCATAAAAATTAAAGTCATTAGTCTACAGGAAAATGTACAATGAATACTGAAATAGCAAAGACATTCTTTAATCCTAATATAAAGTTTTCTACATTTGAATTGAAACAATTGTTACAAAAGTCTTTAGACAAATCTTGATGCTATCATTGATTTAAAGATTCCTCACTACCTTTAATTTGTTTTTAATTAGGAATAAAATGCACATGAAAACAAAAAAATTTAGGAATGGTTTATATGATAATCTTGAAGAAAAACATTCTAGGTAGAGGGTCTCTTACATTCCAGAAACAATCACTTCCTATAATTTCACAACATGGTAATGTGCATGTTATTAGGATGGTGACAGATCAACTCAACAGAATAAAGCCACCATTTTCCTTTAAAAATCTCACATATTAGCTGAGTGGTGGTGGTGCACACCTTTAATCTCAGCACTCGGGAGGCAGAGGCAGAGGCAGGCAGAGCTCTGTGAGTTTGAGGCCAGCCTGGTCTACAGAGCAAGTACCAGGACAGACAGGGCTACACAGGGAAACCTTGTCTCAAAAAACTAAAAAAACATAAAAAAGAAAACCTCACCTATTATATTTGATTTTTAACAAAGGTGACTTTGCTGAGCACTAAAAATGGTCTTTCAAAAATTACCTGAGAGGGGATCAGAATTTGACCTATAGCTCACCCCATAAAAGCACTTGCCACATAAGCCTGATGACCTGGGTTCTATTCCTGGAACATACATAGTGGAAGGAGGGAACTGCCTCCTGAAAGTCGTCCTCTGAATTTCATGTATACACCATGTCATATGAACATAGAAACACACAAACAATAACAATAAAATAATTTAAAAAAATCAATTACAGCAAATTTAAATGTGAAGAAGTTTTTAGGAGACAAAGAGTAATATTTCAACAAAAAGATTTCTTACACAGAACACTACAAGTGCTAATCATGAAATAAAAGATGGTAAATGATGAAACAGAGTCCAAGAACCAAGTACTAACGGTACGGGAGAAGACAGGCCCCACCAACAGCTCATAAAGGAGAAGAACAGTGTCCAGAAGAGGTAAAGGCATGTGCATGTACACAGAACCAAGTACTAACGGTGTGGGAGAAGACAGGCCCCACCATCAGCTCATAAAGGAGAACAGTGTCCAGAAGAGGTAAAGGCATGTGCATGCACACAGAAACAGACAACCCAAAAGAAAAATGGACAGGGGTATAACAAGCACTTTACAAAAGCATGTTTAAATGCACAACATTATTAATCATCACTACAGCTACACAGACAGGCCACTATATACCTAGTAGATGGCTAAAACGAGGAGACTGGTATTTCTAGATGTTGACAGGGATGTGGAGGAGTGAGGACGCTCTCACATTAGTGGTGAGAAAATAAGAAGGCACAACTACTCTGGAAACTTTAACAACATCTACCAAACTAGAGCGTATGGTTACCCAGCATTTTTACTCCTAAACAAGACCATACACAATACACTGGAGAACATGTTTAGTAAAGAATAAGCTTTCTTATAATACAGCTAGACTTTATACACTAGCACCAGTGAGGAAACTAAAATGTAAAGTCTGAGAGCCACACAGACTCAAGCAAGTGGTTTTGAGTATTATAAAATTAGTCAGACAGGAAACAATTCAACAACAATCACAACTAAAGAAATAAAAATCCAAACATTAGATACTATTGTGGTAGATACTAAGAAAAGTTGTAAAAGGTTGATTGATATTAGTTTAGTGAAAGAATCACCTCATGTCTTGCTAGAAGAATCTAAGCACAAATGTGTGTGTGTGTGTGTGTGTGTGTGTGTGTGTATGTGTGTGTGTGTGCTCACATGCGTGCGAATTTAGCATTATTTTAAATCAGAAAATTCTTTTGTTGTTGTTTTTGTTTTTTTGAGACAGGGTTTCTCTGTGTAGTTTTGGTGCCTGTCCTGGATCTCGCCCTGTAGACCAGGCTGGCCTTGAACTCACAGAGATCTGCCTGGCTCTGCCTCCTGAGTTCTGGGATTAAAGGAAGGCGTGCACCACCACCGCCTGGTTAAATCAGAAAATTCTTAAGCCCAGGTACCCTACTTATAGTTTGTCCTTCAAGTGAAATAATAATACATATTGCAAATAAATCTACCTATTGCTGTATAGCTGGTAAAAGAGGGGGGGTGGGGGAGGGGAGAAGCAAAACAGTAAAATCTCCATGTAAAACTGGAAAATAACATTTAAGCCTGGCAGCAGTACACCTTTAATCCCAGCACTTGGGAGCAGAGGCAGGTGGATCTCTGTGTTCGAGGCCAGCCTGGTCTACAGAATGAGTTCCAGGAGAGCCAGGGCTACACACAGAAACCCTGTCTTGAAAAGCCAATAAATAAGTAAATAAATAATGTTTGAGTATTCAACTGGGCACTTAAATGAACAAACTATAATCCAAATGTAAGCTATGGAAAGATTCATACAGAGTGTCAAGAAATGACAATTGCAAAATAGTATCTATGGTATGAGATCATTTGTAGACTAGGGACACAACTTTTCTTTTGATATTTAAAATGTTCCTCAGTGATTTGGCTGCACACTTCACTTAACGATCACTAATACTAAAGACACTTTTGCTGTGGAATAATCCTATACACTGTGAAAATGTGCTGCTCTCATTGTTAATAAAAAGCTACTGGCCAGTAGCCAGGCAGGAAGTATAGGCAGGACAACCAAACTAAGGCTGCTGGGATGAAGAAGGGCAGAGTCAGGAAGACACCAGCAGATGCAGAGGAAGCAGGACTATAGAAAATGAGGTAACCTACCATGAGCCACGTGGCAGAGGGTAGATAAGAATTATGGGTTAATTTAAATGTAAGAGCTAGTTAACAAGCCTGAGCTATTGGCCAAGCATTTACAATTAATATAAACCTCACTGTGTTTATTTGGGAGCTGCTGGCAGGACGGAAACTTCTGCCGACATACTTTGTTAAACACACTCACTTAAAAACAAATTCCTATAGGTTGCCTTCTGCCCTCGCAAGGGAAACCACTTTCTCTGTTTCTCATTATGCTAGGGAGGCAGTGAGACTATTTTTATTTCAAAAAAAAAATTATTTATTTAGTTTTGTGGGTTTTGTTTGTATGTTTGTTTTTTGAAACATGGTTTCTCTGTGTAGCCCCACCTGTCCTGGAACTCGAGTTCTGTAGATCTGTGTAGCTCCACCTGTCCTGGCCTCGATCTAACTCAGGAGTGCTAGGATTAACATCTAACTAGTTTTTTTGAGAAAAGATTTTACCACATAGTCCAAGCTGTCCTGGAACCCACTATGTAGACCAGGCTGGCCTCAAACACACATATATCCACCTACCCCTGCCTCCCAAGTGCTGTTGCTTTTTTTTAAAAGTAGGTATATGTTTGTGTAACTGTGTGTAGGGGTATATGCATGTGTGTGTGTGTGGGGGGGGGGGGTGGCCATGGCCAGAAAAGGGCATCAGATTCCCTGGTGCCTAAGTTACAGGTAGCTATGTGCTTCCTGACATGGGTGCTGGGAACTTAAATCTTCTAGAAGAACAGTAAGTACTCTTAATTAGTGAGATACCTCTCCAGTCCCAACACTTTTTTAAAAAATCCACACAATTTAATGACCACCCTTTGGAGAAATGGTCCAAGGGAATTATCTATAAACATGTGTCTAAAGAGAATTGGGAATGCCTCAGTAAACAAGAACTTTGGTGAAATCTCACAGTAGAAATCTCGCCCTCCATGTACTAAACACTGAGATTATTACTATTAACAAGATACACATACTTCCTATCTGGACTTTAGTAATCTAAAGAAACATTATCCACATACCAGTTATAATGATAAGCCTTTATTCATAAAATTTACCTGTTACTTTGTCTTAAAAATATCTCAATTTTCACAAAACATAGAGGAGTATCATTGAGAAATTATAGCGAATGATAACCTAATACAGAATTCACACTTAAAAAAAAAAAAGGAACCATCTTGCAAGCCATATGAACAAGATTAAGAAGAGATCTATGTAATGGCAAATTGAGAAGATATAGTCAATGTTTCATCTTACCACCCCGGAAGTAAGGACACAAGCAGCTTACTTTTCTCTTCTGAATGATTTGCAATTCACAAATTTTAGCTAAAAACATTTTTCATTATTCTCATTTTACAGATGGAGAAACAGAAGTTCAGAAACTATCAGACTGTGGCTTTATTATCAGACCTCCTAGACATGCATATGTGTGTATATACAGACATATACAAACATATATATATATATATCCAACTACTTCAAACATAGTCTACAAAGACTAATAAGGTTCACTGGATTTATACAGAATATACTATATAAGAGCCTAGGTATTGCCAAGCGTGGTGGCACACACCAAGCCTTTAATCCAGTACTCAGGTGGATCTCCATGAGTCTAGTCTACATAGTAAGTTCCAGGACAGCCAGAGATACATAGTGAGACCCTGTCTCAAAAACCAAAAAACCAAACCAAAATGATCCAAAGTATGGGGCTAGGGAGATGGTCATTGGGCAAGAGCACTTGCTACAAAAGCATGTGGACCTGAATCTAAATCTATATATAGAAAGCTAGATGTAGTCACTTGTGCCTATAATCCCAAAACTGGAGACTTGCTGGCTGCCAGTCTAGATAAAGAAACAGGTTCAGGCTCTTCCAATTTCTTTCTTCTTTGCCATGAGGTGCGCACACCTCTGCTTTTCCTCTCTTCTCTTCTCTTCCTCTCTCTCTTTCTGACTCTTTATCTCTATATTATAATAAACTCTTTCCATGCAGATGCAAAAAAAAAAAAAAAAGAAAAAGAAAAGAAACAGGTTCAGTTACAGATTCTGTCTTTTTCAAAGGAGTAAGACAGAGTGAAATAAAGATACTTGAATGTCCTCCTCCAACCTCTACATGGGCACATGTTGGAGCCCACTAGGTTTCTAGTGGCTGTACCTAGCAGGACTGCATGGGAGGTTGATTGGCCCACCGGTAAGGGTCTAACTAGCAAAGGGGAGGTCTTTTGCTCTACCCCTTGCCATTGTTATAAATAGCCCTTTGGAATAAAGTTCTGGGCCAGTGGATAAGGATTCAGGCCCTCCCGAGTCTATCCTGTGTTTTCTCTCTGTTTCTTTACTCTCTATTTCTAACTAAGTCTCTTATCCCTCATTCCTCAAGAGTCCCTGGAGTAAATAAATGTGGGGGTTGGTCCGCTACAGGCACACATGTACATACACATATGTATACACACACACCCCTCATTAGGTCACAGATGCTGCCCTTGTAGAGGAATCAGCCATGCCTTACCTATCTGGTACCTTCCCTAAAGGATGAAATTCCTAAAATGCAGCAGCCCCAAAATAGGGTGGGACAACAGAATTCGCTTCTTTAACTACAGCCTTCTATCCTACCTAGTACCTTCTCTAAAGACTTAGAGACTTCTCCCTTTAAGTTCAGAGGCTCCTGCCCCCAAGTGTAGAAAAGTAAGGAAGTTTCTTGTTCTGCAGGTTGCTGTTGGATATGCTAACCCAGTTTCCTTCACTGTAAGTGGCCAGCATGGCTAAGCTATCCTCTCCTCCTCAGCACACTCCTGTCTATGGAACCTGAAATCTTTATGATTTAAATCTCTCTCAATCTCTCCCACCCAGGAGCTTGCACTGTACAATAAACACTTAACCATTTTAGAATAAGAACAAATGATAAAGAGCACAGAAAGATTCCCAGCTGATTTGTTAAGCTACAAAACACTGATAACATGAAGAAAAGCAGTGATGGGAAGAAGAATTTTGGTTGGTATGTAAGAGAGCAGGACCTAAATCAGCAGACTGAGTACAGAAGAGCACCTTACTAATGTGTGTGAGCACCAACTAATCCACTGGATAGAGAGAGAGAAAAGGGGAGTCTGCCTTCTGCCTGATATCTACCTTTCTCCCACTCTTGGGACTGAGAGCTCCTGGTTCCCAGACCTTTTGAACTCAGACCAGAACTTCTAACACTGGTTCCTTTGGTTCCCAAACGTTTGCATTTGGATTGGAATTATATCAGTTTTCCTCAGCCTCTAGCTTGCAGACAGCAGATCATAGTATGTTTCTGTCTTCATAACAACCTAACAAAACAAAACAAAACAAAAATCTTTCTGTGTATCTGTGACATTTGTTTCTCTGGAAAACTCTAATGGATGCAACCTCCATGATATTAATGCCTATCTATTTAATGAGATACTTTCCCCAAGAATGAAAGTATGGATCAGTAATTAAAAATACTAGAAGAGCTTGGCTCCTGAAATAGAGTGAAATGTAAGTAGACTCCATGGTCACTTCAGTGTCATAAGGAACTCTAGTCATCTGCTAATGAAACAGTGAGAAATGTTGCTTCTTTTCACATTCAGCACAATTCCAACTGTATATACTTTCACTGCTAGAGAATTAGTTTTTCAGTGGCAAAGGAACCCCAGTGCCTCCTTCAACCAAGAAGAAGCAGGTCACATTACTTTTCTAACTTCTAGTCCAGTGTTTATACTCCCTCCCCGTGATTCTTTTATCCACCTCTCGAGGAATGTGTAGAACTGAGAAATGAAATGTAGCCCAGAGAGGTAGTGAACTGCACTGAGACTGAGGTAGATGGTTCACAATGAGTTCAAGGACAGCTTATAATCTACACAGTGAATTTCAGGACAGCCAGAGTTACATTTCCTATTTTTAAGAAGAAGAAGAAAAGAGGGGGGGGAGGGGGAGAGAGAGAGAGAGAGAGAGAGAGAGAGAGAGAGACAGAGAGAGAGACAGAGAGACAGAGACAAAGACAGAGACGGGGAAGAGAAGAAGAGGAGGAGGAATAATGAAATGAAATGGCCCAAACAAAGGTGTTTGTACCACATATAAAAGCTATGTGTTCTATAGACCTAGTAAAAGTGACGAACAGTTTTTAAGGTTTATGCGTGTGTGTGTGTGCGCGCGCGTGCGTGCACGCGTGCGCACGTCTAAAAGAGGGCATCAGATCCCCCTGGACCTGGGAACTGAAATGGAGTCCTCTGGAAAAGAAAATGAATGACTCAACCTCTGAGCCATTTCTCTAGCAAGGGATCAGTTTGTTTTGACACTACTTAAATGTATTTAATTTGACAAATTATTTTCTTACACTCTGTAAAAACTACAAAAGTTGAACAGTTCAACTGAAACACCTAATCAACAATTAAAATACTGATTTAAAGAAAAATGTGCTCTAGATTTTAATTAAATAGTGAATTTACAAATGAAGTATCTTACAGTCAGAAGGCTCAATGCACAGATTTGAGACAAGTTGTATTGGTCACAGTTCTAGTCAAGGCAAAAGCTAGCACTGGAGAGAAGCTCAGCAGAGCACCCACAGTGCAGTTCACAACTGTCCGTGTACCTTGTCCCAGGGGATCTGGTGCTCTCCTCTGACCTCTGCAGATCAGGCACAAAACACCCAGACACAGAAAATAGAAATAGATAAATCTTAAAAACAGCATTCTCACTCAAAGAGGTAAGTGAAGGATGTGCACTTAGAAAGGCGGGGATAGGGTTAAAAAGAAAATTTAACAAAGATAAAGCTGCTGCCATCCCTTAGGTGGATGCACAAAGGAAAGAATAAATACCCATTTTTTTTCTCCTCTGGATCCAATATCCAACCAGGGCCTCAAATTTGGCTAAATTCAACTAAAAGTCAACAAGAGGACAACTGAGACAATTCTTAGAGGTTAATACTCTGGATCACAAAGCAAGACAGAGGGGTGAATGAAGAGTGGATCTAGCGGTTGGAGCAGCGGGTCAGCATTTAAGAGTACTTGCTGCTCTCGCAGAGGACCTGAGTCCTGTACCCAGCACCCACATGATGGCTCACAACAGTCTGTAACTCCAGTTCTGTCTTCTGACCTCCAATGGTCCAAGGCACACATATCTGGTGTGGTACACACGTGGTGCAGGAGAACATTCATATACATAAAATGAAAACAACTAAAACACTCGGGAGGCAGAGGCAGGCGGATCTTTGTGAGTTTGAGGCCAGCCTGGTTTACAGAGCAAGTTCAGGACAGTCAGGGCTACATGGAGAAACCCTGTCTCAAAAAAACTATTAAAAAAAAAAAATGGGGGGAGGGGCAGGGTCTCTCTCTATTATGTAGCTCTGGCTTTCCTGGAACTATGTAGACCAGGCTGGCCTTGAACTCACAGAGACCTACCAGCCTCTGCCTCCTGGGTGCTGGGATTAAAGACAGGTGCCACCAGGCCTGGTCCACAGTTTTTAAAATGGGACCTGGAGGATGTGGTGGGAGTGGTAAACAAAAAATACCCAGCATCAGAAGAAACTTGGGAGTCAAGACCTCAGCCATCTTTAGTGACAACAATACTCTAGAACAGTGGTTCTCAACCTGTGCTTCATGACCCCTTTGGAGGTCAAGTGACCCTTTCACAGGAGTCATATATCAGATATCCTGCATATAGGATATTTACATATGATTCACAACAGTAGCAAAATTAGTTATGAAGTAGCAATGAAAGTAATTTTATAGTTGAGGGTCATCACAACAGTAGGAACTGTATTGAAAGGTCGCAGCATTAGGAAGGTTGAGAACCACTGCTCGAGAAGGAGTCTGTGATCTCCATTACAAATATGGATATCAATCACTCCAAACAGAAGTTAGGAGAATAATGTGAAATCAACTTTTGACAAAGTATCTAAGTAAACCTAACTTATTACTGAAGTGAAATGTAAGCTGTGTCTCTCTGGTACCTCACACAATGTGTAGCTTATAGAAAATAGTATTTGCTACAAAAAATGCGTCAGGTTTGCTACTGCTGATGTGTCCTTATTAAACCATAGTCTTTCTACACAAAATTTTTTTTGGTATGGTTTTTTTTTTTTTTTTGAGACAAGGTTTCTTTGTGTAGTTCTGGCTGTCCTGGAACTCACTCTGTAGACCAGATTATCCACCTGCCTCTCCCTCTAGAGTGCTGGGATTAAAGGCGTGCACCATCACTGCCTGGTCTATAGGTAAATTTTTAAATTGTGAAAACAATCTTTTTTACCCCACAAGTTGCTATGGGATATAATAAAATATGTCAAATATGTTAGGTATCTTGACACTATAGAATTTCAAGGATTACAGATTCAAAGTATTCTATTGATAAACATCTCCTAATCATGTACTTAAATAAATGACTTATAATTCATTAGAGGTACTTTGGAAATGAGGAAGGCTAGGTAAAAAATGTCTGCAGACCAGGGCTAGGGAGACAGCTGTTAGTTCTCTCCCCAAAATCAAACTTTAAAAAAGCATAGTATTCTAGTGAGTTCATCTCTCCTGTACCCCAAAATATACACCCACACACAAAGTCTGCATTATTAATTAATAATACTTCAAGAGAAAATCCTGATGGTGACCTTCCCCTATTTATATAAAGACCTAGTTTTGGGCTGGGCGGTGGTGGCGGCGCACGCCTCTAATCCCAGCACTCGGGAGGCAGAGCCAGGAGGATCTCTGTGAGTTCGAGGCCAGCTTGGGCTACCAAGTGAGTCCCAGGAAAGGCGCAAAGCTACACAGAGAAACCCTGTCTCAAAAAACCAAAAAAAAAAAAAAAAAAAAAAAAAAAAAACCTAGTTTTATATAAGAAACATGGTGCCACGTCGATATCTTTTTTTATTTGATTGTACAGCTATTTTCCAATGAAAAAATTTTACAATTCACATCTTTGTCTTTATGACCTTTGTTTTTTCCACTTAGAAAAGGCTTACACATTTCAAGACTATACTTTTAAAATTAAGAGGCTGGTGATAGCTTCAGGTACTTGCCACTAAGACTGACCACCTCAGCCCAATCCCTGGAACCTACATAACAGAAGGAGAGACCCTCCACTTATGGCCAAATGTAATTTAATGAATTTTGGGGTGAGGAGAGGACCTCACTGTGTAACCCTGGCTGGCCTGGAACTTGCTATGTAGACCAGGCTGGCTTCAAACTCACAGAACTGCTTGTTTCTGCCTCTCAAGCACTGAAAAATAGAATTTAAAATTAAATAAAACTCTATAATGTCTTCTGCTACTTCTAAAGTTTATTTTTCCCTAAATTTTTGATTCATTCAATATTTTAATATAAGCAAAAGATCCAACTTTTACTTCTAAATAGCTGCCCAATTATTTTAACACTAATTATTGAATAATGACCTTCGCTCCATCCAACCCATTAAACTGATAAAGTCACATCTTGGCGCATGAACCCCCTACTATCTTTTAAATGACGGGGACTTCTAAAATAAGCACCTGAAGTAGACTACTAAGATGTTTATTTCCCTCAATGCTCGTCAACATCTTTTAATATAGCAACAGTTTTTTGAGTAGCAAAAACTACTAACTTCAATTTATTTCATTACTAAACAACTTAAAAATGCATTTACATGTATCCCTACTTTATCTGTTCACTTTTTGTTCATTTTTACATTTAAACACTGTTCCCTTTTAATTGAAAACATTCAATATTTACCTTATCCAAATGTGATTTTTAATTTGATGTTTTAAAATGTAGAAATTAAGATTTTAATTGTCACATTTATGAAACGCCTTTATAAATTATTGTACCAGTTTTTAGGCTTACAAACCCTTTCAGAGGGGCCAATGAGATGGCTCAACCAGTGCTTGCCACCAAATCTGATGACCTGAGTTCAATTCTGCAAGCTGAAACGTTCTCTGACCTTCACATTCATGCCCAGACACACATGCCCCACCCCTTCAAAAATGTAATTTAAAAATAATTCTTTCGCCGGGTGGTGGTGGCGCACGCCTTTAATCCCAGCACTCGGGAGGCAGAGGCCGGCGGATCTCTGTGAGTTCGAGGCCAGCCTGGGCTACCAAGTGAGTTCCAGGAAAGGTGCAAAGCTACACAGAGAAACCCTGTCTCGAAAAACCAAAAAAAAAAAAAAAAAATTCTTTCAAAGACAGAGCCAATTTGTGGTGATTTGAAAGAAAACAGCCCCCATAGGCTCATTGGGTATGGATGATGTGGAGATGTGGCCTTGTTGGAGTAGGTGTGGCCTTGTGGGAGGATGTGTGTCACTAGAGGGTGAAGAGCTTTGAGGACTCAAAGTTCAAGCCATGGCTCTGTCTCTTCTTGCTGCCCTCAAATCCAGATGTGGAACTCTCCGCTCCTTCTCTAGCACTGTGTCAGCCTGCATGCTGCCCCGCTTCCTGCCATGACAATAATGGATTAAACCTCTGAACTGTATGCCAGCCCCAATTAAATGTTTTCCTTTATAAGAAAATGCTTTACAAGACCATGCTGTTGTCATGGTCTCTTCACAGGAATAACTAAGACACTATTTTTCAACATATTTGCCATTTCTGGAGCTCTTCATTTCTTTATGTGGCTCACGTCCATCCCCCAAATCTGGTATCATCTTACCCCTCTTTAATACATCTTGGTGTGCAGATCTCTCACAGCACTAAGCTGTTTTCATCAATTCCCCTTTAGGCAATGTGATTCTTTCTTTTTGTCTTATTAATTTATATGCTTGGTATTAAGCATTATATTGGTTTTCTTTCTGGTTGCTGTGATAAAGCACCCAACCAAAACAGCAACTTAAGGTTTATTTTGGATTCATAGTTCAAGAATACAGTTCATCACACCAAGAAGCAAGGTAGCTGGCCTCCACATGCACACACACTTACATACGAATATAGGTCACATTGCATCTAGGTAGAAAAATGCCAGTGCTCAATTTGATTTTTCCTCATGATGCTGCCCATGTTCAGGGTAGGTCTTCTTTCTCCAATTAGACCTTCCTAAGAACACCCTTATACATATCCAGAGATATGGATCAATGATGACGCCAAATCCAATAAAACTGGTAATGGTGATTAGCCATCACAAGCAGTGTGGTTAAGATGTTTTCTTTGTATTAATTTTGTTTGAGACTCAATGAACTTCTTGGATTTTAAATTAAACAAATTAAGGAATTACTTCTTTTCACATTTTTAACTCTAATATTTTCTCTCTCTCTCCTCTGCTTATGAAATTATAATCATATATTTGACAGCTTATGTTTGTTCAGTGGCCAATATGCTCATTTTGTCTCTTTCCCCCCCAATTCATTAACTTGGCAAGCTTTTATTATTCTACCTTCAATTTTATCAACCTTTTCTTTCGCCATCTTCTATCTGCTGCAATTTCCATCCAGTGTAAGCGTATGTGTATATGCTATGTGTGTTCGTGCCCTCAAAGTCCCTAAAAAGATGTTGAATCCCCTGAAGCTGGAGTTACAGTCAGTTGTGAGTTGTTTGATGTGAGTGCTGGGCACCAAACTCAGGTCCTTTGGAAGAACAACAAGCGCTCTTACCCTGACCCGAGCCATCTCTCTAGCCTAAAATGGCCTTTTCTCATTAGTATAGTCAGCCACTTGGAAATATGGAATACATTATCAAATACATACATTTCTTAAAAGTAAATACCGAGTTTTCAGTCTTCTTACATCTACATAGCTAGACAAACCTAACTCTAGTGATCTAATATTAAAAATGGAACAAATACTTTCACAACATTACTTCTAAATATGGAGGGAAGGGACAAATCATTAGCATCGATAAGTATTCATTTTTCAAAAATCCACTCCAGACTTGAAATATACCATTTTCCAACACCATATACACACCTTCTACCCAAGATACTTTCTATGATTCTCAGAAACAGAAACTATAAGTTCAGAATAAACTATTCCCACATGCCAAAGCCTTCCAAAAGAGGTATGTCTTGAACCTACCTGCCACATTGACCTATTTAAGCCCGTTCATTACTGGAAAGTAGAGCAGAATGGTGCTCTGTAGTTTCAGTCAAACTCATTATAAATAATATACATTACCTGATCAATTAGAAAACAGTAAGCTGCTATCAAAGAAGGTAGTAGTTGTTTAACTGGGAAAAAGAAAGATTAAAAACATTCTGGCCAGCTCAACAAACAATGTATTAACAGGGAGACAGTAAATACTTAACTACTGACTCCTGAAAGGCATTAACTAAAGAACATTTTGAAAAGCAGCCACTAAGAAACAGAGAGGTCTCCTAAGATAGGAGAACATTAACAGGTTCTAAAACCCTGAACCACTTCACAAAAACTATCTAGGTGGAAACATACCTTCTAGAACTGAAGGTGGGGGTAGACGCAGGCCTAGAAATGTCATTTGGGAGTTGTTATAGGGGTGATGTGTAAAATCACGAGCATGGATGAAATCACTAAGGGAACATCTATAGACAGGTGGGCAATCAGTCCTCTGGCACTTCAAATTAAGGTACAGGAGAGATGTGAAGGAGTCAGTACAGGAAAGAGAAAGGTGTGAAAGGAACCAGACTTCAAGGAGCAGAACTTGTTAGCTTATCCCTATCGGCAGTTTATCTATCCCTCCCCCAAAATATCAACTACACCTTAAAAATGAAGAGAAAAAAAAAAAAGAACAAGCTGAGAAAAAAAGAGGCAAAGGAGTAAAAATTACAGAACAGATCTTACAGGACATAATCTATTTCTTAAGCCTGTTGAGGCTGGGAGGGTATTAACACACTTCCCCTGACAATTCTAAGAAAGGATTAGAATGTAACTGTCTAGTACCTAATAATCATAATGCATGACAGAAAGGCAAGATAAGCACAAATCTTTGGTTTATTGAAGACTTTTGATTATATATTAGTTTCCTGTGGGTACTGTCAAATAACCACAAACTAGTGGTGCTTAGACAACAGGAATTTACTTCTTCTGTTCTGAGATCATAAGCAGGGCTGTGTTCTTCTGCAGCTCTGGGGGAGAATCTATTCTACGCCTCTTCCAGCTTCTGACTATGAGCAATTCTTGGGTTTTGGCTGTATTACTCCAATCTTGGTCCCCCAGTCATACTGACTCCTCTTTTTCCATGTCTTCTATAATTTCCTGTCTTTCCCTTGTAAGGACAGCTGTCACTGGATTTTGAGGCAACCTGGACCTCACTGTAACGGACAGTAAACTGTGGAGAGAGCAGGGTTCAGAGGAGGCAACAGGGCACTCCGTTTGCAGCAATCTCACTGGGGTTTCTTCTGTTCTACACCCAGTCTTGGGAAGACAAGGTACTACTAATGAAAGAACTCTTCTGCAGAGTCTTGTCTGAGTGGCCAGTGTTGCACATGCCTAGTTAATTTATCGTAACCCAGTACCATAAAGGACAGTACACTCCCTCATCTGACAGGAAGAGAGAATGAGGGACAAAGGGAAGCCGAGCAACATCCAGGTACCCTTTCAACACAACACAATAATCCTGCAATAGCAAGTGCCAATTCTGTATTTGGCTTCAAAAGACAGGTTAAAAAAAAAAACTATCAAGATGGCAATAAAAAAAGATGAAGATTTCTGCAGGAAGGAATATGCCACACAAAATACTCTTAGAGCTACACTCTACTGTGCAAATGAAAGAATGTAAAGTCACCTATTAATTATGTTGAAATGATATTTTGGGTGTATTGGGCTAAATAAAATTCATTACAAAAATAAGTTTCACTTTATTTCTTCTACTTTCTTAATATAACACTGGAACGTCTTAAATTAAATTGTGGTTCACACAGTATTTCTACTGAAATTGCTGTTTGGGGCGAGGAATGTAGCTCAGTTGGTAAAGTGCTTGCCTAGCATGCACATGGCCCAGAGCTTCATCCCCAGCACAACATAACCATAGTTAATAATACTTAAGGGAAGGAGACGACGGATCAGGAATTCAAGCCAGCCTGGGATATGCACAATGAGAGGGAAGAGAACGGAGGGAGAGAAGTTCAAGAGAGTGTGGTCTCACACTGTATTTGTTCACTTAGCAAATACTTATTCAATACTAAAATTATTTCACTACATGCTGTACCAAGTGCTAAGACCTTCAGCATGATCAAAGAAAACAACCCTGCCACCAGAGCTTACATCACCTACTACACATTTTTATGTGATCATGAATAAAAATAATAATTGTAACCTTTTGAGATACAAATGACAAGGCTTGATTTAGAAATTATCAAATATAAATCTGTTAATTCCAGACTAATGACGACTTGTCTGGTGACAAGGCAGTTTTTAGTACTACATTATCCTCATCCAGAAACTTTGTTTTTGTTTTAGAGACAGGATCTCACTATGTAGCTCTGGCTGGCCTGAGCTACACAGGCTGGTCTAGAACTCACAGAGATTTACCTACTTCTGCCTCCTGCTACTGTCATCAGTATCCTAATAGCTTCTTGGTCTTCTCTAACTAGTTTGTTCCTATGATTCAATGTGAGAAGTTCAAGTGGCAACATGCTAGGTATTCACAGTACAAGGGCTTTTTCCACTCTTAAGGGTCTCTAGAGTGGAGTGGAATAAAAATGTTAGGGTACATACTTTTAAGGAGACAACTCCAGCTTTGGATGAAAGATACAGTTCTGAAGTTTCTTTCGGGCTTAAATAAACAAAGGTAGTTTCTGACCAAAACTGTGCTTCAAAATTCAATGTACAAACTTTTAAGCTAAAAGAGCTAACTAGTTCTCTCCTACTGAGACCTTCACATAGCAAAACCTTTCCACACAGGACTTCTAAAACAAATCAACAAGGCTGGAGTGATGGCTCAGCAGATATCTGGGTTTGATTCCCAGGACCCACATGGCAGTTCACAACCATCTGTAACCTCTTCTGGCCTCTCAAGAGTACCAAGTATGTACGTGGTATATAGAAATATATGTAGCCAAAACATACATACTCATAAAATAAAAATTTTAAAAATTAAAAAAGAATCAAATCAACAATTAGTAATTTTCTAGCAAATGACTTAAAATACTAGCTGGGAACGGTAGTGGGCGTAGAACCCTAGCACTTGGGAGGTGGGAGGATTAAGAATTCAAGGTCATCCCCAACTGCACAGTAAATTCCTTTGAGACTAGCCTGGGCTATACAAGCCCTTGTCTCAAAAATCCAGGAAACAAAATAAAACACTAGATAACCTCAAGAGAACAAGACTATACAAGAATTTTAAGGTAGTAGAACAGCTCCCAAAATAATGTTAACAATAAAACAATTATTCGGCTGGAGAGACAGCTCAGTGGTTAAAGTATTTAACTACTTTTGCAGACAGCCTGGGTTCAGTTACCAACATGGCAGTCGACACACATCAGTAACTCTTCTAACTCCTTCAGCCCTGCACTCATGTAGTGCACATACATATACTCAGGCACACACATATGGACATAAAGTATTCAGGGGCTGGAGAGATGACTCATTTACAAACACTGGCTGCTCTTCCAGACGACCTAGGTTTCATTACCAATACCCACATGGTAGCTAACAACCAATGTAACTCCAGTCCCAAAGGAATCTGATGCCCTCTTCTGGCTGCCACAGAAACTGCACACATGTCCTACACTAGATTTACATGCAGGCAAAATACACACACAAAAATACAATAAAATAATTCTTCAGATATTACTGATAACAACAATGAAAACAATATAATAATATGCTTTGGGGTTTTTTTTTGAGACAGGGGTTCTCTGTGTTGTTCTGGCGGTGGTGGAACTCACTCTGTAGAGCAGGCTGGCCTCGAACTCAGAGATCCACCTGCCTCTGTCTCCCAAGTGCTGAGATTAAAGGTGTGCGCCACCACTGCCCATCCCAGTACTATTTTTTTATTTTAAAAAGTGCTTTTTCCCCCATTTTCATATATCAAGTATCACTAATGTATGACAATATAGAGAAACAATGAAGTATCCAAATTTTAAACACCTAAAATTATTTCAATGTCTACCACCATCTGAAATACAAATGTTTTAGGCAATGAATACTTTCCTTCACTCTTCAGCTGCATAAGTGTGCTTATTCATAAGCTGCTTCAACACTACGCATCTTCTGTCAGTTAACAAAGAACTGGCATAGTGACTTTAAAAAAGGACGAGAGAAAAATTATTCTTAGTTGGAGAGGGGGAAACTTCCTAGGTTTAGAGAGTTCAGTTACTCTCCACTGGTAATCTCACACTTGCTGAACAGGAGTCGAGCTAAAGGCTTTTATTCAGCCAACGTATTCCCTATATGAGTGTGAGTCTTTCCAAACAGGCTACAACTTTGTTCTGAAGAAGTAGCTGGACAAATGGAATGTAACATGCAATCAAACAGTCATTTAGAAACTCAACTTTACTTTGGCTGTTAGCCCAAGATGCTCAAGTTTTTTAGCTAAACCTCAACAATAAAATCAATAAAAGAGCATATGCTTGGTCAGTCAGAACAGGCCTGCATTTGACAACTGTCACCTAGGTACCCTCAGAGGACAAGTGATGATCCTCTAAAACTCTATTTCCTGAGTAGGGAAGATACAAATGAATAACTCTAATATGAAAGTACCCAAATTTATCACCACCTTACTCTGGGCCAAGCACTTGACAATTCAAGTTATCACAAATAGTTTGCCTTCTTAGAAACTTCAGGAAACTGTACTTCTCAGTCTTCAGGCCCTGCAGGTGATGGTGATTGTTGTTACTAGTGTTTATTGTTGTTTGCCACGAAGTCTAGCTAATTGCTCAGGTTTGCTTTTATTTTAACAACTTTCCCACCTCAACCTCTAGAGTAGCTAAATTACAAACAGAAGAAGTGGAAGGCAGATGATCAGAGAACATATGTGTATTAGGTGGTAAGGGCTGACTAGAAACCAAAGGATTTCTGTTTAATATCTAAGTGTTCAGGAAAAACCAGGTCCTGCCATACAAATATACAAGATCCTTTCAAAAGGCAGGAAAGAAGAAAAAAAGACAAGGAGTACTAAGGTATTTACCTTGCATAGCCCCATCCTCAGGACAAGCCCCCCACCCCCCACACTCACCTAAATTTGTACATACATATATATCCCATTAAAGAACAATGGTGACTTCTAGCTGGGCAAGTAGCACAGGCCTTTAATCCTATCGGTAGTATGAACTCATGGTTAGCCAAGATCAAGATCCAGGCCAACCAAGCTACATAGTGAAACCCTACCTCAAAAAGAGTGACGACTCCCAAGTACATTACACAAACAATTGTAAAAATATCATTTTGACTACCTGTGTTCAAACATGGCAAGTCAGTCCATTTACTTTCTACCAGGTGCTTAAGTATCTTTAACAACACTTAAGTAGAAAATAACATGGTACTCTCATTTTGTCAGATTAAAAAAGGCACCAAAAATTCAACAAACTGCTACAAATATTCAAAGTTAAATTCTAGCATTAGCTAGACAACAATACAACGAACAATTCTCTATATTAATTCTAATATTCAGCTGAGGCATCTCCAAGACGAGACATTTCAGGAAGCTATTTTAGTAAGGGATAGGCTGTGTTTCAACTTCTAAAATAATCCTGAGATTAAAAAAAAATTAATTTTACTGGGGTTCTCAAATGAGAACCCTGAGAATTTGAGAACCCCGAGATAATATTTTTTTCTTTCTCAGAAAGACACCTTGCAATGGAATTAAAATTTTTTGCCATGGTCATACGAAATTTAAGCTTACACTGTATACAGTAATTGAAAAAAAAATTAAAAAGGGGGGCTTGTTTTGTTTTGCATAATTTGGTTAAGTAAGTCCCAAGACTTAATACCAAATCCTTTCCCAAGAAATTGCATGTACCAAGTAAAGAACATCTGAAAATAAGGTCATCGCCATTTTCTAAATATTTACATTTTAATTCAATACAGGCAGCTCGATGTTAAAGAAGCTTAAGCAGGCAAATATGGAAATGGCTTGAATTACAAACAGAAGCAGTAGGATGTGCACTGAGACCGGTTAACAGCAAAACCGGAAGAAAAAAAAGAACAAGTATATCGTCACACTACATACAATGAAAAGGGTCAATGAATCCAGGTTAAAATAAGAAACAAACAAACGAAAAAAGACAGCCAGGTGTACACACACACACACACACACACACACACACACACACACACACACGAACGTAGAATGTGGAGAGATCAAAATATTTTGAAAGCACCAGCCAAGGAAAGGACGGCTTTCATGTTTGCCGTTTGCTAGCTATCATTTCACACCAACCTTTCTCGCCCACCTCCAGGTTTGAAAATTGCAGCGGCATTTAAAGGCCGTCCTTTCTAACCTTACCGACATTCCCAACAGCAAATCTGACACAAAGTAAAGCACCAGCCATGTATTTCTACCTCCAAGGGGCCAATGAGCAAAAAATGAAACCTTTCTTTCTCCCATATATAGCCTTCCCCATCCTCTTCCCTCTTTTATTCGCTGCCCTTGTCTCGGGATTAATGAACCCTGAACTACTTCTTCCCATTAATGGAAATGGAAAAAGCGGGGAGAGCAACGGCGGAGTGGAATCCCAGACCGTAGGAAAAACTGGAAATTCAAAGTAGTGGCCTCGCTCTCGGCAAGGGGGAAGAGCCTGGAGGTGGAGTCCCGGAAGACCCCGGCTCACACGCTCGCCCCCAGGCCGCACGGCTCGCCGCGCGGGTGCCTGAGTGTGTGCTCATCTCCCCGCCGCCCTCCCGGGCCCCGGGCGGCAGGCTTCGGGGGCCGAGTCCGCGGCGAGAGTGCGGCGAGGCCCGGCAAGCGTCCCGTTAGGGCCGATTTCACCCGTCAGGAATGCGCTCCGCCCCCGCCGCCTCCCCGCGGCGGCCGCCCTCGGCTCTCGCCCGCTCGGGGCAGCGCCGCGCGCGGCCAGTCACAACACCGTCGGGGCCGCGGACCCCACGCCCCGGCCCGCGCCCCGGGGGCAGCCGCGCACGTCTCCCGGCCCCGGTCCCAGGCCGGAGCGGCGCCTCGAATCCCCGACCGTAGGGAGGCGCCCGGCCCCCGCGGCTGCGGCGCCCGCCGTACCTCAGCTCCTCAGGGCGGCGGCGGCGAGGGGCGGCGGGCGAGCAGGCCCATCCCGCGGAGGCAGAAGCCGGAGGGAGGACGGAGGACGGCCCCTCAGCCCCGCCGCGGAACCTTCTCAGCTCGGGCAGGAGCTACCGGTGCAAGTGTGGCGGGCGGCCGCTTTCCCGAACTCCCCTCAGTGACTCCAGCCGGACCGCCGCAGCCGGGGACCAGCGCCTCAACTGCCATTCTCCCCCGCCCTCGCCCCTGGCCCCGCCCCCGCCGCCCACTCCGGCCCCGCCCGGCATGGCCCCGCCCAGCGCGCACGTACGTCTTGGCGTCACGCCCCTCCCCCTCCGGGGCCGGCCCCGCTCGCCTCCCGGCTGCGGCCGCCCGTAGGCTCGCGCACGCTGGCCTCGCGCTGCGCGCTCTCGCCGCCCGCCCTGCCGCCGGCTGCCGCTCGCCCCGGGCGCCCCGGACAGTAGGGCGGGCGACGCCCTTCTGCTAACCCCGACCACGTCTCTCTGAGTGACAGGTGGGGACGGCAGGAGCCACGCCCCGGGTGCAGCGCGTCCTGGGCTGGAGGACCCTGCCTCGGCACTCGGCCGTCTGCTCTCACCCCTTTGTTTCTCACGGTTCACCTGCTTGATTGGCAGCCCCCCTCCGGAGAGCCGAGCCAAGGCGGGGAGGCGGGTTCCTGCTGCTCTCAGCCCTGATCGATCTCTGAGAAATTCAGCGTTACTTTCATCCAGCCTGTGTGTTCCATTCTCCATTTCTTAATCAATCCAGTCAGACCCCCTCTGAATTTCTCATCTATTCAAGATTTGCTATAGATTCTTAGTAGAATAAACAGATCCTTTTCCAGTCCCAATCCCATCCTCTCCTAGTTTATTTTTGGGGAGGATTTAGATCATTTCCTTAGAATACTAAGAAATGGGTGTGATGGGTGCCAAAATGTCCATTCACCATCTGTTACTTAATCTAAATATATCACTTTTGATCCTTATTTCAGTGTGTCTAAATTAAAAAATAACCGAGGAGCCATATCTTTTCAAACCCCACTTGGCATCTTTGGTAACCCAGTAAATTTTTCCCAGTTAGAAACAGGCTGGGCAGTTTAAGATTCAGTATTTTTGACCACACATCTTTTTTTGTTTTGTCTTGTTTTATTTTTTGGTTTTCGAGACAGGGTTTCTCTGTGTAGCTTTGCACCTTTCCTGGATCTCACTCTATAGACCAGGCTGGCCTCGAACTCACAGAGATCCACCTGCCTCTGCCTCCCAAGTGCTGGGATTAAAGGCCTGTGCCACCACCGCCCAGCTGACCACACATCTTAAAGGAAGTAATTTCGGATATGATTTTCATTTATTGGAAGTTGAGATCCATCATGTGTTCACCTTTAAATGCTACCTGAAGACTGCATGCAATATACGATAACTACAGGACACTTTAAGCCTAGGAAAAAGGCAAGGTTAGCTTTACAGTATAGATGGGGCAATGGCTGGGAGGAGTTTTGAGTTGTGCAAAATAACAATGGTCTTGCACTCTGTATAGCCGTCATGGTTCTCAGAAATTCAGTTTCTTTTTCTGTCTTCCTAGAAATTGGAAGGATGTCTATTCCTCACTAGGCCAATATTCATCTATTAAGAAAGAGATACATCTATTGGACATCTCACTTAAATCTGTAAAGGCACCTTGTGCTGAACAGTTTTATGTCAACTTGATACAAGCTAGTCATTTGAAAGGCAAGATCCCCAAGTAAGAAAATGCCTCCGCATAAGATCAGGGCTGTAGACAAGGCTGTAAGGCATTTTCTTAATTAATAATTGATGGTGGAGGGCTCAGTCCATTGTGGGTGGTTCTATTCCTGGGCTGGTGGTCCTGGGTTCTATAAGAAAGCAGACTGAGCAAGCCATGTGGAACAAGCCAGTAAGTAGCACCCCTCCATGGCCTCTGCATCAGCTCCTGTCCTGTTTGAGCTCCTGTCCTGAAGTTCTTCATTGATGAACAGTGAATGGAAGTGTAAACTGAGTAAGCCCTTTCCTCCCCCAACTTGTTTTTGGGTCATGTTTTTTTGTTGCAGCAATAGAAACCGTAACTAAGACATACCTGTAGCTCAAGTCTGTCTGAGATGGGATAGGGATTTATCTAAAACAAACAAAACTTACTTCTTTCATTCAACCATGGCCATGCCAGAAATCTAGGGTTCTTCCCAGACACTCTTCCTTCATCCACTTTCACTAAGTCCTGTTTACTGTGCCCTCTAAACATCTCTCTGCTCTCTCGGCCGTAGACCAAAGGGCAATCACTTCAAGTTTGGCTGCCTCCCACAAGTGGACCGTGGAAAAATTCGGATGCCTAGGCTGCACCCTAATGAAGGTGGTTCTGGGTAGCTGTCTGTTTGTTAAACTCCAGATGATACAATGTACATTGGAAACAGAAAGCCAATGCTACACTTCACCATCTCCTTGGGTTCGTTCCCAGGTGTATCTTGCGGCACTCTCCTAATTTCCCATTGTGATCCATTCAGTGTTGTTTCTAGACGTAGTTTGCTGTGTGTTGAACTTAGAGATGTTTGTGGCACTCTCCTAATTTCCCATTGTGATCCATTCAGCCTTGGTTCTAGACGTAGTTTGCTGTGTGCTGAACTTAGAGATGTTTGCCCCGAGGGTACAGCAGTGGAGCACACCGCCAATGTGTTTGTCCTAACAACTTACACGGGAGGGTGCGGCACGAGGGATAAGGAATGAATTTCCCAGAGTGAGATGGTTTCAGTGAGAATGCTCCCGAAGGTTCATACGTCAGAATACGTGTCCCCAGTTGGAGGAACTGTTTGGGAAGGATTAAGAGATATGGCCTTGCTGGAGGAGGTGTGTCCTGGGCCGGGCTTTGAGCTTTCAAAAGCCTCCCTCCATCTCCAGTAGTTCTCTCTTTACCTGGTGATTGGGATCAAGATGTGATAGTAAGCTGTTCCTGCCACCAACCCTACTCTACCATCATGGACTATAACCCTCTGAAACCGTACACCCAATTGATTTAAATCCTCAAGAGAAACTAGGAGGAAAAAAATCGTGTTTTCTTTTGTAAATTGCCTTGCTATGGTGTTTTGTCCTCATAGCAATAGGAACATAACCAGGACACAAAGTAACAGAATAAAAAGTATCAAGGCCAATACTGTATTTTGTTCTCTCAAACTGAACTCAACTCTTCTGCTGTTGGAATGGAGCTGGGTTCTGCAGGGCAAGAAGGAAAGGACATGGAGGATGCTTGAGGACCAGCAGGTGGGAGGTCCTGGCAAGAAAAACCTGTCCAGGTTCAAGGCAACAGAGACTGAAGCACAGTGAGTGAGAGGAAGGGCTTGGATGGGAGAGGTAGGGACTCTGGAGCCAGATGACTGAGTGCCTTGAAGGATGCGGTAAGGGGATGCTATTGATTAGTGTGCATCAGTCCATTTTGTAAAAGTAAACAGCATCTGTTTGGATCTGAAACCTATCTCTGGCTGTTCTATGGATCAAACTATGGCGACCAACACTAGAACCAGGAAGACTAGTTAAAAGACCGTCGAAGGGATCCAATAAAGAAGCCACAGTTCTAAGGAGGCTGAGACTGTGGGAACAGAAATGGATGGTTTGCATATTTGTCTTGGGGTGTATAATTGGTAAGGCCTGCGTGGAATGCAATAAAAACAGGGAATGAGAGAGAAGAGTGGGATTAAATAATAGCTACTCCTTATTGGGTACATCCTACATGACAAGCCCTGTCCTGTTTTATTAGCATTAAGCCATTTAATTATCACAAGGCCCCAAAGATAGGTGTTGATATTAACAACAGATTAACAAATGAGAGTCTGAGGCTCGAGATTAAGTAATTCGGTCAGTTTCCGTAACTGGTAGTAACAGGGCTGAGGTGTTGTAGCCCATCGGACTGTCTGGCTCCAGAGCTGGCACCGTCTGCCACACACCAGTCCCAAGCCCCTTCACCAGAGTCACAGCCTAGGTGACATTTTCCTCAGCTAATTCCTGAAGTACCTCCTGCCTCCCTTCTTCTCTGCCTTCTGTCTCCTTCCTACCCTCTCTTTCTTTGTAGGGCCACCTAACATTGTACGTGTTGCTCTGTCTATGATTCTCCCTCCCCTCTCCTCTGCCTAGCTCCATCTACCAGCCTTCACTGGGCCTCACTGTGTAAGTTACGCCTATCTGGTTACACAGCAACCCTGTGCTTATCTCTAATTTTCCACAGAAGGTACTACGCTATTACTTCTCTAATTTTACACAGAAAGCACTACGTTATTACTTTCAGGTCTTCACACTACATTTTGGTTCTAGGCACCAGGGAAAGAAGAAGGAAGCCAAGAAGCTTAGCTGTGGACATGAGACACACCCAGAGAGACACCAAAGCCTCATCTCATCCCTGCCCTCAAGCCATTATCAACTTGGCAGAGACATGACACACAGAAAATCACCCCAGCAAGGCGTGGGAGCACACACCTTTAATCCCAGCACTCTGGAGGCCAAGGCAGGTGGATTTGGTGAGTTTGAGGCCAGCCTGGTCTACAGCAAGAGGCCCTGTCTCTAGTGAAAACACAACAAAGAAAATCGCTCTAACCTGGTGTGGTGGCAAACTGCAATCCCGCAGTGGGGAGGCTGAAGCTGAGGTGGGAAGATTGTGCGTTTGAGACCAGCCTAGGCTATGTAGCAAGTTCAAGCCCATCCTGGGCTGTATAATAAGACCCTATCTCAAAAACAAAGTAATTAGCTCATTTAAAGGGACAGTTTAATACTAGGGCCAAAAATATGATTTAAGAACATTATAGAAACATTAATTCTGTCTAAGGTTACTAGAGGCCAAGAAGCTTGATTTTAGCTGAGGACGACCTTGAACTTCTGACTCTATCTCCTTGCTGTGGGATTATAGGCATGGACTAGTCTTATGCTGGAGATTGAACTCAGGACTTTTACATCTCATGTAAGCATTTTACCAAATGAGCCACATCCCCAGCCTCAAGAAGCTTGGTCTTAGGGTTGTTTCCTGAGGCAGGGGGATGGGAAATGCACTCAGAAATGGCCGACAACTCAGGCTTGATTCTCCATTGGCATTAACAGGACACAAAGATGTTGTCTTGGGCCTTTGCTTTCCAGAAAGACATGGGAGACTCTTGGTTGGCACAACTGATCACTGCCACGTGCCTTTTCACGCTTGCTGTGTTTCCACCTAGCTGCTTTCCAGATTGACTCAACAGTCTTCCCATCAGAGCCTAGACATTTCTTCTTATCCAGTTCCCTCCTTATTCTTATCTGTGAAGTTGCAGAGTTTCCGGTATAGCTGTGGGACCCTGGGAAAGTTGGGAAATTTCTGTAAGTCACAGTGCCAAGACCAGTGTCAGCCTGTAAAGGTTGTGGCCTAAATTACTGGAGAGGTGCCATGGATACCAACCATGCTGCTAGTGGCCCGTGTATGTGCATCACAGTGGCTCTGCTTAGTGTGCCCAGCTATAAAATGGGGACAGAAATCCCTACCCTACTGGGCCGTTCTCAGGACTAAATGAGTAATGGATCAAGGCTAGGCACACAGTACACCATCAGTAAGTGTTAGCTACAGTTACAGGTCAAGGGAAACTCACCAGGATAGGGATATTCCAAATAGGAGTTTTAAAAATAGAATCTCCATGTCCCTGCTTGAGCTGTTCTCTTGTTAGGATCATACAGGGAACCTGGCAAGGAGAGGCCTTTTCTTTCCCAAATGGAGAACAGGTCCCTTGATAGAAAAGTCCTTCCGGTAGCTAAGGCTGAGCTGCTCAGATTTCCCCTCACCTGTCCCTCATGGCCCACCTTCACCACAGGACTCATTTGTAAGGCTGGCCCTAGGTGCTCCTTCCTGCTGGGGTGGTAGTGGGTGCTCCATGAAGGACTACTTAAACAATATTTAGGGCGGCATTTCTCAAAGAGAAGGGTTAGCATCACCTGGGCGTGCTTATTAAAATTCATCCCTGGGTCTATCTCAGAATAACAGCGTCACTGTTGATGGGGCCGGAGTCCTGGGATCTAGTATTTAACAAGCTCTCTGGGTAATTCATCCCACATGTCTGGAAACCACAGCCTAAGAGCTTCGTTATGGCAATGCTCAACTTCAGGAAGTTGTCTTACAATCGATTTCTCATTGGGCCTTTCACAGAGTGCTGGAGAGAGGGGTTTCCTTTCCGTGGGACCCACTGCATGCAGTCTCTTTATGGCCCTATACTCGTTGTTCAGAGACTCTCACATTTTCTTGATGGAGACTAGATTTTCAGGTCACTGCTCCCAATTTCTTACCCCATCTTTCTTAATTACTTTCCCTGTTTGATTATAGGCAAGCTCACCCTGTATTGGTGACCTCGAAGTAGAGCAGGTTAGACTTACCCGATACTGGATGGGATGAGTTTGGCTCATTGGGTTCATAGCAGTGTTGCTGTTGGGGAAGCATGCCTGGGCTTGATGAGCAATGAATGAGAGTGACCATGTGTCCCAGTTTGCTCAGGACATGCCTGTTGCAGAGGCTTGCTTGTTAACAATATGTTCTTTCGTTTTCACAGAGTCCTGGATTGGACAATAGGAAAACCTCACAATCATCTTGGTAATGAGTGTCACTTTAGGCTACAGTCCCAATGCCTTAGCCCTGGGCTGTGCCTAGACCACCCAATCCCTGCCCTCTCCAGCTCCCAATCTCCTGTGTGGCTCCTTCCTCTCAGATGCCCTTAGTGAATCCACTTGGCTTGGGAGTGGTTTTTTTTCACGTTGGTATATGATTTTATGCCTACATGAAACATGTGTAAGAAATGGTGATGGAATTTGTTGTTATATTTTGCCTCTCTGACAATGTCTGAAAAATATTTTTCTTTGTTTTTAACACCTGTCATGGTCATTTCCCTTGTTTATAATTATGTGTTTTCCTCTTGCGGGTCCCTCCCTGATTGTGGAACTGACACTTTGTCCCTTGGCTTAGAGAAAGCCTAGACCCATGTGCATGGTCTCCTTTCAGCCCGTGTAAAGATGTGACAGGAGAGTCATTATGTGCTTAACACACGTTCACAATAAGTCCTCTGTTCCCATTTCTTCCCCAACTTGAGATGATTTGGGTTGAATTATTTGCGTCTGTAATTCATCTGCTATCATTTTTGAAGGATATATTATTGTGTGTATACATACCGACAGACCAGTACTGTTAATTGTATAAGCAAACAGGGTTATATTCCAATGCATAGAAGCATAAAGTCCTCACTTACAAAATATAATCTCAACAAATGGGTAGCACTCCAGCGTTGGCTTTAGCATTCAGCTGCAGTGCTGTCTAGAGTGGAAATATTCCGAATAAAAGCAAACAAGCAGGGGTGGACTGGCTTTCAGACAGGAACATTTTCAGATATGACCCAGAACCCTGATACAAAGTCCTGTGATCAGGGCACTCCATCCTGGGGTTGCATAGCCCAGGTACACAGCATTCAGTGTTCTCAGTGCAGTGCTGTGCTGTTGGAGGAAAAGGAGAAGAGAGGGCATGGCTAGAGAATTCTGATGTGAGAATGCAGTCCACACAATATCAACCACCTGTGAACAATGTCTTTGCAAGAAGCATGTGACCTGTAGCAGCCCTGGGAGACTGGTCTTCCCACTGCCCCCTGATAATGCTGTGGGGGCCGTGGGACTGGTACCCTGGGCTGTGAGGCTAATGGAAAGCTGAATAAAGAAGTTTATTGTGACCATGGTAGTGGCACATGCCTTTAATTGAAGCACATGGGAGGCAGAGGTAGGCTGATCTACATGAGCTTAAGGCCAACGTGGTCCACATAGGAGTTCCAGGCCAGCCAGTGCTGTGTAGTGAGACCTGTCTCAAAACAAAACAAAAGAACCATGCACAGTTAGATTCTTAGAGCCTTTCCAGTCAAAGGAAACTAATAACACAAACGCTAAGCTTTAAGCATAATGCCTGAAATTTAGGAATAGCTGAGAGGCTGTTGCTGTTAGCAACCGTGTTATTTTAAAATGAGTGGTTATTAGATCTAGTGGCTTTCGTTTGAAGATAGTGTGTCACAGAAAGTTTTTATAGAAGAAAGAAAACTTTATTCCTCCCAGTAATATCTTTTCAGAAGTGCTATCTCTGTTTTTTAATTTCCTTTCAAATCCTGTTCAGTATTTTTGCGGGGGTCTCAACACTGAAACGGTAGGAAGATAAAGATATTTGAAGAAGGAGAAAGCAGTGGAGGAAGGCTACAAAGCACAGAGTAGCTGCTGCTGAGCTGAACAGACGGATTTTACAGTGTCCGTCCCCATGCACAGCCACTCTGTTAAGTAGAGCTGTCGCTTTAGCTGTCTGTAAGCTAGCCAGGAAAGTCACTTGCAGTTACCAAAAACAATTCTGCTTCTAGTATGGTTCCAATTTTTAAAATCCCATCTACTTTTGCCAGGGGAATCCCATTAAAAATGTGTTAGAGGAAGGCATATTTAAATAGTTATTTCCTAGTAAATGTGGTCAGAAATCCAAAGGGCTAATTGAAAGTCTAAGGGATGTAAAAAGATAGCAAGAGGTGGCATGTAAGCACTTGAGTACATTGGCTGATAGATATTTGGAGCTAGACGTCAGGGTGGAGGGATTTAGCACCCTTTGTTAAGTTGACAAAATTCATATTTGAGAATTTTCAAAGAACACCACAAGTTTGGAGCAGAATTGACTTTGTCAACCCAGCATTCCTATCAGCAATCAAAGAAAATATGATTCTCAAATGGTTGGACAGTGCATCCAGGGAAAGAAGTAGCTAAAGTCAATTTCAAATTGTTTCCAGGACTTTAATATCCTGCGATAAAAAGCAACACTTTGTACAATGTATCCCAAGGACAGGAAGGGAGATGGAACCCAGAGCTGCAATGTTTCCACAGCTTTATTCAAATCAAAACCTCCCCACAAAAGCTGAAAATGCTGTAGATGTTGCCGGTCAGAGGAGGGTGCTCAGCCCCGGTTCTGTGTCATGTCGGGTCCATGTATTACACGACCTCCTTTGAATTACCTTTCCTGTGATCAGTGTTGAGTACAAGAGGAGTCATTCCGTAGCAAGCGTCTTGGGATTCTGAAAATGTGTGGATTTAGATGGTTGAAGTGGACGCTTGGTCACAGAGAAGTGTCTTTTGTCTCCACCTTAATTGTCTGCTGGCTATAGACCCAGCAGGAAAACAAGTGTGGATATTTTGTTTTCATTTGATGTGAACAATGGATCTCTTGAGAGGGTAACGTTTTGAAGACTCTGGTAGTCTGGAGGAGAGTGGGGAGTCCTTTCATTCTCCCCTCTAACCCTGATACCAACTGCAGACCCCTATTCCTACCTCACCCCAACCTAATGGGGAGCTATTATTTCCTGATTAGGAGTATGAGTTTTGCACAAGGAAGAATTTGTGACCTTTGAAGCCTAAATATGTGTGTGTGTGTGTGTGTGTGTGTGTGTGTGTGTGTGTGTGTGTGTGTGTATAAATTTGCAGGAAGCAGGATTTAAAGCAAATGATCAGAACCTTTTAAGAAGACATTTTGCCAAAAAATGATGGGAAATTGAATCAAAGGATTCATCTTTAAAATAAAATCATAGAAGGGGTAATGTGCTTGTACTAAAGTCAGGAAATTTATAAGGCTAAAAGGTCTTAGCAGAGTTCAACGTTGAAATCCTCCAAAGAGATGAGCATATATAGTGGTTCTGGATCTTTCTGTTTGGGGCCTGCTAATCTGGCCCTCTGTCTGAGCGGGCCGGTCCCATGGTCTTGGACTCTGGTCAGGTCGTGTCATCTCTCACTCATTTTCTTTCAATAACTGACAAGATGTTTCAACTTTGTCAGCATCCTGGAACTTGGTTCTAGTTCATTGGTCCCTGACAGCAGCAAACCTTCAGCTTGAGTTACAAACCCATTCATACCCAGAGTCCTCAAGTTCAGCCTGTGTTGACTGGATCAAATTCCATGATGAAGATCCCATAATGCAGATCTCATCCCATAATGTAGAGATCACATGTAACCCAACTCAATTAGATGACAGGGTTTTCTAATTATTTCTAATATTACAGAAAATATCTCTGGACATGCATGGATGGAGTAAGTATTTGTAATATTCATATTCATGCACATACATATCCATGTATTATACACATATAGAATTCTGAATAGCTCATAATTTTAATAGTCTTAAAACATTTCCTTAATTTCTTCTTCCTTCTTTCTCTCCTCCCTTTCTTTTTTTTTTTTTTTTTAAAGATTTATTTATTTATTATGTATACAGAAGAGGGCGCCAGATCTCATTACAGATGGTTGTGAGCCACCATGTGGTTGCTGGGAATTGAACTCAGGACCTCTGGAAGAGCAGTCGGTGCTCTTAACCTCTGAGCCATCTCTCCAGCCCTCTCTCCTCCCTTTCTAATTCATTTAACTAGAAAGATCAGGCTACAAGAGAAAATAAACCAGAAACAGTCCATGTTTGAACATTCACATAATTCATAATGAAAACTGGAGTTGGGTGCTTGGCCTGCTGCTAATCAGTATACTGCAAACGCAAAGCTCTTAGAGCAGCTGTAATTTCATGACTTACTGCCCCACTTCTCGCCCGGCCTCCGTCACCCTGCTCTTCACAGTCTACCCTCACTCCTTTTTCATCCTACTCCGTTAATCATGGCAATCACCATCCGATTGCCTTTTCTGTTCTTGCTCCTAAGCTTCAGGAAAATGATGATTTAACTCTCTTTCGATGTATGCCACTGCCACTGAACCTCAGAGAAGCAACCCCATTATTCATTTCTTGTTTCCAGAATACAGTTCCTGCCATAGCTAGTCAGAGTACCTCCCACCTATCTGTCTTTAAAACCTACACGCTATTCAATAAGTTCCAGCTGAGAATCAATAATATTCTATGCACTGTGTTAGGCAGCATGCATTACAAAAGAGAACAAAACGTATCTAAGTCCTGCCTTGCTATCTAGCTTTCTGTTACTCTAACAAAATGCCAGAAATAATCAACTTATAAAGAGGAAAGGTGTATTTTGGCTGACAGTTTTGGAGAGTCTCCAAAACTTGATTGATTGATCTTGTTGCTTTGGACACACAGCAAGGCAGTGTATCCTGGAAGGAGCATGTGGTAGAGCATGATGGCTCACTATATGGCCAAGAATGAAACAGAAAGGAAGATACGATATGAAGGGACCAAAGTCCCACCACCTCTTTTGCATCTCAGCACCTCCCACCAAGCCCCACATCTCAAAGATCCTACCACTTTCCAACAGCACCATCCTGGGGCCAAGCCTTTAACACGGGACCTTGGGGACATTTATCCACATCAGAGCACTGCTCTCACGGATCTTACAGTCTAGTGAGGGAAATGGAGGGAGCCCTCAACTTCTGATCGACTGAGGTGACTTAGTGATGGAGAAGCATCCATCACCTCATCCACCCTCTCACCATGCTGCATCCCTCTGCCTCCCTTCAGAAGTGCTATCCTCCCTCCTGTTTCAGAAAAGCTGGTCTTATTTTCTCCTCATCAGTCCTTGAATTCATTCCCTCCTCTCTGTTCTTACTCCTTATGGTTCTCAGTTTTATTATTCTGAAGTAACTCATACTTTATTTTTACCCTCAAAACAGTCTGCAAGGTACACAAACAGTACCCTCTTCCATCAAAGAAATCCTGAGTATATTGGGTAGCATTTTCAAGTTCTGTTTTGGCAGTTTCTTTGAGGATCATTTCATACTTTTATCCCTTTGAAATTTGTGTCTAGCCCCAAATGATCAGGGTGGGAGCCAGAAGACTGATGTCCTTGGATCTGGATTACACATTCTTCTGAATGGTTTCTCAGAAATTGTATTAGCTTTGCTTCTCTTTAAGTGATTTTATTTGGATTATCTTCTAGGTACTTTCTGCTGGGCTGGGAAAAGTCCCACACGTCCAGGTTTGCTTTCTGTTACTCATCTCAGTCTAGCTACAAAATGTAAAGAAATGCTGCTTTCCTCTTGTGATCTATTAAAATTGTGCCAATAAGGAAGAGAGTTTTAGGATCTGGGAATCTTTATAAAATACCCACTAGATCTCACTTTATTATGGTGATAAGCTGGGGGACCTGGACAAGTTGGCCCAGGGGTACTACTGTCCTTTTTTGTCTTTTCAAATGAGTATTAGAGAATCCTCCTGGGAAAACACATGGTTCCTCTTTTTAAACTAATACAAAAAGGGCACATAAATGCGGAGGCCCAGGAGAGCCTGGGTTCTTCTGCTCTACAACTGCTCTTCAAGGCAACGTTTCCCTTCAGAGACCCAGTGTGAGCAAGGCACCAACATATCACTGTCTGAGGTGTTGACATAATCTGACATGGGGTGGTTGTTGGAATTTCTGAAGAAATCCATCCTGGCAAACAGGCAGGCATTACAAGCAGTTGAGGTCTCTCCTGTGCCAAGGGAGAGTCTGGATGCCCGTTCTGTGGTGAGAGAGGCTGTCTCTGCTCTTAAGAGAGGTGGGACAGGAGGGGAGTTGGTATCTGTCCCAGGCACAGTGCCGCCCCTTGGACACAGGAGAGGCTTCGTTTTGACCTCACTTTCTGTCATGTGTCAAGTATCCCAGTTGGATAGTCTCAACCTGCATCATAAGTGGACTTTCCTAGAGCCCCAAAGTACTTAGAATTTCTTTTTCTTTGTTTTCTTCCAAAATCTTTAATTTTTTTGGCTTTTTGAGACAGGGTTTCTTGGTGTAACACTCCTGGCTATCCTGGAACTCACTGTGTAGACCTGACTGGCCTCGAACTCACAGAGATCTTCCTGCCTCTGCCTCTGCCTCTCAAGTGCTGAGACTAAAGGTGTGTGCCACCACTGCCCAGCTCTTTAATACTTTCTTGATGGTGTGGTGGTACATGCCTGCAATCACAGGAGGATGAGGCTTTTTTTTTTTTTTCAGATTTATTTATTTATTATTTATTTTTCAGATTTTTTTTATTTTTATTATGTAGATGTGTGTATGTCTGTGTATAGATAGGTAAGTGTCCAAAAGCGCAGATGCCCTCAGAGGTTAGAAGAGGTCAGATTCCCTGGAGTTGACATCATAGGTAGCTATGAGATGTCTGCCATGGATGCTGGGAACTAATTTAGGTTCTCTGCAAGAACACTACACACTCTTAACCACTGAGCCATCTCCCTAGCTGTTGGGAGTTTTTGGTGTGGAAGCAGGCTCACGTGAATAGGAGGGTATTGTTGGGGCTGATAAAGCTATGGAGAGTAATTAAAGCAAACTTGTCAGGGACAGATGATAGTGGAAATCATGAAGTACAAGGGACAGTGGATTTTAGTTACTTTAATGTGTTTCTACATGTGAAGGGTCCACTGCAGTGCTCTTGGGACAGTGGGTAGGAAAGAGCTTAGAGATATTGGCATTAGCGTTTCAAGATGGCAGGCGGTTACGCCAGTCTTAGACCAGGGAGGGTCTTTGAGTCTCTGGAAGCAAGTCACAACCCCTTAAAAGTAGTTTTCTATGAAACAGGTGAGGGGGTCATAGGAAATCAGGACTTCCCGATGACACAGTGGTAGGACAGAGGGTTCCAGTTAGGATCTAGGGATTTTTGTGGGAATCTATGGATCTCAGTTTGGGGTGCAAGCTCACCAGAAAGTTTGGCTACATCACCATGATTTTAGAGCTCTTCCTTAAGGCAGAAGGCCAGTGTGACTAATTCCAGATCCTTCCAGAGCTGCTCCAGATACTGTCTTACAGCGACCACAGGAGAGAGGCAGAACAGTTCATAGGTACCAGAGTGTCTGTCTGTCCAGAAGAGCTGGCACTAAGCAAAACTGGGAGCAAAGGTTGACAGTGAGTAACTGAAATAACCAGTCAAAGCTCAGACACACATTCGAGCATCCGTGCACACAGACACACACACACAGACACACACTCCCAGACACACACAGACACACACTCACAGACACACACACACTCACAGACACACACTCACAGACACACACTCACAGACACAAAGATACAGACACAGGCACACAGGCACAGACACACACACACACACACACACACACACACACACACACACAGGCAGGCAGACAGACACACATGCCCCTGGCTAGTGAGGCCACAACACACAATCAAGGCATTAGCAAGGTAGCCACCATATTTTTTGGGAACCAGACATCAGAGATAGTCACTAGAGCTAAGGGGTCACTAGTGTTAAGGGGTCACTAGCACTAAGGGGTCACTAGCGCTAAGGGGTCACTAGAGCTAAGGGGTCACTAGTGTTAAGGGGTCACTAGAGCTAAGGGGTCACTAGAGCTAAGGGGTCACTAGTGTTAAGGGGGCCACAGTGCTAAGGGGTCACTAGAGCTAAGGGGTCACTAGCGCTAAGGGGTCACTAGAGCTAAGGGGTCACTAGTGTTAAGGGGTCACTAGAGCTAAGGGGTCACTAGAGCTAAGGGGTCACTAGTGCTAAGGGGGTCACAGTGTTAAGGGGTCACTAGAGCTAAGGGGTCACTAGAGCTAAGGGGTCACTAGAGCTAAGGGGTCACTAGCGCTAAGGGGTCACTAGAGCTAAGGGGTCACTAGTGTTAAGGGGTCACTAGAGCTAAGGGGTCACTAGAGCTAAGGGGTCACTAGTGCTAAGGGGGTCACAGTGTTAAGGGGTCACTAGAGCTAAGGGGTCACTAGAGCTAAGGGGTCACTAGAGCTAAGGGGTCACTAAAGCTAAGGGGTCACTAGAGCTAAGGGGTCACTAGAGCTAAGGGGGTGCAAAAGTTTCTGTTTACAGCAAGGTGCAAAGACGTCCTGCTTATAAAGTCAGATTTTGGCGGGGCAAGTGACTAGATGAACACCAAAAGAAACAAGAAAAGATTTGAAAGAAAAAGTAGAAAGTCCCATTTGGCTCCAAACACACTATTTTCATAGTTACAAAAGGCCTGACTTGGCAGTCATTCATAAGAAATAGGGCCTGCAATTTGGTGGATCATAAGCTCAAAAATGAGTGACCCGTGACACAGTATCAAAGAAACAGGCCATGAAGTCTTAAACTGTGTGAGCAAAGCATGGTGTCCAGATGAGCTGAGTCAGCGGTACACAGACTTTCGTTTAAACAGATTTTAAAGATGGACATAAACCAGGCACATGCCTGTAATCTTAGCTCTTTTGAGGGGCTCAGCGCGGAGAATTGTGAGTGCAGGGCCATCCTCTGCTACATAGTGAGTCCCAGGCTAGCCTTGCCTAGAGAGTGAGGCCCTGTCTCCCCCCAAAACAAGAGAGGAACTGGATAGATGTTCCAGTGGGTAAAAGCACTTGCTGTCCATGCATGAGGACATGCCTGATTTCAAATCCCCAGGACACACACATGACTGTAACCCCAGGGGGCAGAGACAGGATGGTCACTGTGGCCTAGCTGCAGGCTCACTAAGATACCCTGTCTCAAAGGAATAAGGCCAAAAGCGGAAGAGCAGGACACCGGATGTCCTTCTCTGGCCTCTGCGTGTGCACGCACAGACACGTATAAACCATAGTCTCCACCCCCGCCCACACACAGGGGTTGAGGGCATGAATCTTGAGAAAGATAAATAGGTCATAGAAAAATCTAGCAACTATGTCACCAGATACGTGGTCAAAGAACTGGTTGTGCTTGGCTGAGAGAGAAAAGACCGGGGCAGAAATAGACTATCTTGCTGCACAAAGGATCGTGTGATGAGAGGGTTTATAGTTATCCCGAGGGCGAACGGAGACCTAGACTTGAGCTCAATGAAAAGCAGGCATTTTAGAGAATCAGACCCGAATGACAGCACAATATCCCTACACCCACGAGCCAGTTTAGAGAGGCTTTGTAAGGAACTCCAATTGTGTGGGACTTGTGGGGAGGTAGACAAGGCGAGGTGGAGTCTTGGGTCAGATGGCCTGCAAAGTAGAATGATTCCGTCAAACAGTGCTCCTCTCGCTCCTCGTCCCCAGTCTCTCCACCTTCTCTGCCACTTCAGCCTTTCTCCCTCCAAAGATTTGTTTGCTTGTTTGTTTGAGATCGGATCTCACTACAAAGCCCTCGCTGGTCTAGAGCTCTCTATGTAGACCAGGCTGGCCTGAAACTCACAGAGATCTGCCACGCTCTGCCTCCTGAGTGCTGGGGTTGAAGGTGGGAGGCTTCGTGCCTGGACTTTTCTATTCTTAAGGGAATAATCACCATTTGATCCTTTTGGTTTTGCTCATAATAGACTGTTAATATTTTTACCTGCTCAGCATCTTGGTATTTAGAAATAGGATCTTGGGCCAGTGAGAGGGCTCAGTAGTTACAGGGGCTTGCTACCAAGACTGTCAACCTGAGTTCAATACCTGGAACACACATGACAGGAGAGAACTGACTCTCCCAAGTTGTCCTCTGACTTCCACGAGAGTGCCGTGGCACACACCCACCCATACAATAAACAAATGTAAAATAATAAAAATACCGATAATAGACAGGACCCTGATTCTCTGGAGAAATCACCATCACCCTTTCTCTCTTTTGGTCTTTAGATTAAATTTGTCACACAGAGGAATGAACATGGATCACTTGCCTGGCTTCCACGTGCTTCTTCACACATTGGTTATTTCACAGGCATTCAAGTGACCCCAACCGACCAGTAGGAATTAGTTCAAAGATCTGCACTGTAACTGTTAGAAAAAGTTGGGGCCATTTATTTGTAAGCTGTAGTTGTTAGAAGCCAGTGTGTTGAAAGAATCTGAAAGAAAATGAAGTCAACCCAAGTTGAAAGTGAATGTGGGGAATGGAGAGAGATTATTTTGATGACACATGCCAATAAATTTCCCCCTTTGATTTAGATCTCTGTCTCTTGAAGCCAACTTGTCCTTTCAGTTTCAAAATTTCTCAATCCTTGGCTTCTCAGCCTTTTGAAATTTGACCCTCCTCATGTTCTCTCTCCACAGCCCTGTCACTTGCTGTACAGCTGGAGCCCAGGGAGCCAGATGACTGCAAGGCCCTCAGCCTAGCCTTCTGAAGACCAGCATGCCTTCCAACATGCTTTTAGGTAACATGTCACTCCTAAATGCTTTTGTCCCTGAGGCTTCTTTTCACACTGCTCTGTCCACAGTGTGTCCATTTTTCTAGTCGTAGGATTTGGATCCTTAGTCAGCTATACTTACTAAGCCCTTCCCATACAAGCTAAGTGCTGGCCACTCAGAGCCCACATTCACAGCTCTTACCATGCTGGACTTAGAGGTCCAGGAGAGAACTGTAGGCAGACTTTTCTTTGAACTGCCAGCTCACAAAAGATGACACAGAGACTTATTATTAATTATTAAAGCTCGGCCTATAGCTTAGGCTTGTACCACTAGCTCTTATAACTAAAATTAATCCTTTTCTTTTCATCTATGTGTTGCTACATGACTCGTGGCTTTTACCTCTCCTCCTTCATGTCTGTTCCCTCTGCCTCTACTGGCAACTTCTCCTTTCTTTTTCCCAGAGCTCTCTGTCCAGAAGTCCCTGCTATACCTCCTGCCTAGCTATTGGCCGATTAGCTTTTTATTAAGCCAATCACAGTAACACATCTTCACACAGTGTAAAGGAATATTCCACAACAGAGAACACTGAGTAATGGAGTTGTATCCTAGAACACGGATCCTTGGGAAGAATTCACACAGCTGCTGCTCTGAAGATTGAGCTTGCATCATGGAGAAAACCATTCTTGTGTTAGGCTGCATTCTGTCACTAGAATGAAATGCTGGAGACAACTAACTTATGCAAAAGGTTGTTTGGGTTTTGTGTTTTCAAGGTTTTGGTCTGTGTTTGGTTTGGCCTTGTTGCTTTGAACCTGTAACGAGACAACATGTTTTAGAGGGGGCAAACCGTTCTCCTCGTGGCTAGAGAACAAGAGTAAAAAAGATGCTGAGACCTTATTGCCCTTCAAAGGCATACCTCATACAATCTAAAGACCCCCAGTCAGGTCCCCTCTTAGAGGGGCTATAACTTCCCAACAGCACCAGCATAGGCCCAAACCTTTGATACACAGGCCTTCAGGGAACATTTAAGGTCCTAACGCTTCGGTTCTGCTCCTAGTCACACTTTCCTACTGTAACCTTATTTAGAACAGAAAAAAGAGATGCAGGGCAAAATCCACAAGGAGCAAGTAGGGCAAAAGGGTCTCTTTTATCACCTTGTTCCTTGGTCCCCATCAAACAGCCCCATCCCAAGGTATTAATCAGTTTATGTCCCACCCCAAAGCAAGTCTGTGCACACCCAAGAACGTGTGTGTGTGTGTGTGTGTGTGTGTGTGTGTGTGTGTGTGTGTGTGTGTGTGTCCTCCCTGGGCCCTGCTTTTCTCAACGCAGAGCTGGTCTTTGCACCTCTTTCTCCACTCAGGAATAGTCCCCGGAAGTTGAGTGTTACTGGCATGTGTCCGTGATTTGGGAAGCAGAGACAGAGGAATCAGAAGTTAAAGGTCATTCTTGGCTACATAGTGAGCTTGAGGTCAGTCTGGGTTACAAGAAATATTATCTATATAGATACTAAAAAGAAAGGAAAGATAATATCCTGGAGAAAATATTCTTTTTAATGGTTACACAATATTAAATAGAACAGTGAGAAACCTATTACTTTAAAAATCTTCTTTTGACTGGAGCCACTGTCATGGGACCATGCCACTGGGTGCCTGAGGCCACCCCTTGTGCACCTGAGGCCACCCCTTGTGCACCTGTGGTCCCTTTTGGTTCCAGGTCCAAAATGGCAACCCTCAAGGACCAGCTGATTGTGATTCTTCTTAAGGAAGAACAGGCCCCCCAGAACAAGATTGCAGCTGTTGGGGTGGGTGCTGTTGGCATGGCTTGTGCCATCAGTATCCTGATGAAGGACTTGGCAGGTGGGCTTGCCCTTGTTGATGTCAAGCAAGACAAACTGAAGGGAGAGATGAAGGATCTCCAGCATTGCAGCCTTTTCCTTAGAATGCCAAAAAATGTCTCTGACAAAGGCTGTAGTGTGACTGCGAGTTCCAGGCTGGCCCTTGCCACAGCAGGAGCCCACCAGCAAGAGGGAGGGAGCCGGCTCACTGTGGTCCAGAGAAACGTGACCATCGTCAGCTTCAGTGTTCCCAACATGGTGAAGTACAGTCCAAACTGCGAGCTGCTTGCTGCTTCAAACACAGGGACTATCTTATTCTCTGTGGCTTGGAAGGTAAGTGGCTTTCCTAAAAACTGAGTTCTTGGAAGTGGTTGCGGTCTGGACTCAGCTCCATTCCATTACCTGATGGGAGTTCACCCACTGAGCTATCATGGATGGGTCCTCGGGGAGCATGGGGCTCCAGTGTGCCTGTGTGGCATGGTGTAAATGTTGCTGGCGTCTCCCTGAAGAGTCTCGGCCTAGAACTAAGCACTGACGCAGACAAAGAGCAGTGGAAAGAGGCTCACAAACAGATGATTGACAACGCCTGGGAGGTGCTAAGGGAGGATCCGATGTCCTGGGCCGTCGGCCTCTCTGTGGCAGACTTGGCCCAGAGCAAAATGCAGAATCTTAGGAGAGCATCTCCCATTTCCACCATGATTAAGGTTCTCTATGGAATAAAGGATGACACCTTCCTCGGTGTCCCCTGTATTCTGGGACAAAATGGGGTTGTGGATGTTGTGAAGGTGACTCTGACTCCTGAGGAGGAGGCCCGCTTGAAGAAGAGAGCTGTAGTTCTAAAGTCATTGAACTCAGGATGTAGCCTGGGCTAGTCTCGGACTTGCAGTGGTCATCCTGCTTCAGCCTCCCAAGGATTGGGACTACCAGTGATTGCCCTCAGGCCTGACTTTTGTCTTACTATTTCTATGAATGAGAAAAGAAAACTCAATAATGAATGGGAAATACACATGTCTAATAAACATGTTAAAAGTTCAGCCTCAGCCATGTGTAGTAGTGTGCACCTGTAATCCCAGCGCTCTGGAGACTAAGGCAGGAGGATCGCAGATATCCTGGGCTACCTGAGTACCAACAAACAAACAAACAACAACAACAAAACAGTTCAAGGCAACTGCTTATGGAGTGGCAGCTGTGTAACCAGGTTCAGCCTGCCTGCCTGACGTTCTGAGGAAGCCGTAAAAACCTAGTTCTTCTTCCTTTTTTTTTTTTGGATACTTGCCTGTGCCTGCTTTCCCAGGACTCTGGGCTTTCGTACTCTTATCTCTGAATCGACTTCCTTGTTTGTTTTGAGACAAGTTCTCACTATGTAGCCCTACATAGGCTAACTCACTACGTAGACCAGGCTAGTCTGGAATACATAGATCCGCCCGCCTCTGCCTCCCAAGTGCTGGGATTAGACGTGACCGGCACCAGCCACCTGCCTTGGTTGTGCGATTGCATACAGAATTCCCACCCCAACTCAAAAAGGCCAGGCCTTCTTCCTCTCCCCACTCTCCTTCCTCCAGGCAACTACCGAGATTGACAGTTTGCTTGACCTGCTGCTTTCCTTTTTTTAATTATAATTAAATTACCCTTGAGATTATTTGTTTAGATTACATCTTTTATTCCAGAAAATTATGCCATGTTGGCAACGGGTGCAAACTAATGGATGCTTTCAGAAAGAAGTTCCTAGCAGCAAGAGACTTGAGGTTTTTAAATCTTGGTCCGGTAATGGCAATTCTAGGAGTCCATCCTATGGGTGTAACCATCAAAACAGACCAAGATTAATGCACACAGATACGTACTGTTTTAGCTGGCGAACTTGAAAGCCTGTCTGAAAAGCTCTTTGAAAGCTATTGTTTTCTAAGTAAGGCATGTTGTGTTCCCCCAGGAAGGCCACAGGAAAACTGTTTCAAACTATATCGACAAGGGAAAATGTGTACATTATATTAAAAGCAGGATATAAACGTTCTTATGCAGTGAGATTACAACTCCATAAATACATGAAAAAAATAGAAATATGTTAAAGCAGCAGGTACTCGTGTTTGTTAGGGTCCACAGATCACCACACAAAAGACCACCACTCACATATGCAAAAGCAAAAGCGTTTATTTCTTGCATTAATCATTAATCAAGAATTCCTGCATGCAGGGGTCACCCACACAACAAAATGGAAACCACCCCCAGAGAAGCTCACAGGCTCCTTTTATAGACAACCAGGAGGGGATTAGGTCATCCTAAACATGACTGGCCAGTCAAGCAGTAGCCACATTAATATGTTTCTGATTGGCTGGGACTGTAAGTGCTGAATCATGCCTGGCATGCAATATCTCCCTCACCTGCCTTATTAGAAACTGAAACAGAAACAGAAATGGAGACTTACACAGAAACTGAAACTCAGGCCTAGCAGAGGCTGGAGCCTGGAGAAGCCCACTCTGGTGCCCCTGTGGCTTCTCAGTGTTTAAAGAGGTTACACTTGTTGTCTCCTACCCTTACCCATCTATTATTTCTCCAGTTTTGTACTGCTCCTGTTCTTTGTGATCTAAGAAGAATCCTGCACAAACCACACAAGCAGACTGTCACCTCCAGGCCGTGGGGCTAGCTTGGATGGTAAAGGGAGCAAGCGTGAGGACCTAGGTTTGGTCTCCAGTAACCCTGTTTAGGAGCTGGGTGTGGCCTTTTGTGCTTCTTATTCCAGCACAGGGGGGTCACAGACAGGAGGACCGTTGGGGGCACTGGCCCGTTCAGTTCAGTTGGTGAGGTGTAGAGAGACCTTACTTGTCTCACCAACAAGCAAATGAGGTGTGGGGGATGGACAGATGGCCCAGTGGTTAAACAAAGGATGGATTTGGTTCCCAGGACCCACACTGAGCCACTCACAACCATCTGTAACTCCGGCTCCGGGGCCCTCTAGCCTCTGTGGATACCTGCCTAACGTGTGTTTGTGCATGTACACACACACACACACACACACACACACACACACACACACACACACACACACACACTGAGGGGGCAGTGACTTCTTTTCTTCCTTCCCTTGCTTCACCTGACAGACTCTCTTTGAAGTAGTTTCTGGTGGCGTAAGCAAATTACAGAGAGCTCTAGAAGAGTGGGGTTCTCAATCTAGGCTGTCCACTGTAAGATTTGGGGAGCTTTTAAACACGGTTGCTTGCCATCTCCCTTCCCTGGCCGCACCTCTGAGCCTCAGTGTTTACTCAGCCTAAGGTGAGACCGGCCTTCAACCTGTTCTAAAACTCCCTCTGTGGTCCTGATAGCTCTCCTGAGTCCTACCCGTTCCAGATCCCAAGCTTACTGGCCTGCATCCATCCAGCACTTCCCTGTCTTATTTCCAGGCAGGAAGTCATCCCAGTGCTGGCCAGAGACTCCAGAGACGTCTTAGATCAGTACTTTGGCATCTGCTACAGCCTTTGTTGTTTCTCAAAGGTGTTTACTTTCACATTGACAACGGTCTGCAGTGGGGGCTGCCTTTCTGTGTAGGCACCAAGATAAGCGAATCAGCAGAGAAGCCAACCCAGTTCAGACAAGCTGGGGAAACCCCCAGCCCCCCAGCATGACAATGTGACCCTAGAGTAAAACAGCCTGACTGAAGCAATTTTCTTGGTTTGGAGATGGAATACTCAACTTGTGTTCAGTGTAAGAACACAGGGACAGGGAAATCTCAACCGTTATCAGGCCTTATACAAATGCACGATCACGTAGCTCCATTTTATACAGTAGCGACAATGACAGACAGTCAATGGTACCAATTTTTAGCTCTTCACTAAGAACCAGGGACCTATTCTTGATGTTCATTTGGATTTTCTTTTTTATTAAGTTGTGTGCACACGTGTGTGTGTGTGTGTGTGTGTGTGTGTGTGTGTGTGTGTGTGTGTGTGTGTGTGTGTGTATAGAGGTCCAAGGACAACCTTTTCGAGTTAAGGTGAAGGCGCTTGCTGAATTTGCCTTGCTGGGTTCCAATGAGAGCCCATGGAGCTGAGAGCCCTGCTTTCATCCTTGCTTATAGCTCCTTCCTCTGATGTAACTTTAGCTGTCCTCGGAACCAAGAGACATAGAAAAACACTCTCAGGAGGTCGCAGACGTGGTACACCCCCTCAGAATTGCTGGGTCCCTGTTTGTAGTTTCGATTGTCCCTTGTGCTAGGTTGTGCGGCCACCATCCCTGCTCTGGTGTGCTTACTCCTACTGGCTGCTCTTTGTAAACGCTGCCCAGGGCTTGGACACTAGGTCTGGAAGCTTGATGGGGGTTTTTAAAAAGTAAAAGTAAATAAGTCACGAAAGAAGGCTGAATTTTCAGAGTATGTAAATAATCTCAATACAGCTGTTATAAAAGTTAAGTGAATGATAGCAGATGTCTAGAGTCATGTGAGAGCTAGCCTACGATGGCTCAGACGCTTTCCTTGTTTACTTTTAGCTCTGGGCTCTAATCCAATCGATGAATGTCTTTCTCAAAGCAGCCTTTGGTTCCGAGGAATCAAAACACAGTGGAGCCAGCCCCGGTAATGGGAAGGAAATTCGTTTTAAGCGATCAAACAACTCAACTAGAGAAGACAGCTTGTCTGACTCCCTGCTTGTTCTCCTAGTCTCTTGCCCTTGCTTCACTTCGGTTCCATTTTCCTCTTACAGCCTATTCTTTATCTCTGCAAAGTGCTTGTTTGTTTATGAGACAAGGTCTCACATAGCCCAGGGTGGTCTTCAAACTCTCTATGTAGCCAAGGGTGGCCTTGAACTTCTGATCCTCCTGCCTCCACCTCCTTGGTGATGGGATTCTAAGTGTGTACCACCATGCCTGGTTTATGTAGTGCTGGGACTTGAGCTCAAGGCTTCAACCCAAGGCTCCATGCATGCTAATTAGGCAAGTGTTTTATCAACTGATCTCATCCTTAGATTCTGAGTGTCCCTCTTCGGAGTAGGTCAACTCTTCACACTGCACGTGGTCTTCATCATGACCTCGGATCCTCAGTGTCAGCAATGTCCAGTTCAGCTCTTGTGGCTAACAATAGGATTGCCTCAGTTTGAGCTAAGTGTCTGTCCCTGATTAGATTAGCTAGTCAGGAAGCTGAACAGGGCACGGCCCTACTAGACAGGGGCAATCTCAGCCTGCAGGCCAGCAGGCCCTAAGCAGCTCTTGGCAGGGATGAAATGATTGACATTTTGACCAGTGTAATTTCTAAATTTCAGAGCTGATAGTGCATGTTAGATATTTTGTCTTTCACTTCTATGTCGATCTTCATTCATCAATCAAAGTCTTGCTAACAGCAAACAAATTGTTTGTGGTTCCGCTGTCTGGAGTTAGATGATTTGTCTAGTCAGTAGACTCTCTTGGTTTTCATTCACAGTAACACAAGTATAAAAGGCAATTTCCCCATTTGATTCCTTTCTGTCAGGACTCTGTTACTCATTGCTCTTTGTAAAATTGTACTTCTTATGAAAGCAAAGCATAATAAAGATTTAATTAATTAATTTTATGTATGGGAGTGTATGGTGTATGTGTACCTTGTGTGAGCCAGGTGCCTGAAGAGGTCAGAAGAGGGTGTCAGGTGGAACTGGAATTATGGGCAGTTGAGAGCCACCAAGTGGGTGCTGGGAACCAAACCTGAGTCTTCTGCAAGAGCAGCAAGTGCTTTTCACCCCTGAGTCATTTCTCCAGCCCCCTAATTTTATTTTTAATTACGTGTGTGTGTGTGTATGTATGTGGATATGTGCATATGAGTGTAAGTGCCTTCAGAGGCCAGAGACATCAGTGCCTTTGGCAGAAGTTACAGATGGTTGTAAACCACTGGACATGGGTGCTGGGGACTAAATTTGGGTCCTCTTCAAGAGCAGTGCACTCTTAACTACTGAGCACCCCCTCAGTCCCCCAACCCCGGACCACGGGTAGTTCTGGGGAGGAACTCAGAGCGTTGGCATACTAGTTAAACCCTGTACCACTAAGCTATATCTCTAGCTCCAAACGCAAGGAATTGTTTCATTCTTCCTTGTAAAATATTTTGAAAACATTAAGAGACAATTTTTGCCAGTGTCAATGCTGGTGACTAAGGTATGGTGTCCTGAGCATAAGGAATTATATTTGAGGTCCTTATATGGTTGTGGTGGCTTTGTCATATTAAGGTGGTCATCCATGGTTTCTAAAGACATTGTGTGTGAGACTCTGCTAGCTGCTTACTCAGCAGCCATCTGTGGGTAAAGCCACTACCACACACACTGGAACAAGAAGGTAAGTTACATGCTTCCTAGTCTTCCCCAGTCTGTTATGAACATATGACTCAGTCTTGGCCAATGAGAACTGAGAAAAAAAATCAGGGCAAAGACTTCTGGGAAGATTTTTCTTCCTGTTAGGAAAGAGAGAGAGAGAGAGAGAGAGAGAGAGAGAGGTATGAATATTAAAGGATACAGTGCTTGGCATTTTGATGGCCATTTTGGATAGTGAAAGTAAATCAAGACAATAGTGGATGCATTGCTCTAGAATCCTGATATGGTTGTATCATTTATTTAATCATCCACAGTCGTCTTCTGGGTTTCTTGTTTTGAAGGAAATCCACCCAAACTAATCTCTGTTGCTTAAGTCACTTTCATTTGCGTATATTAAATTATTTTACTTGCAACCAAAGCACAGATTATGTAATTTGATCCTATGAATCAAAAGCACGATTACCGGTTGGATTGGAGGTTTGTCCTCAGACTTCACCCGGATCCTCTCTCATCCTGTTGCCTGGGTTCCTTCTCTTCTCACTTCCTGTCCTGGCTAACCAGGTCTGCAGCCTCTCACCAGCCCCTGAGAATCCACATTCCTGTCTTCCTCTCTGCCCCTCCCTCTGCTGGGCTTCATCACCTGAGGATGTCGATGCACAAGGAAAATGGCCTTTGCAGTTGGAGAGGTCACAGCTTCAGGCCTCCCAGACTTCCTGGGTCTTCAACATCATCTCCTTTCCATTTGTTTATTATTCTCCTCCAACCTCTTTCCCAGCCTCGCTCCTTCCCTTCCTCAGAATATCCTCTGGGTGGGACACCATCTAAGTTTCTGCTCTTCTACTCCGTTTTCCCAGTGTGAGAAGGGCTCTATTTTTCTCATGGTGAGTCTCTGGTCTTTCTGCTTCTCTGGCAATCAGTCCCACTACAGAGTATCTTGTCAACTTTCCTCCGTCCATCTCAATAGAAACATTTCCTCATCTTTTTTTTTTTTTCCCCAGAGCTGAGGACCGAACCCAGGGCCTTGCACTTGCTAGGCAAGTGCTCTACCACTGAGCTAAATCCCCAACCCTAATTTCCTCATCTTCTACCCACTTTGCATATAAAACCTAACACACCATAGACCTAAGTGTAAAACACAAATCAGAGAGCCTTTGAGTTAGGCAATGATTTTGTGATAGAATGTGAAAGAAATCCGGACAGTGGTGGCACACACCTTTAATCCCAGCACTTGGGAGGCAGAGCCAGGAGGATCTCTGTGAGTTCGAGGCTAGCCTGGTCTACAGAGCGAGCTCCAGGAGAGGCACCAAAACTACACAGAGAAACCCTGTCTCAAAACAAACAAACAAACAAAAATGTGAAAGCATAAATCATAAAAGAAAAAAGGGATTAATTGGACTTCATCAAAATGCTAAACTTACTAAAAATACACTAGAGCAAATGAAAAGGCAAGCCACAGACGAGGAAAATGTTTGAAAAACACCTATCTGATAATATATATATATATATATATATATATATATATATATATATATATATACAAAATTCAGAGTATGTAAAGACTCTCACAGTCTGAGGCTGGAGACTCTCAGGGTTAGGCACTGGCTGCTCTTTCAGAAGACCCGGCTTGGGTTCCCAGCACCCACATGATGGCTCACAACCATCCATAGCTCCAGTTCCACAGGATCTGATGGCCTCTTCTGACCCCTATGGCACCAGCCTTGCATGTGGTACACAGACATGAAGGCAAAGCACTCACAAACAAAAAATAAAAATAAAATCAATTTTTAAAAAAGACTCTCACAATCCACTAATAAGAAAACAACCCCATCTTTAAAACAAGCGAAAGATTTGAAGAGACTTCTGCAAAGAGCAGGCACAAAGGGCAAACACACAGACGAAGAAATCCTCAGAGCACTTAGCAGGACGCACACCCAGTGGGACATGTAATAAAAGCTGTACGGATACACCACTCGGCAGGGGCTGCTCCACTTCTAGGTATTATGTTCCAGTAAAAGTGTAAGCCAATGGAGTCTGATTTTCTTGTCTGGACTGCCAACCTCCAAATAATGACATCGAGACTTTTTATTAATTATAAACGTTTGGCATTTAGCTTAGGTTTGTTAACAACTAGCTCTTATAACTTAATCTGTTTCTATTTATCTCTGTTTTGCCATGTGGCTTCCATTCTGTATGTCCAACTCTCTCCATGTCTCGCTGGTGTCTCTTGTACACCTAGATTCATCCCGAGTTCCTCTCTCTCCTGGGAAGTTCTGCCTATTTTCTCCTGCCTAGCTATTGATTGTTTATTTTATTAAACCAATCACAGTGACACATCTTCACACAGTGTAAACAAGCATCCTACAACAAGCCAAAATTAATATTCTCAACCCGCCAGACCTCAAAGCTAAGCCAGACCCACCTGGAGCCTCCTCAGAACAGCCGTGTGAGTCTATGGTTTGTTAAAGCTCCACAAGCCCATTTTACAGTGAGGTACAGAAGAGCTCATGTGATTTACTGAACTTCTGTACATGGAAAACAGCAGCACAGTACAGTGTAGAATATTAACTATGATCTCACAGTTGAGGCTCCTAGATTGTGAAGGACTCTCATTCTACATTTGCTAGCCCAGAAGATCCAAATTTCTACTAAGTGTCAAATTACTTATCATGTAAAGTCAAAAGCTAAACTTTTAAAAATGACAATATTAAGTTCTGAGGAAAGTACAAAGCAAAAGGAATCTAATACATTATTGAGGGCAGATATATATATTGGTGTTACTACTTGGAAAAAGGTTGACAGTTTTTTATGAAGTTCAATGTATGTCCAGCCCCACTCCCTAAGAGTCACTAATAGAAAAGAAAATGTATGCCCATATAGAGATCTGCACACAAATTAAAATTGTTCCAAACTGGAAGCAACTCAAATATCCGTCAAATTGTGATGCAGCCATACAATGAAACACTGCTAACCACCCAAACAGAATGAGCTACGTGTTTTGGGTGAATCTCAAAAACATTATGTTAAATGAAATATGCCAAACACGAAAGACTCTGGCTTGGGTATCAAGCAAAAAGATTTCTGCTTGAATGACATTTCCATGGCATTCTAAAAAAGTCAAAGCTACAGGAACCGAAATCAGTGGTTATAAGGACTAAGGTGGGAAAAGGGGACTTTGGTGGATGATGAAAATGCCATACAGCTTGTATGTATCCCAGTTCATCAAGACTTGTGAAAGCTAATATAAAAACTTGTAAAACAAAACCTCTTATCGAACATGCACCTTACTCTGTTCATTCACTTACTGGACAGTGAGGTCTCTAAGGGAGGGCGGCTTCTGTCTGGACTTCACTCCACTAGATTTCCCTGTTTGCCATGTGCCAAAGCTGCACTGATTTCCAGAATTCAAGACGGACAGGACAGTTTTCTCTGCACTCAACATATAGTCCGAGAGTGCACTGGAGCCTAATCCCATTTCTTTCTAGACTCTTCGTGGAGGAGTCCTCTACATTTGATGCTGACCTGTCTTCCGTTTGTCCTCAGCTTTCTGAATGCAAATGCCCTTTCCATGTGGTGTAACTCTTTCTGGTGGGCTATCAAAGACCTCCTGGTGGCCAAGTTCAGTAGCCGGTAACCAGTCCTTACTTCCTTCATGCTCTTCCTGGTGTCTGAACTGCTCACTCCAGCCCTTAGCCTTTCCACCTTCGCTCTGGCTGATGTTTGCTTTCTCACAGGCTACTCTTGGTTAGCCGCCGGCTTCCAGTATCCAGTAGGGTCCTAGTTCTTAGCCTTTCAATCACATTTTTCCCCTAGGAGGTAAGGAGACAAGAACCTAACCTCTTTTTCTACTGATCGGTATGCATTTTTCTTGGTCTTTTTTGAGACGGTCTCTTCCTTGTAGAACAGGAGGCCCTTGAACTGACTATGTACCCAAGGCTGGCCTTGAATTGGTAATCCTCCTGCCTAAATGTCCCCTGAGCCACCATGTCCATCTGGAACTCCATGCTTTTAAGGGGACTTCCTAGAAGTCTCACAAATACTTATTTGCATTTGAATTTAGCTACAAAACCACAAGTATACTGGGATACTTAGACCCTTTTTTCAAATAATGCAGTGGTTTGACTGTCTCCCAAATTCATAAGTTGGAAATGTAATCTTGGGTGCAGTAGTACAGAGAGGTGAGACTCGGGGGAAGTGGACTCGGCCTTCACAAATGAGCTACTGTGTCACTATGGCAGTGGGGTAGCTTTGCTGTCATGGGTTTTTGACGCAAGGATGATTCAGAACCCTCTCATGCTCTCCTGCCATTCCACCTTCCACCAGGGAGTGATGCAGGCAGAAACCCCTCACCAGATGTCAGCCTCTTAACCTTGCACTTCACAGGCGCCAGAGCTGGGAGAAATGAGTTTATTTTCTAAGTAACCCAGACCCAGGTATTCTGTTTCAGCAGCATGAAATAGACTAAGACAGGTAGAAATGTGAAAGTAGAAGTTCTTGTGGATGGTATATTTGCCAGACCACAGTTCTGTCAACCTTATGGTAAAGACTGAGAACACCAAATCCAGGTGGATGAGCTGAGCATTTATATGGCCTTAAAGTATTTCCCCACGGACTGCTTATGGCAACAAGGAGGAAAACAGAAACTCCACAGTGGAGAAAGAGGACAACTTCCTGACTGGATAATCAAGATTAACATAACCAATGAGGAGCAGGTGGTCACATCATGTGGCCTCCAGATGTGGCCTTCAGAAGGACACCGCATTGCTGATGTGGTATTCTATCTGGACATGCACGATCTGAATCAAATCACAAGGAAACATCAGACAAACCAAGACTATAAAGTAACTGACCCGTGCTTTTCAAAATGTCAGGGTCATCAAAGACCGTGAAGAAGCCAGTGGATTGTCGAGATTGCAGTGGACGGGGTGGGGGGGTGGGACACACACACACACACACACACACACACACACACACACACACACACACATACATATAATCACATACAAATGGAGACCCTGGACAGAAGCCTGCACTAATGGAAAACAAGCTGCCGTGGAGGACATGACTGAGACGTGGGGCCTGGTGTGCCCATTTCAGGTCTGCTCCCCTCCTCCATCTTCAGAGCCACTGCCTTCGTTCCATCTCTCAGCATTTTCCCTCCTTTCAGCAACCTTCTAGAACTTTCCAACGGTATGGCTAAGTTCACTGCCTTACACTTCCAATCTGTTCACACTGTCATCAGAAATCAGTGACTTTTTAAAGTACGGAGTTGACCATGATTTACTCCTAACTAGAACACACCTATGTCTTGCTATTGCCATCCCTCCTCTGGCATAGCACACCCTTCTCCATGGACATTCAGCTCTCCTTGCTGGCCATTTCCTTCCCTCAGCTCCCAAGTGGGTCCAGTCGATGGGTTCTCCCACCCTTGACAGTCATAACATGATCCCCAGCATAAGACAGCAAAGACAGCATTGGAATGGAATACGTCAGCAAGAAAAGCAGCTATTTTTAATCTTTTGACCGAGTTTGAAATATAAATCGGGGTCTCCTGTGAAATGACTCCATTGCATTTTTAAAAAAATTATCTTTATAAAAATAAATAAGTGTCTAATGCCGGTGCTAACCGAAAGGGAAGAGTAAATGAAGATGGGTTTGTTGGCTGACTTCCATCTTAAAATTTCCTGTGAAGCTATTAGATCAGCCAGCTAAGGACCTCATTATCTGAGTCAGAATTATTCTATCAACAGCCATTTCCCCTGTCACAGCTGGTGCTGAGAGCCATATGTCACAAGACTCTCTCTATCCCCAAAGTTTAGAACACTTGCTGAATGGAAAATAAATCACTGTTGTTGGATCAAGTGACCCATGGGTTGGTTCCCCCATTTTAGTTATGTGGTGAACACTCGTGGCTTTCCTTACCCACGTGGCTTTTCTCCTATTTCCCATCTGCTTACTTTCCATAATTTTGCCAAAATGTGATCCCATCATCCTTTGCAATAAACAAGGGCTGTTTCCTGGCTTCTCTTAGAAACAAGAAAGGAATTGCCTTCAGTCGTGAATTGACAGAATTTACTTATTCTGAACTTATCAAACAATAATAGCAACAAATGAGTACTTGCCTAGAATTCATGATTAATTACTATATATTAATATCTATCTCATGCATCTGTATCTATTCTCAAAGCCACATTTTAATGCATCTTCTTTAACTTTAACAGTCCTTTTCTTGAGCGTCAAGGCTGTATTAGTGGAATGAACACAGAGATAAGACTGGGAGCTTTATTGGAAGTGAGATTATGAACTGTCAGAGTGAGATCATTTGTTTTGCTCTGTGGTGCTTTGAATGAGACGTTCCTCCATAGTCTCAGGCATATGAATATTTCATCCCCAGTGGGTGGCACTGTTTGGGGAGGAAGTGTGGCCTAGGAGAAAGTGTGCCACTGGAGGCAGGCTTGGAAGGTTTAATGACCCTCTCCATTTCGAGCTTGGCTCTTTGCCTTGTGCTTTTGGTTCAAGATGTGAGCTCTCATCTTGCTGCTCCAGCTGCCATGCCTGCCACAGTGTCTGCTGCTTCCCCATGATGGACTCCCACCCACCTGGAACTGCGAGCCCAAATGAGACCTTCCTTGGTCATGGTGTTTTATTACAGCAATAGAGAAGTAACCAAGATACACTCCATATATTCTATAACGTCAGGAGGCATTCTAATTTGTGATGAAATAACCGTGTTCCTTTCCACACAGGAGAGATTGTCTCCTTTATAATTCTGTGTTTCAGAGAGGATGCTGACATGTCATTCCAGATCTATTTTGTATTCTTTAGATGCCTCTCTCTCACTCTACTTTGCTCTGTGAGTTAGAAGTCCATTATCTAATGTTTTTAGAATATGTGAAGTAATACATTACTCATGAAAGCAGCAATTGCTAAGCTACAGATCCATTTAAAGTAATCATACTTAAACTCAAAATCATCAAGGATTTATGATTGGATTCCAGGAAACTGATGGAAAAATATCTGAGTTACCCTCTTGCTTTTCCAGAGAATATCACTGCTTCATCAATGTCTGTGTAAGTTTCCAGAGTATTAACTAAGTTCTTATGTAGTTGACAGTTTCAAACACCATAAATTAACTCTCTAAATGGGGTAAATAACAGCCAATCTACCTACCTCTAAGGCTTGTGGGAAGTCTATAAAAATCATTTATAGGAAAAAGTAAAAGGGGAGATTCTAATGTTAGATGCTATTAATAAGTACAACTAGTTCCTAAACTGCAATATGATCACAGAAACATAAATTATGGAAACCATCTAATATTACCTTCTGACTACAAGGAGACATACAGTCTGCTGACATCGTGAAGAATAATTCTCAATTTCCTGGTCCCATTCTTTGTCAAAGTAAAATGAGCTGTGCTTAATAACCTGCACTGAGGTAGACCTATTGTGTGTGAGTTGGGATTCTCTAAAGGAACAAAGTAATAGAATATACATTTAGATATGCCTATGCATCTACCTATCCATCCATCTATCTGTCTATCTATCTATCTATCTATCTATCTATCTATCTATCTATCTATTCTGGCTTTGTTGTGGAATATTAGTTTAAGATGTGTTATATTTGTTTATGCTGCGGAATATTTGTTTAATGATGCAAAGATGTATTGCATTATTTTATGTTGCATTTTTTTGACTCTGTAAAGCTATGTTATTTTGCCTGTCTAAAATGCCTGATGGTTTAATAAAGAGCTGAATGGCCAATGGCTAGGCAGGAGAGAGAAGTAGGTGGGGCTGCCAGGCAGAGATAATAAATAGGAGGAGAATCTAGGATCAAAAGAGAAGAGGAAGAAGGAGCGAGAGAAGGAGGAGAGGAGGATAGCAGGGGCAGTCACACAGCCACATAGTCATACAGCCACACAGCCACACAGCCACACAGCCACACAGCCACACAGCCACACAGCCACATAGCCACATAGCCATCCATGAAGCAAGAAGGAAAGAAAGACATATAGAATAAAGAAAGGTAAAAGCCCAGAAGCAAAACATAGTTAAAGAGAAACAGGATAATTTAAGTTAGAAAAGCTGGCTAGAGTGGATATCCACACGCTCCAGAAGAGAATTTGACATTGCTGCTGCTGTTGTTGCTGTTATAGCAGTAGTGGCGGCCACCGCTGCTACTGTTTCTGGGATTGCCATTTCATCATTGCTTACTACAGCTAGCACAGTGGAGACCCTGGCAGCAAAAGTAGCTACAACAGTTAATTAATCTTTCATTCTATTGGGCATGATAAATTTAATTCAATAGTTATATACATTTCGATAGGCTTTGAAAATTATAAATTTATAAACTCAAGTTCCATTTGCTTTTGGGATACCATCTTACAAGGACTCCAATTTCCAGTAAGGCTTGTTAAGGAAGGGAATGGCTCAGTTGCCTTTAGCCTACTGGCTATGGGTGGGATAGGACCTCTGATGGTCTTTTCTGTGTCGAACACACAAATTGCAAGCCCAGCACCACTTTGAGATCTTTGGCAGCAGTTAACTCTGCAACTCACACACGATTGAGCCTGTATGATAATGAGTATTCAGAGACGGGTAACGCCTGGGGGCACTCACCAACCTAAGACAGAGCACCTGTGTGGCCTGGGCAGGCATCTCCATGATGGGTAAGGTGACCTGCTGACTTCCCATGCAACCTAAGTCAGAAGCTCATTTTTTAGTAAAAGGGGGACCTGTAGGTCCCTAGCCCCCGTTTTGGGTAACTGTTGCCTTGCTTGCTGACCTTGACCTTGATATCCTCCCTATGCTAATTCCCTGCCGGGTTCCACCCTCCTGAATGCTTAAGGGAAGTTCCTTGTCTGTGTATCCTGCATAATGGGCATTAACAGCTTAGATACAAGATTGTAAAACATAGTAGCGAACTTCTGCCCTCCGGGGTTCTCCCATTGTGCTGTAAGCCTGTATTTAAGACCTTCTCCCTCCTTCAATAAACAGCTTTGGCATTAAAAAAAAAAAGCTGGCTAGAAACAAGCCAGGCTAAGGCTGGGCATTCATAAGTAAGAATAAGAATAAGTCTCCATGTATTTATTTGGGAGCTGGGTCGTGGGCCCCCAAAGAGATAAAAAAACCAAACAAACAAACAAACACCTACATAGCTTGTTATGCTAAACACGATAGCTGAAGCCGCTTGGAGAAGAAATAGTTGATGTCATCTTACAGTCCACCATGAGGGAAGCTAAGGCAGGAACTCAAGGCAAGAGCTTGAACCAGAAACTCTGGAGGAATGCTACTTAGTGGCTTACTCCTAGGCTCATGTTTAGCTCCCTTTCTAATACAGCCCAGACCCACCTGCCTAGGGACAGCATCACCCACAGTAGCTGGTCCCTCCTACATCAATTTTAGCGAATGTCTCAAAAACATGTTCACAAGGCCAATCTGATCAAGCTAGTTCCTCAGCTGAGGTTCTCTCTTCCCAGGTTACTCTAGGCATATGTCAAGCTGACAGCTGGAATTACCTGTGGGCATATATATGTGTATGTGTGTGTGTGTACACACATTGTTTGATTGGCTTACACAGTGACTAGTTCAACAATGACTGGCTATAAACTGAAGAACCAGAGAAACCTGGAGCTACTCCAACCAAGAAGCTAGAAGCCTCAGAACAAGAGGAAGCGATGATGTGGTCCCAGTCTGAGGCCGAAGGCTTGGCAGCTTCCTAGAGAGCCAGAGGTGTGGGTCTAGATTTAAGGATCAAAGAAGCTGTAATATGATGTCTATGATGGTGGGGAAATCAAGTTTTTACTCTCAGCAGGCTCCCTCCCAGCTTTTGCTCCACTTGGGGTCCCAGCCTATTGAGTAATTCCACCTACATTCAGGTTGCTTGTTTCTCCCTCAGTTCACTCACCGCATGCCTGTTGTCTCTGGAAACACCCTCACAGATACATTTGGAGGTATGCTTGACTAATTTGCCAGGCACCTCTCATGCCAACCATTAACTACTTACTACAGGCCCAGCCTCTGTCAACTCGATTCCCAAGCACATCTTGAACCACACTTTGTCTCCAAATAAATAGCATTACAAAGTCGTAACTTTACCTAATGTGGTAGAACTGGCCTGCACACTACTGAATATGCATCCTTCCTCTAAGAAGTGAAGTTTTCTAAGTAGTTCTTTCTCTCCCCTCATAACTTAAAATACTGTGAAACAAAGCTACCAGCACCTGATACCAACACAGCAAATCAATGCTGAGACAAAGGCCTAGGACGAAAACAAAGACATCTCTTGAATATGCTCTATATAGACACAAAACCATATTTCCCTAAAACGGGACATATAACAATCAGTTTTCAGAACTGGTCACATGGTTGTAGCTAGTATTTATAACTGTATTCCTCTATTACCCATTCTGTATTTCCTCTGTCTTCAGCAAATACCTCAGCAAGCTTTGGTCCTTTATCAGGAGGGACCAGCCATCTTCAGTCCTAAAGGGTCTGGGCCATTTGTCACCGCACCTGGATATGATTTGAGTCTTGAAGTTTCTCACTGATTTTAATAATGACTTGGCCTCCTGTGCTCCAGACTGCTGTGGCCTATACGCTGGGTCCTGGAGACCTAACCGAGAGTGATGGAGGACCAAGGGAAATAGACATAAGTAACAGAATGTTGGGGTTGGGGGACGGGGGCTGTGAGCTCAGAGGGAGAGCTCAACTCGGTGAGTTTATTATGCACAGTGCAAATGAGGAGATGTGCTAGCTAACATCAGTGTAAGGGAGGCCTCCGTAGTCTCAGTGGGGGGCGTGATCATGTAGCCCTGTGGGAGGGGGAGCTGTGCTCAGTACTCTGCAGGAATTGTTTCTAGCTAAATGTCAACCTTTTGTCAACTTCCTTACTCAGGGGAAAGCCTTGCCATTCCCATGAGTCTGAGGCATTGGTGCCCTTAGCATGACTGTGCTTGTGCCGTGAAAGCTCATTTACACAGGGGTACATGTGCTCCCCACGCCAGACGCCCTCTGCCCTGGCTCCAGTGCGGAGTAGCTCTACCTACATACTTCTTTCCCAAATGTCTTTATCACCAACCTTCCTTTTTTATTTTTTCATTTTTTTTTTTTTTTTTTTGGTTTTTCGAGACAGGTTTTCTCTGTGTAGCTTTGCGCCTTTCCTGGATCTCGAGCCGTAGACCAGGCTGGCCTCGAACTCACAGAGATCCGCCTGCCTCTGCCTCCCGAGTGCTGGGATTAAAGGCGTGTGCCACCACCGCCCGGCTTCATTTTTTTTTAATTGTTGTTGTTTTTTTGAGACAGGGTTTCTCTGTGTAGTTTTGATGCCTGTCCTGGATCTTGCTCTGTAGACCAGGCTGGCCTTGAACTCACAGAGATTCCACTGGCTCTGCCTTCTGAGTGCTGGGATTAAAGGCGTGCACCACCACCACCCAGTTTTATCACCAACTTTTCAATCATGCTCCTCCTCCCAAGTCCCTGACCCTCTCACTAAACCATTTTCTGTAGCTGGGGCTTGGCGTACAGTCACACATCTGGCCATTTTTCTCTCCAAGCACAATTTATGACCAAGTGCATGTCCCACACTTCTGCCCACTGTGGAGATTCCCCTTCATCCTCCTCCTTAGGAATGTCTAGAAAGGTCCTACAATGCAACAGTTGTCCACTTTCAGGTGGTGTCTTATAATGTGTAGAACCATCTATAATGCACAGCCTATCCAGAATCTTCTCTTCCGTTCCCAGCTGATGACGATGCACACTGGGGGCCAAAGACATTGCCGCAGAAGCCGCAGGAGATGCAGGAGCCACAGGAGACGCAGGAGTCAGGACCACTTCTTCATTAACTCACTTGCACATTCGGGACCTGCTCGGGCCAATTGTGCAAATACCTCTTCTGTTTGATGATAGATTACTTCTGTGCACACCCAACTTTGTAGCTTGGTGGGTGAGATCACAGCAAATTCTGGTCCAAAGTCAAGCATTCAGTTCCCAGCAGGGCTCAACAGCAGGTCAAGATCTGTCTCTCAAAGGGAGAAGAGTTTTCTGCAATGACAGCAGGGTATTGCTCAAAAATCCCAAGGGCCTTTCCTGTGATTCACCTAGGGGAGCCTGCCAAAGACTCCAAACAGCATTTCTGTCACAGACACCTCAAGTATTAATTGGGTCTGCTGTATCAAAAGGCCCAAGGGACAAAGAAGCCTGCACAGCAGCCTGGATCTCTTGTAGACTGGGCCCACTCAAAACCAGCAGCTTTTCCAGTCATTCAACTAGGGTTTTGGTTAACACACAAGAGCAGAATGTGCTTCCTCAAAATCCAAACAGATTCATGGAGTGTTGTGCTGTTTTCTTAGTTGTGGGAGGGGCCAGGTACAACTTGTCCTTCACTTTACAAGGGATATCTTGCCATACCCTACACCATTACACTCTCAGAAATTCTGCTAAGGTGAGTCCCTTGAATTTTATTTGAAGTTTTCCCCCATCATCTGACAGACAAATGTTTTACCAACAATTCTGGGATAGATGTTCCCTCTCATCCACTTGATGCAATCATCATAATGTTACAGTGTGACAGGCCAGCATAATATTTTGTGGAAGAAATAAATGGTCAAGGTCCTGTGAAATTATGTGATTTACCTCTGAGGTAGAATGAAAGAGGACTACAGTTGATCTTACTATTTCTGGTGAGCCATATGGGCAGGTGTGGAGAGGAAAAGCAGTTGCTAGATTACCAACTCAAGCAAGGAAACCACATCTGGTATGGTGATGCAACCGAAGTCACTGCCTGACTAAGCTAATGTTAAACCACCTGGCTTTGGCAAAGGCCAAACAGAGTTAGATGGTGGGAACTGCCACTCTGGTATCTTTCAGGTCTCCATGCTGGCACTGATGTCTGTGATCTCTCTAGGGATGCAATCTTTTGTTTTAATTTTCTCAGATAGAGGCAGCTCTGATGCCTTTCCTCAATAGCCTCCACTTCACAGGCCGTAGAGAAGTGTTGTGGGGCTCTGCCAACTGCTGAGTATATTTACCTCAGTTGTGCATCCTGGGACTGAGGAAAGAACCACAGAACAGGCTCAGGACCCAGCAGATCCATTGTGGGATGGACCTTGGCTAAAACCCCAATGATCATCTGACTTCCATCAGGCCCCACTTCAACTGGAGGGCCACGGTACTGTGTGTGAGCACCTCAGGTCAACATCTGTTCAGATGAGTGTCCAGCCACGGTGCTGTGTGTGAGCTCTCCAGGTCAACATCTGTTCAGAGTGAGCGTCCAGCCATGGTGCTGTGTGATCTTTGCAGGTCAACACCATTCAGAACCAGTGCCTAGATAATGGTGCTCCATATGAGCTACCCAGGTCAACACTGTTCATAGCCAGTGTCCAGGCATGGTGCTGTGTGTGAGCTTTCCAGGTCAACGCCATTCAGAACCAGTGCCTAGATAATGGTGCTCCATATGAGCTACCCAGGTCAACACTGTTCATAGCCAGTGTCCAGCCACAGTGCTGTGTGTGAGCTCCCCAGTCAACATCTGTTCAGAACCAGTGAACAGCAGGCTAGGAAAGGTTGGTTCTTCCTTTCTTTTCCCCAGTGTGCCCTTAGCTTGATGAAAGGCTGTAGGTCCTTAGGGAAGATTGGGAGAAAGTTTAACTGTATTACTTTTTGGTGGTGCACCAGGGTCCCTCCTCGAGGCAACCTGGTCCCCCTTTCACTCAAGAAAGGGTTATGGGTCTGTAACCTGGTTCAAGACTGGAAGTTGGTTGAAGGTCATGATTCTGTTTCTACAATTCAAGACAGACATCTGTTCTCTAGAAAGAAACCACGTTTTCTGATGATTCAGATCAAGACATAATTTAGTAGGCTTCCTAGCTGTTTCATCTCTGGGAACACCATGATTAACCAGCCAAGGCCACGGGTCTACTTAATAAACAAACAAACAAACAAACAAACAAATAAATAAATAAAACCGTTCTGACCAGCGCTTTGTCCCCACTGTCCGTCACGATATTATTCATCTTGTCTTTGCCCACCTGCCATGCTTTCAGTTACACAAACTCAGTGTTTATCTTTGGGGGACAACTTAAACTTAGCTACACCAATTTCACTTCAACGTTGGGCCCCTCAGAGAAGGTTTATTACCCAGTAGCAGGTTCTAGTCACACCATTAAACTGTCTTTGACATCAGAATAGAGAGAGATTTTAAACTTAATTTGACTCCAGAACCTCAGGTGTGTTGTCTCTGCTCTTCAATCAAGTAATACGTGGCTTGAGCACGGCTTGTCTCCTCCAGTACTTGAAGTCTGATTGCCACTGTGACATGGAGAGGTAGGACCTAGGCAGGCTGTGGGGTGGAGCCCTGGAGAGTAGAGCGCTGCTTCTCTCGTCGGCATGGATGAGGCACTGCAGCATCCCAGCCTCCTCTTTTGTCTTGCACTGTGTCGTCTGCTCTGCTGGTTTTCACCAGGAGGGCCTCTTGAGGAGCCCAGGAGATACTAATGCCATGCTACTGGACTTCCCGGAACTGTGAGCCCAAGTAAACCTTTCCTTCGTAAGTTATCCAGTCTCCAGTGTTCTTTTTATTACAACAGAAAACAGACAATGATGTACTTTAAAAAAAAACAATTCCATGGTTTTCTTGACCAAATAGTTTCTAAAGAGTGTTCAGGTTTCCCCAATGTCAGTCTATTTTTTTTTCCAATTACTCTTTATCAGTGTCTGCTCTGAGCCTGAGTGATTTGGTCCAAATGTCTCCTCTCATAAAGGTCTTATTTTTTGCTTTTACTTACTATTAGTGGGGGGTGTGCATGGTGTGGAAGTGCAGATGTGTGCATGGTGTGCAAGTGCAGATGTGTGCATGGTGTGCAAGTGCAGATGTGTGCATGGTGTGCAAGTGCAGATGTGTGCATGGTGTGCAAATGCAGATGTGTGCATGGTGTGCAAGTGCAGATGTGTGCATGGTGTGCAAGTGCAGATGTGTGCATGGTGTGCAAGTGCAGATGTGTGCATGGTGTGCAAGTGCAGATGTGTGCATGGTGTGCAAGTGCAGATGTGCATATGCCAGGACTCTCGTGCAGAGGTCAGAAGGCAATTTTCAGGAGCTGGCTGTGGGTGTGGGAATGGAAATCAGGTTGTCAGGCCGCGACAGCAATCATTTTATCTGCTGAGCCACCTGGCCCGCCCCCAAGACTGCCTGTCTGCCTGTCTGCCTGTCTGTCTATCTGTCTGCCTGTCTGCCTGAGTCAGGGTCTCACGATGTACCCCTGGATGACCTGGAACTTACTCTGAAGGCCAGGCTGGCCTTGAACTCACAGAGATCTGCCTGCTTCAGCCTCCCGAGTGCTAGGATTAAAGGCGTGCCCCAACACACCTGTCCTGGCCTTATTTTCAAACAGAGAAGTTTACATCCTTGGAGTCAGATGTCAATTATCTCTATGTTAGAGTGCATTTATGCTTCCTGTTTGAATCATTAAACAGCCACGAGCCGGGTGGTGGTGGCACACGCCTTTAATCCCAGCACTCAGGAGGCAGAGGCAGGTGGATCTCTGTGAGTTCGAGCCCAGCCTGGGCTACCAAGTGAGTCCCAGGAAAGGTGCAAAACTACACAGAGAAACCCTGTCTCAGAAAAAAAAAAAAAATCAAAACAGCCACAAGCCAGCCTCATGGGTTCAGACTCATGCCTTTGTACACGGCCTCATGCTGAACAGGCACGTTTGCTTCAATGCTCTTCTAAAGCCACTTTGGAATAGTCTGAATTTTGGTTTGGGGTCTTGCAAATACGTAGCTAGTGCCAACTGACCCTGTAGATAATACTGTTAAGATCAGAATTACCTATTTTTTTTAATTATGTAACTTTATTTTATGAGCATTGGTGTGAAGATGTCAGATCTCCTGGAACTGAAGTTACAGACAGTTATTAGCTGCCACATGGGTGCTGGGAATTGAACCTGGGTCCTCCAGAAGAGCAGCCAGTGCTCTTAACTACTGAGCCATCTCTCTGGCCCCAGAATTACCTGTTTTTTATGTGGCCATTTTCTATTCCTATTTCAGAGATCTGTGAGTCAATTTACATAAAAAAATCACTCAAAATTTCTAGATGACAATTTCAGGAATGCTTCTTTTTTTCTCACCACAGGCTGTTTTTGCTGGGTGCTGTGGGTTCCTGTTACTGATGGCAAAGATCACTGATGGCATGGACCTGAACTGATAGTTGACTAAAAAGAAAATCAAGTTTGGACAGGGGTGCATTTAGTTGATAGAGTACTTTCTAGCACACAGGAAGTCCGGGGTTGGATCCCAGCTCTGCATAAACCCAATGTGGTGGCACATGCCTGAAAGTCCAGTACCTGGGAAGTGAAGGCAGGAGAATCAACATTCAAGGCTATCCTCAGCTACATAGTGAGTTGAAGGCCAGCCTAGGCTACACGAGACTCTGTCTCAAAAAAGAAAAATAAAGGTAAACTCAAGAGACACCTTCTCGGCCATTACTGGCTGGCTTCCTCTCTCTACACTGTGGCTCCCACCGGCATCCACGTACTCTCATTTCTTACTGACCATGTAGTGAGCTTAGATGCCACACAAGGCTGAGGGAAATGGAAAGAAGAATACCACAAGCCTGCTTTGGCTGGATAGCGAGGCAGCCATGGGTCCAGACAGTCTCTCATGACCGTTACCTCTCCCTCAATGTCTCTCATATAAAAGTTGCTCTTTGGAAAGTGGAGAAGGGACAATCAGCTCATTCTTACCCAGTGTTGACTGATGAGAACCAGTGTGAACCTCCGGTGGTATTTTCATTTTAATTCAGCATAGCACCCACTGTATCGTTGTTGAGGGTGGTGGGCTTCTAGGAGAATCCCGGAGCAGTCAGTGGGGTGGAAGGCTGTTGGGGCAGGGATGAGGAGGGGGAAAGAGGGGAAAGGTTTCCACAACTGATTCTAAGGCAGGGTAGCTCTGGAAGGCCACTTCTGCTCTCAACAGAGTGGAATTGCTTTGCACATTCAAACGATGGGGCTGAAGGCCCAGTAGAGGAGGGAAATAGAAAGGAGAGCTCTGAACTCACCCCACCCCAGAACACTGTGTCAGATGGTGACCGGGGCACATGCATCCCCGTGAACTGGTTTGAAGGGAGGCGTGTCCTGCGAGTGAGTTTACACTCCTCCAGCTGTCTGCCGTGACTCAGACCATTTCTGCAGTGAAGCAAGCCTGCCTTCAGGCTGCTGCTCCTTGTTTATCTCCCCCTCCTGGGAGCCTCCCCTGTGGCTGACTGATAAGTCGTTCCACACTGTTGTAGGACTTGGGCCGCGATGCCTGTCATTGTAAATGAAAAGCCAGCCGGAGACTATTGGTGAGCCAACAGTCACGAACAGACAGGCATTCTTCAGTCTTCAGTCAGTCTGCTGAAGAGGACTCCTGGAGAACTGCGATGTTTGGGTTGTTTGTTTTTATCCTCTTGCATGATTTAATTGAGAGAGCCGAGGCTACGTGCAACGTAAAGAGATTCAAAGGCAGAGAGGTCAATGGAGGGGGCTGGATTTGGTCCCGCAGCTCAGGAAGGTTCTTTGGGGAACAGAGGAAGAAGTTGAAAGGCAAGAGGGGCAAAGAAGGTGATGGGATTTTGGAATCCATGTAGGGGTACTTCCTTCAAGGGAAGTGACTAGGAGTAAACAGAATTAAATAACACGACTGGGAGAAAGCACTTTCCCAGCTTAGGCAGGGTTTTAAGGTGAAACCTGGACTTCCCGTGAAGAAAGGTGTGTCATTCTGAGGTGATTTAGGGCTTCAGGAATGAGAAGCATTGAGGTGGAATTACATCATCTGCCCTTAATAAAAGAGGCTGATTCACCCTTTAAGTCTACAAAAGAGAGGCATGTGTTAAAATATGGATAGCAGTTCTTGCTTTTGTTTTTTGATGATAGACTCAAAATGTCCCAGTCAAAGCACTGGGCACCATCTGGGGATGGCTGGCTGGAAGTCTCTGAGTGGAGTGCCCAGCACAGCCCTTCTCACGGGGGCAGAAGGCAGACCTGGCAGTAACAGTTTGGCTAGAAGGTGTGACACAGAAGAGAAACAGTCAGATTGCCTTTGGCTTCACTGGCCTTGGTGTCTTCGCAAGGCAAGGGCACAAGGTAGGTGGGGTAGAACAGGCAGCTGGGCCTCGGTTAGGTGCCAGGGTCTCCAGGCCCTTGGAAAGAAAGCCAGCTCCCCCTTCGAGACCAGGCATCTAGAGTCTAACTGTGACACGAAGGCCCGTTTTGACTGGGCAGCAGTTTGTAGCCCTGGAAAAACTGTACCACCAGTATTTCTTACGAAACTGTGTCATCCTGTCTATTGGTCTGAGAGACACCTGTTATATAGGCTACTTTATTTTCTGCCATTTAATGTGGATCATCGATTCAAAATCCTACTCCCGAGACTGTATGCAAATGCTCAACAACATCTGTTGCTTAGAACGTTCTCTGTAAGGTTAAACGTTATTATGTAATTAAACTACACACCAACATTTGCGATTCTCCCACCATTTGTCAGTGAGAAAGCTTACTTGGTACTCCAGACAGATGCAGAGCTCTTACCAGCTCTCAGTGCTTCAGCAAGATGTGACATTGGAACAGGGACCTGGCGGAACCAGGGAACTAACGGCACATGGGCGAAGCGGAGAAAGGCGGAAGGAAGAGCCAGTGTGGAGGGAAATGATCAAGTTTTGTCTTCGACATGGCGTGGAAAAGCTGATGGGGGGAGCGTCCGGCAGACCTGGGAGAGACGGACGGGGCTAACCATGGGGTGTTCTGCTTAGAAACAGTCATGGAAGCCCTGAGGATATGAGTCCACGAGGGGAGGGGAGGGAGAGGAGACTGCAGACCTCCAGGACCATGGAGACCGCCACAGTTAGGTAAGAGGAGGAGTCAGGAGGAGGAAGCAGGAGGGAACTCACTGGGGCATCATCACAGAACTAGAGAAGGAAAAGTGGCCTACAGCATCGCAGGGCCTCAGGCTGGCCTGCACAAAAGCACACTCAGCAAACAATTCTCAGAGTGTCTTACAAGGGAATGATTTTATTAGGCCTCTGAGACTGGAAGGCTGATTTTGTGTGTGTGTGTGTGTGTGTGTGTGTGTGTGTGTGTGTGTGTGTGAGAGAGAGAGAGAGAGAGAGAGACAGAGAGAGAGACAGAGAGAGAGACAGAGAGAGAGAGAGAGAGAGAGAGACTTTTCAAAGCTCTTTCTTACACAGTTTCTTATTTCATCCTCACAAAAAGTTTCTAAAAGGGGGTTCCTGCAGCTCCATCTCAGAGTTGAGGACATGGAACTTTCAAGTTGTGACTTGCCCAAGATGTCATGGTTTGGAGTGTTAATCTCATTGAATGAGAGTAAAGACCATTACCCAAATTCTATAATCAAATTAAACAAGTTTTATTTTCTGTCAGACAGGGCTATCTCCTTAAAGCAGGGTTTGAGAAAATAGCATTGAATATAGGAGTCAGAGGGGTTTATATAGCCCCCCAAAACTGCAAGGCTTTTCAAGGATTGGGGGATTTCCAGAGGAACTCCTCAAAATTATTTGGCAAAACATCTTATCTGATCAGGGTGGAGGTTAGGGTATAGGGTGCGAAACATGTCAAAGTCCAGAAAGTGGGTCAAGACCTGGTCAAATCCAAGTGGTTTTTGTTTGTTTGTTTTGTTTTGTTTTTGTTTGTTTGGTTGGTTGGTTGTTTTTTTTTCCCCCAAGACAGGGTTTCTCTGAGTAGCTTTGGTGCTTGTCCTGGATCTCACTCTGTAGACCAGACTGGCCTTGAACTCACAGAGATTCACCTGCCTCTGCCTCCCGAGTGCTGGGATTAAAGGTGTGCACCACTGCCGCCCGGCTAAATCCAAGTTTTACAGAAAACAGGAATGAACTTATTTTGATCTTATAACATGGTGGCTTTTAATCTTGAGATGGAGTCAGGCTGGTCTATCATTCCCCTTGTTTTATGTGTTCCTTTCAAATCCTTGATAGGGAATGACCATTTATTTCTGTTGTATGGGTTGATAATACCAGCAGAGGGTAAGTATGCTAGCATTTCCTATTTGGTGACAGACAATATTTATTTGTATCATGGCTAGGGTCTCTCTAATTACATCTGATTGGTTAGCATAGGAAGAATACATTTTTCTTAAAGCTATCCTCTTTGTTCCTTAGAAGCAGCTATCCTCTGCCTCCTGAGTGCTGGGATTAAAGGCACGCTCCACCACCACTTGGTCTCATAAAAATATTTTTGTTGTTACTTCCTAACTGTAATTTTGCTATTGTTATGACATAATGTAAATGCCTGTGTTTTCCAATGGCCTTAGGCAACCCCTGTGAAAGGGTTGTTCAACCCCCAAAAGGGGTTCACGATTCACAGGTTGAGAACCATGGTTTGTTTGGTTTGAACAGGTACTTTTGAGGGAGCCGGGTGCGTCAGTAGACATGATATGTGTAGCCGTTTTGTCTCCCTTGCCAGGGAGTTTCCTTTGGATCTAACATTCCAGCCCCTTATTGAGGATAAGGGGTGATGTATTCTCTCTACTACTTCCTGCTGAAACCAGGAGGCCATTGTCTAGCCCAGGAAGGCTGGAATATTAGCCAAAGGCCGGGAGGGGATTAGGGCAATGGGGCCTTCATCAGAAGCACCTGGTTTGCTGACTCAGCTGAAGAGACAGGGAGCAATCATATGGACTGGACTAGTTCACATCAGCTCCCAGCAATTCCGGGGCTCTCCAGTTTTGTCGGACTACCTGGGGCCAGCGTGGTGTAGATCACCTTTGGAGCAGTTTTTAGTTCACAGCTGATCTCTGGATGGTTTCTACCAGCTGAGTGGAACTCTGCCAAGACAGATACAGACTAGGGACAGAAATTAAAGTTAAAGAACTTAAACTGTTGTTTTAATCTCCGGCACAGTGGCTGCACCTTGATATACTGCTATTTCAGCCATCAATTGAGACTGAACAGTTACTGACCTGATTCTCTAGCAGAGGCCCAGATGCTCAGGCTGCAGCCGGGTGGGAATTCTGTTCCCGCAGGCACTGGCCCTGCTGCTAAAGGGAGCTTTAACTAAACCTCTATGTCTATTTATAAATAAGACTCAGGACTCAAAGGCTGGGGTGAAAACCTGCGAGCTCAGAGCCTGAGCAACAACCAGCTAATCTTCTCTTCTTGCTGGCTTCTCCGAAAGACCCGTTCCTCTGCTTCCCCAAACCAGAAAAAGCCGCCACTCCAATCTCCTCCCTACTACTTCCTGTGTCTCTCTACCTCTCCCCGATGCCCTCTGATGCTCTGTGATTTTGTTCTGTCAACTAGTTGCTAACTCAGCCTCCTGACCCAAGGTTAATGTCATTTAATCAACACAAATGCAAACTCAGGGTTCACAGTATGACTGAACATCCTCCAACAGAAAACTTTTATATTTGGAACTTCCAGGCCCATAGTTCCGGTAGCTGGGAGAGGGAAGGAGTCTGAAGACCAGAGAGAGAGAGAGAGACATCCCACTCTCAGGAAAAGGCAGGAAACTTAGACCGTTGATTGACAGGTTTACTTATCTCACAGTTTGACCTGTGAGAGATGGATCCAAGTCATGTGACTCCTTCAACTCCCTGAAGTTTACATAAACTCTTTTTTAGTATAAAAAAGAGATAAAAGTTTTAGATATATTAGTATTACCACTGTTTGCATTCTGTACTGAAATCCACACTGTAGAAAAGGCAGCTAACAGGTGTGTGTAAAACAGCTGGAGTAGAGTCATGGTTTTGAGTCAGAGCAAAAACTATGGTTTTGGGTTAAAAAGCATGAACATTGTTTTCCTGTCCCAAGGGCTGGATATATAGATTGGACAGAGATGTTTTTAGCATGATTAGAAGCATTTTCAAGTCTATACTTAGAAGACAACCAGAGGAAATTTAAAATCTTGAGCTTGTGACTGATAATAGTAGTCAGTGCTTTTCCACCTTATCAGAACTCCGACAATCAATGTTAACTCTGAACCTTTGAAATCCTAGTATAATAGTACAGAGTAACTTGTGTTTATATATCTTAAATCATTTTCCTAGACCTTTATAGTTTAAGTTTTCATATCCTCAGATCTTTATAACTTATATTTATTAGAATATTTTCTTAGACTTTCAGAACTTATATAAATTTAAAGCTTTTTTTATTTAGTCATTTACCATGAGACATAGGTGGTTGATTATTGAGAGCAGTCATTGCAAAGCAAGTTTCTTTAAATAGTAAAATTATATCGGAAGCTTGTTTTCCTTTAACATGAAGCCTGTTAGAAAGGCAAACCTGTCTCTGAGTTTGCCTTTCTCTCAGGAGACCTAATGGAAAGGCAAGTCCTGATTCTCATACATGAAATGCATTAACCAGGCAGCCGTTGTTAAACTGATAAAGCTACAGTTAGCTGTCAACACCATCAGAGATCTGAGAAGGATAAACTACAGCAGGAAGTAGAATCCAAATGGACTCTGTATCAATTAAAATGATAGACTTACCAGCTACCTGGACAATTACCCTAGTGGGCTCCCATGGCAGTTTTTTCAGGGGCAGAGGTTAGTCTTCAGCTGTCACACAGGACATTATTACATCTTCAGCTGCTGCACGGGACGGCACGGACCTTTGGCAAGGTCTGAAAGATTTTCCTATGGATGAGGAACTTGGGAAAACTAACCCACTTTGACTTAGGCAGAGGAGGGCAGTGTCCACAGTTTGTGCAGGGCCCTGGCAGCAGACAAGGCATGGGGCACTTTTTCCCAGTGGTTAGCATTATCACAATACAGGCCTGTGTCCCATCTGTCTTGTTTAGAGACCTAGGGTCACCTCTAGGATCTGGCATTTTGGTCTATCATAACAATATTTTTCCATTAAATATTTTAAATGCTATATTCAATAGACTCTGAAAAGTTTTGAGGGCCATCTAATAAGTATATCTGATTTTAAATAAACTTTACTTTTTTTAGTTATTTGCTTAACTAATAACTAAATCACAGGCTTAACTCTGAAAACATATAAATAAGGCTAAACAAAGCTTATTCCTGTAAATAAACCACAACCAGAGTTCTGAACATATTAAAGAATTTGGTCTTTTTTTTGGGGGGAGGGGGATTCGAAACAGGGTTTCTCTGTGTGACTTTGTGCCTTTCCTGGAACTCACTCTGTAGCCCAGGCGGGCCTCGAACCCACAGAGATCTGCCTGCCTCTATCTCCCAAGTGCTGGGATTAAAGGTGTGCACTACCACTGTCCGGCCAAGAATTTGGTCATTTATAAGGTGACTATCAACCCCCATGTCCTAACTTTTTTTTAACAAGTTAGTAGCTTTTATAAGATTGTGATTCAAACTTAGTTCTAAACTAATTAGCATTTTCATTTTAACATTAGCCCTTAAAAACATTGAACTTGACTGGGTGTAGGCCCAGCAGAAAAATGTAACAGGAAACACAGTAGCCATTGATGTCCCACCTTTACCCAGCAGTAAGAGCCAGTCCTCAGCTTTTGCACAGTTTGCTACAACACCCAGTACCTGTACATCCACGTGTCCGGGTTTCCATGCCATGTATAGTCCTGTCAGCCAGCAGCAGGCGTCTGCACACGAAGACCAACTTTAAGACGCCATCTTTGCTCTGAAGTTCCCTGCTGCACTGGCATTTTTGAAATCTTCATTTCCCTCAATCTGTTTTTATTTTTTGCTCTTAATTCATCATCTTTCTATTGTTTTGCTTTGGAGCACATTTTAGCCATTTTCATTGGGATCCCTAGTTTAGGAACCTGCTTCTGTGATGATCTTTTAGGACATCCATTGGCTCTTCAGGTGACAAAAATCACACGCACATTTGTAGATATCCAAGGCTACCTAGAAATCATTTCTTTTCTTTTTTTTTTTTTTAAATGCCGAATACCTTTGACTGAAGGAGGGAGAAGGTCTTAAATACAGGCTTACAGCACAATGGGAGAACCCCGGAGGGCAGAAGTTTGCTACTATGTTTTACAATCTTGCATCTAAGCTGTTAACACCCATTATGCAGGATACACAGACACAGAACTTCCCTTAAGCATTCAGGAGGGTGGAACCCGGCAGGGAATTAGCATAGGGAGGATATCAAGGTCAAGGTCAGCAAGCAAGACAACAGTTACCCAAAACGGGGGGCCAGGGCCCTACAGGTCCCCTCTTTTAACTAAAAAATGAGCTTCTGACTTAGGTTGCGTGGGAAGTCAGCAGGTCACCTTACCCATCATGGAGATGCCTGCCCAGGCCACACAGGTGCTCTGTCTTAGGTTGGTGAGCACCCCCCAGGCATTACCCATCTTTGAATACTCATTATCATACAGGCTCAATCGTGTGTGAGCTGCAGAGTTAATTGCTGCCAAAGATCTCAAAGTGGTGCTGGGCTTGCAATCTGCGTGCTCAACACAGAAAAGACCATCAGAAGTCCTAACCCACCCATAGCCAGTAGGCTAAAGGCAACTGAGCCATTCCCTTCCTTAACAAGCCTTACTGCAAATTGGAGTCCTTGTAAGACGGTATCCCAAAAGCAAGTGGAACTTGAGTTTTATAAATTTTACAACTTTCAAAGCCAGTTCAAATCTATATAACTGTTGAATTAAATTTATCATGCCCAATAGAATGAAAGATTAACTAACTGTGGTAGCTGCTTTTGCTGCCAGGGTCTCCACTGTGCTAGTTGTAGTAAGCAATTATGAAATGGTAATCCCAGAAACAGTAGCAGAGGTGACAACCTCTGCTATAACTGTAACAATGGCAGCAGCAGCAATGTCAAATTCTCTTCTGGAGTGTGTGGGCATACCCTTTAAATTCTCTAGGCCCTCGTTCTTTCCCCCCAGCTCCCCACAAGGCTCCAGCCAGGGACCCATCCTAGATGCTGTTGTGAAGGTCTGTCATAACACTGGCTAGAAAATAAAAGTAGGTTTCTGAAAAGGGACTGTGCAGCCAGAGGCGCACCGTCTTCGTCCGAGGTGGCTCCTCTGGTTTGAGCAGACACCACTTCTCGGGGACCAGGCGCAACTTTGCTCTGCAGTAGCTCAGTTACTGTACAGGTGCAGGATTCTCTTCTCAGCTGCTCCATTGATTGCTCTCTTGCCTTCAGGGTTCTGGAACTTCAAATTCTCCATTTACATCCGAGAGCCTCTCTCCTGAAGAATCTTGGCCTTTTTGCGTGGCTCTATGATGATGCCGTTGGTAGAATTATTTAGTTCTTTTTTTTCCCCAGATCTGAGTACCGAACCCAGGGCCTTGCGCTTGCTAGGCAAGCGCTCTACCACTGAGCTAAATCCCCAACCCCTTATTTAGTTCTCTGGAGACAACACAGAGAAATTCTGCCTGGTCTTCATTTCCATAGTTATAGGAGGAGCCAATGCTGATCAGCTGTTCGAATTTCCAGCCGTCAGACATGGTGGAGACCATCTGAGTGAACTCTTCCTCTTGACACTGCAGGACCCTGTACACATGCTTCACGGGGTCTTGTGAGTTCTGTTCTCATTGTCTCATATCCTTTCCTTAACCAGCTGCACAAGAGATGCAATATTGTAAAACTCTGCTTCCTCCAGCACACCTTCTTCTGCCAACTTCTTGGTAATAATGAGCTTTCCATGTCAGAGGTAGTTTAGGAGAGGACCAAAGTAGTTGGGGTCTCTGTCAATCAGACATGCTCTAGTCTCGTCCTTTTCCGAGTCCAGCTCCGGGTCCTCCTGGCAGCACAGGAAGAACTTGGGCTCATGGCTCAGGATCTGTCTGGTGGTCACAAGAGGTCCGGCCCGGTTCCAGTGGTGGCCTGAACTGGCCCCATCACCCACTGCACTCCCGCCACCCCCTCCCAGACCCGCCATTGCCGGGTCCAGCTGCAGTCCTGCCATCTTGGGCCGCCGCTCTAGAAATCATTTCATGTAACATTCTGGCAATGTCTGGCAGCAAAAGTCCTTTTTTGCATAAAAATGACAAAGAAGAAGTAACCCATGGGGTAGAGGGAGACTCTTGCTAGGCACAGTGGCAGACTTCAATTGGTCTGTGTACTTTACTAAAAAGAAAATATCTTAAGTTTTTGTGCTTATAGTTGTGGTCCTAACTTTTTAGCTTTTTATTTCTTTCTCATATTTTTTGTCACAAAATCAGGTGACTCACCTGTCATAGGACAGACAAAAAATTTTTCAATAAATGTGCTTGGGTCTAGAGAAGGAGGAGCCATAACCCAATTCAGAACAGCATAAACAATATTTCAATATTATCCATATCTAAAAGACATCTGAATCCCTGCTAAGTTGAATTCAGTGGCCAGGGGGAAGGGACCAGAGCAACCTGAAAACAGAGAAAGCAGCCACGGCAAGCAGCCAAAGTAGTCACAGAACTAGTCAGTTTGTCCAGGTGGTTGTCTGCCTGTCTGCCTGTTTTCTGTGCAACACTTCATTCCCAGCTAGCATCTACTATCTGACCCAGATCTATAATGGACAGGGCAAACAAAGAAGCTCCAACACTTTCTTGCTGGAGTGGCAGCAGGGACAGCAGCAGCAGACAAACAACAAAACCAGTAAACACAGAACACAAAAAGTTCAAAGGTCAGAGTCAGCAAAAATGAAATCAGTCACCATAGAACACAGATCAAAACCAAAACATGCAGTGGCCCCTTTCATTCAACTAGGCTTGACCAATTTTCCTCTGTGTTCCCAGCATCCAAGAAACAAGTTGGCAAATTGACTTTTCTCTAGTGCCCAGGGCAGGAGACAAACAAAACTATACCATGTGTCATAGAAGGAAACACCCTCTAAGACTTACTGATGAAGGCATCCTCAGACAGTTGTTTCCTGGTTTCTTTTTAGTGTGGCAGTTCACTCCAACAATCTGTCAAATTGAAAGCATACTTTGGAATATAACATCTTCAAGGTGCACACCTTCTGAGGCAGCATTCTGGTCCTGGAGTCCTGGCCCAGCTTCAGAATTTGGGTTGGGGTCTTGATCTCGCTGGGGCCTCCAATTGTTAATCCAAACGAGAGTAAATTATGCGAACTTTATTTTTTGTGAGACAGGGCTATTTCCTTAAAGCAGAGTTTGATAAAATAGCATCAAATATGCTAGACAGTGGGGTTTATATAGCACAAAAAACTGCAAGACTGGGTTGGGGGATTTCCAGAGGAATTTTGGTTATGTAGGAACTTAGTTGAACAATCTCAAAATTATTTGGCAGAACATTTTATCCTCAAGGTGGAGGTTAAGGTTTGGGTGTGGAACATGTCAAATTCCAGAAAATGGGTCAAGACCTGGTCAACTCCAAGTTTTACAGAAAACAGGAATGAACATGTTTTGACCTTGTAACAAGAAGACTTTTACTCTTAAGATGGAATCAGGCTGGTTCATCAAGGACTCCAGTCTTGTCTCCTTGTCCACTACATTCAGAGATCTGCATGGCTTTAAAGACAATGCACTCATGGGATGCTTCTGCTTTGGGCCATAGTCGAATGGGACATAGGATTACTTCTTAGAGATAACCATTCTGTGCCCCTTTCAGTAAGGAGAATGGAGGAAAGACAAGGGTGAATCAAAGTTCAGTTGGATTCATGTGACTTGGAGGCATGAGACAGAGTATGTTCACTCTCTCTTACTGTAGAGTAGCTAGAGCTGGTGTTTTTTGGCAACTGTCTTTGTTAGGGTTTCTATTTCTGTGAAGAGACACCATGACCACGGCAACTGTTATAAAGGGAAACATTTAATTGGGGGCACCTTACAGTTCAGAGGTTTAGTCCAGTATTGTTGTGGTGGGAAGCATGGTGATACACAGGCAGACATGGTGCTGGAGAGGGAGCTGAGAGTTCTACATCTGGATTGGCAGGCAGCACGAATAGACTGCCCCACTGGGTGTGACTTGAGTAGCCGAGACCTCAAAGCCTATCCACAGTGATACACTTCCTCCCACAAAGCTGCACTACTCCATCAAGGCCACACCTCCAAATAGTGCTACTCCCTATGGGCCTGCAAGTGGGGGGGATTTATTCAAGCCACCACAGCAGCCTCAGCAGGTCAATGAGAGTTTACCGAGTGGCAGTTGTGTTCCAGAGACAAACTTCTTATGGACACACACATCAGCCAGTTTCCATCCAGAAGATGATAGAGAGTGAAGCTAAGCACCATCACACAAATTTACACAATCTGCCACTAATGGATAATTGTTCCAAGGAAACAAACGATCATTTAGATATAGCACTGGTGGTATCATGGCAAGCCACAGCTGCTCTCCATTTAAACATTGTTCTGGCAGTGTTTAGAGACAGTTTTTATTCTGAACGAGTGAATGAGAGTCAAATAAAATGATCAGATGAATAAATGAATGGTGATTGATAAGAATTTCCTGGGATTAAGTAGTTTTCATGAAGAGTTAATGAAATAGTCTAGAATGAGTTTGTTGGGGTTGGTAATGGGGGGCTGTGGTGGTTTGAATGAGAACGGCCTCCATAGTCTCATAGATTTGAATGCTTAGTCACCAGGGAGTGGCACTATTTGAAAGGATTAGAAGGTGTGGCCTTGTTGGAGGAAGTGTGTCACTGGGGGGGGGGGTGGCTTTGGGATTTCAAAGCCCATGCCAAGCCTAGAGTTTCTCTCTTCCTGCCATCTGCCAACTTGAATATAAAAATTTAAGCTACTTCTCCCTTCCTGCTACTTGTGTTTCCATTTGTGGAACTCTCAGCTACTCCTCCAGCAATGTGTCAGCTTGCCACCATGCTCCCCATCATGACAATGGACTGACCTCTGAAACTGTAAGCAAGCCCCCACTAAATGCTTTCTTTTATAAGTGTTGCCATGTTTGTGGTGTCTCTTCACAGAAGCTGAACACTGGCTAAGGCAGGGACTGAAGTGGAATTCAGGGAAAGTAGGTGTCTAGGGATCTTGGATTCAGGAGGGTTTGGGGAGTGTAGAGTGAGGGATATGTGTTAGGAAGTCATCCAAAAAGCTGCATAGTGGACTGAGGGAACAGAGCAGTGGAAGACATCGGTCATTAGCTGGCAGCTACCTGGTCCTTTCAGGTCTTTGAAATCAGATTACAGATGTTCACCAGGGCTGACTGTTTGGAGTTCTAATTCAGGAATGTCTCCAAGACCATTAGCTTGGCTCTGCTATATCAATCTTGCTGAACTTCTCTGCCCTTAAATCCTTCAAAAACTTTTCCACAGAATGAGAGACAAGAGTATGTGTTTGTTGTAGGAAAATGTTAGATTAAGCATTACCATCATTTTCTGGGAGGAATGGTTCTTGTGTAACTAATCAGGAACAGAACAGGAACATGTTAGTCAAGCAGGACTTTGTAGTTTAATTTGGCAAGGGGGAGAGCAAATAAAAGTCACCCTTACTGTAAAGCATGCACATACACGTTTGTGTTCTGTCTGACTAATATCTGTTGTGTTTTATTTTATAAAGACAAATCAATATTCACAAAATCTTCCCTAACTCTAAAATATTCTTCAGTTTCTTCCACTAGATTAATTTAGTAGTTCAGAGCACTTGCTGCCCCTCTGGAGGACTGGAGTTTGATTCCCAGAACCTATGTCAGGTGACTTACTACCACTTGTAACTCCAACTCCAGGAGATCTGCCACCCACTTCTGGTTTCTGCAGACACAAACACACACCATACTATTTTGTGACAAAATTTTTCCTGGGGAGATACAGCAAACAGTCTACTCACCCCAGATGGAGAGCCCACAGCAGATCAAAGTACAGATACTACCAAAGTGGTAAGCCAATGAGTTTTATTGGGGTTACTTACAGGAGTATAGGTGAGGGGTTACTTACAGGAGTGTGGGTGAGGGGTTACTTAAAGGAGAAGAAATGACTCAAAGACAGTTGTATCACCAAGGTCCACCCCTGCATGGGTAACAGCTCACAAAAGCTGGGAGCTGCAGTCCACTGCACACCTGCAGGCAGCTCAGTGGCTGGAGAGCACCCTTTTCAAGTGACTCAGTCGGTCTAAACCTCTTCCAGGCTGCTCAGCTGGTTTCTGCTTCTTCCAAGCAACTGGTCTGCTCTCAAGAGTCTTCCTTGTAGTTTAGCTCTCTCAGGACTGAGAGGGACTCTTAGCTTTTATTGTTTGCTCTGGGAGGGAGGGGCCTGGTGAATCTATTTAGTTTCAGGGACTTCCTTTTTTGAGTTGTTAACCTTCCCGCTTAAAGAGTTTCCCTGCAGGATGGAATGTTCTAATATCAGAGGAAACTGTTACACAACACACATACTGAGACACACACATACACATAAATTTAAAAAATAAATATTAAAAAATAGATTTTTATCTTAACATCAAATTGATTTATACTACACAAAGAGAAGTTTATGTGGTGTGTAATATCTGGTCTTCTCTGTGTTTCTTATAGACAAACATTTAAAAGGGCCCACAATAGACTAAGGAATACCAACTGGACTTGAGTAAGAAAGAATTTTAATCTATGCTAGTTTTCTCTGTATTACAACTACTTATATTCTGGAAAGACAGGCTTTAATTATAGGCACACTCTTTTTTACATCCTCAGAAACACTATTCACCTTCTTTTAGATAGGGTCTCCCACTGGACTGGAGCTCACCAGGTAGATTAGGCCAGTGAACCCTAGGGATCCTGTCTCTGCCTCCTCAGTGCAGAGAGTGTGTGTGCACACCGCCAAGCCTGGGTTTTTACGTGTGTTTGGGGAATCAAGAGAGGCAAGTACTTTACCAGCTGGGCCACTCCCATTCCATCTTCTTCTTTTGTTTTTGTTTTTTTGTTTTTCAAGACAGGGTTTCTCTGTGTGGCTTTGTGCCTTTCCTGGAACTCACTCTGTAGTCGAGGCTGGCCTTGAACTCACAGAGATCCACCTGCCTCTGCCTCCCAAGTGCTGGGATTAAAGGCCTGCGCCACCACCGCCTGGCTAGGAATAACCTCTTTATTGATAGGTTTTATAATTCACATATTGTAAATTTCACCCTTTAGCATATTCTCAAATTCTCCAACAATCACCATTATTTTATTTTAAAATAATTTCCTTTTCTCCCAAAGATACTTGAAACCCTGACCCCGTGGTCAGGTGTTTCAAAGTCTGTTCTGATTTACATTCTTAACAGAAGTGAAGCCAGGTTCTTGTCACCACATGGTGGTCAATACTTGCCTTTCCCATTTCAGCCATCCTGGTGGGTGTGAACTGGTGGTGGGTGTGAACTGGTGGGTGTGAACTGGTGGTAGGTTTGAACTGGTGGGTGTGAACTGGTGGATGTGAAGGGTTGTCACCCCAGGAATTTGAGTTTCTTTAATAATTAAGGATGCTGCATATTTTTTGTGTTTGTTGTCATTTCTACATCTAGTCTTGGAAAATGTCTTCTAAATCTTTTGCCCATTTTTTCAGACGACTCTCAATTCTTTCAATCCACTGAATCCCCACTATATATATTTTAAAGTGGTTTTATTTTATTTCTTGTTTTGACTGGCCTTGAACCCTATGTAGACAAGGCTGGCCTTGAACTCAGAGACCTACCCACCTCTATCTCCTGAGTGCTGTATAAACAAATGTATTTTGATCATAGTCACCCCCACTACACCCTCATTATAATACTTTATATGTCCAGTTGCGGTTTTCCATCACAACTGGACAGACTGAAAATATAATTTTCCAAGATATTGATACAGATAAATTTAAACTGTTCTGTGAATTATTCTTTTTTTCCTGTTGCAATATTATAAATAAAAATACAAATCCAGGGAACTGGAGAGATGGCTTAGCAGTTGGGAGCATTTTTTGCTCTTAGAAAGGACCAGAGTTCAGTTCCCAACAACCATGTTCAGTAACTCTCAACTGCCTGTAACCCCCACTCCAGAGAGTCCAACACCCTCTTCTGGCACAGTTGGATATGGTATTTCACGCCTGTAACTCCAGTACTGGAGAGGCAGAGGCCAGAGGACCCTCACTGGTTTGAGGCCAGCCAGGGCTAGATAGTGAACTCCAGGACAGCCTGAGCTACAAAGTAAGACCCTGTCTCAAAATAGACAGACAGATGTGCAGCAGATGTTACAGAACATACATTGTCATGTGCTCCCATAAGTTTTTTTTGTAAGATCTATTTCTAAAAGGTCAGTATAATCTCATCACTGAAAGACACATTGTAAGTGTAGCAGCTGTGAGGGGAAAGGTATGCTGGCCGTGGGAAAAAATACCACAGTCACCTCGCAAAACAAACCTCATGTGAGATATATTGGAGAGACACAAAGTGGCTGCCTCTGCTTGGGGAGAAGCAGCAGGGACTGAGCAGGAGGCGGACTTGGAGGCAGAGTTTTCCAGGGTAGAGATTTCAAGCTCAGGGATTGGTGGGATTTGATGAGTTTTCAAAACCAGAAGTAAGCTCAGACCCTTTACCCTATACACACATCCCCAAATGTTTTTATAGACACGTCAACCTGCCCTCCAGATTATTGAACTACCCTGTGTTCACACTGTCACATATGAGTGTGTAAGTTGTGTTCCTCGGTGCCCTCACTGGCCTTTAGCTCACTTCATGGTCATAGGCCATAGCACCACTATGACTCAGGAGTAGGTAACGACCCAGCCCTTCTCCAGCATTTCTGAACCTGGTCAGAGCAAATGTGTCTTCTGTTTGTTTTCAGCCTTAGTTTGAGATGTTATGGCTTCATTCATTTGCAAGGAATGGGATTCCGATGAACGCATTTGCTAAAGGAATGATACTGGTCAACGGAATCCAAACTCCGTTGCTGTTGCTTCCAGCCAGGGTTAGGGTTTTCCTTATCTGTTAAAATGCTGCTGAATACCTGACAAGTCACATTAGACATGCCTTGTGGAGACTGTCCTGCACACTGTAGGATTTTAGCAGCATCTCTGAACTCTAGCCACCATCTGCCAGTAACACCTTCACTACCACACTCCCTTATAACAACCAAAAATGTCTCCTAGACTACTCACCCCCAGCCGAGAACCACTAACACAAATCAACTGGTATTTTTCCAAGATTTGTGGAATGAGGTCGTCAGGTGTGTGTGAAGCATGCTGCCTGTCACTTGCTTCAGTCACTTGCCTGTCTGTCTCTATCTTGACGAACTCTTATATCTTCATGAATACTTATATGTGTGCAACAGCTGAGGGAGAAAGCAGGAGCAACTAGCACCAGTGCTCGAGCCTGTGAAGCATGGGGGAAGGGCGCAGAGGTGAAGTTAGAAAATGTCTTTTCATTCCATGCTTTTCTTTACTCTTTGAACTTTCATTATTTGTATATGTTCATTATGCACATGTGCTGCTTTTGAAAAGCCTAGAAAGTAGTTTAACATTGTTTAACCCAACAGTTCCGAACCCACACGGTTCCGTCACCTTTTGAAGAACATCCAGAAAGTACTATAGGGAACAAACATTCCCTGTTTCTCTCTCTGAGTCACTTTTGATGACTCAGTGACTTTATTGGTGGAGTCTAGGAAAGTTCTAGAGGTTTTCAGGATAGCCCACCTCACCACCTTCAGCAGAACCAGTCAGTGAGTTCATGCAGATCAAAAGTCCAAAACGTTATTAATCTTGCCTCTTCTCCCCCAAATTCTGCTGATGAGAACAAAGTTACTCTTTCCAAAACCTTTTAGCTGACCTAAACTTTTCCCTTCCTGTCCCTATAAAGCTGGTTTCCAGTGATTTTCGTGTTGATATTCCAGTTCTTGCTGGCATCCCTCCCCTACTCTGTTCAGTGTGAGACAGAGATGGGTTTTCTTGTTATAATGACCATTTGCTGGCTCCATTAGGACTGTGCTAATGCAAACGCTGTGCCTAGAATTGTTAAAGGCACAGTTTGCAAATTGCTCAGTGCCGCCTTGTAAAGAAGATGATCACGGGCCTGATGTGGCACTTGCCTTGAATCTCAGGAGGCTGAGGAAGGCAGGTAGATCTCTGTGAGTTCAAGCCTAGCCTGGTCTACATAGTGAATCCAGGCCAGCCAGTGCTACACAGTGAGACCCTGTCTCACAAAAACAAAATGACAAGAAAAGATGATGAGAAAGTGGAGCCCCTACTGAGTTCCCAAGGGGTGGGTCTATGATTCTAGCCTGTTTTTTGTTTTTTGTTTTTTGTTTTTTTTCTCCCAAGTGCTGATTTCTTAGCCTGTTGTGTTGTCTCAGCTCTTCTGTTTCTTCAGCAGCCATTTTTCTGCTACATTAAACATCCAAAATGAGATCTTCCTGTGCTAGAAGCCATCAGTGGTTGATAAAGTGCAATGGCCGTGCCTCTTAACAAAGCTTTGTTGTGCGGAGTCTCATCCCTCCTCCTCTGCTACATTTTAGAACAGATTTGCAAGGGAACTCTGCCTGACTTCAGCCTGTTATTGTAATCTTAGCTGAAGAGATATAACTGCCTGAAATGATTAAATTAAAATACAATTCAGTCTTGAGAAAGTTCCATGTCTGAAGGAATAAAACACACAATTTCTCATATACGGCTTCTCAATACTCCAGCTGTCCGGGAGCCTTTGGGATGTCTTTGTTCCTCAGAATAAGGAGGACCTATTCATCTCTGCATTAACTCATTTCAACTGCATATTCACTGCCCACCCCCAAATTTGTGTAAGTTTTCAAAAGCCTGAGATACAAATGCCTTTTGTTGGGGAACGGAAGACGCCAAGTGAGCCTCGTGCTAAGTTTCCTCATCCAGTCACTGACAAGAGCCACAGCCACTGGGTATTTCTTTAAAGCCTTGGGCAGCAAACGAGACTTCCAAGCAATTCGTCTGGCAGCTTTTCTTGTTTTTAAGATCCTTGAAGTAACCAGTTAAGATCCGGTAATGGCTAATTCAATTGTTTTTTATTGTGCTTTTTTTAACTTGGTTGTATCAGGTCATTCCCTTAGCAGTTTTCAGCTAACCTAGTCATGTCCATCCCCTGCCTCCCCACCCCCACCCCTCCCACGCCTTAAAGATTGCATAAACCACTGGTTTCCCAAGAATCTAAGTGGAGGGGAGGAGATTGGCAAGATGGCTCAGCCAGTAAAGGTGCCTGTCGCCAACCTGAGTTCAGTCCTCAAATCCTTGGGATGGAAGGGTGTGCTTGGATTTCAACAGGCATGCACCACTGCCCCTAAATAAATGAGTTTGTTTGTTTGTTTGTTTGTTTGTTTGTTTGTTTGTTTTAAGTAACTTGGGGGAAGCTAGTCCCCAGCTGTAAGACGAATCTTAAAAGGTCTTATTAATTGAAAACCTGGAGCCAGATAGTGGAGTAAATTCCAAAAGATCAGAAAGACAGAACAAGCCACAGCCAACCTCACCTTACCAACTCTTCAGCTGATCCTGTTTCCTCAAACTGAAAGCCTCTGAGGCCTCACCCAAATGGGTCTCAGCTGAACTGCTGCTAAAAGCCTCTAGTTCCTGGTCCTCACACCTTATCTACCTTTCTGCTTCCTGCCATCACTTCCTGAGATTAAAGGTGTGTGTCCTTTCCAAGCAAGACATAAGATCTCAAGTGCTGGGATTAAAGGTGTGTGCCACCGTGCCTGGCTGTGTTCCTAGTGTGGCCTTGAACTCACAGAGATCCAGACGGATTTCTGCCTCCCAAGTGATAGGATTAAAGTTGTGTGTGTGCCACCGTTTTCTGGCCTCTATGTCTAATCTAGTGGCGGTTCTGTTCTCTGATCCCCAGATAAGTTTTATTTATTAGAGCACATATAAAATATCACCACACCCAGCAGTGTCTTGCAATGAAAGAATGTCATGATCGTGTACGTTTGGAAGTGAGTTCTGAGGCAACTCTTGGATGGACAGCAAAGGCTTCTGGGAGGTCAGCGGTAGAGAATTATGTTAAATGTGTTTAGTCTAGGGTTTCTGCTTTGTTTTGTTTTGTTCTAGAACCACAGACCAGCACCACTCCCCTCTTCATTTCTTTTTAACTTAAAAGAAATAAATACCTCTTAATTTTTTCTAACCTTAACCCTGGTGACAGGTAGCTCACTGGCTAGCCTACTATTGCAGACTCCCTGGGCACCAGGTTTTTGTTATTTTATTATGTATGTGCTTGTGTGTATGTGTGCATGTGTGTATGGGTGGCCAAGAACGCTGGAAGTCATACTCCCTGGAGCTGGAAGTCCAGGCAGTTGCAAGCTGCCGAATGTGGGTGCTGAGGTCTCTGCCTCTCTGTCAGAGCAACAAACCCTTGTAACCACTGAGTCATTTCACCGCCCCTGATGCTAGGTTTGACGCGTCCTTTCTTTTATAGCCTGACAGATGTGTAGGCACTTACTAGTGCTCCCCGAACAAGCGATTCCTGCTGTAAAACAGTATTTTGAAGCTGGGGGTGGTGGTGCTCCTTTAACCCCAGTGCTTGGGAGGCAGGCAGGCAGATGTCTGTGAGTGTGAGCTCCAGGACAGCCACGACTACCTAGAGAGACCCTATCTCAAAATAATTAATTAATTAAAAATTTAAATTATAATAAAAGTATAGAACACAGCATTTCAATGCTCATTTACATAGTGCAATGATTGTTACACTCAAGGAGACTAGTATATTCACCTCACAGTGAGCACGCTTGTCACCTTCTCCTTGCTATGACCAAATACCTCACAATAATTGATGCAAAGGAGGAAGGGAATCGTCTCTTATCACCTGCTGTGTTTCGGAATACCTGCCTACTCAGAGCTCATTACTTTAACCTCAGCTGAAGAGATACTTGCCCAAAATTATTAAATTAAAATGCAGTTAGTCATTAGATTTGCAGGTACAGCACATCATGGCAGGAGGGGCGGAGGAGCGGTCCTGAGAGGAACTGTCCACAGGAAGCAGAGGGGTGAATGCTAGAGCTAGCTTCCTCTCTTCTTTCAATCAGTGTGAAACTGCAGCTCATGGGTTGGTGCCTTCTACATCCAGGATGGTCCTCCCGTCCCAGGACACGCCCTCCAGAAGAAGCCCAGAGGTGTTTCCTGGGTGACTCTAAACCCAGTCAAGCAAGAGGACAGTGCAGAGTAAGCCCCACAGCATGCTCCTCCTGTCCTCCTCCACCCCTCCCGACTCTTCCGTCCCTTCTTTCCCTCCAGATGGGGAGGAGAAGGGAACATCTGGAACGACTCTCTCTGCAGTTCTCCAGTCCACAAGCCCAGCGTACTCATTGCAGTCACCATACCTCCCCTCTTCTCTGGACTTCACTGTTCCAGGCATCAGTAGCTTGGATCCATGTTTCCCCACTTCCTCCTCTGCCTAAAGAAGAGGTTTTGTTGTTGTTTGTTGTTTTGATTTTTGCTGTTGTCTTTGGTGCTGGAACATGCTAGGCAAGTTCCTTACCACTGACCTGCATCACAGCCCCGGCTTTAAATGCACAGAGAAGTTATAACGATGGCCAAGAGCCCTGTCTTCTTTTCCGTGAAGCCAGCTCATCCCAGCAGACTTGCCACGCCAGTGAAGCAGCGCTGATGTTGCTTTGGAACCACACTCCCACTTTGTCCAGCCTTCTCAGTGTTTACCTAGTGCCCCTCTCGAACCCAGGATCCCATCCAGCATGCCTTCTGTGCCGATTAGTTTGTGTCAACTTGACACAAGCTAGAGTCACCTGGAAAGAGGGATGGACCCACAGCTGAGGAACTGAGTCCAGACTGGCCGCGGCTATGTCTGTGGGGCATTCTTAACTGATGGTTGATATGGGAGGAGCCAGTCCACTGTGGGTGGTGCCAACCCTGGGTCGACGGTCCTGGGTGATACAAGAAAGCAGGCATGAAGAGCAAGCCAGTGAGCAGCATCCCTCCACAGCTCTTGCTTCAGTTCCCTCCTCCAGGTTCCCGCCTGACTTCCATCAGTGACGTACTGTTACCTGAAAGTGAAATAAAGCATTTCCTCCTCAGATAGAGCCAGGACGCAGGTTCCACTCACCCATCGTACTTCCTGAGGATCTGCAGAGTAACTCTGGGGGCTTCTCTGACTTGCTGTGTTTTTGATGACCTCAATAGTTTTAGGAGTACTGTTTAGAATTCCACCCCCATTGCCCTTTCTTATCTACTCTAGTGAACTATTGGGGTGTCCTTTGTAGTTGGTTCATAAACTTATGAACAATTCAGTTTCTTTCGTTTAGGGTCTCAGGACTTCTTTCAGGAGTTCTGTCTCTTTGGCTTACTTTACTAGGACAGCTAAATTTTTATAAGAAGTGTGTGTGTGTGTGTGTGTGTATGTTGGCACACATGGGTGCATGAGCATGTGGAGTGGAGGCCAGAGGACACCCTTAAGTACCATTCCTTAGTTGGTTTGTTTCAAGGCAGGGTCTCACACTGGGCCTACTAGGCTACACTAGCTGGCCAGCAAATCCTAGGGATTCTGTTTATCCACGCCCCCCCACCCCAGAACTGGGAGGTTACAAGCAGGCAGGTTTTTTTTAATGTCCATTCTGAGAATGGAATGCTCCTGAGCCATCTCCCTAGGCCTTAACGAGAGTTTTGAGTTCCCCTCTGCTGTACGCTGTGAATATATGTTGCTCTCATTGGTTGATAAATAAAGCTGTTTGGCCAATGGCGAGGCAGAATAAGGTTAGGCGGTACATTCAAACGGAAGACAGAGATGAAGAAGGGTGGAGCCAGGCAGAAGCATCAAACCACCGCCAGGAGAAGCAAGATGTGAGAGAACAGGTAACGCCATGAAGCCACATGGCAAAACATAGATTAATAGAAATGGGTTGAATTAAGTTATAAGAGCTAGTTAATAATGAGCCCGAGCCATAGGCCATATGGTTTGTAATTAATATAAGCCTCTGTGTGTTTACTTGGGACCAAGCAGCTGTGGGACTGGGCGGGAAACAGGAAAACATCCAGCTACACCCCTCTGCAGCTGGTCATTTCCTAAGGAGAGCAGTATCACGGTTTTTACCTTCTTTAAGATAGTATGTTGCCTGGGCTGACCTTGAATTTGAGAATCTTGTGCTTTCACCTCTGGGGTGCTGGGATTACAGGCCTATTGTGGACTATTACTTTAACTAGGCAAAGATGTGTCCCACTTGTTTATGCCGCATTGGTTTAATGATGTAAAGAAGTATTGCTTTGCCTGCCTAAGGCACCTGATGGGTCTAATGAAAAGCTAAACAGTCAATAGCCAGGCAATAGAGGGGTAGGCTGGGCTGGCAGGCAGAGAGAATAAGTAGGAGGAGGAATCTAGACTCGAGAGAAGAAGAGAATGAGGGCGAAAGAGAGGGAGATGCCTAGGGCCAGCCAGCCAGGTAGTTGACAGACAGACAGACAGACAGAATGCAAGAAAGATTAAAAAGCCCTAAGGCAAAACGTAGATGAATAGAAACAGGTTAAATTAAGCTGTAAGAGCTAGTGGGACAAGCATAAGTTAAGGCTGAACATTCATAACTAATAATAATCTGTGTCATGATTTGGGAGCTGGTTGGTGGCCCAAGAGAAAGCCTGCTGCCCAGGTGCTGACCGCGTCCTGTGCTCACCACACCTGCAGCCCTGCACTCTTACTCCTTTTCCACATCAGTTCCTTCATGAAGCGTGTTCTCCAGCAGTGATTTAGCACTGCTGCCTTTTTGTCAAATCCATTCTGCTTGCTGGTGGCAGGGGTGCTGAGACTGTCAACTGCAGAGGACACGGGTGTGCACCGTCGTCGGTTAAACGGTTCCCTTCCTCAGATACTTACGGATTTACTTATTGGAAGCAAAGGTGTGATTATTGTCTGTCCTTTCCTTTCACTCTTTCCTTCTTTCTTTGTCTACCCCATCTTTCTCCTCTTCTGCTGGACCCAGGTTAAAATGGAAACACAAAGGACGGCGTGAAATCCCAGGCTCCCCAGAACGTCTGGGCTTGGCTAATCCATGAGTTTCTGAGCTGATGCCATGCAATCGAGGGGCTTGGTCGGTGTGTGAAGAGAGGACTCTTCTCTGACTTCCTCACAGTAGGTCTCACAGGTGTTTGTTTTGTTGTTGGTTTTTGTTTGGGTCAGATGTGGGAGCCTAAGTTATGTTCTAAGTTTTAATTGCTGTGCCTAAGGGAGCCATGAAATAAAGATGCCTCTTACCTGCAGGCTCCCTGCCCAGGGACGGTTCCTGAAGTGCTGGAGGCTATGGTTTACAGGAGATAACAGGCCACATGTGTTCACTCCCCTAAACAAGTTTGTTTGACCCATCTGCACCGGATGTGCTTGGTCACATGTGGGCGGGAGGGTCACGAGCAGGAAATGTGTCAGGATGTGTGCTTGCCTCTGATTGGACCTGGTGGGAAACACAGAGCCTTATGGGTTTGCCTTTCTAAGCCTCTGCCAAATGTGACTCATGTAGCCATTTTCTTGGAACTCTGGAATGGTCCTGGCCAGAGTCCATCATCTTGGCCAGTATTTAATTAAAGCTTGCTTCAAATTTGGCTCAAAAATTGTGGTAATGGTCTTATTATTGACTGGTGGGGTTAACACAAATCGGATCTATCTTAGACTTTTCTGTTCATATGGATCTTTTTTGTTTCTTTAAAAAAAGATTTTATTTTTTTGTTTTTATTTTTATGTGTGTGTGTGTATATACATGTGTGTGTTTGGCAAGTATTTCCATGTACCTATGTGTACATGTGTGTGTCTGGCATGTATTTCCATGTGCCCAAAGAGGTGAAAAGAGGAGTCTAGTCTCTTGGCTCTGATGTTACAAGTGTCAGCTACATTTCATTTACAAGCTGGGCATAGCAGAGCACGCTTTTAATCCCAGCATTTGGGAGGAGAGGCAAGATGATCTCTGTGAGTTCGAGGCCAGCCTGGTCTACAGAGCGAGATCCAGGACAGCCAGGGCTACATAGGGGCACCCTGTCTCAAAAACAAACAAACAAACAAACAAAACCAAAACCAAAACCAAAAAACAAATACAACGCCCTCGAAAACAATGTATTTACAAACACTGATGTTTGACTTCCCTATGATTGTTCTGTACCATAAAATAGCATTCATTTTTTTATTTTTGTCTCAAGCATTTTAAAATATTGAAAAAATAATCATATTAAATCTTATTTTGCAGGCCACACAAAAACAGAGGAGTGAGCGGGGCCGGCTGGTTTTAGCTTGAGCACCTCTAGCTCAAGATTCCCCCTTACACCACCCACAGATAGACCACCCGGAAAACAAACGGCAACCACCCATGCAGCAGGCCTGGAAGACTTATGGGAGGATTCCTCATCCAGGTAGGCCAGGGGTCCCTTTCCAGCCTGAGGGAACAGTAGCTCTGAGAGACAGAACTGTTAAAGCAAGAAGAGAAGGATGCCAGGGCTGTGGACACACCCCCAGCAGACCTCACAGGCATCCTGCTGTTCAAATACCTGACCTGGACCACAGCATCCCACAAGATGCCAAACACTCCACTGGAAATGTCTGATTTACTCTTCTCCCTCCAACGCTGTGAGGGTGATTGCTCCTCTAGAAGAGATACGGGGGTGTTGGAGACAGGGTCAGAACCAGGATTTGAACTCTGACCCGGACAAAATTCAACCACCTTTCTTCTACACCATGCTGCCTTTTGTAGGAAAGACCACAGAAAACCACCATCTCCATAACTTCATTCTGCTGGAACCAAAAGCCATGCCAAACAGAAAGAGCTTTTAAATTCACCAGAACCCATGAGGGTCAACAGACCCTCTGAGCTACTGATTTTCTTCATCTGCCTGTTTTAAGGAAAGGGTTATTTGAGCTTGGCTTGTGGCTCAATTGTTTATGGCCTGTGTTACTGTAGGTGAGTCATGTAGCCCTAGCTCTTGCTTAAGAGTAGACCTTGTAGACCTGCTCAGTGGTGTCCCCAGCTTTAAGAGAGATCGGATGAACCCCTGCTCTTCCTGTAGGTTCTCAGTGCTGACAGCCTGCGAGCAGTTAGCCACGGACCTGGTTCTCATCCATTCTGTTAGCTTCTATGAGTAGCTGCTGCATGCTGATAACCGTACCCTGGGATAAACAGGAAACTGACCGTTTGGTCAAGTTCAGGTGTATATGCAAATAAGATTTGCAAAGCACCACGAGAATTGGCAAAGTGGGCGCACAAGGAAAGGAGTGGAGCTTTGAAGTGTGTAGAGAGCGGGCAAACTCAGGCTTCAAAAGGGGAAGTGGCAGGGTTTGGATGCAGGTAGCTCAGCCATTCCCACAACTGATCACTTACCAACACAAATCTTACCACATGCAAAAGAAAAAGCAACATCAACAACAAGATTGTTTCCTTAAAAATATTTTTGGTATATGCAAATGTTGGAGGGCAAAACAGGAAAGCCAATGAGAGTCAAGGGCAAACACTGCCTCCCAAGTCCCTCGTGCTTACTGCAGGCAGTCTTGGAAGTTTCCTGCCAGGATGTCCACCAGAGAGAGGAGCAGCCTGACCTGGAGTCATTTGCTTCTCAGGACTTTCTTTTAAAAGAAGTTGACTTCATTTTGCATGTTCTTTGTGGCCTTGGGGAACACCTCCCCCCAAAATAGCCATATTCAAAAGTAATTTAGGAGGAAATGATTCATTCAGGGTCTAAATGGGCCACACGTGACATTGGGGAACTGCCTTCCAGATTGCACAGGGTTATAGCACATCACAGGTTATGGTGCAGATGTGGCACCCCAGGCTGCTTGGGGAGGAGTTTTGGTTCCAGCATTTACTAGCTGCATGACCTTGTTACTGGGAGAGATAAATGACATGATTCATGCAGAGAAAGCACCACACAGCATTTGGTCCGAGAAATGAAAACAGATTCCTGTTAGTCCCTACGTGGAGGTCTTTCCTGGTGCCACTTAGGCTAACTTCATCGACATCTTTGTAATATAACCCCAAACCAGAGGGAATGCTTTAAAGTGTAACAATGCCTCAAAGTCAGGTTTCACATTTACATAACCCAGTGGGGTGTTAGATATAGGTTTTATATTATATAACCTCCACCTATAAAATCAGGGAGGAAGACTGACCATAATGATGACACCTTGTGGGGGTTAAGTAGAGAAATAGTAAACTGGGAGAACTACAAACATTCCTTCTAGGTCAAGGCTATGCAGTAAATCTTGAGACAGCTTGGAAGAAAGGCTAGAGCAAAGCAAAACAAATACAGCTTTTATAGACTTGTATTTAATAGCTTTTTTCCTACCCTCTGTCTAGATTTTTTTGGGCCATCTGGTATACCCTGTTCTAACATGCTTTCATTCTTAATGATGACCTTTACCATCTAAAAATTCGAGCTAGCTGGATAGTCTTCCTCCAGTGGAGCAATAGGTGCCTACTTACTGCTTCAGGGTTCTAGGTGCCTACTTATTGCTTCAGGGTTCCACATGCCCCAGTCTCTAATTTCACTTTTTTCAAAAAGGTCCTCTCTCTCTAAGACACTCTTTTAGTCTATCGACCACTAATTAGGCCATCTTGGATGCGAGATTGTTAGGCTAAAGAAGGGGTAATGGAGGAAACATATTCTTTCCCCTGAGAGCCATTATCTGAACATCTTTCATGTGCTGTGTATTAGGGCCACAGGATATATCCCTGTCCCTGAAAAAATAGGCAACTCCCAGCATATGAGGGCGTCCCAGCGTGTGAAAAGAACAGGGTTAGCCACAAGAGGAGAGGCAGGGCCTATTCTCGTAGCCCTACAGCACAGTGTGAGGGTGTTCTGTGGATACAAGTCTCTTGACAGCACTATGATTCCTTGCAGGCTCACTGGCTCCTGGGAAAACAGTGAGGAAGAATAGATTTAGGATGCTGCTCAAGGACCGCGATATCATTTAGATCCAAAATGTCCCGCAAAGCCCCATGTGTTCATCTTGTTTTTCTCCGTGGTGGTGGAGCCTTTAAGAAGTGAGGACTTATGGGAGGTTAAGTCACATCTTGAGAGGGGATTGTGAGGCTCTGGTCGTACCATAGGTGAGCATCTTGTTCCACCGCGTACCCCTACTGTGGTGCATTGCCTATCACAGGCCAAATCAACAAGGTCAACTGGCAGAAACCTTCCAAACTGTAGACCCAAATAAATGTCTCCTCGTCACAAGCCGATTTGGCACAGGTATTTGTTACAATACCAGAACTCTGACGAGTGTGGCTTGCACAAAGGGGAGGAAAGTTGTGGGACACTAGCACAAGTAGAAAACTCGAGGAAGACCACCACATCAGTCCCAGAGTCACATGTAGTCTGGCCCGACTGCCAGCTGAGCTGCAGACCCAGATAATGAAACCTTTTCCTCAGTGATGAGAACAGGAGGCGAGGACTCTGCGCTGGGCTGTGCGGAGGAAGCAGTAGAAGGAAGCCCCGTGTCAGCTGTGAGCCCACTTTAGAGTAGTGAGTGTCTGCATCCGGGGATGTTCACCACCGAATAAGGCCGACTTAGACCAGGCATCATCAGTGAGGGATGCTGAGAGAGGAGACAGTGTGGACTTTAGAATGTAAATCCTCCCGCTGGGGAGTGATGCTGGGAAGGTCTTCTGCCAGAGATGCTGTCCTGGGTACCATTTCCCAACTCCATGTTCCTTGGGGGTAATTTCAAAGTTCAAAATTGGAACCGGACATGGTCATCCTGGCACATGCCTGTGATCTCAGCACTCGGGAGGTGGAGGCAGAAGGATTAGCGGTTCAAGGTCAGTCTTGGCTAAATGAGGCCCTGCCTCAAAAGAAAACAAACGCCAGCAACAACAAACACAAAACAAGAAACAAACAGAAAATCAGCAGATGGAGGATTTGGGAGGGATGGTAAGGCTGCTTTCTAATGTGTGCAGCACCCTGGACTCAACCTCCAACATAAGATAAGTAAGAACAGAAAATAGGCAGATCTTAATCTGCATTAATTCCACTTTGAAAGTATAAGTCTTATGGGTAAAAAAGAAAAACAAGTTTTAGTAAAATACGTTAGCAGTATCAAGAAAGAGGTGCCCACACTGCACTCATGTATGAGAAGCATCCATGATGATTCTGGGAGTGCGACATTGAGCGAAGCAGGCTAAGCGGCCAGGTGTGGGTGGGGAAGAGAGGAGAGAAGTCATAGTCCCTGGTCAAGGGGGCAACATAAGGGCAAAGTAACATCCATTATCCTCACTGCTGCCAAGGGTGGTGGGCAATCTCTGAGTTTGCCAGCCTGGTCTACACAGAGAGCTCCAGGCCAGTCAGGGCTGCAGAATGAAACTTTGTCTAAAAACAAAACAAAACCAGACAACAACAAACAGTAAAATCTACAACAAACTGTTCAATAATGAGCTATATAAGTATAATTCTGTGTTAAATGTTCAAGTCCACAAATCACTACTATTTATCGTAAGTAAGAATGACATAAGGGCATCAGGTACTATAGCGGTTGATAGCCACAGCTTCTGCTTTCACAAACACAAACTGAGTGTGACAAGAGTAAGCAGGCAGAGTGACTTAGAGGCACCAACAGATGAAACTCAGCTGAGAGATGCTGTCTACAGATGTGGCTGGAGATGACTGACAGTCCATCATCACCAGAAAGGGCACGTTTGATATGGGTCTGGGAAGACATGGAGAACGCTGACAGACAGGTAGGCATTAGCATTTCAAGAGGAGAGTCCATCCAAGACAAAAAGGGCTGGTGGGAGAGCTGAGAAAGGATAGATGAAGATCACAGAGATTTTCCACACAAAGTATTGGCCTGTTTTTCATTACTGTAATGACGTGTCTGAGACTAGGTACTCCATAAAGAAAATAGGTTTGCTCTGGCCGATGAAAGCCTGCATCTGGTCATCTGTGTGTGTGTGTCTGTCTGTCTGTGTCTTGTCTGTCTGTCTCTGTCTGCCTTTGTCTGTCTGTCTTTGTTTCAGTCTGTGTGTCTATGTGTCTGTCTGTCTGTCTGTCTGTCTCTCTCTCTCTCTCTCTCTCTGACACAGGGTCTCATTATGTAGCTTTCCCTGGCCTTGAACTCACTATAGTTCAGAATCACGGCTCTCTTGCTGCAGCTTCCTGAGTGCTGGGATTGGAGGTGTGCACCATACCTAGCTTTGATTGCCAGAGTCCTGAGGTGGTGCAGGACACTACGTAACAAGAGACAGGGAGCATATGTGCACGTCTCTTTTTGTCTCCGTTTTAACAGCAGCCAACATTCCATCATGGAGGCTCCACTCCACCAGCTGATCTGAGTTTCCACTTACACTGTTTGACACTCATTTATTTCACAGGTGGAGCATGTGACATGGCGCAAGCGTGGAGGTCAAAGGACACCTGGCAGGAGTCAGTTCTTTCTTTCTGCCTGTGGTCCTGAGCTCCAACTCCAGCTGTCAGGCCCTCACCTGCTAAGCCATCTCCAGCTCCTGTCTGCCCCTTTTCATACCTTGCAATGGGAATGATCTCGACACATGAGCTCTGCCAGGACAGACTAATGCAGACCTGGGACAGGTTTGCTGTGACCTGCAGAAAATGAGAAAGAAGGCACTGAAGGGTCTCACTGAAGGTTTGCAGGGTTGGGAGGTGGGGAGCTTCAGCTAGGACTGTCAGAGTACTCTCAAGTTTCTGGGGGACAAATTGTAGAGAAGTAAGGATGAGTGAGAGCGAAATGAGAAAGTACTGTAACCGGGTATATGAGAATAAACTGAAGAGAAGTGTATTCTGCTACTATTTTTCCTTCAAATAAGAGAAAAACCTCAAAGATATACTTAGCAAAACAGAATTATTTCTGTCTCCTGTGAAGGTCCAGCTAGGCAGTCTGGGGCTGGTGTGTTTGCTCTGCAGAATCTGCAAGGCTCAAGGCCCCTTGACTCCTGGCCCCGCCTTTCCTAAGTACAGCCTGCTGCGGCTAGGCCTGGCCAGTCCATGTCTGTACCAGAAAGCAAGATGGAGGGCAGGGAGGAAAGGGCAGGGCAGAGAGTTGAACCGGGGTCTTCTACTGGATACCACCTCATCTCAGAACTTGACAATATGGCCACAGCTAGCAAGGGCAGCTGGGAAATGAGGCCTTTTGTATCCACATTCCCAACCAAGGCTTCTGTCACTGACTGGGAAAGAGAATGGGTACCAGGAATTCACCGGCTTCCTCGGCTACCATGTCCTCAGATCTTAATTGGAAGGACAAGAGACTGTAATATTTAGTGTCAGAAAATTATTCTCTGGATCTTCATGAAAAATAATTTTCAAATCAAGTTTTCTATTCTGGAGTCTTGTTTCTAAGCTGATTACCGTGGAAGCCAAATAACCTTACAGATAACGTTGGCTTTGCCTCATGTGGCCAAGGCTACCCATGCCGCTGAGGGGTTGATGCACCCAGGTCTTCCCGACCCTGTGTGATAACCCTCCCGCAGTGCTGCTCTTCAGTGATCACAATGTTGTTAAATTCAGTTGTCGACCACAGCCTGGCAGTGTGTGAACCGTTTCCAGCCCCCATTAGTCCTGCTCTTTGGGGAAGCAGCCATAGCCCCTGGCTCCCCCTCATCGGAGACATCCCAGTGGTATCCCCTCCACTGAGTACCCTGCCCACCTCTGCCTGAAGCATCTTCTGAAGCCACTGCTAACAACAGTGACTGTGCGCCACCTGTGGCTAATGCGTCCCATGTGTACTGCCTTGTGTCTTTGTTTGGGGTGCTGGGGACAACTCAGGGCTCTCTGTGTGGTAGGCAGGACTCTACCACTGAGCTACATCTCCAGCAAAAAACCTTAAAACACCTCCTTCATCTGGCCCTCAAAATCTCATCTCACCAACTCTGAGATGCTGCCATTACTTTCCGGCTTGTGGGGCAAATACGAAAGGTATTTTGAGCCCTCCTCTGTCTCTTTCTGCCCTCTACCTTCTGTTCCTATTTCTGGGTGGGTGGTCCATTCACTTACAGTAACGGAGCTTTGTGTTTAAATAGAGGCCAGTTTCCAGCTGGAATGTTAGGGACTCCAGAGAAGTACCACAGCTGTGTTTACAGGTATTAAAATTTTACTGATAATGGTAAACATATACTCACTCCTACCATGAGGAAAAAACAAATGTGTCTAACCAGACAAGGATCTGGAAGTGCAAACAAGCCATTCTTTCCTTCTTCACTGTACTGGGGTGTCTTGGTCTCAAATACATCAACTGCTTTTTAGGCTTTATTTATTGATTGATTTATCTTTTTTTTATTTTTGAGATCAGGTCTCACTATGTAACCCTGACTATCCTGGAACTCATGTAGACTAGACTGGCCTTGAACTCAGAGAGACTCTGCCTGCCTCTGCCTCCTGGGTGCTGGGATTAAAGGCTTGTGCCACCGTTCATGACTAATTTTTTTTTTAGATTTATTTTATTTTGTTTGTACATGTGTTTTGCCTGGTGCCACAGACCTACAAAGAGGATGTTTGATCCTAGAACTACAGTTGTAGGTGGCTATAAAGCAACACGTGGATCCTAGGTACTGACCAGGTCCTCTGCCAGAGCGGCAAGTGCTCTTAACCATTGATCCGACTCTCCAGCTCCTAGGTCTTATTTCACTAACAATGGAAGGTTTCCAAAGTTTCATTGTCATGCTACATTTCCACAGTTGCTGTAACCTGGAAGTTGTTCCCTGTTCATTTCTCTGTCCGTCCGCCTGGCGATACTGATCCCATGGGGCTCCCTAGTGTAGAACTACAGAAGACAACTTCCTGTTTCCTCAGAGCTTCGCAGTTGATCTGTTTCTCTGGAGAGCATTGGACAGTGTTGGGGACACTTTGGGGTGCAGGGCATTACTGTCACAGTTTCACCCCGTGCTTGACCCATGGCATCTACGGTGCTGCAGCCCTGTGCTGTCCCCTGGACACCTCAGGTCTCCCCACATGCTGCTCCTGCCCTTGTTCACCTGCTTCACAGTTAAGATGGCGATGATTATTACAGCAGATGCCAAGGCACAGGCACCGCATGTGAGTTCCATCTGTCTGGCAGAGCGTCCTCTTCCCCGCAGGCCTCTCTGTCCCTTCTGCTGTCCCTTGGCTGGTGGGGGTGCTGGCTATATTTAGCGTCCCTTCTCTCCTGGAGCTCATTTCCATCATGATGCAGTCAGTCCCTTGTCCTCTGTGTGCCCAGAAGTGTTACGTCATCACAGGGAGCTGTACCCACTGTGGACCTTGGATCCTTTCTTTTTTTTTATTTTTTATTTTTTTATTTTTTGGTTTTTCGAGACAGGGTTTCTCTGTGTAGCTTTGCGCCTTTCCTGGAACTCACTTTGTAGACCAGGCTGGCCTCGAACTCACAGAGATCTGCCTGCCTCTGCCTCCCAAGTGCTGGGATTAAAGGTGTGCACCACCACTGCCTGGCAGATCCTTTCCTATGACCAGGTCTTACCTAGCTTTTCTTTGCCCTGCTCTGAGCACAATTCATGGGAAGACCTTGACTCTCCCTGTCAACTCCTTGGTCTCTCTCCTACATCCTTCAACACCTTACTCTGAGGAAGCAGGTCCCCAGTCCCTTCAGCTCCTTTCTTTCTTACTCCCTCCCCAGTATCCCTTGCAATAATGAGGCTCTCACTTCAGTCCTCAGAAACCACAGCTGGGGAAAACAGACAGATGGATCCCTGGGGCTTGCTGACCAGCCGGCTCAGCTTACTTTGTCAGTGAAAATGACCATGTGTGAGGAAAAAAAGAATATGAATGGCACCTGATGAGTGACAATGGAGATTGTCTACTAGACTCTGTGCGCAGGCACACACACACACACACACACACACACACACACACACACACACACACACACACACACACGGAGTCTTTAGGAGGCCTCAGGAGACCAATACATAATTAATTTCTTTTGTGGTAATCAAGCTTGGAGAGTTGATGTTTCAAGAGTTGGATATGGATCATATAACCATTCTTTTCTATGTTTTTTAAAGGTTATCATGAAACCTGAAGATTCTACCTTTTTTTTTTCTGCAAATTACACAGGCCATTTCCTAGCTTTATTAACAAAATTAATTCATTCAATATTAAATAAAACAAATTAAATAAAGATTGCTACTGCCTCTGCTCTTTGTAGATTATCTAATTAGTATTCAATGTGTCCAAGTTGAACATTTTAAAATTTAGTTTTAAGCTTTCAAATTTAACCTGCAAATCAAGTTATTTTATTTTTAAATAGTTTTTTTAATGTAAAAATGAGAATGATTTCTTTTCTTTGCTGTTTGATTCAAGGTTTGTTCATAAATTTAAAAAGATGTAATTTCTTCAAACAACTGACTTTCACATGTGTAGCTTAATTTTCTAGAATGTCTTAGACAATCTTTACAAATTTAATATCTTTTATTTTTAGGAATGCCTGATGGGGCAATGTTTTTAAATCTAGTAAAAAAAAATCTTTCTATAGCTGAAGCAACTCCTATAATAAGCTTGGCTCTTATAAGTAACAAATTGGGTCCTCTTGAATATTCAAGTGCTGCTTTAGAATATATTTATGGGGGGCTGGAGAGATGCTGTGGTGATTAAGAGTGTTTACTGTTTTGCAGAGGACCTGGGTTCGGTTTCCAGCACCCACATTAGGTAGCTCACACCCACCTGTCCCTGCAGTTCCAGGTGAACTGACTGTCTGTTCCGGCCTCCGAGGGCCCCTGGCCAGGCGGTACACTGTCGGTTGACCAGTGTGAAGCCCGGAGCTGTTCTGGACGGCAGTGTTGGAGCAGCAGATGCTATGCCCCCTGTGCCGTCAGGGGTGAGTGTGTGTGCCCTTCAGCGTCACCCTTGTCCTATTTTTACCATGCCTTCTTTCGCTCTAACACATGAATTGGCAGACCTCAGCTGTCTCCCTCGGGGTGCAGCCTGGCTTCTCGTTAACTGAATTTTCCACCCCTCATTAGTTTGTAAATCTCATTTCGTTTTATCTTTTCTCTTTCGTTGTTGCGGAAGTTAATTAGACTTTCACCTAGAGCTCAGAGCCAAGCTTTATTTCCCAACTTACTTGCAATTACTGTGGCCGGCCACGTGACTGTGTCCTGGCCAGTGACACAGGAGCTCCCACCCCCCTCCACATCCCAGCTCCATCCTCCTGTGACCTTCTGCTTATGCAGAGCAGGGGGGCTGTGTTTGGAGTCATGGGCCGAGGATGGAGGAGAAACGATGGAGGAGTCTGGGGATGAAGAGCTGTGGGCTGGTCAGGAACATCCATTTGGGCTTAACCCAAAGCAATTATTTCTTGTTAAAAACTTTTGTTAGCATTTATAAATTGTACCTAATAATGGGCTCCACTGTGACTTTTCATACATGTCTATGATGCATTTTTATCATATTCACCATTTTGTCCCCCTCACACTCCTGCTGACACCTTTCCCGTTCCCAATTAATAGCTATTCTCCATTGTGCCTCTGTGTGTACATGTGCGTGCATACGTGCGTGTATCCCAATGAGGGGAAAACAAATTTTAATTGTGATGTCAGAGCAATTATTCATGTTTTGGGGGTTGTTTGAATTAAAATGCCTGCTAATTTCTATTTCTTGTCATTTTAATGAAAATTCTTCAAGCTAGTGATAACTGTAAAAAACAATTTTGAAAATTCATACATTGTTAGTCAGCACTGTGTAGTTTACACCCATTCTGGTAACCACCAATAGAAGACATGTTGTGTTCAGCCAGCCACCCTGGCCATCTCATGAAAACCGGACCAACGTAAATTCTTTTCTAGTGTGAACTAATGCCATGAGACATGTACATCTTTTTAGACAACATTTTAAGCATCCAATAAAGCAAAAACCAATAGCCCATGTGCCCTTAAATCACTTAACACTATTCATGAAATAAAAATAAACTTATTGGTACAAATATTCAAGGCTCTAGAATCCCTAAGGTCCTAGCAAACAGGAAACTGCCTGAGACAATGGGCCGTACTCATAACAGACAAAACAAACGCCAGCCAGCCAGCCAGCGGTTCATGAGGAGACCGCAGACGTGTTCAAGGGACTCAAGTGAAACATCTGGAAGCATTAACATCTTGTCTTTCTCCTGAAAAGAATGAAATTCTTAGCATTCTTCAGGCAGGTTAGTACACTGAAGACAGCAATGAGGCCTCTAGTTTTTTTTCTCCCAAGCTTCCTTCAGCCTTGGCGTTTGAGGTTGCTAACGGTTACAGGATTTTCTGTTGTTTGGTACTGTCTTCAGGCATTCACTGGCGTCCCAGTCACTATTTCCTTTTCCTCTTCCCCAGCAACTGCCCTCATGTGGGCAGCTGCCCAGGAAGCTTTTCATCTCTGTGGAGTGACACATACTAGATTTTGAAAATGAAATCGATGAATGTATTTCTTTCAACGTGAATTTATCTAATCCCCCCGCCCCCAAATGTCAAACTTAAACTTCTGTTCATGTTCATGAAAAGAACATAAGGATGGTGAAACTGGGCTTCAGGAGAGGGAAGAGAGGAGAGTGGTGGGTAGTTTGGTGGACATGCTGGAGTGAATTCGGTGCACGTCAGCACGCATCTGTGAGAAAGCCTTCCGTACACTGCTGTGTTAGCTGGAAGCGTCTGTAAGAAGCAGAACCTGACAGGAAGTGACTTCTCAACCTGAAGCCAGAAAAGGCAGTCAATGGTGATTCCATTTTTCAGCTCAGGGATAGGACAAGGTCAATCTAACATCATGTCGTCTTCCTGTACTTTTCCTGGTAATAGGATGACTGCCACAAGAAAGCCGCTATAGCTCCGGGCACGACACCATCTTTAGGGAAAGAAGAGAAGGGGTTACAGTGACAGCATTTCCCCCTTTTGTCAGTAAAGCAAAAGGGTCACTCCGTCACGTGGCCTTTTCTGGTCACCAGGGAAGCCAAACTAGAGAGTATTTAAGAACTGGAGCTCTCCGTGTGAGAACAGAGGGATGGGTGGTGTAGCCACACAGGAGAATGACCCAAGAAGATGGCTAGCAGTGCTCAGGCCATGTTGCTTTTATCACAATGGATTCTTGAAGATAAATTATGCTGTCCAGCGTGCTTTCTGAAGCCTGTGTTCACTGAAGAGCCCTGACTAGAACTTTACATGTTAGAGAAAATAACCCTCTACTTTCCCATCCTCCCTGTTCAAACAGTCAAATAGTCCCAGTGAAGACTTGCGGGGTGTCCCTTTCCACTGTGGGAAGATGTGTCACTGTGGTTGGTTTAATAAAGAGTTGAATGGCCAATAACTAGGCAGGAAGAGGTTAGTCGGGACTTCTGGGGACAGAGAGCTCTGGGAAGAAGAAAGGAGGTGTCACCAGCCAGACACAGAGGACCAGGATGGGCAGCACAGAGTAAAGGTACCCAAGCCATGTAAAAGAACGTAGATTTTAAAATATGGGTTAATTCAAGTTACAAGAACTAGTTAGGAACAAGCCTAAGCTAAGGCCACGCTTTCATAATTAATCATAAGTCTCTGTGTGTTTTTTGTGAGCTGGCAGCCCAAGGAAAAAATCTGTCTACAGTGAAGCCTTGCCTAAATGGTACAGGAAAACACTCCAGGTTATCCATGAACTTGGATGAAGAAAATCCTGCAGGTTTCCAGTAAGAATTAGGTCTTCAATGGTCCAAGCAAGCAATGGTCACTGCTTTCCCAGCTGGAGAACCTCTAGCTTGGATTGCATTATTATTTTTTTAATCTGTATATGTATGTATATGTATGGTGCGTGTGTGTGTGTGTGTGTGTGTGTGTGTGTGTGTGTGTGTGTGTGTGTTGTGTGTTGTGTGTAGGAGTGAACATGTCACACCCCAGGTGTTGAGGTCAGAGGATAACTTTGGGTGTCAGCCATCACCTTCGACCTTGTTTGAAACAGGGTCACTTGTTCACTGCTGTGAATGCCAGGACAGCTGGCCTTCGTACCTCCAGAGGTTTTCCTGCTTCAGCCTCCATAAGAGCCTTGAAAGTGCTGGGATTACAGATGCACACACATCTGGCTTTACATGGGTTTGGGGAACTGAACTTGAATCCTTATGCTTGCCCAGCAACTGACTGACACACTGAGCTGCTTCCTTGGCCCTAGCTTGTATTTTATTATCATCCAAGGGAAGCACAGCCATATCCTGGTTAAAAAGGAGCTGTAGTGGTGTTCGCTCCGCCCACGACCTTGGGTTATACGGAGGAGGCGGTGCTTCCTGCCTTTGACCTCTTATAAGGGAAGGGAGAAGGGTCACAAGCCCCTTCTCCCTGCTCCTGCCTGCGAGGTGGATTCGCTCCCAGTCAGATCAGAGGACGACTTCTGCAGTCTACTCCATTCTGTATTCATGAGTGTACTTCCTCAATTTATATCTTAATAAATTCTGTTACCCATTTAATAGACTCATGTGGATTGATGGGAATAAGGAGCCATTGCCACACCCACTCCCACTACACACCCCGCCCCCAACTATCCCAGAGCAGTAAATGTTAGGGAGTGGAAACTTGGCTGGAGCAGGCCCACCTCCCTTCTCAGACACATAGACACCCCAAATGCTGAGAGCTGAGACGTGTGTCTGTAATCACAATTACATTCTGGGACAATCTGCAGGCTGTCCAGCAGTTTCTGCCCTGTGATATCTTGTGATATTTAAGCAAGGGAATGATGACAGAGCAGTCCCTGGCTCCAGAACACCTCTGTATGATGGGAACATAAAGCCTGGCAAGGGAGTGAGGACCGAGAGGCAGAAATTAGGTGCGTGTGGACTGTTGTCTACAATGAAGTGTTCCAGAAAGATTTCATAATCCCATGAAATGTTCTTCCCCCAAGAAAAAAGTCTGAAGGGAAGACTCTTGTCTTTCAGGCTGGAACCCACTTTAGAAGGTGAAGAGGACAGATCCCTGATGCCTGTGACACTGTACCTGAACCTTGGGAACACGACACTAAGTAAAATAACGCAGACTCTTAATGGCCACCTCCCAGATTTGCTCCAGGGCAAATAAAAAGAACGTCTCAGAGCAGTGAGGGCTTCGGAAACTTTTTTAGCTGAGGGTATTTGGAAATAAGTTTCTATCTATCTGACTGGTAAAATAAGGAAACACACACACTTTCTGATGGTGACTTTCTCTTTTACTTCATCTTAAAAATGGTTTCTGACTCTGTCTCCACACAGCTACGTGTTTTCACACTGCTACATTCTATACATACAACTATATATCTTTCTTTACATGCATACTGTTAGAATTCCTAGCCACTCCCCCAGCTACATGACCGTACATGTGCTGTCCAGCAGCCAGGCAAGATGTGCTGCGTGATCACGTAATTTGTATGCAGCGTGGCCACATAACCTATGCACATGCGTGGCGTAGCTGCTTAGACCCATATGCAATGATGCGGGGGGTGGGGGGGTGACCCATAAAAGCAGGTTCCACCCTCCTTTCCACACGGGTTGTTTCCATGGGCCTATACACCTTTTCCTCCTCTTCCCTTTCCTAATAAACTCTTATAGTGGGTTTCATTGTACCTAGTGTTTCTCTCACACGGTGAACAGCGCCACATAATAAATTGCACATACGGCCATACGTCTCTGTACACAGTTACATCTATTTTCACATGGCTACACATCTTTCTTTTACATGCATTTCACTTCTATGTCTCGTTTTTTTTGTGGTAGCTTCATCTTCTTTGCCTCCACACAGTTACAGTTCTCCACACAGCCACAGCTGTACATCTCATTTGCACAGCCCTCTCACCATACAGCACTTTGCACAGTTCCTTCACACCTCAGACAGCTCTTTGTGCGTCCCTATCCGTAGCAGCAGCCCTTTCACACAGCTCTCTCTCTCACACGCTCACTCACACACATAGACTTCTTCTACATCATTCACTCACTCTTTGCCCACTCACTCTCTCATTCATTTATTCTCTCACATTTCTCACCTTCCCTAGTGCTTCTTCCTCTTCCTCTCTCACTCAGCATACTCAGCACACACACACTTCACTCACGTTCTGCAGAGCTCCCTCCTCGACAATGCCGCTGCCCTCTCTTAGCTAAACACTGCACAATCATATGTCACATTTTCAGGGTCCCACCCATTCTCCTAACACATGACAAGTCACACAGTTTCCCTCAGGCTAGGAAGGTCAGGCTGACCAACCAGTGAGTAAGCTCGGCTAGGCATGTAGCCCTAAGTTGATTTGGGTTCCCAGACAGAAAATGACATTGAAATTGAGGACTAAACAGTAACAGTCAGTGGGCAGAACCTTGAGTGTGGTAGGGGTACATGCAGTCAATTACGATAGAGGGTTTATGTCTCAATGTAAACAGCCTGACATTGATTTAGCAAACAGACACTTGGGAATTTGCCCTTGTGTATTTTATTAGCAGGGGCAGCTTAGTCTGTTTTGAATTTGTTCTGAAGTCTAAAATTAACTGTCGTTGTGACTGAGAATACTGTTATTTCCCTGTGTCAGTAAAGAAGAATATTCTGGTATTATTTCTATACAACAGAATTATACAGCTTAAGCAGAAATCATCTTCCTGACCATCCACAGCTATATGTGTGCCCAAAAGATGTAAAGCACACACCAATGGGCTGTAGAAAGAACCCCACAGCTGTTCTTCTTAGGGAGATAAGTGGTGGTACATGAGACAGTTACAGACAGAAGCAACCTGTGAGGTCATTAACAGACGGTTGTAGTGGGTAGCCATTCCAGCTTTGATCTGGAAGTTCCAACCCCCATTGAGGCTTTGGTAACTATCACGTCTACAAGGCGGGAGTGAGGGAGGACCCTGAAGACCTGAGATCCAGATGTGCCAGCTCTCTTAGTTCCTGGACCCTGGACACTGGAGGTAGACTGAGCAGAGTTCTCCAGAGAACACAGCCGGACTGCGCTACACCTTTCCCAGACCCTGTTACCTATCCCTTCACTTGTGAGTTACCCCACAAAATAAACCTCCCTTTTAACTACGTGGAGTGGCCTTAATAATTTCACCAATAGACAGTGACCTCATGGCTTTTCCAGGTGGTGCTCCCCGACAGGTGGGTCAACCTGTTAAATACTAGTTGTCACCTGCTACGTATTTCCATGGCCTCTGGTAAAGCCATTGCTACCAGCAGCTCTGAGCAGTGAAAGAAACCAGATACAAAGGCCACCTGTCATCCAATCTCATTCACGAGGCATGTCTGTAAAGGCAGAGCATAAGAGACTGAAAATGGGTTCACGGTTACCAGGAGCTGGGAGAAGGAAAGCATTCAAGGAAATTGGTAGTGGGTGTGGGTACCTCGTAGTGGGTATGGGTAGCTGATAGTGGGCATGGGTAACTTATAGTGGTTATGGGTAACTTATAGTGGTTATGGGTAACTCATAGTGGGAAGGTTTCTTTCTTTAGACCTTGCTTTTCTGAATGCTTACATTGAACAAATGAAAATGATTGTCACAAACATTGCAATGATATATTGCTATTCACAATATACAAGAGTTCTCCCAATTTTTAGAGTCCTGGAAAAATATAAGATTTACTATCTTAGCTATTTATTTGTTGTTTATGTGTTTGAAACCAAGTTGTGCTGTGTAGCGTTGGCTGGTCTCGACCTTGCAATTCTCCTGCCTCATCTTCTCACATGGCCCCAAGGCCAGCATACTGTAACCATTTCTAAGTATACACTTCAGCAGAATTATCTTCATGGTATTGTGCAGTCTTGGTAACTGTATGAAATTGCAGCTGTATCTCTACTAACCACCTCCCAGTTCTGACCCCACCCACCCCACCCCGCCCCACCGTACCCTACCCACCCACCCCCTACCCCACTCACCCCCAGCAACCACCATTTTCTTACCAAACTTGATGACTGTAAGTAGCTTGTGTCAGTGGAGTCTTACACTATTTGTCTTTTTATGACTGGTCTTTTTTACTTAGTACGTGCTCTCTCTCTCTTTTTTAAAATTTAACTTTAGTTTATATGCATTGATGTGAAGGTATCGGATCTCCTGGAACTGGAGTTACAGACAGTTGTGAGCTGCCATGTGGGTGTGGAGAATTGAACCCTGGTCCTCTGGAAGAGCAGTCAGTGCTCTTAACTGCGGAGCCATCTCTCCAGCGACACGTGGTCTCTTGTTAGGTGATGGAAACTTTCTGGAGTGGGAAAGTGGCAACAGTTGTACAGCAGTGGCTGTGCTCAGCAGCACACAGTCTTCCTTCCCTCTTTCCTTTTGGTGGAGACAGGGTCTCACTATCTGGAACTCACTCTGTAGGCCAGGCTGACCTTGAACTCACAGAGGTCTGCCTAGCTCCGCCTCCCAAGTGCTGGGATTAAAGTCAATGCCTAGTCATTCATGAATTGAAACAGTCTTGCCATGACGTCAAGGCTAGCCTTGAACTTCTGGGCTGAAGGGATGGGGCCCTCCTGGCTTTGCCTCCCAAGTGGCTTGGCATATGCAATTGTAAAAGGTGAAATTTAAACGCTGTTGCATATATCTTAATGAAAATGCTTTTCAGAGCCCACATACAGGAGGATCGTTATCAAAAAGTAAAACCCACAGATTCACAGACGTTAGAGGAGCCCAGAATCCGTGACACTGAATAGAGCAGCAGAAACAGTGTGAGACTTGAGAAAGGAAACTGGTTGATGAGCCAGCCAGTCATTCCTGGCCTCACCTTCCTTTTCTGTAAATAAAATATGTAGATCTGAGAACCCTAAATTGTCCGCCTTCTGGATTTGATGACTCTGATATTCGTTTCTTTTTATGCTCCTTTAGCCTCTTCAACTCCCACACACACTGCTTGCCAGACTTGGATATGGAAGCCTTGCCTTTGTCCCAACACAGGGAAACATTGTAATAGGCGGGCAAGCATTGTAACCGGTGGGCAAACATTGTAACGGGGTGGGCAAGCATTGTAACAGGTGGTCAAGCATTGTAACAGGGGTGGGCAAGCATTGTAATAGATGGGAAAACATTGTGACAGGGGTGGGCAAGCATTGTAACAGGGGTGGGCAAGCATTGTAACAGGGGTGGGCAAGCATTGTAACAGGGGTGGGCAAGCATTGTAACAGGGGTGGGCAAGCATTGTAACAGGGGTGGGCAAGCATTGTAACAGGCGGGCAAGCATTGTAACAGGGGTGGGCCAGCATTGTAACAGGTGGGCAAGCATTGTATCAGGTGGACAAGCGTTGTAACAGGGGTGGGCAAGCATCCTCTAGGGAAATATCCTGCACTTGGGGTTGCCAATCTAACATTTTCACAGGAATGGAAACTTGGTCTGTGCCCAGGAAGGCCAGAGACATTTAATTGCTGGGAATGACAGCTTCTAGCAGCTTTCAGATTAACGCAGTCTTACTTAACATGGAGACAAATGGAAGTACATCAGAGCTTGCGAGGGGCACACTGATGGGCATGTGTGCTCACGGTCTCGTACTGACTGGAAGGAACTGCCTCTGTTTTACAGCTTTGTCTTATTAGAAAAAATACAACAAAGTTTTTGGTTATAAATGGGAAATCTAAATGTCTAAAAAACTCAAGGCAAATGTGAGTTCCTCTTTTCGCTTTTAGATTTTGTGCTCCTAAGTATGTTTCTATTTTTCACATTTTAATTCCCACACTCAAACACTGCCTTGGTGACCCACACAGAAGCACAGTGTCACCACCCAGAACAGGGCAGTTTTAGGATGTGTTCAGAGAGCTGTGGATCTGCCTCTGGTGGGGCTTTTAAGGGGCCCCACAGTTGTGTGGACTGATCTGCTCAGGGCTGGTGGGATGGCCCAGAAAGTTAAGAAGCTGGCTGCCAAGCCTGATAAGCTGTTTGATTCCCAGGCTCACACGGTAGAAGAAAACAAATTCTGCTACACACACACACACACACACACACACACAAATAAATAAATAAATAAATAAATAAATAAATAAATAAATATGTAATAACGAATTTTAAAAAGCAACATTTGCTTTCCAGAGGCTTTTGTGAATGGTTGAGAATATACCTAGAGCAGAGAATGCAAGAAAGAAAAGTATGTATAATATTCACCCTGTTTTTATCCTCTATATTCATGGTTTTTGTCTCTTCAAACCTCAAAAATCCTCAATGGCTCCAGCTGGCTACAGAACAAAGTCCAGATTCCTTGGGATGCCATTCAAAACTGTTAGCAGCAAGGCTTTACTGGCTCCCAGGGTATCTTGTGAAATTTAAACCTGGCTGGTTGCAGTACGGCTAGAGGACTGTTTTGTTCCCCACTGACCCATGTGACGGGGTGTCTATGTGCCAGCTAGGAACTGTGGTAACAGGGTTTCAAGGCCTCATTTGAGTCTGTTTTTCTACAACACTTGCTGGAATTTCCTTTCCTGAGCATGACAGAACGGGCATAAAATCCAGAGCCTGGTGTCATTCTGAAGACATGGGAACAGACGGCTAGCTTCACTTGACTTCCAGATCATTCCCTACTCTTGGAATAGCCTCCTCATTGTCCATCAAGAAACTCTTCCCGTCCTCCAGGCTCACTGCATCCTCCTCTTCCCAGTCCCCAGGCTCACTGCATCCTCCTCTTCCCATCCCCCAGGCTCACTGCATCCTCCTCTTCCCAGTCCCCAGGCTCACTGCATCCTCCTCTTCCCAGTCCCCAGGCTCACTGCATCCTCCTCTTCCCAGTCCCCAGGCTCACTGCATCCTCCTCTTCCCATCCCCCAGGCTCACTGCATCCTCCTCTTCCCATCCCCCAGGCTCACTGCATCCTCCTCTTCCCATCCCCCAGGCTCACTGCATCCTCCTCTTCCCAGCCCGCAGGCTCACTGCATCCTCCTCTTCCCAGCCCCCAGGCTCACTGCATCCTCCTCTTCCCAGTCCCCAGGCTCACTGCATCCTCCTCTTCCCATCCCCCAGGCTCACTGCATCCTCCTCTTCCCATCCCCCAGGCTCACTGCATCCTCCTCTTCCCATCCCCCAGGCTCACTGCATCCTCCTCTTCCCATCCCCCAGGCTCACTGCATCCTCCTCTTCCCATCCCCCAGGCTCACTGCATCCTCCTCTTCCCAGCCCCCAGGCTCACTGCATCCTCCTCTTCCCATCCCCCAGGCTCACTGCATCCTCCTCTTCCCAGTCCCCAGGCTCACTGCATCCTCCTCTTCCCAGTCCCCAGGCTCACTGCATCCTCCTCTTCCCAGTCCCCAGGCTCACTACATCCTCCTCTTCCCATCCCCCAGGCTCACTGCATCCTCCTCTTCCCATCCCCCAGGCTCACTGCATCCTCCTCTTCCCATCCCCCAGGCTCACTGCATCCTCCTCTTCCCATCCCCCAGGCTCACTGCATCCTCCTCTTCCCAGCCCCCAGGCTCACTGCATCCTCTCCAAAGCCTGCTCTTCCCTCGGTCAGGGCTCCCTCCCAACCTGTCTGATATTTGCCCTGTTTATAGATAGCCATGTTCCTGTCTGTTATAGGCTGATGGCTGCACAGGTTTCTTTCTCATGAGACTATAAAGTCAGGATTTACTACTGACTCACAGCTTGCATCCTTACAAGGACTGATAGAGGACTAGCTTGCTGCAGGTGCTTACACTCCCTGCTTCGTTTCTGCTGAGTAGAAATGAGGGTGTAAGTGGACACCCTAAGGCAAAGCCAGGAGAACCAAGTGAAGCCAAGAAGGCAACCAGGGATTTGCTCTCCACCCTCCAGGACAGGGGCTGTCACCTCCTCTGCTGAGGTTATTGACACATGATTCCAATGAGGTGTGGCTCTGACATTCCAGGTGTGTTTTTTTTTTTTAAAGCCAGCTCCTTTCTAACAATGGTAGTGACTGAGAAACTCCAACCGTCAGCATTGGCAGAGCCACTGAAACAAGGGTGTGACACTCCTGCACCTAATGAAGTGTCATGCTCTTAATGAAATGTGACTCTGTCTGGGTTGGTAGATGTGCTACATGGACCCGAGACCTTTATAACAGGTTCTCGTAGGGAGCTATTGCATCTTCAGTCGTTAAAGTAGGTGTCAGCCGTAATCTCAGTGAAGTGATCCGCACTGCATTCTGCTGCATAAAGACATTTATTACCAAGCAGGTACAAACAGGTATGTGACTCGCTTTGCAGGCTTGGTGAAAGTCCCAGATTCCTGACTTTTAAGACCTTTGAACGGAGCCTGCTTTCAAGTTTCACCAGAAGTCCATGTGACAGTACTTTGTGGCACGAGCAGACTTTTTGCTTGTACTCTCCTATAAGCAGAGCAGAACTGGCCTCAGTCAGGAACTGGGACCGTCTAAGGTACGGCAACAGACAGCTGTTCGTCAAGTATGGCTTGACCTCCGGACCTTTTCTGTTCATGTGAGACCAAGTGAGCTTGTTCAAGATGCCAAGGTCCCATTCTCGCCCCCCCCCTCCCCTGACAGGATCTCAGATAGCCCAGGCTGGCCTCCAGTGTGCTATATGTATCAGAAGATGTCGTTCAGCTTCGGATCCTCCTGCTGTCCCCTGAGTGCTGCATCATGCCTGGCTTTTTGCTATGCTAGGGTTAGTGGAACTCAAGGCTTCGTGCATGCCATGCAGACACTCTGCCAATGGAGCGATATCCCCAGCTCTCTCACTGCTCATGTCTCCAAAGAGCAATCTTCTCCCATCTCTGTTTTGCTCGTGAACAATGCCTAAGGTATCCTGAGACAAAGCCCGAGGAAATGTGAGTTTTTAATTAGTCTTTCGAAAGTTAAGGAGTTACTGTGGGTGAGCACAGCGTCTCAGATAGTTCAGAAGTTAGTAAACTGCCCTGGAGTTTAGGGTGTGACTGATCTGCACATCTGGGCTGAACTGTTTTAGAGCAACTTAGAGACAAGATGGCAGTTGGCTCCCTGGGAAATGTAAGCTCAGTCAGTGGAGGCAGGGCCAGGGCAGCCGCACAGGGAGGAAACTCCCTTCTGTCTGAGATAGCCTGAACACACTAAGGATCCCAACATCCAGAAAACATAAGGAAGAGTCTCTGGTCCACCCTGGCCAGGGTTAAGAAGCTCATTGGCAGATCTGCCGTGCTCGTGACATCCACAGGTTTTGGGTCAAACTTGCCCACACAGATCTTCACAGAAGGTCTTGGTCCCTGGGGATCTTGCAGACCACCCGATGGGGAGCCTACCTTTGAACACTACATGGGCAGGGTGGGGCCCAGGTCTCCAGAAAGCTGTTCTTTGGTCTTGTGTGCCTCTAGGAGCTAGGCCATGTCCTCCCTTTGCTCGAAGCTTCCATTCCCTCCCTAAGAACAAACAAACCCAATTTCTTCGTATATGTATGAGTGTTTGTGTATATTAGGTATGTGTGCAAATGTGTGAGCATATATGTGCATATTTGAGAGCATGAGTGTGTTTGTGGCCAGGGTCATCCTCAGGTGTCCTTCCTCAGGTATAGGCACCAGTTAGCTCAGGCTGACCAAGGAGACCCAGGTCTCTGCCTCTCTCCGCCTCCCTGTCACTGGGCACACATGCTCACCGCCACACCTGGCTTTGTACACAGTGCTGGACGTTGAATTTGGGTCCCCATGCTTACATGGCAAGCACTTTACCAACAGAGTCACCTCCCCAGCCCTCCAATTATGATTTCTCTGCACACCTCTATAACAAACCTGAGGCCATGGCCAGTCACAAGATTCACATGCAGTTTTAAACATTTTTAGTTAACTGACATTAAACACTTGAAAAGTGTCTCCCTATCTCCCCTTTGCTTTCCGGTCCCCACAGATGAGCAGGCCCCTGCCTTGCCGGCCCCGTCACTACGCACTGCCTCACTGAAGGCCCAAGAGCAGCCGAGCAGAAGAAGCAAAAGAAGGGAACATGTCCTTTCCCACACACATTCTGTAACTCAGACAAGTCACATGGGTTTGGGGCAATAGTTGAGGCAGAGGGATGAGCCTATTGGTTTATTTCCTGTGTATCTGGATATGACAAGAGGCCAAGGTCAAGCTGTCCTGTGCCTTTGGTTCTCCTGGTGGGACTTGAGATTCTGTCCCCATTCTCCCCTGCCCCTGTCCCAGTCAAGTATCTTGAGAAACACAGTCCTTAGAAGCAGAAGATGTATCAGCAGGGGGATGGATTCAGCCACACCAGAGCCGACCTTGTGGATGAAGAATAGTGTGATTATACTAGCAAACAAGACTCCTCCCTGGGCTTACGAAGGTTTCAAAAAGAAGCAGTACCTCCTAGTCTTCTGATTTCCTGCCCTCCCCTCACCCCACCCCCATCCCCCCATCCCCATCCCCCCATCCCCCACCCCCGTGCCTTCTGTGTCCACCCTTCCATCATCCTCGTCTAGGAGAATTCACATTTGTGTTTATAACGTACAAAGCCCAAGGAAAACCCCAGCGCTCATTCCGAGGTTACATAACGGCCATCAGAACTTGGGAGGGGTTACAACCGGAAAAGACTCGGGAACTGCAAAGACAATACTTTTGAGTAGCTGTGCCTCCGTTTCTAAAATTAGATGTTACAGAAAACTTCCTTCTTCCTAAACGCCATAATAGCAAAGTATGTTAATCACAAGAAAACCCACCGGGGCAAAGGCAGGTCGGGGGTAAGGCACACCAGAGTCCAGCAAGCCTAGCTTTCGTCCCACAACTATAAACTTCTCAAATTTCATTGTGAAAACAATCCCACAGTCTGAAATTTAATAGCAGAAAATAACAAGCATACAGGATTTGTAACGAGCTGATGTCTAAGCATTTTGAATGCTGTGCATGGAAAAGGTAGTGGCTTTAGCGGGAATGACTAACGCCGGTTTGAAGTCCATTTCTTTACAACCCTTTGATAAGCATTTACAGGACCCAAGCTGTTCTCCGTCTGTGGGTCAGGAAGATGAGGTCAACAGCTACTCTTACACAGAACGGCACCCAGCTCCGTGAAGCAGCAGGTAGAGTGCTCGTCGGCCTCAGTCAAATTTATTGTGTGACATGGAGCATATCAAAAACAAATGGCCACAAGTGTCCCTAGAAATAAAAAATAAAAACAGATTGTTACTTTTGATCGTATTTGTGGACTTTTAAAAGGAACTTCTTCCCAGTAAATTACCAAGCAGACTTTATTTGAAAAGAGGCTTTCCACTCTAATGCAAATTGAGCTGGGCCCAATCCATTTCATTTCCAGTATTGGGACTCAAGATAAACTTTATTTTTCTTTAACTCTTAATGCTGGAGCTAACATTCTGTAATCGGATCCTAAATCCTATTGACAAGGTGGATGAGGTATCAGGGAGAACTCGGAAAGGACCAAGACCAGCTAGGTTCTGAGTAGTACAACAGACCAGTCTGAACCAGACAGTTGCTATCGAAGCACCCTTGGGAGACCATGAGATGCACTTGGGTCTCAGAGCCCTGCTTCTCTGCTTCATGTGGGAAAACAGTAATGGTCTGGGCCAGTCTCTGGGTGATGGCCTATGAATAAAACATTCCCTCTGAAGTAGATCAAATCCATGAAGTGTACTTTGGCTGCCTTCTAGAGGACTCTGGTTCTTGGCACTACTCTGGTTCGGGAGGATTACTGCGGAAGTGCTGGGCAAGCAGCTTTTGGTGGTAGACGGATGGTGGGTTAGCCCCATTTCAGCTATTGCTTTTAGAGACCTGGGCAGGTTTCCTCAAGCAGGCATCCTCGGTGTCCTTGGGTTCCTCACAGGATGAAATGATGGTATTTATAGGCCTCATAGGAGACATTGCACGAGGTTATCGTGGTAAATGTGGATCTTCTTCCTCACATCATTCCCCTAGAACAAATCCAGTGAGAATGTCTGGAGTCTGGATGGAGTGAGGCTGATTGACAAACCAATACAAGTAGCATTAGTGATTTCTGTGGTGGAACCTGAACTTCCCAGATTTTGTCAAGTTTATAAGAGAGGCAAGAGGCAAGCAGCATCTGTTTTTTGGGCTGCAGCAGGCTGGTCACTGTCCAAACCCCCTCCCATCTTCCCCAGCCTTACCCTGTCAGGCTGAGAGCAGCTGAAGATGGAGATTAGAGTTCTGAGGTGTGTTGGTGCTATAGACCATCAAGTTCCCCTCCCTAGGGACTGCAGAGAGAACCAGGAAGACACTGCAGGGCCATATTGTAGGAAGGGGATCCCAGGAGTCATTCCACAAATCCTCAAGAGAATTCGCCATGCCACATTTGGGCCTAAAGACTTGCTGACCTTATCTCCATTCTCTCGAGTTCCATCTGAGAAGCCTGTTGGGTCACTCAAGTCTTGGACAGCTTTCATAGTTTCTATTTACTGTCTCTACCAAGTAAACGGCAGAACCGAGTTCAAGGCCCGGGGAAGCTGATTCCAGGACTCAGTACTCCGTGTCAAAGCTGTCCAGATTTCCCCTGGTTCCTTCTTTTCTTATTCCTTTCTGCGATGTCCTTGACCACAGTCTCAGCTTGGATCTATTAAAATACTCTAAATGTTGTACTTTTATTTGTTCATATTTTGTCTCAAAATCATCTTATCTTTGGGCAACAAGAATAATGATATCAGAATTAGTCAGCTTATATAAACAAACTTTGTCCTTTGCATTAAAAAGAACTAAGCCAGAGAATAAAATGATGTAGTTCTCCTCCTGTCCACACAGATGTACTGAAAAATCATCATCCAAGGTCTCCAGCCCACTGGGAAAGAAGCCCACTAGTCCCAGGATTCAGTCACGTCTCGGGGCCACACTTTCCTACTCTGCAAGCAGATGCTCAGTCGTCAACTTAGCATGAGCTCAGTGGAGGGATGGAGTAAAAGCATCTCAGCGGTGCCCATCACCCTTTGATAACAAGCACGTCATAACCAGTTTACACATACACGTTTATCAGAATAAAAGTTAAGAAGATGTTTAGTTTATGTTTAACTAGTTAGCAGAAACAATCCAGTGCTAAGTGGTCTCTACCGCTGAAATGAAGCAGAAAGTTAATTATGTCCTCTGTTACAAGAAGACAGGCTGAGAACCTCTTCTAGAAAATTCAGTGAATACACTCTCCAGAGAATAATTTCTGTGTTGGCTAAGCCTTATCATAACACATACACACACACACACACACACACACACACACACACACACACACACACACACACCTCTTTTCCCCTATCCTGCTATAAGAGCAATATCTACGTATTTCAGAAACTGGAAATTACAAAAGAAAAAAATCACCTCTATTTTTATCATCCACTGGAAATTTTCTTTTTAGATTTACATACATATCCTAATACAATGTCTGACATTGCAACGTCGCGTTACAGTATTTTAAGGAAACTGGGCTGGTGAGCAAACCCACCTCTAGTTCACATACTACCCGTGTGCCGCAGACTACGAGCTCCAGTCTCGGAGTCTGAACAAAGACGGCGGAAAAGCTTATGAGGCTAGCCAAGGTTCTCAGTCCAGTCTACACAAGAATTTCCTGGGTGATTTCATGTTTATGGTGTAACTCCAGTCCAATGGTGATTCCAGGCTGCCCCCAGAAAAGACAAGAACTGCCCCACAAGGCACAGGGACCTCCAAGGAGTGGATCAGGACAAATGCTTTAACTAATTAAGCTCATTGGAAAATCAGCCCTCTTCCTGCTCCACTCCAAGGAAAGCACAGATGCTCTTCTGAGAGAGAGGTTTAATCTGCAGCACTGAGGGCTGTGTGGAGAAAATTGAAATATTCTGTGGTTAGGGACTCGTGTCTATGAAATGCACACTGTTGACAATCGTTTTCTTGTGACCTGTAGAAATAAACTTGCACAAAGCAGTGGCTGGCTTTGCTGCCTGAGTGCAAGGCTGGAAGCCAGACACTCCGATGAGGCCTCCTCTGCTAGTTTACGCTGCAGCTCTCACAGACTCTTCTCAGTCTCCTTCCCAGGAGAGCTGTAAGCTCTGATAAGGTAGCTTGGCTTTGGGATGATAGAGTTTGGGGGCTCAGTTTCTCCCTGTCTGAGTTTCTTGAAGCTGTTTCCAGATGGTGTGTGCGTTTGCATTAATGCAAGATCTTCCCAAATGAAGTCCCTGACCGAGCAGTTTGAGGGTGATTTTGGCCATGGCTTAAGTCCTGCTGCTGCTGAGGTTGCGCTCATCAGTGTTCAGCTTTCTGGGACCCTTCTGAGAATCGTGTACTATCATCTTGGGGAGTGTTGACATAAACAGAACGCTTCTGCAAGCCCAGCCTTCGGGCAGTTCCTCTGAGGAAGGGGAATGGGTTTGTTTCATAGGCCTTCGCTCTGGCTCTTGCAAGTGGAGACTTCAGATTCTCCTTTCTCAGTGAGTGCTTGAAGTAATGGCTGGGAGTGAGCAGGGATAGCATGCGTCTCGAGCCAGCACTTGCCTGTTGGGGGTGATGGAAAATGTGCTTGAGGTTTCAGGTTGGGGAGCAGTGTCTCAGTTCCCATCATAACCACATGTGTTATCAGCAGGGCAGCTGCGCAGGAACAGGCTCGACTTTCCTGTGTCTGGGGATTTCCTCTGTGATGTTTTGGCTGAGAGCCTTAAACAAAGAAGAAATGCCAGCTCCTTTGTGCTTGGTCATGTTGCCCCTTGAATTCTTGGAGAAGCCATAGCTCTGGGCCTGTGTTCATTTGTCTTCTGTCCATTTAGGAAATTGCTCTAAAATGGAATCAGAACAAAGAGATGTTCTTTCTTTCATTTCTGACTTTGCAGATTCACTGTCAAATTTCATCAGTTTGAAACGTCTGTCTACCTTTTTTTTTAAGCCATCTTTTTCCACAGACAAATAAGGCTGACATGTTGAGTGCTTGCCTGCTTGGCTCTCCCATCCCATCTAAATACTATTTTATAGCCAAGTGGTTTGCAAGGGTAGGCTCACCCAATGTGGGAGCTGGAAATGATCTTATAATTTCTGTGTTCCAAGGAGGTGACTGTAAGATAACTGGGTAGAACTCAGGGCACACCGTCCTTCTCTCTCTCTCTCTCTCTCTCTCTCTCTCTCTCTCTCTCTCTCTCTCTCTCTTCCCCTCCCCCCTCACATACACACACACAGCCTGTACTGCTTCTCTATATGTTCAGCTTCTGAGGGATACTGCATTTGAACAATGAATAATGTAATCAGATAAAGTTAGAACTCTCCAATAAACCTTATCGTTAATTTTACTGGATAAGAAATAAACCCCAAGGAGGTTGATCAACTCCCTCTGGCATCTGGTTACTTTGTGAAAGAGCCAGGACTAAAAATCCAAGAGTTCCCACTAACTCTTAGAGACAGAATGATCCACCCATTCACAGTTCTCTGACCGGGGCACTGTGCTAAAGGCTATGTCCAAAATGACTTGCTTGAGGGTTTTAATGGTTCATATTCTTTTCTTTAATATATATTTTTTCACTGACTTGAGCATTGAGTTACATAATAACTTCTCTTTTACTGGCTTATTAAATATCACATTTCTTATGCTTGCAACAGAGGAATTTGTGGTCAAGTCATATTACCATTTAAAATATGTAGAATGTATCAACATTTCCAAGTTCCATTCATTTTAAGTAGTTTTGTAGCTGATGTTAGTGGAGCCACAGTTGGGATGCATCCAACTATATAATGCCGTTTAATGTTGTTTCGCTTTGTGAAGGCAACATTTTTGAAAAGAGCCATGCTTTTGGCTTTTACAACACTTTTCACTGCTGTGGATTCCTGTTTTATACTCACTTTGTTTTGTGATATACTTTGGATGGTCATGATGTACAGAGCTCTGTGGGTATACTAGCCACATAATCTTTAAAACATTTTATTTATTTGTTTATTTTCTATGTCTATATGTAAGTACCTGCATATGTCTGTGCGCCATCTACATGCACTGCTCAAGGCGACAGGAAGAGGGTGTCAGATCCCCTGGGACTGGAGTTACAGACAGTTGTGAGCCATCATATGGGTGATGGGAATCAAACCCAGGCCTAGAACAGCAGCCAACGGCCCTAACTGCTGCGCCACCTCTCCGGCCCTCGCCATACTATCTTACAAGTGTCCATGTCCATCTGCTTCTCCCAGTGGTACATGACTTCTTGAGGGCAGCTTTGTCACATTGATAATCTGGGCGTCCCTGGAACAACTTAGATCGTGTCCTCAATGACCCCAGCAGGGAGGGGATCCAGGCCCGGGAAAGGATGAGTCGTGGGTGATGCCTCTCTACAGACTGCTTTCTAACAAAGGAAGCTTTGTGTAAGACTGAAGCCTTCTGTTGAAACAAGCTCTCTGAAAAGCACACCACTGCATCATTGTCCTTGGACAGTCTTAAAACCATCTCTTTCAAACTGAAATCAAGCTTGTGAATGAAATCTGTTTAGCTTAGGGGAAAGATGAAAAAACCTCCAGAAAGTTCTCTACCATTTTCCTTTATCCTTCAAGTATTTTGACTATAAAAAGATGATTGGTCTATTACTGTCTTTTAACACTCATCTGTCCGGCCAAGTGTGGGAGGCCACCTGTCATGACAGGACTCGGGGGACAGACGTGGACAGGAGACTTGTCCTGAGTTCCAGGCCAGCCTAAGCTGAATATTGAGACTTTGTCAAAATATAAACTAAAGCAAGAAGATTATGGCTGTCTTGACCCCATAAGCACTGATTCTTATCTTTGAATTTCGTTAACTCAGTGGAGGGTGACCTAGTGGCGGGAAGGAGGAAACCGTGTTCTTGGTGACATCTCTAGGCCACATATCAGGTCATGCTGAAAGCAGCACAGCCTCTAAGCTTCTCAGTTACCTAAACCAGTGAGCTGTGGCTTGTGCTGTTGCTGCCAGAGGAAAAAAAATCAAAAACAAAAACACAAGGTATCCAGTCAAACTTGAAATTCAAATAAAAGTAACTTTTTTTCAATCCTTCGATGTTCTGGATATTGCACGAGGACATGGACTGCAAGTTTTATGTGGCTTATCTGAAGTTGAGACGCAATTGGGCAGCTGTGTTTTTATTTGCTAAATCTGGTAACGCAGCTTGTAACCAAAATGTATTAGTGTTGGTGGTAAAACACAGTGTTCATGAGAGAATCAGAAAAGTGTCTGTTGTTTGGGTGGGTGGAAGATATGGGTCCTTGGCTAGATGTTACAGAATGACAAAGCTTGGGGGTGTTGCTTCCAGCTTGTTTCCAGAAGAGTGTGTCACAGTGCTGAGTGAGCGGATGAGTGGCAGGAGCGGAGGGGGGGTCTGCACCAAGCCAAGGACCTGCAACTCTGACACATCGGAAATAAAAAGTCAAAGTTGAAGTTCACCTTGTTTATTTGTTTGTGGTAAGGGTGTATGCGTGCGTGCGTGCGTGCGTGCGTGTGTGTGCGTGCGTGCACGCGTGCGTGCGTGCGTGCGTGCGTGCGTGTGTGTGTGTGTGTGTGTGTGTGTGTGTGTGTGCCATGGTGCAGTGTTGGGGTTAGAGAACAACTTTGGGGAGTTGATTCTCTGCTTTTATTATATGTGTGCCAGAGATGAAAGTCAAGTCATCAGGCCTGGTGGCAAAGGACCTGACACACTGAGCCGTCCTGCCGGCCCTCAAGTTGAAATCCAAAGCATTTTTAACTGTTTTCTCCAGTGACTGACATAGTCAGGGGAGGAGAAGGGAGGGGGACAGGAATGGGAATGATGTGGGTGACGATCACTTCTACCACAGGGAAGGGAGATCCTGGCAATGATTTAGGGAGAGACAGTAATGCCTTGGTCCCTCCCAGACCTCTCTCAGGGTGTGTGTCTCCCTGGGCTGAGTGTGACTGGTCACTGGGATGATAGAATGTTCAGCTGTCATTACCACCAGACTGATGCACACCCTTCAAATATGAACTCTGGCTTTGCCTCTGAGTAACTGCTTTCTGAAAAATTGACTTCACCCAACACTCTGGCATGAGAGGTCTAACCACTTGAGAAAGTGAGAAATTAGCAAAAAACTGACATCTGCTGAGACCAAAGGATAGAGTGTGTATTCAGAAGCACACACGGGAAAGAAAGCTGGCATCGAAGTGTGAGACACAACTCCTGAGAAGCCGGCCCGCATGGTAGTGGTGTGTCTGCCCCACCTGTCTTCCAGGCTGCAGCTCCTAAGGACATGCCTGAGAAGGTTTTCCTGGGTTCCCAGCTTCAGCTCTGATTCCTGGATACCTGTGACCCTTGTCTGACCTTGGGTGATTTTACCTTCCTTCCTGACCCTGGCTCTTCAAAGCCCCACAGTGACACTGTTAACACTGATGTGAGAATTCTGCTTTGAAGCAAACAGTTGCATACTGTGGTAGTTTGAATATAATTGGCCCTTGTAATCTCACAGGGACACTGTTAGGAGGTATGGCCTTGTTGGAGGAAGTGTGTCACTGTGGGGGCAGGTTTTGAGATCTCTTTTGCTCAAACTTCACTCAGTGTGACACTGAGGCCACTTCCTGTTGCCTGAGGATCAAAATGGACTGAACCTCTGAAACTGTCAGCCACCCCAATTAAATGTTGTCCTTATAAGAGTTGCCGTGGTCATGGTGTCACAGCAATAGAAACCTTAACTAAAACAGATACATTCTTTCATTATGGTTGTGAATTTCCCACACTAAAGTTTCCAAAACTTCACTGTCGCCCTGTGTGAGAAAGTTCCTCTACAAATGTAACAGAGAACTCAGGAAATTAAGAAAGAAAGCTGATCACTGTGCCCAAAGCACACCACGGATGCTCCTTATGTGGAAGATGTGTTGGCTACCAACTGTGATTACGACATGTTGGATGAGGTGGCACATTAGCTGAAGCTCCAAAGCAGACAGTTATCACAGCAGCATAGCCAAGTGTGTGGCTGGGGACAGTGAGGTGACTGTGCACCAACCTGTGTTTATTTCACTGAGACTCCGATAAGCATAGACAACGCTCTTTTGCAGCAATGTGCCCACTTACAGATTAAGGGCATCCTTCTAGTTATAAGACTGAAAGGCAAAAACATAGATTTGTATATGCGTGCTGTGGAGCCCAAAGCAGCCCAGACCTTGTTAGCCTGTGGGAAGCAGAGATCCCCTGCCTCGTGAGCAACACCTGCATCAGGAAAACAGAGGCTGGGAGATGGAGGACATCTTGGCTGCACTGAGCTGATCTCGGAAATTCTGCTCGGGCAGCTGTCAGGTGACAGACTCTTCAGGTGCCTTTTTTCCTCTCCCGGAAATCAGGCCACATCCCTCTGCAGACGGAGAGTTGATGTGCTGTGCCTTGCAGTCCTCCCTCCTTCAGGCAGCTGCTGGATACATTTATGGTCCCACCCGCTGCTCCTCCATGACTCCAGGCAGATAGGCTGGGTCACCTGGTATGAAGCCTGCCACATCCCTGTGAACCTATCAAAGCTAGAAAGCCTCTTTGTTCTCCAGAACTGGAAGGTGTGTCTAAAACATGGTGTCCAAACTCTCTTAATACTCTGGGATTTTAAGGAAAGCTTTTTCTCTCCTTTCAAGTTCCCACCATGCCTGTCTATGGCTGTACTGCTGTATCTCTCCTAATGCTCTCCCACTCCAAGGCCCAGTCATGGTGGTCTGTGGTCACGAGTTTTTCTCCCAACAAAACTCATGTGAGGGGCACTTTTGTATCACTTCCTTTCCGAGAAGCAACTGTTCTTTTGAACAGTACCTTAGCTCAGGCTGTCAGCCATGCTGGGACACACATACCTGGTGGAGGGATCTGGCGGCTTACTGCGGGATGCTGATGGTTCTGTGGTAGCAACAGCAGCCTCTCCCCTCTGGCCTGGAACTTTCTATGTGGCCCATGGTGACTCTTCTTCAGTAGCTGCAGTTATAGACCTGCCACCACAAAGATCTCTCTTGGGAAACCGTGTGGGCCACGTTTGTTTGGTGAGAGGGTCCTCTGGGATCTAGCCCTCAAGTCCTGACATTCCTCTCAGTGATGGTCAGTGTCAGCCAGAGGACATTTTCTTCATTGCAACACAGTTAAACCAACTATCATTCATTCATTTACATATTAGTCTTTTAAGTTTAGATTCCATCTCATTCATTCACTAGGTTTCGATTCCTCCTCATCACAACTCCTAAAAATCTTCTTGAGTTCTCGCCAGTGAACGCATTCCCTTGAAGCCTATCTCAAAGGCCTCGTCAGAACTAAATTACACCTTTCTGTCCTAAGTTTCACCATACAATTTCCCCGTGTCTTTTCAAATGCAACCTCCAAATCTATTTGTATATCCTGGCTCACCAGAGTTCCCTTTTGACAAATGATTTTGATGTCAGCAACTCACCAAAGCATATTTACAATTTTCAAGGAATTTATGGAAAAGTAGAAGCAATAAAAACCACAATAAATCATGAAGCTGGGTTTTTCTAAGGATAGCTGTCAACCTGTGCCTCCCAGCCCAGCTACAGTTAGTTTAGATGCCATCAGGCTCTCGTGTTCCCATGGCAACCAGCATACACTCAAAATTTACACACATATATTAAGAGTGGGAAATGTTCTGCACAGCAGCAGGAAGAGCTGGGTCTACCCAGCTGCACAGGGGACCAGCTGGGTGGTCTGTGCACCTTCTATAACTGAAGCATTTTTTTCAACTCTGTCATTGATCCTCAGGCTGTGTGCCTCTGAATCACTGACATCAGCTCTAGCTTCTTTAAAGTGCATTTTCCTGGGCTCCTTCTAGAACTACTGGATGGGAATCTATGAGAACTGAGAATCTCCTTTTTAACTATGGACTGGTGATTCTTGAACACATTGACTTCTGAGAGCCATAGGACTCTATGACCCCCTTGAATGAAATAAAGACATGAGTGCTCCAAGGTACGGTTGAGGAGAAGGGTTTTAGTGTAGATATGAGGGAGAGGAGAGCCAGAGGCATCTGGAAGAATCCAGAACTGGGAGAGAGAGTAGTAGACTAAACAGGGCCATGAGAGGAGAGAGAGGGAGAGAGGAAGGGGAGAGAGAGAGAGAGGGAAGAAGTCCAAAAGAGAGGGACCAAGAGGGCAAAAGAGAACCAAGAACGGAGCCAGAGTTCACATGACCAAAATGGCGGGGTTATACAGGGAATGAGAAACTGGGGGAAGGAAAGGGAAGCCCCCGACCGGAGAGGTTTAGGACACCGAATGAGCCGCGAGGCCAGTGTACACTTTGGTATACCTCTCCTGCACATTCTAGTTACTTGCTCATGCAGGTCACAGCCTGATCATTAGACTCCAAAAATGATCACAAAAATACCTGAGCAATAGGCAGGCAGAATGTATCTTCAGAATACTCTTGCCTTTCTACCTGAAATAAGGCGGTGTTCTTGGGACAGAGCCGGTAAATGAGATAAAAACAGAACCCTTGCAGAGTTCTGTTCTTACATATAAGAATAAAGGTCATGAATTGCTGACTAATATAAAATAAATGAGTTTTTAACATGATAGAAGATTATATGTATCCTTCAAACAGCTTACACATTTATTACAAAGACCTGATTGGTCAAACCAATCGTACATGCAGTGGATGTTGAGAAGGAGCTGGGGGCATCTGGTGGCCTGACTAGACCCTCTTTAAGGCTGGTGCACTACCGTTCACTCCCCTTCAAGCCCCCCCCCCAGCCCTTCTACTTCTGTGGTGGCTCGGTGACTGACCGCCACGGCCCCTTGCCTCACCGTGGGTCAACTGGGTGGTGTCATTGTGCTCAGGGGCTGTGTCTTGCTCCCCTCCCGTCTTTACAGTAGTCTCTGACATGTCACTTGCCTAGGAAGCCTGGGTAGTGTCACCAGGGTTGTTAGTCTGAGAGTGTGGACTCCGGTGGCCCTAACAAGCAAGGCTCTGTCACCCTTCCTCAATGTGTGTGTGTGTGTGTGTGTGTGTGTGTGTGTGTGTGTGTGTGTGTGTGTGAAAATAGGGATCCCCAATGGCTGGGTACTCCAGGGGGGTCTACAGGCTGGGGGCTCTTAGGCTTTCTTCGCTTGCTGCCAGCTTAGCTAGGCAGTGTCTGAGGTGCCTGCCTTTCCCCAACAGGAAATGGCTGATGCCCCCGGCTGCACTGACCTCTTCTTTCTCTCCTTTTTTCCTTAGGCCACAGGCATTTCCATGAACGTGTACCAAGAGATCAAAAGGTCCACCCCAGACAGATTCCTTTAGCACAATTGGCGTTGGTTAAGAGCATCTGCAGACCCAACACAGGAAGACTCCAAAGAACAGTTCTTTGGTACAATGAACACCTCTAGCTGTTACCCTCAAGGGGCCTTGATGGGGTTCACTTTCTCTGCCAGCTAAATAATTAAAAGGCCGGAAAAATCTCAAGCGTAACAAGTAGTGGCAGGGAAACTCTCAGATACAGGAGACAGAATCATCCAGTGAGGATACACACACACACACACACACACACACACACACACACACACACACACACATACACGTACGCACGCATGCGCGCATGTGTACACACAGAGCAAGACCCTTTGCAAAGCAGGGTACTTGGGAGTCCAAAATCTGGTTTCTCTTCAAGGGCTGGGGGGCATCTAAGGGTCTTTGTCCCCTAATATAGAGTTGGTCAGTTGGAACAAAGATGGGGAGGCTGACAGGGTCACAACTTAGGGATAAATATGTCCCCTGTCCAGAACTGGCCTTGAACTTGTTGGACAGGTCCACTGCTGGTGGAGGGGAGCTTGCCACTGATAGAAAAATCCAAGCCGGCAAGGCCTTGTTTCAAGCTGCCAGGCCTTTGTATCAGGTCAGGAGGACGAGGCAGCAGCTGGAAATTTGATATCTTTATTATTGAGCTGTGGCCCCTCTCCCTACCCAGGCTCTGTCTAACTCCTGCATCAAACCTTCAGGGGAAATGTACAACCTCTCCACCTCTAGTGTGGCAGGCATGTTGGGCTTAGAATAAGCATAGTAAGGCCCTTATCATCAGCCTTTAGAACACACTCTGTGGATACCCAACCCAAACTGATTTCACTTTGTGAGTTATCAGTTGCTTAAGAAAATGTTCATAGGCTGGGTGTGGTGGTGCATGCCAGCTCCAGGAGGTAGAGGCAGGCAGATCTCTAAGAGTTAGAGTTGAGTCGAAGACCAGCCTGGTCTATATAACACAGTGGTTCTCAACCCATGGATCACAACTGTTAGGGTTTCACTGGGATCACCTAAGACCATCAGAAAACACAGATATTGACATTATGATTCATAACAGTAGCCAAATTACAGTTATGAAGTTGCAACAAAAATAATTTTATGGTTGGGGTCACTGCAACATGAGGAACTGCATTAAAAGGTCACAGCATTAGGAAGGCTGGAACACCAATACAGTGAGTTCTGGGCAGCCAGGACTACACAATGGGGTCCTGTCAGGAAAGAAGGATGCAGGAAGAAAGGAAGGTGGTGTTGTCTTTGCTCTTTTGGGGGGCCTGCCACCCAGCTCTCAAATAAATCACATGTGGAGGTTTATCCTTAATTATAAATGCCTGGCCTTAGCTTGGCTTGTTGCTAGCCAGTTTTTCTTAACTTTAATTATCTCTGTCTACCTTTACCTCTGGGCTTTTCCTGTTCTCTTACTTCTATAAGTCTTACTTTCATTCTTACTCTGGGGCTGGTTGTGTGGCTGGGTGGTTGACCCCTGATGTCTCCCTCCTTCTCTATTTACTTCTTCCTCTTCCTCCCAGATTTCTCCTTCTATATTTTCTCTCCGCCTGCCAGCCCTGCCCATCCTTTCTCCTTGCTATTGGCCGTTCAGCACTTTATTAGATCATCAGGTGTTTTAGACAGGCACAGTAACACAGCTTCACAGAGTTAAACAAATGCAACATAAACAGAAGTAATACACCTTGAAATAATATTCTACAACAGGAAGGAGTGAGGGAGGGAAAATATTCGTGCTTCTTGTATAGCAGCAGTAGGTTTTGTTTGTTTTTGAAGTTGGGGGAGGCCGAGACTCAAATCCAAGGTCTGGTAGAAGCCAAGCAGCTGTATCTCCCGCCCTGAGCCATTTCCCCCTGAGCGGATTTGATACATTTTGGCTCATAGAAATGAAGACTCCCATCCTCAAGGTCTCCTGGAAACAGAGGGCAGACAGGAGCATCAGGAACCGGTGCCAAAATCCGCTATGTTGCAATGTGAGAACACCGGCTAGTGGCTGTTGGAAGAAGAGTCTCTTTTTCCTTAATTCACTCCACTGAGTCTTCTGCACATCAGACTGCCTTCCTTTCAGTGACGGAGCAGGCAGTCCTGACAGGCCTGTCAGCACAGGCTTTCTGGAGATATTTGCAGGATTAAAAAAATGCTCGGAAGTTTTTTGCTTTCAAACACATTTTGGAACATAATCTTGCTTTGTTCCTATCATCCGGCCTTGAGGGAAGCCACGTTAAAGGGTACCCATCTAGGCAAGTTTAACATCAGTCTGTGTGGGTCAAGCCGACTATGGGCTAGGCCCAGAATGCAGAGAGAAGCCAGGCACCAGCCTGAGCACGCTTGTTGGTCTCCAATCCCCAGCGCCCTTTCAGAGAGGTCCGCACCACTCTTTTTAATGCAGGCCGAGGCAGTGTGAACGCTTGATTGACAAGGTTTCCAGAACGCAAAAGAGACTAGCTTGGCACAGCGGTCTGCGGCCTTCTCGTGCTGGTGTTTACCTGCCCGGTCGGAGGAGAACCCCGCCAAATTTAAATGGGACCCGGGGATTGGGGAGAGCTGGAGACTCACTGCTGAACATCCCCGCAGGCAGGAAGGGCTGCTTCTAGGTTAGTCCCTGGCCAAGGTCTAGGACAAAGCGCTGCTGGCTCCTCCCACTCCCCAGAAGGGCAGCCTGGAGGCCGCCAGTCCACCCAGCTAGTACAACAGAATCTCCAGGGGTTGGCAGTGTCGGGATGTGTCGGTAGCTGGATCCTGCATTCTACTAGGTTCGGGAGATTGTAACGCTCTTGGGGTCCCTGAAGCACACTGGCGTGACAGTGACCTCGGTGGTTCAGAACCGCCTCGGCAGAGGACAGGCAGGAAAATGGCTCGTGTGGCATTTGGGTTGATAAAGTTGACTCCTGCCCCTGGTGACTTCTCTTGCCCTAGGAAAGGATTCTCCATTCTCCGGATGGAGTGGCTTTCTTTACCCGTCATCCCGGCAGGCACCAACTGGTACGCTTGTTCCCTCTTCCCTCCAGCGGCTGAGCCCAGGGTTGGGCCCCTGGAAAAGAGCATTCACAAGACACAAAAGCATAAGCTGCAATCTGGAATTCATGGGGTGTCTTTCTGCTCCCTCTTTCCGCCCCCGGCTGTTTTTTTGTGAGTAGCCCGAATCCAGGCAGCCTTTTCTCAGCGGCAGCCTCCCTGGAACCGGCTCCCCGTCCCGGTGCGGGTGCCTTTTATTCCACAGCCACCCCATATGGAAGGGCTGCTTGCCTCTAAGTGGCATAAATGGTTATTTCTTTACTGCTCTTCTTATAAGAAACTGCCCTAAACGTGGAGTGGAGGACTTCCCGTCTGCAGCCTTCCCCAGACATTGCTCTTTTTTTCTTTTTCTTTCTTTTCTTTTTTAAATAGCTCGTGAACTCTCAATCTCAGCCCTGCCTGAGTGGGCGCAGAGCAGAGCTTAGGCGGGTGGGGTGCTAATTAACGCGGGTGCCTGCCGAAGAGCCTTGTCAGGTGGAGCTGGCGCCCGCCTGTGTGCGTGGTGACTCACCAGCTGGAAGAGAACCTGGTACGGTATGGAGTACTTGAACAGCAACAGATATTTGGCTTGAGTCATGCGTGGATGTTTACGGATTATCTCGAGGGAAAGCTGGAGCCACGACGATTCCTAAACAGGGGAAGACAGGTTGACACAGACAAAAGCTAGCAGGGCGGGGTAAGGCCCGCCCACCTAGCCGCTTCGTTGCTAAGGTTCTGTATTGATTTCTGACTCAGAGGGTGGAGCAGCGTGCAGTCAATTGTTCCGAATTCTGCCCTTGTGGGACTCAGAGTGCTCTCTCCTAGGTGGTCTCGGGAGGGACAAGTTACTGCAGGCAGGGTGATGCCATTTCGCACATGGGGACCACTTCTGCAAGCCAAGGCTGAACTCTGCCCCCTCCCTCCCCTCCCAACTCCTCCCCTGCCTCCATTCCCCTTCTCTTCAACACTGCCTCTTCAGGACTTCAAAGATGGTAATTTGCAGATTAAGGGGGTACCAAAGGCTAATTTGAAAATTTATCAAATATTCATTATAGATGTCCTTACGATTGATTGCCAGGTTGTAATGATGGCTCAGTGGCACCAAGCCTAATAACCTGAGTCTTATCCCTGGAACTGTTTTAATTTTATTTTATTTTATTTTATTTTAGGCCTGGAGTGGTAGTCTTTAATCCCAGCACTCAGGAGGCAGAGACAGGCAGATCTCTGAGTTTGAGGACAGCCTGGTCTATATAATGAGTTTCAAGATAGTCAGGGCTCTGTAGAAAGACCCTGTCTCAATTAATTAATTAATTAATTAATTAATTAATTAATTAATTAAAAATGAAAACAAAAAAATCTATTTCCTCAAATGTAACTCAGTTAAAACAGTGATATCAATCCATGTTAGAAAATACCCCAGAACTTGCCTTTCCTTTTTGCTGTGAACCAGATTTCAGAATAACCAAATGCCAGGTGGATAAAGGAGTGGATATTAACATTATGAGTGAGGTAAATTTTGGAGGAAATCACAGAATCAGGAAATGATTGTGTTGCAGTTCCTCGTGGGGGTAGGTAGTAGTTATCAACATGGAAGTTTGCAGTGGTGAGATTTCCCGTCACCACCCAGCATCATTAACGATGTACCTGAGTGGTATGTACCTCCAGAGAAGAAAAAACCAGTAGACAGCACCCCAGTGTGCTGGGGGAAAGCTGAACCCGAACCACATGCAGGCATAAACTCTACTTTCTGATCTAGAGAGAAGATGGGGAAAGGGGAGGTCCAAGTTAGAGAGGGCGGTACAAGAAAGGAGCCAATCAAAGCTGAGATGTGGCATCTCCGAGAGATGACAGGCTTACCCCAAGTCAGTGGGGAAGAGGAGAATACAGAGAGGACTCCTGCAGGTTACAAGGGATTGAGAGACACCAAATGCAGTGACTGGACCGGGTGGGCCCAGACTCTGCAGCTCCATGTCTGATGTCAAAGCACTCTTCAGATCTCTACCTCCTTTCAGCCTTGTCGACTGTAACACACTTCTTTCTCTTGAGCTGGTTCCACTCTGTTAGCAGCTCTCCTCAGCAGCTGTCCTACAACTCTGGCATCTCCAACATTTTAGGGTCTCATAGGCAATCCAAGCTTCACCTTCAGAGCTTCATTCAATGGCCTCTCTAGGCCTCCGTGCAGGGACATGCCTGATACAGTCCTGGCCTCAGCGGCTTTCCTTCATCACAGAAGGCGATTCCATGACCCCTTTCTCCTATCCTGACTCTAAAGCCAGAACTACATGGCTGAAGTTGCCAAGTTCTGCTGCTTTCCGGGGCTGGAACATGGACCCTTGTTCAATTACATCTTCACCAGCTTTCTGTTTTTGAAGGTTTTCTTCACTGCCTAAGCTTAGGTGTCCTGGAACTCACTTTGTAGACCAGGCTGGCCTCAAACTTAGAGATCCACCTGCCTCTGCCTCCAGAGTACTGGCATTAAAGGTGTGCACTATTATGCCTGAGCCTAAGCTTTTCTTTAATTCCTTTTCACAATTTGGAAGCTTAGCTGGGTGAGGTCTTGCTCTGAGGTCACCACACCCTTTATTCCATGTAGCATCAGGGTTTTCTTTAATCTGTTTATACTTTCTGGTGCCCCTTTTCTCTTCAAATTGTACATTTTGTATTTTTCCTTTTTGAGCTTGTTCCTTTTTATTATAGATCCACACAAGTATGGCTACCAAAAGCAAAGCAACACAGTCAACACTAGGTTGTCTGGAAATCTCCTCTGCCAAGCTATAAATCCATAACTCTTCAATTTAGCCTCAGGCAGACTATTTGGACAAGGGCAGAAAACAGCCACATTCTTCCCCCAAATATCACAAGAACAGCCTCTAGGCCACATACTAATATTCTTTCCTCTAAAACCTCTTGAGTTAGGCAGGCCCCCACAGTTCAAATCACCCTCAGCACCATTGTCTTCCATGTTTCTACTGGTGTGGCCCATTAAACCCCCACCAAAGCATCCAACTGCTTTTCTAGTCCAAACTCCCAAAGTCCACAATCCTTCAAACAAAAACAGTCTGGTTTATCACAGCAACACCCCACTCCTGGTACCAACTTTTGTCTTAGTTAGGATTTCTATTGCTGTGGAAAGACAGCATGACCCTGGTAACTCTTATAAAGGAAAGCATTTAATTGGTGCTGGATTACAAGTTCAGAGGTTTAATCCACTGTCATCATGGCAGGAAGCATGGTGGCACACAGGCAGACCTGGTGCTGGAGAGACAGCTGAGAGTGCTTCATCTGGATGGGAAAGTCGCAAGAAAAGAGAGTGACATTGGACCTGGCTTGAGTGCTTTAAACCTTGAAGCCCACCCCCAGCTACACATTCCTCCAACAAGGCCACATGTACTCCAACAAGGGCACACCTCCTAATTGTACCACTCCCTATGAGCCTATGGGGCCATTTTCATTCAAACCATCACAGTGGAGCTTTGCTCTTGGACTTCCAGCCTCTAGAACTGTGAGTCAATGTGCTTCTGTTGTTCAGCCATCCGCTCTGTGGGGCTTTGTAATGATAGCCCTATAGATATCCTTACGATCCTATGATATACATATTTATTTCCTGTCGTTAATCTTCTCCTGCTAGATGTACATGGAGCAGTGCATTTTGTCCATTTTTTGTCATTGGCTAGATCCACAGCACTTGACTATAATTGTATCTGTGGCAAAGCCTGACTAATTAGACTAGGGCTTCAGTACATGCATGTGCAATGCAGAATCAATGGGACATGTGGATTTAGATGTGTTTCATGAGTATTTGCTGTGTCGGCAGTATTTTACAGAGTGGGTTGTTACACAGCTCACCCTACCACTGTATGCTCCACCCTGTGACCTGGCTCCAGTTTCTGAACTGTGCCTGGAGACTGAGTGTCAGTTTGACCTGTAGAGAAGCCTCTCTGTGTTCTGATTCTCTTCTCATCAAAGTGAACTCGGCACCCTCATTCTGCATCCGGACACAGGGACATTTGTGGGAGGCTCCAAATAACTTTAGTGTGTAGAGAAGTGGGTATGACCTGGAGAGATGGCACAGTGGTTAAAACCACATACTGCTTTTGTAAGGGAAACACATTTGGTTCGACAGTACCCACAATGGGCAACTTACAACTGTGTGTGACTCCAGGTCCAGGGACATGTGACACCTCTGATCCCTGCAGGCACCTGCTCTCATGTGCACGTGCTCATACACACACAGTGAAAGTAAGATAAATATTTTTTAATAGGAAAATATAGCTGAGATTTTGGAGAGGAGAAACTATGGCTAAGAGTGGGGAAAAAAGAAGAAAAGAGGGTATTGTAGGCTCCCTTGTCTCTTTCTAGGCTCATAGCACCTGTTGAAAACCATTGTTGTGGAGAAAATCCTATCTTAGGAGTTCTAGCTTCCAAAGGGAGGATTATGATGACATTGTCTCAAACTTCTCTGTAACTAAACACAGCCATGTGGTTTGTTCTTCATCAGTTTAACATGCCCACCAGAGACTTCCAGAAGAGAACTCACACTGACCTACTTTGAAAGTAGACAATGTAAGAATGTCAACAAACTACCCAGAACCTAGTTTCTGGAAAAGACACAGGGTTTTCTGGCAGAAGCGCTGTCTGAAAGGCAGGTTCTTGGAGCAGGCATGGTACTGGTGCCGAGGACAGCAGCAGCAGCAGCAGCAGCAGCAGCAGCAGCAGCAGCAGCAGCAGCAAAGGAAGGCCCTATTTGAAGTAGTAACGTTGTCACTGGAGCACCCAGCACTGAGGACGCTGGTGACAGTGTGGTTCTGCAGCACAGCTGTGAATGTCCTTTCCCAAAACACAGCCCTCTGCCTATTTCTCTAATCTCCCTGATAATTCTGCAGGTACCTAAAACCCTTTGCATGAACTCCTTTGCTATTTAACCACATACTTTTAAATAAAAGAGGTGCAGGTTGGTGAACCACAAAATACATGTTTTAAGGCTTACTACTGGAAAGGGGATGAAAAGAAAATTTTTTGTGTGGTAAAATACACGAAAGATAAAATTCCCCATTTAGCCATGTAATTTTGTAACACTAAGTATCTTCATTCACAATGTTGTGAAACATTGTTAGACTTGAAGTTAACCTATAATCCCCACCTGCTCAAGGTCCAGGTAACTTTCTGAGATTCTGAGAGTTGCAGTTCTTGGAAAATAACAGCAAAGCCTCATGGGAAAGTACAGTGACCTATGGGTTTTGCCCATATAAACTCCTCCAGCATGTGTCTTGAGCCACTTACCTGGTAGATTTCCAGGTGATGATCCTGACCAAAATTCCATCTTGGTTAGTATTTAATGTTTAAATGAAAACTTGCTTGAATTCAGCCAAAATGATGGAGCTTGTTTTTCTGGTGAATTTCAGGATTAACAATATCTCTACTACCCATATCCAAAAGTTTGAAACTGAAAAATTTTAACAAGAATTTATGTCTTTGAGAGCTCTAGACTTATAGGCCTATTTTAATTCAAGTTAATGGGCATTAACTATCCAATTTCTACAGTGTAAGAACTCTGGCTGTTTTTGCCAGATTGCCAGAATCTAGCTGATGCCTGAAAAATATTTGTCTGATACTGAATAATCAAATGAGATATTCTTTTTTAGATAAATAGGTAATTGTACTTAACATCTAAATATATTTTAAGCAAAGAAAATTAGTTTCTTTTAGATACTAATTGACCTCAGACAATGCTAGGAAAGAGAATAAACTTGGAGCTTACAGAGATGATGTGGCCTCTCCCAAGTAAAGCGGTTAGTCAATGTTACCCTTGAACTGTCCCAGGCTTTTTCCACCACCAGATTTCACATGTCAGAGAGGCTCCTTTGCTGATAGTCTCTTTAATCTGCATTCAACAGCTTTTGAAAAGAAAATCCTTATCTGATGCTTCCTCATGTCCAAAGCCAAGAAGTCTTGAGATTGAGTTCAAAATTCTTGGTGTCTCCTGAGGTTCCCTGAGCCTTGTGTCTTTACCTCCTTGTTACCCTTCAGACACTTTTGTAATCAGTTAGTCCTCTGGTTCTAGAACTTTGTTCAAGTCCTGGTTGTCCTCAGTGTGGTGCAAACCGTGATTTCTATTCTGTTTGTAGAAGCAGAAAACGCTGCTGTTTCTTTCTCCAGTTCATAACTGCTGCCTCTCAAAAGTGCCAGGAGAGGCACTTTCCTGCCATGTTTTCTCTGTGGCTCTTTCGGTTTGGTTTCCAACTCCCCATAGCAGATTTCTCTGGAATGCAACTTGGAGCAGAAGTCTCAAAGCTCAGACTGAGAACATTCAAATCTTACCAAAGTTGTTGCAAATTATTAGTGGTTTAGCTGATCCTAGGTGACAGGGACTTCCGGTGAATGATTATCAGTTTCTGTTCAAGGTGCTGTCCATCATGGCAGGGAAGCCAGGGCACCAGGACACTGGCCAGCTGGTCACACTGCATCCATAGTCAAGAAGCAGAGAGAGATGCATGAATATGTATTCTCAAGTAAGATGTTCTTTAGTTCTTTAGTCTAGTGTTTGGGCAGTGCCCAGGCAACTGGAAGGGATGTATGTAAGAGAGTTGCCCACAAACACAGAAAAGCAAGATGAGAACGCTGCACTGGGAAAAATTCCTTCAGTGGGGAGAAGTGTTGTTAGTGAAGGCATGAGGTAGCCACCGCCAGTGTATCATGCTGTGCCTGGGTGTGGGACCTGGAAAGGCTGAAGCAAATTAGGTCTTCCAGCTTCAGCACCTCTGACTATCTTTCAGTGATAATAAGAATGTCCTAAGAGTTCTGGAGGAAAATTAATAATAAAGCAGTATTTGATGGTGAAAGTTGGAGCGTCATTTATTCAACACTATTTATTGAACATATTTTGTATCAAGTTCTCTTCTAGGGTGAGGGTAGGGTATAGCTTAGTCACTAAAGTGCTTGCTTGCAGGATGAGGACCTGAGCTCAACCCTCAGGTCCCTTCACACTTGTAACCCCAGTGCCGGAGAGGCAGAGGCAGCAGGTCCTGGGGATGTGGTGGGAGCCAGCCTAACTGGTGGGACTCAGATCCCAGTGAGGGATTCTGTCCAAAAACAAAATAGCAAAAGCAAAACAAGTTGAATAGCACCTGAGGAATGACACCCACAAGCATTTGGCACAGGCTCTCTCTCTCTCTCTCTGTCTCTCTCTGTCTCTCTGTCTCTGTCTCTGTCTCTCTCTCTCTCTCTCTCTCTCTCTCTCTCTCTCTCTCTGTCTCTCTCTCTCTCCCCCTCTTCCTCTCCGTCTCCTTCTCCCTCTCCCTCCCTCCCTCCCTCCTGGTTCTGAGTTCTCTACACTAAGCCAAACAGTCATGTGCCTGTTATTTAGACCTTAGATACTAATAGGAACAGACAGAAAATAAATATCCCATGTCTAGTAGGGAAAGTATGGAGGTCACAGAGAAGGTGACATTTGAGCTATGTCCTGAAGGAGGACACAGAAGGTGCCTTAAAGACATCTAGAGTGTTCCAGACAAAGGGAACCAAAGCTCAGCTCTGTGAGGTTCAGACATGCTGGTCAGATCCCAGGATTAGCAAGGACATCCATGGGGCTAGAATGGGGTAAGGAAAACATGCAGTCAGAGCAGCAGCAAACATGCTCCATTCTGAACATCCTGAGCAAGTACGTACCTCACGCACATTCTTGGTCTCACATGAGACATTTTGTGCTGTGGACCAATCCTTTTGTACACTGTGTATTACTCTTATTGGCTAATAAAAAGCTGATTGACAGATAGCTGGGCAGGAAGAGATTGAGAAAGAGCCAGACTAGGAGAACTCTGGGAACAGGAAGAGTGGAGTAAGAGAGTTGCCCGCAAACACAGAAAAGCAAGATGAGGACGCTGTACTGAGAAAAGGTACCAAGCCACGTGGCTAAACATAGATAAGAATTATGGGTTAATTAAGTGTAAGAGCTAGCTAGTAACAAGGCTGAGCTATCAGCCAAATATTTATAATTAATATTAAGTCTCTGTGTGGTAATTTGGAAGCAGCTGCTGGGACAGAGAGTGGGTGATTAGGACAGGAAAACTCTGCCTACAGTTTTGTCAAAATGTTTTCTGTTCTATAGGGTGAAGTAGGTAGAGGTACCATTTGCTCCTCTATTGTAACTTAAAAAAAAAGATTTATAATTTGAAGTTTATATGTGAGTGCCCACATGTCTGTATGTGCAGCATGAGAATGCCTGGTACTCAAGGAGGCTGGAATTACAGGTGGTTGTAAGCCACCTGATGTGGGTGCTGGGAACCAAACTCAGGTCCCCTGCAAGTGCTCTTACCTGTTGAGTCTCTCTACCCCTTCTTGACTTCTTGGTTGCTTTTTGCCTTGAGAGCTGTTTATCTCAGCAAGCTGCTGTTTTCCTGTCCTGACGCTACAGACATAGTCTGCCTTTTCCCCTAATAAGATGGGAACCATTTGTCTTCTCTTGGCAAGCCCCAGGCAGAATTCAGCCATGTCCACAGCAAGTGGGAGGTTAAGTCTTATATCTGGGTCAAGACGCAAGAGCCAGCAGAAAAAGCCAAGTTCAAGGTGGAAGGTAACGGGAGTGAATTCCAAGACAAAATAGTGATGAAATCGCCAGGGATGGAGCCTAGAGACGTGGTCCACCCCGCCCCGTCAACACTTCTTTGGACCAATTGAAAATGACTGCTTCTATGGCTTCCCATTCATTTTCCTGTTTCGGAGAGAAGAGGAAAGCAGCCTGTGATGCTGAGCTTCTGCCCAATACCCACAGTGGGGATGCTGTGTTCCTTCCGATGCTCATGCCTGTGGAATCTGTCAGATCTGAAGCTCGGGTGGGGGAGCCAGCTGCACCACGGGGACCCCCTGCTCAGCTGAACATCTGATTAAATACGGGGAACCATGATGTTTCCTTTCAGCCTATAGAGGCTGGCACAAGCTGTCCTTTGATGTGCAATTGAATCTATTCAAATTCTCAGACTCTGATGAGAAGGGTCATGCTGTCTTTCTGTCTGTCTGCTATATAATCCTACTACCCATAGCTTTCCCAGCCTCGTCAGCTTGTTTTCTTTTAACATCCACATTTAATAGCCTGACTCCTAGTTCTGCGTGCTGGAGGTCACCAGTGCTGTCTGGGTGGTTCAAAAGATGTCCTGATGTTGCTGGTTCCTCACCCCTCCCTCGCAGCCATGGTTTCTTCTTCTCTGTCTGTAGCTGTCTCCTCACTCCTTAACTTTGCCCTAGCTCCAGTCTCAGCCCATAAACAGTCTCCTCTGTCCTCCGCTCACCGCCAGCGAACTTAGAATATACACTGGCTAGGGCCTGGCCAAATACATCCATACATTGTCATGTGTACCTCTCTACTTCTCATACTTCGGTGGGAGGTAAGGTGTTGCATTATTAAGGCGATGGGCAAGAGCTATGGGACAGTTGTTGGTGTTGGAAACTGAACCCGAGTCCTGTGGAAGAGCAGCCAGTGCTCCTAACTATGGAGCCCTCGCAGCATCTTCTGAAACAGCACTTTCTCTCTCAAAGGAAAGACTTACACAGTGCCTTGGCAACAGAGGAGGACGAGCAAACAGCAGTTCGCTCCGCCACTGGCCGCTTCTTGATAACGTTGCGGAAGAAATGGATTCATTCATTGATTCAATAAATGTTTTCAAAGTCTACTGTGCCAGATGTGGTATTGCATGCCTTTAATCCCAGCACTCGGGAGGCAGAGGCAATGGGCCCTTCCTGGTCTACATGGGGAATTCTAGCCAGCCAGGCCTGCATGGTGAGAACTTGTCTCGTTCACTCGGTGCCATGTGCTGAGCGCAGGGGAGGAAACAGGCTCTAGTGGGGACAGAGTCCCGCACTCCTGGACCTTGCGTCATCAAACAGGCAGAGAAATGCATGGAATCTGTGCAGGGGAGGATGCGGGAGGTGGGAACGCAGGCAAGAAGCGCAGGGAGTGCACATAAAGTGCACATAAAGACCAGGGAGGATGCTGTGGAAAGGCCACACCGAATCTAAGCCTGGAGGATGGAACAGCTGTGCAACATCTGGGGCGAGGAATGGAAAAGCCATTGCTACAAAGAGAGCAAAGTGGCCATACTCAGACAGCCCAGGTGCTAAAATGGGGGCGGGGTGAGTGCTTTAGACGGCCCTGCATGTTTTTCTTGTGAGGAAGAGATTTGGGGTTTTGTTTGGTTTACTCTAAAACGGGGATTCTTGCTGCTCTTTAGAGGACCTGAGTTTGGTTCCCAGCACCCACACTGGGTGGCCCACAGCTGCCTGTGAGTCCTAGCTCCGGTGCACCTGAGAGTTCCTTCAGGCCTCCACAGGACCTGCACACACATGCAACATACACACGTAGACACACACACATAATTAAAAACAAAAACTAAGTTTCTTTTCTTACTTCACTTAACAGTGGCCCTTTTCCTTCTGTCCCATTCTCTCTGTAAGAGGATGCATCAGATACAGCCATGTCAGACTCTTACACATATAGCAGGAAGCAAAAGTCTGGCATTTAATATGCTGACAGCCTGCATCATCCATAAAATCCTGCATGGAAAATGGAGTGTGCGCTGCAGCTACGAACCTGAACAAGGCACGGCTGTTCCAAACACATCACATCGAAGCAAACAATCACGTGTAGCTGCGACATTTCCAGAGGAACACCTGAACTGGCAGTTCTGTTGGCCCCGCAAGCTGTTGCCTTTATCAACAAGGGTCGAGATTTAAAACGCTGATAGGACACTGTGGGAGGTGACCTGTGTGCAGACAGTTTCAAGGTTGCAAAACAATTCTGTCCTTTAGCAACTCAGGTGCCTGTCATGCCTGTGCCCTTCAAGGTAAGATGGCAGTGTGTGTGTGTGTGTGTGTGTGTGTGTGTGTGTTCTTTGAGAATTTTCTATGTTTATACAATGCATTTTGATCATATCCACTCCTCCCCCACCCATCCCCACCCCAGTCCAGCACATTTCCCTCCCAACTTCATGTTCTTTTGGGTTTTTTTTTTTTTTTAAAAAAAAAGGTAAGTGGATGTGAATGCAGGTGCCTGAAGAGGACAGATAGGCATTGGATTCCCTGGAGCAGGAGTTATAGGTGGCTGTGAGTCACCTAACATGGGGCTTCTGTGAGGGCAGCAAAGTGCTCTTAACCACTGAGCATCCCTCCAGCCCCCTCCTCTTCCTGCTCAATAACCTGTGGAGCCCAGCTAGTATATGTTCACAAATACAGGCATCCTCTGGAGCATGGGCAAGCCACCAATGGCTACATCCCAGTGAAAAATAGCAATCCAGCCCCAGCAGCCATGATTGGCCAGTAGCTCCTCAGGAAGCGGGAGGGCCTTATGAGCCCCATCTACTCTATGCTGGAGGGTTAACTGGCTTATCTTGTGCATGTCTTGTGTGGGTACCTACAGTTGCTGTGAGCTCATGAGAGAGATGGCCGTCAAGTCAGAAGACAGTATTTTACAGCACTCCCCCATCCGCTGGGTCTTTGATGTCCCTGAGACTGTGGGAGAGGATATTGATACAGATGTTGGACTGAGTATGTACACTTATTCTCAACACTTTGACCTGCTATAAGTTTCTATATTACCTGCTGCCCACTTAAAAAAGACGCTTCTCTGATCAAGGTTGAGGGCAGCGCAAATCTATGGGTATAAACATTGATGTTTAAAGGACAATTTGACAAAATCAAGCAAACAAACAAACAAACAAAAAACAGTAGTAGAATGTTCCCTAGGGAGTATGACCTCCCTGCTGTGGGTTTTTACCAGGTTTTCAGTACCAAGCATAAATTCCTTTCTGTGGAGAAGGTTTCAAGTCCAATCAGAAAGCAGTTCGTTACCCCCGACTACTGCACCAGGGGGCACATTTTGCCTCAAAGCTTCAATACTGTTGAAGTATGTGGAGGGCAGAGCTATAGGCATCTATTGCTTTTCTGCCCCAGAGGCCTCCCTGCACTATGAAAGCCAGCAAAGAGGACATTTCCCAGTCAGTTGCAGAGGGCAATGTCGCCAGTAGTACGGCCTTACCATCTGGTCTTAGAGGGCAACTGTGTTGTTGTGGGGCCTCTGGAGCCCGCCTGACCAACAGCGCGTGGGAGACATCTGAGGTGATATTCTTTTTTAAACATTTACTACATTTATTTATTTTGGGGAGGGCAGGGTGTCGGAGGACAAAATGTAGGAATCATTTCTCTCCTACCATGTGTATCCTGAGGACTGAACTCAAGATGTTAGGCTTACTAGCATAAGCCTTTATGTTCCACCATGGCACCTTAGCAAGGCAAAGTGATGGGGACCTGGCCCGGGACTGCTTTACTGCGGAGAACTTTGCCTCTCGGGCTCTCTTTGTGACTTCTGCTGTCCTGTGGAAGAGCCATCTTCCCAGCACCTGCCCACCCCAGCCTGCTCTCCTTCCTCTACAGCCATGCACTTCAACAGTTAGATTACGTTTTCCCTGGAAGCCAAGTATTGTCTGGATGGTTAATGCTGAAAGAGTCATAAAACTCACAAACTGACTTTTGATTCCAGTGTCCATGTGTTTTTAACTCCTTAAACACAGCCGCCCCATCTGTAAAATGGGAAGGACAATAATGCCAATTCATAGGGCTGTGGTGTCATGGAGTAAAAACTGTGTGTGTCCATATATAATTTTATATGATTTCTAGCTCCACAGTAAGTTATGGTCACTGTTCTTTGAAATATTACCAAGATAAATGAGATCATAGTTGCGAAAGTAATTTCCGCTTTGTGAAGAATAATCCCCATCCCCATCATCCCCGCTACCACCATCACCATCCATCAGCCTCACCATGCCCACCATTGTCATTACTACCATCATCAAGAACAAAATTCCAAGTTCCTCTCCAGTTCAACAGTGCTGGCTATGCAAAGGATATATAATTAGCAAGGTTTCAGAATGACTAATCTGCTGTAGAGAAGGCAGGAGGCTGACCTTAGCAGCTGTACTCTAAGTGTGGCCCTCCACTAATTCTTACATTACCCGGAAGTCACTTCAACTCTTGGCCTTATTTGTCCATCTATAACGTGAAAGCATTAGATTTCAGAATTTCCAGAGCTCTCAAAAACTTCATAATGCCAGGCGAAGGGAAGCAAGAACTGGAAGTCTGGATTTCAGGGACATGGGGGTGAAGAGGGCTTCAACTTAAGTCCTGGCCACCTCTGCCTCCCCACGGGGGCTTCAGCCTAGCCATTTCATTCTCCATGTTGGAGCTGGGCAGCGGTAGCCCACGCCTTTAATCCTAACACTTGGGAGGCAGAGGCAGGTGGATCTCAGTGAGTTCAAGGCCAGCGTGGTCTACAGAGTGAGATCCAGGACAACCAGGGCAGTTACATAGAGAAACCCTGTCTCAAAAAACAAAAACAAAACAAACAAACAAACAAACCAAAAACCTCCATGTTGGGCCAGAAAATCTTCCAAAATAAATTGTGGATTGTATCACCCAGACACTTAACATCCTGTGACTTCCCATTCCTTCAGAGAAGTCTGAAATGAAACCTGAGCTGTATAACACAGCAGCCCATTGCCTTGAGACATGAGTGAACATCCATGTCTCTCTCAACACAGGTAAAAGCCAGACTACAATTCTTTAGTAGACAGAATATTATTTGTGCATTAAAATAAGGTTATGAAGACTAAGAAATAGCAAGGAATGTGATTATAATAAAATAAGTTTTAAAATGCAAGTAAAATTTTCTGTACATAATATAACTATAACTAAGCTGAGGCAAAATGTCATTTATATAAAAAGAAATTGAATGTTTTTATGGATTTAGTAATTGATCAGTAAATATCAATCTAGTAATTGATTTTTAACAGTTTTCCAATTTCATACTTCTTCTGTAATTTTCTTTAATCAGAGATTTAAAAGCCTGGATGGGGAGGAGGGGCTGTGGGGGGCTCTCAGAAGGCAGAGGTGTTCCTCCCCAAGCTGATGACCTGGGTTCAGTTCCTGGAGTTGCACATGGAAAGAGTGAGCTGACTGCCATGGGATCCACGCGTGTGTGGGCAGGGTGCCTTCTCAAGCATGCATGCGTGCGTGCGTGTGTGCGTGCGCACATGTGCAGACACACACACACATACACACACACACATACACACACACACACACACACACACACACACACACACACACACATTGTAGAACCTTCTTTTAATAAATAAAATTGGGCTGGGGTTACCTCTCAGTGGCAGAGATGTATGTAAACACGCTCATCTAGGAAACTAGAAAATCAGCTAAGACAAAAAACAAAACTGTCTCAAAAATAACCACTTTAAATCCTCTTGCATTTGAACACATATGAGAAATTGAAGTGCCATAAAAATTCTGGTCCCCCAAATGCCCCAAGCACGTGAACAGGTCCCATTGCAGATTGTCTCCTTCTCAGCTTTTCCTCGCTGCGTGTTCCAGGCCCTTACATGACAGCCATTTGTATTTGTTGGTTCGCTTGTTTGTTTTGTGGGGCTCGGGGTTCAGCCCAGAACTCCAGGCATGCCAGCAACGCCGTCACAAACCACACTTAGACCTTTGTGGTTTGCATTCTACCTCAAATGGCAGACTCCTTTTCTGCTCTCAAGGTTCACATGGTAAAAAGTATGAATGGGTCAGAGGAAGAGGAAACACTTCTCAATGTGAGGTGTCCCAGTTTGCATTCGATCGGCGTGATGAACTGCACAGCCAAAAGCAGCTTGGGAAGGAGAGAGTTTATTCAGTTTTTGCTTCTACATCATGGTTTGTCATTGAGGGAAGTCAGAGCAGAAACTCAAGGGAGGAACTGAAGCAGAGGCCGTGAGGGAATCTGCTTACTGGCCTGCTCCTCATGGCTTGCTCAGTGTGATTTTTTTTTATTAAGAAAATATTTTTATTCATTTTACATACCAATCAAAGATCCCCCTGTTCCCTCCTACTGCTCCTCCAGCCTCCCCCTCCCAACCCATGCCCCATTCCCTCCTACAAGAAGGTAAGACCTCTTATGGGGAGGTACATTTAGTCGAGGCAGGTCCAAGCCCCTCCCCCTGACTCAAGGCTGTGTGAGGTGTCCCACCATAGGCACTGGGCTCCAGAAAGCCAGCTCATGCACCAGGGATGGATCCTGATCCCACTGCCAGGGGGCCCCTTAAGCAGATCAAGCTACACAACTGTCTCGCTATGCAGAGGGCCTAGTCCAGTCCCACGCAGGCTCCACAGCTGTTGGTCGAAAGTTCATGAGTTCCCACTAGTTTTCCTTTACAGCCCAGGACCGTCTGCCCAGGGGCACCACCCACAGTGGGCCGGGCCCTTCCACATCAGTCATAAATTAAGAAAATGCCTCACAGACCTGCCTACATGGTAATCTGATGGAGACATTTTCTCAGTTGAGGTTCCCTCTTCTCAAATGACTCCAGCTTATGTGAATTTGACCCAAAAAAAGCTACAAGCACACAAGGTTAGTCATTTCTTCATTTCACTCCTCAGTTCTCAGAATCTAGACTCATCCACAGAAGCATTAGCAAGGATCCTCTCAAATGCCCAAAGATTAAAGTCCTGACTGTCTTCACAAGCCCTCTTCTTGGGGCTTCTCTGCAGTGGTTCCTGTGGCCCTCGAGGCCAAAGGGATGAAAGATGAATGTAGGCTGAGACTCTGCTATGGACTTGGCACACGTGGTCCACAGCTGGATAACTGGGGAAATGAATGGTCAGCAATGAGTACATTCATTTGTACCCACAGAGACAGTCTCACTGATATTGGAACCTGGTAGGGGAAAATACAAACCCAGGCTGCCCCTGCCAGGAAACAAGCTACAGGGCTTGCCCAACCAACTCTGCAACACTGAGCACTCTACCTGGGATCAGCTATCAGAGCCCAGTGGCTTCCATGACAGCAAGTCCCCATCCAGTGATAAAAAAACAAAACAAAACAAAAATGCTTTTTTCAAAGGAATAGCAATCTCTAGGAGAGTTGGTTTTTGAGGAGTGGCAGGAAGAAGTTTCTAGGCAAAGGAGGGGATGCTGTAGTCCAGGGACAGGAAGAATATGACAGTGGCCCTTTCTGTGATGTGACTGTCCTAGCATCCCAGTACCTGACAGGCAACAGCAGGGGGATCTTGAGTCTTGGCTATATAGAGAGTTCAGGCCACCCTGTGCTATATAGTAAGCCCTGCCCTCAAGTAAATACAGTTTAAAAAAATGTTTTAAAATCCAGAATAGCTTCTGGGCAGTTGGACGTCGTGGAGAATGAGGTGGAATTCCCAGGGCTGGTGGCCGTGACAAACGGTGTGACGGTCAACCCAGGCAGAGAAGTATAGACGTTTAGTTAGAGTGGACACATGAGGTTGGACTTGGGCTCCTGGGGTCCCTGTCGTCCCCTCTTAGGTGACCTTGTTCTCACCACTCCCCTCAGGCCTCTAAGATACATTTCAGTCCTAAGAGGCGGCTGGCAGAGGACAGCCTCACCACGTGGGTAATAAGAAGCAAAGCTCTGGCCGCAGGAAGCGATTATGTCACTGCAGGATTGTCTGCATCGGCTGGACTGTGGGGGAGGGTTGGCGGGATACTCCTTAATCGTGGGCTGTTCTCTCAACTGGCCAAACCCCTCACAAAGGTCAGACTGGCATCCAAGAAATCTAAACAAGCACCTGGGACCTTTATTCCTTAATGGGGGGGGGGTGACCACAGGGCCGTCGCCATGGAGAGGGAAGGGTCAGAACCTGGGTCTTGGCCGTAGAAGGGAGGGAATCTGAGCTTTCTGCCCTGAGGTCTATCATCACCAAAGGCAGGCCGCTGTGATTTCCTGCGTTATAAATGTTTGCATATTTGACATCTTGTCTTGTTTTCCATCTCTCGACCACCTTCTGAGAGTGGTTAAAGACAACAGATCATAGGGTCCAGGTTACCCACAAATTGGACCCCACGCTTGTGTCATCAGAACTATTCTGGGTTCCGTTTCCATGAGAAATGAATCTGAACTTTGAATGACGAAGCCGAAACTCCTCCAGGTCTTATCTTCTGGGGCTTTGGGGTCTTGTTCACTAGAGAATCTGAGTTTCCTCCAAATCTCTCAAATCTCACCACACAGCTACTTCAGTGTATCTTCTGAATTATGGAAGTTTTGATGCAGCAAAGCAGTCACTTTTTGCTTGAAGACCGAGTCAGATACTACCCCAAGAAATTTCTACTCTCTTCTCCCCGAAAACACAGCCACCCACACTCTTCCTCTGACCCCGCTTCCCTGCCTCCAACACACATCAGACTTCCCCTCAAAACATCAGCTTCCACCTGGCACCGTGGGACGTAAGTCACCTGTCAAATCTTCGCTCTGGCTCACCCATTTCCTGCCCCAGCCTGTACAGGGCTAGCACTGTGATGCTCCATTTGTTCTGTGAAAGTTAAATGTCATCCTCTGATGTTTACTTTGAAGTCCCTTGGCCATAGTACATGGGAAAAGTTACCTGTCTCCATTAGTCTCCCCCCACACCCTATGCCCCTTGATTCTTATGAATATTCACTTCTGTCTCTACCTCCATTCAGTGTGTGTGGCGGGGGTGTTCTTAGTGTCTTTTATAAAAATAGCCACACTTCTTCCCCCAGACTTACTGTGAATGGGCACACTCTAAGTGCATTTGAATATTTTGACTCAAAACTCACAACAAGCATTTGAGGTCAAAATGATCATGTACCTCTTTTCACAGACAAGGAAACAGAAAGTTCTGAGAGGCTAAGCTGCCTGTCCAAGGTCACCCAGTCACTCTTCTCTCGGCCACGGGGGATTTTCTCTTCCCTGCCCCTCATTTCCTTCTTCCCAGTGTGGCTCTTACTCCACCCAGTTCAGCCAACAGTGCTGCTGCCGTGTGCACTTGGGATTCACAGAGGAGTTCGCTGAGACCCTTCCCTGCAAGTAGGCACCCAGCAGACTGGAGTAGGTGGGCCAGGAAGGGAGGCCTGAACAGGGGCCCTGTGGGCGGACTTGGACGAGCAAGCCGGAGCCTGCAGGCCTATCTGTAGCATCTAAGTGGGTGGGTGTGATAGTACATGGAACCCCACAGCCTCTCCTCCACTGGAACAGATGACTGTCAGCGTCCTCTGTCTCTGTCTTTGGTTTTCGAACCTTGTGTTTCTTCCCCTTTTGCCCCAGGAGAGTCCTTTTTAAACTTGACTGTGCGTTAACATTACCACTGTGACAATGGTCCACTGCTTGGTTGTCTGTGTATTGGCGGGATGAGGGCGATGAGTGGGTCAGAACTCTTCTGTGTAAGCATGAGGACTTGAGTTTGAATCCTCACATCAGTGTAAAAAAACACAGGCGTGACCACGATGGTCTGTAACCCCAGTGTAAGTGAGACAAGGCCAGGCAGAACCCAGGGGCACACTGGCCATTTCTGTACCCGTGCCGAAGTTCCTCACACTCGAAGGTGGCATGTGCTAAGTCTGGCCAGTAGAATGGGGATGGAAGAGGCCTGTGCCCACGGCAGGTGTGATAGCCAGGTCTTGAGTAGCCATAGACGTGGTCTTGAGCAGCCCCAGGTGGTCTTTCTGAGAGGAGGAGGCCACTGCTTGGCAGGCTTTGGGGGGGTGGGCTGGAATGGGAGGAGTGAGACTGGGTTGTGGAATGCCACCCCCAGCTGGAGATCCCCAACATCCCAACCTTTGTGGGTATACATTGATGTGTTTATGGGGCAAGTTCAACCAGGCAGCACCCATGTAAAAAGCTGGGGCGTGGCCACAAGTGCCGTAACTCCAGTGCTAGGGCCAGTGAGTACAGACAGGCAGCTCCTGAGAACTGTCTCTAGCCAGCCGGTCTAGACAAACAGTGAGCTCCAGGCCAAGTGAGAGGCCTTGTCTTATGGGGATAAGGAACACGGTGATAGAGCAAGACACCCACACCCTCACTAGAGCACAGGTGTGCACTGTCATATGCGCATACATATGTACACACACTCTAACATGCTGGGTCTGGGGTCTCGCACTAACGGGGGACAGACCACCAAAGTCTATTAAACCAGAAGCAAACTTTATTCCAGAAAAGAAGAAGAAGAAGAAAATATCACTGTGGGGCACAAAAGCGTATCAGCTAGCTGAGACCACAGTCAGAGTTGGATTTTGAGGCTGCGGCCATGGAGGCGGGTTCTGGCTCCCTTTTTAGAGTAAGGGGGAAAGCATCAGGCACAGGGTAGGTACATGCGAGGAGTCACGTAGAAACAGCTATTAAGAGTTAAGTTTGGCCGGGCGGTGGTGGCGCACGCCAGTAGGATTTGCTGAAGGAGGCAGAGGTAGGAGGATCATGAGTTCGAGGCCAGCCAGCCTGGGCTACACATTTTAGCCGGGCGGTGGTGGCGCACGCCTTTAATCCCAGCACTCGGGAGGCAGAGGCAGGCAGATCTCTGTGAGTTCAAGGCCAGCCTGGGCTACAGAGTGAGATCTAGGAAAGGCGCAAAGCTACACAGAGAAACCCTGTCTCAAAAAACAAAAAACAAAACAAACAAATAAAAAAAAAAGTTAAGTTTGGTCCAGGCAGTTGTTGGCTATAAGGGACAAGGGGGTTAAAAGTTAACCCCTGGCTGTTGGCAGAGGAGCTGCTGTAAAGCAGAGAGCCATTGTTAGCAGTTAACCTTTAGAGTGATGACTGTCAGCTTTTATTTTTTTCCTTAGGTTTACAATTTTATATTCCTGGACCCTTCAGCACACATACACAGTTATATCTGAGCATCCAACGTGTGCCAAGCCAGCTTCACCTGGCAGTGGATAGAGTGCCAACAAAAGGAGGGTGCACAGACACAAAACGGGGTGCCCAGAGGCACCAGCAGTGGGTCGGGATTGAAAAAGGGCATTTGATACTTCTGCCATGGCTGGAGCTACCCTGGTCCCCCTACCTGTTCATTCCCCCGTCCCTCCCTCTTCCCCTCCTCCTCTCCCTCCTCCTCTGCTCTCCCTGTCCCTCCCTCCCCCTCCCTCTCTCCCACCTCCCGTCTTTCCCCTTCCTTTCTCCAATCCTGACCACTATGCGTGATTTCACGCGCTTTGCTCATTACCCGCTCCACCTTCTGTGTTTAAAATCTAGTCATTTTGAGCAAAGCCCCTGGACCTGATGTCTCTGCCAAGTTTTTCCTACTTGGACATTCGCTGTCACCATGGAAACCAATTCTTGGTTAAAGTGGATCCCTGGAGGTAAGAAAATGCAGGCAGGAAGCTAAGTGTGGAGGCTGCTGGGAAGTGTCCCCCAGGCAGTTTCTACCCTGCCCTGGCCTCACCTGCCTGAGGAAACAGTTCAGACCCCATAGCAATTGTAAGGAACTCCAAAGTAGAAAAAGAGAACAGCACAATTGAAGTTAAAGCAGACTGGACTGAATGCTACAAAAAAGGGCATGCCGATTTCATGAGTAAATTGGGGCGTCATCAAAAATATGGTGCTTAAAAAAATGGCAAGGCTTGCTTTTCTTTCCAGCTTGCAAACAAATTGTGGGGAAAGCCCAGCCCTTCATAAACTGAATTTGTAGCAAATTATTTCAAAAGCAGAATTATAAAAGTCATATTGTTTTTGACAGCTAGATTACTAATAACTTGTTCCCATTGGCCAAACACTAAATACAACTGACGTGGACACACTTAATATGTTTGGTGTGGTGTGGAGAGGAGGAGCTTCAAGACACAAAACAAAACAAAACAAAACTCTTCCGTGTCAGGAAATTATAACATCCTTAGCAAGGAACAGAGCGAGATGTAGGAGGCAAAGGGAGGCCTTGCTCGGGCAACCCTAGGCCCTGAGGTGGGAGGCCAGGGAGGGAAAGGAGATTCCTGAATGAAATAGCCGACTTACCCGTCTGGCCTATCTCAGGAGAGAGTGACTGAACACGTCCAACAGATTCCAGCTGCCTGGACTGGAACAATGCCAAGAAAAGGCAGCTTCCCATTTCTCCTCAGCTGTGAGAGACTGGGAAGACATTATTGTTACAGGAAAGTTGAGGGAGGCTGCAAACATCCAGAGCCATCTCCCCCTGGCCCCCCACCAGCAGGGTGCGAGTGCCCTTCCTTATCACAGAGACACACTATAGACTGACTCCTATTCCTCTATTCAAGGAGGGACCAGGCAGAGCTGGTCTACACGTGGGGTCTCCGCAGGGTCTGTGTGTATCCATGCTTTTAAAGTAGGAGATAATCAGACAGCTGCCTTCCACTTAGGTTTTGGCCTGTGCCTCTAGATGAAGTGGGAGTGGCCCACGGAAGCCCCGAGTAGAGGGCCCAGGCCTGCCAGTGACCCTCAAAGTCTCAGCTCTCTCTCCTGTGAAAAGGATGATCCCTGCCACTGGCTTCTAGCCTAGGCTAGAAAGGACACAAAATTGCCTTAAGAGGTATGTTGCCTTGTTCCTCCAAGTGTGGTGCTCAGCGCAATCGCGCCTATCATGGGGAGCTCATCAGAAATGCAGGTTTGGTGAGCCTTCCTTACCCTGCATGCCAACCTTGGGGTGGAGGGGGGGTGTTCAATTAAAGATTCCAAAGCCATGACTTCAAAGCTGCAGTTCAGAACCTGTGGTCTTGTCGGCCCTGTGCGGTCTGGCCCCAGCCGGATTATCCCTGCTGTCCCCACTTTTGGGCCCCGTGCCCGTTATACAGTGGGCTCTCTATCGACGTTTGTTTAATTACATCCTGTGTGACTGCCCCATAGCAGGAACAGACAGGATGTTTCTGACCCAGCAAGTGGGCCAATCCACCTGCACTGGCATTTGGTACCCAGTCCAGTGCGGTGGAACGAAGGTTCTCAAACTTGAAAGCGCTTGGGATCCCCTGGGAGCCCTGGTGAAGATGCACACTTCTGCCTCACCCCCAGAGTGTCCTACTGGGTCGGGCTGGGGTGGAGAAGAAGGTGCTGCTGCTCCTGCTGCTCTCTGAGAGAATGTGCCTGGCACATTAGCAATGCCGGGATGCACTTTGTGTTTTGAAAGTAAAATGAGGCGTTCACAATGACAAGAGGATGCACTTGGCAGAAAAGAATCGTCTTCAGACCAAGCCGTGTGGCCGCTGTGCCTGTCAGGCTCTGGTGTGCCTTTGTGGTAGCTGAGGCCACCCGGTACAGGACCTAGGTCAAGAGACCTTGGGGACAGAGGTAGGATGGCCTAGAGGCCACAAGTCATCGCTGGACCTCAAAGGAGAGGCTATACCCAGAAGCACTGGGGTCATTCCTAAAGGCTGTGGTTCCCCCCACCCCCACCCCAGACTCCCAAGTCACCAGGGGACTTGGGTGTGTGCATTATGTTGAGTAGACAGGCACTCTTGGTTTCTTACTACAAACAACAACCCTTTTCCTACAGATAGATAGGCCTTGAACTTGTCACAGTGACCCATGACGTAAGTACATTTTTTTTTTTAAATTCCTTATTGCATCAAATCCCCACAAACTCAGTGGCTTCTGAACACAAACGCATAATTATGTTTGAATACCAAGAGCCCAGGCCGGGGCTCACTGTGCTAAAGCTAAGACATCAGCTGTGTTCCTCTCCAGGGGCTGAGGGAAAATCCACTGGGCATTTTTCGGCTTTTCCGGCATTGAAGGCTGCCTGCATTCCTTGGCTGGTGTCCTCCTCCCTAAGTCTGGTTGGTAGTGCTGCGTTCATCTGGATCTCCCTTCAGATGTCAGAGCCACTATCTTCTGATCCCTCGTCCGCTCCGATCCTGTTGGTTCCCCCTGGATTACCCAGAATAATCATCTTTATCTTCACATCGGCTGACGACCCACAACTGCGATTCCATCTACCACTCAAATCATACCAATGTGACAGTTCACATAATGCATCCCGGGAGCTGGGCAGCATTGTTACTGGATGAGCACAGACAGGGAGATGAGTTTCTAGAACATTGTTCTGTGCAAATGTTCTACTTCTTATTGCTGAGATGAATTTCCAGCATTTAAAGAACTAATATTTGTGTTAGTTTTCAGGGCAAGTGTTGCTTAATAGAAATAAAATCTCCCTGCTCCATAGCCAACTGTGATGAGTGCACACCTGCCATGATGGTGTACCCCAACTGTGATGAGTGTACCCCAACTATGATGGATATATCCTGAGTGTGATGGATGTGCTCTAACTGTGGTGGGTGTACTCCAGCTGTGATGGGTGTACTCCAGCTGTGATGGGTGTACTCCAGCTGTGATGGGTGTACTCCAGCTGTGATGGGTGTACCCTGAGTGTGATGGGTGTACTCCAGCTGTGATGGGTGTACTCCAGCTGTGATGGGTGTACTCCAGCTGTGATGGGTGTACTCCAGCTGTGATGGGTGTACTCCAGCTGTGATGGGTGTACTCCAGCTGTGATGGGTGTACTCCAGCTGTGATGGGTGTACTCCAGCTGTGATGGGTGTACCCTGAGTGTGATGGGTGTACTCCAGCTGTGATGGGTGTACTCCAGCTGTGATGGGTGAACTCCAGCTGTGATGGGTGTACTCCAGCTGTGATGGGTGTACTCCAGCTGTGATGGGTGAACTCCGACTGTGATGGGTGTACTCCAGCTGTGATGGGTGTACTCCGACTGTGATGGGTGAACTCCGACTGTGATGGGTGTACTCCAGCTGTGATGGGTGTACTCCAGCTGTGATGGGTGTACTCCAGCTGTGATGGGTGTACTCCAGCTGTGATGGGTGTACTCCAGCTGTGATGGGTGTACCCTGAGTGTGATGGGTGTACTCCAGCTGTGATGGGTGTACTCCAGCTGTGATGGGTGTACTCCAGCTGTGATGGGTGTACTCCGACTGTGATGGGTGTACTCCAGCTGTGATGGGTGTACTCCAGCTGTGATGGGTGTACTCCAGCTGTGATGGGTGTACTCCAGCTGTGATGGGTGTACTCCAGCTGTGATGGGTGTACTCCAGCTGTGATGGGTGTACTCCGACTGTGATGGGTGTACTCCAGCTGTGATGGGTGTACTCCAGCTGTGATGGGTGTACTCCGACTGTGATGGGTGTACCCTGAGTGTGATTCATATACCCCTCTAGCTTCCCCGGGAGAATTCCCTCATTTATGCTTATAGCTCCCAACTTCTTTCTTGGTGGAGGACCCAACCATTCCAAGCGAATGCCCGTCCACTTGCACCCACTGAGTCCCTGTTGACCTTTCTCTTTTTCATCTGGATGCTGACCTTCCACACCTCCACTCTGCTGTAATTCCTTCCTCAAGCGCTGTGATTATATTTCCAGATTTCCACCAGGGACCATCCGGGCCTGTTCCCTCAGTTTGTGGAGTCTTACATCTTACCTATCTATCTGGGCTCATCTTCCCAACCTGCAGGCCACATCTTAGCAGTCACCTCTTCAGGGAAGTCTTCTGTGGCCCTCAGGTGAAAGTCCCCTGTAGCTGTAGTTTTTCTGGTCCTGCCTGGCTCACAGTCAGGACAAATCTCTGCCACCTGCCAGTCCCACAGCCACTCAGACCCGACCAAGTAAACACAGAGACTTATATTGGTTACAAACTGTATGGCCGTGGCAGGCTTCTTGTTATCTACTTCTTCTATCTTAAATTAACCTATTTCTATTCATCTATACTTTGCCACATGGCTTGTGGCTTACCAGTACCTTACATCTCCCTTGTCATGGCGGCAGCTGGCAGTGTCTCTCTCCTCAGCCTTCCACTTCCCAGAATTCTCTTCTCTCCTTGTCCCACCTATACTTCCTGCCTGGCTACTGGCCAATTGGTGTTTTATTTACTAACCAATCAGAGCAACACATTTGACGTACAGACCATCCCACAGCAGGCCCCACACACACTTTGCAATTTCAAACAGTGAACCTGTGATTTGTCGCTGTCTACCATGATAAGGCATGGTGGTGGCGCTTCCACCATGCCCTGACCGCAGAGGATCACTCCAGTTGGTTTGATTCAGTCGTGCCCATTGCTTCATCTCCACACGGCTGGCCAAGGCCATCAACTGGGGTCTGGAACTCTTGATGAGGTGGAGAGCTGTGTGTACTGGAGTTGCGTTATCAGTCTGACTCCAGGAGAGTCCACCCACTCTGACTTCCTTCTCCTTTGGGAAGTCCTTATCCCTTCCTTCTCCCCTTCTCTCTGAAAGGGAAAAATCAGTAGCCATCTTGAGACGTTCCCCACCTCCTCTAAAGGTATTTGCTGACCAGCAGTTTTAGAACTGACCAGAAGTTGAACTCAGGGGAAGATAAGGCTGGAACAATAAATCTGTATATCCTGGGCTTGGTAAACAGGACATGGGGAGTAATGGACTCAGCTGACCAGAAACTGAACTTACGGGAAAACAGGACTGGAACAATAAATCTGAATGTATGTATCCTGGGTTCAGCAAAAGCAGGACATAGGGAGTAAAAATTTATGTCTCTGTAGATACCCTGAATCCTGTTAGTCATCAGTAACCTCATGCTTATAGTTCAGCCAGTAACTTCAAAAAGCTACCTCACCCCTACCCCTTCATCCAATCCCAAGCTGCATGTACACCTTTCCTATATAAACCCCTTCAAGTGAGTGCTCGGGCGTCCTCCTCCACCCGCTGTGTGGGATGTTGGACACGAGGACCAAGCCCCGGGCTTGCTTGCTTTGTTATTAAAAACCTCTGTGTGCTTGCATGGATACCGGCTCTGTGGTGGTCTTGCTTGTGGGTCTTGAGACACGGACCCAACACTCTTTCCTGTTCACACTGTCTTCTCACACTCTCTCCTATTCAGGCTCCAGATTCTCTGGTCTCCCAGAAACGAAAAGCTTCGGGTGTCCCGCATCTTCCCACAGCAAGACGCGAGGTACTTTTTTTCATCTTTGTTCTGTTTCAGTGTATCTTACCTCAGAGTACCATGAGGAGGCTAGAGGTGGAAACTCAGAAAACAGCCACATGCCCCCTCCATATCATTCTGCCCCATATAACTGTGCTTCCTGTTCACTGGTTTACCATTGTGGACCTGTGTGGCTCTCAAACTCGTTCTCCTGGGACCTTCCAAAGACCCTAGGAAGTAAGGTTTGTGGATGCACTTAGCTAAGTGGAGGTCAGTGGATTAGGGTGGGTCACCTAATCCAATATGACTGGTGTCTTTAGAAAAGAGGAATTTGGTATAGAAATGTAGACATGCAGGGGAAAGGGGAAAGGGTATACGGCGATGGTTTGGCTAGCACTGGTTACCACATCGGCAGTGGTTTGGCTGGAGGTGGAAGAATCCCGAGCCATGGTTACCAGAGTTAGAATGGGCTTTATTAGAGAGAAGAGGGGATAGGACAGGAGAAGTTAGGCCGGGCAGAGAGGAAATAGAAAGAGAGGGGAGAGACAGACAGACAGACAGACAGAGAGAGCACGTGGGCTTTTAGGCTGGGACGCAGTCGCCTGCTGATGACGTAATAAGCCGAGCTGCGCATATACAGAATCCTTACAAAAGGACCATGTGGTGACAGAGGCAAAGCCTGGAGGGAGGAGTGCCAAGAACGCCAGGAAGACTCCTCCCTGGAGCACTTGGAGGGCACAGCCCTGCTGACCCTGTGATTCCAGACTTCCAGTCTTCAAGCCATGAGGCCAAAGTCTTCTGCTGTTTCTTAAAGACAAAGAAACATGTGTTGAGTGTGTGTGTGTGTCTGCATGTACACACATGGTGTGCATGTGGAAATCAGAGGACAGAGTGTGTGTGTGTGTCTGCATGTGCACACAATGGTGTGCATGTGGAAAGCAGAGGACAGAGTGTGTGTGTGTCTGCATGTACACACATGGTGTGCATGTGGAAATCAGAGGACAGAGTGTGTGTGTGTCTACATGTGCACACAATGGTGTGCATGTGGAAATCAGAGGACAGAGTGTGTGTGTGTCTACATGTGCACACAATGGTGTGCATGTGGAAATCAGAGGACAGAGTGTGTATGTGACTACATGTGCACACAATGGTGTGCATGTGGAAAGCAGAGGACAGAGTGTGTATGTGTCTTGCAGGCTGCAAGAATATATTATAGAGATTCAGCTGTGTATTAAAGCTATACTTTGACCGGCCAAGGGTCTGTCAGATGGGAAGCCATTTATCATGGAATATTTGGTATTATCCAGTTTTTAATATTTCAGCTGTCTTCTGCTATGAAATTCTTGCGAGGCCAAATACATTAGACCATTTGGCAAATAGCTAAGCTCAGACCCGCTGAACTTCTAGGTAACTAACTCCTTCCCTCACCCCCCCCTCCCCAGACAAGCAGGCTCCTAGATGCATAGCTTTGTTTCTTGTGCAAATGAAGCTCAGACCATCCCTGTCATGCCTAGGGGCATGGCAGGGATTGACTGAGGACAATAGGGCTTTTTGCATAATCAGATGCAGTAAGGACTGGAGTGGAATTCCAGAGACAGGCAGAGAGTCTCGTGGCCAGAGAGAGGAGAGGAAGAGTGAGGGTAGGGCAGGAGCACAGGACACAGAACCGCGTGGCCTGAGAGAGGAGAGGAACGATACAGACGGAGGACGAAGAGATGGAGGAGGAAGATCAGGTCAAAAGCATGCGAGTTTACTAAAACTATGAGGACAGGATAACTGGGCACAGAGAGGAGCTGAATGTAAGGACAGAGTTGAAGCTGTGTAGACAGAATTGACTTAGAAGAATAAAGTGAATGGACTAAAGAACTCAGTGTGCTTAGGTTCATCTGACATCCCTCAGATTAGTATCCTTAGCTGCTTGTAGCATCTGTTCTGGATCCTGATAGAAATCTCCTCAAGGCAGGCATTTGGGGGGAATTTGTTATATGTGTCTACATGTGCACACAATGGTGTGCATGTGGAAATCAGAGGACAGTGTGTGTATGTCTGCATGTGCACACAGTGATAGGAATTCCAACCACATTCCCATGGTTGTGCATGCCCTGGTGGGACACTTAGTCATCTCTGCCTAGTCATTTCCGGGTCATATGTCCTGCGTGACCCATGCCCTGTGGCTGCGTGGTCACATAATCACACGGACATGACCACGTGATCTATGGATGTGTGGAATAGCCACGTGGGCCTATTTGTGCAGGTGCAGGCTGGCCTTTAAAAGTCAGGCCCCATGTTCCTCCTGTCCTTTTTCTCACACGTGTCCTTCCAGCGGGCCTGATCACATCTATCCCTTTCTCCTTGTCTTGATAAAACCCTTGGTGGATTCTGTAGTGTTTCGTGACTTTTCCTTGGGGTAAGAGCGCTGCTAAAAAAACATCACACAGTGGTGTGCATGTGGAAATTAGAGGACTCTGTGTGTGTGTGTGTGTGTGTATGTGTGTGTGTGTGTGTGTGTGTGTGTGTGTATGTATGTGCATGCCCACACGCGTGCTTGTGTGTGTATCTACATGTACACATAGTGGAAATTAGAGGACAGCCTTCAGAAGGCAGTTCTCTTTCCACCATACTCAAGAAAGTGGACTGGAGTCAGCAGGGTTTGTGGCAAGCTCCTCTAGTCACTGACCCCACTCACTGTCCCCAGTTCCTGTCATTCCTGACCTACCCTCCAATGGCCCTTTGTTAGAGCAGCCACAAGACTCACTAAGGTCCTCCAGGGCAGGGAGCTTGTCTGTTTTGTTCCCTGCTGAGTCTGGAGCATAAATGATCCTCGATACATTTTTGTTGAATGAAGATGGAGAGAACCAAGAGCTCTATTTGTCTCCCAGAGAAGAACACAGCCACAGGGTGAGGGCTTGAACTTGGCTGTCTTTCCAGACACAGAAATGGCTATTTTTGGTGAATGTAAATCATGGTTGCACCAGTGTCTTCAGCCCAAGGCCGCAAAGGCACACTCTCCGCCAGGGTCACTCTCCGCCAGGGTCACAGTCACAGAGGTTATTTTTAAAGTGACTATGGCTGACTTTCAGGCTTGGAGTCCTACAGACTCACCTTCAGATCAGGGGCCATTAGTCCTGAGCACAGAAAAACCACATGTTCTAAAACGAACGAGGCTTCCAGCACTGCAGGCAGAGACATCCTTCCCTGCCACCTGTCCCTGTCCCCTGGCCACTTTCTGGCATGTTGACAGTCACAAATCAGAAGCTGTTGTTCTTGGCTGGGAGCTTGGTTTCTTGAATTAAATTATAAGGGTGAATGTGGAATGCAGCCCACAGGGTGTGCCGCTGGCCAGGCTCTCTCACCAAGCCAGAGTACTCCCTCTGATCCCTCTGTCTTCCCAAGAAGAGATATAAAAACATTCTTCAGAACTGCTGGATCATCCATATCCAGCCCCCACACCCTCATTGAGCCAAAAGGAAGCAACAGCAGCTGTCCACAGGTGTGGCATGAGTTGACAAAGACCAGGACTCTCTTTTTTTCTCATATTTTCCCAGATCCCAGCTTAAAACCGTTCTACCAAACAGTTTGAGGGTTGGGATGGGGGCAGGAATTGAGCTGTGATGGTTAAGTAGGTATATACAGGCATAGAATATGCATATACAAAGTAGAATATATTTCTCATCCATGTGGCCGTGCACCTGACAGAAATGACTTAGGGAAGATGGTTTTTGTTTCTGAAGGATCAGCCCAAGGTGGCCTGGCCCTGTGCACACGCAGGAGCATGTGGTAAAGCCCTCTTGTTGTAGCTAGAGTTTTCCTGCCTGGCCCACAGTCAGGACAAATCTCTCTCACCCACCAGTCCCAAGTCGCTCAAACCTGATCAAGTAAACACAGAGACTTATATTGGTTACAAACTGTATGGCCGTGGCAGGCTTCTTGTTAACTGTTCTTACAGCTTAAATTAATCCATTTCTATTAATCTATACCTTGCCACATGGCTCGTGGTTTACCGGCATCTTCACATGCGGCTTGTCATCATGGCGGCTGGCAGTGTCTCTCTGCCTCAGCCTTCCACTTCCCAGCTCTATTCTCCTCCTTGTCCTGCCTATACTTCCTGCCTGGCCACGGGCCAATCAGTGATTTATTTATTGACCAATCAGCAACACATTTGACATATAGACCATCCCACAGCATCTTGTGTCTCAGTGGACAGGATGCAGAGAATTCAGACAGGAAGAGACCAGAGACAAGATACCCCAAGTCCTACCCCCAAGGGCCTACTCCCTCCACAGAATTGCCCCCTCTGAACGTTTCCAGACTTTCCCAAAAGAGCAGGCCTAGGCAGAGACCAGTCATCCAAATTATGAGTCGGTGGAGGTATATTTCACAAGCAAACCATAATACAAAGGTTGTGTGTGTGTGTGTGTGTGTGTGTGTGTGTGTGTGTGTGTGTGTGTGTGTCAGATTTTGCAGCAAACACAAAAAAGGAAAAGTTGTGATTCCTTGACGGCACTCATGGTGACTTTAATTTTTCATTTTCACAAATTATGTTTGTGCCAATAAAGAATGTCTCTGATGAGACTGGAGAGATTGCTCAGTGGTTATGAGTGCCTGCTGTTCTTCCCAACAACCAGTGTTGGGGTCCCAGCACCCACAAGACACTGCTCACAACCACCTCTAGCTCCAGCTCCAGAGGATCCAACATCTTCTGGCCTTCTCAGGCACCTGAACTTAACCAAGTATGCACACCACACACACACACACACACACACACACACACACACACACACACACACACACCCCTCCTCTTTTTTAAAAACGTCTCTGACACCTTCCAAACAGACAAATGCATCTGGCATCCCTTGTTCTCAAGAGAGGCTTCCTTGGGAGTCTGTTGTTTATGCTGTACCTACCTAGAGAAATCCAGAACCCCCTGCCTCACGGAAACCATAAAATAAAAGGTTCACAGTTGATTCTAAAACATAACAGCGCAGACTTTACTGAAGGTTTTCAAGGCTGGTGGGGAGAGCACATATTGTCACATACATATTGTCACATACATATTGTCACACACATATTGCCACACACATATTGCCACACACATATTGTCACACAGCACCAAGTGCCACCCCAGGCGATGGCTGCTCCACTCCTCTGCTCACCCCCCTTGTCACTGTCCCCACCTCTGCTCTCCTCTCTGAACTTGTGGCCACACAGGCTATCCTGCCAACTCCTCCTCTTTCAGCTTCTCTTTTGTAAGATTCCTTGGGGATCTCTCTACCAACTCTGGTCCCAGGTAGTTTGGGCTTGGCTTGGCTTCTTTGCCTGCTCTCTCCCCAACGCTCACACATGTCCCAGATGCTGGGGTGTGGGGCTCACCCTTCCCAGAAAGCACGTGGCTTTCCCACCATGAGCTGAATCTCTGGCTGCTATAAACGGACACATCTTTGGTTCACGTATTGTAGCACGAATCTTAAAAGGTCTTATTAATAAAAACAAACCTGAAGCCAGGTATTGGGGTAAATGCTGAATGATCAGAGAAACAGAACAAGCCACAGCTACCTCACCTTGCCAATTCCTCAGCTGATCCTGTTTCCTCAGACTGGAAGCCTCTGAGTCCTCATCTGGAATGAATCTCAGCTGAACTGCTGTTCAAAAGCCTAAAAGCTTGACCAGTTCTAGTTCCTGGTTTTCATGCCTTATATACCTTTCTGCTTTCTGCCATCACTTCCTGGGATTAAAGGCGTGAGTCACCGTGCCTGGCTGTTTCCAGTGTGGCTTTGAACTCACAGAGATCCAGATGGATCTCTGCCTCCCAAGTGATAGGATTAAAGGTGTGTGTGCCACCATTTTCTGGCCTGTATGTCTATCTAGTGGCTGTTCTGTCCTCTGACCCCAGATAAGTTTATTAGGGTGTGCAATATATTGGGGGACACAATATATCACTACAATGTATGATCTTGGAGAGTTCTGAGCTGGCTTTAGTTCATGCTCCCTACTTTCTTATGATGTCAGAGACCTGGAGACAGGAGGCAGAAGGAGTGGGAGGTGACCAGAAACTCAGTGTTGGGCTGAGTTTCCAAGGCTGTTATTTAGGCTGATCTGACCCGGGCATGGGCTTTGCCACAGAAACAGCTACACCTGGTGATTAACGTAGTTCAGGAGGAGTCATAGCTGTAAGTGTTTGGGTAGGTAAACCTCAAGCAAGTAGGAAACTTCCTGAAAAATTGATGTTTTTCAAATGAGATTCAAGGACATTTGGTAGGAAATTTGTGAGAAGTATTGTCAGGATGCTGCACTGAAATGTGGGTTCCTAGACCAAGTCAGCAGCACTGGTGATGGCCTTGAGTTTCTGGAGCAGAGGCATAGGGCCTGCTAGGTCCACCATGGCTCAGCAATGGGAAGACCTGAGCAGTGGGGCCTGTGAGTCTAATGTCCACAGGGCTTAGGGCTTGACTGAGTGCCAAGGATTCCCAGAGTGGAACTTGCGGCCGGCAGGACCTCAAGCAATGCCTGGTGGGTTTGGAAGTAGCAGTAGATTATCCAAGAAAGACACTGGAAGAGCCTGGGATGGTGCTGGGTACAAAGGCTGAGGGTATTGGCCTCAAGCTCTGTAGGCAAGCTGATACTGAAATCATTGTGCTGAGCTGAGTTAGTGTGGCTGAGCGTACACTGGCTTGCTTTAGATGGTCCATCCAGAACCAAAATCTCTTCCTCCCCTTTTCCACTCCCCTCTCTTCCTTTTCCCTTCCTTTCTTCTCTCCCCTTCTCTCTCCCTCTCTCCTCCTCATTCATTGACCTTATCTGCCAAGCCATTTCCCAGGCAATGAGGTCACCATGATCAATATAATTGTTATCCTCGTGGTGATTATAGTGGACACATCATAATAATTGTCTTACTTGGGATTTCTATTGCTGGGACAAAACACCATGACCGAGGCAACTTATAAAAGAAAGCATTTAATTGGGCTTACGGCTTCAGAGGGTTGGGGTCCTTGATGGTTGAGCAAAGGCACAGTGACAGCTGGGAGCTCACATTTCAGTCCACAGATAGGAGGCAGAGAAAGGCACACTGGGAATGTCTTTCGAAAACTCAAAGACTGCCCCCAGTGACAAACCTTATCCAACAAGGCCACACCTCCTAATCCTTCCCAAACAGTTCCACCAACTGGGGACCAAGTATCCAGACATATGAGCCAATGGGGGGGATCTTTATTCAAACCACCACAATAATAAAAATCCTAATAGTGTAATTGTAATTGTGGACAATATTCCAAAGAGATATGATACTTAACAGCGCTGGGGAAATCTAGTCAGGTCTGAGAGGGAGCAGGCTCAGCAAGGCTGTCCCTTGGATATGACATCTGAGCTGAGACCCAAAGGAAGAGCAGACAGGCAGGCAAAGGACAGAGGTGTGGAGAGAGGAAGAGGATCCTAGGTGGACTGAAGCACCAAGTCCAAGCCACAAAGGCAAGGAAGGAATGTTCTGGGGCCTTTCTGGGGAGAGTGAACAAGGGGGGTGGGGCATGTGTACCAATCTGGGGCTGCTCACAGGGGTGCTGCGGCCACCAAAGCCTCTGAGTGGGACTGAGTCTTTGGACATCAACAGCAATGATGTTGATGATAATCACTGCTTTGTGTAAGGCCCTTCCTATGTAGAGCACATTTCATGTGGCCCATGTTACTAGATCCTCACAACACTCCTAAGGAATCAGAGTTGTCTCCCCCATTTTACACATGACAAAAACAAGGGTTGGAGAAATTAATGAACGTGTTGGTTATAAGCCAACATACAAAGGAACCCGATCTCTGCATCATGGCCTGCCTGGTTCAAGGTTTTTTTCTCCTCCCCTCCCCTCCCCTCCCCTCCCTTCTCCTCCCCTCCCCTCTCCTCTCCTCTCCTCTCCTCTCCCCTCTCCTCCCCTCCCCTCCCCTCCCCTCTCCTCTCCTCTTCTCTTTGCTTTTTTTCCTTTGCTTTTTTTGTTACTCTGTGTAGCCCTGGCTGTCCTGGAACTCACTCTGTAGCCCAGGCTGGCCTTGAACTCAGAGATCCACCTGCCTCTGCCTCCCGATGTTGGGATTAAAGCCCTGCGCCGCCACCGCCTTCAAGGTTGTTTTTCTGCACACAGTCCCTGCATGATGGCCTTCCTGATTCGAGGCCTTGCTTATGAAAATATTACTATACTATCTTTTGGCACCAGCAACTTGCTGAGAGGGTCCAGGTATGGTGCTCCCAATAAATTAGCTCTTCTGAACCCTAAGAAAGGTAGGAGGCAGGACAGTTGGTCAGGTAAGGGGGAGGGCATTGCCATAGAAGAGTCTCTGGGGGAAAGCTGGTGGTGGAGGCAGTGGACTGTGCGAGCCTCCTGAGCCTGTGAATCACTGATCGGTGAAGATTAGTCAGACATTGGTGCGCTGTGGTAGAAGGAGCAGGCTGTGTGTATGCTCAGCCTGCAGCTGTGGGCGCTGGAGTTTTCTCTACTGCTGATGCTGAGCCGTGAGGGTAAGCCAACTTTTGAGGGTGGGTTTTACATGAAAAATCATCTTTTCCATGCTTGCATGTGGCTGTAAGTGTTTCAGGGGAAAAACAAGTTAGAGATATACCCAAAGCCAGCCTGCCTCCCTAGCAGAGGAAACTGAGCCCCCATTCTGTAGACTCTTCATACAAATGCTAAGGGCCCCTGGAAGAGATGCTAAATTAGCTGGGGAAGGAATTTCTCACAAGGATGATTCAGGGACTTCCCAGAAACTGTTTATGCCTGCAAAAGAAAAACAAAAATCTCAAGTGCCTCTCAGTGTAGTAGTGTTTAAAACAAACAACCCCCAAAAACATAACCCTGCCTTGGGGAGCAACCATCAAATCAGCAAAACCAAGAACCACTGTAAAAATTAGGAAAAGCAAACCATGGCCTGCGTTAGGGTCTCCAATATGCTCTGGCCTTGTCTAGATACCCCCTCAGATTTTCCAGGTGTCTGGATCATGTGTCTGATATGTTTCTCATGTTAGTGTGAACTTGATATTAGTGGTCCAGGTTTAACTGCTGCTCAAGCACCAAGAGAAAGAACAGGGATGGATATTTGACCTGGAAGGAATTTCCACTTAGTGGTTTACCAAAATTTCTGAGAATACATTCCTCACAGATGTTTCCTGAGGCTAGTTATATGTTAACTCAAAGCATTCTTGGATTGACCTAGAGTCTCGTAGTTGAGCTTAAGAAATGATCTTTCCCAAGCCCTACAGTTAATGGCAGCTGTTTGCACAGCTACCAGTAATTGGATCTTCCTCCATATGAGAATCCTCAGTTGAGCAAGGGACAAAATGTTGCAGAAGAACTTTCAAGTCTCTCTGGCATGAGGTTGTTCTCCAGCTTCAGAAGCTGGAGTCTTAGTTCCCTATAGCAGATCTACTTCCTAGATGTGAGCTTGGATAGTACCTGTAGCCTCTCTTTGATGTTGGCTTTCCTTGACTGGAAAGGGTGAAGCAATCAGGCCTTCCTCAATCCACTGTTGTGAGGATTACTGACGTGAGCTCACGAGGTAAGACAGGCAGATCTCTGTCTTCACACAATGTCAGAAATTATTGAATAACAACACATTCACACTGTTTGATGGTTTTGATGACAGCACATTGCCATAATCTACCTTGGTGAATGCAAGTTCCTTTATGCCAACCATAATTGTTAATATTAACTTCTATATAACACAGTGACGGTAAATCTAGACTTGCTGATGGGGCTGCTATTGAGGTTGCTGAAACTGGGTGGGTTTGAGAGCAAGGCTGTACAGTTTGCTATTAGATGAAAGGTCAAGTTAAGTCAAGAGCAGGAAATAGCTGGCCAGGTCCAAGTCCAAAGGATGAACAGGTAGATAGGCAGGTAACTGGGTAGGCCACATCAGCAGCAAGGGACTGAGCAGAGGCAAAGCTCCAAGAACAGTCAGGAAGTCCTCAGTCTTTACCATACACTGGCCAGGTATCAGTGAATGGATTGGAGCCAGGGCATTCAAGAATTAGGTGTTCCCCTTGATGGAGCTCAGGGGAGGGAGTTACTGTAAGTAAATTTGTTGCAACTCTATGGATTTGGTCCTGGGTTTGGGCACCAAAATGTGAGTTTTGCAACTCTGGGGAAAGGTATCCTGACTACTTGGGGAGTCAGGTAGCACCTTGAGCTGCTTAGGACAACTCTGACTGCTGGAGCTGCAAAGAGACAGCTCAGCCCTGGAAAGGAAATTTTTCTGACTGTTCGGGAGAGTCAGGCCTGGAACTGCTTCATCAGGGAAGGGTATCCTGACAGTTTGGGAAAGTCAGGCCTGGAGCTGCCAGGACAGCTCTGGAGGGAAGGGTATCCTGACTGTTAGGGAGAGTCAGGCCATACCTGGCATGATGGGGGATGGTCTCCCCATAGGATACAATCCTGCTCCTCTCCTGGAGAGCCATTATAGCTGAGCTTTGCTCAACTCCCACTTAAGGGGACCTCCTAGCAGAGCTCTGCTTCTTTGGCCTAAGATATTGCTTCTTTTACTTCATTCTGCAAAAGGGGAAACCTCTGCAGAAATGTAGCAATCTTCTCCAGCACTGGAGAAAAGTGTTACTTTTTCAGCTCTCCCTTGCTCTGTCTACTGAGGGATGTCTCAGCAAGGATCTTCTGTTCAGCTCCTCTGTGCTCTGTCCACTGAGGGATGTCTCAGAAAGGATCTTCTCTACACCAGTGAACGAAGATCTTCACACCCAAAATTCTTTTGAGAAGGAGATTTATTTGGGAAAGAGGAGTCCAGGAGAGTAGCTGCCTCTACCAGGGTGGAGAGAACAGCCCACAACTGACCAGGCAGGGTGATTTATATAGGATCTCTTGGAGGCAGAGTCAACCAGTGATTGGTTAGTTTTTTTCTTGCCCAGAGATTTGCCAGTTTTGTGGACTAGGGACAGAGATGGCCCTGATTTCAGAGAAAAACTGTGTTTCTTTCACTGGCCTTACTTAGCTTTTTGACACTAATTCTAAGGCCAGGGCACATTTCTTTCACTGACTGTGATTCTAGGAACCAAGAGTGTTTCTTTGGTACTGATTTCAGAGTCAGGGCATGTTTCCTTGGTTCTGGATTTGGGGATAGAGTGTTCATTTCTCTGGCTCAGGTTCCAAACCCAGGCTGTGTTTCTTTCCCTGGTCCTGGGCCCCAGGGCCAGGGTGCTACCTTCCTGCTCTGTGTTTAGTTGATTTCACAAGTCAGTTGGCCAGAGGCAGAGATGGCTCTGATCTCACTGAGCCCAGGGCCAGGGTGCTACTCTGTGATTGGTTGGTTCATAAGTCAGTTGGCCAGGGGCAGAGATGGCTCTGATCTGACTGAGCTAAACCGTGTTTCTTTCTGCCCTGATCTGAGCCATCTTTCCCTAGTTCTGGGCTCCAGGGTCAGGGTGAGTTTCTTTAGCCAGCCCCTTTTCCCTACATTCCCCCCTTTTTTTTGTTTAGTAATAAGCATCTAGCAGATGGAAAGGGGGCGAAGTAATCATTAGACTGCTTCCTGCTGAATTGGGGCATCGAGGTTCTTGGGACAATCTTGATCTTCATCAGCAGGATGTAACCAGGTTCTGCAGATCTCTGGCTTTGTCAACAGGGGCTGGTAATCCTGTAATATTAACTGGTTCAGAGTTTGGTTAGAAATATTTTGGATCTGTTACTGAAGAAATCTAGCCAAGAGGTTTATGAGGCAGGGTACAATTAGTAGGGCTAAGAAAAGGAAGAAAAGAGGGGATAAGAATGGCAGCATCCATTTCCATATCTGACTATTAGTGATCCACTGTCTAGAGGTATCAAGCTATTTCTGAGTTTGAAGATCCATTTGGAGTTGTTGGATCTTATCTTTTACTACCCCTGATTGATTGACATAAAAGCAACATTCTTCCCCAAGAAAGAGACAAAGACCACCTCTTTCTGCTTGTTAATAAATCTAATCCTCTCTGATTTTGTGATACTACAGTGGCCAGTCTGACACAACGGGTAAGTTCTCAGACCTGCATTTCCTCTTAGGATTTTAATGCACCTACGTGCCCCTCCCAGTCTCAGTTCTTTCCAGAAAACACTTATCAGTCTGCGCTGGATGAGTGGTGCCCGGCAGATGGTGCAACTTCTGGGTCCACTCCGGGGCTGTGGCCATTTATCCTTCTCCCTCAAAGGAGTCAAAGCTGATTGTGAAATGGTGTCTCCTAGGTAAGGCACAGTCTGGAAAACCACCGTTTTGTACACTAGGGAGTAACTTAGAGTAGAGCCTAATCTCAACAATGTTAGGAAATAATATGTAATCAAACTAAAAGCAAGTTTTAATTACATATAATTTTGAATACATTGAAAAAATTTCAAAACTGGGTAGTAGTTTAACATGAAGATCATCAGTTTTTTTTTTAATTTACTTTGAAAAGGAGATTTACATATCTGTGCTTTGACTCTTGTACCCAACACACAAGTGGATATAAATTTTAAAAGATGAATCAGCAGCAGCATCCCCCCAGGATGCACACTTGCCCAAGCAAATCTGGGATCCAGAGGGGCTACTTCACAGTGGCTGTTTGAGCATGATGGTCTGAGGCTTTTCCTAGGAGGCCATTTGTGTTAAGGGAAAAGATCAACATTCCCAGGTTTGATCAGATCTGAAAGGACGTGAGTTTCTGAGTTCTGTCACAGACTGTTCCAGCCCCCGTGGGTTCCTGTCTGAGTGCAAGAAGAGATAATACAACCGAAAAGGCATCTCCTAACATCTCTGGCAGCCTGAGGACTCCTGGTCACCTTGTCTTGTAACCAGGTGTGTTTGAGAGGGACAAAATGGACCCCCCTTTCTTCTCAGGAGGTATCCCCTACATAGAGAGCTGGGGATTTTAAACAATTGGTGACACCTGAGTGCAATTGCCTATGAGACAATTTTTACTGGAGGTAGAAAAGAAAAGGAAGGTCACAGCAGCCAACAGGAATCTGAAGGTCAGACCTTAGCACACCTGGGCATCTGCTAGGAAAGTCAAATCGGTTTAGGAGAAACTTGCCCATGACGTCAGAATGTACTGTGTGGTCTGGGGACTGAACAAGGCAAGGGCGACATCTCTTAGGGTGGAGGCTTGCCCTATTTGTACCTAAGTGACTCATTTTCCTCTTTGGATTTTCCTTGTGACCTCAACAAAGCCCTTGTCAACAACCTTAAGGAAATGTGTGAGAGCACTATCAGGACAAGCAAGGCATCTACCTGCCTCATCTGTCTGAACTATACTCCCTTTTCCTTCAGTGTTGGAATTGAACCCAGGGCCTCATGCATGCTAGGCAAGTGCTCTACCATCAAGCCAGACCCTTGACTCTTCAAGAATTCATTGAAAAATTGTGAAAACACTTTGATGGTCCCTCAAAAGATACTCAGAATTACCATATAAACCAACACACTATTCTACTCCGAGGAATATGCCCCAAAGAACTGAAATCAAGGCTCAGATATTTGAACGCCCCAGTGTTCACAGTAGTATAATTCACAACAGCCCAAAGCTGAAAACGAGTGGCCAGTGAATGGAAGGGCATAAGGAATATCTGTAAATAAATGTGGTATATACTTCCATTCCTGCCAGCCAATATGTGGGGATTTGATTTCACCATATTCTTGTTAATTCATTTGATTTGCTTTTCAAAATTATTATTATTTTAGCTATCTCAATGCATGTGAAATGGTATCTCAGTGGGGGGTTGTTTTTTATTTACTTAACTAGTGATGTTGAGAAGGTTTTCAGACATGTATTAACTTTTGTGTATAGTCTTTTTTAAGATTTTAATTTAAGTTGTGTGTATATTTGTATGTGGAGTAGTGGTGTCTGCCCTCTGAAAAAGGCTTCGGCTCCCCTGGAGCAGGATGTACAGGCATAAGGCCCTTGGGAGGAGCAGCAGGTGCTCTTAACCACTGAGCCTCCTAGGGGAATATTTAATTCACTCCCACTTTTATCTATTTGGTTTATTTTGTTTAAGTCAGGGTCTCGTGTAGCTCAGACTGACCTTGAACTCACTATGCAGCTAAGGCTATCTTGGAACTCCTGGACAAAGCAGGAACGCCTCAACATCTGGGTTCTCGAATTACAAGTATGTTCCACCGTGCCTGGCTCCCCACACCCCCACTACCCGCCATCGTGTTTTTAATTGGAACTTTTGTTCTTCTTCTTAAGTGACAGGAGTCACTGTGTAAGGGCGTGTGCGCTCGTGCTCACGTGCGCACGTGCACACTAGCATGCATGCTCATATGTGTCTGTAAGACATTAATCTCTTGTCAGATATGACTTATAGGTGTTTTTCTCATTATTTAAACTGCCTTTTCGTTTTCTTAAGGGTGTCCTTTGTTGCACAGATGTTCTTATCTGTTTTTGTTGATATGGCCTGTGTCTTTGGAGTCCACCCACAGAACTGCGGTCAAACCCAACCCATGACAACCCCTGCTATGTTTTCTCCTGACAGATTCACAGTGCTGGTCCGTGAGGTTAGCCCTCAGATCCACTTTGAATTGATTATTTAGGTGCTGTAGAGTGGGACACAGCTTCTTTCTGTGTTCATCTGTATTTCTTCATGATTCGCGCTATTGCCTTGTGTTCTGTGGTTTAGCTGGAAGGACACCCATTAGCAATTCTTACAGGACTCGCTGGTATCTCAGCAAAGCAAATCCTCAGCTCTTGCTGATCTGCCCTTAGCTCTTTCTCATCAAGATGACAGAATACTCAAGAAAAGCCACTTAACGGAGGAAAGCGTACCTCAGATTACAAAACCAGAAGTTTCCACCTGTGGTTGGCCCGCTCCATTGCTGTGGGCCTGGGTGAGGCTGGGACATCATGAGGGAGGCACAGGGCAGGGCTAAGGTGCCTTCTTCATGGCTTCCAGGGAGGTGCCAGTGAGAATGGAAGAAGCTAGGGACAAGGGACAAGATACACCTTCTGAAGGCACAATCTGCTATCAGCGGCTCTCACCCACTCCTCAGCCAGCCCCACCTGCTCATGGCCTATTCGGTAAGAACTCATTGGTGTCGTCATGAATAAATCACCTTTGAGAGCAGCTCGAGGTGAGCACCATGCCCTCACACATGAGCCTTTGGGGCGCACATTCATACCCAAACTATAGCATCTATCCCATATGAACATAAGGGTCTTCTCATGTCTTTTCTGAGTGTGCACTTTGCTCTAAGCGTGGCTCAGATTCCTCTGGATACCCAGGTGTAACTTCATGGAGAGTGTGTTCCAGCTTGCTGTCTATCAAATGCCTGTGTCATAATCTTCAGTGGGTTGTCAGTTCACCCTATCTGTTTTTGAGCAATGGCCTCTGTTTCTTTGACTTAAGGTCTTAGGACAATTGTAACAATCACATTGCATCAGGCTTTTGGGTAAGACTCAAACACCTTAGAGCAGGCACATGTGCTAATGTGGGAGTGTGGTCTGCTTCGCTGCCTCTGGAACCAGGGACTAGAGTCCTACCTTCGGAACACAGGCTCTTCTGCTTCAAGACTGTTGCCACTCTGGGAGGGGAATGACTGAGATAGTAAAAGTATCTCAAGGCTTTCCCATTTTCCGGTGGATTTGTCTTGTTTCAGTGTTCACACGGTTGCCATAAGCCTCTGTTTATGAATCAGAATTCTGAAATTTTCTGCTGTGTGTACGTGTGTTTGGTTGGCTACATTTTTTTTTAAGATTTATTTTAGTTTTGATTTTATGCGTGTCAGTGTGGAGGTATTGCACATGAGTTTCCTGGCTTCTTGGTCAATTATTCTAAAACAGCTTATGGAGACAGCAACAATTTAACAACTCAGTCTCAAGGAGGGCAACACCTAAAATCTACCCTTTAGGATATTGGCAGAGAGAAGACAGGAAAGGCGACTCTGCCTTTCTTCCATCTTTCCTTCCCAGAGCTGTGATATAGGGTCAGAATCTCAAACCCCAAGCAAAGTTCTTCATTAAAAGCAGGGTATTTGGACAGAGCCTCCCTGTTAGGTTAAGTCAGTAAAAACAGGTCCCTTGCTTAACAGAAACAACCCAGGAAGTCAAAGCCATGGGCAAACAAAATTGCGCTTCAGGAGGAGCGCATGCAAGTGTGGGCACCTGCATTCAGTACTCTTCACTCGGGTGCAAAAGAAAAACAACCACCCAAGCACAGAATGACGATCTTGTTTTCTGACCGGCAAGACCTGAGAGCGGATGGCCTGCGGTCTCCTATCTTTTAAGCACATCTCCTTTTATTTCAAGTAGACAATTCCCCAGCAAGAGAGCACTGTGTACCCTCCAAGGATGCAAAGGAAAGAATTTCTGAGCTGACTCAAAGTGTTGTATTGACAGTCCTTGCCAGCTTAGAGTCGCAGGGCCATCCACCTGGGCTGGAGCATAGCTTCCCAGAGGCAATCACAGCTCCACCATCAAGCTTGCCTGGGTACTGCTCCATGCCACACTGCAGAGTGCCCATTTTGAGGAATTTCCAGATGACAGTCTTTCTTACTCTGTCACTTTGTGCCTACAAAGTGACATGGTAAGTCACATGGTAAGGTGCAATATAAACAGTTCAGCAAGTGTGTCCCCAAATCATCTTTAAAAATTAGAAAGAACATTTGTTGATTTGCTTGCTTTGGATACTGGAGTTGAGCACTCTAGATTATTGAAAATACCTAACTTAGTTTGTGTCTGGTTTTAACCCACACATGTATTAGTTTTCTTTCCTGTTGTTGTGATAAAATACCGTGACAAAACCAACTTACAGGAAAAAGTATTTATTTTGGCTCACAGTCCATCACGGCAGGGAAGTCACAGCAGCAATGAGTCTGAGGTGGCTGGCCACACTACATCCACAGACAGGAAGCAGAGGGAGATAAACACCTACAGTCATCTTTCCATGGAATGTCTTCACTTGAACATGGACATTAGCTGTAAAGTAAGGGAGAACCATGCTACAATCCACAGACAGACATGGTATGTACTTACTGAATATGTGGATATTAGCTGTAAAGTAAGGGAGAACCATGCTACAGTCCACAGACAGACATGGTATGTACTTACTGAATATGTGGATATTAGCTGTAAAGTAAGGGAGAACCATGCTACAATCCACAGACCTAGAGAGGCTAAGTAACAAGGAAGCCTAGGGGGAGAGGGGCCTGTGAATCTCCCTGGGAAGGGGGAATAGGATAGAAGCAGGTGGGGTGGAGGGATCAGGTAGAGGGAGGATGGAGGGAGAGAGTACTGAGAGAGACAACTGGAATCAGAGGCATCTCTGGGATGAGCTAGAAACTTAGTGCAATGGAAACTCCCAGGAGTCTCTAGGGTGACCCTAGCTAAGACTCCTAGCAGTGGGGGATATGGAGCCTGAACTGGCCAGCTCCTGTAACCAGGCAAGACTTACAGTGGAGCGATTGGGACACCAACCCAGTCACCAACTCTTTGACCTACAATTTGTCCTGTCTACAAGATTTACTGGGGTAAGGGTGGCACAGAAATTGTGGGAGTGGCCAACCAATGATTGGTCCAGCTTGAGTCCCATACCATGAAAGGGAGCCCACCCCTGAAATTGCCTGGAGGGCTAGGAACCAGAGACTGGATAGCCCAGAGTCCTAAGATAGAACAAAACATGACTGGCAAAATAGAAAAATCAATGAAATGATTCCTAATGATAATCTGCTATACTCATAGGTTGGTGCCTAGCCCAATTGTCATCAGAGAGGCTTCGTCCATCAAGTGATGGGAACAGATGTAGAGACTCACAGCCAAATTTTAGGCAGACCTCAGGGAATCCTGCAGAAGGAGGAGAAGAAGGATTGTAGGAGCCAGAGGGGTCAAGGACTCCACAAGGAAACCCACAGAATCAACTAACCTGGACTCATATGGGCTCACAGAGACTGAATTGACAACCAGGGAGTCTGTATGGTACTGTCCTAGGCTGTCAGCATATATGTTACAGTTGTGTGTCTTAGTCTTCTTGTGGGACTCCTAACAGTGGGAACAAGGGTCATCTCTGACTCTTTTGCTGGCTTTTGGGACCCTTATCCTCATACTGGATTGCCTTGCCCATCCTTGGTTGGTGTCCATGGGAGGTCTGCTCTCCTCTGTATAGAAATAGAGGAAGAGTGAATGGGAGGGCAAAGGGGAGATGGGGGAGGGACTGGGAGGAGAGGAAGGAACAGAAACAGCAGTCAGGTTGTTAAATATATAAATAAATATATTAAAAAATTTTAAGATTCATTTATTTTACCTTTTGTGTATGAGTGCCTATACAAATGTGTGTGTACCATGTGTGTACCTGGTTCCAGTGAAGGTAGGAAGAGGGCATTAGATCCCCTGGAGCTGGAGTTACAGAATTTCATGCTGGGAACTGAAGCCAGGTCTGCTGCAAGAACTACAAGTACTTGACTGCCGGTCCATGCCTCAGCCCAGGAAATGGTACCATGTACATTAGGATGGGTCTTGACTGCCGGTCCATCCCTCAGCCCAAGAAATGGTACCATGTACATTAGGATGGGTCTTGACTGCCGGTCCATCCCTCAGCCCGGGAAATGGTGTCTTGCACATTAGGATGGGTCTTTCCACCCCAGCTAATTCGTCTAGATGACCTCTCACAGCTATGCCCAGAGACTTTGTCTTTATTTATTTTTGTCAAGTTGACCATCACTGTTAACCATCCCAAAGTCATATTCCATAAAGTAGCAGCATGTGTATGATGTTATTTTAATGCATTTTGGAAATATGTTTTCTTATGTTATCAAGGGAAGAAACCACATATAAACAAAAAGATACAGTCTTTAACAACAGATGGGAACCACGGCACCCGCCCCCATGACATTTGAATGCGTCATTACTCATTTATTAAGCAAATACGTATGAAATTATTGTAACACTAAATGGTATAACTAGAAAAGCTAACAAAATATCTGCTACTGGCTTTTCTAAAGCTCACAGTGTCCACAAGGAGATAGGACAACCCAAATGTGAGAAGAACAGTGAGTATGTGGGGATCCCTGCATGAAGAAGGAGAAACTGGGGTGGGAGGAAGCCTGGAGATGTGATTGAGGAAGGGCTCTGTGTGCTGGACAGTGCTGAGGGGGTGTGCAGTGCACTGCAAGGCACTCCCAAAAGCTGATCTCAGCTGCAGGAGGCCTCATCCACCAGTAGGAGCTGTGTAGGATGGTATTTTTGTGGTTCTGATTATGAACCTGTATATATTTGTGGGAAATTTGCTGTTCACCATGGCCCTGCTTTGCATTATTTATGGCTTTTAAAAAATAGTATTGATTTTATTATAGAGAAACTATCTTTCCTTGTAGGGTTTTGCTAATTTTCCTTTATTGCAATTAAGTTTCAATGTAGTCACTACTGATTTTGGTCATTAGATCCTTATATCAATCAAATGCTTTTATTTTTTTTTTTTTTTTTTGGTTTTTTTCGAGACAGGGTTTCTCTGTGTAGCTTTGCGCCTCTCCTGGAACTCACTTGGTAGCCCAGGCTGGCCTCGAACTCACAGAGATCCGCCTGGCTCTGCCTCCCGAGTGCTGGGATTAAAGGCGTGCGCCACCACCGCCCGGCTCAAATGCTTTTATTAACTACTATACATTATGTGTTCAGAAACTCAGTGTTAAGTGGATTTACGTCAAGATTAGATTGAAGGCTTGGGTTAAAAACGATGTGTATTTTCTGAATGTCAGTCACCCACTCTTTGTGGTTAATTTAAAGGTTACCAGGTTAACATCAGTTTATGACAGCTTGGGTTTTTAATCATAATGTAGAAAAAGTAGACGATTGATCTTAGCATATTGACTCTTTGAAGGCATACACTAAACACCCCCAGCTGGCATGCTACAGTAACTTTGATGAAACCATTTAGAGAAGTTAGAAGTACATATTTTTATGGTAAGAATGATGTTTTCATTGCTACTAACTGCAGGATCATGGCTAATATTAACTAATAAATTTAATTACCATTCTACTATTGTAGAGGAAGTCAGGTGCTCATGTTTATCTGGAGTTTCTATAATGTCTAGTTTAGAAATCATTTCAAATCATGGTTGCTTGTTTTGTTTCCTGTTGAGATTATCTGACTCAAGTAAGTAGAATAGGAAGGGCAGAGAAGAAAGAGCAAGTAGAGTAGATTCTAAAGCGCCAACCACAGCGCTGCACATGATAACCCCTTCCTCTGGTGGCAGAGACAGGAGGATCGAGACCAGGCTCCACACCAGCCTGGACTACAAACCAGACCCCACCCCAAAGGACAGGGTATGTGGCTGAGCGGTAGAGCACTTGTCTGGCATGTGCAGGGTCTGGGTTTGATTCCTAGCACAGGAGGGGTGGAGAGAGGGAGGGGTTTATTGACAAACTGTTTAGGCCAGATAATCTAGCTATAGGTCCAGCCTATCAATATAAAAATTATGTGATTGTATATTTAAGACAGGGAAAGTCAACATAGATGTTTCTTACCTACGCAGTTTAGCTCACATTCCTCTCTTTCTGTAAAGCTCACATTTCATAGTACAAAATGTGTTCTTGAGAACTGGGGCTTTCTCCAAAATGGATAGTCATCATTGGCTCTCTAACACAGCGCCAAGAACATCAGAAACAAAGTTTAATTATTCATTGCTTTTCTTTTCCTTCAGCTTCGTCTGGAGATTGCTTTACAACTGCAAAAAATAAGCATCACTGAGAAACAGCTCTTTTCTGCTCTTCCTGCAGAGCCTGAACATCTAAGACAGTATTTCTTTTCCAAAACATTTTCCTCACTCTTCTCTGTCCATGTGCTGCGTGTTAGAACACCCTTGGCTTTATGGACTTGCTAGGAAGGGAAATGGTTACAGGATTTTCCAGAGCCTGGGTCTCCTAGGAGTTGGACTTGAATTCATATTGTGTCATGATTTGTATTTCCAACATTCTGCTCTCACAGTTGTGTGAGCTTAAGCAGGTACATTGTCCCTGGCTAAACGCTGAGTTCTGGGTTCCTCTATATATTGATTTTTACAACTCAGATAACTCAGAGTGTGATTGTATTTGGAGGTAACACGAGGTCTTTAGGGGCAGGTCCTTATGTCATGTAGCCAGTATCCCTACTAAACAGGAGGTTAGGACAAACATGTATGAAGGAAAACTCTACAAAGACACTAGGAGAGATGTCTCCATTCTCAAGATGAGAAGAAGACTTCAAGGTGCTGACATCCTGATCCAGAAAAGTAAAACACACAGTTTTGGTGTCTAAGTTACCTCGTCTGTGCACTTCCGTTGTGACAGTCCTTAAAAATGAGTGTAAAGGACGGAGAGAGTCTATTTCTAAATTACACAGTGAACAGCATAAGATAAGGAATGTTCCTGGAAGCGACTGTGTCTGGTCTGTTTCTACCACTTTCTTGCATGAGGAAAAAAATAATCCTAAACTGCATGTTCTGTTCTCTGTCCCTAAACTGCCATCTGTGGATTTGGCTAGCAGGAGTTAGGCCTCAGATGGAACACAGACTCAATGATCATGTGGCGGCGGGTGGTGTAACTAAGATGCCCTAGAGCATACTATCAACAGACTAACAATCTAGCCTCTGTTGTGACGTACCAGTTAGGGCAGCAGGTCTGAGGTAAGGGAGCAGAGGTCATCAGAGTGAGTTTATATTGAAATATCACTGCTAGAATAGTTTGTGCTTTCCTCCAAGCAGAGTTAAAGATGTTTGTTCATTTAGTGTTATGGGAATGAAATCATTAAACACTATGGACTTTATTTTCCTTAAGCCAGATGGAGTCATGATTTCACTGACGTGGGGGAGACAGCTGCCACATGAATTGTTGGTTGTTCCTGGCCGACCACTCCAGGACTTTCTTCTCCTCAGCAACTGTGCTTTCATCATGTCTTCAAGCCCCTTCTCCCTGGCTGCCCAGTTACCCTCTGAGTCACTTTCTGTCTCTTCAGGGTCCCGGATAGGCTGGGTGTAGACGCATGTAAGCTCTGGAGCCACAGACCGAAGACACTTTTGTCCTCTAATCATTCCGTCCAAGCTCACCAGACCTGGAGACGGGGAACAAGGGTCTCCCATCCCCCCACTTCCTCCGACATTTCTGCAGCCAAAGTGAAGCCCTGACTTTTCCTCACATCTGTTGTCATTAGAAGGAACACAAAGGCTAAAATCACTGAAATAACTCTCATGGAATATTTCAAAGGTTGGAAATAGGGTCCCCTCTTGGAGTTCTTAGTCTTATGACTAAAAGAATATTAAAATGGACTCAGATGGAGGCTGAAGGACAATTGTGTTAGTTTAAAAGCAGAATCTCTAAATGGTACAGAGGGAAGTTTAAGTACCGAAAATAAAACACACTTAGGCTCTGGACAGCGTCTGAAAGAAAGAGATGGGAAAGAGGAAAAAAGTCAAGACAGACAGGTGGGTAGATCAACAGAACCCCGAGGCAGCCTGTGAAGGCTGTAATGCGGCAGAAGCAGAGGACTCTGGGACAGAGGCGTATATTATCTTATTAAAGGAATAATTACTCCTCCCATCTCTTTAGCAGGGTTTTAGGTGGCTCCATCTTCCTGGGGGGTGGCACACTGTGAATGAACCTGCATGGCTGAGGTAACTCCTGCCAGAAAAGACAATAGCTTGTCTCCCGCTGAAGGTAGATTCCATTCTTTACTGTGACCCCCACACCCCATACGGAAAAGGTGACCCTAAAATCATTGAAGAGATGGGCTGAGACTGGGAAGAGATATAACCCATGTTTTACGGAAGTCCAGAGATACAGCTCTACAGCTTTACACCAGAATGATTGACGTCTGGACTGGAGTTCTAGGCCCCGCCTTCACACGAAGCCTCCAGGCAGCCAAGCTCCCTTAGGAGGCGATGAGAGAACCAGGCCAGCTCTGGCTGCTGTTATCAGCGCCCTCTCCCCCAGCTGCCTGCCCGGACCGAAGAGGGGACGAGGTGACAGTCTTGGGGACACCTCCAAGGGGCTGTTCAAATGCAGTCAGAGCTTCTGTGAGATGGACATCCCAGGGCCTTTCTTCCCATCTTGTTCCTGCCTCCTGTGGTGGTCGCACTTAACAGGAGCCCCTAGCAAGGAGGCCGGTGGTTACCAGCGTCCCGGTCCCGGGACACAGTGGAGACAGGGGTTCGAATCTGAGGAACTCGGGCTTGACAGCCCCACACTCACACACTCCGCCTCTTGGTTTCAGCCGCGTGTAACCCTGAGGCACTGTGCAGCCTCCCTTTACTCAGAGACTTGCTGAGATCCTGGGAGGAGACCGGGAAGTGGGCTGGGCTTCCCGAGTCTTCTCAGTGCTATTGTGTACCTCCGCCCTCAGATCGTGCTGAGGAGGCAGCTGCCCACTCAGTGGAGCCAGGGCTGGCCTGACAGATGAGGAGCGTTGTGAAAATGGGTCGTGCGTGCGTTCAGCAAACTGAACCTGCACAGGGAGCCCGGCCAAGCTCCGACAGCGCTTTCCCCTCTATCCCACACAAACAACTTCATCTGGGCAGGACTGCTGCTGCTGGAGACCTGAGGGTGCCTGGAACGTTCTGGGCACTGCACTTTGCAGAGAATGGGTTAGCAGGAAGTCTTTATTTCTGTCTGGGAGTCCTCTGAATCTGGCACAATGGTCGCTTTGACTGAGTTTCTTGCTCCAGCTTGCACACAGGAAAAGCACGGGGGGGGGGGGGGGGGGGGGGGGGATGCAGGTGAGGGTTAGAGTCCCAAGCCCATTGTTGTCCCAGTGAGACTTGGTGCCCAGAGCCCTGCTGGGCTGGAACTGCAGCTGAGAAACAGCAGCACAATGACCTTGTACTTGCCAGGCCATTACATATTGATCTTACACCTGTGGCCAAAACCTCTTCCACCTTGGCCTGCCTTCTAGCTTACACAACCAGGCCCATTTCTGAGTCCTGGGGGCTGGCCAGGGTAACAATATTAGGGAAAGGAACTTGGGCGAAGTGAAGGATTTTGTGACTAGCCGCCGGTCTGAGTGCCAGCATTCTTGAGCGACTATGGGAGGAGCCAAGTTCAGACACAGGCTGTCCTGTGGACTTGGAATTTCCCTGGAGGTTCTCCTGGGGCCTGCTGTGAGAGCAGCTCTGAGCAGGAACTGAGGAGAGAGGGTCTTAGAGGTGGCCTGGTGGAGTTGGGGCCAGGTGACTTCAGCAACCTGCCTTGGGTGATTTGGGAAGAAAAGCTGTTACTGTTGTACCTCGAGAAACCCCCAGAGACCACCAAGGAGCCGGTTTCCCATGCAAGCACTTAAGGGTCCTTTTATTCAGGTTCAACCTGGGCCACCGCACAGCAGATAGAAGAAAATGTGGCAGCGGTCACGAGCCCAGGTGTAGAGAGATTTTATAGGGAAAAGCCACAAGCCGGAAATTGGCAACTTGGGATTGGGTAGAAGGGACATGGAGCGAGGTGATTTTTTTTTTTAAACTATTGGTCTAGACTTTGGGCACAAAACCGCATTTGAAACCATTGGGTTAGACTTTTGACAGGGAACCACAACCTGCTGAACAGGATTATCTGGACTGCTCAGCAGGATTATCTAGATATCTTCAAGGGCCATAAACCACAGACAGGATGTCTGCAGGAGGATACTGCTCTGTATCTGTTCAAGTTGTCATGGCACATTCCTGAGGTTCTTCCTGGAGCTGAGTGCAGCAGGTGGTCTGAGATGGTGGCCCTTTCCCTAAAATGGAGCCTGTAAAGTTAAGTCTAGGCCTTCCCATTACCTGAAAAGTCTATTGTCAGAGCTTCCTGTCAGGCTCTGCTCCAGACATCATGGAGACTTACTTAGGATGTCAGGAGGTCTTAGCAGGAAGAGGGTCTGCTCCACAGGCGTGGTTTCCCTGCCCCTTTCCCAGCTGTTTTGTGGGCCTCGCATTGGGGAATGTGGACTAGACCACAGGTGGCCAAGGTGACCGAGCTGGAGGTAGGTCTTCCCTCAGCAGCTCCTCAGGCCCTGATTTAACTGTTTGCCATCCTCACAGAACCCTGCAGGCCTGCACCGTGGTCTGCCTGTATCCAGAGTGAGAATGAAGACTGGCCAGGCCTCCCCAGTGGGCCTCGCTGTAGTGGGAATAGTAATGCTTAGGTTCCAAGCAGCAATGTTATTGTCCAGCTGCACTTTGAATTTGATGATCATTAATTAATTTACATAAATACAGCTACTATGACCAAATACTGTAATTTGGGTTGGATGCCAGGCCCCCGGAGACGGAAATATGAAGAGCCTGGCAGCACCTTTGGCATGAGGTGGGCGTGGAGAGAGAAGGAATTTAATGACAATACAGTGTGATGAGTATGATGACCTGTTTTCTGTCTATCTTCCACACCAAGTCACTTGTTCTTCCATTTTTTTATTTTAGAGCACTGACTCTGGGCCAGGCACTGAACTAGGATGTCTATAAAGATTATCTCATATCAACCCTACAAGATGGTGGAGCCAAACTGCCAGGGTTCAAATCCCAGCTGAGGTACTGCTAGCTTTGAGGTCTTAGGCAAGTTAACAAACTTGTCGGTGTGAGGACTGAATGAGTTAATGCTGCAGGGTACTCAGAACAGATCCGGCCAGTATCTGGCACTGTGTAAGTGTTGGTTGATACTGTGGCGACCTCCTGCTAAGGTCTGGATGTTCTTTGTGTGTCTTTATTTCCTAGTACAGCAGTGTCTGGTGAGGCCTTTGGGAGATAACTGTGTCACAAGAGATTCACTCTCATGGATGCGATCATGGCTTTCTTCAGAGACTAGGTTATGGCTCTTGGGAGTGAGCTGGGTCTTCTGGGACTGAACGGGCTACCGTGAGGCCTCTTTCATGAGTGGTGCTCCTCGCTGCTCTTGTGGGTCTCTACTGTGTGGTGTTCTGTCATGGCACAAGGCCCTCCTCAGCCGCAGCAGCGTGTCCTGCAGCAGGACCTCTGCCTTCTATTCAGAGAGCCCTTTCCATGGCATTACAGCTGAGTCTGCTCTACAGCTTACCTCTGACACCAGCTCTTGTGTGTCCCACATGCACCTGCATCCGGACTTAGGATCTCCTGTCATCCTGGCCTCAGCTGTGCCCCACTGACCTGCTGAAGGAGCTGACACCAGTCTTGCCCACATAACCCACATCGGGGCTAGAACACACATTTGTAGTCTGGGCTCCCAAGATGATTCTCTGCCCCGGGTTTGAGTATTCAGGCTGGCTTTGATTACACGGACAGGAAGACAGGTCAGCTGGAGAGGTTTCATGGGGGAGAGAAGCAGCAGGAAGTCAACCAAGGGAGCTAGAATGTCAACCTGAGGAACACAGGAAGATGGCAGGCGCTGAAGCCGGGCACACGGAGTACAGGCTGGTAGATTTATAAGAGCTATAAGAGAGAATCCAGTGTGGCCTTGGGGACACTTGTCAATGGGATTGGAAAAACATCAGTGAAGGCCCCAACACTGATGTCAGATGGAAATACCTCTCAGTTGTCTTCTGTGGGCCTGTGTGAGTCTGGTATGTGTGTATGGGGGGGGGGGGGGGGGTGTCACTGATGACATCATGCCTGTCCATTGAGTATGAAAAGAGGCTCCACGAAGGTGGACTTGTCACAGATGAGAAACTGAAAGCCAGGATCTCAAAGCTCCATGCCCTCTGTGACCTTGGGAAAGACGCCGCCTTTCCATTCTCCCTCCTCATCTGGGAACTACGGGAACACTTGCAGTCTCCCCCCAAGGAACATTTCAAAGGGGAGTTACAGGCCATTTTCCATAAACAGCATCACACAGTCAGAAGGAGAGCTGGCTCTTCAGGAAATATTCAGCTCAAATGGAGCTCAAATAGTAGTGTTTTCCTAAAGAGAGGCCAGCTTAGCCCCCAAGGATGAAGACTGTCTTCATCCACTCCTGAAAAACAGAGATCTAGTCTTTTATTTATTTGAATCTCATTTGGGATATTTCAGACCATTATCCTTTAGCTGGACCACTGAACCTTCACTCAGAAATGAGAGCCAGCTGACTAAATAAAGTCGCGTATGGAAAGGAAGCAGGAAATGCCATTCCAAGCTAATAATATTAACAAGCATCCAAGGGACACACAATCCATAATTAATATCAATTTGGGAGAAAAAAAGAACATAGACACTTGAAATTTGAAATATACTCTGAGAATAGCCTCGTGGTTTTTCTCTTACTCAGAATCTGTCCACCTCTTTCCTGGCCCTTTTTTATTCTAAACACCACATTTATTCAAATTCTTTCTATAAATGCCTAAAGTCTGCTGATTTCGAGACTGAGATTCGAAGCTCCTTGCCTGAATTCCTGAGTGGCCAGCCAGTCAGCAGGTGCTTATTAAAAACCTCAGTAAGTCACATGACCAGACACAACTGATTTTAGCTAAAGCCCCAGGAAGGATGCCCTTGTTCTCAAAGACTAGGACCCTGACAAGACTCAATTTGAGGTGAGATTCAGTGACATTGACTAGAATACCAGAGCAGCCCCCAGCCGATATACATAGGCCAAGACTCAGCTGGCCACAGATGCCTGGGGACTGGGCTTGACCTGTAGGGTCTACTCTGTAAGAGAAGTATTGGTCCAAGGAGGACCCCCTTCCAATGAATCCCATTCAACCCAAGATCCATATGCTACTCACTAGCCTTCGCTAGGCTGTCATGTGACTAGCCACTCCATCTCAAGTGTGATTATGATATAAATGTCTCACTGACCCATGAAAGGTCGCGAGTACCTTCCCTCTCTGATCTCCAGAGCGTAGACTTGCTTGCTGTGGAAGCAGTGACTTTGCCAGAGACTATATTTCCTACCCCATGCTCCATCATTAATTTGGACCAGTGAAGTAAGAGCCTGAGTGCTGTATCACTTTCTAACTGAGGCGCCTTGTCTACCATGTCTCACCTCTCTTTCTTCCTCGTTTTGTGTCACTAAGGGACAGGGAACCTGGGTCCCTGAGTCACTATTTAGGAGCCCAGGAGGGCCGACTGACCAGGTCTGGTTCAAGTTTGTGCACATGGAACAAGGTCCCACGTCGGCTTTTGCTGTAGCGTTTGCCTGGGCTGACTGAGATATGCCTGCTCAGCAACGCCAAGGCTGTGCCTCTTATCAAGCGGGATTTCCCCCTCTCTTCAGAGAACACCAGTCCACCCACACTCCCGGGGGCTGTGTCTGAATCCTGTTGAGCCTCTCTTTGCGAAGAGGCTGTGAGCATGAGCAGAAGTCAACAGCTTTGGCTCTGAGTCAGCGTTGACATCCCAGCTTCACCATTGACTTACAAGAGCTCCTTTTCTGGGCTCAGTTTCCACTCTGTAACCCAGGCAGAACACCGTACACTACGATTATGAGAATAAAAGAAACGTTCTGTGTAAAGCAGTCGGCAATCAGCAGGGCTCATGTGGGTCTTACATCACCTATAGGAACTATTGGGCCAGCATACCAGGTGTGCACACTGGCCACAATCAATTGGCACGTGGCCTGCCAGTCTTTTCTCTTCACATTGGTAACTCCGGCCAGTAGTCCGTGGCAGCTTCCTCTCGGAGGAAGTGATGTTCCTTTTTCCTCAACCCTCCACAATGCCACTTTCTATTCCTTACCTCAGATACCACAACTGATTTTGAAACACGCAAGTCTGTTTCAGGAGGATACTGTGGGTGAATCCATGTGTGTGTTAGCTGAACCTCCATGGTTGCTGGTCCGGAAGATGAGCCACCACATTGATGTGCCAGCTCTAGTCCACTACCTCTTCACAGGGCTTGGTGTTGCCATCCCGACTCTCAAGTGCTTTGGTGTTGCCGAAAACCCTGAGATAGAAGGATACGAAGCACCTAGACCTGCACAGAGTCTCCAGGAATCCAGAGCACTTGGGGGTCACCAGGAGTGAAGGAAGAGAAGAGAGACTGAGTGGCAGTGCCCGTTGGCAGTGCTTAGCCAGAACCCACGGGCTCTGCGGATGCAGCCCCAGCCAACCTCAGACGGAAAGTGTGGGAGAAAACAATGGTATCTGAGCTTCCTTATGCAGACTTTTTGCCTTGCTAATACTCCCTAAGCAACATGCTGTAACAACTGTTGGCATGGCGTTCCATAGTGTCTTATAAGTAATCTGCAGGTGATGAGGTGGACAGGAGGCTGTGAGTAGGTCATGGGCCATGTGTCATTTTATATAAGGTCTTTGAGCACTCTTCAGTTTGGTGTCTGTGGAGGACGGGACGTCCTGGAAGTGATCCCCTGTAGATACTAACTGGCAACTGGTTTAGAAGTACAAACTGGGGTTGAAGAAACGGTTCAGTGAGTAAAGCATTTGTTGTGTTCAGATTTCCAGAACCCACAAAAAGTTGGATTCAGTAATGCATAGGTCTGTAACCCAAGTTCTCCCACAGGTAGCTGGGAGGTGGAGGCTGGAGAATCGAATTTGGCAAGTACCGTGGGAAAAACAAGAGACCCTGTCTCAAATAAGGTAGATCGTGAAGACGTCTGAGGTTGTCCTCTGACCCCCACACATGTACCGTGGCATGTGAGCATCCACTTCACGTGCATGGATATGCACAAGCACACTGTACACACACATACATATACACAAGCACACCAAGTTTAAGAAAGAAAGGAGGGAGGGAGGGAGGTGTAAGGAGGTGGCACATGCTTTTAATCTCAGTACTTGGAAGGAAGAAGCAGGTGGATCTCTATGAGTCTGAGGACAACTGGTTTATATAGCAGGTTCCGAGGCAGCCAGTGAAACCCATCTCACTACTACTTAGTGCTACTTAGTGAGACCTAGCTCAAGAAGAAGAAGAAGAAGAAGAAGAAGAAGAAGAAGAAGAAGAAGAAGAAGAAGAAGAAGAAGAAGAAGAAGAAGAAGAAGACAATGAGTGTAAGTTATTTAACTTGCTTTTCTGTAAGTGGACTAGCTTTCTTGTGCGCCTTACTGTGAGACAGGACAGTGCCGGCTACCTATATTGAGTCATGTACATGTCTGCATATGTCAATATCCGCTCTATAATCAGGATCAGAAGCTCGTGTTTAAAAGCAGTATTCACCCAACAGCCTTGTGATGACTGAGGAGTCCTGGAGGCAGAGGTGACAGACACAGAAGGGCAGTAGACCAGTACAGCCACACCTCTGCACTCCACCGTCAACACTGGTGACCCCTGAAATACAGCCTCACCTCTGCACTCCACCGTCAACACTGGTGACCCCTGAAATACAGCCACACCTCTGCACTCCGCCATCAACACTGGTGACCCCTGAAATACAGCCTCACCTCTGCACTCCGCCGTCAACACTGGTGACCACTGAACAGGTGGGGGTGGGCACAGACAACATGAGACAGATGCCCCTGTGCCCACACTGGATCAGCCCCCTCCTGATGCAACACTGCTGTCATCTGAATGTCTCAGTGAGTGGTGGCAAATCCGTGACTGTTGGCCAGTTCAGGCTCTGATGAGAATCCAGGTCAGTTCCAGAAGCTGTAAGGTCCTGACTGGTCTCTGCACATGACTCCTCAGCGACACAGGCTTGGACCAGAGAAGACTTTAAACATCAGAACATCAGTCTCCCTCTTACTTCCTTTTGTAAATTTTTTGGAGAATCCCTTACATCAGTACTATATTCTGTATTACATCATTTCCCCTCCCTCTCTTGCTTCCAACTTCTCCCATTTGCCCCAACTCCCATTTAAATCCATGACCTCTTCTTTATTTTCTGTCACACACACACACACACACACACACACACACACACACACACACACACTCACATACCACACACACACATACTCACACACCACACACACACACACACACACACACGCACACGCACACGCACACACACATACACACTCACACCAATGAGTCCATTTAGTGTCACTGGTGTGTATATGTGTTTAGGGCTGGCCACTTGGGATTGGATAACTCATCAGGGGTTCATCTCCCTCTCCCGTATCCGTTACGGGTAGGCTTCGTGAGATGTCCCCCATCCACACTGGCGTGTCCACCGGTTCTGTCACTGCACACAGGTCCTGCTTAGGCAGCATGTGTTGCGATGTGTGGCTGCAGCTTGTCTGTCCTACACAGAGGGCACTGTCTGTCTCTCGGCAGACATCCTGGCCCCTGACTCTTGCGGTCTTCCCACCCTTCTTCCATGGTGTTCCCTGAGCCTTAGGCAGAGGGCTGTGTTGCATGAGTTGGGGTTGGGCACCCCACTGGTCATGAACGCCCCTGTTTTAAGGAAAAGGAAACTTGAAGTCCTGAAGATTTCACATAGCAGATGCTTGCTCATCGGGAGTGAAGAGGCTCGCTCAGTGAGGTTCAGGGGTGCTGTGCTTTCACCGCCGTGGAAGGCAGGCTCCCTCCCCCTCTCTCCACAGCTGTGAGCAGGTGACAGGTGTGCGTCTGACTGAGGTAGCAGGGACTGTACAGGTGCCTGCAAATGGCTTCCTAGGAAACGGAACCCCTCAGCCGGCCTTAGCATTGGTAGTGGGCATGGGAGTGTTACCACTTCACAAGAAGCCCAATCCTTTGGCTTAAGTTTTCTGCGTCTAAAAATGCAAACATCCTTCCACTAAAGGTTCTATAGTGGGAGCCTGGAGGACTGAGTGGGAGAACGTAGACTGAGTTCTACACTGAAGTAGCTTTTAGTGCTGGCCTGTTTCCCGGTTCCTGAGAGACCATGGGGGACATGAAGCGCTGAGCCTCAGCCATGGGTCCTAGGAAACCATCTGCATGGGACTTCCAGTTTCTGCACGGGACTTCCGAACTCTGCCAGGATTCTAAAGTAAAGAAAGAAGAGTGAATGTCCCTTCACACTTGATGACAGTCCTTTTCCAGAAAGCAGCTAACAGGGAAAACATACCAAAAGAACTGCGGGACTCTGGGCCCTGAGAAGGAGTGTCAAGCCCAGCTCAGGGCTGCTGGCCACAAAGCCCAGTGCTCACAGCTCAGAGGTCACAGGAGCTTTTACGCTGCGCAAAGGCACCTTGAGCCTGTGTGAAGAGGCTACAGGTTCTCACACCCATCTCTGTCTTGTGAGAGGAAGAGGCAGAAGCATTCTGGGATGGCTCCTCTCTCATGCGGGAGGAGGGGGTTGCTAAGGGACAAGCCGAATAAAATGGGTACAGGGTTCGCACTCATTGGGTACTTGGTGACTCCTTAATCACCAAGTAATTGCTCCCCAAAAGTTTTACACCACACAACAGCTTGCCAGTTGCCTCTAATCAAAGCTGAAATGTTTTTGTTTTCTCAGTTAGTTTCAACTCTGAAGTCTCACGAATCTGCACGTGAGTTTGTCGCATTTCAGACAGAGGGGTCTTTTTAGCTAGCCTTTGGGAGAGCAGAATTCTCGGGCAGAAGCACGTTACCGCAGTTGATGTTGTGTTGACAGTGATGGGTGTCGGCCTTTGGTTTCCTCGGGAGCTGAGTGAAGGAGACGGTTGCCTCGTCTCCTGGCATTGAGCAACATAGCAACTTTTGAACTCACTTTTGTTGGATCGGTTTGCAGCTTTATGAATGCCATTTGCACCTGAAAGAGAAAAATTCAGTGTGCATACTCCTTAGCCATTAAAGCAGAGGTAGAGTTCTTCAATCAAGTTACCAGATAAGACTCCAACTGGAGGTAAGATTCTGTAAGAGCCCCTTTTGCCGGCCAGGCAGATAGCAGAAGTTAGGAAGAAATGGGCCAGAAATGGCAATGATGGAGTGGCTGTGTCTTTCTCCTGGTGGGAATGGCCACACAGCAGCTTCTTCCTGGGGCAGTTCTGTTTTTCTGGGAGAATGGTTCTCTTGGCTCCATTAATTCCGTGAGCCAGCCAATTTCCTTCTAATGACGCCTTCCTGCCTGGTTGCCTATATGGCCTCTGGCTTACTGCAGAGGTCACTGAAGGGGTCTGGTCTCCCAGTGACTCCTCACAGGTACTCTGAGCCTGGACTGCTAGCCCAGCAGCGGGGCCTCAGGCAGACCCTCAGGAGTCACCCTCTACAGTTTCTTTACTGCTTTTTGAGTTGGCCTCTCACACTGTGAAGCTAACCATGATTCCTTGAGGGAATAGATCAGTGAAAAGGTGATCTGTAAACCTGGAAGGGGCGGGTCCAAGTATTCCTCCAGAATGGCTGCTGATTGGTTTTCAGCCTTGTGAGTATCATTTGCACCCAAAGAGAGAAGCTTGGGGGATTTCTGTTTACTTTTCAAATATCTGGTTATGCCGTCCATAGAGTTTGAGGCCGCTTAAGTCCAGCGCCCACCTCATGATAGCATCCAAGGAAATGCTCAGGTAAGTAATTTGTTTGTTTTTATTTTTGTTTTTGTTTTTTGAGACGGTTTCTCTATGTAGCCCTGGCTGTCCTGGAACTCATTCTGTAGACCAGGCTGGTCTTGAACTCACAGAGATCTGCCTGCCTCTGCCTCTGAGTGCTGGATTAAAGGTGTGAGCCCCTCACATCTGGTTCAGGTGGGTAATTTATAACATTGAAACTCTACAAGGATAGAATTCCTACCTCAGAGTGGGCACTAAAATAATTATTGTTGAAAAGTTATGAATGCATGTATGAGGCTATTGAACTGTAGACTCTCTGCTAGGTAATGAACTAAAACATACTGCAAAAAGGATGAACAAGACTTTGGAGTTTTTGTGTCATGAGACTTTCATAGAAAATACATATTTCAGAGCTGAAGAGTTTAGCTCCATGGTTAAGAACACTTGCTACTTTTGCAGAAGACCCCTGCTCAGTTCCCAGCACTCACACAGAGGCCCACGACCGTTCTTAACTCCAGTCCAGGGCATCGGGCACCCTCTTTTGACTACTTGGGCACCAGGCATGCCTGTGGTACACATTTACATATACAGGCAAACGCTTATACACATAAAATAAATAAATCTGAACAAAGGTTTTTGAGCTCTAAAAAAAGTACAAGTTTCTATCTATTTGTTCTAGAAGCCTGTGGCTACAGAGAGACCTATTTAGGCCTTATTATAAAAGGACCAATAACCTCTTTGGGATATTTGAATATTGTCTATTATGTATTCGATGAATTATATACACTAATCAGAATTTTTGACATTTAAATGGCTTGGTTTTATGGAGCATCATTGTCATATGCAGACCATCTCATCTTGAAAAACTGAAGTGGCAGCTATGCATTGATACCTGTCCTGCCTAGTTTCACGTCAACTTGTCAAAAGCTAGAGTTCTGGAAAGAGGGAACTGAAAGGACCAAGCAGATGCCATAACAGGCTGCTCAGTCTTCTCTCAGAGAGCAGGCCTCAATTTCAGTTTCCTGAGACTTGAGCAAGCAGTTTCTGGGAGGGCCATGAACAGAAGACATAGTCCTTGCAGTAGCTCCCTTTCTGCACATACTCTGACTGCTCAAGGTTCAGCCAGATGTTTACTGTCTGGGACCCCTCACCAACTTAGAGTTATGTGCATGACGTGCTAGGCCAGCCAGCCCCCATGGCAGCTCAAGGACAGAGCCTGGACCACTGAGCCAGCCCCCACAGTCAGTATGTGCTTGGCCAGCCAGCCCCCATGGCGTCTCAAGGACAAAGCCTGGGACTTGTCTCGGACAGCCCCCAAAGTGATAAATTGTAACCCCAACCAGTAAATTCAAAGGTTACATACCCTCACCCAATTAAAAGAGAACAGAGATAAAAATAGACCGATCCGAGTTGCACCCGTGCAAAACTCCCCCAACCCCCCTGAAGGGCTTGTGGTTTTTGCCTTTAAATAGCTAGCCTCACAAAGAAAGAGCAGCTCCTCCCTGCCTCACTGTATTTTGGGTGTAGGAATGAGTTCCCTGTCTAGACTTGTATCTACAGAATAAACCTTGCTGTTGCATTCTGGACATCCACGGTCTTCAGTGGTCTCTTTGGGGTCACAATCTGGTCATAACAGGAACCTCAATTGAGAAAATGTCTGCATAAGATCCTGCTGTAAAGCATTAGTGACTGATTGGGGAGAACCCGGCCATTGTGGGTGGTGCCATCCCTGGGCTGGTGGTCCTGGGTTCTATAAGAAAACAGGCTGAGTAAGCCATGGGGACCAAGCCAGTAAGCAGCTCCCTTCCACGGCCTCTGCATCAGCTCCTGCCTCCAAGTTTCTGCCCTGTTTGAGTTCCTGTCCAGACTTCTTTGATAATGAACTGTTAAATGGAAGTGTGAGTGAAATAAACCCTTTCCTCCCCAAGTTGCTTTTGGTCATGGTGTTTCATCACAGCAACAGAAACCCTAAGACAGTATCACAGTTTTATGTCCAGGTGAACGTGAACATGGTTACTAAAACCTGTATGAGTTGAACACAAGTCTCCTAGTGGGGGCAACATGTGGCCTTTGGGAGATGGTGGCCTTTTGGCCTTTGGCCTTCAAGAGACAGAGAAGTTCTCTTCTATTTTAGTCTGGGGCCAATGCCATGGAAAAGCTTTACCACACCACCTCATGTGTCCTTTAGAAACCTAGAGAGGGGTAAGCCAAATGATAATCTCCGCTGGACAGCTGTGGAAAGGGGTGAGGGAGGGCCAGAAAGGTTACAGCACTTGCTGGTGGGTGGTAGAGCCAAGAGTCTAACTCAGTCCAGCTGAACCGGGGGCCTGTAAACCTGAGTACCCTGCGACCAGCAGAGCAGAAGGTTTCCTGAGCTTTGTAGATAGGAGAAAGCAGTAAAGGTGCTCCCACGCCCAGACATCTAGTCCCCAACTCTAAGTCTCTGAGAGGCACTTAGAATCAAGCAGCGCAGGGGACAGGCTTATGCTTAACACTGCTTTCACATATATGAAACTTTAAAAACAACAATAACAAAGCAAAAAATACCAGGGTTTCACTATACAGCTTAGACGGGCCTGGAAGTTATCATTTCCTGTCTCAGCCTCCAGGATGCTCTGATCTACATCATAAAGAAAACAAACCGTGGGCTGGAAAGATGGCTGGGGGGGAGCAAACTGTGGGCTGGAAAGATGGCTTGGGGGGGAGCAAACTGTAGGCTGGAAAGATGGCTGGGGGGGCAAACTGTGGGTTGGAAAGATAGCTGGGGGGGAGCAAACTGTGGGCTGGAAAGATGGCTGGGGGAGCAAACTGTGGGCTGGAAAGATGGCTGGGGGGGCAAACTGTGGGCTGGAAAGATGGCTGGGGGCAAACTGTGGGCTGGAAAGATGGCTGGGGGGCAAACTGTGGGCTGGAAAGATGGCTGGGGGGGCAAACTGTGGGCTGGAAAGATGGCTGGGGGGCAAACTGTGGGCTGGAAAGATGGCTGGGGGGCAAACTGTGGGCTGGAAAGATGGCTGGGGGGCAAACTGTGGGCTGGAAAGATGACTGGGGGGCATGGAAGGAAGTTTGAACACTTACTGCTCTTGCAGACGACCTTGGTACAGTTCCTATTACCCATATCTGACAATTCATGCTACCTGTAAATCCAGCTCCAGGGAATCCAGAGCCCTCTTCTGACCCCCATGGACACGTGCACACACATATCTACACACAAATACAGACACGTTAGCATTCAGACCCGCCCCTTGGGGATCTGCCCAGCGTTCTGACAACATCAGTCACCTTGTGTAAAGTCCAGTCCTCTTTAATGAAAACCCCTTCCCCTTCTCTCTCTGTCCTCTCCTCTTTCTTGCCACGAGGTTGCACGCACCTCTGCTCTCTCTCTCTTTGCCTCTCTTTCTCTCTTGCCCTCTCTTCCCTTCTCCCTTCCCCCTTTAATAATAAATTTTTTCATGTGAGCACTATCGCATGGTGTGATAGAACTTCCCGCCGTGCACCTTGGCTCCACCCGCCGAGGCCGCCGCACACTGTTTTTAAAATACAGCAACACATATACATAATTTATTTTTTTTTTTAAGAAAACAAAAAAGAAAGCAAATTGTAGTCCCAGATAACAGGTTTTCTGCCAGCCTCCGTGACCACCACCCATAATGAATTTCTCCATCAACTCAGTAAGCCAGATCAAGTTGAATTGAAAAATATAACAGCAGGTATAGTGAAGAAAACAATTTCCAGACAGGGTCTCTGGTCCCCCAAACTAAAGCAGGGAGATTTTATAGGTTGGAGGCGAGGGGTGATGACCACCACCAGCTGGGTTTGTGCCCAAGTATGGTCAAAAACAGAGCGCTTTAGGTGGGGTTTTGGGCAGCTGGCAACACTGGGCTTTTGGCACCTTTCCTATGTTCCAGACGGGGGTGGGGGGTGGGGGGTGGGGAGTGGGGGGTGGGGGGGTGCTGGCTGGCTTTCTGGACCGGACCATGTTGGCGCTAGCCAGTCTCCAACGGAACACCTTAGTGATAAGTTTTAGGCCTCCTGAAGACCTCCCTGCCTTTGCAACAAACTGAATCAGACCAAATTGGAAAGCCCAGGTTTAATGGGTAAAGCGTTCCCCAGTTCTGCAGAGAGCAGACAGGGGGGCGAGACTGGAAGATGGGATGACGCTTATGTATGCCTGTGGGAGTCGTCTTGAGCCTCTCTGGGGGAGGAGCTGTGTTTGGTGGGCTTTGAAGGGGCGGGTCTGGGGGAGGAGCTGTGTTTGATGGACTTTGAAGGGGCGGGTCTGAGGGAGGAGCTGTGTTTGATGGACTTTGAAGGGGCGGGTCTGGGGGAGGAGCTGTGTTTGGTGGGCTTTGAAGGGGCGGGTCTGGGGGAGGAGCTGTGTTTGGCGGGCTTTGAAGAGGCGGGTTTAGGGAAAGAGATAGGGGAGAGAGGAGTTGAGGTAGACCTTCCACCAGACTCCTTCCAAACACTTAGGTACATGAGTTTGGAGATATGTGTGCCATCGAGCTTTGCTACAAATTATAATCAAAGTATCTCTAGAAGATTCTCCGTATGCTCATTCAAGAGAAAGTAAACAATTAATTTCCTATCTTATCTTTTGGGTCAAATATCCTTTGCTTTTTTCTTGATTTTTCTAGTTTTGTTTGTTGGCTGGCTTTTATTTATCTTGATTTTGTTTTGTTTTTCTTTCTTCTTTATTTTCTCCCTCCCAAGACAGGGTGTCTAGCCCAGGCTGTCCCTGAATTCCCTACATCATCATGGGTGACCTTGAACTTCTGATCTCCCTGCCTCACCTCCCAAATACTGGGATCACAGGAGTGTGTCACCACCCCAGTTTGTACTCGGTGCTGGGAATTCAGTCAAGGGCTTCCTTTGAGGCAGTCAGGCGTTCTACTGTCCACGGTCCTAGTTCCTACCCTGTGTTATCTCAAGCTGCTCTGAGTACAGTGGATCCACTTTGGGAATTCCCCTTTGGATCTGTGGCTTTGACTTTCAGACTGAGCTCAGTGGTAAGGATTTGTCACAGTGTCAGCAGGAAAGACTTTGTCAGAGGTAATTCAGCTATTTCAGATTATTAATTAATATTAACTAATTCAGTTATTACCCAGTCTGCTCAAGAATGCTGACCCGAGGCCAAGCAATGGTGGTGTGCGCCTTTAACCCCAGCACTCTGGAGTTGGAGACAGGCAGATCTCTGAGTTTGAGGACAGCCTGATCTGTAGAGTGAGTTGTAGGACAGCCAAGGCTGCACAGAGAAACCCTGTCTCGAAAAACAAAGCAAACAAACAAAAAAGAATGCTGCTCTAAGCAGTTTAAATATCAGTGGGAAGTACAGCATCTGAGTGGGCAAGGTGGATGTCCACCTGCTTTCCAATTCCTTTCCCCATTGTCCCTCAAACTAGGAATGGAACGTAAAAGTTCCTTGTAAGATAATGGTCTCTCAGCCATAGAGTTGATACTGAGCTGTGAGTGAGTTTTCAGCCCCTCGCGCACATCACCATGCTGTCACAGTTCTGAAGCGTAGACTTTCTTGTCAGTCAGCCAATGAAGGCGCCTATCTGAAAGTCTCTTGTCTATGCATTCTTCTTTTGATCACAGGAACTGCTTTTGTGGAGATCTGTTCTCTAGAACAGTCCACAGAACACATCTCCTGGAAGCAAAGCTAATGATGGCCTGAGCTGATCGGATGTCGGAGCTCTTGTGCTCCGTCCTAATACCCAAAGTCAAACCTAAAAATACAGACTTGAGGTTGCAGACGGTACCGGAGTGCAGCTCTATACCGCACTTCTTTGCCAGAACAGGAAGTCTTCCCAAATAGAGGATGTCAATGCTTACCTTCTCCACAAAGGCTAAGAAAGGGCAGCGCAGCACAGCCAGGCCATTTCTCAGGGGGTGGAGAGTTCACCTCCCATACCTGCAGAGAGGTCACCAGGGGTCTCATTAAACTCCCAGTCACTTGCCTCTGGGAAGGGGCTTCTCACTGCCCTGAGCTCCTCTAGGAAACCAGGCCTTAGTATAACGACGACTACGTCTCCACGTCATAGCTTAGCATTTCCCCTGCAGTTGGAAAGAAGCCAAGAACACTGGACAAGTCTTTCTGGCTCATCTGATTGCATTGTTTGTGATTTCTCATCCCAGTTTTGAAACCTGGGACTGACTCCATCCCTGCCTTACAAGGGTGGGGCTTTCAATTTGGTTTCAGTTCAGTCTGTCTGTACCTAACCCAGTGCTGAAGCTCAGCTAAAAATTTCATCCACACCGGCAGTCTGTGTCTTACAGTCACACATCTAGACGTGATGCAAAACAAACGTGACCCAGACCCAAATCCCTTGGATCTGTCTGCAGTTCCTTCAGCCCTGAACAGTTCCCTCTTGAAAGGCCCTGGCCTGAGACCTCCAGGAAGAAGCACTGGACCTCGTCTGGCTGTGAGCTCTCTGAGGCGAAGCTGTCTGTAGCCCACTTCCTTCTTTTTCTTGTGCTACACTATGAAGCTTGGAGGTTGGCCCCTCTGGAGTGGGAAACCTACTTAGAATAATTTCTATTGAAATGCTTTTCTTGGCTGGATGTACAACAAAAACAATTCAGGCTCAAAATATGATTCTTCCCATCTGCTCAGAGACCCAGGAGGCATCGGGGGGGGGGGGGGGGGGGGGAGACTTCTAGAATCCCACCAATACCCGAGCTGTCTGGGTAGAAACTGTTCATCCACGCTTCCTGAAAGATGAAGACAACATACTGGTTGACTCCAGCTTTCCCTAACCAAACTTCCCCCATACTCTTCTCCTGTCCCCTACAAGCTGTCAGCTTTTATTTTGTTTTGTTTTTCAAGACAAGCTCTCACTAAGTTGTCTTAGCTGGCCTGCCAGTCACTACAGGTAGTCTAGAATGGTTTTAAATACACCATCCTCCTGTCTCCACACCCTGAGTGCTGTGGTTACAAAAGAACACCATCACACCAGGATTATGTGGTGCTGAGGATCAAACCCAGGGCCTTAACCATCTGACCCACTGATCCTGAATCATCTGACTCACTGAGCTATTTCCCCAGCCCTCCCTTACAACCTTATTATCGTCAATAATAGCAACGGCTAAGGTTTATTGATCACTTGATGTGTATATAAGGAGTTGTGGAGCTTTTTACACACATGACCTCATTTCCACTCTCATAATTGTGAGGTAGACATCTCTGTAATTTCATTTTACAGATCGGAGGTAAGAAGTTAGGTACAATGGCTTGCTCGACTGCGTGTGGTTTATAAATGGCAGAGTCAGCAACGCCCACCTCATCTGATTCAACCTCCGTGTTCTTACTCCTGGCCTAAAGTGCCTGTCAAGTTAGGGTTGATAATAGACAGGAAAAAACAAAACACATAAACAAAAAAATGTTTTGTTTGTTTATTTTACAATGTATTTTTATTATGTGTGTGTGTGCTTGTGTCAGTGTTGAGGCTGTGCACTCAGGCACCTTTGGGGGCCAGAAAAGGTTGCCAGACTCCCCTGCAGCTGAAGTTTTAGGCAGCTGTGAGCTGCCTGAGGTGGGTGCTGGGAACTGGACTTGGGTCTGCTGCAAGAGTAGCAGGTGCTCTCAACCCCTGAGCCATTCCTCGAGGCCCTAGTGGTCACATGACATGCCAGAATCAGGTGCGTGGTTTTCCTGGGCTCCCGGCCACTCTTCCTCTCCTGCTCAAGCTGTTGGTGAAACAGGATTCTAGGGCAGGAAGTAAGAGGGAGGAAGGTAAGAGGCACAGGTGAGGGAATTGAAGGACAGTGGAGGAGGGAGAGGGGAGAGGACAATTGCTGGACCATAGGGACAGGGTTAGTGAGGCAGGACCCACTGCTTGGACTGTGACTTCCAGAGTGTCCGTCCGTCCGTCCGTCCGTCAGCACTGCCGTCCAAGCCGGTGGGGAGAGCCGAGGTATTCCTGTGGACTTCATGCAGGCATGGGTCAGACTACAGAGTCTTGACATTTGCAGTCTCAAAGGGGTGTACGCTTTTTCAAGGGCTGATTAAAAACTCCTCAGCTTGTTTGCACACTTAACCATCCAACAGAAACACAGACAGTCACCTCCAACACCCACTCTCCCATGACCACACAGCAAGGGGACACCCCAGGAAACACCCATCTTTGGGGCAGCAAATGTCAAGAGCAGACTGCCTACCATTCCGAGCCCTCAGACCTCTTTTCCTCTGCACCCCAACCTGCAGGAATGTTTGAGCAGCTTCTAAGTTTTAGTGTAAATAATTTAAACTAGGTTAGCCTTGTCAGAGATAAACACATGCACTCTATGATGTAATACAGCCTTGGGAGGTATGAGTGTTTGCGTCTGTGACTTGATTCATAAACCCCACATTCCAGGAGTTGCGTTCCATATCTGCTGGCTCGAACCGAAAGTTTTTTATTGTGTGTTCGCTCCCTTCAACCAAGCAGCTACCTGAACTAAAGGCAAGCAGTCTCTGCCAAGGACCCAAGGGCAGCGGGGGTTGTAAAGCCACAGGTCTGGGTTAATGTTTGCTTCTGTTTCTCTTTCTGGACAGGGTATGGACTCTGCCTGATGATTATGTTTCCCTGAAAAGTTAATCAGTGTCTAGAAGGCCAGCTACAGACCACCACAGAGATACGGAAGGGTTAGATTTCAAACTCGTGTCCCCAAGGGCCATGTCCCTGAGCAGGGCGACAAGAAAGTTACAGTGAGTGGTGGAAGTGGAACACACTGGGACTGTTACTGGGTATCTGTTCATCACTTTGCAAAGCATTACAGCCCAACCATACAGGGCACACCACGGGACGACATGTGACCTGGATTACCCAGCACACCTAGCCACAGCCCTACTTCTGGCCCCTGGATCACCTTGAATAATGGGCCCTGTTATTATTTCACTAGGTCATTTTTTTCTTGGAATTTTTGACCAGAAGATTCCCCTTCCTCCCTGCAATGTGTACACATGTGCCTGACCTTGAGGGGGTTGGGAGGAAGAGGGGAGGTGAGTGCCCGGTCTCAGCTGCTGGTCCTAGTTGAGAGAAGGGAGACAAGGGGGTGTTAATTACACCCTGGATGCTTCCTGCTACAACAGGGAGTCTGCATCTGAGACTGTGAGGGAGGAGAAGAACGAACCAGAACATGGCCTTGGGGCTTAGGGAGGCCCTGCAGAGGAGAAAAACTAAGTCTAAATAATGCTGAAGAGGAGATGAGGGTTTGCCAGGTGGGTGCTGTGGTTGTGCAGAATAATGACCTCCAAAGACTCTGAACCTGCCCAGCTATTAGGTGGCAAATTGGACTTTGCTGGCGTGATTAAATGAAGGATCTTGAGATGAGAGATGAACCTGGATTGTCCAGCTGGTCTTCGGTGTAATCACAGTGTCGTGGTTTAAGTCAAAAGGTCCCCACAGCTTGTATTCTGAACACTGGTTGCCTGACATTGCCCCCAATGGTGTCTGGAACGGCTGTGGAACTTATAGGAGATGGGCCTAGTTGATAAGGATGGTTCCTAGGTGTGGGACATTGAAGGTTGTAGCTCGTCCCTTGGTCCTGACCACTCTACTTCCTCCTCCCCATGATGTGAGGGGCCCCTGGCATGGCTAGGAACTCTACCATGTATTTTTCACCGCGATGGGCTGGAACCAAGAGACAAAATAAACCCTCCCTTACGTTTTTTTCTGTCAGGTGGAGTTATCATCATCATCATCATCATCATCATCATCATCATCATCATCATTTTTATTGTATGGATGTTTATCCTACATGTCTGTCTATGCACCATATGAGTGCCTGATGTCCACAGAAGCCAGAAGAGGACAGCAAATCCCTCACAGATGGTTGTGAACCAGGATGTGGGTGCTTGAAATCAAACCCAGGACCTCTGGAAGAACGGCCAGTGCTCTTAATTGCTGAGCCATCGCTCCAGCCCCTCTGTCAGGTATTTTTGTTACTGTGATGCAGAAGTCAGTAACATAAACACACATACATGTACACACACACAGTGGGGCTGGGACACAAACACACATTGTAAGGGAAGTAGAGAAGGGCCTAACGAAAGCAGAAGAGAAGGAAATTTGGCCTCAAAGGCAGAGATGGGCTGTGACGGAAATTCGAGGCAGGGAGTACTGCCAACCCCCAGAAGCTAATGGGTTTTCTCCTCTGACTCCAGAAGGAGCCATCCCAGGCAGCACCCTGACTTTTGCCCACTGGGACCAACCTCAAGATTTCTGGCCTCCAGCACTCTGACAGAAATACATTTATTTTCTTTTATTCTACCAAGTTTGTGAAAACGTGTTACTCCAGCAGCAGGAACCTGATACTGAGGGTTGTGTGGAGAGGGAGGAGCTCGGGGGTGTAAACAGCATGGCCAAGGGCTTGCTGCCATCAGGCTGGTGGGTCAGAGAGAGGAGAGAGAGGATGCAATGGTTACTCTCAATTGCCAACTTGACTGAATGGAGGGTACTTAGGATCCTCGTTTCTGAGTGTGTGAAAGGCCGTGTCCAGAGAGAATTCACAAGGGACTGGGGAGAGCTGCTCTAAATGAGGGTGGTGCCATCCCCAGAGTCTGGACCACATGGAATGAAAACTAAAAAAGCAGAAATCAGCTAGAGCAGGCGTTCTCCACTCTGTTGTGTGACATTTTGAACCAGACATTTTCATGTCCCAACCACAGTTCCAAATAACTGACTCAGAGGCTGAATATGAATTACAAATGCTCAACCTTATAAATAAGCTCAGGCTTATTACTAGCTAGCTCTTACATTTTAAGTTAACCCATATTTCTATTTATGCTTTGCCACATGGTGGTACCTTTATTAGCATGGCATGTTCATCTCCTGCTCCCTCTGCATCTGGCTGGCAACTCCTTTCTCAGTCTTTCTCCTTCCCATCATCCTTAGTTTGATCACCCCACCTGTGTACTTCCTGACTGTCTACTGGCCAATCAGTGTCTTATTAAACCAATTCTAGTGAAAAATCTTTAAAGTGTTCAAGAGGATTATTCCACAGCATTTCTCCCTTTTTGTCTAATTAAAAAAGAAGGTTTTAACTAAAACATATTAAGACTTTATATAACAAACAGGTATCAAGTAAGAATTACAGTTATAATATCCAGTCTATTTGTATTTGGCAAAATAAGAGAAAATACTCTAATATCTATCATATCTTTGTGAGTCCAAAGTTTTATACCTAATTTATCTCTTATCATAACTAAAAAAACTATGACTATAACTATCTAGTCTCCAACTCTATCAAAGACCACAGAAGGGTGAAATGTTACCTAATGACAGGGACCTGCCTGGATGGTTACCCAAACTTCCTCTGTAATGTTGGGGTATCCAACTCTGGCCTACAGGCCTAGCACATCTGACAGACTTTCCTGTGAAGCAGGGAATTTTAAAGGATTGTCCTACCTTGCCTTGGCAAAGTTCAGCAATCACCTTTCTAGTATCCTGCTTGTCCAGTTTGGACAGTAACTGTCAGCAATTGAAGCAAGGGCAGTTTCTTTGCCCACGTGGCTAGCTTTTGTCATAAAGAAAAAAAATTCCATATGGAGTTCCTTCAATGACCATCATCCTCTTTGAAGCAATTGGTGCTGCCAGGAGCAGACATGTCTCACTGTCAAGAAAAGTCCAAGTTCTTAAAACATTTTAAATGCCATATTCTGTAGGTTTGAAGATTCTGTAGTGTTTGAAGATTGCCTATCTATCTGAATAATCTGATAAATTTGACTATCATAGATAACTATTTATCTGTACTTCTTAATTATACATTACATTTTTAAATGAGCTACATAAACAAGAGTAGAAATATACACACAGTATAACAAATTAACTTTAAATTTGTATCAATAAACTAAAATCCATACCAATGTAAAATATGTGCGATTAGTTGTTTTTTAGATTAAAGTAGATTCAATAATCTACCTTTTTATCTTATCATTTCTATATCCCCTTTTCTTTTCAGAATGAGATCTCTGAATCTAATCTCCTTTGTTTAGCTTTTTTCTGACTATTACCAATAACAACTTGTAACCAACCCCCCCTCAAATGATAACAAATATTTATAACCAATATTTTGGGAATGTGGGCATAGTTTTCTAGACTACTTCCTGCTGATTGGGGGTGCTGGTAACCTTTGAGAGACCCTGAGAAAATTTAGGATAATGGTTAAGTCTTGACTGGAGTAGTCTGTGAGGCTGAATCATCTCAGCCAGCAACCTTGAAGCTGATGTGTATGCAGAACTCAGAGGAAACAACAGAGGCGCTCTGAGACGTTGGATCATCTGCACCATCTGTTCCCACTGGAGGTCGTTCAGGGGGTCTTTCTCAATCAAACCTGGTTTTTCTTAACCCAGAATGAGTCCATAGCCTCTCGTTTGCTCATTTTTTACACATCCTGCTTGTTTGGCAGCTGCCTGGTGTCTCCTCTCTCCATCCTTCTTCCCATCATCCTTAGTTTGGTTGCCCTGCCTGCACTTCCTGCCTGGCTACTGGCTAATCAGCTTTTTATTAAACCAATTCAAGTGGCAAATTTTTACAGTGTACAAGAGAATTATTCCACAGCACTGCTCCCTGGCCTGGTCTGTTAGTTCTCTCCTAAACCCTCCCCATCATGATGGACCAAAACCTCTACACTGTGAGCTGAAGCAAACACTCCCCACCTTTAAATTGTAGTCCCAGTATAATGACAGATAATCAGACAAACACAGGCCTCAAACTGAAGAGACCATGTGTATACCATCAGAGTCCTGACCCTATGAACACAGATGTTCAATTAAGATTGTTTTTCTGAATGCCAACCATAGTGACTCATCCTTTAATCCCAACACTCAGAAGGCAGAGGCAGGAGGATCTCTGTAAGTTCCAGGCCAGCCTGGTTTACATAGTGAGTTCCAGGACAGTCAGGGCTACAGACCTATAGAGAGACCTTGTCTCAAAAACAAGGAGAAAGAAAGAGAGAGAGAGAGAGAGAGAGAGAGAGAGAGAGAGAGAGAGAGAGAGAAATTCTGAGGATATAGAGAACGATTTAACTGAGATATGATCAAATGATGATTGAGCAAAGATCCATCCAAACAGCATCTAGATTCCTAGCTAGAGAGAGGTAGGGGATGGGGTGAGAAACAGCCTGATTTCAATGGCAGAGAAGCTGTGGAGGGATCTGTCACCAACCTGTGGTTAGAAGGACCTGTCACCAACCTGTGGTGAGAGGCTCTCTCTGGATTTCCACACTTGCCTCTGAAGTTCCAAGGACCTGGTTCAACTCTGCTTCTCTCAGACACACCCCTTGTTTCTGACTTGTACAAGAGGACCAGGTGTGTTCTTTATGTTAATTACCTACACATATATTAGACTTGAATTTTGTGGAATATACAATGAAGCTCTGCAGGTGATATAACTAATCTTACTAGTAAGCAAATACCTAGAAGCCAAGGCTCAAAACAAGAATTCGATGCTGGAAAAGTAACTGAGAATGCTGACTTTTCCCACAAAGCAACTTTACTCTTGTGGCATTTCAAAGGAGAAAGACACGGGAAACCTCACAAGAGACAAGATGTCCAGGGCTCTCGATGCAGAAGACGAGGCCGTGAGAAACTGCTTGAAGCAGACATACTTTCCTGGAGGGTTTTAAGTAACGGGCGATGTGGAAAGGGGCAGCAAAGAGCGAGAGGCCAGGGAACCCAAACGTCTGCTTTCTATTTACAGTTTGGGCATCTTTGGCAAAAAGAGGGTAGGTAAATTGAGAGTAATCATTTAAAGAATCATTTAGCTTCAAAGGAAGCAGGAGAAAGAGAGAATAGGGGAAGGGAATCCCAGGCTGGAAAAACTAAATGCATAAAAATAACCGAATCAACAATTACATTAAAAATAAACTAACTAAAATGTTCCATTTAAGAAGTCAAGAATTACCAGAATAGGTTTTAAAAAGTAAGTTTCAATATTATTGAAGCAGAACACAGTCAGTGGTAAATTGTAAGTAGGAGAAAAAAAAGAAATTGTGTGAATTGTTTATAGAGGAGAGAGTGTTTTTAAATTTATTTAGGAGATCATCATAATCCTGATATCAAAACCAAAGAAAGCTAGTTTGATGAGATAAATTACGCACCAGTATTCTTCATTAGTATGGATGCAAAAATCTTTAACTATGCATCAGCAAGTTAAGATTCAAGAGTTGAAACACCAACAGCTCCATTCTACATAGGCAGAGGCGGTCAACAGACATTCACAGAGAAGATATACTACAGGCCATGTGGAAGATTGGTTTGTTTTGTGGTAAAACTTGTTCTATTTATTTCTTTATAGATACAGAGTATCTGTGTGAGTGCCAGTGGTAACAGAAGACAAAAGAGAGCATCCAGTTCCTGGAGCTGGAGTTACAGACACCTGGGAGCTGCCATGTGGGGGCTGGGAACAGAACCTGGGTCCTCTGGAAGAGCAGTCTGTTTTTAACCACTGAGCCATCTCTCGGGCCCCATGTGAAAGATTGTTTAACATCATAATCACTAATCCCTGGAGAAATGAGAATTAAACTCATACCGAATAGAACCACATGTCCACCGGAAGGGTTAAAATCAGGAAGACAAAGACAACGTTTATCCTTAAGGCTCCACTCAACCACAAGCCTCGCACACTCTCGGTGGGAACGTAAAATGGTGCAACCACTTTGAGAAAAATTTCTGGCAGTTTCTGTAGAACTAGATCTTCTAACAGGACAGCAGTTTCACTCCTAAGTATTCACGTAGTAAAAATAAGACCCACGAAAGCCCTGCTAGCCTACAAAGCCTACATGCTAGTTATCACACCTTTATTTATAATAGCTAAAACATGGAAAACTGCCCAAATGTCAAGAATGAGTAAACCAGTCACAGCATGCCCACAGCAAGGGGCAGAGACAGCTCGGGAAGGAAAGTTCTGAAAGTACAGTGCTGAGTGACAGGGGCCTAACAAAATGAGCACAAGCTGTGCTTTGTCACTCTGGAAGAGGCTAAGATGAAAAACAAAAGTCAGAATGGCGTTTGTTCTGGGATCAGGGACAGTGTTCAGATTTCTGAGGTGCCGGGAACAATGTTGGCAAAGAACTGTGCTGTACGTTAACGCCTGCTGTGGCAGCACATGCCTTTAATCCCAGCACTTGGGAGGCAGAGGCAGAAGCAGTGCATTTCTGTGAATTTGAGGCCAGTCCCCAGACCAGTGGGACTACTTAGTAAGACTGCTCAAAAGAAACAGACAAAAACAAGGATTAGTATACTTATGACTTTTGGTTTTGGTTCTTGAAACATTTTCAAATATAATTATCTTCCTGACCTTTGATATATACAGGCTGACATTTGTAGCTGAAGGATACTGTGGTCTGCAATTCATTTAGAAAGGCATACAAAAATGAGATGGACAGATGCTTGGACGGATGGATAGATGGGTGGATAGAAGGCTGGATAGATGGAAGGATGGACAGAAAGAAAGAAAGAAGGATGGAGAGATGGGAGAGAAAGCAATCATAAAATTTTAACATGTGTAGGATCTAGGGAGGCATGTGAGTGATATCATTTTAAGCTTTTCTGCATGGTTGGCACTTTATACAATAATATCTTGGCAGAGAAGGATAAGGAATGTGGATAGATGGGAAGAAAGTTGAAAGGGACTCTCAAGATTTATATAATCAAAGGAATGTATGAGGAAAATTCAGGCAGATTGAGATCTTGAGGACATAGTTTCCAATGCCCATGAATCATGAAAATGTCATGGGACCCTTAAAACAATATGGACACCTTGGCTTCCTTTTGGAAGGACAGTTTCATGTAGCACAGACTGGCTTTGTCTCCTACACCCAAGGACGGCCTTGAGCTTCTGATGTGTTAGCTTCTACCTCCCAAGTGCTGGGATCACTGGCATGTGGCATCATGTCTAACTTTATGTAGTACTAGGATTGAAACCAAGGCACTCTGCCAGCTGAGCTCAGCTCCCCTCTTGAAAGCCCCAGTGCTGTAGAGCTTTGTGGACCTGGGAATTGTTTTCAAATCTTGCAGGGTGACCCTTGATGTCGACCAGTACTGGGATTATGAGGCCATAACTGCTTCCTGTTTCTTTGGAATGCTCTGAAAGATATTGTATATAATTAATAATTAACGTAAAATAAAGAACATTTTCCTTGTTGGTGATCTTGTCTCTGGATTAACCGTGAACTTTGATACCAACATTATTCTGAGAGCTGGTCTTAGCTCTCCGTCCTCATTATAAATAACTAGGCCTTGGGTCTGTTTTGAGTACTTGTACTCCAGCAGAGGCTGGCCTGGGCCAGTGCTTTATAAGAATTTATGGGCTGACTGGGACACTAATGAAGGTGGTTTGCTTTTCACAGGTGACAACAGCCCCATGAGCCAATCATTCCTTCTATGTCCTTCCCGTTTTCCAGCTACAGGGAGCATCCACTACTGTCACCTTAGACCTCAATAGATCACCTGGGAATTGTCAACCACGTGTGGTGGCTGTGACCTCTGATACGGAACAGTCTCTCCCTGGGACACTCATGAGGACCAAGGCCAAAGACCACACCAGGGAAAACTTTTCACCTCTAGAAATGGCCAGGGTAAAAAATCTACGCACGTCTCAGAAAGCCCCATCAGAGCAAAGGTCGTGCTTACTTTTTGTCCATTAGTCACTATACAGTGGAGGACTCGCCTGGTCCCCATCATCCCCACCAAAGTAAAGACTAAGAGGGAATAAAAGATTGTGTCAAGTGACTGGGAAGGGCAGATTCTCCCTCCAAAGCGATGATGCCACGGCACCGTCTGGGATCCCTGTCCTTTGCCTCCTGTTAGCTCTACACTGCAGGAAAGCCATGTTCTTGTCCCTGTATGAAACCCCGCTCACATCTACTCACCTGGGCCTGGTAGTAGCTAACCCAATAGTCCTGAGCAGGCAGAACTCAAATCCCCTGGAGGTTTTGCTAATCCCGCCAGGAGAGAATAACACCACTACTACAATTCTGAACCAAATTTGAAGCAAGTTTCAACTAAATACTGTCAGGGATAATGGACTCTGGCCAGTCCATTCAGAGGTTCCCAGAAAATGGACATGAACTATGTTGGCCAGGTGCTTATAAAGGCCATATATTTCCCACCTTCCTCCAATGGGAGCAAGCATACATCCTGACATACTTCCTGCCTGTACCTCCCTCCTACATGTGATCAAGTATATCTTGTGCACTTGGGTCAACTAAACTCATTTAGGGAAGATAAGACAAGCTTGTTATTGTATATGAACCACAGCCTCCAGCACCGCAGGAACTACCTACCTGTCCTTGGGCAAGGGGCTTCCAGGTTAGAGTCATTTTTGTTTTGTGGATCTCTTAGGCACAGTAATTAAAACCTAAAACATAAACGCTGGCTCTTGTGGTAGAATATTATTTTTGTTGGTTTTATGTGGGTGCAATGTTATTCATTAAGCAGCACTGTTTACCGTGAGAAAAGCCGCGAGGCACAACAAGACCCACTACGAGAGTTTATTAGGGGAAAGGGTGGACGGGAGAGAATGTGCTCAGGCCTGTTTGAAAGACATGTGCAGAGAAAAGAAGGAGGAGAAGGGGGAAGAAGAAGAAGTGGGGAGGAGTCTGTTACCCGCTTTTTATGGATTCCCCCTGCACGTGTGCACGTGGGCTTACAGAGCTACACCACGCATGCGCATAGATTGCGTGATCATGCTGCGCACAAATTACATAGGACGTGAGGCCCTGGGATGACTAATTGTTTTTGCCGGTGCCTGCGAGGTCATAGAGCTGGGGGAGTGGCCAGTGGCCACGAATTCCGACATTTTTAAGGTGTGTTGCTTTTGTTTATGTTGCATTGTTAAACTCTTTGAAGCTGTGTTACTGTGCCCGTCTAAAACACCAGATGGTCTAATAAAGAACTGAACGCAGGAGAAAGGATGGGCAGGGCTGGCAGGCAGAGAGTATATATAGAAGCAGAAAATTGGGAGAAGAGATCTAGGATCCAGAGAAGGAGGAGGAAATCAGGAGCCAGGCACCCAGCTACACAATCAGTCACTCTGTACACAGAGTAAGAGAATGAGAAAAGTCCAGAGGCAAACGGAATTAAGTTAAGGAAAGCTGGCTAGAAACTAAGACAAGCTAAGGCTGGGCATTCATAAGTAAGAATAAGTCTCTGTGAGTGATTTATTTGGGAGCTGGGTGAAGGGTCCCTCAAAGAGCCTAGAAAGAACAACAAGCTCTCACAGTTCCTCACAGGTGACTTCTTGGAAGAACTTGACCTTGAAAGAGAACAAAATAAACTTGACAGAAGAGAACTAATCTATCTGTATGGGAACCAGCAAGGAGGAAGGTGTAGATGGGAGTGACCTCGTGACCCACAGGTGCCCCAGTATCAGTAAGTACACAGAAGGACCGCCAGGTAGGAAGGGCAGTATTTGGGGGGGGACAGGGATGAGAAGCCCAGCTGTCATCCTCAGGGGCTGGACAGACTTTTAGGAACCTCTAGTCAGGTCAAATCAGTATCCATGGCCTTGATAAAGGAAAGAATTTCAGGACAGTTCATGAAGCAGAGTTGGGATTTAATAGTGGTGTTTTTAATAAAGGCTTCAGCAGAAAGATTAAAAGAAAGGAGGTCAGGACGGGGTAAGATGGACCCAAGAGCACCAGTGCAGGCCCCCCAAAGCAGAGTCACCCAAGAGCACCAGTGTGGGCCCCCCAAAGCAGAGTCACCCAAGAGCACCAGTGTGGGCCCCCCAAAGCAGAGTCACCCAAGAGCACCAGTGCAGGCCCCCCAAAGCAGAGTCACCCAAGAGCACCAGTGCAGGCCCCCCAAAGCAGAGTCACCCAAGAGCACCAGTGCAGCCTCCCCAAAGCAGAGTCACAGGTCTTTGTAATTGTCTTTATTTCAGCCATACACAGGATTTTGGTCGGGTTTGAAGTTACTATCTTTAAAGGGATACAAAACCTAAATGAGATCACAAGGTGGTTCCTAAAAGGCTCCTGACAGGATTTCAGTTGCTGAGGTGAAGGGCTAGTCTTGGGGCTGACAGGAAGCAGGGTATCTTTAGTGTAAACCAAAGTAAACAGTTTTGTTTGAGATTCTCAGGCAAGGTCTAGGGATAGGAAGGAGGCCCCACCCAAGCTCAGGTGCATTCAGGTCTTAAGCTTGGAGGCTGCTACTTAAATATATCTACGCATGAAGGAAACATTGACTTTATGTCCGAAGCCTTTACAGCAACTGTTGACGGCGCTCAGATGATGACGGGCTTTAATCAGAGTCTGGATGAGGGGACTCCTTTCCCCTCTCATGTCCCCTAAATTTCTCTTTTTCTTTCTTGCCTTGGGACAAGGAAGAGGACAGCAAAAGGGGGTCTGGGTTGGAAGAATGAAGCCCACTGTGGCATGATGATGGCTGTGGGAGCCAGGGAGGGGGAGGGGAGGCCTGCAAGGATCCAGGCCACCATGCTGTGGGTACTGGAAGTGGTCCAGGCACTGGGGCCCATAAAGGACCAATCTCAAGGTGACAGTGGGGACAGTGTGAGGCTCTCACAGGGAACATGGAGTAGAGGTACAGGCAGAGGGCCTTCAGGGCAGATAGCACTGAATCTGGAGGTGAGGGACACACTAAAGCTGGACACCAAGATTTCACTAGGATTGCAAGCCCTGGATTAGTGAGGGTTCCATGGCTAATATTATGTTTAAATTACTGTGATTAAGAGATGTATAAAACAAAGATGCCTCTAACCTATAAGGCCCACTTGCCCAAGGACAGATAACTTCCTGGAATGCTGGGGGCTGTTGTTCATATATGATAACGGTTTCCACTTCTGTAAACAAGCTTGGTTACTCCAGTTACACAGAATGTGTGCTTGATCACACACAGACAGGAAGTACATCGGGATGTGTGCTTGCCTGTGATGGCATGAAGGCAGGAAGCACATAGCCTTGTGAGTTTTGCCTTTATAATTCAGTGCCACACTCTGGGCATGAGTCTTGGGTATAGACTTGGCCAGTGTCCTTGGTCCTGGCCAGTGTTTAATAAAGTATCTTTGTTAACATGTATTCACAGTCATGGTGAATCTCTGAGCTACCCCAAACCCATATCAAGGGTTAGGCCTCAGGACAGCGGCACAAAGCAGGCCTTCACTGGGATGGGTGGAAATCTATCAGGCAATCCAAGAGGACTTTGAAGAGGATTCAGGGATACTGATGCTCAGCTTCTGGGTGGGCAGCCTTTTGCTGGTACATACATCCCGCACAAGACTAAGATTCCATGGGTCTAACTCTGTTGAATCTAGCACTGAGTGGCTTGGGAGAGCAGGCAGAGGCTCAGGTGCCTGGCTTTAGGGTCAAAGTGGATTCCCAGGGTGCAGAAGGAGGAAACCCACTCCTGTTATTGCTTGGAAAGGATATGGCCCTGAAAGCCTCCTGTGTTGACACCGTGGGCCCAGCTAGTGGATCTAGTCATTCAGAACTGAAGGAACCGTGAGAACTCTGATCTAATCAAAGATGAATCATGGCAGGGTCACAGTCTGGTAGCATTTCTAGGAGATCATGTGAACTCAGAGGTGAAGCCCCTGGAGTAAGTATTACGCTTTCCAAGGCTGTGTGTGTCTCCAGCCCCTGTCTTGCTTCCTGGCCTCTATGAGGGGAACCACTTCCCCCACGATGCTCAGCCATCACCATGTTTCTCCTCATGGTCCTGGAAGCAATGGAGGTCCTGACTACGGGTGGAAATGCTGAAACCATGAGCCAAAATACCTTTTTCTTCCTTAAGTTGTTTATTCTTATTTCATCCCAGCAATAAAAAACTTAACTTCATGGCCTGGAGACTGGAAAAACAAAAAGGCCGAAGTCTGAAATGCTCTCAGGAGCCCCTGGTAACAAAAGCTCTGCAGCCTAAAGCAAGGCACAGGGCACTGCCATCCCCAGCAGCAGCAGCCAGGGGCAACCCAGAAACCAAGACAGACAGAGAGCTAGAGGGTGTACGGGAGGAATCCAGAGTGACTAGAGTAACACCAGTTCACGCTGGGGAGTCTGGTGGGTGACAAAGAGTTTTGTTGGCTAAATTGAGGAGACCTCAGGGGACATAACTGCCTGTCCCCACACTGCCCCTCAGCTGGCGGAGCAGCACTGCTGACCCGGGGCTCCTGGCACCATGTGCCTTCCACAAGGCCGCTGTGACCACAGTGATGGATATAGTTGCCGGCTCTTCCCCACCACACAAGCCTGCAGATGGTTGTCCCCAGAGGTCCAGACCAAGCCCTTCCTAACTCGGTCCCTCTCTTCAGCAGTCCTTGCTATGATGCTCCAACACACCTCAGCCAGAAAGCTGTCCTCTCTTTCTCCGGAACATTTCTCAAGAGGCCCTTGTCCTAGGGTATGATGAAATTAAACGGAAAGAACAAGGATGTGTAACCAAGCCAGGGTGTGAGGTCAGTGATGACGCTAGTCTGTGAGGGGATGGGACAGTAGCAATGGAGATGAAGGAATGAAGTCACGGGGCCAAGGAAGTGAGCAAAGAACCATTAGTGAGCACAAGCCACAGGCAGTCAAACTGTCCGAACCAAAGATGTCTCCCACATGTTTGGATTAATGTCACTAGTCCATGGGACAAGCGCACAGCGAGACTTGGCCCAGTCACAACGCCTTTCCAGAAATACGGACCACCAAGTTCTGTTCCATTTTGAACAGTGTCTGGTGTGCTGGGGGTAATCTCAGTGGGGCCTTCCTGCCGTCTGCCCACCTGGAGCCTGAGGAAGTCTGAGGTGGGAGACTTTTCTTCAAGGGATCTAGACCAGAAGCAACCACAGGAAGTCATAGGATCAGGATGGTTTTCCTGGGACAAGAAGGAAAGAGAGGTCAGGAGGGAGGAAGGGGGGGCTCTTAGGGGGACACAGAACAACTGGGAAGAGAAAGGGGGACGCACAGTGACACTGTGAGAGCGTGCACTCATCACCAGACAGATGACTAACTCACCATTTCCGAGGGGCCACCTTTGTTCCCTCTTTTCTTCTTTCCTTCCCTCATCTCTGGACCCAAAGTTCCCACCATTCCATGTGTTCCTAAATGAGTGTCCAGTGCTCACTGCAACCCTCCTGACCCCTCTTGCTCCTTGATAGCCAGGTGGGAGCAGCCTCATCTGGGTTAGGGTAGAAACCACAGGACCCTCAGGCCAAGGCTGTGACCTGCAGTAAGGTTTTATTTCTTGGTTACAATGTCATTAAAGCTAATGTGTCTGGATGGGATCCAATCTCCCCCAAGATTAGCATTGCAAGGCTGGTCTGATCTGGAAGCTCTGAAGTGGATTTGCGCTGGGGGAAGATGCTAATGCTTGTTTTTATTTCTCTTAGAGCTGGTACCCATCAGGGAGGCCTGGATATAATGAACAACAGCACACACAATACATTTTAAAACAAACAAAAACTCCAGGAATGCTAATGCGGACCAGCCCTGGGATGCGGTGTGTTTCTAAGAACATAGATTGTTGGTGAACGATTCCACTACCTGCCCCTCACAGGCAGTGGGCGGCTGTCTCTTGATTGTGCCAGCTATAAACTCCTGGCAGGAGGTGTGAATGGGACAATAGGAAGGTAACAGTGGGTGGCACAGGAGGGGGAAGGACAGGGGTCTACGGTGAGGGTTTCAGGTTTCCACTTTCTTTTTAACTTTATAATTTTTATTTTACTTTATGTGTTGAGTGTTTGCTTGAATGTATGCCTATGCCTGGTGTCTGTGGAGGCTAGAAGGGGGCATCAGACCCCCTAGAACTGAAGTTATACATGGGTGCGAGCCACCATGTAGGTGCTAGAAACTGAACCTGATTCATCTGGAAGAGCTCTTATACTTATCATCTCTCCACCCTGGTTTCCCACTTCCTGCTGAGCAGGAGTGAGACAGCTTTTCCCAGCCCCTGTTGCTATGAGAGGTGGCCACAGAACTCAGTTTTAGACAATACAGTATGAGGAGCCTTTGAGATAGCAGCAAACCTCCTTCAAGCTCATGGTCCTCTCCTGTTGGCTCAGGGCCCCTGGAGACGGTGAGGGAGCCATAGCCTGAAGGAGCCTAGGTCACCTAAGCACCATGCAGGGCAGATGCACCTGTGGACCTGGACTGTCTACCCTAGAACTTGACATGAGCTAAGACTATGCCTCTTCTGTGAGTAAATCCGTGAACTCTGGAGTCCATTTGTCACTACGGTTCAACCTCTCCTAACCCAAGAAGGACCAACCTAGAATTCCAGATGGGAGTCTAATGAACCTGGGGTTCACAAGCCTGGGGTTCTTGGAAGGAAGTTAAGGAAATGGGGGAGCTGTCCCTTACTAAGGTGGGATGAAGGTCTTCGTGAGGTGAGTGAGGTTTGCCTTGAGCTACACCCAAGAGTGATGTCCGGAGAGTCTTGGAGTATGGGAGTATGTAGCATCATTCAAAGTGAGCTCTGGCTAGGTGTAGTGGTACATGCCTTTATTACCAGCTTTTGGGAGACTAGCCTGGTCTATGTAGCAAATTCCAGGCTAGCCAGACCTACATAGTGAGACACAGTCTCAAAGCAACAAGAACAAAACAAAACAAAGGGATCTCTGGACCCAGATGTGGTGGGGCACATCTGTAATGCTGGCATTTGGGAGACTGGGGCAGGAGGATTGCTGTGAGTTCCTGGTCTGCTATGTAGCAAGTTTGAGGCTAGACTGTGTTGCATGAGACTCTGTCTCAAAAAACAAACAAAAGAACTGGCTGAGAGATGCTCAGCTGGTGACGTACTTTCATTGAAAGCACAGGGCTGAGGTCACTCATAGAACTCACACAAAAACAGAAGAAAAACAACAGTAACAACAGAAAGTCTCGCTGTTCTATGAAGAGACATCATGACCAGGTAACTCTTATAAAAGAAAGCATTTAACTGGGGCTGGCTTACAGTTTCAGAGGGTTAGTCCACTATCATCATGGTGGGGAGAATGGTAGCACACACGGTGCCAGAGAAGTAGCTGAGAGTTGCATCTTGACCCACTGGCCAAGAGAGACACTGGGCTTGGCATGGGCTTTTGAAACCTCAGAGCCTGCACCTCAGTGACACACTTCCTCTCATAAGGCCACACCTCCTGATCCTTCTAATCCTTTCAAATAGTTCCACTCTCTGGTGACTAAGTGCCACGGTGCATGGCATATTACAGCAGACGGCAATTAATAATTCAGATGTCAACCCACCAGAGAAATAATTCTCTGATGGAGGAACCTTGTCAAGCAAAGCTTATGGGGCCAAAGACTCTGAAAACTGGTTGCTTCTGTGTGTAATTTCACATGTGCAAGAACAGCTGTGGAATCTCCCATTGCCATGCATTTTCATGCAATGTGTACATGTAATCTCATGATTACATCTCAATCTGATGGGCATTTATTCTGTGAACTGTCTAAAGATGATTTCTTCTTAAGCTGTATCATTTTGATGAATAGAAATAATACTAGGATATTTTTCATAGCTCAGACTGACATAGGAAAATAATAGTATTCTCAGCTACAAAGACAGCTTTTTACACATTTAGCTGATTTAAGACCTCAGAGTAAATTCAAAGCAGACTAGTTGTCCCTGCAAATGAATCGCATGAGGATAGATTGCAGTGTCAGTTGTTGAAGCAACTTTAGTTTGCATGAAGCAACTTTAGTGCCAGTTCTTTGCTTGCAAATTCTGGCTTGAAACATTAAAGACATAACTCCCTGAACAAATTCTCTCAGCAACTGACTCTTTGCACAAACTCTAATCTCAGTTTTATGATACAAGACTCAAGGTCAGCCAACTAACTGTTTATGTTTAGATCCTGTCCCTGGAGAAAGTGTGGAGCACTGTGTGCCCCTGGGTAATGTGACCCTCAAATGCAAGCTTTCTGTTGGGAATGTATATATATACTGTGTAAAGACAAAGAGAGGAGATTTTCAAAGGTGAAGTAAAAAATGAGAGTTACCATCAGAATGAGTATATTCCTCTTCCTAATACCCCTCAGATAGAAAAGTTTAGTTCTCGCTGACATCATGGATTTTTTTGCATAGCCTGGGTTCGGTCTTGGAGCAGGCTTTCTAAAGACCAAAATGACTAAGCAATTGAATATATGACCGGCAGGGGGTGGGGAGGGTGGGGAGGCATTCTCCTTCAAACTACCACATCTCCCAGCTCACCCCTGAGATTAGCTCATACCCAGTTGTCTTTTCCAAGGCCCTCGCCTGGGGAAGAAAATAAGTACTTTATCATTTTTTGTGTGTTTTTTAAGATTTATTTTTATTATTTTTATTTATGTGTATATGTGTATGTGCAAGAATGTATAGCACATGTGTGCAGAAGAGACTATCAGACCCCCTGGAACTAGAGTTACAGGCAGTTGTGAGCTGCCCCATGTGGGTGCTGGCTCCTGAATGCAGGTCAAAGTAGTAGGTGCTTTTAACCACTGAGCCCCCTCTCCAGCCACAAGCACTCTTAAGTAAGTGTGAAATCAGTATGTTAATGGTGCCCCATGACATCATGGTTCACACCCACAGATTAAGATCTGTGAAAAAATGTTGTCAAACTAAAGCTAAAAAAACCCAAAAAAACAAACAAACAAAAAAAACCAAGAAAGTCATTGAGTGAACATTCCCTAAGGTACCACAAAGGCAAGGCAAGGCTCCCCCTGCCCTACTCAGTTGATAAAAGATAGTGTTGGCTTCCAAATCAGAGCTATGGGACCAAGAGGACACACAGTCCAGAGACAAAACAACGTCAGGGATGAGGAAGAACCGAAAGATCCCAGAGCTGGGCAATCTGATAAACATTTCAGCTCGATTACACTCTTGGAAGAGACACATCATTGTGCATTTACCAGACCCCACCAAGAGTGACTCCCATGGTGGTCCACAGACTCAGTACCATATAACCAATGCCTCACTACTCCCTCCAGGAACCTCTGATGAGGTACTGAGTATCAAACCTGCTGCCTTCAGAGCCTATCGGTAGCCCCCTTGCTCCCTCGGGTGCTCTGGGCTAGTCTCTGTCACCCGTTTTCTGCCTGAGTACCGCACCAGGCACACTTGGAAAGTTTCACAAGTGTTGAGGACTTCTTGTTCTTACGATCCCTGCTACACTGGTTCCAGATAAGGGATAATTTATAAGGGAGAATGTTCACATAAATTCCTGGCAGAGCAGAGCTTACAGAGAATGACAGTTTTATGGTCACAGTACTTGTCATAATGTGGTGGTCCTAACAGAGCAAGGGACAGGAATAGATGCCTGAGGGTCACCCTCCCTGGGGTGGGGGTGAGGGTCCTACTGGGCTGTATTCACAGAGAACATAGTCCTAAAATAAATAAGGAAATAAACTCACTGATAAAGTGATACCAACAAATGCCCTTTGTATTTGCATTCTAGTGGCTTTGGTGGGGACAGAAATGACTTAGGGACACCCCTGACCCAGCCAGGACTTTGAGATAGCCCTCTCCCTCTCTCCCTGGGTGGCTAGCATCTTGGGGCCTTCTCCAGCAGCAGATGACAGAGGTGGCCCTGCCGAGTTACCTGGCACTGAGGTCTGCCACCAAGCAAAGAGATGGTAGCTTTTACTCTTCACAGTGGGAGTCAGCAGGCTGCCACAGCTCCAGCAGGAATCCAGGCCTCCCTGGGTGACCATCTGTCCTGCCTCAACAGACTGCACCTCAGCAGGCTCTCTCTCCCTGGAGGCAGAGATAACCTTTGTCTCAGCAGCTGTGCCTGGTGTCCTGGACAGTTTCAGCTCTGCATTGCTGGGCTGTGGGAAGTGGCTTGAGGGTCAGAGTCATCCTGCTGCTGCTGTGGAGGAGGTTCTGTACCTGAGGGCACCTGGAAGTCTTGCTAATGCTGTGTCCAAAGAGCGACACAAAAGAGACATAAAGCCTGTCTTAGGTCTGAGCATGATAAATCTCTTCAGGGTATTTCTTCTAGACAGGGAGGGGCCCAAGTATGCTGTTGGCTGGATTCGAACCGGGAATGTGTACTTGGTGACGGACAGGGCTCTGAGGTATTTGCATCTTAGTGTAGCGTGTTGCTGACTTACAAGGATCGTGGGAAAACAGTTCCCATGCCCAAGAGACACAGGACTGATTCATGAGACAGCCAACACTGAGTCCCACCTCATCCGCAGCACATTTGTGACTTTCCAGTGAGCAGGGGGAGACACCTTAGAGGCAGTCTCTGCTAGCCATGGCCCACTGAGAGCCAGCCCCCCCTTTTTTTTGAGTGTCCCTCTACAAGGTCTGGGCCAGAGGATGCATGAGGTAGGCCCTACCAGTCAAAGAGATTGGCTGAGGTTTGGGGTATTTACCAATGCCGGGTGCCACAGTGTCTCTGTAGTGTGAGCTAGCAGAGCTGGTGTTTAGGGAGACGTGTTGGAATCTGCTGGCATCTTTAGGAGGTAACCACTATAGCTGATTACTAGGTTTTCAGCATCAGCTCTGGGGACAGCTTTGGTCCCATAGCTCTGATTAGTAACTGAGCAGAGAGGGCTTGCCTGAGGTCCTCCTACATCCCAGGGCAGAGTAGAGCTCCGGAGTCCAAGGCTGTCAGAACCCAGGTTTCCACCTCTGGCCTGTGACTTCATGTCATCCCATCCTCAGGATCTGGCTGGCTTTTTCAAAGACTAACAACATGAGTTCTTCAAGAGAGGGACCCAGGTGGGAGCAGGGAAGGAACCGAGGCTGGAGGGATGCCAGCTTCAGCTTTGGTCCCTTGAGAGAACAATAGAGTATGTGAAGGACCACTTCCGAGGGCCTGGGCTGGGATGTGTCTAACACACATCCCTCCCTGCAAGCACTGTGGAGAGAAAGAACTTTGTTTGCAGTATCTCATTAACCCCTCAGCAGCCAGTGTGGCTGAGTCACTGCCCTGTGGCCATTTGACAGGTGAAAAAACTGAGGGGGAGAGGAGGGGAGCTGGGGACACAGTACAAGTGAGTGACAGCCGGGCCCTGCTTCCAAGCCCACGACGTCGCCATCATTATTCCACACAGCTCCACTTTTTGGAATTTCAGCAACAGAGAAGACATGTGGTCTGTGGCTTTCAGGCGAATGCCCATTCATCCAGACAGTGTCCTCAGCACTGCTGTGGACTGGGAGCGTCTACTGATTTATTAAATCCACAGGTCACATTCGTGCTGGAAGGAGGGGGTCCATAGGGTGGATCTTTCTGTTGTGGGAGGATCAGGAAGAGGAGAAGGAAATGAAGACCAGGTTGGCTCAGCTCCTGGAGTCCCCTGTGAGCCAGACACTGCACTGGATGAGCCTTTGTGTCACCTGACCCCTCCCCCACAGGACTGCAGATAGCTCATCTCCCTCTCCGTTTTACAGAGAGAAAAGGAAGACATAGAGAAATCGGTGAGCTGTGCAGTGTGTCCCAGACAGGACTGAGCTGGGATTGGCCTCAAGCACCAATGACTACTTTTATTTGCTGCCTAATATGTCTGTTCCATTTGTCACATTAACAGCAAGCTGCAAGGTAGACATCATCAGGGAAGCTGGGCTGTGAGGGAGCATTACCTGGCCCATGGCTCTCTGGGCTTGAGAGAGGCTCTGAACCTAGATGTCCCTGTGCTGGATCTAAGAGCATCTCTCTGGGACATGGTCTTGGAACTTGGAGTCAGGGTTCCTGCCAGGCTCCTGGCAAGGGCCCCATGCCCACATCAGTGTTCCATATGGTGGGTGACTGAAGTCTGCTCAGCTGATGCATGGGATGTGCAGTGGCCCTGGGTGCCAAGCATTTCTGGAAACACTTCAGGCAGTTGGACAGGCAGAGCTGAGGGAGTGCACATGGGCCGTGTGGCAGGGAAGCCTGGACCGGAGAAGGCTCCTTTGGGGGCATCTGTGCTGCTCACCTGTCCTCTGCCTTGTGAGAAGAAAGTGCTGCTGAGGTGCTGCTGAGTCACAGTGAAAGGAAGACTGCGTTCTGAAACTTCCTGTTGTCTGCAAAGATAGCTGTGCCGTACAGGTGCCCGGAGACCCAAACACACACACACACACACACACACACACACACACAGAGGCATTACACAGAGATACACACACACACAGAGATACAGACACACACACAAAGACACAGACACATACATACAGAGGAACATACACAGGCACATATACACATAGACATAGAAACACACACACAGGCACACACATACACAGAGACACTGGGCATGCTGTGCTGGCCCTAGACAGAAGGTCTCCTCTGTACCCGGGAAATAAAAATATGACCCTACTTCCATGGCAGCCTGGGCTGGGGAATGTAGCAACGAGGACTTCCATCCCTGATAGAATGACTTCTGTGTGGGGCTCAGAAACTGCAGGTGATTCCTGGTTCCCACTCTCAGTGGGGATGGGTTTGGTCTCCACCCAGCAGAACCCCAGGAACCAGGGATGCCGGTATGTTGAGGGTCACTCCCTCCTGGCTGGGTCCACCTTCTCACTGAGCTCTGACTGCCACCTGCAGCCCCCAAGGCAGAAGAGAATAGAGCCCTTGAGAGCGTCAGTTAGCCCCTGTGGTCTCCCTGGGCCTTTTCTGCTCTTGGATGGCTTCAGGTGTGAGCCAAGCCTGTGGCTTGCTGTTGGCTCTCCTTCCACAGGCTGGTGGCCCCCGGGCCAGGCCTGAGAGCCAGCCCACCGGCTGCCTGCTGACTGTCTCTGCGCCAGGAAGCTTCTGAAAACGCTGAATGCAAGCTTCGCTTTTAATAGGTGAAAGTGAAATTGCCACGTGACTTCTAGAAACCCCTCAGCAGTTCAAAAGAACCGCTCTCTGTAGTGAGTTTAGGAGTGCCTTTCTCACGGAGTCCGCTGAATTAGGGGAAATTGACACAGATCACTGCAAGAGGCAGTTCTGTTAGCCGCATCCTCCCCTGCCTCCTCTTCCTCCTCTTCTTTTGTAAATTGCTTTTCTTTATAGCAGATGTATTGTTGTTGTTGATTTGTTGAGACAGGAAGTCACATGTAGCCCAGGCTGGCCTGGGACACACCGCGGTCTTCCTGAGTGCTGGGACTACAGATGAAAGTCCCTGTACCAGCACACATTTTGTTCCTTAGTCTCCGGCCCCACACCCACCTCTCCTGGGCAGTGGGTGGCAGTCTTTATGTCCCTGTGGAGAAAATGATGAAGCTGGGTTCCAGCAGGGAGAGCTTTCCTGCGTCAGTCTTAGGCTCTTAAATTCTAGACATGGCTGCCCTGTTCGTAGGTAAGTGGCTGGAGGTTGGATTGTGGCCTACGACAATCAAACTCAGTAAAAAGCTCTGACTGAGCTCCAAGATTCCCCAGACAGCTCTGCCCACCTCCCCCAAGAAGTCTCCTTGGCCCTCCCGGTGCTGCAACACTGTGTGAGTTAGTTCAGTGACTGGAACGTCATGGTGACAGCATCGGATGGGGTACTCTGAAGGGACTTGAGCTGTGCTTCCGAGGTCCTGAAGGTCTGAAACGAGCCTCATGGACTGAGGCCCAGAGCCCTAGTGCATAACCCGCATAGACACAGGAGTGTCATCCAGTGTGTGCCTAGTGTCGGCCCATGGGGAGGCTTGTCCTGTAGATCTCTGTGGAGTCCCCTCCACTGGCTGGGCACTTTGGAGCAGGGTCTCACCTACTCCCCCTCGGAGCCGCTGGGGCAGACATCAGAACCTGGTTTCCTATGAGGCACAGGGAAGGTCAACACTTTGTCTGAGGCCACACAGAGGTGGTGGGGTGAATCTTCGGGTACAGTGTTGGCACAGGAGCAGCCCTGGGCCTGCCCACATCATCCACTCCCCTCTGGTCCTGCGTACCAGGCATGTGGCCCCAGGGTTGGAGGCTAAAGCTGGACAGAGTTAGGGAAGATGAAGTCTGGAGGTGAGGTGGCACATGCCTGTCCTCTGCATGGCACCCTGAACTATGCAGGCAGCCCTGAGCCTCCGCCAGACCCAATCCCACACTACTGAGACATCTGGGAGTTGTCCCAGCACAGGGCTGAGACTTGGGACATTGCATCTGAGGAGAGAAGCTGGAGTCAGCTCAAGACCAGCAGGGACGGAGTGTGGAGGGCAGAAACAAAGGAGGTGATGTCTTCTTCACCCATCCCTAGGCTCAGGACTGAGTTTCCACACCACAAGATGGGGTAGCAAGAAATGAGCTCTCACATCTATTTGATGAAAATTTTATGTGACCCAAGAACTTTCAGAAAAGAAGTCCAAAGAAATAAGGAAAATCGTGTAATTTTATATACAAAATTAGACAAAATCATGTTTGTCTTTGTGTGTGTGTGTGTATGTGTAGGTTTGTGTCGGGGAGCACGTGTGCACACAGCCCAGGGTGTCACCCTCAGGACTGGAGGGCGCATGTGCACACAGTCCAGGGCATCACCCTCAGGAGCCAGGTCTTCTGGAGCAACCACCTTGTGTTTTTGAGGCAGGGTCTCTCCCTGTGACCTGGGGCTCACCACTTAGGCTAGGTTGGCCAGGGAGTCCCAGAGCTCTGCGTTTCTCCATTTCCTCGGGGCTGGGTTTAGTGCGTGCTGCCATGCCTGTCCTTTTATATGGGTGCTGGGGGTCAAACTCTGGTCCCCATGCTTAGATGGCAATACTTTCCTGGCTGAGCCATCACCCCAGCCTTGTCTGTACTTTGTGCAGAGGTGTGAGTAGAGGACATAAGACCGTAGTCCTGTGGTAATAAACTGGTGAGCCAGGCCTGGGTGGCACTCCTTTGCTCTAATGACCTGTGTAGAGGGAAGTCTGAGAATTCTTTCATGGCCTGTGGGGGAAAGGCTGGGAGGAGGTGAGAATCTGCTGTCGGTCCTATTGCCCGGATGCCATGTTTTGGAGTAACAGGGCCTAAGCCCATGATGGGAAGGTACCAAGAAGAAACCTTGGGGGCAAAAGGGATTGGGGTACACCCATCTAATAGAGTTCATGCTGAGTCATGATGAGGGGACATGAGAGGGTGAGCAGACCTAAGTGGGGGGAGGGGCGGGGAATGCTACCGAGGGTGGAAATTCCTGGTCAAACTGACTTAGCAAGACGTATGCTATACCTGGACAACAGACGTGGCCCCAAAGCTGCAGGACAAGTTGAAAAATAGTTCAGGGGACCCAGGCAGAGTTTGGCTAATGACAGAGTTTTTGTCAGAACCATAGGACTGGGACCTTGCAAGTGATCAATAAATGTGTTCAGTAAGGTGATGAGCCAGGCAAGTGGAATACTACAGAGGCACAGTGTCCCTGTGGGGACTCAAAGACAGTGACAGCACACAGAAGGGACAGAGGCGGTGCCTGAGCTGTGGGTCCTGTGCGGTGCAGTGTGTGTGAGCCATGGAGCGTTGGGCCTCATAACACACGACCTGACACCAGGTGTGGGAAGGAGTGTGGGACGGAGCAGCCACGTTTCTCTCTTCCCAGCTTTCGACACTCGGTTCTAAGGAAGCTCTTCCCATGTGACCTCTGTGCTGGTCGCCTCGTTGCTGTGACTAACACCAGACAGAAACAACTTAAGATAAGAGAGATTTATTCCGGTTGACAATTACAGGGGGATTTCAGTTCCTCCGCCACAGCAGGAAAAGCACGGAGGCAGGAGGAGCAATGTGTCCACGGCGGTAACTTCTTCCTGTGGCCCCGTCAGAAGGAAGGCAGCTTGGGGGCGTCAAGATTCAGAAGCAGCAGATACGGCTTCCACCCTGCCCCAGTGACTTACTTCTGCCAACTGAGCCCACTTTCCAAAGCTTCCAAGCTTTCACACAGTGCTATCTGCCGGGGACCAAGCATTCATGTTACCAACCTGTAGGAACATTCCAGATGCAGACCCCATCAGCCTCCCTAAGCCTCAGGAGAGGTGGCTGGCTCTCCTCAGAGCTATGACCTTTTGCACTCCACAGTGTCCCACCTGAGGCAGGAGACTAAACTGACTGGGGTGTGTAGACACCTCCTGCTCTCCCAGTCAGGGCCGGGAATACCTGGGAAACAATTCCACCAATGGGAAATCCCTGCACCTCTTGAGCCGGCCTGGCTCAGCCTCCTCGCTGCAAAGGCTTCCGCCTGCACTGCCCCAGGACTGCTGAGAGCTGATAAGAAAGAAGAGATAAACTCTTACCACCTCCTAGGCCCCACAGCTTCCCCGTTCCTGAGCCCTGGCTTCCCAGCCTTAGAGACGACAGTTTCTCCATTCCTGCTTTCTGTGTTTGCAGGTAAGAAGACAACAAATGCCTCCAGCTCCCTAAGCCCAGGGGCAGGATCTGGAGAGACGGCTCAGTGGTTAAGCACACTGGCTGCTCCTGCAGATAACCTGGGTTTGGTTCCCAGCACCCACATGGCGACGGCTCACAATCCATCCGGAACTCCAGCTGCAGAGGACCTGATGCCCTCTTCTGGCTTCTTCAGGTACCAGGCATGCGTGTGATGCATGTACGTATATGCAGGCAAACATACACAGAAAACAAAAATAAATAAACCTTAAAAATAAAGCAATGAGGAACAGCCAGTGAGGTCAACATACATGGAAGTTATTGGGGGAGGGGGTTTCCGAAAGGCTTTCCGGAGGACTCTGGGAAGTGTGCATCTGCCTCTCTACCCGCTTTGTACTCCACAGGGAGTCCACAGGGAGCAGACTGCAACCTTGAAAAGACAAGGCCGGAACTAAGTCCACCGATAAAGCGGCCAGCATCTCTCTCTTCAGCCTTCTGAGAGGCTGGCCTGGCTGGTCCGCTGTTCACCTACACAGCGCCACCACCAGACAAGGCTCCTCTGCAGCCAAGGTGAGGCAGACAACTTCCTCTCAGCACAGAGAAAACCCCCACAGAACACAGGCCCCCCACCCACCTTCTGACTAAAGAATGGCAATTGTGATTTTATCTCCAGCTGTAGCCTCCCTCTGATTAACCTGGGTGACCCCTGGGCTACTGAGCTACGCCTTCCTGGGACTGTCTTGTTCCTACAGCACACATGGCCTCCGTAGACCCTCCCTGACTGATTTACCAGAGCCCAGTTCCCAGGCAGCCTTCCCTTCCAAGCACCTGCCACTACCATGCTGTGGCCGTGTGGGCTCCCTTGCCAATGTGAGTGACTGGGCAGCTTGCTGAAGCACAGGCATGCCGATGCACCCTCGGGATTTGTTAAAATACAGACAGTGGGCCGGGCGGTGGTGGCGCACGCCTTTAATCCCAGCACTTGGGAGGCAGAGGAAGGCGGATCTCTGTGAGTTCGAGGCCAGCCTGGGCTACCAAGTGAGTTCCAGGGAAGGTGCAAAGCTACACAGAGAAACCCTGTCTCGAAAAACCAAAAAAAAAAAAAAAAAAAAAAATACAGACATTGGTTCACAGGTCGGGAGCAGGGCTGGTTCTGTTAGCAGCAAGCTCTCAGCAAGGCCCAGGCCGCTGCGCCCCAGGCCGCTGCTCCCCAGGCCGCTGCGCCCCAGGCTTCCCTGCAGGCTGCAGAGCCTTGAAGCACACTTCACCTGCATGGGGAACCCGGGCTGGCTGCAGAGTGAAAATGCCTTCATTTGAACCACTGAGTCTGGGTTTCATTGTTGTTGTTTGGTTGGGTTTTGTTTTGTTTTTCTGTCAAACCACAACAGGAGATGCAGCCTTCTGCCCGTGCGGCTGCCTGGTGTCTTGGGTGGTCTGCATACATGGCATTTGATGTGGGTAACTCCATTTTGTTTTGGTCCATAGTGGTCAAGGCAAAAACTCAGCTCACATAGTTGCCTCCTGTACATGATGTGTAACCAAAAGCAGTTGGGGTGGAGGGGCTTTCTGGACCCCAGAGCCCCAAAGCTGCTTTCAGGATGCTACTGATCTTTACACCTCTTCTTCACACCAGCTCTGTGCCTGCCAAGGTGACAGGCCTGGCCTGGGCTACGGCCCATCCCTCGGGTTGTCCAGCCAGATGCACAGTTGTGATGGCCAGGCCTGGGCCATGCATCCCTCCCTGACAGGAAGCCTAGGACAGACAGCAGGAAGAGCTGTTTCCCCCAAGGAAAGCTGGAAGGAGGCTGGGGAAGGATGCTGGGCAGGAAAACAAACAAACCCAAAGCTAGGAACCGCCCCAACCAATCGGTGTGGTGGATGGACGCCTGCACTGATTTTCCGGCCTGTCTCCAGCCTCTAGCTTGGACAACAGCTTGGGCTTTAGGCTTCAGAGAGAAAAGCAGTCAGAAGGCATGTGGGGAGGGGAGATTCGACACCTCCGTCCTCTGGAGGAAGTGCGAGTTTCCGTACTGTGAGTTCCAGACCTTGCACAACTGTCTTCATGAGAAACCCGTGGGCAGTGGAGGAGAGGTCTCCTCTGAATGGTGTTTACCACCTTCCTCTCAGTGGTGACAGCTTTTCTGGTGTCCCTGCAGGGTGTAGACTGATTCATACACAGATGTACACACTCATGTAATATAATGTTCACAGGGGAAAAAAGCCACATCTGTGTGAAAAATTCTACAAGCCGAGTGATTTGAATTTCGTGATTGTGGAGAGTTGGAATGTTGCTGATCCAAAGCCAAATTCCCTTGAGCTATCTTTAGTCCCATTAGCCATTTGTTATCCACCTCTGGGACTGACTAAACACTGTTTTGACTGTCGGGTAAAACCTTGGGATTAGCAGAACACTAATGCCCACCAACCCCAAAGCTAAAAATGTCATCAGGTAACCCCTGAAACCCATGGCAGTCTCCTCGATTTGCTGTGACCACCTGTGCCCCCCCCCCCGCATAATGTATTTGAAGAATGTCTAGATTTATGTCTTTCTTTATATAAAAAAGTTCAGAACCAGAGTCTCTGTTCCCGAGCCACAATCACTCGAGGATAGCTCAGAATAAACTGTTTATTCCCCTCGAGGTGGAAGCTGTGTTTGGTGTCAACGGTAGACACACACAACTGGCCACATGCCTGGGGATCCTCTGCCACCCAGGATGGATCATGTCACCACCACTGTCTCCAATGCATCCAGGCTACTGGTGGCCTGTGGTGAGAAGGGGTGGTGGGGTCCCCAGCTGCAGTGACCCAAATCCTGTGGAGAGTGTCTCCACGCTCTCTTCACTGACTTGGATTTTAACTCCTCATCCTCCAGTGCTCAGGCTCGCCCTTCTCCTGAGCTCCACACCAGGGCTCCACCAGACCTCAGAGTTCTGTTATCCACAGTCCTGCTGCTCTGGATTCTGAGCTGAAGCCAAGAATTGCACCTGCTTCCTCCTTCCTGAGAACCCCACCCCTCCCTAGTCCCCACCTGAAGCCCAGCTGCCCCAGAAAGATAACCTGCTTTTTCCACACAAGAGAAAACCTGGGCTCTTCCCGGCCCTGGCTTTCCCCACTGCGCTTGTGTGGGTGAAGAGTGGGAAGTGTGAGGGGAAGCTGGGGGCGGGGCAACAAGCTCTAGGGCCTCTGCTGGACCGCTGGGCCATCAGACCTGAGACCTCTCTGCCCTGACGTCAGCACGTTCTCTGACTTCTCATGCACCAAAAGAAACTAGATCATGGGTGGAAATGAAGTTTATTTTATTACTGTTTTAACAAATAGGCTCTCGTGTATCCCAGGATGGCTCAAACTGACTATGTAGCCAATTGCGACTTTGAAGTTCTTATCCTCTACCTCCCGAGTACTGGGAATACGGGTGTGTAACACCATCACCAGTTTATACAGAGGATCAGTCCCAGAGCTCAAAGCCTGATGGGTAAGGGCTACTGACAGCTTTATCCTTAGCCCCAAGAAATAGTGAATTAAGATTTATTTCATTTTTTAATTCTGTGCATGTTTATGTGTCTCTGTGTATGTGCATGTGTCTTTGAAGGGGTCTGTGCATGTGTCTCTGTGTATGTGCATGTGTCTCTGGAGGGTCTATGCATGTGTCTCTGCAAGGGTATGTGCATGTCTCTCTGCATGGGTATGTGCATGTGTCTCTGTGTATGTACATGTGTCTCTGCAGGGGTCTGTGCATGTGTCTCTGTGTATGTGCATGTGTCTCTGCAGGGGTCTGTGCATGTGTCTCTGCAGGGGTCTGTGCATGTGTCTCTGCAGGGGTCTGTGCATGTGTCTCTGGGTATGTGCATATGTCTCTGTAGCGTACATGCATGTGAGTGTAAGTGCTTGTGGAGGTAGAAGAGAGTGTGACTCCCCGGAGCTGAAGTTACAGGCAGGTGTGAGCTGCCTGATGGGGTGCAGGGAACTGAACTCAGATCTTCTGCAAGAGCAGTCAGAGCTCTTAACCACTGAGCCATCTCTCCAATCCAGAAGAGTAAAGTGTGAGGGCCAGTGTGGTGGCTCACACCTCCAATCTCAGCATTGGGAGGCAGAGGCAGGGGGATCTCTGAGTCTGAGGCTAGGCTGGACTACATAGTGAGTTCCAGGACTACACAGTGAGACCCTGCAGGAGGAGGGGGAAAGAGACACAAGAGAAACCCAGTGCAAACAAATCCAACATTTGCTGAAGCAGTTTAGAAACTGTCATATTTTACTCTCTACTGGATCATCTCCATCCACACAGCACCCAGATGTTAACACATATGCATAACATACAAATCTGGTGTTGTTTTCTCCTTAGTTTTTAAATTTTTTCTCTATAAATGAGCTTTACAAACCAATAAGGGAGGGGGAAAGCCTCCCTTCCAAGAGGACTCCAGCTGTTCACGGACACTCCCCCCTCAAAGGAGGCCTGGACTTGCTTCCAGAGAGCAGAGTGCAGAAGAGCAAGAGTTCAGTCCTGAGAGAAGCAGCCATGAAGACGCTGCCCTCGCCACCCATGTGGGCGGCGGCGGCCATCTCCACACGTCCTGGTGAGAGGGGCGGTTCCTGCTCTGCTCTCCTCAGCCCCACACTCAGCCCTGACACCTGGTCAGGACACTCCATACCTGTCAAGGTCACAAAGACGGGGAAGGAGCCAGGAGTGGGAAGATGGAGGCATGAGGCAAAAGGCAAGGGTGTCCTGGAAGAAAAGGGAGTGTTAGTGAGAGAACTGCCACACCCTAGTGAGAGTTTACCTACCCTGCATCCTGAACCACAAATGTGCCTCCATTACAGAAGATAATGACATCAGAGAAAACTGGGTCTGAACTAAAAGGCCTATAAGAAAAACAACAAGTTAGTACACGCTTGTAGTCCCGTCTGAGGCTGGAGGCCTGGCGGCTCCCTGAGAGTCACGGGTGTGCGTCCATGTTGAGGGGCTGAGGGGCTGGAGTCCAGTGTCGGGAACAGTAGACGCACTGGCCCAGGCAGGGTGGGGCCTGTGCTAACTGGCTTCCTCTAGCTCTACTTGGAGTCTGTCCAGGCTCCCAGCCTATAGGATGGTGCTGTTCCACATGCCAGTCACCTCCAAGCGTGCCCTCAAAGACACAACCGGATGAGTTCTTCACTAACCCCTGGATGAGAAGGCTTGGTGGGTGAGGCACTCACTGCCTCATGAGTTCCATCCCCAGGACCCGCATGACAGAAAGAGAAGTGACTCCCACAGGCTGTGCTCTGATTTCTACATGCCTACCATGTCTCTCTCTCTCTCTCTCTCTCACACACACACACACACACACACACACACACACACACACGCACGCACGCACGCACTTTTAAAGAGAATCAACTATCACAATTTCTGTTCAATAGAAATGAAATTTATGTCCAGAGATTTGCCAACAAATGCTCATAGTGTCTTTAATCATCCTAGCTAAAAATGGGGTGAGTCTAGTGTCTTGTAAGTAAAGGCAATCAAACTGCAGCACTCCACACATGGATCATGCTATAACATATAATGGGGGGCCACTGATGAGTGTGTACATCAGTACATCTTGGAGACGTGCTGAGCAGTGACAGACTAGCAGTGCATGTGTAGGTGGATTTTTCTTTGGGCCACCAGCTCACAAAAAGCAACACAGAGACTTATTATTAATTATGAAAGCTCGGTTGATAGCTTAGGCTTGTTCCTAACTAGTTCTTTTAACTTAAATTACCCTATATCTTTTAATCTACATTTTTATGTGGCTTGGTCAGCTTTACTCTGTACTGCCCATGATGCTTCCTCTCTGTCTGTCTGTCTGTCTGTCGACTCCCCTTTCTTCTTCCCAGCTCTCTCTGCCCAGCAGTCCTGCCTATACCTCCTGCCTAGCTATTGGCCATTTAGCTTTTCATTAAACAATCACAGTGACGCATCTTCACACGGTGTAAAGGAACATTCCACAACATGCATGGTACAGGATGCAATTTATAGGAAATATTAAGTTGGATAAAAAGCAGATCTGTGCTTTCCTGGAGCAGGAGAATAGACAAAAAGGGATGCAAGGTGATATTTCGGGTGAAAATTTAGTAAAAATTATTTTGACTGCATGGTGACATGGATGTACTTCTTCAAATGTAGGTAAGTTATCTTCAGTACAGTTACGTTTTAAAAAGTTGCCTCCTGGCTCTGCCTTCCCTGCCGGCCGACCTTCGAAAGCCTTCGGAACTGCCTCCACTCTGCCCCACACTTCCCCTGAAGCGTGACCCAGGCAGGCCTGTGTTCCCATCATACCAAGAGACTGCTCTTATGATGGCAATGACCGCATGTGACTAATCCCCTGGTCAAGCCTCAGATACACCCTATTCAATCTACCTGGAATATTCCACCACCTACTCATGCCTGAAATTTTTCTTTTTTCAAAATTTTACTGTGGTGATATTTTATTTGTGCTTTAATAAATAAAGCTTGCCTGGAGATCAGAGGAAATCGCAAGCCATTTTAAGTAAACAAAGAAGTCAGGCAGCGGTAGCACACACCCTTAATCCTATCACTTGGCAGGATCTCTGTGTGTTCAAGGCCACATTGGAAACAGAACCAGGCATGGTGGCACACGCCTTAAAATTCCAACACTAGTTAACCATGGAGGTCTGGAGGTCTGCACAGACAGACAGGAAGTGTCAGAGCTGGGCAGAAAGAGGAAGTGATGTAGCTGAGCAGAGAAAGCAAATCAGATGGCAGAACAGCAAGGCATATAGACATGGGTAGACAGGAAGTCATGGCATTTGGAAGTTGGTGAGGAAGGTTGGCTGTGGCTCTCCCTATTTCCCTGATCTCTCTAAGGCTTTCACCCCTATATTTGGCTCCATGTTTTTTATTTAATAAGACCATTTAGAAATTTGTCTACAATTGGCACTTACCATTGGGCACTGAACCACACAGACCTAACAAAGCTTAAAGATTCTGAATGCACAGAAACGGAGCCACACTAGCCTTCCTAGTCTCACAGTCTCATGCCAGTAGCAGCACAGAGACTCATCTCCCAACAGCTGCCTGTGAGATGGAGCTGGCCGCCAGCCGCCATGAGCTAAGCAGCATGGTGGACCCCCACTGCAGTACACAGTGGCGTCTCCAACAGTGCAGCGCACTGTGTGGTGGATTTAGCTTTTGCTAGTATGGGGAAAAAGAATAGAAAAGAAAGAAAAAGAAGAAGTTGTTTCTGGGCTACAGGCTGCTGGATGGAGGCATGGACCCACTGCCTCCCAGACTCAGGGGACAGCATGGCTCCCAGAGCTGGCGGTGAATTACCACTGCCATGTTGAAAAGCTGAAATGGGTGAGTCAGCAGCCAAGGCTTCTGCTTCAGTACTAGCCACTGTGGTTTAAAGCAATAGATTCCTAATAAGGCAGATTTAGATGGAATAAGACCTAAATGGTTTACAGTGTGTGTAAAAATCCACATAGGCTTGGAAGAGAGAAAATGAATATAGACAGTTATATAAAGAAATAGATATTTTTTTTAAAAATAAAGTCTTTAAAGAGAAAGTAAAAGTAATATAAAAAATAAGCCACGTAAAGATGGATATCACACAGAGAATCTGGATTATATTGTCTTTGGGATTTTTAACTGCAGAGAGACAATTGATTGTAAAAGCTGCTGAGTTAAATCAATATGTATATTTTAAAGATACCTTGATTTCAAAATTTATATGTAAGGATATGTTGCTTTGGAAAAGAGGTTCTGCTTTTGTTTCCACAGAAGATGAGAACCTGTGGATTGATTCCAGGCTAATATGGTTTGATCAGCCAGGGCCCCCTGAAAGGTCTCCAATGACACCATGGCCCAGATGATCCAACATCCAAAAACAGCTCAAGGCAACTGGCTGAGACAATGCAGCATCACAGACTCCTCCAGTCAGGACTTGACTATAATTCTTAATTTTCTCAGGATCCCCATTAGATTGCCAGTGCCCTCATCCAGCAGAAGTAGTATGAGAAGCTATGCCCAAATTCCCAAAATATTGTTTATAAATGTTTATTTTTATTTAAAAAGGATTGATTATAAATGCAATCTCTTTCTAAAGAAGAAAAGGGGATAGTATAGATAATGATAGGATGAATGGGTAGATTATTGAATCTACTTTTAAAGAACAACAACTTATTTGAAATGTTTTACATTGCTATAGATTTTAGTTTATTACAAATTTAAAGTTAATTTTGTTATACTATATGTATATTTCTACTCTTATTTATTTTGTTTGTGCAACTCATTTGAAATTGTAGTGTATAGTTGAGAAATACAGATTAATAATGTCATCTATGATAATCAACTTATAGTCATGTTAGTTAAGTTTTCTATGTATTCATAGATATATTTCAGATAGATAGGTAATCTTCAAACACTTCAAAGACCTATAGAATATGGCATTAAAATGTTTTAAAAACAGACTTTTCTGGACAATGAGACATGTCTGTTCCTGGCAGCACCAATTTACTTCAAAGAGAAAGATGGGCAACAAAGACACTCCATATGGATTTTATGTTCTTCTTGGCAAAAATAGCCATTTGGGCAGGAAACTGCTCTTGCCTGGACTGCTGATAATATGCTGTGTAAACTGGACATGCAGGACCCATTGGAAGGTGACCACTGAACTTTGCAAGACAAGATGGTCTTTCAGATTCCTGCTTTGCAAAAGAAACTGCCAGACTTTCTATAGGACCCAGGGAAAAGTGACTGAGAGACTCCAGGCCTGTGGGCTGAAGAAGGATACCGCAACATTGCAGAGGAACTTTGGGTAACTGTTCAGGTAGCCAGCTGTCTCTGTCATTCTGGATTTTTGGAAGTTGCTCTTTCTGTTTACTTAGGTAATATTATATCCTTCTGAGGTCTTTGATGTAGTTGAAGACTAGATAGTTATAATTTTCTTTGGTCATGATAAAAGATAAATTAGATGTAAAATTTTAGACCCACAAATATAGGATAGAATATTTTCTTTAATTTTGTCAAATACAAATAGACTAGACATTGTAACTGTAATTCTTGCTTGATAACTGTTCTATTATATGTAATTTTACTATGTTAAAGTTAAAACCTTCCCTTTTGATTAGTCAGAAAAGGGGAAATGCTGTGGGATAATGCCCTTGTATACTATTTTAATAAAACGCTGATTGGCCAGTAGCCAGGCAGGAAGTATAGGCAGGGTGAGCAGATAAGGAGAATTCTGGGAAGAGGAAGGATGAGTCAGGAGTCGCCAGCCAGACACAGAGGAAGCAAGATGACAAGGCAGAACTGAGAAAAGGTACCAAGCCACGTGGCTAAACATAGATAAGAATTATATGTTAATTTAAGTGTAAGAGCTAGTCAGTAATAAGCCCAACCCAATGGCTGAGCAGTTATTAATATAAGCCTCTGTGTGTTTATTTGGGTCTGAGCGGCAGTGGACCAGGCAGGACACAGGAAAACTTACAGCTACATTTTATTGTATTTATTATTACTGTGTATATGTGATATGGGGGGCACTCCCATGCCATAGCACTCATGTAGAGGTCAGAGGTTAATTTTGAGAGTTGGTTCTCTCTTCCGCTGTGGGTTGCAGGGGTTGAACTCAGGTTGCCAGGTGTATGCATAGGTGCCTTTACCCTCTGAGCCATCTTGCTGGCCACACTTTCTTCCTTGGGCTTCTGGAACACAGCTGTCTCTTGGTGTTCCTTACACCTCTGCTGACTCCCCCATCCCTCAGTCTCCTCAGTGCTCCTTGGCGGCACTCCTCAGCGGCACTCCTCTGCCTCACTCCTTAGGTGATTTCATCAAGTCCCAAGGCTCTCCATTTCACTCATACTTACATCTGGGACATCTACCTGCTAAAGGTATCTCCCTCCAGCCATATCTCCCTCCTAAATTCTAAACTCCAAACCCTGTTGCCTAACTGACAGTTCTCTTTACACGCTGAGTGACATCACAACTCCTGATCTCCCATGTGCTAGTCAGCTTTCTGTTGCTGTAACAAAACGGCTGAGAAAATCACCTTAACAGAAGAAAGGTTTACCTGGGGTCATGCTTCAGGGGTTTCAGTACACGGTCTTCTGGTCAGACTGGAGAGGTGGAGGCAGAGGCATGCTACTTGTGTCATGGTGGCCGAGAAGCAGAGATAGAAGAAGGGCCGAAGCTGGGAAGATGACCTGTCAGTGCAGTGTGCAAGCCCAAGAGTCTGGGTTCAGATCCCAAGAGCCCATAAAAAGACACCCAGAGCTAGCGGTGAGGGGCGGAGACAGGTGGCTCTCTGGAGCTCACTGGCCACTGCTTCTTCCAAAGCAATGAGCGCCAAGTCAGTGAGAGCCTTGTGTCAAAAGATGGAGGAGGAAAGTAGCTGAAGAAAATACCTTATACTGCTCACTGGCCTCCACACATGCCCACACACTTGCACCTGCACCCATATCACCCCCCCCCACACATGCATATACACACATGTACACACACTTGCACAACAGCCACACATGAACACACACACACACACACACACACACACACACACACACACACACAGAAAAGCTGCAGCAGCAGCTGGAGACCTAAAGGCCCCTTCCCTGTGACCTAACTTCCTCCCAGGTAGTCCCACCTCCTAAAGGTTGCATCATTTCCCAACAACACTGCAGGCTCATGGCCTCTGGGAATGCTTAAGACCAGAGGCTAACATACCATCAGCCGGCTCCATCTCCAGTCTTTCCTACAGATGGTAGACCTGATGTCTACCATGGGCTCAAAACCAACCAACCAAACAACCCTGGGCTATTTCACTGCTTCTTCCTTCAGAACACAGCCAGGGCCACCTGTTTCCATCTCCGCTGCCACCACCTGGTCTAGGCGCCATCATCCGTCACCTGGGCTGTTTCCATAGCTCCTAAGGGTTGCGCCATTTCTTCGCTTGTCCTTTTGGTGTGTAGCAATTTCTCCAGAGGGACGCCACTAAGACACAGGGTGTTCTAAGAGGTGTGTGTGTGTGCGCACATGCATGTGCGTGTGCGTGTGCGTGTGTATGTAAAACATTCTGTCCTGCAGGGAAGCTCCTTAAACACAGGAAGTAAACGACTCAAAGGCTTCGGGAAGTGTCTGAAACTGACCAGATTCACCAGGTTCCTTCTTCCCCAGGACCGCTCAGAGAGTCTCGGCAAGCAAGCTGCCTAGAAGAGGCAGACACCAGCAGAGCTGCATGGGAGAAACTCTCTTCAACCTGTCTAGCTGCCTGCAGGTTATGTTCCAGGTTTCAGCTTTTGTGAACTGCCGTCCGTGCTGGGTGTGTGTGTGGGGGGGGGGGGGACTCTTAGAGGGGTAGCTGTCTTTGAGTCGGTCCTGCTCCTAACTCACCCACACTCCTGTAGGCAGCCCCAACAGAACACATCGGTCCACCAGGTTGGACTTGGGGAGTGTCCTTACTTTGATCTACTCCTTCTCTCAGCTGAAGGGACATTCGTTCATGCTTCCCCAGGAATAGTGTCGCACAACCCCTATATCCAACACCTACACAATACCCTCCCTTCTCAGGACAGGAAGTTGAGGGAGGTCTGGATTCCCCTGGGATTGTTTTGCCTGTACCCCATTGTTGGAACAGTCCAAGAATGGAGTCGTGTGAGAATTCTGAGTGCTCATGAGAAAACAAGAGTCTTGTGACCTCAGTTTCTTCAAAACACAGAATTGTTCTTGGAATGTGTTCGTGTGTTCCTCCCGGGTGTAGCAGATAGGAATGAGTTTACTTCAGCTGCTCTTATCCTTGTGCCTCTGTGGGAAAGCATGGTTTTGTCACGTGTGCCTTGTCCTTGTGATTGAACACCTTACCATGTGATTCTTCTTAACCCAAGTCTAAAATGCCTGATGCTCTGGAGAAAGTTGGCTATTGCACAAGACTTTAGTTCACCTCATTTTCAGGCCCTGATCTCCCAGATTCATGCTGCCAACTAGAGCTGTAAACACCCCATGATCTCAGACAGGCAGGGTCTCTGGTCTGCTGGGTCACTGCTGTGTTCTCAGGGTCGTAAGCCACAGGGATTCCTGTATAATCCAGGAACACCCTGTAGATGGCCTCTGCCTCATCCAGTGTATTGAGCCACACACACGTTCTAGAAAGTTCAAGTGGCACGGTGGCTTGTGTTAGTTACATATCACATCTACAAATCACATCCTAAGACCTTGAAAAATCCACCTTTCCCTAAGTCCAAACCGAGGCGCTTTGATCACAAAGCCCATGGGGGCTCACTACCTGGGCTAATGGGCTTTGCCTTTTTTATTCTTCCATCATTTTTGCCTCAGAGAACTCAACACCACTTCCTGCCAGAGTGGGCAAACAAAACAAGTCCTGCTTCCCTCCCCAAGGCCAGGATGGGGAGTGCCCCTTAAGTGCATTAACTGGACAAGTGGTCCCTGCAGACGTTCTTCTGGGAAGCTAATTCTCCCATCTCAAGGTGGCAGTTATTAGGACTCTTTTCCCAAATGCCATCAGGAAACGGGGACTCTTATCCCTGAAGAGAAGTCGGCACATGGTCAAGAAATTGCCTTGACTAAACCACCACGCCTCCCGAAGAGGCACAGATGGGACCATGTGTTTTTCCTAAGTCATTTGTCCTCTTGCAAGTGTCCCCTTATGCCCCCCACTTACGTTAAAGTGGCATGTGAGCCCCAGCTTCTATCGGCCTCTTTGAGTCACTTTTTTTTTTGGGGGGGGGAGTGATCTAAAGGCTGCCCCTGGGTGCTGAAGAGATGGCTCAGAGGTTAAAAGCACCTGCTGAGCTTTCAGAGGACATGGATTTGGTTCCCAGCTCCCACATGGTGGCTCACAACCACCTGTAACTCCAGTTTCAGGAGACCCCATGCCCTCTTCTGACCTCCACGGGTACCAAGCACATACACCGTGCATATCATAGACGCAAGCAAAACTCATACACACAAAATAATCTTTAAAAGAAAATTTTAAAAAGCTGCCCCTGGTCTTTTGGGCAGCTACGACCCCCTGCTAACTTGCAGCTGATGGTCTGGGTTGGAGAGAGCACAACAGGATATATCCCCTGGTCTCAGCCGCTTTCACATGTTGATTGAAGGGGAAAAAGACAGCAGGGGAGGGTCCACAAAGATGGCAGGGCTAGAAGAAAGGAAGGGGTGCAGGCGGGCAGAGGTGCGATCTAAGAATGAGAGTCAGGAAGCACTTCTGGCCAGCTTGCCCTTTTGCAAATAAAGAGAGGGTCCCCAGGAGGAGGGCATGAGCCGGGGTGCATGCACCTTCAGGAGAAGCAGGCCAGCTGTCCTGGTGCTGGGTCGATGGAGGACTCAGCCTCAGGTCAGCGAGGTTGGTACCTCCACCCTAGCCTGCCCGCTCCAGGACGCTTTCATTTCCTACACTCTATTTATGGTTTTTTGGAATTTTCCAGATGAAGCAAGTAGCCTTTTTGCCTAGACTATTTTCTTTACAACTGAAATTGAATCCCTGCTGTCCTTGGGGACAGACAAAACAGCTTGACATCACCAGCCCAGGAGTTGTTATTTCAGACAAGGAAGCAGTCTTTTGTTGAAGATAAGTGGATGTGATTTGCCTCACATCCTAGAGGAGCAGGCAGAGAAGGACCTGGAAATCCAGGGAGGAGCCCTCACGTGCCCAGCCATCTGCATGGCAGGAGAGTCCTTGTGCTTCTTCCTCAGCACAGGACAGGTCAGGGCAGAGGGGCCTCTGCTTCCTCTCCAGCTAGTGTGTAAAGACGAGGCGGGGGCCACCTGAATCATGGTTTCAGCCTTGCAGACACTGATGCCTGTATCCCTCTGCTCTCGGCTAGGCAGGCGCAGTGACCCGGAGCGTGGACAGCCAGGCTTCAGCTTTTTGCTTGTCTTGTTCACTTCCAAGCCTCTGTTTTCTGCTCTATAGAGGCAGGGAAGGTAACCCCCAATTTCATCCATTATCCTGCACAGATGGGCCAGGACCAGCTGAGGCCATAGAGAAACGAAGCTAGAAATGCTAGCTTCCTTATCTCCCCAAACTCTCAGGACCCTCAGGGAAGGGCCTGTGTCTCCTCAGATGTCTGGCTTGCTGGCCAGACTGCTGAGCCCATCTTCAATGTTCTTTTGAACTAATAATTACGGTATTATTTAAAGGAAACTCACAGAGCTGAAGCCATCCTAATCAGTCAGTGCCCATGGCTGGAGCTGACCTGTCCTTCTGCCTTTAATGGGCAGGGTTCTGTCAGATTGCCAGGTAATGGAAGAGAAGCAGGAAGTCAACACAGCAGTACCAAGTACTGAGCTCACCTGCAGGGGGCCTCTCATCTGGTCTCATTAACAAATGAAACAAACGAGTTTAGGGGCAGGCAAACTGCCCAAGGTCACATCGTCTTGACTGGAAGCCTGGAGACTGGGCTGTGGCAGAAGGTCTGCCTAGCCTGAGAGGCCTTGGGTTCAGTCCTCAGCACCACAAAAATAAGAACAAAAATTCAGAGGATTGGGGCCCAGAGCCAGGTCTGTCTGCCCACAAGGCCTATGCACTCAACACCACACTACTATGACTCCCAACAGTGTGGAAAATTGTGCCTTGTGTAATTCATTTTCACAAGTCTTATAAACGCTGGTTCGCGGCCCCTAATTGATTGTCCCACCCAGCATCCAGCCCCTTCTCATTCCTGAGAGCATAGGCAACTGTAGCTGGAGTTTTCCTGCCTGGCCCACAGTCAGGACAAATCTCTCTCACCCGCCAGTCCCACAGCCATCAGACCCAACCAAGTAAACACAGAGACTTATATTGGTTACAAACTGTATGGACGTGGCAGGCTTCTTGCTAACTGTTCTTACAGCTTAAATTAACCCATTTCCATTTGAAAGGTTTACAACACGCCCCCACGGTCGGGCGTGTTCACATATGCCCGACGGACACTTCCACCTAGCCAGTTCCAGGTCAGGATAGCCATTTCTGGGTCAGGGCATCTTGCGTGACCAAGATCCGTGACGTTCCATTGGCTACGTAGGCGCACAATGTGGCCATGTGATCTACGCGCTTGCGTGTAGTAGTGACGCTGATCTGTCCACGCCCAGCCTTTAAAATCCGGCGCCATGTTCCCGGTTCCTTCTTCTTCTTCCTCCTTCTTCTCTACACACGTGTTTCCCGCAGGCCTGTTCACTCTCTGTCCCTTTACCTTTAATAAAACTCTTGTTAGCGGATTCTGTCGTGTTTCGTAGCATTACCTTGCAGGGTAAGAACACAACGCAGCCGAAAAACTAACACCATTAATCTATACCTTGCCACGTGGCTCGTGGCTTACCGGCATCTTCACATGCTGTTTGTCATCATGGCGGCTGGCAGTGTCTCTCTGACTCAGCCTTCCACTTTCCAGCTTTATTCTCCTCCTTGTCCCGCCTATACTTCCTGCCTGGCCACGGGCCAATCAGTGTTTTATTTATTGACCAATCAGAGCAACACATTTGCCATACAGAACATCCCACAGCAGGCAACACCAGACTAAATCATGTACTGTGGAACTTTTTGTCACTACCTGAAAGGATATAAAAACCAGACAATTTTGTTTGGTGGGGGAGGAGTCTCTGGAGGAGCTCATCTCCCCCACCCCACCGCCATCATTCCATCCATGATGGCTCTCTAATACTTCCTTCACAATATTCTTCTTAATGAATCCCTCCCCGGGTTTTAATGAGAAGCCTTACTTAGGGTTAATGAAACACCATGACCGAAAGCAACCTGGGGAGGAAAGGGTTTATCTGGCTTACCTATCCTGCATCACTAAAGGAAGACAAAGCAGGAACCTGGAGGCAGGGCCTGGTGCAGAGGCCATGGACGGGTGCTGCTTACTGGCTTGCTCAGCCTGCTTTCTTAAAGCATTCAGGACCACCAGCTCAGGGATGGCCCCACTCACAATGGGCTGGGCCCTCCCACATCAATCACTAATTAAGAAAGTGCCCTACAGGCTTGCCTACAGCCCATCTGATGGAGGCATTTTCTCAGTTGAGGTTCCCTCCTTTCAAATGACTGATGTTAGCATTTGTCTAGTTGACATAAAAACTAGCCAGCAGAGGACCTGCCGCGCTGTTCTTAATACACTGTATTGTTCGCTTCTAACGCTCCTCCACCTCAAGGCCTGACCACGCTCTCAGGGCCCTCTCTCCTAATAAAGCACATCCTTGAAGAGTAATTCTGTATCAGGACCTTTCCTGAACTGACCCACCCTGCGATCTGACAGGCATGGGCTCCGTTATGAAAACAGTCCTGTAATTAGGCAGGGTGACGTCACCACAGCTCTGAGACTATGTTAATACAACTGCGGATGCAGAAAGCATGGTGGGGGTGGGAGGTTCCTACAGAAAGCTCAACCACAGAGAAGACACCAAGCTCACTCACCAGGAGGCGGGAGTGCGGTTCTGTGGGCCAAGGAGGTTACAATGGGCTCTGAAGCAAACGTGGTTACTGGTATCTGAATCTTCACAAAACTCCATCCAAACTCTCCTTTGGAGTTGCACATCTGGCGTTTTGAAATCGCACATGTGGTTAAGAAGGTATGTTCTTCCCTGTTCAATGTCCACCTGGGATTGGCTAGTTCGAGGCTCTGAGCCTGGGTGTCGGTTCCTCCCACTGCTGGGCAGCCTCTGGATCCTACTGCTTGGTTAGGAGGATCCTTCAGGGCTGGGGATGGTGGCGCACACCTTTAATCCCAACACTCAGCAGAGGCAGACAGGCAGAGCTCTGAGTTTGAGGCCAGCCTGGTCTACATAGTGAGTTCCAGGACACAGTCTCCAAAAGGGGGTGTGAGCAAGGGGAGCTGGAGAGATGGCTCAGTGGTTAGGAGCACCTGTTGCTCTTGCAGAGGACCTGGGTTCAGTCCCCAGCATCCATGTGGCAGCCCACAACCATCAGAACTCCAGTTCTAGGGGATCCACCACCCTCTTATGACCTCTGTAGACACCAGGCATGCACATGGTGCACATACATACATGCAGGCAAAATACTCACATAAAATGAATCAATCTAAAAAATAAAACGTAACTAAAACTAAAGATGTTTTTTTCAAGAGCTACTTCACAAAAGGAAGGGCCAGGAAGGAAAATCTATGGGAAACTTCAGCTAATCGGGAATTTTATGGTAGTATACAGACCAGTTGAACATAAAGAGTCCAGTCAATAAAATACACGATTCATTCTGCTCAGGCGGTGTGAGGTAACATACCCCAGGTTATTATTAACATAATAATAATAACATAACAAGTACCTTCAGGCATGGAGTCTCACTCAGCAGCAACAGGGTGGATTCTGGAAGATCTGACCACAAACTCTCGATTTAGATTCTGGTTTGAAAGCCCACTCTGCCCCACGACTCTGAGGCAGACGGAACCTCTTTCCTTCCGTGTGCATATGGTGTGTGTGTTATCTGTAGCTGGTGTGCGTGTCTACGAGGTGTGGGTGAGTGCCTGCTGCGGCGCTCATGTGGAGGTCAGAGGTCAACCTCAGCCGTCTGTCCATCTGTCCTTGCTTCCCACCCTCTTTGAGACAGGATCTCGCTTCTGTTCCCCACTGCGTGGCAGGCTCACTGGGCCCAGAGCTGGATCTCCTGTCTCTGTCCCTCTCTCTGCGGGAACACTGGCTCTACAGGCCTGCGGTGCCAAGCCCAGCTAAGGTGGGTTAGAGGACTGGAGTTCAGGCCCCCGCGCCTGGGCAGCATGCATTCACGCACCGAGCCACCTCCCCCGCCCCACATTTCACCTGCTCAGGATCATTCTCTTTCCGGGGACAAGTGTCAACCCCTTGTAGAGCATGGCGCACGCTCGGCACTGACACAGGGTAGCTGGTGTTTTTATTAGTTAAAACAAATGTGGGAGGTCACTGCCCTTTCTGTCCCGCATAAAAACAGAGATTCATCATGACTTTAAATTTCTGACAAAGGTTCACATTAGGTAGCTGCAGCTGCTGGTACCAGGTCTGTTTGGTGGCAAAAACCACAGCTTCCCCTGGCTGATCACAATCAGAATTCCTGAAAATAATAAACGTCGATGGTTCAATGGAGTGAAATCCAGATCTGGCAGCTGTTAGACACACCCCCTTCTAAATCAGGACAGCTGCTAAAGTGAGAGGCTGACCCAAGCCCACGAGTGCACAGTAAGAATGTGAAGGGACTTCTGGGCCGGGGAGACGCGTAGGGTCCCTGCATTTCATCTCCTCTCTGAGGAACCACAGCCTGAAAGCACAGCTTGTGCCGATGGAAGTGGACTAGCCAGGGTTTCCAAACCAGCCCGCAGCTTGTTCCCAGGTTCTGCGCAGTGACCTAGAAACTATTTCTGAACTTATTTTTATTCTCTAGGAACCAAAATTTTGGTAAAACAGTTCATACAACTGTAACCTAGAGTCTTTAAATTTAGAAATGAATCCCTGAACATGTGGAATAATGACGGCTGTGTCAGGAATAGCCTCACATTCCAGTTATAGTTGGAAATGGCTCTCGTGCACCACTTTCAAAACGTTTGAAACTTAAAACAGGGCTGTAGACGCTGGCTGCTACTGCTTCCACATCTCCAAACAGCTTAGACACCGGTCTGTGGATACACACTAACTGTTCTGTAGGAACAGTGTTGTGTGTCTCAATGCTTTATTACTGTGTGTGTGGTGTGTGTATGGGCACATGTCACACATGTCTCAATACTTTATTACTGTGTGTGTGGTGTGTGTGTATGGGCACATGTCACAGCATGTCTCAATGCTTTATTACTGTGTGGTGTGTGTATGGGCACACATGTCACAACATGTCTCAATGCTTTATTACTGTGTGTGTGGTGTGTGTATGGGCACATGTCACAGCATGTCTCAATGCTTTATTACTGTGTGGTGTGTGTATGGGCACACATGTCACAACACATGTATGGAAAACAAGACAATCTTTGGAGTGGGTTCTCTCCACTCACCGTTTTACTTTTTGACTTCATTTTTTGTTGTTGTTGTTTGTTTTTTGGGACTGGGTTTCTCTGTGTAGCCCTGGCTGTCCTGGAATTCACTCTGTAGACCAGGGTGGCCTCGAACTCAGAGATCTGCCTGCCTCTGCCTCCCATGTGCTGGGACTAAAGGCGTGTGCCTCGCCCATCCACCTTCATGTGGGTTCCAGGGATCAAACTGTGGTGACCAGGCTTCCACAGCAGTGCTTTTATCCACTCAGCCACCTCACCAGCCCAGGTGTCCTAACGCTTTAAACAGACATAAAAAGATACTGTAAAGGGAAAAAACCAGAAATTTGCTGAAATGTCTGTTTTTTTCTTTCTGGTTTTTTGAGACAAGGTTTCTCTGTGTAGCCCTGGCTGTCCCAGAACTCGCTCTGTAGACCAGGCTGGCCTTGAACTCAGAGATTTGCCTGCCTGTCTTCTGGGCACTGGCATTAAAGGTGTGCACCACCACAATCAGTGAAACATGTCTTATAAAATAGCAATGCACATATTTGTAATAATTCCAGTAAATAATTTTTCTAAAAATTATTTTCAAATGGATCCTTAAACTAATTCAGACATTTTTAAAGTTGCCCAAGTCAAGATAACAGCATTGTGGGGGAAAAAAAATCTTTACAGAGAAAAGGATAAAACAAGAAGAGGTTTTTACAGAGAACAGACGAGGAGCCTGCTGTACACCCGAGTGGCTGGCTGCTCCCTCTCCTCCACTCACCTGGGTCTCTTCAGGAAGGCTGGAAAAGCTGTGGAGGGAACAGGGAAACACAGCGGGAGGGCTCGTGGCCCCTGGAAGGCATCTGCAGGACAATGGTGGTCTGGACAGGGGCTGTGGCTGTATCTGAGTCTGTTTTGATATATGAGTCTCACGATGCCACTTGGGTTGGCCTTGGACTCACGAGCCTCTTGTCTCAGAGTCCTGGGTGCTGGTTTGTTTCCCCTTGGAGGTTACAACCCTTAATGAGAGAAGCTGAGGCAGGAACCCGGAGGCAGGAACTGGAATGGGGGGCCACAGGGGGCTGTTTACTAGCTCGCTCTGACTCACGCCCAGCCAGCTTCTTATTCAGCCTGACCCACCAGCTTAATTAAGGTTTGCAAGAAAATACCCCACTGGGGCTGGAGAGATGGCTCAGTGGTAACAGCACTGGCTGTTTTTTCCAAGGACTCAGGCTCAATTCCCAGCACCTAGATGGTGGCTCACAACTGTCCTCCTGTTCCAGGGAACCCAGTGCCCTCTCCTGGTCTCCATAGGCACCATGTGGTACACTGATGTACATGTATGCAAAACATCTATACACATAAAATAATTTTTTTTTTTTTTTTTTTTGGTTTTTCGAGACAGGGTTTCTCTGGGTAGCTTTGCGCCTCTCCTGGAACTCACTTGGTAGCCCAGGCTGGCCTCGAACTCACAGAGATCCGCCTGGCTCTGCCTCCCGAGTGCTGGGATTAAAGGCGTGCGCCACCACCGCCCGGCTACACATAAAATAATTTTTTAAAAGTAAAATGGAACCACATGGGGTGTAGGTCCAGGAGATCATGCGGGTTCTAGCCCTCACCGCACCAATGATGAGCTCATAAATCTATACGCAGGCTGCTGAGAACACGGTGCTGCATGTCAGCTCATGCGACAGAGGAGGCTCTGTTGGGGACTTCACACGGAAGGAAGTCACAGGAAAGTTTCTTCTGCATGTTACACATGGATGCAACCTGAAAATTCCATCTGCACCCCAGAACCAGCCGGAGGACTCAGCAACAGGAAGGCAGAGCCCAAAGCATAGAGGACCGAAACCAAAGACCTCAGATTATGTCATCCGTGTGTGGGGAGAGGGGAGTACCCAGCTGCTGGCCTTCCAGTGACATGAACTAATCATTTCCTGATCTGTGCTGCCTTCAACTTGGACTTTGGTTCCCACAGCTGAAAGGCCTTTGTCACATCCACAGTCCTCGCCTGTGGCACGTACGTTTTGTCGCTGTCATAAGAGGCCATGACTGAAAGCAACTTCCGGAGGAAAGAGTTTATTTTAGTTTCCGGTTCCAGAGGGAGAGTCCACCGTGGTGGGAGGCGGCATGCGCAGGGCCAGAGCAGGCAGCAGGGATCACATCCTCAGGACTGAACTCAAGTGGCTGTGAGCTCCCAAAGCTCACCCCAGCGGTGTACCAGGGGTTCCGGCTTCCAAAAGCATCATCAGCGGGACACCAAGTGTTCAGTATTTGAACCTGTGGGTACATTTCTCACTCAACCCACCAGAACCAGAATCACAACAGGAGACTGCTGCACCTTGATTTACACACCGTGTGTGTGTGTGTGTGTGTGTGTGTGTGTGTGTGTGTGTGTGTGTATGTACATACACACACATATATAGATAGAGACACACAGCAAGTCACGCTTCCAGCACTTTTGCACAGAGCTCTATACGGTGCATCCTGGACAGAGGGTGAGAAAACAGCCCGGAGCCCTGCGCTCCTGAGGCTCGTGACACAGGAACGGAAAGTACACGGCAACAGCCAAGCCCTGCAGAGCGGACGCACCACGGCGAGCACGGTGAGCCGTGAGAATGGGGAGGCATCCCGGGCAGCTGTGCACCGTCTTCTCGGCACACCACGTGTCAGTCACACCCGCAGCACGTGCAAAGAGATGCACACACAGGACGGAGAGGACACAAGAGGGAGGGACACTCAGGGATGCCTGGGGGAAAGCCAGCAGGCCGCTCTCAACAGAGAGGGTGCCGTGGCCAGAGGCTCCCAGGAAGCAGGTGAAGGACAGAGCCAAGAGAGTAGGCACACAGCCTCCAGCCAGCCACTGCTCTCCACAGGCCAGCAGCGGCCTGGCTTCGATGGGCTGCTTTATCAGCCTTATCGTCTTCTGAGATGGGGACGGGTGGTGTCCCGGAGTGACAAGGGTAAAATGAGACGAGGCATGCTACGTGACCTAACTGGGAGGTGCTCCTTGTGACAGTTATCACCATACGGGACCGTATACACTGTGCACTGATTAGCTCTGCAGCATTTAGAAGACAAAGGTCAAAGTCTGTATCTACACCAGCGCTTAAAACACTCTGCTTCTAAAATAGTTAACTGCAATCCATTACAAAGTCCTGAAATCTGATACACTAAGAAAATGGATGGTGACTAAGGATTTATAAATGCATTTATTGGCATTACTGCATGGAAAGTACAGAGCACACAATGCAAAGGAACCAGAACTGGGCAGGAAGCAGGGATCTTAGATGCAACATATTTACATATTAAATACATTTGGATTTACAGAGAGAAAACTACTGCTAAAGCATTTTGTTCCGAACACACTGAACTGCTTCTGCTCTCCAGGCAGAAGTCTGCTTTCCCTCCATGCATTCCACCAAGCATGATTAAGCAAGAGCGAGACTCTGCAAGCTGACTCTGAAGCAGCCAGTCAGGAGCTGTGAAGCAGTTCCTTCAGCTAGGATGAGGACACATGAAAGAAAAGGGGTCAAAGCCTGGTATCTAAAAGCAGAGGAGACAGTATCAGCAAGCGACAGGCTGGCAGAAGGGCCACTCTACCCAAACAGTCAACTACAAAAAGCAAAACCATTAGCTATTCACTGTGGGTTTCAGATTTCACTCAATGAAAATTAAGCCTCCATACTCCATAATAACATAAAAACATGATTTCTATATTACAGAACCTCAGAGCAAGGGGGCTTCAAACACACGGTTAGTAGCTGCACCCTAGCTTGGGGTCCAGATTCCTATTCACACCACGCCCCTACACTAGCAGACTGACAACGGGACACCAGCACAATATTGTTCACAGCTCTTACTCAGAAATACCCCTCCACCTCCACTGTCGGACACCGGCTGGCCTGACGGTGCTCGCTGGGACCCAGGGTGACCTGTGATGACCACGAGGATGCAGCCGGCCGACGGGGCTGACAGGCAGCAGTGCTGAGGGACAGAGACAGGGAAGGAGAGGACTCTTCTTCTCTAGTGACTCCTCACTCCAAAGGGTTTCCTGATGGTATCTGAATAGGACATCTCAAAAGTAAAAATGGGAGGAGACTGGGGAGTGAGCAGAGTGAACTCTACGAGCTAATTTTCACAGACACTGCAAACGATCAGTTTAGAATGAATCAAAACTGTCCCACAGCAAATGTTAGATCCATCAATCCACGTTAAAGGAAAGACTGCTAATTCTCAAAACCTGTCTGCTGTCTCAAATACTCTTTAAAACTCAAAGTTTCTAACAGTTCTGATTTGCCATTTCGGTTGTGAGAAAAAAAAATTCAAAATTTAAGTTGAAAGTTTCTACTTTCTCCTCTTCCCAGGAAAGTAAATAAAAACAGGACAAGGCTCTTGCAAAAAATGAACAAGAGAGAAAACCAGTCCACTAACAAAATGGAATCATAGGAAAAACTATCTGCTTTCCAGTGGCCACTGCTCCTCCATCAGGGTCGGGTCCCTACTGTGGCCTCCCGAGCCTCTGCCCTGAGTGTCCACTCTGGTGACTACCACATCTGATCACACAATTCTGGTGCACAGCGTTAGGTCCACTCTGGTCACCACCACATCTGATCACACAATTCTGGTGCACAGCGTTAGGTCCACTCTGATCACCACCACATCTGATCACACAATTCTGGTGCACAGCATTAGGCTGCAGTCCAACTGACCACAGGACAAAGTTCAAAGTAGCAATTCATTCTTCTCAAAAGGTCACGGTAAGTAAAAATCCAAAACAAAACACAGCCCTTGCTGCTTTGTGCTAAGAAATAGTCTAAGAACTGAAAACCAATACTGACAGGACCTTGCCTTACCCCGTGAGTCCTCAATGCACCAGCTCGGGCTGGTTGTCCACGAAGGGCAGCACCCCACTCACATAGTAGGCAATGCCCAGAGACAGCAAAGCAATGACCAGGAGCAAGAGCAGGACCCTCCAGAAACCCAGGTCCTCCACGAACTCCTGCCACGTGGTCCGGAAGCTGGACAGGACTCCTTCACCTTGCTGGAGGTTGGGGTTGAGCAGAGAATGGCTTTCCATGGCACTGTGGGAGGAGGAGAGAAAGGGGCATGAAAACACACGTCGTCACCAACAGAGCACCACAGCACGGGGCAGGACAAGCTAAGGGACTGGAGAAGACCAGCCTCCAGTGCAGTGCTGGAGAGCTCACTACAGAGATACACGGGCCCAGGAAGGTGCTGGTTACAAACTCCTGGGAATCCACAAACCGATAAACTGCAATGACTGGGTCCCCGGGTCACTATCCAGCAGGCAAATTAAAATTCCTAGACAGGAAGTCCCAGTGGGTGTCTGGGGGAAGGGGAGTGCACTTTGAGAAGTCCAATGAAGACAAAGAGGCCCAGTGTGACCTGTCTGAAGTTTCCTCTGCCTGAGCTGAAGTCTCTCACACTGAAAGATTACTGAAGTGGAGCTGGGAATGAATATGATCAAGATAGGTTGTAAGCATGTACAACCTTGTCAAAAAATAAAAACATTCTTAAAGTCGCCCTAAGCAGAGATCTTAAAATGGGTCAAATGTCTGTCTCCATCGAGTCATTAACCAAAACCTATTTTGTTTGACATTTGGAAGATTCAAATAGTGGGTTGGGGAGATGGCTCAGCAGATAAGAGCTCTGGCTGCTCCCACAGCACCCACAGGGCCCCTCACGAGCATCTGTAACTCCAGCTCCAGGGGATCTGACGCCCTCTTCTGGCCTCTACAGGTATCAGCCACATACAATACGCATACGTACATGTAAGGAAAAACACTCAAACACATAAAATAAAATTTAAAAATCTAAGATACTCAAAATACAACTTCATAATTTGAGATTTCATATTCATAAAAATAACAAAAAAATCAGATTTAAAAGTTCACTTCAATATAGTAGGTGGGTGTGAAGGTTGGAAGGGAATTTCTCCTAATTTAGTTCAATCGTGTGCCAGTTAAGAATTCTCTGAATAAAATCTAACATGCTGACTTCTCAGCCTGCAGTACATGTGGACTGGTCTTAGGAATTCTTCTCCTCATTATCCTCTGTGCTTTTGCATGTGTGCACACATGCACACACATGATGCCATGTGAAGGTCAGAGGGCAATTTGGGGGATTCAGCTCTCCTTCCGGCTCAGGCTTTCATGGCAAGTGTTTTTCAAGGCTGAGTCATCTTGCTGGCCAGGAACCCTTACCAGCTTCCCCTACTGCTTTACATACTTACTTACAGGGTCTTGCTGGACAGCTCAGCTTGCCTGGGACTCATTTTGTAGCTGAGGCTGGCCTCGAACTCTCGATCGTGCCTCAGCCTCCTGAGTACTGGGAACACAGGTGTGTGTGTCACCACGCCCAGCTTCCTCCTAGTCCCTTTGTCTCTCACATGCTCTAACAGGGACTGAGTTCATTTTTCTTCTGCAGGAAAACTCAGCCACTTTGGAAACACAGTAGTGTAAATAGTCCAAAACAGACTCGAGTGTTCATGGCACTATCACAAGCAGTGTAAACACCACAGAGCAAATGGGAACTCTGCCTTGGGATGTGAAGGCCACCGTGTGGTGGACTGAAAGCTTACAAGGTTACAGCATGCAGCCGAAAGCCAAAAGACCATAATCCTAGAGCAGCTGCCAGCGGGCCGTGAGAACTCACGTTCTTCCCAAACCCTTCCTTCACGTCCGCCCAGGCACCCGCACAGAACAAGAGAACCAGCACAGAGCAGCAAAGCGCAGGGGAACAGTGCAAACAGGGCTTCTTATCGAACACTCTGATTTGACCTCTTCCCACGTAACCCAAGGGCAGGCTCACTGGAGATGAGCGCCAGTCTCCAGCTGCTGACTTCGTAATGGGTCCATGTGCTACACACCCAGATTCCTTTATGTTAAAACTGCATAAAACGAGACACTTGCAGTAAGATCCAACGATATGGAAACCCCAGCAAGTCTATAATAAGAGCCGCACTTTGAGAAGTCCCATGAAAACCAAGAGACTCAGTGTGACCTCTCTGACGTTTCCTCTGCCTGAGCTGAAGTCTCTCACACTAAGATCCCGTGTAAAATGAGAATGCTGTGAGCGTTCTCAGGAGCCCACGGAGCTCTGCCAGTAAGAACAGAGGTTTTATCCAGTACATGTGTGTGTCCCACTGTCCAGGGACCATGAGACTCCAATGGAGAGGAGGAGGGGGGGAGTGTAGGTGCGACTGTAAGTTTCTGTTTTTGAGGTAGGCTCTCACTGGAGCAGCCTCAGACTCACTATGTAGACCAGGTTAGCCTCACCTCGTGGTGACCCTCTTGCCTCTGTCTCCCCAGTGCTGGAATCACGAGTCTGTCTGTGCCACCACGGCTGGCTTCATCTGTTCTTTTTAACATGTCACCTTCACGGCCTTTGTCACGCTGGACCCACATAACAACAATAACACTGAGGGGCTGGCGAGGTGGCTCAGTGGTTAGCACCACAGCTGCTCTTCCTGAGGACCCAGGTTTGATTCCCAGCACCCACATGGCAGCTCACGGCAGCTGTACATTCAGTTTCAAGGGATCTTCTGGCCTCTGCCGGCACTGCACACATGATGTACACACATGCATGCAGACAAAACATTCATACACATAAAATAAAATACTTTTTAAAAGAATAAAACTGAACTTAGAGGAATATACAGAGACGGGGAACTACTCTTCATCAACTTGATCTTTAAGTCCTCCCCCACATTATCCCGTGTCCCCCAGAACCCTCACGGTAAATCTTTGAAGGTGGTCACGGTTAAGCTCTAACGCCACTTCCTGGCTTGTCCCTTTGTATTTTCCCTACACTCTATTGAGTGACAAGGTTTATGCTAAAACTTTCTTCTGTGCATGTCTCACTATGTAGCCCTGGATGATCTGGAACTCACAGAGATCCTCCTGCCTCTGCCCCCAGGGCTGAGACTAAAGACATGTGCCCCAGTGCCCGGCTGAACTCATCTTTTTTTTTTTTTTGTTTTGTTTTGTTTTTCGAGACAGGGTTTCTCTGTGTAGCTTTGCGCCTCTCCTGGAACTCGCTTTGGAGACCAGGCTGGCCTCGAACTCACAGAGATCCGCCTGGCTCTGCCTCCCGAGTGCTGGGATTAAAGGCGTGCGCCACCACCGCCCGGCTTGAACTCATCTTTTAAATGATGAACCCAGGGGTGCTGAGCCTTTCAAAGGTGCAGGCCATCTCTACTATCCGGTTCCCCACATGCATGGATCGCTGCTCGTCTCCAAGTCTACACCCATTAGTCACCCACCCTTTGCTGTCCTCCCAAAGCCCAGGAACCACTAATCGACTTTGTTCCCTGTGACTTTCCCTGTTTGGGGGAAATTATCCTGCACACCAACAGAACAGACAGTGTGAGAACTTTTATTCCTGGCTTCTTCCATAGAGCCCTTTTTAAAAACTATTTATTCTGACTTCAGCATCTGTTAATACTTTATTCATTTTTATGGCACAGTAATATTCCTTTGGATAAACAGGTAACATTTATTCTTTCATTAGTTGATGGGCATTTGGGCTGTACCTAGAAGTGGAATGCTGGGTCACAGGGTAACTCTGTGAACTTTTAATAAGCTGTCAGACTCCTTTCCAAAGTGACCGCACTCTTCGACTCTGCCTTCCGAGGGGTGCACTTCCCCCCAACCCTAGTGACAGCCGACTGCAGCTGTCCTCAGAGTTCAGCACTCCTCCCTGTGGTTTAATTCGTATTTTTATAACGTCATTTTCTAATGGAATTTAATCTCAGCTACTGTGGCACTGAGGGCAGCAGTGTTAATAATTTACACCCAGGAGCTTCAGTGTCCACAGAGCTGTAACTAACACGAATTCCCACGACAGGCATTTGGAAAGCAGGGGTTTACATTTCTCCCAAGCTGCCCAAACAACTAATCACACCTTAGTTAATTAGTAATCACGACAGGCAAAATAAAGCCCAAGTGCACTTCTGATAAAGAGTCCTACTGGCCAGTATCAAAATGAGATCTCCAAACACATCAAGAGAAACATGAGTTCTAGAACATTTTCCCAGTGTAGAAGTGTGGGCTGGAGAAATGGACCACAGTGACGGCACTTGTGTGTAAACCTGAGGATAGGTCTTACATCCCTGTACCCACCGGCCAGGCTGGGCAACCCACACATGCCGTAACCCCGGCTCCAAGGGGGCAGCAGAAGTGGAGAAAACTCAGGCTCCAGGCTCAGGAGAGGCCCTGCCGCAAAGGAATGAGTGGAGAGTGACTGACGGACACCTGAAACCCTCCTCCAGCCTCTCCACTAGTGCACAGCTATGCACACACACTCAGACAGACAGACAGACAGACAGCACAGCCCTGCCCGAGAGCATGCTGGCTCAGCAGCCACCCAGACAGCCGCGTCCTCAGTACCTTTCGCTCTCCGCCGTCTGCATGGTCTCCAGCTTCGAGTGTGCGCCTCTGTTAAATCCCTTCACCTCCTGCTCTTCCAAAGACTCCAGCAATCGGATAACATCCTTGTTCACGCCCCGGCGCTTCGCCAGAACTAAGGGGGTAGCACCCTGATGATTGCTGAAAAGGGTCACAAAAAGAAAGTCACTGCAGTGGCCATGCCACACTGGCTCACACTGGCTCGTTATCAACAAGGAAAGCGTGGGCCCCTGGTTCACAAGCCAAACCCAGAGCAGACCCAAGCAAGCCAGAGACGGATGTTCCAATTACTGGATTTTTCCTTCCAGGAAAGAAAATAAATAAATAAATAAATAAAAGAACATTTAGGAAAAAGAAAGAACAGATGACAGTAAATAAAAGAAAAAAGAGAACATCCTAGGGATGAATTGGAAAGTCTAGTCTAGACTCAGTTTCTGTATGCATTGTGAATATATTCATGTATACGTACACACATGTATGTGCACACACATACACATCTCTGGACTTGGTCTTTGTACACACTGTGAGTGTATTCATGTACATGTACACACATGTATGTGCACACACATGTATCTCTAGACTCAGTCTCTGTACACATTGTGAGTGTATTCATGTACAGGTACACACACATATCTATATACATGTATACATATAGATATAGATGGTTTAAGTGTGAAAAGCTGCCTCGAGCACTGAGCTGACACCAGCATCAGAAGACCAGAACAGACCTCAAATCATGCCAGCTCCTGCCCATTCTGTCTCGCTGTCACAGAAACATTCGCTGTCATGCTGCTCCGGTGGCCACGGCCCCAGTACTCCAGGACAGACAGCAGGAACCCGAAGCTTAACGTCCAGGCTCAGTACCGAGATGCTCTGGCCTTGGGTCCCACAAAACCAAACCCACGGTGCCCTCCAACTGTGCAGCCTGAAGAGCTATGACGAGGCTAGTGAGCTGTTTGAAAGAGGCACAGGAGCTGGGCGAGGAACTCGGGCCAGACCCCAGCCCTGTCCTTTATAAGCTGTGTGACCTCTTGACCTACCTACTTCATGTATAAAATGAGAAAAGGGAGGACTGGAGCGGGGAGCTGAGCTCAATATATAAATACTTGGATGGGAAATCTAAAAAATAATAAATAAAAAATGAAGATAAGAGACTAGAGCGAGGGCTACTTACTGTGAGTTTAGAACAAGCTGATTAAACAGGCTTCTTCCTTCTTCTGTTGAATTAAACTTTACCATTAGTTGACAGAAACCAGCTACTATTCCACACAGAGAGATGTGTACACACACACACACACACACACACACACACACACGCACGCACGCACACACGCACGCATGCACGCACGCACGTACGCACGCACGTACACTCCAGGGCTGGCCTCCTGTTCCCACATTCCCTTAATAAGGCTCCAGTCTTCGAGACCTTTCTGAACTCATCATCACAACTGATCAGATGGTGATCAGACCCCAGCCTGCACGACTAACAACTAACAGGAAGAAATGACCTGGCTTCCAAGGCACAAAGAACTCACCAAATATCAATTTTGAGTCCGTTGGAAACTAAGAACTGGATGGTGTCCACGTGGCCACACAGGTGGAGGGCAGTGTTCCCCTGATAATCCGTGGCCAGTGGATCAGCACCAAATTTATGCAGCAGCTGGCAGATGTCCACGTTCCCCCGGGCCGCGGCGAGGTGAAGGCCTGTCCTGCCCCTGCTGTCTCGGATGTTTGGGTCAAAGCCACTTTCCAACAGCCGCTTGGAGTAGCTGAAGTCTCCATCGATGCAGGCTTGAAGCAAGGGCACATTAGTCTGTGAAGAATCGTTCACAAACACGTAGGACATTGTGGGATGTGGAGGACGGACACTCCTGCAGTGAGAGAGGAGGAGGGTGGCAGCTGGTGAAGGCAAAGACAGCGGCCAGAGAAACACTGATCTTTCTCGGCCTCTTCCTCAAAATCAATCTCCTCACCAAGCAAACAACAATCACAAAATTATCAATTATGGTTCATTTTCCACTAAAAGACTTTATTTTCTTCACATCTGCCAGATCAAAATGGCAATTAAATTACTGTAGAGCTCTCTTTTACTTTTTATCATAGAAAGGTGTTGAAATATTTTTGAAGCTAAAATACAACTGCTTAGATTTAAGTTCATGACAATATCCAAAAACACCCGTGAGCCGTAAGCTCTAGAAGCCGCCATCCCCACAGGCACACACTGCTGCTGGCTTCTCGCCCAACACATGGTGATTCTCCTTTACATGTGTTCTTCTTAAAGGAGACACTACAGAGTCAACGGAAGGGCCTGTGTGCAAGCCCACGCACACTGTGTTTGAGGCACACATTGAAGACTTCCTTGAAAAAGGTAAAGGAATTAACACACTGATTTTAGAAATGTCATTAGACAACAGATTTTTACAGAATTAACCCCCTTCTGCTGCTGTTTTATTGTTACCTCAATATTTGATTGTGCCAAACTCCCCGTATCTAAGGACCAGGCGATGAGGAAGACAGTCCGCCCAAATCCCCCCTCCAGGGGTTCTGCAGCCTGAATCTGCTGGAGGCTAGGCACACAGCGCAGTCTAGCACCCAGTCAGTCCCATTAGTACTCCAGAGAGATGGCACCTGCAAACTCCCGAGCGAGCCTGGCACTGCCCTGCCTCAACCACAGGGACCTCAGCCACATGACAGTCGGCCTCACAGGCTCTGCCTCACTCTTTGCTTCATCTAAGAAGCAAGTCGCCCTAAAGGAACTGCTGAAGAGAAAACAGAAAGGCAAAGACCAGGGCATTTACAGAGAAGGCTCCTTTTAGAAAACATTTACCTATCATGTGTGCAGACCTGTGCACACTGCATGTGTGCAGACCTGTGCACACTGCATGTGTGCATGCCATGATGCGTGTGTGAAGGTCGGAGAGCAGCTTGTGGGAGTCCCAGGCATCGAACTCAGGCCATCAAGCTTGGCTGTAAGCACCTTTATCTTCTGAAGCATCTTGCCAGCCCCTACAGACAGGCAGGCTCGGCTCACACAGTTTCTCAGGTGAAGTCCTTCTGGGACATGAATGGCGCTGGGTACTAGGCCAACCACTGTAAACTCCCGTCCCAAGGTCCGCGAGTGCAGAACCCACGGGCACTGAGTGTGGCAGGGTTCTCAGCTCCCCAGCCTGCGCTGCCTGACTCCAGAGCTCTGCTGCTGCCCTTGGATCTGAGGCAGGTGTCAGCCCATACATCCCGACGATTTGTTCCGAGCAGGCATCAACATGGGGTTGTAGCCATAGCAATATCAAGGTTGTTGTAATAAAATGTAAGCTTTACTATCCCTGAATTTCCATGAGAGCCCCTATAGACTTCAGCCAAGGAGACGGCACGGTCTTACTGGGCCTTCACCCAGGAAAGACCAGAGGCACGCAAGCCATCAGTAGGCCAGTGGACAGGAAGTGACAGAACCTTTACCCACAGCAGTGACAGGAGAGGCGACCTTCTGGAGAGGGACAGAGAACATGACCAAGGTTCAGCAACTGGTAAGGACCCCTCTGGACAGAGGTCAGGATGGAAACACTGACATAACACAGCATCACGATTAGGGGATTGTCTGAGACAGAGTCTCAGGACGTGTGTAGCTCAGGCTGGCCTCACACTCAAACTCTTCCTGCCTGAGCCACCACTGATGGCTTGAAATAACAAATTCTTTTTCTTTTTTTCTTTTTTTAATTTTGGGTTTTTTGAGACCGGGTTTTTCTGTGTAGCCTTGGCTGTCCTGAAACTCCCTCTGTAGACCAGGCTGGCTTTGAACTCACAGAGATCTACCTGCCTCTACCTCCCGAGTGCTTGAATTAAAGGTATGCACCACCACTGCCCAGCTGAAATAATAAATTCTTAAAAATTAATCCCCAGGGTTGGAGAGTTAGCTCAGCTGTTAAGAGCACTGGCTGCTCTTCCAGAGGACCTGGGTTCAATTCCCAGCAACCACATGGTGGCTCACAAGAACCTGTAACTCCAGTGGTGGGGCAGCCAACACCCTCACAGACACATATGCAAGCAAAACACCAAAGCACCTAAAACAAAATAAACAACTCATTAAAAAGAAAGAGCATCTGCTGCTCTTGTGGAAGACCCAGGCTCAGTGCCTGGCACCCGCATGGTGGTTCACAGCCATCCACCCAGCTGCAGGAAATTCAATGCCCTCTTCTGACCTCTGTGGGCATCAGGCACATACTTGGTACACAGACAAACATGGAAATAGAAGAGTCATACACTTAAAATAAATCTAGAAAAAGTTTAAAAACTTAAAAAGGCAGTTTCCACATAGTGGTTGTCTTCTCACTTGTATAAAAAAGTAATTCCATCTTAAGAATTCATTTAACAGTTATCAGTGCTGTGAGAGCATTCTCTAACTTCCCCCCTGCACTATTTACTGATTGGGGCACCAAAACAAACAAAAACCTAACACAAACTACCTTGGAAATAAAAATGCCTATACCAAGTGTTTTCCAAGAGCCAAGACATGTTGGCTACACTCCGTAAGAATGCTCCTTAAAACCTATCTACCTGGTGTTTTGACTCAGGTCTTCTGGTGTGCAGACTGGGAATCTTTCTTATCTGCTGAGGAGAGAAAGGAAGCCGTTCATTTCTGTCCTGGAGGAACTGCTTCACCGCAGCCCCAGTGAAGACTCCCACAGTGCGGGCCACAGTGCAGATCACACGCTGTGAGCTGTGAGGAGTCTGCAGCAGAGCACACCTCAGGTGCGAGGTGAGATAGCTCCTTCGGTGGCCACCCGGAGCTGTACTGAATTCCTAAGGAGGTTCAGCAAAGAAATCAGCAATGACAGGAACTTCACTCACAGCCAAGGTGCGGTGTGAGAAAGGACACTCAGTTAGTTCTGTGACACACAAGTGTGTCAAGGGGCCGTGCACAGTCCCCAGGACGCCTGAGGAGGAACGTGCCAGGCCACCCTCATGACTGCTCGGCACTCAGGGGTGATGTGGAGCTGTGACCACTGACAGGAAATCACAGGCAGGAAAGAGTCACCAGGGGTCATCGACAAGGGACAAACGGGGCTCTGGACGTCACTCTCAGGCTCTGGAACTCTGAATGCATATTCTCCACAATGTAAATGGAGGCTGACCTTTAACTCTGGCTAAGGGCCACAGAATTTGGAAGCAGAGTCTCACACAAGCTAGGCAAGGGGTCACCCTCTGAACTACATCCCCAGCTCCACAGACGCACTCTTGGAAAGAAAATACCGTTCATAAGAGGGAGAAGGATAAACAAACAGCCACAGCTTGTCATTAGACCAAACAAACTGGGTTTAACTCAACATTCTAATCCTTGTCCTTTCTGGTCGGCAGGACCCTCCTGCTGCCAGGTCGTGCTCTTAAACCGTGTTGCCCCCCTCAGGCTTGCCCTGGGCCCACGTGGTGGCCTCTACACTAGTGCACCCTGTCTGACCGCTCAATTCTTTTGAAGAACTGTGAGAGCAGGGTGCTAGGCAGCCAATCTGGATCACAGAAGAGCATCATCAATCAATCAATAAAATTCACTGTGGGCCTAAAATGTGTCTTATTAGCTGGTTTCACGTAAAGTCCAAATCCCAGAGTCACCATTAGCGGAAACTTGCGTTGATCTTTTATTGGTCATGCGAGGCTGCTATCCACTGTCTTTAACAAATATTCACGGAGAAACCACTAATGGTATCTGGCAAGGTTTCACTTACAATGTGCACTTCAGGCTAAAACACGGGGGCTGGCAGTGCTGGACAGGACACTGACGAGCTGATATGAGGACCACAGAGGACCAAGAGACACCCTGAAGACAGGCTAGCACACAGTACCCTCTGTTGCTTCTAGTTTTCTGGGTTCCATATCAATCTGGACAAACTTCCTGTACTGAACCACATAATGCGATGTTCTTGGACAACTATTCTGAGTACCCTCCATCTCTCATCCTGAGTGGCAAAGTGGAATGGTCACCTACTGCCTCTCTAGCATAGACCTGGCTTTAGTTTTCAGTATGAAAAGGTGAGAGGGTGTTTTTAAGTGAATTCACGTTATGAAAGAGCAAGCTGTGCTCCTTCTGTGGGTACAATGACAGACCACACATAGTCACATCCCAAACCCCCTACTGTCCCCTCTGGTCTACAGGAAAAGCCGGGCTGCTGTCCTTCTGACACGCCAGTGCCCAGGCACTAGGTACACTTGTCCAAACTACAGATTGGAGCTATGTGATTCCATGTTTAATGTTACATGAACACATCAGCCTGAAGTACGAGAAAACAGCCGCCCGACAACCTCAAGCTATACATCGATCACTAGAAATCTATTCAGACCTCCCCCAAAGTGAATAAAAACCAGAACACACATTAACTGTCACCCCAGGGGTCCGGACTAAAGATCTTTACAGTTAAATGCATTTGGAGACAACTACAGACCCAACTGTACGATAACACAGGAGGCCTCACGTCTCCTTTCCTGTGTCCCTGATGACAACACCTTACAAACCACAGCAGGAAGGACATCTCATTCAGGATGCAGGAGGACATTACAGTTAGGATGCCGGCACCCACATGGCCAAAACACTGGTGTTCCCAACACTCGGGGCTGGCATGTTGCTCTTGTTTTGTTTATAAGATTTATTTATTTTTATTATGTGTATAACTGTTTCTGCCTGAGTGAGTGCACATGCATGTGCGCGTGTGCACGCATGTGTGTGCGCGTGCGTGTGGTGTGTGTAGGCCCGCATACATGCTTGAGCATCACCTACATGTGTAGTGCCCACAAAGGACAGAAGAGGGCACTGGATCCCCCAAACTGAGTTAGAGATGGTAGTGGGCTGCCACCTGGGTGTTGGTTCTCTGCAGGAGCAGTAAGTGCTCGGAACCCCTGTGCTCAGTCCCACCCCCACCTCCTTCTGTCTTCTCAGCCTTAACAAGCCACTGTGTGCCTTCCACTTCTGTAACCACTGGAGAGTACGGTGTCAGCGAAACCACACAGGACCACACGTGAGTCTCTTCTTATACAGTTGTATATGCGACTGCCCCTTTTACTCTGAGTACCATTCCATGTTATAGACAGACCAACGCTTGTTACAGGACACTGGTTGTTACAGGAATTAACAATCAGAGATGTTAAAAAAGGTATCACATTTATTTCTATTTGGCCGTGGGGCACCATGGTGTGCCTGAGGAAACCGGAGGATTTCTTCTGTATTCTCCTTCTACCAGGGGTCAAAGTTGATTGCCAGGCTTGGTGGCAAGCCTTCCTTCACAACGGAGCCATCGCCCAGTGAAGCTGTCAGAATTGGTGTACAGGTTATGTGAAGCTGGTTCTTCTTTTTTCTAGGATAAGTGGTTAGGAATGTAACCACTGGGCTGCAGGAAAACGTAAAAATTTTGACTGAAAGACTGGGTCCAATGGTGTCATCTTTCCCAAGCAAAAAAGAACATAACAAGGTGATCTTTGGGCCATTTTTCTGAGGGACAAGCTATTTACAGACGTCTCTGTAGAACTGAGCATTTGGAAGGACGACTAGAAGCCCTGGGACTTACCAAAGGGTGTACTTACCAAGAACCATCCCGAACGCAAAGTTAGGGGCACTAACAAGAGTGTCAGCAGCTGACGTCACAAAGGCTGAGTCAGACCCCTGAACGTGGGTCTGAAAGCTAAGCAGACAATGAGAGCTGATTCTGAGGCGGAGAAAGCAGGAGGGAGAGACGAGCCTGGCTCGTGTGAGGAGCAACCTCAGAACTGCAGAGCTAGTGTTCCTGTTGCTAGAAGCTGTCAAACTTGGCCACGACAGAAGGCGTGTGGCGCTGGGGGTAAAGCCAGCTCGGCTCCTCATCAGCTGCATGGCTTAGCCAGCCCTCAGTCCACAGGTTGTCACCGTGCCAGGCTGAGCACAGGACCCTGTCATGCTGAGGCAAGCTTGCAAGGCACACCCATCTCTTGGTAACCGAGTGGCTTCCAGCAATGGGGTGACATCTAGTCGGGGGCAAAACCTCCAGGAAAAAGAATTGGCTTCTGGTAGAGTAAAAACACAATGACCTCGAACATGAATAGCCTGTCGGGGCGGCAGCCAAGCCCCAGAAAGCACCCTGCCCTTCATGAGGGCCCTGGTTTGAAGGGCAGGATACATGAGGCTGGTCCATGGATGGGAACAGAGGCAGACATGCGGGCACTGTCACAGGAGTATGGGTCAAGTCTGGGGTAGGGTGGGGTACAGTTAGAACTCTTGCCCTGTGTAAAGCGCTGATGCAGCTACTTACTCTGTGGGACGAAATAGTCACTTAGCTCTCCCCCATGCCAACCAGCTTTGACCTAAACCCTGAACCCAAACAACAAACCAGCAAGGAGGTCTGGGTGGAAACTTGAAAGTCACTGACTTGATGGAAAGTTCTATTGACCATGCTTTTCCATTTATACACCAAATTCTGGATCCACAGTCTTGGATCAATGTACAGAGGTTCTAGGATCAAATTCTTGGCGGTCAGGAACTAATGGAAGATGCTCTGTTTCAGTCCAGCCTCGCTGATAACCTTAAATCTGTTTCTATATCCAATGACAACAACCGTACACACTGTATCGATTTGTTTCTCATTTGGAAAGTCACTGGGAAAGGCATGACTAAGTGTTACATTCCTGGTCCTGGGTCAAGCACTGATGACGTCACACCTAGGGAGCAACTGGAAGGAAGTATTAGAGCTAAGACCCTGGAGCCAAAGTCAGCAAAAAGTGGCACGGCCAGGAGGGGCTGTCAGAGCCTAACCGTCTACAGTGTCTACTGTTTAAGGAAGCAGGGCTGATGGAGCCGTCTGGATTTTCTGTGTCCTGTTGTTACTGTTGTATCTTTAGAGGAATCCAGTGGCTTCCAGCTAGAACACAATCTTGACGAGCCACACAGCAAGAGCTTGAGGGAGCCATCAGGTCCTGCCACTGTGTGCAGTGACTACACAGAACCCTGAATCTGCAGATCCATAGATCTCCCAGTGAGCAGTGACTGTTCATAACCTGTCTACACAGATCCATAGATCTCCCGGTGAGCAGTGACTGTTCATAACCCAAGTCTACACAGATCCACAGATCTCCCAGTGAGCAGCGACTGTTCATAACCTGTCTACACAGATCCATAGATCTCTCGGTGAGCAGTGACTGTTCATAACCCAAGTCTACACAGATCCATAGATCTCCCAGTGATCAGTGACTGTTCATAACCTGTCTACACTGATCCATAGATCTCCCGGTGAGCAGTGACTGTTCATAACCCAAGTCTACACAGATCCATAGATCTCCCAGTGAGCAGTGACTGTTCATAACCTGTCTACACTGATCCACAGATCTCCCGGTGAGCAGTGACTGTTCATAACCCAAGTCTACACAGATCCATAGATCTCCCAGTGAGCAGTGACTGTTCATAACCTGTCTACACAGATCCATAGATCTCCCAGTGAGCAGTGACTGTTCATAACCTGTCTACACAGATTCACAGATCTCCCGGTGAGCAGTGACTGTTCATAACCCAAGTCTACACAGATCCATAGATCTCCCAGTGAGCAGTGACTGTTCATAACCTGTCTACACAGATTCACAGATCTCCCAGTGAGCAGTGACTGTTCATAACCTGTCTACACAGATCCATAGATCTCCCAGTGAGCAGTGACTGTTCATAACCTGTCTACACAGATTCACAGATCTCCCGGTGAGCAGTGACTGTTCATAACCCAAGTCTACACAGATCCATAGATCTCCCAGTGAGCAGTGACTGTTCATAACCTGTCTACACAGATCCACAGATCTCCCAGTGAGCAGTGACTGTTCATAACCTGTCTACACAGATTCACAGATCTACCAGTGAGCAGTGACTGTTCATAACCCAAGTCTACACAGATCCATAGATCTCCCAGTGAGCAGTGACTGTTCATATACTGTCTACACAGATCCACAGATCTCCCAGTGAGCAGTGACTGTTCATAACCTGTCTACACAGATCCATAGATCTCCCGGTGAGCAGTGACTGTTCATAACCTGTCTACACAGATTCACAGATCTCCCAGTGAACAGTGACTGTTCATAACCTGTCTACACAGATCCATAGATCTCCCGGTGAGCAGTGACTGTTCATAACCCAAGTCTACACAGATCCATAGATCTCCCAGTGAGCAGTGACTGTTCATAACCTGTCTACACAGATTCACAGATCTCCCGGTGAGCAGTAACTGTTCATAACCCAAGTCTACACAGATCCATAGATCTCCCAGTGAGCAGTGACTGTTCATAACCTGTCTACACAGATCCACAGATCTCCCAGTGAGCAGTGACTGTTCATAACCTGTCTACACAGATTCACAGATCTCCCGGTGAGCAGTGACTGTTCATAACCCAAGTCCACACAGATCCATAGATCTCCCAGTGAGCAGTGACTGTTCATAACCTGTCTACACAGATCCATAGATCTCCCAGTGAGCAGTGACTGTTCATAACCTGTCTACACAGATCCACAGATCTCCTGGTGAGCAGTGACTGTTCATAACCTGTCTACACAGATCCATAGCTCTCCCAATGAGCAGTAACTGTTCATAACCTGTCTACACAGATCCATAGATCTCCCAGTGAGCAGTGACTGTTCATAACCTGTCTACACAGATCCACAGATCTCCCAGTGAACAGTGACCGTTCATAACCTGTCTACACAGATCCATAGATCTCCCAGTGAGCAGTGACTGTTCATAACCCAAGTCTACACAGATCCACAGATCTCCCAGTGAGCAGCGACTGTTCATAACCTGTCTACACAGATCCACAGATCTCCCAGTGAGCAGTGACTGTTCATAACCTGTCTACACAGATCCATAGATCTCCCAGTGAGCAGTGACTTTTCATAACCCAAGTCTACACAGAGTCACAGATCTCTCAGTGAGCAGTGACTGTTCATAACCTGTCTACACAGATCCACAGATCTCAGGCCAGGAACACGTCAAGGGAATCCCGCATCTCCTCAGCCTCTTTTCTTCCTAATAGAGTGACTTTAATCATTTTGAAGACCCAGATGTTAGTGAGCCCGTTACTGCTACGCTGTGACAGAGTGGAGCTTCATATCTAGTCTATAATATTTCTAACTGCCCATGCAACTCTACACACTCAAGAAATCCAGAGCAAACGTTCACGCAAAACTCATGCTTAGGGAATGGGGGTCAGCTGGGTGGAGTACTGGTCCTGACTCAAACCCCAGCATGTTCTGTAGAAAGAACAACAAACCGCTATTTGCTCACCGTGGTCCTACAACTGCAGACCGCGTCTCTACAGGGAAGAAATGGGTGTGATTTGTCTGAGTGTCCTGGCAGAGACACAGTGCTCAGCTCACTGATGTTTCAGGAGAACCTGCTGGTTCCTTCCTGAGTGTACCTGACTTAGGTTCGTTGTCACAGGACTTCAAAGTTTCGGCTTTTCCTGAGACTAGTTCTGTCTCACTGTCAAGTGTTCAGAAAATGAATACGAACAAAGGAGAGTTACCCACACTCCTCCCAACTAAAAGGCCAACAGTTTGCTGCTGTGGGCCTCCAGTTCTTCTTTCCTTCTGTTCACATATGTATTAACACTTACCACACAGACCAACGTTAATCGATTTACTAGTCTGTAAACATCCATCATTATTAACACTGCCTTAGAATATTTGTTTGTTTGTTTGTTTGTTTTCGAGACAGGGTTTCTGTGTAGCTTTGAGCCTTTCCTGGAACTCACTTTGTAGACCAGGCTGGCCTAGAACTCACAGAGATTCGCCTGGCTCTGCCTCCCGAGTGCTGGGATTAAAGGCATGCGCCACCACTGCCCGGCTTCTTAGAACAGTTTTTAAGACAGAGGCTCATGTAGCCCCAAAGCCTCAAACTATGTAGTCAAGGTTGACCTTGAACTCCTGATCCTCCTGCCTCCACCTCCTGTGTGCTGAGATTACAGCCATGTGCCTGGCATCTTATAATCAGTTTTAATGGGTGACGATTATTCTATTACATGCATGTATCACAATTTTCCTATTGAATCTTAACACAAGCTATTTGCCTCATATTTCTCCTATTACCTAGGTTCAAGTTCATTGGCATTTTAAATCATGCCTAAGAGAAGTTAAAAATAACCATTTTTGATTGACAGCTGACTTACCACAGGTTCCAAGGGGGTGACGGTTGTGGCCAGAGAGGCTGGCTGTGCCTGTGGCTCTGGAACTGGGCTCCTCTCTTTATGGCTCAATTGTCACCACAACAGCAAGTGTCACTGTGAAAGCTTCTGGAGTCTGGTGTGTGGTTCACCTTAAACTACGTTGGATTTGAAAGCTTATTTATTTATTATCAGGACTCTTGTATTAGAAGTGCCTGAGAATTAAGTTTCTATTGATTAATCCTATGGTTAAAATGCAAACTTCTAAGCTTTGAGCTATCTCTCCTAAATAAAGATAATTATGCAAATATTTACTTGCGGTTCTTTTTCATTTTTTCCTTTAAAAATGATTTATTTTTATTTATATGTATGTATTCGGTGCCCTTGAAGGTCAGATTTGGAATTACAGGAAACTGTGACTCCCCTGAGCCCTTCCTGGGACCTGAACTCAGGTCCTCTGCAAGAGCAGCGAGTGCTCTCAGCCACTGTCCAGCCACTGCTGGGGCTCTTAAAAGGAGGGCAGTCGGCCATGTTCTCCAAGACTGGAGAAGGGAACTGAGAACGGAGCTGTGGACAGCTCTCTGAGCACGGCCCAGTCCCTGGAGGAAGCCATCAGAGACGTCTTCTGAGGCTAGGAACAACGGACATTCGAATAAGCAATGTTTAGACGAGCGGGATCGACTGCCGGACACATTCCCCTCTACATGCAAACTTGCGGAGAATCCACATTCTGTGGCACTTCTAACATTTTAGCCCTATTTCCACTTCTGAGACATGACCTTAGGTAGCCCAGGCTGGCCTCGAATGTGGCTGTGTAGCTGGTCTGTGCCATCAAACCCAGTTTGTGCAGAACTAAGGAGCAAAGCCCGGTTCCCACAGTTGAGGCAAAAACTCTTCGACCAACTGCACTCCATCGGAGGCCTAAAATTCTAAAGTCTGTAATTTCCTCAATGCCATCCTATCAACTATTTCCTAATTAAAACTTCAGTAACACAGCAAAGGCAAAGATGAATTAGAAATGTATAAATTACTGAATGATACTTTTTAAAGGGCCAGTGCACTATGTTGGCATTCATAAACTAATTTAAACTAGGTTAATCAGGAATGACTTAGTAGATGCCCTCAGGGAACTAAGCTTATTGAAAAGGAAAAACAAATCAAAACAAGAAACACTTGAATTCTTACACCTATGTCTTATCATGTGAATTACCATGCAGCAGTCACTGCTTCTCCTGACACAGCACATCTGCTCTTCAGGGAGACCCTGAGTGTTGAGGGCGGACACACCTTCACTGTCTGAGTAAAACATCAGGTTTGATCATGAGATCCCTTCCACACGATGAATTGGCAATCCTTTCGATCAAAGAGCCCGTACAAGGGGTCTGAGTCTAGTGCTCACATTGCAAAGAGACTCCTCACCCCAGGACAATGGAGGGCTGCAGGGTCCCCTGCTCCACAGGAAGCAGCCGGGTACAAGAGTTCGGAAGCAACCTTGTTGTCACTGAACACAAAGTAAGCGTTTGTGGAAAAACGACTACAAAATCTTTGGAAATATCCTCTACTTTACAGGAAGTGACTAAATTCCTGGACTTGCTGTTCCTAAGTATTTCTTACCTTTACCCAAATTTTTCCTCCTCCAACAAAAAACCAAAAACACTAAACAGGGATGTCTGATATGTTCTGGCAATATTCATAGTATTTATTGCTTTAATGACTAAAGTATAGTCACAACTCAACTTTTAGAAAAGATAATAGATTTAAACAAGTCTAAATAAAATTTTCAAAAAAATAGTAATTGCTGTTTTGGATAGCTTAATACCTTTGTTTTCTAGACTCTTTACTATGGAATTATGCGGTGTTTGAAACTCCTATGGCAAAGGACATTGAAGGCCGCGGAAGTCAGGCTGTGGACAACAGCTGAGTTAACAGCATTGCTCACATGGCCCAACAGCGCCACCTTGTGGGCCCACTAGTCCTCAGCTTAGTTCAGTTTTGCAGACAACCTTGCCTTATATACATACATCACAGGTTTGTCTCAGACTCTGGATCCTCCTGCCTCTGCTTCCTGAGTCCTGGGGTTGCAGTATGCCACCCACCTCGTCTTCAAGTTCAACTTTACATGTGGCACAGTATAAAGCCAGGGAAGAGTCTCCGGGTTTGTCTGTCTCATTTCAGTAACACAGAACTCTTTTGGGGATGTGAAAATCCAGAGTTGGAATATGCACAGGTGCTGGTGGTTCCCCTCCTTCATGCAAAGCCTCCATCCTAACAACACGGGGGTGGGTGTGTGTGGACCACAACATCTTCCTTCACACAACCTTGGGGAGGGCCGGTAGTCATCCCTGAGGTTGTCTGACTGCAGTGAGACTACTGTCTACTTTTCCATTCCATCAGGAGACCCTCCCAGACCCCCCACATCCAGCCACTCTCAGAGATCCTACTGTCAACACACCACCCGGAGGCCTCTGCTGGCGGTCACACAGACCTATCGCAGCTGCAGAAGCTGAGGAGCCACTGAAAACGGCAGTGGGAGAAGGACCTCCAAACAGGAGGCAGATGTTCCACAGCTGGAGCCTCTGGGATGGGAGGGGTACCCGAGGCTTTACAGGGAGCGCTGGTCCTTTTCTCTCTTGGCGCTGAGGGGTCGTCCTTTGATACCCAGCTAGTAAAGACAGGACTGAGTGCGACAATCTGATTTAAGAAAGGAAAACAGAGCTTTTTCTTCTTCCTGTATTTCCAAGCTCAGATTACGGGGATAAGAATAAGATACTTAGGAACCACTTGGTGGGGTGGGAAGTGGGAAATGCCAGGACCCTGAGGCAGAACAGGACCAGCAGTTTCCAGAGTATCTCAGGCAGAATAACCATCTCAAGTTGACAAGCAAGGAGGCGCAGCAATTTCCTTCTGACTGAGAGCCGGCCCACAGTCTCTCCTAGTAAGGCGGCAAGTCTTTCAGAGAGGGGAACAGAGGCCGGGAAGTCCCTTGAGTGTGTACATACGGTGGGGTTAGGGGTGTGCATGTGTGCATGGAGGTCAAAGGCACTGGGTTCCTGGAACCAGAGTCACAGGAGGCTATGAGCCGCCTGACATGGGTGCTCAGAGCTGAATTAGGTCTTCTTGAAGAGCAGACTGCTCTCTCAGCCTCCATCCCAGGAACTATCTTTACAGACTGCTCAAAAAGCTCACAACACAGTAGAGAAGGACTCACTGGCTGCGGGTCTCACTTGGCCCCACTGTCTTCCAGGAAACGTCCTCTAGTACAGTCCAGTCCCCTGCCTCAATGGCCTGTCCAGTGAAGAATCAGACACCACCCGTTAGAGCTCCCTGCTATTTTACACGTACCTCAGTTTCCTTCCAGTTCTTGTTCACAATCTCTTAAACCCACTAATCAGTCATTTATACTATGACTAATACTAAGGAGACTGGCAATTACACGGTAAATGTTCTCACTTTTAAAATGTTCTGTATAACCTGTCATCGGGGTCCTGACAAACTACAACACTTAACAATTCTTTATTTAAGAGTCTGAGCAGCTGCTACTTTGACCTTTTGTTCCGGCACTCAAAAGAACCACGCTGTTCAGGAAAGATCATTGTGACATGAAATTGTTCTTTAAAAGGCTTTCACAGGCTTCAAATATTGTAATACGTCTCATATTTTTTAATACATAGAACACAAGTTTTGGATTTTGGAAAATGATCTGAAATCAGAAATGTTCTGCATCTTCATCTACAGAAGCATAACAAGAGATGAAGACACATTAGAGCCACACTTTCAGGTTCAAGGCAGCAGACTCAACAGATCCCCTATGCTTCTGTTCTAGCCGCACTGGCCTGATTCTAGTTTTTAATTATGGTTTACCAGATGACTTTAGGTTTGTGCCATCACCACACACACACACACACAGTCCCTCCAGCCTCACTCCATCTCCGCTGCCCTCCTACCACCCACAAGAACCTCTCATCGTCCAACACCCATTCCCTCAGTTTATGAGTATTTCTTTTACATCCTTCAGTCTCTGCTCTAGCTACCCTGGCCACCCCCAAACAGGGGGACATCTGCCGGCCCAACTGGAGCCAAGTCTCTTCAGCCAGCTTCAAGGCCGGCCTCTGACGGTCAGTACCGTCCTGTCTGTCAGCTTCAAGGCCGGCCTCTGACAGTCAGTACAGTCCTGTCTGTCAGCTTCAAGGCCGGCCTCTGACTGTCAGTACGGCCCTCACCCTGCTTTGACTCAGCGCATGCTCATCAGCATCTTCTACTGTCTCACCTGGTTGCTGGTTCCTTTGTTTTCAGTGCTGGATGACAGGACATTGTCTAGATGTATCAGTCACCCTATCCATTCCTTTACTGAAGAACATCTTGCTTGATTCCACATTTGCTCAAGTTTGAACATAGGGGCTATAAATACCTATGAACAGGTTTTTGTGTGGACATGTTTTGACTCCTACCAAAGAATATCACTTCTGGCTTTTGTGGCAGAAATAGTCAATTCGGTAAGAACTGTCAAACTGTCTTCCAGTGTGGATTGTACTGTTACTTTCCCATCGGTAAGGAATAAAACCCTGGAAATGTATACTTTGTTTTACTTTGTGGTGCACAGCCTTGCAGGGCACTCAAACACTCAAACATCCAGCTACATTCTGAGCAATGTTCTGCTACGTAGCTCAAGTCAACCTCACCCCCACTGTGCAGTTGAAGCTCCTCCTGTCTCAGCCATGCCTCCCATCTGGGTGGGATTATAACGAGCGCCATGATCCCAGGCTGCTGATATACATTCTTACCAACAACATCCCATGCTGTTCGTGTTCTGGATTTAAGCATTTTTTTTTTTTTTTTTGGTTTTTCGAGACAGGGTTTCTCTGTGTAGCTTTGCGCCTTTCCTGGAACTCGCTTTGGAGACCAGGCTGGCCTCGAACTCACAGAGATCCGCCTGGCTCTGCCTCCCGAGTGCTGGGATTAAAGGCGTGCGCCACCACTGCCCGGCGATTTAAGCATTTTACTTAAGCATTGCTTTAGGTTGCATTTCCTTAACAACACATGCTGGAGTGTTTTCCCATACCCATTGGTTGTTTCTGTATCTTCTTGGACAGTGTTTGTTAAGGTCTCTGTCTTAGTGTCCTTCCCTGTTGCTGTGATGAACCCTGACTGAAGAACTTACAAGAGGAAGGGTCTGTCTGCCTCACCATTCCGGGCAGCAGGAACTTGAGATGGAATTATATTATAATTTCACAAATAAAATGAATAAGTAAAACCACTAACCATCACATCTTTAACCCCAGGATTCAGCCGGGCGGTTATAGCGCACGCCCTTAATCCCAGCACTGAGAGGCAGAGCCAGGTGGATCTCTGTGAGTTCGAGGCCAGCCTGGTCTACAGAGTGAGTTCCAGGAAAGGTGCCAAAGCTACACAGAGAAATCCTGTCTCAAAAACCCAAAATCAACCAATCAATCAATGAATCAATCAATCCCAGGATTCAGGAGGCAGAGGCAGGGGGATTAGAGGCCAGCCTGGTCTACAGGGCAGTTCCAGAACAGCCAGGTCTATACAGAGACCCAGTCTCAAATGAAACAACAGAACTACCCATCGCAGGGCCACGCAGATGGTCGGAGGGTAAAAGGACTTCTGTCACATCTGGCAGCCTGAGTTCAAGCCCCAAACACACTCGGCAGAACGAGAGGAACAACTGCCCGAAGTTGTCTTGATCGCCACATGTGTGCCATGTGTATACACGTACACATGGAATAAGTAAGTGGGAAACACAACAAAGCAACAACCAGAACTAACCACAACGGTCTTTAGCCCATCTTTAAACTGGGTTAAATTATTCAGTCAAGAATTTTTACATCTTAGGTTAACAGTCCTTTGTCGTGCATGTCTTTTACAAATGTTCTTCCAGTCTCTTCTTTTCCCACTTGCCTTTGCATTCATCTGATGGTATCTTTCCCAGGGCAGAAGGAAATCTAACTTGAATAAACTCCATCTTCTTACTCCTTTCTTCCACACTGTGCCCCTGATGTAGCCTCTAAAGGTGGCCTAGAGCTTTCCTGTACTGAGGCCGTCCGTATCCCAGCTTCTGTACTGAGGCCGTCCGTATCCCAGCCTCGCTGTGGTTACTCATCACTGCTGGAGTTGTTGGTAAGAGTTTCTGCAGCGACAATCATAGAACCCACACTTCTTCCTTCGTGAACTTTATATTCCTTATGCTCTACTGCAGCTAGGCAGGACGTCCACTGCACTGAAAAGCAGTGCTCAGAGACAACATCTGTCCTAAGGCCAAGGTCGGCTGAAGGGTTTGTAGATGCTCTTTACCAAGCCAACGGTTCCTCTCTGCTCGGTTTGTCAGAGGCTGTTTCCAGCCCTAACGAAGGCTGCACTGCTGAGTGCCTAACGTGATCCTGGCTTCTTCCCTTCTCTAGCCTCCTGCTGCTGTATAATTCTTTTTATAAACTGATCATTTTATTTGCTAATACTTTCTGGCGGATTTTTATACCACCCTCCTGAGTTATACACCTGTAGCTTCCTAAGTGCTGTGAGGTTTTGGTAGAGTAATAGTGGCCTCATAGAATGAGGTAAGTATTCACCTCAGAGAGGCTTCTCAGAACTGGCAACTTCTTCCTTAAATGTCTGGCAGAATTCACCCATGCATCCATCTGGGCCTGGCTCTGGTTGTCATTCATCTAGATTATAAAGGGTGTGGGCACCATATAGGATTCTTTTTCATGTAACAGCCATGGGATCTGTAACGATGACCGACCTTTCATTCATGTACATATTTAGACAGTGTCTCTCTATGTTGCCCAGGTTAGCCCAACCTCAAACTCACAATCCTCTTGCTTCTGTCCTCTAAGTGCTGAGATTTCAAGCATGGGCCACCAGGCCTCCTCATTCATATAGAAATCTTTTCTTCAGCTGCCTACAGATTTATTGACTCCTGATTTTTCCAAGGAGCCAGCTTTGGGGTCCCTGGCTACTGATCTCCCACTTTCAATTCCGTAGACTCGGCTCTAGTTCTGTCTACTCCTTCCTTCTGATATCACTGCTCCTCCAGCTCACTAAAGCAATTATTTAGATGAAAGACTTTAAGCAATTTTAGTAAATCCCAGAGCATCAGAAGGCTGAGGGCTGTACAGCACAGTTACCACAGCCCGGTACATGATGTCTAAACTTTAAACAGACACGTGCGGCCACAGCTACTGTATAGGCAGCATGCTCTAGCACCTAACACATTACTGTTTGCACCTGGTCCCCGCTCCACTGTGCTCAGGTCTACAGGGTCCATGTATCTGGATGCTACAGCGTTTTAACTGCCTCTGTTTATAACAGTTCTTCATTTCTCAGATGGCAAGCATCCCAACTGCGTTCTCAAGACCCTTTTATCATCTGCCCCTTTCAACTCCATCCATCGGCTTGTCAAACCAGCAGGGTGACACAGCTGATCACTTTCCCCGGGCCTCTATACTTACCCACCCCTCAAATATCCCCAAGCGTCTCCTCCCTAGCCCCTTTAATGTTCTTAATCACTGAACACAGAGGGCTCCACGCTTGAGTCTCATTTCCTTAGTCTGGATGCCACAGTCTCATGACTTTCCTGTTACGGTTCAGACATGAAGTGTTCCCACCAAAGGCCCAAGTACTGAAGCTTGCTTCCCAGCCTATGGGGATGTCTGGGGAGATTGTGAGGTTTTCAGCCTGTGGGTCCAGCTGGAGGAGGTGAGTCACTGCGGGCATGTGACTCTTTCTTTTGGCTCCCTCTCTCCATGAGACAAGCAGCCTTGCCACCTGCTCCCACCTCGGTGACGTTCTGTCTCACAACAGCTCTAGAAGCAACAGAGCAGAGACGATGGACTAAAGTCTCTAAACTGGAAATAAATACATCTTTTCTCCTTTCAACTTATTGTATCAGAAATTTTATTATAGTGAGTAAAAATTGGCCAACAAACCACGTTCTGATAACTACCAAATTTCTGTTTCTAGTAAAACCTTTGTCTTGAACCCCATTTTTTAATAATCTATTTGAACAAGCAGCTCAGGTATGGCTAAACTAACCCTGATCTCTGCCTTGTGTGCCACCCATTCTCACACCCGCGCTCAGTCTATCAGCAACTCCTTTTCTAGAATCTGACTGCTGCTTACTATTCAAATCTCTCTTATCCATTCTTTCTTTACTTTCAACAACCCATGGTCAAGCGTAGCCCACAACATAAATGGAAAATTCCAGAAGGAATTCCTAAGTTCTAAACCACACAGCATTCTGAATAGTGTGATGAAATCTTTAACCATCCAGGTCTCCTCCAGCTTAGTCATGACTCACCCTTGTCATTTATCTGCCAACTGGACTAGTACAGACCAACCACCACAGTGTTGGTAATGCAATGCCTGTGGTCCATGTTGCGATGCCTCCATCACTCACCTTGCTTCATTTTATCACTCCAAACCTCACAGGAGATGGTGAATACAATGTATACTTTTAAACAGGTAGAGGCCGCCAGGGGCGGTGGTGGCCCACGCCTTTAATCCCAGCACTCAGGAGGCAGAGCCAGGCAGATCTCTGTGAGTTCGAGGCCAGCCTGGGCTACAGAGTGAGTTCCAGGAAAGGCGCAAAGCAACACAGAGAAACCCTGTCTCGAAAAACCAAAATAAATAAATAAATAAATAAATAAATAAATAAATAAATAAATAAAATAAAAAATAAACAGGTAGAGGCCATATGCATGCAACTTTTATTGCAGCATAATGCTATTAATTGTGCTATTTTATTAGTTAGTGCTACTGTGCCCACTTTGATAATTTTATCATATGCATGTACATAAAGGAAAATAGCACACTGTGTATAGGACTTGGTATTGTTGACGGTTTCAGGCATCCGTGTGGGAGGGGGTCTTGGATTGTCTCCCCCAGGAATAATGAATGACTATGGTACCCCTAACTAGTCTGACTCTATCAGTCAAGCCTGAACACATAAGTCAGGCCCTCTCATTCTTCTGCTCAACCCCCTCTGACCATCTCCTTCCTCCTGAGTAAAAGCCGGCCTTTCCTAGCATCCATGCAGCTTCCAGTTCATTCCTTTCCCTGCTCCTCTGCTCAAAGCCAGTGGACTCCTTGTTAGTCTTCTAGCAGGTTGATGTTCTCTGGATTTCTGTTTGCTGTACTTCTCCCCACCGCCAGCTGGAGGGCTGCCCTGCAGCCTTCAACCTCACGCCAGTGTATTGTGCGCACATTGCTTCGTACTATAAAACCCTGTGAGTTCCCTTCCCAATGCTCCCTACCCCTCACTCCTTTATTTTTCTTCTTAGTAACTGTTACCATCTAACTGGATACATTTCCATTTTTAAACCAATTATTTTACTAGCCCAATCTTTCTCCAAGGGGATGTTAGCTCCATTAGATCAAGGACTTAGGTTACATTATGTCCCTGGTTCTTGGAATTGCCCCAGCACAAAAGACAGGCTGATGTGTGCTACATGAACCTTGACAACGCACTCTTAAACCTGGTACTGCTAAGTGGGTCAGGACACGATGATGGTCAGCTTTAGTGCTCAACTGAACACAAGAAGGAAGCCCTGGGGGGTCTCAGTGAGGGAGTGTCCAGATTAGGTAGGCCTCAGGACACACCTATGAGCGGTTTCCTCAGTTGGGTCCACTGGGATGTGGGTGGCACCATTTCCGGAGCTGGGCCTCAGACAGAACGGAAAGGAGAGGAAGCTGGGCACCAGCACGCATTCACTCACTGCCCTCTGCTCTTGACCATGGCTGTAACAGACCAGCCGCCTCACGGCCGCCACCTTCCCTTCTCCACTGTGACAGACTGCACCCGGAGTCACGAGCCTTCTCCCCTGGGTTGCTCTGCCGGGGTATTTTATCCCAGCAGTAGTTAACTAAGAAGACAATACAAGTCCCAGTCTCTGGGACTAGGAAACAACCATTTCCAGTTTCACATGGAAAAGCCTTTACCCTGCAGCCAGTACTCAATTTGCTCTACAGAATGTGTCTCATCAGGTGGCAGCTTCTCTCCCACGTCTTTCCAGTGTCCTATAAAAAATTATCTTACCGTGGGAGAGAAAAAAAAAAAACCTCTTTCTGTTTGGCATAATGCTGCACGTGCAAGGTAAACTCATTGTGAAAATACAATTAACGAACACACAACTAATGTGTGTGAACGAACACAGATGAGCTTCTACTTCAAATCAAACTGTACTGAAGCAGGAGGACCCAGGACATTTAACTTTATTATCACTACAAGTTTAAAAGGCAAACTTGTTTTCTCATTAAATTCCCTTTAAATTAAGAGGACAATGGTACAGGCTCTTCCATACTGTCACACACTTTAAGTCTTAAAGAAATAATTTCAGGCTACAAAGTGTATCAACAAACAAAAATCTTAAGGAACACTACATTTGGAAGTTAACAGAAATGGGATGCAGGAGTGGGATCTTGGAAGTCTCGGACCCCATTTAACTCTCTGTCAACTGTCTGGACAGAGACAAGTTAATTTAGAGTCTGTGCCTCAGTTTCCTTATCTGCAAATGAGAGACGGTACTTGTTAGGGTTGTTACAAAGATGTTAAAAAGGTGCATCACTGAGTATGATACCTGACCGAAGACAGCCAGCTGTTACTGTAACACGAACACCATCACGCCACTGGCCGCACCTTAGGAAGTGCCTAGATACCAGTGCTGCGTCCTGAAGAGTGAGAAGTGTCACTCCTCAGTGGTACGTGCCTATCACTACAGTCCGCGGCCAATTCTAAATTCTGTGGAACACAGTAAAGAATGAATAAATGTCTTTTCCCCGACGCAGCTGATGGGAAACCGGGAGAGAACCGATCTGCTTTTCAACGACGCGTGTCAAGTGTGAGAGTTCACGATCACCTGCGGCCTAAGCAGAAAGGGTGCAAACCCTGTCTTCCCGTGGGCCCCCTGGGCAGGGAGTGTGCACAGCTCCCACGCACGCACTCCTTTGTGACCCGCCAAGGACTTCACCTCTTCCTAACTAGGCTCTGCATCCGAGCCTCGCTCGGACGGGCCGCCGGGGACTCCCGAATAACCGCGAGCGTGCTCCGCGCAACCTCCCAGGCCCGGCCCTCCCGCCAGCATCGCCCGCGGGGGAGCCGCTCGGACCCGCGTCCGGCCCCACCGGCCGCCAGGGCCCGCAAGGCAGGTGTCCCCGGCTCCCGCCCAGCGGCTGCCCACGGTCCCCGGCCCTGGTACCTGAGCCCGAGGCCACGGCGACAGCAGCAGCTCCTCCTCTCCGGCGGCGGCGGGCGGGGCGCGGACAGCCACCGAGCGGGAGCCCGCGCGGGGCAGAGCGGCCTGGCGCCACTCGGCAGCGCGCCCCCTGCAGGCGGGAGGCTCGCACGGCGGCTCGGCCTCCACGAAGTAGACTGCTGCTGCGCAGAGGTTTTTTTTTTTTTTTTTTTTTGGTTTTTCGAGACAGGGTTTCTCTGTGTAGCTTTGCGCCTTTCCTGGAACTCACTTGGTAGCCCAGGCTGGCCTCGAACTCACAGAGATCCGCCTGGCTCTGCCTCCCGAGTGCTGGGATTAAAGGCGTGCGCCACCACCGCCCGGCGTGCGCAGAGGTTTTGACAGTTTGCGCGCTGGCGCCGGCATCTCGCACTTTCACCTCTTTTTCTAAGTGCACGTCCACCCCCTCCTCCACTAAGAAATTTCGAAGGCAAAAGCAAATTTATTAAGTGCCACGGGCATTAATTTATTAGTTTCTGGCTGCGGAAGAGACGTTTAAAACCCAAACCCACACATTAGCAAATAATGGCTGACAGTCCTCCTCTCCGACGGGTTGTTTATTATTCGGATCGAATGCTTACACTTGACTTACCACGACCTGTGTACGGCCAGACCTGAAAAGTGATGATACACCCGTTTACTGGAACACTCTTTCACGTTTTATCAACTCCGGTCTTACAGGAGGACTTATAAACACTTAACCGTTCCTCCTCTGGATTCTAGCACCAGCCACCCCACCAACGACCCTGGAAGGTGTCATCGCTTCAGGGATTCAGTCTAAGTTTTTTCCTGGCCGTGTCAAATAAGTGTTTAGGATTTCAGCCTGGCTGGAGGGAATCTCACATTTCCTTCCCTTAGGGATTGTAAGGAGGCTGCAGAGAGCTCAGTCGGTTCGGGACTTGCTTGGCATGAGGACCAGAAGTCAATCTCAGAACCCACATACAACGCCAAGCATGGGGGCCATATGTTGTAATCCCAGTTCCGGGGAGTGGGAGACAGTGGGAACCCAGGGGTCCCCTGGCTGGCCAACCTGGAGAGCCCAGGCCTCAGTGAGCAATCCTGTCTCAAAAACAAGATGGTTGGCTCTTGAGGTATGACACCTGAGGCTGACCTCTGACCTCTATGTGCAAGAGCACAGACATGTACACACAGACACATAAGTACACACACACACACACACACACACACACACACACACACACACACACATTCTAAGATACCACGGCAGGCTGAGTTCAGCAATCCCCAGCGCTGCAAATCATGTGAGGATATTTTACATTTACTTGTGCAGTGACTAATCATAAATATTCTTTAAATTGGTGCTACATTAGTCAATTTGTCAGTGACTGAGTTCATAATATCTTCATGTATGCCCCTGCACTGTGTCAAATCACTGGGTAATTTAAATGGTAATTATATTCATATAATTTATTCTTCCCTAGTTGTTGGCTCATCAAATAACCTGAGAGTTTGTTGATTGCTTAGATTCTAATTTATCTTCTCTTCTTCATGAATTATGGCTTCTGTTCAACAGGAAGAACTTTGGGACGGTGAAGACAGGTTTTTTTTTTCTTCCTCTGATGAGAGTAAGGAAATGGACTGTAAGTTGCATGTGTCTTACGACTCCTCCCCATCACTGCCTTTGGGGACTTGACTCAGTGGACACAGAGTGTCTTCATGGATGTATTTTTACATCCTAGCAATATCTTGATACTTACTGGAAGTGACCATAAATCACAAGATTACATCTTTCTAAATGCAAACTAAAGAGTCTCCTACCATGTTCTTGCTTAGTTGATCCTCAGAATGCCTGGACCCACCCGGTGCTGATTCCCCGGGGAGAATTGCTTTGGAAGTCTGAAGAGAAAGTAGCAATCTTAATCAATGGGAGCTGAGATATTAACTTCACAAAACACATAGTCATGTGAACACAGTTCCAGAATCCCTTCATGGGCTTGGAGAGGGGTCTGTATAAGAGGGGGTTGTACCTCAGTTACCTATTGTCATGGTGACAAACTGCCGCAAATCTAATTGTTTAAGCAATTGCATTAGTCATTTTACAGGTCAGGAAGTCATACTAGATAATCTAGAATGACCTCCACATCTCCAGACCTCTGGACAATCACTCTTGCAAGCCCCTTTCCCATGAGTGATGGTATCTAGATAGAATCTAGGCCCCTGGGTGTGCTTGGAGAGGACTATCTTGATTACATTAACTGAGGTAAGAAGATCCACTGTGGGTGGCAGCATTCCCTGGCTGTGAGCTTGGCTTGTGAAGAGACAGGGGACTGAGCAGAAGCAGGTGTTTGCTGTTCTTGCTTCCTGACCATGGATACACTCCGACCAGCTGTCTCCAGCCCCTGCTGTCATGGCTTCCCAGCAAAGATGGACTGTACTCTGAACTGTGAGCCAAAGTAAGCCTTTCATCCCCTAAGTTTTCTTTTCTTTTTTTTTTTTTTTTTTTTTTTTTTTTTGGTTTTTCGAGACAGGGTTTCTCTGTGTAGCTTTGAGCCTTTCCTGGAACTCACTTGGTAGCCCAGGCTGGCCTCGAACTCACAGAGATCCGCCTGGCTCTGCCTCCCGAGTGCTGGGATTAAAGGCGTGCGCCACCACCACCCAGCTTTCTTTTCTTTTTAAATATTGTGTATACAGTATTCTGCCTGCATGTGTCCCTGCAGGCCAGAAGAGGGCGCCAGATCTCATTACAGGTGGTTGTGAGCCACCATGTGGGTGCTGGGAGTTGAACTCAGGACCTTTGGAAGGGCAGTCAGTGCTCTTAACCACTGAGCCATCTCTCTGGCCCCCCTAAATTTTCTTTGTCAGGTTATTTTATCACAGCAACAGAAAAATAAGCTAAGGTGCTATGCAAGGTTGAGTGTGTGTAGGTTCTGGGGACTGGACTGTGGGCATCTTGGAAGGACTGCCATCTTGTGCATTATGAGGCCTTGAATCTTAAATTTCATTCCAATCAGGAAAACATGCTTTTTTGTCTTCATTCCAAGTTCTGACTGTAAAATTTTCATTGAATAATGAAAAAGAGGAGCCTTTCCCATCGAGGAAAGGGGGCAGCGATATCTGTGGATAAACATTTATTCTGACACTCAAATTAATATTTACTCTGAGGAGTTAAGGGGGACCATGGTGGGGGCAAAGAATCCGTGTGGCCAAGCTACATCTTTACCCCCGAATGCTCAGTATGTTCACAAGAGTGCCAGCACATGGGCTGTATTTGGGGATGGTTGCTGGGCGGCTCTCCACCCTAGTGGCACATTCTAACCACCACATTAGCTTTAAAATCACCTGTGCCTAGTCAAGACCAGTTCAGGGTTGTTTAGCAGCAGAGTCTGGGCATCTGTGTTTTGCTGTTCAGGGAATTCTAACATGTAGCCAGGGCTGAGCTGAGCAGAGAACAGGGCTGAGCGAGGACCACTGAGCGAGGAAATGGATGCAGGAATGCTCAGGACAAGATTTTCTTCACCCAGGAGGTTTCTTTCTTCTTAAGAGAAATAAAAGTCTGGGCTGTGCCAATTAAGCCTTCCTACATGGTCTCAAAAATTGCAGAAGACTTTTTAAAACAGTACTGACCCGATTGGAAAAGCATGGCCCTCCGGCTGTAACCAGTTCTCTGTGCAGAAAGAGGTACGTTTAGAATGGGGAGTGTTTTTAAAACACTCAGGACTTGAAACGAAGAGGCCCATCCTTAGCCAGTCTTGGTGGTGTAAACCTTTAGTCCCAGCTCTCATGAGTTCGAGGCCAGCCTGGTCTACATAATGAGTTCTAGGACAGCCAGGCTTCATAGAGAGCCGGTGTCCCTGTTCTTGGACATCTTGTTTCTCGTAGTACTGCAGAATGACCAGGAGAGGGAGACACGCTCCTGAGAAGAGTCGCTCCCACAGGTCTAATGTCTCTAATCAACTGTGACTCAGGTGTGTAGGGTGTGAAGAAGGTGCCTGAGTTCTCAGAACCACAGACCAGACTGAGCAAGCCACTGAACGCCATACGACAGCATGCATTCACCAAAATGAGATCGATCTCTGTCCTCTAACGCTTTGAAACACTTAAACCACAAGAAAATGCATGTGCCAGGCAGCGTCTTTGCAAAACTGAGGAAAAATGCAAAGCCTCCAGGAAGCAGAACAATTAGAAAGTGTCTCAAGCCAGACTTTCAAGATGAGACCTCCCTCCCTTATTAATTACAAAATAAACATCTTGGGACTTGATTTTTTTTTTTTTTAATTACAAACATACAGCTGGAACCCTGGGAAGAAGAAGATTGTTTTTCTTTGCCACACCAGAACCATCCAGAATCATCCAGCTTCACCACAGACAAAACGACTCTACAGGAACACAGATAGTGTCTGGCACTAATTAACTTCCCTCCCACGGCTACACAGAGGCAGCCCTGTGAGCAAGTTCCTTCTGGGAAGGTTTGAGCCGACGCCCTGCAAATCCTGTACTGGTGAGATGCTGGGCTGTGGGGGCAGAAGCAGAACTACATGTTGATAAGATAAAAGATTTGCTCTGGAGCTACCTTATGCAACTGTGCCAGCTGCTCAGGAAGAGAGGGTTTGGAAGCGGGTGTTGGAGGAGCAGTAACTACCTACCGGCTGGCAAAATGCACTTGCCCCCAGACATACTGACCTGAGTTCAATCCTCAGGACTCACATGGTGAAAGGAAAGAACCAAGTCCCACAAGTCATCTCTGAAAACTTGTGATGCGCACATGCGTGCACCTGCCTACACACACAGAAGATGGATAGATGAATGGATGGATGGATGGATGGATGGATGGATGGATGGATGGATGGATGGATGACTGACAGACAGACGGACGGACAGACAGATAGATGCAAAAATCATTTTGCTAAAGTCACACCGCAGTCCCTCTGAGGATTCTAGGAAGCCAAGCACAGCTTGGACCTCTTTAGAACAGCTCTCTCTATAACTACTGCCCCTGCCAGACCTTCAACACATGTGGACTGTGGTTCTGCAGGTGAGCAGGAGCATGGGTCCAGAAGATCTAAGTGTGGGTGGAAACTGCCCTGTGCCTTTGCGTGGCACTGTATCTGACTGTGAAAAGACGTCTAGGGAGCAATGGCTCTTCCCTCACCCTGCCTTCCACCTTACACACAAGGACCTCTTCGGTCCAACTCTAAACCGGAGCCACTCCGGGGAGGGGATTCTGGGAAACATAGTTACCAGTATAGCCAAGCCAGCAAAAACCGAGACCTGTTCTTACAGCTAATTTTGCAGGTAAGGAAATTGAGAGCATCCAGGTCAGACCTTGCCTAAACTCCATGGATGACTGGAAGCAGGAACAAGCTCAGCATCAGCTGAAGAGGAGAGTGAGGGTCAGAGTAGCCTCCCTGCTATCACTCCTGTCTGTGGAACTTGAATACTCCAAAGTGTTTCCAGCAGAAGAACGTGCAATGCCTGCAAGGCCCCTTCCCGAGCTGAGAGGCTGTAAGCAATTTGCATGCCTTTGTCTGAACAAGCCAGTGGCGCTTGTTCCAGAAGCTCCGAGGTGGGCCTGCTTCTAGGGGCTCTGAGGAGAGAACAATGCGATAGGAACTCCTGGGCATCGAAGAAGACCCTTGCTTGGAATGTAGGGTGTATTAACATGAATTCCAAAGCCCAGAAGAGGCCATTGTACATCACTGAAAATGGCAACAGAACTTCTTGGTACAGAAGACATTATCCCTTCCTTCCTCCCTCTCTCCTTCCTTTCTCTTTCTTTTCTTTTCTTTTTTTTTCTGAGACAGGGTTTCTCTGTGTAGTTTTGGTGCCTATCCTGGATCTTGCTCTGTAGCCCAGGCTGGCCTCGAACTCACAGAGACCCGCCTGGCTCTGCCTCCCAAGTGCTGGGATTAAAGGCGTGTGGCACCACCGCCCAGCTCTTTCTTTCTTTCATAACTCATCAAGTAGCTAGCCAGTGGCCCCAGGGATCCATCAGTTACTGCCTCAACAGCTTTGGAATACCAAACATGAACCTCTATGGCTAGCTTCTTAATTTGTGTGTGTGTGTGTACATGAATTCTGGGATTGAAATCAGATCCCTATACTCATGAAGCAAGCACTTTCCAGGTGAAGCATCTACCCAGCACCTGTCATTCCCTTTATTGTCCAGCTGTGCCCTAGAACACATCTGTTCTATATATAGAACCTCGGCACTCAGGAGACTGAGGCAGGAAGATGATGAGCTTAAGTCCAACCTAAACCAGTTAGTAAGAACCTTCTCAAAGTCCCACCCCAGCTGAGGCACTATTGGCATTTGATAGTGGCTTTAATAGTGTGACTCCCGGGGGTTAACCACACTACAGGACTAGCTGGGAACACGAAACAGACTTGATGGATTGAGCGGTGAGGGGAAGAAGGGAGCACAAAGTTGGATTCGGTTATGTAGGGAAGGTGGAGTAGCTGAGAGGAGTTGGGGGTAAATAGGATCAGAATGTGTTGTATGAAAGTTTCGAATATTTTTTTTTAAAGATTTATTTATTTATTATGTACACAGTGTTCTGCCTACATGCATGCTTGCAGGCCAGAAGAGGGCACCAGATCTCATTACGGATGGTTGTGAGCCACCATGTGGTTGCTGGGAATTGAACTCAGGACCTCTGGAAGAACAGCCAGTGCTCTTAACCGCTGAGCCACCTGTCCAGCCCTCGAATATTTTTTATAAAATAACAAACCACTCTACTTCCCAGAAAGTCACTAGGCTTAAAAGTCTTAAGAGAAACAGACAAAGAAGGGCAAGAAGGCAGAGACCACTCCCACCCCAAGCTCCCTCTAACCCTTAACCTTGCCGCTTCTTAGAAATCATGCTAGTTCAGGGCTTGTTAGATTTGGTCACGGAAAAAGCTAAAGATTCTTACTGGTCCCCGAAGTCTGGGAGTGTCTGCTCAGTCCACATGACAAGCAGCTGAGATGATTCCCATCATCTGTGTTGGAGGGTTCGAGTCAGTTGTGTGTGAGGCTGAACTCACCCCAGGGACTCCAACAGAATGGAAATTTACCTCAGAGGGAACGTAACTCCCACTCTCTTCTCAAAACAAACGCTTGGTGACTGTTACTCAGAAGAAAGGACACTCTTCCTGCCGTCTGAGCCGGCCTCGGCCCTGTTGTCCTTGCAAACACCGGTCCCCTCCTTCCTTTCCACCTTTACAAAACTGACCTCAGGGAGACTCAGGGGCGCCAAGCTCTCCCAGGGATTTCTGCACACACAAGCGGACCGAGACTTCTTCAGAGTCCATGTTTCTGATGAGGAAGAAGGGGACTTCTGAGCGTTATTTATAGGGGAAGATGGGTCAGGAATGAGAGCCAGCTCTCAGCTCACACATTTGTTATAAGGCATCCAGAATGAGAAGATCCCTAACAGTGACCACAGATGATTTTTTTAAGAACCTGACAAATGTGCATTGCATATCCATCTTCTAGCTCACAAGAAATGACTAAGGAATGAGTGAAAACTCACATGGTTTTTTGTACCGTCCCCAAATCCACATGGTGAAATTTAGTAACCAGTGTGACAGTACAGAAAGGTCAGGCATTTAGGGAATGATCAAGTCGTGGATGGAATGATCACCTTGCGGAACTAGAGTCCCTTCCTGCGGTCCCTCCAGCTGTGTGAGGATGGGGAGCAGGTGGCTTCTGGGAAGCAGAGAGCACCCGCAGAAGATGGCCAGCTGTCAGCATCCTTGTATGATCTCCCCAGCTTCCAGAGAAGGGACACATCTGTGTGCTATGAATTACCCCGTCTCAGGGATTTTCTTATATTAAAGAGAAACTTGTCAGCAAGGTACAGTTGCACCTCAATAAAGGTTGGGGCACATGTGGGACCCGCAAGCCGCGTGCACGGGATCACTGGGTATAGTGCTTTCTAAGTTCACGCAGCACATTTTATTACAGCACACTTACTCACCTTTTCCTTGACGCTCCTGGCTCGCTGAGGAGGACAGGAACGAGGCTGCCGAGGGAAAGGCACTCTCCAGCATGTCTCCCACAGCCACGCTCTCTGCTTGCCTGGTTGGCACTGCACACTGATCACAAGACAGGGGGATAACTCAAAGGGCGTTCGGGACGCACGGATACTTCTGCCGCTGAGTTGTGGTTTTCTCCTATTTTGTATTGTAGGATCCTTCTTGTCTGGGTTTTCTCACCAAAGCTTGAACCCCATTTGGTTTTCCATAAATTTAGATCATTTAACCTTCCTTAAACTTACTTTGGGGATGATCTTAATTTATTTCTAACTGGGACGTTTAACATAAAGCTTGTCTAATTGCTCACAAGAGGACGGAGGTAGGCTGCCAGTACTCCGCCCCTAACATGGACCACAGCACATGGTGGGACGTGCCCACGCTGCAGGCAGAGCCTGTTCCCTGCCACAGGAATGCCTCAGACAGTGGCGCTGACCTCAGTTTAATCAGCCCACCCCCCCTTTTTCTTTCTTTCTTTTTTTTTACCCCAATTAGGCCTTTGTGAGATTTTCAATTTAAGTTTACTTATGATAGTTATTTTGGAACATAAATAACAATTTTAAAGAATGCAGCTCGGCAGTGGTTGTGCACAACTTTAATTTCAGCACTGGGAGGCAGAGGCAGGTGGACCTCTGTGAGTGCAAGGCCAATCTGGTCTGTATAGTGAGTTCCAGATCAGTCAGGGCTACGTAGTGAGATTCAGTCTTTAAAAAAAAAAAAAAAGGCCTAGCTTTAGACGAGCTATTGGATAATGTAGGAACGTAGCTATGTCAGAAGGGAAAAATGGCTGATGGGGACCTTTTTTACAGATACAATTGTCCCTCGGGACCCGTGGAGCTAAAATCCACAGATGCTCACGTCTTTTGTGAAAAATGGCATGCCGTTGTATGAAGCCTTCATACAAACCCCCGCTGGGTCACACGTCATACCCGGCACAAAGCAAGCACAATGGGAAATCCCGCCATGCTGTGGTTAGGGAACAATGCTGAAAAAGTGAAGTCTATGCATGTCCAGGACCTGTGCAGCCTTGATGGATGAAGGTGGAGAGGCAGGTAAATCCACGCTGCAGAGTCTGCGAGTCCAGACCGCCCCGAAGGAGGGAGGGCGTATGCCGCGAATGCCCAGGGCCTTCCTGGGAGTAAACTGCAGCCTTCCTTCTCCGCCCTGCGCTGACTCCAGCCCAGGTGGTCCTGTGGTGGGGTCCATACAGCCGGTGACAATTCCAGGATGATGGAGACTCACTCGACAGCTCCCCCGGGGCCTCCAGCTGTGACAGACTGATGACCGAGTCTTTAGATTCTGAAGTCAGCCAAACTTCCAAAGCCCTAGATGCCGGGGGCCGGAATGTGATGTGATGCTTACTTCTCCTCGAGGAAGAGGCGGATGCTGCCAGGAGCGGCTGCGGCGGGCACTCGGGGTAGAAACCATGGACAGAGGCCTGCCTGCCTCACATTGCTGGGGCACTGCCCTTGTAGAGCAGTTTCCTCTTACCCTCTATTGACTCCCCTAACTTAAAACTACATGTGCTTTGTTTGAGACAGGGACTTGCTGTGTAGCCCAGGCTGGCCTTGAGCTTGTGACCTTCTTGCCTCAACCTCCCGAGTGCTGGGATTACAGACCCAGCCTTAACCTGAAGCTCCACCAGCGAAGAGCAGCTGAGGCATTTCCTGAGCACCGTTCTCTTTCCCATGGCTGGCTTTTCTTCCCCTTGGCTAGCGGCCCCCTCCCACACCCCACTCACTATTCTTTATCCAGGGTCTCTCTTGGAGCTTGCCTGAGCGCTCCCAACTGCCCCTGGTGCATGGTCACTACACATTCTGTAGGATGACTTATTCTCATATGTCAGATCGAAACATAAAACGGGCATCAGGCAATTTTTTAACCTACAAAAGCAGTACTCCTGTGTTCAGTCTTCTAATCCAGCACAAACTCTTTGTTCCCAGCGTCTGAGATGGGTTTCCAGGGATCCTGACTATTCATTCTGAAATTGGCAAAATAGTAGATAAGTTTCCATCAGACTCTGTCGGTGATCCCAACACACTAATCCACCCAGTGGGGATGATGCCGAATGTCTCTGCAGAGACCCCACTACAGCCTAGAACACAAATTCAGATCTTTAACGTCCAGAAGTTATGGTTTTAGGCATTGATTTATACATATTAGCGGACTCATAGATTCTACATGTCAAAAAACCACACATTTTTCATCAGCAAACTTCATATTCATTAGATTTTATATTTATTTTGTAATTAGCTAATTCAGAACAGAACATATTACACTCTTACCCAGTTACTTTTGCATATTCATCTTCCCCTCTTTACTTTGCTCTTAATCTTAATAATAACATACATAATTATGTTAATTACTATGGTATACCAGAAGCTGTATAAGGAAAAAATAGTGTGAAAAAAAACACACATTTGTAAAGCTGAGATTATTGGATAGAATTTTGTTTTTGTGTGTGTGTGTGTGTGCGCGTGCGCGCACGCGTGCCACATAGGAATGGGTGCCAGGGGAGGCCAGTAGATGTTGGATCCTCTGGAGCTGGAGTTGCAGGTGGTTGTGAGCTATCATGTGCGTTATGGGAATTGAACCCAGGTCCTCTACAAAAGCAGCAAGTGTTCTTAACTACTGAGCCATTTCTCCAGGTCCAGGATCCAGCCTAAGAGTGGAATACAATCTCTGTGAGTTCAAGGCCAGCCTGTTCTACAGAGCGAGTTCCAGGATAGGTAGCCAAGGCTACAAAGAGAAATCTTGTCTGGGAAAAACAAACAAACAACAAAACAAAAACAAACAAACAAAAAAGAGTGGGAACAACCATGCAGTGGGGGGACTCAGGCCAGGGCAGCTATCACTTTGGGGTCATCTGAATTAGACTCAGGAGTAAGCGAAGAAGCAGATCAGAATTTTACCACCTCTTCTTGCTCTTGGATAGGTCAGAGAAGCCATGTTTTCCTGGACTGGTGTGCTGGGGGATGTCTTTCTGTACGCTGTAAATGTATGTTGTTCCCATTGGTTAATAAACAAGCTGCTTTGGCCTATGGCAAGACAGCTTAGAGGCAAGTGGGAAATCCAAGGAGAGAGACAGGAAAGACGAAGGCAGAGTCTGGAGAGAAGCCAGCCTGCCACCCAAGGAACAACATGCCAGCAGACTGGTAGGCCACAGAACCTGTGGCAAAACATAGATGAATAGAAATGGGTTAATTTAAGATATAAAAGCTAGCTAGCAAGAGGCCTGCCATAAGCCATGCAGTTTGTAAATAATATTAAGCCTTTGAGTGATTATTTTATAAATGGCTGTGGGACCAAGGGGCCGGGCAGGACCAGAGAAAACTTTTGACTACACTGGCGAATCTACCTTGGTACCAAATGCATCTTATGATTTAGAACAAGCTTTTTATCCCTGCAATACCAGAACATACAAAAGCCTTCATGGAGCCAAATACACATCTACCTTAAAAGGATCATAGAATAAACCTCCCATTGGTGGATTTGAACCTGCCACTTAAGCCAACGCTATCTATGGCTTTGGTTCCCACACCATTTGAATCCTGAGAGTGACAGAGTGCTACAGTTGGACTGATGAACACAGGGCACCTCAGTGTCAAAGAGAGGAGACAGCCCTAAGGACAGTTTAAACGATGAGGCTTCTTCAGAGCCCACCTTCCGCGAGGGTCCCCCAAACACATTCATCTTCATCTTTCTTCATCTTGCTCTTTCTCAGAAAATTAAAATAGTCCTTGTGCTGGAAAATAAACAGATCAGAAATGTAAACTAGAGGAAGAAATTCCACAACAACAAGAAAACCTCAAGGAGGTTGAAATAGCATCAAAGGCACAGCGAAAGGTTACATCTGTGTAAGCCAGGGTCACCTTAAAGGTGCTTTAGTCCTGCACTGTGGAGGACTGAGGACAGCGCCCCCTGCTGGCCTGCTCAGGAAGCTCTCTAGGCTCTGGGAGTCACCCCACCAACACTTACCCTGCCTGCCTGTTCCTCCCCACTCTTTCAGAGCCACGTGAACTCAGTTCTTCACCTCATCTTCCTGTGCACAGAAGCACGGACTTTTTAAATTATCAGCGCTTACTTGCCTTCAGTACTTAATGAGCTCTCAAAGTGCGTGTGTGTGTGTGTGTGTGTGTGTGTGTGTGTGTGTGTGTGTGTGTGTGTGTGTGTGTGTGTTGGCCCAAGGTTGGCATCAGACGTTTTCCTCACTCTCCACTTTATTTTTTGAATCAGGGTCTCTCATGGAACCTGAAGCAAGCCCCTGGGACACCCGCGAGGGTTTGACTCCCCAGTGCTGGGATCACTGTGCCCACTACCGATCCCGGGTTTTACAGTCCTCATATTAGCACCACAGGTGCTTACAGACTGAGCTAACTTGTGGGGTGGAGCCAGCCATGGGGAGGTGGAGCCAGCCATGGGGGGTGGAGCCAGCCATGGGGGGTGGAGCCAGCCATGGGGGTGGAGCCAGCCATGGGGGGTGGAGCCAGCCATGAGGGGTGGAGCCAGCCATGGGGGTGGAGCCAGCCATCACTGGGTTTTAGAAGTCTCCAGAAGACTGATTCCGATGTGCAGCCAAGGCTGAGATTCTAGGGGCTGACTATGAGCGTGCTGTGGAAATGGGTGAACTTAGATGCTGGGCTGGTGATCACCTCCAGTTTGCAGATGAGGAAAGCGACCGTTGGAGCACTAGGTTTCACTTGTGGTAAAGCTGATTTCCACCCTAGTTCTGCTACACCAGTCTTGTGGTAAGGCCTGGGAATCGCATCAGCCTTGCAGGTCACACCCCAGGAGTACCTGGCGCACACTTAGAGTTCGGGTCTGTCTGAACACACAGGGCGGAAGTGCCAGGCTAATTAGCTAGAGGCCTATTATGAAAGAGAAAGGTTTTATATATGCTTTTTTACATTAAAATGGTTATTTTTTTAGTGTGTCCATGCATGCAGGCCACCAGGTGCACATGTGGAAGTCAGGGGTTAGCTTGGGGGAGTCGGTTCTCTGCATCGACCTTATTGAGGCATGGCCTCTTGTTTCCGCCTCACTGAGCTCCAGGCAAGCTGGCCCTCGGGCTTCTGGGCACTTCTCCTGTCTCTCCATCTCATGGTGAACTGCTGGAGTTACAAGTGTGTGCCACCACAGCCTGCCTTTCCATTGTTTCCAGGGATCAAACTTGAGTCACTGGGCTTGTGTGGCTAGTGTTTACTCACTGGGTCATCTGACTGCCTCTTACAGATAAGACACACTGGTTGTTTATTAGGAGGGTGTGTGTGTGTGTGTGTGTGTGTGTGTGTGTGTGTGTGTGTGAGACCTGTCAGTTCTCTCCTTCAACTGTGGGATCCAGGGATTGAACTCAGGTCCTGAGGCTGGAGTGGCAGGCACTTTTAACCATCTCCTTACCAACACAGTATTATTTTCTAAGCTCAAAGCACCTTCTGTATTTACATATTTAAGTGTGTGTTTCTGTATGAGGCACCTGTATACACATACCAGGCCCTGAAACAGGTGCTGGGAAGGGCGCTTTATCCCGTTTCCCTGCCGTGGAACACAGAAAGAAGGGTCTCGGTAATGAAGGAACCAGTCCTGCGGTCAGAGGCCCTGCTTTCTTCCACACTGATTACTGCTCAGCTTCTGCACATTAAACCCCACTGTGCCCTAGTTCCCCCAGTGGATTGGCAGCTTGCAAGAGGATGAGAGCATTAACTTACAGAAAGGTGGTGATGCTGAATGCTGAACAGTGTTACCTCCCAAGAGTCTTTCCTGCCCCTCAAAACTACCACACAAGAGAACTCACAAACTTAAAAGTGCCTTTGTATTGCAGAAAACCAGGGAGACTGAAACACACAGATAAGTCAAACCCCAAATCTGTAAACTACAAAGAAGATTTTCCATGAACACTCCAGTTGAAGAAGAAAATCACAAAGGACTTTTGTGTCCCCTGTCCTGAGCCCAGCTGAAGAAACAGGCGGTTCTGGGGCTGGCCTGCATCCGCTCATCTGCACAGGGGCATCTAAGAAACAGCCAGCTCTCTAGTTTATGCTTGAATGCCAAGGACTTTGCTTAAAGGAGCCTGGGGAAAAGTCATCCCAATTATAACCCATCGGTGATGTCATTTTACTCACAGACCTGACTCAGCTGCTTCTTACTTCTGTCTTGTTCCGGAACCTCGATCTGCTGAATAGGTTAGTAAAATGTCAGCACAGCACAGCGAAGCCAGCACATGAATAATCCATTAACTGACATGTCTCCCCTCCACAGTCACTCCTAATGATCCTTCAGCTGCTGGTCAGCAGGCACAGCTGCCTGGCATCTGCACACCCACCTGGTATCTGCACACCTGCCTCATATCTGCATACTTGCCTGGCATCTGCACACCCACATGGTATCTGCACACCTGTCTGACACCTGCACACCCATCTGGCACCTGCACACCCCTCTGGCACCTGCACACCCGTCTGGCGTCTGCACACCCGTCTGGCGTCTGCACACCTGTCTGGCGTCTGCACACCTGTCTGGCACCTGCACACCTGTCTGGCACCTGCACACCTGTCTGGCACCTGCACACCTATCTGGAATCTGCACACCCGCCTCGTATCTACACACCTGCCTGGCACCTTCACACCCACCTGGCACCTGCACACCTGCCTGGCATATGCACACCTGCCTCGCATCTGCTTGCCCACCCTTCCTGTGGCAGGAATGAAGTCACCAAAGTGACAGAAAGCTTCAGGTCTAACACTGGTGGCTGCCTATGGATCCTGTAATTTAGCACAGCTTTTAACAGGATTTTATAGGAAATAAAATGTACTTCTAATCCCTGAGATCATCCATGGAGCACGGATGCATGCATTGAAACAAAGCCAGATGGGGCTTTGCACAGTCAAAAGGCACCAGTCATCAAATCAGAACCAGGCTAGAGCTCTGGGCTGGGCCTCCAGTGCGTAAGGTACAGCAGTTAGGGGCCCAGAGGAGGCAGGTGGCAATCTGGGCTGCGGACAGGGTCTACAACAATAATAATAGTTATTACATTGTTACTTGTAGATCACACTCCCTCTTGTGAAAGGCAAATACTCTACCAGTGGGCTACATCCTGAACACTTAGTTGTTATTTTTTATCATTTTATTTGTTTGTTTGTTTGGTGTGCGTGTGTGTGTGTGTGTGTGTGTGTGTGTGTGTGTTCCATGACATGCATATGGACACCGGAGGACAGCCCTGGGGAGTCATTCCTCTCCTTCCCATGCGGGTCCTAGTGATAGAACTCAGTCGTGAGGACTTGCAGCAACAGCAGCACCTCCACCCACTGAGCTCTCCTGCTGGCCTGAATCCCTGGATTTTCCCGAGACAGGCTCTTGCTATTTAACTTAGGCTGGTCTGTACTCTGTATAGTTCAGGTCGACCTGAAACTTTCCATCTTCCCACCTGAGACTCTGAATCCTGGGATCACAGCTCTGGACCACCACACCTGGCACTGTGAGGGTTTTCAAAGGAACTATATGCATAGCATTTGATGGAGGGGAGAGGTGGGCTAACGCACATGAAGGGGTGTTGGACTCCCAGGGACTGCGTGAGGGAGGTTGGTATACAGCAGCTGCAGCCCTCATAGGGAGATACAAAGCCGCAGAGACCCATCAAGACCAGGTGGGAAAAGGCAAGGACTGTACCCAACCTCTTTTTCCACCTGGTGACCCATGGGAAGCCAAGTCATAGAGCATCCAGAGGTCCTCTGTGGGCATGGACCAGGGTGGAGGAGTGCCTGGCATCCCTAGTGAATGTAACCTAACTAGCCAGGGGTTGGGGCAGGCTTCTGAATGCTCCCTCAGGGGAGAGGAAAGAACCATTAAATAGCCAGGGACTGGACACCTCCCCAGCAGTGCCTAGCACTCCACTCTACTGAAGGTCTGAAGAATAACTTGCGTCCTTAAGGAGGCCTGTCAGAAGTCTGACAGCCAGAAAGGAAAACACCGGAGTCCAGCAGCCTCTGGGGTGATTGACTCTTGGGGGGCTGCTGAGCCAGATGCATGAAGTCTACGTGAGACTTCTGAGAGTCCGCCTTAAGGACAGGAGTCATCGGTCATACTTCCCAGGTATGCAGAAGTGGATGTGATGGCCGGCCCCAGAGCTGCATTAAGTAAGAGCTAGAAGTTCACACTGAGGTAGAACAGCAAGCAGGAAGGTCTCTGTTACACTGTGGTGCCACAGCCCAGCCCCAGTCTAGGCCTACCTCAGCTTCTTTTAGAGGAGAGAGAAGCAGACTTCTATTTTGTTTAAAATACTTGCTGTTTTGGTTGGGCTTTGGTTTTTTGTTTGTTTGTATTTGTTAACTTGACAGGAACCTAGACATATCCAAGGAAACATCAACTGAGGAAATGTTTTCATCAGTCCAGCCTGTGGGGCATTTTCTGGATTAATGATTGATGTGGGAGGGCCAGACCGCTGTGGGTGGTGCCATCCCTGGGCAGGTGTTCCTGGGGTGTCTAGGAAAGCTGATTTAACAAGTTGTGGGGAGCAAGCCAGTATGTGGTGTTTTCCCATGCTCTGCTTCAGTTCCTGCCCCACCAGACTCCTGCTGTGGCTCCCATGATGGACAGGAAGCTGTGAGCTGACCCACCCAGTCCTCTCCATGTTACCTTTGGTCGGTGTTTTATCACAGCAACAGAAACTTAACGAAGACACTTGCTGTGTTTCCTGTTCTATGCAGCTAAACTTTATCCTCACTAATAGACTTTCTTTTAAATAAAACATCTTTATAATTCCGCTCAGGTCTCCCTCCTCCTCCCAAGCCTTCACACCCTACTTATATATAAAAAGCAGCAAACGGTAGAGAAACTCTCAGGCCTGTGTGTAGGAGAGCTTTAAGAATGCTATATTCCTCCCACACACTGGTTTATGATTAATATTGGCTTTACAATTCTAAATATATGGGACTGGAGAGGGGGTTTAAAGTTCAATTCCCATCACCCATATGGTGGCTCACAACTACCCGTAACTCCAGTTTCAGGCCCTTTCCTGACCTCCACAGGCACCAGGCATACGTGTGCATATACATACAGGTGCACAAGCAAAATACCCATGCACATAAAACAAAACGAATATATCTTTTAAATTTTCTAAATATTTTTTTTTGAGTGTACATTTATGTTATTCTTCACTGCAATTGTTTGACTCAAATTTTAATGACGTCTGTGGTGGTGCAGATCTGTAATCCTAGCATTTGGGAGGTTGAAACAGGAGAATAGCTGTAAGTTCAAGTCTAGCCTGGGGTATGTAGCAAGACTGTCTGAAAAAAAAATGATCTCTTACAAACATTTCAAGGTTTACTTTTGTTTTGTTTTGGTTTTGTGTATGTGTGTTATGTTTGCTCACACATGCACATGCGTGTGCAAGCCTGTGGAGGCCCACGGTTGACATCCACAGTCTTCCTCTATAGTACTCCACTTTATACATTGAGGCAGAGTCTCTCACTGAATCTGGAGCTTGCCATTGCAATTAGTCTGGCTAGCCAGCTCACTCTGAGGAGTCCTGCCTCCACCTCTTGCTTCGTGTAAGCTGGGGATCTGAACTCATGGAGTCATTGTCCTGTCTCAAGCCTTACTTTTGAAATCATTACACAAACTAACAAAACTAATGTATTTTGATTTGACACCAAATGTAGTATTTCTCGGGACTGTCAACACTAACTGTGGGGCTCATTTGGTTAAAGCTCTCCAGGGTTTTCCCCTTTGCCCCAGAGTCTTGAAGATTGTCAAACCTTTGGACTCAAAATCCACCTCACTAAATAGAGACCTGTCTGCCTTAGTCCACAGGGTTCTGTAAAATGTTTTCTTCCAAGTGTGTATTTGCCTATAAAATGAGCAAATGTCACTGTCTTGCATTTATAGTGCCACTTTAAGTCACAAAATGACTTCAGTCCACTGTCATCTGTGAAGAGGCCCAGCCCTGAGCCATGAGTCTACGCAGCTCAGTCAGCTTCCAGCTGGGACTCCTTATTCTTGAGGTGCTGTGGGGGAAATTCAGCTGGAAACGTAGTTTGTCTTTGAAGGCAATTTCTTTCCAAGAACCAGAATAAGCCATACACAAATAAATAAAATAAATGAGTTCATGGAAATGAAACTTGTTGAATATTTTTGATGAACCAATCTATGCCTGTTGGCTAAATAGCTGATTCTGATGTTGTTTGCTGAAATAAATGGTAAGTTTCAAGCAAACCACAGGCGTGTGGCCTGTTTGATTTGTAGTGAGCTGGCTCCTTAGCTATTCACTGTCAGAGTACTTCCTGCATCAAGTGGCCACTGTTCGATTCTTCTACATCTGAGAGCACATCTCTCTTTTTAAAATGCCTCCTTCAGTTAATTACTTTTCTTTCTTCTTTTATACATATATAATAACCAAAGCCTAAGAGAGACCACTGTGCCTAAGAGGGTAGATTTTATTACTCTTTTTAAAAAGAGTCTCCTTCATCGACTGCTCTCTGGTACAACTTAAATTGTTCAATCACCAGGAGGCAGCGAATTTATTTTCCCTAAAAAGGTATTTTTGGATCCAGAAGAGAAATTAAGGCCAAAGCACAGTTGGTTTGTTGGGGGAGGGGGGTGTAACTGTTCATGCTAAAGTGAAGATGTCACCACCCACTTCTAAAGAACTAAGTCTAAATGAAAACATTAGGGAAAGTGTTCCAATGTTTTTTGTTGTAGTTTTAAAGATGAATGTGTGGGCCTGAGATAGCTCAGTAGTTAAAAGCACTTATTGCTCTTGCAGAGGACTGGAGTAGCTCAAAAACATTGGTAACTCCAGTTCCATAGGATTCGATGACCTGTTTTGGCCTCAGTGGGCACCAGGCAGCCACATGGTACACACACACACACACACACACACACACACACACACACACACACACACACACACATATACATGCAAAACACTCACATACATAAAATAAAACAAATAAATCATTTTAAAAGGATCAATGTAACCGTCTGTAAAAATATTAAATTTACCAACACGAAGGTCCATCAACCTGTCCTATCTTATTTGGAACATGGTTATATAGTAATGTAAGATAATCAGAAAAGTCTAGAATCACAAATTTGCTCTTATTTTGTTTTACAGCATATGCACCAAGCTTTTCTAGGTTACTAGGCCTTCGATGGAAGTAGGCAGATCAGGAAAATAAAGTTAATTGGGAGGGAAAAAAATGCCCTGAGAGTTTCTTTTCCTTTGTGGCTTCCTACTTGGTGGACAGGAAATGTCAAGAGCTTCTTACTTGGTAGACAGGAAGTGTCAGGGGCTCTGGCTTCTTACTTGGTGGACAGGAAATGTCAAGAGCTTCCTACTGGGTAGACAGGAAGTGTCAGGGGCTGTGGCTTCCTACTGGGTAGACAGGAAGTGTCAGGGGCTGTGGCTTCCTACTTGGTAGACAGGAAATGTCAGGGGCTGTGGCTTCCTACTTGGTGGACAGGAGGTGTCAGGGGCTGTGGCTTCCTACTTGGTGGACAGGAGGTGTCAGGGGCTGTGGCTTCCTACTTGGTGGACAGGAGGTGTCAGGGGCTGTGGCTTCCTTCTGGAGAAAACTCTGGAGACTGTTGAAGGTCATTCCTGCTGTGTTAAGAGCCTCTCAAAACCCTGACTTCAACACAAGATGGAGAGGGAAAGAGGTCTGAAGGGGAGGGCACAGTAGAACAACGTGACACGGATACCAGGACTAAAGAAAGGTGCAAGCCAGGACTCGGGAGCGGACTGGGTGGATTAAGAAAAATGAAGGAAGTGTGAAAAAGCTTTATGAAACTCACAACTGTTTGTTTGAGACAGGACTTCTTTGTGTAGCCTTGGCTGTCCTAGAACTCACTCTGTAGACTAGGCTGGCCTTGAACTCATAGAGAATCACCTGCCTGTGCCTCCTGAGTGCTGGGATTAAAGGCGTGTGCCATCATTGCCTGGCCAAAATTCACAACTTTTTAAGCTAATTAAAAATATGTAATTCAAAGAAGAAATTGCATTTGAGTGGAAGGATCCTGCATGAATGGACAAGGCTTCCCCTGGAAGATGTGGGTAACATATTACATGAAAATCTCATTGTGAGAAGTGCATGCCTCCTACGTGGTCAGCTAGATGGGCCGCAGAGCACCCAAAACAGCATAGGGTATTGCCATTGCCCCTGACGTTCACCATACATAGATGGTATGACCCTATTGCTAAAGACTCAACACACTTTGGTTGCAGGACATAGAGAAATCAACCTGGAACTGGCCTCAAAACTTCCTCCCCACTGGGTACCTTCCAGGGTGTCAGGAGGGGCTACGGAGGCCACTGAGGAAGAAAAGCTGTCAGTGGACATACCCAGAAGTGGGCCTTGCTTGCTATAGAATGGACCTTGCGTCCACTGGTACAATAGTGATGTGAGGTTATGGGGTAACTGACTGCTTTCTGATTGGATTTCAGGCCTGCTCTACAGGGTGGAATAACTCTCCTCTCCCTGCTTTTCACTACTGCTGTCTATTTAAAGTGGCCCAGCTAGTCTGTAAGAGCTGCCAGGACCCAGGCTCTCCCCTAACAACTCCGGTAACACGGTCTGATGCTCACTGTGAGCTGTGGCTGCCTCCCTAGAGAACAAGATCCACAACCCTGGGCTTCATGTGTTAGCACACATGGCAACATCTCAGAGTTCTTACCATTTCTGGATTCTCCTCAGAGAGCTTCGTCATCTTCTCTGAGATCATCTTCTTCAGGCAGCTACTCAGGAAAAAAGCCTAAGAAACCGGAAATAAAGATTGTTCTTAGGACAGGTATGGTGGTGCTTGCCTTTGATCCCAGCACTTGGGAGGCAGAGACAGGAGGATTTCTGCAAGTTTGAGGCCAGCCTGGTGTAGCGGGTTCCAGGCCAGTCAGGGCTTCATCATGAGTTTCAAACAAACAAATAAAAATGTGGCGTAAGAAAGATGGCTCAGCAGCTCAGAGTACTGGCTGCTCGTCCTGAGGACTCAAGTTTGAATCTCAGCACCCACATGGTGACTAACAACTTCCTGTATCTCCAGTTCCAGAGGATCTGACGCCCTCTTTTGGCCTCCTTGGACACTGCATGTACACATTACACAGTCATGTGCAGATGAAACATCCATACATATAAAAATAATAAACAAATCTTTAAAACAACAAAACCCTCCCTCAGCTGGAGGTCCTCATTCTCCATCTCCCACTGCCTAACGGAGGCTAAAACTCACCAGCACGTTTTAAAGAATGTTGTCTTTAACTTTCAGAAATTGGCTTAAAATGCAATTAGCAGGCAAACGTAAGTTTTCTCAATTACAAGAATGTAGTGACAGTCCATTTTAAAGACAGCCAATAAATAGGCCAGAATCTCATTCCTAACCATTCCTCTCTTAATCCCCTCTTCTAGTCCATGTTTCTGCTAGGCTATGAGATGCTTCTGTTTCATAAGCAACAAACTATTTACAATAGTCATCAAATAAATAAATTTAATGGTGTAATAATTATTGAGAGACCCATCATTAGGCATAGGTACTAACTTGTCTATTTGGATGAAGATATTAAAACTTTTGCTTTGTGTTTATTTTGTTTTGTTTTCAAGACAAGGTTTCTCTGGGTAGCCCTGTGTAGTCTGGAACTCTGTAGACCAGACTGGCCTTGAACTCAGAGATCTACCTGTCTCTTCCTCCTGAGTGCATGTGCCACCATGCCTGGCTTACTGAAATCTTTTTAAACTTTCTTTTTATTTATTCGTTGTGTCTTTCACATCATGCATCTCGATCCCATTCATTTCCCCATCCCTTTGTATCTACCCTCTGCCCTTACAACCTCCCCCCCAATAAAATAAAATAAAATTTAAGAGGGAAAAAAATCTCATGGAAGCTGCAGTGTGACACAGTGAGTCACGCAGTAAACCCTTTTGTCCATCTATCTTTACTTGCAAGCGTTCATTGCAGAGTCACTGGTCTGGGTCGAGGCCTCTGGTTTCTGCTACACTCTCTACACTGGGCCCTCACTGGGACTCCTCCTGGATATCCTCTTGTTGCCCTGTGTCGTGGAGATCCTACAGCTTTGAGTCTGCAGGACAGGCCCCTTTGTGTGCTCCAGCAGATCACACATGGGGGTGGATATTGGGGTTGGCCAACTCATAACCCTGGTTCTAGGCCTGGGTAGTTGCAGAGTTGGTCAGCCCGCCAGCTCTCCCCTGTCCTCACCGCCATGGTGAACTCTCCAGCATTGCTCTGGCTAGTTCACCCCTCACAGCAATGAGCAAGGGGCGGGGCCAGTTCTCCTCCTTTCACACCCTCGAAACTCATCAATCTTCGCTCTGTTTCTCCAGGATCTTTAGCCCTCACCTGCAGACAGGTAACTACCACAGCCTCCTCTGTGGCTTGGTCATCAATGTCAGGGCCCCAATGGGCACGGTGTGTATCTCATAGGGAAGCGAGGGTGTCAGGGCCCCAGTGGGCACGGTGTGTATCTCACAGGGAAGCGAGGGTGTCAGGGCCCCAATGGGCACGGTGTGTGTCTCCTTTTTGCTGTACCTTGTGTGGCAGATGGAAGGTCCCTTGTGATCCCCACACAGTCCTTTCCCACACATCCCTTCTCTTCAAATTGTTCTTTTTTAAAATCTTGTTTGGCTTTATGAAGTTTTGAGGCACCAAAGTCAAAGTCTACAGCTCTGTCTTAGTTAGGGTTTCTATGCTGTGAAGAGACACCCTGACCTCGGCAACTCTTATAAGGAAAACATTTAATTGGGGCCGCCTCACAGCTCCCCCATTATCATCATGGTGGGGAGCACGGCGGCGTGCAGGCAGACATGGTGCTGGCTACTTCTTGATCAGAAGGCAACAGAAAGTGAACTGAGTGTCACACTGGAAGAAGCTGGAGCAAAAGAGACCTCAAAGCCCACCCCCACAGTGACACACTTTCTCCAGCGGGGCCACACCTCTTAATAATGCCACTCCCTTTGAGGGCCATTTTCTTTCGAACCACCACAGGCTCCTAGACATCACTCCTGCCTTGAGTTCAGCGCTGGACATTTTGCTGGAACAGATGATGGAGAGAAAGAGACAACCAGGCTGCAGTGATGGCCAAGGGCTTTCAGAGGGTCCCACAGACAGCAGAATTAGAGGGAAGTGGGTGACCATGACCAACATCTTGCATGGCTACAGAACAAAAGAAGAATGAAATCTCCCCCAGGGGTAGGAGGAGGGAAGAGAGAAGAAGCAGCGTAACCTCTGTGGTGTGGACAAGCCTAATTTGTAATAACCAGCCCACACATGTGCATCTGCACATAGATGTAACTTGCAAAATTGAGATATGAGTTAAAGCAATAAAACCCTGAGCTGATACCACTGCTTGGATGTTTAAATGGTGCTCCTTAAGATATGAACCAGTTCCACTGTTTTCCTCTCCCATGCACACAGGTGTGTAAGCCAGGATCACCAGCAACTAGATCAGGCTTGCTAGATAAAAAATAAAAATCCTGAACTTCTATTTAAAGGAGTTTGCGCTCCATCTCTCATCTGTATCTGGAAGGCAGGCAGTCACGTTTCTGCCTTTTGTAAAAGCAGCCCTTGGGTATCCGCCAACACAGTTCATCCTCCAAAGGAAGTAAGATCTTACTAGAAATGCTTTAAAAATGGCTACTGCTCCTCTCTGTGGCGGCTTTAACTCACCTGCTGCTGCTTAGATGGAAAGATTGGAGCACATTTAACTGCACAGCGTCCTGAGAGTGTGAGGGAAGGAGGTTTCGAGTCTCCGTCTTCCTGACTACCTGCAAATTGTACAAAACTTTCTGCCATCCCCCTGAGGACGCTTCATACTGAAGGAGACCTGCTGTGCTGGGCAGTTTTATGTCAACTTGACACAAGCTGCAGTCATCAGCGAGGAGGGGGCCTCAGTGGAGAAAAGCTTAAGATGGGACAAGGCTGTGGCGCATTTTCTTAATTAGTGATTGATGGGGGATGGGTCCAGCCCATTGTGTGTGGTGCCATCCCTGGGCTGCTGGTCCTGGGTTCTATGAGAAAGCAGCTGAGCAAGCCGTAAGAGCAAGCCATTGAGCAGCACTCCTCCATGGCCTGTTTGAGTTCCTGTCCCAATGTTCTTCAATGATGAACAGTGGTATGGAAGTGTAAGCCAAAAAAAGCCTTCCTCTACAGCTGCTTTTGGTCAGATGTTTCATCACAGCAATAACACTAACTAGGAAGCCTAAGGACCATTCTTTCACTTAGGATTGTGGTTTTGTTGTTGTTGTTGTTTTGTTTTGTTTTTTAAGAGGACAGACATCATGACCACATCTGTACTAGAGGCAGGCTTTGGTGATCAGAAACCAAAATTCTCTGTGGAACTAAGCAGGACTCAAGTTGAATCCATCATCAATGTAAACTTTACCTTGATATTTTTACTAGAATTTAAAACACCTGGAGCTAATTATTTACCTATTTTTAAGAGTTATTATTTGTATTTATGTAATGAGCTTTGGCCTGCCTGCTGATGCCCTCAAAGGCCAGAGAGGGCGTCGGGTCCCCTGGTGATGGGGCCAGGTGATCACAGTCTGAAGCCTCGGGAATTGAGAGCTGAAAGAAACCTTTTTTGAATTCTTTATTTCAACTCAGAGCTGGCTACCACATTAACTAAATTCTTTGAATTCATGACCATGGTGACCAGGAAAATAAAGCAAAATAAAAACAAAGTATTTCAGGCCAATGCCAATGCCGGTGAAGGACACCCTCTGGCTGTGCTTTGTTCCTGTCAGCCAGCAGGTCAGCACTTCAGCACCGAAGGCTTCCATGGCTTTCACTCTCTGTCCCGAGAACTCACCTGTTTGCTGTAAACAACAAACCATGGCTGGCGACTATCTTCACTGTACTGAAATCTCAGCTCTAAGTTCTGGTTGAGAGTTCGCTGGGGCCCGTCTGTATCCAGCAGAGTTCCCTGCAGAGGAAGAGAGATCATCAGAGTGCCTTTGAATATCCTGGGCTTGATATCAAGAAGGCAACAATTCCCCCAAAGGCTGTCTGTAGCTAGAGTTTTCCTGCCTGGCCCACAGTCAGGACAAATCTCTCTCACCTGCCAGTCCCACAGCCACTCAGACCCGACCAAGTAAACACAGAGACTTATACTGGTTACAAACTGTATGGCCGTGGCAGGCTTCTTGCTAACTGTTCTTACAGCTTAAATTAATCCATTTCCATTAATCTATACCTTGCCACGTGGCTCGTGGCTTACCGGCATCTTCACATGCTGTTTCTCATCATGGCGGCTGGCAGTGTCTCCCTCACTCAGCCTTCCACTTCCCAGCTTTATTCTCCTCCTTGTCCCGCCTATACTTCCTGCCTGGCCACTGGCCAATCAGTGATTTATTTATTGACCAATCAGCAACACACTTGACATACAGACCATCCCACAACAGCTGTCGGTCTCCCAGGGAGCCGTGGAGGTAAATGAGCGCAGTAGATACAGGAAGTGGAGAGAGGAGGCAAGAACAGCTCTGCAGGAGGAAGCAGGACTGTAGCCCAGGCTAGGAGGGTAAAGGAAGACTTCCTGGAAGGAGGGGCATGTGAGCAGAAGAGGAAGCTTCCCTTCTTTTGTGAGAAGGGAAGGTGAGTGGTGGTTCCCAGCAGAATAGAGTGAGGGCAAACCCCTGAGGCATGAGGAGGCTGGAGGTTGGAAACACATGAGGGACAGGGCGTGAGGGGGCCCAGAGAGTCAGGCTAGAGGGGGATTCTGAAGGCTGCGGGTTGTGTGTACAGCATCTACCCATTCTCCTAGTAATGGAGACTGAACTCCCCTAGGAAAGCCGCCTCTTCCTCTGTAGGCTGTGGAGACCCCTCAGGGAATGACGTCAGAGAAAGGCACATGGCCAAGCTCAGGTCAGCTAGACAAATATTCCACGTGTTCTCATTTGACTCCAGAATTGAGATGCCCGAGAAGACCCCACCAAGTCCCCATTGCCTGGAAACCCCAAGCTCTTTGGTTCTGACTTTAAACCTCTGCTTCCCTCTTCCTTTGGACATGTGAGTAATCAACACTGACCCTTCCAGCAGGTCCTCTGCTTGACCAGGATTGGATGTACAGGTGTCTAGTGCTAACTAACAAGGAGCTTGACACTCATGACTGTCAATAAAGCTGAGGATTCCAGACTTCATCCCACAGACAATGGGCATTCCTTAAGAGATATGGCAAAGCTAGATGATAATGCGGTTTGATTTATATCCTAGAAATATTAGTCTCACAGCATCTGTATGAAGAGCTAACCGGACAATAGCTGTTTTCAGATGATAAACAATAGCTGTTTTCAGATACTGCTGCAGAGAAAGAGAATAAGCCCTACAAATTACTCCACCCCTAGAGGAGTTTCTAGATATGCCCAGGGCGGGAGAACCCCAAAGAAGACAGAGACCTGCTGAGGTAAGAGGGAGCAGTAGGAAGCTGGGGTGAGAGTCTGTGGGCAGATCACCATGGGGGATCCATGCGAATGTGGTGTGAGTCCCTGAGACTAGATGGAACACACCTGAGGAAACCTTCACAGGACAGACAAAGCAGGTGCCAGATACTCACGAGGAAGGTGACCTGCCAGCACTTCACTGCGCTCATCTGGAAAGCAATGTCCCGGGTCTGGCCGTCAGGCAGGGTCACACAGCAGCTGATCTCGTTGTTGCCGATGGAAAGGACAGCCCCACAGCCAGGTTCCGGGTGGTTGCAGGTGCAGGGATCCAGCTGAATGTACCCATAGTGCCGGACCTCCTGGGACAGCTCCAGAAACTGCTCCAAGGTGGGGTGGAGTGGAAGGAAGCAAGAGACCACTTTCCTCAGATGCAGAGCTCACAGTGGTGGGGGAGGGGTGGGGGAAGGAGGTGGATGAGGGAAGTGGGGGGTTATGCTACTGCTGTGCTGGTGAAACCCACAGGGTGGGCTCACAACAAGCCCCTTTCCTCTGGAGCATAGAAATGAGGCTCTTGGTCCTGCCTCTGCTCCACTCTGGCCCTGCTCCTGCTCCTCTTCAGAGCTTGGAAGCAGCACACTCAGGTAAGGAACGAAAGAGCAGCTGTGACTGTCTCCGAAGTGCTTTGCCTGCGTGCATGTTTGTGTGCCGTGTGTGTGCCGTGGGGGTCAGCAGAGGAAGACTTCAGATCTCCTGGGGGAGCTATGGATGTGGTGGACCAGCGTGGAAGTGCTTGTCAGGGTTGCTGGCAGAGGTGCCCATCGTAAAACACGGAAGGGCCCAGTTAAAGGGTAATCCCCATTTGCTGGCGAAGCTGATGGCTGTCGGCTTCTATCTCTCAAGCTCACAACATTTTTTATTCTTGTATTCCTATCTCATTTCTGTATTTCTATCTTATTCTTATATTCCTCTCTTCCTATTGCTGGACCCTTCACGCTGAGGACCAAACCTGGGCCTTCTGCAAGAGCAGCAAGTTCTCTCACCCGCCAAGCCACCTTCCAGCACAACTCTGTCCCTCTTTTTAAATTTGAAATAAGGGCTGGGGTGGTTTAGAGGCAGAGCCCTTGCCCGTGTGTATGAGGCCTGGGTTCAATCCCCAGCACCGAAGGAAAAGAGGGAAGAAGGAAGGAAAACCTATTAAAAATTCAATAAACTTTTTTTTTTTTTTTTTGGTTTTTCGAGACAGGGTTTCTCTGTGTAGCTTTGCGCCTTTCCTGGAACTCACTTGGTAGTCCAGGCTGGCCTCGAACTCACAGAGATCCGCCTGGCTCTGCCTCCCGAGTGCTGGGATTAAAGGCGTGCGCCACCACCGCCCGGCCAAAATTCAATAAACTTTTAGCTGTTGTGGATTAAAGGAAGTGAAAGTATTTAATTAAAAGTAATGCTACATGTTGCAAAACAGCTAATGAATTAACAAAATAACTCAAAATGCTTGTTGGCATTGGCCATTCACAAGGAGGTACTAACTCATAGAAACCAGAGGGCAGAAATCTTAAGGATTATACACTTGAAAATTCCATTCTTTTAAGACTGTTATACCTGGGGCCAGAGAGATGCTCAGTGGTTAAGAACACTTGCTACCCTAGCTGGGCACCGGCGGGGGCGGCACACACCTTTAATCCCAGCACTCGGGAGGCAGAGCCAGGTGGATCTCTGTGAGTTCAAGGCCAGCCTGGGGTACAGAGTGAGATCCAGGACAGGCACCACAACTTTACAGAGAAACCCTGTCTCAAAAAAAATAAAAAATAAAAAACACTTGCTGTTGTTACAGAGGGGGATAGGAGTTTAGTTCCCATCACCCACATCAAGAAGCCCACAACTATTTAACTCCAGCTCCAAGGAATCTGATGCATACTCACACGCACGCACACATGCACACACACACAAATAAAAACAAACTACTTTAAAAAGTCAACTCGATGCATATAGCCACGAGTGGTGTGTTTCCTTATTTTCATCTAGAGATTCACAAACTCGTCTGTAAAGAAACGTATAATAGAGGCTGGGGCTTGTGGCTCAGTGTGCACACTTGTCTAGCACACGTAAGGTCCTGGATGTGGTCTCCAGTACAGCATTAGGGAGCCCACTGTCTCTATAGCAACTTCATACCTCTTTCATTGTAGCGCAAAAATGACTTCAGACACGCATAAATGAAAAAGTGCCGTTGTGTGCCGATAAAACTTTATTTATAAGAACAGTGGACTGTGAGTCATAGTTAGCTCATCTCTGATTTGTATCAAATTGTTTTGAGTCATTTCATTCATCTTCAGTTCAGTCTCCTTGCACGTGAGCACAAGGTTAACTGTGCTAGCCATCACCGGAAGTGCACACAGGAGTAGGGTGAGGAGTGTAAATTAGGCGCAGCCCTGGGCCTCTTGGGATTTGCTGCCAAAGTGATTCATAGCAGCAAAAGCTGCTAACAACTTGACTGCCAGTTAGAGGAAACTGGCTGGTCAAATGATAACAGAATCATGAAGGAGACTGCTCTACAGTTGTATAATAATGGGGAGGATCTATATTAACCTGGCCAAAGACTCAATATACTATATTTTTATCATCCTTACACAATAAACTTTTACTAATTATAGAATCAGAAGATCGGTGGAGGCACTCTCATTTTTAGTGCTGGGTAGGTTTGTGAATGATGGCGACAGCTGGATCCTAATGTGTGCGGGAGCTCGCTTCCAAGGGGCACTTCTTGGTACAAGGCTTAGCTCACCTTTGTTTGATTCTCTTTCTCCTGGAGTGCCTTTAGTTCCTCCCTCTGAGCCTGTGTGGGTTTCACCCATTCTATTTCAATGTCCTGTACTGCCTTGAAACAACATAATGATATAATTAACAACCTTATAGAAATGAATTGATCTGTATAAAAGGCTAAAAACCTGATCCAAATGGATCTACACAATGATTTGACAGATTATAAAGATTAATTTTTTTTGTTGTTTTGAGACAGGGTCTTTTTAAAAATTTACTTTTATTTCATGTGCATTGGTGTTTTGCCTGCATGTATGTCCGTGTTAAGATGTTAGCTCTATCGCCTGGAACTGGAGTTACAGACAGTTATGAGCTGCCATCTGCATGCTGGGAATTGAATCCAGGTCCTCTGGAAGAGCAGTCAGTGCTCTTAACCACTGAGCCATCTCTTCAGCCCTGGGACAGGTCTTAATATTGAGCACTCTTTATGTAGGTCAGGCTGGCCTCAAACTCATGATCCTCTTGCCTCATCTTCCCAAGTGCCTGGATTACCAGAATGCACCAGCACAACTGGCCAATTAAATGAGCAAGTAGGAAAAGATTGTCCTACAGTTTGGGACAATTAGAGTACTTGGCGAAGAAAGTCAAAGTAACTTCAATATCATCCAGTCAAATAACTGCCCAAGAGATTAAAGTATAAACTCCATTAAAAGGCAGAGAAGGGGGTCGGGGAGATGGCTCTGCTGTAAGAGCATATGCTGCTCTTTAGAGGACCAGAGTTTGTTCCTATCACCTGTGTGAGATGGTGCACAGGCACCTGGGACACCAGCTCCAGGGGGTCCCACACCTCTGGCCATCACAGGCACCTGCACTTCCATGCACAAACCCACACATGGATATGTACACGTATGATTTTTAAGAAATGAATCTTTTTTAAAGTAGAAAATTTAAAATGAATATGTTTATCTTGATGGAAGGACAATCTTTTAAAGATATGATGGCAGAATGCAGAAATAATCATATGTAATTATATGTAAGTACAAATTTCTGTACACAAAACACCAGAAACAAAACTAAAAAAAGCAAGTGCTAAACCAGGTAAAGGGTTAACATTTACAAACAGTAGGACACATGTAAAACCATCAAAAATGGGCCGCAGATCAAGACTGACAGTTGATCAAAAGGATTTCCAAACAGCAAATACATATATGTACACAGCCTCACTAGTAATCAGAGTTTTTGCCTTTTAACTTGATATGGCTAAAACAATACACAATAAGAGTTGACTAGGGTTTAGAGAAACAGTGTGATGTGCAATAGATTTAATTCATATGATTTTCTAGAGGTAACTTGACAATATAAATCTAAAACCACATATAAGAATCATAAACCTAAGGAGCCAAACAGAATAATGCATGACTTTAACCCCAGCACTCAGGAGGCAGAGGCAGGAGGATCTCTGTGAGTTCGAGGCCAGTCTGTCTACAGAGCACCTTCCAGGACAGCCAAAGCTATATAGTGAGACCCTGTCTTTAAAATTTAAAAAAAAGGGGAGGGGGAGTATGTAGACAAGGCTATTACTGCTATTGCACATAAAAATAAGATGATTTAATTTATGACCAGTAGCAAATGCACACAAAGCCTGCGCTCTGAATCTGTGGGTTCCCTATCCCTGGATTAAATGTACTGTGGTGACGATTCTCAGGATCAAAGCACAGATACATTTCTCACCATTGTTCCCCAAACAATGCATCCAACAACTACCTGTTGGACATTGTCATTGAACTCAGTGTTGTAAGTAATCTAAAGGTTTAAAGTCCACAGGAGATGGTGTGTGATTTATGTGGGAATGCTACCCCATTTTATAGAAGGGTCTTGAACATCCCTGGAGTTTGGTAGCATCTGTTGGAGAGATGGTACCATCTTCCGTGGGCACTGAAAGATGGCTGTGGAGTACTGACTATGTGTCAGGCAATATTCTTATACTTTCAAGTCCATCCCTGCCCTGTGAGGTAGTGCATTGTGAAATACCCCAAAATAGGAGACTGAGTTGGTGTATAATCAAATGTTTGGTTATGCTAGCTTTCAGAATTATCTAGGACAATTAACAACACGAGTAAAAGTGACATGCTATTTATACATGGTAAGAATACTAAGTTATAAACGAGTATAGTAACAGACTCCAACTTAAAAAAAAAAAGTGGAGCCAGGCGGTGGTGGCGCACGCCGTCCATTCCAGCACCCGGGACACAGAGGCAGGAGAATCTCTGACTTCAAGACCAGCCTGGTGTACAGAGTGAGCTGAGGACAGCCAGGGCTACACAGAGAACCCCTGTTTCAAAAAACAAAAAACAAACAAACAAAACGGGTCTTGGGCTAGAGAGATGGCTCAGCAGTTAAGAACACTGGCTGCTCTTAGAGGATCAGGGTTCAATTCCCAGCACCCACAACTGTCTGTGACTCCAGTTCCAGGGGACCTGAAACCCTCACACAGACATACATGCAGGCAAAACACCAATGCACATAAAATGAAAATAAATAAACGTGTGTGTCTCTAGGTATGTATGTATGTATGATGTGTGTATGTATGTATGATGTGTGTATGTTATGTATGATGTGTGTATGTATGTATGATGTGTGTATGTATGTATGATGTAGTATGTATGTATGATGTGTATATGTGTGTATGTATGTATGATGTAGTATGTATGTATGATGTAGTATGTATGTATGATGTGTGTATGTATGTATGATGTGTGTATGTATGTATGATGTGTGTATGTATGTATGATGTATGTATGTATGTATGTATGATGCAGTATGTATGTATGATGTAGTATGTATGTATGATGTGTGTATGTATGTATGATGTGTGTATGTATGTATGATGTGTGTATGTATGTATGATGTGTGTATGTATGTATGTATGATGTGTGTATGTATGTATGTATGATGTGTGTATGTATGTATGTATGATGTGTGTATGTACATCGTGTGTGTGCCTGGTGCCTGTAGTGAACAAAAGAGAGTTTCAAATTCCCGAAAATGGAGTTGTGAGCCACCACGTGAGTGCTGGGAGCAACCTGACCCCTCTGCAGGAGCCGCGAGTGCTCTTTTTTTGTTTGTTTGGTTTTTCAAGACAAGGTTTCTCCATGTAGCTTTGCGCCTTTCCTGGAGCTCACTCTGTAGCCCAGGCTGGCCTCGAACTCACAGAGATCCGCCTGGCTCTGCCTCCCGAGTGCTGGGATTAAAGGTGTGCCCCACCACCGCCTGGCTGCAGCGAGTGCTCTTGACCCCTGAGCCGCCTCTGCAGCCCCTGCTCTACCTGTCCTTAAGTGTACAACTAAGTGGATTGACATGCATTTAATGTCGTACAATCGTTACCAGTGTATACACCAAAACCTTTCATAGTTCCCAACAAAGACTCCAAACCGGAGGAGAGAAGAGGAACTCGTGAGGCAGATGAATCATGAGTTCAAGGCCACCCTAGGCTCCATAGTAAGGCTGTATTCCAAGCAATACAAACAAACCAAAGTAACAGTGACCACAACAAAACATTGTCCACCCATTAAATTAAATAATGGCTGTCCTTTCAACCCCCTCCCCCCCAGTCCCTGGGAACGTCCACTTAGAGCGTCTCTGTGAATTGCCTGTTCTATGTAGATTCTCAACACTAGGGAAAGGTGTACCGTCCCAACCCCAGCGGCCAATGCCGACCTCACCTGCATGTACAGCAGGTCTCCAGCTGCTCTGCAGTCCATCAGAAGAGAGTCCAGGGCCGGGTCCAGGTACCTGTACAATTACATGATCCTGGGTGACATGTCTAGGGACCTATCCAGGGACAGGTGTTCTGGGAAGCAAGGGTCCTCCACCCCAGGAGCTGGGTCCCTTCTCTCATAAACTATATATGCCGTTATACTTGCCCAGCCTTTGATTTATGCCTGTATTCCTTCTGTGTTCTTGTCTTATTATCTCTATATTGTGAGTTTTTACCTGGTACGCTCTAGAGTCAAGGTGTCACATGCACACACACACGCACACACACACACACACACACACACACACACACACACACAGACAGAGAGAGACAGAGACAGAGAGACAGAGGCAGAGAAAGACAAGGAGAGAGAGAGAGAGAGCGCGCTTTAATGGTGTGCATTCCTGTCACACTTAGTCCCTATCTCGGCCACCAAGTCCTGCAGTCCATTCCCCACGGCATAACACCTGCCCTGGCCACTTGCCCCACACACGCCCCTTCCACGCTCGCCACCAGGCACCTGGCCACCCTCTCCTGCCTCTGGAGCAGCTCAGAAACTGCCCCAAGCCAGGCTTTCTGCTCCTTCCTCCTGGTGTGACGTCTTGGGGTCGTAGGAACTGGATCATTTTCCCGCTCACATCTGAGGCACTGGGTGGTACACCTCTCCTTTCATGTCCCTTCTGTCTGTCCCTTACCATCCCCACACCAACTCTACACTCCAGCCACGCTTTCTCTCCCCTTCTTCTCCTCCCCATCTTGCTTACACGGCCACTGCCTCAAGCGCCTCCTTCCCTGACTTCTCTTTTCTCTGAAAGCCTGCTCTGCAGCAGCAGCAGCACCCCCCTTCTCTGGGCCCTGCTCCCCAGCCTGGCTAGCACCCCCCCTCTGTGCTTGGTCAGCATCCTGAATTTATCACAACCATGGCTTTGATCAACTTGTTTTGACACCGGATGTGAAGACTCCAGCCCTAAGCCTAGAGATGCCCTTCTGGGTCTCAGCAGAGTGACTTGTAAGTGTCAGGGGATCCATGTCTATCTGTCAGATGAGAAACACCAGATAAACAGAGGTTCGTTGTAAGTACAGTGGCACTCTGAGAATGGACAGAAATGCCAAGCAGAGATATGGGTGGCGTACAACTCACCAGAAGACAGAGCCAAGCAGCTCACCACGTTCAGAGCCTCGCGTGACCACAGAGAGCTGGGCCAGACCGTGAAAGGATGAAAGTGGGGTTTGAAGGTCAAGCTCATACTGGCGGAGAGAAGCAACTGAAACATTCCAACCAACTTCCCCTTCAGCTACATGTCCACACTCCTCCGAAGGCCCTGAGTGCCTGAGAACTGCATCACAGCTGGACAACCCGGAGATACATTCCAGGCTCGGGCTCTGAGCTGCCAACACCCTCTGGTCTAGAAGGAACCGTATCATCACCAGAGAGATGTGCTCAGAGAAGTCCTGGATGAAGACAAATCCTTAAAACTCCAGCTAGGTCCTTCCGCAGAGCCCCACCCATCGGAATCAAGCAGCGGTTGGAGCTGGCCTCCCTGTTGCCCTGGAAAGGCCTCCTCTGGAGAGAGGTCTGGACTCCCCAAGGTGTTAATCATGTTGTCCCCTTGCAGAACTCTGACCCTCAGCTCCAGCCACAGCACTGTGCCTCTTTTCCTCGTATTCACGAGCAGAAGCAGTCTGCTGGATGCGGTGCTGGCTGGTGACATGGCGGACTTTCCTCTGCATCTGGCCATCTAGGATGTGCCTGTGTGAGGAAGACTTAGGCACAGCCCAATGTCTAACTCGGGCTTCTAGGTGAGGGGAAGGATTCTCACCCTCCTTTGATGTCCACTTCTCAGGCAAGTGTGTGAGCTTGAGGAGTCTAAGCCCAGGGATTTTCTGTTATTGCGGCTGTTAATTTTCTTATCAATGTGGCAATAACAAACTTGAGCAGCATTTATTGAGTATGTGGGACTGCTTTAATCTTGACAGAAATCCTCAGAGGATTATTTTCCATTTTACAAATATGTAAACTGAGGCTTAAGGAGCTCAAATAACTTGGCTGCAAGTGTGGCAAGCTGGGACTTAGCGCGTGCCCTCTGATTCCAGGAACAGCCACGCTCAGATGTACAGTATTGGAAGCAGCTCCACAATAGTCTAAACCCTTAAATGGAAGCAAAGTCCTTTCCCTTTCTCCAATATCCAAACCACACGGTTTTAGTGACTTCTCAAGAGTTTCTAAATAGCTGGGGCTATCCCTTCAAAATTCAAAGCCACAAGCTAGACCCAGCAAGATAACATTGATCAAGTAAATCTCTATCTCTAGATTTCAAGATGCCTTTTTTTTTTTTTAAAGTTTGTATCCTCAGATTAGAGAGTAACTGAGCTGGACAGAGCCAACTTGAGTAGCAATTCAACATAGTCATGGTAATAAAGGCTGGGGTCCCAGGCTGTAGGACAGGGTTGGGAAAGCCTTTCATTGTGATTTTCTGTTCATTTGTTCTCAGTAGGACTTCTGTTTCCCAAGAAAATAAGAGTGTTTTCTGCAGAGACACTTGTGTCCTTTTAATCTAGGAATTAAATGTGGTGGCCCTGGCGCGTACCCTTTGGGAATGTGAGCTGAATGCTTCAGGGGTCAAATTCAGTGCAAACCGGCTGAGTGTCCCCTGTGATATTCCAGGAATATCACAGATCCACAGACATCAGATGTGCTTGTAATTGTCAACAAATCCTTCAGTTTCTACAGTTTCTCATCATCCATCCTCAGCAAAGCCGTGGCCATCAGCTCCTGGCCATGATCTGTTTCAGTCCACTCTACCCCACCTGTCTCTCCAGCCGGTGAGACCGACAGGTTCTCACACAGTGGCTTCTCTCACCAGTACTCACCACTTTCTGAGTCCTATCTTACAGCCTTCCAGCTCAGAACTCTGAAGACTAGTGGACGGCAGCTCAAAGTCAGCCAGCTTCTTCACAACTAGATGGGGAAAGGCAGCGTGGAGGCGGGTCAGGCTCTGCCCTGTGAGTTACCCCACATCGCGTAAAACTGTTCTTTTCGGCCTGTGCCTCGCCCTAGAAACTCCATTTTACAGCTTTTGCTTGTTTTGTTTGTTTGTTGTTTCGCTGTTTGCTTCATTTTGAGGGCTGACGATGACACCACCATGTGTCTTGCATCACCCACTCAGCACAGACTGAGAAATGACATTTCTTCAAGGGGGGGCTGCCCTGTCAGGATGAATTGAGGCTGTGGGGGCACATGGGTATATTAAAATCATATTGGGGAAACAAGGCTTCAAAACTTATTAGACACAACACACCAAGGAAAGGGTGGAGCTCCTTCCCTTGGATCCCATAAAGTGGCTGATCCCTCCTAGCTCTGACGTCATGGCCCCACACCAACCTGTCCTCTGATACCCTGTGTGTGCAGCAAGAACTCCCAGAGAACTGCCCCTAAGCCTTCAGCATGCCTCGGTCCTGATGCTGATGGAGCCCCCTCGGCTGCTGTCTGTCTGTCCACGTGCTCCTGTTTGCCCATTTCCACCTGGACCTCCTGTCTCTGCTCTGGGTCCACTTCTGCCATCCCTTCTCTGCAGCCAACTACATCCTTACTCTCAACCCTGGCTCCTGAGACCTGGTCCACAGCGAAGCATCCTCCCTCAGCTGGTTCGGGTTTCTGTCCTGGCAGCACTGACTCCACGGCATTTCTGTTACCCATTTCTTCAACCTCTGCACTCCCTTGCTCTCTCTAACTTGTACTCATTATGGAAACCACATATAGAAAATGCACAGAGATTAATTAGCTATGTTCTGTGTGATGTATGATATGAGCATTAATATTAGTAATTAAGATAAGGATCACAGGAAGCTACCTTTGCCAGGTTACCCAGGCAGGCAGGGTAACCCAGCAGATCGCTACCACTGAAACTGCTGCTCCTTGTGAACTTAGTGTCTGTCATTCCACAAAACCTGACATTGTGATAAAGAACAAAGGTGTTTGTCTGGTTCTGGAATAGTGTGCTCATGACAGGCGGTCCTACCTGGTAGAAACAGCATACACAGTTTACAAACAGCTTTCAAATGAGAGGGCAAGGCAGTATTATTGGGGGTAGGAAGGAACAAAAATACTCTCTTGCATGTGTATGTATTTTCAGCTTTCTGAAAGTCATCCCAAAAAAGTCAATACTATTTAATTCTCATCAAGTCCCAGCACATTGAGTAAGGTATTTTACCCTGGGGTTCAGATGAAGAGCTAGGTCCAGGGGTGCCAGCACCACTCCAGGACTTCACAGCCTCTGGGGTACAGCCTTCCCCAAGTCCTTTGATTTCCATCTCAAAAGCACCTCCCCACTGCTTTCAAGTAACTGATAGCATTTCACACCTTTAAAGGCCTCATGTCATCTAGAATCCAGTGGAGAGAAAGCAAACGTCCCAGACAGCTGCCCTCTTTCACGGTTGGGATTTTTAAAAAGAATCTAAGCACTCATATACCATCCACATTTCATAGCAAATATGCCGTAACAAGGAGGCGCTGTGTGTTTGTGGGGTGTCTGTCTTGATACAGAGTCTAGCACCTCGCATGGCCAGGAATGACGATGAGGGGACCCCAAGGTTAAGACCACAGCAGACACCAGAGGAGGTGCAGTTAGTGGACCAGCCTTAGAGTTAGGTTTTGACTACAGCACTTGTGATGGTCAATTCCTCTCCTTCTCTCTCTCTCAATGCGTGCGTGCGTGCGTGCGTGCGTGCGTGCGTGTGTGTGTGTGTGTGTGTGTGTGTGTGTGTGTGTTTCCAGATACAATTACATCACAGAGGGACTGGCGTAATGCACGGCTTCATGCCTTCTTGGATTCATAATATAACGGCATTATTGGAAGGGGGTAAGAGAGCGGCCTAGTTGGGGAAAGTGGACCCCTGGGCATGTGCCTTCGTTTTGTTTTCTCTCCCTACTCTTTTTCTCTGTTTCTGGCACTCTACCCCCTGTCGGCCGTGATGTGAACTGCTCTGCCCTGCCCCCTGTCTGTCATGATGTGAACTGCTCTGCCCTGCCCCCTGTCTGTCATGATGTGAACTGCTCTGCCCCCTGTCTGTCATGATGTGAACTGCTCTGCTCTGCCCCCTGTCTGTCATGATGTGAACTGCTCTGCCCTGCCCCCTGTCTGTCATGATGTGAACTGCTCTGCCCTGCCCCCTGTCTGTCATGATGTGAACTGCTCTGCTCTGCCCCCTGTCTGTCATGATGTGAACTGCTCTGCCCTGCCCCCTGTCTGTCATGATGTGAACTGCTCTGCCCTGCCCCCTGTCTGTCATGATGTGAACTGCTCTGCTCTGCCCCTGTAGCTTGAGTTAAATACTTTCATTCCTCCATGCTTTCCCTGTCATGGGAAAAATAAATAATTCTTCCTTACGTTGTTTCTGTCAGGCATTATGTCACCATACCGTGAAGTTGAAATGACATACTACCTGTCTACGGAATGCTTGTCCCCACTCTCTGAGCAATGACACAATCTTCCATTTTCCAAATCTCTGTCTGTCTGTTCGTTTGTTTAAGACAGGGTCTCACTGTAGCTCTGACTGTCCTGGAATTCATTATGTAGGACCAAGCTGTCCTAAACTCTCAGAGATCCGTCTGCTTCTGCCTCTGAGTGCTGGGATAAACAGTGAGCACCACCATGCCTGGCACATTCTCCAAATCTTTGATCTGGGCCTGAGAACAGTAGAAACCATGACCTGGGGGGTGGCCAGTCCCTTTGTGGGTTCCTCACACACCTCAGGGCCAAGCCCCTGATCATACCTGTCCATCCCCTTTGTCCCCCTTTTCATCTTACCAGAGATCTTGCCCTCCGGGAAACACCGGATGAGAAAAAGGCCAAAGTAGCCCAAGAGTTCTGGATACAGTCCGAGTTTGTGCGCCACCACCTTAGCCAGGAACAAGCAAAGGGGGAATATTAGGCCAATGGCCACACTTCCAGGCTGTGGTGGCAGCACCAGAAGGGACCAGTGCACACCAACAGCAAATGCTTTTGCAGGCCAGCAGACATTCAAAGAAACATTTTGTAATCTAAAAATCACACATATTTGTTACAATTTGAATCTGAAATGGTCTCCACAGGCTCATGCACTTGAACTCTTGGTCCCCAGCTGGTGGTACTGCATTTAGGGATTATGGACACTTTTGGACATGGAGCCATTGTAAATTTGTGGGACTGAGGCTGGTTATGGGCCAGTTTTACTTTTAGCCCAGATTCTCCATCCTGTGCTGTGGAATAATCCTTCTGTACACTGTGAAAATGTGTTGTTCTCATTGCTAATAAAAAGCTGATTAGCCAATAGCTAGGCAGGATTTTCAGGGCAGGGAGAATGCTGGGAAGAAGACGGGCAGAGTCTGAGGAGTTTCAAGCCAGATTTGGAAGCAGCAACATAGGAATTTCATAGATGAAGTAAACAAGTCTTAAAGCAGCACGTAGATGAATAGAAATGGGTTAATTTAAGTTGTAAGAGCTGACTGCAGACAAGCCTAAGCTGTCGGCCAAACATTTATGATTAATATCAAGTCTCTGTGTTTATTTGGGAGCGGCTGCCAGGACACAGAGAAACTCCACCTGAAATCCTGGTCTACTGGGATGTGAGAAGTCACAGCTGTACATTTCTGTCATCATGAGATGGATCTGTCGCCATGATGGACTACACCCTCCCAAACCAGGAACCAAAGGTCATGATTGATTCGGTTCCTCCCTGAAACTGTTCCTATTGGGGCACTGAGAGAAGTAGCTAATGAAACAGTCATTCTAGAAATCTTGGGAAGATAGGAAATTAGAGTGAGTAAAATCAAAACTAGTGTCACCTCAGTGGACACACTGGCCTCTACCAAGGCTGGTTGTTCTGTCTTGAATTTGGACATATATCCTGGATTATTCCAGTGCTTATCATCTGATGGAGGATGGCAGCATTCTCCACAAACATCTGTTTTCTGTGACATCTAGCCCTGGGCTGGCACTTCCTGTGTACACCAAGCAAAAGGCATTTCCCACTGTTCAGTGGTGTATAAAATGTGTGGTACTCTCCTTTGACACCCAGGCCCCCTTCTCTTTGCTGCTTCCTGCCATGGTCAAGTGTAATTCACCATGGCTTTGGTCCAGTGTAAACTTCAGATACCATTAAGTGTAACTTACTATGGCCTTGGAGCCATGGAGACCTCCAACTGTAGGTCCAGGGTGCTCCTCTCTGACATCAGCTGGCTTTCATTTCAATATCTGTGGCTTCATATTTCATTTCAATATACGTGGCCTCACAAAAATGTACCTCCATTCACTTTCCCTCAGCAGGAACCACAGGCCACCCCTCTCCTCCACCTAGCCTACACATTTAAGATTTGGGAAGATAGCATTCCCTCTGCAACCCAGCTGGGCAGAGGGATCCAGCCCAGGAGGCAGAGCTGCTGAGAGCCACATCTGAAGCAAGAGAATGTTCTTTGTTATCCTCAAAATTACTCAAACTCAGGTCAGGCCCTTGGTACCCAGCATGAGACCCTGTGGAATGAAGCTCCTGGGGCTTCCTGTGTATGAGAGAAGTATTCAAGAAAGACTGCTTGCCCTACCAAGAAAGAAGTGCCCCTGTCACTCTCTGCCAGGCATGACCTGCCACTACCCACTGGGTATGACCTCTGCTGGGCACTACCCTCCTTCCTGCTGCCATCCATGTGGCATCCTGAGACAGAGCCTCCTGCATATTACCAGGGCCCAGCCTGGTGAATGCCAGGAAAGTAGCCACAACCTTAGGAAAACCTCCGAGGTCTCAGGAAGGGTAAAATCAAGGAGGCCCTGAGGATGGGCTATATCTTGGCTTCCTCAGTCAGTTTCCCTTTGGGGGTGATTTATATGCGGTACCTCTGCAGATAGATCATCCACAGAGTAAAAGGATAGGCAAAGAACTTCTGGAAGGTAATCACATTGAAGTCTCTGCCTCATAAGACCTGCTTCTGCATTTCCTGGAGCTGAAACTAAACCAAGTTTACCTCGAGAACCTTTTCAGCTGTATCCGACGTTAGAACCTCCACGTTAAGGCTCCTTCCATTGGGCAGAAATACAGCCAGAGCGGTTTTCTGGGTGGTGATGTTCAATGTGTGCTATAAATAAAAAGACAGCCATCAGTTTCCACACCCAGCACAGAGGGAGCCAGCAGTCCTTGCCTGTCCCCGCCGCCGTGTGCAGGGCCTGTCCCCGCCGTGTGCAGGGCCTGTCCCCGCCGCCGTGTGCAGGGCCTGTCCCCGCCGTGTGCAGGAGACAGCACTCAAGGGAGCAAACACCCAGTGCGGAATTTAATGGATGTTCTTGGTGGGGCAGAGTAGAGGTGAAGAGGGGCTGGAAGAGGAGCCGAGGCAATAGTGTGAAGTCCGAATTGCTTCCAAATACCAACAGAGCATCCATTTGGGAGGGAAAAAAATCTTTTGATAAGAACTATCTACATCTTGCTTAAGTAATCTCAGAATTAACTTGTTTTAGATGCTTCTAAGCACCCCTAAAGGCTGGCTCTCAGGTGACACTCTGTATGGGTAGGGCTTTTCACCACAGCAACCAGTTCCACCCTCACCCCCTTTTTCAAGACATGGTCTCACTATGTAGCCCAGGCTGGCCTGGAACTCACAGGGTCAGCCTGCCTCTGCCTCCTGAGTGCTGGAGTTAAAGGTGTGTGCCACCATCCCTAGCTCAATTTCCCAATGCCTGAACACCAGATAGGCACCCAGAAATTCAACCTAGTGCTGGCATGGTTTGCCTAGCATTAGCATAAGACACTGAGTTAAGGTTTCAGGGCAACAAGATTGCAACACCTGGGAAGTCCAGGCTACCCAGCTTTTTTTCAGATTCATGGGGGTTGGGGTTGGGGGTGGGTTTCAAGACTCACTCTCAACTCCATAATTTTCTAGATTGACTTGAAGGATCTGGAGAAACAGCTTCCTTTATTGCCAGCATATTAGTTTTTGTTTTTTAATGTGCATTAGTGTTTTGCCTGCATGAGTGTCTGTGTGAGGGTGGGTGTCAGACCTTGGAGTTACAGAGTTGTGAGCTGCCTGTGGTTGCTGGGAACTGAACTCAGGTACATTTGGAAGAGCAGTCAGTGTTGAGTGTAGAACATATAAAGAGATAAAACAAGACATGGTGTCTAACAGGACCACCTTCCTAATTCAAAGTTAATTTCCTTTTCAAGTTTTTACATAAACCTCTTTTAAAGACACCGTCAGGAATGAAAATATCTCTTCCTCTGCCCTGCTTGCCTTTTGGAGGAAAGGTGAAAACAAGGAAAAGGAGAGCCGTCTTTGAAAACTGGAAAACAGTCCCAGGCCTGAGCCCAGAGGACTCTGGGTGCCTGTTCAGCACAGCCAAATGGACCCATCAGGACACCAGCAAAGGAGCCAATCCAGTCCACACAAGCTGTCTGGGGCAATTCATCCCAAGGGCTTAGCCAAGAACATGGCTCAGGGGCCATCTGAAGAGGTGTGGTCCCTAAAGACTACCTTCCGGCAGGTGCAGGAAGAGAAAACGAGCCTGGCATCAGCCACAAGAGTGCTGACCTCCTGCAAGGTAGCAGTATGCGGCCGCCAGTGCTCAGAGCGTTTCTTTCGGTTTAATCCTCCAAGCGAACCGAAACAGGAGCTCGGCTCCCCGTTTTCCAGCTGGAGAAACTGACATGCAAAGAAACTAAATAAACCCAGTGTTATTGTCACGTGTAATCCTAGCAGTTGGGAGGCAGAAACAAGATCGAACATTCAAGGCCAGCCTGTGATACATAGTGAGCCCTGTAGAAGAGAAAGGAGACTGGGAAATGGGAAAGAGAGGAAGAGAAGGGGACGGAGAAGTCATAGGAAAAGGAGGGGGAGGGGAGGGAAGAGGCTTGTTTGAATACATCATCCCAAGTCACAGAAATCAAATGTCATCCATCGCTTGCTCCTGAGCCAGATTCATCATCACCAAGCCAGATCTGCAGCTGCTCATCTGAGTGGATGGAAGCATTTGAAACGCGGGTCACTGGAAGAGACGCTGTGGCCTATGCATCACTACTGGAGAGACCAGGCTGCAGGGATCTTAGGACAGAGCAATTAATGAGAAAAGGCTCAGAAACAAGACCCAAGATCCAGGAATACCTCAGACTCCAGCGACTCAATGACAGCCCCTCTCCAGCCGTATGTATCAGCCAATGGCTGCTCAGGAGACAAGGACCAATGAGCTGTCAGGACCTGGGCTTTGATCAATCAAAAACAAAAGCTGCAAAGAGGGGAAAGCATGACCAGCGTGCATGGGCACACGCTGCAGAGGAAGCGTTAGCCTGGGCGGACAGGGGTGGGACTAGTAAGAACCGCGTGTCTCTGTATGAAGTCCTCAAAGAGTAGAGAGAGCTCCAGCTAACTCTGGGGAAATGAGTATAAAAGTGAGCTGGCAAAGCTCGTGGGCAAACAATGGAAAAGAAAAAGTCATTGCCACAGTGAAAATTAATCAGAACACAGAAAAGAGACGCCACAAAGCACAGCTTTATACAAAGCTAGAAAGTAAAACTCCCAAGGCCCGAAAACTAGCCAAAAACCCTTTAAAATTGTTAGAAAAATTAATACAAAACAAAACCCCACAACACTGATAGCCCACAAGAGATATTTTCTTAAAGCAAGAAAGCAAAAGCTATAACATACCCCCCAGAAAACAGGTCAAACTTATCTTTATGTGTACTGACATTCAGTGAGCCACAAGAATTCTAGCTTTAAATTTTTTTTATTTTTAATTCTCTGTGCGCACACACACACATACACATACACGCATGCATGCACGCATGCACGCATGCAAGCAGAAGCAAGAAGAAGGCACGGATCTCCCTGAAACCAGAGTTACAGGCCGTGTGTAGCATCTGACATGGGTGCTGTGCACCCAACTAGGGTCCTCTGCTAGAGGAATAATCAATCTTTTCCAGAGAGTCATCTCTCCAAGCCCAGATTTCAAGTTTTAAAAAGCAAATTTTAAGAAGTGTAAGCCTGGCCGGGCAGTGGTGGCACATGCCTTTAATCCCAGTACTCAGGAGGCAGAGACAGACAGATCTCTGTGAGTTCGAGGCCAGCCTGGTGTACAGAGTAAGTTCCAGGAAAGGCAACAAAACTACACAGAGAAACCCTGTGTCAAGGGTGAGCCAGGCACATTGATGCATGCCGATAATTCCAGCACGTAGGAGGCTGAAGCAGGAGCTTCAGACCAGCATAGGCTACACAATGGGTTGAGAAGGACAGCCTGGAATACACCAAGAGACAATATCTAAAAAGAAAAGTGTGTCTAGTATGTGCTTACTTGTAAAATAAAACATGTATTCATATTCTTTGGCCTGCACAGATTATCTAGAAAGACCACACACTGACTTGAAAATGAGAGTTTTCCTAGGTAGAGAGACTGCGAGGAAAGCAGAGTTCCTTTGCACCATGCACATTCTGATGAAGTATCCACCATCACCATCACTACAGCAACAATCAAGAGAGTCTGTGCATGTTTAAGCCACTGGAAGGCTGCACAAGGGCTTCAGATGGACCACAGTGGTAGAGAACTTGCCTAGCGTGTGCGTAATTGGTCATATCCCCAGCATCATGAAAAAGAAAAGAGTGCTTACAAAATAAAACCACTAGACTGCGGAAGGTTCTAGAGCCATTTCTCTGTTTGATTTAACACATGCACATATGTGGACCTTGTGTTAGTAAAACTTGTCTTTGCGAGTCTCGTCAAGGTCTCACTCCTCCCCCTGTGAGGGGTTAAGATCGTGGTTTGATCTGACAGGAGCCCCTGGCAGGCTGCTGTTTTATGTTTTTGCTTCCCATTTGGGGTTCTGTTTCTGGAGGCTGTGAGACCCTTAGGAGGGGTGGCCTACCACTAGAGGCGGGTCTTTGGAATTCCCAGTCCAGTCCTGGTTCTGGTGTGTCCTCTGCGTTCTCTCTACAGTGCTATGCACAGCCATTCTGCAGCAGTCTCCTGATGCGGAGCCCTTCCCACCTGGACCGGAACGATGAGCCAAAGGGAACATCTCATCCTTGTTTCTGATCTTCATTCTGGTCATGGCCAGTGCAAGTAATTAAAACAGGAATCTGATCCAACAGTGAGTTACTGTGTAACTTTATTCCCTTTCCGTTCAGTCAAGGTCCCCAGCACAGGCACAGAAATGTTTCCACACGTGCAAAGGGAATGAAAGGTGTGCTGAACAAATGCTTGCCCAAGTTTCAGCCTAGGTGGTCAGTGACCAGTGGTCCCCGGCCCACGGAAGGGGAGCTGCTTTATGCCACTCTGTTCAGCCCTTGGGTCTCATCTCAGTACGGGGTCCCTGAGCGCTAGAACTCCAGCTTTCTCTGCCTTTCTTGAGACCAGCATGGAGATGCATGGCACACAGGCTACAGAATAAGTATCTGCTAAACCCTAAGTCAAAATGTGAGTGACACACGTCATCTCCCATGCAGGATCCGAACTGGAAGCACCTCCAGCTTACTAGAAATGACTCCACTTCACCCAAGTCCAGAAAGTCTGTGGGAAGCTCTGCAGAGGCTGCCAGTTCCGCCCAGGAAGGAAGCTTACCATCTGCACCAGTGTTAAGAACTGGGTGAAGACATCGCTTCTCGCCACACGAGGGTCCGCAGTTACTGAAAAACATGGAAAGCAAGCTAGATCAGCATGAGCTTGGTGGGACTCTCTTAACTGCGTCTCCCAGGAGTTCTGAGACCTTGCCCTAGCAGTGTGGTCCAGGATGGAAGGGAGAGTTCTCAATGCAGGACACTTGACAGAGTCTGCACCCTTGAGGTGAGGTGGCCTGGACAATATGAACCCATCATGACAGTTCAAGACCACAGTGTTCCGGGGAAACCTCCCTCTACTCAAGCTGCCCACACTGCTCAGTAGCCATCACCCTCTGGGATGATGATGGAACAAGAAGCAAAAATACATTACAAGTTGAGTCTAGACAGCCAGTTTGGTAAGACACTTGGCAATCTGAAATTTTTAAGTCTGCCCAAAGCACCAACTGAAGGTGCCTCATCACGTAACAGGGGCTCTCAAGGGGCTACCCCCAGAGACACAGCATGGGCTGGGGTGTAGTTCAGTGGTAGAGTGTGCAAGGCTCTGGGTTCAGTCTCCATTATGCGCACATGCATATGAGTGTGTGTGTGTGTGTGTGTGTGTGTGTGTGTGTGTGCGCGCGCGCGCGCGCGCGTGTACGCAGGAGAGCACACATGCTTGAAGATATTCATTGCATGAGTCTGTGTGTTGTATATGTGTGTTCCGGCACATGTCCACACATGTGCATGTGCAGAGGCCAGAGGAAGACATTGTGTGTTGTCCTGGTTAACACTGTCAGTTGTGTGATAGCAGAGCCTCAACTGATGAGCTTGGTCTGTGGGCCTGACTGTGGGTAATGTCTTGATTAATAACAGATGGAGGAGGACCTAGACCACTGTAGGTGGTGCCATGCCCAGGCAAGTGGTTCCAGGTCATATAAGAAAGGCAGCTCAGGCTTAAAAGTGGCACACACCTTTAACCTCAGCACACGGGAGGCAGAGGCAGGCGGATCTCTGTGAGTTTGAGGCCAGCCTGGTCTACAGAGCAAGATCCAGGACAGCCAGGACTACACACAAAGACCCTGTCTCAAAAAACATATATATATGTATATATATATATATATATATATATATATATATATATATATATATATATAGAGAGAGAGAGAGAGAGAGAGAGAGAGAGAGAGCGAGCTCAGTGTAAGTGATTGACCTGACCGCCCTAAATGATGACTAGGATCTGAAAGTGTAAGCTGAAATAACCCTTTCTGCCCTAAGTCACCTGGCTCGCTGTACTTTATTCCAGCAACAGAAGAGAAAGTGGGGCAGGTGTCCTGCCCTGTCATCTCTTCATTCACTTGAGACAGGGTTTCTCACTCCTTCCTCCGGTCTCCACTCTCTTAGCACTGAGTCTGCACACACGGCCACAAACAGCTTCTACACACATGATGATGGGTGCTGGGGACCTGAACCCAAGTCCTTGTTCTTACACAGCAAACACTCTTACCAACTGCACTATCCCTCCAGCCCCGAGAAACTGTTTATAAAGGGTGTTACTAACTTGGTGTGGTGGCATGTGCTAGTAATCTCATCACTTGGGAGGCAGAGGCTGGGGGATCCTAAGTTTCAGGCTAGCCTGGGCTACATAGCAAGACCTTATCTCCAAAACAAAACAAACAAATCCTGAGTGATAGTATTGGGGGGAGTAGCTATGGTGTAGAGACAAACTAATTTTATGTTCCTTAGCACAGATTCCTGGGAAAACGGAAAGCTATTGAAAAGCATATTCTCCAACCAGTCCTTAGTACAAGGCACCAGGTGCTGGCCAGCTAAGCATAATGTTCATTTAATCTTCAACAGACACCATGGAGCTACTGTGACCTCCATTTTACAGATAAACACCAAGACTCAGAGGAGGTGTCTATCTTGTCTAAGGTCACACAGCAGAAATGGAATTTGATTTTTTTTTTTTTAGATTTATTTATTATGTATATAGTGTTCTGCCTGCATGTGTCCCTGCAGGCCAGAAGAGGACACCAGATCTCATTATAGGTGGTTGTGATCCACCATGTGGTTGCTGGGAATTGAACTCAGAACCTCTGGAAGAGCAGCCAGTGCTCTTAACCATTGAGCCATCTCTCCAGCTCCTGGAATTTGATTCTAGGTTTAACTCTGAAGTCTAAATTCGAGTTATGACACTGAGCTGTACTGTGTCCTTGCTTGACCTTGTCAGCCTCACAGGGGTCAGAGCAGCTCTTCCAGCATCCATGGTGACACCAAATGACCCTGATGAAGACCAAGGTTGAGGTACCAGGCCAGCACTGTAGTCAACACATACTTACATTCCCCCCCCCCCCCCCCCCCCGCCCCCGAGATGCTTCCAACACCTAAGGTTGAGCTCAGCCCATCATTTTGTCTTCAGGTCCACAGTCAAACCAATACACAACACTCCAGAGTAAATCTTAAACTACTTTAAATACTCTTTTATTTTTTTAATGTTTTGTTTTGTTTTCGAAACAGGGTTTTTCTGTGTAACAGTGCTCTGGCTGTCCTGGAACACTATTTATTGACCAGACTGGCCTCAAACTCACGGAGATCCACCTGCCTCTGTCTCCCGAGTAAATACTCAATGTGAAGAACACCACTGTAAAAATCACACACATAGGAAATATCCAAAATGAGCACGTATAGAGAGAAACTAGAGTGGTACCTTCCCGGGCCTGGTGGGAGGAGGCTAAAATGGGAAGTAGCTGCCAGTGGACAGAAAGTCTCCTGTGGGGTGACGATAATATTCTAAAACTAGATTATGGTATGGTTTGCACAATTACATAACCATGTTAAAAATGCCAAACACGGGCTTTAAAACAGATGGCTTTTGTGACTGGGAATTTACGCTGCAGTACACCTATGAAACAGAGTTCAAGTACATACCATTCTGCAGGTATCGCTCCAGCTGGTCCCTCCTCTCTTCAGCCATGGTGGCGGTCATTGCCAGGTAGTGCTTTGGTGGGAAAGGGGGCAGGCAGTTTCCGAACACTCGTCTCAGCTGAAAGGTCCCAAGACACAGTCAAAGTGAGACCCTAACTCAAGGGTGATGAGACACAGTGCCTTGTCTTGGAGCACTTTCTTTAAAGGGGAAGATAAAACGAACCCTGTTGGTGGCCAAAGGGAGCGGGGAGGAAGAGATTTCCTTTAGGAGGGACACCCTCCAGTGTACATTCCGCAGATGCCCCACAACATCCAGTCCTGCCTTGGTGAAATCAACTATATTTTCATGTTTTTGTGACTGCCCACCACTCACAGCACACATTTCCTTAAATTTATTCTATATCTGGAATATCAGAGATTATAGTCAGGATTTCTTTTTGGGGGGTTTTCTCGACAGGGTTTCTCTGTGTAGTTTTGGTGCCTGACCTGGATCTCACTCTGTAGACCAGGCTGGCCTGGAACTCACAGAGATCCGCCTGGCTCTGCCTCCCGAGTGCTGGGATTAAAGGCGTGCGCCGCCACCGCCCGGCCGGAGTTTTTATTTTTTAATTTTTGATTTCTCTCACTGTGTAGCCCTGGCTGTCCTAGAACTCACTGTGTGGACCAGACTGACCTCAGACTCACAGAGTCCTCCTCAGTCTGTTTTCCAAGTCAAATTAAAGGTGTGCATGGCCATTCTTGGTTCTTTTTACTCTAATTAATGTGGCCACCTAAGCTTAAATATGTGCCTTTCATGTCATTTCTATGGGGTGTGCTGATTACAGAGGGCCTATGAGGCTGGCATAAACTCCAATAGAATCCCAGGCAGGCCCTCTCCTCCTACCCACCATATAGAACCCAAAACTATGGAGGCAATTACTTTTATAAAAGATACATAAAAATAACTTTTAGGGGCTGGAGAGATGGCATGTAAATTAAGAACACACTGTGCTCTTACAGAGAACTCGGATTTAACTCCCATCACCCACGTCAGGCAGCTCACAACTGCTCCAAGAGGATCTGATGTTGCTGGCTTCTGCAGGCACCTCCATTCACAGGGACACACACACACACACACACACACACACACACACACACACACACACACACACAAATAATGATTATATTTAAAGAGAAGAAAACCAGCCAGAGTCCTGGAGGCTGACCCTGACTGTTCCCGGAGCCCTCAGCTTAAACAGTGGAACCAGCTGTTTAAGGAGAAAGGAGCTGGTGAACAGACGAGACCTTAAATCCCCATTTAATTGTAGTTGCCTTTGCCATAATTATAGTGTGTACCCGGCCATTCACATGATCGCTAGCTTAAACACACATGAAGAATCTGGTCTCTTCTCTTCACCCCACTACCACTGTGCTGGCGCGGGTTAGCGTTTGTTTTCTGGATTGTAATAGCAGCCTTCTAGGTGGTCCCTCTGCTTCCCTTGTGGCCTCCTGTCTCCCAACACAGCATCTCAGGTAATATTTCAAAAACGTGAGTGGAATCATCACACTGCCTTGAATCCCCTGCGGTGTCTCCCCGGCCCCAAGTCAAAGGCAAAATCGTTCCAATGATCCAGAACTCTGACACCTGTATGAATGCAATTAGCCACTTGTAAGTAAAGTTACGCTTCAGTTATTTAAATGAGATAACTTAACGTCGGTTCCTAAGTCATACTAGCCACATTCCATGTGTTTGATGGACAGCAACACGTGTCAAGTTGCTACCAAACTGGCGGAGCACATTTATAGCATCTCCATTGGCACAGAAACTTCTACCAGCCAAACGTTGGTCTGAATATAGAGAGGTTACTAACTGTCTGGCTATGAACAAATACGGTTTCCTGCTGCTTATTACTTGGCATTGTTCAGTTCTTAGAGAACCACATCCAAGGCCAGCAGTTACTTTTGATTTAAAGTTTAAAAACATATCCTGCAGAGACTACAAAAGCCACTTTGGGAGACAGTTTGGTAATTTCTTACAGTGTTAAGCATAGTCTCACTCTAGAATCCAGCAGTCACACTGGGAAAAGCTTCCTGAACTGGGTTGCAGACCCTGTCCTCACTAGTCTGCATGTGGTGCTGGGGAGAAGCTCAGCTGCTAAGAGTACCTGCTGCTCTTCCATAGGACCAGAGTTCGGTTCCCAGCACCTCATCAGCCAGCTCACAACTGCCTGTAACTCCAGCAGCAGTGGAGTTACAGCTGACAGCCGATTCAGGCCTCCAAAGACACCTGCACACGCATCATACACATATCACACACACACACCCCACATCACACACACACACTACACATCACACATAACACACACACACACATACACCATACACACATCGCACACACACACTACACATCACACACCACACACATACATACCACACCACACCACACATCACACACACACCACACATCTCACACACACACATACGCCATACACACATTGCACACACACACTACACATCACACATAACACACACACACACACACACACACACACACACACACACACCACACAAATAAAAATAAATCTTTAAAAATCTGTGTAGCCGGAAGGTTTCTCCAGTCCTCCCCAGCCCTCTGGTCCTGCACACTTACAAAATAATCATTCAGAGGCTTAATATTATTTACACACTGTATGGCCTATGGCAGGCCTCTTGCTAGCTAGCTCTTACAACTTAAACCATTTCTATTCATCTATATGTTGCCAGGTGGCAGTGGCATTACCAGTCTGCTGGCATCTTCCTGCTCCTTTGGCGGCGGGCTGGTGTCTCCTCCATCTCTGCCTTTCTTTTTTCTGTCTCTCTCCTGGATTTCCTGCCTGGCTATAACCTGACTTGCCATAGGCCAGAGCAGCTTCTTTATTAACCAGTTATAGCAACACATTCACAGCATACAGAAAGGCATCCCACAGCACTTCCCCTTTACTGTCTAATCAAAAAGGAAGGTTTTAACTTTAACATAGTAAAATTACATATAATAGAACAGTTATCAAGCAGGAATTTCAATTATAATATCTAGTCTATTTGTATTGGCAAAATTAAAGAAAATATTCTATCTATATTTGTGAGTCTACGGTTTCAAATCTGCTTGTAGATGTTTGTGACAGCTTTATCTGTAACCCTGTAGAGATGTCCTTCAAAATATGAAGGGTAAGCAGTGATCTATTCCTACAATAGAATATTGTTCATCCATGAAAAGAAATGAACTATCCAGCCACAAAGTGATACAGGTAAACCTTCAATGCATGTTGCTAGTGAAAGAAGCTAGTCTGGAAAAACTACTGTATGGTTTCAGTTGTAAGACCATCTGGAAAAGGTCACTTGTCACCAGGGCTGTGGGACAGGAGGGCACTGAGTAGGTAAAACACACAGACATTTCAGTGTGGTAAAGCCACCGGTGCGAGCGTCTACTCCTGGGGGCATGATGCTCTCCACTTGTGCAGGCATGCCAAACTTTACAGCACAAGCTTGACATATGTGAATATTTTAAAGATCATTTAAGCAGTCAGGAGAGCCTCAGGGTGGAGTGCGGCACGTGACAGCAGAGTCTAAGAGCATCACAAACATCTGCTCCACCTCACTGAAGGGCATGAGGGGAGGCAGTGACCTAAGAACTTTGGGAATGTGTGAGGTCCACAGGAAGAATGTACACAAATCAGCCATGCATGAGCGCTGGACTGTGGATGAAGCAGTTAATTCTCATGCTGCTGTACGGCACACAGACTCAAGCAATGAAGCCAACGAGTGGCAGGCAGTCGGATTTCTCACTGCTGTAGTGAGTTGACAGGTAAGAGCAGGCGGCTGGAATACCTGTGCGGATGCTTCACTGTGAGCTCCTGATTACTGGAATAAACATACAGACGGTGCTGTGACTAGGTGTGAAATGTCCCTCACTGATGCTGGTGTTTGAGGACTTGGTCCCCAGCTGGTGGTAGTGTGTGTGTGTATGTGTGTGTGTGTGTGTGTGTGTGTGTGTGTGTGTGTGGTTATAGAACACCTGGGATACGGGGTCTAACCAGCAGCAGTAGGTCACCAGGAATGGGCACTTGGGGCTCAGGTCTGTGATCGCTCCTGTAACAAGCCTCTGCTGCTGCTCCCATCACCACGAATGCTGCCCCACCATGATAGATCGTGTCCTTTGAAACTGTGAACCAAACAAGCCCTTCCTCACTGAAGTCGCTTCTGACAGCTCTTCCATCACAGCCACGAGAAGAGTGACTAAGACAAATGGGCACTCCTAGAAACCCGCAGAGCTCAGCCTGGGCTACTGCGCACGGCACCCACTTCCCAGCTCTGCAGATGAAGGCCTAGATGAGACACCGTAGGAGCGGTGTGCACACAGACACCCAGATCTTGATGTCAAAAACCATTCCTCAGGAAACGCCACCACAGAGCCATGGAGAAATCACCCTTTCTAAGACAGCCTGGAGCAGCTTGGAGCACCAGAAAGTATGGAAGTGTTCAATGGTTGAGTGTAAGAGAGACACAGCAGCCATTGAAGACTTCTGAGGCCGAAGTGCAGACAACCTGATCAATAAAACAAAGAGCATCGATACATAACCCAAAGCATAAATACCCATCACCCACGGTGCTCTAACTTAGTTACCGAATAAATGAGTAGGAGAGAACAAGCCAGTCTCTTGTGAACTCCAGATAATTTATGAGAACAGGGAACACGAATCTCCATTTCTGAAGCGGGGGTTGTGCACAGTGATGTAAAGTACTCTACTCTACAGAATTGGGGTGGGAGGGCACTTTGCTGTGGGAAAACCGGATGGACACCTCCTCAGCCAGGAGATGGGCAACATCAACCGTGAGAGGCTGTGCTCGTGGTAGACCTCTGAGACAATGTAGGTAGAATGTGCTTTACCACGGGGGGCCTTCACTCTCAAAACCTACAGCTCACTCTCCATCATGTAAAACATGGACAGCCACAGAAGAGCTGACCAGTCCCCTTGAAGCTGTCAGGATCATGAAAAAGGTGGAGAGTCTGAGAGAACTGCGCTCATCAGAGAGCCAAAAGAGACTCAGCCACGAAATGGAATGCTGGCTCCCGAACAGAAATTGGGTCTTAGACAAGGGCTGATCAGATCTGCATAAGCTGTGGGTGAGTTAGTAATGGTGCATCCTTGCTGACTGGGTCATTATAACAACTGTGCACACTAGAGGTGTCTAAGACAGAGGGTACCAGGCTGGGGAGGTGTCCAGAGCACTGTTCATCCGGGCACCTGGGTTTGATTCTGAACATCTACACAGTGGCTCACAACTGTCTGTAACTCCATCTCCAGAGGATCTCACTGATGCTCTTCTGAACTCTGAGGGTACAGCACATTTAGAAATAACTTAAACTCACACAAAGCACATACATGCAGGCAAAACACCCAGACACATTTAAAACTTTTTAAATATTTTGGAGAATAGAGGAAACTGGATGCCTGGTGTGGGGGAACTCTGTGCTTTTTTATAAACTAAAACTATTGCTACAAAAATTAAGCTTATAGGAAAAAAAACAGGAACCCTGATGTTCTGGATTCTCTTCAGAAAATGAGAAGATCTGAAAGTGACGGGGTCACATTCTCAGGAATCTTCTTTGAGGGGCAGCATAGTAGCTCCCACCCTGCCTCATGCCTGCCTAACCCCTGCAGACCCAGCTCTTGTCCGTCCTGGTATCAAACATTCTCACGGCAATTATGTTTCCTCTAAAGCCAAGGAAATGCTGCTGCCATGCCCGGGAGTCAAAGGGCCCAGCAGCAATGCCACCAGCCAGGGCTGCTCCACCAGCCAGGGCTGCTCCACCAGCCAGGGCACTCTGGTCCTCCATCTCTGCTCACCTCCTTCAACGGAAGCAGGAAAGTGTTTTCTTTGCATGCAATCTTTTCTTGGTTAGCTGACAGCTGATTAAGTGAGGCCAAAAAGGGAATTGTCTTCTTAGATATGTGTCCATAAATGTTGCAGACATTCCCTAATTGGCTCTAGTTACAGTATCCTTGAGACAACAGGACTGCCTGAATCACCCACCTGCTGGACTGAATCTAGGGGAGCCTCTGCCCCGAGGACATGAAGCGGGAAAAGTCAACAGGGTTGAGAATCTATGGCCTGTCACAGAGAAGAATTCCTCGTAGCAGGTTTTACAGCCAGGACTGGTTCCTCAAGAAACCTCTGGCCTTTTGTATCGAATGCAGTCTAAAGTGGGGGTGGGGGGGGTGGGGAGGGTGGGGGATGGGGGATGGATGCACAAGAACTATAACACTATATGAACAGCAAGAGCTCTAGAGTTGAGCTCAGTCTCCATCAAAACCTCCATTAAGGGCCTCAGAAGGGAGCCCAGCTCTTCCGCTGTCGTCAGGCCGTGTGCCTCTGTTCCTCCTGCCTCAGCTTCCCAAGTGCAGGATCACAGGCATGTGCTACCATGTCTGGTTCACTAAATACCTGGAATCAAACCCAGGGCTTCAAATGTGCTGGGCAAGCTTTCTACCAACGGAACCACATCCTCAGCCTGGTGTGTGTGTGTGTGTGTGTGTGTGTGTGTGTGTGTGTGTGTGTGTGTCTATGTGTGAGTGTGTGTGTGTCTGTGTATGTGTGTATGTGTATGTGTACTGCATGTGTGTGAGTGTGTATGTGTGACTGTGTGTGTATGTGTGAGTGTATGTGAGTGAGTGTATGTATGTATGTGAGTGTGTGTGTGTATGTACTGCATGTGAGTGTGTGTGTATGTATACTGCATGTGAGTGTATGTGTACTGCATGTGAGTGTGTGAGTATGCCTGTGTACTGCATGTATGTAAGTGTGTGTATGTATGTGAGTATGTGTGTATGTGTACTGCATGTGAGTGTGTGAGTGTGTATGTATACTGACTGTGTGTGCAAGTGTGTGTGTGTGTGTGTGTGTGTGTGTGTGTGTGTGTGTGTGTGTCTTCCCCATGACTGGCATCAAAAAGCTGAAGGCTTTCCCAGATCTTTCTCTGCCAGCTTTTATTTTTACTCTTTTTTTTAAAATGAATATGAAGTGGCTTCAAAATCTTTAAAAACCATTTTTATCCCGTTTATTCAATTGTGGGGGAGGAGCATGTGTGAGGTCAGAGGTCAAGTTGCAGGAGTTGGTGCTCTTCCTCCACCATGTGAGTCCGTGGGATTGAACTCAGGTCAACAGGCTTTGCAGCAGGTGCTGCTGCATCTGACCGAATACAAAGCACCATGAAAAAGGAAGGCTTTGTACATGTATGTGGGGGTATAGATTCCTTTCCAGTTTATTTCCTTAAGAGTCTGTATGAAGCTTTTATTGTATTGCAGTATGTTAAATAAAGGTTATAACTTCAGCAACATGGTTTTTGGCTGTAAGAATTGAATTTAGCTAGGCATAGTGGTGCATACCTTTAATTCCAGCACTTGGGAGGCAGAGGCTGGCAGGTCCCTCAACCTGGTCTACAGAGTGAGTTCCAGGACAGCCAGAGTTACAGGGAGGGAGAGAGAGAGAGAGAGAGAGAGAGAGAGAGAGAGAGAGAGAGAGAGAGAGAGAGAGAGAGATTGAATTTATATCCCACATATCTGACACCTGTAAGATCAAGAAGGCGTTCCTGTCCAGGTGATGTGGCCATGAGTTCTTATCGGCCGGGGTATATGGACAGCTAGTCTGGGAAAGAGAAGGGCGTGTCTCTGAGTGAGGCATGACCTGTGCTCTGTGACATGGTCAGCTGCAGCCCTGTCCCCCAGTGACACTCCCTCAGTGGCTGGCAGCCTACCCTCTGCTGATGAACCCTGTCTGCTGTCTGAACGCTCTGGCAAGTTCTCTGTGCCTATAGAGAAACACAACAGTTTGACTGATGCCTCTGTCCTCTCTCCTGAACTGTTCGCCCCAAATCTAGAGAAGTCTGCGAAGGCAAAGTCAGCTTGCAGGCCTGGGTCTGCACAGGGGGCCATCAGCAGGAGAGTTAGGGTGCTCCTCTCTACCACGGTTAGGGCGATCCTCCCTGCCATGAACTAGCCTACCTGGCTCCTTCCTCTTTCTAAGGTAATCTAATTTTCCTACCCACACCACCCCTTTTTCCTTTGGGGCTAAGACAAGTCTGACTGTCTTGAATTCTCTATCCCCCTGCCTCAGTCTCTACCTGTTCTCAGCTCCGGCTCCTGTCAGCCACTGTCACATCCTCTGCTTCAGCTCCTGGACCACCTGGAACCAGTCCCTTCTCAAGCCCCTCCCCCCCACTCCTCCCAGAAGTCCTCCTGGATTGCACGAGATTTTTGAGTCTTGCAACTTTCTGCTTCGGTGCCACAACCCAGTCTGCTCTGAGCATGGCCCTTTAGCTGGTGAGTCTCGGGTTGGCTGGCACAGGGGCTTGGAGAGGTGGGTCTGATGAGTCAACGTTGGAAGCAGAGATTGACTGCACAAAGGGCCTTTATAACTCCTCTGGTCCCACTTGACACCACTCTGGGGCTGTGAGCACAGGGAGCCAGAGGAAGGAGGTGACTCCTGCAGCTATCAGGATGGTCCTGTTCCTGTTTTAAGCTGATGTTGCAGATGTTGGTATAGGAGATTGCTCTGGGTTTTAAAGAGTGCCTGTGGTTCACAAATTAGGGGGCTGGCTACACGCCCCCTCCTCCGCTACACACACAGTCCATTCTTTCCGAGTCACACAACCCAAGCCCTTGGGCACGCTTTCCCCACGAGGCTCACCTGGTCGTTCCAGCGGTGCAGCTGGCTGTAGCGTACCTTGCAGAAGAGGAACCCGTCCAGGTACACGGAGTACTGCTGAAAGCACAGACACCCGCCCGGGTTATCCAAGGCAAGGATGGTGATGCGGGGTGGGGGTGGGGGTGAGGGAGGTGCGCAGGGTCACCGAGCCCTTCCCCACTCAGCCGGCCCCGGGCCCCAGACCCACCACGTAGCGGCCCCCCAGCGAGTCTGGCCGCTGCTGGGACACCGGGATGCAGAAATGCATCTTCATGGCTCTGGCGATGACCAGGGACAGCGTGGCGAACTGTTGCCCTAGAGTCTGGGCTGGGTCCCGAGCTCCGGCTCTTGGTGGAGGTCCGCGGGTGGGCGGGGTCCGGCGCCTGGCCCCGCCCCGCCCCGCCCCCGCCCCGCCCCCTCCGCTGTCCCAGGTGCCAGGCGGGACTGGAGATGCAGTCGGGGTAGAGGGACCCTGAGGAGCGCCAGAGCCCCTCGGGCCAGGGTCACCCTGGAGGCCAGAGGCCAGAATTTTAAAGACTTTTTTTTTTTTTTTTTTTTTTTTTTTTTTTTGGTTTTTTCGAGACAGGGTTTCTCTGTGTAGCTTTGCGCCTTTCCTGGAACTCGCTTTGGAGACCAGGCTGGCCTCGAACTCACAGAGATCCGCCTGGCTCTGCCTCCCGAGTGCTGGGATTAAAGGCGTGCGCCACCACCGCCCGGCTTTTTTATTTTTATTATTTTTATTTTTTTTTTTTGGTTTTTCGAGACAGGGTTTCTCTGTGTAGCTTTGCGCCTTTCCTGGAACTCACTTGGTAGACCAGGCTGGCCTCGAACTCACAGAGATCCGCCTGGCTCTGCCTCCCGAGTGCTGGGATTAAAGGCGTGCGCCACCACCGCCCGGCGAATTTTAAAGACTTTTAAGGAGGGGAGGGACAGCGTCGAAATCCTTTTCAGAGGGCTTCTTGAACCCACCAAGTGAAGAACCGTGGTTCTAGCCCGTGACCGTTCTCTACAGTCGCCAGAAAGTCATGACCCACCTGCACCCCACCCCGCCCCAAATCACCGGAGCCAGGCAGCTTGCCTGGAAAAACAGCTTCGCCGAGGGGCCACTTTAGGGCCCGGGTCTAGTGTCTGTGACTAACGGAATGTGTACTTCCAGCTGGGTGGATGCGGTGGCATTCAGATCTGCCTCATACCGGAACTGCTGGCGTTTCCACGGGGGGGGGGGGGGGGGGGGGGGGGGGGGGGGGGGGGGGGGGGGGTGCTTCGACGATTTGAGAGCTTCGCATCACCCCAGCACTGGCCACAGTAAACTGTGGATTAAGATTAGAAAGGGAAAAGGGGGCAGGTCTTGGAGGTATCCTATGACCATCACAATTGTACTAGGCTCAGGGGTTTTTGTTTTTATCTTGTTTTGGCTTTTGTCTTTGTCTTGTTAAAATGTATCATGGTATGCCACATGGTATATAGCACTGCTTTGGTGTTTTGTTTTGCTTTTTACGTCTTCTGTTTACCTTAATGTATTAGGAACATGGAAAACATGGAGGTGAGCTGGGTCTCTCTTACCGGGAGGAGCCCTGATCTTGAGTAGACACTTCTCCCTGCAGCTGGCGTCATATAAAACTTTCTTCCTAGGGTCTTTCAGTGGACTCTCATTTTCTCCTTGTTTGTATTGGTTAATGTTAACTATGAATGTGGTTATTATTGATTGTCAACTTGACGGGATCTGGAACCACCTAGGAGCCAAACCTCTGGGTACATCTGTGAGGGGTGGGCTGTCAACAGGTTGGCTTAGCTGAGCTCAGAAGATGGAACCGCCATGGACTTGGCGGCACCATTCTGGGGTCTGGAGGGTACAAAAAGAAGAGTCAGCTTCGCACCAGCGTTATCAGTCCCTCGCTGCCTCCCGATTGCAGAATTTGCAAGTGATCAAGTAGGGAGATGAAGCAGGGGTCTGATGCACCAGCCCTGAGGGGTCCTCTTCAAGGACCACATTTGGAAAGCGGGAGAGACGGCTCAGTGTAAGAGCACTGGCTGCTCTTGTAGAGGACCTGGGTTTGATTCCCAGCACCCACACGGCAGCTCACAACTGTCTGTAACTCCAGTTCTAGGGGATCCGACACTTTCTTCTGGCTTCCTTGGGCACCAGACATACATGCAGTCAAAACACCATATACAGAAAATAACAAAATAATTTTTTTAAATTGGCACGCTTTGATTCTTTTAAAATTACACTTATTTATTTGCGTGTGCATTCATTAGAATGTATCGGGGTCGCAGGACAACTTGCAGAAGTCCGATTTTTCCTTCCACCCTGTGAGTCCCAGACTCAGGTCACCAGGTTCCTCCTGCTTGCCTCCGCACAAGCAACCGCTCATCTGCTGTCACCATGGATTAGTTTACTAATTTTTGGATATAAGTGGAACCCTGCAGTGTATGCTGTATGGCCTAGGTCCCTCAGCACAGCAGTTATTCAGATTCTTCTAGGCTGTATGCAGAGTTTATACCTCGTTTTTTTCCCTTAGTGATGTTCCATTTCACAGTTTGCCTCCTTTTTCATTGCTGAATAGTATTCTACTGGGTATCTAAGCCATGATGTATTTATCTAGACCTACTGATAAGCTCACTTTCATTGTGCATGATTTGGGGCTTATGATTAATATTTTACAACTATTGCTTTAGGTTAAACACTTCCTACAACTTTATGGAAGGACACTATTCAGTTTGTGATGGGATTAATTCCTGATAAATCTGTGGTAAGTTGGGAACACGGTAAGTGGTTAATGCATTTGGAGTGTGTCCCCAGCTTAGAGAGACAGTATGTGGTAGAGTGTCATGATCTAACAGCTAACCGTGAGTTTCCACTCCCCACAGATACATGGGAGGGCTGGACCATGTATTGACAGCCGCTTGTGATGGTCAGTGTTAGTTATTGTCAAGTTCACAGAATCTAAAATCACCCGGGGGAGGGGCCTCTGAGCATGCCTGTGGGATGATATCTTGCCTGCATGAACTGAGTTGGGGAGACCTGCCTATGCTGGGTGTTACCATTCCCTAGAAAATGTAGGAAGCAAGCGGAGCACTAGCGTGCATCGTTCTCTGCTTCCTAATTACAGATGTTCGTAACGAGCTGCCTCACGGCCCTGCTGCCCTGACTCCTCCACCGTGACGACTGGCCCGGCTCCTTTAAGTCACTTTCCTGGAAGTATTTTTATCACAGCAAATGGTGTGGGGACCTAAAACTAAAACACTAAGAAATGACCAAAAAGAAACTTTATCGCAGTGTGTGTCTACTGAATGTATACTGCTTTTGCACCATTGTAAACTTTGAAGGTTAGGTCAAACTACTGTAAGCACCTGCACACTGGTCTTTGCCACTCAGCCAAGCCCATGCCTGGAGGTGGGTGCTCTTCTGCCCCCTTCTGCGGAGCAGCTGAGGCACTGTGTCGTTCAGGAACCTGACGGGACCGGGAGCTGTTAAGGGGCAGAGGCAAGTCTCAAACCCTGAGAGGAGGGTGGGGGAACCAAACTAGTTCACTTCACAGGGTGTGCAGGGGCAGGCGGGACGGGGGTGGGGACGCTGTGCCGGGGGGGGGGGGGGTCTGCCGCTGCCACACTCCACCTGCCATCTTTCTGCCTCTGACCCTCCCAATGTCTAGCTCCACTCTACAGCATCCAGCCACTGTCAATGTTTCTGGGTGTGAGTTTGATTTCTGTCCCAACAACAGACGATCAGAACATAATTGGCCTAATTTAAAAAAATAATAATAGGCCGGGCGGTGGTGGCTCACGCCTTTAATCCCAGCACTCGGGAGGCAGAGCCAGGCGGATCTCTGTGAGTTCGAGGCCAGCCTGGGCTACCAAGTGAGTTCCAGGAAAGGCGCAAAGCTACACAGAGAAACCCTGTCTCGAAAAACCAAAATAATAATAATAATAATAATAATAATAATAAATGAACAAAAATAACAAATGACATTTTTGGCCTTTGAAAGGAAATTAGTGAAAATCAGGAACATGTGATTTCCAGTGAATAGCATCTGAGTTTGAGGGTTAGGAAGGCAGAGACAGGCCTCCCTCCACAGTACTTTCGCAGAAGGCCCTCCTTGCTTCAGAGGTCACTGCCTCTGGCTCCTCTTCCTAGGTTGGGAGGATGAGCTACAGTATCCTGGGAAGCAGTAGGAGCAGCCCTCCCTCCCCGTGGACTCCCCAACAGTTAAGGGTTCCCATGAAGAAGATGGGGACAAGGGACCAGCATCTTCAGCCATGCCAGGGTGCCCTGTAAAGGAGGGTGAGCCTGCGTGTCCCACCTGCTGAGTCTGTGCTCCTAAATGTTCAGCCAGGGCATTTTGGGTCTTGGTTAAATAGACACAAACTGGGTACAACTGGACTTTCTGCATCTTCAGGCAGGGAGTGGTCGGGCAAGGTGAAGGGTGGCTGCCAGGTGAGGGGCAGGGAAGGCGGCCTGGCCTTCAGCCAAGAAGGGAGGAATGGTATGTGTAGCAGGTATCTACTGCGTGTCTGGACTCTGGCCTGGGCTGTGGGGCCCATGGTAGACCTGCCAGACACTGTCCCAGCATCTAGTCTTACAAGGAAGCCAGAGCAGGCGTGTCTAGGGACAGGAAGTGTCACCAGAGCCAGGGACCTTTAACTCAAAAGTTGAAGTGTGAGCCAAGCTTAGCTGACAGAGAGGAGTGTAGAGGGTGAGAGGAAGCAGAGACAACGCTTGAGGTTGAGCCAAGCTGAACCTGGCCTCGTGGGGCATGCCTGTCATCCTAGCACTAAGAAGGCTGAGGCAGGAGCCTTACCTCCAGTTCCTGGCCAGACTGGGTGCATAGTGAAACCCTGTCTCAAAAATAAACGAGAAAACTGAGACACTGTGTAAGTTGCTGACCTGAGTTTCATTTTAAAAGTCATTAGATAGAGACAGGAACATCAAGAGGCAAGGTCGTTCTCAGATACACACAAGTTCAAGGCCAGCCTGAACCGCAAGAGATTCTATCTCAAAACAAAAACAAAAATTGTTCAGTGAATTAGAGCAGAATTTCCAACAATTTCTGTAATGGCTGAAAACATATTTCTGCCATATGTTTCTCTTAATTGATATTCTCATTGTGGACAATCAAAATCCAAAAAATGATGATAACCTACATCTTGTTGTTGCAAATACTCAGCCAAGATTTAATTCTTTATGAAAAATAAGTACATGCATCTTATTAGTATACAACTTTACTTTCATCTTTAATAATAGAAAACTGTATGTATATTAAAAATTATTTCAAAATACATTTTTGTTATTTATGATCAGCAAATGTCTGGTTTGTGTAACTGCTTTATCTGTGTACTCAGGGGTTCCTAAAACCTTCAGAAGAAAGGATATCGAGGGAGGAGAACATTAAGCCCCAAACTGGATGATCTCTAAAATGCCCCTCCCCCACTCATCTATCATTTTGTGCCTAGGAAGAAATTCTGGTTATAAAAATAAGGGTGCTAATCCCCTTGGCAGTACCCTGGCTGTCTCTCCAAATCTCACAAGACAGCAGAAGAAAGGGGAACTTCGGAGGAAATACTTATGTTTACCTGATTTAGACTCTGCTAAACTTGAGCCTACTCCAAGTGGTATGATTTCATTGTCTCATATGTAAAGAGCGAAAGAATTAAATAATGTACCCAAAGATACACAAACCATGAGGGTCAAAGCCTAGATTCAAATATGAAACACTGCATTTGCTTTGGGTCTTGACCTTTGGTGAAAGCCAAGGGCTACACACTGCCTCCAGTCAACTCCCCCAGCCCAGCCTAGTGAAGGTGACTGCAGGGATGGATGAGAAAAGAGTCATCAGAATACCCCAGGAGTGAGGCCTGAGCTAAAGACCACTGAAGACAGAAACAAGACGGGACACGTGCCCAGTGATGTGGGTCTTCCAGCACTGAGGTCGGGTGCAGGGACTCGAGAAGGGCTAAGTCGGGGAATCAGAGTTCTGAAACCCTCAGGTTTCTTTCTTCCTTCGGTGTGTCTGCAAACCAGCTTTCCCCGGCTCAGCTGGCTCGGCAGAGCCACTTCCCCCCTCCCATCCCACCCACTTCCCTGCTGTTTGCATCAGCAAACAGTCCCAGGGGAGGTTTTGGTCACTGGGGCCCTGGTCTGAAATTTCTGGGCAGGAGAATCTGGTCCACTCTTGGTCCTATCAGCAACGTCCAGGAAGTATGGCCATAGAACACGCGTGCTAGGGTGTGTGGGCAGTCTCTGACCTACCAGAGCAAAACAACTAGTGTTCATGTCCTTCTATCCTGAGTTACTGAATTTAAAGATAAATCAATACTAATAATTGTCAGACAAAATTCATAGGAGGTCACTGTTTGCACCAAGCTGCTGCTTTGGCCCAACTGGCAAAACCAAGGTGGAGTCACTCACTCTGGTTCCACTGCACCATGCAACACCTGGGCTGCTTATGTAAACTTCTGTAAAATGGGACGGGAAAGAGAGATCCAAACAAACAAGCTTAGAGCCCCGCTGCTCTAACCTTTCTAAGAAAAGCAACATGAAAGCAACTGATTTGCATGTGCTCATATACATGCTCACACACACAGTTACATAAACAAGCACACGAATGCACACACACACACACACACACACACACACACACACACACACACCAGTATGCATGAGTGCACATATAAGCACACACATGCAGACTCAAGCACATGTCCACCCAAACAGGAACACATGCATACACAAGCACATTTATACAAAAACATGAATACCTGCATGCACTCAGGTACATGCAAACAAGTATACACATGCACATAGACTCACACACATTGCAGACATGCATAGATGCACCCACACATACTCAAACATACACATGAACTCTTGCATGCATTCACAAACACAGACATGCATACACCCACACATGCACATTCACATACACCCATGCATATCCATTTGTGCACATACATGCACACATGAGCACACAGCATACACACAAGTTAGGAGCCCAAGTCTTTGGAAAGTGCTAAGGAAACATTCTCTGCCACCTTCTTGAGGGTTTGCAGAACACCCTGAGCAGAGCAAAAAGTGCACAGGAAGGCCACGGTCCACGGAAAAGAGAAGTGAGGAAGCCACAGCCACAGAGCTTCCTGCTGAAGAATCCCAGCTCTGTGGATCATGTTCAAGGGAGACTCCAGTGAGCAGGCTTTGCAGCAAGCTCCTGGGCTGAGCACTGAATCCTCCCTTGGAAACCCCAGCAAAGCACTCTTGTATGTCAGAATGGCCCTAGAGGGAACTGTGCCCTTGACAGAACCAAGCACAGGCCTGCACTGTTCTTCTCAGTCAGTGAGCCGTGGACGGTCCTCCTGGGCTGCAGACTCTGGCTTCTATGAAAACAAAGCATGGGAAGCTCTCTCAGTGGATTCTGCATAAACCTGGGTGGGGAATAACTGCACCTAGAATACTGAGATGCTAATTTACTCTTGGGGGCAAGGCATGGTTAATAATTTCTCTTTACTCACTAACATTTGGAGAGCATATTTCATGACCTGACCCAGTACTTCATGCTACACAGCTTGAGGTGGTCTGGGGGGAGATGGGCATCCACACCCAGGAGCTGGAGTCACAGTGGGCTCTGCCTGTGGCTTCCACCAGTGCCGCCCGCCCTGCCTCCTCTTCGTGGATGTGGACCACCTGCCTCAGGACCTTGTTCTGATGTTCTCTGACTCCTTCCGACCCTTCATCCCAACATCCCTTTTCTTTCTTTCTTTTTTTTATTTTTAAAGATTTATTTATTTATTATGTATACAGTATTCTGTTTGCATGTATCCCTGCAGGCCAGAAGAGGGCGCCAGATCTCATTACAGGTGGTTGTGAGCCACCATGTGGGTGCTGGGAATTGAACTCAGGACCTCTGGAAGAACAGCCAGTGTTCTTAACCTCTGAGCCATCTCTTCAGCACCCCATCATCCTCTTTCATTCCCTCTTCTCCAGTCTCCTAACCGGATGCATCTTCCTTCAGAAGTCTTACCCATAAAGCTGGAGAAAACGAGATAATATCTCTATCTGATACTAAAATAATAGCTACTGGGGTTAAAGCAAAGATGGCTACTTCTTAGTCAGTATTTTCTAGTTTTCTGAAATTGCCTGGAGGATTTTATACACATTAATTCTTTTTCTCTTTTTATGAGACAGTCTCCTTACATAGCTCTGGTTGGCCCACCCGTGATCTGTAGACCAGGCTGCCTTAAGTCCTGGAGTTGGGGAGGTGACGGTTCAGTGATTAGGAGCACTTTTTCTTGTTGAAGACGCAGGTTCAGTTCCCAGCACCCACTTGGCGGCTCGTAACTGTCTGCGGCTCCAATTCCAGGGGTCCATTCTGTCCCACTTCTGATCTCTCTCAGAGATCATGTGGTGCATACACAAACATATGTGCAAGCAAAACACCCATATACATAAACATAAAATCAATAAATCTTAAAAACAAAAACAAAAGCTTTTGCCAATGCACCTGCCTCTACCTTATGAGCAATGAGATTGTAAGGACGCTTCGCCACACTTGGCTGCAAACAGTAATTCCTAATGCTCCCGTCACTTTGTGAGCTGGCACTGTACTTGCTACTACCGTCTAATTTCTCAGAAGCAGCTTTATTTTTAGAGCAGTGGTGGGTTCCAGGAAAGCATGTGCAGGACAGAGTTCCCACTGCACCCTCCCCACTGTGCACCGAGAGGACTTCTGCTGTGAGCAGCGACCCTCCTGCCATTAACTTGCAAAGTTCACAGGTCAGGCAGGGTCGATTCTGTTGTACATTTGTTCTCCTTATTTTGCAGATGAGGAAACAGGGCAGGAGGGGTTAAGTGATTTGTTTGCTACCACACAGTGCTGTACCTGGGACCCCTGTTGGCTGGAGTGTGGCCTCTGACCAATGCCACACTGTCACTGTCTTTGGGCTGGTGCACTTGTCTGCCTGTTGTCCACACTCGAATGTCCCAAGGGGACAGAGATCTCTGTGACCCACTGTGGCACCCAGAGCCTGGGGAGCCACTGCCACCAAGTTGGTCCTCCACAATGCTGGCGGGAATGGGGTGATGGTGGGTGTCAGCCTTTAAAGAGTGTTGAGAGTTCAGTTAAAAGGGTGTGGACAGCTGTGGTCAGTACTGAGACTCAGCAAGAGTCATCACCTCCAGCAACCCTGGCTGCACCTGGAACCTGCATTAGTAGAAAGAGAAATTCTCCATCGCAGAAGGGTGTGGGTAGTGCCACTGCCCTGAGTCACACGAGGCGCCTACATTTAACTCAAGAACCAGGAAAATGAAAATGAACAAAATCCACGTTGTACTTCTAGGATCTCATAGAAGGTCACATGGCTCAGTGGAGAAGAATATTTGTTAGATTTAGAATCACAGTACACGAACTTGATTCAGTTGGGAGACGCTGGACAGCACCCTTACCATCTTCTCACAGAATGGAGGTAATGGCAGCTGTCCCCTCATCTATAGGAACATGTTCCAAGACCGCCAGTGGATCATGCCAAACCATACACACACAGAGACACCATATTCTCCCAATAAATGGATGTATGACAAATTATATAAATTTATAAATCAGACACAGTAAGACGTTAGAAACAAAACCTATCATATGATAGGACAAGAGGAGAAGTTTGGGCTAATGAAGTCCATGTGGCCTTTCTTGCCCTGTAACTCTTCCTTATACTTTCACTTTCTCACAGGAAGTGCTTCTGGCGATCTGAGTCACCACTCCGCCTTCGGGGCCATAATGATTAAACTTAGAGCGCCATGAATTCTGTGCTGCTGTGACAGGCAGCCAGAGCTGAGGTGACTGCTAAGAGACTGAGGGACAGATTCTTGGACTGAACACAAGGGACAATAGTAACTGACTGTCTCCCCTTCTCAGATGAGTGACATGTGACCACACTTTGATGTCAGAATCTTTGAATATGAAAAAACAAAACAAAAAAACCTTCAAGGCCTTGGCCTCACTTCACGTTAGCAGCGTCAGGGCCAGTGGTGGGACACAGGCCTCTTCCCCAACAAAGCTCTGCAGCTGACGCCTTCATGGAGTCAGAATTGTGAGCTGCTTGAATCCAGTCAACCTGGGTGGAAATTATAAAACCTGATCTCTCAAATCCTGGCATATACCCAACAGCAAAAAGTAATTTGAATTTGGAGATTCGATCCCTAAACTGTCTCAATCCACTGGAAGAGCAGGAAAGAAATCTTTCCCTTTGGTATAAACTTGTTTGTCCTTGTCCAAAAATAAATGAAAGGAAAAAGGAAAGAAGGAAGGATGGACTCATTCTTCTAGAATAATTTTTATTGATTTATTTTTACATGTGTCTGTGTGTCTGTGTGCACCGTGTGCATGCTGGTTTCTCAGAAGGCTAAAAACGGGCATCAGATGCCTCGGAATTGGAGTCATACATAATTGAAAGCCATCCTGGTGCTGGAATTGAACCCAGGTCCTCTGAAAGAGCAGTACGTGCTCTTAACTACTGGGCCATCTCTCCAACACCTCACCCCCCAACTTTGCCCCAGTATCTTTAAAACTTGTGCCCCAACAAGACTATTCAATCGGTCCAGACTCAACTCAAGCATCAGAAGGCACCTTTCACACTAATGTCCCTGCACTCTTTGCCCAGAGAGTGACATCACTCAGCCCTAGGAATGTGGCTTTACCCAGGAAACTTCCAAGTCTGGCTCAGAGTCCAGAACTGTACCCATTGTGTCACCATGTGAGTGCTAAATTTAGAACTGGTCTACAAAATACTTATCAGTTGTTATCTACGACGTGTGTGGTACACAAGAGAACGCAGTAAGGCTAGTGTGTAACACACACTAGAGTATGGCCCCAGACTCCGGTGTGCAATGGAGTAATCACTTGTAGACATCAGCCGTAAGCTGAAAGACCAAACAGGATGTAGTGGAGATAATTAACAAAAGTGTAACATTCGGATATCTGGCAAATCACTGCATTACTTAATTCATTGGGTATTTGTATAGCTGTTTAAGTACTGGGAGAAGGTTTAATTCATAAGTTTAGCATTAGAGGCGCTTAAAATCAAACACATTTGATGTATAAGCACGGCTTAAGGTGTTGACAGGACCTGACTAAGGTGAGCTGCTTACTTCGGAGATAGCTTGGGCTCTGCTGCCTCCCACCCTGCATCTAATCCATCACCACAGCCTGCTGGCTCTTCCTTTGTACGTCCAGAGAGTCACCTTCTTCACCGTCCTCCTCTGACCTGCCCACGGCCGTCTCTCTGGGTTACCACACTCTAGACGGGCTCCGCTCACAGCCTCGTCTTCCCCTTACAGCAGGCCACGCTCCTGCGCCTGCTCCCAGGCCTGACACAGCCCCTTGCTCTTCTGAGCTCGACTCTTCCTACTCCTCCCCAAGCCCACGGCTGAAGCAAACACAGCTCTGACCTGGGTCCTTGGCTCCTGCTCTGTCCTCCCCAGAATGTTCTTCCCCTGATGGTCACATGACCCACTCCTTGCCTAATTCCTTTTAAAATACGGTCTTACGGAGTCCACGCTATTCTCACAGGTACTGTGTAGCCCCAGATGTCCTGGAACTTCAGATCCTCCTACCTCTCCTTCCCAAGTGCTGGGATTACAGGCTTGTGCCACTATTCCAGTCTATATTATGCTGGGATTTGAACCCAAGGCTTTGTGCACACTAAGAAAGCCTTCTACCAGATGAGCTGCAACTGTTCCCTCTCGTCCTTCACTTTCTTCAGGTCTCAAACAAATGCCACTGTCGTGGAGACGTCCTCCAGAGTCCCTCCTGCCCTCCAGTCTTGTGCCTTCACGCCTTCATTTTCTTCCCTCACAGAAGATTACAGAATAAACAGTGGGTTAAATTGTTTTCACAAACATTTTATTGCTGAGTTATAAATTAATCCCTTAAAGGTTGTGCTGTTTGTTTTAAAAATAAAATATTCTAGTTACTTTCTATCTTGTGTGTATGGGTGTTTTTGCCTGCTTGCACGTCTGTGCACCATCTGTGCCTGGTAGCCACGGAGGTCAGAAGAGAGCGTGGGATTCCCTGGAACTGGAGCTACAGGCAGTTGTGAGCTGCCCTATGCGTGCTTGAATCTAATCCCAGGTCCTCTGCAAGGAGCAGCCAGTGCTCTTAACCACCGAGCCAACGCTCCAGCTCTTGATTTTGTGAGAAAGATTTCCCCTAAGTTTCTCAGGCTGGCCTTGAACTTTCTATGTAATCTTAAACTTCAAACAGCTTTTGTTTATTCTTATTGGAGTGTGCGTCAGGGAAGGGCATTCAGATGTCGTGGGGTGGGCATGTAGAGGCCAGAGCAGAGATCTCCGCAGCCAGTTCTATCCCCCCACCTTGTGAAGGTGCGGTCCAAGTGAACTGGCCCTCGAGCCTCCAGGAGATTTCCCGTCTCTGCTTCCCAGCCTCCTGTAGTTCTAGAAAGACTAGAATTCCAGATGCCAAAGTATTTGGTTTTTCAACATTGGTTCTGGGGTTCAAACTCAGGTCATCAGGCCGAGCAGCAAGTGTTTTTATCTGCCGGGCCATCTCACTGGCCCTAACGTTGAACCTCTGCATCATCTGCCTTGGCCTCCTGAGTAGCTGGGAGTACAAGACTGCACAACCAAGCCCTGCTCACCACTGCCATCGACACACCCGTTTCGAGATAAGAAAGTTGTAATGTAAAAATCGTCGTGTCTTTGCTCTTGTTACACCACCACCACCGACGGCGGAACATCCATTCCGGACCACCTGACTCGGATGCTCTGTGTGCTCACCCACTCTGCCAAAAGAGCCTACGGACGGCTCCTCCCTGCCAAGGGTGAGGGGATGGTCTAAGCTCGTCTCTGCCATCAGACCACTGCATAACTTTGGACAAACCCCCATCCCATGGACCCAGCAGCATCCTTTCCCTTCTCAGTCTTGACTAATTCTCTGCCCTAGAGGAGTCGCTACAGAGAACCAAAAAGAGGAACTGGTTCAGAAGATGTGAAGAATCCGGCTGGTCGGCCACTTGGAATCAGGTCCGTGTCCCCAGGTAATTGTACATTTGCTTGGATTGTGAAGGTTGTGCCAAGTGACTTATAATTCCCCCACACCCTAGATCCTATGTTGAAAAGCTCTACACAAATGGTCAGCCTCAGACACCGCCAGTTCTGATGAAATGTGAATGGGTCTGATTTCTTTGAAGAAGTTTTTGGAAGTAAAAAAACTTTTATTTTATTTGGGGGTAGACATCTGTGGGGATCAAAAGCTAAGGTTCATGAATCAGCTCTCTCCCCCATCACATGGGGCCTGGGGATCGAACTTACGTTGTCTGCCTTGCCAACAGATGCCTTTACTCACCGCTCTACCCCACCAGCCCAAGGATGGCTTTTAGAAGTTTGAGATTACGCAGATACAGTTCCAGTGAAGAAGAGTGAATAAGGACCCATGGAGCCTTCCAACCCTCCCAGAGGCGCGCCTGGTCCCTGGAGGGGGAAAGATTCCTCCTGGCATGTCAGCTGTGTTCACAGGACAGTTGTGGGGTGGCTTCCCCCAAGCACGTGATGATGTTTAGCAGCTTCCCCAGACTCCACCTCATTGCTACCCACAACATCTGTCCACAGATGTGACAACCAAAATGTCCCCCACACTGCCAAATGTCCATTGGAGGGGAAAAATTTGCTCTTGGTTGAAAACCACTCATGTAGGAGAATACTTAAAAAATAAATCTTGTTGGACTGGGGAGGTCATTCACTGAGGTAAGTGCCTGCCTTGCAACTCTGAGGACCTGAGTTCTGAGCTCCAGAGCTCACATGAAAAGCAGGTCCTGGTGACACATTTCTGTCACCCAGCACTGTGGGTGCAGAGAGGCAGGTCTCTAAAGCCCGCGCCAGCCAGAGGAGCTGGAGCACCGGGCTCACAGAGGAGCAGGAGCACCGGGCTCACAGAGGGGTTAGGAGCACCGAGCTGCGGGCTCACAGAGGGGCAGGAGCACCGAGCTGCGGGCTCACAGAGGGGCAGGAGCACCGAGCTGTGGGCTCACAGAGGGGCAGGAGCACCGAGCTGTGGGCTCATAGAGGGGCAGGAGCACCGGGCTCACAGAGGAGCAGGAGCACTGAGCTGCGGGCTCACAGAGGAACAGGAGCACCGAGCTGCGGGCTCACAGAGGAGCAGGAGCACCGAGCTGCGGGCTCACTGAGAACCTGTCTCAAAGGATGAAGGTGGTCAGGGAAAGATACTGGAGAGCAACCTTTGGTTTGCACACACGCGCGAGCGCGCACACACACACACACACACACACACACACACACATCACCTACTCACACCACCTACGCACACACAATAAGTAAATAAATAAATCCTGTCCCTACAAGAACATGCACATAAAAGGGTAACAGGACTTGTCGCACAAGTCTGGAGACCTGAGTGCAGTGACTGGAGCCCACAGAAAGGCGGAAGGAAAGGACAGCTCTGCAAGCTTGTTCTCTGACCCCCACGTCCATTTAAAAAAATTTTTTAAGAGAATCATAGCAGCATCATTCATTTAAGTTAGAACACAGAAAAGCCCCAAACCCACCAAATGATGAGCCACAAAGCAACACACTGATGATCACAGAGCGAGACAGTATTCTCCCTTAGAAACACTGGAGTAAATATTACGACAAGTGCCGTGGGAACAGAGCTTGAAAACAGGGTGACAAGCCAGAGACAAAGCCCAACATTCTCAACTCTGTTTACATGAGTCTCCTGAAGAGGTGACTCTGTCAACTCAGAGATAAGATCCATGTTGCCCTGGAGGTAGGGCTTTGGGAAGTGGGGTCACAGGCTCAGAGGGTGGTCTGAGGGGCACTACATGTTCTGAAATTGACTGGGGCAGTGGTTATGTAACCACGCACACGTACAGCAAACCCCATAGAACTGCGCACTTTATGAGTGAATTGTATCCTATGTAAACAACAGCTCACTAAAATGTCACCAAAGAGGGAGAAGAAGTCATCAAACTCTAGCTGCCCCGCTGCTGTGGTAACCTACTCCATGCCTTCCAACCCAGGTTCTCCATGAGGCTGGCCCTGAGGACTGGGCAGGTGTCGACACTTCCTGGAAGGTCCTGATGCAGCTGGATCGTGTGGTCCCTGACTCTGTGGCTCACCTTCTGATCAGCAGAGGGCAGGGGTCAGAAAACCCCGCAGGGCTCCCCACACTGGCAAGCAGTGGTGTCAACACTGGGACCTGTGCAGCAATCGCTTGTGAACTCCTGCTGCGTCCAGACAGAATGCAGCATCTTACAGTTCACAGACTGGCACACGATGCCCCCCTGTGGACTAGTGCAGAAGGCTCCTGCTGACATTGCTGTCAGGCTTCCTGGCCAGCGCGTCAGAGGCCTGGGGAAGCATGGGGAAGAGTACATCTTAGAGGGGGCTTTTGCATAACTGGGAAACATTCTGAATAGGCTGCCTTAGGGTGAGTGAGGTCTGGCACCACCCTCTTCTTTTGGGTTCCACGGCACAGCACCCAGCTAAATCCCTGGCCTGTTCAGTTGCTGTAGCAGCACACCTCCACAGTGTTAAGAGCAGCCTCAGGAACACCAAGACCCTCTCCTTCGGGGTTCTTCCTTCCAGGGTGTCTCCTGGCTGACAGCCAGACAAGCCTGGGCTCTGTCCAGCTTGCCCAGGCAGCTGTCCTTGGCATGCACTGCCTTTGCTAATTGCCCGAACACTTCCAAGGGAAACGTACCATTCTTAGAGTCATTGGGAGATGAGTCTGAGCCGCCAAGAGCATAGGTCAGTCGTCCATGGTCAGATGAGCATAAAAAGCACATGGAACAGGTACTGTGGTAGCTGGGCCACACTATCATTTACTTTGTTCCCCAAGTCTAGTCTTTGCTAATCAATTGATTTTTTTTTCCCAGTATTGGGGATTGAACCCAGGCCTAAGCAAATGCCGTATCTCTGAGCATATCTCCAGGCTGTGTGTGTTTGTACGTATATGTGTGTCCACATGTATGTGTGGGTAGGACAAAGTTTGACTTCAGGTATCTTCCTCTACAGAAAAGGGGGTCTTTTACTGACTCTGGAAATCACTGAATGGCTGGAATAGCTGTCCCAGAAGGCTCCACCCAGGGGTCCTCCCACCTCGGCTCCCCCAGGGCTGGGATAACAGGCACACACCAGCACACCCAGATTTTTACATTAGTGCTGGGGATTCCAACTCAGGTCCACATGTGCATACTTACCATTTACACCTGAGCCACCTCCTCAGCAACTCCAGGCCCCTCACTCTTTTTAATTTGCTTGTTTTGAGACAGGGGCTCAATAGGTTGTTCAAGCAGGCCTTGACTCATGACCCTCCTGCCTGTCTCCTGAGTAGATGCAATGGCAGACCTGTGGCACCAGGCGCACATTGATTGGACTGGTTCTTGATAATGGCTGGCTATAATAGCTGTACTTTCCAGTGGTGCATTTGCCCTTTACCATGGGTCTTCTAGAAATCAAAACGTAAATCCCAAAACTAATCCCTAATGTTGGTCATTCAAGTACAGTGGCTTCCAAGGAGGTGACAGGTGGCGATTATAGGCAAGGTTCTGTCAGGCAGCCCTCACAGTTCCTCCTGGGGCACATGATGACATTTAGTTCAGTCTACTGAATGCCTCTCTACTGGGCAGTTTATGTATCATCTTCATGAATCTTCCCAGTAGCCCGCAAGGGCATTATCATCCTCATTTGCAGTAGAGGACACTAAGTAGGCCGAGTGGCATGGGCAGCGGGGCCAGAGTCCGTGCTCAGGTCTTGCAGAACCAGGCCAGTGTACCTGCTCTCCTGTTGCCTCGACCCTTGTCTAGCCTTTCTGGCTCCAGCTCCCTGGGAGGAATTCTGAGCACTTCCTGTCCTGTTTATGTTCACACCACACGTCCCAACAAAGCATCTTGTAGGGGGCTGACTCTCGTTCATCCAGGCCCCCTGTGGGGTGAGTGCTGCTCAGGGTAGGTGCACAGAGCACATGAGGTGCATGAATGTCAGGCTGGCTTCAGGTAGAACTGGTTGTGATGGGTGTATTCAGTATTCTAGTAAAATCTTTACCTATACCCCCAATGCCTTCTAGCGGCAACAAACACAAACACTTCCTGAAGTGACAACTGCAGTTGTTTTAGTGGCCTAGCCCAATGTCTCCAGGCCCAGGTCGCTGGGTTAGTTGAGGAGTTCTATGTTGTTACTGACAAAACCCCAATTCAAACAAGTGTCAGACAGAAGATGCCTTGGCTTGTGCCACCAGGAACAACTTTGGGGGAAGGGATAGGAGTTGGGAGAATCAAAGGAAAAGCCACGGCTGCTGCTGAGGCGAGGGACCCCGCGGCTGCTGGTGGGTTGGTGAGGTGAGGGACCCCACGGCTGCTGGTGGGTTGGTGAGGTGAGGGACCCCACGGCTGCTGCTGAGGCGAGGGACCCCACCAGTGGCACCTTCTTTGCACTGTCCAGATTTCACTGTCCAAAGGGTAAGCACCAGAGGGCATGGCAGTGGCCACCCGCACCCCAGCACATGTGGAAGGGTAGATGGTTCCTCTTCCAGACTGGATTTGGGGAATGAGGGGAAGGCTCCAGTTAACTGGGTCTGTGTTAGATGCTTGGACCAAATCACTCACTGCCCATCATTTAACACATATTTTATGTTTTTGGTTGTGAGCCTAGCCATTAATAGCTGAGCCATCTCTCCAGCACATTTAACACATAATTTGAACAAAAATAATACCGCATCATGGGGGTTTGAATGAGAATGGCTCCCATAGGCCCATGTGTTTGAATACTCGGTCCCCAGTGGTGGAACTGTTCGGGAAGGACTGGGAGGTGTGGCCTTGTTGAAGGAGCTGTGTCATGGGGCCAGGCTTTGAGGTTTCAAAAGCCATTACCAGTCTGCCCTCTCTGTCTCAAGACTTGTGGATCAAGATGTGAGCATTCAGCTGTTCCTGCTGTCAAGCCACCCAAGCTCCACCGTCATGGACTCGAGGAATGGTAAAACCAACGAACTATTTTCTTCTATAAGTTTACATAGTCACAGTGTTTTGTCACAGCAACAGAAAAGTAGCTAAGACTTATGGACCAGCAAATGTGAACTGCCCTGGGACAGACTGGAGTCAGGGAAATTAGAGCGGACATCCAAGAGCCCCCAGGAAGAGCTGGGGAAGGTTTTCTGTGTGGAGGGAGACTTGTGGGTAAAGCAGCAGGGCAGGTCTGTGGCTCAGAGCTACAAAGGGCTCGAATGGAAAGAGCCAGAAGTAGAACAAAGCAGAGTGGAGGAAAGCAGGGAGAGAGGCCCCAGGAGCTTGTGAGGAGCCTTGTCTTTCTCTCGAGCTGGGGGAGCCAGGATAGAAATGGAGGACAGCAGAAATGGAGGTGAAGCAACCGCACTTGCCCTGAACTCTAGCGCAGCAGTGAGCAGAGGAGACGGCACAGCAGAGCTGTCCAGGAGGAAAATGTCAGTACCCAGATCCACAGGACCAAAGTCCAAAAATCCAGAATGGATGGGCCTTGAAGCTGGGACAAGCAAGACAGAGGCTGACATTAGGGATGATCTTTAATTCGGGCTCAATACCTCCCAGAGGGACGTAGGGCTGATACCACTTGGATGAGTCATGTTGTCACCCCCAGGGAAATGACCAGGCACTGTGACTTACCAAATTCACTGGATTCTCTTGAAGTTGGGGAACTTTTCCTGAAGAGAAGGGGGGTGCAGGCCCCAGCTGCAGTTACCACAGTCCACTGCAGAGAGAGGATGGAGGGGACCAGTCTCTAGCCCCTAAGGAGACCACAAACTTGAATGTCATCAGGCAAGATGCCAAGATATGCAATCCTTGGGACCCTAAGGGAGACGATTCCGTCAAGCTCACCGCTGCGGGCACACAACTGTACCGAACTGTCAGGATTCAGCCTGGTCTCTGAGATGGCCTATCAAGTGAGATCTTGGCTCCAGTTAAAAGAGATGAAAAGGTGGAGGGACTGGTGCCAACAGCGTCTGCCAAGCTGGCAAGTGGCACAAGAGATGAATTGGGGCAGTATGGAGCATTTCATTTCCATTGTGAATAAACACACAGACACAAACGCACACACACTCAGCATCCTCTGAGTCTTTCACCCTAGTGTCGCTCTTTTTAAGAGACCTGGATCTTAAAAAGAAAAAGAGTTCTCTGTGTATTTTAGATATTTCTGCTCAATGGTACCCAGACGTCTTTGGCAAATGTGTTAAGATTTTAAAGTGAAATGCTAAGTCAGGGAGGAAGTTACCACGACAAGAACTGGTTTTTCAGGATCCCCTGGGTAGTCAGGCAAACAGGCTGTGTTTAAACCAGTAAAAGCGGCCAAACTCCCCGGATGTTTGTCTAAGACAATCTAGTTGCTCTTTGCATAGGCGGTGATGGGTGGCGTGTGGTCTTGTCAATGGGCCATGTTGGCTGCAGGTTTTTATCTCAGGATGTGAACGAAGGTGAGTGCCTTAAACATCATGGCAGCTTGTTTGCTTCATGGGTTTTTGGTTTGGGCTGGTTTGTTTCTTCTGTTCTAAAAATAAAAATATTAACTCAAGTGGCCAAGAGACACAGGCAATCTCAGGTAAAGACAAGACACCATCCACAAAAGCACAGCAATTCAGGAGCTCTGGGAACTGGCCCCACAGAGGCTCAGTCAGCAGCCACTGTGCTCTTCCCTAAGCTGGAGGGAGAGTGGGCTTGAGCGTTAAGCTGCTGGCACTTCAAGTCCGTGGCTGTCACACTTCCTGAAGAACAGGTCTCTGGCCCAAGCCCAACATCAGAGCTGGCAGCTGGCTCTGGAGGAGGGTCTGCCTCTGCCGGTGGAGGAAATGGTGTTCAATGGTACTCTTGAAGTTTGGTATATTAGTTATTTCCACTACATTTTAGTGACAACCTAGGTCATTCTAGATGGCTCCCTGGCTCTGAACACTGGAGAGCAGATGGAACTTCTTGCAACCCTCCAGCTATAAGCAGTGACTGGTGCTGGGACTTGACCCTGAGTTATGATGCTTTCCTGTGCTTCCAAAATGATCTGTCTTGCTGCTCTTTGAATTCTGGGCCCAGCTCCACACTGGGGCTAACGTGTGGTTGATAGGAAAGGGTAACGGTCTACATGAAAGGGGGTGCTTGATTAGGGATTTTCTCCTTAGCTTTGAGGGTCTCCTTGTCCAGATCTGACTGCTGCAACCAGCCATTTGCCAGTCTCCTGAGAAGATACACAGGCCACTACCGAATAAGGCCAGGGAACAGAGATTCTTGTAAAGTACCCAGCAGCTATCACCCATATTGTCAAACCACAAGGCAATGAGCCCAGCTAAGAAATCAGATTGCCACCAAGTACTTGGGCCTTCAATACAGAATCTAGCTAAGGCAGGAGGATTACTAGAAGTTCAAAGCCAGCCTAGGCTATATAGTGAGTTCCAGGCCAAGCTGGGCTACAGAGACTGTCTCAAACCCCTCCACTCTCAAAGCAGACCTAGCTAGATTCCCTGCCTTCCTTGCATTAGTCATGTGACTAAATTCCAAGCAGCAAGAGGCTGGCAGGAGTGTTCTGAGACTTTGGAACTAAAAGGAAGACCCAAACGAAGGAGGTTAACCTTTCAGCTCCCGTCTTCCGCTTCGGCGCCTGCAATCCTGCAAAGTCTGGGACTGCTACGGCTGCTTGGATGCTGAAGTCCACTCAGTAGAGGGCAGGGCTTCCCAAGCTTTAACGTGGTTAAAACTCCTCCCTAGCTCTGCTCCTGACAGGGAGTGGGTACAGACCCTGACTGCACAGCACATGACAGTCAGACCTGGGTCTCTAAATGACATCTGCCACCAGAAGAAAAATTCTTGGAACTTAATGGCAGTAACAATAACTCACTGGGAAAAACTAAACAGGGAACCATGGATTCTCAGATATGCCAGTAAATAAAATGGTTATTTGAACCAGATATCTCATTGTCTCAAAATACTGCACTAGAAGCATCCGTCGATCACGAGAAAAACCACAATTTTACCTTGGCAGGTGACAACTTCAGTATTCAAAACCAGTGTCCTCAGCCTTGGAACAAAATAAAATTGTGGAAACTGATGACCTAATGAAGAGAATTCAACATAAAACATGTGATGCCCTTCCATCTATAAACTCAACGTTAGGAAACACCAGAACCCCAAATGAGGGGTAGTCCACAGAACGACTGGTCCTTAATGTTCAAAAGTATCATGGGGAGACCGAAGAATTGTTCCAAACTGAGACAGACACAAAGCCACAGCAACCAAATGTCTGCCAGTTCTGAACCAGTTCTGTCTCCCACTCTAGAGGACATTACCAGAACAAACGGGGACAGAGGGACTGTTACCTGGGAGACTGCCCTTCTCAAGTGAGGGCATGAAGCATCAGGCTGGCAACTTACTTTCAAATGGTTTAAAAAATAAACTCTTCAACACTGTATTTCTAAACTTCTTTTGTACCTTTTGTGATAATTTCAAATAAAAAATTAAATTCAACTTAAAAACAAAGTCATTCTCAGCAATGAAGTGAACATTTTTAGTGTCACAGGAAATTTGAGGCTTGGATGTAGACATGGTTGTTTGGATTTGACCACGTTAAAACCCTCCTTTAAAAAGTCACTGGGGAGGAGAGATGGCTCAGAGGTTAAGAGCATACACTGCTCTTGTACCTGAGTTCAGTTTTCAGCATCCCCAGTGGGCAGCTCCCAGTCACGTGTAGCTCTAGATTCAGGGGATCTGACGGTCTCTGCTGGACTCTGCCAGCACTGTACACACACACCCACACACACATATCCACACACACACATGTGCACCAGCACTGTACTCACATACATATCCACACAGACACAGACATATTAGCATAATTAAGAAACTTGGGTTGGGAGCTGGAGAATTGGCTCAGCTGTTAAGATCTACTATATTATATTTTTTCATTTATTTTACACTTACAACATTCTCATGTTCCCAGCACCTATGTGGCAGCTCACAATCACGTGACTTCAGTTCCAGTGGATCTGCAGACACACGTGGTGCACATACTCCATGCAGGCAAGACACTCATACACATAACATTTTAAAATATTAAAAATATAAAGTTAGGGCTGGAGAGATGGCTCAGCGGTTAAGAGCACTGGCTGCTCTTTCAGAGGTCCTGAGTTCAATTCCCAGCAACCACATGGTGGCTCACAACCATCTATAATGAGATCCGGTGCCCTCTTCTGGCCTGCAAGCATGCATGTAGGCAGAACACTGTATCCATAATAAATAAATAAATCTTTAAAAAAAAAAATATATAAAGTTAAAATCACTCTTCAGGATACAAAAGCTGTTTGAATTGTACTTTCTAACTCCGTTCTCACCCCAATTCCAGTTATAAGAAACTTTCTACTTGTTCTGAATTGATTTTAGAAGAGTTTTGTTGGAGGGGCGGAGCAGACTTGACAGCTGCTGCTGGGCTAACCCCAGGGCTGCGCTGCTTGCCACCAACCATCTAGACACTCGTCCACATCAAGTACATACAACACTCCTACTTATGGAGTACTGATGGGATAGAGCATGAGCCAAATATACAAAAATCAGAGCTGATTTTACTAATATAAATCTTCTGCTCATCAAAATGCACCAATTAGAATAGAGCTTAAGACTTTTTCCACTCACGACCTTTGCCACAGAGGAACTCCTGCATGGCCCTGGGTACAGGGTAACTTACACTCATGACCATTCCACCAAGGAACTCCTGCATGGCCCTGGGTATAAAGGTGTATAAAACTATAAAACCAACATTTACTGGTAAATACATTTATGATATACCTAAAACAATTTTTATACACATGTTCATATTTATTAAGAATGAGACGTATATGCTTATTTTCTTCCTGAACAAATTAAATCTTGGCTGAATATTTAAGACCTTGGGATCTAGAACATCTTCAGTGTTTGCAGAGTTAAATCAAATGCTGGTCTTATGGTCATCAGTACTGAGAAGCCATTTCACAGAAATGTAGCAGCAGGGGCATGCTTGGGGCTGTTTCAGAAAGGATTGGAAACCTGGTCCTCATCTCAGGCCAAAATTCATTGGACAGTTGTTGCTTTTTTTTTTTTCCTATTGAAACTCAAGTAGGCAAGCAGAGCTCCAAGTTCAAGGCCAGCCTGATCTACATAATGAGTTCCAGGAGAGCCAGGGCTACATAGTGAGATCCTATCTCAAAAAACCAAAAATAAACAACAACAACAACAACAAATACTAAATATTCTAACACAATAAAAGAAAAATACAAGCGGCAATAGGAAAATATTGAAGGCCTTTGTTTTCCATAATTAGCTCATTGTTTCTGTAAGAGCAGAAAGCTTTATATGTACAGGAAAAATACTGCTACCCACAACACACAATAGTCTCGACCTGAGCGGAGCTGTTTCTGGCAGACTGGGCAGAGTGACAGCGTGAACAGTGTGAAGTGTGGATGCTGTGTGCTCAGGATCAAGACTGTACTGAAGCCACCAATACAGCCTGGGTGCACACTGACAGAAACATCTCACATCTGTTATGCATCTGATTTTTAATTAATTTTGTTTGCTTAATTTTAGAAACTTTTCACTGTTGCCAGTTTTTAAATCATCTTTATATTCAGTAACTCCATATGGCCCTTCTTGACCTGCAGTTCAAGAAGCCATGATTTAGAGAATATGCACATCACAGAATGGAAGAAATTATTCACGGCACACGTGACCTAGGATTTGTATCCAGAACACAGAGACAACTTCTACATCTCAACAATTAAGAATCAACCCAATTTTTAAGAGCCCGATGTGATAGCGCCCATGTTTAATTTCAACTGCTTGGAAGGCTTCAACAAGAGGACTTTTTCTCGAAGTAAAATTTTTAAAAGGGCTGGAGATGTAACTCGGTGGTGGACCACTTGACTCACATGTTCAAAGTCCTAGGTTTAAGCCCCAAAAATTAAAAGAAAGAAGAAAGCTGCATGGTGGTGCATACCTTCAATCCCAGCACTTGGGAAGCAGAGGTAGACAGATCTCTTGAGTTTTAGCCCAACCGGTCTACAAAGTAGGTTCCAGGACAGCCAGGGAGGTTACACAGAGAAACCCTGCCTCAAAACAAACAAAAATACAAAACAAAGAAAACTGGCCGGGTGGGGATGGAGCACCCCTTTAATCCCAGCACTCGGAGGCAGAGCCAGGTGATCTCTGTGAGTTCGAGGCCAGCCTGGTCTACAGAGTGAGAGCCAGAGCACCAAAACTACACTGAGAAACTCTGTTTCAAAAAAACAAAAAACAAAAAAAGAGAGAGAAAACTGTTGTTATTGAAAATGGCTGATGGAACATTGGGAGTACTATAGAGCTTACTAGACTTTGTATATTTTCAAATATCAAATTAAAAGAAGAAACAACAAAAATAAAGATTGGGAGACGGGGGAAGCAGCTACAGAGATGGCTCAGCAGTAAGAGCACTGACTGCTGCTCTTCCAGAGGACCAGGGTTTGATTCCCAACACCCACACTGTGGCTCAGAACTGTGTGGAACTCCAGTTGCCAAGGATCTGGTGCCCTCTTCAGGCCTCCTCAGACACTGCATGCATGTGGTATACATGCAGGCCCCTCCCCCCATACACACATTAAGAGAAGTAGAGTAAGATTCAGTAACTGCTGGATGGTTATCATATGGATTTCAGAAGGCATGGTGGAGATCTGGGCATGACAGCCGGAGACGGTGTCCATGCTCCTGCGAACAAGCTCCCAGAAGCAACCCTAATAAAACTCATGGGGTCATTAAAAAAAACAACAACAAGACTTGAAAATGAAAAGGGAAAGTGACTAGTGGGGAAGAGAGACGGGAAAGGATGATGCACATGTATGAAAATGTCATGATAAGGGCTGGAGAGATGGCTCAGCGGTTAAGAGCACTGGCTGTTCTTCCAGAGGTCCTGAGTTCAATTCCCAGCAACCACATGGTGGCTCACAACCACCTGTAATGAGATCTGGTGCCCTCTTCTGGCCTGCAGGCATACATGCAGGCAGAACATTGTATACATAAAGAAAATGTCATGATAAAGCCTATAATTATGTATAATTAACATATTCTAATGAAAATGTCTAAAGAAAAAAATAAGAGTTTAGGTTAATTGGGTTATTATACTTTTCAAAATAAAATATCTGCCAAGAATCATTTCATATGGATAAAACTTTTCTGTGTTGGGGAGAGGTGGGAGAGTTGGGCATGGCAGCACATGCCTAGAATTCCAGGACTGGGGAGAAGGCAAGATCAGAAATTCTACGTCAGCCTGGGCTACACAGCCAGTGAGGCCAGCCTGGGCTACATAAGAACTACAAAAAAATGTATTTAAAACTGACAGACCAAGCCAGGTTTGTTGTCTAGGCCTGTCATTTAAGCACCTGGGAGGCTGCAGTAGGTAGGCTGTGAGTTCAAGACTGGCCTGGCATTCCGAATGAGCTCAAGGCCTGAGCTATATACAGCAAACCAACAATCAAAAACCACAAAGATTGGGAGACAAGAGGAAAAAAGCTTCAACAAGAAAAACTGCATAAAGAATAAAAACATATGCTTCTTCAAACAGCAAACAAAATTTTTTAAAGTAGTAAAGATGTACCTCATTTAAAAAATGTCACATTCCATTATCTAGTGATTATAACAAATACTGGTACATGTGACTGGACCTCACTTGCCTATAAAGGATGTATTTAACTGGCTCACAAAGATTCAAATGAATTAGAGCACAGTTCATAGTAGACATATATATATATATATATATATATATATATATGCACACATATATATACTTATTTTCCTTAGCATCAATATATACACATTTACTTGAACACACATCCTACATGAATTATGTGTGCTTGCACGGCACTACATCCTGCAGCCAGCCTTATTAAGGTGGAGACATCAGAAGCCTAATCTAGGGCAGGAGCAGGACAGAGTTCTAGCATTTCTACTATTTATCATTGCATGGGAGGGAGTCTACAGTCACACAAACCAAGGGAAGTAATAATTAGAAAAAGAGAAACTCTCTGGACACAAACCACAGCTGAGACTCCAGAGCAGTGGTTCTCAGCACATTATTTTGCTGGTACTTCATAGCTGTAATTTTGCTGTTATGAATGACAATGTAAATATACGATACGCAGGGTATTTGATACACAGTCCCTATGAAACGGTTGTTCAACCCCCAAGGGTTCGTGACCCACAGGTTGAGAATCACTGCTTATAACTCAAGCACTTGGGAAGCTGAGGCAGCCAAGTTTGGGGATGGACTGGGCTATACAGTGAGTTCAGGGTCAGCCTGGGCTACATTGTGAAACCCTGTCTCAAAAGAGAAATCTTTACAATTAAGTGGGGGGTGGGGGGGGGGGTGGGGGTTAGTGCAATGGTTCAGAGGAAAGGGTGCTTGCCGCCCTGAAAGTCATCCTGACAGGTACACATGTGTATTCATCCTCACACCACACAGTTTTAAAAATATGTGTAATTTACAGACAGATATAAAGTACGTCTAGTTCTAGGGCTAGGGTTAATTAGGTACAAGTTAAACCTTGAAGCTCTTGGTAAGCCAAGGAATTAGTTAAGCTTCGTAGTGGGGATCACTATGCACTCACGGAGACCAGGACGCCTACAGACCAAGTCTCAGAAAATGAGAGCTTCAAGATTAAAGTCATAACAGATTGTGGGCCGAGTTTAAAAGTGGAAGTTGTGGGTTTGCACTGGTAATCAATCAACTGTGGAGATGCCCTTCCTTACAGCAACCAACAGGAAGACTTGTGAAACTGGGAAAATCATCAAGAATCACGTGGTGTTTTGTTTTGGTGGGGAAGCTTGGAGGGATAGGGAGTTTGATAATTTTGCACATGTCTGCTTCTCCACAAACTACTGATTAGGGGGAAAAATAGTTAATTTGGTAAATAACTGTCCTGTTGGTAAACCCAGCTGCATGTTGGTCAGAAAGGTCCCCAATGAGGACCAGAGGAAAAGTAGTCTGGCTCTGGCTGTGGCACTCAGGTGAAGACACAGCCCATGTAGATTGTGGATGTAATACCTGAAATCTAATTTTAAGGATGTAACACTGAATCCAAATTGAATAACATTACAAAATAATGTCAACCGCAGGAGTCTCAGTAAGAGAAGACAGCCTTAGCCTGACAGAGAAAAGATGCTGCAGGACAAGGAATCCCAGAACTGGGTATTGGCCTGCAAAGTTGAATTTTTGTTCCCCCACACCATGCTATGTAAGAGAATTCACTTTCTCCAAAGGAAACACAGATGGAGAGGAAGGGGCTTAGAGCAGCCATTTTACAGCGGTTCAAAACAAACTGCTGAGTAGTGGCAACATCTGTAATCCCAGCTGTTTGGGAGACTGAGGCATGCGGAACTCAAGTATGAGGCTCACCTGGCCAGCTCAGCCAGTGTCTAAAGTCAAAACAGAAAATAGACAGCATGCTTGCTGGCCCTAGGTTCAATCTTAGTTCCACAGGAGAGGAAAAAGATGGAAATAAAATAGCAACTGGGGCCAAACGTTAAGCACTTTTAAGTTCATAAAAATTTTCAGCATGACTGGAATCCCAGCATTGGGGTCGATTTCACTGCAAAGCCGTCTTGTGGCTGGCTGCTGCAGCCTGTCACCGGAGCCTCATCTCCCAGTGGCAAGTATCCTTCCTAACATTTGATGAGAGATGAGCAAGGAAAGGGAAGTTATTGGAGTGGATATGACTGATGTACATGGCAGGACAGAAATATTTAAGAAATTAAATTTTAGGGCTGGAAGGATGGCTCAAGGCTAAGAGCACTGTTTTTACAAAGCTAGGTCTGGTTCCCAGGACCCACAGGGCAGCCTCAGTTCCAAGGGTTCCAGGAATAAATGTGGTGGAGACATGCATGTAGGTAAGACATTCACACAAAGTTAGAATAGAAAATTAAAATTTTCGAAAAGAAAAAGTGTAGGTTTACCTTAACTTGACAAATAGGATCCATTTTACAACATTGAACTTTCTAATCCATTAAGAACCCACATTTTAATACTGATTTTGCAGACATTCTGAAATTGTTCCTCTCTTTGGAAATCAATGAACACATTAACTGTCCTGCAGTAATCAATGTTGCACTGTCCCAGGAGTTCTGGACCTCCTCTCAGTGCAATAAATCAAGCTGCATTCTGCTAGCAGTCACAGCAGCGGCTGTCATTGCAGCACAAGCCCCCACTCTGCCTGTCTTAGTGTCATTCCTGTCTAGTCACAAGCTTGGGCTCTTTACAGCCAAGAACTAAACCGGTTTCTCCCCTAAGACATAAACTGACATTCATATATGGTCTCAACATAGCAACAAAAAGCACTATTTACATACATGTGAATAAAGCACAGACATACTGGCCCACAAAAGCCAAGCACACAAATGTGTGAGCTCAAGAGCAAACACAAAAGTATGGTTAGGAGTGTTTTCATTAGGGTTTCTAAGGGAGATAATAAACTGAGGGGAGGCACTAGAAATATTCTGTATGATTTTTACAGGTGATCATGTGAACATAAACACTGCTCATAGACAGCTACATGTGGTGGCACATACCTGTAATCCTACCACTCTGGAAGCCAAAACAGAACAGCTCCTGAGTCTGTGGCCAGCTGACTGCCTCAAACATACATATGTACTGTTTTAATATTCAACAGTACATTGACTTTAAAAATTATACAAAAGGAAATTAAAACTAGGTATTGTCAAATCAAAAGCAAAGCTAAGGGTGATGCTCCTAACTTGGCAGGGATCCAAGCTCACCAGACCACTGCAGTGTAACTTCTATGTTATCATGTACTATATGTTAGGTTCTCGGCTGTGGTTCTGTGGTGACTAATGCCATCCTTTCCGGAAGCCCACAGGTGCGCCTCCGTGGCGAGCCATGACACCATCTCTGCACTCAGACCAATGAACACCAATCAACTCAATCATCACGTGCGCATTACTTCCATCTCCATCAGCTGCCACTTCTGAGACAGCAATCGGTATTTTAACACATGTATTTCTAAGAACCTGTTCAGAAAAAGTTGAGATCCTAATTGTTAGAGAAACTTACAGGGTCAGCATGCTGATTTCAGTGTTTTTTTGTTGTTGTTTTTGTTTTTTCGAGACAGGGTTTCTCTGTGTAGACCAGGCTGGCCTCGACTCACAAAGATCTGCCTGGCTCTGCCTCCCGAGTGTGATTTCACAGGTTTAAAAAGATGTGTCAAAGGAATAAGGGGTGTTTCCAATTGGCCCAGACTCATGAGGAAACATTTTGACATCAAATTTTGTCAAGCCTAGATGGAGACCCATTCTTCATTTCTCTTAACTACCTCAGAAATGTTCATTGGAAAGCAAGCTTCAGCTACTACCTATTTCAACACTTTTTGTGTAGTTTCAGTGAGGCCAGACCCCCAGCTCCATTACCACTGTCTCTTCGGGCAAGCTTTTTCTTAAAGGCTCCATACACAGTATTGTCATGGAACCAGGCCCAAAGGTGCTTTTCAGAACTCAATGAGCAGTTGTGTGTAGTGCAGCAGTCGGGAGGCAGAGGCAGACAGATCTCCCCGAGTTTGAAGCCAGCCGGATCTACATAGTAAGTTCCAGGACAGCCAAGGGTATACAGAGCCCCACCTCAGAAATAAATGAGACCGTTCTGTGAAGAGGTCATCAGAAAGACAGGGGTGCTGCTCTGTAGAGTGTACCTACTATGCATGGGGCAGAGTTTAGTACCTGGCCAAGAGTTCCCTCGGAAAAGTCTGTGGAACGTTGTTTGGTATTATCAACTACATTTGTTCATCCAAACCACTTCTGCCTATAGTTACAAAAGTTGACTCATGAGCTCTCAAACTGCACATCTGCATTCAATCCAGGATTAAAATCTCTGCAGGTCCCAACTGCTGCCACTTCTAGTGCACAGGCTTGTGTCCTAAGTATGGTGCACAATTTACTGTAAAGAACTGTTATTTAAGTCATTTACCTATACAAAACTACACCTATTAAAATTAGTTCAAAACTCAAAATGATGTACGTTTAGCATACAGTCTAGTACTATTTTTATCTCCCACTAACTTAAGTAATGTGAGATATTAAGGGCTGGTAAAGACCTTTCTGAATATCAATTTTAACATACCTGGCCAGTTTGAAATCTGCAAAACAAAAACTCCATGTGCCATGTTTTACTTAGAATTCCATCAGCAACCAAAAATTCATCTACTAACATGCCGTATCGATGGTCATCTTTTTGAAAATACATACGCCCTTGACTACAGAGGGAATGCTAGTTTGAGGTAATACTCCATGCTACCACAAGGTTCCCCCCAGTAACTGCATGGTTTCCTACCCTTGCAGAAGATACACTCTCGCCCAAATTGAAATACACAACCTACAGTACCCAAGGCTGTAGCTTTGCCAGCCAACTACATGGTACCTGAAACCAGCTAGCAAAGTCACAGCTCCATCTGAAAGGTGTCCAAGCGACAGTGACACAGAGGCGGGTGTTTGCAGCAGGTGGAGTAAACATGAAGCAAAGAAAAGGGCGTCAGATTCAGGGACCCTCTGGCACTGTTGTCCCAAGGTGACTGTCCCCATGCAAGCTTACTCCAGGGTCTCCCTGACTGGTCTAGCCTGGGCCCTCGTTTTACACCAAGAGCAAGGAATCTCCAAGCACTCCCCAGTGTCTCACACGAGGTGGATTTTAGCTGGAGGGAAAGGGGTAAATCAGGCTGTGTCCTGTGGACGAAGCACACTGAACTCATCTCGTCTATGCATGCCTCAGTACACATGCTGAAAGTTAACCCGCAGCCACAAGTCTCCAGTTAGCCCTTACACAGGAGCACACTTACCTAGTTTGTGCCAATTTGACCTTCAGCACAGCATTGTGGTAGTCTAAGTCAGCTGTCTAGTTCAAATTTAAAGTTAATTATAAACAAAAACCAAATTATAGAGAAAACGATAGCTACTAGACATAACTAGTCAATACTCTTCTATGACAACTGGATGGCAAGTCTTTAACAGGTATGACAGAACTCATAGCCAACAGCACCAAGACGCATGTCACTCCTGTCCAGGAAAAGCTTACTTCCCCATTTCTCTGAAGGGCACATCACTCTTCCTATTGCTTCTAAAGAGGCTTCTTTCAGGGTTAGAGAAGTGGCTTAGTGGTTAAGAGCACTTAGTTGCTTATAGAAGACCGAGGTTTTGGTACCCAGCACTCATGGTGGCTCACAACTCAGTCGTAAGGGCTCGAACCCTCTTCTAGGTTCCCTGGGAACCAGGCACACAGATGATACACACGAAAGCAATACTCATACACATAAAATTAAAACAAAAAAATCTCATCTGCACTACACCTGGTGCTCACTTTAAAAGTACCTACAGCCCTAAACAACCCCTGTAAGGAACCTGTTTATGGAATAATTTCAAGCAATAAACCACAAACCTCCTCTGGGAGAGTGTAGTTAGGTAAATGAAGTCCTTGTTCTGCACATGCCCACAAGCTACTGTATGCAGCCAGAATTCCAGGTTTCATTTAAATAGGCAGTTCTAAACCAGGCGGTGGTGGCCCGTCTTTAAAGCCAGCACTCGGGAGGTAGAGGCTGGAGGATCTGAGTTTGAGGGCAGCCAGGGCCACAGAGAACTCTGTCTCAAAAAGTGAAAAATAAACAGCAGATCTGCAAACAGCACTCTAATGTCCAACAACTTCTGTAGTAGCCTAAGATCTTATACATTTATTGCTTCTGCCCAACAGTCCATGCATTAACAGAGACACTTAAAACACATGAACATGATCTATTTTTTTACTCCATGAGAAATTCCGACCACCTGGGAAAATACCAGTCTATGCAAACCCTATCTAAAATTTTTAACTTCATATGCAAACTTTTTCAAACTAGATAGAACCTACTTCAAAACCTGAAACTTTCTGTACGAAAATTCTAAGATGTGCATATTTCTCTGCCATCCCTAAGCACCTCCAAAAACCAAGGTAGGTGACATTCTGTAATCCTAGGCCAAATAGGAGATTGAGGCCAGCGTGGTCTACAGCACGAACACCAGCACAAGAGAAACCCTGTTACAAAGGGGCGGGAGGGGGGTGGGGGGGAGCACTCTCCCTTTTAAACTTAACTGCTTCAATTAAATATAGTCTAGGTCACACAAAACCAAGTCAAAATGTCCACTGAGTATAATTTCAGAAAGATGAATGATTGCAATTTCAAAATCTAAAATGAAGACCATTCTGGGCACAAAAGCTACACAAGGTGTCACACATGTGAAATGAGATTTGCAAGTTGTCAAGCTAAGTCTGGCTATGCATGGTACATGCCTATAATCCCAGCACTCGGCCAAACTGCCAAATCTGAAGCCAGCCTGATCCACATGGCAACAGGCTAGCTAGTCGAACTCTGAGTGTAGTGGCACATGTAGGAGGTAGAGGTAGGGTGATCTCTCAATTCTAGGCCAGCCAGAACTACATAGTGAGACCCTGTCTCCAAAAATAAACAAAAAGCACCCATTGGTAGTAGATGAAGTCCCAAACAAAACTGTATTCCAAATGCGCAAGTTGCTTATCAATGCTGTAAACCAAGCCCTGTGTGAGCCACAACTCCTACATCTTATTTTACAAGTGGTCTGAGTGACAAGGTACCACAGCATCCTGAAATTAGGTCCCATTTCATAACCAAGTCTTTCAAGGAGATGGGGACAGGTATAGCTCAGCGGTAGTCATCTTGTCTATTCTATCTTTCCTCCAACACATTGAGTAGCTACTGCTACTGTCACCAATAAGAACTTAAGCTAACCTGCTGTGGATGATTGATTGATAAATACCAGCAGCCAGACAGGAAGTATAGGCGGGACTAATAGAGAGGAGAACTTAGAGAACAAGAAGGCGGGAGGAGACACCAGCCTGCCGTCCAGGGAGCATCATGTAAAGGCAGCAGGTAAAGCCTCGGAACACGTGGCAACATATAGATTAACAGAAATGGGCTGAGTATAAGATAAGAGCTAGACATATGTAGGCCTGAGCTAATAGCTGAGCAGTTTAAATAATATAAGAGTCGGTGTGTTTATTTTATAAGTGGGCTACGGGACTGCTGGGGCTTGATGGGACTCAGAGAAAAAAACTAGCTACACTAACGATTTTGTAGCACAGAAATCAGAGTTGTGATAAATTTAACGCTAAAAACCAGTTAACTATATATACAAGAGCTCGGTAATTAATAAAGGGAACTAAATAAAGCACACTAGTATTGTCAGAGTAACACACATCTAACAAACCCAACTTTGGGAGGCTAAGGTTGGCCTGACTTATACAGCAAGACCTTGAATAAAACCAACACACACACACACACACCCCAAACCAAGAACAGCTCACGTTTTACAGAATTGGTAGCTGCTTCTAGCTCTGCACTATTAAGCCAGCAGCCCCTGCTACAAATGCCTATGGCCAAGAGAACCAAAGAAAATAAAAGCATAACCATCCACTGTTGAAGGAATTTTTATTAAAGCAAGAATTTTATAATCCAAATTACGTTTCCTTGCTCAGTCATCAGTTCTGCTACTAACAGAACTGACATCCCAAGCTATTCCACAGTAAAGAATTACAAAATTAAAGAAAGGAATGCTTTAAATTTTTGTACTTTGCTGAAAATTCTTTTCCCAGGGTCTATAAAACATTAATTTGTTTTTATATTTTACTATTTTTTTGTATTTTTTGTTGTTTTAGGTCAAGTAATCTAGGACTAGCATTGTTTGCTAGACCTGGCATTTGCTCGGTACATAAGGTTCAAAGTTTCCTTTCCTTTTTTTATTTATTTTATATTTTGCAATGTTTTTTTTCATAATATTTAAATTTTTCGATGTTTAGATATTTTTTCTTCGGTGAAGCACGAGTTTCTTTTCGTGGTCCCTGATCAATCTGTAAATGTAAAAAAAAAAAAAAAGACCAATAGTAACACGTAATTAAAGGCCTTTCCAGGATCCTATAAGTCAGTAGGCTGCCTGTTTTTTACTGGCACACAGCCATACCCACTCTCTAACATCAGAAACAACACGGCCCACAAACCCAGGGCTCTAGTACTTTTTAGAAAGGGTCTTAACCACACTAGACTCACCAAGCAATAGTTTCCTGGTGATGGGACAGAGGCCCAAAAAAACCATTGAATCCATCATCCAATAAAATAAGCATTAACTGGGGGGCTGGAGAGATGGCTCAGCAGCTAAGAGCACTGTCTGCTCTTTCAGAGGACCCAGGTTCAACTCCCAGGACCCACATGGCAGCTCACAACTGTCTGTAACTCCAGTTATAGGGAACCCAATACCCTCACAAACATAAGTGTAGGCAAAACCCCAATGCACATAAAATAAGTAATTTTTTCTTTCTTTTTTCTTTTTTTTAAAAAGGCATTACTTGCTAGGCGGTGGTGGCGCAGGCCTTTAATCCCAGCACTTGGGAGGCAGAGCCAGGTGTATCTCTGTGAGTTCGAGGCCAGCCTGGTCCACAGAGTGAGATCCAGGACAGGCACCAAAACAACACAGAGAAACCCTGTCTCGAGGGAAAAAAAAAAAGGCATTACGTGTGAAAGCCAACTTTCATTTCATACAAATTACTGTGCAAAACAAGTGTTGACTTAAAATACTGGTCAGTACCAGAGGAGCCCCCTCTAACCGTTATATATCTTCCCCTCTGAATAACGACTAGCATTTATTTATTTGTAAAGTAAATCTTTGGTATAGATGGGCAAGGTTGGCAAGGAGACAGAGGAAGAACTCACTTAAACAGTCGGAACACCAGTGGCACTGTTCACTGCTTTCTGGGCAGCCTCTTTTGCTTGGTGGGCTTGTAGTACAGCTACAGCTTCATCAACCTAGACAAGGGCAAACATAACTGGCTCAGGAAAGAGTGACCAAAGAATAACTGATAAATCCGCACGATAAATCACAATCTAGCAATATGAGCTTTGGGTGAATTATTCAAAATGGAGAAACAAGCACTACAGGTTACCTGAAGGTTTATATCCCTATTTATAAAGGTAACTGCACACACGCCATGTAAACGTTCTGCAGAATAAAGCTTTAGAAGAACGAATGCTGCCGGGCGGTGGTGGCGCCCGCTTTTAATCCCAGCACTCAGGAGGCAGAGCCAGGCGGATCTCTGTGAGTTCAAGGCCAGCCTGGTCTCCAAAGCGAGTTCCAGGAAAAGGCGCAAAGCTACACAGAGAAACCCTGTCTCGAAGGAAAAAACAAAACAAAACAAAACAAAAACCAAAAAAAAGAGGAATGAATGCTGAAAGTACCTTTGAGCGGAGAGACTCTGGAGACTCAAGCATGTGAAGTAACTCTGAATTATCAATCTCCAACAGCATGCCTGTGATTTTACCAGCAAGAGTAGGGTGCATGGCTTGAATAAGAGGAAACAGCCGTTCACCTAGAAACAAAAGACTCTATCAGAAAGTAGTGATGGCCATTATCAGCCTGGGGTTTAGGAACCTTATTAATACACCCGTCTGAACACAATCTGTCACAAGCTAATCATGTCTGGTGGAATCAGTTTCTCAACTGTCAGTATTCGTCCCCTTCTTTCATTCCAAAGTTGGAGTACCACTTCCCACTAGCTCCCAGTTTGAATTCCTTCCCACTACTGCCCTACGCCATCACATTTAGGTGTGGACAGGCCAACAGAGCTACTTACCCAACATTTGCTTTTGCTCTTGAGGGGGGGCAGATGCCAACATGGAAGCAGTTAAAGGTTCTTGACCTTGCACATGAACAGCAGGCTAGATATAAAACGGGAAACCTCTTAGCAACCAAAGTAATGAAACACAAGGCCGCCAGCCATCATGGGCAATTACAGGAATCTGAGGGAAATACCAGCCGGGGGCTAAGAAATATAGACAATTCCATGACACATCTGCACTTGAGACAGAGTTACATTCTAAAGTCTTCCTTGGAGTCATATCATCATGTTCTGGTGCCATGATTAGGAAAAAGGTGACATCTAAACCAATTTAACTGAACTTTCCTTCACATATTCCTTACATCCATGTCAAACCAAAACACTACACATTAATTCAGAGACTGCTAGCTGCTTTCTAGTCCTAAAAACCTCTTCACATAAAATCAAACAGTAAGAAAGATGGTCACAGATCATGCAGCTGACATCACTTGATTTTAGCGAAGCACCACGCCCCTACAGACAGACGATGAAACCCACCTGTTGCATGGTAACTTGTGGCTGTGCATTAAGATGCTGCTGGGGATTGCGGACTCCCGCAGCGTATTTGTACTGGGGAACGGTGCGGACAGCAGGAGCGGCTGCAGCAGCAGCAGCCGCAGGACGTGGACCCATGGTCTGTGTTGAAGTGTTAGCTACAGAAAAGACCAAATGGTTTAGTATCGTGCTATTTCAAATTGGAGATCAAAGGTTTTTTTTTAACAGAAAGGGTTAGGACTCACCAACACGCTGTGTTGACATGACTCGTGGAACCTGTGAGGAAGCTGGTCTCATAGTACTAAATGGTGGTCTAGGAGCAGCTGGGCGGATAGCACCGGGCATATTCTGGAATGCTGTATTTAACGGTAACACACATCCACTGAGAAACTCACCAAGTGAAAGCTGATGCTTTTCTAGGGCTGAGCTGTGAAGCTACAGCCACCAGGGCAAATGAAGACTTAGAGCAAATCCCCAAATTTTTACCTAGGGAAATCAAACCTACCCACTGAAGATCTCTCAACCATAAATTATCAAGAGCAATTTACCACTGTAACGGGACAAATCTGCCTCATAGATGGTATACTGAGCCCACAGCTTAGCAGATGGTAGGTTACATGTTATATCTGAGCTACACCCCCAGGCTTCAATCCCAGTCATAACTAAAAGAGACTTACGATGAGGTCTGGCACCCTGAGCAGTCCAGCGAGGACTTGGTCTTAGTTGAGCAATTTGGCTAGGAGGATAGTATGCAGCACGGTTCTGAGTCTGTGGAAAGAAGTCCGTCGGCTTTAGTGGGGTCGCCCTCCACAAGACACACCACCAATGTCTGTTCTCACAACAGTTCCCCCCACCACACCTGCCATTCCCCAATTCCATCTAACGACTGAGTGCTTTCTTATCAGAGGACACACACTACCCTAGCACTATACACCTGGTATGAAGCAGCCCTTTCTTCTGCACACGTACCTGGGGGATAGCTGCCATGAAATACCCTGAAGGCGGTGCTGGCTGGTAGGGGTTGATCACCGGGTTGGGCACAGCCCGCACACTTGCCATTCTCTGCATATACTGGTTAGTGAGGTGAGCCTGGCGCTCTTCTTTGCGCTGAGCTAAAGCTACATAGAGTGGCTTCGTGGCCACAATTCTGCCATTCATCTCCGTAACTGCTTTAGTGGCTTCTTCAGGGGAAGAGAAACACACAAACCCAAATCCTTTGCTGCGACCACCCTCCATCATAACCTATAAAGGAGAACGGAAAAGTTAGTGCAATGGTAGAATAAACCACAGAACTGTCATTTACAGTCAAAGTCACTGAACCAAGTAATCCTGTGAGTGCCAGGAACCCCTTGTATCAACTGAGTTCTTCTTTACAATCAATACTTGCGCCATCATAACATGCATTACTACAGGCAAGCAACACAGCCAGAAGAGGGAGCTATACAACAGCAACTTTCTAAGGTGCAGACATGTGATATTAGAACCTGTTATCTGTGATAACAGAGAAATAAAACATACAAGTCCTTAAATCAAGACAATCCAAAACAGAAACACAAGGCAGATGAACAACACAGACACACCAGTAAAAACTACATTTGAAAGACAAGACTACGACTACTCGCTTTCCTGACCAATCTGCTAGAGTAGGAGATGCCCAGAACTGTCTCCATCTGAAGACATCACCACCAGAACTGCTTGTCCGGTGTAGGAAAGAAAGCCTAGACTAACTAGTGCATTTTCTGATCTGAGAACAAAGGACCTTTGCCATCTTATTCATCCTTTTGAGCCGCTTGGCAAACATGGTTTTATTTTATTAAATATTAGTAAACAAATGGTATCCTGGAGTTTAACTTGCCAGCCCCTCTCAGCCCCAGAAGATATTGTATATCCCTCCCATATAGTAATACAAAATTCAAACAACTCTCAGGCACCACCATAATCTAATCCTAGGAAAGCACACGCGAAGCAACTACTGCGTTCCTTGTTTGTAACCATCCACTGTGCCTCTAAATGTTTCTGACAAACCCTAGTCAATGGAGTATCTGAGAAATTGGAATAGAGCCACTGAATCCGTTCTTTTCTGTGCACTCTACTCTGAACCCAGCAAAACTTACTCTGCAAGGTAGTCTTAAACCATGGACAGTAGGTAAAACACCCACAGCAGGTTTCTAAACCAAAACTTTGGAATTTTGTTAGAGATTACAGAATCCTACTCTTTTGTAATCTCTGATTTCAAGTTAAAGGTAAATTTTCTACTGGGTGGAAGATGACTACCCAGAATTTTGTCAACAGATGATAGTGCTGTTAGTAATTAGTAACATAGCTACATTATTCAAGGCCTCTCATCTTATCTCAGTAATAAAATACAGCAGATGCTCTTACCTTTGCACTAGTGATTGTACCAAATGGAGAAAATTCTTTCCGGAGACGTTCATCATCAATACCGTCATCAAGATTTTTCACATAAAGGTTAACACCCTGAAAAGAAAGACAACTGAAGAGAGGCAGGAAGCCCCTGTGACACCTAAGCATACCTATGACTTGAGTGTCTTCTTTTCCCTCTCAAACGCTCAGTTACCTGGCAGTAACTGAAATGAATGTAAAACAGGTCTCCTCATCCCTGTCTTAGTTTGCTTGTTCAAGTAAAAATGAACCTGGTATCTGGTGATCCTATCTTGCTTCATCTGTTCAAATTTGCGCTTAAGTTCCGTCTGCCGTTCCACTTTTTTCTGAGCTCGACCAACATAAATCTGTTTTCCGTTGAGCTCCTTGCCATTCATCTCGTCCACAGCCTTACAGAAACCAAAGGAAACTCAGTTACTTGTAAATCTCATTAACAAGGAAAGTTTATCCAACTGCTAACATTAAAGATAGACCCCCCCTCCCCAAATCTCCAGGTTTGAGGGCACTATACACTCCCAACTCTAACACATAAAGTGCAAATAATTGATTGTAATATGTAGTGTGTTGGCATAAACTTATACATACATGTAAAACTCAACAAGAGGAACAACTTTGTATACTCCTTTGATAGAACTATCCAGACTTACTTTCTGTGCATCTTCATGCCTTTCAAAGCTTACAAATCCAAATCCTTTGGATTTTCCACTTTCATCAGTCATTACTTTCACACTTAAGGCAGGCCCTGAAAAAGTGTTTGAATAAAAACTAGTCCACAATTAATGTACACACTTCACATCTTAACATAAAACAGCCAGAGGAAAAACCCCAGGCCTTCCAAGCTCTAAGATTTTTATATGTTCTCCTCATAGACCCTTTCTATATATATCATACACACCTGAAAATTCTTACATCGAAATGTCTTACAAACCTATCCAAGTTTTTCTTAGCTCAGTAGAATAGCCCTTTAAGTAACCAATTTGATTAATTTTTCTTGCTCAGAATTAAGAATAAACTTGAAAAGCCTTTCTTTGGTCACCTGCTTTTGAAAGTGAGTGGAAGAATACTAGACCCTGAGGCAGAAAACAACTGAAGTACCGGAAGAGGGTTTTCCAAAGACAAGCTTCCCCCGTACCTGTGTGGAGGAGACCACAGCAGGTGATGCCTCAGGTGTGAAGTCTCTACTGTGTAAGAACTGGGAGTGGTGGTTTCAGTGAGAACAGCCCTCACAGGCTCATAAAATTGAATACTTGGTCCTCAGTTGGGAGAACTTTGAAAAGGACTAGGAGTTGTGCTGCTGGGGGTGGGCTTTGAGGTTTCAAAAGGCCCACACCATTCCAGCTGGCTAAGTGGCTTGTGGTTGCTGTTTAACATGTCACTCTTGGCTGCTGCTCCGGAATCCTGCCTACCTGCCGCCATGCTCCCTGCAGTGATGGCCACGGACCTGACCCACATTGTAAGCCCAACAAACCTGCCTCGGCCAGAGTCCTAGTGCAGCAAAAGAAAAGTAACTAACAGTGGTCAACTCAGGGTGTGGGAAAGGTGGTATAATTCAAAACAACCAGCTCAAACTTAGCAAGTGGGAGGCAGAAGATGGTTGATCTCTACAAGTTCAAGGCCAACCTGGTCTATACAGTGACACAAACAAACAGGTTTTGATTTTAAAACATTCAGATACAAGATAGATAAGATAGCTGTAACCCAAGAGAAACTTCTAGAATGGAGAATCTTGAGTAAGGTACAAAACTTGACTGTTATTTATTATCTCATGTCAAATAACTAATCTTGGTACAAAATAAAAATTGTCTTTGTTCAGAAGAGGATTCAGCCAGGTGTGGTGGTGCATGCCTTATGCCTTTAACCCCAGCTCAGAGGGAGGTGGAGCTCTGTAAGGTGCAGGGCAGCCAGAGCTACAGAAGTGAGACCTTGGCCTTCAAAAGAACCAACATAAAAGCTCAGGCTGGCCTTACAATGTTATTAAATGCACTAATTACCATTTGAAGAACTGAACAACAACAAAATGTAAGCCCATTCTTAAATTCAAAGAGACACAGCACCAAGTCACCCAGAGTTCTCATTTCCTCATTGTTTACTCCTGTCCTGAAAGTGAGGCTGGTTTTTGTACTTCCTTATTTTGAAATCTGAGACGGGTTTTCTGTAACCCAGCCCACCTTCAACTCCTAATCCCCTGCCCCCTTCCTGTTATATTGGGATTATAGGTGTGCACCACTCATGCCTGGTTGAATTTACTTTGCAAAGATCTTCCAAGTAGTTATGATGGAAGAATCTAGATCTCTGAAAAACATTCTTTGAAACTGCTCAAACATGTTACTAACACTAACCAAAAGGGGCCAGCTTATCCATTCTAGAACTAGAGATTACATTTTAGTCCAGTCTTACCCATACTGTCCTACAACTCTAAGACGGTCTGTATTAAAAGTATCTTCATGCAGCAAAAAGTCTACTCAGCTGGCCACACTGACCCAACACTTTCATTAAACTTTAAGCTGCATAGCACTCCACTTGTATGTTACTGTTGAGCAGTGGACTATAGCTTCAAGTATTTTAAATACTTTCCAGTCAAGTATTAGTCATTCAACTTCAGGTGATTACTTTAGGTGTAAAGATTTAACTTGGACACATTACCAAACTTGCCAAAGAGATCCTTAAGGCGCTCATCATCCATGTCTTCTCCAAAGTTCTTGATGTAAACGTTGGTGAATTCCTTTGCCCTTGCTCCAAGTTCTGCTTCCCGTTCCTTCCGAGACTTAAATCGTCCAACAAACCTGAGAAAATGTCAGCACTTGAACATCAGGCTGCTTCATTAAGAGTACCACAAAATAAAAATGTCTCCACTGAAAATACCACAATGTCTCTGTAACTATAATTGAAATGGAACAGTTTTCTTCCAATGCACATTTTGATCCAGTTAACCCAGGGTTAAAAGGTTCACTCCTGTCAACAGAAGTTAACTGTTTAGTGCCAAGGAAGAGACCTACATAAATGCTCTCATCATTGTTTCTGAGTGGTTCTACCATTGTGCCATCTCCTTAAAAAAGAAATGTTCAAGTCTCTCTACTAACACAACAGTCTGGCCTAACTGCATTATTAACCAAAAACATAACTAAAAAACTCAATTCTTCCCTAATATTAACTGCATGATATACAATATACACACACCATACCAGCTTCTATAACCCCACAAATTAAATGACATCAAGGTGTCGTGTTCTCAGTTCAACAACAATCCATAACATGGAGATTTGTCTTTATCCTCAAAAGCTTCCTCCAAGTTGTTTGAAGAACCTCAGTGGGAGAACATTTCATTGCAGACACACACAACTTTCTGTTCTCCCAAGTAGTGCTTTATACCAACAATCAAACTGCTTCCCAGAATGGTGCCTCATTCTGCACCTAAAATCAGCAATTATTCAGTCTTCACCTGGATCCTGCCAATGCAGACATTCTTTTAATTTTTACTCAAGCACTGCTATCAAGTTTTCCACTGTGATAAAAGTTGAGTAACCTCCAAGGCACAAGTGTCTTGGATTTCACAATTTGTAGGCTTTACTGACTGAGCACCTCTATCTGAAAATCTGATTTGTCATGCTGATGCTTTAAAAAAGGCTGGATTGCAGAGAACACTTGGACTTCAGATTTCTACATTTGGGATCAGCGTTTCCTTCACTTTAAAAACTGAGTACTCCAGCTGGGCAGTGGTGGGGTCCACTTTTAATCCCAGCACTTGGGAGGCAGAGGCTGGTGGGTCTCACGCTTCTCAGGAGCAGCGTGGAGTTTATAGGTAAATGCTACTACACTAGGCTGATCTAGTTCCTAAATCTGCATGATCTGATGGTCATTTTCATGCCATTGCAGTCTACAAATCAAGAACTCACTCTCACCAGGCGGTGGTGGCACATAAACCCAGCACTCGGGAAGCAGAGGCAGGCGGGTATCTGAGTTTGAGGTCTACAGAGTGAGTTCTAGGACAGCCCTCACAGGCTCATAGGACATAGAGAAACCCGGTCTCCAAAAAAACAAAACAAAACAAAAAGAGAACTCACTCACTTACTACATGCCTTATATAATAGCCCAATTCTCACAGATCAAGAAGTCTTTCAGATTAGTTTTCAGTGATACAAGTCTGTAACTCTTTAAAAGAAGTTTTATTTCAGGAAAGATTAATCACAAAACCCCCCTAACACCAGAATGAGCTGACTTCAGACCACTCAGTGTATACAGTCAGATAGCTCACTCACTGTCTTAAGGCACCTATAATTAAATTACTTTGGTTAGTTTCCCCAAATGTGAACCCAGCCAATGAATGAGTTCCTTACTGAGGTTGCATGGATTCCCTGGTCTTCAACACTGCACTCATGACCAGATCCCCATTCCCCTGGCTCAGGTTTGAATGTTGGATGACATTACTGAATGTTAGCGATAGTGAAACCTGGCAAATGTGCTTTTGCTACATCATATATTTTGGTGGGGTTTTGGAGACATTCTTATGTAGCCTAGCTGGGCTGGCCTTAAAACTCAGATCCTTCTGTCTCCATCTCAAGTGATGACATTACAGCTAGCTGTATCTTTCTCTTTTTTGTTTGTATGTTTTTTTAAACTTGAGTCTATATAGCTTAGACTGTCCTAAACCAGGTCCTACACAGTTAAGAGATCTGCCTGTCTCCAACCCCCACCCCCACCCCCAGTGCTGGGATTAAAGGCGTGCCACCATGTCTAGCTCCAGCTAGCTGTATCTTAGGAGCAAAAACCTATTACTTTTCAAACTGATGTGGAACTATTAAAAACAGACTGAACATGTTCACTAAAAGTTATACGTACACTTTACGGTCATTTAGAAGCATCCCATTCATTTTTTCAATAGCTCTTTCAGCTGCTTCCTGTGTTTCAAAATGTACAAATCCGTAGCCTTTGGATCCATTTTCATCACAAACCACCTGGGAAAAAAAGCACACGCTCACTTGTTATTACTTGCTATTCTTTTTCTACTCTGTAGAAATGTTAGCCTGGCTATTTCGGAAATAAACACAGACATTAACAGCCATCACAGATGTCACTCCAAACACTAAAAGTAGCTCAACATTGCAAATACTGACCAGTCACATCTTTGCTTACCTTACATGAAAGGATGTTACCAAATGCAGAAAACGTATCATACAGTGCTTTATTATCAATGGATTTGTCCAAATTTTTAATGAATATGTTGCCTACTCCACTTTTGCGAAGTGATGGATCACGCTGAGACCACATGATGCGTACTGGCTTGCCCTTTATCACATCAAAATTCATGGTGTCCAAAGCACGCTCCGCTGTGAGAAAGATATGGTCCAGAGTAAATACCACTAGCCTTTCATAAGCTGCTTTATTTTTGGATAGTTATGCTTCACATAAAAAAAAAATAATCTACCCTACAATCAATTTTGAGGACCCTAAAAAGACTGAATTATGTATACTTGTATTGTGCAAGAATTGCTAAAGTTGAAACTTTTTTTTGAGAGGCCTCTCTACATATCCCTGGCTAGCCTGGATCTCAGAGATCCACCCACATCTGCCTCATGTACTGGAATTAAAGTGTGTACCACTACACCTGTCTTAAATGGAAAAATATTACCTTAAAAAAGACTAGTCCTGCCGGGCGGTGGTGGCGCACGCCTTTAATCCCAGCACTCGGGAGGCAGAGCCAGGCGGATCTCTGTGAGTTCAAGGCCAGCCTGGACTACCAAGTGAGTTCCAGGAAAGGCGCAAAGCTACACAGAGAAACCCTGTCTCGAAAGACCAAAAAAAAAAAAAAAAAAAAAAAAAAAAAAAAGACCAGTCCTTAGAGAAGAACAGTTCACTTGAATCCCTGACACAAATTTCAAATTTCTCACTAACAACTGTAAAATTATTGACAGGACAAGTTTTTCAGCTTTTCTTTTTGAGATAAGGTCTCACTGCATAGCTCCTGCTTTTGATGTAGCCCAGGCTGGCCATGAACTCAAGAGACAAACCCAGGTGCTGTAACAGAACGGAAACCACCACGTCCAGCTCTCTAGCCACTTTTTGTAAATGAAAGTTCCAGTTCCTAGAATATAACGATAATCAGCAGCGAGCTCACTATCAATTGGCCACACCTCCTCAGCTTCCCTGGTCCTGCTGACTTTGCTTGAGCTTGACCGTTTTTTTTAATGAGTCACCTTTCCCTATTAAGCTTAAAACTGCTCACTTACAGAACCCTGTCCATTACTGCAATATATAAGAAAATACTATAAAAAGGGAAAAGCTGGTTAAAAACACATCTGTAAAGATGGTATACTGAACATACAGACACAAAATGTCAGAATGAGAGGCAAGATCCTGAGCAGTTGTAATATTTGCTCCACTGGCATAAACTATATAACCATGGCAACTTGAACTTCTCATATTCTGGGACATTTAAAAACTGGATTTTCTGACAGTCTTTTAAGTTACAGTCTAGTACTCTTGGTTATCTTCCCTTATCTTATACCCTGTGCTGACTCCGGCCCGGGGCTGGAATCTGCAGTTCAGGCTCACATCTTCTGGCTCTGTGTCATTCAACATGCTGCTTACCCCAAATCTCAGTACCAGCTTTAACCAATGAAAAACTGATTATCAGTCACCAACCGAATGAACTTTAGTTGACTCCAGTCTTTTCTATTAAAATAAAATCTCAAGAGAGAAGCTGACTTCTGGAATTCAACTGATCTAGATTTAACCTAACTGCTTATCAGGCCATAAACCTTATCTGATTCTTAGAATTTTTTTTTGTTTCAGTGAACTGTCAAATTTCAGAAGAATATAAACTCAATCATTCCCCAAGATTCATGGATATCCTGGACCACTTAAAAGAAAAGAAGAGAAACTTTCATCACTCGGATGCTACTAATTCAGCATAACTCGGTCACATGTTTCTCTAACATTTACGACCAAAACTAGTCAACATGTTTTTTAAAATTCATAACCACAGGTGCTATTTTAGAAAAAATTAGGTATGTATACATTAACTAACACTTCTATTAAACTAAGACCTAACTAATTTGGTTGAAATGAGGTAAGGTGTTCTGGAGAGCTGTCTTCCACATCCCCTCCTCCACTTCATCTAGGGAAAACCCCGGGCAAGTCCACATGGCACAAGGTGCCTTTCCCGGCCCACCGGCCAGGGGTAAGCCATTAGGAATGGTCTCACGACCCTAAGGACCACCACCAGGCACCACCTAATAACTTTCTTCTAAAGCCTTGGGCTCCCCCCAGCGACTGGGCCACCGGCAGGAACAGGCCTCGGGCCTGTGAGGTTACAGGGTTCAACACGTGGTATGTTCCCCAACACGGAATCGCACTTCCTCCCCGGCCGAGTGCCGGGCCAGGCAGAGGATGGCCAGGCGCCTCCACCCACCGCGCCGGGAGGGGGCTCGGAAGCCCCCAACCTCGCAGCTTGTGGCGGGAGCGCGGGGAAGGCGATCTCAACCCACCCTCCCGGCGCGTCATCGCCCTAAAGTTTGAGAGCGACCGAGGACGAGAAAATGGTCGCGGAGGAGGAAGTGCCGGCCCGCGAGGGGCTGCCGCGCCGTGCCCTCCCGCCCCCTCGCCCGGCCCGCTAGGCCCGCCGCCCCGGCCGCATGGCCGCCCGCCCGCCCGCCCGCCTCCCGCCGCCCTCCGGCCTGCCGCTCACCGTCCGCCGGCTGCTGGAAGTTCACGTACGCGTAGCCCAAGGAGCGGCGGGTGATCATGTCCCTGCAGACCCGGATGGAGAGGATGGGCCCGGCCGGGCTGAACTTCTCGTAGAGCATCGCCTCGGTCACGTCGGGGTGCAGGTCCCCCACGTAGAGGGAGGCCATGGGGTAGCTGGGGGCGCTGGGGTTCATCTCGGCACGGCTGCCCGCGGGGCCGCAGGCCGCGACCTTTCCCGTGAGAGGAGGAGAGCGAGTGCGGGGCCGGGGGACGGAGCCGGGGGGAGGGGAGCGGGGGCGAGCGCAGAGGGACAAAATTCAACCGGAATCGACGCGTACTCAACGGCCGTGGAACCGGGGGAGCGAGGCTGGCGGTGCTGGGTCCGGGCGGCAGGAAGGCCTCGGTCTCTGGGTTCCTGCTTGGAGCTGCGGGGCCGCGGGCGGGCGGGTCGGTCTCGGCTGCTTCACCGGGTTATTTTATAAAAGAGGAAGAAAAAAAATAAAGTCTCCGGCGGGGGAGACGCGGATTTTTTGTAAATTTTTTTTGGGTTTTTTCAAAGGATTTTTTAGATTTTTTTTGGATTTTTTAATAATAAATGTGTGTTCCGAGCCCGGAGCACACACTCCGCACTCTCAGCACTAACCGCCGGGGAGAAGGGGAAGCACCGCCTCCTGCACCCTCTACTTATACCCCCCGCCGTACTCGCCCCGCCCACGCGCGTCTGACGCCAGGGCCCTACGCGGGCGACGGCGCCGGAGGAGGCGGAGGAAAGAGCGGAGGGAGAGGTGGCGGCGGCCGCGGCTGCTGCGGGCGTGGGGGTGGGGGCCGAGGCGGGGCGGGGCTTCTGCGCAGGCGCCGCGGCCGGGGAAGGGCGGGGCAGCCGGGGGGCGGTCCCGGGGCAGCCGCTGGCCACGCCCCCTCGGGCGCACGCCCCGCCCCCGCCCGGAGGAGCGTTAACCCGTCAGCGCGGCGGGTGGGCGGTGCGCGGGGCTTCCGGGTTCCTCGGCGCCAACCGCCCCCCACGTGCGCGACTCGCTGCGGCCTCTTCCCGCCGCGTCGCGGGTTCTCCTTCGCTAGCCCCCCCGCCCCGAGCGGCGCCGGACACGGGTGGATGGGCGTGAGCCTCTGCAGGCCGGGTTTCCGAGATGTGCGCGGAGGGAGGCAGGGTAGCTGCCCCGGTCTCCTACCCGGACCGCACTACGAGTCCCAGCGGGCAGCGCCGCCACGCGCGTGGGCCGCGGAAGCGGTGCCTGTCGGGAGCTGGAGTTCTCAACGGCCGCGGGCTCGCTGACCTCCACCGGACCCCAACCGTCCCCGGCGTGACCCGGCACGGGTCCGCGGCGCCCCCGCGGGGGAGGGAGGGAGGGAGGGGCGGCGGCTGTTGGAATCACCGAGCCGCTTCTACCTTTCTTTGCAGTGGAAAACGGGACTCGAGCAAAATGAATTTTTTTTTTTCCTTTAAAGTATGCGTTTCTCACAGTTACTCGGTATCTGTCACTCTTAACCAAACAAACCTGACAGAACGAGGATTAGTCAAAATCCGGAGAAGCCGGCTTAGCCCTGCGACCTGGCCACGCCTTTAACACGGCACTGGGGAGGCAAGGGCAGGCAGAGCTGAGTTCAGGGCCAGCCTAGTCTACACAGCAAGGGCCAGGCCAGCCAGGGTGTGACACGGTTTGATGTAAATGATTGATAGCCACAAAATATATCGACTCGTAGAAATAACATTACATCAACACAAAAACTCGACTTTAGCAAATCTTTACAGTGTTTGAAGTCCTATATAAACGTCGTTTGTGTGTGAAGTGAAGCACATAGTACTAACTTTACCGGTACCGGTCCCAGAAGTGAAATGACTGCTGGACATACGGAGCCTATTGCCTAGTATAGATTAGTTATAGATATTCTCATTTACTTAGAATTTGTTATTTACTTAGAATTTGTATTGGTTGAAGAAAATAGTTTTGAAAAACATGTTGCTGTGTACTTTACAAATGAATACAATTGCTGGGCGGTGGTGGTGCACGCCTTTAATCCCAGCTCTTGGGAGGCAGAGCCAGACGGATCTCTGAGTTCAAGGAAAGGCACAAAGCTACACAGAGAAACCCTGTCTCGAAAAATAAAAAATAAATGAGTACAACTTAGGGCTGTTCTTTAGGAAGACATCTATTACTACACAATATAAATCTGTTCAATTTACTAGGAATCTAGTTAAAATAGTCCATCAGAAAACCACCGTTAATGCCGGGCGTGATGGCTCACGCCTTTAATCCCAGCACTGGGTAGGCAGAGACAGCTGAATCTCAGAGTTTGAGGCCAGCCTGATCTACAGAGCTGATTCCAGGACAGCCAGGGCTACACACGGAAACCCCGTCTCGGAAAAAAAAAAAAAAAAACCTATTAAAATGTTTCAAAAGAGTGAAGATTCCGTTGTAGTTTAAAAGAAAATGACTTCATTTTAACTCCTGAGCAAGAGCAATACAAAACAAAAACCATGGGCCGGGCGGTGGTGGCGCACGCCTTTAATCCCAGCACTCGGGAGGCAGAGCCAGGCGGATCTCTGTGAGTTCGAGGCCAGCCTGGGCTACCAAGTGAGTTCCAGGAGAGGCGCAAAGCTACACAGAGAAACCCTGTCTCGAAAAATAAAAAATAAATGAGTACAACTTAGGGCTGTTCTTTAGGAAGACATCTATTACTACACAATATAAATCTGTTCAATTTACTAGGAATCTAGTTAAAATAGTCCATCAGAAAACCACCGTTAATGCCGGGCGTGATGGCTCACGCCTTTAATCCCAGCACTGGGTAGGCAGAGACAGCTGAATCTCAGAGTTTGAGGCCAGCCTGATCTACAGAGCTGATTCCAGGACAGCCAGGGCTACACACGGAAACCCCGTCTCGGAAAAAAAAAAAAAAAAAACCTATTAAAATGTTTCAAAAGAGTGAAGATTCCGTTGTAGTTTAAAAGAAAATGACTTCATCTTAACTCCTGAGCAAGAGCAATACAAAACAAAAACCATGGGCCGGGCGGTGGTGGCGCACGCCTTTAATCCCAGCACTCGGGAGGCAGAGCCAGGCGGATCTCTGTGAGTTCGAGGCCAGCCTGGGCTACCAAGTGAGTTCCAGGAGAGGCGCAAAGCTACACAGAGAAACCCTGTCTCGAAAAAACAAAAACAAACAAACAAACAAAAACCAGAAGGGGCGTTATAGAAGGCTGTCTGGATAACCAGTGAGCAAAGGTGCTTGCTGCCTGATGCTGCCTGATGACCTGAGTTGTATACCCCAGGCCCACGTGGTGGAAGGCAAGAACCAACTCCTGCAGTATTTTTCTGACCATATTCCAAGGGGCATGAATGTAATGTCATTGTAATAATGGGTGAAAGGGACTGATGTCCAATAACTTGGAAAGATGGCACCAAGACTTTTTTTTTAATGTGATGATCCTTTTTATTATTTATTTTTCTATTATCAGCTTGATACAGTACAAATTTTTATCCTAATAGTGAAATGTTTCATTGAGGCTTGCCCAGTAATTGAGTAAAACCAAAACTTATTATAAGCCACAGTCATCCTGCCCCCCCCCCCCCCCCCCCCCCCCCCGCTTTATAGCCTCCCTGGTTCTGTGGGTTGCAGTCTGATTGTTCTTTGCTTTATATCTAGTATCCACTTATGAGTGAGTACATACCATGTTTGTCCTTCTGGGTTTGGGTTACCTCACTCAGGATGATATTTTCTAGTTCCATCCATTTGCCTGCAAATTTCATGCTGTCATTGTTTTTCTCTGCTAAGTAGTACTCCATTGTGTATATGTACCACATTTTCTTAATACATTCTTCAGTTGACGGGCATCTAGGTTGTTTCCAGGTTCTGGCTATTACGAATAGTGCTGCTATTCTTTGAGCATATATCTTTGTGGTATGATTGAGCATTCCTTGGGTGTATGCCCAAGAGTGGTATGGCTGGGTCTTGAGGTAGATCGATTTCCAATTTTCTGAGGAACCGCCATACTGATTTCCACAGTGGTTGTACAAGTTTGCATTCCCACCAACAGTGGAGGAGTGTTCCCTTTGCTCCGCATCCTCTCCAACATAGACTGTCATTAGTGGTTTTGATCATGGTCATTCTGACAGGTGTAAGGTGGTATCTCAGAGTCGTTTTGATTTGCATTTCTCTGATGATTAAGGATGTTGAGCATTTCCTTAAATGTCTTTCAGCCATTTGAGATTCTTCTTTTGAGAATTCTCTGTTTAGCTCTTTAGCCCATTTTTAAATTGGATTGTTCAGTATTTTGATACCTAGCTTTTTGAGTTCTTTATATATTTTGGAGATCAGCCCTCTGTCAGATGTGGGGTTGGTGAAGATCTTTTCCCATTCTGTAGGCTGTCGTTTGGTCTTACTGACTGTGTCTTTTGCCTGCAAAATCTTCTCAGTTTCAAGAGGTCCCATTTATTAATTGTTGTGCTCAGTGTCTGTGCTGCTGGTGTTATATTTAGGAAGTGATCTCCTGTGCCAATGTGTTCAAGAGTACTTCCGACTTTCTCTTCTATCAAGTTGGCACCAAGACTTAAAATCATGTATAATCACTACCTTTGCCTGTTTTTAACATACTGTATTAGGGTTCTCTAAAGTCACAGAACTTAGGCATAAATCTCTCTATATAAATATATGCTTTTATATGTATATATACATATGGGAATTTATTGGAATGACTTAGCCGCTTCAGTCTGACAATGGTTAGTTATGAATGGAAAGTCCAAGAATCTTGAAGCTGCTCAGTTCCTGAAGGCTCGGTGTCTCAGCTGACTGCTGGGATCTTGAAGAAGGAATGGATGGGCTGACAGAGGTGAGGGCAAGCAGGCAAAGAACACCCTCTCCTTCTTCCACTGTCCTTATATTGTAACAGAAAAGGTGGTCCAGACTAAAGGTATGCCTTCCAACCTCAACATCTGGATTAAAGACTTGTGTTATCCAGCCTTGAAGTTTGGATTATAGACATGTGCCATCCAGCTACAAGATCCGGATCAAAGGCATGGTATGTTGTCTTCCTGCCTTAAGATCTTTATCACAAGTGTGCCCTCCATTTCTGGATTATAGTTAATTCCAGATATAGTCACGTTGACAACCAGGAATAGCCATCACACATACCCTCTTGGAAAATGAGATTATCTTTTAAAAAAATGTGTGTGCTTGTGTATGTGAGTGTATGGCATGTGTAGGAAGGTGTTCACAGAGGCCAGACAAGAACATCCGATCCCCTAGAGCTGGAGTTACAGATGGGTGTGAGCTGCCTGACATGGGCTCTTTGACTAAGTAGCCAGTGCTCTTAACCAATGAGCCATGTCTCCAGCATACATTTGCTAATGGAGCCCACGAAGACATGATCATAAATGGCAGAAGTGGAAAGCATGGTCTACTTAGAGTCCCACAATCTTGTCAGATGGCAAGTTTGGCCAGCACTAACTTAGGCTGGCTTGAGAACTCTACAGCTCCCACATCTTACCAGAAAGAACTGTCAAAAGATGTTTTTGTTGTGAATCCATTTTGTACAAACTTCCAAATGGTAAATGCAATTAGGAATTCAGCTTCCAGGACAGCTTGAGACAGGAAATGGGTGCTCTGGGTGGTGAGAAGAAGCATTCTAGTCACCAGAAATATTTTCTTTGTACATTAATTTTTTTGAAACAATCTATGTAGCCCTTGCTGGCTTCAAACTCAAAGAGATCTGCCTGCCTCTGCTCCTGAGTGCTGGGATTAAAGTCATGCACCACCATGCCTGACTGTACATTATTCTTCAGGAAGGGAGCTGGTCATCAGGCCTTCTAAGCCACTGAAGTTATTGACATGAACTGGGTGACATTGTCATATTTTTAGGGAGGGATAATTGTTCAAAGTAATCTAGAAGCAGAGACTTCCCTGAGAAAAGGGAGCTAAGAGAATCAGGAGGGAGTTGGAATCCACCTGTGATGGCTATTCTTGGTTGTCAAATTGACTATATCTGGAATGAATTACAATCCAGAAATGGAGGGCACCCTTGTGATCTGGATCTTGAGGCAAGAAAACCACATGCCTTTAATCTAGGTCTAGAAGTTGGAAGACACAGGCTTTCATCCAGATTTTGAGGCAGGAAGACACTTTTAATCTGGGCCACATCTTCTGCTGGAAGCCTGTGTAAGGGCAACGGAAGAAGGAAGGATTACTCTTTCTTTGCCTGCTTGCCCTCACCTTGTCAGCACACCCATTCCTTCACTGGCAGTGGAGCCGACTTCTTCAGGATTCCAGCACAGCAGAAAACCAGCTGAGACGCCCAGCCTCGTGGGACTTTCCATTCATAGCTAGCCATTGTTTTATGTAGCTAGTCTTTCTCTGTCCCTCCAACTATCTCCCAAATTATGACACAGAGACTTATTAATTATGAAAGCTCGGTTGATAGCTTAGGCTTGTTACTAACTAGTTCTTATAACTTAAATTAACCCATTTCTATTAATTTGTTTTTTGTCTCATTGCTTTATTACCTCATTTCTGTAGTGCCCATACTCATGCTTCTCCTTTCTCCTTCCCAGCATCCTCTCTCCCCCAAAAATCCTGCCTAGCTGTTCAGCTTTTTATTAAACCAATCTGAGTGACACATTTTCAAAGTGTACAAAAAGATTATTCCACAACAGTTGGACTGCAGCCTGTAAGTCATTCCAATAAACACACACACACACACACACACACACACACACACACACACACAGAGAGAGAGAGAGACAGAGACAGAGACAGACAGAGACAGAGACAGAGACAGAGAGAGATTCATTCTATAAGTTTTATGACTCTAGAGAACCCTGACTAATACAGATTTTGGTACCAGAGTGGTTCTAGAAAAACAGAAGTATAAGGATGAATCTTTTAAGTATCTGGAATAGGCTTCTTAATTCACCAGCACCTTCAGCTACTAAAGCCTCTCCAGACTCTCTCCGGGAGCTCAGAGAGTACTAGAACCCCATGGTGTAAACTATATTTCAGACTTAAAAAGATAAATGTCTTTGATTGTCTTGATTCGTCAATAGTAAATGGTAATGGATTTAGTGGCATTATGTTTGAAACTTTTGACAGTTTTGGGGGAAATAAGGAAAATGATGCTGCTGGTTGGTTGCTTTTAATATCTCTGGATAAATTGTTAAAGGATAGGAATGAGATCTATGATAAAATTAACCAACTTTAGAATACAGTGAAGGACAACAATGAAAGTGATAAAACTGACCAACTCCAGGTGCAGATAAACAGTCTAAAGGTTTCTAAGTGTGCTCTGGAAGGGAATTTTCCCTCCAGCAGCCACAGAGCTTGAGTTTCAGAAAAACTGAAGCCCTCATAATGTTGTCTGAACTACAGCAAAAATTCAAGCCTCAGAAAGTGTCAGTGTTTAAAGTAAGGGCCTTAATTGGTAAAGAATGGAGTCCTGTAACTCAGGACAGGCATGCATGGTAGGACCCTGTTGAAGCTGAGAACTTTGAACCCTCAGATTCTCAAGGGTTTATCTCACCTGAGGAAGTAGTACCCTCAGTCCTACTCCTTAAAATATTGCCCTTTTAACCTTCCACTGAGGAAATTAATCCTTCAGTGTCTGCTAAACCAGCAGTGGCTTTCTCTGAAGGAGATGCCATGCACGACAACACCCATGTCCCTCAAGGCCCACCAATAGTTGCCTCTAGACCTATAACCAGACTCAGGCAGAGCAGGCCCTAGAGGGGAGATAGAAAGTGTAGACCACGAGGAAGTGCACTACACTACTAAGGAGCTTAATGATTTTGCTGATTTGTCCAAGCAGAAGTCTGGAGAATACGTGTGGGAATGGATTTTAAGGGTGAGCGATAATGGTGACAGGAACATAAACTAGATCGTGCTAGGTTTATTGATATGAGATCTCTGAGTGGAGAGTCTAGGTTTGATATGGAAGCTCACAGTTAAAAATGTGAAAAGTTGCCGGGTGGTGGTGGCGCACGCCTTTAATCCCAGCACCCGGGAGGCGTGAGTTCTCTCTGTGAGTTCTCTGTGAGTTCAAGGCCAGCCTGGTCTGCAGAGCGAGAGCCAGGAAAGGCACAAAGCTACACAGAGAAACCCTGTCTCGAAAAACCAAAAAAAAAAAAAAAAAAAAATGCGAAAAGTTTGTTTGAATGGTTGGCTGAAGCATTTGTCAAAAGATGGCCCCCTGAAAAGGCGTTGGAGATGCCTGGTACCCCTCGGCTTAGTGTTGGTGAAGGGACTGCAGGTTCAGGGAGTTGCAGTGCTAGAGTGGGTACTCTGTCTGAAACCTAACCTCCACAGTGGGAAGGCCCAGGAGACATGGCCTTCAGGAATCCATAAGATGAAATTTGTGACCAAACCCAGCACATTTTGTTGTCTCCATTTCCCTTGTGCCAGACCAGGCAGTGATGGCACACACCTTTAATCCTAGCACTCGGGAGGCAGAGATCTATCTGGATCTCTGTGAGTTCAAAGCCACCCTGGACTACATGGGATTAATCCAGCCTAAAAGAGAAACAGAGCCAGGCAGTGGTGGCACACACCTTTAATCCTAGTACTTGGGAGTCACACGCCGTTAACCCCAGCACTAGGAAGGCTGAGACAGAGAATGATATGGCTGTGTGGAGAAAGGCATATAAGACAGGAGGAGACAGGAACTCAGCTCCCGTGGCTGAGGACTCAGGGGCATTCAGTCTCAGGATTTGTGGAGACAGAATCTCGCCTCCCTTTAGGCCTGAGGATTCAGTAGTGGTGAGAAGTTTCTCTAGTGGCTTGTTCCTTTGTCTCTCTGATCTTTCATCATTTACCCCAATATCTGGCTCTGGATTTTTATTATAAGACCAACTGGGATTTGTGCTGTACTTCCTCAGAGGGACTACAGTCTTTTACAAGGGTAACTGTACACGGGGAAAAGAAACAATCAGATTTTCTGGCATCTGTAGGATACTGGTTCTGAATTAACATTGATTCCAGGAGATCCCAAGAAATACTGTGGCCCTCCAGTTTAAGTAGGCGCTTATGGAGGCCATGTGATAATGGAGTTTTGACTGATGTATGACTCACAGTAGGTCCAGTAGGCTCCTGAACTCATCCTGTGATTATTTCCCCAGTTCCAGGATGTATAACTGGGATAGACATATTTAGAGTTGGCAGAGTTCTCACATTGGTTCCCTGACCTGTGGAGTGAGGGCCGTTATGGTTGGGAAGGCTAAATAGAAGCCTTTAGAGTGGCCTTTTCCAAGGAAAACAGTGAATCAAAAACAGTACCGCATCCCTGGAGGAACTGCAGAAATGAGTGCCACCATCAAGGACTTGAAAGATGCAGGGGACATCTCCCTTCCACTCTCCCATCTGTCCAGTGCAGAAGACAGATGGAGTGGGGAATGGCAGCTGACTACAGAAAACTCCATTAGGTACTAACTCCAGTTGCAGCTGCTGTACCAGATGTAGTGCCTTAGTTGAGCAAAAGAGACCTCAAAGCCCACCCCCACAGTGACACACTTCCTCCAACAAGGCAACATTTCCTAATAGTGCCACTCCTTATGAGCTTATGGCGGTACCACATTCCACTCCCTGTAGCCGGAAGTTTCTCCAGTCCTGCCCGGCCCAGCAGTTGGGATGAATCTCTCCCTCCTGAGTCCCACAGCCGCTTGGTTCCGCAGGCTGACATCTCTCCTGACTCACCCTTCTTTGTCTCATCTTCAGTTCGAATGCACCACCTAATCTTATCCTGCCCTGCCATAGGCCAATGCAGCTTTATTTATCAACCAATCAGAGCAACACATATTCACAGTGTACAGAAAGACATCCCACAGCATCTCTCTGGCCCCATGAGCTTGTAACCATATCATAGTGCAAAACGCATTTAGTCCAACTTCAAAAGTCCCCATAGTCTATCACAGTCTCAACAATATTTTAAAGTCCAAAGTTTAAAGTCAATTCTGAGATTCATGCAATCTCTTAACTGTAATCCCCTGTAAAGTCAAAATAAAAAAAACAGATCATATACTTCCACCGTACAATGGCACAGGATATACATTACCATTCCAAAATGCAGAGAAGGGAGCATAGTGAGGAAATAGTGGACCAAAGGAAGACTGAAAACCAGTCAGGCAAACTCCGAACTCTGCTTCTCCATGTCTGATGTCAAAGCGCTCCTCAGATCTCCAGCTCCTCTCAGCTTTGTTGACTGCACACACTTCTTTCTCTTGCGCGGGTTCCACTCCCTGTTAGCAGCTCTCCTCAGCAGGTATCCCATGACTCTTGAATCTCCAGCATCTTGGGGTCTCCAAGGCAATCCAGGTCTGAGATTCACAGCTTCATGCAATGACCTCTCTAGGCCTCCATTCAGGGACACCACTGACACATGCCTGGCCTTATTGGCTTTCCTTAGTTGTGAAGGCAAATTCCATAGTCCCTTTCTTCTGTTCTTAACTACAGAACCACATAGCTGAAGCTGTCAAGTTCTGCTACTTACTGGGGCTTGAACATGGCCCCCTTGTTCAATTACATCTTCACTAACTTTCTGTTTTAGATGGTTTCCTTCACTGACTAATCTTGGTTATCCTGAGACTGAATCTGTAGACCAGGCTGGCCTCAAACTCAGAGAGTTTGAACCTCTGCCTCCAGAGTGTTGGGATTAAAGGCATGCACCACCATACCCAACTCTAAGCTTTTCTTTAATTCCTTTTCACAAGTTGCAAACTTAGCTGGGTGGGGTCTTGCTCTGGGGTCACCACTCCCTTTATTCCATTTCTTAATATTTTTATTTCCTTGAACATAGGATTTAGCTCCATTCTACTTCCTAGTGCTCCTTTTCTCCTAAAATTGTACATTTTGTATTTTTCCTTGCTCAGCATGCTCCTCATTATAAATCTAAGCATGAACACTAATGTGTTTATGAGGCAGTTTTGAGAGTTTCTCTGTTTCCAATGGAATTAATACAAATCTCTTTAGCCTCAGGCAGACTCTGCACAAGGGCAAAAAGCAGCCACATTCTTCACCAAAATATCACAAGAACAATCTTTAGGCTACATATTAATATTATTCTCTGAAACCTCTTGAGCCAGTCCCCTCCCCCCAGTTCATCAAATCACACTCAGCACCACTGTCTTCTGTGCTCCTACTGATATGGCCCATTAAGCAGCACTTAAAGCATTCCACTGCCTTCCTCATCCACAATCCTGAGGTCCATAGTCCTTCAAACAAAAGCATGGTCAGACCTATCATAGTAATACCACAGTCCCTGGTACCAACTTCTGCCTTAGTTAGGGTTTCTATTGCTGTGAGGAGACACCATGACCACAGCATTTTTTTTTAAAGGAAAACATTTAATTGGGGTGGCTTACAGTTTCATGGTGCTGGAAACAGAGCTGAGAGTGGAGAAGGCGCTACATCTCGATCCTGCAGGTAACAGGGAAGTAGTCTGAGACACTGAGTGTAGCTTAAGCAAAGGAGACCTCAAAGCCTGCCTCCACAGTGACACACTTCCTCCAATAAGGCCACACCCACTCCAACAAGGCCACACCTCCTAGTAATGCCACTCTCTATGAGCTTATGGGGACCAATTACATTCAAACTATGGGAAATGGGAAGGATTTGGACTTCAATCAAGAACATTATTTTGTGCCAAGGATGTTAGCAAATGTCACTTATCCCAGTATTTGGAAGGCCTAGGCCTTTGATCCATCAGTCACTTATTTCTCACTTCTAACCAGTTCATTCATCACAGTTTAGTATCTTTCTGAACAAAACAAAAACCTACTTCCTTTAATGACATATTCATCTTTCATGCACTTTCTGTTCGTAGTTGACCTTCTTAGCTTTTTTTTTTGGTTTTTAGAGACAGGGCTTCTCTGTGTAGCTTTGCGCCTTTCCTGGAACTCACTTTGTAGACCAGGCTGGCCTCGAACTCACAGAGATCTGCCGGTCTCTGCCCCCCGAGTGCCGGGATTAAAGGTGTGCGCCACCACCACCCGGCTTAGCTTTTTTTTTAATTGACTATTTAGTATGTGTGCATGTGTGTGCATGTGGAGAACAGAGGACAAACCTGTATGAGTCAGTTCTCTCCTTCCACCATGTGGGTTCTGAGAGGCCTAGTGGTGAGCACCTTTCCCAGCTGAGCCACCTCCATGGCCCTGGGCTTTTCTTTCTCTCCATGTACTTTGCAGATCTCCCCTTGATCCCTTCACCCACTACAGTACTGTTTTCCTCACTTCCACTCAAACTGCCCTGTCAACAGTCGTTGATGACCCACTGTGGTTTGACAAATCCAGCGGTCTTTTTCAGGTCTGTTTGACTCAGCATTTGCAGAAGCTGTCTGCACACATCCAGCTGTTGGAAGCTCCAGAGCATAGCTCTTCTCCAGTAGTCCCTCCTGTCCACCAGCTTGGGCCAGGTACCCTCCTTTGTGCTGTATTCTTTTCTTTTTTCAAGATGGGGTTTCTCTGTAATCCTGGCTGTCCTAGAATTAGCTCTGTAGAGCAGAGCTCTCCTGAACTCACAGAGATCCACCTGCCTTTGCCTCCCATGTGCTGGGATTAAAGGTATGTGCCACAACTGTCCAGCTCTTTATTCTGACCACTGCCCTGACATTACATTTCCTATCTTATACTAAATTGTTTTGTTCACTAGCTGCCTCCTGAAATAAAATTCTAATATGCCCCCAAAGGGAGTATATGCCATGTTTATCTGTATCACTACATCCTAACACAAAGCTAGGCAAATTCAAAGTTATAGATTTGGTGTTTTGTTTTGTTTACCTAGCCTCAAAAAGGCCAGCCAGGTTTTTAATTAATCATGCAAATAGGTTACTAAGGAAATCTCAACTTGTTACCCTAGGACTGTGTGCACACCAGAGCCCCTGGCCTGCTCGCCCAGTTGACTTTTTTATCCACTAGCTGTTGTAAGAGGCACATCTTAAAATCCTGTCTGAGCTCTTGGTTCTGGTTCTAGGCATGAAGGTAATAAATAGACTTTTAATATGCAGCCAGGCAAGGAAGGACTACTGAATGAAAATTGTTTTTGGACCTCAACAGCTGAAGTCACAGTACAATGATGATCCTACTATGTTCTGACTCCCTCCAGGGGCAACCAGACAACCTCTCTGTCTAGCAGGAGGACGCCTCTGATAGAGGAAACTAAAGCTGTAAGTAGAAGGCAGTAAACAGAATATTTGGCAATTTTCTCTGCCTTTTTAATGTACCTATCTCTCTCTCTCAAATACTGCCTACGTTTATCTGGCTTGCTTGTGTTATCTAATTTTAAATTGCAAGCTGTGGGATGGAGTAATATTTTTATATGTGCAATGTCTCACTGTAGGTGCCCAAGCATGTCTAATGACATCAATGTCATTCAATTAACCTACTTTATTTAATGAAAAAATTCTAAGGCTCTGTAGAGAACCTATTCACTAGAACTTCACTAGAAATGTAGAAATGATTTCAGGCGTATCCAGGATATATTCAGAATACATGCATACTAATTTATAGTGTTGTGCCATGAAACTCAAATAGAAGTTGGCTGGACTTTTAAGATCTTTAGGTAATATTGAGTAACGTATTGGAAATGGACAATAAATTAATATAGCAGCCCTCTCTCTAATTAAGAGGTATACTTTCTGTTGATCCTTGAAATAAAAAAAAACTATGTTAAATAGAAGCATGTTGCATGTTTCAGAAATCTGGTTATTTATTTTGTTGCTGTTTGGGGTTGGTAAGGAACAGCATTTACTCCCAATTTATAAATTGTCATGCCTATGGTCAAAATTTCCTATGGATCTCATTCAGATTTTATTTCCTTTAATATGCAATACATATGGTGCAAGCTAGAATGCAGAAAGAAAGATACATATAATATAATACATATATAATAATGTATATATAGTGTATGCACACACATATATGCACATACACACGTATAAATGTGTACACACATATTCATTCACTCACACATATGTGTTCGTACACACATATATGTACACACACACACACACACACACTGGGCCTTTCCCTGGAATGTACATCAGAGGATATAATCTGACATTAGTTCTTAGAAAGTGACTATCAAGCAAGAAGATCTAGATCCTGAAACAGAGACCCATTCAGGGTCTTCTACACACTCAGAAACGGTATTGCCTGGAGGAGCAGTTATGGATTGTCATAGAGGAGAAGAAACTCGCAGGAATCTCAGAACGCCAGGAATTCTCGGGCAGAGCTCTGGAGTTAAATCCGTATTCTGTTACACTGGTTAACATGGCTGGGTTACTACTGTCCCCTCAGCAGAGTTACTGTGTGACTGTGTGATGTATGAGCCATTGGAAGCTCCACCTCAGCCCCTCCCTCTCCAAACCTGCCCCTCAGCACACCAAGTAGCAGCTCCTCCACCAGAGGTGCTCGAGACCCTCCTACAGGGTATTTAAGCTCCGGTCCATAGACCTGCCATGTGATTTCTCTTCCTTCCTCTCCCTGAGATCACCCGGGAATGCTTTGCTCAGATTAAACCTGGTTTTATTAATTCGGCTTGGTTTGGCTTATTGCATCGGTGGAGAACCCACTGTGGGGATTCAAAATACTTATGAGTGTATAATGCAGGCCCTTATTGAGTGCCTCTCATTGATTTGACAGGTTCCAAATTCAAATTTGAGTCAGAAACACTAGACGGAGGCACACACACAGCTGTTAGGCTCCTAAACTAGCCTGCAGGACAGAAAAGTGTACCACTTCCCAGCCTGGTTCTGGTGTGGTCAGCAGAAGAGGTGCATAGCAAAACCACGGCCTGTCTATCCTGTGCAGAGTTTGATGTGAGACTACTCCAAGTTGGAGGATTCCTGTTTCCATCCTAAGAAGTGCCTGGGGGTAAAGAGTGAAGAACAACAAAACTCTTTTTCAGTCCACTGAATACATTTTATTAATGGCTAATGTTTACTGAGCACAGCAATGTATTGAACTCGGCTGATTTTATTGCTTCTTTACAGCCCTTTATCAGACAGGAAACCATGAAATTGCCAGTAAATAAACTGAGGCTTAACAAGTAGACACACTTTGATGCCTGAGTTTCAAGGAATGAAGTCTTTGATGTGGGGACTAAGGACAGATCTCTGTTTAGAATGATGAAGAGAGAGGACCTGGAGGGAAATAACTTCCAGAGAGTTCTGGAGATAGAACTAAGCATCGGGTTGCTGAAGGGGGTCAAAGGCCCATGGTGGAAACATGGCACCCCAAAACTGGGTGGAGTAGGGTAGGCAGTGGCCAATACAAAGAGAAGCAGATCCAGGCTTGGAAATGGAGGACAGACGGCAGCTCGGACAAGAGGACACTCAGGACCTAATCTCTTGTCCTGGTGGTTTTTTTCCATAAGGTTCTTCTGGTGGCGATGTCAAAGTACTGGATTTGAGAAATGAGAGACAAAAGAAGACCAATTAAAATATTCCTGGAAAGGTGTTATTTCACTCTTCCTGGAAATGAAGGCAATAAAGAAGACGAGACCTTCCTGTTTGGGGAAAAGGAGGACTCTAAGCTTATTCAGGGAGGCAGCTTCTTTTTCCTGCTCTAAAACTAAAACACTAGCGTGTAGCTCTTTATTCAGAGGATATTGACCCAGCACTCGGGAGGCAAAGGCAGGCAGATCTCTGGGAGTTTGAGGCTAGCCTGCTCTACATAATGAGTTCCAGGACCGCCTGGGCTACAAAGTGAGACCCTGTCTCTAAACAACCAAAGCAAAACAAAAGGAAATTGGATGGTGTGATCCTTGCAGTCATTACACATCAGGTATTGTGTGCCGTTAGCCTATAAAACGGTGAAGCCTTCAGCCCTTTGTCTCCACGGAGCTAACTTCTTAAGGAACCCGGAAGAGCGGCTCTGCCTCTGCTGTCTGTGTTTTGTTTCCTTTTGCTATGGCCCCAGCTGACCTGGAATGCAGGGTAATCCTCCTGCCTCAGCCTCCCAAATTCTGGGGTTATGGGCATGTTCCTTAGGCACATGCAATTTTGAGCAGCTGTTTTAAATAGTGATTTTTATTGTTGATGTGTTCAAATGCAGGAATCATTTTCATGAGTATTTTTTCTTAAGTCAGCCCTCAATAGTGGCTAATTACAATTCAGTAGAGGCGTGTTTTGTTGTTTTGAGAGCTGAGGAACCAAAGCTGTGGAAACTGATGGTGTAGCCCTGAGGCACTGTATCTCAGTTAGCAGTGGTCTCCTCCAGGCTGCAGCTCAGGTAGGTGACTGAAGGACAATATTCTCTGTTGGGAACTGAAGTCGGTCTTTAGATGTACATGTATAGGCTTTCCCCATTCTACATAAACTGATGGGTGATTTGCTAAATACCTTCAGACATTTCAGAAGCAAAAAAAAAAAAAAAGAGAGAGCCCCGTTTTTAAATGTAAAATAATGATAATCAACATTATAGAATTCACCTGTCCTTTTTTCTTTACCCATATGGATTATGTGTGTACATGTGGGTATTCATGCACAGGTGTGTGTGTGTGTGTGTGTGTGTGTGTGTGTGTGTGTGTGTGCACATGTGTGCAGAGGTCCCAGGTGTAGTTCCTTATGTACCATCCACCTTTTGTTTTCAGTCTTTCGCTGGCCTGGAACTTGACAAGTAAGCTAGGCCTTGTCTTTCCTTTTTTTTTTTTAATTTCCCTCTCTTTTGGGTTGTTTAGACAAGGTCTTACTCTGTAGCCCAAGGGGAACTTGTCCTAGGGAAACTCACTACATAGCCCCAGGCCAGATTCTACTTGACAGTGATCTTCCTGCCTCAGTCTCCTGAAGTCTAGGATCATGGGTATAAGCCATCATCTGGGTGGAATTTAAAAAATTTTAATAACACATTCTAAAATTCTCTAGAAAATGTGATGACCTGATCTTCCTTAGAGACTAGGATATATCTCGAATGACATAGATCTCGTTAGGTGAGAGCATTCAGAGTTGACCAGTTTTGGGAGGGGCTTGCGTCTAAGCATCGAGAGGCTATTCAGTGTAATGAGGACCTATAATTCCCCACTGAATGTCCACTGTAGAGATGCTTAGGTGGTGCGATATCATATGACACTGTCAGTCTAATGGGTCCACAGACACGATTGCCACAGACGCAGTAAACGGAACTGCCATCCTAAGCAATAGCTCTCACTTCAAAGAAAGAAAAGATCTGGTTTATCTGGAGCAAAGTATGAGCGACCATGTCCTGGGGATATTTATTTCAATCTCCCCAAACCTAATGTTTCAAGGAAGAAGCAGCTTCATGGAATTTTTATAGTAGCAGAACAGAAAAAGTTATAAATCAAGGCGTCTTAAAGCTGTATTGCAGGAAACATCAGGGGCCCAGGGCAGCAAGTGTCTCTCCTGTAGGTCTCAGATGTTAGCTAATGGCACTCTTAGCTTTTCCATGGGGAGAACAGGGTTTTGTTAAGTTAATAAATTCCAAGGGTTTTTATTTGTTTAGTCCGGATGTCAGGTTTGATGCTGAGGTGGTCAAAGGCTCTTCAGGAAGTTAAAGAAAGCTCCAAAGAAACTGTAGCTGTACATTCTGCTCAGCAGCTTCCCAGCTCTGCACAGCCACTGAGGTTTTCTCAGCCCATCAGCAGGTCCGGGCAGCTTCTCTCCGGGCTTCTCACATTCGCCTCTTGAGAAACTAGGTTTTTTTTTGTTTGTTTGTTTGTTTTGCTTTTTTTTTTTTCAAATGTAAGATGTCTTATTGAGAGATTGCAGATAGGCTATGCATTATCTTTTTAAAAATATATATTTTTTTAAATTTCTGGGTGGGGTGGTGCATGCCTGCAGTCCCAGCCCTGAGGAGGCTGAGGTGGTCTGAATAAGAATGGCCCTCATAGGCTCATATATTTGTTAGGATGCATGGCCTTGTTGGAGGAAGTGTATCACTGGGGGTGGGCTTTGAGGTGTCAAAAGCCCAAGCCAGGCCTGGGGTCAGCTCTCTCTCTCTCTCTCTCTCTCTCTCTCTCTCTCTCTCTCTCTCTCTCTCTCTCTGCCTGTGGACCAAGGCTGTAGCTCTCAACTACTTCAACTACTGCCCCAGCACCATGCCATGCTCCCTGCCATGATGATAACGCACTAAGCCTCTGAAGCTGTAAGCCAGCCCCCAGTTAATGTTTTCCTTTATACGAGTTTTCTTGGCCATGGTGTCTCTTCACAGCAGCAGAACTGTGACTAAGACAGAGGAGGATTACAGTGAGTTCAGGGCTAGCCTGGTCTACATAGTAAGTTCTGGGCTAGCCTGGTCTACATAGTAAGTTCTAGGCTAGCCAGGGCTACATAGTGAGAGCCTGCCTCAAAAGTATTTTTTTAATATAAAAAGAAATGAACACTATTTTTTTCTGTGACCAGGAACTAGTGTCACTAAATTATTAAAATAATTTTGATTAAAGGATTTTAAACCTACACTATATAATGAGAAATGCCCTGGACAGGGGCCTGCACAGAATGATCTCCATAATCACTTCACACAGGCTTATGAAGACAAGGCAGTCTGCCACCATTTACCCATCATACATTTTCTTGCTCAGCCTATGAGTGGCCCATGGAAAGACTTCTAGACAGAGCTTGTTCATACCTTGCTGGTTTCCTAGAAGAAAAATACAAAATAAAGTAATGAATGTGTTTTCTAAGCTGCCTAGTTGTTAGTAACAGACCTGGAACCGATCTCCCCTCTGACAAGCGGGGCACTTCTGACTCACATCTACTGCTTGGAGCTCCCCTGAGGCCTAACCCAGAGGCAACACTATCAACCGTGAAAGTAAGTGTGGTTCTAGTGGCCTGGTGCTGGGTCCAGCTTCACCAGGGCCTGTCCTGAGCTGATGGGTCACAGGGCCCTGTGAATGGTGGCAACTGTTACATTAGGGACACCCAGCCAAGTGTGTCAGTTGTATTTAATTGAAATTTGAGTTTAGGGGAAAAAAAAAATCCCTTAGCTTCTAAGCCATAGCTGCCCATGGCTCGGCCAGAGCAAAATGATTGGGGGAAAAATGTTTGTGTAGGCATCCATCCACCATATGTCTGCTCAGAAATTGAATACTGGGTGTTTTTATTGCCTCTCAAAATGTTGTTCTAGTGAGTCATTTCAGGAAAATTAGTGCTGGAATATATGTAACTTATTTGACTTCGGAGCTTCTCTGCGTTAATTAACTAAGCCGACAACAAGCTAGCTAATAAACGTCACGTGATGCGGCTGTGTCCTAAGTCTGTGCTAATAGGTAGCCATTACTCACGTGAGTCCATGGCTAGATGGATCTGGAAATGTGGTACTGTAACAAAGGACCAGAATTTTATTAAATTTATGTCTAGAGTAAGGAAGAGCCCGGCATAGTGGCTCACACCTGGAGTCCTGGTGCTCAGGGGCTGCAGCAGGAGGAACAAATTCAAGACCAGCCTGAGGTAGAGCCTGTCTCAGAAGAAAACAATTCAAAACAGCAGCCAGCCCGGTGGTCAAGCCGGCTGCCCAGCCCGGTGACCTGAGTTCAGTCCACAGGTCCCATACGGTGGACGGTGAGAATCGACTCCAACAGCTTTTCTAACCTCTGTGTCCCCGCCAAAGAAAACCCTGAACCATTAGAATTCAAAACAAAGCAACAAGAATACACATTAAAACGACATCAAACCTACACAAGAATTCTGTTCCGCCCTACCCACCACAGACCCACCAGCTAGCCAGGGGTCTTCACCGTAGGTATGAACAGCCCTTGTTGGACATGATGCTTCCTTTTTTTCTGCCCACGTGTTTTGGGGAGAATCACCATGCCAGTTCATGGGTCCTTCTTCTTTTAAAGGATGCTGAAAGGTGGCATGCCTGCCATCTTGACAGCTAATGAGATAGCTTGCACTTGGAATGTGAAGAATCCAAATTTCGTAAGTCGGTAATGATAGCAGTAGGTTGAACCTATGACATTGTAACTAGAAGTGTTAGGCCTACTCCTTTCTTTAAAACATATGTTGAATAAAATCTGGCTAAGCTTTGTGAAGTGACACAAGCTGTTGTAACACTGAAAGTGTGTGTGTGTGTGTGTGTGTGTGTGTGTATGTGTGTGTGAGTGTGTGTGTGTGAGTGTGTGAGAGTATGTGAGTGTGTGTGTGAGTGTGTGTGTGAGTGTAAGTGTGTGAGTGAGTGTGTGTGTGTATGCACATATTTATGAACCTGTGTGCACACCTGTGTAGATGAGAGGCCAGAGGAGGACATCAGTGTTCCTACTCTGTCATTTCCTGCCTTGTTTCCTTCACTGAACCCAGAGCTAAGTTTGGTGGCCAGCAAGCCCTACCGATCCTCCTGCCTCTGCCCTTCACATCCCTTGAGTTACAGGTGCACAGCCATACCAGGTTTATGGGGGAGCTGGGATCTGAACACGTGACCTCACGCTGGTGCAGCAAGAGCTCTCATCCACCATACCATCTCTCCACCGAGCTGAATATGACTTTTTTTTTTTTGAGAAAAAAGACACAATATTAGTTTCAATAATATATGAGCCCCTTGACTGCCTTTTATGCTGTATACAGAATAAACCCAGATGCTTCACTTGGCCTGCCAGGCTTTTCACGGCTTGGCTGTGGACTTCTGTTTTTCATTTTGTAGATTTAACTTAATTACATGTCCCCCTTCCCTTTCCTCCTTCCAAACCCTCTCATCTGCCCCTCCTGCTCCCTTCAAACCCATGGCCTCTTTTCTCATCAACTATTATTGCATACATATATATTAACATACACTTACAGATTCCTAAATATAACCTGTCGAGTCCATATAATGTTCCTGTATGTGTGTTTTCAGGGCTGACCGTTTGGCCCTGGACAACCAATTGTGGTACTCTTCCCTGGTGAGGTCACTTCTTCCTCTTTACTTGGTTGCCTGTAGTTCTTTGTGTAGTTGAGACCTCGTGGGCTGTCCCCCACCTGGTTTGGCATGGCTGTTGGCGTCATCCTTGTTCAGCTCACATTTGGGGGGTCATGTTGGGGAGACTTATGGGTGAAGCTGATGTTACTAGGAGACACAATGTCACAGCAAAGTCCCCGAGCCTCTGGCTCTCCCAATCTCTCTGCCTCCTCTTCTGCAGTGTTCCCTGAGCCTTAGGTGTGGGGGTGTTTTGTAGGTGGGCCCACCGGGCCTGGGTGGCCGCGGACTTGCCAATCACCAGGCATCCTGGCCTGGCCACGGGTCTCTGCCTTCACTCCCTTTCAGCTGGGCTTCTCCTTCCAGCAGCTTCTCTATAGCCCTCTGCTTCCTCTACAACCTGAGTTCAAACGTCACCTCCTCCTTCACTCTTCCCTGCATGCCCCTGACCACACTAACCACACCCCCACACTGCCACTCTCTTCCTGCCGCTTCCTGCTTGTGTACATGTTCCTGCTGTTGGAAGGTGAGATGTCTAAGAACTGCAACTCGGCTTGTCTTCTTCGCTGGTGTGTCTCCAGGGCCCAATACAATGCCTGGAATACAGTGTATATACAACTGGTATTTGCTACAACAAAAACTGTTTATGACCCAATAAATATTGAATGTATTTCAAATATAGGAGCCAGGACTTGATGCAGTGTAGGGAAATACCATGCCTTACAGAGCTCCCCAGAGTTCTGTGGGGAAAGACACTGGGCCTGACCTGAGTTTGATTCTGGGGACCAACATCATGGAGGGAGGGAACTGACCACTGCAGGCTGTCTTCCGACCTCCACATGCATGGTGTTCCAAGCACACACAGACACGGACAAAATGAACACATTTTAAAAACTGTTTAAAGAGCCCTTTGAACTGAGTGATTTCTTCTATTCCGCTCACACGGACAGTGGCATTGGTCTCTGAGATGTGTTCAAGTCACGTGTGCTCCTCACTTCTGCTGTGACTTGCCTTTTAGGAAGGGGTGCAGCTTATGCCATCGTGGAATGAGCTCTTCCTCTGAGTCAGGAAGCCAACAGGTATTGGTATTTGCATTCTGCATTTATTAGTCAACCGCTTGCCTCATCATTCCTGAAATACACGCGTTTATGAGAGCCCTAAAGTTTGTTAACAATTTTTATTGGTGTCCATTTATTTGATCTTCCTTATCCCTCTGCTCTGTAAAGCCTCTGATGGCCATTCTCCCGGGGAGGTTGTGAACACGGGTTGGGTGAGATTTCATTTTACTTACACAACTGGTAGAGACAGAAGTAGCAGACAGCCTGGTGGTGCACGTCTGCTATCCCAGCACCTGGACAAAGGCAAGGTCAGGAGTTCAAGACTGGCTTCACCTACAGAAGGAATTGACGGCTAGTCTGGGCTACATGAGACTTGGTCTCAAAAAAAAAAGAGGTGAGGGGAAGAAAAAAGAAGAGAGAGAGGAAGAAAGAGTGAGAGAGCAAATGACCTTACTCTTCAAGCCCCGTCCTCAACACTGTCAGTCCCATCACGGCCCCTCTTACACTGTATTTGATTAAAACTTTACAGTTTACAAAGTACTTTCACACAAACCATTTCCTTTGATCCTCTAAACAATCCTGTGGTTGGCAAAGCAGGAAAAATTCTTTCCTAAAAATATTTATACCATCTCTTTGAGAAGACATCCACACACAAGAGCAAAGATACTGTTCCTGAGTAGTAATACAAGCAAGTCAAAAGCAATTACACAGGTGTGCACGGATGCAGAAGAGACTGAATTGTAGATGGCCCAATGAAACATCTGACAAAGTCGAGGGAAGAAAAGGGTCAGAGTCTTCTAGATAGAGGGCGTGGGCCACGGAAGACATGCTTGTTGGCACAGCCCATGTGGAGAATGTGGGCCGTAAGCTAGCTCCACAGCAGGAGAGGGCGGCACTAGGAAGTAAAGGTGAGGATGGGGAAGGAGGAGCACTTCCGGTTACTGAGTGTCAAGGGGAGCTTAGATTTTCTTTGACCTATGTTAGGAGCCACAAAAATTTGTACAAATAAAATGCTAGAGATCATTAGAATATTAGAGGTCAAGCAAGATGGCACATACCTATAGTCTCTGCACTTGGGGGAGTGAGGCAGGAGGATCCTGTGAGTCCAACTCTAGCCTGGGATACACAGTAAGGCCCTATCTCCCCCAAAAATATTAGACCTGGAGACAAAGTCTGATGAAGTTTTGGTGGAAAGTTATCAAGACTCTTGCACGGTCTGGGGAGGTGGCTCAGCTCACAAGGTGCTTTCTGTGGAGGCATAAGGACCTAAGTTGGGTCCCCAACACCTATGCACATATGACATATGCACCAGTCATGCATATCTGTCATTCCAGACGGGTGGAGATGGGCACATCTTTAGAACTCAGTGGCTAACCAGCCTAGCCGAATCCATGAGCTCCAAGTTTGGTGAGAGACCCTGTTTCAAGAAATAAGCAACTGAGGAGGACACTCAACCCTGACCTCTGGTCTACACACACACACACACACACACACACACACACACACACACACACACACACACACACACACACAAGACTAGTCTGTGATGTGTCTGGCATAAAGCACATGGCCATAGGTGACATGTCAACTGGAAGAGTAGATCTAACACAGAAAGACTCATCAGGGATAGATCAGCCTAAAGTAAGGGAGAGGGAGGAAAGAGGGGGTGACGGCAAGGCTTCCGCCTGGTGGGTTGGGTGACTGGTCCAATAACTGCGTTATTTCTGAATGAAAGCCTTTTGGTTGGGGTGGGAGTGAAAAGACTGAGTTAAAGAGATAACAAAAAGCAAAACGGGCCGGGCGGTGGTGGCGCACGCCTTTAATCCCAGCACTCGGGAGGCAGAGCCAGGCGGATCTCTGTGAGTTCGAGGCCAGCCTGGTCTCCAAAGCGAGTTCCAGGAAAGGCGCAAAGCTACACAGAGAAACCCTGTCTCGAAAAACCAAAAAAAAAAAAAAAAAAAAAAAAAAAAAAAGCAAAATGGGTGCAAGCATATGGAGTCCAGCCCTGGACACCGCCAAGGAAATGGGTCTGGAGAGCTGAGGTGTCCGAGTTCGTGTTGCGTGTTCAACCGAATCTCTCCCTCTCCTCCCGACTCTGCACCTTGGCTGGCCATTCGTCTGCCCACGGTCCTTCCTTAGCAATTCACTGTGAGAAATCTGTTCTTAAAGGTTTAGCTGTTTCCTTGTGAATTTCCTGTATGGTAGTATTAAAAGAAGAAAAAAAAAAAAGGAAAAAAATCTTTAGAATCCAGTAAAGACTTTCAGCCTGAAATAGTTATTTGGAAATTGTTTGTGTTTTTTAAAATTAATATTTATTACTTTTAAATTCAAAATCTCAAGCTTTTACATTAAACATATCTATTTACTATTCTACTTATAAGCCTAACAAATTGATATCTGATCCACTTAATCATTTTAAACTGCATTTATTAATTTAATAATTTGACTATTTTTTTCAAACATGCCAATTTTTCTGATTAGCAAATCTTCTCAAATTATAAAGTAATTCTCATTAAGCTAATAAATTAGTTAGGCAGGGTGGCACATGCCTGTAAGCCCAGTGCTCTGGAGCCTGAGGCGAGGATCATGAAAGTCAGAGGCCAGCTGTGGCTCCATGAGACCCTCCCTGTCTCAACAAAACAAAATAAAGGAGCTGGCGAGATGGCTCCACGGGAAGAGTGACTGTCACGTAAGCGTGGGGACCTGAGCTTAAAGCCCCGGGGCCCATGTAAAGCCAGGCACGGCCACCAGCATCTGTAACCTAAGCACTGTGGGGTGGAGGAGGACTGCTCAGGCGTGCTGGCTGCCAGCCGAGCGGCTTCAACAAGAGATCCCGCCTCAAGGAGGGAGAGCAGGATTCCAGGTGGCCTCCAAACCCTAGAGCTTGGGCTGGTGTAAACCCCCACATGCACCCCCCCCTCTCTCTCTCACACACACACACACACACACACACACACACACACACACACACACACACTCTAAAACAAACAAAAATGAGTTATGAAGGAGGATATAAAACTAATTGCACTGTCGGGCGGTGATGACGGACGCCTTTAATCACAGCACTTGGGAGGCAGAGGCAGGAGGATCTCTGTGAGTTCAAGGCCAGCCTGCTCTACAGAGCAAGATCCAGGACAGGCACCAAAACTACACAGAGAAACCCTGTCTCAAAAACCAAAACAACAACAACAAAAAACTAATTGCCTTTCTAGTTTTAATTCCGTCAGATTTTTGGGTATTTTTTGGTAGGAGATAAGTGCATAGAAATATATTCAAATTTTATCACACATTCAAGGGTGAGAGTGTAAAGTCCAATGTACAGCTACACAACTTCAGAATGGCTACTCTCTAGATAGGTGTTCATTGAGATGGATAGATTTGGGGTCTTGTTAATTGTGGTGTCTGGTAGTTTTTATTTGAAAGGTTTTTTTTGTTGTTGTTGTTGTTTGTTTGAGACAAGGTTTCTTCCTGTACTCCTGGCTGTCCTGGATCTCGCCCTGTAGACCAGGCTGGCCTCGAACTCACAGAGATCCTCCTGCCTCTGCCTCCCGAGAGCTGGGATTAAAGACATTTGCCACCACATTTGGCATATTTGCAAGTTTTTTTTTTAAATAATAAAGGTTATACTTTTTTAATTTTAAAAATTAATTAAAAACAACAACAAATCAGGGCAGTGGTGTACACTTGTAGCCTCAGCATTTGGGAGGCAGAAGAAAGAGAATCAAAAGTTCAAGGCTAGCTTCAGCTACAGAGTGTTTGAGGCCAGCTTGGATTACATAAGACACTGTTTTTGTTTGTTTGTTTGTTTGGGGGTTTTGTTGTTGTTGTTTGTTTTTTGAGACAGGGTTTCTCTGTGTGGCCTTTGCTGTCCTGGAACTCGCTCTGTAGACCAGGCTGGCCTTGAACTCAGAGAGATCGCCCTGCCTCTGCCTCCTGAGTACTGGGCTGGGATTAAAGGCGTGTGCCACCACCGCCACCACCGCCGCCAACACCACCATCACCGCTGCTGCCACCAGGCTTACATAAGACACTCTTAAAAAAGAAAAAAGAAAGAAAAAAAGGGAAAACTATTAAAGGAAACTAAGACATAGGTAAATTGTAATTTTTCTTAAAAGTCCCAAACTAGTGAATAAACTTAAAATTTCCGTAATTTAAAATCAAATCAATAGTAGTAAGTTATATACTTTAATTCAGCACAGTAAGTTATATACTTTCATTCAGATTACTTGGTTAATTTTTAGTCAACACAGACATGCTCGTGCACGCATGCACACATGCACTCGAAACATTAGAACTATTTAAAATATCATACACTAGAAACATTTAAAATAGCACACAATAGATTCCTTAATACAAAAACCCCGGGCGGTTTGAGTCCCTTCACTACATCTCTAGTCCAGTCTGAGTCTTGCCGGTGAAGGGATGCACCCACTGGAAGAGCGCTTGTGCCATCCCCCGGGGGAACACCTTCTCGGAGGGGAGGGCTCCGCAGGGGAGCCTGGGCCTCTGTGGCTCCGGCGTGCTGCAGACGGGCTCAGCTTTCCCTCTGGGATCTAAGACCGTCAGGTTCTGGTTCTATGCTTTCCACTTCCGTTATTTCTGTGTTCTGGAAGCATCCAGGGTCCCTGACTCCTGTCAAGGGCCTCCTCTTGATGTCCTACCACATCCTCATGTCTTACATCCTTTGCCACTCTGTAGTGGGAAGGAAATGAAGGCTGTTGGGCCAACAAGAAGACTCAGCTGGGAAAGGTTCTTGTTGCCAATCCTAACCACCTGAGTTCTAGCCCTTGGGCTTAGAGAAAGGAGAGGGGAGGGGAGAATGGGCCCTCTGACCTCCATAAATGCACCGTGACCAACCCCCAACACAGATATGCTCGTGCACGCATGCACACATGCACTCGAGTACACCCCCACCCACCCACCCCACCCACCCACCCACCCACCCCCACCCACAAAAAAATGTAATTTTAAAAAAGTCTAATATTAAGATTAAATAAAATGTTATGCTTAATAAAAATTTATTGTGAAGATCAAAATCAGCCAACATGGCTCCTCTAAGGAGGAATAAACCTGCCTGTAGCTGAAGAATTGGACCTAGCAAAGCCCCTTCCTGGTCCATGTTGATGGTCAAAAGGCAGCTGTGTGGGAATGGCAAGTGTGTCAGGAGTCAGGCGGCTAGGCACAACGAGGGAACTGTTTGAGTTCGGGAAGACAGTCTGAGAGGGAGGACGCCAGAGGGGATGAAAGGAAGAGGAGCCGAGCTCTGAGGAGAAGGAAGGTGGACGGACTCCCACGGGAGGCAGCACTTCCCCGGTGCTCACGAGGCTTGTCCAGTAGCCTCCATTCCCTGGTGTCCGATGATGACGGTTGTCTGGGAATGATAAGATACGGCTAGTCAAAGCTAGGAGAACAGTCAGAGCCAAACTCCGTCGACCTGCCCCGAAGGCCGGCTACAGTGATGTTCACTGGAGTGTGCTGGAAGCCACAGGAGGCATGGGTGGGTGGTTCACAAGAGACAGGTTCAAAACCGGTGCAGGGGGTTCAGAGGAGGTAGAAGGTGGTAGAAAACCCAGAGGAGTCATGGGAAAGGTAGATCATACCCAAACTGACTCTGGACACTAAGCTAGGAGAATTCCAGTGAGTTTGAAGCTAGCCTGGACTATATAGTTTTTGTCCATCATGGGTTATAGAGTAAGAGTCAGGAGCAGAGGTTCACCTCCCCCATCCCCCACTTTCCGTCCCCTCACCCCATGGCCTCCATTTGTGTTAGGTGTTAAACGCGGGCTTTGAGCACTGAGCTACACATCCAGCCCCAAAGTTTGATTCTTCAACTATGAAATCCACGCTTGGTGTCACAGCAGGAGCTAAAAGGCTGGCCTTGGCTAACAGGCTTTTGCAGTAACCACAGCAGAGGGGAGGGATGTCTGGTTGGCCAGGGACGTGGAAAGGGAATCACAGCCTTGGCAGGGAGTAGCTAGGCTTACTCCAAGAAGAAGGGTACAGACAACGTCTTCTAATGTCATGATCCCATTGGAAAGAAAGATCCCTTCCTGACCCGGAGACAGAGGCATCCAGCTTTTAATCCGGACCCCAATGACTGTGTCTTGTGGCTCACATCCTCTGTTCTGGTTTTCATTCATCTCATGAGTCAATCTGCTTGCAGGGAAAGAATGCTCTGGGGTCTCCTATTCCCAGGATGATAGCCTTAGTCAAATTCCAGTTTTTATTGAAATTAATCTGTTCACATGCTGACTTCCTATATTTTTTTTTCCTAGAAATTACTCATCCTAAGTTTGTCACTAAGAAACCGATCTATTTGATATGCTAATGAAATCAGGGTTCTGCACCTGCCATGTTGAGGACCAGTCCCTGGACTGATAATACCCACCACGGGAACATCTTAGGAGATGGATTGCTCATCTCTCCAGTTATTTCCTGTGACACATAATCACGGGGCTGGATGGCTGGCAACCACAACTCACCCTGGGGGTTCAGAGGATTCTTGGAGATGATAACATCCAAATTATATCTTAAAGGATGAGTAAGAGGTGGGCAGGGTCTTTCCAGCACAGTCCAGGGCAGGAAGAAGCAGCATAGAGAGGTGTGGGGAAGAGAAGGAGCCTCTGGAGGGATGATGGAGGAGCCAGGAGTCTGCAGAGAAAGAATCCGAAGCTTCTGAAGCAGGAGAAGAAGAGGAAAAACTTGGATCTATCCCTCCAGCTTAAGGGCAAGACATGGTTCTAAGGAGCCAGTCCGGCGGTACTTAGGAGGCTGTAGATTTGAGGTGGTGGGTTCTGAACTGTCATCACACTGGAGGAACCAATCAAGGAAAACAGGAACATTTTAGGCGACACTGTTGGTCTGGTTTGGATATCTCATGGATGGTGGTGCTAGGAACTCACAAGTGGACGGGATGGCTAAGTCTCCCAGGTCTTGTTTGTGGGATCTGGAGGTGAGTGCTTAAGAAAAGGGAAAATGAGGCTAATTTTGAAAATATCAGTGTCTCCGTGCCTGGGACTTCCAGGGGGAAATACTTAGCATTCAGGTGGATACAGTTGCTGGGGGCTGCAAAGGAAGGCCAGCGCAGGCATGAAGGTGTCTAAATCATCCTCGAAGTGTTAGTGAAGTCAGAGAAGTGAGGCTGCCCCGACAAGCCAGAGAGTGACAGCAGTCCGGGGGAAAATTTCAAGGCAAATCTTAAGACACAGGCAAAGGACGAACCCATGGAGGGAAATAAAAACAACAGGCACGCGGGAGAGCTCCGGGAACCTCACAAACAGCTCCAAACCCGGAAGTTTCTGAACAAAGGGAATGAGTATCAGGCAAGCCAGGTTACGGTGGCCTCGGGGCGGACCTCAGTGGCCTGAGGAGAGGATGGCGGGGAGGAGGTGAAGACAGTCCATGTGGACCATCTTTTCACAAAGCTTGCTGGGACACAGAGTCGTCCTGAGGTGCTGGTGCAGAGGCAGCCCCTGCTGTGAGCCACGCTTCCTCTCGTCTAGGAGCCTTAGAGTCAGCAGGAAGGCCCCTGGGCCAGTACGCCAGTCACGAGGGGTCCTTGTTCAACATCAGCCCACTTTTACTAGACACCTCCTACCCTCTGCGTCTTTTTCCTCCTCCGCTAGTGAAAAGGACTAGTTCTGTCTTCCAGCGAAGCCACCCAGGGCAGGACCGGCTCAAGCGCTGCCCAGGCACGTGTTCAGCTCTCAGTGATGCCAAAGGCGATCTGTGGGCCCCTGGACTCAGCACACTTTCCTATGCCCCTCCTCTCCAGTTCTGGATAGAGAGCAAAGGTGGTACCCAGCTCTGACGTCTTAATATACTGCCTCGTCCCCACAGTTTCTAGGGCCTGGAGTGGCAGCTTTTTGGGGTGCGCAGGATTCCCCATTCTTTCCTGAGGCCCCAGGTTTATTCTTGCTCAGTGGCCACTGGCTTCTGGAACAGACCAAATTTAACCCGGATATATTTAGTGAGATTCCCTAACTGCCAGGTAGAAGAGACACCCCAAGATTCCCTTTTCTCCCAGGTGTGCCTGGGTTTGGTTCATTAATGGTGTGTATTGTTTTTCTGAAGTAAGGTTGGTCTTTAGTCTGGAACCTCCTAGGATCTCAAAAGCAGAGGAGAATTAGGAAGAATTAAATCCTTCACTCTGTGCACTGTGTCTCTTCCATCAGCTCTAGACCTCGGTCAGAATGAACAGGCTTCCCATCTGCTGCCAACAGGAAGGCAAACTTTGGAGACTGCAGGCCGCATACTCGTCTGGAGTCTGGAGCCCACCCTGCAGGCGTTTCCAGCAGGAGAAGTGTGACAGTCCCCTGGTACAGGCTCTGCTTTAGGTTTGCTTAGCGATAGGTTCTCATGAAAGAGAAACGTGTTAGAAGAAGAGGGAAGGGTATCTTGAGAAACACCCAAGCCTCTCTGTTGGACCTTGAACCCACACAAAAGTCTCAGATTCTCTGTTGCGCAAGTAAAAGCTACGTCTTTGGGAAGAAAACTGTAGTATCCTTACGTGTCTTGTGCAATCCGGTGATACATGATGGGAGGGGTAGAAACAGACAATAAAACTGAAGGAAAGGAAAACAAACCAAACCAAACAGTGATTCCCTGCTAGGTAGTACTGGGGATTGGACCCAGGGCGGCACTCATGGTTGGCAGTATTCTACCACTGAGATACTCCTCCCCCTGTTTTAACATGAATGACCTGAGCAAGTGTGTGCAAGAAAAAGCCAGTGAACAAAGAGAGACTCGAGCTATAAGACAGCAAGCATTCATGACGGAAGCAGTTTGGAGGAGATAGGAGAAGCAGCTCACCTGTGAGAGAGGGGGGAGGGGGAGGGGGAGGGGGAGGGGAAGGGGAGCGGGAGGGGGAGGGGTGTCTGAATTTTGAGTGAATTCAAAGCCATTTAGGCAGCAGAGAGTGTGTGTTAGCCTTTCATGGCTGTGATGAACACCGGGGAGAAGCAATTTAATTCTGGCTTGTGGTTTCAGAGGTTAAAGTCCGTGATTGACTGGCTTTGTTCCGGATCCATGGTGAGGAATTGCATCACGGTGGACCTGCATGGTGAAGAGAAGCTGTTCTCGTATGGTGACCAGGAAGCAGAGTGAGAAGAAATGGAGGGGACAGAGCTCCCGACTAGAGATAGTCCCGCCCACATACCTCTGGTGACCTAGTTCCTCCATCTAGGCTCCACCTCTAGAAGTTTATACTATCCCCAGTAATTCCATCACATTATGAATCCTTGTAGGAATTAATTCAAGACAGAGTCCTCACAGCCCAATCATGTCTCAAGAGTTGAGTCTGCTAGCTGGAGACCAAGCTTTCTCCACACGACCTCGGGGTCATCTCATACAAAAGGTTCAGCAGTGACCGCTGGATAAGGGCCATTTGCACACATTGCATTTAATCTTCACAAGAGCCCTATCTGGTGGGTATTGTTCCACAATCAGACTTTGCACATGATCTGGACACAACTCCAGGCCAGAACGTGCCTAGAGAAACGGAGGTGGCATTCTGTCTGTCCGAGAAGCCCACACAGGCAGTAACAACACCCAGAGAGTCTTCCCATCTCTGAAATCACCACAGGGGTATTGTCCCCTAAGTGGAAAGCTTGCTTCCATTCCAGACTTTCCAGTTTAGAAATCTATACAAATGCCAACCAAACAGATCCACCAGGGGCCTGACAGAGAGTCTGCTTGTTCAAACTTCAGGCAGGCTGCTGGGCCCGTCTCTTCCCTTCCTCTAAAATCTAGTTTTAGTAAAGAAACTTGTTGAGTGAGCACCACCAGAATCCTCCTCCCTGACACCTGGTCACCACATGTGATCAAGTCCCTCACCCTCTGCCACATTCCCGGGTATACTGGGTGTCCTGGCCTGTCCTCCGTAAGAATCCTGTTGGGTCAGCCTAATCCCTTACACCGGATATTTCTTCATAGTAATTTCCCCTCCACTGACCCGCACACTGTTCCTCGGCTCTGATGAGTAGATCCCAAGCTCTCTCTCCCACTGTTAGACCTCATTACAGTGTTGCCCACGCCCATCAGCGTGGTCCTCTAGAAAGTCTGCCTTTGCGCACATGGAAAGCTTCATTGAGTAAGTGTTGCTTTTAACAAGCCTCGGCAAGTCAGGCAGTAGCCTGCTGAAATTTTGCACTGAAGTGGGCTAACAGTCTTCAGATTGTTTTGTCTTCTGTTCATATTACACTGTGTTGCTGTGACCGATGAAAATGTGGGAAGGGCTGGAGAAACATTTCTGTCATCCTAAAGATCCTTAACCAGCAGCTGTGAGTAAGTCTCAGGAATGGAAGGGCCACCTGTCAAAGAGCTGAGAGTGAGCCCCTTGAAGGCAGGCTCCTAGGGACAGCCTATCGTATAGATAATGAGTGAGATGCTCTGCGCGGCATGATTACACCCAAGCTCATGTAGCACCAGCAACAAACAGGACATTTGCCTACAGAAGTCTCCAAGAGCACAGCTTCTACATGTTCTCTGTGCTCTATAGACCAGTGTGCAAAGCGTCTGTGTTGGCATGCGAACACTCCCAGGACAGCCCACCCAAACACTTCTCTCCCATCATCCCTGGTGGAGACCAACACTGAAAGGCATTACAAACAAAACCTTTGTTTTCTTTCTCTGGCCCTGAGCCTTCCAGGAATTCTTGCTAGAAGTCTCTGTGTCCAAGCCAGACTAGAGATGAAGTGATTAAAAGATTGGAGACAGAAGGAATGAGAAAGTTAGAGACATGAGCAGGTCCAGGAACCTGAGGTGCGAGGCGTTTAGGAAGGTGCCCGGGAGTGTTGGGAGAGGTGGCTGAAAAGGTAGGCTGGGGCCCGCACCGTCAGCCCGGTCTTCCCCACTCAGCTAAGCGTGTTTACCAGCAGTGAAGTGCTCGAGCCTGATAACGCTCCGACTACTTAGATCACCCATGACAGCAACTACCCACCAACAAGAGGAATGTTCATGCCTGTGAGCAAGTTTGGCTTTACCTTTCTGAGCTATTCTTTCTCACAGGCATGCTCCTGGCACCCCCTCCCTGCTAGCCTCCACAGCTTCATCCTGGCCTTGCCCACACGTATGGCTTATTATTATCTATTCATAATCCATTTCCAATTACAGAATACCGTCTGTATGCCATGAACCTTGGTTCCCTGACATCCCCTTCCTGGAATCTTTAGAACAACTGCTTGAAGTAAATGCTGTCCACCCTTTTATATAAAAATGAACAAAGGCAGAGGTGTCGAGATGCTACTTGGATTTGCAGCCAGGTCTGTGTGACCCCAAACAGTAAGAGAGGAAGTTACCTTCCATAGCCCAGAGTTCCCATGTCTGCGGAGTTAACCAATGGAGGGCGGGACGTAGTCAGAAAATACGCTGCATTTGTGCTGACCATGTGTAGATGCTTTTTGTCTCTCCATCCTTTGAACAAAACATGACTACTGTTTGCATAGCATTTACATTGTAGTGGGTATTTTAAGTGATTTAAGGTTTGCGGGAGGATGTGTGCAAGTTATATGCAAATATAACACGATTCCATATGAGACTAGAGTGTCCGTGGGTTTTGGTAAGCAAGGAGCATCTAGAGCCAATTCCCTAGTACTGAGGACATGGGTACCCCAGGCCAAGTGCTGGCTTGACCACCTTGCCAACTGCAGGAGTGCAGCATGCTTCACACTTCTTGTTCACGTCTTAGACTTAAGCTGTGAACAGTACTTATTCTTCTGGGATTGTCATTTGTGCACCTTGTTACCTTTTCTTAAAGCTATTCTTTTGTTTTTCTTTCAAATATTTGTTGAAATTTAGTATAGATTTTGTGATAAGCACTAAAGATGCCAGGACCAGTCAGACAATTTATACCCTGAACACAATCTAGTAGAAAGAGAGAAGAAAATTAATAGGTACCATGTAGGTCGACTATTGTTACCATTATTCATAATAAAAATAAGAATAAAGGGCGGCGAGATGATTCAGTAGGTAAAGGCACTTGTCACAGGCTTGACAACCCGAGTTTGATCCGCCCACTTGGTGGAAGGAGAGAACAGATTTCTCTCATGCTGTCCTCTGATTTCCACATGCACATACACACGCGCGCACACACACACACACACACACACACACACACACACATCAACAACACTTCACAGAACAACACTGGGCTCTGAAACACAGCTTCAGCAGCCCCAATGTACTGCATTTACATGGCTTGATATCACCACATGCTGCTACCCAAACGTAGGATGTCTTTTGTTCCAGGCCCAGCCTGGAACTTGCTCTTACCTCTGTCTTTGCGCTGGCTCTTGTTTATACTGTAAACACAGTTGGTCCATATTGTAACATCCTTTCACTTGGCATTCCCCGCTGATGAAGACAATGATAAACATGATGCTAAAAAAAACCTTTGCAGCCAGGCAGTGGTGGTGCACACCTTTAATTGCAGCACTTGGGAGGCAGAGGCAGGCAAATCTCTGTGCATTCAAGGTCAGCCTGGTCTACAGAGTGAGTTCCAGAACAGCTAAGATTACACAGAGAAACTCTGTCTCAAAAAACCAAAAAAGAAAAGAAAACTTTGCTTCTGGCATTTGTCCAATTGTCCCACAGGCCAAACATCAGCCTGTGACCTGCGGACTGTGCCGAAGTCTCTCTGGGGAGGACCAGCTCTCCAGCAGGTATGGTAGATCCTAGGAACTTAGGACTCTCCAGGATGGATTTATGAGTGTAAAGAATTGTTTGCAAACACCCCTGCTTCTCACTAAACTACTATTTCATTCAGCATGGCTCAATGCACTTTTTCATAACTAATCAAAAAGCTGTCTTTGATTAAATATTTCTGTTGGTCCTGGACTACTAAGAACTATAGTTTGGTGGGCTACACCCAGTTTATTTCTAGTGGCTGACGCAGAGCTGATAACCGATTCTGTCATGAAGTTCTGTAGTTCTGGTTGGCACAGCAGTCTTGGCTGGTGTTGCCTCACACTGTAGAGCGACACTGTGATGGTCTTGTCCCAGTTATGAGGAGTTTTGAGGAGACTTGAAGAGTTGGAAGGACCAGGGGCCAAGGAAACATGGATATGAGGGTTAGGAAAGTCGAGGGGAGAGATCAAAGTGCACATCCAAGCTAACAGGTGCCAGGTTCTACACTCCAACCCTGATTCCTTTTTTAAAAAATGACGTTAAGGGAGCTGGAAAGATGACTCAGTGATTAAGAACACTCGCTGTCCTTCCAGAGGACCTGGGTTCTATTCCCAGTGCCTATGGGGCAGTTTATAACCATCTGTAACTCCGGTTCCAGGGAATCCTACATCCTTTCTGGGCTCCTGGGGGATCAGGCGTGCATGTGGTGCACAGACTTACATGCAGGCAAGTCACCCATAGACACAAAATAAAAAAGCTTTCATTGCATTTTATTTAATCATTTTGTGTGCACGCACACGTGCATGCTGCAGCACACTCATGGAAGTCAGAGCACACTTGGCGGAGTCAGCTCTCTCCCCCACATGGTTTTGCCTCGTCACTGGCAAGCGTCTTTACCTCAGGAGCCGTCTTGCTCCCCACCACGTCACCCCTAATTTATTTTTCTCCTGCACTGCTGTGTGGCTGGAAGGTTGATGTTTATGGTGCACACCCCTTGCATCTCTATCTACATAGCTTCCAGGTAGGCTGCTTGAAGGCGGCACTAGAGGGTAGAGACCAAGAGAGGCCTGGGTGCTGCTTCCTCCCACCTGCCCCTGTGGCTCTCAGTTATGGATTGTAACAACTACTTGTCCCCTAATGGACAGAGCTCTTATGGAATAACTCTCCCCGCATGGCTCCAGCTTAGTGTGTGTGTGTGTGTGTGTGTGTGTGTGTGTGTGTGTGTGTGTGTGAGTGCACATGTCTGGAGGCCAGATGACAATCTCAGGTGTTATTTCTCAGGTACTGTCCACTTTGTTTTATATGACAAGATCTCTCCCTGGTCTGGAATTTGCCAATTAGGTTAGGTTAGCTGACCAGTGATCTCTAGGGATTCATCTACCCCTACCTCCTCACCACTGGGATTATAAGTGTGTCCACCATACTCCTTAAAAAACAAACATCTCTGAGTTCTTTCTAGTCTACAAAGCAAGTTCCAGGACAGCCAGGGCTATTCAGAGAAACCCGATCTCAAAAACAAACAAACAAACAAAAACAAAACAAACAACAAAATGAAACCAAACAAAAAATCAACTAACCAACCAACAAACCAACCAGCTAACCAACCAACCAACAAACAAAAAACAACCAACCAGCTAACCAATTAACCAAACAAACAAACAAACAAACCAAACGTGATTCTGGGGATTTAACTCAGGTCTTCATGCTTCCAAGGCAAGCATTTTACTATCAGTTCCTGGGCTCCTGCATGGCTCCAGCTGTGGACTGAGCTGTCTCCTGGGCTCCTGCATGGCTCCTGCTGTGGGCTGAGTTGTCTCCTGGGCTCCTTCATGGCTCCAGCTGTGGGCTGTCTGTCCCCTGGACTCCTGTATGGCTCCAGCTGTGGGCTGGGCTGTCTTGTCTCCTGGGCTCCTCCATGGCTCCAGCTGTGTGCTGTCTGTCTCCTGGACTCCTGCATGGCTCCAGCTGTGTGCTGTCTGTCTCCTGGGCTCCTGCATGGCTCCAGCTGTGTGCTGTCTGTCTCCTGGGCTCCTGCATGGCTCCAGCTGTGGGCTGTCTGTCTTCTGGGCTCCTGCATGGCTCCAGCTGTGGGCTGTCTGTCTCCTGGGCTCCTGCATGGCTCCAGCTGTGTGCTGTCTGTCTCCTGGGCTCCTGCATGGTTCCAGCTGTGGGTTGTCTGTCTCCTGGGCCCCTGCATGGCTCCAGCTGTGGACTGGGCTGTCTGTCTCCTGGGCTCCTGCATGGCTCCAGCTGTGGGCTGTCTGTCTCCTGGGCTCCTGCATGGCTCCAGCTGTGTGCTGTCTGTCTCCTGGGCTCCTGCATGGTTCCAGCTGTGGGTTGTCTGTCTCCTGGGCCCCTGCATGGCTCCAGCTGTGGACTGGGCTGTCTGTCTCCTGGGCTCCTGCATGGCTCCAGCTGTGGGCTGTCTGTCTCCTGGGCTCCTGCATGGCTCCAGCTGTGGGCTGTCTGTCTCCTGGGCCCCTCCATGGCTCCAGCTGTGGGCTGTCTGTCTCGTGGGCCCCTCCATGGCTCCAGCTTTTAACCTAATCTCTGACTCTTCTGACTCTTGATTTTGGGTGATGATGCTACTAGTCCCTCGGCAACTCAGTTTCCTTCACTCCTCCTCCTTGGGGTGTCTTAACCCACCCAGTCCTCACTATAAATCTCTTTACAGTGCTGGGCACATTGGAAGGCAGAGGCAGGAGGGTAACTTGAGCCTGGCAGTTCAAAGCCAGCCTGGGCAATAAAGTCAGAACTTTTTTATTTTCTTTAAAAGGTGTTTCATTTGGTTAGAGGCAGGCAGATCTCTGGGAGTTCGAGGCCAGCCTAGTCTATGTGAGTTCCAGGACAGCCAGAACTACATAGCAGAGAGACTCTGTATATATCTATCTCCACAGATAACAACTGTTTCATATCCTCAACAAGCAGGTCACAAGTCTCCCATGTGTCTAAGACTTACAGTACACAAATCTAGAGAGCATGCCTGGTATCCAGCTGGGTGAGAAAAGTGTTTCGATTTGCTGTACACTACATTTTGTGATATTTCATTCCCCTTCCCCATCTCTGGGATGTCTAAATGTCATATTCTTCAAACTGGCAGTAGATGACGATGATTCTCCTTTCGGATTTGTGGGGTGGCAGATAAGAAAAGGTCACTTGCAAACCCAGTGCCACCCGGAGAGGGGTGCCCATGCCTGCTTGTGACTGATGATTGATTGACACATTGATGTGATGGAAAGACATACCCCCACTGGGGTCATCCCATTGCTTCTTATCGGAGGTGGAGGGCCACACTTGTTACCCCAGGAAGGATGTGGGTTTTTTTCTAAACTACAGATGAATCTGGATTTTGTTTTGTTTTTGTTTTGCTTTGTTTTACACTCACCAGAGTCTGAGCCAGAGCCACAAGTAAACATGCTTCAGTTGTGTAAATCTGAGCCACTGCAGAGTGGAAAGCTGATAGATAAAATAGTTCATGTCGTCGCCACAGGATACGTATTTCTACATCCATCTCAAATGATCACATTTGTTCATCCCCACAACTCGTCTACACAGGCAGAGTTGATATTTTTATTTGTATTTTATAAAGCTTAGTTCAACAAACACTTATTAATCCCCACTTGTATGCCTGGCCGTCTCCTGAGCCCCGGTAACACTGAAAGGGAGGTAATGTGCTTTCTGTACTCAGTACGGTCTAGTGGCAGACACAGACACAGCAGCTCACTGAAGCACGAAGTAGTGAGCATTGTATGTGTGGGTATGACTAAACTGTTGTGAGTGCCAAGAGGAAGAGGAAGGTCGGGGCTAGACGTAAATGTCGCTGAGTGCTTACCTTGGGCTAAGGCCCAGGGGCATAGTCCATGGATTTCCAGCAGCTGTACCACCTCTTATAAATGCAGAGTTCCAGGCTCCACCTCAGATCTGCTGATTCAGACTCTGCACTTCTACAAGATGCTCAGGGAATCTCTATGCATGGTACATTTTAAGAAACACTACCCCCCCCCCCCACACACACACACACAACGGGCCACACCACAGCTTCCACAAGATTCTTCTTCTTTTCTTTTCTTTTTTGTTTGTTTGTTTGTTTTTGTTGTTTTGTCTCTTTGTTTTGTTTGGTTTTTGGTTTTTCTTTTAAATTTGGTTTTGTTTTGGGGGGAGGTTACAAGGGCAGAAAGCAGATGTAAGGAGACAGGGAGATAAGTGAGATTGGAATGCATGATGTGAAATCCACAAAGAATCAATAAAGGTTAAATTTTTTTTTAACTAGAAAAAAGAAAGAAAGAAATACTGGTCTAGGTGACCTACAGGTTTTATTCAACCCACCGAGGCAGTCGTCAGTATCCTCAATAAAGGCAGGAGGTGAAGGTACAAAATTCTCTACATGTCATGGAGCTGGGATTTGAACTCGGGCCTGATGAGCTCCCAGGCTCCATTCATTCCTCTGTGCTTCTCCTTCCTACCCAGGGGTCTCTGGGACACATCCCAGCAGAGGAGATGCCTGAGCTGTACATGGAGGACCACGCAGAAGGAAGAGGACATGCTCGGTATATCCTCCAGAGCAAATGCTTGGCATGGCTGTGCAGCACAGCCCGTGACTACTGGGGAAACAACGGAGCAGAGAAAGTTGGAATCAAGCTATAAAGAACCTTGAACGCCATCCCAAGGCGCTTGAATTTCCCTGAGAGACGTTTCAAACTGCCATGAGCTGTGATCAGCCATGGATTAGGTTGATTCCTTGTCGCTTTCAGGCTGTGTCCCAGACTGAGTTCTTTAGACTGGACCTGAGACAGACTCTGAAGTTCAACATGCTTCTTAAAATCAATACTTGTGTGTAGCATGAATCTTAACAGTTCTTATTAATAAGATCAAACCTGAGGCCAGTTATTGGGGTGAATACTGGAAGATCAGAGAGACAGAACAAGCCACAGCCACCTCACCTTGCCGGATCCTCAGCTGGTCTTGTTTCCTCAGACTGGATGCCTCTGAGTCCTCATCCAGAATGGGTCTCAGCTGAACTGCTTCTCGAAGTTAACTGAAGCTTAACCAGCTAAAAGCTTCTAGTTTCTGGTCTCCACGCCTTACATATCTTTCTGTTTTTGCCATCACTCCCTGGGATTAAAGGCTGCTTTCTGGGATTAAAGGCATGAGTCACCATGCTTGGCTGTATCCTTGAACACATGGATTTCTGCCTCTGGAATGCTAGGATTAAAGGTGTGTGCTACCACTGCCTATCCTCTATGTTTAATATTGTGGCTTTTCTGTTCTCTGACCCCAGATAAGTTTATTAGGATACACAATATTTTGGGGAACACAATACTACCACACTTGTGAGCCAGCATGGAGGCACATGCCTGTAATCTCAGCAAGTGGGAGGCTGAGGCAGGAGGTCCTGAGTTCAAGGCCAGTCTGGGCTATAGAGTGAGTTCAAGCTGGCCTGGACTACAGTGTGAGGTCCTGAGAAGAAGAAGAAGAAGAAGAAGAAGAAGAAGAAGAAGAAGAAGAAGAAGAAGAAGAAGAAGAGGAGGAGGAGGAGGAGGAGGAGGAGGAGGAGGAGGAGGAGGAGGAGGAGGAGAAAAAAGAAGGGACAGAGGTGAGGAGGAGGAGGGAAGGAGGAGGGAAGGAGGAGGAAGAGGGGAAAAGGAGGGAGCAGGAAGGAAGAGGAAAAGGAAGGGAGGGAGGGAGGGAGGGAGGGAGGGAGGGGAGGAGGAAGAGGAAGGGAGGAGGAAGAGGAAGGGAGAAAGGAGGAGGAGGGGGGAGGGAACAGGAGAAAGGAGGAGGAGGAGGGGGAAGGAGAGGAGAAAAGAGAGAAATCAACCCCTGTGACAGGAAGAGGAAGAATGAGACTGAGTTTAAGCAAGTCCCAGACTCCCTCCCGGGAAGTAGAGGTCCACCGGCTGACTTAGTCTGACAGTCAGAACTGTCACAGCTGCAGGCTGTCACAGCTGCAGGCTGTCACAGCAGGGTGTGACCTTGGGTGATGAGGCTCTCTGCCAATGAGGGAGTTAGTTCTGTCTGCTCACTAACTGCTCTCCTCATAGCCAGGTCTGAGTCCGCCTTCAAGGGGACTCCGGGAGGCACATGGCCTAACACTTACTTCTCTGTCTCCTCTTTGATGATGGAAATCCTGCCATAAAGCACAGTGGACTCCGGGCTCTTCTTATCTCCCTGATGGGAAGCGTGCTGTACTCCAAGGCGAGCTTTCTCCTGGAGTCTAGAAGGGCCTGACTGTAGCCTGAGTCATAGAAGACCATGGAGGCTCCCCAGTTTGCCGCTCTGAATGCTTCCCCTTCCTCACAACACCCCAGTTCTCGTCAGGATGTGCTGGGCAAGCTGTTCTAAGTGACAGGAAGGTTGAAAGCTCAGAGTTTTGGAAAGATGGCTTAAGTTGAATCGTGAAGCTTCATTTGGATATAAAACTTCTGTGTCAGAGACTCGTGATAAGATCCAGGCAGGTTTCATCCTTTCTCATAATGGTCTAAAAGGGAGTGGCCATGAGCCACAGAAGGGGCACGGCCCTGTGAGCCTCAGGTCCCATTGGCTTGCTTCTTTATTGTCCTTAGTCAGAAGTCCTGTGCCAGCAGCATCAATACCACCTGGAAACGCACCAGAAATGTAATTTCCAGGTCCCACCTATCTGAAGCCAAATCAGAAACTCTGTGGCTGGCCCAGCCACCAATCTGTATTTCATTTCATTTCCCGCTGTTGTTTTGGCAGTTCTGAGACTAGGTAGCCCAGAATGCTCTCCAGTTCTTCACAATCCCCATTTATGCCCCCTACACTCTGAGATCACAGGCATGTGCCACCACCTTGGGCTCCATCCATACTTAACAAACCCTCCAGGGATTTCTGGTGGCATTTATGTTTGGGAAACACTGACCAAGGATTCTGTCCTTATTTGTCAGGTGAAAACTCAGGACCAGCCTGCGGCAAGGCGGCGTGGAGCATTAAGAGTCCACGCCGCTTCCATCAAAGACAGTGCTTGAAGTTGGATATTTCACTATAGCGGCAACCTAGTTTTGCAGCTGTGGGGTCAAGAGGCTTATTTCCTAGAAGTGAGGAACCTTGGGAAATGTAGTCTTTCTCTGAGAGGTTTTGACTCCAGCTAAAATGTGGGATTCTATACCAAATGAAAAATAAAGGCAATGGCTGTCAGCAGAGAGTTAACAGCCTCCACCATGACTGTACCAGGACAGAAGTGAGGAGAGAGACAGTCAAGGGCGCACGTGCCAGAGGAAGGGGCACACGTACTAGAGTTAGACTCTGTCTTAAAATAAAAAGTGAAAGTAAGGTTGGGGTTATAACCTAGTGATGGAGTGCTTATCAGCACTGTGACTCTTACATTTAGTCCCCAATACTGACAATAAAACAATCTATTCAATGACGGTTCTGAGCTCATGGTGAGGGAGAGAGAAGTGGACAAGTCCTGGGTTTCTAGGCAAGTGTGTAATGGCTGTGATAACTGGCAAAAAGGAGAGCAGAGAGAGAAGGGGATATGAGCTTGATTCTGGGCTCAGTGGATCCTGGTTAGTGAATAAGCAGCCAGGTGGAAATATCCAGTCCTGCCAAGTCTGATGTTACATGCCTACAGTCCCAGCACCAACATCCAGGAGGCAGAGTCAGGAGGATCTCAAGTTTGATTGAGGTCAGCTTGATCAACACAGTGACGTGTCAAAAAAAAAAAAAAAAAAGGAAGGGGGCAGGGAGGGAGGAAAATGTGTAATCCTGTGGTCAGTGAGCTGGTGAGATCTGAAGGAGGCGGAGGCTGGAGACAGATGCTGGGGAAACACTGTGGTAGTCAGAGCAATGACGTCCACAGGATTGCCCAGTGTGAGACACAAGAGGAAGAAGCTTCAGGGAAACTGGCATTTTAGAGGTGAGCACAGGAAGAGAAACTAGTGAAGGCGATGAGGAAGAGTGCCAGAGAACAGAGGCCAGAGGAGCTCACGGCTGCAGGATGGCCACATGGTGTCAAGTGCCGCAAATGTGACTCACGGGACAGGCACTGGGAAATGATCTCTGGTGACAGATGATGCAACCACATCCCAGACAGCCAAGGGAGATGGTAAGGGCGGCAGGGCAGCAGAGCCAGGACCCACTCTGTCTTCCTAAGACATCTCGAAAGCCACATAGAATCAGTCCCTGGCAGCCTTTCCTGCTCCAAGTCGCCATGTGGAAACTTTTCAGGTTTGTGTCTGTCTGTCTTGTTTCCGGTTACTGTGGTTTATCTTCTCCTGTGTGCTTGAGTGGATCCTCCCCATCTAATTGCGACCTACCATCCTGGTTTACAGGCTTTGCTTTCCTTCCTAGCATTCCAGAGTCATGCTTCCCTTTGTCCTGTGGCGGGTCTCACCCAGAAGCCCAGATTCTTCTGGGCCGTGTAAGCAGTTGGTATTGTTACCTACCATGTGCTGGAAAGAGTGTCAGCGCTGAGGGACATGACGCAGGTTCCAGTCTGTGGCACGCCTCATCCTACCTCTGCATGTTGTAGAGTGTAGACATCTTGACATTGGTGAACACGACCCAGAGTCAAGGACAAATTACACCACTGTGGTCTTGTTGATGTTGACAGGAGGTTAATTTTGGACTTAGCTTACTTCCAAAGTGCTTAGGGGATTTTTTTGTTTTTGTTTTTGTTTTTATCCTGTTTTTTTTTTTTTTTTTTTTTTTTTTTAAATATCAGACACTTGTGCATGCAGGTGTGTTGAAGGTAGCTGGATTCTTGAATTTACTGCTTTTAGCTCTCTGCTTCTTATGTGTGTGATGTTTCGGCTGTTAGAAGCAATTTACGGCTACAGGCAGCCTTCACCATCCACCGACCGGCTTACTGTCAATCCACAGTCGTGTGCTGACTGCAAAGCGACCCCAGTGTTTCTGAGTATCTTGTGAGATCACTATGGGAACGGAGTCATTATGATACAGCACTTCTTGTCTTGAGCACTTTTCATAGTTTTTATTTTTTTTAACAGCTTCATTTCCTACTGATACGAAAGAGACATTTGATAACCAAAAATAAACATAGCCACAAATTTCAAGTTTCTTTGTTTGGTTTATGAGCACCACTTTGCAGTCTGATCTGGATGAGCCTAGACCTCTTTTGCAAGTGTACTCTCATTACAGGTGAGTCACTCAGGACTCCCTCAGCTGGAGCGTGGGGGACGACCTGAAGAGTTAGTGCTTCCTTAAGATGTGGGACACAGGGAGAAGCTCTGACAGCCAGGCGTGAGTACTACAGGCAGTTGGGACAGCTGGCCTCAGGTACAGACCGGCCACTTTGCATCTCATTTCCAGATGCTGCCACCCCAAACCCAGCTACCATGCCATCAACAGTCTCCCCGCTTTCACTTTGACTGCCCGAGCCGTTCTGACACTGAAGCTAGTGTCATCTTGTCGTGGCTGAAGACACGATGCTGTTCCTAATCTGTGGGTTCATAACCGATCATTATCCCTCTGTCTAAAACTCCTCGGCGTGCTGGGTCAGGTTAGAATAAGCTGTAACTTCATCAGCAGCCCATGGGATCTGACTCTCCTGTCCCCATCCACCTGTCTTTCTGCTCCACCGTGTGCAAGCACGCGGGTTGCAGACTGCAGAACTGGAAGGTGAGGGACAGCACTGCAAACAGAGGACAGCACCCCTGCGCGTACACACAAACGCTTGCCCACCCAAAGCCCAGACACCTGCCCGTCCTTCTTCCATCTACTGCAGTCTCTGCACGATGGGTCCTTCGTGTTATGCCTCCCACAAACACCCCACAAAGCACCGCCGGACAGCAGGGCTGGCTGGGCAGGACTTTGCAAAGCCTGGTGTAATGAGTCTCAGCCCCTTGATCAAAAACTATTGAGCAGAGAGTGACGGACAGCATCGGGGCCTTCTGAGTCCAGGCCCTTGGGTAACCACGTCAGTCACATTCCTGTGAAAGCCAACCCTGGCCAAGGCTTCAAGTTAGAGGTTCCTTTCCTTTTGGCCACATAGGTCAAAACAGCCTTTTGCTCACTTTGGAGTCAATACCCATGCACCCCATCTCCCTTCCTGATATTCTGTAATGGTTTCCTCTGAATTTGAGCATTCCCTTCTGAAGGGAGGAAGGAGGCTCATACGATACCAGAGGCTGATGATACTCACAAGGTCCAGGAAGCTCAGAAACTCACCAGATTCATAAGGCTCCTCCCCAAAGATGAGTAAAGCTGGAGGCAGTTGCTCAGAGACGGTTGCTCAGGGACTGTGCATAATGGCACTGTCAGCCACTTGGTCCAGAAGCTCCAGGGTGTGGCGTTCTTGTCACCCAGGCTGAGGTAGGGTTTCTAGATGATGTGTCTGCCTTTGGGTCACCACACACTCCTGTCCTGTAAGCTAATCTAAGCTTGTCGGTTCACCAAACTGGACTTGGATGGAATTGCTTCCTTGGTCTGTTGTTGGTGCCCTGTGAGGGACGAGCAGGACTTTGTAAATGTCTCTCCACGAAAAAGCCACCAACTGCAGGTAAAATAACAGCCTTTGGAATCATAAATGAAGCTGGGCTACACAGATGACCCTACTTGCGCCTGGATCTCAGACAGAACATCTAATCAACTTAAAAGGTTTTGTGTTTCATTTTAATGAGGTCTTGGACAGGTTCTCATTTCCCTACAAGTCTGCCTTGAAGGCAGTGACAGACTTCGTAAGCAGAGGAGAGCATGGGTGCACAGACATCAGCAAGAGCCATCGTTGTGCTGGAGACTTGAAAAGGTCACTACAGCTGGCTGTTTTTCTAACAAAAATGATCGTTTGTGTATTTTATAGACTTTGGGTTTCAGATGTGTTAATGAATTCAATTATATTTTAAAGTTCAGTTAAGAATGCTTACTTAGTAAATGGTTAATATATATTTCCCTCTGAGTTTCATTAGTTACAAATTTGGGTGGGGGTGAATTAAAACAAAATTTCTTGAGAATAATTTCTTCCTTTCTCTTTTTTTCTTCCTTCCTTTCTTTCTTCCTTTTTTTTAGGACTGGAGGCATTGAACCCAGGGCCTCACACATGCCAGGTGAGCATGCCACCACTGAGCCACACCCTGGATTCTGCTCTAAGGTCCATTCTAATATAGTTCTCACTAAGTTGCTGATACTTACCTTGAACACAAGATCCCCCTGCCTCAGTCTCTCCAGCCCTGGGTATCACAGGCTTATACCAGCAAGCCTGTCTAGGGTAATTTAATTCTTGGTAAGTCAAGGTTTTGTTGTTTTGACACATCTCAAAGTTTTTACTTAATGTACAATTAGTTCAACATATGCTCACTGCTTTCATTCAGAAGACACTCATAATATTATTGATAAATAATAAGGTGTAAGATCTCAAGGGTTCTTCTTTTAGTCCCAGGAATCCAACACTCTTAGTCTAAATAATAGCACAAGAAAACTCAAGTTCAAGGTTCTGGGACAGTGAGATAAGGCCAGCATGTGAGTTTTCAGAAGGAGCTGGCAGTTGGCAGCACCCCTCAGGCCGGTGAGGACATCTGGGGGCTCAGATATGCTTTCTGCCGGGGTTAGCATTGGGCCAGTGCTGGGGCAGAGTGTCTGTAAACACAAAAGCATCCTGAAAGTGCTGTGACCCACGAGGGAAAGAAAGCACCCTACTCCAATTTTGCTAATTTTTGAGACTATTAGAAGAGGATGAAGAGGAGGAAGAAGGAGAAGGAGGAGGAGAAGGAGGAAGAGGAGGTGGAGGAAGAGGAGGAGACGGAGGGAGAAGGAGGGGGAGGAGGAGGAGAAGGAGGAGGGTTAGAAGAAGAGGTAGAGGAGGAGGTGGAGGAAGAAAAGGAGGAGGTAGAAGAAGAGGAAGAGGAAGAGGAGGAAGAGGAGGAGGATGGAGGAGGAGGGAGGAGGAGGAGGAGGAGGAGGAGGAGGAGGAGGAGGAGGAGGAGGAGGAAAAAGGACCAAGTAGAAGAAAAGCAGACCATAAAAGCCAAAGCCAAGCATCCATACAGCCGTCACTAAAGCACTCCAGGCCTAGACTAGTTGATGAGGCCAGCAAGGCCTCACTTTCTGATTCCTCACCTCCCTGCTGTCAGGAAGCATTGATAAACTCACCCACATGAAGGTCTAAATGACTAATCAGGATTCAGGAATTATCAAGTGCAGGCAGACACTGCCCAGCAGTGGAAACGATCATGGCCAAAGAGCTGAAAGTTTTTATGGTTTTTTTTCCTTTCAGTGGAAATTGACAGTTTGTAATTATATAAATGTGCAGGGTGTGAGGCGATGCTGTGGTCTATGATTACAGTTCATGGAAGGAGAAAGAGCTGACGATTTGATTGATTAATTTTGTGTGTGCGTGTGCCCCTGCGTACCACAGCACAGGCATGAAGGTGAGGTTAGAGGACAGCCTCTGGAGGGTCTCTCACTTCCTGCCACATGGGTCCCAGGGACCAGAACTCCGGCTGTCCAGCCCCGAGGCCATCTCTTTACCCACTGGACCATCCTTCCAGCCCAACAGATGAAAATAACTTTCCTTGTATTTTTTTTGGAGGGGGTGTTGAAGAAAAGGTTTATTTCACCTCACGCTTCCATCACGGAGGAAGTCAGGGACCCAGAGTTGAAAACATGGAGGAAGCCCACTTGCTGACTTGCTTTCTTTGGAGCTGAACATTTCAGTGGTGGAATTTCAGCAGGCGTCCAGATCATCCACAGACAAATGACCCTATCCTGAAAGAATGGAGAATTATCTGCATTCATGGTCCCTTTGAAAAAATATTGTCTAGTCTCCCTCTGTCTCTCTGTCTCTGTCTCTCCCCCTCGCTCTCACTCTCGCTCCTCTCCCCCTCTCTTGCTCTCTCTCTCCTCCTCTTTTTTGCTTTCCCTCTCTCTCTTCTCCCCCCTCTCATTCTGTCTCTCTCCCTCTCCCTCTCTCCCTCTCTCGCTTGCTCTCTGTCTCTGCCTGTCTCTCTGTCATTCTCTGTCTCTCTGTCTCTGTCTCTCCCCCCCTCCTCCCGCTGTGGAAAGGCTGTTGAGGCAGTTCAGAGACCCGCCCCCCACATCCAGCCTCCTCTGATATCGACCGTTTCTGTTACACACAGCACATTTGTCAAGAGCTAGAAACTGGTGCTGGAGTGCTGCTGTTCACTAAATGCCAGATTTTATTTGGATTTCAGGTTTTTCCATGAATACGCTTCCCTGTGTGATATAATCCAGACTACTACACAGCATTTAGCCTGCTCTCTTTCAAACACAACCAGATCAAGCTCTCACCACCTTAACCCCACAAGAAGCAGCGCCTGTCACCTGCCTGCATGCTGTCAAGGCTGAAGGTCTTTTCTCAGCTCTTGTCTGGTCAGCAACCCCCTCCTGAAGGACTCCCTTCCTCTGTCCCTCCTACCTCACTATCCATCCTTCAGGCTCCTCCTTATCGCCCCACTAAGCAGTACAGAGACCTCCATCCATCCTCCGTCCGCCCTGATAGAGTCAGCTCTTTGTGGTGACTGCTGAAGTGACAGCTGTGTGCTTGGTGCCTCTGCTGGACTCCCAGCTGATGTTATCTCATTGCTGTGGTCTTACCTTGGTTTCTGGGTCAGGTCTCCATCGAAGGCTCCTACACGGACCCTGGACTTAGGCCTGAATCCCTAACCCTTCCCCCAGCTTTCCCACCCCGGAAACCGCAGCTGCCCATCACCAACTATACCTGCCCTAAATCTCAGACTTGCCCTCAACGCCCTCATCCAATCCATCTCAATTTCCTGTCTGTCCCAACTTTGAAATGGAGCTTAGAAGCCCACGCCTTTAAACCCAGCACCCGACAAGCAGAGGCAGGTGTATCTCTGTGAGTTTGAGTTCCAGGCCAGCCTGGTCTATGTAGAGAATTTTGGGACAGGCAGGGCTACATCGTAGACCCTCGGTCATCTTCTACGACAGCCACTTCACTATGCTGGCCCATCTTTGGTAGCCTCCCACTCATGACAGTGCTGGATCACAGTGTGAGCCACCATACCCTGGTTTAGGTCACCGTCTTCCAACCCGGTTACTGCAACACTTTCCAAGAGCTCATCCTCTGCACCCCATGGCCCTGCTTCCCCCTCCCCTCTCCTGCCCTCAGCATCCACGTGCATTTTAAAAGCGCCTCTGATCGCAGCTCCAGCCACTTGGAAATTGGACTCCCTTCCCTTGAGCTCTTCTTGGCTGGGTTATGTCTCCAGAAGAACTTTTGTTTTCCTGAATCTGTTTTGTTTTTCCAGAATCTGAGCCTTGGTCAAGGCACTATCTTTTACTTTGCAAATACTTCTTAGAGAGCTCTGTAAAATCCCACGCTAAATAACACAGACCCTCAAGATGGCTCAGCACATAAGGGACATGCTGCCAGGCCTGAAGACCTGATTTTGATTGCCGGGGCTCAAGCGGTAGAAGGAAAATAATGGATTCCTTCAGGTTGTCTTCTAACCTCCACCATACATGGTCCCTCCCACATGCATACACCTAAAATCAATCAATCTTAGTTTTAAAAGGTTTAAATAACACAGCAGTCACTGTAAAGGGAAAAAACATTTTTTGCGTGTGTGTTTTGTTCATATCTGGCCTTGGGACCAGTGCTCGAATTTGATTTTGCACAATCTTGTAAAGGTTTTACAACTGAGGAAACTGAGTCTCAGGGTCAATAAGTAACTTGCTAAAAGGCTCCAGTTCCTGTCCCAAACAGAGTTGCTTCCCAGTGAGCCTTGGTGTCAGACCCCTGCCCCTCACTAAGGCCTTCCTCCCCACCCCAGCTCTACGATTCTCCTCTTCCTGCTCTGCACTGGCCACTTACCCAGCACTATTCACGGATCTGATGGGCTTCTTCATCCCACATCTTCTGGATAATCTGAAACTCCAAACACAGGAGAGGTAGACACACTCCCCAGGCCTTGAGAAATTCAAGGGTTTTAATGCAGTATGGCCACAAATAATCATCCCTGTCTACAGCAGGCAAGGGCTTCCACAGTGATCACTGATCATTGCTCACACAGCATGAATGCCTATTGAGTGCCAAGCATGTCCCACAAACTGGACAGAGAACAGTGACAGGACAGTGTCCTTAGTGTCCACAAGGGTCGGTTCTGGGTGAAGGAGACTGACATGAACAAGAGAAAAAAAAGTGGAACATATAAAATGTTTGGTGGTGATGTGTGCTAAGGAGAAAAAGGAGAAGGAATAAAGATGAGAAGAGGCAGACAGTGAGCGATGGAGGGAAGGAGAAGAGGAAAATGTGAGAAGTGAGCAGTCTTCACCAGGCACCGGTTCTCTCTCTCTCTGTCTCTGTCTATCTCTGTCTCTCTGTCTCTGTCTTTCTGTCTCTGTCTCTCTCTCTCTCTCTCCCCCCACCATATGCTTGAATACGCCCAGCTACAGAGAGCTCATCCTTTTAAAAGACATCATCTCTTCTTGTTAGCCGTGGCCTCCTGAAGCTTATGGGTCTCTCCCCAGTGACTTCTCTCTGTTGTGTGGAGCCTGCCTTCAGTGACCGCACCAGGCAAGCCTGGCCTCTCTCCCAGGATGGCTGTTGTGTTCTCTGCAGGCCATTTCCCACAACCTTAACATCCTGCTCCCCAGGTGATGCGGCTTCCACAGCCGGGTGTGTGCTTTGCCTCAAGACGAAATGTTTGAAGCTGGATGTGCTGCTGCTGCACACCTGTGATGTCAGCACTGAGGAGGCTGAGACGGGAGGATTGAGTGTGAGGCCAGCCTGGGCTACCATGTCTCAAACAACCAAAGGGAGACAGAAGATTGGTCCTAGCAGAAGACTGGGAAAGCCCAAAGCAGCCACGCCACCAGAAAGCCTCACCCCAGCAGGGGTGGCAGTTTTCCCCAGGTACACAGAGTTCCCTCTTCAGCTAACCTTCTGTATACTCCAACATCCCCTTAGCCCACGAGGCCATGCCAGGCTGGGGAGAGTCTCAGGTGAGGGTCCCGTCACCCCTTGCCACCCAAGTACTCTACAGGGCCAGTCTCCTGCAGTACTCACAGCCGTTCTGAAGAAGATGCTGTATTCTACATCAATCTCTAAGAGATCTTCATATACTGAGGACATTATGTTATAGAACACAAGGATTTTCCCTGTTTCTCCTTTGCTTACTTTATCTGCTCCCCCTTCCCTTTCCCCTTCTTTATTCTTTATCTTCTTGCTTGCTTGCTTCTCATGGTACTAGGACTTAAACCCTGGGCCTCACACATGCTAAACAAGCACTCTGTATCTCAGCCCTTCATGTATTTTTCATACAGAACATTTTTTCAGATGGCTAAATGTGTCAATTTTTATTTTGGAATTATTTTCTTCTCCTCCTCTTCACTCATAATATATTTAGAAAAGTTTTCTCCAGGACAGCCAGAGAAACCCTGTCTCAAAAAACAAAAACAAAAACAAAAACAAAGCATATTTGTGTACGTTCTAGTACATGTTTATGTGTGTACACACATCTGTGCACATGGTGTGGAGAACTGCTGTGGGATGTCTTTCTGTATGCTGTGAATATGTGTTGCTCTGATTGGTTGATAAGTAAAGCTGCATTGGCCTATGGCAGGGCAGGATGGAGCCAGGAGCGAAAATCCAAGAGAGATAGTGAAGAGGACAAAGGAGAGGGAGGGAAGAGGCCAGCCACCACCCAAGGAGCAGCAAGATGCCAGCAGACCAATAATACCACAGCCATGTGGCAACTTATAGATTAATAGAAATGGGTTAAGATGAAAGAGCCAGATAGCAAGAAGCCTGCCATAGGCCACACAATTGGTAATTAATATAAGCCCCTGAGTGATCATTTTATAAGTGGCTGTGGGACCTCAGAGAAGGGCAGGGCACACGTCAAAACTACATTTTGACGCCCAACATGGGGCAAGAATTTCCACCCAAAACCCCAAGAAAGCTTTTTAAAAGGGTTCTAAAATGGAGCCAAGAGCAGCTTCCTAATTCATGTCGCTCATGGTGGGCTGAGGTACAGAGACATGTCCCCTGGCCACAGCAGGCTTCAGCGGCAACATGGCAGACTCCCAAGGTCTCTGATGGGAGGATACAAAGAGGCTTCTTCCAGTCGCTGCCTGCTGGCTTGGGAGCACAGCCATGGGCTTAAAAACACAGGTATACTACTTAATACTGCTTTCCAGAATTGGGGAGATAAGCATGACTCATTGGTACCTGCACCATGTTAAAAAACCTAGTGGGATGGGACCAGCAGTCAATGCTGCTACTGCTTCTCTTCTAGCCACACTACAGTTTAAATCAATGGTCAAAAAAATGACGACAGATCCACAATAAAACAGATTCAGATGGAATAAAACTCTAAACGGTTTACAGTGTGTGTAAAAAGGTATGTAGGCTTGAGAGAGAGAAGAGAAAGGATATAGATAGTCATAAAAATAATGTCTTAAAAATAAAATAACATATAAAAAATAATAAGCCACATAAAGATGGAAATTACACAGAGAGTCTGGATTATGTTGTCTTTGGGATTTTTAACTGGAGAGAGAGATTTGATTGTAAAGGCTGCTGAATTAAACCTATATATATATTTTTTAAAGGTATCTTGACTTCAAAATTTATGACTAAGGATATGTTGCTTTGGAAAAGAGGTTCTGCTTTTCTTTCCACAGATGATGAGAAGCTGTGGATTCCTTCCAGGTTAACATGGTTCCATCAAGGAAGACCCCCTGAGAGGTCTCTAGATGATCCAACATCCAGAACAGCTTCAAGGCAACTGGCTCAGAGAACACAGCCTCACAGACTACTCCAGTCAGGACTTGACCATAATCCTAAAATTTTCTTTGTGTCCCCATAAGACTACCAGTGCCCCCAATTAGCAGGAAGTAACCTAGAAAACTGTGCCACATTCCCATAAAATGGATTACGGATGTTTGTCTTTGTTTAGGGGTTGGTTACAAATTGTTATTGGTCATAGTCAATCTCTTTCTAAAAGAAAAAAAGGGGGATATGATATAGATATGTAGGATACAGATATGATAGAATGAAAGGGTAGATTATTGAATCTACTTTTAAAGAGCAACAACTTGTTTGAAATGTTTTACATTGCTATGGATTTTGGTTTATTGAAACAAATTTAAAGGTAATTTTGTTATAATATATATATATTTCTATTCTTGTTTAAGGTATTATGTTTATGCAACTCATTTAAAATTGTAATATATAATTAAAAATACAGAATAATTAGTCATTTATGATAATCAAGCTTATAGTCATGTTAGTTAAGTTTTTTAGATATATAAAGATATATTTCAATTAGGTAGGTAATCTTCAAACACTTCAAAGACCTACAGAATATGGCATTTAAAATGTTTTAAAAACTTAGACTTTTCTGAACAATGAGACATGTCTGTTCCTGGTAGCACTGATTTACTTCAAAGAGGAAGATGGGCATCAAAGACACTGCATATGGAGTTTACCTTCTTCTTGGCAAAAGTGACCAGTTGGGCAAGAAATTGCGCAGGCCTGGACTGCTTAATAATATGTTGCATAAACTGGACATACAAGACCTGTAGGAAAATGACCACTGATTTTGCCAAAACAAGGCAAGATGGTCCTTCAGGTTCCTGCTTCACAGAGGAGACTGCCAGACATTGTACAGGACATGGAGAAGCGACTGAGAGACTCTGTAGAGAGATGCCCAACATTGCAGAGGAACTTTGGGTGACTGTCCAGGCAGCCAGCTGTCTCTGTCATTTCTAGAATTATGGAAGTTGCTTGCAATGCACTTCCTGTTTATTCAGGTAATATTATATCCTTCTGGGGTCTTTGATGGAGTTGAAGACTAGATAGTTATAATTATAGCTTTCGTTAGTCATGACAAAAGATAAATTAGATATAAAAGTTTAGACTCACAAAAGTAGGATAAATGATAGAATATTTTCTAATTTTGCCAAATATAAATAGACTAGATATTGTAACTATAATTCTTGCTTGATAACTGTTTTGTTATATGTAATTTTTCTATGTTAAAGTTAAAGCCTTCCTTTTTGATTAGACAGAAAAGGGGAAGTGCTGTGGAATGTCTTTCTGTATGCCATGAATATGTGTTGCTCTGATTGGTTGATAAATAAATCTGCATTGGCCTATGGCAAGACAGGAAGGAGCTAGGTGGGACAATCCAAGAGAGATGGCGAACAGAGAAAGGAGAGGGAGAGGAGACGCCAGCCGCCACCCAAGGAGCAGCAAGATGCCAGCAGACCAGTAATGCCATGGCCATGTGGCATCATTAGATTAATAGAAATGGGTCAATGTAAGATGAAAGAGCCAGCTAGCAAGAAGCCTGCTATAGGCCATACAGTCGGTAATTAATATAAGCAGCTACAGAGGACAGAGGTTGACATGGGTGTTCTCCACTGGTTTGTTTGTCTGTCTGCTTTTTGAGTCAAGATCTCTTACTGAAACTACAGCTCACTGACTTGCTAGACTAGGTGGCTAGTGAACTCCAGGGAGCTCCATGTCTCCACCTCCCAGCCCCGGGACTGACGGGTGGACCCGTCTTCTAGGGTGAGCGCTGAGGATCCAGACTCCACTCAGCTCCTCAGTGCAGCAATCACTTCACCAACTGGTTGCTGCTGTCTCTATTTGGGTATTTCAAAGACAATGGCCCATGTTATCTCTGTTGTTATTAGCTCATTTTTCAACTTTGGGTCAATGTGAAATTCAGTAAATGAAATAAACTATACGCAACCATGTAGTTGTATTCTGTAGGAGAATGAGCTATGATAGCCATGTTTTCCGTTTGCGTGAGTGAGTTCACTAAGTACATGGAAACCAGAAGTAAAGGGGAAATAGTGAGTAGCAGCTGAAGAGACACACAGATAGTAAAACATCATCAAATCAGGTGCTGACAACACCCGGCAAGAACTGACTGAGGAAGCTAATGGAGCAGCCGGCTGGAGCTCCTGGTGGCGAGTCCCCAGTGCAGCAGAGTGTCCCCTCCAGTGAACAGCAGAAAAGCAACTGCCTCAAATCGGGTGCTAACAACCATCTAGCAGAAATCGACTGGAGAAGGAAGCTGGGTCCGGGAGCTGCTGGCTGAACCTTATCTGCATTGTGAGCGTCCCGTGGCAGAACTTCTTCCGTAGGTAAAGAAGTCTGAGGTAAAAACTTTCTGCTTAAGAAATCAGTAAAAAAGAGAATGTTTAGATAAGATTTAATACAGCAGAAGAGGACTTATCTTTACTTTTTTTTTTTTTTTTTTTTTTTTTTTTTTGGTTTTTCGAGACAGGGTTTCTCTGTGTAGCTTTGCGCCTTTCCTGGAACTCGCTCTGTAGACCAGGCTGGCCTCGAACTCACAGAGATCCGCCTGCCTCTGCCTCCCGAGTGCTGGGATCAAAGGCGTGCGCCACCAATTAAGAAAAAAAAGATAAAAACAAAAGCAGGCTGCCTAAGCAAGTTGGAGAAGACCCCCCCCCCCCCCCCCCACCCAGTAAGTCCCGTCAGGGTTTTGGAGGGTGAGACTTAACTGTGGTGTAGACTTAACTGTGGTGTAGACTTAATGATTAAAGGTTATTAAAATTCCTAAGGTTACATTGACCTGCTCATGGCAATGTTAAAAAACAAAACTGATTTAAAAAAAAAAAACTGCCTCTCATCAAGATGATTACTTGTGCTTTTCTAACCTTTTTAGGCTTTAACCCCTGGAGGAAACTAAACCTTGGCAAAATCAGGGTTTATTTAAAACTGTTGGATTGTTGTGTAGGTTTCTCTAAATGTTACAGTGAAATTATAAGATTGGCGAAGCCATCTTTCTGGGCATTCAGCAGCCAAAGCCTGAGGCCTACATCAATGAGAAAACAAAAAAGGACAGCCAGTGTTCTGGTCTTTGCCCTCCAAAGTCAGCCACACCCCAGGAGACGTTGGGGACCCCTTTGGTAAGTCACCTCTTCCCTTGATCAGTCAGAGCAGCCATGGAGTCTGTGGAGACTGGACTCTGCCCAGTACACATCCTGCAGGGAGGAGGGCCTAGGAAGAGGGACATTCCTTATGCTTCCAAAGGAAGCCGCATGGTCAGAAGGAGCCCGACCATCCCTGCAGATGGTGTCACTGACAGATCAAAACCTCTCCTTAAGACTCTAAGAGTAGCTGTTAGGGAGGCTCTGTTGACTTTAGAAATAAACACGAAAGGTCATTGATAGAGTCTTAAACATCAGAAAGGAAACTACAACCAAGGCAATTTTAAAAGGGTGAGCAGCTAAAAAGAGACAACTGGTCAACAACTGGTCCGGAGCATCACTCACTGGTTCACCTCTCCAAGATTAAGTCCTGTTTTCCAGAAAACACTCCAAAATGAAAAGTGAGAGACTTAACAAATCAATTGACAGTATACACTTTATTTTCAGAGGGGACCCCAAAGGAACTTCAGATAAGTACTGGCTCATACCAGGCAAAGTCTCTCTCGAGCCCCTCTGCCCCCTTAAATGGCTACTCATATCTGTCTCTTGCAGCATTTAAAACAATGTTATTTGACAAAGATACTGGCCCATCCTTCCCAGTCTGGATCCTGAGACTTATTCTATGGAGACTGTGTCTCACTGCTTTCATTTTGCTTTGTTTCCCTGGTCCTTGCTTGCTTGTGACTGATCCCTTCCAGATTCTAGGCCTCACAACTTCAAATAAGGCTAACTAAGAGATGCCAACCCCTGCCACCATGACCTCCTTCTACTGTGGGCTGCTGTGTTACCTGGAGTAATGCCACCAACCTCTCTTTCTGTGAGCCTGGGGGAGGGATCCACCAGACCTTTCATCAATATCTCTGTGCAGATCCAAAGCATTGAGGAGCAGTCATGGCCTATAGAACTGGGTTCCAAATCCTTAAGGAGGGAATATTATGATAAAAACAAATGCATACATTAAAATAAATGTGTAAAAATTGTAGAGTTAAACCGACAAGGAAAAGAAACAGTAAAAAAAAAAAAAAAAGAAAAGAAAAGGTAACAAAAAACCTGCATCTGGGTCTGAGATAGCCAAGCCAGCCAGACAAAAGACAAGACTCTACAGTTAAACAGTGAAGCTATTATAGAACCATTTTTTTTTATTGTATTTGGCCCCAAATGTATCACACCAGTCTGCCATATGTGTTATAAAAATCACTTAGTAGATATAAAAATCTCCCTTACTACTACAGGAACAGATTATGGACTGAATGTAAAGTACAGTATATTAACAAAGTGTCGTGTACTGTTTGGGCTCACTGGCGAGCTGCCTCTGAAGTGGGGCTGCTCTCTCCTGTTTCAACCCAGGCCTGTTTTCTCAAAATGTCCCTCTAAGACCTCTCGTCCTCCGTTCTCTATGACAGGGAGGGAGGAGAACACCAAAAGAGCCCATGGGGAGAAACACCAAAACCACGGCGTCCTTGAGGACAGCTGGGAGGTGAACCATTCCCAACAGAGGTGACCAGAGCTTGGCCTGCGGCGTAAAGGTAGCTGCGGTGCAAAGAGAAGCTGGGCGGTCACTAGGGAAGCTCTTCCGTGGAGAGGATCAAGGGGCCCTTCAGCCTGGGGAACGCTCTCAAATGGGGACTCCACTGACTGCTCCAGCTTTCCCAGCAATCTCTGCGGACCTTTGTAAACACCCGGTTTGAAGACTTTAGCTATTTGCCCTCCCACTTGGAGCCTCACCCAAAAAGACACTGCTCTACACGGGCCTTGCCGATCAGAAGCCCCGCGGGCTACCTAATCAGGCTTCCTCTGCTGATCTCTGCTGCACGCTTGTAAACCCTCAATTTGATGATGTTTGGGTATCTACTGCTGCTTCTCTCTACTCCGTGCTATTTATTTTTTTCACCCTTTGCTTGCTATATACTGTTGGTTTTAATTTCAGCACGACAAAACCCAGTATCAGAGATTTATTGGGGGCGGGGGGGACAGAAGAGAGTGTGGCCAGGCCTGTGGAAGAGACACGTGAGAAGGGAGAGAAGGGGGAGGAGTCTGTGACCAGCTTTTTAAGGAATCTGTGGGCTTACAGAGCTACTCCACGAATGTGCAGATTGCATGACCACGCTGCGAACATTACACAATCACGCAGTGTACAGATGATGTAAGAGGTAAGACCCCTTGCTTAGCTAATGAACTACGCATGTGCAGTCATGCAACTGGAGGAGTGGCAGAATCCTAATAAACTTACTCCTTTGAAATAAAAGCACAACGGTCATAGATCATCCTCTGAACTATACAGAACAGGTATAACAGTAAATGTGTACTGTATATTGTTCACTTGTATGTGCCAGGCAAGGGACTCAGCACCTTACATACATTATCTTATGTAGGTAATACTTATCCTAACCATTGTTGTACTGATAGGGTCACTGAAACTTATCAAGGCTTACTTAGACAATATTTTTCACCTAAAATACAACTGGGGAGGGTGGGACAATGGTGGAGCACTTGCCTTGAGTGTCCAAGGTCTTGTAGTCAATCCCTGGCACCATATAAAACACACACACACACACACACACGCGCGCGCGCGCGCGCACACACACACACACACACACACACACACACACACACACAGAGTCAGGACAGAACTCAAACCTGCTTGAGTTCTTAGCCACTGTATTTCACACAGGTAACAAGAGAAACATCTTACACTCTTGGAAATCCCCAACTTCATGAGTACACATTTCAGGAATGATTATTGGTGTGTGCTGACTCCTGCTCATTCCAGGAGGTATGAAGAGAGAAAGAGGCAGGCAGAGCTACTGCCTGTCAGGAAGTCAGTCACTGTACAGGTAGTAAGTGACTCACGTCCTGCCTGAAAGTCAAGGATTCAAATTCTTCTCTTAGCAGAAGTATGGATACTTACACTAACTTGTCCCAGCGAAGACAGAACTGTGAGAATAGAATCCACACGTCTCCCTTGCCATCAGACAGAGTGGATTCTGGAATTTGGAAGGGATGCAATCTTCAAGTAGAGTTAATATTCAGTTTTATTATTTCCAGGTGCCCAGCTTCCCATCATCCCAGACAGGGTTTCTCTGTGCAGCCCTGGATGTCCTAGAACTCTCTCTGTAGACCAAGTTGACCTCGAACTCACAGAGATCTTCCTGCCTCTGCCTCCTGAGCCCTGGGATTAAAGCTGTGCACCACCACCACCCGGCTGGAACCCAGTTTTTACACAGGGTATTTCTGAAGTAAGGGTGACTCTCCTGGTCAGTGGGGTCTTACAATAGCTACTGACCAGGTGACACTTATGAGGTAAGCATTACTGTGATATATGTACCAGCTCACTTTATATTTCTGATGGCATAGGTGGACAGCTGCCACTTGTCAACTTTTCATTCAACAACTGAAGGAAGGACTGTTCCCGGGGCAGCACAGTCTTGGTTGTTTGCTGAGACTCTGCGGCCACTTTCTCAAAAGATAAAGAGAAAGATCAGGAGATGGCCTGGGGGGGGGGGGGGGGGGAGCTGCAGGCACCGCCCGACGACTTGAGTGTGACCCCTGGAACCATATAAGGTGAGATTTGGTGAAGAACCTGTAATTCCAGCATTCCCAAGGGGGAGACAGGAGGCAGACAGGAGACTCTCTGGAAGCTTGAGAACTGGTCAGCTTGGTGGACACAACATGGCAGCAGAAACAGAGAGCGCCTCCTACCTCAACAAGCTGGGGAGAGAACCAACCCTTGAACCTGCCCCCTCCCAGGAAATGAATAAATTTATATTTAAAAGATCAAGAAAGAATCAGCATTAAAATGTGTCTGGGGGGTGGGGTGGTGGGGTGGCCGTGTTGCTGAATCGTTGACCTGGAAGAAAGTCCTCAAAAGAATTCCTTAGAACTGCTGAGGCGGGTGTGGCGGCTCCTGCCTGAAATCCCAGCACCAGAGAGGGTCTAGTGGGATGTCACAGCAAGTGAGAGTCCAGGGTGGGACACATGGAGAGTTCTAGCCGAGCCTCAGAAGCAGAGTGAGGCCCTGTCTAGAAAGAAGGGGAAGAGGAGCGAAGTCTGTAGCTGGGGCTGAGTTGGTAGAGTACTTGCCTAGCATGCCTGAGGCCCTGGAGTCCATCCGCAGCCCTGCACACACCAGGCACGCTGGTGCACACTTGGAATCCCAGTACTAGGGAGGCGAAGGCAGGGAGATTGGGAGATCAGGCTCGTCCAGCCAGGAGCAGTTGGCATACAGGAGACACCCTCTCAAAAAGAATAAAAGAAAAAGAAAAACGTTGGAGGGAGGGAACAATAAATCCAGCCTCTGCAACGGACCGTTTTTGACTTTGGAAAAACGTGATATGTATATGCAACAGAAGTGAATCAGTTTCAGATGAGACCATGGGAAGCCGGAGAAACTTTAACCTTTTCATTTTTCATATTTTGCCTCTGTCCCATGAACCCGTCACGTGTGGCGGAAATCTACGTCTATGAAGTCCTTTTCTTTGGCAACAGCCCATTCATTAAAGGTGGCTCCTAAGACCAGCAGTGGGGAGGGACATCAGGCGGCCCGCTTCCTCCCAGTAGTTCCTGAAGGGCAAGTCCCGTGATTTGGTGCCCACACATTCTCCAGGGTTTCCTTTGTGGCTGGTTAGCGTGGGGCAAATTTGGTGACACTCCATCTGTGACCCTATGGTTGTCTTTCTGGTATTGTTCAACGCCAAGGTCATGGTGAAGTCATGGTGAGGTCATGGCGAAGTCATGGTGAGGTCATGGCGAGGTTCCTGACTGACCTGTTCTTAGGCTGCAGTGAGACTTTCGGGACACTTCAGCCCAGGAGCAGGCCAGCCCACTGCCGTCCTTCTCAGTGCTGAAGCTCAAAAAGACCTTTCAGTCCCCGTAACATAGAAAGGCTAAGCATGGTGTCTTTACTGATGACCTTTTCCTTCCTCAGTGGGCGTGAGAATACAGATGCAGCCTGTGGTCAGCAGCATCTCAGATTCTGTGAAATAAGGTGGCTTCAGCTCTAGAGGGGTGCAGGTCATTTAGACATGACACTAGGTTTCAGGCCTGGTGGCACAGACCTGCTCTTCCAACCTCTGTAGAAGCAGAGGCAGGTAGATCAGAAGTTCAAGGCCTGCCTGGGCAACTTAGTGAGACCTTGCCTCAAAAAGCAGAAAGAGAGATGGGATAGAGTGGAGCCCTACCATGCAGGAGGTCTTGGTTCAGTCCCCAGCACTGGCCCTGTAAATGAAGCCCATGTTTTAGGTCAATTTGCTCCTGCGTGTGTGTGTGTGTGTGTGTGTGTGTGTGTGTGTGTGTGTGTGTGTGTGTGACTTTTTAAAACCGTATTTAGTTTATGCATATGGGTGTTTTCCTCCATGTGTGTCTGTGTACCACATGTGCACAGTACTCGAGACCATATGTGAGTGTTGAGTCCTCTGGGACAGGAGTTACCAACAATTGTGAACTGTCATGTGGGTGCTGGGAGTCGAACCCAGATCCTATGCAAGAGCAGCTAGTGCTCTTAACTGATGAACCATCTCTCTATCCCCTATCTATGTGATTTTTAACTCAATCTATAGGAAGCCTTATCAGTGGATCTAACTAGTCTCCCAGGTTTGTTTTTTTTTTCCTGATGCTCATACACTGGGCGTCCCTACATGTGCTTATTGCTGGAGCCAGAGTGTAGGATTTTACCACAATCCTTATTAAATTGTGTCTTGTTGGCTCCGGTCTGTTATTCCCATCTGCCAAGACCTTTCTGAGTCATGATTCTCTCCTATACTACATTAACTGTCTTTTCCATCTAGCTTTCTGCCATCTGTAAATGTGATAAGCCTGAGTATTTATCCACGTCTCATAAAAGTGTTAAGCATCCCTGGGCCAACTTTCTGGAGCCATGGTGGCCATTAGTGAGTTCCTCCTGGCTGGCATGAATCCAGAATGGACTCTTTTGGGTCTGACATTTTAGTCAACCCTCTTTCTATCCCTGGGAAATAGAGCCCAGTCGTTAGACACTCAGCTTTGCCCTCAAAGTAGACCCAACTGAAACCTAGTTTTAAAACACCAGCTACAACCAGGTATCACCATCACTCACACTTACAATCCTAGAACTTGAGAAGGAGAGGCAGGAGAATTACTGCAAATATGAGGCCAGCCTGGACTACAGAGCAAGTCCCAGAGCAGGGCTGTACAAGAAGACCTTGTCTCAAAACAAACAAACAAACAAAATTCAACTATATGACTGTAGGCCGGTTCCCTGATGAATCTCTCCTTAGTTTCCTTATCTGTAAATGGGTTGTTATTATTATTGTTAATATTATTGGAGTAAGGATCAAATCAATTAGTATTTAATAAAACATTTGGAACTATTTTTAACAACCTTATTAAAAAAGAAATGGGGTTTAGTGTGTACATATTTTGTTTGTTTTTAAGACAATGTCTCTTGTAGCCCAAGCTGGCCTTGAATTTCTAATCTTCCTGCCTCTACTTCTGAAATGTTGGGACTACAGACATAGGCCACTATGCCATGAGCGTATATATAATTTTTTATTTACATTTTTATTTATTTATTTACTTTTTTGAGACGTGGTCAAGTAGCTCAGGCTAGCCTCAGCATCAAACCCCCTGATTGTTTGGGGGATATTCGATCACACTGTGAACCTCAAGTTTGTATTTGCATTAATTAAATAAAATTAACCTTGGGTCAGGAGGCTGAGTTAGCAACTAGTTGACAGAAAGAAGTCATAGAGCATCAGAGGGCATCCGGGAGAGACAGAGACAAACAGGAAATGGTGGGGAGGGATTTTGAGTGGCACAGTTTTGTTTTTGTTTTTGTTTTTTTGAGAGCAGAAGGGTGTGCTTTTGGGGAGACACCAGAAAGGAGAGAAGGTCAGCTAGCTGACCCAGCCTCACCGAGCTAGCAGGTTTTCACCCCAGCCTTTGAATCTTATTTATAAATAGAACAACAGAGATTTAGTTAAAGCCCCCTTTAGCAGCAGTAACAGGGCCAGTGCCTGGGGGAACAGAATTTCCACCAGGAATTCTGCAGCCTGAGCAGCCGGGCCACTGCCAGACACAGCAGGAGATCAAGGCACAGCCACTGCACCGAAGATAAACAAGTCCCGGTCCTCCTGCCTCTGCCTCCCAAGTGCTGAGATTTCAAGCTTGAGCCACCTCTCCTGGCTTTTATTAATAACGTACAACTTGGATAACTTCAGTAAGTTGACGTGGCTTAAATGTGGACTTTTTGTGGTGACGCTGGGCTGACTCGGTGAGCAGTACCTCCTCCTCTTCCTCCTGTTACTCTTCTTGCCTTTTGTTGCTCTGTTTGCTTCTGAGTTAGGGATCAGACCCAGCCAGAGTCACTGGCATGCTAATGAGTGACCCTCAGACCACCGAGCTTCCCCCCCAGTCCACAAGTTGCCATTTTTAAGTGCATGTAAACACTCCTGGGGAAATCAGTCCAAAGTTTGGCTAGGAATACATTTAAAGCTGAGACCTCTGTTTTCCTGAATCTCTTTTTGCTATTTGTGGCATAGATATCTGTGTACCTCCAAGCATCTTCTTAGAGATAGGGGCTAATGCAAGGGCACATGTCCAAGTCTTTCCAAATCTAGCCTGTATGTCATAGGATTTACAATCTTAAACTCATTTGGAACCATTGGCCCTGTCTTGTCAGCCCCTGGCTTGGGCATCCACTTCCTGGCCACGCCCACTGTGCTTCCCTTTAGAGTAGAGTTCACATCTGTAAAGTACATGAGAGTCGCTGGCAGGGAGAGTTCCAGCCAGTCACAGTGGCACACATCTGTAATCTCGGTGCTTGGGGAAGATGAGAGGGACTGAGGCAGAAGGCTCACGATGAGTTCAAAGCCAGTTTCCCCTGAGATTTAGGTTAACTGGGTCTGAGATGGGGCCTGGGGATAAGCATCTTTAGAAACAGTTTGAAAGCCACCACCTTTGAGAACAGCTTATGGAGAGGGAGAAGGGAAATGATAGCTTGGGCCAGGGCTTTCTAGGTGTCTGCTAGCATGGCCTCTCTCTCCCTCTCCAGCATGGATCAGAGTCCCTCTGGACTGTTCTTTTTGGTTACATGTAGCTTGTAAGAAGACCTTTTTGCCTAGCATCTTCCGCAAGCCTCAGGTTGTTCTGGAGTCTGTCTCTCTTGAACTGCTAGGTAACCTTTGACTTTTACAGATGGTTATTCATAGGCCAGCAAGACGGTTTGGTGGGAGAGAGTACCTGTCACCAAGTTTGACGCTCAGTACCTACGTGGTAGGAGGAAACCGACAGCCACGGCTTGTCCTCTGACTTCCACGTACCACTGTAGCACACACCACCAGACCCCACACACCCACAAAACGAATTTCAAAATGTGATTAAAATTTTTTTAAAAGTTATTCATGAGTAGGATGTGGTGGTGTGGACTTCTAATCCCAGCACCTAGGAAACAGAGGCAGGAGAATCAGGAATTCAAGGTCACACTCAGCTACACAATGAGTATGAGGTCAGCCTGGGTTACAAGAGACTGTCTCAAAAAATCAAAACAAATAAGTCACTGAATAATAATAATAAAGCAAAAGCCAGAGCCAATGAAAGGACCCTTTGTAGCCCTGCCTCAGCCACCGGAGATGCCCCAGACGGCAGCCTGCCCAGGGCCACTCAGCCGAGTCGTCGATAAGAAGGTGAAGGCTGCGGCTGGCAGGAACTATACAGATGGGTGCCTATTGGGATGCCCTAGAGGAGCTGCCTGGGAAGGACTGATGCCCCAAAGACCTGCAGTTAGAAGCACTGACGGGAGAGGGGAGGGGCTCCAGGATAAGCTGAAGCTGCCTGGCCTTCTGGACTTGCTGAGGTCTGACCTCTTCAACCCCCGTCCAGCACCCCGACCCCTACCTTACTCTTCATCCGTGGCCCGTCTCTATCCCTTCATGATTGCATAGCCCACATTGTGCTTTAATTATTTACATATTAGTCTTCCATTTATTAAACTTTTAAATGAAAAATTTTAAATTGAAAAAATTATGTGTATGAGTGCTTGCCTGCAAGTATGTATGTCCCTATCATACGTGACCTGTGCCTTCAGAAGCCAGGAGAAAGTGTCAGGTCCCCTGGAACTAGAATTACAGCCAGGTGTAAGCCTTCATGTGGGTGCCAGGAACCGAACCTGGGTCCCCTATAAGAGCAGTAAGTGCTCTTAACCACTGAGCTGTCTCTTCAGTTCCTATTACAACTTCTCAAAGGTCAGAATTACATTTTCCTTTTTTAAAATAAAAACAACACAAAAACAAAGAAAATACGGGTATGGTACTTCATGCCTGTAAACCAGCCCTTGGGAGGTTGAGTCAGGAAGACTGCTGTGCGTTTGAGGCCAGCCAGTGGGTATAAAACAAAACTCTGTCTAAATAAATAGTTAACCAAAAGCCAGGCACTGTACTTCTGCCACTTGCTGTGTGATACGCGCTCAGTGAACGTCTGCTTACAGCAGCGTTTGCCCTGTGTGTTCGCAGTGCTAGGCAGGCAATGCTCGACTGTTCTTGCTGTCTGTGCAGAAGCAGCCTCCACACCCTTCCAGCAGTGCCTTCCCACCGCATCAGACCGGACTGGTTTGCAGAAGGAACCCTAAAGCAGATGGAAACTCTCTTATCCTAGTCCGGTTGTTAAGTCCATTCATGGATGACGGTAGGAAAAATTTACAAATGCAACAAACACTTAAAAAGCCGGTCCACAGTCTGAGGGGAGGAATTGCTGGTTTGTGGTGGTAATACCAGCGATTTGGGTAGCTGAGGGAGGAAGCCTGGGCTACATAGTGAGACACTGTCTTTAAAATTAAAAAGAGCCGGGCGGTGGTGGCGCACGCCTTTAATCCCAGCACTCGGGAGGCAGAGCCAGGCGGATCTCTGTGAGTTCGAGGCCAGCCTGGGCTACAAAGCTAGTTCCAGGAAAGGCGCAAAGCTACACAGAGAAACCCTGTCTCAAAAAAAACCAAAAAAAAAAAAAAAAGAAAAAAAGAAAGAAAGAAAGTGAGAGTGAGAGAGAGAGAGAGAGAGAGAGAGAGAGAGAGAAGGAAGGAAGGAAGGAAGGAAGGAAGGAAAAAGAGAGGAGAGGATTGTACTGAACCGCAGAGCTCCATTACCTCAAGCCTAGCAGTAAGTGGGTGGCCATTTTTTCCAGCTTTGAGAGTCTTGAATGATACTAATAACGAAGTAATGAGAACTGCTAGGCATAGTGGTGCATACCTAGAATCCCAGCACGTGGGTTCAAGGCCAGCCTCTGCTACATATCGAGTTGGAAGTCTCTGACAGATGAGCCCCTGTCTCAGTAATAATAAGAAGAACTATTCTATAGAGAACATGAAGTTTCCTGTGCCCTCCAGGAATCCTGGCCGGGGCCCAAAAACTTGACAAAGAGAGGAAGAAACCATAACAAATGTATTTAAACAAAAATTTTATGAGACATAAGAGCCTTCAGGTGAAAACTCAAAGATGAAAAAGAAAGTAGGAAGAAAGGAAGGGAAGGAGGGAAAGAGGGAAGGAAGTAAGAAGGAAGGAGAGGAGGGAAGGAAGGAGGGAGAGAAGAAAGGAAGCTTTCATGTTTGTGGGAGCCCAAAGGAGCAGCCCAGGCTGGCCTCAAATCCTAAACTCCCGCTTCCATACCCCTAGCATTTCCTGCCAGTGTGAACCATCCTGTGGATTCTTTCTTCCCTCTTATGCAGTGTGAGGGCGTCCACTGCAGCAGTGGTTGGAAGCACATCAGGTGTTTCCAGGTAGTCAGCTTGGGGAGTAATTATTTTCCTTTTAGACAGTGTCTCACTATGTAACCCTAGCTGGCTTGAAAATTGCTATATAGACCAGGCTGGCCTTGAATTCACAGAGCTCTACCCACCCACCACCTTTGCCTTGCAAAGTGCTGGTGTTAAAGGTGTGTGCCATCCACATCCGACCCCAGTGGAGGTGTGGAGGTTTGAGGGCCACTCTGTAGAGTCAGCTCCCTTTCCATATTTGTAGGCGAAAGATTTTTGTCCCACAAGCCACTTCCCAAATAACCACTCAGAGGCTTAATATTAATTATAAATGATCAGTTGATAGCTCAGGCTTGTTACTAACTAGCTCTTACAACTTAAATTAACCCATATTTCTTATCTAAGTTCTACCATGTGGCTCATGGCTTTTTCCTCATTTTGTACATGTCCTGCTTCCTCTGTGTCTGGCTGGTGACTCCCGACTCTGCCCTTCCTCCTCCCAGCATTCTCAGTTTGGCTCTCCCACCTAACCTTACCCTGTTCAGCTATGGGCCAGTCAGCTTCTCTATTAACCAATGAGAGTAATACATATTCACAGTGTACAGAAGGATTATCCCACAGCACATATTTATGTGGGTTCTGAGGGTTGAATTCAGGTCATTAGGCTTGCATGGTGAGCACCTTTATCCACTTGAGCTCATCTGCCAACCGAAAGCTAGGATTCTTAGGCTCCAGCAAGACTGTCAGGACAAAGGAGATGTTTTAATTTAGATTTAAGCATGGAAGGGAAAAGGTGTGGAGAGTGGACATAGAAAAAGGACAGCTGTGCACACCTGAGAATGGTAGGCTCTGACTTCTCAAGAGAGTAATGTCTTTAGTCCACATTTAACTGTATTAATAATAGCTACACATATGGTTTTGAGGCTACACTATTTAATGCTTTAAAGGTGAGATAAAATGTTTTGGTACATTTTTCTAAAAAACTTCTGTAGTAAATAAGGTTACAAGATGGTTTATTAGTTATACTGTAGAGAGCTGCACCATGCCCAGCTTCTTATGTGGGTGGGGGGATCTGAACTCAGCTTCTTATGGCTGTACAGCAAATACCTCTATTCCTGAGTCTACCTCCAGCCCCCACAATGATTTGTTTGTTAGTAGTATTGAAATTCTTGACTCCCAGCAGCAAGAGGCTTAACCCAGGCCCCGAGTGAGCGCACATCCTCCTCCCGGGCCCCTTAGGTTTCTTTGTGCTTTTGTCGTGACTCCGAACTAATAATGCTAACAGGGTAACCAAGAGCAGGGTGGGCCGAGCCTTCTCTTCCCTCCCACCATCTTCTCTCTGCCCTCCACTCAGGCCCTAAACCCTAATCACCACTTGACCTTGGTGCTGCTCACTTTGAGCTGGTATTTGTACAAGAGCCCTCTGAGGCGAAGCCTGAGCCCAGCTAGGCGCCAGGGTTGTTCCTCTTAAGCTCACACTTCAGGACTCCTCAGAGTTGCTGAGGGGATGCTGCCTGGGTCAGAGGCAGGGGACTCACAGGCACTCGCCAGGCCTTCTGTAAGCTCCAATGCCACCTTGGGTAAGGGTGGCCATCCTGCTGATCCTTGAACTTTGGGACAGGTTTTTATAGCCATCCCTTTCCTTGTTCATGAATCTGCCAGATGACATTCTTAGCTCTTAAAATGAGCTGCTTTTCAAAATGCATGTCTGCCTTCAGGTTGTTGTTTCTAAGGGCTTCAGGGCAGAAAGTCAGAGAGCCGGCTTCTTTCGGTTTTGTATCAAGCAGAGTTAAGAGACTCTCAGCCGGGAGTGGTGGCCCGCACTTGTAATAACAGCATTCAAGAGGCTGAGACAGAACTGCTTTGGGTTTGGGACTAGCCTGCACTATAGCATTAGTTCCAGGGTAGCCTGAGTTAAGGTGTGTGACCTGGTGAGTTAACAGGCTGATTCAGGCTTTGGAGACTTCCTGATGAACACAGAACATTAGATAAGAAGCTTGTGCTGGGTAATTGGACTACATAGAGGAATTTTATACTTACTCCTGGATTCCTGAATGTCTGAATTGGCTGGAAAAGCAATTTTTGGATAAAGTGTTGCAATTTAAAAATAACCTAATAATGGTTAAAAAAGTCAAAAGGTAAACCGGGCTGGTGGTGGCACTGGTTACCACGTGGAAAGGTCATAGTCACGACAGAACCCACTGTTAGTTTTTACAGCTTTATTAGGAGGGAAAGGCAGGGGGGAAGAAAGAGGGGAGAGCCAGGCCTGGTGGGGGAGGGAAGCGGGGAGCAGAGCAGAGAGCAGAGAGCAGAGAGAAAACACAGAGAGGGTGGGGGTTCGTGTTTGGCTTTTTAAGGTGGGTACATAGTCACCAGTGCCTGCTGATGATGTAAGACCCAAGACCCCGAGCTGCACATGTACAGGATCTTAACATTTCAGACTTTATGCTTATTATAAAAAAAAAAGTGAGTGAATAGGAATAGGGGTGTTGTTTATCCCAGAAAAACTGCTTCCAGCTGACTTGGTGGGTGTCGGTCAGCTCTGAGTTTGATGTTAGTCTACACTACTCAGTGAATACCAGGCCTGTATGGGCTACATAACATGATCCATATAAAATTAAAAAGAAATAATAAAAAGGGAAGAAAGGAAGAAAGCATGAACTGTGACTGGTCACAAGGTGTAGGCAAGTAGAAGTGATTTCTGCCAAAAAATAACCCATCAGAATGATAGTGTGGCCAGTCATGGTGGTGTTTGTTGGGAAAGCCAGCCCTAGGAGGCCACACTGGAGGGATGGCTGCAGCAAGTCCAAGGCTAGCCCAGTTACACAGTAAGCTCCAGGTTGGCCTGAGCTAAAGAGGGAGACCCCTTCTCGAAAAGCAACCCCCCTCAACAAAACAAAGCAAGGTTAGAGAGATGGCTTAGCATATGAAGGCCATATGCCACCAGTCCTAATGACCTGAGTTTAATTCACTACATGGTGGGAGGAGAGATCGAAATTCTGCAAGTTCTCTTGTGACCTCCACACACTAGCATGTGTGGGCCAGCACCCGTGTGTGTGTGTGTGTGTGTGTGTGTGTGTGTGTGTGTGTGTGTGTGTGTGTGTGTGTGTGTGTGTATGTGTGTGTGTGTGTATGTGTGTTTTAAAATTAGACAAGCAGGACACACACACACAAAAGCAACTGCCAAGCTTTGCCAAGACAGGGTAGGACAGTCCTTCAAAATTCTTGCTTCTCAGAGAAGTCTATCAGGTATTCTAGGCCTGTAGGCTAAAGACGGATGCCCCAACGTTGCAGAGGAATCTTGGGTGACTGTCCAGATAGCAGATGTCTCTGTCATTTGTGTAGTTTTGGAAGTTGTTTTCCCTGCACTTCCTTTTCACTCAAGTAATATTTTATCCTTCTGGGTCTCTGATCAGGATTGAAGACTAGACAGTTTTACAGTTTTCTTTGTTACCAAATTTTAAAATAACTTTCATAAGAGATGTAAAGTTTATAAGGTTGACAAACATAAAAACTTAAGTTATGTATCTAATAAGATGTTTTAAGGTCTAAAAAGATTTTTTTTTTTTTTTTTTTTTTGGTTTTTCGAGACAGGGTTTCTCTGTGTAGCTTTGCGCCTTTCCTGGTACTCGCTTTGGAGACCAGGCTGGCCTCGAACTCACAGAGATCCACCTGGCTCTGCCTCCCGAGTGCTGGGATTAAAGGCGTGCGCCACCACCGCCCGGCGCCTAAAAAGATATTTTTAAGATGGAAATACAAGTTATGATCAAAAAAATGGTTTAGGTATAAGACTTTGGACTAAGATAAAATAGATAATGGAGTATTTTCTCCGAATATGCCAAATACAAATGGACTGGACAGTGTGAATGTAATTCTTACTTGATAATTGTTCTTAATGTATATAGTTTTTACTGTGTTAGAGTTAAAACCTTTCCTTTTTATTTAGACAAAATAGGGGAAATGTTGTGAAATAATCTTTTTGTACACTGTGGAGAAATGTCACTCTGATTGGTTTAATAAAAAGCTGAATAGCCAATAGCTAGGCAGGATTTCTAGGCACAGAGGACACTGGGAAGAAGTGTAGAGATGCCATGAGACACAGAGCAAGCAGCATGGGCATTACAAAGTAAAGGTAACTGAGCCATGTAAAAGAACGTAGATTAAAAAGGTATGGGTTAGCCGGGTGGTGGTGGTGCACGCCTTTAATCCCAGCACTCGGGAGGCAGAGCCAGGTGGATCTCTGTGAGTTCGAGGCCAGCCTGGTCTACAAAGTGAGTTCCAGGAAAGGCGCAAAACTACACAGAGAAACCCTGTCTCGAAAAAAACGAAAAAAAAAAAAAAAAAAAAAAAAAAAAAGGTATGGGTTAATCTAAGTTTTAAAAGCTAGTTAGAAACAAACCTAAGCTATTGGTCAAGCTTTCATAAGTGTATGTATCATGATTTGGGAGCTGGCTAGTGGGACAGATAAAGACACACAGCAAAAAAGACCTGAAAAAAAAAACCTTTCAATTTTGAAATGATTAGCTGGATTCTATGAAGACAACAATGCTTATTCAATTTGAAGGAAAAAATAGGAAAAGATAATATGGGCCAGGGAATCATAACAGTAGTGCAGCAGATTCAAAAAAGACCAAATGGAGCTTCCCAAAATAAAACTTGTAATAATTAAACTTTAAAACTCAATGGAAATGTTTACTGATAATTCCCACAGCTGAAGGAAGAATTAGAGGATAGACACAAATCAGTAGTCTATAGAGACTGTCCCACAGAGCATTTAAAATACACGAAAGAGAAAGTAAGAGACAGAGAGAGTTGTAGAGTGAAAAAGCCCAGAATTCCCTTAATTGCACCCCCAGAAGAAGAAGAGAGAAATACTACTTTAAGAGACAGTGGATGAAAACTGTGGAGAGCTCACCAGATACCCCGACTCACAGGTTTGAGGGTGTGAAGCAGGAAGATAAATAAAAAGAAATCAAGACCTAGAATTATCACTGTTAAATTTAACAAGCCCAAACCAAACAAGATCTTTAAAAGCAAAACAAAACAAAACAACAATAACAACAACAACAACAAAAAAACCGTACCAGAAAGAAACAAATAGACAATGACCTCAGCAGAAGATGAGAAAGCCAGAAGCCTGTGAACAAAGTCAGCCATGAATTTAAATTGCCAAGTGAAATTCTGTATCCAGCAAGGAATCTTCTGAGAGTATGGGCAAAATCAAGCCATTTCTTTTTTTCATTTTCAAAATGCTTTTATTAGCACATTAATTATACAGAATGATAAATATACATAATAAAAATAGGTTTCATTACATTTTCATGACCCTTTGCTGTCCTCTTTCTCCAATGTTGGGAAGACAATCTCAGCAAGTCCTCTTTTTTTAGTTTTTTGGTGGCCCAATGAGCTTCTCTCCCAGATGTTCATTGCCTGAGGCTGCTCGCCTATGGAGATTGGACATCCCCTCACCCATGCAGTATGTAAGGAACATGTTGAGGTTATGGGATGCAGAGGTGACTGTTCCTAGGCAGGGTTTTTGGACCAAAGCTTTGAGGAACTCAGTGAAATGAGTAATCAGCCCTGCCTCGGGTGGAGTGGGTCAGGACACTAGCCTGCCCAGAGGGACACTTGAACAGGCCTAGGATGAGGAGGGATTGACCTGTGGAACTGGAGAAGGAGGGGGCATTTCCACAGAGGGATCAGTCTGGCTGCTCAGAAGTGAGACTACATGGGAAATGAGGAAGGCCATAGAAAGGGAGTGGCCAGCTGTGGTGGAAAATGATTTCAATATAGGGAGGACCACAGACTCTCTTTCCTAGGCAGTGGCAGGCACTGTAGCAGGATGATGGAGCCGTGTTCTGGAAGGAATGAGTGAAAAAGACTGAATTCTGCTGGAACCAAGGAAACAGCCTTGGAGTGGAGAAAAGGGAGGTGAATTGAGGGGGTGGGAAGCAGAGCCCAGTGAACTTAGTATCCACTGACTCAGAGCCAAGGTCATTACTAGATTTCTAGTTTTTTGCTAGTAATGGCGGTGGTGGAAAAAAAAAATCAACCAACAGAGCAAGTAGAGCAAGTAAGCTGAAGGATGAAGACAGCTGGAAGTTTATTCAGATGTATTTGAGTGTGACATACACGCAGAAATTCTAACATTCGGATATATTTGAGTGTGACATCCACGCAGAGATTCTAACATTCGGATATATTTGAGTGTGACATCCACGCAGAGATTCTAACATTCGGATATATTTGAGTGTGACATCCACGCAGAGATTCTAACTTTCAGGACATATTTGAGTGTGACATCTATCCAGAGATTCTAATATTCAGGATGTATTTGAGTGTGACATCCACGCAGAGATTCTAACATTCAGGACATATTTGAGTGTGACATCCATGCAGAGATTCTAACATTCAGGACATATTTGAGTGTGACATCCACGCAGAGATTCTAACATTCAGGATATATTTGAGTGTGACATCCATGCAAAGATTCTAACATTCAGGATATATTTGAGTGTGACATCCACGCAGAGATTCTAACATTCAGGATATATTTGAGTGTGACATCCATGCAGAGATTCTAACAGGAAAAGTGGAAGTTGGGTTCTGAAACTTAGAGAGGGGTTGGAGAAATGACTCAGCAGTTAAGAGCAATGTCTATCCTCCTAGAGTTCAGTTCCCAATAAATCCTCAAAAGTAGGCTTCTAATGTCTAGTACTGGGTTTTTGTTACATGAACTTTGGCTTTTGAAGCCCAGATGAGAAAAATCCATTAAAAATGTATTGAAAAGTCATTAAAAGTGTTTATGAAAAACAAAACAACAAGAACAGGGTAAAAGGAAGTCTGGCATGGTAATGTCATCACTCAGGAGGTGGAGACAGGAGAATCAGGAGTTCAAAGTCAGCCTCAGCCTCATGTGAGTGAGTTCAAGGCCAGTCTGGGCTACATAAGCCCTCATCTCAAAAACACCCTAAAAAAAAAAGCAGAAAAACAGTCAAATGAAATGTGGAGACTCAGAAGCCATAAACACACGCAGCCAAAGGGATTCTAGGGAGGGAGGGGAGGGTACGGGTGGGTTTAGACACTCTACCTACCTGCGAATCTTTTCCAATAGCGTGTACTTCAAAACTAGACTAACAGTATTTCTATTCACCTGGTGGCAAAGGCCTATAATCCCAGCTTCTAAGTGAAGACGTTGAGGCAGGAGGATCTAAAATTCAAGTCCAACAACAGCAAGTCCAAGGCCAGCCAGAGCAACTTAGCTGAGACTCTGCTCAAATTTTTTTAAATGGCTGGGGATAGTCCAGTGGGAGGACAGTTCAGTGGGAGGACAGTCCAGTGGGAGGACAGTCCAGTCCAGTGGGAGGACAGTCCAGTGGGAGGACAGTCCTGTAGGAGGACAGTCCAGTCCAGTGGGAGGACAGTCCAGTCCAGTGGGAGGACAGTCCAGTGGGAAGACAGTCCAGTCCAGTGGGAGGACAGTCCTGTGGGAGGACAGTCCTGCGGGAGGATAGTCCAGTGGGAGGACTGTCCAGTCCTGTGGGAGGACAGTCCAGTCCAGTGGGAGGACAGTCCTGTGGGAGGACAGTCCAGTCCAGTGGGAGGACAGTCCAGTCCAGTGGGAGGACAGTCCTGTGGGAGGACAGTCCAGTCCAGTGGGAGGACAGTCCTGTGGGAGGACAGTCCAGTGGGAGGACAGTCAAGTGGGAGGACAGTCCAGTGGGAGGACAGTCCAGTCCAGTGGGAGGACAGTCCAGTGGGAGGACTGTCCTGTGGGAGGACAGTCCAGTGGGAGGATAGTCCTGTGGGAGGACAGTCCTGTGGGAGGATAGTCCTGTGGGAGGACAGTCCAGTGGGAGGACAGTCCTGTGGGAGGACAGTCCAGTGGGAGGACAGTCCTGTGGGAGGACAGTCCAGTCCAGTGGGAGGACAGTCCAGTCCTGTGGGAGGACAGTCCAGTCCTGTGGGAGGACAGTCCTGTGGGAGGACAGTCCAGTGGGAGGACAGTCCAGTCCTGTGGGAGGACAGTCCAGTGGGAGGACAGTCCAGTCCTGTGGGAGGACAGTCCTGTGGGAGGACAGTCCTGTGGGAGGACAGTCCTGTGGGAGGACAGTCCAGTGGGAGGACAGTCCAGTGGGAGGACAGTCCTGTGGGAGGACAGTCCAGTGGGAGGACAGTCCAGTCCTGTGGGAGGACAGTCCAGTGGGAGGACAGTCCAGTCCTGTGGGAGGACAGTCCTGTGGGAGGACAGTCCTGTGGGAGGACAGTCCTGTGGGAGGACAGTTCAATGGGAGGACAGTCCAGTGAGAGTTCTGTAGCCAAGATCACTTTCAGTCTGCTGCATAACATGACCTGTGTTACAGCTTAAATTTAGAATATTGGATTTTGCAATAGTTGTTCGGGAACAAGAGACAAACAGAACATTCTATTAGAATATTCTGACAGGCAAGTCTTGTACCTGGATACTAATTAAGTGACAAGTTTGCACAAAGTCTTTAATCTACTGCGGGAGCCCTGACGGCCCGCATCTGCACTGTTCGCAGACGAGAAGGAACTCGCTGAATTAAAAAACACTGCTCTTGAATTTTTTTTTCATCCACCATTCTTTAGTAATGTATTTTGAAAGCTTCTGACATTTTGAATGCAGAATCATACAACTTTTAGCTTTGAAGGAGACCTTGGAGGGCATTTAATCCAACCCTTTAAATTTCCCATGGGGATCAGAGAGTCCAGAGGCAGGCACCACACCGTGACCCCTTCCTTGCCTATGGCAGAGCACCACCTCTCCTGATCTAGATGGCTCCTTCCCTGGCCCTCCATCCTTATTCTCAGAGGATTTGAAGTTTCAAAATCATATAGATTAAAAAAATGAAACAAAACAAACCAGCTGTCTAAGTGAAAGATTTGTATGCATTCATGAACATCATAAAGCTATCTGTCATTTAGATAAGAACAAAATGCTGGGGCTGGAGAGACATTTCAGTGGTTAGGAGGGCTCAATGGAGCCAGGCATGGTGGCACACACCTATAATCCCAGCACTTAAGAGGCAGAAGCAGGCTGATTGCTGTGAGTTCAAGACCAGCTTGATCCACACAGCAAATTCCAGGTCAACCAGGGCTACACAGTAAAACCTAGTCTTTAAAAATCCCACAAAACAAAAAACTAACCAGCCAAGTGAAACTTAATGTGTAGCTTTGAGGACATGAGAGGCTGCCCAAGCCCAAATATCACAAGCCAAGAACAGACCCACACATCTGCCGACAATCTCTACAGGAGATAGGAAGACCACCGGGGCCTGCTGGCAGCCAACCTAGCCAAACACCAGGGAGAGACCCTGCCTCAAAGGAATAAGGCAGAGAGTGACAGAGGAGGAGCACGGAGAGCGTCCCCTGCTGACTTCTGTGGACTCCTGAAATCACCTGTACACTGTGTACAGGCCACACACACCGTTCATTCTCTCCTCTGCCATCAGCTGAGAGAGTGCACACCTGCACACACACAAGCATGCACATACCACACACAGGACATACTTGAACAAGCCCAGAAATGCACACACACACACACACACAGGCACAAGTATGCACACACACACACACACACACACACACACACACACACACACACACCCCACAGGCACAAGCACGCAAATACACACACAGCGGAGTGTGACTAAGATTTTTCTTTTGCCTCCTGTGTCCCAGCCTTCTTCTGGGTATGTGGTTTGGAGTCCCACCCAGCAGGGCAGACCCGGAGGACAGGATGTGCCTCACACCACAGTGCCTCTGTCAGCAAGCAAAATCAGAGGAATCTAGTAAATATGAATTTCAGACAAACAACAAGCTTTTAGCATAAACATGTCCTATACATACTTCTATAAAAGAATTTTATCTGTAATATCATTGTAATTGGGACTCTTGTATTTTACATAATCTTAATTTTATTCGTTTGGGGAGGTGGCAGGCTGAGGAGTACACTTTACCACTGAATCACACCCCCCACCTCTTGGCTTTTTTTTTTTTTTTTTTTTGGTTTTTTGAGACAGGGTTTCTCTGTGTAGCTTTGCGCCTTTCCTGGATCTCGCGCTGTAGACCAGGCTGGCCTCGAACTCACAGAGATCCGCCTGCCTCTGCCTCCCGAGTGCTGGGATTAAAGGCGTGCGCCACCACCGCCCAGCCTCTTGGCTTTTAGAAACAGGGTCTTCCTATATAGCCCAGGCTAGCCTTGAACCCATTGTGCGGCCCAAGCTAGAACGCGAGCTTGTCTCTCAGCTTCTTGAGTGCTGGTATTTCAGACATGTGCCACTGCAGCTGGCCTTAACCTTGAGGCTTGAGACTTTGGTTGAGACTATCTCACAAAGTAGCTCTGATGGCCTCGAGTTCACAGAGACTGATGCCTCCCAAGTACTGAAACTGAGGGCCTGTGTCGCCACTCCTGGCTCAGAACCACAGACTTTTAAGCATTGTGACCCACGCCTTTAATGCCAGCACTCTGGGAGGCAGAGGCAGGTGGATCTCTGTGAGTTCGAGGCCAGCCTGGGCTACAGAGCAAGTTTTAGGACAGGCACCAAAAATTACAGAGAGAAACTCTGTCTTGAAAAAACAAAAAGAAAAAGAAAGAAAAAAAGAAATTAGTGAGGTGGGCCAGCAAAATAGCTCAGCAGGTAACAATGCTCGAAGCCACCCCTGGTGACCTGAGAATAGACTCCAGCAAGTTGTCCCCTGCCCACAAATACACACTGGGGCACACCCCCAGCTCCCAGCACACACTAAATGATGAATTAAAATGACATTTAAAAAAAAGAAGAAATGAGTGAGGTGGCCAGAGGTAGTCCCACTGGAGGTAGCTAGGGGCTTACCTCACACAATAGAAAAATTTGAACTATTCTGGAATCTTCTCTTTGCGCAAAAGTGAAGGCAGCTTTATGCTGAGCCTCTCCCTCCCCGCTCCTGGCAAACCATAGTAAATGTTAGATTGATCTTTCCCAAGATTGGCCAGCCTGGTGATGGAGGGCGTCGGGTCCAGAGACAGGGTCTGGAGCCCCTGGGTGCTGAAGCAGGAGACCCTCCCCTTTGTCTCTAACAGTACAGACCAATTTTGAAGGTACAGAGTTGGGATTCTTATATAATCAGTGATTTAAAATCCGAAAAATGTGGAACAATGCAATACTGCATCACAGAAAGCCATAAAAAAAGGGAAAAGCTTCAGCAAGACCGCACTCACCCTGGCGTGAGGCCGTGATCCTTCACATAAACCTCATTTAACGAGAGGCTGAGCATTGAAGTCTCACATGCAGCAGGGAACCTCATCATAAAACCAGAGCTGAGCGAGGAGGGTGAGGAGATGCCTGAATATTAGCGGAACAGAGCCGCACGCTCAGCGGTAGGAAGACGACATGTCAATACTAACCACGTGAGTGATTTTCAAGTTTGCCCACAGTGGCTCCACCGTGACACAGCTGTGAGCCGGGTCTGAAATTAGCTCCGGCTTGCTCAGATGGCCTTAGCAGAAGTGGTGGAGTGGAGGCCGCGCTCCGCTGGCGGTGGAGAGGGACACGTTTAATTAACCAATAGACTTAAGGTACATGGAGTTGCAAACGTGTTTATTTGCAAAGTCACACCTACAGCTCTGGCCAAGTTTCCTTAGAGTATTTACATTACAAGGTGTATTTACAAGACATTTGAGTGTAATGGGGCTTCTGTTTTTAATATGCAATGCATTAGTAATGTTGCACAGAATTTAAAAAATGTAGAAATCCAGGACTTAAGAACTGGGTGTGTAGCCGAGAAGGATTCTTGCCCCCAGATGTTCAAGGCCCAGCATCTTCAAGCCATAAAACTGTGGAAAGGGAGAAAAAAAAGCCAAGAGATGGTGGCATTCAGAGCCTAGTTACCTCCAGGATATCATATTTATCTGCTGTGGCCAAAAACATATTGACCAACTGTGGAGTGGTGTGCTTTCTAAAATTTTAGTGAAGGAATCCTCTTAGTCACTGTTCTGTTGCTGTGAAGAGACACCATGAGCACAGCAACTCTTATAAAGGAAAACACTTAATTGGGGTGGCTTACAGCTCATTATCATCATGTCGGGGAGCATGGTGGCACACAGGCAGACATGGTGCTGGAGAAGGAGCCAAGAGTTCTACATCCTGATCCATAGGCAGCAGGAAGAGAGAGAGAGAGCCTAACTTGGGCTTTTGAAACCTCAAAGCCCACCCCCAGTGACATACTTCCTCCAACAAGGCCACACCTCCTAATCCTTCTCAAACAGTGCCACTCCCTGGTGACTAAACATTCAAATCTATGAGCCTATGGGGGCCATTCTTATTCAAGCAACCACCAGAATCTAATGGTGGAATCGAACCATTAGATATTTGAGTGTCCACCTTGGACCAAATGTTTCGTTGCTATTTTTGAGACAGGATCTCATGTATCTCAGGCTGGCCTCCCACTTGCTATTATGTAGCCAACAATGACATAGAACTTGTAAGCCTCCAGCTCCCACCTCCTGCACCATCTAGCATGCCCACTGTGTGCATCAAGTCCAGGCCCTGTGTGTGCTGGGTAAGCACTCTACTGACTGAGCTCTACCATAGGAGTTTTTAACTAACTTATTTGAATTCTTTTCTCTTTTTCTTTTTTTAAAATTCAATTTAATTTTACTAAATTATCATTGTTTGTTGTTAGTGTGCGTGTATGTGTGCACACACTAGTGTCACAGTGTATGCATGTGTCAGTCAGAGGACAGTTTGTAGGAATTGCTTCTTTCCTTCTACTATGTGGGTTCTGGGGTTGAATTCAGGTTGTCCTCCTTGGTGGCAGACATCTTTACCTGCTGAGCCGGATTGCTGGCCCTGGATTTCCTACCTTTGAGATGGGGTTTTGCGATACTGTCCAGGTTGGCTAGAGGATTGGGAGGCCACACCCAGTTATCCTGACGTGTTTGATGTGGACTGGCTTGTTATTTTACTCCTCTATGTGTGCCTCTCCAATCTTACCATATCTTCTTTTATAAAATTACATTTAAAGAAACCTATCAGCCGGGCGGTGGTGGCGCACGCCTTTATCCCAGCACTTGGGAGGCAGAGTCAGGCCGATCTCTGTTAAATTTGAGGATCTCTGTTAAGTTTGAGGCCAGCCTGGTCTACAGAGTGAGTTCTAGGACAACCAGGGCTACACAGAGAATCGCAGGGATGGAGCCCAGGTCACCAGGCTTAGCAGTAAGCACCTTTACCCACTGGGCCATCCTGCTGGCCCTCTTTTCTCTTCTTCCTGTCCTTGTCTTCTCTCTTCCATAGTTCTTTAACTTATTATCTTTATTTTAATAAACTTCATTATTAAGAAACCTTACAAAATAATGAAAAAATTACACACAAATTAACTAGCCCCAAAGTCTATACAACTTGATGAACTATATACAGTTAGAATTGGAATTCAAAATGGAAACTAATTCATTAAATAACAATACAAATAATAATAATTTTATTATTATTATTTCATTTTGTGTGTGTATATATGTGTGCCTGCCTCAACCTCACTGACATATGACACCATGCCGGACTACAAATAGGTGCTTTAATACTGATTTTTTTCCCCAATCAGTGGTGGTACCTGTCTGTAATATCAACACTTGGGAGATTGAGGCAGAGGGATTGCTTTGAGTTTGAGGCCAACCAAGGCTACACAGTAAGTTCAAGACCACCCCAAGTTACACAATGAGACCTAGTTTAAAAACTTTAATTAAAAAAAAATAGAAAAATGAACTGTCCTTCCTGCCCCCTAGATGAACACCTTAATATTTGTTTTATACTTTGATTCTTCAACAAAGAATTAAATGTCGAGTTGTGTCTAATGTCTAATGATCCTTCTCTTCCCGCTCCTGCCCCTGCAGCTTTGCTGGGGCCCTGACCACGTGGTCAGCGTGTCAGTGAGCCAAAGCTCTGAAGGAAGGAAGAGGTTCACGGAAAGCAGCCGCTCGAAGGATGGTGCTGGAAGCTGCCTCTGGTTAGGATGGAAGGCCGGCACTGGAGGATCGCTCTGGGAGCTGCTGAGCAGCTGAGACCCACGGCGGAGGGGGGTGGGGAGGAAAGAGGGAAGGATGGTTAACTGGAAGTGGCTGGGTGGAGAGAGCCTGGGACCACCAGGGGAGACCGGCTGTGTGTGCAGAGCCTCGACCCCAGTGGAGCACCGTCCTCCGGTGAGAGAGGGGACTGAGCTTTATTTTTATTTTTTATTTTTTTTTTATTTTTCGAGACAGGGTTTCTCTGTGTAGCTTTGCGCCTTTCCTGGAACTCACTTGGTAGTCCAGGCTGGCCTCGAACTCACAGAGATCCGCCTGGCTCTGCCTCCCGAGTGCTGGGATTAAAGGCGTGCGCCACCACCGCCCGGCTTTTGTTTTTTTTTTTTTTTTTTTTTTTTTTTTTTTTTTTTTTTTGGTTGGGACTGAGCTTTATGCTTGGCTCTTCCCTCCACTGTAGGTCCTTGCTTCTGCAGCTGCCCTGAGACTTCAGACTCCAAGTTTTTCAGCCCTCGAGCTGCACCAGCAACCTACAGGACTATGATGCTGGCCTCTTTACCTCCCACTTCCCGCTTCTGGGGCAGGAAGGTGGAGGGATGCTTGGGAACACCTGGGTGTTAAGGATGGTTTACACTGGGCATTCTCCAGTCCTGTGCCTCAGGTCTGAAGAAAAGGTGATTATGTAAGTCAAAATCTACCACAGTAAAGCCAGGCAAGAGCCGCAGGTGAGGTCAAGGCCAGCCTCTGTAACGGCGGTGTTTGCCTCCCGCTCAGTGCTGAGTAGGTCTCATGAGGACAAGGCGATGATTTGGGTAAAAAGTTTGCTTTATGAAAGGATTCACTTTAAATAGCAGAAGACAACCCCTCTCCTCACAGGTACACTTTAAAATTCCTCCTTTTATAGAGGTTGGAGTCAAACCAGGACTTGTTTATCCAGCCAAAAGCTGGACTCAGTGTGAATGAGCCTTGTTGATTTCTGTGCATCTGTTCAAGACCTTGTAGTCTCCCAACCTGACCTGTGTGCCTGACTTACATTTCAGAGGTCCCCCAAAGGAGGAGGAAGAACTCGGACTCAACTCCAGCCACTGTGGCTCTGGAACATTCCAATGACAGAGTCCCTGGTGAGGCCTCTGACCTTCAACTTTGCAGAAAAGCTAAGGCATTGGTCTTTCTGCAGAGACTTATGGCTAACTCAGGGCCAGGCAGGACTCCATTTCATTTATTAGCTTGGTTCTCTGTTGTTCAGCTCACACAATGTGTGGAAATACTTATCTGTCTTCCCTTCTTGGAATTGCTACGTGCCAGACTCCGGGCATTATTAGCCCATTTTTCATACGAAAAAACTGAGGCAAAATGATTCCCACCACAGGGAGTCTCTGTGCCTCCAACATGGAGCTTTCTGCCTTTGGAGGGAGTGTGTCCAATATCAGGAGTCTGTGGGGATCAAAAGAAGGTGTTGGATCTTCTGGAGTTACAGGCACTTGTGAGTCACCTGACATAGGACTGGGAACCAAACTCACACCCTCTGCAAGAACGGCAGCTTCGACTCTTAGCCACGGAACCACCTCTCGCCACCCTAGTGTCTCTGTGACTGGCACATAGAAGCGGCACATGTTTATGGGGTTCCTCGTGATGTTTCCTTACATGCACCCAATGTATAATGATCAAATGAGGGTAATTAGCTTCTTCACAACTTCAAAGTCTTCTAGTGTCTTTATTTTTCATTCTTATCTATGTGTTTTTAGAGACAGGGTCTCTTGTAGCTGTGCAGCCAAATTTGGAATTAAAGGTGTGCATCACCACACCAGGCTCCCAACAAGAGTTTTAAAATAATAACCAGTGGTTTGTACTTCCTGAGCACTTGGAAATGGCAGGCTTCGTCACAGTGCTTCATGTGCGTCCCCCTCACTGGCACCTTTAACAGCCCCAAAGAGAGTTTTTGTGCCTGGCCCACAGTCAGGGCAAATCTCTCTCACCCGCCAGTCCCACAGCCACTCAGACCCAACCAAGTAAACACAGAGACTTATATTGCTTACAAACTGTATGGCCGTGGCAGGCTTCTTGCTAACTGTTCTTACAGCTTAAATTAATCCATTTCCATTAATCTATACCTTGCCATGTGGCTCGTGGCTTGCCGGCATCTTCACATGCTGTTTGTCATTGTGGCGGCTGGCAGTATCTCTGACTCAACCTTCTACTTCCCAGCTTTATTCTCCTCCTTGTCCCACCTATACTTCCTGCCTGGCCACTGACCAATCAGTGATTTATTTATTGACCAATCAGCAACACACTTGCCATACAGAACATCCCACAGCATCTTATCTTGAGTCCACCAGGACTCTAGGCTTCTTCAGAACTCATAACTGTTAGTTCTGTGGAGAGACAGAACTATATTGTGCATATACTAGGTGTTTTAGAACACCCCAGCAAGGTCTGGGACAGCATCTACCCTCACCCAGTCGGCATGGCTCCAGCAGACCTGCCAGTCATGCCTATTGGATATATACAAACTTCTTCAAGTCTCATAAAAGCTCAGGTCAGGTTTTGCCAGTAAATGAGTTTCCTCAATATTTAAAGTACAGTGGAGTCAGGCTAGATGGCCCAGGGGTCAAGATGCTTGCCAAACAAGCCGAGTGACCTGAGCTGAATCTCAGGACCCATGTAAAGGTGGATGGAGAGAACTGACTCCTGAGAGTTGTCCTCTGACATTTACATGAGGACCGGCACCCCCAACACATATCCTGGACACTCACACAACACACATGTACATTATGCACACGTATCCACACACACTAATAGTAAATAAAAGAAGCTCAGCACTTGCTGCTCTAATAGAGGGCTGGGGTTTGTTCCTGTAACTCCAGCTCCAGGTGACCTGATGCCTCTGGCCTCCATGAACACTTGCACTCACATGCGCACACATGCTCACATACAATTAAAAATTAAATTAAATTTTAAAATAAAACATAAACTAAAATCTGCTCCTCAGTGAACCCTTTGGATTTTGGAGTTGCTGATAATGATTACAAATGTGGAGTATTGCTGTTTTCGCTGTGTGGACTGAGGGTTAGAGTCCTTTCGGAGACTTCCGATATCACAGCAGGGTGTTGTGGTACCACCACATTTTTACCTCTGCTTTAACCCAGAGCTTCTTGTGGAGGAGATGAATGTGTTCAGATCTCATGAGGAGTCACTTGGAGCTGATATTTTAAAAATTTCACTGTTTATGTCCATTTTCTTGTAGACAATAGGCTAGAGATCATCCCCACACCTTGTGGAGGTTAGCAAAGCCATGCCAGCTGCATTTGGGAGGCAGAAAGAGGTGTGTAACTTTCCCAATCAATAAGAAAGATTTTTTTCGGGGGAGGGGAGAGATCGCTCAACAGTTAAAATCACTGACTGCTCTTGCAGAGAAACTGAGTTTAAGTTCAGTTCCTAGCACCCATTGTTGTGAAATCCACCAGAGAAGACTGCTCGGGACATGGGTTTAAACCACTGGGTGTAGTCGGCTGCCGGCTAATGAAGGCTTTCCATTGACTGAGCGTTTCTCAGGATGAGCTTTGAATCACAAAAACCTATGTTCTGGGTTGGCATACTTCAATTAACAAGAACAGTTAGCCAGAGGCAGAACTACATAGCCCAAAAAGCAAGGTTAGGACACTTAGAGACTTTCCCAGGACTATGGATGGATTCGGCCTTTGTTTTAGTTTTGATGGGTGGTGCTGTCTAGGTGTTGAGTTTCACAGCCTGAATATCACTTCCATCATGGAGTCAGTTGTGCTAAGGTCTGGGGGCCTAGTAAGGTCTGGTGCCCTGTTACACCACATGGTGGCTCAAAATCATCTGTTACTCCAGTTCTATAGTATCTGATGCTCTCTTCCAGCCTCTGTGGGGATGGCACACGTGTGATACACAAACATACATGTAGGCGAACACTCAGACACATGAAACAGATAAACAAATCTTAAAGGAAGACTGCTCCCCGTGCTTCTCACCCACTTACGCCTTCTACGTTAGCTTGGCTCTGCTTTTATTTGTACTGGAGACATCCTTCCTTAGCAGCCTAGGCTAGCCTGAGCTTGAGTTCCTCCAGCCTCAGCCTGCGAAGTTCACCAGACCAGGAGAATGATTCTGCTTTGATGAATGGGTGAAAACTTCATTTGATTGATGGTTTCGGTTCACACGGGCTCCAGGGGCTGCTGGGTCTCTTTACCCTATGCTCTTGCTGTTACAGGCTTTGGGCTTCTTGCCCTTCCCTCAGGTTGGGTCTCTTCACCATCCTCTTGGACTCTTTGTCCCAATCCTTGTTTGTCCTCACAACCCTCCTCTCATCCATTGACTTTGCTGACATTTGAACCCAGCCTCAGCCGCCTGCTGACAGAATGCAGGAGAAGAACCATTTCACAAACATGTCCTCCACTGCATTCTAGAATTGCAGAGTTTGCTATTCCAGTTGAAGGAAGGGATCATGGATGACAGAAGCGAGGGGACTCTGTGTGTGTGTGTGTGTGTGTGTGTGTGTGTGTGAGAGAGAGAGAGAGAGAGAGAGAGAGAGAGAGAGAGAGAGAGAGAGAGAGAGAGAGGAAGGGAGGGAGGGAGAGGCTGTATGTGGCCAAGTTACCAACAATGTGAACACCTGGCCAGCTACTCAGCAAGACATTGGCTTTCAGGGGCAGAATAAGGGAAACTTACTGCTTGGCTATTGGTCTCTGGGGTTCAGCTGATCTAGGTCCTGGCTAAGTGGCTGCTCCTGGCTGCCTGTTCTGGATAATGAGTCCCATGACTGGGAGAAGGCGACATGCGCATGCCAGACTTGGTCCACATGTGCTCTTCTAGTAAGCACACTGTCCACTTTAAGGCTGTCCTGAACGGCATCCAAGCGTTGGTGGGCTGCGGGACGGCTCCTGTATGCTCCGTCCATTTGGTGGAGTCTGAGGACCAGGAGAAAGAAGAGAACAGGAAGCAGATCTGTCTCCTTTTAGAAGTTTGTTTTTCCGCAGTGATCCTCCTTCTTGTGAAATCCTCTTCCACCCCCAATGCTCTGAGAAAAATCACTCTTTTGTTCTTCAGGTTGAGAAACAGGACAGGGAAGTCACAGGAGTTCTGCTGACGTTTAATAAGAACCAGTGAACCTGGCTCCAACCTCTTGATTACAGAACTCTAAGAGAAAAATATATGTTAACTCCACTTCCCCCCTTCCAAAAAGAATAGATCTCAGTGACAACAACTTTTTCCTAACCCCGTGAGAAAATCTGTGACTATCTGTTCTCCAAGCTAATCTCACTAAAGTTTTCTGGTTGCTTAGATCAGGCTGCCATGGTGAGTCTTGCTCTCCCTGCTTTCTTAAGCCACTAAAACCAGCAAGGGTTTTCCTGGGCACAACAGTTTTGAACAATGAAGCATTCCCCAACTTCCTTGGCATATGTTCCCAGGGAACTATGAGTTTGAGGATCATAGTCCTTCAGACTCTAACTCATGAGTTTTACTGGATTTTGTCTTTTCTTGCCCTGTGCGTGGACCTGTGTGACTGTTCCTTGTCATGACTTCTTAGGTCATTAAAAAAAAGATTTATTTTTATGTGTATGAGTGTTTTGCCTACCTGTATCTCTGTGTACCACATGTATGCCTGACACCCTTGGCAGTCAGAAAAAGGGTGTTGGGTCCCCTAGAACTGGAGTTACAGATGGATGTAAGTGCTGGCAATTGTACCCAGGTCCTCTGGGGAAAAAAAAAAAAACAGATGATGCTCTTAACCTCTTAGCCATCATTCCATCGTTTCTGCCCTAGGCCTCTCTCCCCCTCTCTTTTCTTCTTCAAGTTGTTATCTGTTCTTTTCTGATCCAGCTGAGAGATGGTTACAGGCATCATGGTACTGTTATGGCTAAAAAGTTCATCAGCAGTTTCCTTAGAACACAGTTCTTCCCAAGAGAGTCACAGTCAAGACATCAAATTAGAAAATTTCACTCCAACAGCATCCTTTAGTCCATTTGTGTTCGTCCATCTAAGCTGGAGACTTCCACGAACTCCCAGAGCTCAGAACGCAACCTCTCCCCTGGGACATCCTTCCCTGTCAGGACAGAGACCTCAGTGTACCCCAGGGGTGCTTGGCCCCCACAGCTGCTCCTCTTCCTGCCTCCACTTATTTCCTGCCCACATGCTCCACACCTCCGACCTCTGCTTATCTTGCAATCTTCAAGCTCAATCCACCTCTTTCTTGATCTTCTCCTAAGCTAGACACGCCCGTAGTCATCCTCCACGTCACTTCACCCCTCAAATCCCGTCAAGTGGTTGCTACACCAGCACTGCCTTGGGGGGTCTAGAGCCCTTTGCTCCTGTCTGTCCCACCTCCGTTGTCCCAGTGGATGCCTTCTTTTTTATCTGGACCACACAGCTTCTGGTTCGAACTCTCTGGACGTTCCTGCTCATTCATCGTCCCTTCCTGGTGAAGCCAGCCTGCATATTATGCTGGGAGCTACAGCTCCCAAACAGAAGCCAGAGCTCCCTCCTCCTCTGTAAAAGCTACCAACTGTGCCCCTTCGTTACAGAACAGTCCTACCTTCTTGGCTGGTGCCCAAGGCTTGTGTGTTCTAGCTCTAGTTTCTGCCTTCTTTTACTTCTTGCCTTGCACACCTAAAGAGTAACAGACATTTCTAGAATGTGGCTTTACACTTCTGGATTTCTGTACACAAAGTTCCCTGTGTCTAGAATGTACTTTTCCTTCCTTCACATAAAAAATATTCATATGGCCACTGGTGAGCAAACGCTGTTCCTCAGACAATAGAGACCCAACACCCAAGAGGGAGAGTCTTTCTGACCATTCAACTGCAACCTCATTTCTCAAATCTTCCACTTACTGTCCCATCCCTAGTCCCACCACCTGCACCACAGACTAAACCTCAATTTCTTCATCTGTAAAATGGGGATAGTAGCTCCTGCCTTATGGTATATTGGGGAGGTTAAATTCAACATTAGCATGCCCCTCAGAAGTCAATTCCTTGAGGAAGGGGCACCCGGTGTTCTTTATCAAGGCCTAGATAGCACCAGGCCTCTATGTAGAAAGTGTTCAACACACTTGAACTAGATGAATTACAAAGTAAGTTTAAAACTGGACAATGGTGGCCCATGCCTTAAATACCAGCACTCGGGAAGCAGAGGCAGGAAGATCTCTGTGAGTTCGAGGCCAGCCTGGTCTACAGAGTGAGTTCCAGTTACACTAAGAAACCCTGTCTTGGGCTGGAGAGATGGCTCAGAAGTTAAGAGCACTGGCTGTTCTTCCAGAGGTCCTGAGTTCAATTTCCAGCACCCACATGGTGGCTCACAACCATCTATAATGAGATCTGGTGCCCTCTTCTGGCCTGCAGGCATACATGCAGTCAAAACACTGTATTACATAATAAATAAATAAATCTTTAAAAAAAAAATAAAGAAACCCTGTCTTGGAAAAACCAAAAGAAGAAGGAGGAGGAGAAGGAGGAAGAAGAAGATGATGATGTGGGTCATTTGGCTTTTTTCCTACTGTGGTTATTAATAAGTGCTGCAAGCCGCAGGAAAACGTAATGGAATTCAGCTCCTATCACAAAAGCTACTACTTGGAAAAGTCAAGGACTTCTCCAAAGGTTAAGCCATGGCTTGAGAAGTCTTGGTGATATTTTAGCTTTTGTATATATATTAGCTGGTTCCTACAGTGATTTTCTTGTAATGCTATGGTGCTTCCAAGAACTCCTAACAGTGTACTTAACTAAAATACCTATCAAGCATCCAAGGCCAAACAAAACACCTGCCTCCTAGGTCAGGAAAATAGCTTTATTTCTTGTGCAATTTAGGGTGAAACCCTCCTTCCTTACAGTCTTACTAAGACTCCTAATTTCTTACCTAACCACTTGTAGGAATGTAGACTGAGCACATAGATCCCCTTCTTGATAAACTAACCGATCATTAGCTCTCAATTGACCTCCTCCTTTAACCACTCTGTTTTCAGGTTGTAAAAGACAGCTTGACAGTCACTGCCTGAGGAAAATTCTTACCTGCCTTTATGACCCTGTAGGAATTCAAGCCTGGTGGCCTGGCTGGAGGGGGAGGATTGCTATGGCTTGGGTTTATAACTGAACACCTCAGAGACTTGAGAGGACTTAGAACTATAAAGAGAGGGAGAGGAAGAGAGGCGTGGAGAACTTGAGGACGGAGAACTGAGAGGGATAAGGAGGATTTTGACCAGAGAGAATGTGTGGACAAGATGGAAGATGGGGAAGAGTCAGATGGGCAAGTACTAGCTGGGTAAGAATGAGATGAGAAGGATCTAGATGAGGCAGAATTAAGACAAGAGAATTAAGATAGAACTTAGAGGGGACAGTAGATAAAGGTAAAGAGAAATCAGGCAAGAGAGGAGTCAGGCACGAGAACAGAACTTAAGCTGTGTAGATAGGATTTTATCTCAGAGGAATAAAGTAGACGGACAAAGAGCTTGGTGTACTTAGATTCATTTCCCGAAAATAATTCTCGCTGTTCATAGTTCTCTCTTCTGAGCCCCTGGGAAGTATAATATAAGGTTGGTCCTTTTAATAATATACAAGAAATAAGTAGTTCAATTAACCATTTTCAAGTTCTTAGTAATAATGAGAATATTCTATGATCCAAAAGTAGAAATGAAGAGCTTCCTACATAGCAGGCAGTGAGATCTGGTTAGTGTCACAGTTACTGCTCTGCTGCTGTGAGAAAACACCATGACCAAGGCAACGTACAGAAGGGAGGGTTTATTTGGGGCTTAGAGCTCCAGAGAGTTAGGAGTCCATGATGGTGTAATGAAGCCATGGCAACAGGAGCAGCCAGTAGCTCACATCTCAAACCATAAGGAGGAGCAAAGAGAGGATGCTGGGAATGGAGCTCACATCTCAAACCATAAGGAGGAGGGAATGGAGTCTTCTGAAATGTCAAAGACATCACACCTCCTCCTCCAAGGCCACAACTCCTAATCCTTCTCAAACAGTTCCACTGACTGGGGACCAAGTCTTCAAATATATGAGCCAGTGGGGACCATTCTGATTCAAAACACCACAGTTAGATTCATGCTTCACTCTGAAAAGGCCTGAGAGACGCAGTCTGTAATATCTGCCCGAAGGTAAAGAATGCAGCTGTTTCCAAGGTAGCTTATCAGGTGGAACACACAAGCATACACATATACACTGGATTATGAGCATAAATACCAACCTACCATTGGGATGTTTGGTAACTGTTTTAGATGAAGGATCCCAGAGGAATTCCAGTTACTTCCAGTCTATCCTCAGAGCTACCTTGCAATGTCAAGAGATGTTCCCGACTCATCTGCCTACTCACAGAAAAGAGTGGGGGAATGGGAAAATGCCTTCTCAAAGGAGCAGCCATCCCTTGGGTGGACAGCTCTAGGGAGGTTCACATTATGCTGGCCTTCTCTCTAATCCTGAGCTTAAGTCTTAAAACTGAACCTCATGGGCAAGACCAGATGATGGTGTTACCAAGAAATATGATAACAATACTAAGCAGTGGTGTGTGTGTGTGTGTGTGTGTGTGTGTGTGTGTGTGTGTGTGTGTGCAATGTAAGTTAGGAGGGAGTAGTGAGCTCTCACTAACCCACCTCTGTCCCCAACAGATACATCTGGCTTCCCAAAATGGGAGAGCAAAGGGGTCTTGACAAGATAAACAAGGACCTGTGTAAGGAAAGACACTGCCACTCAATAACACAGCCTTATTCACCCAAGGAGCAGAGACCAGTGAGCCTGTGCAGAGAAGCCAGTGTCCACTACGATCGCCTGGACAGAAAAGGGGAGGTCAGATATTCTAAGAGAACCACACAGGGGACGCCTTCTAAAGACACAGCCTTGGACAGGCTGAGATCCCTCTTCCATCGTTGGACACCCACAGCAGGCCAGCACCCCCTCTTCCGTCACTGTCCACTGTTCTGACAGCTGGGCTCAGAGGCAAAACCCAGACAAGCTCTGGGACCGGCATGGCCTGAGTGTGCTAGACTCCTCCTTCTTCTTCACGATGGGACAGGTGGGATAGGAAGAGCCTGGTCCCCAGCACTGGGAACTCCTCTCTTGGGGAGGGCTGTGGTTACAGCCCCGTACCTGGTCTCGTTAGTGCCTGAGACCATGGTATTTTTGTTTCCTCATACCTTTGTAAAGGTTAAGGAGCTTTTGGAAGGTGACACAGCACAAAAATGATTAAGATGACCCACAACTCTTCTCCCCAGAGCTAGGGCTTCTGATCCAGTGCTCTGCCCACCGGAGGATCTAGAGTAGGAAGAGAAGCCTGAGCAGGGAGGCCCAGCCTCAGTTAGGTCCTGAGGATTCTCCCATCACCGAGTTACCTGGGCTGTGCTATCAGGGGTGATGCAGCACAAGAAGACGCCCAGTCGCGGGGGGGGGGGGGGGGTGACAGCATGAGGAGGTGTCCTTGCTAGGTTCTCTGTCTAGCTGGTTCCACTGGGTCATCCTCTGGCTGTGTCTCCTCTTGAAGGGAAGAGGAAGACTGGCGTCTCAGGCGACCCAGGAAGCCAGTACAACGTATGAGATCCGCAAGAGGAGGATGATACACTGTAGCAGTTTCCTGGGCCGTGAGCCTCTGAAGTCCAGTCCGCTGCCTGAAGACTACAGAGAGGGCCAGGGCGCAGCTCCCATGAATCTGCAGCCATTGTGCCACCTTTGAGTACACCCCTGTAGGTGACCCTCACTCACACCCCTGTAGGTGACCCTCACTCACACCCCTGTAGGTAACCCCCACTCATATCCCCTGTAAGTAACTCCCACTCACACCCCTGTAGGTGACCCCCACTCACACCCCTGTAGGTGACCCCCACTCACACCCCTGTAGGTGACCCCCACTCACACCCCTGTAGGTGACCCCCACTCACACCCCTGTAGGTGACCCCCACTCACACCCCTGTAGGTAACCCCCACTCACACCCCTGTAGGTGACCCCCACTCACACCCCTATAGGTGACCCCCCACTCATATCCCTATAACTAACCAGAATAACTGTTGGAATTCCTGGCCACTCCCCCATCTACATGACCGCACATGTGCTGTCCATGACCGCCGGGCAAGATGCTCAGTCATCCCACATAATCTGTGTGCTGCGTGGTTATGTAGTCTGCATGCAGCATGATCATGTAATCTATGTGCATGCGTGGTGTAGCTGTGTAAGCCCATATGTGCATGTGCAGAGGGAACCTATAAAAAAGCGGATCCGTCTATCCCTCCCTCTCCTTGTACGACCATGTTCATAGGCCTAAGCACATCCCTTCTGTCCCCCTTCCCCTAATAAACTCTTAGAGCAGGCTTTGTTGTGCCTCGTGGCTTTTCTCACACAGTAAACAGCACCGCTTAATGAATAATAATAACCACACTGATTTACTACGGAAGTGTCAGCGGAACAGTTTCTCTGGACCCTACCACTGCCCTGACTCAGGTGAACACACATTTCCTCTCTCCCTGCCCACAGAAAGTGTCACAAATGCCAGAGACCACAGTGTGGGGGAAGTTCCAAACGTATCCCTCAGTGGTGCATGGTGAGAGAAGGTACTGGGGACAGAAGAATGCTGTCGTTTGGGTCTGGAATGTCCCCAAGAGCTGCGTGTTAAAGCTTGGTCTTCAGCCTGGTGTTGGGGAAGGTGACATCTTTAAAGATGGGGCCTAGGGGAAGCTTTAGATCAGTGGGGAGTGGACCCTGTCTGAATCAGTGTTCTATGCTGTGAAGAGACACCATGACCATGGCAACTCTTACAAAGGAAAACATTTACTTGGGACCGGCTTAGAGGTTCAGAGGTTTAGTCCATTGTCATCATGGCAGGAAGCATGGTGGCATGCAGGCAGGCATGGTGCTGGACTTCTACATTTGGATCTACAGGCAGCGGGAAGAGAAAGACTCTGGGCTTAGGGTGGTTTCTAAAACCTGGAAGCCCACCCCACCGTGACACACTTCTTCCAACATGGCCACACCTCCGAATCCTTTCAAATAGTGCCACTCCTCAAGCATTCAAATATATGAGCCTACAGGGGCCACTCTTATTCAAGCCTCCACAGCTCTCAGAGAGGACAGTAGGATGCTGATGTCCTCTCTCATCTTCTATGCGTCCAGGTCACCACGAAGTGAGTGGCTTTGCTCTACTTTGCATTCTATCCTGTGATATGTTGTGAGTTCATGTGTGAGCAGTACATGCACACATATCCCTGTGGAGGCTCAGAGTCGATGCTGGATGTCTTTGATCATTCCGCACTTTATTGACTGAGACGAGTTCTCTTGCTGAACCTGGAACTTACTGGTTCTGGCCAGCCTAGCTAGCCAGCTTGCCTCCTGAATCCCATGTCTGCATAGCAGCCAGCCTGTATACCGCGCTTGTTTTAAACATAGATTATGATGACCTAAAATTCCATCCTCATGCTTGTGTGACAAGGCTTTATCCAGAGCCTTCTCGTCAGCCCCTTGATATGGGTTTCTACCCTTTATTCCTCCTTTATTTCCAGCATGAGCCCTAGCAGGAAGCGTGTGGGGTTGGAAGTGGCAGTGACCATGTTGTACTTGTCCGCCCTTGGGTGAGCCGTTTTATCCACCCAGATCTCGGTTTCTCATCTGCGAAAGAACTAACGTTCCCCGTGGGACTGTTCCGTGGATGCAGGAGTGGAGCAGGCAGCCTCCTGGCCTAGGGTAGTTGCTCAGCGAGTGTTAGTTTTCCTCTCCCATTTCAAAACACTTGGGTAAGGTCAGGAATTATTGTATTATAACCCATGTCTGTTATCAACCTCTCCTCCCGCTGCTGAAGAGCACTCAATGCCAGGCCTGTGGGCTCCCCTGTGCCCTCTGACATCTTGCTGAACTAATTTGGAGCTTTCCTCCTGGAGACTTCAGAAAGGGGTGCTGGTGAATTGGGTGTGGGAGCATAACTGTAAGCTCTCTGGGAGCGTCTGGCTTGCGGGGGATAACGGAGGGAAGGAGAAACTGAGAAAAGTCTAGCATGTCCTCATGCCATCGTGTCCGAGAAATACAAAGAAAGCGTCTGAGGAATTCTGAAATTTTGTGTGGATTTTTTCGCCTTCTGTTCTGTAGTTATGTAATTGCAAAGTCATCCCAGGGCATTCAAAGCTCAGAGGGACACTGGGTTTCTGTTGTGGCTGCTCAAACAGGCCACAGAAGAGCACAAGCAGCCAGATCTGAGAACAAGTTGAAATGTAACACTATTAACCAGTATTAACTTAGGTTCCAGTGGCAGCTTGGCTTTAGTTCTTTTCTTCTTTAAAAAAATACTGTGTGTGTATATATAAATGTGTGTGTGTGTATGTGCGTGCATGCACGCGCGCGCACACACACACACACGCTCACGTGTGTGGAGGTCAGAGGACAACCTGCAGGAACCAGTTCTGTCCACTCACCATGTTGGCACCAGGGACCCATCTCCTGTCTTATTTTCTTTCTTTGTGCTGCTGGGACTCAAACTCAGTTCTGCACACACTTAGGCAAGTGTGTGAACACTGACTTACACACCTGGACCTTCAGTGTTGTTCGATTGATTATTCTATCGATTGGCTGTTCTTGGGTCCAACAGAGACTTCCATTTCAAAAGGACTGGGGACCACTTTGTATCCTACCAATAACATGTAGACCCCTGCCTAAGCTGGGATGCGCACTGTGGAGGGTTACCTAGCCTACCCTTTTTAAAACTTAATTTTGTTTGTTTTAACAACATCTTACTATGTAGCTCTGGCTGGCATCAAACTCAGGGCAGCCTCTCACCTCAGACTCCCTAGTCTGGGGTTACAGACAGGTGCCACCAAAATCAGCCAGTTCTTTTCTTCTCTAGGGCAGACTGAAATGTGGCAAGAATGTGCCTGCACGTGTGCACACTGGAACACGCCTGAGCCCACACCCCTTCAGCAGGAAGTGTATTCTGGTACAGTCCCCAGATCACCTGGTGCACTCCTAGGCATCCCTGTCACAGGCAGGTCACACTTGTGAAGTGGTACCACCTGGAGGAAAGAGCAGGACACACCGGCACCAAGCACCTCTCACGGGACAAATGTTAAGTGTCAGATTGTACCTGGGAGAGACCAGCATGGCACAGAGAGATGAGAGACTCCTGGGGCAGAGACAGCGCATGCGCATGCACGCGTGCTTTACTCAGTTGGCCCTCTGGAAGGTCATAAGCCTGTTTCCTCGAATGCATCTCCCCCCAAAGACTTGCCAGTCCGCTTAGAGTCCTTATGTGTTACTTTTCTGCCTAACAAAAGCAACTGAAGGAAGGAAGGAAGGAGGGAGGGAGGGAGGGAGGGAGGAAGGAAGGAAGGAAGGAAGGAAGGAGGGAGGGAGGGAGGGAGGGAGGGAGGGAGGGAGGAAGGGCTTGTTTTTGCTCGCAGCTTCAGGAACACAGTCAGCCATCATGGTGGCCGGAATGCGAGGTGCTTGGCACACTGCATCCAGGCAGGAAGCAAGGAGAGAAGAACTTGCTACTCAGTTAGCGTTCCTCTTTTCTGTTACCCAGTCTGGCACCCCAGCTCAGGGGTGATGCCACCCACACTCTGTTCAACCTCTCTGGAAACATTCTCACAGGCACACACAGCAGTGTGCTCCTAGGGGATCCTCTGGGCAGTCGACAGAGAAGATGAACCGTCACACCTTATCTGTCCCATTTACTGTGGTAAACGGCCTTATGGCGTCATGACCCCGTCCCATACCCTATTTATAGCAACCCTGCAGCTAATAGCTGAGGGATAATTATGCTCCTTTGCCCTTTTGAAGAACGTCTCAATAAAAGGTTTCAGGGAATTCTACAAAGCAAACAATCCGACCCTCCCATGTGACAGGTGAGGCAGAGGCTTGGTGAAGCCAGAGGCTGAGTCATAGGTGTCGACAGAGCAGGGCTCTCCCCTGGCTCACGCTCTACCTCACAGGCTTCCTGGAAATGCGTAGTTTATTCATGGTGTTTCTACTGTGTAAACACTGCTCCCAGGTTTCAGGTGGTTCCCCAGAAGGGAGGAGTTTGTGTCCCTGGACAGGAGGTTAGGAAGATGACTGCTCAGGAATACCAAGGTGTTCCATTTTCTTCCCATCTTCGACCCCAGTGACTTGGCCCTGGTTGTTCCATGAAGGCCAGCGCTGGTGACTCTGTGCCCCTTATGTCCCCACGTGGCCACCAGTTCTCGAGCTGGAGTCCTTTGTCCTCATCTGATGGGAGACTGGAAACACTGACTGACTCGGTCCATTAGTCTGAGTCCTGCAGTGATTAAGTCCTCACAGCCCTTAGGGGAAGGGAAAGATGCTCTGAAAAAATACCAGAAGGATTTCTGATTCCATCAAACTTCATCATCACGTTTGAGCCTAAAACAATTGTCCCCATTGCCAAGTGGTTTTTATTTCTCTTCACACTTTGAACGACAGACTGGATGGATGCTTTTAGAGAAGGTAAGAGGGAAGCCAGGCTTGGTTTCCAGTTCTCCTGTGCAGATAGGAAGCCATGAATGCATTCTTTAAAAGTGTCTGTGAATGTGCCCAGAAGTTAGTGAAAAATGAGAGATTTGAGGAGACAAATAATACCAGCTTTGTGTGTCCTCCCCGGAAGTGCCCTGAGCTCAGAGCCTATGCTAGAGTTATTTTGTGCAATGTCCTAAAAGATGGCGCCAAATAAAACACAGAGAGGGGCTTTGCTCCACCCTAGAAGAGTCATGTTTACAAGCAAGTAGAGGGACGCCTCAGTTATCTGAAGGTACCCGAACATTCAGGGAAAACCCTCCGGGGAGCTAAAGTCGTGACAAGAGCCAAGTACTTAACAATTGCCAACTAAGAGAGGCTGCGGGGGGACCCCAGAGCTGACTCAGTTTACACACTGCTATACCAAGACACTAACTTTTCACACCACAGTCAGAAGAGAGACAGAGCACTTGGGAAGGGAGAGTGGAGCAAGCCCGAGTCAGATAACAGAAATGGAAGCTGGGAAAAAGGCAAAACAAACATGTTTAAGCATCATTTAAGAGTGACTGTGTGTCCATTAAAAATAAAACAAATCTTGAGGAGACTTGTTAGCCATAACTGTATGACTCATGAAGAAAAAGGTGAGGTCTCATTTATCCACCTTTGTGGAGTGAGGAGGGATGGTGGGGACCCCTTGAGTTTTCAGTCTGAAGGCAGCTACAGGCCTGAGCAGCAGCAGCAGCAGAGCCATCCCCTGAGGGGGTGTGACATTGGTCCACAAGGAAGGGTTCCCAGGGCCACCACTCTAGGGCCATGCTAATGAAGTGGCCGGGCGCTGGCTTCCTCCCTGACTCATGTTTATGGGCAGCTGCTGGCTTCTCGGTGCTTCTCCATAAAAATCGGGGAGAAGCTCCTCAAGGCTTGGCGGGGAGCCCCACACGCCTTTGATGGCAGTTTCTGAAGCAAGGCCTGGCTTTCTAACAGGGCGGTCATCTTCCAGGTCACCCTGTGTACAGATGCTACACCACACCTTCTGGACACAAGGTGATTGACAGGAGTGCTGCACACACCATTCATGGTCTTGGGACAGGCCAGTGTGGTTGTGGGAAATGGGCCTGAGAAATGGACATCTTCCATGTCCAGCCTTCAGAGGCTGGCCATCACTAAGCTCCAACTACTCTGGGGGCAGTTTCCCATTGACCCTTCTCAGTTCCTTGGTCTCCCCTCCCCTAGAAGAGACTTGATGTGTGTAGGCTCGAAGTCACCCTCGGGTGCCCTTCCTCAGCATACTGTCACTTCATTTCTTGAGACAAGGTCTCTCAGTTGGATCTGAGGATCTGCCTGTCCCTGCCTCCCCAGGACCAGGATTACAAGCATAGGCCACCATGCCTGGTTTTCAGTGGATCCTAGGATTGAACTCAGGTCCTTACGCTTGCATGGCAAGTACATTATCAACCAAGCCTCTCCCCAGCCACCACCACCCCCTGCCCTTTTTGAGAAACGGTCTCATGTTGTAGCCCAGGCTAGCCCCAATTTTGAAAGAGCCCTCCTGTTCTGTCTCCCAAGTGCTGAGATTACAGGCTTGAGCCTCCACATCTGGTTAACAGCTGACCCTCGTAGCTCTAAACAAGCTGAGCAGCCTGCCCAGCACCTTGGAACTCTAAGGAAAGCATCAAAGATAATTGGAGCATCCAGGCATGGTGATGCACGCCTTTAATCCCAGCACTCGGGAGCAGAGTCAGGTGGATCTCTGTGAGTTTGAGGCCAGCCTGGTCTACAGAGTGAGTTCTAGGACAACCAAGGTTACACACAAAGAAACCCTGTCTCAACTCCCCCCTCACCTCCCCGCCTCCCCTGCAAAAAGATATTTGAAGCAGGTGAGAGAGCAGGGGGCGGCATTTCCTACTGTACCCCATACCCGCCCCTCACCTCATCTCCTGACCAGATAATCTTCAAGGTCCCCGAAAGTCACCAAGATAAAACTGAACAGGTGACATGTTAAGGTATCCACGGGAAGACCCTCCCCAAACACAAACGTCTTCTGGATCTAGTCTTGCGGACCAACAGGAAGCCACAAGTCACACACCTCTGAGCATTTGAAAAGTGGCTTACACTCTAAACATAAAACAGACTCTGAAATTTGGAGGCAGACACCAAGCAACAGCGAATTAACTGATAACCCTTAAATGGATTTCTTATTGAAAGGCTAACGTTTTGAATATTTTGCTTTAAACACAGTATGAGTAACGTCGATGGCAACGTATCTCTTCGCATTTTTTTTTTTTTTTTTTTTTTTTGGTTTTTCGAGACAGGGTTTCTCTGTGTAGCTTTGCGCCTTTCCTGGAACTCACTTGGTAGCCCAGGCTGGCCTCGAACCCACAGAGATCCGCCTGGCTCTGCCTCCCGAGTGCTGGGATTAAAGGCGTGCGCCACCACCGCCCGGCATCTCTTCGCATTTTTAAATGAGGTAGCAGACAACTCAGAATTATACGGGTGGCTTGCATTCAAATTTTCCTGGCCATGGCTGCTCCAGGCAGCTCTTCCTCTCTTACACAGCCAGCTTGACATCTTTAGTCAACTCCCTCAGACTCTCAGAGAAGTCTCCCCGCTGCAACAGTTGGACCTCTGGGGTGAGGAAGAACGCTAACAGAGACTGTAGGTACCGGAGACATGTCTGATGATAAAGGAGCCTCACCTGTCCTTTCTGCCCAACTCCAACCAGGTGCAAAGGAAGGCTGTTGTGGGATATTTGAGCAAAGAGTAAATGTGTGTAAAGATGGTTTACCTTGCCTGCCTAAGGCACCTGATTGGTCTAATAAAGAGGTGAGTGGTCAATAGCGAGGCAGGAGAGAACAGGAGGGACTTCCGAGCAGAGAGAGGAACTCAGGGTTAGAGATGCCAACGAGACACAGAGGGAGTCGGATGTACAGAATGGAAGAGAGGTGAAGAGCCACAGGGCAAACCACAGATTAATAGAAATGGGTTAGTTTAAGCTGGTTGGGAACAAGCCTAAGCCAAGGCCAAGCTTTCATAATTAATAAGAAGTCTCCGTGTCACGATTTGGGGGCTGGCGGTCCAAAGAAAGTCGGACAAGAAAGACGAGCTACAGGCAGGAGGGGAGGAGAGTTTGGGACCTAGTGTGCCCCGAGGAAGTGGCTGGCCAGGGTTCTGCAGAGTACCTGGCTCTGGTCTGGAGAGAAGCACACATCGCCCCTACCCTTAGTCCCTGTGAGGCAGGATGCACGGGTGAGCAAACAGGAGCTCCGTGCACTGAAGACCCATCGATGAGAACAGACTCAGGGAGCAGGGACATAACGACCACACAGGGACCGACTGTGCGAGGGAGCCTCAGATGGCCAGAGGCAACACTCAGCTTTGTCTTGGTGAGCCATGGTGAACAGATGGCAGAGGGACCCAGGGAGTCCAGCCTCTAAAGGCCACAAGGCCAGGGACAGGAGGCAGAAGCAGGCTGTGCGGAGCTGGGGCTGTAACTCAGTTGGTAGAGTGCTTGCCTAGCATGCTCTCAGTTTGGTTCCAGCCCAGCTCTGCATGAACTGGGTGTAGGGGTGCACACTTGTACTCCGGGAACTCAGTGGCTGAAGCAGGTGGACCAGGAATTCAGTGTTGTCCTTGATACACAGCAAGTTCAAGGACAGTCTGGTGTACATCAGACTCCAATAAAAGCCAAACAGAAAACTAGATGGTGAGGACCAGGGCCCTAGGGGTTCAACTTGGGAAGACTAGGGTCGTCGTGGGCAGCGGCCACCACGATTACCCACGGATATCCTATTTGCTCTTCCCACATACTTTCCTAACTTACTAGACAAAAGCAAAGGCATTAATTAGAGCTGCCTACAGAAGCTCTCAGAGCAGATCTGGCACCATCAGCACCAGGGATATGCCTAGAATTCTCGATTCCAACTTCAGATAAACTAGGAACATTCTGGCAAGGACGAGGTTACTTCGTCCTGACCCCTCTGTGTCTTCTACTTCTGACCCAAGTCATGGGGTCCACCTCGCCTTGCCACTGTCTGGGCTCACACTGCCCTCAGCAAGTCCCCAAAAGGCTTAACTAGGGGGGCAATTGTCTTTTACAGTATCCAGTCAGGAAGCTGTGACGCTAGCCGACTTTCATCATAGTGGGATACACGCTCCATGTTGCAGAGCTGGTTTCCCAGGAAAATAAAGTTTCTGGATTTTATGGGAAATGGTCAATTAAAGAAAATTTCTCTAGAAAAACAAATCCTATTGTGCAGTCCCAATGAAAGTGACTGCAAGCCTGTTGTGGCTGAGACACAAAGTGGAGCCTGGTCTACTGAAGGGAAGCTTGGTGGTCCGGTCTCTTCTGCTTCTCCCAGAGTCTCCCTACTCCTCTTAATTCCCTCACTCCCCGTCACGCTTCTGGAGCAACGTTCATCTCCTGATCCTCCTCTGGGGACCTGAGCTCTCCCTGTGGTATCTACCTTCTCTCAAACTGTTCCCCTGCAGGGCCCACTCCATCTACCCTCTGGGGTTTAATGTCATTTTTCGTTTCCCTTCCCTCTACCGCCCTCCCCCAACTCCCACCCCCACCCCCACCCCCGCCGCCGCCGCCGCCGCCACCGCCGCCGCTTCCCATTCCTTTCTTCCCATTACCTTTCCTTCCACCCCACCTCCTTTTCTGGTTTACATGAAATATCCTAGACTGGCCTTGAACTCACTATGTAGCTCAGGCTGGATCTGAACTCATGATCCTCCTGCCTCCATCTCTCAAGAGCTGGGATCAGGAGTTGATGTCACCACACCAAGCATGAAATATTTTTCAGATTTTCCTGGTTGTTGCCCGGAGTAAGTAACACACTGGGCATCAACCCTAGAACATAGTTAGAAAGGAGATATTAGGTTGTAGAGGGTGGGTGGGGGAGGTAGTGGAGGGGGCGCTTTCAGAACGGAAGGGCAGGGTGGGAGGAGTCAAGTCAGGTGGGACTGGAACACTGATGTCTTGGCCTCAGTTCATCAAGTATTCACTGAGCATTTACAGCACCACCACCACCACCACCCAAAGTGAGAATGAGCAATCACACAATTATGCTTTAATTATGAATAACTATTGGTTGATTTTATTTTTTGATGTCTTTACAACTTTCTGGCTTCAGAGACTACTAGAAGCAGCTGAACTGTGTTCTTACTAGTCTTTGGCTTCTGGTGTGTTGGAAAGTCTGCAGAGTGACTGGTGGGGGGCAGAGGTGATGGGGAGCCTACTTCTCGTGGTTTTGTCTTGGTGGGAACACCTTGTGTCTCATGGCTCACTTGTCTTTTGTCCCTGTCCACTGGACTGCTCTGGAACACGGTCCCTTCCTCTCTCTACCTCCTTCCACAGACTACACATAAACTCTTAATTCCTACGTCTCCTCTGGCCTTCCTCATTATGGGCCTTGTTTCAGAGCTTTCCACTGAACTAAGAACTAGAATATTCTGCCCCTTTTCATTCATTTGTTAAAATTTCATTTGTTTCACTGGTTTGTAAATTCATGTCCTTTATGTATATTTCTCAACCAGTGCCTCTGGATGTAAGTTCTCCTGGGAGCTTTCCGCAAGCATGCCAGCCCCGGGGAGCCTACTTTTTAAGCCTGAACCAACATTTAGGTTCTCTTGCTATAATTAAAGTTAAGACAGTGTTGTTTAATACGCTTTGTAGAGAAGCAGGAACCCCACTGGAATTTGTTTTGCAATACTCTAGTTAGCTTGATATCAGACTTTTCCCTTGTGGTTTTAAGTTAGATTTCCCCCTTTATGTTATTACGTCTGAAGATGTTAGGCAACGTCAGTTAACTTATCACCCTTTCTTTGTGCTCTGGCCCAGTGTGTATTTACCTATTATACAATTAATATTCACCGTCCCCCGCAATTAATTTTACCTGTCTCCACTCCCCAGGACTCCAGGCAGAATCGGAAGGAATGCCTAAACTTTGGCTCTTCTCTCATAGGCAATTAACAGGCCGAGCTTCCTGAGTGGGACGTGAGCCTGTCTTCCATTAACATAATGGGTTTGTTCCCAAACTTGGAAGGGGTGTCAATCGTTGGAGATGGGGGAGGGGGCCGGCAAGGTGGCCTGGGGTCGTTCTTCTCCCTAGCTTCCACTCCTGGGATCGGGAACTGTTCCGGGAGTCTATACCGAAACGTTTAAAGACCAGTCTGAAGCAAACATCACGTCTGTTTACAAACTTCGGGGCGGAACTTAGTCACGTGGCCGCTTGGCTGCAAGAGAGACTGGGAAATGTAGTTTTTGGCTGATTGGCTAGGGACTCAACTAAACCTTTTTAAGTCATGGAAAACGAGGATACACTGAATAGACTGTCCGTCAGACAGAGCAGGCGTTATCCATGCTCTCGAGAGCTGGGACCCCCGCAGTCCAGAGCGAGGAGCCCCAGGTCACAGCTGGGGTCAGACAATTTCTCTGCGTACCTAGAGCTGTCTCTACCCGGTGCCTCCTGGGGCATCTGCGGCTTATTTTCAGGAGTCTTCAAGGACCAGCAAATTTGTTTCCGAACTTATCAGCCAGTCTTGGACTTTCAGCATATTAGATCGGATTTAGGGGGTCGTCCTCTGAACAGAGTGATACTGTTTTCGGAACAGCAAGGGGCATGGCACTGACATACAGTTTGACAACAAAACAGACTGCCCAAACATGTCTAGAGATTGCAGCAGACACACTCGCCCTGCTTGTGCGCATATGTTGCGCTAGCCCCGCGGCTGCAGAGTGTCACTGGAGGAGGCCTTGGGGACACATCTTCTTCCCAGTACAGGTGTTATTTGAATTGCTCCACGCCCTTTCTTGGTAAACCACTCTGTGCAAAAACACTATGGCATGCAAGCATAAAAAGAAACACTGGTTACCCGAAATAGATTGATTTCCAATTAAGAGAAAAGGAGAGATTTTGTGACCGTATCTCTATAATAGTCATTATAAACACGATGTCTAAAACAGAACAGAGACAAAAAAAAAAAAAAAAAATAGAACAGAGAAGTGCCCTGACGATTACTGAAGGTAAATTCCTGTCACTGGCCATGATGAGATCTTCCAGGTGGTAAACTATCAATCAAAACTTCATTGTTCCCACCCTTTCTCATCAAATAAACACAAATTCCTTGTCCTGGCATTTAGGACTCTCAAAATTAAGGTTTTAAATCTTACAAACATAGATGAAAAGATACCAGATAAAATATTTCAAGTGGTGCATTATGACCCAGCAGGGTTAATTTTGGATCTTCAAAAGCAAATCAACACCAGGAAATCTATTCATGTAGTTCGGTACCCACATAGATTAACAGAGGAACGCCACTGGAGTGTCTCAGTAGATGCTGAAAAGGGGTTTGATTAAATTCAACTCATAATACCATCAAAATCCCTTAGCAGTTGAAAGACAGAAGTGACCCTGGGGACACTCAGCAAACACCTGAACTTATTGTAGTAAAAGAGGTGTTCCCACAAGATGGGAACTCCGCTCTCTGTTGGCATCATGAGCCGATAAAACAGGCGCAAGAAAAGCAGGCTGAAGGCTGAGAGAGGTCAGCTCTCGTCGTTGCTAAACTGTATCACTGTGCAGATAGAAAATGCTAGGGAGCAAAAATGAGAAAAACATTAAAAATTGCTAAATTAATAAGAAAGATCAAAAAGCATCAGAAATCCAAAAATCACTAAAATATTTAGACATAACTATTCTCGGAAATATAAGAGATAAAGACTTTATATATATATATATATATATATATATATATATATATATATATATATATATATGTATAAAGATTGAGAGACAACAAAGGATTGCTGAGAGACATTCTAGCTGCTAAGTGGAAAAGGTACTATTAAAAGGTTTTCTTTGTTATTTAGGATTTTGTTGTTGCTGTTGTTTTGAGACAGGGTCTAATGTAGCCCAGCCCAGCCTCAAGCTCAATTTGCAGCAAAGAATTACCTTGAACTTCTGACCCTCCTGCCTTGACCTCCGGAGTGCCAGGACTGTAGTCATGCCACCACACCCAGTTTGTGCAGTGCTGGGGATCAGGCTCGCGGCTTCAGCGAATACACTCAACCAACGGAGCTACAGCCCCGGTTTCACCAGGCGCAGAGTTACTGAGAGAATCCTGTGCAATAATGTAACATTCTTCCCCTTTCTTCTTAAACACGTTTCCAGCTTGTGTCTTAAGCTGCTTTTTAAAAATGTGGGTGTATGTGTGGGTGGGAGGGTGCTTCAGAGGTTGTCGCTTTGAACGGAGTATTGGTTGCCTGCCCCCAAAAAGCCAGTGGCCAGGGGTGAGCAGAAGACCCAGATGGCTTTAGAGCAGCTGTTCTCAACCTGTGGGTCATGAGCCCTTTGGGGTGGTCCAATGACCCTTTCACAGGGGTCATCTAAGACAATTGGAAAACACAAATATTTGCATTACAATTCATTCATAACAATAGCAAATTCACAGTTATGAAGTAGCAACAGAAAAAGTCTTATGGCTGGGGTCACCACAACGTGAATTGTATTAGGGTCACAGCTTGAGGACCACTGCTAGGGGATGGTGGAGAACAAGTGGGGTAGACGGGAGCCCAAGTCTCCCTCAGTAAGGTGGCAGTGGCTACATTAACATGTAGGACAGAAGGAGGGGGGCTTCCCATGGCTGCTCTCCTGCTCAGTCTTATCATCAACACCCCCATTATTCAGTTTTCCTCAGACACAGTCTCTGCATCAGGGTCCGTGGGAATGGATGAGGGGCCTCTATATCAGGGTCCGTGGGGATGGATGAGAGGTCTCTGTATCAGGGTCTGTGGGGATGGATAAGAGGTCTCTGTATCAGGGTCTGTGGGGATGGATGAGAGGTCTCTGTATCAGGGTCCGTGGGAATGGATGAGGGGCCTCTATATCAGGGTCCGTGGGGATGGATGAGAGGTCTCTGTATCAGGGTCTGTGGGGATGGATAAGAGGTCTCTGTATCAGGGTCTGTGGGGATGGATGAGAGGTCTCTGTATCAGGGTCTGTGGGGATGGATGAGAGGTCTCTGTATCAGGGTCTGTGGGGATGGATGAGAGGTCTCTGTATCAGGGTCTGTGGGGATAGATGAGGGGTCTGTATCAGGGTCTGTGGGGATAGATGAGGGGTCTCTATCAGGGTCTGTGGGCATGGATGAGGAGTCTCTGTATCAGGGTCCATGGGAATGGATGAGGAGCCTCTGTATCAGGGTCCGTGGGGATGGATGAGGGGCCTCTGCATCAGGGTCTGTGGGGATGTATGAGGGGGTCTCTGTACTGGGTCTGTGGAGATGGATGAGGGGTCTCTGTATCGGGTCTGTGGGGATGGATGAGGAGCAGAAAGCAGCCTTTCTCTGTTGGAGAATTAAGTTCACCTCACAAAGTGTCAGCTTCCCTTCATGACCTGAAGCTTGCCACAAGGCTGGCCAAGCCACTGACAAGAGCCCCCTTGGGTGGAGAGTGAGCTGGTGAAGGCTCCCGTCCCAGGACTACGGAACTCCGGGCTGGCGGATTCCCCTAGTGAAATGCTGTGTAGCTGAGAGCTCATTTTAACAAAATGAGTTATTTTATTTTATTTTTTAAAAAAATACCTGCCCTGGCATCTCTTCTTCCACTTAGTGGCATTCTCAGCCCTCAGCAGGGAGTGGAGCTGAACCCGAAGCAGGAAACTGGTGTTTTCATGGGAATTGAAACTGGACTCAAATGACAATGTTGTTCTCTCTTTGAATCTTGAACTGGATCTGACCTGGAAAAAATCCAGACAATTCTTATCAGACCCAAGGACCAGCCTAGAGCTTTCTGAATTCTGAAGCCACTTGATGTTTTGTTCTATTTTCAAATAGGGTAATATGCCAAAAAACTTTTTCAATAGCTTATTATCATGATGGGGACATGACTGTCTGTCACATACCCACTGTATCTTTGCTAGTGAAAAGAAGTAATAAAGACATTCTTTTGAAATTAATAATTTTAAATGCAAACTAAAGCAGTTACTATGCATTGTTTAAAAAAAAACATATTAAAATGTGTTGGTGAGTTTCAAGGATTGTTTTTAATTGGAAAGTTTTAAGAACTATGAAATGGGTAATTCCCTACCACATTTCTGTTTCTGTGCTCTGTTTTCTAAGGTGATGAACTTAACATCTACACAGAGAAAAACATGGTGGCCGTTGTATTCCCCTATTTGTGTGGTTGGCTCTTTTTGTTCTTATTTGGTTGGCTGTTTGCTTGGTCGGCTGGTTTTGGTACCAGCTTTATCAAGACAGACCTCGTTGGCTCTTGAAGGGATTCCAGGACAGAAGAAGTGACGGGGTGTGCAGACTGGAGCCCCTACCCCTAGTCAAACGCAGTAAACCGACTTCAACTCGCTGGAGCCCCGCTTCTGTGTGCTAAGTGGCGTCCAGGGCAGTTGTCTGCCTCATTGTTGATGGTCACTAGCTTCATGTGCACCTGCTACTCTGGCTCTTTGTTTTCCAGGCTTCTCTGTGGTCTCTCTCTCCATTCCTTGTGGATAGCTATATTCTCCTGTTTTCATTTTCCTTCTGACCTGTTAATTCACTTTAAGAGTTTGTGTGCATATGTGACTTTTCTAAATATTTGATCCCTACTAGAATCATTTTTGGGAATCAGGATTCAAATCATGTTACACAAGGACCCTGTCATGGCCTGAATGCTTGTGTTCCCCTAAACTTGAATGCTGGATCTTAATCTCCAGTGTGTTAGTAATAAGAAATGGGCCTTCAGAGGCAACAGGCTTCATGAATGTGAACGAGTGACCTTCTGAGAAGGTCACTCTCCTACCAACTGCAGACGCACGGTGCACATCTGAGGCCAGGACTTCAGCGGACACTGACTCCTTTGGCACCTTGATCTTGAACTTCCAGCCTTTGGAACGGCGAGCAATAAACTATTGTTTGTCAATCACACAGCTAAAGGCAGTTTGTTCCAGCCTGACCTACTAAAGACAAGCCCCAATGGCAGAGCAGTTCAAAGGGCAGGACCGTTGGCGTAGCTCCCGCTTCCTGCGTCTCCGGAGCCATCTCGATCTCGCCCTCCTGTCCTGCGATCTTGCCCTCAGTCCTGCGTGTGTGGCCTTGCCTGGCACTTCCTTTGTCTTGATCAGCACAGCACCTTCTGGTGTTTGCAGCCAAGGTGGGGCTGGGGCCACGCGCTTGCAATCCGAGAACTTCCTCCTGGGTGTCTTACTCTTGCTTAGTCCAGGACGCTTACCGCTGTAGGTCAGTGCTACATTGGACGGGTCCTCAAAGCCTTGCCAACAGACTCCGAAGTCAATGCTCACCTGCCCCTGCCAAATGCCTGAGCCCTACCCCAACCCTGTGCATCTCTTGACTCCCTTTTCTTGGGAGTTTAGTGCTATCCCATTAACACTACAGTTTGCTGCCACTGCCCCTTCAGGACGGCAGGGTACACCCCACTATCCTTTAGATACCAGGTAGAACTCCACCACACTTTATTTACTTAAACAGAAACCAGTTAAACCAGAATGCAATCAGCCTGCCAGAACCCCTCCCACCTCACCCTGCACCTGGACTCTGTCTGACAGCAGGTGACCTTTGGGTGAAGTTGGCACGAAATGGCAGGAGGCAGGACTCCCCACTGGATGGCATTTTCAGTATAGGGCTTGCCCTCGTGAGGTGGCATCTCTCCGAACTTTCATCAGGAATGTCAGATATCTCGAGACCAGGAAGGAATCTGCCTTCCTCTCCCTTCCTCCCCTCTCCCTCCCGTCTCCCTCCCTTCTCCCTCTATTTCTGCCTGTCTGGATGGACGTGGAATGGGTTCCGCGTACTCTCTTTAGCTGTCAGATTCTGAGGCCTCTCTCTGCACAGCAGTAACTCTGGGGAAGGCTCTCATATATGCCCAGAGGCCCCAGGTCACGATCTCCTTTGGCTCTTTTATGGGCCGATAGACTTGGTGGCCTTTAAAAAAATGTTTATTTATTTTATTATTATTGCAAGTGTATGGTGTGTGTATGTGGAGGTCAGAGGACAACTTTGAGGAGTCATTCCACAGTGGGGTCTAGGACTTGAACTCAGGTCTTTGCTTGTGCAACAAGTGCCTGTATCTGCTGAGCCATATTGCCAGCCAGGCTTAGTGGTCTTCAGCAATGGCAGCATCTTTTAAACGTATTATTTCTTGTTTGTTGATAGATCCCGAGACCTTGTGTATGCTAAGCAAGCGTTCTGTCCCTGAGCTGTGCTCCAAAACCTGTTTTGAATTTTTACTTTGAAACAAGGCCTTACTAAGTTGTCCGGTCTGGCCTTGAACTCACTCTAGCCCAGGCAGGCCTGGACTGTGCTCTCTTTGTCGCCTGAGCAGTTGGGATGACGGCTTGTGCCCTACGCCTGGCTGACCATGATGCTTACAACTTGTGGTAGTCCCAACATCGCCTTGGCAGGCCTCTGGGCAATTTGTTGCCCTTCTGAAGGGCAATTTTGGGCTTTGGGTCTGGTTTTCTCTTCACCCAGGCTGATGGAATACATCACTGGCGGATGAGTACCGCAAGGCGCACAGGTCTACTGTGTTTTAAGTTCTGACTAGGTCCCAAGCAGAAGAGCTAGCCAAGTAAGAGTGAGAAGGTGAGTTTCAGGACTCTCCTGGGGAGGAAGGGCTCCCAGGCAGCGGCTAAGAGTTTCGTTCTGGGCTCTGGTGTAGAGTCCAGTCTTCCTACATAGCTATCTGTGCCAGCAGATTGCTCAGGTTCTTTTGAGCCCCCTCTGTAAAATGTAGATAATATTAGTGTCTATTTCATATTTTCTTGTAACAATGAACTGAGACTAAAAACCTAGCAAGCTTCCAGTCTAGTCTGGTACACGGCAGGAGTTTGGTAATGCCAGCTGTTGTCGCCGGCAGCAAACCTAGCAGCCACTGCTCACTGTGGAAGAGCAATTTGTGCAAATTTGGCTCGGGATTCTGTACTGGAACCTTTTTGGAGGTAAAAGTCGCAGGAAGGCTTTACCTCACAGGGTAAGGATCAGAGCTGGAGACCTCTTCCCTTCCTCCCATGATGCAGTGTCGGACAGCACAGAAGAGATCAAAGGCAAAAGTCCCCAACTTCAGACTCCCGGGAGGAGAAGGGGAGGGAGGCTGCTGTGGAGGGAGCTGGCTGCAGAGTGAGGCAAGCTCCCTCCCATCTCACTGCGCTCTACACTGTTGCCCTTCTAACAGCCATGGTCTGCAGGAGGCGGGCAGGCCATTGCTGGAGGAGACTCAAACCCTGGCCCTCATCCGTGATGGACTCAGCTGGTAGGCATGGCAGTGTCTGGCCGGTGACTAAGTTGACAGGAAAGGTTTGGGTGTGTTTGTCCCCGCTGACATGCACGAGACTTGGTGGCCAGTGTGGCAACGTTAGGAAGTGGCGCCTTTCAGAGAACTAATTTCTTTCTATGGAGACTTGATTAATTCTCTGAGGTGGACTGTCATAAAGTGGGTTCACAACTTGTCTCCCTCGCCTCTGTGACCACATCACCCATGCTATGACACAGCATGAGGGACCTGGCTAGATGTAGCCATGTGCTCCTGAACTGGTCTACCTCTAACACTATGAGCTGAATAAACACCTTCTCTTTTTTAATGATCTAGTCCCAGTGATTCTGTTATAGACACAAGCAGACAGAACAAAACAACAGCAGCCAGGCCAGTAACGGCATCGTGACCACCACCTAGATTGAGGACTGAGGCACAGGTAGCGTGGGAATGGAAAGAAGGAATGGAGAACTCTAGAGGGTGACAAAGACCCAATTTAGAGCTTTTTAAACCTAAACTTAGCACCACAGACTTAAGAGCTGTCCAAACAGCTGGACTAGAAAACACCGTTAACTTCCTACCTCAGAACTGTGTTGCCACTGACGGGCCTACCTTTCCTTACTAAACACTGAGCAGCTGGAAGCATCTGTGTGCAAGATTCATCCTGGCAGGGTCAGTGTTACAGCAGGCTGACACCGCCCACCTTTCCCACCCACTGGGAAACAAATCCATGTTGGCATTCGAAGTCAGTCTTGTCTGTCTTAGTCACGAGACAAGAGTCATGAGGCTCACCTTTGACGAGAGAGAGAGAGAGAGAGAGAGAGAGAGAGAGAGAGAGAGAGAGAGAGAGAGAGAACACAGAGATTATAACAATTTTAAAGAAAACAATTATAATGGTCCTATTGTATGCTCCCAACATCAAACTCAAAATTCCATGATAAACAGGGTCTCTGCGGAGCCCTTTACAAACTCTTCAGGTGCAGCTAAGTGAAAGTTTTCATTTAAATCCTTTAAGAACAGTTTCTGTTAATCCTCCAATTGCACTGTTATTGCTCAAGTTCCTATTAAATGTGAGTGTTGAATTCCAACTCTTCAAGTCCAGCAGTGCCCTCCTGACCACTTGTCACCAAGGAACTGGCCATCTTCAGCTTCGGCTGTTTCCTGAAGTTCTTTTCAATTCTTTGTACTGATTTTTTCTGCCATTAACTATCTTAGTAGAAGTTGATATTGATTTGAAGTTGTCTACCCCACTGCCGCCAGACAATGTGGAAGAGAATGAAATGATGTCCCTGTGACCTAGTGACCCACATTGAATGAAGGCCACCTCCAGAAGATGAAAGTCATGCAAGGCAGAGGAAAAGCCCCTCAGATCTCAGCTTCTGCCCCTTGGTTCTCAAAACACCCATCAAATAGGTCTTCACAGGAGTCAAATGAAAATAGGTCCCTTCTACCAAAACATGTCCTCAAATCCTCACCTGGCTTCTAGAAAGTGAGGCCAAACCCAGACAACTGATGGCCTCTGCCTCCACCACTAACAGTCAGTCCTTTGCGGTGTTTGTCACCAATGGAGTTTTTAAATCCTCAGGTGAGGCGCATCTCTGCACATTGGAACTTCATAATAATCCACCATGTTCTAACAGATTGATAGCACAATCCAAGGATGCGGTGGCCTGGAGAAAGAAGATGGGTGGCCTCACGGAAAGCAGCTGCTGGTGGAGGCAAGTCCTGCCTATCTCTCTATCTATCTGACTGTCTGTCTGTCTGTCTATCTATCTATCTATATCTATCTGTCTATCTATCTATCTATCTATCTATCTATCTATCTATCTATCATCTATCTATCTACCTATCTATCTATCATCTGTCTATCTATCTATCTATCTATCTATCTATCTATCTATCTATCTATCTATCTATCGTCTATCCACCTATATATCTATTTATTTATATTGTGTGTGGTCAGAGGACAATTCACAGGAGTTGGGTCTCTCCTTCAACCGGATGGGTCTATGCCTCCCACCTTCAGGCTTGGCCTAAAGTGCCTTTATCCACAAAGCCATTCTGCCAGCCGGTTCACAGGTAGATCTTCTCTTCCCTCCTGGGTGGGATCTTATGGCCCCACTTTGAGACTCGCTGGCTTAGGGAGCAGTCACAGATTTCCATTCCTGCTTTGTGCTGACTTGCCAGGATGAGAGCTGATGTGAATGAAGATAGAGAAGGATCTGCAGACACAAGACACATTTGTACCGTTGGTCCTGCTTGCTCATCAGTTATGGAGTTACAAATGCCTACTTGCTTAGCTGCAACCCCAATGCAATTGGCAGCCATCTTCAGGCTTCCATTATGTAGGTGGACGCTCTGAGCCTTCCGATGTGCACGTTTTCAGCTGAGGCGGCTAGGGCTCAGAAAACAGCAGTTCCAACCACAGGCCCCAAAGCTAGCTTTCCCTCTGTCTTTCTGACTCTCGCCCCATCCCCACCTCTGAGTCAAGCTGCAACAGAGCAGAGCTCCTCTCCCCAAAGTGGGCCAGAGAAGCCAGAACTCCTTTCCCCCAAAGGTAGCTATAAAAGAAAACAAACAAAAAATTACATTAGCATTTCTTCCATTTTTCTGTGTACCAACTGGCCATAAAGAAATGAAGATCCTTGCTCCAGAAGGGTCCTGGCCCACCCTTGGAAGCAAGAGATGCGGCAGAGGAGAAGCCAAGAGGACCCAGAAGAGGCCTTGCTTGGTCCCCCCAACTCAGGGCTCCTTGTGTCCATCCTTCTCTAGGTGGCTGTCCCTGCTTCTTGAAGTGTCAGCGTTAGAAGCAAGAGCCCAGTGGGGGTGGCCTGGACTGAAGGCTCCCGAGTCACATAAAACTGTGATAATGCCCTTTCCCTCATTAGCTTGTTTCTGGCAGAAGAGGGTTCCCCTCCGATCCTACCTCTGCAGGTCCATATGAAGCCCTGGCTTGTTCAACTTCCGGTTTCTCAGACTCCTGGCGCTGCCCCCATCGTTTTTCAAAAACCTGTTTTGTTATTTTTGCTGCCGATTGGTTGTTTACATTGTTGCTGAGCACAGGACTGAAGTGCTGGACAGGGCCCCAAGCACAGGAACGCTGGCACACAGCCCTAATACAGAACAGTTTATTCCTTGTTAGTACTTAACCAAGTGAAATGTCTTTAAGTAGAAAGACTGTGCTATTGTTGTCTCTTGCTATAACCTATGTTGACCACAAACTCACAGCAATCCTCCTGCCTCAGTCTGGGATTACAGACATAAGCCATCAGGACTGCAAAGGCTATGTATCGATCAGGTGATTAAAAATGTGACAGGTTCCTAATTTGCCTATTCCCCATGAGCTCAATCCCCTGTGAGTTCAGCATTCACTAATTAAGTCTTTGTGGCAACATCATAGGGAAAGTTACCTTGAGAAAAGGGGATTGGCTGTATGTGGAAGAACCAGGAAGATCAGAGGACGCCCGTGTGTGTGTGTGTGTGTGTGTGTGTGTGTGTGTGTGTGTGTGTGTGTGTGTAGAGGACACTCGCTAACCTGTTGGTCCCAGCAGGGATGGCAGAGTGGGAACCTCAGCATCTTGACCTCCAACACCCTGCCATAGCCCCACCTAGACCAGGTTCCTGCAGGCCAGTGGTCCTCAGCCTTCCTGATGCTGTGACCTTTAATCCAGTTCCTCCTGCTGCAGGACCCCCAACCACAGAATTATTTTTATTGCTGTAATTTTGCTACTGTTAGGAATCTTAATGTAAATCTTAATGTAAATACCTGTGTTTTCCAATGGTCTTAGGCCACCCCTGTTGAAGGGTCATTCAACCCCTAAAGGGGTTGTGACCCACAGGTTAGGAACCACTGTTCTAGGCTCTTAGCCAGGTGATCACAAATGAAAACTGGCTGCCAGTTCCTTCCGAGTAAGCATTCTTTCCTAGAGATGTCACAAGAGGGTAGGGCTCTCTCCCACAAGGAGACAAGAAGAGCGTGAGAAGTGGCAGAGGCATGCTTATTGAGAAGTGGGTAAAGGTGCTTGCCACCGAGCCTAACAAACCTGAGTTTGGTCCCCGGAATCCACAGTTGAGGGAACCGATTCTTGCAAGTTGTCCTCTGACCACTGTGCACAGGTGTGCACTCTCGAACACATGCATTCACACACACACACACACACACACACACACACACACACACACACACACACGCATAAACAAACAAACAAACAAACAAACAAACAAACAAACAAATAAATAAATAGAAAAGCAAATAAATGCAGTTTTGTAAAGTGGGCACTCATGAGGTCTTTATTTTCTGAAGACAGAATTTTCTTTCTCAGATGGAGACAGAGAGATGGGATCAGCCCACATGGCAGCTGTGGGTCACTATGGGCCCTTTATTGGGGCAGACTCCTCTCTGTTCACCTCCAGTGGCTGTGGCTGAGATGGAGAGGAAGTCCTGGCTCTCAGGAAGGTGCCTGGTGAGCTTTGCCTCCTGGTACCGGTCCCAGCCACAGCACGCTCCCACCACCTGGTGACCACACAGTTCCATTGCAAGGCGACTTTGAAGTGTCAGAAGCAGCCTTCAGCTGAATGGCGGAGAACACCGCCAGGCTCAGGTCGAGGGCAAAGAGCTGCTCGTTCTCTATCTATAGTGACTTCGAGCAGCGGTGGGGTCGTTCTCTTCTCTGGGTTAGAGTGCACCGTGGGCATGTTCGGGAATGCTTGGGGGACACTGGACATGGCAAGAGTGAATGAGGGCACCACAGCAGAAGACCTCACGCTTCTCACCCTCCCGGGTCTCCCAAGCCGCAGAACAGCCTGGAGCTCAGCCACCCCGTCGTTCTCCAGAGACCGACTTTGGAGTTGCTTTGTTGTTGGGTCAGAAAAGCTAAGGAAGACTTTGAAGTAAATATATTCCTTCCTGGGAGGTGCCAAATACCCTAAATCCCCGGGTTCACTAGTTCCTTTCTTACTTTGAAACTCTAGCCTCACCCATTGTGAAGGGAAAGCTGTTAAACCATTAACACTTTAGTGTGAAGAACGGCCTTAGGCACTTCCCCGAGGTAAAGCTGCTAGTTTGCAGTGCTGGACAGGGATTAAGGAAAGAGTGAAAGTGGGGGAGAAGGCCTCGGATGTGGTCTTCCTCCGGCCCTGGGGCCAGGAGGGGCAAGGGAGACCCCAAGGGTGCATTGTAAACCCATCATCCCAGCCTGCAGGAACACTGGTAAAACCTTGGTGAGGGCCTGCAAGACGGCTCAGCTGGTAAAGGTGTTTGTCACCAAGTTTGATGACCTGAGTTCAATTCTCCAAGTCCATATGTTCGAGGAAGTCAGCCAAGTTTGCAGAGTGTCCGCTGACACACACACACACACACACACACACACACACACACACACACACACACACACACACACATACACCTTTAGAACCATGGTGGCCAATTGACCGAGGGAGAGCGTACGGTACGGGTGCCTCTAGGAGATGCAGAGACACTCAGAGTGTGGGCTCCTGAGTGTTCCTGGAAGAGGGTACACATGAGAGTGACCGAGAAGACCAGCATTTTCATGTGGTGGAGACTCATCCATCGAGCACTGTGTACATATTCTTCTTGGCCACTGCCCAGGTAGGCTCACTTACCTCAGTTCTGTTCCTGGCCTGACCCCTGAGACTGACTGAGGTCGTGGCTCTGCTTTCAAATACTGAGAATCATTAAAAATAATGGCAGGGGCTGGAGAGATAGCACAGTGGTTAGGGGCATGACTGATCTTCCAGAGGACCTGGGTTCAAATCCTAGCACCCACATGACAGCTCACAGCCATCTGTAACTCCAGTCCCAGGGAGTCTGATATCCTCTTATGGCTTCTGTGGGTACGAGGCACACATGGTACACACTTGCACACATACATACATGCAGACAGAACACCCACACACATAGAATAAGGAAATAAATAAAAACAATAAAGACAGCAAAACTGCCGGAACTGATCGGTTATGTATCACTCCTAGTCACACGCTTCTTGTCATGACTGTGTTAGAGCAGCGCCATTTCCAATTTCCTCCGAAATCCACTACGTTCTATTTATTCCTATTTATTCTCAGTGGCCAAGGGGGAGCCACGCAGGACACATCTTCATTGTGACTTTGGTACGACACTAACAGTGGACGGTTCTCCAACATAAGTTAGACCTGCTTTCAGCCTGGTTCCCACTAACCTAAGCACAAATAGGTGCAGCTTTCTCTGACTTTTTAGCTCTCCATCACCAGAGGGTCTCCTATTACACAGAACAGGAAGGACGTTAAATAACTGTTTTTCTCCCTTGTTAATTTATTTTCTTAGGGGGGCAGATATGAACCTATAACCTTAAGAAAAGGTGTCTTTTCCTTTTATGTGCCCTCATTTGCCCAGATAACTCCATCCATTGGGGTTAGACCATAATTCATTGTTGGGAAACAAATCCTCCCGTAATGTGTAGGGGTGAGGTTTACTACAAAGAACTGCCCATGAGACTCTCTGCGATCCTGCACTGTCACAAGAGGACGAGAACTCCGGAAAACCTAGAGGCTAAAAAGGAGGCTAAGGGAGCAACATTCCTGTCTCAGACTGGAGTTCCGTAGGGCTGTCTGGGGTCCAGGTGAGCGAGCCTGTAGCCAGGAGAGAAGGCAAGGTCGCCGCTGTCGGAGAGAAGCCATCGTTGATGCACTGAGGGAACTCTATAGAAAACTGACCTTATGCTGCAGACGGAGAGGGTGACCCCACTTTTCCCGCCCTCCCTGTCGGACCCCAACAGTAGGCGGAAAAGACGCTGCAATCTGGAAGGACGCCCATCCTCCTCCGTGTCCCTGCAGTGCCCTCTACTGGCCAAGAGTTTAGCATCATGGCAGCTGCTAAGGAAAAGCTTCAAGGAAGGTCCCAGGCTGGTCGGTTTCCACCGCCAGCAGCGTGGTCATGGTCCTGGAACGTTCTGAAGAGACAGTGTTGACAGCTGGCACAGGGTCGGCTTCTGTATAAATGTTATTGACAGCCATGTTATATACTCCTTCATCCCTACTCAGCTTTGGTTTTTCTTGTATGAATAAATGACTTGGTTATTTTTGTTTTTTAAATTGGCTTCAATTTCCCAAGTTTTGTTTTTCCACCGAATAGCCACAGTCTCAGCCCCAACTTGGACAACATTCAGTGCCAGAACTAGTGGTGAGCTGAAGGAGCTGTGGCCACAGAAGCCTTGGTTATGATTTGAGGAATGTTTGCGTCTGCGGCAGGATTCCCAGGCAGTGGCTTCACCCGGTCTTGCCTTGGAAGTGTCCACTGACTGGCACATTTTCTCTCCCCTCTCCTCCCTCCCCGATGTGTGGATCAAGACACAACTGTGAGGCCGGGCATGGAGGCACATACCTTTAATTTCAGCGCTCAGAAGGCAAAGGCAGGCAGATCTCTGTGAGTTCAAGACCAGCCTGGTCTACAGAGTGAGTTCCAGGACAGCCAGAGCTATGTGGAGAGATCCTGTCTCAAAACCAAACCAACCCAACCAACAAACAAAACCACACACACAACAACGGTGCAAAAGCCAGTGAGCCCCAGCAACAATTGTGACACCATTCAAACCTATGCCACCACCTCTAATTCTTGAAAAGGTCCCCAGGCCTTCCCTGCATTCCACAGAAGTCATTCGGTTTGTATCGACATTAAAACCCCTGAAAGACTGTCACTCCAGGTAGGTAAACGGTGTCTTGCCAGTGTGCACTGCTTTCTCTTTTGATTGGTAGTATGACTGCTCAGGAGTGTCCCTCACAGAAGCAGTGTGTGTTTTCAGCTGCCTGTCAGAACACAAAGAATTTCAGCCAGACAAAAAGCCAAAGTGAGTCTGTTGGTGTATGAGTTTCGAGTTCACCACTGTTGGTGTATGAGTTTTGAACACCCGGATGCAAACACAAGTGTGAACACATTTGTGAAGTACAGCTCATTTGTGGATTGGAAACTGCTGGTTCTGAGGTCTGACAAGCTGGGGTGTAGCTTAGAGATAAGGTGTGCTAGGGAGCACTAAGCTGCAGGTTCAGTTCTTAGCGTAAAGCAAACTGCACCCTGTGGAACTGCTCTCTATCTTATGTGTATCATATACATTTTATATGAACACATTGATCTTGCATTTTGAAATTATATGCATCATAATTATTTGTTTTCTTGCCATGCACACTTTTTAAAATTGTAAATATATTGCATATGTTGGGAGGGGCGTGAACACGGCCTGGCGCACATGTGGAGGCCAGAGGACGACCTGGGGAGTCGTTTTTTCCTCCCACCATGCAAGTCCTAGGGACCAAACTCAGGCTTGGTGGGAAGTGGTTTTGCAGGGTGAGACAGGACTGGCCTGCATTACGATACAGCTATCTGTGTGTTGCATGCCCATAGCATGCACAGTTACTAATTGTTACATAGGTCACAGCATCGGGACCGACCCTTCTGTGGTTTAAGATCCTACCCCATGTCTTCGCTCCCGGACACAAGCATCTGGTGCAGGCTCTGTGCTGACACTTAGTGGCCCCAGTAAATGAAGGCCAAGTTCTTTGTGTTTTTTCCATGGACAGGATCTTCCCTCCATTTCCTTAAGGGATGAAATAACTTTAGTTTTCAGAGGAATGTGGGGCTGTAAATGCATCGAGATCCGTCAGTTACTAACTGCTGCGCCTGCAAAGCCGTTCAGACCAAAATAGTGAGAAAATTCGCTGTTTTCTTCAAAAAAACACAAAAGGTTGGCTTTGGCTGTTGGTTTGTGTGGAATGAATGGCTTTTCCAGATAGACAAAGAAATGGTTTTCTACCAACAGTGCAGAAAGAAGGGATCAACTGGGCTGCGGCGGGCAGACAGTCGGACAGCAGTAATCCAGGCCCCAGAGGCTTAAATGCTTAGACCACTGGAAGCCGCATTTGAAGAGGAGCACGGAAAATAGTAACCAAATATTTTAGGTGGACAAAGGAGTCATAATTCATCCATAACTAGATTCTAGAATGGCTAAAACTTGAATATAAAGTAAAACCAATACATACAAGCTTAATGTACATCAGGATAAGACTTGGGGCAGAGCAGAAACTGCTGTCATGAACACATTCCCTGCAGAGTGAAGAACGGGTCCTCAGACACAAGGGGCCAGGCATGAGCAGCATGCCACAAAGTGTGGGACTTCATTGTGATTTCTTTATTCTTTTCTTTCATGTGTGTACATGTGTGGGAGTGGACATGTGTGTGCAGGTGCCAGTGTGTCTGTGTATGTGTACAGCAAGACGTTAGGTTGATACTGGGAATCACCCTCCATGATAACTCTTGAGGAAGAGCTCATCTGTTGGGTAGCACTGCTGGCCAGCTTGCTCCAGGGAGTTCCTTTTTGCCTTCTCAACTGGAATTACGGGGGTGCTGCTAGGCCCACCTGATCTTTACTAGTCCTCGGTATCTGGACCCTTGCCTTAACCACTGAGTCAACTCACCAGCCCCTGTAGATGCTGTTTTAGAAGACTAGAGAGAATCGAAAGGGAAATCATGATTAACAAGGTGGATGTAAGCCGGGCGGAGGTGGCGCACGCCTTTAATCCCAGCACTCAGGAGGCAGAGCCAGGCAGATCTCTGTGAGTTCGAGGCCAGCCTGGTCTACATAGTGAGTTCCAGGAAAGGCACAAAGCTACACAGAGAAACCCTGTCTCAAAGAACCAACCACCACCAACAACAACAACACAAAAACAAGGCGGATATAGCGTCTGCCCTATTGAGGCTGATCCTCTGCCAAGAAAGTTGGGCAATAAGGACACCAACTAACACAACTGCACACCATGACCTGTGCACGGAAGGAAGAGTGGGGACTGTGAGTGGGAGGACTCTGAAGAGTGGACCCAGGAGAGTACTGTCTTGGGAGGTGTCTTAGTCACTGTTCTACTGCTGTGAAGAGACACCATGGCCAGGCAACTCTTATACAAGAAAGCATTTAATTGGGGCTGGCTTGCAGTTTCAGAGGGTTAGTCCACTATCATCATGGTGAGGAGCATGGCCGCACACAGGCAGACATGGTACCTGAGCAGCGGATAAGAGCTACACACCCTGATTCACTGGCTGAGAGAAAGACTCTGGGCTTGATATGGGCTTCTGAAACCTCAAAGCCACCTCCAGTGACACACTTCCTCCTACAAGACCACCGTTTCTAATCCTTCCTAGGAGTGCCACCCCCTGGTGACCAAGCACTCATATCTATGGGCCATTCTTATCCAAACCACCACAGGAGGTGGCATTTGACATGGAATGTGAACCCTGACCAGGAGAAACAGCCAGGCACGAATGTCCCAGGCTGCCGAGCTGCTGGAGTCAGCGCTGTTGAGGGAGGAGCGTGTGCCAGGCACAGGGAACGGCAGTCTCTCTCAGAAGCTGGAGAGACACAGTCAGATCCCGAGGGCATCACGTGCTGTGGGTAGAGTTTGGATTGTGTTGTGTGGAAGAGTGCTTCAGAGGGGGTGAAGTGGGGCGTGTCTTGATCTGGTTGCAGTTAAATCCCTCACAGAGCAGGTGGAAGGAACTTTGGCCTAAGATGATGCCAACTACGTGCGTCATTCCCACCACAGTGAGAAATGTGTGGAAATTAAGCCTCCAAGTGAACGATGGAACTGACTGTGGCCTCCAGGTGGAAAGACTGCTTTCATCTGTTTTTCTGCATCCCACCATACAAAGCCAGAGGCGGTTTCAGTCCATCAGGCCTAGGCCAAGAAATGGAAAGGAGGCGTTCTGGGCAGAAGGAGGATGGAGAGCTGAGAGAGCATGGGATAGGGGTAGGGGACCAAGCTGCCAGTGGCTGGGGACCAGGTACAGGACAGTCTCACTAGTGCATTGGCTTGGGGTATCTTGGGACCCTGAGGGACAGACCTCCTCAGCAGAGGAGGGCAACGCTGGCGTAGGGTGGAATGGCATAAAGTGGCTGAGGCACACACTGGGGCTCTGGGAGATGAGGAAATCAGAGAAGCCATCTTGGCTCCAGATGGGTTCAAAAGGCCCCATGAAATGCTCTCAAAAGGACAGTGCCCGCATCAGTCATCCTTCCCAGAGAGGCCACCGGCAGAAGGTGAGGGAGCAGATCTGCTTGGGACCAGATACAGGACAGAGTTGGGAAGATTATGGCTAGGCAGTGCCTCCTGGGAGAGAGCTGAGTTTCTTCTCGTCCTCCCATTCCAGAATGCCCTCTCCATCCATGTCCATCACTGACTCCCACCATGCTAGGGGCTGGACACAGGATCAGCACAGATACCTGTAACATCTCAACCAAGGGCCAATGCTCCACCTGTGATGGCTCATTTACCCAGCATGGATACGAAGCAGCCTCGGTCATACTCATTTACAAGGAAATCCTGAGGCTCCCAAGGGACAAAGGCCTAGTCCATGGTCATGGCAACCGCTGAGAATCTAGGTCAGCTGGTCTTGGAAGCTGTCCCAGAAGAACTGCCCATTTCCTCGGGGAGCAGGCTGATTCCAGCCTGTAATGCCAGCCAGCTGAGGTCAGCAAAAGGAAGAGAGGGTGTCAGGTGGGGCCAGAGACAGAATTCATTCACCAAAAGATTAGACTCTGTGTGTGTGTGTGTGTGTGTGTGTGTGTGTGTGTGTGTGTGTGTGTGTGTGTACAGAGTGAGGCGAGGCTGTTCCTGGTGGAGGTAGGAGATGGCCTAGAAGGCTTGCTCTTGCCAGGGCAGGGAGCAGGAGCTGCAGGATGTGACTGGAGGGGAGCTTAGAAACCCCACCCCAATGTCCAAGCTCCCAGCCACTGTTCCTCTCTCCTGACCCCGGTGTGGTAGCTGTCTCTGTCTGTCCCTGTCTCCCAGTCCTGTCTGAGGCCCCTTCACAGACCTGCCTCTCCTGCTTCCTGTCTGCTGAAGGGGACAGTTAAGCCCTGTCTGGGAAGCTTTACCTGAAAGGAGAGACAGTAAGATGAATAGATTCGACCACATGAAAACCCAGTCTTCTAATCTTTTATGGACTGGGTGCTTGTAAGCCCCAAATTATCATATAAAATCTCTACTCCCAAAAGGATAGTTTTAAAGCTGGGCCTTTGGAAAGGTCATTAGGGTTAGACAGGGTCATGAGGACCTCACGACAGGATTCAGATTCCAAGAAGAGACACAGAGTTCTCTCTGTCTCTGATCCCATCATGGGAGAGCACAGTGCTGAGCAGTCTGCAAGGCAGGAAGGGGGGCTCACTGGGAGCCTACAGCCTGACCACAGACTTCTCTACCACACAACGGCAAAAAATGGTTTCCTGATGTTTAAGCCACCTGGCCCACGGCGTTTTGTTATGGCAACTAGATCAAATTAATATAATGCACAGACAAAGAAAGTTAAAAACCAGAAATGTGGGGAAAACTATTAACAACATTGTATAGCAGAAAACTTGTCCCATAACTCCAAAATTATCAAAATATTTTAAATCAGCTGGAGAAACACAAATGTCCCAACAGACAAATGAGCAGGAGAGATTGAGGCCATGCATAAAAGGGAAATCGAGGAAGGCAGGAGACAAGGAAGGAAGGGAATGGGTTCTCAGAGCTTCAGGAGTCCTGGACACTAATTCATGCCTGTGAGACCATTTTTGACTTCTGACTTCTAGGACTGTAAACATAATGAATTTGTAGGTTTTTAAGTCCCAAACTCTGTGGAAGTCTGTATAGCAGTAATGGGGAATTAATGCAGTTTCTAGTAGAAGGAGGAGGGAATGGTATTCATCCTTTTCAATGGTGTACATGGAAAGGGTAGGAACCATTGCTTCCACAGCTCACACACACTGTTGACAGAAGTGTGCATTCTCTGGAAGACTGCCATTTGGGAATGTTTCAAGACTTCTGTTATTTATTTATTTACATATGTATGTACTTATTTATTTATATTTTAGTTTTTGAGGCTGAATTTTGATTCTCCTTGCCTCCACTTCCCAAATCCAGGATTACAGGCAGGTGCCACTATGCCTGGCTGTGGTAGTTTCTTAGTTCCCTTTCCTGATGCTGTAAAAAATATTTGACAAAACCAACTTAAGGGAGAAATGGTTTGTTCTGGATCAGAATTCACAGATGCAGTCCGTCATGGTAAGGAAGTCAAGTTGAAGCCAAGCTTGAAGCAGCTGGTCATGTTACACCCACTGTCAGGAAGCTGAGATGAACACTGCTGCTGAGCACAGTCTGGGTTGCTGGCCAGGGAATGGTGCCGCCCACAGTGAGCTGGTCCTCTAATCTCAATGTCACAGTCAAGACAAGCCCCCACAGGAGTGGCCAGGCTCATCTCCCAGGCAAGTACAGTCTGTCAAGTTGACAAGGAACATATCACAGCTAATATGGACCAAGTCTCTCAGTGTGCATATTCTTTGGTGACATCCTAAAGCCCTAGATGTCCAGCTGCCCTGACAATGAATCTCTCTTTGCACCAATCAGGAGTTGCTGCAGCCAGGAAGGGCAGGAGCCCTGCTGCTTCCCCTGCAGAGGCTTTCGTAACACATGTGAGAGCCAGTGTGTTAGAAGACTCACTGCACAAAGAAACAAGACTGGATACTTACCACCCTGGGATACTTACCGCCACCTACATGCCTCCTCAAACAGTGACTTAGCCGTCAGAGTGTTTGTCCTCACTGGCCATTGGGTATCTACAAATCACAATCACAGTCACAATGCAGTGCCACCTCATGTGTGTGGAAGGGCTACTGCCAAAAAGATGGAGAGGGGCAGGTGTGGCAGGACATGAAGAAGGAGTGCCTTGTACCTGACAGAGAGGAGGAAGACTGGACGGCCATTTGGGAAACAGCATGGAGGTTCTCAAAAACTAAAAATAGGGTCCTGCAAATCGCTCAGCAGGCCAGGGTGTTTGCTGACAAGCCTGCTGACCTGATACCAGGCAGTGGGTCTTTTGTTTGATAGTCTATGGTGTCTGGGAGAGAGGCCTTGTCACCCCATTATAGGGGACAATTTCAACTCCTCTTCTCCGTGCGTGTGCATGTATTTAGGGAGCTTCTACAGCCGAGAGTTTCCATATGGTGCTTCCAAAGACTTCAGTGTCAAGCTGCCCCTTCTCACATGCTCTCCTCTGTCCAGCCCTCCCAACCCCACCTCACCTAATCACTTCTGTTCTACAATTCCTCTTCAAGGAAAATGGTGTTCAGAGCCCACCGGGTTAGTGACAGGTCTGCCAGCAGAGCTGAGTGTGGGTAAGATAGGCAACCTCCACCCTCCTGCCAACGCCAAGAATGCATTGTAGGGGCTGGAGAGTTGGCTCAGCAATTAAGAGCATGTTGCCCCAACATGGCCGCTCACAACTGCCTGGGATCCCACTTCCAGGGGCTCCAGACCTGCAGGCAAAAACACTCATTCACATAAAATAAAGTCTTGAAAAAAAGTGTGTTGTGGCTGGTGGAAGGACAGCTGCTGTCTAGGGCCCTGACCTTGCAGCATTCACTCTGGGCTCCCTTCTTACATCATCCACATCAGGCGCGTACTTCTGGGTTTGATTAGTCTAGGACACCACATGACTTCTTGCGAGTTTCTATAAATTCTACTTTTACAGTTGTGCAAACTAGCCATTTGAGGTTGCCATCTGTTTTCAGCAAGAGTTCTGACTAATGTACAAGTTATACAAGTGTTTCCTCTTTGTCACTCTCTCTCTCTCTGTCTCTGTCTCTGTCTCTGTGTCTCTCTCCCTCCTATGGTGCTTTTCTTCAAAGTGTCTTGAGTCATATTTAATTTTATTATTATTATTATTATTATTATTATTATTAAAGACAGGATTTCTCTGTGTAGTCCCGACTGTCCTAGATCTCACTCTGTAGACCAGGCTGGCCTCGAACTCACAGAGATCCACCTGCCTCTGCCTCTCGAGTGCTGGGATTAAAGGCATGTTCCAGAACACCTAGCTTTGAGTCATATTTAAAACCCTGTTTTTCCCAGAGACTACACAGCAGGTATGTCCATCCACAAATACAAGCACTAAAAATAACATGTTTAGCATTTTCTCATCCAACTTAAGTCTGTTTTGCACATTCATCCCCCCCCCCCATTCTGTGACTAAGTGATAGGACATGCTCCTGGTTTCAGGGCACACAGCTAGGATTCCATCTGGAGAGGTGATTTCCTTTGGGTGTGGATGTGGAACGACTACATCTCACACACACACACACACTCACACACACACACACGTACACACACAAGTCTACACACATACACACTCACACACATGAACACACACGTACATACACGCTCATACATGCACACACACACACACACACATGCATGCACACGCTGCTGCTGGAACCATAAACTGCTCTGGCTTCTTCAGAAAACAGTATTAGACTCTATCAAAGTCGAACAGATCCTGATGCCTACACGTCTCTGACTCTATGTTATACACACACACACACACACACACACACACACACACACACACACACACACACACACACACACACACACACACACACAGCACATCTAGTTCATGTCTTAAATAGTTCCTAAAACATCCTCTCTCCTGAACTCGGAAGCCACGGCCTCCTCCTCCCCTGCAGGAACGGGCCCCACCCAGTCCTCCGAGCCGGAAGGAAAAACAGACGAGGAACCAGCAGCGAGGAGGCGGGGAGGAGGAGACAGCCACTCAGTCTCAGTCCCGTGGACGCGTGTCACCTGTGTGTCAGAAGCAGTCACGTGATGCTCACCCCAGGATCCCTGCTGCACGCCCTGACAACTGGTGTGCGCCTCCAATGCAGGGCCAATGGGCCTCCGGCCAGCTCGTGGGACCTCTTGTATTGGAGACAACTCTTCTAGAGTTAGAGGGTTTTTTCAGCATCGTTTAACCGGAGGCTCCAGGTGATTCACGTACAAAGTGTCGCAATCGAGAACATGAAAGAATCGTTTTCCCAGGCGACTTGCCAGGGCTGCATATACAGTTTTCTGCCGCTAGATGGCTCTGGACCTCACGGTGGCGCAGTAATGAGGCTTGTGCCTATTTATACAGACACATCGCAGACCCTCCTGTTAGTTTCATAATCCTCTTACGTAATGCCGGCTTACCAGGGACCGTGAATCACCACTTGGGAGATGGGTGGAAGGACCCTCAGGACGCGATGTCCCTCGCATAAGACTGGAAGTAAGAGAAGGGTCTGTCCCTGAGTGACCAAGCAGAATCCAAGACTCCGGAATTTGTCCCTGGAGAGGCCAGAAGGATGAAAACAAAGAGCAGCTGCCTGGAGCATGTGACAGCTGGATGTTGGGGCAAAGTCAACCTCTTCTTAGGACGACGCTTTCTCCCTGCAGCCGCCCCTTGCCTGCAGGCCCTCTTCGTTCCAATCACATCTGGCCACTCCCAGGGACCCAAGGACCAGCAAAGCCAAGGAATTCTCCCCACGCCACCAGGGAGCTGCACCAGTCTGTTTCCTAGGGCATTTTTTCAAGGGCATCAACCACTCTTTGTGTGGTCCACAAAGAACTATGACTAGCAGTTCGCACACAGTAGGTGGAAACGGGGTTTCACAGAAAGTGTCAGAAAGGCTGATGAAGTAATCGCTTATAAGTTTCTGGACCTTTAAAAAAAAGTGTGTGTGTGTGGGGGGGTCACATTCTCCTTAAATCCTACCCAGTGCAGTGGAGGGTTTCAAGACTGTGAACTCCCACTAAGACTGTCTGGGTTCAGTGCCAGCCTCAGTGGGCACTAGCTGCTGTGTGACGATGGGCCAGGGATCTTTCCACATCCCAGTGTAGGCCTCTGTGAAATTCAACAATATTAAACCTATTTCACGATTAGTCCTGAAGATAAAGTAAGTTGATGTCACAGAGTGCTAAGTATGGCTCATGAGGCAGAGCAGGCACTCAGTGTGGCTGAGTGAGAGTCCCCCGAGAAGACCCAGGGCAGGGCCTTGTTGCCTAAGAAGCTCAGTGTCTGTCTGCGGAGTGAGGAGAAAATATTTTCTTCCCAGGGTTGGCATGGAGGAGGCGAGGCAGGAAGCGACATCTACATGAACTACAATAGTTCCCACAGCCTTATATGGCCGTGTTGGGGGCGGGGTGTGTGTGTGTGTGTGTGTGTGTGTGTGTGTGTGTGTGTGTGTGTGTGTGTGTGTCAGGAAACCGCTACAGTCAGCAGCTGCACAGTCAACCAAGCATGGACTGAAAGAGTAGCTAGGCCCACTGTGGTGGTGTCTGTCTGGAATATATGTGGACTTCTTTTTCTCATCACTCCCTAGACAATACAGAGTAACAAGGTCTTACGTAGTGTGCTCATTGTACTGGGGTCACAAATGATCTAGAGGCTATCTAAAGTGCACACACCTAGGCATATCCAGCCTTCTGACATTGCAATGCCGTCTTGTTTACAAAGTTTGTGGACAAATGAGTTTAAAACAAATCACGCATGGGCGCGCGCGCACACACACACACACACACACACACACACACACACATCTCATCATTTTAAAGTTTTGTGATGGGCTGTGTTCATAGCTGTGCTTGGCCCCAGGGGGACACACCTGAGATGTTATAGGTTTGCTTTAGTTAACTTTGCATCCCCGAAATAATAACAACCTAGGGAGAAAAGGATTCCTTTGCTCATGACATCAGAAGTCTCTGGCCATGACCAGATGGTTCCATTGCTTTGAGTTTGAGGCTAGGTGATGATGATGATGATGATGGTGATGATAATGATGATGGTGGTGGTGATGATGATGATGATGTTTGTAGGCTAGTTTGCTGCAACTCTGGGGGAAAGGTATCCTGACTGTTCAGGAGTGAGGGGACACTTTGAGCTGCTAGGACAGCTCTGGCAGCTGGAGCTGCAATGGGACAGCTCATCTCTGGAGGGAAGGGTATCCTGACTGTTCGGGAGTCAGGCTATAGCTGGTGTGGTGGGGGATGGTCTCCTGCAGGATATAGTAATCCTGCTCCTCTCCCGGAGAGCCGTTACAGCTGAACTTTGCTCAACCCCCACTTAAGGGGGCTCCTGGCAGAGCTCTGCTTCTCCGGCCTAAGATGTTGCCTCTTTTGCTTCGCTCTGCTAAAGGGGAAACCCCAGCAGAAATGTCGCAATCTCCTCTGGTTCTGGTGAAAAGGTGTTACTTTTTCTGCTCCACCTGGCTCAGTCCCCTAAGGGACTTCTCAGCAAGGTTCTTCTGTTCAGCTCCCCCTTGCTCAGCCCCCCTAAGGGAACGCCTCTGCGTGGTTTTTTCTGCTCAGTCCACTACGGTGAATGAAGATCTTCATATCCAACACTCTCTTGAGAAAGAGATTTATTTGGTAAGGAGGAGTCCAGGAGAGTGGCTGCCTCTGCCAGGCTGGAAAGAACAGCCCACAACTGAGCAGGCCGGGCGCTTTATATAGGATCTCTTAGGGGCGGAGTTTCTCCAGGGAAAAGTTTTTCTGCTCAGGGATTGGTTAGTTTTGTGGGTTAGGGGCAGAGATGACCCTGATTTCAGAGCCAAATTGTGCTTCTTTCACTGGCCTTTTTTAGTTTTTTGACTCCGGTTTTTAGGCCAGGGCACATTTCTTTCTGATTCTAGGGACCGAGAGTGTTTCTTTGGCACTGATTTCACAGTCAGGGCGTGTTTCTTTGGTTCTGGGTTGGGGATAAAGTGTTTCTCTGGCTCAGGTTCCAGATCCCTGAGTGTGTTTCTTTCCCTGGTTCTGGGCACCAGGGTCAGGGTGGGTTTCTTTAGCCAGCCTCTTTTCCCTACGATGGTGATGATGGTGATGGTGATGGTGATGATGATGATGGTGATGGTGATGGTGATGATGATGATGATGATGGTGATGGTGATGGTGATGATGATGATGATGGTGATGGTGATGGTGATGATGATGGTGGTGATGATGATGATGATGATGATGATGATGGTGATGGTGATGGTGATGATGATGGTGATGGTGATAATGATGTTGGTGATGGTGGTGATGATGATGATAGTGATAATGATGATGATGGTGATGGTGATGGTGATGATGATGATGATGGTGATGGTGATGGTGATGATGATGGTGGTGATGGTGATGATGATGATGGTGATGGTGATGGTGATGATGATGATGATGATGGTGATGGTGATAATGAGGGTGGTGATGATGATGATGGTGGTGATGATGAAGATGATGATGATGGTAATGATGATGGTGATGATGAAGATGATGATGATGGTAATGATGGTGATGGTGATGATGGTGATGATGATGATGATGGTGATGATAGTGATGATAATGATGGTGATAATGATGATGGTGATGATGGTAATGGTGAGGATGATGATGATGGTGATGGTGATGATGATGATGGTGATGGTGATGATGATGATGGTGATGGTGATGATGATGGTAATGATGATGATGATGGTGATGATGGTGACAGTGATGGTGATGATGATGGTGATAATGATGGTGGTGATGATGGTGATGGTGATGGTGATGATGGTGATGATGAAGATGATGACGATGGTGATAATGATGGTGGTGATGATGATGAAGGTGATGATGATGGTGATGATGATGATGGTGATGGTGATGATGGTGATGATGATGACGGTGATGGTGATGATGGTGATGGTGATGATGATGATGGTGATGATGATGATGATGGTGATGGTGATGGTGATGATGATGGTGATGGTGATAATGATGTTGGTGATGGTGGTGATGATGATGATAGTGATAATGATGATGATGGTGATGGTGATGGTGATGGTGCTGACGATGATGATGGCAGTGATGATGATGATTGATGGTGATGATGATGATGATGATGATGTGGTGATATTTTATTTGTGCTCTAACAAATAAAGCTTGCCTGAAGATCAGAAGAAGGAGCTAGCCACTAGTTAAACATAGAGGTCTGGAGGTCTGCACAGACAGACAGGAAGTGAAAGAGCTGAGCAAAGAGAGGAAGTGTGTGTTGCCAAACAGTCTTATTAATAGTAAACCCAGAGCCAGATATTGGGGTAAAAGTTGAAAGATCAGAGAGACAGAGCAGCAAGACACCAGTTCTTACTCCTAAGAAATCCTCCGCTGAAAGAGAGCGACATTGTTTGGCAATCTGTGTTACATCTGGTGACCCAATGTTTAGTAAAAAAAAAAAAAAAGCTGCTTGCCTGTGGCCTTGCAGGCCCCAGCTCAGGCCTCAGCTTCATGTGGGCTGGAGTATCCTTGGCTTCTCTCCTGGTGGGTTGTGAGCTCTGGACCCCCATCTCAGACTGCTACCACACTAGGTAGCTGCCTTGAAGCTCTCTCAGGCTTCTACTGCTCTACTCAGAAGCAGTCAGCCTCACATCTGAATCGTCACTGTCAGCAAATTTTTTTTTCATACTTTCTTTTTTTTTTTTTTTTTTTTTTGGTTTTTTGAGACAGGGTTTCTCTGTGTAGCTTTGCGCCTTTCCTGGATCTCGAGTTGTAGACCAGGCTAGCCTTGAACTCACAAAGATCCGCCTGCCTCTGCCTCCCAAGTGCTGGGATTAAAGGCGTGCGCCACCACCACCCGGCCATTGTCAGCAAATTTGATGAGTCAATTAAGATTTTTTAAAGGGAAGAATTAGTTAAAAGAGATTTTTTTCCCACATTAAAAAAGGGGAAACATTTTTTTCAATTGAGAGAATTTGGTCTCTGTTTGATAACACATTAGGTGGTCTGAAAATGGAACAATTAAATGAGAGGATAATTAATGCTGTTGGGATTTACCTAACATCAATTATAAATATTATTTGTTTAATAATTTTCGTTTTATCATTAAAAAAGTGGTTAACATGAGTGCCAAGATAAAAGTTTTAGAAAAACTTGTTAAAACAGATCATAGAGAAATTCAGACCCAGATAGAGGAATTTAAAGGTGAACCCATCTCAGCATTGCATTACATGGTTACAGAGAAACAGCCTAAGGCTTTCAAACAGCCAACCTTAATCTATCCAGTAACCTTACAGGAACTGCCAAATGCTCAAGGCTGTGTAGGAGCTGATTGGACTCCTGTGCAAATGTTAGATTTGAGGAGATTCAAAGAGGCTATAGTGTCATATGGTATGCATTCTCTGTATGTGAAACAAATGTTAAACTTGTAGTCAACTTGTAATAGAATTGTCCCTCAAGACTAGAAAGATTTGGTTACAGCTGTCCTAGAAGCTGGTCCATAGTTACAATGGAAGACCTGGTGGAAAGATGAGGCTAAGACCATTGAACAATATAGTGATATTTTATTTGTATTAAAATGTTATTTGTATGTTAATAAATAAAGTTGCCTGGGGGTCAGAGCTATTAGCAAGCCATAGGAAAGCCAGGCAGTGGTGGCATACGCTTGTAATCCCAGCACTTGGTAGGCAGAGCTAGGTAAGTCTCTGTGTGTTCATGGATACAGCCAGCATTGGATACACACACCTTTAACCTCAATACCAACCATAGAAGACCTGGAGGTCTGTACAGAAAGACAGTGATGAGGCAGTCATGTGGTTGGGTTTACAACCAATGAGAAGGCAGAACAGAAAGTCTATATAAAGACTTTAACACAGGAAGTAGCTCTTTTTCAGAGAGGTAGGACCACCGCAGTAGGAAGGGTAAGGTTTTTGCTCTTAGCTCTGACCTCTTGGCTTTCTTCTTTGCATTGATTATGTGTTTTTTATTTAGTAAGATGGTTCGTTACATCTACAGAACAATAATGTAAGGCTAGAGGTATGGATATTTCCCAAGATCAACTTCTTGGAGAAGGCAATTATGCTGATATAAAAAGATAATCTTTATATGATGACCAGACCCTAATTTTATGCTGAATGGCAGCCTTGAATATTTGGGACAGAATTGAAGAACTAGGAAAGAAAATTGAGTCATTTACAAAATCTATACAGGGCTCAATAGAAACCTTCATGGATTTCTTACAAAGGCTGTCTTCAGCAGTAAATAGAATAATACCAAATACTATCTGTCAGAAGCTAGACAGATAATAACTGAATCTCTGGTTTTTGAAAATGCTAATGCACAATGCAAAAGGATAATTAGGTCATTAAATGCAAGATCAGCACTCTTGGAGAATTGGATCAGGAACACAATTAATATTAAATCTCATGTCCATGATGATGCTTAGATGGGAGAGGCGATATCCAGAGGTTTGAAGAAAAATAGTATTGTCAAGTGTTTCAATTATGGTAAACAAGGTCACCTAAAAAGGGACTGTAAAGAGGATATTCCTAGAAACAATGTTTTTTCAAGGAATAATCCCAACAGAATGCCCCTCCCTTCTGGAATATGCAGAAGGTGTGGTAAAGGCAAACATTGTACTAATGAGTGTAAATCAACAAGGGACAGACAAGGTAATCCTTTGCCTTTGCCATCGGGAAACTTCCTGAGGGGCCTCTCACAGGCCCCATGACAAATTCAGTTCAATCCTTTCTTGCCATCATGGAAGAAACCCCTTCCCAGAGGAATTAAATAACCTAATTCTTATTGTAAAAAATTATACTGCTCAGGGTGATTGAACAGATATAGAAGAGAGAACAAAAAATTTGAGAGAAACCATAAAGCACATTTTTTGGCAAACTTCTATAAATGAACAAAGACCAAAATTAATAGTACAAATAAATGATAGTCTCATTGAAGGTCTTGTAGACACAGGTGCAGACATAACAATAATTGCACCAGAATCTTGGCATACAAATTGGCTTCTTCAGAAAGTAAATGGTCAGCTTTTAGGGATTGGAACATTATCTCAAGTGAAACAGAGCACAAGATGGGTCAAATGTATAGGGAAAGAAGGACAGAGAGGAAAATTAAAGCCAAATGTGGCTAATATAGCTATGAATCTATGGAGATGTGATTTATTACAACAATGGAATACCCATATTAACATTCCTCCAATCTCAGAAATAAACCATAAACTAACATATGTTTCTGAGAAAAATATTAGAAGGTAGTATAAAGAACAGTCACCAACCATCCAGATTATACAAGAACAGCGGTATAACACTGCTGATCTTTCAAAGACACCAACAGCCCTACCTTTAAAATGGTCAACAGACAAGCCTGTATGGGTTCAGCAATGGCCTTTAATGAAAGAAAAACTACAGGCCTTAAAACAGCTGGCACAAGAGCAGTTAAATGCTCAGCATATTGAAGAATCAATCAAATTCTCTTGTATTTGTTATTAAAAGAAATCTGGTAAATGGAGAATGGTAACAGATCTAAGAGCAATTAACAAGGTAATTCAGCCAATGGGCTCTCTACAATCTGGAATTCCTTTGCTTACTCTGTTACCAAAAGGATGGCCTCTTATAGTTATTGATTTAAAAGACTTTTTTTTCTCAATACCCTTACAAGAAAAAGATAGAGAAAAATTTGCCTTCACAGTACCTACTTATAATAATTCCCAGCCAGTCAAGAGATATTAATGGAAGGTTCTCCCACAGGGAATGTTAAATATCCCAACCCTGTGCCAGTATTTTGCATGATAGCCATTGGAAATGATACATAAACAATTTCCTAAATCTATACTTTACCATTTCATGATGACATTTTACTAGCTGATTCAAATGCAATTACATTAGAAAGAATGTTTGAAGAAATAAAGAAAATTTTGCCTTGTTGGGGATTACAAATTGTTCCTGAAAAGATACAAAGAGGGGATTCTATTAATTATTTAGGATATAAAATAGGTCTACAAAAAATTAAACCCCAAAAGGTGCAAATTAGGAGAGATCGATTATGGACTCTTAATGACTTTCAAAGATTATTTGGAGACATTTCTAGTCTACAGACCACTACTGGGGTAAAAAATGATGAACTGAATAATATATCTGAAACCTTAGAGTGTGACAAGGACTTAAATAGTCTACAAGAATTATCAGCTGAAGCTGAGAGAGAATTGGGTTTGATGGAAAAGAAAATACAGAATGCACATGTGGATTGTTTGGATCCTAAGCTTGATTGCATTTTGGTTATTTTACCTTCTAGGCATTCACCTACAGGAATTACAATGCAGAGGGAAGATATTATATTTGAATGGATATTTCTACCAATAAACAGAGTAAAAAATTAAAAACTTATGTGGAAAAGATCTCTGACTTGATTTTAAAAGGAAAATTGAGGGCTGGAGAGATGGCTCAGAGGTTAAGAGCACTGCTTGTTCTTCCAAAGGTCCTGAGTTCAATTCCCAGCAACCACATGGTGGCTCACAACCATCTGTAATGAGATCTGGTGCCCTCTTCTGGCCTGCAGGGATACGTGCAGACAGAACACTGTATACATAATAAATAAATCTTAAAAAAAAAAAAAAAAAAAAGGAAAATTGAGACTTCATCAATTAGCAGGAATAGACCCAGCAGAAATTGTAGTACCTTTAACTAATGATGAAATTGACAAATTACAGGCAGAAAGTAAACCTTGGCAAAGAGCTTGCAGTAATTTTTGGAGAGAGATTAACAAAAAATATCACAAAAGTAATAGAATTAAACTTATAATGAGAGCTAAATGAATCCTGACTTGAATTGTTCAGGAAATACCAATATCTGGAACCCCTACATTTCATACAGATGCAAACAAACAAGGAAAGGCATGTTAAAAATCAGAAAATGTAAGTAAAGTATTTCAAAGTCCTTATAATTCTGTCCAAAAATCGGAATTATATGTCATTCTGATGGTATTAATGGATTTTTCAGAACCTCTCAACATAGTTACTAACTCTTCAGTATGCTGAAAGAGTGGTTTTACATATCGAAACTGAAGAATTTATCCCTGGTGAGTTAGAATTAACTTCATTATTTATTCAGTTACAAGAAATAATCAGGAATAGGAAGCATCCCTTATATATAACTCACATCCAATCCCATACTGGTCTGCCAGGCCCTCTAGCAGAAGGTAATGATGAGATCAATAAATTATTGATAGAAAATGTGCTAGAGGCCTCAGAATTTCATTAAAAACATCATGTCAATAGTAAGAGTTTAAAAAAGGATTTTTCCATAACCTGGCAACAAGCCAGGGAAATTTTAAGGAAATGCCCTACTTGTTCTTTTTACAATCAAACTCACTACCAGCAGGATGTAACCCAAAGGGTACTCAGAGGAATGAAATCTGGCAAATGGATGTGCTTCATTTTGTAGAATTTGGAAAATTGAAATATGTACACCACACCATTGATACCTATTCAGAATTTCAATGGGCAACTGCTCTGAGTTCTGAAAAAGCTGATTCTGTAATCATGCATTTGCTAGAAGTTATGGCCATCATGAGTATACCTGCACAAATTAAAACTGACAATGCTCCATCATATGTCTCTGTTAAAATGAAACAGTTTTTTGCTTATTACCATATAAATCATATTACAGGTATACCACAAAATCCTACAGACCAAGCAGTCATATAAAGATCAAATCAAACTCTAAAGGATATGCTAAATAAACAGAAAAACAAAAACCTCCAGAAATAGATGACATAATGCTTTATTAACTTGGAATTTTCTCAATGCCAATGAGAAAGGAACAGCAGCTGGAGAGAGACATTGGATAATAGAAAAAAACTACAGAATTAAATCAGCCTATATACTTTAAAGTTGTGCTGACCTCAGAATGGAAACCAGGATATGCATTACTTTGGGGATGAGGTTTTGCTTTTGTTTCTACAGGATAAGAACAGTTATGGATACCATCAAAATTGATAAATGTTTGATTTGAATAAGTGAGACCTCTTAATTAGAAGAGGTGATAGTTCATCAACCAGCATGACCATTTAATTTAAATTAATTCATACCACTAACAAATGCTTTTCATTTAATCAGATATAATTTGCCAAAAGGGAACCTCCCCAAAGGTAGGGTTGGGGAAGGGTTTTTGTTTTTTGCCTTTCAGGAGAATTAAGGAATCTGAAGAACACTGGACAAATGAGACATCTGAAGAAAAAGGACAAGTCATGCAGAAAAAAATGTCCCAAGAAAAAGATTAAATTGGCCTATTGGTATACCACATATAAAATTTAATGTCTTCCTAAATGTTTGTTTCTACTCTTCTCTACAGATACATAACACAAATGGTCTTTATGTAGTCCCAGTTCAGTTAAAATTTAAAGCTGGCTTTGGAGTTGGAGTATGGCTCTCTCCTTCTCTAAATCCAAGCATGCTTGTTAAAAGAAAATGCAAAATCTTTGTATCATGTCAGAAAAGCCGCTTGATATGGGACAGAAGAAAAACCAAAATTAAGGGACTATTCTATTGCCATTAATCTCATAATTCTTTGGTTTTATTTTGATGCCTTACAACTTTTCTTAAGGTATGAATTTTATATTAAAATTTATAAGATTTATATATATATATATATGTACATATATATACATATATATATATATTAAACTTTTGTCATGATGTTGATGGTCATATAGAATACTAACTAATTCTAAAAATAAAAAAAAGGCTTCATTTAGCTTCCTGTACATGATTTCGGGTTTGAGTCTCTATCAGTTTTCTGCAGGGAACCATGACCTCACCTGACAACAACTTTGGAGTCTCCAAAAAGATGATGGGGCCTCACAATGATTATTTCGTCAGGACAATAATAATATCACTGAGCTGACAAACACCACCCAAAGATCTGCTTTGGACTGAAAACTGCTCAGGACAATTTCGAGATGGCTAGCTGAGATGATCTAGCCTCATAGACTACTCAAGCAAAGATTTGAGACAAGCCCTTCAATTTTGCATTATTCAGAGACTGGACAACAAATGATACAGCTATGTCTCCCAGGACTTGACAATTAACCGGAAAGTTTTCTTTTCAGGATCCCCTAAAGATGCTGTCACCCCCAGACAGCAGGAAGTAATTTTAAGAACATGACACCCACATTCCCAAGAGGTGGAGTGGGTGGTTTTTGGTCATTCAATGGGCTATGGATAATTGTCATTGTTTAGGATGGTTGGTTACAAGTTGTTAAATGATAATGGTCAGGAAAAAAGCTAAACCAAGAAAATTAGATTCTGGGTTCTTGTTTGAAAAAAAAAACGGGATATAGATAAGAGGTAGATTATTGAATTTACTCTGAAAAAAAAGATATAGAAATTGTAGAATGAAGGGTAGATTATTGAATCTACTCTGAAAAGAAAAAAAGAAAGAATATGGATATGATAAGATAAACAGGTAGATTATTGAATATACTTTTAAAAGGCAACTACTAATTTTAAATATTTTATATCAGATTGGATTTTTGTATAGTATATACAAATTATGTGTATTGATACAAATTTGAGATTGATCTTTTTAGAAAATACTGTACATATATTTCTAATCTTGTTCAAGGTATTGTACCTATACAGTTCATTTAGCAATGTAATACAATTTTCTAGTCCTTGAGAGTTATTGTAAACTATTTAGGATAATGAAGAAATGCAGGTTAGTAGTTAGTCATTACAATGAACTTGTAGTCATATTAGGTATGTTTTCAAGATCAAGGAGAAATATATTTTAGATAGACAGGTCATCTTCAAACACTTCAGAGATCTACAGAATATGGCATTTAAGATGTTTTAATAACAAATTTTTTTCTTTTTTATGACAATGAGACATGCCTGCTCCTGGTAGCACCAATTTACTTCAGAGAAGATGATGGGCACTGAAGAAAGTCCATATGGAGTTTACTTTCTTTGTGGCAAAAGTTACCCACTGGGCAAGAAAATGCCCTTGCATGGACTGCTGACAGTATGCTGTCCAAAATGGACAAGCAGGACACAAAGAAAGAATTGCCAATCCTTGCCAAGACAAGGTAGGAAGGCCCTTCAGAAAATCCTGCTTCACAGATGAGCCTGTCAGATAAGCTAGGCCTGTAGGCTGAAGATGGATGCCCCAACATTGCAGAGGAACCTTGGATGACTGTCCAGGCAACCAACTGTTTCTGTCATTTCTCACATTTTTTGGAAGTCGCTTGTTTGCACTTCCTCCTTACTCAGTTAATATTATTTCTTTCTCATGTTTCTGAGGGAGTTGAAGACTAGATAGTTATAGTTACAATTTTCCTTGTTAAGAAATTCAGAAAAGAAACTCACTAAAGAAGTGTAAAGTGTATAAGTTTGAAAGACATCAAAAGATAGTTTTTGGTTGGGAATGCAAATTAGGATAGAAGGTGAACTAGATACAATCCTTTGGATTTACAAAGACAGGATAGATAATGGAGTATTTTCTCTGAATTTGTCAAATGCAAATGGACTAGACATTGTTGATGTATTTATTGCCTGCATATATTGTATATAGTCATTGTACTTATTGTATATAGCTTTTCTTATATTAGTTATAAATTTATTTTTATTTTTGACAAGAAAAGGGGAAATGTGGTGATATTTTATTTGTGCTCTAACAAATAAAGCTTGCCTGAAAATCAGAAGAAGGAGCTAGCCACTAGTTAAACATAGAGGTCTGGAGATCTGTACAGACAGACAGGAAGTGATAGAGCTGGGTGGAGAGAGGAAGTAATAAGACAGGGTGGAGAGAGGAGCTCACTCTCTTTCAGCGGAGGATTTCATAGGGATAAGAACTGGTGTCTTGCTGCTCTGTCTCTCTGATCTTTCAGCTTTTACTCCAATATCTGGCTCTGGGTTTTTTATCAGTAAGACTGTTTGGCAGTTTGTGTTACATGATAGTAATGATGATGGTGATGATGATGATGATGATGGTGGTGGTGGTGATGATGATGATAGTGATGATGATGATGATGGCGATGGTGGTGGTGATGATGATGGTGGTGGTGGTGGTGGTGGTGGTGGTGATGATGATGATGATGATGGTGATGATGATGGTGGTGGTGATGATGATGATGATGATAGTGATGATGATGATGGCGATGGTGGTGGTGATGATGATGATAGTGATGATGGTGGTGGTGGTGGTGATGATGATGATGATGTGATGATGGTGATGATGATGGTGATGATGATGATGGGAGCAAGTTAGGGAAAAGCAGTTCACTCATGGCAGAGAGAAGAGAGAGGGTGACAGGAAGGGACCAGGAATAAGACAGGCCCTGCAAAAGAAACCCTCATGACCCACCTTTTCCAACTAGTTAAGTGTCCATCACTTCTCAATAATGTCATCAACTTATGACTCCATTTGTCTAGCCACAGCCCTCATAATCTGTCACTTCCCCAAACCTGTCACCACTATCCGAGGTATCACAACACTCACTTCCGGGATGCAGTAAGTTCAACTGATAGCAAGGCCTTATCAAATGCTGGATCACATGATAACGAGGGACTAGAGCAATCTCGCACCACCACGGAGGGACAGTGATGCTGGGAACCTACCTTTTTTTTTAAAGCTTTGCTTTTGTATAATTTTATACAACCTTTAAGCTAGGCATGATGGTGCATGCCTTTAGTCCCAGCACTCAGGAGGCAGAGGCCAGCCAGGTTCCAGGACAGCCAGGGCTACACAGAGAACCCCTGTCTCACAAAACCAAACTAAACCTTTTATCTCTTGGATCATAAAGTCCCTGAGGCTCAATGCAACTCCCCTTAGAGTTATTTTAATCCTGAGGTTGGTGGTGACTGGTGAAGTCAGGTGATCAGTGTAGTCGATTGTCACACTGGGGCAGGAAAGCCAAGAACAGAGGTGCTGGGTTGAGGGGAGACGAGGGAGGAGTCAGAGGAACCTGGGGGCTTCTGAGGTTTGCCCACCCTTTTCTGGTGGGTCTGGGTGTTGATGGCTTCTGAAAAGTTAACAAACACTATGAGTGCTCACTCACCCATGTAGCTGGTAGTTTTCCTGTGTCCCGCCTGGCCCATAGACAGGACAAATCTCTCTTACCTGCCAGTCCCACAGCCGCACGGACCCAAATAAACACACACAGGCTAATATTATTTTTAAACTATGGCCGTGGCAGGCTTCTTACTATCTAGTTCTTACATCTTAAATTAACCCATTTCTACAAATCTATACTTTGCTATGTGGCTTGTGGCTTACCAGTACTTTTAGATCTTGCTTCTTATGGCAGCGTCTCCTCTGCTCTGTCTCTTTCCTTCCTTTCTATCTGTTTGGATTTTTCCTCTAAGCAGCCTCTAAGCTGCTTTGCCATAGGCCAAACGGCTTTATTTATCAACCAATCAGAGCAACATGTATTCACAGCATACAGAAAGACATTCCCCCAATACACCTAGAAAACTTGAACATCATTTTCATGGCATCTACACGGGGTCAGACAGATCTGTCTGAAGCTGTAATGAACTGTCCTTTATTAGTAGTAATGTCAGAGAAAAACTAATTGTATATCAATAAAAATCATTTGAGATTAGAGTATATTATACATATGGCATTTTCTGAGCTTTTTGAGCCCATTCATTATGTTAGCTGTATGGACATTGAAAGGTCAACAGCAAGGAAAGACAGGCAAGGGATGAATGACCTAAGGCCTTAATTTCAGGGAAAACTCTGCAGGGGAGGTCTCTGTAAGAATCAGAGGCCAGCCGGGTGGTGGTGGCGCATGCCTTTAATCCCAGCACTCGGGAGGCAGAGCCAGGCGGATCTCTGTGAGTTCGAGGCCAGCCTGGGCTACCAAGTGAGTCCCAGGAGAGGCGCAAAGCTACACAGAGAAACCCTGTCTCAAAAAACCAAAAAAAAAAAAGAATCAGAGGCCATTACCCACTTACAAGCTGGGGCTGTTACAGGGCAGAGGGATGGCATGAAAGAGGTAGAAAATGACCAGTCAAAGAGTGTTAGGTAGTCCGTAATCATCTTTCCTGCCTGGCTATTACTTGGGGTCCACCAGGCATGAAAGGCAAAAATCTAGAGAAACAAGTTACCTTAGTTCAGGAAACCAAACTACTGCATTTATGGGAATCATCACGGTTCAGTCAGAATGGAAGAGGTTTCACAAAGTGGCATGGCCCTGGCTTACAGGCATGATAGTTGCAGTGTCCAGGAGGCTGATGCAGGATGATTGGGAGTTCAGAGCACCCTGGGTTACTCAGTAATTTCCAGGCCAGTCTGAACTACATAGCAAGATCATGTCTAACAAAAATATCAGGCTTAGGAGTATATTCCTGTAATCTCAGCACTGGGAGGTGGAGGCAGGGGGATGATCGGGCAGCCAAAACTAGCCTTGGCTACATGAGATACGTGTCTCAGAAAGACAAGAAGACACCCCCACCTAGATTACATGCTATTGATTCCTGGTGGTCATTGCCATCCAAAGCAAGGAACTGGCAGGGACTGGTTACCAGGCAAGAGTGCTGAACAGAAAGAGCCTTGGTGAAGGGAACCTTAGTGAGGGGAGCTATCCTGTGCACTCGGCGCTATGTGGGGACATGCTTTAGGCAGACGCCTCAGTGCCTGCTGCCCCACCCACACTCTGCTTTATACCCAATTTCAAGGTTGTGGCTAGGACACTGTGGGTGGAAAACCCCAGCTCTCATCCTGCAGGGCACAAGAGATAGTTCACTGTGGAGCCATTTTGAGTGATCATGGCCTGGGAACACAGGTTTAGGTTACCCCAAATTCCATGTTCCAATGTGGAAGCAATTTCACATGGTTTTTATAGTTTTATAGAATAAAGGAAGTCATAAATCAAGGCAAGTTTAAAACACTTTGGTGGGTACACCAGAGAGGTGGGGACATGGAGATAGGGGAAGCTTTTCTACAGCCTAAGATGTTATCTGATGACGTTTGTAACTCTTGGTTTGGTGGGAACTAGTATTCTGCTAAGTTAATAGCCTCTAAGAGGTGTTTATTTATTGTAACAAAGTGTTAGTTCAGATACTGTGTGGGGCAAGGCATGGCTTTCCCAGAGGGCTAACACTAGGCTAAGATAAAGTAATCAGCCTCCAAGCCTACACAACTCCGGTCTCTCCACAGTACTGAGTATCCAAGGGGTCCGTCAGTCTCTGCAGACACAGACTCCTCCCAGGGGTTTTTGTTCAGGGTTAGACACAGATTCTTTTCAGCAATGTTTGTTCACGACACTGATTAGACAGCCCAGGTTTAAATGCCAGGGGCCATTAGTACCTCTCCTCAAAGGCAGACGCCTCTGTACCCTAAGTATGTAACTGAGGAGACGAGGGAGAAAGGACAGCTGCCTGGAGGCTGAGGTCACGGAGACTGGGAGAGAAACTCCTGACGAGGGTCGCTGTCCTGCCGGGCTTTCACCCAAATGCTTACATCCAGCCTCTCTGCAGCCAGAGCACAGCCTGGTTTCGAACACTAGGTAGGGAACAGGTTTCTGAAAGCCAAGGGAACGTCCACCCCCAAGGGAGCTCATCTGCAGGGACCATGGGATCTCTGCCATTGGCAGGCACAGGAAGCTCTCCTTAGACCTGCTGTCCTCATCGCCCTTGGGACCCAGATTCCCAGCATGCCGAGCAGAGGTGACACTGGGTGGTTGGTAGGTCAAGGCAGAGAGAGAGCGCGCTTGCACCAGTATGCAGAGCTGGGAATCTGTGGGTGTGACAGTTTTGAAGATTCCCTTTATCTACCGACACAGAGTGGTGCTGTCAGCAGCTCTGAGGCATAGCAAAGGCATTGTGTGGGGAACTGGAGTCAGCAGACAGAGAACCCTGACCTCCGGGGTGCTTGTCTTCTAGCTCCAGCTTTTGCTGATCTGACGGCCCCTGGCTCAGAGGGGGCACTGATGGCCCCAGGGCTGATCCCAGTTTCACTGGCAGTGACAGTTTACAAGGTTGGAACAATGCCATGCCCCTGAGGCCCCTGAGAGCTTCCTGTGACAGACAGCAGTGAGTGTTAAAGTGGGGTCCCTTAGCAGAGGTAGTCTCTAAACTGAGAACTTCTAGGAAATGTAGCCTCAAGCCCTTCCCCAGTCCAACAGACTCAGCAGCTGGTGGGATGTGGCCTGGGTAAGATCCTCCCTCCCCCAGGGGAATGCAGGATCCTCAATGGAAAAAAATTAATAAAAAAACCCTCATGAGGTCTCTTCCACTCTTCCAAATAAAAATACAATTGATCAACAAAGACAGCTTTTTCACTGATTTCACTGATTTTTTTTTTTTTTTTTTTTTTTTTTTTTTTTTTTTTTGGTTTTTCGAGACAGGGTTTCTCTGTGTAGCTTTGCGCCTGTCCTGGAACTCACTTGGTAGCCCAGGCTGGCCTCGAACTCACAGAGATCTGCCTGCCTCTGCCTCCCGAGTGCTGGGATTAAAGGTGTGCGCCACCACCGCCCGGCCTGATTTCACTGATTTTCACCTTCATCTCTAAATGGCCATCTGCAGAGGCTGGCACTGTGCACAAGGCATGGTGGAGGTGCTCCTGTACGGGGTTCGAAGCCCAACACTGCCACGCAGCTGTGGGGCTTCAAGGTCTGTTTTTCCATATGTGAAGCATGGTCGTTAATGATAATAGCACCTCAGAGGGTCATATTAATAACCGAGGAAGCCACAAAGTGCTAAGAATAGTAGTTGGCATGTGGTCATTTTACAGATGCTATGTGAGTATTAAACAAGATCAGAGGAGGATCCTATCTCGGATGGACTACATTTCCCCAAATCCTCCTCCCTCTACACTTGGTAACCCAAGAGAGAGTCTCTGGAGATCTAGTCGGTAAAGTGAGGAAGCTGGGCTTCAGTGGCTCCATCTTCCTCTGAAACCCCCTCTGTGGCTCTCACTCCTAGACCTCATGATCAGTGACAGAATAGCCACCAGGTCACCAAGAGCACAGGAGCAAGACCACACCGGGTCTGTGGCTCCCGCCCACAACCGACTTTGTTCTTCCAGATCCTCCCCCACGCCCCAGCAGCTCGCTCTCTAGACTCCAAGCAGATCTATTACCAAGATTTTCAGCCCCAGTGAACATGGGGAGTATGGGGTGAAAATAATTTTCTCAAGCTGGGGGACAAAGGTCTTCCAAGAGAAGCACACATCATGTACTAGAACATGGGGCCCCTGAGAGGGCTCAGCAGGTAAAAGCACCTGCTGTGCAAGCCTGGTGAACTGAGTTTGAGTCCAGGTGCCCATGTGGTGGGAGGAGAGAACTGACTCTCAAGTTATCCTCTGATACAGCATGCTCACACGTGCGCGCGGGCACACACACACACACACACACACACACACACACACACACACACACACACTAATCATCATCCATAAAGAACTCTTTACAATTTATAAAAATATAGGGGAAGAAGGGAGAAAGGGGTGGAGAGAGGAATAGATAAGAAATTATATAAAAAGGATGGTTCAGAGACCCATGGGACCACAAGCTTCTGAACCCCCAAACTCAGCAGAGCGCAGTGCATGTGAATGGAGTGACCCGACCCGCCAGATTGGAAACAGCTGTACCTCGTCTGAGCAGTGGAAAGAGGGAGCCTTGTGTTGCCAGAACTGAGAACGGGCGCATGTGCGTGTGTGTACACCGAGACCCTGATGCATGGAGGTCAGAGGACAACTTGTGGTAGTCAGATCTCTCCTTCAACCACATGGGTGCCAGAGATCGAAGCCCCACTGGGCTTGGCACCATGTGCGTCTACCTGCTATGCCGTCTCACCAGGCCTTGTACCTCGTTTTTTGAGATAGGGTCTCTCACTGAGTCTGGAGCTCATGTATTGGGCTAAGCAAGCTGGTCGGTGAGAGCCAGGGATTGGCTTGTCTCTGTCCTCCCCAGAGCTGGAGTTACAGGCACAGACACAGCACCCGTATTTTACATGGGCACTGGGGATCTAAATTCAGGTCCTTATGCAAACACACACACACACACACACACACACACACACACACACACACACACACACACACAGAGAGAGAGAGAGAGAGAGAGAGAGAGAGAGAGAGTTTAAAAGTTTTTGAAATGAAATGGAAAAGAGGGCTGCCTAAAGTTGACCTCTGGCCTACAATACACATACATGAGCAAATACCCACATGCACACACCCACACAAACATGTACATGCTCTACATGAACATGCACTCTCACACAAGTGTTCTTAGTCTGGTTTCCTTACAGATCAGCACTGTGGGGTGACCCAGTAGGAGGAGGTTTGGGAGCCCCCAATAAAAGAAGCTGAATAAAGGAAACCAATAATGCAACCACAGCCCCATGTGGAGATGGGGCAGCTCGTGAGGGGGTCTCTGATGTGAATCCACAGTGGAAGGCTGAAGGTCATGGTTTCCAAGGTCCATCATGTGGAACCATGTGGGAAAGGCTTGGTCCCCAGGGCATCAGTATCAAAAAGTGGTGTGACATCTTCAAAATGTAGGCTTTTGTGAGAAGTCTAAGTTGGAGTGGGGCATCAGGGGAGAATCCTCATAGGGATTGTGAGCAGACAGTCTTGGGTCCTCAGTTTGACTTGAGTTGTGTGTGGTGGCTCTGACCAGAAGCCCAGGGCAGAAAGAACACCCAGCCTTAGGCTTGAGCCTGCAGAACTATGAGTTGTAAATTGACAGTTCTTTTCCACCTGCCTATTCCCAAATAACCACTCAGAGGCTTATATTGGTTATAAATGCTTGGCCAATGGCTCAGGCTTATTACTAACTAGCTCTTACATTTAAATTAACCCATATTTCTTATCTATCCTTTGCCAAGTGATTCATGGCTTGTTGCCTCATTTTCTACATGTCTTGCTTCCTCTGAGGCTGGCTGGTGTCTGCTTGACTTTGTCCTTCTTCATCTCCGTCTTCAGTCTGAATGAAACGCCTAACCTTATTCTGCCTGACTATTTGCCAACACAGCTTTATTTATCAGCCAATGAGAGCAACACATATTCACAGCCTGCAGAAAGACCATCCCACAGCAGTGAGTCAAATGCATCTCTCTTTACTTTGTACATCGCTTCTGTGGGGTGTGTTTGTAATGACTCAAGGCTCATGGATACAGGGACACTGAGCAGTGTGGGGAGGGGATTGACAACAGGGGAACCTGATGGGAAGCATGCTGGGGCTTTCCTGCTTGCTGCTTGCCCGAGCTTGAGTACAGCCTTCAGCCTCCCTAAACCCTGCTTTCCTTCCCACATGCCTCCTTCCGAGCTGACCGAGAACTTACATGACAAGCAAGTTATTTAGCACAGGCTTCCCAAACAGTGCCCAGCGCCATCATTAGTCTTTGACCCGTTCAACTTGCCTGTCATTTAAGATGTGTTAACCCGAAAGGCACAGCAACAACAAAGATTCATTCTTCCACGAAAGGTCTCTCGCCATCACGTGGACTGAGGCATCTAGAGAAAAGGCAGTTCATCACGAGCACAATCAAGGACCCAGACTGTATTTATCATCTCATTGGCTTGTTACTTGGTGATCATAAGATGGCTGTCACAGTGTCCCCCAATACTGTTAAGACAGGAAGAAAGGAAGTGAGCAAGAAGCCACAATCACCTCTCTCCCTGCCTTAATCCAGGGAAGAGGTTTGCTTAGAATTCTCCCTGGCAGACTCAGTCAGTGGTCAAGTTCAAGATATTTAGCCACCAGCATGGCATGGGCCCTGGATAATCAGAACAGTTCATACACTAGTTGCACCCTGGAGAGAAGTCTCGGAGGATAATGTCTGATGTCACCTTGGAGGTGTTGATGTTGGATTGTGGGCTGGAGGAGACGTAGGAGAGAGGGAGGACCGTGTCTGTCACTGCACACAAGTGTTTCAGTGTTGCAGTGAGGAGTCCACTCTAATGTGTTCTAGCATCTGGCCTGCTGTTCTGTCTGTCTCTATTGAGAACTGGTGACACACTCATTCCTGGGCCACCCACTGCCCAGGGCTGTGCTGTGTTTTGGACCCTGATTCACCCCCTCCTGCTGGCAGAATGTGGTAGGGTCTCCCGTTAGCTGGCCCTGTTCATTTGTCCGCCTGACAGATCATGACTGAGACTGTCTGTGACCTGTTGCCGAAAGTTCATAGTTGACATGTGAGTTCTCTTTTGGGGGCTATTCTACAGGTTTTGACAGGTGCAAATGGTGTAGGCCCTTGTCACAGTACAATGGGGAATAGCTCAGAAAACCTGCACTCTACATCTTTGTCCCCCAGCCTCTGGAGAGTCTCTGTAAGCTTTACCATTCCCAGAATGTTCCATGTTGGACTCATGAGCATACTCACACTTGTCATTGGGCCTCATTCCCTTAGCAACATTCAGTTAGGTTTCTCTCCATGTCTTTTGACTGTTTCCTTTTAGGCCTGAATAATATTCCACCGATGAAGCACACATTCATTTATGTGCTCACCCATTGAAAGCCTCTGTTGTGGGCTTTTGTTTTTATCTCACGAGATGGGGCTGATTAGAATAGCATCTACCTCATGGGGCTTTGGCTAGGATCAAGCAGGAGCATGCTGGTGCCTGATGGTCCACAGTATGTCACATGGAATTGGGGGTCCAGATGTCTGCCCCATAAGGCATTGCCATTGTCACCCTGGTCCCATTACCTGCCTTTAAGAAGAACTGAATCTGCCGGGCGGTGGTGGCACACGCCTTTAATCCCAGCACTCGGGAGGCAGAGCCAGGCGGATCTCTGTGAGTTCGAGGCCAGCCTGGGCTACCAAGTGAGTCCCAGGAAAGGCGCAAAGCTACACAGAGAAACCCTGTCTCGAAAAACAAAAAAAAAAAAGAACTGAATCTATGTTGTCTAAATGTAGAGAGAATTACGTTACTACAGCTGCTGGAGCGTAGAAGACACAGCTCTCCTTGGCAGCCCTCTGTGACTCGTGGCCTTCATTTGCAGCATGGATTTGCTTGTTTTTCTGGGTGCTCTTCTTGTTAAAGTTTTATTTTTTAAGTGTGTATGTGTGTGTGTGTGTGTGTGGTCTGTCTATATGTAGGGGTGTGCGTTCTGTCTGTCTATAGGGGTGTGTGTGTGTGTGGTCTGTCTGTCTGTAGGTGTGTGTGTGTGTGTGTGGTCTGTCTGTCTGTAGAGGTGTGTGTGTGTGTGTGTGTGTGTGTGTGTGTGTGTGTGTGTGTGGTCTGTCTGTCTGTAGGGGTGTGTGTGTGTGTGTGTGTGTGGTCTGTCTGTCTGTAGGTGTGTGTGTGTGTGTGTGTGTGTGGTCTGTCTGTCTGTAGGGGTGTGTGTGTGTGTGTGTGTGTGTGGTCTGTCTGTCTGTAGGGGGGTGTGTGTGTGTGTGTGTGGTCTGTCTGTCTGTAGGGGTGTGTGTGTGTGTGTGTGTGTGTGTGTGTGTGGTCTGTCTGTCTGTAGGGGTGTGTGTGTGTGTGTGTGTGTGTGTGTGTGTGTGTGTTTTGTTCTGTCTGTCTGTAGGGATGTGTGTGTGTGTGTTCTGTCTGTCTATAGGGGTGTGTGTGTGTGTGTGTGTGTGTGTTCTGTCTGTCTGTAGGGGTGTGTGTGTGTGTGTGTGGTCTGTGTGGTCTGTCTGTAGGTGTGTGTGTGTGTGTTCTGTCTGTAGGTGTGTGTGTGTGTGTGTGTGTGTGTGTGTGTGTGTGTGTGTTCTGTCTGTCTATAGGGGTGTGTGTGTGTGTGTGTGTGTGTGTGTGTGTGTGTGTGTTCTGTCTGTCTGTAGGGGTGTGCATGTCAGTGCAGAAGCCTGTGGGGGTCAGACTTGGCAGATCCCCTGGAACTGGAGTTGCGGTGCTTGTGAGCTCCCTTGGGGGTGCTGGCTCCTCTGTCAGTTCTCTGATCCCCTGAGCCGTTACTCCCACCCCATCAGCAGGCTTTTAACTAGAAGTGGCTGGAGATGTAAATTGCTTGCTTTTCTACCTTTTAATTTAATCTAAAAGTGTATTTTAAAACAAACCACCGTCCCTCTCAGATTAAGGCCTAGGTTTATTGTTCAGCCTACGGCAGAGTAGACACAAGGCTTTGCTCAGCTCAAGGCTGGTGGCTTTGTCAGTGAAGGCCACTGGGCTGTCACTGCTGCTGTAGCTCTGCTGCTCCTGCACCAGCTGTGGCACCCATGGACTGGGAAGCCCCCTGCTTTGGGGGGCAGAGTGAGGATGAAATAAAAATCTCCCGAGCACCATCCTTGAGTCGTCTGCACTCCCTGGGTGTTCCTGATCTAACTCTCTGCTCCCGGGGCTTCTGTTTGGTCCCCAAATGAAGTTTGTGCTTAAGCCAAGATTGCTTCCGGAGCCCAGAGCAGGGCCTCGCTGCTGTTAGCCAGCCTCTCTGTCCTTGGACAAGGCAACCCGAGGGACAGACTGACACAGCAAGATTTGGCCATATGGCTTTATTGATTTGTTTTTTCTTTGTGATCTTTAAAAATTATTCTTTGAGAATTTCATGCAACGTACTTGACCCTATTCATTCCCCTCCCCCAATTCCTTCCAGACCCTCTCCCACCTCCCTACCCCCCAACTTCATGTCCTTTGCCACTCTATACAAAACAAAAGCAAAACCTATGGTGTCCTGTTTGTGGCTACTCCTGATACCAACAACACTCCACTGAAGAAACTGACCCTTTCTCTCCCGGAATCTACCAATTGCCAATAGCTCCTTAGTTAGGGTGGGACTTCACGCCCACGTCCCCATTTTCCATGCTGGAATTTTGTCTGTCTTGAACTTGCGCAGGTCTTGTGCTTACTGTCATGATATCTGTGAGTTCAGTGTGCACCTGCCCTGTTAGAGCTGGAAAATGCCGTCTCCTTGAAGTCACCCATCACCTCCAGCTCCTGCGCTCTCTACTCCTCTTCTGCATCCATCCCTGAGGCTTGAGGGGAGAGGTTCAGGATCGACAGTCCTCTCAGGGCTGAACATCCAAATCTTACTCTCTTTCTGTATCAATGACTATCTACCACAGAAGCGGCTTTTCCCAGGACCCTGTAACTGTGTCTTTTGGCAGGGTGCCTGCTTCAGGGTGCCCCAAAATAATACACACATCTCCTCACTTTCAAGTCCTTCGCACACAGCAGATTAGACTGGGGTATGTACACACACACACACACACACACACACACATGCATGCACACACATGCGCACATACATACACACACACGCATGCACACACATGCGCACACACATACACACACACACACACTCCCCCTGATTGAACCAGCTCCAAGGTTTAGTCACACTGTTCTGGGAGCTCCCGGTGAGGCTGACCTTGTTTACTCTGAGGACAGTTGTTGGATAACTCCATTGGCACGGATCAGGAAACCCCAGGGCTGAGAAGGCATCTCACTGCTTGGAGTGTTCAGAAAGTCATGACTGTGTCTCAAGGAGGGCTCCTCTGTGACTGATGGGAGCCCATCCTGGGTCACAGTTCTCAGGGGAACTTAGGAAAATGCAGTGAATGTGTAGGACGGTAGGAAGGAGTGCTCCGAAGGCAATGGGCTGGGGAGGAGGCTGATGTTCTGCTGTGGACTCTAAAGAGGGAAAATAAGCAGAGACTGAAAAGTCTGCCTCTGCCATCTAAGTCCCGAGTCTGTGGTCTCACTTTCTGTAACAACACCTACCGTGTGTTTTCCCAGCTGGACTCTGCAGGGTCAGCTTTACCTGGACACTCCCTGTCACAGCTCTCGTGACCTTCACCCTGTAGTCCTGGCCCCTTTCCTGCTCTCAGAGGTGGTCCTCCCCTCATGTGGCAAAGCCATCGCCACCCCTCACTACCCCACCCAGCCCTGCCGAAAGGGACTTGCAGACTTGTCTGAGTTGTGACACCCATACGGTGACCTGCATAGCAGATGTAGGACTCTTTGTTAATCTCATCTTCAGATGAGGCATTGAGCAGTTCAGCAGTGAACTCAAGCCTTGCTGCTACAGAACAGTCTTGATGAGAACGTATACAATGTGGGTTTGCTTCCACAGGCCTTCCACCCATGACCGTACCTCTAGGCTAGACCACAGAACACACCCAGGTTCAAGGGTCAGGGGGTAGGGGTGAAGACCGTCTCCTAGGCTCTGCAGAAGCGGCTTCTCCTTTGGTTTTCACAGTTAAGTGCAAAGGACTTTTGCAACTCTGATGCAGATATGTGGGTGAGCTTCTTATCGCCCTGGATTCCACGAAGGCCCATCCTAAGCTTACTGGTCACAGCAGCTCCAGAGTTATGAGATGCAAACACATAAAGAAGCATCGACCTCTGGGCTGGGCGCCGCATCGGCCCCCAGAAATGGTGAGAAGAGCCTTGCAAAGCGACAGTGTTGTTACCAGGTGGGTCATGCCACCAAGCCTCATGTAAATGTGGTGGGTTCCACACCTCAAGTTCCTGCCCGCCAGTTCCTCCACCTGCATTCATAGGTTCTGGAGCTTCCATTCATATATAACTGGGGGATTTCCAAGTGAGTGGCTGGTCAAGGCCCCATACTGCACTGTGGCTTGGGCTTTGTGAATGAAGATGGCCCCTTTGTCCAGTGTCAGCTTCACTCGCATAGTTCCCCATGTGACAAACCTCTCAGAATGAGGCTTAACTTCTGACTGTTTTGGAAGGCCCTGTGATGGTTAATTATGTCAACTAAACTGGGCTAAGGCATGCCAGATAGCTCATAGTATCTGTGGTCATGGGTTATTTGTGGGGGAGGATCTAGAAAGCAGCCTTGAGTTGATAGTCTGAGCAGAAGTGTCACTCACTCTCACGGATATGGGTGGGCATCAGCAATCCTCTGGGGGCCCTAGTGGGACAAAGGAGCAGACACATTGCTTTCTATTTGAGCTGCAGTATTATCTTCAGCCAGGGGAGTCACTGCTCCAGCAGGCAGATGGCAGTTCCCTGGGACTTTTCAGCCTCCATAGTCACACCAGCCAATCACTCAAGAGAAACTCGTTGTGTAGGTCTGCACCCCTCAGTATGTGTCCCGTCAGAGATGCTCACGGCTCCAGACAGGCTAGGGCTACTGCCACTGAAAGGCGTTTCTCAGGATGGATGGCTGGGAAGGGGCTCCATTAGGGAGTTCTGTTGCATGCTGTAGAAGAGCCTACTTCTCCGAGGACTGCCCCTTGCATCCAGCCTGTGAAAAAGCTGTGCCCAGCACTGTTTCAGCACACAGACTGGGAAGTGTGAAGAGTGCCCCGAGGGGTGCCTGGGTGTGTGGCAGCCCTGCCTCCTTCTGCCCACTACTGCTGCCCCCCCACCCCCTCTGTCCCAGCCTGTTCTAGCTTAATGGCTGGGCGTCTTTGATTCCTTTCTCTCTCCCATACTCTAGAGCCAAGCAGGCTCAGACTCTATTCAGGACACTTCTTCTCAGGCTCCTCCTCACTCAACCTCTGATTCCCACGTTACCAGGCACCATCCAAATCTCACAGCCCACACACGGGGGATCGTGACAGCATCGGCTGGCTGTCTTGCTCCTGTCCCATCCCTTCCATGCATTCATGTGCACACTTGTTTCTCCAGCACTTAGTATTTGCTGGGAGCCTCACAGCCTCACAGTGACAACCAACTCTAAGACAGACTCACACAAAATCTAATGACCCAAGTACTGTGCGCATGCCCGCATCTGCATACACACCTTCTAAGGAGGGTCCATGCCAAGTCTTTAGAGCGGCAGTTCTCAACCTTCCTGATGTGGTGACCCATTAATACAGTCCCTCATGTTGTGGTGACTCCCATTAAATTATTTTCATTGCTACTTCATTACTGTAATTTTACTACTGTTATGAATCACAATGTAAATATCTGGTATGCAGATGGTCTTAGGCAACCTCTCTGAAAGGGTGATTTGACCACCCCCAAGGGCTCTTGACCCACAGGTTAAGAACCACTGCCTTGGAGTGTCTGTTGAGGGCAGTGCCCAAGGACTGGAACTGTAGAGGACCGGGAAACAACCAACCAAGAGGCTATTTGTACTGAAAGAGACAGAGTGAGTGAGGCCCGGGAAAGAAGGCAGGAGAGCGGGTCAGTGAGAGCTGACATCCCATGCATCCTTGGCGGGAAGGAGCTTTGCAGAGGATCTGGAGAAAGAGATGGGTGTCCTGCAATAGAGTGGGACGTTCAGGGACAGGTTTCTGAGACACTCAGAAAGAGAGAGGTTTACATCTCTTCAAAAACAGCACTAGAGATTGAAAAATACTGTCAATGTTGTAATACAGTAATGTATTAAAGAATAGGACCCAGGGCTGTTTTTATCCTGATGCCACTGAATCACTCTGAGGCAATTAAAGGTTCTTTATTTAAGATTGGGCTTCCCCTGTCACCCGCCGCCATGGCTGAGGGAGGTGTGACAGACACTGTCTTATCCACGATGGCCTCGCACGTGGGATCTGTGAGGCCGCCAAACCTCTGCACAAGTGTCCAGCTCACCTGCGTGTGTTTGCCCCCAACTGCGAGGAGCCTGCTGTACAAGGAGTCGGGAGAGCACCTTTACGCTGAGCACCAAATCAATTCAGGATGAGGACAGCAAGACGGAAGGGCTCAGCCAACGTGGTCGGCTGCAGTTGTGCAGAGGTCAAGGGCGAAGGCCAAGAGTCTCAGAGTTCTCCAGATGCAAGAAATGAGCAAACTGAAAGCTGGCTTGTTGAAGAAAAAGACCGTGAGCGAGACGTTGGGGTCACAAACAGCAAGAGCAGTGTGACAGCATAGCTTCACTGTCCCCTGTCATTACTTCTCTTTCTGAATGCTTGTGGTCCAGCAGGAGGGAGTCCCAGGAAGGCGCCATGGCAGTCACTCAACCCCTGCTGGCAGCCACGGGCTTTGCCTGTTCCTTAAAATATGGACTCACTGTAAGCTAGTTTTCTAAGACCTCCAAGGGGCAGGTTTGCATCTGTGAAATGAGTGCAATGCTTGCTTATTGCATTGGAAAATGAATCCATCCACAGTAGTGGCAGAGAGGCTATGTCCCCTTGATGATAAAAAGCAAAGGCTTTAAGTGCCTGATGTGTGCTGGAGAGCCTACTCCACCGTGTGTGGACATCAGTTGGGACAGGACTGTCCAAGTACAAAGTCTTTCCTGCGGACCCACAGATGGTCCGCCTCTTACTTGCTCCACTCTTCCCATTCCAGAAACCTGTGGGGCAAGAGCATCTCCACAGAGGCTGACCCACCGACAAAATGTCTATAGGAAGTTGGAAATTTAAAACTGGAATTTATTGTATTTATTTATTGTTTGCTTGTTTGCTTCATGCAGATGTGTGTAACACTGTACCCGTGGAGGTCAGAGGACAACTTGCAGGAGTCAGTTCCTTCTGTCCACCAGTGACTCCTGGGTTACCCAGGTAGTTAGGGTTAACAGCAAGCACCTTTTCCACCTGTCCATCTCGACGGCCCAGCTCTTGTCCTCATCATGGCGACTGCTGGTTGGATGGGGGTGACCGAGCTGATACAAGTGAGGAGCACTGAGGAAGAGGGAACCTCAATTGGGAAAAGGCCACATTCATCCCACTGGCCTGTAGGCAAGCCTACTGGGCATCTTCGTGATTAACGGTTGATGGGAGAGGGCTCAGCCACTGTGAGTGGTGCCACCCCTGGGCAGCTGGTCCTGGGTTCTATAAGAAAGCAAGCTGAGCAAGGCATGGGAAGCAAGCCGGTGAGCGTCATTCCTTTGTGGTGTCTGTGTCTGTGTTCAGCTTGCCCTGGCTTTTCTAACAGTGGATTGTAAGCTATAAGCCAAAGAAACTCTTTGCTTTACCAAGTTGCTTTTGGTGGTGGAGTTTTATCACAGCAACAGTGAGGCAGACTGGGACAGATGCCGAGAGGCTATCATCTTGTCCTGACCTGACGGCCCTCTGCATTCCCACCAGGTGGTAGAGAGTCCTTCAGCTCCCTTTTCAGGGATGGGAAAACTGCTTTTTCCACTTCCTGCCCCCCCCCCATCTCTCTATACCATCCCACATTGTACACACTCTACGGTTTCTGGCAATGTCTTTCTCTAAAGGGCCAGATGGTAAATATTTCTGGTTCTTCAGAACAGTCTGTCCCTGTGGCAAGCACTCAACTCTGTCCCAGCAGCTCCAAAGCCAGCAGTCTTCAAACAGTGGATGTGGCTGGGTGCTGCCCTCATGGACACAAACAGGTCACGCCATTTGGGTTTCTGACCCTGGTGTCTGGCAGAAACCTAGTATTCCCGGTCTCGGGGACTTGAACTTTTAAGACCTAAAGCCAAGCTTTTGATAGTCACAAGACCTCTCTCTTCCTCAAGCCCTCCCTGGTGTGTGTGTGTGTGTGTGTGTGTGTGTGTGTGTGTGTGTGTGTGTGTGCTGTTACTAGGTATTACTTATGGCATGTTACTAGACATCAGTAGTTAGGGGCCAAGAACTCCCTTTCTTCACTAAATAACTGTCACTCTCCAGAGAGCTGCTAAGCAGTGGCCGGAGGGTCCCTGGCGTAAGGAACTAGGAAGTAATGATTTGCATTTTCTTGTTCTAGTACTTAGGAGCTTAGTGGTTCTTGTTTTGAGAGTGCCTTGTTACACGGCTCAGGCTGGCTTCCAGTTCCTGGTCTTCCCGCCTCTGCCTCCCCAGTGCTGGGGTGTCCAAGCCCATCTCCACAGCAGGCTTATCTCCATTTGTTTTCTCTTTTCTAAGACAGTGTCAGCTGGCCCAAGCTGGCCTCAAACTCTGTGTAGCTGAGGATGACTTAAACTCTGGATTCTCCCTCTTCTTCTCCCAAGGCCTGAATGACAGGTATGTGGGAGCTTGTTAGACATGTTAATTCTTGGGCCTATCCCTCTGGTGGGAACCACTTTGTGATTCCAGCAATTCCACAGTTTTAGAATCTCTCTGGGGAATCCTGATGCCCCTATTGAACCTGTTTGCTGGGCTGAGGTTCCAACATTGGGCTTTGCACAGGCTAGCCCCACCCAGGCCCAGACCTACAGTTTATAAAATTCCCTTACTTTTCCTTACCTATATTTTAAAAAATTTGTTCTGAAAAATTTTTTTCATACAGTATATTCTGATCAGGGTTCCCCTCCCTCATCTCCTCCTGGATCCTCCCCACCTCCACACCCATTCTACTCTGTGCCGCCTCTCTCTCTCTCTCTCTCTCTCTCTCTCTCTCTCTCTCTCTCTCTCTCTCTCTCTCTCTGTCTTCAGAAAGCAAACACTGCCTTCAGGCCAGTTCTGGCCTTGAGTTTCAGAGTATAAAACCCTGCCCATTTAAAATAGGGGTTTGCCATTCTGTACTTGATATTCACAAGTCTTGGGTTGTAAGTGACCCAAAGGGCACCACCTCCTTGAGGAAGAGGAGCCTGTGGGCTGAAGGCCCAGTTCCACAGAGGGTGGTGGCTGAGAGCCTCTGTAACCACCCTTCATTTGCTTTATGTTTTGAGACAGAGTGAAAGGGAAACTGGGTAGAGTTTTAAGACTTTCTCTGTCTTAGAGCAGGTATTTAATACGTAGTTGGTGATCCCAGGCTTTCTCCCCACCACCCCATTTATAAAAGAGACTATTACCAGAAAAGATGTCATGCAAGTGAGCTCTGAAATCCCCAGAGCATTCTGTGGTGCACATCGTCAAAGACAAACCAGTTCACTTTGTGAAAGGCAATAGGAGCAACCTGGAATGTCTCCACCTTCCTATCGACAGGGCAAGTGTGGACATGAGTGTACAGGAGAGAGAAAATGCCCCATCTAGAGCCACCGGAAAGCCAGGAAGAAAGTTAGAACCCCTGAGACCACAGTCTTCCTCGTGGAGACACAATGGTCTCGTTTCTCCTGAAAGATGAGTCATCCTTCACCCTCCTCCCGCTTCTTCCCCGGAGTCCAAGTCCAGCGAAGAGGAGCTCCAGATGGCTCACCCACAAGCAGGTCTTCTTGGATGCTTCCGGAGGATTAATTAGTCATCACCGAGAGTCTGAAGACCAAATCAGAAGGCAATATGGCAGAGAGGGAGAGAGGTGGGAGAGAACCGCCTGCCGATGAAGCGCGCACAGAAGGGCCTGTGAACCGCACAGATGGCCTGCCACTCAAGATCACCGAGGCACGCCATCGTGGGGACTGACCTGTTGGTGTCGATGCCCTGGCTCAGTGATTCACAGTCTGGCTGCATGCTAGTCATCTGGGACTTTTCAAACTCAGTGAGGCCAGCCAGCCCTGGATTCCGGGTTCAGTGACATTCTGGAGCCCAGGAGTCACCATTCCTTCTTCTCGGGCTCCCTGGATGATTTCAGTGTGTGCTCAGGGCGGAAGAATTCTGTGTAGCACTTGTCGTTTATTTGAAGTCAAACTTGGCTGTATGTCCCCAGCTGTGTGACCTGTGACCTGCCTGCCCAGTATCAGAGGACACAGGGCCATCCAACCGGAAAGCCACAAGGATCTGAGGAGCCCAAAGGCTTGGCCTTCAAGTTCAGGTCTGCCACTTCTCAGCTGTGTGACTTTGGGAAAGCCCTTACAGCCATTCAGGCCTTAGATTCTTCACCCATAGAACACCAGGGTAATTCATGCCCGTAATCCCAACACTCTGGAAGCCGAGGCAGGAAGATCCCAGAGACTTCCAGGCCAGCCTGTGCTGCAGAGTGAGACCCTGTCTCAAAACAAAAACAAACAAACCAAAATAAAACACTTCAGTACAGGCCTGAGAGATGAAACTAAGGAAATCTGGCCTTACTCTTCAGCCTCAGGAGAGTTCAGAGTTCAGGTCAAGACTGTGTTGAGAGGGAGTTCCCCTTCTGCCCCAGGGAACCTGTGCTGTGGGTCCAGCATGGCGGGTTCGGGAGCCTCTCTGTTCCCAGTGCTCCCGCTCCGTCTTCTCCCCTGAGAGCCCCACAGTCCACTCCCGCTGCCTCTGTGGCCTGACCTCTTCTCACCTCCTCCTCAGGTCCCCTGTGCCACCTCCCCGGTCCACTACCCTCCCCTCGGTTATTAGGCAGTCCTCTTTTCTCGATCCTCTTTGGAGCCTGACTCTGCGCATGCCTGAAGGCCGTCTCCTGAAGTCCGCGCCATCGGGAGACAGCTGGGTCGTCTCTCCGTTGTCGCACACACTCATTTTCCCGTCACCATACCCTCCACCCTCAGGTCGAGTCCTAGTCTCCTGTTCCGCTCCCCAGCTGTGCGGGGCTCCCCCAGGGAAGCAGCCGGCAAAGCAGGTGCCGTGCTCCCCGACAGACACAGAACCCGTGCTCCACGAGAGTGCCGAACGTCCGAGAGCCTGGAGGGAGCCGGGGCTCAAGGCCAGGCTCATCTGCTTCCGAGCCCAGGCTGTTCCGCCCTGCCACGCTGCCTCTGTGCTGCAATGTCAGTCACTTCATACACTTCCACGAGCAGTTAGGGCAGTGGTTCTCAACCTGTGGGTCGCAGCCCCTTGGGGAGGTCGAACAGCCCTTCCACGGGAGGGAGGGGCGCCTGAGGCCATCAGAAAACACAGGTATTTACATTAGGAGTCTCAGCAGGAGCAAAATTGCAGTCATGGAGTAGCAACGACGTAATTTTATGGTTGGGGGTCGCCACACCATGAGGAACTGGATTAAAGGGCTATAGTGTTCGGAAGGCTGAGAACTGAGGAGGAGCTCACAGAGGAACTGAGAGAGCCTGGGAGTCTCTCTGGCGCATCCCCCAAGCAGCTCAGCCTGAAGCAGTTATCTTGTCGATGCAGGGGCAGACCTGACTAGCCATGAAGTTGATGTATTAAAAAAAAAAAAAAAGGTAATTCTGTAGAGAGTGGCCCGGCAACGGGAAGAGAGCAGAACAAGGCCTGCGCCGTCCTGGGTTCTAACTTTTTTTTGTTAACTTCCTGTGTAACCATCAAGCAAGTCACGGAACTTCTCTGTGCTTCTGTTTTTCTGTGGATAAAAGAAAAAAAGGGAGACTCCATTAGTGGTTTCTACATTTGGCTTTGAGAAACTCCCGTGGTGGAGTGTGTCTCCACTGCAGGGTGAGAGGAAAGGGGCCTCTTTCCCGATGGCCGGTCCCCGTCATCACCACTGCGGGCTGACGGCCTTCCCCGTCACTGCGGGCTGATGGCCTTCCCCATCAACACCATAGACTGACGGCCTTCCCCGTCATCACTGCGGGCTGACGGCCTTCCCCATCACTGCGGGCTGACGGCCCTTCCCCGTCACTGCGGGCTGACGGCCTTCCCCGTCATCACTGCGGGCTGACGGCCCTTCCCCACTCCTTCAGGCTTTTCTTTGTTTGAAGACAGACCTCACTTTGTAGCCCAGAGTGGCCTAGTTTTCTAGCTAGTACTTACTCAACCTTCCAAGTGCTGGAATTACAGGCATGTGCCACCAAGCCCAACTTTTCTATGGTCACTTGAAGGGACCTATTTGAAATCCAGCCGTGTACCTGCGAACTCGGCTAGGAGGCTGTGGGTCCCCAAGCCCCATCCGTATTGGGGGTTTGAACCCAGGGCCTTGTGTTGGCTAGGCAAACACTTCACCACTGAGCCTCCCCAGCCCATGGATACCCTGCAGTTCTGCTCTCAGTGGCTCCGGGAAACCCTTGAAGAGCACTTCCAGCACTTAGTGCTTATGGAGTGCTACAAGTGACCAGTGGGATTGCCCTGGACTTCATCCACACAGCACATTTCCTCCTAAGTGATCGCCACTCCCACTCCCGGCCCTCCTCGTACATCCTGGTATTGATCCATTCTACTTGGCAAATATGTCTCTGTTCCAATTCTTTCTACCAAGTTTTTCTTTCCCTGTAGAATGAACTGGCCTTGTGGACAATGATGAGCATCCACTAGGGACTCTGTGACAGGGACTGCATCCCAAAGCACGTGTTAGTACCACAATTGTCCTCTGCCAGGCCATTGGCTGCCTCGCTCAGCCCCGGTCTGGGAGGCAGTGTATAGTTCCACAGATGAGCTTGGTGTGGCCTGCAGAGGAGGACCTAGCTTCCCGACCGATTCCATCTTTATTAAAATTGCATACTTCTCAAGCTCTGACAGGAAATAAATCAAAGCCAAGATGTTATGGCCACAGGGGAAGAAGAGCTGTTGGCAGCAATTCTGGGCCAGGAGTCTTCCAGGAGGCGGACGCAGAAATGGGGTTTGATGTGCGGAAACACAAGGAGAGAAAAGCTGTGGGGGTCAAGGCGCAGGGAGAGGTTTTGGATTTCAACGGAAGTCAGCCGAGGAGAGCCCCTGCAAGTGGGACTCAGGCAGATGGGAAGAACCACGCTGGGGTTGAGTCCCGACGGCCGTTTCTTTCTCATGGGTTGCTGCACTGTGAAAAGGGGCCTATCCAGAGAAACTGCCGGGTACACAGATGGTCACCCGACATTCTTAGGAGGAAGAATTTATTACCTGGGTGGGGAGAGCAGAACTTGCTCCCTCCTCCCCCCACTCCCCATCAGAAAATGCTCAGATCCCAACTCAGTTTGTCCCCTAGGCTCACATTTGGGGTATCTGAAGTAGATGTAGTGACACCTGTAATCCCAGCACTGGGGAGGCTGAGGCAAGAGGATCACCTAAGTTTGAGGTCAGCCTGGGCTACATAACAGGTTTCAGACCACTCACGTTTGCACAGTGAGTTCCTGGCTAGGCAAGACTACACTGCTGCGTTAGGGATTATTTTCAACTAACGAATTCTGGGGTTCATATTCAAACCACAGTGTGTGTTGTTTTTAACTAAGTTGTTCTATTCACCAATAAACACTCAGGAGTGAGATGTTAAGGTGAAAACCTGCTAGATCAGAGAAGCTGAGAAGCAACCAGCTGACCTTTTTGTCCAGAGACCCAGCAAGAGTGCCTCCCTCCACTCATCCCAAACCAAAAATGACTGTGAGACTGTGAATCTCTAAGTCCCTCCCTACCCCTTCCTGTGCATCTCTCTATCTGAATTCCTGGTTCCTCCGTACTCTCTATGGCTAATTCCTGTCAATTAGTCACTGGATTCATCCCCTGATGCAAGGCTGATTTTATTAACACAGTCTCAGGGTTTCACAGTGTGATCAAATATCCCACAACATTTCTCCCTTTTTGTCTAAATAAAAAAAGTTCTGTTTTTTTTAAAACTCTAACACAGTTAAACTATATTCAGTGAGAACAATTATCAGGTAAGAATTATATTCACAATGTCCAGTCTATTTGTATTTGGCAAATTCTGAGAAAATACTCTACTATCTATCCTATCTAGGTGAGTTCAAAGTTTTCTTCCTAAACCACTTTCTATCATAACTTGTATTACCAGCCTAAAAATATTCTTTTAGACCTTAAAACAATTTTTATATAAACAACTTTAGCTTTTATGTATCTTTTTTTGTTTTGTTTTGTTTTTTGTTTTTTGAGACAGGGTTTCTCTGTGTAGTTTTAGTACCTGTCCTGGATCTCACTCTGTACACCAGGCTGGCCTCAGATTCACAGAGATCTGCCTGGCTCTGCCTCCCAAGTGCTGGGATTAAAGGTGTGCACCACCTCTGCCCGGCTTGCTTTTATGTATCTTAACCTTGTAAACTTTACATCTCTTTTGTAAGTTTCTTTTCTGAATTTAGTAACAAAGAAAATGGTATAACTATCTAGTCTTCAACCCCCAGCAGGACCCAAGTGTTGTTGCCTGTTTTTTACTGTTTATAGTGACTTCCCCTTAAGTAACTGCTATCCTAATCAACAACTGCACCTCAGATGCTTCCAGCAGCATTTGGCTGCAAAGGCCACAGCCTGAGGGAATTCTGCTCCCTCGGGCACTGACTCTATTAAAGCTGTTAAGAGAAACTTTATCTAGATCTCTATCCCTCTAAATAATTCACCATTCAAAGGTTGAGATGGGATTTTGCTTGCTCACAGAGGATGGATAGTAAGTAGTTAACCTTCTCCCTTTGCTTGTATCTTCCAAAAAACCCAGCGCCCTTCTGCTCAGCCCTTAACTAAGAACCCTAGCTACACATGGTTCCTCCCTATCACTTCTTGTCAGCTACTTGCTGACTCAGTCTCCTGCTCAAAGGTTAATTTTATTTAATAAAACAAATGTAACACATTTTTGCATTGTTAGCAAAGGCAGTAAGAAAAAAATGAAACATACTTTAAAATAACATTCTACAATGTCCAAGAAGGAAATAATATTACATGAGTAAACAGGAAGTACAGAACAAGCAACTTCTAAAACTATAGAAATGACAGAAACAGCTGGCTGCCTGGACAGTCATCAGGGTTCCTCTGCAATGTTGGGCATCCATCTTTTGTCTACAGGCCTAGAATACCTGACAGATTTTTCTGTGAGGCAGGAATTTTGAAGGACTGGCCTACCTTGTCTTAGTAAAGTTCAGTAGTCAATTTCCTTTGTGTCCTGCTTGTCCAATATGGACAGCATATTGTCAGCAGTCAAAGCAAGGGTAGTTTCTTGCCCATATGGAGGTTCTTCAATGCCCATCATCTTCTCTGAAGTCTATTGGTGCTGCCAGGAGCAGACATTACCTCACTGTCATGAAAAATCTCATGTTATTAAAATATTTTAAATGTCATACTCTGTAGATCCCTGAAGTATTTGAAGACCACCTATCTATCTAAAATAAATCTGTTTAACCTTGAAAACATACCTAACATGACTATAAGTTTGATTGTAAAAGGTGACTAACTACTAACCTGCATTTCTTAATTATTCTGCATAGTTTGAAATAGTAGCTTTCAAGCATTAGAACTTTACATTACATTTTTAAATGATCTGCACAGGTGAAATACCTTAAACAAGAGTAGAAATATGTATACAGTATGTTGTAACAAAAATAATCTTAAATTTGTATCCACATACAAAAATCCATACCAATGTAAAGTATTTGAGATTAGTAGTTGCTTTTTAGTTTAAAAGTAGATTCAATAATTTACCCTTTTATCCTGTCATTCCTATATCCTCTTTTTTCTTTTCAGAAAGAGATTCCTGAATCTAACTTCCTTTGCTTAGTTTTTTTCCCCTGACTATGATCAATAACATCTTGCAATCAAACCCCCTAAAGACGACAAACATCTATAACCCACTGAATGATCAAAAACCACACATGCCATCTCTCGGGAATGTGGGCATCATAATCGTGAAATTGCTTCCTATTGTCTGGGGGCAATGGCATCTTTAGGGGACCTGAGAAAATTGGAATAACAGTCAAGTCCTGGGAGAGTTAGCTGTATCCCTTGTTGTCCAGTCTCTGTGTTGTGGGAAAGTGCAGGGCTTAACTGAAGTCCTGGCTAGAGTAGTCTGTGAGGCTGGACCATCTGAGCTAGCCACTTTGAAATTGTCCTGGAAGCAGATTTCTGAGGAAATGGCAACAGAGACATTCTGTGGGGCTGGACCACCTGAGCCCCACAATGAGTCTTCATTGGTGTCTGGTCCTTTTGTTCTGAAAACACAGACTTTTAAAGGTAGCATACATACCTGCATTAACACAAGTATGGAATGTGTGGTATGTACAAGTCAGCTAAAGATGATTCTCTGCTCTATGTTTGAGCAGGTAAAAGGCATCTGTCAATTTTATCTGTCTGTTTGGACTGCATGACCAAACTGTCACAAGGACTCTGTAGCCAACAAGATTTACCATGTCTCATCCAGTCTCAGAGCTGTTCCCACAGTAGAGGAATCAGCATATATGTCACCTGTCTTGTAGTTTTTCTTGGTTTCTTCCTTCATGTGTAGCCAAGATTTTCAGGAGGTGTCCCCTGATCAAATCTGATCTTTATTAATTTTGAAGGAATCTGTAGCTTTTTTTCCCCCTGTGGGAACAAAGGTATAACCTCTCCCCCAACGTAACACATTTCCTGAGTTCAATTCTGAAGTTACGACATCCCTTAAAATATATACAACAGTTTAATTCAGCAGGGTTTTTTCACAATCCAATGTCTCTCAGTAGCTGTTGCTTTTTGTTCATTAGCATTTAAAAAATTTAAAGTTAATTGGGTTATTCTTTTTATATTACTTTGCTCTCTCTTTAAAAACTTCACTTTACTATTTTCAAACTATTACTTTTTTCTTTTTTTTTTTTGTTTGTTTTTTTGTTTTTTTGGTTTTTCGAGACAGGGTTTCTCTGTGTAGCTTTGAGCCTTTTCCTGGAACTCACTTGGTAGCCCAGGCTGGCCTCGAACTCACAGAGATCCGCCTGGCTCTGCCTCCCGAGCGCTGGGATTAAAGGCATGCGCCACCACTGCCCGGCCTATTACTTTTTTCTATGACTGTCTATATTCATTTTCTTTTCTTTCTTTAGTACCTACATACATTTTCAAGCATACTGTCCCTGTTCAGAGGTTTTCTCAGTCTGGACCTGCATTTTTCCATACTTGCAGCTGGTCTCTGACTATGTGAGCCAAGCCTTAAAGGGGCAGGCCACCCACTGCAACCCAGCCAATAGGAAGGGTGACAGTTGCTCGCAGTGAGCACTCACAAGCCTGTCAGAGAGACTGAGGCGTCTGCTCACAGGGGCTCCGGAAAAATGTTCCTTTTGCCCTTCTGCATGCTCTTTCTGCAGCTCTGCTTAGAACACGGTGCTGGTGGCTGGCTCTGCCCCTTAGGTGGGCACCAGCCAGAAGCCATGCCTACCTGCTCCAGCTCTGTGAAGTTGCTGGGCCCAAGCTAGCAGGAATTGCTACCTAGTCTCCTAGACTAGATGCTCACAGACCCTACTCAAGTGCTTGGCTGCACGACAGGGCCTCTTAGAAGAGCTGTGAACACCATCACTTCCTGAGAGATGGCAGTTGCTAGGAAGCCCCTTCTGGCTCTGTGTCCATAACTTTTCTTAGCTTTCTCATGCCCTGTGCTTGATATACATGCCTCCACGTTGGGTGCCAAATGTAACAGGTCTTTCTTTATATTGCTAGCTCTCTAATAATGTCATGAAGACTTTTTATTAATTATGAAAGCTTGGCCTTTGCTTAGGCTTGTTCCCAACTAGCTCTTAAAACTTAAATCAGCCTCTTCCTGAAGGCGACCTAAGGTGACCTGTGAAGATAGTTCGCTACTCGCTTGACCCAGAAAACCCTACGAAATCATGCAAATCAAGAGGTTCAAATCTTCGGGTTCACTTTAAGAATACCCGTGAAACTGCCCAGGCCATCAAGGGTATGCATATCCGAAAAGCCACCAAATATCTGAAAGATGTCACTTTAAAGAAGCAATGTGTGCCTTTCCGGCGGTACAATGGTGGAGTCGGTAGGTGCGCCCAGGCCAAACAGTGGGGCTGGACGCAGGGCCGGTGGCCTAAAAAGAGTGCTGAATTTTTGCTGCACATGCTTAAGAATGCAGAGAGTAATGCTGAACTTAAGGGCTTGGATGTGGATTCTCTAGTCATTGAACACATCCAGGTGAACAAAGCACCTAAGATACGCTGACGGACTTACAGAGCTCATGGCCGTATTAACCCATACATGAGCTCCCCCCGACATCGAGATGATCCTCACTGAAAAGGAACAAACTGTTCCAAAGCCAGAAGAGGAGGTTGCGCAGAAGAAGAAGAAGATATCCCAGAAGAAACTGAAGAAACAAAAACTTATGGCACGGGAATAAATTCCGCATAAAATAAATGCCGATAAAAGTAAAAAAAAAAAAACTTAAATCAACCCATTTATGTTATCTATGTTTTACTACGTAGCTGGTTACCTCTTCTCAGCACTCTACGGCAGACTTCCTCCAAGTCTGGCTGGTGAGTCTTCGACCTCAGATCCTTTCCCAGAGTTCCTATCTCTCTGGAAGTCCTGTCTATCCTCTCCTGCCTAGCTATTGGCTGTTCGGCTCTTTATGAAACCAATCAGAAGATGCCTTAGGCAGACGAAGAAGGACAGAGACACACACGGTGTTCAAAAAGATTATCCCAGCACTGTGTGTGGTACATCTGAGCCCCTCTCACCCATGAATAAATATCAATGTAATATGCATATATAAACAAAAAATCCCATACACTTGACAGAGTGCTTGCCTAGTGTGCACACAGCCCTGGTTTCAGTCCTCAGCACTGAATATACCAGGTGTGGTGGCACACACCTGCACTCCCAGTTCTTGAGAGGCGGGAGCAGGAAGGTCAGAGGTCCAAGGTGGAGGCCAGCATGGGCTACATGAAACCCTGAAAAAAAAAACCTGAAGAAGATAAAATGGGGTTCACAAAGCCCTGGAACCGCTCAGGAAGGAAAAGAATCATCTTTAGAAAGACAGTATTATATGCACAGAGGCTAAAGAGCTGGTCTTCTGACTGGTCATGAAGGGAATCCTAGGTACAAAGTGATAAAAGTGTACAGAATGTCAAGGAACATGGCATTGTTCATGGTTTTATCTATTTATAAATAAATAAAGAAAACAACTCTTATCTCTTTATTGCTGGTAACTGCAATTGAGAACAAGCTGAATTTGGAAGGCAGCCTGTGCCAATTACCATGTGACCTTGAGAAAATCACTCGACCTCTGTCTGTTGTGTTTTCCCTCAGTGAAATGGTATACAGGCCAACCACAGAACCGCAGGAAGGTTGTGTGTGGTGATCTGCTGCATCTTTACATACCAGTGGCCCTTGGTCAGTAGCCACTGGGCTAGCTGGATCTTTCCACAGCCTCATGTTCAAGGTGGGTTTCCCAGAGAAGAAAGCCCATTCCCTCCCTGGTCCTTCCGAAGCGAGTCCTCAGACCTACCGACACTTGACTCGACTCTTTCCTGCCATAGTCATTGAATCCTAAATGGACTCAGACTTTGACTCTGAACTTGCAATCAACTGACTCAACTCACTGATGCTGGTCATGGAGCCAATCAAATTAACAGTGAAGGTAATAATGCTGCCTGTTGGCTCTCTACTATATGTTGGGTGTTGTTCTGAGAATTTTACAGGGTACTAATTAATTAAATTCTACTATGGCTTCCATATATGTTTCCCAAAGCCCCATTGGAAGGATTGGTCCCCAGGGTAAGGCTATTGGGAGGAGGTGGAATCCTTGAGAAGTGAGGCCTAGTAGGAGACAGTGAGGTCATTGGGGCATACCCGTGAAGGATAGCAGGACCCTGGCCCCTTACTCTCTTTCTTTCATTCCTGGCCACGAGGTAAATGGGCTCCCTCTGCTGGGTACCATGATGCAGGGCCTTGCTATAGGCTCCAAGGCAATGAGTCCACCAAACCGTAGACCAAAATCTCCAAAACTGAGCCAAAGCAAACCACTTCCCTTATTGGTTTGTTTTTCTCAGGTAAACATTTTAGTGACTAACATAGAGAGCTGACTAACACAAGTCTTCACAAACAACCCTATGGAGTCAGTGCTGCTAGTAGTATTAGAATTAGTATTATTAATTATTACTATTTTGTGGAGTGCTGAGGCTCAAACTCAAGGCCCTACACATGGTAACAAGTGTTCAACCACTGAGCTGTACCCACAGTCTCTCAGGACTATCATGTTATCCCCCCTTTTACAGATGAAGAAACTGAGACCCAGGAATATAAAGTAAGATGGCAAGATTATTCAGATAGCATCGACAGAGCTGAGAGTCACACCCAGAAGTCTTCCCCAGAGCCGACAGGCTGATCCATGCACAAGTAGCTCTCACATGTCCCTTCTCTCCATTTCCCAGCACACAATAAATGTCCCACTGAGCATGGATCTCAAGTCTGCTTCAACCCAATGTGAGGACTGTTGGGAATCCTTTGTTTGGAACCATTTTCTTCTCTGAAATACATTAGAGCAGCCAGCTCTTTCAGTACGCTCACTGGCATTCACACATCCTCACTGGCCCTGTGGCTTCGGTTCTGTGGTGAAGCAGGGCACAGTAGCGGGAGTCTGTGGCAGAGTGAAATCACTCATTTCCTGCCAGGGAGAAGAGAGAGAGAGGTGAGGAACCTCAACCCCTTTAAGGGCTTATCCAAATGACCCAGTGACCCCTTAGGCCCTGTCTCTAGCAGTTCTACCACCTTCCAGCAGCATCACCCTCGGGACCAAGGCTTTGACACATGGGCCTTTGGAAGAGATTTTACGCCAAACTAGATCGGTGGGTACCAGATGAATGGAAGAAGCTTACTATGGCTTCAGTCTTCTTTGTCCTGAAGGCCTGGAAGTCCAGGACCAAGACACTCAGTGTCTGGTGAGGGTCATTTCTTCCATATAGCACCTTCTACACGTCCCCACGAGGTGGAAGTGTCCAACATGGTCCCTTTAGCCTCTTACAAGGCCATTTATTCTAGTCACAAGGGGCTCCATGCCATGACAAAATCATCTCCAAGATGACATCCTTATGATCCCTGCATTAATGTCTAAATTTCAGCGTATGAATTTGTGAAAGCACAGTCGTCCTTTACATCAGAGCAAACCATCATGGCAGCTGTGAGTTCTCACAGTGCTCTGTATTTTGTCACAAGATAGGGGAGAGTGGGTTGTCAAAATCTGAACATGAGCTGGGCATGGTGGTGCATGCCTTTTAAACCCAACACTTGGGAGGCAGAAGCACGTGAGTCTCTGTGAGTTCAAGGCCAGCCTGGTCTATGTGGTGAATTCCAGGCAAACCAGGGTTACATAGTAAGACTTGTGCCCCCCCCCAAAAAAAAATCTGAGCACACATGCAAGGGCATCCTCGAGGTGTTGGCTCCTGCATGCTTACCTCTAGAGACAAGACAAAGTCTGGTTAAATGACTTAAAGCCCTTCTCCTGAGTATAATGGCAACTCTGCTCTTATTATAAGGTGATTCTACTTAACAATTTCTGAAAACCCCAAGAGATGATGTCATGATCACGGTCAGTGATGCTTCCTTCTAGTTGCTTCCAAAGCCCATTCCACTTCCCGTTAGGGCAGCTGCTGATATACTGGTAAAGACCTCGATGGACCAAAGAGAGGCAGCAACTCATACAGCTACCCATGTGCTTGTGGTGGTCTGTGGCAGGTGTTCTAATTACTGTTCTATTGCTGTGAAGAGACACCTTGACCAAGGCAACTCTTTTGCTTTTTATTTTTCAAGAGAGGGCTTCTCTGTATATCCCTGGCTGTCCTGGAACTTGCTCTGTAGACCAGGCTTGCCTTGAACTCATAGAGATCTGCCTACCTCTGCCTCCTGAAGACTGGGATTAAAGGCATGCACAGCCATTGCCCAGCAACCAAGTCAACTCTTTTATAAAAGAGTGTACTTAGTTGGGGGCTTGCTTACGGTTTTAGAAGGTTAGTCCATGGTCATCATGGTGGGAAGCAGGCAGGCATGGTGCTGGAGCAATAACTGGGAGTTCTGCACCCTGATCTGCAGGCAGTAGACAGAGGGAGACACTGGGCCTGATGTGGGCATTCAAAACCTCAAAGCCCACCCCAGGGACACACCTCCTCCAACAAGGCCACACCTCTTAATCCTTACCAAACAGTTCCACTAACTGGCAATCAAGCATTCAAACGTGTGAGCCTATGGGGGATGTCTTAGGGTTTCTGTTGCTATGAAGAGACACCATGACCACAACAACTCTTATAAAGAAAACATTTAATAGGAGTGGCTCACTTACAGTTTCAGAGGTTTAGTCCACTATCATCATGACAGGGAGCGTGACAGTATTCAGGCAGACATGGTGCTGAAAGCCCGCCCCCACAGTGACACACTTCCTCCAACAAGGCCACACCTCCTAACAGTGCCACTCTCTTTGGGGGCTACTTTCTTTCAACCACCACAGGGGACATTCTTGCTGCAAGCTGCAGGAAAACATAATGGAATTCAGCTACCATCACAAAAGGAACTACTTGGAAAAGTCAAGGACTTCTCCAAAGGTCAAACCATGGCTTAAGAAATCTTGGTGATATTTTAGCTTTTGTATATCTATATTAGCTGATTCCTAAAATGATTTTCTTGTGTGCTTCCAAGAACTCCTAACAGTGTATTTATCTAAACTGCCTATCAAGCATCCAAGGCCATACGAAACAACACCTGTCTCCTAGGTCAGGCGGATAGCTTTATTTCTTGTGCAACTTAGGGTGAGACCCTCCTTTCTTATACAATCTTACTAATAGACCCCTAACTTCTTACCCAACCACTTCTCAGATTGTAGACTGAGCACATAGATCCCCTTTTCATACTCTGACTGGTCATCAGCACTCAGGTGACCTCCTCTTTTACCACCCCCATTTTGGGCTGTAAAAGAAGGCCTGGTGGTCACTGCCTGAGGAAAATTCTTACCTACCTTTATGATCCTGTAGAATTCAAGCCTGGTGACTTTGCTAGGCCAGAGGATTGATATTGCTTGGGTTTTTAACTGGATTCCAGAGAGACTTAGAGAGAATAAGGAGACGGAGAGGAGAAAAGAGAATGGAAGAACTAGACGGGTAAGAACTTGAGAGGAACAAACTGAGATGGGGAAGAACTAGATTGAAGGGTGAGAAGAGAGGACTAGAGGAACGAGATGGAAGCTGAGGAAGAGTCAGATGAGGAAGAACAAGATAGAAAGAAGGAGATGGGAGAGGAGCTAAGATGGGAAAGAACTAGATGGATGAGAACCGAGATGGGGCAGAACTAAGATGAGAGAATCAAGTTAGAACTTAGAGGGGACAGACAGCAGATTAATGTAGGGAGAAATCAGGCAAGAAAGGAGCCAGGCATGAGAGCAGAATGGAAACTGTAGAGAGAGAACTGAAACAGAGTAATAAAGTGTATGGACTAAGGAGTTTTGTGTACATAGATTCATTTCTTTTCATCAAAGATTAATTATCAGCTGGTTGTAGATTCTTCCCGAACCCTGGGAGGGCACTATTGAGGGGCTGGACCCCCATAGTCCCCGAGACATTCTCATTTAAACCACCACAGCAGGTATGTTTTCCTTTTTCAGCTAACACATCACCTCCTCCTATATTGCTCGAGTGGTGGAGATCTAGGAACTCACTGTATCCGGAGGTACAGAATAGTAACTGCCCATCAGTGTGCTAGGTCAGTAGCACAAGTATCAAAGTCCAATGCATTTACTTTGTGTTAGGCATTCAAGCAATCAATATCTGCCGCTGACAGAGACCATAGTGCAAACAGATACCAACTGACAGATGCCATGGAAGCTGAGGCAGGTCAATTACTTGAGTCTGGGAGATTAGTGTTAGTTTGGGTTACCCAGTGAGAATTTATGTCTAAAGAATGAATTAATGAATGGGTGGAGGTGTCTGTAACAGACTTCAAGCCAGTGTACATCATGTGCCTTCCCTCCAGCTCTCACAGCACAGCAGTTGTAGCTCACAGAGTAAGTATAGGTATGGTGAAGAGTCAGGACACAGAAGATTTGTTCCTAGATTTCGCCCTTACCCAGGACCCAAGTTTAACAAATACTCTTTGAAGGGTGTGTACCTAATCAGCTAGTTGTTGTGAGTTTGTATAACTGGATGGCCCTCCTCCTCTGGAGAGATCTTGGGCCATTCCGAACAGCAAAGAAGCTGTGTGCTGTGGAGCGTTCTACAGGATTGGGAGGAATGCATAGTTAGATCCAGGAAACAAGAACAGGATGTGCCAAGCGGACAGAACGCTGGGTATCAAAGTGAGGCACGGGAAGGATGGAGGAATGACAGGCAAGAAGTCCAAGACAAATGCCTCTCAAGTCACACTTGAGTTCCAGGTCAGTTCTGCTCACCCAGACTCCCGCAGGAGGAGCCAATGGCAGTGACTGTCTGTCCTGCAGGAGCCGGGTGACACCACTCTCCCTGCAGCTGTGTGTGTGTTCTGTGTGTGTGTTCGACATGGGGCCTGAGGTGAGTGCTGATTTGCACAGTTATTCCATAGTCTCTTGCAAAACAAGCCATCCCAGATGGGGAGCTTGAAACAGCTGCAACTATGACAAGCAACTTCTGAACCAAGCATTTGCATTATTCACCTTGAGGCAAGAGACAAAAACTACCAGTAAACACTGAATTCAAGTAGTCATTTGGTTCACGGGTTTTCTTCTTCAGGGGTGTCTACAGATTTCAGGAGTAAGAAAATAAGACACTTAATAAACACGAAATAAGGTCCAGGATTTTTTGCTATTTGAAAAGGTAAACTCATAGTTTTAACTAATGATACTTTGATAATAGTTTTCTTTCAGATGTATTCATTTTCTGTGCATGAGTGTTTTGCTTTCTTGTGTGTGCACCGTGTGTGCACCGTGTGTGCCTTGTCCCTGTAGAGTTCAGAAGAGGATGTCAGAGCCCCTGGAACTGTGGCTACAGATGGTTTTTGAGCCACCAGGTGGGTGTTGCAGACTGGACCCCAGTCCTCTGCAAGAGCAACAAGTGCTCTTCGGTGCTGAAGTAATTCTCCAGCCTTCGAACTAATGAGTTTTAACATAAAAAAAAAAAAATAGAGCGTGGACAAGATGGCTCAGAGGGGAAGGTGCCTTCCACCAAACCCTGATGATGTAAGTTCTGTTTCCAGGACACACACAGTGGAAGGAGAGAATGGACCACTGAAAGTTATCCTCTGACCTCCACTCTGTACACTTGGACACACACATGCATGTGAGCGCACATGCACATGCACGCACACACACACTAAAATTCTAATTAAAAAAGAAATAGATGCAAAAATAAGGTATGGGGGTTGGGGAGGTAGCTCAGTCCGCAAAGTACCCGCCACACAAACACGAGGTCCTGAATTTGGATCCTCAGCATCCACACGCAGGCCAGTGTGGGTGCACATGTGTAACCCTACTGCTAGGGATGCGGTGACAGGTCCCTCAAGCTTGCTACCCAGCCAGTCTAGTCAACCGTAAACTCCAGGTTTACTGAGCTCTCAAAAAATATGGTAGAAAATATTCAAGGGCCCTCTGGCTTCCATATGCATACTTACTCACACAAACAGTCCCACGAGCAAGTACCTAACCACACACACACACTAAGGTGGGATATACATATGTGTTTGCATATAATCATGTGCATGTATTCCCCATGTCTGTCCATGAAGGGGGACAAAAAGCATGATACTCAAGTAGCAATAAACATGCCCACCTCCCAGACGCTGTGCTCTGAGAGGAACCCGGGGCTCTTCAGGAAATGATTGATTTAAAGACTGTGGCAGAGACAGTACAAGATGAGCCTGAAACATCTTGTGTCAAAAAAAGTCTGGAAGTGTTAAAGAAGCGTGGAGACATGAAAAAGATGAGGGGATAGCTTGAAGAGGCTTTCAAAGGTAAACACATCAAGCTTCAGGTAAAGGGATGATGCTAACAGATTATATGCACCAAATTAAATAGAAACCCCTGAGTTAAAATCAATATCAGTAAGTACAAGAGGAGGAGGGAAGGCTCTTTCTTACCACAGACGCCAACCTATAAAGACAGAGAGAGTGAGTAAACAGAACTTCACCAATGGCAATTGTAATAATGGGCCCAGCAATGAACACATCCCCAGACACTAAGAGCTGTGGCCTTACTGTGATCCAAGCAGCAGGGTAGTCACAGGGTCTCAAGGTGTCACTCTGTAAGTATAATCACAATTCTAGAACTATCAGACATCGCCAGAACCAAATATCCAAATCTAGGATCATCAGGAACAGAACACCAGGTAAAACAGAGCTGAAGAGTCCCTGTCACAAAAGGCAAAGAAAACTGAAAGCCAGGCCCAGGTTAGAGGCAGCCCTGGAAAAATGTGAGAATATGATGCATGAGCCAAGATTTTCTTGTGCTATAAAGACATTAGGGGGACAATCGGCAAAAATCTGAACAAGGTTTATAGATGAGGTATACCATCAAATGTAATTTTCTGATTTTTATGATTGTACTATGCAAATGCAAGATAAAATTTCTATTTTTAGGAGATACATGTAGGAATAAAAAAGTACCATGTCTGCAACTGAATACACATTTGGGACTGGGGAAATGTTAACATTTGGGCAATTTGTCTGAAAGGTAATTGAGATTTTAAAAAAATTATTGATTCATATTAATTATATAAAATAATGGATTTTATTATAACATTTTCATGCATATGTGTAACGTACTTTGATCATACTGACTCCTGTGCCCACATTTGGGAGTAGGAGTTGTGAGTACTGTATATTCTTACATCTTTATTGTGAATTTGTAATTACATCAGAGAAAGAGAGTGCATTTGTTAAAAAGTTTCTATTGTATTTATTGGGGGGGGGGTGCATCACAGTATGTGTGTGAAGGTCAGAGGACAACTTTCCGGAGTTGGTTCTCTCCTTCCAACCTGTGGTTCCCCAGGCTTGAACTCAGAACCTCAGACTTGGCTGCAGTCACCACTTACCTGCTGTGCCATCTCACTGGCCCCAAGAAAAAAAGTTTAAAACAACTAGGGTTTTTTTGTTTGTTTGTTTGTTTTGTTTTGTTTTTCTTTGTTTTATGAGACAGGGTTTCTTTGTGTAGCCCTGGCTGTCCTGGAACTCACTCTGTAGACCAAGCTGGCCTCAAACTCACAGAGATTCACCTGCCTCTGTTTTCCAAGTGCTGAGATTAAAGACGCGCTCCACCATGTCCATCCAGAAACGTGTTTTTTTTTATTTCTTCTTTTTCTTTGGGTTGTCTGGTCAGTTTTTCTTCCAGCCATGACTGAGGTTTTTCCCATCTGTAGTTGATGCCAGGACAGGAATGTTTTAGACAGTTCTGTGTCAGCCCCTCTCTCCTTGCTTTTCTCTTGGGGTGGCTGGGAGGCAAGGCTCAGCAAAGGCACTGGGCTAGGGTGGCCTCTCTTCCCGTAGTTTTGATCTAGTCTTGTTACCTGGACCACTTGGGACTCCTGAAAGTGCCTACATGGGATCTGCTACAGCTTCTTAGTCTTGGCCAAGAAGACGCACACGCCACTCCCACTGGCGTGCCCTTCAGTCTGTTCATCCAGAAGAGCCACGGGTCAGCCCAGGCATGTGTGGAAGGACTCCACAGACATGAGGCCATCTGAGACGTGAGACTAATTAGGTGCCACCTAATTCAATAACCGTAATACTGTGAGAGCCAAAGTTACATTTCAAGTTTTAATTACTGTGCCTTAGAGATCCAGGAAACAAAAATGCCTCTGATCTGCAAACCCCTCGCCCAAGGACAGACAGTTCCTGAAATGCTGGAGGCTACTGTTCATGGGAGATAACAAGCCACATGTTTAACTCCCCTAAACAAGCTTGTTTGACCCATCTGCACCGGATGTGCTTGATCACATGTGAGGTTCACAAGCAGGAAATAGATCAGGATGTAAGCTTGCCCCTGATTGGACCTGATGGGAAATACTTTAAGCCCCTGAAGACCATGATTCGGGGCCATTTTCTGGGAAACCAGATATGGACCTGGCCAGAGTCCATCAACCTGACCAGTATTTAATTAAAGCTTGCTGTTATTTACTACTTGGTGCAATGTTATTCATTAAGCAGCACTGTTTACCACGCAAGAAAAGCCACAAGGTACAACAAACCCCACTATAAGAGTTTATTAAGAGAAGGGAACAGAAGGAATGTGCTTAGGCCTATGGAATCACCATGCAAGAAGGGGGAGGAATATGTGGAACCTGTTTTTGTAGATTCCCCTGCACATGTGCATATGGGCTCACATAGCCATGCCACACATGCACACAGATTACATAGGACCTAAGTCCCTGGGATGACTAAGCATCTTCCCTGGCTACTGGACAGCACATGTGCAATCATGTAGCTGGGAGAGTGGCTAGGAATTCTAACATTCCAGACTCTTTGTTTATTATAAAAAGGGTGGTTGGACTGGAATGGAGGTGTTGTGTCTCCCAAAACTGCTTCTGGCTGGCTCTATGGGCATCAGTTAACTTTTGGGGATAGGGAAAGGGGCTTTTGGGGTAGCCAGACATCCTGAGGTAGTGGATTGTCCTCCGCTGCTTTGGGGATTTTCCATTGCCTTCTGCTGCTTGGGACTCTGTGACTGTTTGGGTCTGACAAGGTGCTGGTGAGGCAGAAGAGGGAGTTTAGAAAAAATTTTTACCTTGGGCAGGAGGACTCATCTGGACTCTGCAAAAACCAGACTTTAATATAACAATCTATTACTGTTAGATGCCCTCAGCAATTGATCACCTGTGTCTTCTGGATGCCAAACTAATAAAGAAAACAGATGCCTTGAGGTTTGTCTCAGATAAGGGTTATGTCAGGAAAAATTAAAAGCATGTTCCAGATCTCTCTCTCTCTCTCTCTCTCTCTCTCTCTCTCTCTCTCTCTCTCTCTCTCTCTCTCTCTCTCTCTAACGCTAACCAATAAAATTCTGACAGCAGAGTACTAAACATTATAATATCATGGCTACCAGCTCAAGATTTTAAGTTCCCTGTGGCTGCTTCTTAATATGTTTAAAAATTCTTTCGAGCTCCAGAGCCAGCTTGAATCCACCTGGACAGGTCAGATCCACTTGAGACATGTATCATTCAAACTTTCCTGGTCCCGGGACCCCCCTCCCTCACCCTGGGATCCCTCAGGAGCCCCTTCAAGGTAAATTTTTTTCTAAACTTCCTCTTCTGCCTCACCAAGGAGAGGCAGTTCAACCCTGAAGGGCGAGGTATCCAAGATACCTCATGCTGCTCGGAACAACAGCTCTGCCCTGAAGGTGTCCTGGACACCTGGAGCTGTGTAGCACAGCTGTGATGGCTGGAACTGCAAAGAAGCAGCCCAACCCTGGAAAGGAAACTTTTCTGACTTCTCAGGAGAGTCAGGCCTGGAACTGCTTCAGCAGGAAAGCTCCTTAGCCTCCTCTCATGTCTCCTGTCAGGGGCTTTGTCTTTGCTTCTGCTGTGTAACAGAAGTCCTCAGCTGGGTAAATGACACACACAGAAGTTTATTCGGTTCATGTGTCCAGAGGGTGGAAAGCCCAAGATCAGGGGGCCACATGGTAGGGACCTTGTTGTTTTGTTACAACATGAGCCAGCAAACACATGAAAGACAGACAGAGACCAGACTGATAACAAACCACTCTCTGAAGGGTCCAGGAATATAGGAATAAGGTAGAAATATAGGAATAAAAAGTTGTGAGCTTGAGAGATGGAAGCGGACAGCTCTGCCTGCAAATGGGGATTACCCTTTAACTGGGCCACTCCCTGCTTTATGATGGGCAGCTCTGTCAGCAACCCAAAGGTTTGCTGTTGTTGTTGTTGTTGTTGTTGTTTTTTAAGATTTATTTATTTATTATGTATACATGTATGACTGCAGGCCAGGAGGGGGCACCAGATCTCATTACAGATGGTTGTGAGCCACCATGTGGTTGCTGGGAATTGAACTCAGGACCTCTGGAAGAGTGCTGGAAGAGCAGTCAGTGCTCTTATCCTCTGAGCCATCTCTCCAGCCCGTTGTTGTTGTTTTTAACTAAAGGTTGCTCTCTGCAGACCTGGGGCTAGCTATTCTCGATAACTCTGAGGTTCATATTCAAGCCACATTGTGTGTTGTTTTTAACTAAGATGTTCTATTCACCAATAAAGACTCAGGAGTCAGATGTTGGGGTGAAAACCTACTAGATCAGAGAAGCTGAGAAACAACCAACTGACTTCCTTTTTGGCCTGAGACCCAGTAAGAGTGCCTCCCAAACCAAAAAAGACTGTGAGACTGTGAATCTCTAAGTCCCTCCCTACCTGTGGTGATGTTTTATCTGTGTACCCCAATAAAGCTTATCTGAGGATCAGAGGAAAAGCGAGCCTCTATATACAAAAATCTATACCAATGTAAAATATTTGAGGCTAGTAATTGCTTTTTAGTAGATTCAGTAATCTACCCTTTTATCCTATCATTCCTATATTCCCCCTTTTCTTTCTTTTCATCCCTCAACCCTATTTTTCTCCAACACTAGATAGAAGAGAAAGAAGAGTAGAGGAAAGACAAAGAAATAAAGATGTAACCAGTAATTTTAAATTAATTTTTAAAATTTATTTTACATACCAACCACAGTTTCCCCTCCCTCTTCTCCTCCCATTCCCTCCCCCCACCTTGTTTCTACTCTTTTCTTTTCTTTTTTTTTTAGATTTATTTATTTATTATGTACACAGAAGAGGATGCCAGATCTCATTACAGATGGTTGTGAGCCACCATGTGGTTGCTGAGAATTGAACTCAGGACCTCTGGAAGAACAGTCGGTGCTCTTAACCTCTGAGCCATCTCTCCAGCCCATGTTTCTACTCTTTTCAACATCCACTCCTCAAAAAAGGGTAAGGCATTTGGGAGTCAGCAAAGCATGACATATCAAGTTGCAGCAGGACCAAGCTCCTCCACCCTGCATCAAGGCTGAGCGAGGCATCCCACCATAGGGAGTAGGTTCCACAAAGTCCAGCTCATGTGCCAGGGACAGATCCTGGTCTCGCTGCTAAGGACCCACAAACAGACCAAGCCACACAACTGTCACACACATGCAGAGGGTCTAGGTCGGTCAGTCCCAAGTAGGCTCACTAGCTGTCGGTCTAGTCTGTGAGCTCCCATGAGCTTGGGTCAGCTGTCTGTGGGTTTCCCCATCATGATCTTGACTCCCCTTGCTTATAGAATCCCTCTCCCTTTCTTCAACTGGACTACTGTAGGTTGGCCCAGTGCTTAGCTGTGGATCTCTGCATCTGCTTCCATCAGTTACTGGATGAAAATTCTATGATGATAATTAGAGTAGTCACCAATTTGATTAAAGGGAAGGCCAGTTCAGGCACCCTCTCCACTATTGCTAGGAGTCTTCGCTGGGGTCATCCTTATGGATTCCTAGGAATTTCCCTGGCACCAGGTTTCTTCCTAATCCCATAATGGCCCCCTCTATCAAGATATCTCTTTTGTTGTTCTCCCTCTTTGTCCCTCCCCCAACTCAACCATCCTGATCCCTCATGTTCCCACCCCCATCCCCTCCCCTCTGCCCCCCACCCTAGTTTACCCAGGAGATCTCATCTATTTCCTCTTCCCAGGGTGATCCACTTGTCCTTCTTAGGGTTCTCCTTATTACCTAGTTTCTCTAGGTCTGTGAATTGTAGCCTGGTTATCCTTTGTTTACATCTACTATCCACTTTTGAGTGAGTACATACTGTGTTTGTCTTAATGGTTCTGGGTTACCTCACTCAGGATGATTTTTTCTAGTTCTATTCATTTGCCTGGAAATTTCATGAGGTCGTTGTATTTTATAATACTCCATTGTGTAAAAGTACCACATTTTCTTTATCCATTCTTTGGTTGAGGGGCATCTAGGTTGTTTCCAAGTTCTGACTATTACAAATAATGCTGCTATAAACATAGCTGAGCAAAGGTCCTTCTGGTATGATTGAGCATTCCTTGGGTATATGCCCAAGAGTGGTATTGCTAAGTCTTGAAGTAGATTGATTCCTAATTTTCTGATAAACCGCCATACTGATTTCCAGAATGGCCGTACAAGTATGCATTCTCTCCAGCAGTGGAGAAGTGTTCCCCTTACTCCACATCATCTCCAATATAAGGTGTCATCAGTGTTTTTTTATCTTAGTCATTCTGACAGATGTAAGATGGTATCTCAGAGTCGTTTTGATTTGCATCTCCCTGATGACTAAGGATATTGAACAATTCCTTAAATGTCTTTCAGCCATTTGCGATTCTTCTGTTGAGAATTCTCTGTTTAGATCTGTATACAATTTTTCAATTACATTACTTGGTGTTTTGATGTCTAGTTTCTTGATTTCTTTATATATTTTGTAGATCAGCCCTCTATTAGATGTGGGGTTGCTGAAGATCTTTACCATTCTGTGGGTTGCTGTTTTTGTCTTACTGACTGTGTTCTTTGCCTTACAGAAGCTTTTCAGTTTCAGAAGGTCCTATTTATTAATTGTCAATTTCAGTGTCTATGCTACCGGTGTTATATCCAGGAAGTGGTCTCCTGTGCCAATGTGTTCAAGTCTACTTTCCACTTTCTCTTCTATCAGGTTCAGTGTAACTGGATTTATATTGAGGTCTTTGATCCACTTGGACTTGAGTTTTGTGCATGGTGATAGACATGGATCTATTTACTTTCTTCTACATGTCAACATCCAGTTAGGCCAGCACCATTTGCTGAAGATACTTTCTTTTTTCCATTATACAATTTTGGCTTCTTTGTCAAAAATCGGGTGTTCATAGGTGTGTGGATTTATGTCCAGGTCTTCAATTTGAGTCCACTGATCCATGTGTCTGTTTTTATGCCAAGACCAAGCTGTTTTTATTACTACAGCTCTATAGTAGAACTTGAAGTCAGGGATAGTGATTCCTCTGGAAGTTCCTTTATTGTACAGGATTCTTTTAGCTATCCTAGGTTTTTTGTTTTTCCATATGAAGTTGAATATTGTTTTTTGAGGTCTGTGAAGAATTGTGTTGGGATTTTGATGGGGATTGCATTGAATTTGTAGATTGCTTTTGGTAAGATTGTCCTTTTTACTATGTTAATCCTACCTATCCATGAGCATTGGAGATTTTTCCATTTTCTGATATCTCCTACAATTTCTTTCTTTAAAGACTTAAAGTTCTTGTCATATAGGTCTTTCACTTGCTTGGTTAGAGTTACCCCAAGGTATTTTATATTATTTGTGGCTATTGCAAAGCATGTTGTTTCTGATTTCTCAGCTCGTTTATCATTTGTATATAGGAGGGCTACTGATTTTTTTTTAGTTAAATGTATCCTGCCACATTATTGAAGGTGTTTATCAGCTGTAGAGGTTCCCTGGTAGAGTTTTTGGGGTCACTTATGTATACTATCATATCGTCTGCAAATAGCGAAAGTTTGACTTCTTCCTTTCCAATTTGTATCCCCTTGATCTCCTTTTGTTGACTTATTTCTCTAGCTAGAACTTCAAGTACTGTATTGGATAGATATGGAGAGAGTGGACAGCCTTGTCTTGTTCCTGATTTTAGTGGAATCATTTTGAGTTTCTCTCCATTTAATTTGATGTTGGTTGTTGTCTTGCTGTATATTGCTTTTATTATGTTTAGGTATGTTCTATGTATCCCTGATCTCTCTAAGACCTTTATCATGAAGAGGTGTCAGATTTTGTCAAAGGCTTTTTCAGCATCTAATGAGATGATCATGTGTTGTTTTTTTCTTTTACAGTTTGTTTATATGGTAGATTACATTGACAGATTTTCATATGTTGACCCATCCCTGCATCTCTGGGATGAAGTCTACTTGATCATGGTGGATGATTTTTTTATGTGTTATTGGATTTGGTTTGCCAGTATTTAATTGAGTATTTTTGCATCAATGTTCATGAGGGAGATTGGTCTGTAATTCTCTTTGTTGCATCCTTGTGTGGTTTGGATATCAGGGTAACTATAACTTCACAAAAAGAGTTTGGCAATGTTCCTTCTGTTTCTATTGTGTGGAACAATTTGAGAAGTATTGGTATTAGTTCTTCTTTGAAATTTTGGTAGAATTCTTTGCTGAAATTATCTGGCCCTGGACTTTTTTGTGGGGGGAAGGAGACTTTTAATGAAGTGCTTTTATTTCCTTAAGGGTTACAGGTCTATTTAAATTGTTTATCTGGTCATGATTTAATTTTGGTATGTGATATTTACCCAGAAAATTGTCTGTTTCTTTTAGATTTTCCAATTTTGTGGAGTACAGGTTTTTAAAATATGAGCTAATGATTCTCTGGATTTCCTCAATATCTGTTGTTATGTCCCCCTTTTCAATTCTGATTTTGTTAATTTGGATATTCTCTCTCTGCCTTTTGGTTAGTTTGGATAAGGGTTTGCTATCTTGTTGATTTTCTCAAAGAACCAACTCTCTGTTTCACTGATTCCTTGTGTTGTTCCCTTGGTTTCTGTTTTATTGATTTCAGCCCTGAGTTTGATTATTTCCTGTCATCTATTCCTCCTGCGTGAGTTTGCTTCTTCTTTTTGTTCTAGAGCTTTCAGGTATGCTGTTACGTTGCTAGTGTGAGATTTCTCCAAATTCTTTATATAGGCATTTAGTGCTATGAACTTTCCTCTTAACACTGCTTTCATTGTGTCTCATAAGTTTGGGTATGCTGTGCATTTATTTTCATTGAATTCTAGGAAATCTTTAATTTATTTCTTTATTTCTTCCTTGACCCAGTGGAAATTCGATTGAGCATTGTTCAGTTTCCATAAGTTTGTAGGCTTTCTGTAATTTGTGTTTTTTAATTCTAACTTTATCCCATGTGATCTGATAAGATATAGGGGGTTATTCTAATTTTTTTTGTATCTGCTGAGATTTGCTTTGTGACCAAGTATGTATTTAATTTTAGAGAAGGTTCCATGAGGTACTGAGAAGAAGGTATATCCTTTTGTGTTGGGGTGAAATGTTCTATAGATGTCTGTTAGGTACATTTGAGTTATAACAGCTGTTAGTTCCCTTATTTCCCTGTTAAGTTTCTGTATGGCAGACCTGTCCATTGGTGAGAGTAGGGTGTTAAAGTCTCCCACTGTTGGTGTGTGACTTAAGCTTTAGTCATGTTTCTTTTACAAATATGGGTGCCCTTGTATTTGGGGCATAAATGTTCAGAATTGAGACTTAATTTTGATGGATTTTTCCTGTGATGAATATGAAATGCCCTTCTTCAACTCTTTTGATTAAATTTAGTTTGAAGTCTATTTTATTAGATATTAGGATAGCTATACCAGCTTGCTTTTTAGGTCCATTTGGTGGAAAAAATTCTCCCAACCCTTTATTCTGAAGTAATGTCTGTCTTTGAAATTGAGGTGTGTTTTGTATATGCAGCAGAAGGATGGATCCTGTTTTTATATCCATTCTGTTAGCCTGTGTCTTTTTTATAGGAGAATTGAGTCCATTGATATCAAGAGATATTAATGACCAGTGATTGTTAATTCCTGTTATTTTTTTGTTTTGGTGGTGGTGGTGGTAGTGTATGTGTGTTTCCCTTCTTTGGGATTTGCTGGTGTGAGATTATCTATTGTCTATGTTTTTGTGGTTGCAGCTAACTTTCTTGGGTTGGATTTTTCCTTCTAGTGCTTTCTGTAGGGCTGGATTTGTAGATAGGTATTGTTTAAATCTGGTTTTGTCATGGAGTATCTTGCTTTCTCTGTTTATGTTGATTGAAAGTTTTGTTGGGTATAGTAGTCTGGGCTGGCATCTGTGATCTCTTAGTGTCTGCAAACATCTGCCCAAGACCTTCTGGCTTTCAGAGTCTCCATTGAGTGTAATTTTAATAGGTCTGCCTTTATATTATTTGGTCTTTTCCTTTTAAGCCCTTAATATTCTTTCTTTATTCTGTATGCTTAGTGTTTTGATTATTATGTGGTGAGGGGCTTTTTTTCCAGTCTATTTGGTGTTCTGTAAGCATCTTATACCTTCATAGGCACGTCCTTCTTTAGGTTGGGAAAGTTTTCTTCTATGGTTTTGTTGAATGTATTTTCTGTGCTTTTGATCTGGAATTCTTCTTCTATCCCTATTATTCTTAGGTTTGGTCTTTTCATGGTGTCCCAGAATTCCTGGATGTTTTGTGTTAAGAATTTGTTGGATTTGCCGGGCGGTGGTGGCGCACGCCTTTAATCCCAGCACTTGGGAGGCAGAGCCAGGCGGATCTCTGTGAGTTCGAGGCCAGCCTGGGCTACCAAGTGAGTCCCAGGAAAGGCGCAAAGCTACACAGAGAAACCCTGTCTCGAAAAACCAAAAAAAAAAAAAAAAAAAAAGAATTTGTTGGATTTAACATTTTATTTGACTGATGAATCTATTTCCTCTATCGCATCTTCAATGCCTGAGATTCTCTCTTTGATCTCTTGTATTCTATTGGTTACGCTTGCATTTGTAGTTCCTGTTTGTTTATCCAGATTTTTCATTTCCAGAATTCCCTCAGTTTGTGGTTCCTTTATTGCCTCTATTTCGATTTTCAAGTCTTGAACTATTTCCTTCACCTGTTTGATTTTTTTTTCTTGGCTTTCTTTAAGGGATTTATTGATTTCTTCCAATTTTGTGTTTGTCTTTTCCTTGATTTCTTTAAGAGAATTTTTCATTTCCTCTTTAAGGGCCTCTATCATCTTCATTAAGTTATTTTTAAGGTCATTTTATTCTGCTTCACATGCATTGGGATGTTAAGGTCTTGCTGTTGCAGAATCACTAGGTTCTGATAGTGCTTTCTATTGTTGAATGTATTCTTAGACTACTGTTTACCCATCTGGGTTTGGGATAATTATAAAAATTATAGGTGTTGATTCTTGTGATGTCTTTGTTGGATGGGTCTTTTGTTCCTTTATTGTCTGTTTCCTTTATTGTCTTTTGGCCTGAATGGCCAAGGGTTCTGGTGATTGGCTGGTTGTCTGTTTTAGTAGGGTTGTCTCAGCTGAGGTTTGTGGGGGTTTGGGTGTCTAGATCCAGCATATCATCCAGTTCTTCTGGCTGATGTGGGCTTTACTTGTGCCTATGGGGTCTGTTCTTCCCACTGGTGTGGGTGGTGCTTGTGCCTATAGGATCTGCTGATGTTGCTGGAGAGGACTGTTCATGGGAAGGATGCTCTTCTTCCAAATGGCGCAGGCCTGCTGATTTTGCAGGATGGTTGGCAGGGAGGATGATGGTTCAGAGGGTTGGGTGGTAGAGTGGGTCTTGCAAGTTACAGGATCCAATGGATGGCAGTGGTGGTGGAGTGGCCTGCCTGAAGGACTCTTACCTGCTGGCTGGCTGCTAGGACTGTCCAAGTAGCTCTTATAACTTCAATTTCCCTGTTTCAATTAATCTAAGTTCTACCACGTGACTTTTTGTGCCTCCTTCATTCTGTAGAAGCTTCCTCAGTGTCTTGCTGGTGTTTGCCTTTCTTCTTCCTAGAGTTTCTCTCTCTCCCCAGAAATTCTGCCTATCCTCTCCTGCCTAGCTATTGGACATTCAGCTCTTTATTAAACCAATCAGAAGGTGCCTTAGGCAGAGACACAGCGTTAGAGTGTACAAAAAGATTGTCCCACAACAGAAAGAAGCCTCCTTTGTTTAGCTCCTCTCTGACCATGACCGGTAACATCTTGCAACCAGGCCCCCTAAACAATGACAAACATCCATAACCCACTGAAATGACCGAAAACCACCCACCTCACTTCTTAGGAATGTTGGTGTCAGGTTATTAAAATTACTTCCTGTTGTCTGGGGGTAGCAGCATCTTTAGGGAACCCTGAGAAAATTAGAATAATGGGCAAGTCCTGGGAGAGCTCTGTCCAGTCTCTGTGTGATGTGAGTGTAGGACTTACCCGAAGTCCTGGCTGGAGTAGTCTCTGAGGCTGGACAATCTTAGTTAACCGATTTGAAGTTGAATAAATAACAAAGTTAATTCTGAATCATCTGAAATAAGCTTCAATATGTAAAACAACCCTTTTTGCATATTGAGAGTCAGTTACTGTATTAAGAGGTTCTGGAAAATCTAATAATACCATGAGAATAGCATGTAATTCTGATTTGTGAACTGAATCTTAAGAGCTTTGAGCCACTTTACTTATTTTTCCTGACTTATAACCTGCCTTTCCTGATTTATTTGCATCAGTATAGAATGTAGGGGCTCCAGAAATTGGTGTTCCTTTTATTATATGAGGGAGAGTTCAATTAGTTCTTTTTATAAAGTGAAGTCTCTTGCTTTTGGGATATTTGTTGCTAATCTCTCCCAAAAGATTACTGTAAGCTCTTTGCCAATGTTCATTTTCTGCCCATAAAGAGACAATTTCAGCATTAGTAAAAGGTAGTACAATTTCTGCTGGTCTATCCCTGCTAATTGACAAAGTCTCATTCTTTTTTCAGAATTAATTCAGAAACTTTTTCTACATAGGTCTTTAATTTTTTACTTCTTGTGTGGTTAAAAATAATCATTTAAAAATATTATGTTCTCTGCATGAGAATTACTGTAGAAGAATGAGTAGACGGTAGTATGACCAGGATACAACCAAGCTCTGGATCTAAGTGATCCACATTTATATCCTGTAATTTCTTTTCTACCAGAGGCAATTCTCTCTCAGCCTCAGCTGATGATTTTCTTGGACTATCTAAGTCCTTATCACCTCGTAAGGTTTGAAATAAATTACTTATCTCTTGAGCAGTTCATCTAATTGTGGGCTGTAGCCAGTTAATATCTCCCAGCAATTTTTGAAAATCATTAAAAATTGATCTCTCCTGATTTGCAATTTCTGTGGTTGAATTTTCTGTAAACCTATTTTATATCCTAAATAATAAATAGAATCTCCTCTTTTGATTTTTTCAGGAGCAATTTGTAATCCTCAACAAGGCAAAATTCTCTTTACTTTATCAAACATTTTTTTCTAAGTTATCTGAGTCAGAATCAGCCAGCAGGATATCACCCACATACTGATTCTTCAATAGGTTGAGCGTTTAGCTGCTCCTGTAACAGCTATTCTAAGTCCTTTAATTTTTATGATGTCAAAGGCCATTGTTCTACCTAGACAGGTTTGTCAGTTAACCATTTTAAAGGCAGAGCTGTTGGTACCATTGAAAGGGCAACAACTGTTGTGCCCTGCTTATGTACAGCCTGAATGATCTGTGACTATTCTTGATAATACTTTTTAATATTTTTCTCAGAAGTATTCTTTATGGTTTGTTTCTGGGATTGGAGTAATGTTAATCTGTGCTTTCTATTGCTGCAACAAATCATGTCCCCATAAATTCATTGCTATGTCAGCCACATATGGTTCTAATTTTCTTATCTGTCCTTCCGGCCCTATACACTCAACTCATCTTGTACTTTGTTTTACCTGAGATAAAGTTCCAATCCCTAGAAGCTGAATATTTACTCCCTGAAGAGGTCAATCTGGATGCCAAGATTTTGGTGAAATTACTGTTACATCTGTGCCTATGTTCAATAAGCCTGAAAGACCCTAAGCCTTCAGGCTCACACCCCCCAAGCCCCAAAAGAATGAGGAACTAAAAGAAAAGAAAAAAGCTAATTTCAAGGGCAAACTGACTCAGCCATTACTCAACCACCCCTGCCACAATGTAACAATGCAAAGAGATTTCTGTTAAGAGATGCGCTCAACTGTGACTGGGATAATTGCAAGTGTTACAGGAAAGACCACTGTAACCTTTGTGTAACCGTCATTCCCACCCTGATACCCCCCTTGAGGTTTCAGGACCAATGTGCATGCGGACGTGACTGTACCCACCCTGTGATCAGGCCATGATCTTGTGAAATTAGCCTCTAGACATAAATCAATCAAAACGAAATTGTATGGGAATTGTAATCTTATGGCTTTTGTGGGTTTTTTCCTTTAAAAGTACCCATGTGGCTGCAGTGGGAGTGACTCTTGCTCTCTGGAGCTGAGTTAGCCCGACTGTACAACTGCAACAATAAACCTCTTGCTGTTGCATCAACTGGACCGGAGTCTGGGTTCTTGGGGCGCCCACCTGAGAAGGTAGTATCCTGAGTCTGGGGTCTATCAGCCCACAATTTCAATGCCATTTATTTGTATTTTTAATTTTGTCTCTGATTATTTATAGCAGTTTCCCAAAATAGTTGAGAGTTTTTTGTTTTGTTTTGTTTTGGGGAGGGGTCTCTCCTGAAATTTTTCTTATATCTAATGAAGCTGTTCTGTCCTTGATCACACCCAGAGCAGTGTGGTTTTTAACAACAGGTATTAATAAGTCTTTTAATTGCTCTGAGGATGAGGTTCTCTGATGCTGACAGGGAATGATTGAATCAAATTTGATACTGGGGCCTGCGAGAGACCCTTCGAGCATTTCCTAACAGCAAAGGGTTACCTTGTCTGTCCCTTGTTGACTGCATTTGCATTCATTAATCCAATGCCGGCCTTTGCCACACCTTCTGCATACTCCAGAATTTGGATTATCTCTAGAAAAAGAACATTGTTTCTAGGAACATCTTGCCTATAATCCCTTTTCAAATGACCTTGTTTGCCACAATTACAACATTTGACATTTCGATTTTTCTTAAAATTTCTAGAAATTACTTTTCTATCAAAGCAGTATCATAAGTGTGAGATCCAATATCAGCTGTATTTCTGATCTATTCATCAATTGGTGCTGATCTTGCCTTTAAAGACTTAATCACCCTGCTGCATTCTGAATTAGCATTTTCAAAAGCCAAAGATTCAATTAATATTTGTCTGACTTCTTGGATCTGGCAATATTTTATTTATAACTGATGTCAATCATTGTAAGAAAACATTGAAGGCTTCTTTTAGCTCTTATATAATTTTAATAAATGACTCAGACCTTTTTCCTGATTCTTTAACTTTGTCCCAAGCACTTAAGGCTGCTAAATGACATAGGGCCAAGGTGTGATCATCAAATTCACACTGTCTTTGTAACTCAGTATATTGGCCTTCACCTAGGAACTGATCTTGGGAAATATTGGTGCCTCTAATGCTTTTTCATTGTTCTATGATTCTAGCTTCCTCTGCGCACCATGTTCACAATTGTAACTGAGGACCAGCTTCCAATATAGCTAAATCTTTCCAGTCTTGGGGGATAATTATGTTCTGAGTTGCTCATGAATTTAACATCTGCTTCATATAGAATGAATGCATACCATATGAAATGACTGCTTCCTTAACTCTTCTCAAATCTAACATTTCTATAGGATGCCATTTAACTTCTACATAACCTCAGGGGTGCCCACTGTCTGCTGGTCATTTACGTATAGCAACTAGGCAAACTGAGGCTTATTTTCTAATAACCTTGTGCTGACCCTCTTCAGTTCATCATGCGGTGATGCGGCAGGCTCTTGTCTAAATTCCTCTGTCTATGTCTGAGTATTTTTCTTATTTTCATCAGTAGGTCTTTCTAAGGCTTGTACCTTATCAACAGTAAGTCTTTCTAAGGCTTGTATCTTTTTTTAAGATTTATTTATTTATTATATTATAGTGTTCTGCCTGCATTTATGTCTGCAGGCCAGAAGAGCGCACCAGATCTCATTACAGATGGTTGTGAGCCACCATGTGGTTGCTGGGAATTGAACTCAGGTCCTCTGGAAGAGCAGTCAATGTTCTTAACCTCTGAGCTATCTCTCCAGCCCAAGGCTTGTATCTTATCAGTCAAATTTTCATATTTGGCACAGTTCTCAAACCACTTTTTTAAGGATAAAATATGAATCACCAAATTGATAGTAATTATGTTAGTATTCTGACCCACCCCTTGGAGACCAACCCAGCATCCTGACATAAAGTCCCCTTAAAAAAAAAGAACTGCCCCTCCCCCCTTCCATTCCCACAAGGTGAGCACCCTCTACCTCTCTCCTACCTGCTCCTCTCCCTCTCTCTTTCTTTCTGTCTCCCTCTTTCCCTATCTTTTTCTTCATCTCTCTATTATAATAAACTTATTTCCACATGAATGCAGTGCCTGGGTTGTGAGTGACTGTCCACCACTGCATCTGCCCGGCATGTTTCCCTGCATGCATGAGATACCCTAGCCCAGTGAACAGGGGTCGCCCAAGCACAATAGCATAACAATTATAATCTGCATTATGTTAATCCTAGATAAGTTGGTTATCCCTTCATTTATTTTTTCCATTTTCAAGCCATTCATTGTAGCAATATACAGAGTCCTCACTCCTGCACTGTGATATTGCCCATTCTTTTTTTTTCTTTTGTTTTTTTTTGAGACAAGTTTTCTCTGTGTAGCTTTGGAGCCTGTCCTGGAACTCACTCTGTAGTCCAGGCTGGCCTTGAACTCACAGAGATCCACCTGCCTCTGCCTCCTGAGTGCTGGGATTAAAGGTGTGTAACACCACCTCCTGGCTGATATTTCCTATCCTTAATGTGGGAAAGATTTTTCTTTTTTTAATATTGCTTAACTCTCTCCTCAATGACTTCTCAGGTATCTTTCCAAATATGCTCTGATGGCTGCAGCAGCGGGCCTGTGAGGTATTTGGGGCTGGGGTACATGGTGGTAGCAGCAGTGGCAGAAGCCTGAGTGAGCAAGCCACTATGGGAGAAAGGCAGTAGCAGAAGCAGCAGCCAGCTAGTGTGATCTTGTGACATGCATTGGATGCCAAATGTGGTTTTTAACTAAGTTGTTCTGTCGTGGGTAGCTGTTTGAGCCATGCCCTAGTGAGGCAGCTGTAGCTGTTATGCCTGTCAATGACCTTGAGGTCCCAGCCTCTGTGGACGTGGCCATCAGGGACCCTTAAGACCTGGGATGCACATGTGCTGGCCCCTTTTGGCTACCTCATGGTTCTGGATGCTGAAATCTTGGATCAAGTCGTTCAGCGTGGAATATAGTTCAGCTTTCCTGGACCCTACAATAAATCTCCCATGGTTGTGAGTTTACCCCCAAATACCCTTTGATCATTAAATAGACTCAGTGGATTTATCCCATTATCTGGTGCCCAATGTGGGGCACCAAATGTAGCTGTAAGTTTTCTCAGGTCCCACCTGGCCCCACAGTCCTGCATTCCTCCAGTCCCTCTCAGCCCTGCAGATTAAAATGTTTTTAAAAAACTTAGACATTCTGGACAGTGAAACACACCTGTTCCTGGCAGCACCAATTTACTTCAAAGAAGATGATGGGCACTGATGAAACTCCATATGGATTTTACTTTTTTTATGGCAAAAGTTAGCCATTTGGGCAAGAAACTGTTCTTGCCTGGACTGTTTGACACAATATATTGACTGGACATGCAGGGCCCATGGAAAAGCATCTACTAAATTTTGCCAAAACAAGGCAAGATGGTCCTTCGGGTTCCTGCTTCACAGAGGAGACTGCCAGATATTTTGCAGGACACAGGGAGAAGCAACTGAGAAACTCTAGGCCTATAGGCTGAAGATGGATGCCCCAACATTACAGAAGAACTTTGGATGACTGTCCAGGCAGCCAGCTGTCTCTGTCATTTCCAGAATTTTGAAAGTTGCTTATAATGTATTTCCTGTTTACTTAGGTATTATTATATCCTTCTGGGGTCTTTGACGGAGTTGAAAACTAGATAGTTATAATTATAGTTTTCCTTTGTGATGATACTTTATTTGTGCTTTAATAAATAAAGCTTGCCTGGAGATCAGAGGAAAAAGCTAGCCACAACACAGAAGTCATGCAATGTTAGCACACACTTTTAATCCTATCACTTGGCAGGCAGAATCTCTGTGTGTTCAAGGCCACACTGGAAACAGAGCCAGGTGTGGTGGCACACGCCTTAAATTCCAAAACTAGTTAACCATGGAGGTATGGAGATCTGTACAGACAGACAGGAATTAACAGAGCTTTCTGTGTAGAAAGAGGAAGTGATGGAGCTGAGCTGAACAGAGAGAGCAAATCAGATGGCAGAACATCAAGGCATATAGGTGTGGGTAGACAGGAAGTAACTTGAATTTGGAAGCTGCAGAGTTGGTGAGGTAAGGTTGGCTGGTGGTTTTCCCTATCTCCCTGATCTCTCTAAGGCTTTCACCCCTATATTTGACTCCATGTTTTTATTTAATAAGACCATTTAGAAATTCATCTACATTCCTTAGTCATGATAAAAGAAGAATTAGATATAAAACTTTAGACTACTCACAAAAATAGGATAGATGATAAATATTTTCTAAATTTGCCAATGTAAATAGACTAGATATTGTAACTGTAATTCTTGCTTGATAACTGTTCTATTATTATATAATTTTACTATGTTAAAGTTAAAACCTTCCTTTTTGATTAGACAGAAAAGAAGTGCTGTGGGATGTCTTTCGGTATGCTGTGAATATGTGTTGCTCCCATTGGCTAATAAATAGAGCTGCTTTGGCCTATGGCAAGAAAGCTTACAGCCAGGCAGTTATTCCAAAAGAGATAGAGAGAGAAGGGCAGAGTCGGGAAAGATGCCAGACTGCCAACCTAGGAGCAACACGTAACGGGACACAGGTAAAGCCATGGAACTCATGGCAATACATAGATTAATAGTTATGGGTTGAGTTAAACTGTAAGAGCTAGCTAGCAAGAGGCTTGCCATAGGCCATACAGTTGATAATTAATATTAAGTCTCTGAATGATTATTCTATAAGTGACTGAAGGACCATGGGGCCTGGTGGGACCAGAGAAAACTTACAGCTACATTGTTCTATTTACCAATAAGACTCGGGAGTCAGATGTTGGGGTGAAAACCTGATAGATCAGAGAAGCCGAGAAGCACCCAGCTGACCTTCCTTTTTGGCCAGAGACCCAGCAGGAGTGCCTCTCTCCACTCCTCCTTAACCAAAAAAGACTGAATTCCTGGCTCCTCCGAACTCTCTATGGCTAATCCCTGTCAACTAGTTGCTGGCTCTACCCCCCCCCCCCCCCCCCCCCCCCGATCCAAGGTTGACTTCATTAACACAGTCTTGGTGTTTCACAGTGTGATCAAATATCCTGCAACAAGTGTGGACATGCTAGAATCTGTATTCTGAGTGGTGCAAATATGAGAAACAACACAGTAAGATACAGACACACAATGCTCAGCTTTCAGGAGCTCCTGGTCACAGACCCTGTGGATGCAGCAGAACTGTGAAGACTGTCCTTACACTGGGACTATTCAAGTTGAACCAGCTATGCTCCAGAGTCCTCACACACAAGCAAGAGAAAAACAAGTTTCTATTCTACTTCATATGCAGTCTGTGCCTTGTCTCCTTGAGTTCTAGTCTCAGTGATGACTGCAACTAACAGAATTTACTAAAACTGGCATTTTTCCATGTGCAAGACCAGGCCTAAAGATCTCTCAGCTCCCATTCCAGCTTCATGGGTAGGAACCCAGGGTAATAATGCAAGGGGCCTGTATCCACCCATGCCAGAGAGACCATCTGCCAACACACCAGGAATAAAACATGATAAAACACCTCGACAAAAGCAATGTAGGGGAGAAAGGGGTGCAGTACATCACGGCAGGGACTTGGGGTGGACAAGTCAGCAGGCGCGTGCTTGCTCGGCTCACTTTCCCCCGTTCACTCAGCCCAGGATCCCACGCCCAGGAAATGGCTCAGTCCACAGTGACCGGTGGTCTTTCCACATCAATTAATGTAATTATGGTAATCCCTCATAAACATTCTCAGACGCACAACTCTGAGACACAGTGAGTGGTCTTAGGGGCTATTTGCCATATTGCAGCAGGCAGATTCTATACTGCTCTTAGTAACTCAGTGAGATAGAAGCCGCGACCCTCTGCATTTTACAGCCGAGGACGGGAAGGTAAGGACGAATGCAGGAAATTCCCTCCGCTGCATGGCTGCCCAAGAGGTGGAGCCGGGCTCCAGCTCCAACCGGTAGCTCCAGGGTAAGAGACTCAGACCTCAGGTTTCTGCTTCCTCAGTTTTCCTGCCATATCAAGGCATTGGTTTCTTAAAGGGAGTAAGGGAACTGGAAGGCAAGGGAGACCTTCTGTGGGCAAGCAGGGCACGCTCAAGGCAGGTCTCTACCCTTGTGTCAGCCTCCCTGGGCAGCAGGTGGAGTCTCGGCCGTGCCCATTAGCCTCAGTGCCCGCCAAGGTTTTGTCAAATCCAACATCATTTTTGTGTTAAAGCATTTTCACCACCAAGGTCGGGGCCCTTGCTCCTTACGGGGTTTAACGGTGGCAATGAACTGGTTAACCCACACAACAGCATCGGCCAGGCCGCCTGTCCACAAGCCTCACTTCATCTTATTTCACTGTTTAGTCTTTACCACAGCTCAGTTTTGAGGTAAATGACATCATTCCTCATTTATAACTAAGAAATCTGGGGTTCATGAAAGAAAGATAGTTGTCAAGGATTAGTTTTGTTTTGGATTTTCATCAAGGCCATCTGACTCAATATTGGGGGGGGGCAGTGGACACTAAGCAGGGACTCCCCCCACCCCTCCCGGAACGTTTCTGGCTTATGGAGTTGCCTGAAGAGGTCCCAGAGCAATCAAGGATGTTGTGGGCGCTCAGCTAGGTCCGAATTTACCATTTTAACAGCTAAGCAGATTCGCTCCTAATATTAAAATGAGGTTAAAAAACAGTCTTAAAAAAATCATCTGGCTTGTCATTCTGGTGTCTCCAAGTGGGAAGAACGGGGGTGTGAGCTGGTTGTGGGCAGCGACACAGACTGCTGAGCATGAATCACTGAAATGAAGCAGGGCAGAGACTAGTCATGGCCAAAGCCAGCCTGGCCTGGGGTGGGGCAAGCGTCCCGAGCGAGGCTCAGGACTAGGGCTTTTCTTCCCAGCCCTGCCCTGGACCTCAGCTTTCTTTGGTCTGTACTTGGGTTAGCTTGGAGATTACTTTTGGCTCTCAGTTGCCAGTTTCTCTGTTTGGGGATAGGAAACCATTTTCTGTGTGTGCCTGCCATGAACCCGACCTTTGTAATCCTTCCCTGTGGTGGCTTAAAGGAGATTAGAAGCAAGGGGTGGTGGAGTTCAGATCCACTTCCAGCTTGGTCAGTGTTCAGTGGCACGACTTGGGTGAGCATACCCCTCTCCCCCTCCAGTCCTGCTCTCTAGCTCCGTAACAGGAAGTCAACTGCCAACGATTTCATGCACTGATGTTTGTGCCCCGTCCCCATCCATACTTTAAAGGCCACGGCACTTAGAGATGGAACATTTGTCATTAGGGCTAAATGAAGTCATGAGGGTGGGGCCCATGGCAGGACTAATGACCTTATAAGGAAAAAATCTGAAATTCTCCCAACCCTATGTGAGGATACAGGGAGATTAGCCATCTATAAGCCAGGAGAACTCACCATGCTCTGGATCCGGCAGCTCAGCTCCTTTGGAACTGTTTGTTCTTTAGGCCACACCATCGATGACATTTTGTTATGGCAACTGAGATGACTAAGCACCAGTGTGATGAGGACTAAAGGGGAAGGTTCTCAGTACCTGGGCTAGTGACAGGAAGTCTTCCACACACTGATCTGCTCTGGTCCTAATGTCATCTCGATTCTTCTGCAGAAATGGCCAGCCATCCCAGGACATCCGGTAATTGCATTAAGTGAGCACTTCTTCATGACTCAGGGCTATCCTTGAAAATTCACTTCAAAGACAATTCAGCATCCCTGACCTCTGACCCTTGAATGCTAGCAACTGCCTTCCCACGCTTACACCAGTCACTGGGATGACCCAATGTTCACACATCTCTGAGTCCCTCACCAGGGTGGGTTCCACTCCTTCCCAAGAACTGTAAGAAAAAGACTGTCTGACCCTTGTTCCTGAGCTGTGGAACTGACCTCTTAGTTTGCTGAATGGACTATGGTTGTTATATTTATGATGACAAAGGGGCCACCAGAGACCTTACCAGGCTACACATAGCCTGGCAAGGTGGCCTGTGATCCCAACAGCAGGCTGAGGCTGAGGATCTTGAGTTGAAAGACAGCCTGGACTACATGGGGAGATTCTCTATCAAAAACCAAAACAATAGTCAAAATTATCATCCTTATCAAGAAACTATTAACATGTGACATGATTAATTCTACTTTTAGATAGAGAAATGAAAACACATATCTACATAAAAAACTTAGATACAAATCTAAATCTCTAACACGGGGGCTGGAGAGATGGCTCAGAGGTTAAGAGCACTGGCTGCTCTTCCAGAGGTCCTGAGTTCAGTTCCCAGCAACCACATGGTGGCTCACAACCATCTGTAATGAGATCTGGTGCCCTCTTCTGGCTTGCAGGGATATATGCAGATAGAACACTGTATACATAATAAATAAATAAATCTTGAAAAAAAAAAAAACCAAACCCACAAATCTCTACCACTATTTACAACAGTGAAAATGTAGAAGGGACCCAAATGCTGACCGGTGGTTGAATAGAGGAATTGCGGTATGTCCACACAACAAAACATTATTTGTCCACAAAAAGGGATGAAGTGTTGTCAGGGTTATATGTGCTGTTTAGTTGTATAAAGTGAAGACGCCCTTGAACCCTGCTTCACAACTATGTGAAAACACCACTGACCTATACGCTTCAAATGGCCACGATGGTAATTCTTATGACGTTTGTTAATGTGATACATATTTCTTAAACACTTCTTTCTTAATATTTGATGTGTATAAGTGTCTTGCCTGCATGTATATGTGAGCACCACACTCGTGCCTGGTGTCCTCAGAGGTTAGAAGAGGGCATTGGATCCCTGAAACAAGTTTATAGGTGGTCGTGAGCTCCTACATGGGTTCTGGGGAACTGAACCCAGGTCTTCTGGGAGAGCAGTGAGTGGTCTTAACAGCTGAGCCATTTCTCCAGCCACCTTAACACTATATTTTTAAAAAGGAAAAACTAGACTCTGCCCTTTACTGATAGATGCATCTGTCGAGAATGGAGGTTGGTGGTTGCCCAGGCTGGTGGAGGGGTAACGGGAGCTGTTTACAGGACTCCCTTTCCCCACAATGAAATGTGCTTTGGAGCCTTATGGGGTAGCATTTGCATAAATTTCAAACACATTAAGTGCCTTCACCTTAAAATGGCCAATTTTGTATTATGCAAATTTATGTGAATTTCATGTTGGTTTAAAAAAAACAGTCAGTGGATTTTATGAAGCATAAAAATAAATGTATCGGGCCAGCAAGATGGCTCAGCTGGCTAAGGCACCTGTGACCACACCCCAGAACTGGTCGGGAGGACCCACTTAGTGGAAAGAGAAGGACTCCTGAAGTGTCCTCTGACCTCCACACATGCAGCACATGCCCCTCCCCTCACAAAGTCAGTAACCATAATTTCTAAAAACTAAAAGAGAAGTGTTGTATCTCAGGTGTGGGGTCACTGGATTCATGGAAAGAAGACAGAGACATTCTAAGGATGATTTTTAGCCTTTTCCAGCTGCAGGGGGTCAGCCTCTGGAGGACTGACTCACTGTGGCTTTGCAAAGGGCCTTTTTATTGTTATCCAGTTCACACCTTTAGCAAGTCAATTCCATAAACCAACATCTCTCATCTAAACTGCCCAAAGAGACAATGCTAATGCAAGTTCTCAGTTAAGAGACATCTCACCCTCTTAACATCCTCCCCCAACCAAGTTTTATATGGGCTTTGAACCTTTAGGAAAGTCTCAGATAAGATTTACACATTTCAAATGGAAGGTACTGGAGACCAAAGGTAGCAGTCACAAAGGCAGGTTAAAGCCAGGTGCTAACACCCCTGGAATCAAAACAGCTGCAGCCCTGCAGGAGCTCTCCCTACAGAGAAGTATATATTGTAATTCGGGAGTCTGGGTGCAGTTCAACCTGGGTTTAGCATGTATGTGCTTTGAGTTCAACCCTTAGCCCCAAGTAATAGTAGTAAGATAATATAATAATATAGTAAGATAATACAATAATAATAATAATGCATAATACTAACTTAGGGATTCTTTCCAATATGGGAGCTTTAAGAAAGGTTCTGCATTTGACAAAACATTTCCCGGGGAGACACAACACACTGGTCTACTCACCCCAGATGAGGAGCCCACGACAGACCAAAATATGGACACCACCCAAGTCCAACTTGGTGAACCAATGAGTTTTATGGTTACTTACAGGAGAAGAAATGACTCACAGCTGCATCACCGAAGCCCACCCTAGCATGGGTGACAGCTCACAAAGCTGGGAACCCAGAGCACACTGCACAGCCTGCAGGCCGATCAGCAGTTTGGAGAAGGTCCTTTCCGGTACCTCAGTTGGCCCAAACCTCTCCCAGGCAGTTTGGCTGGTTTCTGTTTCTCCCAGGCAGCTGGTCTGGTCTCCCAACTTGCTCTGAGAGGGACTCTCAAGTTCTTACTGTTTAGTCTGGCAGGGAGGGACCTAGTGAGTCTGGTCAGTTTCTGGGACTTGTTGGAGCTATTTGGAGTTGTTTACCTTCCCGCTTAAGGAGCTTCCTGCAGGATGGGATGTTTCAATCTCCAAGGAAACAGTTACATAACAGTTGTCATGGCGGACAGAGAGAAGGATGGGACAAATGATTTTCTCTGACAAACTTGTAGCTTTCTGGATTTTCGAAGATGCCAAAATAGTTTTAGTAATTACTGGGGTGGACCCAGAACACCTGTCTAACGTGTGATAGAGGCTTCCAGGACTTAGATCTTATACAAGGGGAGAAATGGCAAGTGTGAACTCTTAGCATTTGATGTTCCATTTAAAATCCTGCTGAGAGCCGGGCGGTGGTGGCGCACGCCTTTAATCCCAGCACTCGGGAGGCAGAGCCAGGCGGATCTCTGTGAGTTCGAGGCCAGCCTGGACTACCAAGTGAGTTCCAGGAAAGGCGCAAAGCTACACAGAGAAACCCTGTCTCGAAAAACCAAAAAAAAAAAAAAAAACCAAAAAAAAAAATCCTGCTGAGAAGCGCCATTTAATAGAGAGCACCGTGAACAAAGGGAGACACCTGGATCCACCCCCACCCCCACCCCATTAACAACTGATGGGAAAGAGGGAGAGGAGATCGGTCCATGCTTCCAGAAATGATGGATGGGGCCACTGGGCGGTGCTGGAGAGTCAGGGAGGACCCTGAGGTCAGGGAGCCTGTGCCGCTCAGAGTTTGGGTCTGTGAGAGTTACAGGGAGAAGGCTGCCGGCACAGAGCTGCCCGAGTTCTGAGAGAATGTCAGGAGAGAGTCCGGCTTCACCACCTGCAAGTCACATCCCCTCTCGTCCCTCATGTGTCAGAAGCCAGCAGCCAACTGCCCCACCAGCTGCCAGTCCACATTTACATCATCCTGAGGACAGTGGAGACATGCAGCTAGGTAGACCAGAGAGTGTAGAGCTCACTGGAAAACACAACACTGGGGGAGCGGCTCAAGGTGGAGCGGGGGCTCTTAGGAGGCGGAGCTCACTCCCATAGCCTCTGTGTCCTCGAACCTTTGACTGGGGAACCCAGAATCACAGAGAAGTACATGGGAGGCAGAGGCTCAGCAGGTAGGTCAGCAGGGCATCACACCATCTTTCACCAGCCTTTTAAACTGGTCTATCCATTCTCTCCTCAACCACCTTCAACCACCCTTTCCATTTCAGTCGACGGTTTCCTGCGAATGTCACCTATTGCCCTGCATGATTTAAGAGCTCTTGGACTACCTGAATCCCACTAGTCCGACCCTCCTGAGAACACTGAGGTATCCGAACTCCTGACTCCAAAAGTACAATCCCTAAGACCCCTAAAACAAAGTTCTCGTACTGTTTCTGAACTCAGATTGACCAATATTATGTAATCTATACATTTAAAGCACATAAACGCCACAGATGGAGTCAGCAAGGGGCACTTTGGCACTCAACCGAGTGATCTCCAGAACCCACATTGTGGAAGGGCAGACGAACTTCCGCAAGTTGTCCTCTGACCTCCACGCAAGTGCAGAGACTCACACACACACACACACACACACACACGTACACACACGTACACACAGAGTAGTGTTTGAAAATATAATAAAATAAGAGGGACTAGCTGGGTGGTGGTGGCACACACCTTTAATCCTGGCACTTGGGAGACAGAGGCAGGTGGATCTCTGTGAGTTTGAGGCCAGCCTGGTCCACACAATAAGTTCTAAGACAGTCAGGGCTATGCAGTAAAACCCTGTCTTGAAAAAAACAAAAAACAAACAAACAAAAACAAAAAGAAAGAAAGAAAGAAAGAAAGAAAGAAAGAAAGAAAGAAAGAAAGAAAGAAAGAAAGAAAGAAAGAAAGAAAAAAAAGAAAAAGAAAAGAAAGGAAAGGAAGGAGGTACTGGAGAGATGGCTCAGTGTTTAAGAACACTTGCTGTTATGATTCCCAGCCACTCCCACCCCAGCTACACGACCGCACATGTGCTGTCCATCAGTCAGGCAGAATGCTTAGTCATCCCAGGGCCTGGCGTCCTACATAATCCGTGCGCTACGTGATCATGTAATCTGCACACAGCATATCACGTAATCTATGTGCATGCATGGCGTAGTTATGTAAGCCCATATGCTCATGCTCAGGGGACCTAGAAAAGCAGATTCCACCCGTTCCCCTGCCCTCTCCCCTGCACCGTTCATTTCTAGTAGGCCTATTGCACAGTCCCTCTTTATCCTCCCCTAATAAAACTCTTACAGTGGGTTTCCTTGTGGCTCATGTTTTCTCTCACATGGTAAATAGTGCTGAAAATAAATGACAGTGGAGCTGTGACAAAGCAGGCCCTCCCAGCGCCCTGTGCCCGGGATCCTGTACCAAGTTTCATTCATCTACAACTGCCCACTTCCCATTTGCCTGGCCACTCTGGGCTCCCTGCATGAACTTTTCCTTCACCCCATTACTGGACCTTTCCAGAATCTCCAACAGGCTCTCCTTCAGGCCCCAGCACTTCACCTCCCAGACCTAACCCATCCCTTTTCCCTCTATGTAGGAGAGAAGGAGGGATATGCCCTTGGGACCCTAGGGCACCGGCTGGGACCCTCCTTTGCACCTGTAACATATCTGTCAAAAAAAAAACTAGACATGCCAGGCGGTGGTGGCGCACGCCTTTAATCCCAGCACTTGGGAGGCAGAGCCAGGAAGATCTCTGTGAGTTCGAGGACAGCTTGGTCTACAAAGCGAGTTCCAGGAAAGGCGCAAAGCTACACAGAGAAACCCTGTCTCGAAAAACCAAAAAAAAAAAAAAAAAACAAACAAAAAAACAAAACAAAAAACAAAAGCCAGCTAGACCTCACCTCTCAGGGCTGGGCACCCTGCATTCGTGCCTTAGCAGCTGCTGAGCTCCTTATTCGGGAATCAAAGAAGCTAACCTTTGGGTCAAGGTTGGGTCACCCACCACTATCTTCTCCCACTACAACCTGTCCCATCTCTTAACTTATAAAGGCTTACAAACTTTATCTCCTTTCTGAGTTCTCTCTTTCCCAGTGGCACTACTGGAAGATGCCACGCTTACTTTCCAGACTTGCCCACCCCTCAGTATTTCAAGCCTCCTCTCTCGACCTAATGCTGACTGTTCTCCTTCTCATTCCTGCACTGAAACCCTAGAGGAACTGTGGCCTCACCCTCCGCACACACAGGAGGGCACACTGCCTCAGCCCACTTACACCTAGTACACAGATGGCACCTCCTTTCTACATGAGGGGACCCATAAAGCAGGCTATGCCATAGTATCAGATACTGAGATAATAGAAGCACAGACATTACCCCCACACACCACTAACCAACAGGCTGAGCTGATAGCTCTCACCCGTGCCTTTTAATTGGCACAGGGACAATCCCTAGATGTTTATACACACTCCAAATATGCTTTCCATATCCTCCTGTACCACACTGCTATTTGGAGGGAGTGTGAGCTCCTCACAGCAAAAGGGGGATCCATATCTAACTCAGGTCAAATAATGGCCATGATAAAAGCCTCCCATCTCCCCAGGGCAATAGGAATTATTCACTGCTGGTCTCATCAGACCGACAGCTCCATCATCTCTAAGGGAAATAACCAGGCCGACCAGGCAGCCAGGACAGTGGCCCTCCAGGGCCCAGACTCACCCTACCCACCGCAGAGATCCATACAGTGCAGCCCACATCCTCACAGCCCCTGACACTAGGCAAATTCTGTCCTGTCTGCATCAGCTCTTTCACCCTCATAGTCTGGCTCTGTCTCAGTTTGTAAAAGCTCACTTACAGCCCACCTCTGAGGACTTACAGTTCTTTTTTTTTTTTTTCGAGACAGGGTTTCTCTATGTAGCTTTGCGCCTTTCCTGGAACTCGCTTTGGAGACCAGGCTGGCCTCGAACTCACAGAGATCCGCCTGGCTCTGCCTCCCGAGTGCTAGGATTAAAGGCGTGCGCCACCACCGCCCGGCTGACTTACAGTTCTTAAGAACTATTACTGCCCTTTGCAGAAGTCAGATCCCAATTCCAAATATCAGAGCCAACCTTTTCCCACCCACCAGGCTAGAGGTTCCCTTCCAGAGACTGACTGGCAGCTCGATTTTACCCATATGCCCACTGTCAGATGAAATATCTCCTTGTGATCATGGACTCATTTTTGAGTTGGGTGGAGGCATTTCTGGTTTCTAATAAGTGGGCTCAGACAGTTGCTGACCTCCTTCTCCGGGAGATCATGCCCCAATTTGGGATCCCTGTTGCTGTGGGATGGTCTGTATGTCAAATGTGTTGCTGATTGGTCAATGAATAAATCACTGATTGGCAGTGGCCAGGCAGGAAGTATAGGTGGGACTAACAGAGAGGAGAATTGAGAGAACAGGAAGCTGGGTGGGAGAGACACTGCCAGCCGCCATCAGGATAAGGAAGATGTAAAGTACTGGTAAGCCACAAGCCACGTGGCAAGGTATAGATTAATAGAAATGGATTAATTTAAGCTGTAAGAACAGTTAGCAAGAAGCCTGCCACGGCCATACAGTTTGTAACCAATATAAGTCTCTGTGTTTACTTGATCGGGTTTGAGCGGCTTGGGACTGGCGGGTGAGAGAGATTTGTCCTGACTGTGGGCCAGGCAGAAAAACTCTAGCAACAAATGGCGTCCAACGTGGTGGCAAGAGTTTCCACCTAAAAACTGAGAAAAGATTCTAAAACGGAGCTAAAAACAGCTTCCTAATTGTCTCTCTCAAATGAGCGGCAGCTGCCGGTTTGAGCTACTGGTGGGTTCCTAGTGTGCGCGCTCGACCTGCGGTATGGTGGGAATGAGGCCTCTGCAAGTGGCACATTAAGCTGCATGGTGGATTTAGCCTTTGCTAGTACAAAACAAAAAAAAGAGGTTTCTGGGCTACATGCTGCTTAGATAAAAGCATAGACCCACGATGGCTCCCAGAGCTGGCGGTAAACCACCGCCATGCTGGGAAGCTGAGGTGGGCGGAGCCAGCAGCCACAGCTGCTGCAGTTTAAGGCAATAGATTCACAATAAGACAGATTCAGATGTAATAGTTTAAAATGTGTGTAAAATATACGTAGGCTTGAAAGAGACAAAAAAGGTGATATATACAGTTATAGAAACAAATACATAGTTTTAAAAAATAAAGTCTTTAAAGAGACAGTAAAATTAATATAAAAAATAAGCCCCGTAAAGATGGATATCACACAGAGAATCTGGATTGTGTTGTCTTTGGGGTTCTTAACTACAGAGAGATATTTGATTGTAAAGGAAGCTGAGTTAAACCAATATGCATATTTTAAAGGTACCTTGACTTCAAAATTTGGATATAAGGATATGTTACTTTGGAAAGGAGACTCTGCTTTTGTTTCCACAGAAAGCCAGAGGCTATGGATTTGTTCCAGATTAAGACACATCAGGTTTGACCAGCCAAGACCACCTGAAAGGTCTCTGATGACACCATGGCCCAGATGATCCAACATCCAGAACCGTTTCAAGGCAACTGGCTCAGATGATACAGCCTCACTGTGGCTAGAGTTTTCCTGCCTGACCCACAGTCAGAACAAATCTCTCTCACCCACCAGTCCCACAGCCACTCAGACCCGACCAAGTAAACAGAGACTTATATTGCTTACAAACTGTATGGCCGTGGCAGGCTTCTTGCTAACTGTTCTTACAGCTTAAATTAATCCATTTCTATAAATCTATACCTTGCCACATGGCTCGTGGCTTACCGGCATCTTCACATGCTGTTCCTCATCGTGGCGGCTGGCAGTGTCTCTCTGACTCAGCCTTCCACTTCCCAGCTTTATTCTCCTCCTTGTCCCGCCTACACTTCCTGCCTAGCCAATGGCCAATCAGTGTTTTATTTATTGACTAATTAGCAACACATTTGCCATACAGAACATCCCACAGCACCTCACGGACTACTCCATGATCCTAAAATTTTCTTTGTTTCCCCAGAAGATACAGCACCCCCCTCCAGCAGGAAGTGGTAAGAGAAGCTATGCCCAAATTCCCAAATATACCAAGCTGACTTTGGAGATGTGTAAAGGTTAAAACCTTCCTTTTTAAGAAAAGAAAAGGGGAAGTGCTGTGGGATGGTCTGTATGTCAAATGTGTTGCTGATTGGTCAATGAATAAATCACTGATTGGCAGTGGCCAGGCAGGAAGTATAGGCAGGACTAACAGAGAGGAGAATTGAGAGAACAGGAAGCTGGGTGGGAGAGACACTGCCAGCCGCCATCAGGATAAGGAAGATGTAAAGTACTGGTAAGCCACAAGCCACGTGGCAAGGTATAGACTAATAGAAATGGATTAATTTAAGCTGTAAGAACAGTTAGCAAGAAGCCTGCCACGGCCATACAGTTTGTAACCAATATAAGTCTCTGTGTTTACTTGATCGGGTTTGAGCGGCTTGGGACTGGCGGGTGAGAGAGATTTGTCCTGACTGTGGGCCAGGCAGGAAAACTCTAGCAACACCCTGTCTCTCTTCAGTCTGCTAATGGTCCGGATTTCACCTCTCAGATTTCCCAGACCCTATCTAAAGCTCCTAATGTACCTTGGCATTTTCATATCCCTTACCACCCTCAGTCGAAATGCACCAACCGCTCTTTAAAATCTATTCTTATTAAGATGTCACAGAAACTTCACCTTGACTGGGTGAAATTATTGCCTCTAGCTCTTTTCAGGCTCCGGACCCTTCCCAATCAACGCCTTTCAATCGCTCTGTTTGAGCTCACGTATGGGAGGTTGGTTCTAATCCCGGGGCCTCCTCTTACAACCTCCACCTCTCCCTGAGCACTTGCTTACCTCTCTACTCCATCACCTCTGCCCTCTCTGTGGAACTTCGCTGACCATTCCTTGCCTCAGCCATGTGACAATTCTTGCCCACCCTCAATCCACACTGGGGACCAGGTTCTTCCTTCCCCTCCAGGCCAGCACCCCTCACCCCTTTCCCCTAAATGGCAGGGACCCTTCAAGGTAATTCTGGTAACCCCCACAGCTGCTAAGCTCGAGGGCTTTCCGCACTGGACTCACCTGTCTCACCTGAACCCTTTTGCCCTACCCTCACCCCAGGGGAGGCCTTTTATCTGACCCTCACTCCTCACATGCAGTGATGCAAACAGGGCCCTGCTCTCTAAAGTTCCAGAGGACATGGGGATCAACTGCCTTGTCACCAATTCTAGAAGAATGAGGTTTCATCCCCAACCGTACTCAGTCCCACTGGATTGGGAACCCCATGTTTTTTCTTCTTCCTGATTCCCTCTCCAAGTTTTCTGTCTTTACTGACCTTATTTTGCTTCATCAGCTTTCCTTTGTGTCTCTAATAACACATTCAAATTTCTAATTAATTACTCAGCTAATCGTTCCGGACCACCATCAGCCATAAAACCAGAGACACAAGGACCATCAAATATACCCAGGTGGTAAGAAGCAGTAACAGTCCAGAGCATTCACACTCCCAGACACAAAAGGGTCTGGACTCTGCAAAAATAGACTGTTAAATGCCCTCAGCAATTGATCACCTGTGTCTCCTGGATGCCAAAATAATAAAGGAAATAGGGGCCTTAAGGTTTGTCTCAGATGAAGATAAAAAGCCTAATTGATAATAATAAAAAAAGGCATGTTCCAGATTTCTCTCTCTCTCTCTCTCTCTCTCTCTCTCTCTCTCTCTCTCTCTTACACTAACCAATAAAATTCTGATAGCAGAGTACTAAACATTATAATATCATGGCTACCAGCTCAAAATTTTAAGTTCCCTATGCTTCTTAATACACTTAAAATTTGTCTCCTTCATAAAGTTAAAAATTCTTCAGAGCTCCAGAGCCAGCTTGGATCCACCTGGACAGGTCAGATCCACTTCAAATAAGTATCATTCAAACTTTCCTGGTCCCGGGACCCCTCAGGAGCCCCTTCAAGGTAAATTTTTTCTAAACTTCCTTTTCTGCCTCACCAGCCCCTTGTCAGATCCAAACAGCCAGATCCAAGTGGCGATGGACGGTTCCACAGGGCCCAAAGCAGCTGAAGGGAATCAGCGACCTAGAACGTCCGATTACCTCAAAAAGCCCCCTTCCCTACCCCTCAAAATCAACCAGTGCCCACCGAATCAGCTGGAAGCAGTTCCAGGAGACATGGTGACCCCATTCCCGCTCACCTGCCCGCTCTAACTCCTAATTTTTACAATAACAAGAAGTGTGGAATGTTATAATTCCCAGCCACCCCCAACCCCAGCTACATGACCGCACATTCGCTGTCCATCAGTCAGGCAGAATGCTTAGTCATCCCAGGGCCTGGCGTCCTACGTAATCTGTGTGCTACATGACCACATAATCTGTGCGCAGTGTGATCACATAATCTATGTGCATGTGTGACGTAGCTACGTAAGCCCATATGTTAGGAGGGGGACCTATAAAGGCAGATTCCACCTGTTCCCTGACCCTTTTTTCCACATCATTCATTTCTAGTAGGCCTATTGCGCATTCCCTCTTTACCCTCATCTAATAAAAACTCTTACAGTGGGTTTCGTAGTACCTCGCATTTTCTCTCACATGGTAAATAGCACTGAAAATAAACAACACTTGCTGCTTGCAAAGACTGAAGTTCAAGTCCCAGACTCCATGTCAGGCAGTTCACTCATTAATCACCTCAATCTATCACCAGGAGATCCAGTGCTCTCACTGCCTTAGTGGGCCTCTGCACTTGTTTTCTCTCTCTCTCTCTCTCTCTCTCTCTCTCTCTCTCTCTCTCACACACACACACACACACACACACACACACACACACACACACACACATGATTTAAAAAATGAAATGAATCTTTAAAATACGTGAACAAACAAGAAGAGATACAAAGCCATGCACTGGTAAGGCATTATTGGAGACTGAAACATTGGGCACATTTCATTCTCAACCGACAAGCATCTGTGCAACAGCAAAGACTCAGTTGTTGTGGGGTATTGGATCACACTGTATGAAAATGTGTCGCCGTTTTATTATGACTGGTTTAATAAAGAGCCATTTTATTATGATTGGTTTAATAAAGAGCTGTGTGGTGGTATTTTACTTGTACTGAAATGTGATTTTAATTGTATGTTAATAAATAAAGTTGTCTGGGGGTCAGAGCTATTAGAGCCATAGCAAGTACATGGCGGTGGTGGTGCACGCCTTTAAGGACCTGGAGGGCGGTACATTCAGGCAGTGACGAGGCAGTCACATGTTTGGGTTTACAACCAATGAGAAGACAGAACAGCTAGACTATATAAAGACACACACAGGAAGTAGGTCCCCCTTTTCGGAGAGCTCTCTTGGCTGAAGAGGATCCCTGAATCAGGAAGGGTGAGGCTCTTAGCTCTGACCTCTTGGCTTTCTTCTCTGAATCGGCTCTGTGTTTCTTATTTAATAAGACCGTTGGTTACATCTACAGAGCTGAATGGCCAACAACTAGGCAGGAGGGTTTAGGCAGAGGGAGGAACTCTGGGTTAGAATCTGGATGCACAGGAGACGCCAGAAATACATGGAGGGAGTCGGACATATAGAATGAAGGAGAGGTAGAGAGCCGTACGGCAGAATGTAGAGTAATAGAAACAGGTTAATTTGAATTATAAGAGCTGGTTGGGAACAAGCCTAAGCTAAGACCAAGATTTCATAATTAATAACAAGTCTCTGTGTCATTATTTGGGGGCTGACGGTCCAAAAGAAAGTCCAACAAGAAAGACCCACTGCACTCAGTGATGTTGGGCTGGGAGCTGCGAATACAAGATAGAACATAGAGAGGGACATCGAAGCAGGGGACACTGAGTGACACAGGAAGACATGACAGGGGCATGCGACAGAGCTAGGCGTTCAAAATGGAGCACAGGGGGACATCCAATCTGGGTTTCTTTCCAAGGACAGCGTGCTGACCAAGGTTTTTTGGTTTTAAGGAATAAACATGTGTAACTTGGGTGTCTTACTGTGAGGAGCCAGGGACTGGGAAGACTGGAGAGGAACAGCGGGCACCCCCCTCCTCACCCTCTCCTTCCCTTCCCCTCCCCCACCTTCATTCCCCAAACCGTCTGGCCTCCTTGGCCAGCTCCTCAGCATGTGAATGACCCCAAAGCGGCTGCCATGGCCTCAAGCCTAAGCTGACAAACTCAGTTCGTCCTCTTTTTAGTTTTTGGTTTGCTCACTGTCTCACCACCGTTTATGGAATCAACACACACCCTGGAAACGGTAGATGGATCAACACGGGTCTCCGGTCCAAGCCACCCAAGTCATTAGCCATCCAGTGGCCACTGCTGGCTCGAGCTCAGTGACCATCTCTGGCTAATCAGCAGAGTGCTTTGGTCCATGAAACTCTCGTCTCCAGAGGTCAATTTGGGTCTGGCACGTTACAGGGCAGTGTTTTCTGCTCTGGTTTTTGTTTTGTTTTGTTTTTGTTTGTTTGTTTGTTGTTGTTGTTTTCAATCTGAAGAAGAAACAGCCACTAGAGAAAGGAGGGGCTGGAGGGGCTGGAGGGATGGTGTGGCGGGTCACACAGCTTGCTGCCCAAGCCTGAGGTCAGGAGTTTGGATCCTAGCCCCACATAAAAAGCCCAATATGAACCTAGTGGTTCATGCCTTTACTTCCAGCACTTGGGTGGCAGAGGCAGGCAGATCTCTGTGAGTTCGAGGCCAGCCTGGTCTACAAAGTGAGTTCCAGGACAGCCAGGGCTATTACACAGAGAAACTCTGCCTCATAAAACAAACACACAAAAAGCCCAGAGTGGCTGTGTTTGCCCACTACAGGGCTTAGACAGGGGGATGACCTAGCTCCAGGTTCACAGAGAGGGAATAAGGTGGAGTGGTGGAGGACACCCAACATCTTCCTCTGCTTGCTCTCTCTCTCTCTCTCTCTCTCCCTCTCTCTCTCTCTCTCTCTCTCTCACACACACACACACACACACACACACACACACACACACGGAAATGCAGAAGGTAGCAGATACCACGGATTACCTGGAGTGTGAAAGGAAAGTTCGTGGCAGCCCGAGGCACCTTGAGAGGTTCAGTAAGGGCAGGGCCTGCAGCCAGAGGCGCTGTCGGAACAGTAGAGTGGCAGGCTGCAGCGGGCACCAAGTACGATGGCAATGTCCAATGCCAGCCAGCCTCACTAGAAAACTCCGAGGTCTCATTCTGTGTGTGTGTTCTCTGAGGGGTCTCTCCCAGGCCTCCCTGGCCTTTCTTTACTCAGTGAACAGTTCTGAGGCACTAGGAGAGGTCGGGCCAGGTTCAGGGGGCACCTCAGGCCCCCTGTGAGGGGTCAGCCTAGTTTTTCTGTAGCTGCTGCTCGGATCTTAGGGAACTCAATCCATCTGAGGGGGTCCGGAAACTTGTGTTGTCCTTCTTGACCCTTCTGGATTCAGGGAAAGGAGGAAGCAGCTTGAGCCTGTCACAGGGCTGCAGAGACTTCCAGAGGAGCAGGCACTGAGAATGGGGGTGGGGGGGGGGGTTCCGACAGGATTTCCCAACGGCAATGGTTCTACCCTTGGGGAGAGGGACCGCTGCGCCTTGTGTGCAGATGACTCACTGAGCACCTCTCCATCAGGTCTGTCTGCAGCAGTGTGGGTATGGGACGGGGTGCAGAGGAGGAAGGCTGCTTATCAAGCATCTCATGAGTCCTGCCACTGCTCATACTGTCTTATTTAATTATATCAAGTACTTCCCAAGGCTTGGTCGCCAGATGCTCTGGTTCCCTGGTCCACATTTGGATCTACTCAGTGATCAGTTCCCTTCCCACTTAGTCCATGGAAAGCTCTGTCAGAAATGAGCAATCAAAGAATGGAAATAAAGCACTCAGGGTAGCTAGCACATCCTCCCAGCAGGTTACAGGCTGTTGTAGGCGTGCCCAGAATCAGCATCGGGCACCTCAGGCACCAGCTGTGTGGTCTCTGAACTCCTGACATATGCTCAGAACCATGAGGTAAGCGCTGCATTTTACAGCTTTACTGTAGCAAAACTCTAACATTTTAATATTGAGTATGTGTCAAATAATATTTTTATTGCATTTATGTGATGAGTCAAATAATATTTTTATTGCATTTATGTGATGATCAATCTGAGTTTGTCAACTGGATTGGATCTGGAATCAACGAAGAGAGGGGTCTCAGGCAGGTCGGCAAGGGCATTCGCAGAAGGATTAACTGAGAGGTCAGGCCTCTCCTGAGTGCATGACTTCCGGCTTTGGCCCAAGTGTGTCTACCCCAGCTGCTGTGCTGTGCCCCACCATCAGAATGAAGCTCGTTAGCCCTTCTAACACTAACTGAAGACCAGCAGTGCTCCGGAAATCCTCCAGGACTTCCATGCCAGAATGGGGCCACCGAGGCACTCGGCCTCATACACTTAGCAGCTCCCAGGTTGTCTGTTGCACGAATCCTAAACTGGTTTTAATAAAAACCCGGAGCCAGATATTGGGGTAAAAGCTGAAAGATCAGAGGAAACAAGCCACAGCCGCTTCTCACCTCACCAACGCCTCAGCCAAAAAGAGAAGATCCTGTCTCCATGACTCCTCAGACTCAGCCTCTCAGTCCTCAGCCAAAAGGAACTAATTCCTGTCTCCTCCTGTTTATATTCCTTTCTCTGCCCAGCCATATCACTTCCTGTCTGGTGGTTGGGATCACAACCTTCCTAGTGCTGGGATTAAAGGCGTGTGACTCCATGTGCTGGAATTAAAGGTGTGTACCACCACTGCCTGGCTGTTTCTCTTTTAAACTGGATTAATCCCATGTAGTCTAGTGTGGCTTTGAACTCAGAGATCCAGAGGGATCTTTGCCTCCCCAAGTGCTACAATTAAAGGTGTGTGCCACCACTGCCTGACCTCTGTGGCTAATTCTGTGGCTGGCTGTCCCCTGATCTTCAGGCAAGTTTAATTAGAGTACAACAAAATATCACCTCATTTTCCCTTTTTTGTCTAAAATAATAAAAGAAGATTTTAACTAATATAAGAAAAACTATATACAATAAATACAATAACTATATACAATATATACAGTCAAGAATTACATTAACAATGTCCAGTCCATTAACATTTGACAAATTCAGAGAAAATACTCCATTATTTGGTGAGTCCAAAATGTTGGACCTAATTCACTTTCTAACTTGTATTACCAGTTGTATACTATCTTCTGATGTCTTTCAAACTTATACCCTTTACACATCTTTAGTGACTTTCTGAATTTGTTAACAAGGAAAACTTTAACTATCTAATCTTCATTTCCCTCAGAGACCTGAGAAAGAAGTAATATTACCTAAGTAAACAGGAAGTGCAAGCAAGTGACTTCCAAAAAATGTGAGAAATGACAGAAACAGCTAGCTGCCTGGACAGTCACTCAAGGTTCATCTGCAACGTTGGGGCATCCATCTTTGACCTACAGGCCTAGCATGTCTGACAGACTTATCTGTGGAGCAGGATATTCTGAAGGACTGTCCTACCTTGTCTTGGCAAGGTTTGGCAGTCCTTTCTTTTGTGTCCTGCTTGTCCATTTGGACAGCATACTGTCAGCAGTCGATGTAAGGACATTTTCTTGTCCACTGGCTAACTTTTGCCACAAAGAAAGTAAACTCAGTAAGGAGTTTCTTTGATGCCTATCATCTTCTCTGAAGTAAATTGGTGCTGCCAGGAGCAGACATGTCTCATTGTCATAAAAAAAAAAAGAATCTATGTTATTAAAACATCTTAAATGCCATAGTAGTCACCTCTCCAGTGTGGAGGCTGCTATTCATTAGTGTTGAAAGAGAACTGGATAGTGTGATAGAACACTTCCCCAGATGTTATGTGAATGAATGACGCACCAAAGGGTTGAATTAATGGACTGGGCAGTTCATGAACAAGTAGATAAACGAATAAATACATGATCCTTATATCAGACAGGTAGTTGCACTTGGTAATTTCTTCTGGGAGGCAGAACAGTTTACTGACAGAGCGTGTGAGCCCTTCACAAACGCTGAAATCTGGAAGTGACAGTTGCTTTTTCTGACATTTCTTCTGAGCACACTGACCAGGGTTCATGAAACAGGGACCCCCTTCTTTTAGTGGTGACTTCCTGGAGCTTTCTGTTGACAGAGAAGATGGGGCAGAAGTGGCAATGATGCCATCTGTCACACCAGAGCCTTTCCATCAAGCCAGTTCCCACTTGTCACATCAACTGTTAAGACTGACTTATATACAAGAGCTATGGAGGACCCCTGGGGGCCAGAGCTCATTCTCCTCTGGGACTACTTTGATGGTTTCTCTGTGCATCATTACCATCTTGGTACTCATCAGCTAAGACTGGCTGGGTGGGAAGGGACCACTGCAGGATGTGCTAATGATGGACTCCGCCATCTTCCTCTCTGGACACCCCAGGGCACTGAGCCCTTTCTTCCCCAGAGCAATGTGGTGTCGGTCATTCCTTTCGGAACACCCAGTGGCCTCTGTGTCTCCCCAGATCTAACCCTACCTGTCTCTTCATGCCCACCACCTTCTGACTCCACACACACACATCTCTGGTTTGTCCAGATGTGCCTTTTCCATTCCACTCCCTGGGCCACTATGATCCTGATGGAGCCATCAGAGGCTGCAGGCTGTAAACTGGGGTTTTTCAAGCCTGTCGTCACAGCCAGGGATTAGGAGTTTGACTCATGGGATGTGGGTGGCAGGTGCCATGCCTTCTCTTGGTGCAGCTGTCAAATGTGAAGGGATGGGCAGGCTTTGCTGTTTCTCATTCTGCTTTTATTAAAAAGATCCAACTGCAGTCCTCTGGACACTAGTGGGCATGCCCATGGTGGGCCGTTTTCTTCCAGGCTAAGAGTCACTGAGGTAAAAGACACTGGATTCTGGGGCTTCGTCAGTCTTTTTATTTAAGGTGGATGCCTTGAAACAGAGGCCTCAAGAACAGTAGCCAAGGCAGCACCTGCCTGGCGTCCCAGCCCCCAGGTCTACCCCTAGTCTCAGCTCCTACAATGCGGTGGAGGACGCCCGTTCCCAAGCTGTCCCCAGGGTCCTCTCAGCAGCTGAAGCAGAGCTTAGAAGGAAGAAGTTGTCACCTGTGCCAGCTCCAGGTGTCAGCCAGCAGGGGGAGAGACTAAGGCACGGTCTTCTCTAGTGGCCATGACACACATTTACCATCGTGCCATAAGCTCTTCAGAGAGAGCTCATGGAGACACAGCTCAAGCTGCAGAGTGCTTGTCTAGCATACTCACTGATGGGCTCGCTCCCCACGACTGCAGAAATGGGGTGTGGCAACACACGCTTATGATCCCAGCACTGCAGCCCGTGTGGAGGTCCGAGGACAGCTGGCCGGTGATGGTTCTCTCCTCCCACCATGTGGGGCCGGGACAGAATTCAGGTCAGGCTCTTTAGAAAACACGCTTACCTGATGAGCCATCCTGCCAGCCCTCTTACTCTATTTGTAGACAGATTCCCACTGAGGCCAAGGTCAGCCTTGAATTTGTGGCAATTTTCCGGCCTCTGCCTTCTGAGTGATAGAATCACAGGTTTGTGACACCTCACTTGGCTAAGTGTTTTTTTTGTTTTTAAATATTTTTTATGTATTCTGAGATTGTCATACAATTATACGATCAAATACATTTGACCACATCGGCCCACCACCATCTCCCCCGACTCCTCTCTACTGCCCCCATTCCCTCTCTTCTTCACGTCACTTTTAGTTATTAGCAATTCCAAATCCAACCAGCACGCTAGACACCATGAGGACACTTAGTTTCTGTGTTTATTTCCCCTCATCTCTGCACAATACCCATCTCCCCCTCGAAGCCCTCCCCGCTCCCCGTTAAGATTCCCCTTTCCTGTCCCACATGTCCTTTCGCTCACCCCGCCCCCCATCCTGCCTCCTCACCTCCAATGGCCCTCCCCAGTCTCCTGTCTAAGAGCATAAAAAGCGAGTGAGATCACTTCCTGGGTAAAATGGCTTGCCACAAGCCTGCCAACTTGAGTTCAATCCTGGAGTCCATGATAGAACCAACTTCCAAAAGTTGTCCTCTGACTTCTACATGCCTGCTGTAACACACACACACACACACACACACACACACACACACACACACACACACACACACACACACACACATTTTTGAAAGAGTGAATAAGAATTACTCTTTTGGAAAAAACAAAGCTACTGTTTGCTATCATCAGGCATGAAATACTTCCTTTCCTAAGAAAGTAAGCTTCTTTGTGGTTAGTGTTCTGCTTTAAAGGCCTTTGAAAGAAAACAGGGAAACAAATTGAGTGGGAACGGGGATGCGTTTTCTCAGTGGAGTGGGCTAACTGAGACACACTGCCCGGTTTCCCCAGCGAGGCAGCCGTGGCCGGGCAGACGTGTATCCAGTGACCTTTGTTCTTGTTTGTGTTCTCCGTCTTCCTCCATCCCAACCACACACAATCTTGTAGTTGAAGCTCTCCACCTGCTCAGCTGAGAGACTAATAAAAGTGGGGACCAAATCATGGACTCCACACAATCCCGCTGGCACAGTCCAGTCCCCAGCTCACTTTGGTCTACAGTTCTCTCTCCTGTGTGGCGCAGCAGCTGCAAGACTGCGGGCAGCTTCATCTCCAGGTCCTGAGCAGCCCTGCTCCTCCCTTACCTGTTACCCTGGAAGCTGTGAGTGAGAACAAGACTTATCTGAGTGGAACCAAAGAGACCTGGGCAGTTTCTCCTGTGTGTGTGTGTGTGTGTGTGTGTGTGTGTGTGTGTGTGTGTGTGTGTGTGTGTGTGTGTAGGACAGAGTTTGATGTTGTCTTCCTCCATCACCTCCATCTTATTTCACAAGCCAAGGTCTCTTTCTTCAGCCACACCACCATGGGCGTTCCTGATTTCTGGAGACAGGTAGGGTCCAGCTTGGCTAGTGCTTGGATAGGAGACACAATCTCACTGAACTGGCATAGTGATATGTTTTTCGGAAAATATCTCTTGATTTCATGGAGACTGAATTTTTCACAGACCTTGCCACCAGGTTAATAATATACCTGGAGATCTGCTAAGGCTATGTATTTAACCTGCTGTCCTACTGTGTGCTCTGCCTGTTTTAAGTTTAACCTTAAACTTAAACTTGCATTCCAACTTTTACACAAGCTCAATGCAGGGCTTTAATATTAAATTGTGTGCTCTTCCATACCCTTGACCCAGAATAATGAGTATGTTGTAATTATTTGCTGAAAGCAGCCAACAAATTGGAAGCAACTTATACAGCAAATGCCCACCACAAATGTTGAAAGCAACATGTAGATTATAGGTTGATAGAGTTGTTTGAATGTTATTAAGTCAGTTGGCATCAGTAATTTCTTCCCTTGTAAAATTGTTAAGAGATTTCTATTTTTTTTTTCTTGGCAGACTACCTCACCCAGGCATCCCGCAAAGTAGGTGGGTCGCCTTAGGGGGTAACCTTTACCCGCTCAAAAATTCTTCTCACATTAGCAGTGAGGACTCGGGCATCACCCCGAATCATTATTTTCCTTACTCATAAGTTTAAGGCATGAGATTTCTATTTAAAAAAAAAAAACCCATTCTTTTTCTTTTTCTTTTTTTCTTTCTTTCTTTTTTGTGTGTGTGTATGTGTTTGCTGTTCAATAAACAGAGCAAAGCCCTTTGCTAGGGGCCTGAACTCGTATGCGCGCGCGCACATACACACACACACACACACACACACACACACACACGCACACACACGCACGCACAGACATAGAGGTACAATGCAAAGACAACAGAGACCGAGAGATCAGACACACACACAATATTCAGACAGGCTGGTCTAGATACTAGACTACAGACAGATGAAGACAGGAGAGAAGTGGAGAATTCAAATCTGGGCTTGCTCTTGGTCAAATTAATGCAAAGGGAAGTTAGACGCTTCGTTTGTATTCCTTACCACACCACTGCTGCAGGGTTGTACAGTGTCTGCCTCGGACACCTCCATCTTATTTCATGAGGCAAGGTCTCTCCTCTTCGTCCATACCACCCTGGATGTGCCTATCTAATCTGAGCCCTGGAGCTAAGCTAGGTTGGGCCTGGTTAGTACTTGGATGGGAGACAAGGTGTCTCACTTAACTAGAAGACCAGTGGGCCCCAGGGACCCTCCTGTCTCTGTCTCCCCAATTCTAGGACTATGTTTTTACTTGAGTGCTGGGGATCTGAACTCAAGTTCTCATCTTTCAGAGGCAAGCACCTCACACACACCGAGTCATCTCCCTAGGGCCCTGGCAGATGTTTAAGCCAATCTTCTTAGTCACTTTCACGAACTGGTTCACCGATTTCTTGCTGATTCTCTTGGAAGGCACCTCCACTAGCTCCTGTTGACTCTCGGACCCTGCTGGGACCCCACCCCAGCAGCCGGCTCAAACCAAGCCCCTGGAAGACAAGTGCCAGTTGTCTCGATTCCAGGCTATTCAACCGGCACACATGCTTTGCCAACTCACATCTGGAAGGTCTACACTTAACCACTCCACCAGTGGCACAGTCGTCTAGCCACCATCAGTTTCCCACCAGCCTGAGCCCCACGGTTGCACAGGATTATGTCCTATGCTACTTTGTAAGGTGGTCCCAGTGGGCAGACCGGTGGTGGGGAGACATGTCTACCACGATAAAGCTTCCTCTCACCAAGTTCATTTCCAATTTTATGAACCCTTCAACCTTCCAGCCAAGACTCTTAAGGACTAATGTTTCCAAAAGTAACTGTCCATACACCTCTTCCAGATCTGGGGAAAAGTAAAACCAACAAAATGCTACCACACTTTGATCTGATCTGAAATGTTCAAGATGATGTACTCTTAACTCTCTCAAGTCAGACTTAAAAAATACAACAACAAAAAAACCCAATTCTGTTAAGTACAGATGTCTTAAGTGTTAAGAAGTCGATCCCAACACAGTGTGATAGGAGATAACTGTGATTTGGAGTGACCGCTTCCTCAAAAGGTTCAGAAGGGAAGAACCTTAAGATGGGCTCAATTCAAGCAAATGGTCTCCTAGTGTGCTGGAATTCCTCAGGACCACAGGAATAAAAACTCACTCTGCACCACCAGAGGTCCTTAAGGACCTTTCTGCTCCATCTTGAAGATGGCTGGGCACTTTTCACTCCAGGACTGTTTCATGAACCCATCTCAGTCCTCCGTCTGCCCACATCTCCAGTTCTTGCCGCCTGCCCTTCTGGAGGTAACCAGAAGGAGGGTCAGGACAACTGTAAAGTGTAAGGAGCAGGTTGGCAGTTTGTCAGTTTCCGTGAGTTTTGCATGTTCATTTTCCTGTCTGAACAAACTCGTTAACTATTTCTCCCGTTCTCTCTTCCGATGTTATTCTTAAGCACTCAAGCAAGCTTTTGCTTCCTCCTTCCTGTAACCTGCAATGCCTGGTGCTGCATTAATCATAACCATGTATCCTCTCTGGCTTTGTGTTTGGAAGCCCTCAGCACAGCCCCAATCACAAGACATTATTACTCATCACTCATTATCTACCTCTGACTCTTGCCTTAGCCTGCTCCTTGCTTCTTGTCTAAGTAAGGCATTCTCTATTAATACTATGCTTGCATTTCACGTCGTTGGTGGAAGAAACACACACATGGATAAACAAATGAATCATTCATTTAAAACTTTTTAAGATTCATGATGTACAGTCAGCTGAAGTTTTTAATTAAAAAATGTTTTCCATGTTTGGTCTGCAGGTTTGTCTAGGAACCACTTGCATGCCTGGCTCCCTCAGACACCAGGAGGGGTTATCAGATCCTCAAACTCGCTACAATTGTGAGCGGCCATGTGTGTGCTGGGATTCTAACCTGGGTCCTCTGGAGGACTAACCAGTGTTTTTAACCACTGAAGCATCTCTCCAACCATAGCTGCATTTTATAGAGACTTACTTTAAATGTTTCTTTAAATGGCTTTTCAAGACAGGGTTTCTCTGTGTAGCCCTGGCTGTCCTGGAACTTGCTCTGTAGACCAGGCTGGCCTCGAACTCAGAAATCTGCCTGCCTCTGCCTCTCAAGTGCTTTAACTATTTTTAATTCCGTTTGTGTATGTACAGGTGCTGGAGGACGCCAGTGGTTGTCGTCCTGGGGCTGGAGGTACAAGTAGTATGAACTATTAACTGCTGAGCTACCTCTCCAGCCTCAGAAGCAGTCTTTGCACACTACATTGTTACTAATATTTGATCATGTGTGGTTATAGTTGATTCTTGTTCACCACTGAAGATTAACAGAGTTAATTCTATTCTTTCAACAGGCATTTGGATGTTTCTAAGCTTTTCACTAAACCAGTCATAGTAGTTGTGAATGTGAACATGGAAGGTTCCTTGGCTTCTCATGCACACACACCAGGTTTCTAGGAGGCAGACCAACCAGCGGATTACTTGTTTGGAGTGTTCTAAATGTATTTTTAAACAAGAGCTGAACATTTTCTGTTTATATAAATGGTAAGACAGGGTTTTGCTATGTAGCCCAGGCTGTTCTCAAAATCTCCTGTCTCATCTTCCAGGGTGCTGGGGTTACAGGCCTCTCCTTCACCGAATGTATCTTACACGCTCACACTAACATATGTTTATATAAGCCCAGTGTTGTCTTTATTCACACTTCTAGATACTTTTTCATGTACTTGAAGGGCGACTGCTTTCAGATTCAAAGTACATTTCTAGCTAACACTTCTAAAGCTTTCCTTACACATCAGAGTCAGCAAGAACTGAACTTTCTGGCAATTTATTGCATGCATACAATTTTTAAAACGATGTCATACATGTGGGCAATGTATTTTGATTTAATTCATTCATTACTTACACCCTTCCCTCCCGCATTGAACCTCTTTTAAACTAGTCCCACCTCCCAGGTTCGTGGCTGTATATGCAACTGAGTTTAGTTAGGGTTGGTTGAATACTCACAGACAGGAGTCAGGCAACTTACCAGTGACTACACCACTGAGGAAAATCACTCCTGCCTCACAGCAACCCATTGCCAGTAGTGGGGCTCATAAGCCCCACCCCTTGACAAAAAGCTGGGGGCTGTTGTGCAGGTAACCCCAGCCGCTGCGGCCTTGCAATTGGAACCACCATGTGTCCAGCAGTTCCCGTCTTCCCTGCTCTCCAGCTGGAATGTATCATCTTAGTTTGTCTGCCCTACCCTCACCCTTTTTTGTGCCTGGCACAATGGAAGAAAACCTTAAATATCATTGCTGTTACGTTCCCAGACCTGTTAGAACTCCTGTCCCTCCAGCACAGAAGCAGCAGTGTTCCTCAAGTAATTCAGGGCCATTGACAACAAAGTTATTAAAGGTAATGGTAATAACTTTTACCATTACTCTTGGGGGAGAAACAACCCACTAAGCAAGTTTACAATTTCTTTTATGGACTATAGATTCTTCTCTCTGTAGAATTAGCCTTCCTTTAGCTCAATATACCTTATTTTCCCCCGAGTATCAGCTGCATTCCCTCAGCTCCTGAAGACTTTACAGCTATTTTTGACATAAATACCCACAAGTTTCACTAAAAATAACTTCCTGGGCTCTTACAAAAATTAGAAACTATTGAAGTGCAAGGAACAGGAATCTAATGCAGGTCCTCAGTCTGGAGCATTAGGAACCTCCACACCAGCATTTACGACGTTGAACATGAGCCTTGGTTCTCCTTTCTATAGCCACAACCCCAAAACTGGAGTACACATTTGTTTAAATTGTTTTGCTTTTTCAAGACAGTGTTTCTTTTGTATAGCCCCAGCTGTCCTCAAGAGATCCACCTGCTTCTGCCTCCCCAGTGCTGGGATTGAAGTCAAGTGACGGGGCCACCAGCCAGGAGTACACTCACTTTGCACGTGTACTTGTGGAGGTCAGAATCCGAAGTTCTCTCCTTCCACCATTTAGATTTCAGGGGTAGAAATTGGGTCATCAGGCTCAGTGCGCAGCACCTTTATTAACTGAGCCATCTTGACCATACAAATTCCTCTCATCTGGATACCATTCACTCCACCATACATCTCACACTGCTGACCACCGAACAGCAGCTGGCCCAAACCAACAACTGTTAGAATGCCTGGTGGGGACACTGACAAGAGGTTTTATGATTAGGGTACTTAAGCTTGGGTTTTCAGAAGTGTTCTGAACCAGATTCAACTGTAAAATACTTCCGGCCCTGGCATCACCTAGTTAAGTGTGAACAGACTAATTTCCGCACCCCCCCCCCCCCACATTGCTCCAGTAAACCGGGGCTTTCTGCAGTATCAGGTGGTGAGGTATTACCACAGGGCAAGCACGGTAGCTTCCCAACAGCTGGCTTATCCAGTCCTGACTAGTCCAGTAACACCATTTTAAATCACGTACCAGTGACGGGTCTTCTATAGACTACCGAGATCAGAGTACCCTGAAAGGACCCAGACCCATGCAGGCACCAGCGTCACGGAATCCAGAACAGCTTGCACCTGGTAGTTTCCCAAGGCCTGCTCAAACGAAACCCTTTCCCACACCCTAGTGTGCTCCCCTGGCAGTGCTAACGCACCACATACAAGTATCCCAAGAGCACTCCTGGGACACTCCTGCCACTGAATCCTTGGGTCAGTGTTCAATCACCGAGTTTCACTGTGAAGTTGGGGGTTAAGCTTTAAAAAGCGGTCTTGGCAAATCGCCAAGTATGCTTTAGAACTACTCTGTGAGACATAAAACACTTATTCCCCCGACTTTCTCACCCCATACCTCCTCTTCTTGGTAGTATGAGGAAGTAACAGCTGCCAACTGCCAAGGCCAGAGATCAAAATTCCTTTTACCTTAGCACAGAACCGCTGCTCCACTTCAAACAGTCCAACTCTGTCTTTTTAAAGGTATAACTCTGGTATCACACATACACACACACAAAAACACTGCTGGATTCCACAACGTCCTGGCTTTATGTTATATTAACAAAACAGACATGAAGCCTTGATTTGGGACAATTAGGGAAATAAGTTAAAAACAAATTTATTATTCAAATTCCAAGGGGTGGAAAATTTGAAGTTGCAAATCTTTCTTCATCTATTGGGCACTATTCATAAAAAACATCAATAACTAATAGCAGGTTAAGTATCACAATTTCAGAATCAAACTAATTTAGCAATGTCTAATGCATATGAATAGCCAATTAGGCAAACGTGACAGATTTCAGGTATCATTTGTAATTTACTTGAATGAGATGACATCCTGCTGTCCATAGCTTAATTCTCCTTGGCCTGGGAGCTGAGGCAAAGTCAAGGTAACTGAGTTGTGAATGAAGATGCACCATGGCACCACAAATGCATGTGATTTTCTTTCTCTTGAAAATACCCCCCCACCTCCACTGCACTTTTATCTGAATGCAGTATTTGGGACAATTTGTCCACAGGGCTGATGTTTCGGAATGTGATCAGATCATAGTGAAATAAGCCACAGAACAGTGCTTGGGATTTTTCTCACCCTCATCATTGAGACTCACTGCCTCCCATCATCAATATTTATTGAGCATTTACAGTGTACTAGGCACAATAGAACATACAGAAAACATTGTCCCTGCTCTTGAGGAGCTTACATTCTAAAAGAAAAAAAAATACACCTCTTTAAAATGGCATTTGTGTTTGGTGTTTTCTGTAAAGTACTGAGGAAATACTCGGTAGGTGTGAGCTTTGGGAATGACTTAGCCCCATCATTACTTGAGGAGAAGAAGAGGAAGAGGAAGGGTTTTCGAGGGAGACGGTGACAGACCATTCAGGGCAGGATTTCCAGGGAGATCAACACAAGCTCAACCAAGGAGAGCTGGGCTGGAGGAGGGAGGATGAGGGGAGGCTGTGGGGTGCAAGCAGAGGAAGCGGGCGGGGTTTCTTAGACACTGAGTGGAGCCAGAAAGATCATGCGGCCTTTTCCCAAATACACGGCCAACAAGTCGGAATGGTTGGTGACAAGACAGTAAAAAGGAAGTGATCCTGTGCACCTGACAAATAGAAATAAAGGGCTGGAAATCAAAGGCAGGCTGTAAGAGCATCAAGAAATTCTCAAAAACCAACAGCGATTTGGAAGCACAGAACCTAACAGTTAATGCTGCCCAGTGTCACAATGGGCCAAGAACATTGTGGCTTCCTAAGTTAGAAAACGCCGTAGACCAAAATTTTAAATGGAACACATTACCTTTTGCCAATCAATCTCCCCCCCTGCACCCAGAATAAAAGGTCCACTTCAATTTTGAAAGGGGCTAAGAAGGGGGAAGAATATGGGAACGTGGGCGAGAACGGTAGTTACATTAGCGTTTTTGTTGTTGTTAATTTTGCATTCAAAATTGGTGAAAGCCCATTAGCTGCCAAGAGGGAAGGAGACAATTTCCTTTAGAGAAGTCTCAAAACCAAGACTAATTTACATGAAAAGCTGTAGAGAAAAGTAGTTGAAAAATCCATTCATAAAACTTTTATTCCACTTACATGAACTTTAATACATGTGTTCTTAACAATTATGCTTGGATTGTTCATGAAAATTTCCTAAGACATTAAGACAAAGCTAGCCGTCATCTCAAGTCATTTCCCTGTTAACTATTTTTACAGCACATGCATGTTAGGCAAGTATCAAAAAAGAAAAATCACAAAAGCAAAAAAATAAAACAAAAAACAAAACAAAAAAAAGTTAAATACATGGGATTTTGTTTACCGCTGTGCTTGATACACATGGAGCAGTGAACACCAAGCAATTCATTTTTACTGCATCTTTACTTTTACATTTGTTCTTAGATTGCCTAAAACATTTAAATACAAATAAAATGTGTAGCAAAAATAATGAAAGCAAACAGCAGGTAACTTTACAAATAATGGAATGTGAACCGTTTCTGCCCTTATTGGAGTAAATTGGGTCACAACTTTATCTAAGGACCACTTCTGGAGCTGTGGCCAAGAGTGTGCACGCAGAGACACACAATCCCGAGGTGTATCCAAGGGGTGTGTGTGTGGGTGTGTACCACAGCCTCACAAGTGCTCCACACCTTAAAGTACCCACAACAACTACACTCATGACTGGAACCAACTATCCCTTTGATCCCCCACCAGCACAAACCAGTATGTAGGCAGTTTTCTTTGCTTAGACATGGAAGCAGTTTTAACACTGGCCCTTCTGAAGCCACAATGTACCCAAAGTACTATGCCAAACATGTGTAACTCGTGTAAAAATTCCACATCCCCATATTGGCCACCTCAAGATGAAAACAAGTAACTCCCTAAAGTTAACTGGCTCTACTCCCCTAATATTAAAACATAAAAACCACATGGGAAATATAGAAATTCAAATAGAAGGAACATAAACCTGTCATAAATCGTAAACAAAAAACTATTTGTGGGACAGCATGGATGACAAATGGTCTACTGTGTAAAGTTTAGAATGAGGCAGACAAAGGTTGGAGGGCCGGTTAGTTTTCCCCGCCTTCTCCTGCTTCTGCTTCGTCTCCTTGGGTGTCCGATGTCCACAACTGGTAAGAGAGGGAGACATTTTTTTCAGCATGCTTCAGATTGAAAAAGAAAAAAACAATCCCCCACCTTTCTTGCACACACATCAGCTGAAAAGCTTAAAAAGGATCCCTGAGAACAGCCTGACCTTAGGCAAGGCAGACTCACAGCACACCTATCTTTAAACAAAACAGATTCAGGTAACTAGTGGCTATTCATAAGAGAAAGAGGAAATCTTAGCCTTTTAGTCTCTAAGCCACAGGGCTTGCCAAGCCCAACAACCCACTCCTCAAAGTGTCCTCTCATCCCCATGAACACACAAACCCCATTCTCAAATATAGAAAAACAAATTCAAAATCCCCAACTATTAAACATTTAAAAACCAACACTCTAAAATTAATAGTTTTCAGGGAAGACTCTGATCATGGAAATGGATGAGATTACTCATGATGAAGGCACACACTTCTAAAAGTAGCAGTGGACCAATCAACTGAGCTAAACTGCACACTGAGCTTTACCTGACATTTCAAATGAGGAAAACCTTGTACTGGTAAGAATTACAATGAATGCTGAATAAATGTTATGGTTAGAACCAAATATTCTAACCCCCACCCCCCCAAAAAAGTGTTTCACAGTGTGACAGGATTATGGATTCCATTATTAACTTTTCATTATGGCAATAATGTTTCAATCGGCTAAAAGACAGCTTCTAAATTAGTCCAACTGCTTCAACATAAAAATATTTTAAGAAAAACACTTAAAAAGGATCAAGTAGAATTATAAACTGAAGAGTGATGGGAAAGAAACCCAACCTAACAGTATTGACCCTACTGTGTGGCCTAGAAAGCAGAGTCTAGGGTCATATAAAGTTAGCCAAATGACTCCGTGCAGCCTGTGTGCAAGCTCCAATTCAACAAGGAGAGATGAGTCTCCTGTCTCCCTGGTCCTAACTGTAAGGCTTCAGAATTCTGTGTCAAGCTCCCATGTTAGAAGGTGTAATGCGGAACAGCTCTTTTTGGTGGTGTCAAGCAGCCTGTGACAGCAGCCCATTAACGAGGCTCGGTGTAAACAGGAAGAGTGACAGGTTCAGAGCAGAGCCTTCTTCCCTTTCCTGCTCACTCACTGGCCGCTGTGCACTCTGCTGTACCCCCACCCCACAGCTGATGGATGAAGCACTAGGTCAGGAGTGTCACAGTACTAGACACCCAAGGGTCTACTTTAAATACCACATCCTCACACTTCAAAGTAAGAAAAAAAAAAAAATTGACATTAAGTCGTACATATTGTCCAGGCTGGCCTAGAATTCATTTCTCCTGCCTCAGCCTCCCCACTGGTGTTTGGCAAGGAAAATTGAGAGAGAAAAAAAAAAAAATTTTTTTTTTAGCAGTACTGAAGATTAAACTCAGGGCCTCACACACACTGGGTAAGCACTCTTCGATGAGCTAAATCTCCCTCAAAATATTCTTATTATTAAAAAATAGTTACAGTTGACATTTTCTTTCATTCGGGCTGGGGATACAGCTCAGTGGTAAAGCACCTTCCTAGTATGTACAAGGCCCTGAATTCCATCTCCAGCACACAGGGCAAGTCTTCAGTTCTACACTAGCCCTCATTTTTTCCATTTAAGTCTCTTAAGTTTATAGACAACCCCAACTGCATTGACTAAAATAATTCTAGTTATCTGGCAATAGACTAGAGTTGGAAGCGGAACACGTCAAAGGGTGGTCTAGGTCTCTAAGACAGAAATATTAGACTATACACACCCATTCCTACCTTTCCCTGACACACAGCAGATGCTGGATAACTTTTTTACCCAAGCCTCAAAACTTCAAATTTAATACTTATCTGAAGGGAAAACCCAGGAAGCCAACTGTAAGGCATAGGCTTTATTCGGGTCCCAAATTTAATAAATAAAAACAACTGAAATGAATTCTCAATCTGTATTAAGAATTGCTGGTTTCTTTTGGTTCATCTTCCACTCTTCAGCATAGCAATGCAGTAACTGCAACAACCTTCCCCAGGGGACTACAAACAGCACCTCGTCACACAGCACCTCATCACAGCCACACGAAAACGTGGGACAACTAAGGGACAAGAAAACCAACTTCAAAGCAATTTAAACACAGCCCCACGTTTCCTTCTCTTTTTTTGAGATAAAATCTTGCTGCGTAGCCCAGGTAGGCAGTCATTATGTAGTCCAGGCTAGCCTGTAACTTATGACCCCCCTTTCTCTACCCCAAGAAACCTGGATCCAGCTTTACTTGTGTTGATTAAGCACCCAACTCTGGGATGAAAAGGAAAACACTGCAGCAGTAGACAGGACACTGTCTTTAGCAGTTTCAGGAGACCATCAATAGTCCCTGTAGTAACAGTCCTCAAGCCCAGCACCTCTGGCCACCCCAGCACTGTCAGTGCTGCTAGTACTCACTGTCAAGTTGTCTCTCAGTAACTGCATTATTAGCGTGCTGTCTTTGTAGGACTCTTCACTTAATGTATCCAGTTCAGCAATGGCTTCGTCAAAAGCCTGCAAGTGCAAAAACAAGTACACTTCAGTACCCAGGTAATGAAGACTGCTTCCTTCCATTTCCTTCCATGTAACAGGTGAAATACGTACTGTTTTTGCAAGAGAGCAGGCTTTCTCTGGGGAGTTCAGAATCTCATAATAGAACACAGAGAAGTTAAGGGCCAGACCCAGTCTGATAGGATGTGTTGGTTGCATTTCCTTTTTGCTGATTTCAAATGCTTCTTGGTATGCTTGCTGTGACTGGTCCACAATTCCTGGGAAACAAATCACAGTAAAATGCACTTTCAAAGTCTGTGCTCCAGCTTTACTCCAGCCAAACCTTTCAAAAATCGCTGAAAAATGAAATCTAACAATCTCAAGCAAATTAGACTCTTTAAAACAAACAAAGTGGTGTCCCGGATCACACTAGCCACTCACTACTGTTGTGAGAAAAACAACTTGGAAGTGGGGGGCGGGGTGGAACGATGACTCGTATTCAGAGCACTGGCTGCTCTTCCAGTGGACCTGGGTTCAATTCCCAGCACCCTAACGACAGCTCACAACTGTCTGTAACTCCAGTCCCAGGGAACCTGACTGCACTGCTCTGACCTCCGAACACACACAAACTAAATACTAATACTGAGCAGTGCTGGAACCTCATTACCGGTCTACTTCCAGTGATTTCCTCATTCTGCTCTGGGGGCATTGGGATTCCTCATCTCACCTCTGCAAACAATGAGAAGACATTTCTTGTACACCAAGTGGCTTTTCAGGAAGCTTCAAGCTTAAAATCCAGCATAGGCAGAAGGCACAGCCGAACGAGCTCGACACAGCACACTACCTCAGTGCTCGAAGCAGCGGAAAGGACGGACGGGACTTCCAAGCTGGGTTCTCCACACAACCACTTTCTACAAGCTCAACTAAGCAAACCAACCTTACCTTTCTTGTCATCCCCAGCAGCAACCTCAGCCAGGTAACGGTAGTAGTCGCCCTTCATCTTCAAGTAGAAGACTTTGCTTTCTGCTTGCGAAGCATTGGGGATCAGGAACTTTTCCAAAAGAGACTTCAGAGGAAGAAAACAAAACAAGTGGTAAGAAGGTAACATTTACAAACCAAAGTGAAGAAGACTAAGTTAGAAAAGATTTCAAAACAAAAACTTCATTTTTCTAGTAACCCTAGTACTCCAGAGGACTGAGACAGGAGGACTGCCATGAATTTGAGACCAGCCTAGACTACAAACTGAGACTGTCTCAAAAATATAAATTAATCAATCAAGGCAGTGAAAAGGCTACAGATGTAAAAATTAATTCCTTTTTTAGTCTACAGATCATTACAAATGATAAAATTTCATTCTCTAGTTTTGCTTAAAATTATTAACTTAAAGCTTACCGGAATTGTCACTTACCAAATAAAACCAACCCTTTATAGCTGATTTAAAGCAAATATGCAATTGCATTGGAAGGAGAAAAGGAGAGCTAAGTAAATAAAACACTCTCACCAAACCTACTACCTTTTAGTAACTGTTACTGTGAAAATCAAAGTAAAGTCCATTTTCATCTGGGCTGAACCCCAAACAAGCCAACTCTTAAAAAGAGAAGTGGTACCTAAATTCCAGTTTCTAGTCTCTAAAGAGGCTTGAATGTTTGAACACCTATGTTCCAATGATGGGGGAGGTAAATGAATCAACTTTAAATCTTGCTACTCATTCTGTGTAGAAATAAAGGTCATAAAGACACAGTAACTCAGGTGGGCGGTGGTAGTATACACCTTTAATCCCAGCACTCAGGAGGCAGAGGCAGATGGATCTCTAGGAGTTCAAGGCCAGCCTGATGTACACAGGGAGTTCCAGGCCAGGCAAGGCTACACCAAGAAACCTTGTCTCAAAAAACCAACCAAACAAAAAGATAAAGTAACTTAAAAGTGACTCAGTTCTTCATGATGTAAGTTGGGCAGCCAGCATGGGCATCCTGTAGTCCTCTAACACTTGGAGCCAACACAGAAGAAGTCTCAGTTCAAGCAGAGTTTGGCTTACACACATGGAGACCCTGCCCTGCCTCAACACATAGCCCCATCCTTCAAATAAAAACCAACCACCCCAGCCGGGCGGTGGTGGCGCACGCCTTTAATCCCAGCACTCGGGAGGCAGAGCCAGGCGGATCTCTGTGAGTTCGAGGCCAGCCTGGACTACCAAGTGAGTTCCAGGAAAAGGCGCAAAGCTACACAGAGAAACCCTGTCTCGAAAAACCAAAAAAAAAAAAAAAAAAAAAAAAAAAAAAAAAACCAACCACCCCAAGGGTTGGAAATGTACTTCAGTGGCCTTGCACTTGCCTCACATAGTGACGGAATCAATCCCCAGTGTGTGTGATGAGTAGGATATAAAAACGTAAAGCCAAGTGTTGATAAAGGGTACTAAGAGTCAGCAACTGACTTATTAGTAACTTCTGTACCCCTAACAACTGATTAGGAGTGCAGTAACACAGAAGTACCACTTCCCAAATCTCAACTCTGAAGTAGGCATCTAACTTAAAGGTATTAACCAGAGCCAGAGAGAAGTATAAATGGTACACTCCTTAAACCTTCCAATAGCATAGTGGCACAAAATTACGTTTACAGGAGCTTTGGCTCATAATGCTGCAAATTACTATGGTAGACTTTCTTCAAACCTGACCTGCACCACTTTCTTGTCATTCAAATGAGGTAAAAATTTGCCCCCTATTTCCTTGAGTGCAGGCTAGATTTGCTGACTGGCTGATGCAGCAGGAATCAGCACAAGTGACTGTGGGTCTTGTTCTCTGCTAAACTTAAGGTCTCTGAAGTTCAACTGTCCTGTTGAGAGACAGGCCGGCCACTCTCAGCTACCTGGACACACACAAGCTTTTGGAGTCACTGGGTATTCCTGCCATAGCCAACATACTAGCTTAATCAAATGAACCAATATCATGTGAACAACTTGGCCAGCCAAGCCAGAGTTGTAAGGAAGAGTAAGCCAGCTTTAACAGTCATACAGAACAATTGATGAGTGAGACAGAAATTCTAGTATGAATTTGTCATAATATTTCGTATTTCAACAGTACACAGCGATGCATCTTTGGTATGTGTTTCCTACTCCCCCTCCCCATCTATAAAGTACAAACTACAACTATTCTCACAAATCTGAGTACTATCATGATGTATTTCCTCTGCCTCATTAATGTGTTATGTCCACTGAAAAGGAGAATGCAATTCCAAAATAAAGCAATACAACTAGAGAGGCCAATCAGGTACAAGGCTCAGTACCACACTGTATTTGGTGTGACCATGGATCAAGACGGGCACTGAGGACCTGGAGGCTATCAGGAGAAACAACTGCCATGAAAGGGTGGGAGGGTAACACACCACCTCCAACAGGGAAGAAAGACAGTTAAATGGAAAGCTGACCTGGAGGTGCATGCCTATAATCACAGCACTGAGACTGAGACAATCGGATGGAGGTAGCTTCGAGTACACAGTAAAATCCTTCCCTGTCATCACCCAAAAAGACCAGTTAAATAAACTAGTAGACAAGTGCTGGGTAGAGAATGAGTTCTCTAAAATTCAAAAGGATAACTTGGGTTTTTAAAAAGGAGATTAAAAACCAACATAGTCTTTTGCAAATCTAAACTCCAAATGCACTGCATGAGGTTAACACAAGAGGCAAGCGACTATCAAACTGACCAAAACCAATTACCTACTCAAGGACGCCATAGTAAAGACTACACTGACGGCAGCAGACAGGGAAGAGTAAGAACAAAGGATAAAGGGACGTTTAAAAGAGCAGCAAAGCAGGCAAGAGTTGTTTTTGAAAGTGCACATGCACACACAGAGGAAATTCTGTGAAACATCAACGCAATCTCCTAAAGTTTGCTCACTTACAATGTACCATGAAAGTAATGAGAACCCAATTTAAAAGGAGAGTGGAATAATGGGTAAGGTATAAGGGAAGTATATATACCACAATGAAGACTGAATGTCTGCGATTCATGTTTATGCCTCCAAGCTTTATGCTCACAATATCCCTTTGCACTCATTAAAAAGTTGTTGGAACACAAGACTACTTAGTAACAGTTTTTCCAGAGTTCTCATCATCACCACAACAAACATTGTCCTCCTTGAAGTGACTAACTCACTTCATTAATTTTCAGTATGTCTACGAAACACCCATTTGAATAACCATTGCTTGTCTGTCTCTGATATAAAAAGGAGGATCCTATGAACAAAAACAGCTAGTGTGATGCACAAAAGCCACACCTGTCTTTTCTGGACGTAACCACAGGTTTTTTTATAAATCAACAACAGTCAAAAACATTTGAAAAAGTTACAACTTACAATAGGCACCAACCAGCATGTACTGGGGCCTGGGAATCTACTCATGTGGACAGAGAGACCGTTGCATTTCTCACTCTTCTTCACAGAAAAAGCTGTCAATACAAGGGCTATTACAATTAATTTTCTAGTTCCAAGGATGATACAATATTTTTTAAAAAAATTAAACCTAGGAGTGAATAACACTTATTTTCTTTAGACAGTAAGTGCTAATGTCAAAAGAGCAGTGAGGCTGGGCCCCGATATTACAATCATGGGCTGCTTCCAGAGGACCCAGGTTCAATTCACAGCACCCACATGGTAGCTCCCCAGTTATTTCTAACTTGAGTTTCAAGGGATCTGGCACCCTTGCCTGCCTTCCAAGGACACCAGGCATATACATGGTGCACAAACATGCACACAGACAAAACACCCACAACACATAAAAATAAAAACTGGGGAGGGCAATGATGATTGCCTAAACTGCCATGAAAACAGTCATGACAGCACAGGACCACACAGTAAAAATGATTAACAAGTGCCTACTTACGTATCTCTTTCAAGAACAGTTACTTTCAAGTAAAATCCAGCAACTGTTCTTTACTGTCCACCCACCTCAAAAGAACAGGAAATTATTTTTTGTGCTAAAATACTTTTTTTTTTTTTATTTAAACACTACATTCTTCCTAAAGCTATTTTTTATCTCAAATGTTACCTACACTGCGTCTACTTCTAGACGCCCTAGTTTAAGGAGAACAAAGAAACAGCCTTTCTTCGGCAGCCAGGGATTAGACAATGTCACACTATAGAATACTGCACACACACCAAGAAGACTGAGGTATAAAATAAACCGGAAGACAAGAAAATGACAGGCTGGGTTTTTCACTTTTACCTCAGAGCAGGTCCAATTATTAAAACATAATTTTACTCCTTTTAACTTTTCACACATTCAACTTTGTTTTCAAAGTGAGAACCTTGATACTGTCCAAGCAGCGATCCTGCTTCAACCTCACCCGTAGGTCAGAACAACAGGCTCTAAACCAATTAACAACAATAAAAACCAAAACCAAAAACCTACCATGTTGCCTACATCTAAGATTCTCAAATATTAAATTGACTGAATTACAATGTATGCATAATTAACAGCTTAATCTAAAAAAAATGAAAGTTCAGAACAACCTTGAGTAGAGGAGTTTTTACTATCCCAGCATCTTAAAGACTTATTTCTCAAATATGAAAAAAAAATGAACCAATTCATCATTTAACTTTTTAAACAATTAATAGAAACTGAGGCTGATACTGTCAGATAATGAATGTCTCTGAAAACCTAACCTGCTCATTTAAAGCACAAGTCTGGGTGCCAGAGTAAGCACAAATGTTCACAAGCAGCAGTAACGCAGCAGTCCAAGCATTTCTAAGCCAGTTCCATGGTACTAGGAAAACGACTCTAGACCAAGAACAGCAAAGACCAGAGGTAGACAGTAGGAAGCAGGAAAGCTTGTCTGGAGGTTTGGCCTTAACCATCACCAAGACACACAATTAGGACACAAGTCTTCAGCCCAGTTCTCTCATTTCACTACAACATTAATGTCAAGTCTTTTCCATTTTACCCCAGGAATGTGTCTCAAATACACCGTTTTCCAACCCATTACTAACTCTCAGTTTCTTTGAAATTCAAGAGCACTGTCCCCCTTTCTTAAAGTCAAGTCATTTAGACCATACAACTTTTAACCAAGTAATAATTAGAGTTTACCCTTAAAAAAAAAAAACCAAAACCACTGGCTACTTTATACATTTAAAAACAGACTGCAAAGTGTTAGTGCAGGAACAGGACATCAGCTCATGCTTCCCAAGTGTGACTCACTCACTATAATACCACACCTGAGCCCCTGCCCCAAACACAGCCTCACTTCAAACGACGAGGAATTACAAATGCTGAACAATCCAGGAACAATCTGCAAAGCAAATGGGGAAAAGTACTAAACCATGAAAAAAGTTGGCCCAATTTAAGGATGTGAGTGAAGTATGTAAAATATGACCCTGTGCAGAATTCTGGAACCATCTACCAAGTATGATGGATGGTTCAATCTGTGAAATTTAAATAAGATTTATAGATTACTCAAATAGTTTGTGGATAAATTTTGTTAGATTCCTGGTTAAAATCATTATTTTAAAAACAATGGGGCTGGAGAGGTGGCTCAGTGAGGTTGCTCACAAACACCTGCAACTCCAGCCCCGGGGATACGCCTTCTGGCCTCCAAGGGTACCACCAAGCATGCCATGTGTGCAGACATAAAATTGAGCAAAAACACTCATACTGGAAAAAACAAAAAAACAAACCAACCAGGAGGGGTAAGATGGCTCACTGGCTAAAGGCCTTGTGCCAAGGCTGGTGACATGATTTCAGTTCCTAAGACCCCAGAGAAGGAACTGACTCTTGCCAATGTCCTCTGGTTTCAGTGCATGTGCTCAGACATACGTAGTCAAAAATTTTTTTTTTAGGAGAAACCCTTGCAAGCAGGAAGAGCTTCCAGAAGATGGGTTTAACAGTGTGCTTTGCTCTTTCTTCCCAATATTGTTTTACACTCTGTTTCAAATTTCCTAATTGAGCTGGTTATTTCTATATTAGCAGAAATAGCATACCAACAGTGATGATGGGCTTGTAAATATGAGATTTGGGAGGAAAGTTCTCACTTTGTCCTGAGAGTATTTCAGCAACTAGTCATCAAATTGTAATTACCACATTGGCACTTCACATAAAATGGTATTAGTAAGAACAAGCTCTTAGTAGGGTTGGTGCTTGTTCTCATAACCCTAGAACTCTGGAGGAAAACTGCTCCAAGTTTGAGGCCAGTCTGAATTTTGATATGAATTATGCCCTATTTCAAAAACAAAGGCTAGTATGGAAGTGCCAACACTTGGGAGGCAGAGGCAGGAGGACCAGGATTTCAAGGAGTGTGGGCTACACAAGACTTTAATCTTACATATGAAAACAAAACACACACCAAAAATCCCCCCAAAGCTAGTAAACTAAAACTGAAAATGTAGTTGAACTAACTTTAACGTGGCCTCAACAAATGTGAAAGAGCAAGCATCCAAAACCCATTCCTCCATTTTAGATCATGTCACCATGTCACAATACTAAAATATCCTCTCAACAGGAAGTCCAATCCCCAAGCACAACATGGTTCACATTTCTAGTCTTATTCTTTCCCAGCACTTTTACTTTATTCTGTAGACCTATCGAACTTCCCATTATTTCTAGGTCTCTTAAAATTTGAAATAAAAAGCTAAGCCATAAATTCATTGTAACAGGTCACTATTTTTGAATTTAGTCTTTTACTCCCCCTTGTGGCCAAAATGGCTTCAACTCCCCTCTGAATTGTAACCTCAGTAGCTTCAAACTACCCAACTTAGTGAAGGGCTCACAGGATGGTAAGGGCACAGTGGCTGCCTAGAGCTTATTTTAATGGGAACGTACAGCCACTGACGATGCTCTTACCCCCATGCAATGTTTGGTTTCCTACAGTAAAATCCTAAGTGCTGCACGAGGAAAGGCTCATCAACAGTTGCCTACCTTTAAAAGCCTGATATGAAGGAATGAAAAGTGATGAAAGGTTATGTTTTTGACTACTAACTCCAAAGCATTTTCCAACAATAAGCACACAGCACACCTTTATTTAAGCCAAAAAAAGATTTGATAAAGTAATCCCTTGGGTTGAGAAATGTTAAGGTCACCCTAAAATACCATAAAGTAGTTTATGCCCAAAATTAATAAGCAAGGTATCTATCTGCATAAAATTTAAGGCTTGACAGAATAGTTTTATACGGTTTTTAACAGGAAAAAAAAAAAAAGAAAAAACCCCGAGTGAAGAAGGGGAACTACTTGCCCCTGGGGAAACAATGGAGGAACACAGTCACCTGGAGGAACCACTGTTTAACAACCCCGTGAAGCTTCACACTTAGGCAAGAATACTGATTGAGGCCAGTCTGAACTACAGAATGAGATCTTGCCTCAAAGTAACAACCATCCAACAAACAGTACGACAAAAGCCCCACCCAAAATGTAACTGCTAATCAATATGGATAACAATCAGACACCTGACCAACTCACCAAACAGTACTTGCTAAAATTATTCCTTGAGCATGTTTTCTTTCCCTCTTTCCCCAGTCCTTTTCCAAAGTGGCATCAACCTTGGGCCTCATTAAAAAAAAGGTCCCATTACCAAATAATTCCATCATAAAGCTGTGTGCACACAGACAGAGGTCAACTTTAGATGTCTTCTACAGTTGCTCCCCCACACACCTTTTTTTTTGAGACAGGGTCTGTCAATAGACCTGGACCCCAGTTCAGCTGGGTGGCTGGCCAGTGAGCTTCAGGGATCTGCTAGTCTCCGACTCCTTGGAGTGAGGACTGTAGGCATGTGCCATGGTGGTCTGTCCAGCGTTTTAAGTAGGAGCTGGCCATCTGAATTTGGGTCTTCATGCTTACACAGCACGTTACCAACTGAGTCAGTCATCTTTCCAGCATTATCACACCGTTTTTAGAAATGTTTGTCTCAAACATTTTCTTTTTACAGTTCAATTTTCAAAGCCAAGGTTTTTTTTGGGTTTTTTTTTTTTTTAAAGATTTATTTATTTATTATGTATACAGTATTCTGCCTGCATGTATCCCTGCAGGCCAGAAGAGGGCGCCAGATCTCATTACAGATGGTTGTGAGCCTCCATGTGGTTGCTGGGAATTGAACTCAGGACCTTTGGAAGAGCAAGCAGTGCTCATAACCTCTGAGCCATCTCTCCAGCCCCCAAAGTCAAGGTTTTAATCACATGTAGCCAACTGACCACAAATTGGTTAGCTTCCTGCTTGGGGTACTGAGATTAGTGGAATGGTACCCCTAACAGAGTTTTTATTAAGTTTTTTTTTCCCCTTGAGACAGTTTCTTTAGCCTTGAACTAGTTATGTACTACAAGATGTTCTTCAACTTCCAGCCCTAAGATAAGTGCTAGGATTACAGGCATGCACATTGTTGCGAGTCTTTCTCTGTCCTGCCAGCTTAACCCATTTCTACATTCTGTCACAGGGCTCATCACACACACACTCCACCCCCCCGACACCCCCTGTACTGTACATGCTGCTTCCTCTGGCTTGGCAACTTTGCCTTTTCCCCAGAGTTCTCTCTCTGTCCGGAAGTCCCACCTATACCTCCTGCCTAGCTATTGGCTGTTTAGCTTTTTATTACACAAATCACAGCAATACATTTTCCCACAGTGTACAAATACCCCACAACACACCACTTTGCCCTTTAAGCTGTGCTGAGGATGACACCCAGGACTTCATGCTTATTACAGAAGCCCTTCCTTTACCAAATGAGCCACATCCCTAGCCAATACTTGAACTGGTTTTTAACCTGTTTTAACACACAACACAAATTCTCTAAATTCCCGATCAGCACTCCTTTAAAAAAATTTAACTTCAAAAAGCTGAAGCTGCTTCCCCTGCCTTATTTGTGCCCAAGCCCTTTTCCTCTCTAGTTTGAGACCTACAAGCAGAGGCTTCTTGTATTTCCTTTTTATGACATGGGGTTTATAAAATAACGGGCCAATGAATATTAACCCTAGGACAGTTGAGTCTGCATAGCCTCTTCCCATTTTGTCACTCCTTACCACAGACGGAAATGGAACAGAGTCACAGAAATTAACACAGCAATGCCCTCTGCAGGGCAGATCATGATCCTCATGAAAGACACAGAAATAGGATCTGATGAGAATCCCCTCGGATAAGAGCGAAGGACAACGAAGAGAAGTCATTAGCCAAAAGAGCATGGTTCTGATAAATACATCAAGCTTAAACACAACTAAGCTGTTTATTCTCAGTGTACTGAAGCCTGTGTACACAACACTGCTCTCAACTGCCAATTCTACTGTCACAGAAACAATTCCAAGGGTCTTCATCAGAGCCTCTGGGTTAAATGTGGTCCACGGATGTCACTGTAAACTTTATTTTTAAACTTACTTATTTTGTATATACATGTTCCGCCTACACGTATGTCTGTGCACCATGTGTATACTTGGTTAGAGGCTAGAACAAGGTTTCAGATCCCCTGGGACTGGAATTACAGATAGCTCTGAGCCACCATGTGGGTGACAGTAAAGAACTCGGGTCCTCCGGAAGAGCAGCCAGTGGCCCTTAACCACTGAGTCATCTCCCAGCTTAAGGACTTTCTCACAAAAGCAGTGTTACTTCAAACAGCCTTAGGAGTTAACCAATACCTGTCCCTCTCGACCCCCACATTTCTGACCATTTTCCTAGAGTCTATTTCTGGGTGTTTGTAGGTCTTGGTGGTAGGCAATGTGAGAGTAAGGGATCAGACGCCCTTGGGGTCGGAAAGATGAGAAGAGCAAAAGCTGACATCGGGGACGGCACCAAATGAAGCGAAGGGCTTCACAGGGGTTTGGCAAGTATGAGCAAATGTGCAGAACGAAAGTTTTATAAAAACTACTATAAGAAATGTACTGAACAATACTGAGAAAAGACAGTAAAAGCCTCAGTCCAAGTCAATGACCAGCCACAGCAGTAAAGTCTTTTTAGTGGCTGGAGAGATGGCTCAGTGGTTAAGAGCACTGGATGATCTTAGAGGGGACCTGGTTTCCTGTCCCAGCACCCACATGGCAGCTCACAACTGGAGTCTACAACTCCAGTCCCAGAGGACCTGAAACCCTCTTCTGGCCTCTTTGGGTACCAGACACACATGTGGTACAGATAGGCAGACAGGAAAAACACCCACACACATAAAATAATAACATCTTTTAAAGAAAGGTTATTATATTGTTTTTGTCCATTAAGATAAATCAGGACTTGGTGTAGTGCATCACCTTTAAGCAGGCATCTGTAAATTCTGAGGCCAGCCAGGGATACAGCCAGACCTTGGTTTAAAAAATTAAAAAAAAAAAAAAAATCTATGGTATGAGGGTCAGTGAGATGGCTCAGAGGGGTAAAGGCTAGAGGCCAAGTCTGACCACTTGACTCTAGAAGGAGAGAACAAGCTATCCCAGTTGTCCTGACTCCCCAAAGTACTACCTCAGCACACACATACACACACAAAAAAACTGAGTTTTAAAATGTATTAAAATGTTGATAACTCGCCGGGCGGTGGTGGCGCACGCCTTTAATCCCAGCACTCGGGAGGCAGAGCCAGGTGGATCTCTGTGAGTTCGAGGCCAGCCTGGTCTACCAAGTGAGTTCCAGGAAAAGGCGCAAAGCTACACAGAGAAACCCTGTCTCGAAAAACAAAACAAAACAAAAAAAAAAAATGTTGATAACTCAGAGCAAATTTATGCTTAGCAACACCATTTTCTATGTGGCAACACTGCAGTTCTAATGTAACAGGTACTGCCTAGGGGAGTGTCCTGGAGGAACCAGTGTGAAGGATGTGGAAAGGTGGAACAGTAAGCAGGGAACATGGAGGTTACCAGTCTGCAGAAGAGGATTAGGAGCAGCAATTTCAGTAATCTGGCTTTGAGCCAAGACAGCTAGCTGTCCTAAGATTCCTGCACACATGAGCTCCAGTTACCCTTCATTTGAGGTTGTCATAGTACAGAAGGGTTACGGCACTAAGACGGAAGACACACTAGAATCCCAAGCATCCTAGACAACTTAAGAAGCTTACTAGAATTTAGTTGACATTAGAACACCCTTAACTTTGAGTCTGGAAACCCCACACTTCAGCAAAAATCACCCCTTTTCTAGAACCAAAAAATGTATGTTTTTCAGTACTGTCAAGAACACAAAGGCCTTGTTATTTTCTAGGTTCTGCTCTCTTTATGTGCTAATCACTCAAAAGATTAAAATATGTATTAGATTCATGAGGGAAAAGCAATCCTAAGTCTTTCATAGGTTAAAGATGCCCCAGAAGTCAAGTCCCGTTCTGCAAAAAGCAATATTAGTACACAATTATTATTATTAGAGAGCTGAAGAAAATAGAAACTGTTTTATATTTTATTATAAAAATTATGGCACAAGCTAATCATCTGAAAGGAGGGAACCTTGACTAAGAAAATGTCTCCCTAAGATCATGCTGTAGGCAGGCGTGTAGGTCATTTTCTTAACTAGTGACTGATGGGGAAGGCCCAGCTTATTGTGGGTGGAGGGCCATGGCTGAGCGAGCCAGTAAGCAGCATCCCTCCTCCACAGCCTCTGCATCAGCTCCTGCCACGATTCAGTGAATGTGGGAGTGTAAGCCCAACAGACTTTCCTCACCAAGTTGTTCTGGTCCTAAGTGTTTCATTATAGCAACAGTAACCCAGGACAAAAACTGATACCAGGACAATGGGGTATTTCTGTGACAGACCAGACCATGTTGCTCTGGGGAGGATTGTGGAAGAACTTTGGAACGCTGGAAGAGAAAAGCCATTGAGTGTTCAAAGCTTGGTGAGGTGGGAGCTTGGAATAAAAGTGTTGAGAGAAATGCATATGATGGAGGCCTGTGAAGTTCCGGAGGGATGTCTGAGTTACTTCAAGACTATTAGAGGCACTGTATATTGCTATTGTGAATTAAGTGTCTGTGGTTTGTGTAAGCTGGGGATGAAGAGTCAGCTGTGATTAACAAGAGACCAGCACATTTAAGTGAAACCTTTTGCTTTCCTGGGACAATTGATGCTGATTAGCTGGAGCTGAGAAATTAGCAGCGACGAACAAGACACTAGCATTACTGAGGTGAAATAATGAGAGCACACAGGAACTGTGTTCCAGAGGTAGTCAAAGTGTACCATGAGCTGGCAGCTGAACTTGGTAGTCTAAGAGTCTCCAAGGAGGTACTGATTTTGAAGGAATCATGGACAGCAGCTGGGGCCTTGGCACTCTGAGGGGCCATTGGTGAATGTGCAGCCTCAGCAGCAGTTGAAGGCTGAGGATTGAAGGGGTCATGTAAAAAAGTTGAGGCTTGGCACCATGAGGAGAGCATATTGGTAAAAGTGCAGCCCAGATCCCCGAGTTTTGGAGATGCCAGTACCATGGAATAACCACCAAGGACAACAGCAGCAGCAGCTGGAGTAGAGCCAGAGAAATGACCCAAGCCCCTTGGAGGAGTTCAGAAGACTGTGAGCAAATCCTAGACATTAGGCATTGAGTTATTTATACTTTGGGTTTGGTTTTGCTTTGCTTTGATTGTGACTGTGCCCTGGCTCTTCCTTCTTAAAGTACTCAACTTATTTTTGATTTTACAGGAACTCACAGTTGAGAGACTTAACTTTGACAGATTTTGGAATTTTACAAAGACTTTGGATTTTGAGACTGAATTTTTAGAATGTGGGACTTTAAAATTTTGAAATGTTTATAATGGAATGTTGCTATTCATACGTGATCATAAAGGACGGGCTATGGCTTGACAGTGATGATTTTGTATCAAGTTGACAAGAGATCAATTGTCCTAACTAGTTTAACGTAAACTTATCACAAGCTGATCCAGGTATAGTGCACTTTCTTAATTAGTGACTGATAGGGGAGGGCCCAGTCCATTTTAGGTGGTGTTATCCAGGGCCTAAAAGCAGTGGTTCTCAACCTATGGGTAATGATCCCTGGGGGTAATGGGCCCCAAGACCATTGAAAAACACTGATCTTTACAATTCCTAACAGTAGCAAAATTAGTTAGGAAGCAGCATTGAAAACAATTTTATGGTTGGGGTTACCACATGAAACCATATTAAAAGGTCGAAGCATTGGAAACGGTTGAGAACCACTGTTCTGTAAGAAAGCAGGCTGAGCAAACCAGTAACCAGCATCCCTCTATGGTCTCTGTATCAGCTCTTGCCTCCAGTGTAAGCAAAAAAAAAAAGCCTTTCCTCCCTGAGTTGCTTTGGTCAAGGTGTTATCATAGCAAGGACACACCTCTATTTCTGTGAAACTGTTTTCAGAGGTTTGAACTGAACTGGGAACCTACCCTGAATGTGAGCATCACCACCATCCCATGAGTGGATCATGAACCTGACTACAGACACAATGGGATCAGAGGCTTTGCTCTGCTGCCACCATAATGGACTGTACCCTTAATGGTGAGCCCAAATAACCCTCCCTTCCCAAGGCTGCAGGAGAAAAGCAAAAATACAGCTTCCTGACATTTCTGTTGTTTGGGGGAAGAGGGTGTGCTGATAGGACTTCACTATGCAGCCTTGGCTGTCCTTGAACTCAGCCTGCCTCTGTCTCCCCAGTGCTGGGGTTAAAGGTGTGAGCCACTGCACCAAGTCCTAACTTTCTTGATAAGACAACCATTGTCACATTTTTACCTACTTCCCACAGGCAAAATTTGCGTCATTTTCTTTGTACAGGTTTTCCATGCCCTTTGAAATCCTTAATCCTATTATAATATTGTAATGAATCTTTCAAGGTCTGACCAGTGCCCATTTCTCTTCCTAGTCCCGTTGTCTCTTGGGAGAAATTATAGGTGCTCTACTGACTAATGTTGTAACAATGAGAGCAGCCCTTACAGAAGCCTCACCCAATTTGTTAAATTAACCAATATCACTTCATTGAGAAGAACGGTTAAGCTGATTTCATCAAAAACCCGAATGTCCAAAACTTGGGTAAGATGTCTGAGGCGAGCTGGGTTTCCCAACCACTCCATGTCCCTTAGTCCCTAAAAGCAACCACAAGCTTACCAAGAATGAACCCAGTGCTTACTGTGAAATTTACACTAGGCACGTCATTATACTGGCCATGATTATTCATTAATACTGAAATATTAAGTTCCTAATACAAATAACGACAAGATGTTCATGAACAAGTAAAGGATTAAAAAAAAATGTCACATTCTAAACTGATGGCCTATCAAACATTTAAGTTCTCATTTTAAATTCCATCTTATAGAAGATACAGTTTACGAAGATGAAATATGTTTCTGAACTGATCTATACAGAGAAAGCAAAGACCTGGATCCCATTTGAAAAACAGGCAATTGGACGCATATCTGTTTTAATTTACAACAAATGTTTAAAGCCAACTATGATTATACACTTGGACTATCAGTTAACCAAATAGGAAGCTTCTACTGTACCACTTTCAATGTACGTTTATCATGTATGACAATGATAAACTGACCTTAAAGGAAAAAAAAAAGCCTCTCTGTAAGCTAGTACAACACTGATGTAATTTATTTCTGACTCCTTGGATTCAAATGTGTAAGCCAGGAAGAAAGAAAATGTCTTTTCTGGGACAGGTTCAAGGGGTGATTCTAATATTCCCCCTTAGACTGTGAGACTCGTGGGGTTGTATTTCTCATTCTATTCTCACCTCAATTCACCTTCCCAATCACTGTTAGTGTTTTCACAAGTTTCCTCTACACAGGTCCATGTTCCGTCTACTTTACACATAACTCTAACCTCTTAGGTACTGCTTACCAAGAAAGAACAGGGAATGTGGCGCTCTTGGTCAAGTCATTGGTTGTTCAAATAAGTACCACCCTCCTTTCTAACTCATTTTCCTTTACCACGGTACATCATTTTCATTTTTACCTCAGACTCCCTAACTATGTAAAACTCCTCACTGAATGCTATCCCTTAAGATGAGGTTACCAAATGACCTAAAAAAGGCACTTCCCAATTACTCCATTACTCTTTCCTTTAAGGCACTATACCTACAATATCATCTTAGTTCTTTAAATGTTAAAATACCAAGAGCCACAAATCAAAGTCTTGTAAATAAATACATCTAGAAAGCAGTAAAGATGGGTTCCAACTACTGCAAAATTCTTGTGTCCTTATTCCAATAGAAATCACCTAGTGATTTTCAGCTAAAAATAAAGACTACATAGCAATTTTTAAAGTCTGAGACACATATTGACATAAGGAGAAAAAAAAAAAAAAAAGGCTGGGTGGTGGTGGCACACGCCTTTAATCCCAGCACTTATGAGGCAAAGCCAGGCGGATCTCCGTGAGTTCGAGGCCAGCCTGGTCTACATACAGAGTGAGATCCAGGACAGGCACCAAAACTACATAGAGAAACCCTGTCTAAAATGCTGCCTGGTTTTCTTACCTTGCTCCTCCACTAGTTAATAAATAGTAATTCTGAGGACTGAAGATAAAAATCTGCCCAGCAACTGCACCAAGCATCCCCACAATAGCCCCATGCTTAGCACACCTGTTATTCCTACTGAACTGTTTTCTTAGAAGGACTGAGTGTCCCACACTGTAAAATTGTAGTTTAAATTTTAAAAAAATCTTAAGCACTTTCCATACTATAATATAGGCTTTCTAGTATATAGTAATTCATTTGATTATGACTTACATAGACTACCCTATTGGGGGCTCTATCTTTTGGGTGTATGAAGAATTATCACTAGTGTTGGGGTCCTCTCACAAAGAAAGTTGGTCCAAGTATCTAGAAAGGAAGATTATATCAGATTCAATATTGCATAGTTTCCTAGTAACAGACAAGAAAGGAAAGACTGGAGTATGTCTTACGGAAGGAAAAAAAAATCCATGTTTGACAAATACACTAATGACCAATTCTATGTGGTAATACACCCAGCCTTCCCTTTTGGTATACTTTGTAAATGGTATGAACTAAGCATTTGACAATGCACACAACCAGAATGGATTGTTGAAGAGCTAGGAATATTTTTTCCTCAGCTAATACGATGCAGGTGATTAATAGAACAGTAAGTTGCAATCATCACTGATGCTACCAGCCAGTAACAGGAATTCATCAAGATTAGCTGCTCACTTTCTCAGAGAAAGAAACCACACCCATGATTCATAAAGCAAAATGGTGTACTTTTTTTCCTAAGAGAAGTATTTTAACTCTAAGTTTACTAGAAAGGAGGAAAAATTATTTCTAAGAAGGCATCACCTCTCTGAAAAACCCGGTGGACGTCCACAGAGGTATTTACTGAGCCTTCTCAAGTTGAAACACCAAACAGCCTTGGCATACCAGCATACTGCTGACCTGATTCTACTATCCTCTTTCCCAAAAAACTACTCAACAGTATCTGAGCATTTATGCTACAAAGCAGAGCTGTACTTCTGAAAAGACCAACAGCAGAGACAAAGCTTCTTTACAATCCTCTAAGTCACTTACACGGTAAAGACACTAAGCTTTCAAGGGAAACACTTCACGTCGGCCTTGTGAAAAGCTGGGCCCTCCTGAAGGAGGCACACGTGCAGGCAGGAAGTGAGAAGAAGCCATTCACAGACCCTTGAAGAGGCTATTGACAGCTAACTGCATCGTTCTCATTCATCTGTCCTCATTTATTCCTTCTTCGTAAGGAAAGCAAGAGGAGACAGCTGAGGCTGCTAGTTTTTCCTTAGGAAGAGCCTCAAGAATTCCAGAACTGTGGAACACATCCGAACACCTACCTGGAGTTGCAAACAAGCTCACAGAAGGTAAATGTTATAGCATGTCCCTTCTATCCCTAAAATGTTTTTGTCGTAGGAGAAATTACATCTGTTAAATACACCCTTTGAAGCCAAAATAAAAACCAATAGTTGGGAGGGAAAAAACCCCACAAAACCAACTAGGGCTTAATAAAACTAGTGATATGTAAATTAGCAAGGAAAGCACAAACAAACCCAACACATTTTTATTATGAAATGGATACTTTTCCAATTTTCAATGTTAATTAGCTAATTTTAACATACATAAATTATTTATCTTCAATATAGAACTTTCCAACCTTGGGAAAACAGCAGTTATAAAACCCTTTATTACATAAACAAACAAACAAAAATGTACCCAAAGCAGAAGTCACATAAGATTGTGGTTTCAGTTGTTTTTTATCTTAAAATGGATTCAATCTTTAAAAGCCTGAAATTTTTTGAAGGATTAAAAAAAAGTACAATTCAGGAATCAAAACTTTCCTATCAATAAAAAGTCTTAAGAGAATTCTAACTTGCCAGGTGTAGTGACTCCATTTGGGAGAATCGGACAGCAGGACCAACATGAGTTTTAAGGCTAGCCTGGATTATAAGATGGGTCCTGCCTCAGCAATTTAATTAGTTGTCCTTCTATTAGATTATCTCAATTTTCTGATTAAAAAAAAATGTTATTTTTAAAACAGGAAACTCACACAAACGTACCGTTTAATTCTCTTAGCTCAGAAGCACAGTACTTCAACACAGTAGGTGCCAAATACTTATGACACTCCTAGATCCTTCAGACTTAAGTTTGAGTTTATTCATAACCACCTTTCATTGTTTGTCAATGTTCAAAGTTGACTTCTAACACATAAATCCAAACAAGCAATTGCAAACCAGTTTTCTGCACAGTAGGCTCACTCTATTATCATAATGGCAAATCCAGAGAAGGGAAATGGATCTACAGTGAAGTCTCTACCACATTCCTTACATAAAACAAAATGTAAAATCCCTGTGTTCATCATATACATACATTTATGACTATCATCAGCTCTAGCACTACAGGAACACAAACCAGCAGTGGAATGGTTTGGTTTCTATCTAACCCGAACTAATTGACAAACATTATTGCATTTACTTTACAGAAATGATCCACTACTGTTCCAGCATCTTTTAAATGACAGATGGACAATTTCTCATTTACAACAGCCAGTTTTTAAAAGAAAAAGAAAATCCTGAGTTTGTTACAGCTAAAGCCGACGACTCTTACCAGCACATCATTGCAGATGTCTCTCAGCTCCGTCTCAATTTTCTCTCTGTATTCCCGAGCCATCTGCTGCTTTTTCTCAGCACCTTCCGTCTTTTGCTCAATACTTGAGACGACCCTCCAAGATGACCTACGGGCTCCTACAACATTTTTATAAGCAACAGAGAGAAGATTCCTCTCCTCATTAGATAACTCAGCACCTTGCTCAGTTACAGACTTCATGCAGGCTGCCATGTCATCATATCGCTCAGCCTGCTCGGCCAGTTTGGCCTTCTGCACCAGCTCATTTTTATCCATAACTGGATATTCTGCAAAGGGAAAAAAAAGGAATATTCAGAAAATTCCTACTAGAAAAGCTCACTGTACCTGCTGTAATAAGGTATTCTAGTATCTCAACTCTAGCTATGTTCAAAGAGTCACATGAGGAATTAATATGCAGGCCCCATCAACCAAAAAATTAGCATACCCTGCGCATTAACAGTGGCTTAGTACAACTGTGTAGACTCCAATTTCATGTAAGATCAAAGCATACACAGGCTAGGAGTGACCTCAAAGACCACCTTGAGGCGGTCCTCTCTCCTGTCACTGCTCAGCCTGCTGTCCCTTGCCATGTAGTCAATAAACTTGTGTCCTTAAAAAGCAAAACAAAAGAAAACCCCCATTTTCCTTGGTTAAAAGCTCAACTTGATCCCAATACCACTAAATGATCTGCACTTAAGCAGCTTTCTCGTGTGAGTGTGTGTGTGTGTGTGGGCAGAACACACCAGACTGGGACCTATAACGCCTATACACAGCTTTCAAGTTTCTACCTATTCTACCACACTTCCAGAATCATGAGTCATGTCAGCGTAATGTAATTCAGATATTCTAACCTTCATTCTATTTACTTATCAGCAGTGATTAAATTTTACTTATCATTTTCCCCAACCCCAGTCTAACATTTGCCAGCTGATTATAGAATGAAAATTACCTGAAGAAAATGACTAATCACTGCTTAAGATATCTTGAATATAAAACTACTAGCTCAAAACCAAATATATCTATCTATATGGAGTTATATGCACACTTACGTAGCACACTCTCATAACTCAATTCCTACTACATAGGCATGGGAGGATCCAAGTGCTTCCAATGTCATTATTGCAGTTTGGATGTAGAATCCCTGCATTATTTCTAGCAGTCACAACTCATTACTCAAGCTATTCCTATGTTTCCGCAGTTAATTTTCTTTCACGCAATTTTAAAGTTCCCTAGATCCCAATTTATTTCTTATTTTTTTCCTTAAACGATGTCAACAGCAAGATCGTAAATCATAGTGATCCCACAAAACAAATTTTAATGAAAGTCACAACCTGAATGCACTATTAAACAAAGTCCGAAGAAGCCACTGCCACCTACCATGGCAATTATCACACCCTTTCCTTTCCCTTTCCAGAAAGCACTACTCTATTTTCATAAATCAATGAGAAGCATCCTCAACTGACACATGCGTTGGGCTAAGCTCAATTCGAGGCACAGTACCTTCAGTGCATAACAATTTAAAATCTGGGAACCCACGCTCCCCCCGGGGGCTCGAAATCTAACATCAGAAATGGTCTCTGGTTAACGTTGCTCCCAATAAAAAAAAAGATGTACGCCCAGGACGAACGTTCGCGGGCCAGCCTCTGCCGTGGAAGGGGAAGTGGATTAGGTTTCTCGCAGGAAGACTAGTGTTCCCGGGCCTCGCCTCTAGACTGCGGGGAGACTCGCCGCACCCACTTAACCCTTGGCTGCCTGCGGCCGGCGGGTGGGGCAAACCGAAACCGCGCTTCGGTGACTTTAAAGCACTAGTCCTCGCGTCCGCGCCATCCGCAGCCACCTCCCCTCCTTGGCTCCGCCCAGGCTGGCGCCTCCGCGCTAGTCCCCGACTCTCTCTTTGTCATGGCGGAACTGTGTCAAGGAGCCCAACCTACTCCGACTGCGAACCCCCCCCCAACCCGAACAGAGGGAGGAGCAGTCCGCGCTCCCGCCCCGGCCCGGCCCGATGGCGGGGGGTGGGGGGAGCCGATCGCCCTCCCCGGGGGCCCCGATGCCAGCGGCGCCCGCAGAAGCGGAACCGCGGCCGCCCCGCGCCGGACACACCCCGCTCCCGCCCGGGCGGGGTCCCCTCGGCGGGTGTCCGCCCGGAGCCCCGCAGCCCCCGGCCGCGGGCGGAGGGGGAGGGGCGGGGCCCCACCCAGCCCGGCGCGGCCCCCGCCGCCGCCGCCGTGGGGCCGCGGCCCTCCCGAGGGTGCGCACCTCCCGCCGGGCCCCGGCCGCCGGCGACCCGGCGCCCCGGCGCCCCCATGCCGAGCCGCCGGCCGCGCCCCTCCCCCACCGCGCGCCCGCCGAGTCCGCTCGCCCGCTCGCTCGCTCGGGCACGGCCGGGCGCAGGAAGCCCAGCCCCGGGCCCCCCGGCGGGCCCCACCCCGGGGCCGCGCGCTCTCCCTGGCCGGGGGCCCCCGCGCGGGCGGCGGGGGAGGGGCGGCGGGGGCGCCGCGGGTGGGGGCGGCCTCACCTGCGCCACGGCCGAGTCACGGTCGCGGGCGGAAGCGGGGTGCCGGCGGGGGCGGACTGCGGTCGCCCTCGGCAGCGGGAGCCCCCGGGGTGGGGGGTGGGGGGGTCTCGCGCGTGGGCGCCCCATCCGCCGGCACCCCGGGGACCGGGGCCCGGGGCGGCGAGCACCCCGGCGGGCGGGACAGGAGCAAGCGGCCGGCCGGGGGCGGCGGTGGGCGCCTGCCCGGGCCCGGCGGGGACGAGCCGCCGCCCGGGTCCTCCTGGGGAGACCCGTCTCGGGCGGCCGGGCGGCTGCGGCCGAAGGGCGCGGAGGGCGGCCCGGGAGGCTCCTCACCTGTGTCCGGAGTGGGTGGCGGCACACGGACCCGGCTCGGCAGTCTCGGGGCGGCGGCGGTGGCGGCGGCGAGGCTGAGACTCTGTCCCTGATCTGGCTGCTCACAGGCTACAGCGGCTCCGCAGACACGGGGTTTCCTCCAATCACTAGCCCCGGCAGCAGGGGCACCACACGCACGATGACGTCAAACGCTGCTATGGCAACCGTTGATTGGTGCCCACAGCTCCCCGACCCAGCGCAACCGCCGCTCCCCGGCGCGCGCCCGCCCCTCCCGCCCCGCCCCGCCCGCCCGCCCGCGCCCGAGGCGAGCGGAGGAGAGCGCGTCCCCGCGCCGCGCCGCGCTCCCGACGCTGCCTTCACCACCCGCGTGCTCGGTTCGCTCCCCGCCGCCCCCGCGAGCCGCCCGCCCGCCCCTGCGGCCCGCGGAAGGAAGCCTCTCCCCGCCCCCACCTCTACTGGCGGGCACATCCGGGACCTTCGCATCTCCCACCACCCACCCCTCCCCTCCTGGCCGCCCTCTCTGCGCGCCGGTAATGGCGGCGGGCTGCGGGGCCCGGTGACGGCGGCTCTGCGGCCGGGGCATTGTGATCAGGCCCCCGGGAGCAGGGCAAGCGGCTCCTCCACCCTGGTCGCGGGGCGGGGCGGGGCGGCCGGGGCGCGGCCGCTCCCTCCCGCCGCCCGCTCTACCTGCTAGCGGCAGGAAGCGGCCTTCGACCTTTTAAGGCTTGGAAGGGCGCGAGGCTGGAAGAAGGAGAAGACGCCCTGCCCTGCCAGCCGCGAGCTCGGCGTCCGCGCCGGGATAGCCGCGGGGAACAATGGGTGGTCTCCGGAAGGAGCGGGGAAAGGCGTGGGGTAGCGGCTCGGACGTGGTGGTGGAAGCCTGGCCTGGGGCGGGACGGGGAGACAGGCTAGAGCACAGCGAGCCGTTCTTCGCGGGCTGCACGTTCACCCCCGAGGAGCTCTCATCGGGAGACCCTTCTCGGTCCTGGAAGCCACGTCTGCGAGAGGGGCTGTTCCAGGGCCCCAGCTGGCAGTGGGAGTGGGCCGCTGGCTGCAGGGGGAGCGGGGGCGTCTGGGCCCGGAAGAGGGGGAAGGAAAAGGGCGGAAATTGCAGGTGCCTGAACCCGCAAGGTCTCCACCCTGTAGACGGAAGTTGAAGGAGATGAGTTCTCAGTGTGAAGTATCTGCCCTTGCGCCCCTGAGCTAAAACACCTTTACTGAGCACCTGCTGGGGGCCTGCACTAAGCACAGCTGAAAAAAAGACAACCCTCAAATTCAGCCCAGAGCCCTCTAGAAGATTCCATGACAAGCTATTCTTCCCCTAACTCTGTATGTTGGATAAATTGACTGATCCACAAGCTTATTCTACAAATTATAATTTGCCTGAAATGACAGATAGATTGGGCGAGAGTTGCCAGTGACCAGTTCAATTTGGTGTCGTCACCACCACACCCCGCGCACCCCCCGAGTGCTAAACAGATGAGAAAATTAATGCAGGTTTTATTTCAAAGCTACTGAAGTCAACTTACTTTGGCTCTAATGTAGATTCTTTCAGGGAGTGACTCACTTAAAATGACTAATATTTCAAAAGCTTTCAGGTTTCCAGTTTTGTAGTGGGCGCTCGAATTTGACAGAAGGTACTAGGTTAAATCTTTTGTAAAATGGAAATGGCTGTTAATGTCTATAATACATGTCTATATGGAGTATACACCTCAGGGGAAGTTAAGAGATTTCTGTGCATAAATTGAAGGCTTGCTTTGGGAAATAGCTAATTTAGGCTTTTGCCTTGTGCGTTAAATAACAAGATTTCTTTGTTTTAATAAATCAATAGGGCTTTTAGGTTTTGCAAATGCAAACCAACATGTCCACTAGTAAAGGCATAATAAGGCTGCAAGGGGGCAAGATTTGCAATGAATGGTCCAAGTAACAAGTATTTAAAGAATAAGGAATGTCATGTAGCAATGGAGACTTTGACTAGCAGCCTGATGTGTTCTATTTTTTCTCTACTCAGGTCTTACTTCATCCATTTGATTGTCTCCTCTGTGCCCTGATAGCCACAGTAATAAAGCAGCAGCAATCATTATCTGGGGCTGAGGGGTGAATATGTGTGCACATAGACATGTGTGTGTGTCTTAGCATTGTTCCGTGCAGCGTTACTGTATTACATTTTGGGAACAATAAGGTGGTAGATGTCTTCAGTGTTCAAAGACTAGAGAAAAACAAAGTGAAATGCTATTAAAAGTGGTAGGTCTAAAGTTCAGAGATTAACGTGTGTTAGCCCGACACTAACAAGATATACATGATAGTACTAAGTATTTCTCCATTCCTGCCCGGAAGACTATAATGGTCTTTTGGGGTTATGTTACACAGTAAAATGAGAAAGAGCTCAAGTAAGCTCACATAAATCCATCATTCCGATTGGAAATCCATCTCAAGGGTGATCTTTGCAGTGTCATAATTCCAGCAGGTTATAATCTCCCCTCTGCATCACTTTAACTGAGTGAGGCATAGGCATAGGGCTTTGCAGTCAGAAGGGGGCTGACCTTGCTTTGTCATCCAGAAGTACGTTCTTTAGGTTACTAAACCGGACACACTGATTCCCAGTCCCATCAGATTGGTGCAGTGGTTGACAGTAAAGAGTAGGCTACAAATAGAGCTGTAGATTAGAATTATCCATACACGAATAAGTTGAAGTAAAAGCGAGACAGACACGCTGTC